>NC_136059.1:126906777-129306777 GCF_964261635.1 Lissotriton helveticus | reverse complement strand
TTGGTTGTCAATTCCAACACTTCAGATGTGTTTTGTGAAGTAATTTACCTCAGGGTATTTAGAGAGGTCTACAGGCTAAATGGCTAAATGGAATTCCAACCAAATTTGTGAAAATGGTAGGGATTGGTATGTAGTATGAGTTAATCTATATTTGGTGACATTGTCTCCAGGGTTTTTTCTGTAAATTTCTTTCCCACCTTTTTTAATGGAGCGCTTCCCGGTGAGCGCCCCGGTACGCGAACCGGCAGCGTTACGGGAGTCCACCATTTTGTGTTTCGGTCAAATTAAGATACAAGATGGAGGGCAAATAATGTTCAGAATGGGTAGAAGGGGGCACGGTAGACGTATCTTGACCCCCTAGGTTTTCTGAGGGTGGCTGAGGAGGCCCATATGTGCGAAAAAAAAAAAAAAAAAAAAGAATTTGCGCGGTTAGCGTCCGGTGCGCGTACCGGGTAGCGCTCTGGAGAGCGTACTTTGTTGAAAATTTGTGAAAAAAGTTAGAGTAAAATAATAATTGTGAGTGATCAGATGTAGGGTAGCTCTGAAAAGAGCTTTTGGGTACTGTGGCTTATGTAGGTACCTACAAGTAGGTAGCAATGCACAGTCTTAAATTGAGGATGAAAATTCTGTTCCCCTCATCTGAGAAGTGAACTCCATCTCCTCTGTAGATATCTTGCATGTAGTAACGCAAGTTATTGTTGTACATGGAGCCCATTCCATGGTCTCTCATGTAAGCTGAAACAGACCTATTTACATGCTTCCTCGATTTCTCAATTTGTGGACAAAATTGGTTCGACCACCTCCATTTCTGTCTTTGGCATATATTTGAATATACCAAGGCAGTTTGAGGACGGTGCCATCAATTGCTCAAAGGTGTCCTTTAAAAGCATTTCCAGACCTACCCCAGTCAAAGTGCCCAAGTCATTACCTCCACAGTGCACAATTAACAGGTCAGGTTTTGGCAAATGCAAAAAGGTTTTCACCAATGGTATCAATTGGTGACATTTTAATCCTCTGTGGCCAATCCACTTAATTTCCACATTTTGTAAATTGAGGTTAGGTAAATTTCTGTTATCAGTATACCTTTGAGCCCAGTAGATGTAACTATGTCCAACAATCCAGACAGAAAACATGGTAAGAGGAGGTTCTGCTGCAGTCAGATGAAGTGTGGCAATGAAATGGCAGTTGAAAAAATAAGAGTTTAAAATGAAAAAAACTGTGGAGTTTCTGTGTTAATGAAGCAGTAGCAGTGATTGGTGGATTTTGATTGCTGAAAACAGAAAGTTAGGGTGCATGGATGAGTTCTTTGAAAGATGTAATTTGAATGGTCAAGAAAAAATCATTTTATGAAAGATTGCACTGGATATGCAGTTGTACTGAGAGTTTAGAGTTCAATTGAAACATTGTTGTGTGAACTTGCAAACATCAGAGGTCTTTCAGGAGGTGGTTGCTATGCAAAAAAGGCAGAAAGGGCAGAAGGGGGAAGGGTGTTGATTTGAAAAAAGTGAGGGAAGAGTTTTGATTGGGTGACATGAGAGATATGTGTGATGAATTACAGCTTTTCTGTGCTTTTTATGGCTGCAGACTCCGGAGTGCATACCTTTTGCTCTGCTAAAGACAAATTGGTGTGTTTCTGAGACTGTTTTGAAACTCATAAAGTATTTGCTAAGGTGAGAAAAGATTCATTTAATTTAGATAGAGAATAGTATGGTTTAGGGAGAAAATTATGAAGAAAGTTGTGTATTTAAAATGTTGCTTTGTGTCAAGTGTTTTACAAATAGATTTTGTTTCTTTGTGTTACATAGCCATGTTAAAAGTGACGCAAAAATAGTGCAAGGGTCTTACAAAAATGCTTTCGTGTGTCTTAGGGTATTTTAACTCACTTCCCCATGAATGTATGAATATAATTTCTTTACAAGATGTGTTTAAAAACGTTTTTTGAAATCAATTAGGTTTCTTGATATGTACTGCTAGAGTTTCATAGGTTGCTTGGGGCATATTTTCAAGGCTTTTGAGTTCCTTTGATGTAATTTTTCCCATTTTCATTTAAGACCTTTCCCCGTGGTGCAAGGTCCTTGTAAATATGCTCCCATCTGTGCTTGGCAAATTTTTATTTTAATTCTTTGACTAACATAGCCATGTTAAAAGTGACCCAAAAATGTTGCAAGGGCCTTAAAAAAAACGCTTTCATGTGTCTTAGGCCATTTTAAGTCATTTCCCCTTGAATGTAGGTATGTAATTGATTTAGATGATGTGTTTAAAAACGATTTTTGAAAACAATTAGGTTTCTTGATATGTACTGCTAGAGCTTCATAGGTTGCTTGGGGCATATTTATAAGGCCTTTGAGTCTCTCTGATGTTATTTTTCCCATTTTAATTTAAGACCTTTCCCCGTGGTGCAAGGTCCTTGTAAATATGCCCCCATCTGTGCTTGGCAAATTTAGATTTTAATTCTTTGACTAACATAGCCATGTTAAAAGTGACCCAAAAATGTTGCAAGGGCCTTAAAAAAACGCTTTCACGTGTCTTAGGCCATTTTAAGTCATTTCCCCTTGAATGTAGGTATATAATTGATTTAGATGATGTGTTTAAAAACGATTTTTGAAATCAATTAGGTTTCTTGATATGTAGTGCTAGAGTTTCATAGGTTGCTTGGGGTATATTTAAAAGGCATTTGAGTCCCTTTGATGTTATTTTTCCCATTTTAATTAAAGACATTTCCCCGTGGTGGAAGGTCCTTGTAAATACACCCCCATGTGTGCTTGGCAAATTTAGATTTTGATTATTTGACTTACATAGCCAT
This sequence comes from Lissotriton helveticus, assembly GCF_964261635.1. Lineage (NCBI taxonomy): Eukaryota > Metazoa > Chordata > Amphibia > Caudata > Salamandridae > Lissotriton > Lissotriton helveticus. The sequence goes on along the minus strand of NC_136059.1, from coordinate 129,303,974 downwards.
GTTCCATACAGTTCTCACCTTCTGCGTAGTCTTTGATATGCTACACTCCATCTGTGCATTGTGCAGATGAGGTTTAGGCCTGTCCACGGACACAGAAGAGGTCTGGCCTTTGTTCAAGAGTGAAGTGGACATGACTTACTTCATTGTTAGGCCTTCACATGTATTATCTCCTCTGTACTCTTCAACAGGCGTGAATTTCATCTGCAACCCTGAGTAGGCCTCACCTTAAACAAACCTCTGGATAGGCCACACCTTATCGTCATCCTGAATCAATAATTTAAAATGTTAGGGACAGATTTATGATAGGTCTGTGCCTCTTTTGCGTCACTGTGCGTCACTTTTGTGACGCAGCGGCGGTGCAAAAGATTTGCTATGTGGTGACATATTTACAACTTGATGCATCTAGGCAGATGTGTCATGCTGTAAAGTCCTGTGCCACATGAAACCGATGCAGCAGTGATGCAAAAGATGCACCATATTGCAAGACAGGCCTCTCTTCATCTCCAACAAGATAAGAAGCTAAATCTTCTGTAAATGTCAAAATTGTTGTATACACTGCTGAACTTCTGTGTACTCTTTGATATGCTAGACTCCATCTGCTCTATGAGATACCTGAGCAAAGGAAACACAGGTGATGTGATTGTGAAATGAGGAAAAGAAACTCCACATTTTTCAATTACATCACCTGTGTTTCCTAAGTTTACGAATGACATTGTGCAGATGAGGTTTAGGCCTGTACACGGACACAGAAGAGGTCTGGCCTTCGTTCAAGAGTGAAGTGGACATGACTTACTTCATTGGTAGGCCTTCACATGTATTATCTCCTCTGTACTCTTCAACAAGCGTAAATTTCATCTGCAACCCTGAGTAGGCCTCACCTTAAACAAACCTCTGGATAGGCCACACCTTATCGTCATCCTGAATCAATCATTTAAAATGTTAGGGACAGATTTATGATAGGTGTATGCCTCTTTTGCGTCACTGTGCGTCACTTTTGTGACGCAGCGGCGTTGCAAAAGATTTGCTATGTGGTGACATATTTACAACTTGATGCATCTAGGCAGATGTGTCATGCTGTAAAGTCCCGTGCCACATGAAACCGATGCAGCAGTGATGCAAAAGATGCACCATGTTGCAAGACAGGCCTCACTTCATATCCAACAAGATAAGAAGCTGAATCTTCTGTAAATGTCAAAATTGTTGTATACACTGCTGAACTTCTGTGTACTCTTTGATATGCTAGACTCCATCGGCACTATGAGATACCTAAGCAAAGGAAACACAGGTGATGTGATTGTGAAATGAGGAAAAGAAACTCCACATTTTTCAATTACATCACCTGTGTTTCCTAAGTTTATGAATGACATTGTGCAGATGAGGTTTAGGCCTGTCCACGGACACAGAAGAGGTCTGGCCTTTGTTCAAGAGTGAAGTGGACATGACTTACTTCATTGGTAGGCCTTCACATGTATTATCTCCTCTGTACTCTTCAACAAGCGTAAATTTCATCTGCATCCCTGAGTAGGCCTCACCTTAAACAAACCTCTGGATAGGCCACACCTTATCGTCATCCTGAATCAATCATTTAAAATGTTAGGGACAGATTTATGATAGGTGTATGCCTCTTTTGCGTCACTGTGCGTCACTTTTGTGACGCAGCGGCGGTGCAAAAGATTTGCTATTTGGTGACATATTTACAACTTGATGCATCTAGGCAGATGTGTCATGCTGTAAAGTCCCGTGCCACATGAAACCGATGCAGCAGTGATGCAAAAGATGCACCATGTTGCAAGACAGGCCTCACTTCATCTCTAACAAGATAAGAAGCTGAATCTTCTGTAAATGTCAAAATTGTTGTATACACTGCTGAACTTCTGTGTACTCTTTGATATGCTAGACTCCATCTGCACTATGAGATACCTAAGCAAAGGAAACACAGGTGATGTGATTGTGAAATGAGGAAAAGAAACTCCACATTTTTCAATTACATCACCTGTGTTTCCTAAGTTTACGAATGACATTGTGCAGATGAGGTTTAGGCCTGTCCACGGACACAGAAGAGGTCTGGCCTTTGTTCAAGAGTGAAGTGGACATGACTTACTTCATTGGTAGGCCTTCACATGTATTATCTCCTCTGTACTCTTCAACAAGCGTAAATTTCATCTGCAACCCTGAGTAGGCCTCACCCTAAACAAACCTCTGGATAGGCCACACCTTATCGTCATCCTGAATCAATCATTTAAAATGTTAGGGACAGATTTATGATAGGTGTGTGCCTCTTTTGCGTCACTGTGCGTCACTTTTGTGACGCAGCGGCGGTGCAAAAGATTTGCTATGTGGTGACATATTTACAACTTGATGCATCTAGGCAGATGTGTCATGCTGTAAAGTCCCGTGCCACATGAAACCGATGCAGCAGTGATGCAAAAGATGCACCATGTTGCAAGACAGGCCTCACTTCATCTCCAACAAGATAAGAAGCTGAATCTTCTGTAAATGTCAAAATTGTTGTATACACTGCTGAACTTCTGTGTACTCTTTGATATGCTAGACTCCATCTGCACTATGAGATACCTAAGCAAAGGAAACACAGGTGATGTGATTGTGAAATGAGGAAAAGAAACTCCACATTTTTCAATTACATCACCTGTGTTTCCTAAGTTTACGAATGACATTGTGCAGATGAGGTTTAGGCCTGTCCACGGACACAGAAGAGGTCTGGCCTTTGTTCAAGAGTGAAGTGGACATGACTTACTTCATTGTTAGGCCTTCACATGTATTATCTCCTCTTTACTCTTCAACAAGCGTAAATTTCATCTGCAACCGTGAGTAGGCCTCACCTTAAACAAACCTCTGGATAGGCCACACCTTATCGTCATCCTGAATCAATCATTTAAAATGTTAGGGACAGATTTATGATAGGTGTGTGCCTCTTTTGCGTCACTGTGCGTCACTTTTGTGACGCAGCGGCGGTGCAAAAGATTTGCTATGTGGTGACATATTTACAACTTGATGCATCTAGGCAGATGTGTCATGCTGTAAAGTCCCGTGCCACATGAAACCGATGCAGCAGTGATGCAAAAGATGCACCATGTTGCAAGACAGGCCTCACTTCATCTCCAACAAGATAAGAAGCTGAATCTTCTGTAAATGTCAAAATTGTTGTATACACTGCTGAACTTCTGTGTACTCTTTGATATGCTAGACTCCATATGCACTATGAGATACCTAAGCAAAGGAAACACAGGTGATGTGATTGTGAAATGAGGAAAAGAAACTCCACATTTTTCAATTACTTCACCTGTGTTTCCTAAGTTTACGAATGACATTGTGCAGATGAGGTTTAGGCCTGTACACGGACACAGAAGAGGTCTGGCCTTCGTTCAAGAGTGAAGTGGACATGACTTACTTCATTGGTAGGCCTTCACATGTATTATCTCCTCTGTACTCTTCAACAAGCGTAAATTTCATCTGCAACCCTGAGTAGGCCCCACCTTAAACAAACCTCTGGATAGGCCACACCTTATCGTCATCCTGAATCAATCATTTAAAATGTTAGGGACAGATTTATGATAGGTGTATGCCTCTTTTGCATCACTGTGCGTCACTTTTGTGACGCAGCGGCGGTGCAAAAGATTTGCTATGTGGTGACATATTTACAACTTGATGCATCTAGGCAGATGTGTCATGCTGTAAAGTCCCGTGCCACATGAAACCGATGCAGCAGTGATGCAAAAGATGCACCATGTTGCAAGACAGGCCTCACTTCATCTCCAACAAGATAAGAAGCTGAATCTTCTGTAAATGTCAAAATTGTTGTATACACTGCTGAACTTCCGTGTACTCTTTGATATGCTAGACTCCATCTGCACTATGAGATACCTAAGCAAAGGAAACACAGATGATGTGATTGTGAAATGAGGAAAAGAAATTCCACATTTTTCAATTACATCACCTGTGTTTTCTAACTTTACGAATGACATTGTGCAGATGAGCTGTAGGCATGTCCACAGACACAGAAGAGGTCTGGCCTTTGTTCAAGAGTGAAGTGGACATGACTCCCTTCATTGGTAGGCCTGGACATGTATTATCTCCTCTGTATTCTTCAACAAGCCTAAATTTCATCTGCAACCCTGAGTAGGCCTCACCTCAAACAAACCTCTTGATAGGCCACACCTTGTCGTAATCCTAAATCAATCATTTAAAATGTTAGGGACAGATTTATGATAGGTGTGTGCCTCTTTTGCGCCGCTGTGCGTCACTTTTGTGACGCAGCGGCGGTGCAAAAGATTTGCTATGTTGTGACATATTTACAACTTGATGCATCTAGGCAGATGTGTCATGCTGTAAAGTCCTGTGCCACATGAAACGTGCGTCAGGTTTCATATAGGTGTTTTGTTGCAGGGTGGGCATTCATTTGCATGAAAGCCCTGTAAAACTAACACAGTGAAATTTAGAAGATTTCACTGACTCAGCTTTATAGCATTGCTGAATCAAATCCTTACGCCTGTTTGAAACAGGCATAAGGAGTGATGCACCATGCAATGTGAGGCTTCCTCCTGTGCATTGCAGTAGACATGTCGCGCTTACGACGTGATTCCTGCAATGTGCTGCTTTTGCGGCACAGATGCGTGACGCATCTGTGCTGTTTTTGCTCAATGGTGCTCCACATTGTAAATGCGGCACACCATGGGTGGCAGAGCAGCGGTGCACGTTAACTGGTGCATCCCCGGGGATGTGCCAGTTAACATAAATCTGCCCCTTTACATTTAAGTATGAGCAGGGTAAAAAGAGTTGGTGAGGCTTATCGAAGGTTAAGAAGAGATGAGTCCTGTTCACTGAAAACTTGGACATAGGCCTCACCTCCTCAGCATCGCTGGACATGGCTAAATAATAATTGCAAAATGTTACTCTTGTTAAACAATTTTAATATTATAGTCTCTGAGATTTATCTCTTACTCTGCAACATCTCATTGTTGTTCTCTTTCTTTAAAGATAACGACAACATCAACCATGAGTGATAATGAGCAATCCGTTGATCTCGATATTATCATTGAAATTGTGATTGAAACGTCAGTGGAAGTAGATCCCTTGGATGATTTAAATCCTGAGGATGATGAAGAACATAATGAGGATGCCGATTTGTCAGAATTGTATGACATAGGGTGGGAAGCTGACCTGCTTGAGCCTATGGAACTATAAACATTTATTTTTAAAAGTTACTGGAAATGAAAAATGAAAAATAAAAATGTAAACCGTTTCATTTAAAATTAAACAAAAGTTCAAAAATAGGTTGTGTGTAGTGTCTTTAATAAAATATTCAAATATGCTCATAAATTAGTTCAGATTCACATATAAAACAGCACAGGTCATTCAATTTCTTTGCTACTATTGTGAATACTAAATTTGCCAATGCACTAAAAATGACAAGTAGTGTGTTAAATTTTTGATGACTGTTATTGATTTACTGTTTGCTAATAGTGGTTAATACATTTTTTTATTATATTTTACCACAGATTCAACTGCAGATCATTTCAAAATTAAAGAATGCCTTCGAAGGACAGAAGGCGAAAGGCTACCAAACATCAAAGACAGCAGCTTAAAAAATTATTGCAGCATACCTCTACAATAAAAACTCGTCAAGTCACCAAGAAAGGTCCGGGTAAGATAACGAAATCATTCATAAGAAATATTTGTAGAAAAAAAAGTAGTACCACAGAAAATGTTTTAGTCCAGAAAAAGAGAAGCAATTTAAACGGAAAGGGAAGGCCAATCAAAAATGTTACTGCTAGAGCAGGAGATAACTCTGTTCATGGTAGTAGAAGGAAAAATCAGTTTAGGGACATTCGTAGACGAATGTTCCGCAACAGGATAAATGGCAATTTGTTAAAAAATATTAAGAAAGGTCAGCAGAAAGTGGTTTTTTATAAGAGAAAAAAAAATTGAGAAAGTTATTGATCAGGCATTTGAAATTAAGCGAAAGTTATTTATTTTGATAATCAATAGAATTAGGAAGCTAAACAAGGCAATTTATGATTTCAAAGGAAATAGTAGATGGAAGAGAACAGTTAATCGTAGTAATTTTTGTGAAGTTTTTTCAGGAGAATGGATGCATAGTTCAAGTTGTGAGGCATTTTTTAATGAGGAGAGTTATTTCCAGGATAATGATTTGGTGCATGCAGTTGACATCAGTGGTCGAGCTTATGAGGTGAAAGATGGTTGTCCAGTTGAAAAAGAAAAACTTGTGACAACAGAGGCAGAAGAGGTGTTAGGTAATGAGGTTTTAGGAAGACGTCCTAAGGGACCTGTGTACACCTGGAAGTGTAGTAGTATTTGCAGTGTGCGACAGGATTCCATCAATTTGCTTTGTGATTTTGTACGGACATTTAATATGAAAAGTTTGAAGCAGAAAATGAAGTTGTTGCAAGAATTAGATCCTTGCAGAGTGAGAGAAGTGACAGGTTTGCATGGTCATTCACTGGCTTGTCTTTCCAGGAGAGTATGCCAGAGTGTTTTTCATCATTTCAGGATGCTAGCAGTGCATCATAATAAAGTGAGGAAATTAGTTAGAATGTTGTATTATGCTAAGAGTCCAGCAGTTATGCTTAAACAATTATGCACTGCTCTTTTGCATGGTTCTGAAATAGATGTGAAGAATATTAGTGAAGAAATTGAGTTTTGTTACTTTGGAAGTAAAGAGGAGAATGTTGAAATTGACCCAGAAGAAGAGGGTAATGTGGAAGATAGTGTACAGGTTTCCTGTACAGATAATTTTCAGAAGGAAATTGCCACGTTTCAGGTGAAATCAAGTGAGAGGCCTAATTTCACTTGTGTGTGTTGTCGACGCACTTATTATAAGAATCAGACTAAGTTAGTGGATTTATATGCAAAAAGTGAAAGGGAAAATAATAGTGAATGAAAGGATTTTGCAACATACTTGATGGTAGAAAATTGTTTTGATTTGTGATTGGATCAACGTGTGTGTACTTATTGTTGTAACAAATTAAATCAAAACCAGATGCCTGCTAGAGCGGTTCATAATAATCTGGAATTGGTTGAGATTCCTTCTGAATTTAAGGATTTAAATACTTATGAATCTATTTTGATTCAAAGTATCCATCCCTTTCAGGCTATTGTAAGAATGGAGCCAAAGACAGGGAAATTGCCTCCATCAGATTTACAGAGAGGATTAAAGGGAAGAGTTGTTTATTTGCCTCTAGATTTGAAGAAAAACATTAATACAATTGGAGTAGAAAAAGTGGAAGAGGAACCTCTGGTTATCTTAGGTAATGGGGTTCCGACAAAGAGTAAGAAAATATGGCAAGATTTAGTGGATGTTAGGAAAGTCAAAAAGGCAACATTGTATTTAAAAAAAAAAAATAAGAACTATAAGAATGTATATGTTGCAGAAGAGGAAGTAAGTGAAGAAGAGGATAGCGATTTGTGTGCTGGTCAAATTGAGAAAGTAGAACCCTCTAAAAGTGAAGAAATATATGAACATTATAGTGTTCATCCTTTGCATTCCAAGGAAGTCATGGGGAATGCTATTGAGTTGTTTCAAATGAAACAAGCCAAAGGGAGTCCCATTAGTGTTTGGGAGGAAAGTTTGGAAGGTCGGTGTTTCCCACAGCTATTTCCAACAGGTCAAGGAGGAAGATATGATGAGCGAACTCATCAAATTCCTGCTTCTGAATACCGGACTTTACGATTGTATGCAGAAGATCCTAGGTTTCGACAATGCATTCCCTATTTGTTTCATCTCCTGTTTGAAAGCGATCTGTCTGGACTGTCATATGCAGTGAACCACATCTTGAAAAGTGGTGTACAGCTGCAAAATATCTCGGCAAGTGACTTTATGGATAAAGTCAATGTGCAAGACAGTATTTTGGATTCTCACCTGATTAATCTCATGGCTTGTCAGCGTGGTACTAATGAGTACTGGTACCGTCGTCATGGTGATTTAAAATGTATGCTGAGGAACTTAGGAACTCCCACATGGTTCCTCACTCTCAGCTGTGCCGAGTATGGCTGGGAAGACTTACTTGAATTTCTACGAGAGGCAAATGGAAACATTGAAAATATCGAATTCAAGACACCCGGAGAACTGTGCTCTTTGGATCCAGTGAATGTATGCAGGTACTTCAATCATAGATTTGAAGCTATGATGTCTTTCATCATGAACAAGAGAAATCCACCTCTTGGAGAGGTGTTGGACTTCTTCTGGAGAAAGGAGTACCAAGCAAGAGGTGCTCCCCATATACATATGCTGCTGTGGATCAAGGATGCACCTAAATTTGGAACAGATCCAGAAGACTTAGTGATGAGTTTCATAGAACAGTATTCTACATGTGCTGTTCCAAACGCAAAGGAGGACAAAAGCCTAAGAGAACAAGTTCTACGCTTCCAAAGCCATCGTTGTGGAAAGTACTGTTGTCGTAAAATCAGAAACAAGGACAAGTTCTACACCAAATGTCGTTTCGCCTTTCCACGACCGGTGATTTCTAAAGGAAGAGTGAACAGTTTGATGTCTTCGCTGCGACATAATGTGATGAAGAAATCACCTAAAAACACATACAATTTGAAATGGAACGAAGAGTCCAAGTATATCAACGACTACAACCCAGTGATTTTGTCCATGTGGAATGCTAACATGGATATACAGTTCGTGGCTGATAACTGTATGGCTGTGGCTCGGTATGTGACATCTTACATCACCAAAAAAGAAAAGACAGAATTGAAGGATATGTGGGAGGACATTTCCCATGAAAAGAGCCTCAGTAAGAAGTTGTACAGTTTCAGTCTGAAGATGTTGTCACATCGAGAAATCGGAGCTTACGAATGTTCTGACCGGTTGTCTTCAGCAAGTCTCTATGCCAAATCCAGGAGTATCGTTTGGGCGAGTCTTGGTCTTGCTGCAACGCGTAATCGAGTTCTGAAACCTGTGCGGGAAATTGAGTATTTGGCGGAAAAGGAGCCAAACAGTACTGATATTTTGAAGACCAACATGTTGGATACATATTATCCAAATAGAAGCAGACACCTCGAGAATGTTTGTCTGTATGAGGTTCTACAAAATTACATATTCAAGAGGAACATCAAAGAAGATATTGATAAAGGAGTGTATGCTGTAATTGGAAGTGAGGGATGTCTCGTCAAGCAAAGAAAATGCCACTTGGTAAACCATCGAAAATTGAGTGGCGAATCTCCTGGAAAAAAAAGAGTTTTTCTATTTAGCACTTTTGCAACTTTTCAAGCCTTGGCGTGCAGAAGAGGAACTGCTTGGAGATTTCCTCTGTTACGAAGACTCTTTCAATGCCGCCAAGGAGACCATAGAATGTCCTGTTTTTCTCAAATATCTAGAAATGTTGAATGCGGAAATTGAGCAGGAAGCAACGATTGCAGCCGAGATTGCTAGAGACAGTTCTCAGGACAGTCAGAGTTCTGTTTCATTGAGTCAGGATCCACTAGGAGGACCAGTTATCGAAAATGAAGCTGCCACTGCCATGATTGAAGTGGAAAGAGCCATGGCACATGCTCAGGAGGATGCGGTTAACTTAGAAGACTTGGAAAGAAAACTCAACATTGAGCAGAGGAAAATATATGACGAAGTTACCAACCAAATTGATCATGGATTAAGTCATGAGAAGAAAGAGTGCTCATGTACGTCGTTGAAGCCTGTCCGACTGTACGTGAGTGGAGAAGCGGGAACTGGAAAAAGTTTCCTCATTAAAGCAATTTCATGTTATTTGCAGAAAAGGACTGAGTCATCGCTGTCTTGTGTTGTCACCGCTCCAACTGGACTGGCAGCACATAACATTAAAGGTATTACTTTGCATCGTCTACTGATGCTGCCAGTGGAGCATGATAACAAATTACAATACCACAAGTTATCTGGAGATGCTTGTTGTGAAGTTTCAAGAGTCTTGAAGAAAATGAAACTTCTTATCATTGACGAAGTAAGCATGGTTTCCAATGTCATGCTTGCCTTTGTGCATTTGAGAATGCAAGAAGTTCTCAAAACAGAGTATGATGTGTTATTTGGTGGCAAACACATCATTGTTTTCGGTGATCTTCTGCAGCTGACACCAGTGAAAGGACAACCTGTGTTCAAAATGCTCACGCATGAAGATACCAGGAAGTGCCTAGGGAGCATTGGCAACGTTAATATATGGTTAAACTTCAATTATGCTGAACTGAATGAAAATATGTGTCAGGCGAAGGATGAAGATTACAAGAATATTCTACAAGATGTTAGAATCGGAAAAGTGACCGAGCATGGGAAAGAAGCTTTACATGCACGATTACTGTCAAATTTGTATCCAGAACAAGACGTTGTGCCTGAGAATATTTTTCAGAAAATTACTGAGAAGAAATCTGGAATATGTTTGATGACAACTCTTGCAGAATGTGCCATCTTCAACAACAAAATGTTGTATTTAGAAAACCAAGATATTGTGAAACTGGAAGCTATTGACAGAGTAGAGCATATGGGAGCAACAATTATTTTGTCTGAGAATTTAAAATCAAAATTGGATTTATTAGAGAAGACTATATCTAAAACTGCAGGTTTTGAAAGGACTCTGAATGTGTGCTTAAATTGCCGTATCATTTTAAGAAGGAATTTACATGTTGAAAGAGGTCTGGTAAATGGATCAATGGGTAATGTTGTTGATTTTGAGAAATACAGAAATAGAGATGGAATTGAATTTTTAAAAATTACATTTGATGGCATTGAGGAAGTACAGCTAATTGGTCGTTGCTCTGCTAAGTTTTCGCTTGTGAAAGACTTATATGTTCGCCGTAAGCAGTTTCCTGTTTGCTTGGCATATGCGGTGACAATCCATAAATCGCAAGGTTTAAGTGTAGACAGTGCATTGGTGAATATTGGCAGTTCTGTGTTCGAGGAGGGTATGGCATATGTGGCATTGTCACGAGTCAGAACTTTATCGGGATTGTACTTGATTGAGTGTGATGTCACAAACATCTGTGCGGATCTAGACTGTGTTAAGGAATACAATAGGTTAAGAAGAGAGTATGCGCCACATTTGCCTCAATATCCTTTGTTTGAGAAACGTGTGGTAGGCCGGAAATGAAGAAATGTGACCAATAGTAGGGAGGTTGTAGCAAAAAGACGAAAAGTCGATGAACCAGAAATTATAAGCAGAAAGGAAAAGGATTTTGTTGAAGATGTTGTTGGTTTTCAATTTGAAAACAGTTCTGGTGTCAACTGCTATGCTAATGTAGTGGTTAATGTTTTGTTTTCTCTAGAAACTTTAAAACAAGAGATTGTGGTCAATTCGGATCAGAGATTTTGCAGTTTTTTGAATTCTGTGTTAGAGAAATGTAGCACTGATAGAACAAAAATAGAAAGTGTGTCTGAAATTCGAAATCTGTTAGACAGATGTTCAGGTCAAACACAATTCTCTCAAAAAATTCAGCAAGATTGTCAGGAGTTTTTAATGTATATGCTTGATGTATTGCATGATGAAGGTGTAGATGTAGATCACCTGTTTGGGCTTTCTTATCAATGGCAGCATGACTGCGAGAACTGTAGGGTATCAAGTACTACTAGTGTAGACTCTGAAAAATGGATATATTTAACTTTGCCAGACAGTAAATCAGTGTCCTTTAATAAGCTAGTAAAAGCAGCTGATCACAACGTGGAGTGTAGCCAATGTAAGTCTGAAATGTTGTCAACATTATTTATACGAACATATGGCCAGTATGTTATTTTAATGTTCCAACGATGTAGGCCTGATGGAACAAAATTGACAACTTTGATTAAAAATTTTGTGGCTTCACAGTTGTCAATATCAGGAAGGACTTTTGTAACTGCAGCAATTATATATCATGACGGTCCTTCAATAACATCAGGACATTACACAGCTTATTTAAAGTCTAGAAATGGCTGGTCATTCTGCAATGATTTTGTTTTAACTTTTTTTTAAAAATTGCCTTTTGACCTTAAAAATTCTTACCTGGTGTTTTTAAAACCGAAATTTTAGGGAAGGAATCTCAGGATTTGCTCTGAGGAATTTCAAGAGGTTCTAATGGCTCCTACACAATTTGGCCTTGAGGATAAGTGTAGTACAGAGTCAAAAGTTATTTTTGAGTTTTAAATAGTTCCTGGAAAAAAAGAAGGTTTTCTTACAGAAAGTGGTGGGCATGGATTAGTTAAAGGACAACAGAGTATTTCCCAAAGCAAACGGTGTTCTTACCATAACACTTGACGTCATGGAAAAATAGCTGCACTTTGAATGAGTTCAGAAAAACTGTTTCTTTTTATAAGCTAATTCAAGCAGCCAATAAAAACATGGAGTAGAGGTAATGTAAGTCTGCAATGCTGTCTAGATTATTTGACCAAACTTTTGGTTATAATGTCATTTTAAAATTCCAACTATATAAACCTGATGAAAGTAAGTCTTCAACTTTAATTACAAATGTTGTGGCTACACAGTCGTTTATTTTAGGAAGAACATTTTTAACTGCAGCTATTATATGACATGATGGTCCTTTGACAAGATCCGCTTATTCCACAGCTTATTGAAAATGTAAAAAAAGCTGCTGTTTCGTAAATGATTCCTATTTGACTACGATACAATGTTGCCTTTTTACTTAAAAATATTCTTACTTTCTGTTTTCAGAAAAGAGAATTTAGGGTAGGTAACTGGTCTATAATGATTCTAGGGGTTGATATAATTTTATCTACTGTTTTAAATTGCTTTGTGATTAAAAGTGATGTAGAGAATTAAATAATTGTAGTAGTCATAGAGGTAGTGTAAGTCTGCTTCATAGTAAGCAGTATCAGTGTCATAGGAAATGTGGAACATGAGTGAGCAAGAAGGGTAAGATATTATTAGTCCAGGATTGTGAAAGTGATCTTGAACGTTTTCTTTCTCAAAGTTGCGGAAATACAAAATGACGGGATTTGCTTAGAAGAATTCCAAGAGTTATAAATGGCTCTTACACGATTTGGCCTTGTGGAAACGTGTGGTAGTGAGCGAGAAGTCATTTATTGTATGTAACATATTTTTCAAAACGATGGAGGTTTTCTTTCAGAAAGTGGCGGGCTGAAAATAATAGCAGCACAACAGAGTGTAAGCTGTTCATAGGACATCATTCGACGTCATGGAAAGTAAGTTAATTTTAAGGAGTTCTGATTTCTGATTTGTCATGTTGTATGGGTTTTTTAAACACAATCATTTTGATTGTGTTTTTTTTCCCGCTGTTATATGATGAATACCTTCAAGTCACTGTTTTTAGTGAAATTTGATAAATTCTGAGAACAGCAAAAATAAACCATTTAACATGTATAATTAATTCTGTACTTTTTGTATTTATGATATACATTTAGAAATGTGTAGTAGACATGAAGAAGCTGAGGCTTCTGTAAGTGTCAAAGTTGTTGCATACAGTGCTCACATTCTACGTAGTCTTTCATATGATAGACTACATTTCCACAATGAGATACCTAAGCAAAGGAAACACAGGTGATGTGATTGTGAAATGAGGAAAAGAAACTCCACATTTTTCAATTACATTACCTGTGTTTCCTAACATTACGAATAACATTGTGCAGATGAGGTTTAGGCCTGCCAGAGAGATAGAGAAGGTCTGGCCTTTGTTCAAGAGTGCAGTGGACATGACTCACTTCGTTGGTAGGCCTGCACATGTATTATCTCCTCTGTACTTTTCAAGAAGCTAAATTTCATCTGCAAAACTGAGTAGGACTCACCTGAAAGAAATCTGTGGATAGGCTACACCTTATCAGCATCTAGAAACAATCATTTAAAATGTTAAGGGCAGTTTTATGAAGGCTGTGTGCCTCTTTTGCGCCGCTGTTCCGTCACTTTTGTGTAAAAGATGCACCATGTTGCAAGATAGGCCTCAGTTCATTTCCAGCAAGATACCGTCACTTTAAAATGTATATAATTAGTACTGTGTAGGGGGCATGAAGAAGCTGAGGCTTCAGTAAGTGTCAAAGTTGTTGCATGCAGTGCGTACTCTTTCATATGCTGGACTACATCTGCACAATGAGATACCTAACCAAAGGAAACACAAGTGATGTGATTGTGAAATGAGCAAAAGAAATTGCACGTTTTTCAAATACATTACCTGTGTTTCCTAACATTACGAATCACATTGTGCAGATGAAGTTTAGGCTTGTCCAGGGAAACAGAGGAGGTCTGAACTTTATTGGTAGGCCTGCACATGTATTATCTCCTCTGTACTCTTCAACAAGCCTAAATTTCATCTGCAACCCTGAGTAGGCCTCACCTGAAACAAACGTCTGGATAGGACACACCTTATTGCCATCCTGAAATAATAATTTAAAATGTTAGGAACAGTTTTATGATGATTGTGCACCTCTTTTGCGCTGCCATTGCGTCACTTTTGTGAGACAACAGCAGTGCAAAAGATGCACCATGTTCCAAGATAGGCCTCACTTCATCTGCATCAAGATACTGTTAGTTTAAAATGTATATCTTTAGGCCTGTGTAGGGGGCCTGGAGAAGCAGAGGCTTCTGTAATTGTCAAAGTTGTTGAAAAACTGTTTGTCCTTCAATCTTTTCCCTTGTCTTTTCTAATTTTTAAATACATGTTTTAATATTTTTCAAATGTTTGTTCTCTCTTTCACAGATTGAAAGTATACAAATAACAAGTGACTAAGTTAACGACAATTATAAGGTAAATGTTTTGTACACTTTTCGTTACATTTCTATCACATTTAACTACTATTAGTTCCACTGCTTCATTTCTTTAACCCTCACTTTCCTGCCTTTGCTACTTCCCTCATTCCTTTCTCTATTACTTACTTACTCTACTCCTTCCACTCCTTTTCTCAGTCCCTCTCTTCTCATAGTTCCTCACTCTTGTTCACTCACTCTGTCTCTATTACTCTTAGTGTCTCTGACTGATCACTCTTTCACTACTTGTTCATTATGCTTTCTCTGTGTAGTTGAAGCACACTAAGGGGCATATTATGAACACAGCCAATAAAATTATTGCTGCTTTTATCGGCAGAAAACTGCTGCAAAAGCGGCTTTAGCGGCAGTTTTCTGCCGCAAAAGCGGCTTTAGCGACACATTTCTGCCAATAAAAGCTGCAAAACTTTTATTGCCTATGTTGATAATATGCGCCTATGTTATTTACATTTCTTTGCTGTTTCAATTATTCCTTTTCTGTTACTTCTTCTTTTCTGCTTTCTGTTTTTTCTCTCTGTTATTCCACATGTTTTAATCTTATTTTGAACATTCACTCACATTCTCTAAGAAACTCTTCTTTGTTATTCTTCTACTCTCCTTTTTTTCTTTCACTTCCTTATCTATTTTGTTTTTCACAATTATACCCTCTTCCATCTTTTCTTCGGTAAATAGATCTATTAAACAGTATCTCTGGTTTAGTCCCTATAGCTGTCTTTCTTTTAACATTACTCTCTGTTTACTTCCCTTATACTTACTCTTCTTTTTTTTAAAAAATGTTTTTGGTTCGCTCCCGGTTCGCGTACCGGGGAGCGAACCGGGAAGCGAACCAAAAGAAATAGAGGTTGCCAGAGTGCTAAACATTCTAGCAATTTTTTTATAAAGGGGCGGTAGTTCTGAAAAGAACTTTTTTTTATATTTTTGTTGTTTTATATATATATATATTTTTTCTGAACATTTTTTGTTTTTTTTTATTTTTTTAACAATTTTATGTTTTTTTTGGTTTTTTGGGGGGAAACAACGAAAAACAGGCATTAGAAAGGGCTCAACAGGAGCAAAAAAAAAATTATTTTTTGGGGCGTTTTGAGCACTTGTGGTTTTCATATGCTCTGTTTATCAAATTGATACTCATATTTGCACATGAGAGTAAGTTACCACAATAAAGACACACTATCTTCATGTGCACAAAATGTTCTTGAATGTTTGGCACTGTTTCCCGTGCCTCTGGCCCCGACAGAGTTACCTGTGCCGATGTACTGGCCACAGGAGTTGGTGGGTTGTCTTGGAGGTCACGCATCTCTGCCATGCTGTAATTCAGTGAATGCCACCTCTGCATATGACGGTGCATAGTATAGTTGCCGAAACTATACTTTTTATTTGTGCCTCTAGATAAATCTTCTTTGCATATGAGGCATGTCACATAGCGAGCATTCACTTTTTTTTGTCCTGGAGGAAAAGAAAAAAACTGCCAAATAAAACTATTTTTGTGGTGAGATATCCGGGGCTCCTCACGTAAAAACTGTCTTGGCTGTACTTCCTCTTCCTCTTCTTCATCCTCTTCCTCCTCTGTGTTGGGAAGGAACTGTGGAGGTGGTCCTCTCTTCCTTGGTGGTGGTGGTGGTGGTGGGGGTGCACCAGCTGCAGCTACTACTGAAGCCATTTTCTACTAACCAAAATAGGTCTTCCTTTGACAAAGTTGAAAGTCAGAGTGAGAAAAAAGGTGGGGGCTTTCATCATTTTGGAAAAAAAATAGTTCTAAACCAATGAAAAGTGTTATTTTTAGGTCACATGACCTAGCCTTACATCATTAGGAAACCAAAAGTGAAATGAACCAATGAAAAGTTTTATTAACAAGTCACATGACCTGTTACGCTTACGTTACGCGCTGCGGGCCGCGCCCCGGATTGCTTCCGGGGAACTGCGCTTCGCGCCTCGGTTCGCGTACCGGAGCACTTCCGGGTGCGCTAACGCGGCGCGTCATAAGACGCATTACGCGACAACGCGATACGTCGCGCTTCCGCGACGCGTCACGATGTTGATTTCTAACGCGGCAGTTGTGCAAACGGAACGTTTACCGGTTCGCGTACCGAGTCGCGGCACCAAATTGAGCTAACGGGAAGCTACCCGGTTCGCGGACCGGGAGCGAACCAAAACATAATAATACATTTTTTTTTTATTAATAAACATATAAAATATATTTTTTTATTTAAAGAAGAATACATTTTAAAGCTTTTGATATTTGCTATTAAAAAACCATTGAAATTCACAGAAAAAACCATAGGTTATAGACCATATATAGTTAGGAATTAACATTTACAAAACCTTGAAAATTCACTGAAAAAACCATAGGTTATAGACCATATATAGTTAGGAATTAGCATTTAAAAAACCTTTTTTTTTCTCACACAAAACCATTGAAATTCCATATATAGTTAGTTGTACTAACTATATATCGCGCACCCGCAATCCACTGCTGATCATGTCACATATTACATCATTCATGAGATGGTCAGTGACATCACTGATGACATCACTGATGACATCTCAAATGACATCACTGATGACATCACTGATGACATCTCAAATGACATCACTGATGACATCACTGATGACATCTCAAATTACATCATTGATGATATCACTGATGCCATCATTGATGACATCTCAAATGACATCACCGATGACATCACTGATGACATCACTGATCACATCTCAAAAGACATCACTGATGACAACTCTGATGACATTAGTCATGTGATAATACGATGAATCTCTTCAGACTCTAATAAAAACTTAGATACACTCAGTGTAAACAGACACTCACAGACTGTCACTCATCCATGGATTTACTCACACACCTAGTCAGTCATGCAAAGAATCAATCTCACATCCATTTCCTCAACTATACAGTTATACACACCTTACTTATTCAAACATATACTAACACATATTTACTCTCTTATACAATCCCTGATACAAGTTCACAATGATCCATACAGCCACTCACACATTCACTGGCTCTTATGCACAGTTATTTATATATGTCAACTCTCACATGTACTGTGTTTTACATATGTCTTTACTTTGACATGTAGCACTGAGATATCCATTCACTCACCAATACACTCATGCACACAGTCAACCGCCCATACAGCTGTTTCCACATGCACTTTTGAACCCATACATCTAGTGAATCAACTGCTCACACATCTATGCACAGAGTTATACACCTCCCAGCCACCCACACACACACTCAGTCTCCCATACAAATACTTAGGCAATCAACCAATAACCCATATAGTTACTCATATAGCTACTGATCAACACATGCAGCAGTTTACAGACAACAGACATAATGATGCACAAATTAAAACAGTTTAGTCACTAACCCATGCACTCAGTGAGACACATTTAATCAGTCACTCATACAGTCAGTCATGCACCTAATAAATCCTTCATCCAGACACTTATAAATCCACTCATTCTTCAATATGTAAGACATATTTTAACTTTACAGAAACATACAGTCACTGGATGTTGTCATCAGTGATGTCATCAGTGATGTCATTTGAGATGTCATCAGTGATGTCATTTGAGATGTCATCAGTGATGTCATCAGTGATGTCACTGACCATGTCATGAATGATGTAATATGTGACATGATCAGCAGTGGATTGCGGGTGCGCGATATATAGTTAGTACAACTAACTATATATGGAATTTCAATGGTTTTGTGTGAGTAAAAAAAAGGTTTTTTAAATGCTAATTCCTAACTATATATGGTCTATAACCTATGGTTTTTTCAGTGAATTTTCAAGGTTTTGTAAATGCTAATTCCTAACTATATATGGTCTATAACCTATGATTTTTTCTGTGAATATATATATAGATATATGCGTGTGTATATTTGGACCCTCCAAAATTGAATAACCACACAGACTCCTCTTGGCAATGCAAATACAGTTTTTACTAACTGTCGCAAAAGGGTGAAAAACGTCAGTGTACAACACAAACTGCACCTCAGTCCTTCTCAGACTTTCTCAGGCTTTCTCCATTTTGTGCTGGCAGGCAGGCCTTTTTTACATGATATTACAAAGGTTTATGACAGGCAGTAAATAATGGTTGAGTTGGCATTTACAGATTTAAGATGGAAAAACAATTGAAGTAATGTAGCTTATAATCCCCAATTCTGACCTTGTATATTATACTCTCATCAATGGCTGGCAAATGAACATTCTTCTGGTGAGAATAAGTGTGCACTTCATGATAAATATAATTTAAGCGTAGTGTTTGCTTCCAGTAATGTGCCTCTAAGACCTCCGTGTGCTCAGAACTAATTTACTGACCTGCACCCATTGTCTCACCAGACACCTTAGATATCTGTGTGCTTTGGGCTTATTCAATTACCTTTTTCCATTGTTTAATCAGTCAAGGTCTGTTTGAAGGCGTGGGGTGCTTGTCGGTGAACCTGTTTTTAGAATCCTAAATGCCTTTATGCCTTTTAAACCTGTGTTGGTCTTTGACTGAAAATCCTTTAAAGTTTACTTTTTCATTGTATCCTTAAGTGATCTTTTTACCTTACTCATGTCAGTTGGGGATTTGGGCCTAAACAGTTTTTTTAATACAAACAGCTGTGTGGTTTCTGCTTGAGCTTGTTTTCGCATTATATTTTTGTGTTTTATATTTTTTGCAGTGCAGTAATCCTGTTATACTTTCTACAACAATACCTACCAGTGAAACACCTACACTTGCATTGTAAAGGCATGTGCGGCAAAGGTATATGTGTGGTAACATTTTGTCTGGAAAGGAATGCTTTGGTAAGACTTATGCAGAATGTTAAGTCTGGGTTGTAAAGGCACGCGTTGTAAGGATACTCGTGGGTCCGTCATACATCCCCCAGAATGTGAATGACAAACTGACGAAATTCATACAGGTACATAGAACAAATTGCAGCTCAGTTAATTGATGCTAAGGTGGGTTTTGAACCCTGTAACACCTTACCCTTAATTAAGAGACAGCCGCAAAGTAGAGCAGTAAACCAAAAGAACAGATGCAAAAGTAGAAAATGTTCTTTAAATTAACTCAGTTCGGAGCATGAATTTTGAAAATTAATCAATAAATAGGATCATACAAAAACCAGTATTTAACAAATTTCAACACTACACCAATTCAACATATGTAATATAGATGCTTTGCTTACAAGAAGGCAATGTTTGACTTAAGAGACTGTATAGACACAAAAATGAGATCACAAAACACTCAGGTCTAGAAAGAGAGGTAAAGCTACAAGAGGACAACAGCAAAAACCTAAAGAGGCGTCCCTTTAAAGGATAGTTTCCCTCACCCACCAAAGGTGGCATGCTTCATCTCTGTGGAATCTCAGTGCACCATGAAGCCCAGTCATGGTATGGGCTACAACCCCCTCAATTAGAGGGAGGAGCTCAGGGATGTTTTAATTGATAGGAGGGTATATCCTAAATACCCAATGTGAGCTGAAAGCTGTGGTGAGAGATGCATTGCAGCACATGAGGGAGTTTAAAACTATTGGCAGGGTTCATCACACAACTTTATCTAGCAACTCTGTGCAAGGATTAAAAACAAAGGCAGACAAGCATTTTAGGGAGTATTAGGGCCACAATGTGTTGCTTAAAGATCAGCATGTTTCAGCCTGAGATCTAGTTTGTGTCATGGCCTTCATCCTGCAAAGAAGAGAAGTGTGAAACAAAAGGAATAAAGAACATTTCTCGAGAAGAGTCATGCATACAATACTGGTGCTCCAATAATTTGGGAGTGATGGATTCACTGGTAGTACATGTTGGAAAACCAGAAAGAATGTATACAAAAGGTGATTTATTATTTTGTGAAATCACTGTTGTGCTGTCCAATAAGCCTGTGTGTCATTCATGTAGTAGAAAATATTCATTATAGCATATACTTCGCTGAATCTGAATCTCTAAAGAAGTAAAGCAACAGCAAGTGTGGCTGTGCCAAAAACCCAAATGTGTGGAAACCGGCATACAGAACACAATTTTGGGTATCTCCAAAGAAACACCTACCCGCCACAGTTGGATTTCATTCTTCAGCTGTATTAGGCTTGGGTGCTGTAACGCAATCTGGTTTATAATCTGGGTGATAGTCAATGGAGACATATTTATAATCACGCAAGATAAGAAAGTGTGGCAACATTGTGTAAGAACAGTCATAAAAATTAATTTAGCTGATTCTGGACCAATTTGCAGTGTGACGTCGACTGGGGTAGCAACGAGTGCTGGAACTTGATCAATCTGGGTGCTAGTGCTAATGTTATGCCAATGTATGGCAATACTTTTGTTTATCTCTCTTCGTAGGGAGAGTATCATTCTAATATGAATGGTGAGAGAGCGCCTCATGGATGCAGTCGTAAGTGGTATCCCTGTTAGAGATCACGGTGTCCAACGTGGTGACTACCAATCGATACATGCAACTGATGCTCCCATGTTGATACATAGAAAATAAATGTCAGAGTGACAGGTGCACTTGTACATGTCCCTGACTTAGAACTGTAGGTGTGGATGGGAAAACATACTTTCTGTGTCTGCATACACGGGTGGTCATAAAAGAAAAGTGCTATCAGACCCGCATGTGCCGCATGTGTCGGCCAGACAGGGAGAAACTGATGTTACTCTACTTGCAGTGTAATACATATATAGTTTGATTCACCAAATTCAAAACTGGCAGTCGGCCGACCAGGCCAAGACGCAGGACCTGCTGAGTCACGCAGTTTATTAGGGAGTATTATACTGCCTCCAGGTAAAAGGATGGAATTGTGATGATTTGTTATCCTT
This sequence comes from Lissotriton helveticus, assembly GCF_964261635.1. Classification (NCBI taxonomy): domain Eukaryota; kingdom Metazoa; phylum Chordata; class Amphibia; order Caudata; family Salamandridae; genus Lissotriton; species Lissotriton helveticus. Next base: position 129,282,448 of record NC_136059.1, on the reverse strand, counting down.
TAAATGACAGAGTCTTAGCCCTCACTGTTCTTATACTATGTTGCCACACTTATCTTGTGTGATTATAAACATGTCTCCCTCGACTATCACACATATTGTAAACTGGATTGCCTTAGAACAACAGTACCTAGAACAGCGGAAGCCATTGCTCATTTCTTAATGAACCTTAAGGTTCCATTTAATATTGGACTGCATTTTTATCACCACCTGAGTTACCGTTGCCCTTTTATCAGTTACTCTGGGTGTGGGGAAATACTGGCCCATTTTCTGGGCTTCTTGTCTGTGAGAGTCTACAATGGATTGTATGTGATACCACATAGTTTGAAACGCTAAACTGAGGTGCTGCTGAAACTGATGTCTTTCAGACAATCCTCATTAGTGTATGTCAGATCCATTATTATACTCTGATGCTCTGGAACGTGTTGTGTGAGGCATATCCTGCACTATGTCTAGAATGATCATGTCTGGTATTACCAGGTGAGCGTGTAGTATGTCCATTTCTGGTATCCCCAGGTATATGTGTAGCATGTCCATGTTTGGTGTCACCACTTGCATGTGTGTAATGTCCATGTTTGGCGTCACTAGCTACATGTTTGTGTACCCATGTCTGTTATTACTCGGTATATGTGTAGTATGCCCTTCTCTGGTATCACTAGGTACATGTGCAGTATACTCATGTCTGATATCAGTAGGTGCAGTGTTAACATATCTTTTGGTATGATCAGTATACATAGTTGGTTTGCTTCATAAAAAAACCTGTAAATCTACACTCAGAGAATTACACCATGGTGCATGGACATATTTTCCACTTTCTTAAGTTCAAAAAAGTTTGAACTAGATGCCCTGGGCACCTTTGAAGTTTTCCAGGAATGATTGAGGAAAACATTAGTGCATTCCTATTTGCTGCTTTGCAGTGTTGTTTCCAAAGGAGAATTTGTAAATAATGTACCATTATTCCCGGATAAAGGGCAACTCATTTATGCAATGGCATAGCTTTTTTTTATGTTTTTCCGCTTGGTGAAATCGATTACCTGACACCCTACAAAGTATTAGGGTGTTTTTCTAGCCTTTTCATCCTGGAAGGGAATTTATTCTTGCCCCTGAACAGAGACAATATCCAATACATTTCAGACTTGAAAAGGGTCAGAGGGGAGCTGGCGCTGGGTACAATCTTATATACATGTGGACATTGATAAACATTTATGGCTGCCCATTTCTTGAATCTTCCACTCCTGTCCACTTGTGTGAGATTCACTCCTGTAAAACATTGCTCTGTCATAGAGTTATTTGTGGAATTGCAGACTTTATACAGCAAGGTCAACGTTTGTGAGTTCAGTGACCTGCCAATCCTGAAACTGCACTCCTAAATCGTTTTTAAGAGTTTCGATTGGCTTTTCGAATTGGGACTGGTATGTCTAGTCTGCCTATGTATGATTATTATTTGCGATATGTCTGTGTCTACTATGCCTGTGTTGACTGTTTTTCCGTGTCTATTATGTATCTGTTTACATTTAATATGACTGTGTCTGCTAGTAAGTTTAACCGTTTTTCACAGTGTGAATGCTTCAGAGTTTACAATCTCCTAGCAGCAGCATCTCACCTTCACTCCTAAAATAAAGTATGCCTGGGTTACTCCGAATTTTTATAGTAGTCCTGTGGTTTAGTCATTTCAAGAGAATACACATTCTGTCATCTCGATTATTACATGTAAGGTCAAGGGATCATTCTAGATAGTTATGTTGTATTAAAGACATATGTTTACAGCTCAATCGCTCATGGTTTCTTGCTACTACATAATATAGAGAAAGGGTTACATTTTTCCCAAATGAGGATCTTTTAAAATGGGAATCTGGACCTTGCTCTTGCTGCCCTCATTTGTAGTCTGGTTTTGTGAGATAGATTAGCTCAGCGGCAGGAGCTAAAAATAGCATATGTTGTGGTCACATGTCAGAATAAATGTGTTAAACCCTCAAACTGGACATATATTTCTGCTGATGTTTGTTGTTAGCCCTTGTAGTCTCTCATTCTCGTAAAATAATTAATGTCACTTTTTTCTGAAACTGTTTTCACTAGGGGTCAAGAGGGAAGCTGACTGTAAAACATCAGCTGTTAACCTCAAGGATGCAGTGAGTAGTGTCACCAAAGATACGTTTTGAGGGATTTACGGAAGGACAGGTGGTTGGTTATTTGTTTTAGTGTGAGGGGGAGGGAGTTCCAGAGAGCTGGCCCAGCATAAGCCAGAGCACGTCCTCCTTGTCGGGATTTCTTTATTTTGGGGACCTGTAATATTTGCAGGTTACTAGAGCGCAGTGAGCGGCCTGGGGCATAGGGTAGAAAGGCTTTTGTAAGATATTTTGGGCCATTTCCTGACAGACATTTGTGAATTGTGCAAAGAATTTTGAATTTGGTGCGTTGCCGCACAGGCAACCAGTGAAGTTCCGCCAGAAGTGGACAGGAGGGGGTCCTAGATGGAACATTGAGGACTAGCCTCGCTGCCGTATTTTGGACTACTTGCAGTTTCTTTAGCTGGCCTTCGTTGGTGGATAAAAGAAGGCCATTGCAGTAGTCCAATCTACTAATAACTAGCGCCTGAACTAGAGTTTTTCTATGGTTATCAGTGAGATAGGGAAACACTCTTCGCAGTAGTCCAATGGCCCTAAAGCATGTACCGGCAACCTGGTTGACATGGTCTTTAAATGTCAGGGATTGATCAAATAATACTCCCAAGTTTTTCACAGTCTGCTTTGGGATGGGGACTGGACCCAGTTCTAAAGGCCACCACTCATCAGACCATACTGTCGCTGCAGCCCCAAACAGTAACACCTCGGTTTTAGCCACATTACATTGAAGGCAGTTCTCAGTCATCCACCTTGAGACCGCCCTCATGCCATCTGCAAAGGATTTTTTCAGGGCAGGTGTTAAGGTTTTAAAAGGGAATAGAAGTTGGGTGTCGTCGGCGTAGGACACCGGGGTAAACCCAAAGGACCTCACTATGTCGGCCGGGGGGGCCACATACACATTAAACAGTGTGGGGCTTAGGCATGAGCCCTGTGGCACTCCCCTGGTGAGCTCCCTAGAGGTGGATTTATGGGAGCCCATCCTGACTTCCTCAGAGCGGCCGGAGAGAAAACTCTCCATCCAGGACAGAGCTGTACCTCCCAGTCCCACATCCCTCAGACGATCGAGAAGCACTTCGTGAGACACCGTATCGAAGGCAGCGGATAAATCCAACAGCACCAGAATCATAGACCCCCCGCCGTCCAGTGTCATCCTGATGTTATTGTTCACTGCTAATAGGGCTGATTCGGTGCTGTGGTTTGGCCTGAACCCAGATTGTGAAGGGTCCAGGCCTTCCGTTGCCTCGATGTGATTAGATACGTGGGTGTTCACGTGCTTCTCTATCATCTTACCGATGTAGGGTAGGAGGGAGATGGGCCGGAGGTTAGAAAGATCTGTCCAGGGGGAGGCCGTTTTTTTCCTAATTGGGTTTACCACCGCAATCTTCCATTCCCTTGGAACCTGTCCTTCGGCTAATGAGGTATTCATGACAGCCTGGATAGAGGGTCCAAGGAGGGTGATCAGAGGAGCCACCATTTTGGCAGGGAGGTAATCATTGGGAGAACCTGATTTTATATGGTTGATAAGCAGTGGGAGGTCTTGGTCTCTGACTGATGGAATGGTGAGTAGAGAGTTAATATTCTGTGAAGGAGGTTTATTATAGTGGAGAGTGGTGGAGCCTACGTCCCTAGACGCCACTATTTTGTTGTATATGAGATTGATTTTATTCTCAAAGTACATGGAAATCTCATCGCACAATTCTTGTGAGGCGTCTTCGGGGCTCTCGATTGCTATGGGTTTCACAAAGCTCTGCAGGATTTTAAACAGTTCACGTGAGCAATTACCTGCCTGTGCCAGTTGTAGAGAGATATTGTTTTTCCTTGCTTTCTTGATGTTTTTATAATAGCTTGATTGGGCTTCTAGAAAGATTTCCTTTTGCTCCACATTTTTTGATGACCTCCAGGCTTTTTCTAATCGCCTGCATTTCTGTTTTTCTTTCCTGAGGTCAAGGTTCTTTTCTGATACATGACCTTATGTAGAAGGCTTACACTTATTTTTACTTTTCCACCAGTATAGACTTATGGTCTCTGGGAGACTTGATCCACTAGGGTGTTTTTGTTTGTTTGTAATCAGTTTATTTCACTGTAATTGGTATCAATATGTTTGATATAAATCCAGGTTGATTGTCTTAAATCACGAGGGATTCTGCATGCCCAATTGACAATTGCATTGTCTTAATCAGATTGAAATTCACCAATATCTGATGGATATGTACAAATATCTTGCTTGCAGCCTTGAAAAAGCCCTGCGGGCAAAACGCGCGTCGGCTGCTGTCCTTCATCTTATGAACTGTGGATATTAAAATCAGATCTCAACCTAAGAAGATTTGTTTGGATTCACTTTAAGACTTTTTGGATTCAGAATATTCAGGCCGCTGAGACTTCACTGACTGCCTTAGAATATACATCTATACTACTTGATTTAGAAATACTTGTATGCTGTGCTCAGGTGTTGTACATGTATATGAATTGGAGTCAGTGGGTGGAAGATATTTCCATTCCAGTGGGTGTGGGTGGCAGGTATTTCACATTTGGTGTATCAAGTGTTTTGCTCTAGATACATGTTGTCCATTGCTTTTGAATTTTGCCTCATATGCCATTGTTTAAAAATCAAGCATGGATAGCTCATTAATGTACACTGCTATGTCAGATACCTTTGTGTGTGAACTCAAGCTCATTCCAAATACCTCTGCCTAAACTATTCCCATTCTTGACCTCAAGGGTGTGCCAAATATGTCTTCTCTAAAATTAAATCGCTGCAATATCCACCTGTCCTTGAACCTGTAGGCACACCACTCACCATTTTCTTGGACTCATTGGAGACTCCAATATTCTGACCTTTGAACTCAAAGTTCCTCTGAATCCCATGCCTTGCTCCTACCAAGAATTCACGATTTAAAACAAGCTTGCTTGAAAACATGCACCAGCATGGTAGATGGTTCCCAGATCAAGCCCTCCACAGACCCAATGTGCTAAGTAGGAGTTAAACATTGTAGTTTGGGTATGAGGTAAACAGGGCATAAACTTCCCATAGGCTGCCCATTAACAAGAATTATATTATTGTTCAGAAGTTAGCTACAACATGTACAATGCCTTTGTTTTTTATCCTCAATCATGCATGTGCTTTTGTTTCTCGCTATTGTAATCTATAAAACAATACAAGTTACTCCATATGAATTAATGTCGTGTTCAGCTCCATTCCTTTGGTAGGTAGGTTTTCTTCCTTGTACATTTGTAGCCACATAACTATTCAGTTTATTCACTGGGTGCTTGTGCATTTTAAGGCACCAGGGATTGGATGTTAAACAAATTCCAAGAGAACTAACCTGACACTAACATAGTAAAACAAGCATTTGCAATGCAATAGGTCTCGCATTTGCAAGAGTTTAAGCTATTGGCATTGTAAATGACAATGCCTTTCATTTATGTTTTAATAAGCAACACATAAATAAAAGGCATTGCCATTTACAAAGCCAATAGCTCAAACTCTCACAACTGCGAGACCTATTGCATTGCAAATGCTTTTTTTCTGTGTCTGTTGGAGTCCCAGCAAGGGCGGTGGTGCTCAAAAGCAGCCAAATACATGAGAAGTCACATTTTGATTGTGGAGAGCTGTTGCTGTTCCATAATTTCAGAGTCAAACTCCCATTTCCGAGGTAGCGCGAGAGCTGATAACACCTGTGTTGATTTGCAGCCTCAAGGCCACTGCTCGGTGAGAAGGTTATATACCTAAGCCCTTTGCCTGCTTTAACAATCAGCCCACAAAGGTGTCTGGTAGCAGATTTATGAGCCATGCAAAAAGAGCACATGACATAAGTTCTTGCCGAACACTGTATGCCGTGTTTGCATAACAGTTATTTGGCCCGCTAACCTTAACGACTCAAGATCTAGTCCGAAGATAAGGCCTGCCAGCCATTGAATTACAGCGATGTCCGACATCTGATTGGATCAGTAACACCCAATGATGTCAGCAGATAATCAGGCTAAATTCTACTTTGATTAACGTGTTGTTCCTGAAAACAGTTGTTTCTTTGCACTGCAGCGTTAGGCAATCAAAACAGTTATGGCCATCTTAGATTGCGTTGGTCGTTTATCAAAACCAGCCCCGGGACACCATGCCAGCTGAGAACCCTGGGAATACACTTATAGCAGGGAATTACTTGCTTACCTTGGAATCTGACCGGAAGTACAAATCCCAGCATCAGCCACTCACCAACTTCATTTCCATGTTTTTTTTTTTTTTACAGTTTTATATAGCGCGAACTTGACCTGAATCGGGTATCAGAGCGTTTTACATGAGCACCAGTTGCGTTACAAGAGGACACATGTTGGCGCTGGTACCTCCATAGGGCGAGGGTGTCACCACTAAATGGAAAGAAAGAACACAGACTTTGGATGAGTGAACAGGGAGTGCTAAAGGAGCAAAATGATATTTTGCCTGAAGCAACAAACCGTTTTCTTTAGCCAATCCTGAATATTTCACATTCACCAACAAAAGGTATTGCTGAATGTTGGTTTGTTGATGGTGTGTGCCTGCATTTCCGGTCATAATGTGCTCTAAAACACCTTTCAATTGTACCTATATGTAATGACAATACATGTTTTAGTAGTGTTGCTGTGTTCTGCTACATGTAACCACGGCCACTGGAATTGTTGTGTAGGGGCGACCAAATTATGCGACAGATTTGAATAAATTATATTACAGCAAAGGGCAAACTGTGCGGTTAAATCCAGCACATTTAGTCACACTGTTACTTCATTGTGTTGTCATTTTACACATAATAACACAATCCGGACAAAGGTTAACCTCCCGAGTACCAGCGTAACACCTAAAACACCTCGATATTGAAATTTATGGATCCAGTTTTAACGTTTCAAACACCGGGCCCCTCGCAGGGAGGACATTCGTGTTTAAATAGCAGAGGTTTCTATTTTCCAGTATTATGAGCCTCAATTTACAGGATCTTGGGTGAAAAAAAGTTGAGTTGGCATTTTTGAGGTGCAAAATCACAAGTTAAGCTCACTGAAGATGTCAGCATCAAGAGTTTAACTCGCGTCGCCCTCTTGCAGACTGAAAGCACCGCTGTGGAGCTTGGCAAGGCCCGCCCAGCCCTATTTCAGGGCCGTGGCGTCCTGCAAGGAGAGAGTCGATGAGGGCCCCTCTGACGCCTGGCATGCCAGCCCTTTCCCAGGCAGGAGCCTGTCCGCGCCCCGGCTTGGGCTCTCTATATTGTGCTCTGAAGGGGCGGAGGGAGGGATACTAGAAGACCAAAAGTAATACATGTTTTTTCAAATTACATATAACGCCAAAGGACACAGGTCGATTTTAACATAGCGCTGCGAAACGCATGTAGTGATATGTGCAGCTATACAATCACGCCAATAGAACACAACGCGCCTGTTCATTTGGAAACAGCAGTGTGACGTGATAGCTCATAGATGGAAGCTCGTAAATTATATTTCTGAGAGTCTGCACCTGAGCAATCGCAACTTTCATTTAGTAAATACAGAACGCTCCAAGAATGATGCGGAGGCTGTGAAAAGAGACAACCATTTGAAATTTCTGATTTGGGTAAATTCAAATAAAACAGTTTTTTACAGTCAGTCTGATCTAAGAGAAAATTAATACACATTTAATGTAAGAAAAGCCTGAAAGTGTCCATCTGTGCTGTCCCTGGTAAGTGACAGGCGCCGCCGCAGACCTCTCACTCCGCCCCATAATTAACATATTCCGAGGCCTGTTTTTCTTGTGAATTAAAGTCATAAATAAAAAAAAAACGGAAGTCAGGCACTTTTGCCTGAGACGGGGGCGGGGCCTGCAATCCGGCAGGAAGTCCCGCCCGCCGCCGAGGAAGAAGTGGAGCCGGCCGACTGATGGCCTCTCCGCAGCCCGGGGCTCCCAGGTGCTGGAGGGAGCCCCGGAAGTGAAGTCCTGCCCCCTGGTACCAGCGCTGCCGTAGATGAGACACTGAACACGCCGAAAGAGCCCGGTAAGTGGTGGGTGTGGGGGTGGGGGTGGAGGGGTGGGGGGTGGTGGACGCGCGTGTGTCTGTTCGAATGTGTCTGTGCGTGCGTGTGTCTGTGTGTGTGCGCGTGGGTTTGCGTGTGTTTATGCAGTGTGTGTATGCAGTGTGTGTGTGCCTGTGTATGGCTGTGTATGTGCGCATGCGTGAGTGTAGAGTGTTTGCGCAAGGGAATGAGGCAGGGGAGGGGCACGGCGCCGTGCGCGCTCACGAGGTCAAAACTGAGCAGATCTGCGCTCGTGCACCCTCTCCTGTCCACATTCCCAAAAACGGGTAGCAATAGTTGTCGAAGCAGACTGCAATCAATGCTTACGCATTGAATGCAGGTCGTGCTTCGACCTAAAAAGGCTACAATATCACCGTCCACACGTAAGTATTAGTCATCAGTAACAACAAATCAAATTGCTAGTTAAAGTGAAGTAGGGGTGGGCATAAAATGCATAATTACATGTAGTAGAATCATGCACAATGTCTCCTTGCTACTAGGTAACACACAGTATATCACTTAGTGTCCCATCTATGGATCATCATACCTACAGAACATCATAGCTGTAGATCTACATAGCTATTGTTCATCAACATGCCTATGGATCATCTATACCAACACACAACATCGACATAAAACAATTTTCCTGACATTACAAGAAGCTGTCAACTTCCCTGGTTATCTGATGTATATAGGTTTATTAATAATCACATATATTTAAGTTAGTCACTTATAGCTAAGCAATTTGCAAATTAAACTGAATATAAATGTGAAAGGTTTATTGTGATATTAAATGCAACTTAGGCAACTGGAAAAATGCATTCCAAGAGTGGTGCGTGGGTGTTCTCATGCAACCACCCATGGTTTTTTATACAAATCCCAATCTACTAAGAACAGCAAACAGCACTTTGGGCCATCTTTGATGCTGGAGTTAAAAAAGAGAATTGCTTTTATTACTCCTAACATTTACCACTTGGCATGTGTGCTGCAATGTAGAACACACATCTAAAGTGGTAAATATTTTAAAGTTAAACTAAGCATGTTATTTTCTACAGGAAGGGCACCCTTTCAGTACAAAAGCTATGCTGGAAATGATGCAGACAACCTTCCACTATGTTGCACAGGTGTGTGAGTGGTGATAGGCTGCCTGATCTTGTGTCAGCGCTGGTGAGAGAGCAGAACACTACCATATCTAGTAGATGGCACTATCCTGATCTCTTCCTCTCACACAATTCAGCAGAGCAAATTTGGTTGCTGCACTGTAGGGTTACATGTCTGTAAATGTGCCCCTTACATTTGAATCTCTCCCTAGGATCCAGTGATCCATTGTAGGACAGTAGGAGGCATTCCACATATTCTGTGTTTGAAAGGCTTAATTAGTGTGTAAAGAATACAAACATACCAGCAATACATAGAAGAAAACCATAGGTAAGATAAATGCATAAGCTGATAACCGTAAAAGAAGAATAACAACATTTTTGGGGTTTTACTTAGGAGGGAAGGAAGAGAAGGAGGGGAAAGGGGGAGGAATGAAAGGGGGGAGGGGGAAGGTCATGGAATTCTGATATTATAGAATAGAAACAAAATGCAAAAGAAGGCATACTAGATTACATATCATACATAAGTTAAAAAATAGTTTGTCAAGTAAAACCAAGTGAATAAACAATGTGGAAGGGTGAGATATAAAATAAAAACAGAGATAATATCATCAGGGAGGCTTAAAATTCTCAGAGGCTAAGTGCGAGACTTTCTTCAGAACAAATCGATCCAAATAGGAGGTGAGAGGCAACCAGAGCAGATCTCTTTTAAACACCAGCTTACACGAGGTGGCAAAAGCCACATCCGATCTATGGAACTGACAGAGAGGGTTCCACCAATGTTGTATGGACAGTTTTGTGAGAGTTTTCCAGTTGAAAGAGATGTGCTGAAAAGCCAAAGCGAGCATGAGATCAAAAAGACCATGACTATGTGGATTGAGCTCTATAGAGCCAGAAAGACTGCCAGCAAAGAGCAGCGGGATAGAATAGGGAATAGAGATAGTGAACATGTGAGAAATATATGACCAGACGTTTTCCCAAAAGTCTGAAACAAAGGGCAGATGAAAAGGAGATCAAGGAGGTCAGAATTTGAAGTCCAGCAGTTAGATTCAGTAGAAGAAGAGAAACAAGCCAAGGAAAAGGGGGAAAGATAAAGTCTGTGGTAAAGAAAAAACATAGATGGAGTAGGAGAGGCAGAGCAAGAAATTTTAAGAGACCCAGTCCAGAGTTTGTCCCAAAAAACTATAGGCCATTCACATCCTAGAAACAATTCCTAGGAGAGTTCCAGTTTAGTTTTATCACAATTTGGGTTGGGGGTTAAAAATAATTTGTATATAAGGGAAGCTTTGAGTAGAGTACAGAGTATCTCAAGGAGAGAGTTAGGGGTATCAGGTGAGGATGAGGAAGGGAGAGAATAGTAAATGTCAGTGATGACTGCCATGAGAGTAGTAAACTATCGAAGAAAAGAGTGAGGGCAATAGAATAAGGATTGGAAGTGATGAAAGGAGCAAGGGTAGAGACCATCAAAAAGATGATGAACCCATACAATACCTCTTAATATACATGGGGGCATATTACCAATGATTAGCGATATTTATCGCTAACGAGGCTTAGCAACAAATTTTTTAACGCTAAGCATCGCCGGAAATTATCGCAGAGATAACTTGCTATTAGCAGGGTTTATCTCAGAAGTGATAAAAATCCTCGCGATAACTGCCAAATGAGAGATTATCGCTGGAAAACCAACGATAATCTCTCAAAGTTTGGCGTTAGCTTGATGATAGGGGCTCACAAACGTAGCCATCATATCCACCTTCCATAGGATATCATGGCTAAGTCAGGAAAATACCAGGTGTAAAAAAAGAAGCGCTAACCGCGGTTAGCGCTGTTTTTTTATCACTAACAGGGTTAGCGAAATCCTTGATAATAGGAGAAATGTCGCTTACCAACATTTCTCGTATTATTTTTCTCAGCAACGTCCCCTTCGCATCCCATTAGAGATGCAAGGGGAAGCGTAGAGAAAAAGGGTGCTAACATGCAAATTTGCGTGTTAGCACCCTGTTGCTCATAGGGAGATCATTTTATCTCCGCTTTCTTGGCTTTTAAAGCCAAAAAAGCAGAGATAAATCCTTTGATATATGCCCCATGTTTTCCAGAAAATAGGCCTATTATTTAAGAGGATGAGCGAATTATGCCAAAGAGGGGATTCTAAGAAAGATTCACGAGAAATAACAAGAGGGCAGACCGAAGGTTTCAATAAAGAACAGGTATGTCTAAGTAATGAAAGAGAGGTTTGGAAGGTTTTGGTAGAGAAGCGGATCATTTCATCGAGAGAATGGGGTAGTAATGAGGTTTGCTCAATAAAGAGGAGTAAAGATGGATGGGTCTCATATGAACCATTTTGAGGCTTAGCGAAGGGAGAGGGATTTATGTTGGAGACGAAAATTCAGAAAATTCACACCACCATTAAACTTTGGTTTACGAAGAAATGATAAAGCAATTCTGTTTTTTTATTGTTCCTAAGAAAACTAGAAAGGCATGAGTCAATACGTTTGAAATAGAGAGCAGGGATATGAACAGGAGGTATGGAGAGGATATAAATTAAAATTGGAGCCATCATCATCTTAATTGAGTCTAAACGACCCCACCAAGAAAGAAAAAGAGCATTCCAAGAGGATGTAAATTTCTCAATACGTGATAAGGCTGCAGACATGTTTAATTCAATGGAAGAGCTGATGGAGTTGGAAAACCAAAAGCCTAGGTATTTAATTTGTTGACTATTCCACGCAAATCCAGTGGCAGAAAAAGAGTGGGGAAGACACAATTTTGTAAGAGGAAGAATTTCAGTCTTTTCTGAGTTAATTTTATAACCAGAAAACAGTGAAAAGGATTCAAATTCAGACATTAGAGGGGAAATAGAGGTTTCAGGGGAAGAAATAAATAAAAGAATATTGTCCGCATACACGGAGAGTTTCAGTTGATGGTCACCATAAGGAAAACCAGTGATGGACTCATTATTAGGAATAGAAGTTAAAAAGGGTTCAAGGGCTAAAACGAAAAAAAGAGGGGATAAGGGACAACCTTGTTGAACGCCACGTTGAAGAGGAAAATATGAAGAGATGCGACCATTAACTAAGACCGAGGCTTTCGGGGCAGAATATAGTAAAGAAATAAGCGATATGAATTTAGGACCAAAACCATGCCAGTGTAAGGAAGCAAACCAAAAGACCAATCAACTCCATCAAAAGCTGTTTCTGCGTCAGCTGAACTAGCGACTAAAGAAGAGGAAACAGAGGGAGATTTATTCAAAACATTAAGAAAAAGATGAGAATTTTCTGAAGTTAGCCTCCCTTTAACATAACCACATTCCTCTTTTCTAATAAGATAGGGCATGAGGGGGTCTAAGCGTAATGCAAGCATTTTAGCATATAATTTGTTTTCGACATTAACAAGGGAAATTGGACGGTAAGTTTTACAGAATTGGGGATCACGACCATCTTTGGGAATGAGACAAATAGTGGCTTCCTGAAAAGTACCTTCTGGTTTGCCAATTGAAAAAAAATGAACGAAAGAGTGTCAAGAATTTGGGAAGCAGTAGATCAGACAAATGTAAATAAAATTCAACAGAGAATCCATCAGGGCCTGGCGATTTCCCTTTAGTAAGAATGCTTAAAGCGGTGGAAAAATCCTTAAGTGAAAGATCTTTTTCAAGATCAAGTAGATTGAGAGTGGGAAGTTTGTTGAGACAAGCCTGAATGAGAGTGGAAGAAGGAGGAGATTCTGGTGTATATAGATTCTGATAAAGCAATTTAAATTTGTCAAGAATGTCCTGATCTTTGTGCAGAAGGGAATTATCAGAGGAGTAAATAGAATCTAAATGGGTGTGTTCTTTACGCGATTTGAAGTAATTTGCTAAGAGTTTTCATGCCTTATTACGACCACCATAGTAACGAGCGCTACTGCAAAGAAGCATTGATGATGCATTGTCAGTGGTAGATTTGTTCAATTCAATCTTAGCTCGTATCAATTCAGGTGAAATAGAGGTTCTTGAGGGTCTTGAGGTTCCGAAGAACGGTGCGACAACTTCGCCACCTTCTTCAATGGCAAGATCTCCAAGATCGAGCGCTCACTAGACATCAACTGTTCTCCCTCTCACCTTAGCAGCCCAGCTGGGGCGCTCAGCTGCGCTCCCACTCCCAACACCAAATCCTGGTCACTCTTCCAACCCATTCCAGAGGAAGAGATAGACAAACTTATTTCCACCTCTAAACCTTCATCTCACACCCTAGACCCTCTCCCGGCCCAACTCACCAAAAAATTGACACTGTCCCTCACTCCACTCTGGTGCAGAATTATAAACAGCTCCCTAAAAACCGGAACCGTTCTAGATTGTCTGAAAGTGCGTCAAGTCACCCCACTGCTGATAAAAACAGGCCTGTACATAAATGACCTCAACAACTTCAGAGCTGTCTCCAACCTTCCTCATCTTTCCAAAATCCTGGAAAGATGCGTACTCCAACAATTAACTCAACCCCTCCTCGACTCCCATCAGTCGGGTTTCAGGAAAGGATGTAGCACTGAAACGGCAATCTTCAACATAATTGATGACATTCACAAATCACTGGCCTCTTTATTCTCCTTGAACTATCAGCAGCATTCTATACAGTTGACCACAAACTTCTCCTCAAAGTTCTCGAAGAAAGGGCTGGTCTAAACGAGGTGGTCTTTAAATGGTTCTCCTCATTCCTTCTCAACCGCTCACAGAAAATCTAAATCAGATGCTTCGAATCTGACCTGCAACCAGTCCTGAGGGGAGTCCCCCAAGGATCAGTGCTCTTCCCCCTATTCTTTAACATTTAAATGGAACCCCTCGCCGCCTTACTCAGGAAAGCTAACATCCCTTTTCACCTCTATGCGGACGACACCCAAATCTACCTGGAAATCTCCTCTGCCAAAGACATACAAAGACTCAATGAAACACTAAGAGATGCGCAATGTTGGCTATCAAGCAACCACTTAAAATTGAACCCGGGCAAAACCAAACTACTCCTCATCTTGATTGAGGGGCTAAAGGAGATAGAACCTCTCCCTGGCCGAGTCTGTCAAATCATTAGGCATCACGCTAGACTCAAAACTGGACATGACCAACCACAATAAGATCTTGGCTAAGAGCGCCTTCCTTAATCTGAAGCTACTAAACAAAATAAAACCTTTCATTCCACCCAACGACCTTAAACAAGCCACTCAAGCATTGGTGCTGTCAAGACTGGTCTATGGAAACGCAGTCCTCTCTGGAATTGCGAAAACACACCTTGCTCCACTAAAAACCCTCAATTCGGCTGCCAGAATGGTAACGGGATTAAAGAAATTTGACCACATTTCCCCCTGCCCTCAAAGAACTCAAGTGGCTACGCATAGAAATGCGGGCAAACTTCAGAACGGCCTGCCTCACCCACAAAGCCCTTCACACAGGCAAACCCCAATATCTGGCGTCTTAACTCTTAAAGTTTATCCCGCTAAAACCTCGAAAACAAAAAAACGAGGCCCGATCCTTCGCCGGCAATGTGCATAAAATATGGAACTCTATCCCCCCACATCAGAACTATTACCTCCTTTGCTAAATTCAAAAGTAAGCTCAAAATCCTTTTCCTCGATCGATCTCCAGTGATCAGATAGGATCGATCGGAGGGCGGAAAATGACACTTTACCTCTCCCGGCTGCGGGATAGCAAGTCCTTGTAATGGACCCACTCAACATCTCCTTTACTACGACTCCCACCCGGACTGTCTCACTGTTTTGCTATTTTTTCTGCTCCTTTTGCTCACTTTATTGTAATATGTTATGCTCCCGAATGTTTGCTGTGAAGCGCTCTGATACCCGCCGGTCAGGCTAGCGCTATACAAAACTTCATAAATTAAAAAATTTAAAAAAAACAATAAAGTACAAAAAATCATGCTCCAAATGTTTAATAAGTGCTAAAGTCGATTTCTACTTTTGAAGGAAGCATTTCTTTTTTTTAGAAACAAAATCGATGATGAATCCTCTTGCAATGGCCTTAACCACATCGCTGCGGCGGCTATTCCGCCGCAGCGCTAAGGGGGCGGGGGGCCGCGCGGCGGGCGCATGCTAGTGACGGAACCGCTCTGTCACCAGCCGCGGTTGAGCTGTGCTCATGACGGAGCGGTTCCGTCATGGCCCCACCCGCTCAATAGAACGCGCCGCGCAGGCGCGAAATCAGCGCCACGCAGGCACGTCATCAGCATGGAACCGGTTAAAGGAATCTCATATGATATGGGGAGGGGAACTAGAATTGGAATTGAGCTCAAAGAATTCCTTAGTAAAAGAATGAAAGGAGGAGGAAAAAAGAGGTCAGTAAGTAGAGAATTATTAAAATGCCAGTGAGAGGATTTTGGTCGGGTAGGAAGAAAGTCAAAATCTGTAACAAGTGGGGCATGATCAGAGATAACAAAGGGTTCAATAGAGGAAGAGGGTACATTTTGACATAAGGATTGAGAAAGAAAGATATAGTCTAGGTGAGAAAGAGAATCATGAGGAGGAGAGAAGAAAGAGTAATCGAGAGTGTCAAGGTGAGAAAGCCTCCACGAGTCCATGAGATGTGACTGAGAGATGGTATCTAGAAATTGTTTGTGAGTTTTATGGGGAGAAAAGCGGACTGTGGATTTGCGATCAAGAAACAGATCAACAATCTGGTTGCAGTCACCACCTAAAATGAACAAATCGTCTCAAAATTGAATACACTTTTGCATGATCAAAGGCCAAAAAGTACCATCAGGATTCGTAGGACCATAAACATTGAAAACAGTTAGAGAAACAGAGTTGATTGATAACTTTGCTAGAACCCATCTACCATCTGCGTCATTTTCTTGTGATAATAATTTACATTTCAATTTTTTATGACATAGGATGACAACACCATTCTTTTTATTAGTAGATGGAGAGAATAAGACCGTACCCACCCAGCTTCTTTTTAATTTAAGTGATTAATTTTCTGTCAGATGCGTTTCCTGCAAGAAAACTATATCTGGGTTATACGAAGCTAGGTGGGAAAGGATTTACTGTCTTTAAATGCGATTAATTAAACCCTTTACATGCCTGGAAATAACTCTGAATGTAAAAACATTATAACTTTAAGAGACTTTTACAAAATCAAGTATGCAACAGTACATAGAAAAAGAGAAAAAACAATCTAATAAATGAAGAGAAAAAAGAAGATGATAAAGAAAAGGAAGCATATAGAAAGGGCTAACAAAGAATGAGAAAAAAGAAGAAGAAAGAGCAATTGAAATTGTGTATGCAGGAAAAGATTAGATAGTTATAAAGGGTAGAAAGGAAAGCATATGTATTAGGAGAAAAAAACAGAAGAACAAAAAGGGGGACAGGGAGAGAGAGGTGAAATACAAGAAGAGACAGTACATATCCAAAAAGGATGACTGAGAATAACATACCTGAGGGGAACAAGAAAAGGACAACGGGCAGTGGTGACACATAACAAGATGAGCCTACCAATATGGGGAGTCCGGACCGCATGATGACGAGAAGAAAATAGGGAGGGAGTTGTGTGGAATGGAGAGAAATAAACAGATCTGCGTGAATAGACAGAAAAGACAATGACATGAGGATAATACATGAGGAAAAGCTTAATCAGATAACATGCAACAAGAAATATGATAAACCTGAAAAATGTATGTTGTCTTTAATGAGCAATTACTAAAAGAGGTAATTAAGCATGGGCGGATCTAGCGGATCTCGCATACGCAAATTTGCGTATTTACGGATACGCAATCCGCAAAATCCGCGAACTCTCGCGGATTAGCGGATCTTTAAGTTTTTTGTGTTGGCGAGCGTTCGCGAGGATTTGTGGACCATTTCGCAATTGCAAACTTACTTTTCGGCTCACAACGGCCGTGACTATGTTGTTTCTTCGTCTGGTTTATCATCACAGGTTCACAGCACCCTCTGTTTCACCACTGCCACCCTCTGGTACACCCATGCCACCCTCTGGTACATCCTCACTGCCACCCATTAGGTTTGTTTATCACTGTAGATTATGGGGGTGAAAAAAAGCAAGCACACCTGCCCTGCTTCAACTGCCATGAATTAATTTGGGGTTGATCAATGTGTCACTTATTTTTAAACTTTCAGTCTGGCTGGCACCTGCTTCCTTCCTTATCTGTAATTTGCTTTCTGTTGCAGTGAAAGCAAGCACACCTGCCCTTCTTCAACTGCCATGAATTAATTAGGGGGTGATTAATGTGTCAGTAATTTTGAAACTTCCAGTCTGGCTGGCACCTGCTTCCTTCCTTATCTGTAATTTGCTTTCTGTTGCAGTGCAATTTTTTTTCACAGGACCTTTATGGTCTACTTGTAGCTATTCTATGAGCCTGCTGTTTGGGTCATAGCAGGGTCATGGAATAGTTGCAAATTGGCAAATGAACTCTGGAGGGGCCCCTCAGGAAGCACTAGAGTGAATGGTTACTAATGTTAAGTTTGAACTTTTGCACCTGCTGATTGCTTTCAGTTCAGCAAAAATCGTTTTTCTGCAATTTTGCGCGATTTGCGGGGTGCGAATCCGTGCCAGACCGATTTCGGAAGCCGCGAACGCGTGCGAATACACTATTTTTTTTTTGCGGCGTGTATGTTCGCGTGATTTTTTGCGTGTTCGCAAGGCGCTTGTAGCTATACGTTTGCGAAGTTACCCTAGCGGTCGTACACGGGCGCGGCCATCTTCTTTGCGTGACGTAATTCCGTTTCCGGCCGCTATGTGTAATCTCGCAAAGTGTGCTGCTCGCTAGTACAATTTCGCGCGTGATCGCGAGGAAAATCTCGCGCTTACTTACCCACGCGGTCGTGAATGGGCGCGGCCATCTTGTTTCTCATTCATTGCTATGGTTCTGGGCATGCTTTCTGTATCCTCTCTGAATCTCTGCCATCCTTTGCTTGTTTGAAGTTTATTTGATCTATTTTACTTATTATCTATCCCTCTATTTTTCTAGCTCTATATTTTTGTGTTTTCTGCTACTTTTTGTTAATTTTAAACTACTTTTTTAAACTCTTTTATTTTCTTCTTCCCTATTCTATTTCTTCTTTATTATTTAACTCATTTCTGCCCAGACCATGGTAAAGGGAGCCGGGAAGCACCCTGAGAAGGGGAAGGGTCCCGCACCCCGTGCCCGGCTCCCGTGCGGGCGTCTGAGGGGGGAACTAGTGATGCCACGGGAGATCTTTAGCGTGGAGGAGGTGGCCGCACTCATCTTCCACGTCCAGCGCCGCCTCCCCAAGACCATCCTGGGAGGCGGCAAGATCGCAACCGACTATGGCATCCGGGAGCGCCGGAAGCGGTGGGAGAAGGTGTGCCGGGCCATGTTTAAGCTCTCTGGGGTCCGGCGCACCTATAACCAGGCCACCCACCGCTGGACGGATGTCATGGACCGGGAACGGGACTTGCTGGATGCGCTCGACGTAGAGGTCCCCGGGCTTGGTGAGTAGTAGTAGCTATTTCTAGCTATTTCATCACTAATCTGTTTTATCCGGCTCTGTTATTTGCAAATCTTTGTTCTTTACCAAGAGCAATAATGCTGCCGATTACATTGTAGGTAAATTATATTTCAAAATCTTCTATGCATTTCAGGTGCACTGCTCTCCTTCTCAGTAGCCTTGCTTGCTACTATGCTTATTTGTTTGTATTTTGTGTTAATTTCATTGGCCTGAGAAATTATGTATGAGTGTAGTGTAAAGAACTGCGTAATGCTAGACACTAAGGGTCATATTTTCAATTACCGGCGCATCCCTGCAAAGTAGCAGGGATGCGGCAGTAATTGTGCGCCATGCCACCACCACCCATTGGCCCAAAACGTCACAGAAGCCTTACGCATCTGTGCCGTAAAGGCGGCGCATTGCTGGAGTTGCGTGCCAACGATGGCGCAGCTCCAGCAATGCTCTGGGGTGCCCTATCTCCCCAATGCAGCATCAAGCCGTACGTCGGCTTCAAGCAGGCGCAGGGTTTGAGTCACGCAACATTGTCCTAAAAGTGACTGATTGACATCTTGTAGATTTCCCTCAGCCACTTTTAGGATTCGTTCCTGCGCAGGAACGCCCTCCCTTGCGCCGGAACGCCCCCTGATGGCGCAGGGCTTTGCAACGTGATGCATCTCCCATATGCGTTTTTTTTATATATACGCCGCACCATGGCGCTGCGTCACAAAAGTCACGCAACAATGGAGGAAAATGAGCCGCAAGGGACTTCTAAATCAGCCCCAACAGACTGAAGTCCAGTCCTTCCTTTAGACACATGGCTATAAGAAGAAATAGTGGTGGTGGTCGGTGGATTGATAGTTTGAGTATTCACTGATCTGCAAGCAGGATGGACTTTGTCTGTCACTTCGCGTGCTGCGGACTGCTGTCTGCCAAACCTTTTTAGTAGTCTGTTTAGTGAGTTACATAGGAACTTTCAAAGTCAACGGTCCGCAAATCAGGCAATACGAATAACGTAGTATACCACATGAGATAGGTCAATATATCCCGTGGAATAGTTGTCTATCTATTTGCTATTTCTCCAAAATATTTTGTTATTGTTCTTTTGAAATGTTTGATTTGGTTGACAAATCTCATCCATGTTTTCTGGTCTTTCTTTCTTTCATGTTGTACATCAGCTCCCCCCAAGGGCAAGAGGACACAGGAGGAGGAGGAGGAGGGTGCTGTTCAGGAGGATGCAGGCCAGGATCGGGCAGGCGAGGGCTCCTTTGCTGGCCCCAGTAAGTTTTAATTTTAATATAGAGTACCTATTTTTTCCTAGCGTTCCTCATTCGATTTTTTCTAAATCGTCTTTGATCTTCTTGTAGACTGGATCTAAATTCTTATCCAGCCTCGACTATGACTCCCTGTGGTATTACTAGATTATTCTTATTAGTCTGTCTGGGTAGCTAACTAAGATTGCACATTTGGCAATTCCATTGGACTCCCATTCTAGTCAGCAATAGCTCTATGCACTGAGTGCAGTCCTCTGGGATTGTCCATAATGTCTTTTCAAGTCTTCTAAATGTTTATGCCTTGACAATTGCCAACAATAAAAAGGTGAATGACCACCAAGAAAGAATAAGATACTACTTTACTTTTGGTTTGGATAGGAGGACAATCCATTCTACTACTGTTGCAGGGACAAATCTGCACAAACCGAACTATGAACACTAAATAGTGCATTGTTTATCAATTATAATAGGCGCAGGTAGACTTTCTTTCCACATACCTCAGTGATATCAGACTTGGAAGAACCCCCAATCTCCTTACTGACTAGATAGTGTGGCAGAGTCACTTAGCTCCCAAAGTCACCGATGATTGATCCCCAATGATCATTAGATTATCCAACGCAGGACAAGAGTACGGAGTCAGAGTCAAGAAGTGCCAGAGGCACTCATGCTTGCAAAAATTCCAAAACCTTTAGCTCATCCACTCTAGTCTGGAGGACCAAAAACCACAGAGTCTATTTAAGTTTAAAAGCTTTATTAAAAGTAAACACATTTATTAAAATCAAATTTGTCATAAAAGTAAACGTTTAACTGAAAATGGAAAAGTGCTTAGTGCTAACGATTAATTGGACACATTTCTTGTGGAAAAAGGGACATTTTTACTTTAGAGTAGACAGTTACAAATTATTACATTGTATTTCGTTTTTTTAACATTTGTTTATTCCTCCTAGACCAAATATTATATAGTAGTGAGTGGTGTATTCTAACATTCTTAAATGTACTTTGTAGGTGGAACATCTGGTGGCGGGGCCAGCGCGGAGGTGGTGGTGTTGGGCGAGGACTCTGGGGAAGAGGCGGTGCAAGTGCCGGACGTTCCTGTGAGGGTTCGCACGGTGGTGGCGGGAAGAGGTAAGCTATATATTCCTTACTTATTGAGATTGAAGACTGCATAGTGTGCTTTCTGCACGGGTGTATTATAAATCAACAAGGTAGTAGCCTCCTCTAAATGTACTTCGACTTAGCTGTGAAGTTTTTGGTGAGAAGATTCCCAATAAGATCTTAGATGAACTTGATGGATGGGATGAACGAAAAGCGAAAGAAGGGTGTAAGTAAGTGTGGAAGGACGAGAAATTTTATGATGGCTGGCAAAGAAGAATGATATGTGTTTGCTTGGCCCCCGAGGTGGCTGGGAAGGAAAGAATATGGTATGGTGCATGGCTGGGTCAATGATGAAGCAAGGATGGGTGGAAGGACAACAGCCTGGGTGGGTGAAACAGAAACTGTATGTGTGCATATACTTTGAATGGATGGATGCCTGGAGCATGGTATTATCTGACTCTTGGATAGCACATGTGTATCTAGAGAGAGTAGATGGTCACTGGATGAACTAAGTGTTACCTTGAAGAGCATGTAACACCGCACCCGCACGTCCGTTCCAGTGTAGGGAAGGCAAGGAAAAGAAATTGTAAATTTGTCCAATACTACCATGAATAGTAGCAGTAGTTTGTATTGCAACTGCAAGCACAGCATATATCCGGTTATTATGGTGCACACTCCGTACCTCTCTTAATAACTTTAGTTTAGTAGTAGTACGTCATTCATGTGTGGGTGTATCACTGTTCACTCAATAATAAGCAAAGCACCTAAAGTCATCCCATATGTCATCAAATACATCCCATATGAAATGATAGATAATCAAATTATTTAGCTTCTTCATTTTCCTTTTCTAGTACTCATTTGCACTGTAGGGTGAAAGGTAAATTAATTAAGCAGTAGCCCTTGTAACAGAGTATTCTCAGTGCCACCCGTAATAGAAAAGTAATAGCTTCACCACCTGCATGTACTGGACCGGTACAGTAACGCAAGTCTGTCTCACTCATCATGGTGTGCGTCTGTTTTTCTCGGGTGCAAGTTCACTGCGCTGGCATTCTGCCGGCTTGCATAAGATAACGTACCAATTTTCCTAAACAAGAGAGAAGAAGAAGAATAAGACTGGTGTACTGTCATAGTTGACTGTAATGGAAGTCCATAGTGGTCGTAGAATTTGTTCATTAAACTCCCACTAATGTTAGAGCAAGGATGCAGAAGTGGGAGGTTAGATAGATAATGTCCTCAATAGTTATGTACTGTGCTTTCAATTTGCTACTTGTACTGTGACACAACTTTCGGCTCAATCACTTTGTGTTATTAATGTTAAGGAGCATTGGTTACAGACTATGTCTTTCTTTCTTCATATAGTTGCTCCTTCCAAATCGACATCACGGAGGGAGCAGGCTCGAATGGCTCAGCAACGGAGGCTGGATGCCACTGTCGCCGAATATCGGCGGCTGGTGGCCCTGGAGGAGGAGGACACGCAGTCAACCAGTGGAACCACAACATCCTCCACTGGGACAGCTGCATCCTCCTCCGTGCCCCCACGGGCTGCCAGCCAGCGCAGTGCTCCAGCGGTACGGAGCCGGGCTAACAAAGCCAACCACCACCGCCAAGCAGCAAAAAGACCAGCTGCCCCCCACAGGAGTTGCAAGGCACACCAGCGCCGCTTAGGACTCAGAGTGTCGTACCTGGAGCAGGAGGTCCATAACAATAAGAACTTGGTGGAGGGCCTCCGCTTCGACCATGCCACCCTCCGCAAGGAGTATGATGCCCTGGCCGCAAAATTCACCAGCACCCTCCAGTAGTGGAGTGTCCCTTGCCCTTTTTTTAGAGACTTTTGGGGGGTGGGATTTGGGAGTTGGGTTATTTTTGCGACTTTTGAAAGACAATCGTTGGGGTTAGGGAGGGTCTTGAGGGAGATTATTTTGTTAGGGCTACATAAATATACTTTTTTAAACTTTATCTGACCATACCTGTTTTTTACTGCTTTTCAGTCTGGTGGGTGGGGGTTTAACAGTAAGTTTGTTTTCCTGAAGAGTCCTAGAACTTTAGTAGTACTACTGTCAATCTCTCGTCTAGTCCTAATACTCCATTATACTACCTCCCACCAAACGCTTATCTTACCTGTAATTTGTGTTAGAAATTAGGGCAAGGCCCAGGGCTGGCTCCACGGGAAATGGGGATTAAGGTTGGCAATCCTGGGCGGATGAAATTTCCTCGTTGCGGTGGTACTAGTGGTGTGACACAGTGGCAGTTGCATGCCTATGGAAAAAAAGAAAACGAAACCTGGTTTGTCCTTACTGTAGCATTACAACGGTTACGGTACGATAGAGAATATAGCAGGTGACAGTACACTAGAACAGTGCCACAATGTAGCCTAACAAATGGTAAAGTATTGCAAGTATAACTAGTACTTGCGTTGAATTTATTTGACATTGGCTCCTACTACTACAAGAAATAGTACTGAAGTTGAGTAAGTCTAGAATATATCCTCGTATTCCTTCACCAGCCTGTTGCTATGACCTTATCCTCCCCAGCAAGTGTGTGGAATTATTGATGTCATTTAGTCAGACATCAAGCAAAACCACACAGCCCGGGGGAAGAGGGTTAGGGTTTGGAAAATGGATGGGAATGGGGGTTTCTTTTTGGGTAGGTTTTGTTGAGAGAAGAAAAAAAAGCACAGCATGGACAAACAATAATTGAAGATAAAGAAATCTTTGGGTACAAACTAAAGCTAACCACATGCAGTCACACTCATAGAAGAAAACAATGGATACTGTATCTGTATTCTGTATGTTGTTGGAGTTGTCCTGTTGAATTTGGTAAGTAAGTTGCATGCAGCAAACAATTCCTCTTATTAGAGGCACTCCTCCATTCCAGCTGACGCTTCGTCCATCAATGTTGGTGACCAGTGACCACTGACAGAAGACACCCTGTCCACTGCCTGCCTGTAATTATTGAACGGAAAACAGGAAGTGCTATTACAATACCACTGATAAATAAATATAAGGTATGTACGCTGTGTGGTGCAAAAAGTCACACTTTGATTTTCCTAATAGACAGTACAATATTTTTGAAATTGCGTAATCTGTCTGAGTCACCTTTTTAAGGATAAATAAGTATGGCCAAATTAATTTAGCGGATATTTCCCCTTAAGCTAGGTGTACTGTAAACTGTGTTTTAGAACAAAATTAGACCTTCCCAGCAATGCTCCCACCAAGACCCTTACTAAAGCCAGTCGCAAAAATTTAGAAGACCCCCAATCAGATCTCAAAAAACGAGGCCTAGCAGAAAAATGGTGACAAAACGTACTTTGAAAGTAAAAGTAGGCCCAAATACACCCTTACCCACCGTGGATTGTATTCAAACCACTTGCAAGCAAGCAAAAGTATCCATAGCCAGCATCGCTCCAAGAGTGCTCTAAGACCCCAGAACTCAGTTGCAAAAATCTAGAACACCCCGAAACACATGCAATCCTGCTGCTAGGGCTACCCCCACCGAACCCTAAGTTACAAAAAGTGCCAAAAGGCTTTTCCTTATGGATTTTGTCCAAACCACTTCTATCCGGTATTAGACCTTCCCAGGAATGCCCCAAGAGACCCGCCAACCCACCCGCAAAAAAGCACGCGACAACACCCCCAAACAGCCAAAAAGCAAAATCTCATACTTACAATATCTCTCGGCCTTCGGTCCAAACGCGCTGTGCAGCTAAGTCATCATCATAACTCCTGTTTTCCACCACGGATTTCCTGAAAAGCAAATGCAATCAAGATTAGATTGTCGCAGCAGTGCTCCCAGACCCCAAAACTCACCCACAAACACCCGGAATCCCACCAAAGAGCACCTCAAAGGCAAGCAAGTCAGCAAAAACGGCAAGAAATATCCGCCTCATATTTGGTCCAAAACACTTTTATCCGTTATTAGAGCTTCACAGCAATGGGCCCAGAGCCGTCAATTCACCCGTAAAGAAGTAGAACACCCCCACAAGTGCTGAGTCTTTCTTCATTGGGCGTAATCCAGCCCTCTGCTTTGAGGGAAATAGGAGGAGGAGGATAGAGGAGCATGTTCTTCTGAACTTGTGAACCTGAGGAATGTAGACTGCGACACCTTCAAATCAATAAGCAAACAAGTGAAGACAGTTCTGCTGATGGGCTTGTTTTTGGGATTAGGTGATTAAGGTTTGAATTAAATTAACTGTGCAAAACAAAGAAAGACAGACACACAGGAATAAAAGTGAATAAGGACGAAAAAGAAAGTTATTGATTCATTGTCTCATTTTCAGGGCTCGGTGTCAGGGAATAAGAAGAAGATTTCGTCATTATACTCTGCGAATTCAGGCAGGATGAGGTCAGCATCACCGAACAGAGAACAAATCCCCTCATCTACGTTGCCGTCCTCCTCGTCTTCATGCGGCGTGCTTTCTCGTACTTTGTAATCTGGTGGTATGAGGTGCTGATTCATCTTGATCATTGTTAGCCTCTCCACATTTTTGGGCGAGAGGCGGCTCCGTTTGGGAGTTACAATGCCACCAGCAGCACTGAAAACACGTTCAGAAGACACACTTGCGAGTGGGCAAGACAAATAGTTTATAGCCAGGTTGGAGAGCTGTGGCCACAATTGTTTTTTCCCATGCCAATACTGCAATGGCTCATCATTAAGAAAGACCTCTGTTGAGTCATTCAGATAGTCCTGCACCATCGACTAAAGGTCCTCATTGGTTCCTCCACTTTGCTTACTTTTTGCTGTGCCTGTGACCTTTTTTTGAGAACCATACCCAAGCAAAGTTAGCAAATCCGCTTCAGCAGCCACTGTTACTCTTGTGTGTGGTGCAGATGATCCGGTTGCCGGTGTCTTTAACGGCTGAGAGATCACTTGTGACACAGCCACAGGTGCAGAAGTGGATTCTTTTGACTGGGGATGGCCTGCTGATGCTGATGCTGATGTACTGCCTTCTCCTTCAATATCCTGCCATTCTTTTTCAAACCTCTTGGCTGACCAGGCTAGCCAACGTTTGTACTTTTTAACATCTTCATCAGCAAAAGGAAAGAATGCTTGGCCTGCCAGCGCCTTTTTGTAGCGTGGATCCAGAATAGTAGCACAAATGTAATGCTGTTCTGAGTTGATCTTTTTAAGACGTTCATCACCACGTAGGCGCTCTAATAATTTCTCCGACAAAAGAAAAGGGTCTTTGTTTTTTTCATCTTTTTCTAACTCAGAAGACACCGCCTTCAGTTGGTGCTCCAGCATGCACAACAATGGGATAGCTTTTCCCAAATTACAGTCCTCCTGGCTGACTGCACGCGTGAAGAACTCAAAAGGACGAAGCATGTCTGTCAGGCTTTTAACTATGTCCCATTGCGCCGCACCCATCAGCAGGCCCTTCTGAGCTGTACCCTCTTTTAAGAAATAGTGATCGAGTACCGTATACTGTTCATACAGACGCTCAAGCATGTAGAAGGTTGAGTTCCAACGTGTTGCCACCTCCTGGATGAGTGCTTTCACTGGCATTCGACGTTCAAGTAGCAGGCTCCTCAGATGCTTCCGGGCCTTAAAAGAATGGCTGAAATGGTTGCACATTTTGCGGCAGGTGGCCATTATCTCGCACGCTGGACTGTCTTTATCACTCAAGAATTTTTGAACTACCAGGTTGATACAGTGCGCCAAACACGGCACTCTGAAATAGTCACCCAGCGCCATGGCCTTAACTACATTGGCGCCATTATCCGTGGAAACATAACCAATCTTGCGTTTTTTTGGGGACAGCCAGTGAAAGACCTTTTTGTTAAACTCGTCCAAAATGTTTTGTGATGTGTGACTTTTCTCCAAGCCAAACATGGCTAGTGTTGCATGTTTACGAGCAGCTTTAAAAACTTGGTCCGGGTCAACACCTGCGTTTAGCTTTGCTTTAACACCTGAAAAAGAGACCCAGTGTGCAGTGATGCACATGTAATCAGCGCCTGCGCCACTGGTCCACATGTCTGTTGTCAGATGTATTGTGTGAACAGCACTCTTCTGCAAAGCTGCCCCAATCGCCTCTAGCACATCTTCATGTAGTGCTGGAACCGCAACTCTGGCAAAATAGAACCGGCTAGGAACCTTCCATTTAGGGCAGAGCGTTGCCACTAATTCTAGAAAACCTACCGCTTCTACAAAAGAAAAAGGGAGAAGATCCACAGCTAGCATTTTAGCCAGCTTAGTGTTATACAGACGCGTCAGTGGGTGGTTGCGTTCATATGGCGCGTCTGAAGAAAACTTGGTTCTAATGTTGCCCTGGACCAAGCATTTATGGGATGATAGTGACTTTGTTGACCCAATTATGCTCGCTGGTGAACTTTTGCGCATTGGTGTCTCACTCGCTCCAACACTCTTAGTGTGCCTCACATGGGGTGTGCTGCTGACAGGGGTACTGGGTGTAAGTGAAGTGTTTGACACGTGTTCTTCCTCCTTGTCATAATCAGATGCAACATCAACGTTTTCTTGACTTCCAATTCGGGCTTCCTTGATCGCATTTAGGTGCGCAAACCATAGGACAGTGTGCTGTCTCTCAAGATGACCTCTCTGGCCTCCGGTACCATAGTTGGTGCCTGACTTACCACGACTAACTGCAAGCTTACAAAGGGTACAAATGGTTAACTTTTCCCTTTTTGGGCAAACAGTAAAGAAGTCCCAAACTGGGGACTTGAAGTGTCTGTGGGGCCTGGAGGAGGCGGCGATATTGGTGGTGGTGGTCATGCTGCTAATGCCAGATGAAGTGGAGGATCTGGATTGCCCAACTTTTGTACGTTGTGCACTTTCACCGCCACTAATTAAGGTCGAGGTGGATGGAGGTCCCTTCTTGTGAGAAAGAAATATGGAAGCGGTACGAGTTGGTGTACTTAACTCCAATGATTGTGGTGTTTCCACTGCCTCCTCGTCGACAACATCATCATCATCACGCTCAGCAGCTTTTCGGGCTAGGGTCAAAATGTCTGTTTGCTGCATGCCCGCTGGGGCTGCAGTGACCTTTATGATGACTGGTTCGTCGTTGTCAGAGTCTTCATCAGCAGCAGTATCCGCCACTTCTTGTTGAGCCTCATCATCACACTCCATAACTCTGAGACTTTGGACGAGCTTCCTTTTACGCTTAACTACCTTTGTCAGATCATGTGCCTCACTCTCAGACGGCAGTGGTGCTGGTTCCCAATTTTGATCCGTATCATCAGAAGGAGGTGTGCTTGAAGAAGATGTAGACACCACCCTTGATCTCTTCCTTGCTAGGGGTGTGGAAGACAATGAATGATCATCAGGAGGAGTGTCTTCCT
The DNA here is from genome assembly GCF_964261635.1 of Lissotriton helveticus. Classification (NCBI taxonomy): domain Eukaryota; kingdom Metazoa; phylum Chordata; class Amphibia; order Caudata; family Salamandridae; genus Lissotriton; species Lissotriton helveticus. The sequence goes on along the minus strand of NC_136059.1, from coordinate 129,254,129 downwards.
CAAATGATACCTCGCCTTGATTGTCGATTTCCTGATGTGCCCCTACTTCGGGAGGAGCAACTATTGTGGGCACTTGTGACCCTCCATGCACCTCTGCTTGCGCATCTCCTTGCGCTGCCTCTCCTTCCACATGTACTTGGGCTTGTACTTGCACATGTGGTTTTTGTTGCGGCTGTGGTTGTTCAACACTCGTCAGATGAGTTACAACAACCTGTGTTGATTGAGGGACATTGCTGCTACTTTCTTGCGATGAGCCAACATCACTGGTCGATGGTGATTGAACAACTAGACTAAGTGCCTCTGCAGCACTGAAGGGCTTGGACTTAAGTTGGCGTGGTGGTGGTGGTTGCACTGAGCCCAATGGAGCGGGGGTGCTGCTCCCAGCTTGGTCCCCAGCAGATCCCGCTGCTGCTGCAGCCATACTTCTTTTTTTTATTCCCAAAAAAAGGGGCGGCCGGCACACCAGTCTCCTTGGTAACTTGCTTCTTCTGCTCCTTACTGGCAACTTTCTTGCTAGAGGAGCTACGGGTAACTTTTTTTGGGGCCATCTTCTTCAGAACAGCAGGCAGCAGTTGTACGAGTTGCAGAGTTGTCTGTGTCCAGACGTGACGTCGCGTGACGTTATGTTGCACACACACACCGCTGCAGGACTTCTTCCTGGCACTGGTGGTTCTCTAGAGTCTTGTGCACCTAAAAGCAATGGAAGACAGAGGAACATCAGTTCAGTTATACACCCCAAAAAATGGAAAAACACAGAAAAATAAGCACAATCCCATGCCATCCATGATGTTTACATTCAAGACACCACACAGAAAGACTAGGCCCATGCAACACTCACTACCCCTGGGGATAATGGATGAAAAGTAGGCTAAATAAGTGCAGGCCTCAGACACTGTCTCTCTTCAAAATGGCCCCTTGCACCCCAAGCACATGTTGCCTTTACCAGCCAGCACTCAAGATGGCCACCACCACCACCCACATGGCCAGTCCACATCAACAGTACATCCCAAAAAAACAGAAAAACACCCAAAAATCACCACAATCCAATGCCATCCAGGATGTTTACCTTAAAGAGAGTGAGACCCCACAGGCACACTCAGTCCATGCACCACTACCCCTGGGCAAAAGGCCACACCAGCAGCCCCAGCAAAACAACAAAAAACACAAAAAACAGCACAATCCCAGCCCATCCATGGCCTCAATGATGTTTAAATTCAAGAGGACACCCCACAGAAAGACTGGGCCCATGCAACACTCACCACCCCTGGGCAAAGGGCCCCACCAACAGCCCCAAAAAACGACAAAAACCACAAAATTCAGCACAATCCTAGCCCATCCATGCCCTCAATGGTGTTTAAATTCAAGAAGACACCCCACAGAAAGACTAGGCCCATGCAACACTCACTACCCCTGGGGATAATGGATGAAAAGTAGGCTAAATAAGTGCAGGCCTCAGACACTGCCTCTCTTCAAAATGGCCCCTTGCACCCCAAGCACATGTTGCCTGTACCAGCCAGCACTCAAGATGGCCACCACCACCACCCACATGGCCAGTCCACATCAACAGTACACCCCAAAAAAACAGAAAAACACCCAAAAATCACCACAATCCAATGCCATCCAGGATGTTTACCTTAAAGAGAGTGAGACCCCACAGGCACACTCAGTCCATGCACCACTACCCCTGGGCAAAAGGCCACACCAGCAGCCCCCAAAAAACGACACAAAAGACAAAAAACAGCACAATCCCAGTCCATCCATGGCCTCAATGGTGTTTAAATTCAAGAGGACCCCCCACAGAAAGACTGGGCCCATGCAACACTCACCACCCCTGGGCAAAGGGCCCCACCAGCAGCCCCAAAAAACGACAAAAACAAAAAAAATCTGCACAATCCAAGCCCATCCATGGCCTCAATGGTGTTTAAATTCAACAAAACAGTTGTATCATGCACCCATAACCAACACTGGTCCTACTGGATACTGTGGCTACCCACAATATATTTTATTTAATGTTCTGAAAAAGTTCCAAAACTGTAGTTGCAGCAACTGTAATGCCCCAAACAAACTTACTTGTGAAAGTTGATTTCTAATCCAAAAGTGATCCAAAGAAAATCAAAAAGGCCTCAAATCCAAATATCCAGCAGCACCCACAAAAAGTAATCCTTCCAGGTCAAGGTCCAAATGAAAGTGACCAGCACATGAAGAAAGCACTGGGAGGAGCCTGCTGGACGGGAACAGGAAGTTGGAGACTGTGGGGCACTTCCTTCACCCCCCCAAAAAATGGACTCCTTGCAAAAAAAAAGGCCATGCAAATGTAAACCTGAGGAGTGATTCTGATAAAAACCATCATTTTCTGAAGGTCTATCCTGTTTGCTGGTGGATTTCTTGTGCAGAATTGCTAAATCTCTATTTCGCGAGTGCGAGATTGTTCCTTTCCCCCGCAACTACGTGTTCGCAATTGCGAACTCTCGCGAGGCGTGCTGTGCAAGGTGGCAAGCCGCGATTACGTATTCGCGGGCGCCAAACTCCCGCGGGATCCCGCAGCAAGATCCAAAATGGCGCAGTACTCGCAAAATATGATCGAGAAAAACAACTCGGCAAACGCTGAATGACGGAAAGTGAACGCCGTGAACCACGCCGCGCGCCGCAATATTGTATCACCAAGCAAAAAATCCGCCGCGAGCGAATTCACGGATTTTCGACAAATTCGCGAGAGTTCGCGGATTGCGAATTTGCCGAAAATCCGAAAAATCCGCGAGCGGAGTGGATTTTACGCCCATGCTTAGAGGTAATCAGCACAAGAAACATTACTAAAACTATACAAGGAACATCAAGAAACAGAACTATTGTAGAACATAAGAAGAGAAAAAAGAGGAGACATTAGCAAAAATCCTGTAAGGAAAGAAGAAAGATTAAATGCACAGCCACTAGAAGAGTTAGTAGTATCCATGCCGTTGGTAGTGTAGATATGGATAAAGGTTTTTAGTTCCGCAGGATATTGAAAAGTCCATGTTTGATTATGGAATGATACATGGATGGAATAAACGATATCTGGCACCAAGAGTTCGAAGAGGAGCACAAAGACTCAGGAACTCTTTCCTTCTAGATGCAGTGGTGTTGGAAACATCTTGAGAGAAAAACACCCTCTGACCTAGCCAGGAAATTTGACGCTTTGATCTAGCAGCAAATAGAACTGAGAGAAGGTATGTATACCTCAAAAAAAGAATGATAACGCCTCTTGGTTTGGCTGGAGCCGAGGAAGAACATAAACGAGGACCAATTCTATGAGCTCTTTGGATGTTCAGAGAAGTGGTAGATGGCATTTACAGGAGTTTCAGAAGAAAGGAGGTGAAGAACGCTACTTGATCATCACCCTCTAAGGATTCTGGCATACCATATATACGAAGATTATTCCTCCTGTTTCTATTTTCTAAGTCTTCAGTGTGTTGTTAAAGGGTGAGAACCATATTTTCCAGAGAGGAAATCCGTTGAGAGTTAACCTGTATCTCTGAGACTTGTTGCTCCACTGAAGCCACTCTGTTTTCCATAGTAGACCATTTATCCTCAAGGAATTGCATGTTGTTGTTGGTATCCTCCACAAATGGACTTAAATTGTGTATTTCCTCCAGAAGCAACTCCATTGAGATGGGAGAAGCTGCTTTGTCATGAGATGGAGGGTCATGCTTCAAGCGCTTAGAGGAGGAGGTAGGTGGACAGGACTTAGTGGAGGCAGGTTGTGTCGAGGAAGAACGATTAGAGGTTACTCCAGCCATTTGATTTGTGCTGGGATAGACAGATAGTGAAGAAGGTGGAGATGTTTCAAGAGGAATAGCACTCATTGGAACAAGAACATAGTTCGGTTTGCGGAGCCTACCCATAAATGGCTGAGCTCAGCACCCAAAAACAGTTCAGCAAGAAGAATACAAAGCAATAAAAGGAATGTGGTTGCTCGATTGAAGAAGGTAGCAGAAATTCCAAGTCAGTCAGGAAATGCAGAGGCTCCTTTAAGTATCAGGTCGACATGGAAGTGAGCAGGTTGTAAGCAATGGTAAACACCTTATGCAGGAGATTGAAATATAAATTGTAAACAAGAATTACGTTGCATAACCAACATCACCCTTACTTATAGAAGGACTGTGTGCATTGGTATGCAAAAAAAATATGTACATTCAGAATACACCCAGCAAGTAACCATTTATGTCAATGGCTGATAGAGAAGAGGCACATATCTAAAAGGCAAATTTTGCGTGCAGCGATTTATTATTAGCGTGTAAGAGGCATTTTGACAGGGCATGCACCTAAACTGGCAGGCGTCATAAAGAATAAGCAGCAACTGTGAGACAGAATGAAGTGTGACACTTGTAAATACAGAAATTGTCTTATTGAAATTCATCATGCAAAAATAGGCAGGATTCCTTGAGAGGAAAAGCATCACGTAATCAAATAAGTAAGGCCGAGTGTTGGTCAGAGAAGATGATGAGTCTGTCAGTCCTGGGCAATCCTAAGTAGGATTTACATACTAGTAGCAAAAAGAAAAAGTTAAAACCTGAGGAAGGAGCAGCAGAGTGGTCGCATCATCCAGGGATAAGAGGAATAGCAATAAGGCACTCGTATTTCCTCCTGTGCTGGTAGTAATTCCTCGCGGCAGGCGCACACCTACAATGGCAGGCGCTGTGAGGGGAAGAGTGGGAGGACTGAAACCTGATGAAGCGTTCCGCTCTGAGGTTGTAAATCACCTCACTGAAGGCAGCGCATGTTCTGGTGCTGGATGCTGGCAAATTCTCATGAGGAACGTTGCGGGAAACACACCAGTAACTTTCAAGCCGATTCCAATGTTGGGGAGTGGATTCCCTAGGCGGCCATCTTAACAGGCGTCATAACCACGCCCCCTATTCCACAAATTCTGGCTTGGCAACCCATCTGCTATTGTGGGGGTGTGTTCCCCCTGATTTCCTCCTTATTCACGTTCTTTATTTAGTTATTTAATGTTCAGGTTTCCATTGTCAACACATCAGGGAACATATTCGGTCTCAGAATAGCAGTGTTGTCTTAATATATTTAACAGTTCATTAGAGCTTTTCTTTGCCACAACAACTGCTCTGGTCAGTTTTCACTGATAAGGTAACATGCCACATGTAGAGAGGGAGCGTTTGTAGGGCGAATATAATATATATTATATAATATATAATATATATAATAATAATAAGATAATATAAGAACACACAACATATGAACTGGAACAGAGTAAAGTGAGCTGAATGCACAAAATGTACGGATCATTAAAAAAATGTGTGCTCCTAGTCTTACCTACTCTACACTTCCCTAAAAACAAAAGCCATTTTTAAAGGGTCCATCAGAAATGATAAATACCCTGAGATACATGTAATTGTATGTAATTGTATGTGTCTTGTAAAGCGCACTGCTGCCCTGAGGCGTCGTGGCGCTTTAGACCGCTGGGGAACCCGTCCTGGCTATCCCTGTGAGATGGTCCCTAACTGGGTATCTCCAAGGTGAAACCAGGCATCCCCGGCGAATGTGGGGGGCCGTTGTAGAGATGAGGCAAGCTAATGCCCAGAGTTGCCGAGTGTGATCCTTGGTTAGAGTAGGCACCGAGGCGAGAATTATCGAGTCCGCTGACCCTGGTCCATGACTTTGCCGCGTCGGGAATTGAACCCTGGTCCCGGGCCATTCTCTGCTTCCGGGTCTGCCGCCTCTAACCAGTGAGCCACACCACTCCCTTACCATGTGGTAAAATGCCCCGTTTTTTCTGTGGCCTGATGGTGGTGGAATGATGACTTTGTGCAGTGGCACACTGTTAACCAGGCCCAGAGCAATTGCTCTGACTCCTAAAAGAAATAAAATTGGCTTACTCCTATTTGGCTTAATCAACTTCCCTATAAGTCAAGTAGCATATGGAGTACAAAAATACACCCATGTCATGGAAAGTTAAAAGTCACCTATTTACTGAAGCAATACTGTGCCTTCTGCTAGTATGATACGACAAACATGATTCCAGCCCTACCAATGTTGTCTGACATGTTCACTATTTAAACTGCGGCATGACCTATCAAAATGACCTTTTTTGCCCCAGATGAACACCTCCCTTTTATAAATTAACCAGCCCACTAGTAGCTGACAAAGAAGGGAGAATGGTATTTAAAAGATGGACGTGTGGAAATTTAAAGTTACAGTGACTTGCATCCAAAAGCTATTTTCATTGTAGGATGGACAACTGGACCATACAGAAACACTTGGAAGTAATATTTTATCTCTGGATAGAAAATATAATATTTGTTATTTCTGGATAGAACCCAGATTAACAAATGATTATAAGAAGTTTTTTACATAAATATTTATAGCCCAACGTAATGCTGACGGTGTACCTATAATTCCTTCTAAGGAAAAAAAACTTACAAAATGTTGCCTTTTCCCTTCCTGAAGCTCTTGAAGGTTTGTTTGCATTTGTCCCTTCAATTGTCACCCAGCTTGTCAATAGTTCTGATAAAGTGTGAAAACTGCTCCCATAGTGGAGACAATGGTGTGGGTGTGCGTGGGTGTTGTTGTTTTTCTGGAAAGAGTATCAGTTGAAGTATACTCAACAACTTATCTATTTCAATGCACGCTCTTCCTCTTCCTCTCCTGTTCAGGCAGGACCAAAGTTTCTCTCCCTTTTACAATTGGGGATATGGCGTCTGTCAGATCTAGTATACAGTGATCACAGAGTAGGGACTGCTCATTTCCATGGCCACACCTCAGGTTGTGCACACAGGCTCTGCACAAAGGGAAATGGGGTTCTTCATCTTGGATTTAGTGAGTGATGGGCAGTTTGTGATTGTTTGAAAAAACTACACAGGAAGTGCTGCAGAGTCGTTAAGGTTACCTATGGCAAACTTAATCCTATTGCCCTTCAGCTTTTGCTAATTTTTTATTAAAATAAAACAATATATATATTCTAATTTTTGCACCTCAAGTCTGAAGGAAAATTATGTTGTATCTGGCTACCCTGGCTAATATCACTGCTGTGGAGATGAAGGCCCTATTCAAGGAGATACAATTGAACAGGTGTCCTGAAGACTAGGAAAAGGTTTCCCAACCTCATATTCCTGCTTAATATAAAAAGAATGAGCAAACACCAGAGAAAGAAGGGTCAGGAGACCAACTATCTTACAATATATTTTCTGGTGTCTTCCCTAGAGGTGGAAGTGATCAAGGCCTAACCCAGCATAAGTCCTTTTGAGCTGCTTTTCTGCCAGATAGGTCACAGTGACAATCAATCAGCAAGAGATGTGCAGGCCTAGCTGGCAGCCATAGTACCTGAAGAAAAGAAGCTTCCACTTGAAGTAAATAAATTGGCCTTGGAGGAGAAGAAGGTGAGCCTAGGGCTCATGAGGTCCAAGAAAGATGGTGGCAGTAATGGTGAGGTACTTTCGTGGTGTTACACACTCCTTTCTTGGCCAATGGTATCATGTCTAGCTTTGTGGTGGTAGACAACACTAACAAATGGTTTGAGTCCAAAGAAAATGAATACAAAAAGGACAGCATAGGAAAACATCACTAGGGTGTCTTATTGTGGACAGTAGCACCTAAACTGGTTCGGGTTACACAACTGACTCTAGACGAGGGGTTAGATGACTCCTACACTCAAATGAATGGTGACCTACTGCAGAAGTTTGGTCTTACACCTGATAAGTACTGGAAGACATTTTGGGACACAAAAAAAGATTCACAGCAATCAAAGGTTCATTTTGCAAAAGCACTGGATGCCTGGGTGAAAGACAATACAGTCAACACACATGATCACAGGTACACTGGAATCCTGTGTATTCCAAGCTGTCTGATCCCAGACAGCTTGGGAATGCAGTTGACATGTGGGTGTGCACTAGGGTGCTTAAGAAATACCAGGGGTGGTTGATCCCAAGAAATCGGATCTACCCCCATGAGGGAAAGGAATGAATTACATGAATAAAAAGAAGATATTCTTATGAGAGCTCTGAAAGTCTAACTAGGAAGGAAATTCAAATACGTTTTCTAAAAGGGGAAAAAAAACTTTGATGACTCAAAGGCTAGGGTATAACTAGACTGTCATAGGCTGGAACAAAAGAATGGAGATTCTCCCTAAGCATGGGCGGATTTTGCGAATTGGCAATCCGTGAAATTGTGTATTTACGGATTCGCAATCTGCAAAATCCGCGAACTCTCGTGAATTTTGCGGATTCTTTTTTTGTGTGTGTTCGCAAGTGTTTCTGCAATTTCACAAGGGTTTTTTACCAGTTCGCAAACGCGAACTTACTTGTCGGGTAGCAACGGTCGCGACCATGTTGTTTCTACGTCTGGTTCATCACAGCACCCTCTGTTTCACCACTGCCACCCTCTGGCTCACCCATGCCACCCTCTGGCTCATCCATGCCACCCTCTGGTTCATCACTGTAGATTATGGGTGGAAAAGCACACCTGCCCTGCCTCAACTGACATGAATTAATTTGGGGCTGATTAATATGTCACTGAATTTGAACTTCCAGTCCGGCACCTGCTTCCTTATCTGTAATTGCTTTCTGTTGCATGTCATGGAAAGTTAAAAGTCAATATTTTACATACAACTCTATCACCACACAAGATTACACCAACTAGTCCCCCCACTCCTAAACCCACACGTGCTCAGCACCTACCACTGATATTCTGGAATGTGAATGACTAAAGAGAGGACTGGTTCTGCAATATCTTAAATGCAGAGCGCCAGCAATAGTCCTACAACAGGAGACCAATCTGGTTGGGGCGACTTGCAAGGCCCTCGATAGGTGGGCCTTTAAATTGGCAGGTCATTCTGAATTCTCATCAGGAAAACAAGGGGTTTGAATACGAATCAGGAAACAATGCCCATTCATTGTCAAACATACACAAACAGATGACCAGGATCGGTTTGTGGCAGTCGCATGCCAGTGGGAAGGAAGTAGAATTAACATTGTGACAGTTTACATCCCCCCTGCACTCCACTCGCTGTCATTCCCGGCGCTGAGCGCATTCCTACTCTAGCTTCCAGAGGGAGACCTGATTGCAGGAGGCATCTTAAATACAACTCTTGATGATGCCCTAGACCGAACACTCCCCCCCCAGGCCACAACACCACACACATTCCTACCTAGCAGACTTCCTTTACACAATAGGATTGGTGGATGTTTGATGTTCACAATTCCCACAAGCACAACAAAACACATATCATTCCGGCGCACATAACAGCCCTTCTAGAATAGACCGCATACTGGCACCAGCAGACGGTGTGGGAAGATTAAAGGAAATACCACACCTGGGCATGTCAGACCACTCCCCTTTGTCCATTGCATATCCATGGAACACTTCAAACAACATTGTGTATTCACAATCTACCTAGGCTACCTTAAGAACCTCTAGATTTGGAAGGGACTGACCAACACTACAAAGCAATACCTTAGCGAAAATGAGTCCTCAGTTTCCTCCTCCCTCACTTTGTGGGAGGCGTATAAGACTGTTCCCCATGGCAAGCCATCTCACTGATTACTGATCACAAAAAAGAAAAGGAGATGACGATTGTAACACTGGGGCAGGAGGTGAGCAACTTAGAGATGCTACACGCACAAGACTCCTCAGACATAAATATGCTCCAACTTCACCTTAAAAAACAAGCTTTGGCATAGCCAATAGGTCTCGCTTTTGGGACCTTATAAGTATTTAGTTGTGCAGCACAATATCCTTGGTGCAACAACATCAACTGTTGCATGGCAAAACACTTATAAGGTCCCCAAGACGAGACCTATTGGCTATTGGCTAAGCTAATGCTTGTTGTCCCTTGCAAAGGTTGGTCTCCACAAAGTGCCAGCATTCTCAAGGGAGAAAAGCTAAAGTCCAATGCACAAAGTCCAATGCACAAAGTGATATTATGAGTGACAAATGTCGTTGTGAGCCATTGGTGTCAACTCTTTTAAGATCATAAATAAATAAAAGTGACGGCAAAGGGATAGTACTTCTTCCTTGCGCTTCTCAAAAAAATGTATCAACATTTATTATCTCTTCTCCACTTGCAAAGCAGAGACAGGTTACAAACTGTGCTTGTTAGTCAGCAACCATTGGCTTTGGGTGTAGGAGAGTAGGATCTGCTTACTGTGATTACCCCCACTTTTTGCTGGTGTTTCACTGTTTTTCAACTTTAGTCTGGCTCGGGCCCTGCTAACCAGGACCCCAGCCTAGCTGCTTCCTCTCTAAAATGATTCCATGTACATTAAATACACTCCAGATTGGTTACTGTCCCTAGTATATGGTACCTTAGGTACTAAGGGCATAGGTACCCCAGAGGCCTACCAGGGGCTGAAGCATGTATTATGTCACCTCTGGGAAGCCTTCAAAAATGGCACCATAGGTCTGCTACTGCAGCCTGTGTAAGGTGGTGCATGCACCCCTTACTAAGATATAGGTTACCTTTGTCTGACTTTAAACGATGACACATATAAACTTATAAATCACTCCTATGGCAGGTCTTATCATTCCTGAAGGCAGAGTGCATGGTTTTGTGTAAGAGGGTGCCCATGCATGAGCAGGACCCCTCTGCAGCTTTTGGAATCTATTCTCTGAAGCTGTTCTGTGATGCAGCCAGACAATATACTCTTAAGTGCATTATAACCTCGAGGTAAATGCTAACTTTAGAATGGCTAACATGGAAACATGTTATGTTTGGTGTCAAACAATTTGGAACCCTACCCCCCACTAGTCCTGGTGGCAGGTGTAGAATTCCATCCTTCTAGAGGGAGAGACATGTACACCCTGACCTAACCAGTAATAGTTTAAAACAGCCCCACCATCACAAACTGGATGCTGCAGCCAAAGACACGAGTCTGACCTCCTGCTGCTGGATGAAACTAGGGCAGGGGAGGTCAGGACAATAGGTTTCCTATCACAGGGAGGTGTAACTACCTCCCAGACAGGCTTTAGTGTATTGGGGCTGGGTGGGTGCATTCATAGAATGCTTTTCAGACAGTCCTGGGGGCACATTTGGTGTCCCTGTGCATATCCTAGTTCAAACCAGTTGCAGGGGCTTTCAGCCCCTGCTCTGGTGCGAATTTGGACAAAGGGAAAGGGGTGTAGCCACTCCCCTCCCTGGATCCTCCCTCTAGGTGGGTCCCCAGAGTATGTCCATCCCCCTAACTTAGTATAAGTAAGGGACCCCAGTCCTCAAGACTTCCGATTACACCTGGAAAAAACTCTGCAATGTAAATCCTGGAACTTCAACATTCTACACGACTAGAAGACGGAAGAATCTCCCTTTGGGTCAAGGAGTGATTCCCCTGTTTAAGCAGGCACCAAAGAAGCATCTTGCCGGTCTGCATTTCCGAGGCTCCCGCCTGACCCCAAAGTATTTGCAACTCAGAACACAGAGTTCCAGACTCCTCAGAGGCTGATACGAGATCCCAGCAAAGCTGAGACCCGCAGCCCTCACGAGTGACATGGGACCGGAAATCGTGGCCACCCTACACATTTGCTAATGCATCCACTTCCCGGGCTTTCCCAAAGTTGTGCAAGAGCTACTTGTAGTCCAATCCCCAAGCACCATCTGCACCAAAGATTGTGGGCCTACACTCCACAAGTGTTCAGTGAGCCTGCTTGAGGCCCCTCCACGATCACTGGTCTATCAACTGGTGGGTCCCCATGAAGGTAACTCTTCTTTTCCTTGGGCTTTTCATGTTGCTCCAGAAGTGCCCTGACTCCCCTCCAAAGGGTGAGTCCCTCAGACCTTGTGGGCCTCACTGAAGCCAATCTCTGCTTTCTGCGTGGGTTGCTGTTGCCAAGACTTGTTGGGTACAATCCGGAAACCGACACCGCAGCACACGACATCCTTTGTGGAACAGCTCGAATCCAGCTCCTGGTTGTCCTCGACGCTTCCTGGTCTTCGTGACTGAAGAGCCAATATTCACCTTCTTTGCCTGAAATCACCCGACATCGGTTGGCATCTTCTCTTTGCCTTCCTTGTCACTGGGAAGAGACCCAGACTCTGTCCCCTCTGCTTTCAGGTTTCCCGGTGCTATCAAGGAGCAGCAGAGTAAGAACAGTCTACTGGCCAAATAGCCAGGTTTTAAGTGACTTTCGGAACAGGAGAAGGTCGGATTGCATGCGAAGAGAATGAGGAAGAGCTTTCCATAATACAGGGCCCACATATGAAAAGGACCGACCGCCCATGCGGGAAAGTCTGATCTTGGGGATTTGGGATTTGACTTGTGTGGCAGACCGAAGAGTGCGGGACGGTGCATAGGGGGAAGCTAGTTGTTTGAGATAGTGGGGGCTCTATTGTGCTTAATACGGAACATATAGGTTAGAGCCTTAAACCTAGTGCTTTTTTCGTCTGAGAGCCAATGTAGCTTATTCAGCAAACGGGAGGACAAGGAGAATCTGGGGCCCTGCACAGTAATCTTGTAGCAGAGTTTTGCACGTGCTGCAACTTGCGCATGACATCTATATTAACCCTCAGATAGAGGATGTTAACGTAGTCCAGCCTCGAGGTGACAAGGACCTGGACTACGATTCTCTGGGTCGGGGCAGGCAGTATCCATACGATCTTCCTCAACCATCTCAAGATGGTAAAGCAGGTAGCTGCAACCTTGGTAGCCTGTTGGCGCATGGAAAGAGATTCATCATTGATGAAACCAAGATTGCGGACCTGCGAGGAGGGCTGTGGAAGAGGACCCATTTCTGTTGGCCAATGTTGGGGGCCCCAGAGGCCTCTCTCCTTGCCCAGGACCAAAACCTCTGTTTTTTTTACCATTCAGTTTTAAAAGATTGGCATGCATCCAGGACGCCACTTTATTTAGCACTAACCTAAGGGCCGAGGGCTCTGAGGTTTTCCCTGCTGAAAGAGAGAAGATAATCTGGGTGTCGTTGGCATAAGAAAAAATCGACAACCCAGAATCCTCTACAATAGCGGCTAGGGGTCTGACATAAATATTAAATAACAAAGGACTAAGAATCGAACACTGTGGGACCCCATAGGGTGATGAGTGGACCTCGGAATTGGCAGTAGATGAAAAAACCTAAAAGGTACGATTCGTAAGAAATGAAGTCAGCCAATTTAAAGCGGCGCCCGTTACTCCGATGGATTGGAGGGATTGTATTAGTACGGCATGAGAGACCGTATCAAAGGCTGCACTCAAGTCCAATAATACCAGTGCCACCATATCGCCTGCATCTATATTCCTGCAAAGCATTTCGGTAACACCTAAAAGTGTTGTCTCAGTCGAATAGCCGGTCCTAAAGCCAGATTGGGAGGGGTGGAGGAGCTTGTTAGTTTCGACTAATTGGGATAATTGGATATTGATATGCCTCTCTAAAACCTTAGAGAGGGCGGGAAGCAAGGAAATAGGTCGGTAGTTCTAGGCAAGTGCCAGGTCTGTGTTGGCTTTTTTCAATAGTGGAACCACCATTGCATGCTTCCAGTCAGCAGGGATGGAAGATTACATAAGAGAAGCATTAAGAAGTTGCAGGATGCGTTGAAGGGCTGGCTGTTCAAGCCCTTGTAGTACAGAGATAGGAAGGGTGTCGAGCGGAGATCTGGAATGAATCTTATTGAGTAGTAGTTTGAGCATGGTCATGTCAAGAAGTCACATCTCCGATCCACACTTGGATCCACCGGGACACTTTCCACTTGGTCGCCAGCAGCACTTTGCAGCAGCTCGCCATTGAAATGGACGACAAAACCCCACACAAAAAGACACCTATGCACCCGGCTTCCCTGTGTGAGGTAACTTGAGTACTGTGGTGCTCACATGGGTGTTGACTCTAGACCCTCTTAGTTTTAGAGGGGTTTGCTCCAAGTCCTCTCCTAAGTGTCCTTAATCTTTAAATTTCCAACGCAACTTTCCCCATAGAATTTAATGGCGATTTGCGGCTGTGTTTAGACACTGCACGCATCCCCCTTGCATCCGCTTTGTCACTACCTTGGGTGGATCTTGGTGGCCCCAATGGTTCTAAAGGCTCTAGGCCTTGTATATATGTAAATCGTGGTTCTTATACCACTTTCTTAATATATGGTTTGGTACGCCCTAGGGCTCAATGGGCCCGATTCACAGAACTAACTTAAGACAAAATCCTAAACTTACTACTTTTGGTATTCACAGAAGTTAGGATTTTGTCTTAAGTTTGTATTAAGACAGACTTAAGACAGACTTAAGGTTGGTTGGTTGGTTGATTGCTTTATTTCGATATGCAAGTATCATAAAAGCATTACAAAAGTATAAAAACAGCACATCGTAAAAGACTGTACATTTAAAAGCAAGCAGATTAGAAGTAGCAATTAGATCAAAGATAAATTAATTAAAAGGAGAATTAAATTGATATGGACAGTCTTTTTAAACGGATCAACCATGCCTATTTTAAAAATTTGGATACAGCACAAACAATGGGAGAGGATGTATCAGTTAGTAGTCAAGTCAAGTCAATTTTATTGTATAAAATTATAAAAAATCATTACAAAATGCATCTAGATCAACTTGGTACATAAAACACATTTTAAAAATTAGCAAGTAAAACTATTTGTGAGAGGCAAGTAAGTGTCAATTATTTCAAGTTGGTGGTATAATTCCAAGGTCAGCTTGCTGCAGGAGAGATTGGGCTTTCATCATATATTTGACCCCCCTGCAGGCCAGCATAGGACATGATCCATCTAGCCATTGGATTACGGCTTGCCTACATGTCCGAATATTCAGTTTGTTAAAAATGTTCTTTAAAAGCCGTCTCCTCAAGGCCTTAAGTGCCGGGCACACACACAGTAAGTGCGGTAGTGTTTCATTTCGATATCCACATAGGCGACAGTTAGTAAAATACGTAGAGCCAGCAGATGCTGCCGGTACCCAATTGTCTACAAAGTGGTTTAAGCCAGTGGTATCTTGGGCGGGCGTAGTCAGGACATTCAAATAGGAAGTGGGCCACTGTTTCGGGCCTATTAGTGCATAGGGCGCAGTGGCGTGAAGCCTGTGCAGGCATATTCCATCTAGAGGAGATCAGCTAGAGGTAAAGTGCCTAGTCTAAATTTAATAAAAAGTGCCCGGTCCACAGTTATCGTGATTATGTCCAGATAAGGCTCAAAGGCAACAACGTCTTTTGATTGCAGGAATGCTGTGGCGGAATTGCAGTGACGCTGGTTGCTGAGGAGCTTGGCAGAGACCCATTCCCAGTATATTTTTTTTAGGGTCGCCTTCGGTGGGGCAGAGTGGGTGGACCAGCACGACCCCAACCCTAGGTCCCCAGAAGATTTTTAATATCCCTAAGCCATTTAATCTTGTGCCAGCCGTCCGAGCCCATGACGTCCGAAAGCCCGTCTGCATATGATTTTAGTT
This sequence comes from Lissotriton helveticus, assembly GCF_964261635.1. Taxonomy (NCBI): domain Eukaryota; kingdom Metazoa; phylum Chordata; class Amphibia; order Caudata; family Salamandridae; genus Lissotriton; species Lissotriton helveticus. Next base: position 129,238,782 of record NC_136059.1, on the reverse strand, counting down.
CCGGAACCCTCCACAGACGGGCCCAAAGGAGAAGAGGCCGTAGGCGGGCCTGGTCCTTAATTGCTTTACAACCCGTATCCAGAAGCACCGGAACTGTCGGGGTGCTCGGGATGGCCAGGAGGTCCTGTAGAAATTTGTTCTCTGCCTTGGTCAAAGCCTCCATGTTATCCAGGCCCCAAAGCTCAGCCCCGTAGGGTGATGCGGTTACAGCTCGGGCTTTGTAAATATCAATTATTGGAGCTACACATTGTTTAGATGAGTTATTATACTCTTTCAGCAAGGCTCCCCCCACCTTTTTATGGCTGATGGTCATTTTGTTTATATGGGGAGTCCAGCTCATGGCATCGCTCATTCGAATTCCCAAATAGTCAAATTCTGACACTCTTTCAAGAGGGATAGAGTTCAGAATAGGAGGGCGGCCAAGCTTACGGGGTGGGTGCATGATTAGATATTTGGTTTTGTCCACATTGATGACAAGTCCTCTTTTTGCACAAAAATCCTGGAAGCGGTTCAAAAGCTTCTGGAGGCCCTGGGGGGTTTTGGAAATGAGGAGGGTGTCGTCGGCAAACAGCAGGGTTGGAATCCTAACGCCCCCCAAGGAGGGGGCGTCTGCTGGTTCACCAAACAGGTGCTCGACCACCCCGTTCACATACAGGGAAAATAGGGTGGGAGCTAGTACACAGCCCTGCCGGACGCCCCTGACGACCGGGATCCTGTCGGTCTTTTCCCCGTTCAGTCCCCATCGCACCTGAGCATAGTTGGCATTGTGCAGTTTGATGAGGAGCATTAAGATGTAGGGGGGCATCCCAAGACCATACAACACCCTCCAGAGTTCCCCCCTGAGAACCAGGTCAAAGGCAGTATTCAGGTCTATGAAGGCCAAGTAAAGACTGCCTTTGCCCAGCTCCACCACCTTCCAGTAAAGTAACAGGAGTCTAAAGACTTGCTCGATAGTTCCTGTACCTGAGCGAAAACCGGCTTGCATATCGGACAATATGTGGTTATCATCCACCCACTGGAGAAGCCTCCCTAGAATAGCTTTTCCCGCTACCTTCTGGGTTGAGTCAATGAGGCTTATTGGCCTGTAATTCCCCGGTAGCTCCCGACAACCCTTTTTATAAATTGGGACTACCTCTGCCCCTTATCAAGACTCAGGCACTGAACCTCCCTCGATGATAGCATTAAGAAGGACAGAGATCAACACCCCCCATTCGCCCGGATAGGCTCGAAGAAGGTCCCCTGGCAACCCATCCGGACCAGCTGCTTTTAGTGGTGTTAGAGATTTAATCAGATTCGTAACCTCCTGTGCGGAGAAGAGGTCAGTGCCTCTGTCCAAGGATGAGGGGGGAAGGGAAAAGGGGTCATTGAGTGTGCCTTAAAATGGTTAAACCACGCCTGGGCAGTGATAGAACAGGTCCTCAAAGTGTCATCTGGACGATTTCTGCTACCCACCAGGTCCCAGAACCCTTTGGCGTCTCTCCCTCGACTAGCGGCCAAGAGGTCCTGCCAAAAGCTGTCCTCCCATTCCTTTTTGGCATTTTCTAAGCAGTGTGAGTAAAGCCTTCTGGCCTCCCTGATAATGGTTTGTGATTTGGATTTTACCGCTTCGACAAGCAATGTCTTTGCTTCCCTACAATTACGATTAAACCAAACCCTGTCTGGCCCGGGGACGTAGTTTCTTCCTGTTGGGACTGGCTGGGACAATAAAAAGGTTGCTTAGGGCCTGAGTTAGGTTACAAAACCTGTCGGAAACCTCCACCACCCCACCCTCAGGAGAGTCAAAATTATCTAGGGCTGCTGCTAGGAGTTGCGTTATGGAGGATATTTTCTCGACTGAGAGCGACAGCTTGGCCCACTTTAGCCGTCGTCCACAGTTAGAGACAGATGACAGGTCCGGGACGGAGGCGCATGGGGTTCCGCTCCCTATACCTTCTAACCACCAGGGAGTCAAGGCAAGCGAGAGCAGATTGTGATCGCTCTCGACGGAGGGTATAATCTCCATATCTATGACCGAACTCCATAGGTGGACGGCAAGCAGAATGTAGTCGATTCTTGACGTATGACTGGGCCTATTGTATGTATGTGCTCCCTTTTTGTCTGAGCTAGTCCTACCATTGAGGGCCCTCAGATCAAACTCCATTGATAAGGAATTTACCTGGAGCGCCACTTCCGTCCATCTTTTAATGGGGCTAAGCTCTAGAGCCGGTATCCCCCTCCTGTAATCAACATCCTCTTGATCTTGGGTGACATCTGAGCCAAGAGGTTCAAACGTGCAATTGAGGTCGCCGGCTACCAGGGTACAGGACTTGTGGGGAGAGGATAGAAGCAGGCCCTCAAGGCGAGCTATAGTGGGGGATTCTCTACCCCCCTTGGTGTTATAGATTTTTAAAATAACACGACCATTGGGGGATTTTAGAATGATGTTAAGGAGATCCGGACATTTTGTGTCCTGCTCCACCACCCTACAGTTAAGCGAGGAAGCTACCCAAACGAGGAGGCCACCCGAGGGACGACCCCTGCCAGTCACTGAGTGTACAGCAGGTATATGATGGGAAGAATATCCTACCTTGTGTAGGGGCTCCCTACTCCAGGTTTCCTGGAACAGACAAATGGAGTACTCCTCCACAAGTGCGTTCCAGTCGGGCAGGGCCAGTTTCCTGTCCAGACCAGCCACATTCCAGCTGAGAACCCTAACAAGTGGGTCCGCCGCAGCCGCAATGCAACAGGGCTCGACAGGGCCATCCGAGTCTGTGTCTCCCGAGGGAGAACAGACAATGGCATGCTCAATTTGGTCCCTCGCCACCCCAGGTTCCCCTGTATCTACTGGGACGACCAGCTCCCCTGGGATAGTCGGGGGGTCATCGCATTCTGCGGATAGAGAGGACTGGACATCAGATGATCGGTCCACCCTGGCCTCATAAGAGGAGTCAGGGAGTCAGTACCCCCTGAGACCCCAACTCGGCAATGGCCAGGCTGCATATGGCTGGGCTACAGTTGTGGCTCGATGCCATTGGCCACAGGTGCTGTTTTGGAGGGTATACACGGGGGATTGGCCTGGGCTGTTCATGGTCAGCCGCGGGTAGAAGTAAGTTAAATCGACTGCTTCAACAGCAGGACCCGCTGTGGCCTGCCCTAAGCTACATATTGTGTGGGCAACTCTCACGTCTTGGAAATTAACCACCCCACAATCCCCCTCGACCAGTTTTTTCCCCTGACCAATCCATCCCACCCTGCGCACGCCAAGAATCAAGCCATCTACTCCCAAGGGAAGGGGTCTGTTGGCTTTCAACCAGTGGATGACGTTATTCTTCAGTGCCTGATGGGTTTCCTGCTGGTCGTCCCTCAATGCGGGAACCTTGATAAGGATAACAACATACGGGTGGCACTCAGGGGGGAGATTAACTGGGGGACACTTTCGTGCCACCTTTTGTGATATAACCACCGGGCTAGGGATTTTAGGTTGGCAAGTAGTTGGTTTTGCCTTTTGGGGCGTATTTACTCTCCTAACTTCAGTGGGTAAAACGGCTGGTAGTTTAGGCTTAGAGCCAGCCACTCCCTCTTGCAGCTTCTTTTGGTCAGGTTTAGGCTTTACAGTCCTCACTACTGGGGGAGTACTGGCATGGATCTGGACAACATGAGTAGTTGGTGTCGACTTTGCACAAGCAGGAGGTGCGGATGTCAAAGCCTTCCCTGTGGCTTGTGCAGGAGCGGACGTAGATGGTGAGGTTCCCTGTAAATGACCCCCTGAATCCCCTTTCCCATTATTACCATCCGCAGTGTCCTCCCTGAACTTAGACTGTAATTTAATGAGGGTTTTCAGGCAGAAGAAATTATCCCGGGTGGTCTGTTCAAATCTATCTAGCCTGTCCCACAGACTCTTGACTTGGTCAATAAGCGGTACCAGCAAGGACTTGACCAATTTCTCAATGAGCTCAGGGGAGGGCGCCTCATGTGGCAGTGTGGGTAATGCCGGGACCGAATAATCTGACAAGGGAGTATCTGCCGCTGGTACTATAGGAACAGAACCCACAGATGGATCTAGCCCTCCACCATCCAAATAAGTAGAACCTCTGGGGACATGTTTCCTTGGTCGCTTGTGGAGCGAGGAGTAACTCCCCTTCCGTGTGCTGATAACCCTTTTTCTCTTCTTGCGAACCAAACAAGCTCGCACCAAGGACGACGGTTTATGAGCTGGTAAAGGAACCTGAGAGGATGGTTGGGAGTTTAGGCCGGGGGATATAGTTATGGATGTGACAGGACGGGGATCAGTAGCCACTAAGCTAGGGCTGGGGGGCAAGGGATTTGTTATTAAGCTTTCCAGCCTATCGATACTTGCCCCTATGGTTGCAATCCGAGGCTGTACGGACAAGTTCCCGGTCAAAAGGGAGACAGGGTAAGTGGAGATTGGAGACAGGGCATGTGCAACAGCTCCTAAGGAGGAGCGTTTCGAAGAGAAAGAATCTTGTGAAAGGCGACGTTCCGTCATCACAATCTCTTTTTCGATGACCGCTGCTACCCTTGTGATGAATTTGTCCATTGTGCCTATCATTGTGCTCCCCGTAGCGCTTTCGCTCCCACCCCTCAGTGCTTTACCAGAACGGGTAGACATGTGGGCCGTTATACCCGTAAGGAGAAACCAGGCTGGTGGGCCAAAGTCAGTGGATGAAAATAGAGTGGCCCAGCCCAGCCTCTGTCAGCCCCTGACTGCCCCAGACTGCCCGCCCTTTGCTCGGGCTTCGCTCGGCGTCCCGCTCGCGTCCCGCTGAGCAGCAGTCCGATGATTAGATAGGGAACGTTGCAGTCAGGGGGGCGTGTCTTGCTGGGGGCGCGGCCGAGCACACCTGTGCAGCGCAGGGACTCCTGGTCTTGTGAGTCCCTGCTGGCGCGCTCTCGGCAGACTCGCGGTGCTCCCTCCTCCTTCCTGATACCAGCAGTCACACCAGCAGCCTCTACCCCTCGCCTCTCGCCGCGCAGCGGCACCCGCGAAGCGGGTGTTGCAAGTTGTTATCAAGCGGCAAGCGGCAAGACGGCGGATCCCTCCAGGGATAAGGGGAGGCTGTATGGGAAAGAAGTTGGCGTTTTCGGCAGACTGGCAGCACCCAGGTCGGTTTTCTCCGTCAGAGGGGTCCCGCTGGAAATGTGGAGGCTCCCGCTTTTGAGACCTGGACAGTCAGGGGGCGTGTCTTGCTGGGGGCGCGACCGAGCACACCTGTGCAGCGCAGGGTCTCCTGGTCTTGTGAGTCCCTGCTGGCGCGCTCTCGGCAGACTCGCGGTGCTCCCTCCTCCTTCCTGATACCAGCAGTCGCACCAGCAGCCTCTACCCCTCGCCTCTCGCCGCGCAGCGGCATCCGCGAAGCGGGTGCTGCAAGTTGTTGTCAAGCGGCAAGAGGCAAGACGGCGGATCCCTCCAGGGATAAGGGGAGGCTGTATGGGAAAGAAGTTGGCGTTTTCGGCAGACCGGCAGCACCCAGGTCGGTTTTCTCCGTCAGAGAGGACAGACTTAAGACAAAATCTTAAGTCTGTCTTAAGTCTGTCTTAAGACAAACTTAAGACAAAATCCTAACTTCTGTGAATACCAAAAGTAGTAAGTTTAGGATTTTGTCTTAAGTTAGTTCTGTGAATCGGGCCCAATGTATATTGTACTAATTTACTATGTCTTAAATAAGTTTACTGAATGTACTTTTGCCTCTAGCCTCATAAAGGGACTAGAGGGATGTGTTTAGAATAAATACATATATTTTATATATATACCTGGTATGGTTCACATTTCATTTGGTCATTCAGGAGATTATAGACTGGTAAAACAAGCTGCTTATTCTGAAGGCTGCTCTCCACAGCTCCCACTAGGATAGCTTTCCATATAGGTAGTCTTTAAACCTATCATCAATAAGGGTCGTTTGAACTGGTGCAAGGTGCCCACTAGAATAGTGGACAGCATATGCCAGGTCAACCTCTCACATTGGTGTGCAGCGTGTGGAATTCCAGCTTGCCATTGTTTTACCAGATATCTCAAGTGTTGATCATTTGAAAACCACTAAAGGTACCAGAGGTACATATCATACAAGCTTAAATACAGTAAGTTCTACTGAACTTAGAGTTGTGTGTTAAGGGCTTAAGCACACCCTTTTTACAACTCAAGAGAGTTGAGTAGGTAAACAACTAGAGTAGGTAGTGTATAATCCACACCTCACTATTTTAGTCCTCAGGGCCAGGAACCAGTGTGTTCCTGCCAGATGTCAGTATGTTAAAGACATCCAATTATGACACATTCCCTTTTTTAGAATTAAGGGCTCTGTGTACTATGAGGAAACTGAAGACAGGCAAGAATGCCACCACACAACGTCTAAGAGAGGTGTTGATGCTGGATAACCAGAGGAAGGCTTCAGAGCCCGAAAGGGTAGGCCGTGGGGTGGAAGCAACAGAAGAAGAAGAGGCCAGTGGTACAAACCCACAGAGCTTAGACTCTGATGTTGACCAAGCAGGTGACAATGACCTAGAGCTGGAAGAACCAGCTTCAACTGGAAATGAAGAAGGCCAAGGTGGCCCTGTCTTTGTCCCCCCAGGAAGAGTTGGGGGTGTGCCTAGAAGGCAAAGATCTCCTTCAGTGGAATCTAACCATTCTGACACATCTTTAGGGACCTCTGTCTCTTTTCATAGGAGGGACACCTCCCAGGAAAAAAGTAGCCTTAGAAAGGGCGTCCCTAGAGCTTGAAAGAGCAAGAACAAATATGGGACTAGAGTCTCATGGTGGCAGCAACATCCCTACTGGCAGGGATAGGTCATATGACCATAACAACTTGAACAAGTTGTGTCCCTCCCTACAAGAGTGGGGATGACATCCACAATGGATAACTGCACCGGAGAGGGCCTGCAAAGTACAGAAGGTCTCCCAGGAGCAGTGGGCAGCAATCTTGTGGCTCTCTTTTGCAGGAAAAAGGTAGAGACAAGCTCCTCACTGTCAGAGAAGAGGATTCCGATTATTATAAAGCCCTGAAGAGTGATTTAATGGATGGGTTTGGCCTAACCACTGAGCATTATAGAATACCGTTCAGAGATACCCAAAAGAAACAGACTCAGGACTGGGTTGACTTTGTAGATTGTGCTACCAAGGCTCTGGAGGGCTGGTTACTGGCTGGTTAGTAAAGTGTGTGATTATACAGGATTGTATAACTTGATCATGAGCGAGCAGATCCTTAATAACTGTCAGAATCAGCTGTTGCATCAGCACCTGGTAGACTCTGATCTGACCTCTCCCCAAAAATTGAAAAAGAAGGCAGACACATTTGTCAGAACTAGGATGAAGCAGAAGGTACAGAACCAAGGTGGTGACCAGAAGAAGAAAGATCCTAGTAAGGGTGGGGAGAAGGGTAAAGACCGTCCTGACCTAGTCAGAAACGGTCGATCCACTCGCTCCTTGTGCCTCCTTGGCCTTTCCATGTGCCGATCTCGCCTGCGATCGCCAGCCTGGTATCGTATTGCCTTACTGTATTCCTGATTGTGCCCCAATAGAGCCTGGTATCGTATTGCCTTACTGTATTCCTGATTGTGCCCCAATAGAGCCTGGTATCGTATTGCCTTACTGTATTCCTGATTGAGCCCCATTAGAACCTGGTATCGTATTGCCTTACTGTATTGCCTTACTTGTGGCCCCGATCTCGCCTGCATTGTTTTTGTGCTCTTAACCCTCCCTGCTCCCTGCCGCTGCTCCCCCGCGGCCCCACCCCCGTTCCCTCAAGCATCCCCAGACCTCGCCACCCCGCTCCCGCCTCCCAGCTGCTACTCCCTCCCACTGATAAACAAAAAGGAATTCCCGTGACGTGAAGAGCTGTGACCGTCCTGACCTAGTCAGAAACGGTCGCTCCACCCGCTCCTTGGCCTTCCTTGTCCCTCCTTGGCCTTTCCTTGTGCCGATCTCGCCTGCAATCGCCAGCCTGGTATCGTATTGCCTTACTGTATTCCTGATTGTGCCCCAATAGAGCCTGGTATCGTATTGCCTTACTGTATTCCTGATTGTGCCCCATTAGAGCCTGGTATCGTATTGCCTTACTGTATTGCCTTACTTGTGGCCCCGATCTCGCCTGCATTGTTTTTGTGCTCTTAACCCTCCCCGCTCCCTGCCGCTGCTCCCCCGCGGCCCCACCCCTGTTCCCTCGAGCATCCCCGGACCTCGTCACCCCGCTCCCGCCTCCCAGCTGCTCCTCCCTCCCACTGATAAAGAAAAAGGAAGTCCCGTGACGTGAAGAGCTATGACCGTCCTGACCTAGTCAGAAACGGTCGCTCCACCCGCTCCTTGACCTTCCTTGTGCCTCCTTGGCCTTTCCTTGTGCCGATCTCGCCTGCAATCGCCAGCCTGGTATCGTACTGCCTTACTGTATTCCTGATTGTGCCCCAATAGAGCCTGGTATCGTATTGCCTTACTGTATTCCTGATTGTGCCCCAATAGAGCCTGGTATCGTATTGCCTTACTGTATTCCTGATTGTGCCCCATTAGAGCCTGGTATCGTATTGCCTTACTGTATTGCCCTACTTGTGGCCCCGATCTCGCCTGCATTGTTTTTGTGCTCTTATCCCTCCCCGCTCCCTGCCGCTGCTCCCCCGCGGCCCCACCCCCGTTCCCTCGAGTATCCCCAGACCTCTCCACCCCGCTCCCGCCTCCCAGCTGCTCCTCCCTCGCTCCGCCCCTTCCACTCTCCACTTATGGCAGAGTCACATACACGCAGCGGGCGCACCAAAGGTAAGCCCGTCTACGCCCGTCCGCGCCTGGACCGCACCCAGCGCCAGACCCCCTGGACCCTGCAAAGGCCATCCCGCCCGCCGAATTTACGACGCCGCAACCCTTACCGCACTCAACACCGGCGCCTCCGCGATTGCCACCGAGCCGCCCCAGGAAGCACCCATGGACTCTTCAACTGCCAATCCTGCAAGTTCTGCTGCATCAGGACCCACATTATAACCACAAACGCCAAACAGAGCTCTAACAACAATCACCTGAAGTGCATCCTGCTCAACACCCGCTCGGTCCACAGACACGCCATTGAACTATGGAACCTACTCGACACCACATTGCCGGACGTCGCCTTTCTCACGGAAACCTGGATGAACGCCTCATCAGCACCTGACATCGCCATAGCCATCCTGGACGGATACAAGATCATCCGAAGGGACCGCATCAACCAAACAGGAGGAGGTATCGCCATCGTCCACAAGAACACCATCCGCATCTCGACCAACTCCGACGACACCCCCATAGCCATCGAACACCTCCACTTCCAGATACACACTTACCCCACGACCACACTCAGAGGCACCCTCATTTACAGACCCCCAGGACCCCGCACAGAATTCAGCGAAGACATCGCTGACTTTGTCAGCCCATACGCCCTCCCCTCCGATGACTACATTCTCCTAGGGGACCTCAACTTCCACCTGGAAAACAACAACGACCACAACACCACCACCCTGCTGGATAACCTCGCCAATCTTGGACTCAAACAACTGGTGAACACCCCCACCCACTACGCCGGACACACGCTCAACCCAATCTTCTCCTCCAGCAAGCACATCTTCTTCAATCAAACCACGGGACTCCACTGGACAGACCACAGCTGCATCCACTTTAGCTTCAGAAAGACCACGACTCACCACCACCCGCAACAAATTCCCAGCAGAAACTGGAACAAAATCACCACCGACCAGCTCACCACATCTCTGAACCAAAACCCTCCCGCCATATCAACGGACCCAAATCAAGCAGCCATACATCTCGCACAGTGGATCACCCAATGTGCTAACGAACTAGCACCCTTGAAAAACCATCCCAACAAGCCAAGAAGCAAAAAAGCCTCCTGGTTTATCGACGACCTCAAGAACTCCAAAAAGACCTGCCGCACCCTCGAGAAAGCCTGGCGAAGAAACCCAACCACAGACAACATGACCGCCCTCAAGAACGCCATCCGCAAACACCACCAGCTAATCCGCTCCACCAAGAAATCAGCATTCAAGGATCAACTAGACAACAACGCCCATAACAGCAAGGAACTCTTCAGCATTGTCAAAGAGCTCACCAATCCCAGCGTGGCAACAACGACATCACTCCCTCTCAAGACCTCTGCGACTCTCTAGCCTCGTTCTTCCGCAGCAAGGTCGCAGACATTCATAACAGCTTCGGCAACCGGTCCACTCCCCTCATCACTGAACCGAAACCCCTCACCACCACTCTTCACGCCTGGACCCCAATCAGCACTGAAGACACCATCCGCTTGATGAACTCCATCCACTCCGGATCGCCAACCGACCCATGCCCCCATCACATCTTCAACAAGGCCGACTCCATCATCGCACCCCATCTCCGGGACATCATCAACTGCTCCTTCAACACCGCTACCTTCCCGGAAAGCTGGAAAAATGCCGAACTCAGCGCCCTCCTGAGAAACCTACAGCAGACCCCACCGAACTTAAGAACTACCGCCCCATCTCGCTCCTCCCGTTCCCCGCCAAAGTCATAGAGAAGACCGTCAACAATCAGCTCGCCGCCTTCCTCGAGTCTAACGATTCCCTCGACCCCTCACAGTCCGGCTTTCGAGCCAACCACAGCACCGAGACCGCCCTCATCGCAGCCACAGACGACATCCGGACTCTGCTCGACAACGGGGAAACAGCGGCCCTCATCCTCCTAGACCTCTCCGCAGCGTTCGACACGGTCTGCCACCGCACCCTTGTACAACGCCTCAGGGACGTCGGGATACAAGATAAGGCATTGGATTGGATCATCTCGTTCCTCACCGGAAGAACCCAGAGAGTCCACCTCCCCCCTTTCAGATCAGAGGCCACCTAAGTCATATGCGGCGTTCCACAAGGATCATCGCTCAGCCCCACCCTCTTCAACGTCTACATGAGCCCCCTCGCATCCATCGCACGCCAACACAACCTCAACATCATCTCCTACGGAGACGACACCCAGCTGGTCCTCTCCCTCACCAAAGACCCAACCACCGCCAAAACCAAACTACACAAAGGGATGAAAGACGTAGCCGAGTGGATGAAGAACAGCCGCATTAACTGAACTCAGACAAGACGGAAGTCCTCATCCTAGGATCATCCCCCTCTGCCTGGGACGACTCATGGTGGCCCCCGGCCCTAGGCAGCGCACCCAAACCAACGGACCATGCTCGCAACTTGGGATTCATCCGAGACTCCTCCCTCTCGATGACCAGACAAGTTAACGCCGTCTCATCCTCATGTTCCACATCCTACGCATGCTCCGAAAGATCTTCCGATGGATCCCCACCGAAACAAGGAAGATGGTCACCCAAGCACTTGTCACCAGCCGACTGGACTACGGAAACACCCTCTACGCCGGAACCACAGCCAAATTGCAGAAAAGTCTTCAACGCATTCAGAACGCCTCCGCTCGACTCATCCTAGACTTACCTCGCCACAACCACATATCCGGTCACCTGAGAGACCTGCACTGGCTCCCCGTCAACAAGAGAATCACGTTACGTCTCCTCACCCACGCACAAAAGGCACTCAATGAACTAGGACACAGATACCTCAACACTCGCCTGACCTTTTACACCCCCACTCGCCAATTACGATCGTCCAACCAAGTCCTCGCCGCGATTCCTCGCATCCGTAGAGCAACCACGGGAGGAAGATCCTTCTCCTACTTGGCGGCCAAGACCTGGAACTCCCTCCCCACCCACCTCCGTCTTACACAGAACCACCTCTCCTTCAGAAAGCAACTCAAAACCTGGCTGTTCGATCAGTAGCAAACTCCTCTCCCTTAAACGCCTTGAGACCCTCTGGGTGAGTAGCACGCTTTACAAATTTCGACTTGACTAGAAGTCTTCACAAGGCCCCCAAAAAGCTTCTACTTTTGGGGATTCACAATCTTCCAAGAAGAAAGGCCAAAAGAAACCATGGTGCAAAATCTGTAACCAGAACAGTCATTGGACTAGTGATTGCACTAGAAATAAAGACTCAACTCCAGCCACCATTGCCCCTAAGGCAACTGTTCCCCTTAGTTCAGCTCCAAGTGGTAGTACTCAGCAGAAGGGTGTAGTAGGGTTAACCCTGGGTACTGAGATGGACTCTGGCCTAGTCAGAGTACCAACTCAGGCAGATCTGTGATGGAGGCATGGATATGTCCTCCTGTGTGAGTCCCAGTAACTTGGGTAAATACAGACAGCAGCCTTTGATCAATGGAAAAGAGGCTTTGGCCTACAGGGAAACAGGGGAAAGTGTCACTATGTTGACACAAAACCTTGTGGACCCTGGAAAAATCATACTTGGTGAACTTTACCAGTGACCAATGCTAGCAAAGTCAGGATCAATCATTCCCTGGCAGTTGTTGTTAATTTCTCCTGAGGTGGGGGTAACTGGCCTTAAGAAAGTTGTGGTGACTGCAGACCTTCCTGTTGAATGCTTGCTTGGCATTGATTTAGAGACTTCAACCTGGTCTGAAGTGGAGTTAAGGACCTATGCAGAAATGTTGTGAATCTCTGCACATGTGTTTGCTGTGACTAGGTCAGAGTCCACAATGTCTAAAACTGAACAGGCCCTGTATTCTAGAATAATAGGCCAGGTGCCTTCCAAGAAAAGCAGCAGTAGGGTTAAGGCAGTGGTTTCCCCCTGACACTGAGTGATGATCAGTCTCTTGAGGGATATGATTGAGCTCCTGAAGAAGGAACTGTTCCAGAGGAGCTTGAGCCTAATCAGGTTGAGTTTTTGGGGAAAAGGGGCCCTTCCAGGGCAGATCAGAGCCAGGAGCAGCTGAGCTGCCCTTCTCTTGAACCCCTCAGACAGCAAGCTGCTACTGAGGCTGCTGGGAATGCTAGTGGCACCCATAAGATTTCTTGGGATGAGGAACTCCTGTACTCAGAGGGTAGAGACCCCAACTTGGTGCAGCCATGAGGTTGGTTATACCTTTGAAATTCAAGGGCTTCCTATTGACACTAGCTTATGATATTCCTTTAGAAGGAAAACTGGGCCAAAACAAGATTGGGACAGAATTGTCCCTCACTGTCATTGGCCCCACATGTCGGGAGACACAAAGGAGTTTTGTCTCTCCTGTGTCAACTGTTAAGCCAGTGGTAAGGCAGGTGGCTCCACAAAGGCCCCCCAATACCACTACCTGTGGTGGGAGTTCCCTTTGAGAGAGTGGGGATTGACATTGTTGGACCAATGGATGCTCATACAGAATCTGGGCACAGGTTTATCCTAGTGGTGGTAGACCATGGCATTAGGTACCCACAGGCAATTCCCCTTAAGACCACTACAGCACCTGTGTTGGCAAGAGCCCTCGTGGGAGTGTTCTCAAGGGTGGGTTTCCCTAAGGAGGTTGTATCTTACAGAGCTGCAAACTTTATATCTAGCTTCTTGACTGCAATGTGGAAGGGGTGTGGAGTGAAATATAAATTCACCACAGCCTATTGTCATGGTGAGCCTCATCCAGGCCTACCAGTGCTAGAGGTTCGCCCTTCTCTGCACAAGTCCTCAGACCAATAGAATAGAAGTTTACTAATTACGGTAAAAATACCCTGACAGTTACAGAGTAAAACATGTATGAACAGTTACAGTGTCTTGTGCGCATGCGCTGAGTAGCAGAGCCTAAATAGAGTCTATCCATGAGCAGAGTACAAGGGTAAACTACAGCAAGGAAGTACAGAGCATATGGTGAGCACGTGGTAGACAAAATGGCTGCCGACTACAAGGAGGCTTCAGCTAAATGCTAACATTGATCGCTGCCAAATTACAACACACAAGCCTTTTAGCATTAGCTGAAGACTTTCATTTATTTAGGATAGTCTGAGTTCATATCTTGCACTTTTATTAACATAAGTTCAGTGATCTCTTTATTCAGCATATGTTGGATTTTATTTCTGCAACATTTCGCTTATCAGGTGTGCAGGCAGTGATAAAGACGGAGCAGAGCATTGGACCACATTGTATACACATACAGCATGTAAATAAGATCACAAGTATCACACATAGGATGGGCAATAGCTTCCATCCCCAAGGGATAAATAGTGTTCAAAACCAGCCAGGAAATGTCCATGTGCCCGTATCTGGATGAATTTCAGCAGCAATCTTATGCAGTTTAGAGATTGCATTGAACACTGAAGGAGAGTGATCCGGGATGTAGACGCAGCAACTGCTACCAATAATGCGACATGAAACCACCTCGATCAGCCAAAACTACACCTAGAACCATACGATTCTGGAGTGCTACAATCCTCGCAACTTGAAGCTCTTCTGTAATGTTCCCTAGTGCCATAGCTGTCTGTTTGGTAACAGCTTCTACAACTCGAGTCAAGCATCTTATCTTTTTGCTGTTTAATGCGGCACCCACAAAGAAAAACAAGCCCAAATTGAAATCAACGTATTGCTGCAAATTGGTGTCAGTCTGGTCCACGTCATCAGTGCTTATTGTCCTCTTATATCTGTTCTTAGAAATGTCATTGTACAGTTTGAAATCCTTGCGATATGATGCAGGTGCCAGAAACACAGGAGGCAACAGAAAGGACACATAGCGTACTCCAGACCATCCAACAGGTAGCTGGTAATATCCATTATTACCACAAACAAAGTATGTATTAGGAGAGGATTTGAAACTACTGTTATTGGCACGTTCACTAGTCAGAACCACAGTAAACTCAATCCTTCCTACTGGAATTCTCCTAACACTACTAATACACAAATCTGCTTTAGCTCTGGTAACAGAAATCACAAATGGTGCATTGTTCTTAATAGTTTTCATATTTGTGAAAACATACAGTGTGGAAATATTCTCAGGTCGATACTCCTCCCATTCCCATTTAGTCCCTTCAGCTCGAGGATAACCATCTTTATATGGATAACATACTTTATTGAGATGATACTTAATCCGTCCTACTGTTATCCTAGAGTAGTTAGCTCTCTCAAAAGCAAACAAAAGCGCAAACCAAGCTTGGCAAGAACCACTGTGCGAGAAAGGAAGAGGAATAAAAGGTGTTCCTCCTTTCTTCCTGTGAGCAGGTACCATCCCACACATCCAAAAGTTAGTGGTGTTCGTGGCATTATGAGTGTGATGCAGCATTTGAATAAACATATTGTTCAAATAGGATTGTTGATGTTTTTGCTCATGATATGGAAGCGTAAAGTAATGATGTTCAGCTGGTACTGTGTTAGTGGCGATCAGCAGCTGCCGAGCAGGAACCACTTTCTCAACAAACCAGGTTATCACTGCTACAACTACCATAGCAACAAAAAATCTACAGCACAAATTGTCTTCTGTTACAAATCTTAGCAATAGTTAATCTCCCTGCAGGCATGATCACTTTGTTGTTGAATCAATCGTTGAAGCTCTAAAGTCCTGGGCTGACGTTGGTTTATTCACCGAGGGTCAAGACGGGTGTCACTATGGAGGACTGATCCCCCCCTTGCCACATCAGCACTGTTTCACAAACCTAGGACGGTAGCTCAACCATTTTTGTTCAACAATGTAGGCCCTTTCCGTGGTCTCTGTTGGTACTCCAGGGATCGTGTGGTCCGGGAAGACTTCCTCAGATTCGACAGGTGATATAGCTTGCCCTTTCTCTGTGTTCAGAATCTCTCGATGGTCGGTTTGCACAGAAGGTTCCTCCAAGGTAGGCGACACTCGCTTACAGTGAGTGCTATGAACCCAATTTTTTCTATTCGTCACTTGAACTCCTGTCCTTGCTGCCAGGAACACTTGTTCCGGTCTTTGCCACCTCGGCTCTAAGCTGTTTGACTTCTCGAAGACTTTTATCATTACATGATCACCTGACTGGAGTTCATGGGCTTCTGTTGATGAATAGAAATCCAACTGTCAGTCAACTATGCTAAGTAATCACTCAGCAGAACACATGGTACATCATTTATAGGGCGTGGTTTAGGGACTCCCCAAATGTTCATAGGTCTCCCAAATACCAGCTCATATGGTGTAAGTCCAGACCGGGATATGCCAGCATAACCAAACTGAGTTCCATCTATGGGATGGGTAGAACGTTGGTTGCTTAGCACTAAGTAAGGGAAGGAGTGGTAAGGTTTATCAATCTTAGGCCATTATTGTTTCTGTGATGTCATTTTTAAAGACAAAGAGATGTAGAACACTCCACATGCTATGATCCCACCCACTTTTGTGAAGGGTCTGAATCTTTAAATGATAATTTTTAGGTGTCCTCTCTATTAATAATATTCGCTTTACCTGTGCTGCAAAACAGCCTCAGTAACATTGCATCACATATTAAAATTAACTATATGTGAGATCTGTACAGCTCACAATCTGCCATTAGTATGCGGGGAACAGGGGCCACCAATTGTCATGGGGGCATGAGCGAGTAGAATTTCTCCACATCACACAAGGTGACACAGAATTTGGACTTAAAAGGTAACACTAAAAAGCAACATACTATTAACATTTCAGCAACATTTTAGATATCTCAAGCACTTAAACATATGCCTATAAATGATTTCTGATTGTGCTTTACAGAAAAGCTAGACTGTCACTGTTGTGCCTATATCACGCTTGCAACAAGAACTACGTTTAACAAATCTCTTAATACTATTGTTGCAGATACTCTGTAACAAAAGGGGTACTGTACTGTTTTATAAGCTACATTACAAACTCAATTTCAAACGTAAGCTTTGTCGGGCTAAGAGCAAAGAAATTACAGAGGAAAATATGGCGAGGCAAACCAGAGAGAGTATTTATTTATTATCATTTATTATCATGTGTTTTATGTACTTGTATATATTTATGATTACTACAAAATGGTAGAACTGTACCATTCTTTCATTTTCGTAGTACTGCTAATCATATATCTCTGCTACTGTCTAATGGTTGTTCCAGCTCATATATTTTACGCTAGAATACCAACTGTTCAATAAATTCTTATTGACAATCAACCAGTATGTTTAATGTGTGTGTCTCTAAGACAAACTAAGTGAGCACGAGTGACTGAGCGAAAGGTAGTATATTGTTTCCACAATCCTAGGGGATCAGGGTTGTCATTTAGACACAGTCCCCGTGAAATTGCTAGCACATGGACTAACAAATAGGGGTGGCATAGTAGCTTTCGTGATTGAGGCATACGAATCATACATAACAGAGATATTTTATTTGTGGGTTACATTCCCAGCAGCACGTGCAAGAACAAAGATATTTCACTACTACACAGTAGGAGATGCACCAGCTGAATGCTGTCAATGTTAGGAATAGAAGTGGTAGGCACCACACTACCCAAATTAAATAGAGACATTGCAAATGAAATGGCTGCAGTGAAGTTCCAGATTATAATGGTTCCTGTTACTCTGGGGATGGACCAGCATCCCAGAGGGAGTGACCTGAAGAGGAGGATATGAAGCAGAGTAGCCCCTGCAACAATATAGCCGTTTTTTTCTACTTGTTCCCCATTAAGCCAGGAACACTTTACCAGGGTTGGGATGAGTCTCATGGGTGTGATGGCTATGGGCTGTGTAAGAAAACATGGCTTTTGTCAGTACCCCCTAATTTCTGACTCCGATTTTATTCATATAGAGTTTTATATAGCGCGAACTAGACCCTAATCGGGTATCAGAGCACTTTACATGAGTACATGTTTCATTACAGAAGAAGATGTTCATTTTTGTTATGCACGGTGAGATTAAGTGATATGCCCAGAATCACAGGATGTTGGATGTTGTTGCCGAGACTCGAACCTGGTTCCCAGCTTGAGGTAAACCGCTCTAGATATAAGGCTACATCCTCTCACTTGTTCCCTGCGCTCTGCTAACCAGGTCCAGGGTCAGCGCTCTGTTTAAAAGGTATATGGCAATTACAAATAATTACAATTGGCACTCATAACCTAACTATAAATCCATAGGGTATGTTAGGGCATGTAGGGGTAGAGGCCCAGTTAATTTAATGCTCTTAAGTGTGCCTTGCTGTGGTGCCTGCTATCATTTAAAAGGCAACCGTTCTTGACAGGTTGCTTTTAAAATAAAACTCTGTTGAAATTCGCCTTTGGAATTGAAGGTACTTCCAAAGTCTCAAATTACCTTTTTTTAACAAACAAGTCACCCGTAATGTCTGCACTAGTTGCCCCAAGTGTAGGGTGCAAAAAAAAATTGTTTCAGTAGATCCAACAAATTGCCAAGGTTAGATTTGTTATTATCACATAATATAAACGATAGAACTTCATTTTCTGCAATTACTAAATGCAACCCTGTAGCAGCTTCTTCTGATTAATCAGCCTTTGACAGGGTGAGCCAGGTTCCTCTGATGAGATGTGAAGTGGCCTTGACTGAGGTTAAGGCGCCAGCTGGTAGGAGGAGATCACTACCTGCAGATGTCAGAACAGGAAGAGGCATGGAAGTCAAACTGGTCTACAAAGAGAGAGTGAGACATAGGACCCCTCGAGTTTCTAAACCCCCAGCCAAGTGGTATCCCCCATAAATGAATTAAAATGGGAGCTGGAAGGAGAGAACAGGGAAAATGTAGCCACGCCTGTGGGTTGGGTTAGCCACACCAGAACCTCCTGGAGAGATTTTCTCCATTTTCATTTCTTTAGAGTAGTGCTTTCTGGGACAAAATATACTACACTTCTAAGGAAATTGATCGGGGTGCCTCACTGCTTGTCAGCCCCAAAACCTGTATAAATATGAAAGAGCTGTCCAACAGTTGAGATCCATTATTGGAAAATCAAGAGAAGAAGGACTGCTGAGCTGAACGCCTGGACTGCATCAAGAAGGACAACACTCATTAGAGCAGCCCCTGTTGCACACTGTGGGCTTCACAAAAGATGCCTTTGCCTTGTTTTGAAAGATCAAGGAGTGGAATCCCTGAAAGCAAGAGGTACACAAGAGCTTCAATAAGTCAACTACATAAACTGCACCAAGAACAACCCAGCTGGATAGCCTCTAGTGGACCTTTAAAGGATTTGACAGGGTGCATTGTGGGAATTGTTCTCCAATCTCTCCAAGGAGCCACTCAGAGCTTCCAGAACCTTGGCTGGTGTTGTAGATACTTCAAGACCCCAAACAGACCTTCTGGAAGAAGATCTGGAAGTTTGAGATCAATTGGGGAATTGTTTGTCAAAAGCTCCATAAGTTGGCTCAACAATCGTTGCGAGTGAAGCCGGCATCATTGAACTATGACCCCGCCTCAATATCAGGTTTGCCCCACTGAAGCTCCGAAGCTTTTGCAGTCAATGACACCTCCAGAAGCTCACCAATGTTTCCAGCTTAAGCAAGGTACCTTTGTCAAATGGCACAGTTATCAACCCCACCTGTTGTGGAGACTTGCTCAACGTCAAGATCAGAAGAAAAAAAAGTGACTGGTTGCCAAGTTAAAATTGTGTCTGTCCTCAATCAGCCAATGCATCCAAACTGCGCTCCATCGGAAACTTTAACTGTAAAACTTGGCCTGAAATCCCCAGTTTGTGCTTTATGCTTTTAAGCTCTAGAAAGCACATTTTTGCATTTAATCTTTGAAAAAACTTTTCTTAGGGGAGTGACCAAGAAGGGTGTTGAGTTTTAGTGACACTGACACTGCCCAACATCTATCTAGACTCATCATGCCTGACAGCGCTAGTTGCGGCACAACTTGCTGGGCCCAAGACCTGAGAGTGCCTCTGTCACCCTTCCCAATGCTCCTAGGTTGGTGGCAAGGTAGACACATCCGCACCATGGAGATCACCTTAAAGGCGACCCAGGCCCAAAATGAGGACCACTGCAGGGCACCTCGTCCCTGTGGCCTGTGTATCGTGGACTAGTAATTCCCCTGGCCAGACTCCGAGACGGTTCCCCCTGCACACCGTGGAATTGATGTGGAGCTGGTGATAAAATCATGACTTGCCTGTAGGAGCCTGAGTAGGCACCAGTGTAGTCACTGTGACTGAGGCTGAGAGTGATTGCTCCTGATGCAAACTGCAGGATATTTTTGGGGGCCATCTCCCTTGTGCAGGTAAGGTGGATATTGTGTTGTGGAATGCACTGGGGGTCTTATCTCTCTTGCTTTGCAGGCAAGAGGGAGTTGGCATTGGTGGCCCTATCCCTCACATGTGGCTGCACCTGGCCAAGGTGTACTGGGTTGCGGGCCTGTACACAACCCTCAAAATATCCTTGAAACTGAATCCTGGAGGTCTGTACCATATGGGACAAGTAGATAAGATGGGAACTCAATAGCTGGATACAAGCTATGGACAAAGAAATTCCCCAGGGGCCCTGTGGGGGTGCATGTCTGATGCTGAGGCCATCCCTTTGTGCAGATCTCCCACATGATGGTGCAGGCTAGTGCTATGGACCCGTCAGTGGGCAGCCTTGCTAATTAGTCTATATGGGGTGCTGGTGACATGGAGCACTAGTGAGAGAGGCCATCCATAGGCCCCTTCGGCTCTCCTTGGTCGAAAGCAACACACATTCTGCCTTTTCTTCACTAGGCACTGAACAGCCATAGTTGATGACACCTTTGTATCTCTTTAACCTAGGACCACTGTACTCCTCGGGTAAGCTCCTCAGCTGCAGGACTCAAACATCACTATGGGCCCATTATCACAGGGAGTACCCACAAGTGAGCTGCTTGTGCTGTACACTGACTTGCAGGGGCCCCAACCATCAGAACTTCACACCGGCTCCTCTGACTGCACGTGCTGCCTTTGGGAAAGCGGGTTGGTGAGCTTGATTCTACTCAGGTGAGGGTCAGAGTTGATTCCAGTCTACGGGCTTGGCTGCTGTGATGGGACTGTCTCTGGATCTTGGGGGGCAGGCCCCCCCCACTTGCAGGCTGCTCATGCTGCCATCTGGCAAGTAGGCCTGACCCCAACATGCTCACCTCCTGCCACTCCTCACTGGTGACCAACTGATGACGGGCTGCAGTAAACCTTCTCTATCCACATCGGCAGAAAACTAAAATGGACCAGTTCACTGTTCCCCCATTGGACAATAGAGAGACTGCAGAGGCTCCTCCAACCTCGGCCACACCCTGTTCTGCAATGGATTTGAGCACAATCCTCACAGTGATTCAGGATTCATGGCAGGCAGTGGAGAACAAGGCTGATGGCCTACCAATAGACTTCTTGTGGCTGCTGCAGGATTTAAGGCAAAGTAGACAATAGAGTGGCCGAAACTGAGACATGGATTACCACAACTGATGATGAAGTCAGCACACTCAAACATTGAGTGTCCAAGTTAATGGCACACAGGGCAGCAGATGCTGAAAATCATTCAATTATTTACAACAAGGGGTGGTGATGGACAGAGTCTCTGAATTAAGCAGAGTACTCTCACCCAGTCAAGAGATCAGGGCTAGATCCAACACCGTTTTTTAGCTCATTGCACCATCCCAGTTTCAGAACCTGGCTGTATGCAAATTAGTCTGTCCCTGGCCCAGTGCATCATGGGAACAGGGCAGACCAGACTACAAAAGCCAATTCTTACACTGGGAAGGAAACAAGCTTCCGGGGACCGGTTTCTGCCATTTCAGGCATCTTCGGCCCGGCTTGCTTGAATCCTGATGGTGCAATGAGCAAGGGACTCACATCTGAGTATACCCTTCCACGATTAGGGTGGACAAAATTATTCACAACAAGGGGTGGTGATGGACAGAGTCTCTGAATTAAGCAGAGTACTCTCACCCAGTCAAGAGATCAGGGCTAGATCCAACACCGTTTTTTAGCTCATTGCACCATCCCAGTTTCAGAACCTGGCTGTATGCAAATTAGTCTGTCCCTGGCCCAGTGCATCATGGGAACAGGGCAGACCAGACTACAAAAGCCAATTCTTACACTGGGAAGGAAACAAGCTTCCGGGGACCGGTTTCTGCCATTTCAGGCATCTTCGGCCCGGCTTGCTTGAATCCTGATGGTGCAATGAGCAAGGGACTCACATCTGAGTATACCCTTCCACGATTAGGGTGGACAAAATTATTCACAACAAGGGGTGGTGATGGACAGAGTCTCTGAATTAAGCAGAGTACTCTCACCCAGTCAAGAGATCAGGGCTAGATCCAACACCGTTTTTTAGCTCATTGCACCATCCCAGTTTCAGAACCTGGCTGTATGCAAATTAGTCTGTCCCTGGCCCAGTGCATCATGGGAACAGGGCAGACCAGACTACAAAAGCCAATTCTTACACTGGGAAGGAAACAAGCTTCCGGGGACCGGTTTCTGCCATTTCAGGCGTCTTCGGCCCAGCTTGCTTGAATCCTGATGGTGCAATGAGCAAGGGACTCACATCAGAGTATACCCTTCCACGCTTAGGGTGGACAAAATTATTTACAACAAGGGGTGGTGATGGACAGAGTCTCTGAATTAAGCAGAGTACTCTCACCCAGTCAAGAGATCAGGGCTAGTTTGGTTTGCCCTGTTCCCATCATGCACTGGGACAGGTACGGACTAATTTGCATACAGCCAGGTTCTGAAACTGGGATGGTGCAATGAGCTAAAAACGGTGTTGGATCTAGCCCTGATCTCTTGACTGGGTGAGAGTATTCTGCTTAATTCAGAGACTCTGTCCCTCACCACCCCTTGTTGTAAATAATTTTGTCCACCCCAAGCGTGGAAGGGTATACTCAGACATGAGTCCCTTGCTCATTGCACCATCAGGATTCAAGCAAGCCGGGCCGAAGACGGCTGTAATGCCAGAAACCGGTCCCCGGAAGCTTGTTTCCTTCCCAGTGTAAGAATTGGCTTTTGTAGTTTGGTTTGCCCTGTTCCCATCATGCACTGGGACAGGTACGGACTAATTTGCATACAGCCAGGTTCTGAAACTGGGATGGTGCAATGAGCTAAAAAACGGTGTTGGATCTAGCCCTGATCTCTTGACTGGGTGAGAGTATTCTGCTTAATTCAGAGACTCTGTCCCTCACCACCCCTTGTTGTAAATAATTTTGTCCACCCTAAGCGTGGAAGGGTATACTCAGACATGAGTCCCTTGCTCATTGCACCATCAGGATTCAAGCAAGCCGGGCCGAAGACGGCTGTAATGCCAGAAACCGGTCCCCGGAAGCTTGTTTCCTTCCCAGTGTAAGAATTGGCTTTTGTAGTTTGGTTTGCCCTGTTCCCATCATGCACTGGGACAGGTACGGACTAATTTGCATACAGCCAGGTTCTGAAACTGGGATGGTGCAATGAGCTAAAAAACAGTGTTTGATCTAGCCCTGATCTCTTGACTGGGTGAGAGTATTCTGCTTAATTCAGAGACTCTGTCCCTCACCACCCCTTGTTGTAAATAATTTTGTCCACCCTAAGCGTGGAAGGGTATACTCAGACATGAGTCCCTTGCTCATTGCACCATCAGGATTCAAGCAAGCCGGGCCGAAGACGGCTGTAATGCCAGAAACCGGTCCCCGGAAGCTTGTTTCCTTCCCAGTGTAAGAATTGGCTTTTGTAGTTTGGTTTGCCCTGTTCCCATCATGCACTGGGACAGGTACGGACTAATTTGCATACAGCCAGGTTCTGAAACTGGGATGGTGCAATGAGCTAAAAAACGGTGTTGGATCTAGCCCTGATCTCTTGACTGGGTGAGAGTATTCTGCTTAATTCAGAGACTCTGTCCCTCACCACCCCTTGTTGTAAATAATTTTGTCCACCCTAAGCGTGGAAGGGTATACTCAGACATGAGTCCCTTGCTCATTGCACCATCAGGATTCAAGCAAGCCGGGCCGAAGACGGCTGTAATGCCAGAAACCGGTCCGCGGAAGCTTGTTTCCTTCCCAGTGTAAGAATTGGCTTTTGTAGTTTGGTTTGCCCTGTTCCCATCATGCACTGCGACTGGTACAGACTAATTTGCATACAGCCCGGTTCTGAAACTGGGATGGTGCAATGAGCTAAAAAACGGTGTTGGATCTAGCCCTGATCTCTTGACTGGGTGAGAGTATTCTGCTTAATTCAGAGACTCTGTCCCTCACCACCCCTTGTTGTAAATAATTTTGTCCACCCTAAGCGTGGAAGGGTATACTCAGACATAAGTCCCTTGCTCATTGCACCATCAGGATTCAAGCAAGCCGGGCGGAAGACGGCTGTAATGCCAGAAACCGGTCCCCGGAAGCTTGTTTCCTTCCCAGTGTAAGAATTGGCTTTGTAGTTTGGTTTGCCCTGTTCCCATCATGCACTGGGACAGGTACGGACTCATTTGCATACAGCCAGGTTCTGAAACTGGGATGGTGCAATGAGCTAAAAAACGGTGTTGGATCTAGCCCTGATCTCTTGACTGGGTGAGAGTATTCTGCTTAATTCAGAGACTCTGTCCCTCACCACCCCTTGTTGTAAATAATTTTGTCCACCCTAAGCGTGGAAGGGTATACTCAGACATGAGTCCCTTGCTCATTGCACCATCAGGATTCAAGCAAGCCGGGCCGAAGACGGCTGTAATGCCAGAAACCGGTCCCCGGAAGCTTGTTTCCTTCCCAGTGTAAGAATTGGCTTTTGTAGTTTGGTTTGCCCTGTTCCCATTATGCACTGGGACAGGTACGGACTAATTTGCATACAGCCAGGTTCTGAAACTGGGATGGTGCAATGAGCTAAAAAACGGTGTTGGATCTAGCCCTGATCTCTTGACTGGGTGAGAGTATTCTGCTTAATTCAGAGACTCTGTCCCTCACCACCCCTTGTTGTAGAAAATCATTCAAGGCAAAACAATCTGAGCCTAGTCACACTTCCCGAGACCTTGGAGAGTTTAACTCTAGCTGAAACCTCGGAAGCCTAGTTTTCGATCATGGGTCCCAGCAGGCAAGATCTCTAATATGTTGGTTATTGCAAGAGCTCATCAGTCTATCACCCAAAAGCCTCTGACCGGAGCTCCACCTCGACCAGTGATACAACGGATTCTTAACTTCATCGACCATGACAGAATTTTATGTGAAGCTCAAAACCAGCCAGATCTCTAACACTTGACAAAAAGCGTAATGATCTTCCCATATTGCACCAGGGAGGTGCAGCAGTGGTGCCGATCCTTCGAGGAGGTGAAACAGAAAATGTGTGCCCTCAACCTCCGCCATATGCTTCTGTTACCCGTACACCTCAAGGTTATTTTTCAGTCTTCCACCTACTTCTTTGGCATCACAGAACAGGCCTGGGAATGGGCCACAGAGAGTAAACCACTTCAATTTGCTGAGCTGGTGGAGAAGCAGGACATGAAGACACGGAAACCCCCCAAACCGCTCCCTTTGTTCAAGTCCCAGAAGAAGCGCTAATGATCTTGGAGGGCGAGGACTGGTCGATAGGAGATGGGCACAACGCTGAGCCCATCCCCGAAGGGGTGGTGTTGAAGCGACATTGGAGCTAGACGAGACCCTTACTGCTATCCCGCAGCTATTGCACTCCATAGATGATATTCTGGCCTAATCTGAATGATTTGTACAAAGTGTCTGAAGAGAAGGCAATGGCCCATAAGGACATATTGCTAGTTGAAGACACTTGAGGTGCTGGTGTGATTTGCGGACTAGGCCATATATGTGGGAAGCAGGGTGAATGAGACTCAGCCATATAGTGGCTCCTGGATGTGTATTGAACATTACAGCACAGTGTGCATTATAAATACTGGGAACTTCCTAACCAATCTATTCTCTGAATAGTATCTATCTTATAGGTGTGAACACTGGCATAGTTTTCCTATGAGCTTTCTTTGATTTCATTGTTATATCTATGCCTCGGATTTTTGGGCAAAAGATGCTTCATGCATAAAAGTATGGGGTGAAGTGTGTTGGGGGAGGGACTTCTGTAGAACTTTTCAGGTTTTCACTCAGTGTGCACACCAATGCCATAATGTAGGTGTTGATAGTTGTACTTGGGGTCTCAGTGAAGAAATGAGTACGGTCCTCAGAGAATCCCCAAATGTTCCATTATCATCACACCGTCCACACATGATGATGGTACTCTCTTGCGATACTAAAGATCTTTTAGGCCAAATCAAGAAGTTGTTGTTTTGTGTTACATTGAACAATACAAGCCAAAATGATTAATGTTGCAGGAAACCCAACTATTGGGCACCAACTGCCCCCTTCTAATCGGCTTTGGCTATGATACATTTCTTCACTCAGACTTTTCTAGAGTCTCCAGGGGAATGGCCCATCTATTGCATAAATCCCATTCATTGGCATGAGGACCCCCAGGTGAGGTATGTAGGGGTTGCTGTCTGCATGGCCGCTAGACAGTACAACTTCTTTTCATGTTATACCCCCCACTCCTGCTGTAGCCTACCCTTCAGATACTCAGTACTTTATTGCTGGCCCTTCCCCCTAGGAAACACCAAAAGTGGTAGAAGACTTTAATGCTGTTCCCTGCCCAGGCCATTGAATTCGCTCATCATGTTTGCTAACTTAGATTGACTCCATAGCTCTCTTTTATGCATTGCGTTCATGGCACCCATCGCTACAGGCATACATACACTGGTCTGTGACTCACAATACGGAGTCAATCAATCAGGTTACTTGTAAAGTGTGACTACTCAACCGTAAGGGTCTCAAGGCACTAGGGGTATGAGGGAGAACTGCTGATCTGCAGAAGGCACTGTGATTCTATTGAAGTTCTTCCTGAATTGAAGCAGTGACGGTGATTGCCTGAGATGGAGAGTTAGGATGTACCAGGTCTTGGTGGTGAGGTGGGAGACGCTTTGGTATTGCGGATACCTGGGATAGTGGTCAAGGCCAGATGTGCAGACCAGAGGTCTGTTCGAAAGCCTTAGCGGTCTTGGGGGATTTTAATTTTTATCTGGAAAACCTCCTGGATCCTGACACCACAGCACTTAATGAATTGATGGATGGTGCCGAGTTGAAACAACTGGTGAGGGGACCCACGCATAACACGGGTCATACTTTGGATGGGCTTTTTTCGAATCACCCTATCTTAGAATGTATTAAATCTCTACCGGTAATTTGGACTGATCACAGGGCATTGTTATTTGCCATTGCAGTGCCAAAGCCCCAAAGCGGGGGGTGTCCGGCCAAAGTAGTCAGGACATGTAGGGCTTGGAACAAAGTTGAGGGACGAACACTTGAAGATCTTTTGCTCTCCTCTAAGGAGCCACTTCCATCAGAGGTTGAGGCGGCGGCTCTCGTCCACACAAGCTGGATTGAAATAGCCTGTGCTATCCTCGCTCCACCGAAACTTCGCCTTATGGCTAGAGCCCAGCCCTCAGCCCCGTGGTTTTCTGATGAACTAAGAAATCTAAAGTTGGGATTTAAAATACTAGAAAGGGTGTGGCGTAACGAATACAGGGAAAGTGATGAAAAGCTACTCAAACTAAACCTTCTATCGTACAAAAAAATGGTGAGGAGGGCAAAACAAGACTACTGCACTAATCGCATCAACCTTGCTAAGAACTCTGCGAAGGAATTATTCAAAAGGGTGTCCGCTCTGGCTGCCCCGATATCTGGGACCACCCCCGCTAGCCCTGAATTATGCGAATAACTTGCCAAATTCTTTCTAGGGAAAGTGGAGACTATCTTCAAAGCCTTCTCTGGCCTGGAGAGGTCAAACGGCCAGGCGAATGCACCAGGAAATGGAACGGAGCCTACCGTAGGGCAAAAATTGGATTGTTTTTCACCTGTAAATGGTGAAGAAATCATGCGTTTTTTGGAGGCAAGATCAGGCACTCCGTCAGGTCCTTGCCCTGTCACTGTGACTAAACTGGCCCCAGGCCCGATAGTCACATCACTGGTGACTGTCTTTAATAACATGGTCACGACAGGAGGTTTTCCATCTTGTTGGAAACATGCCTCTATTTTGCCCCTACTTAAAAAACCTAATTTGGATATTAGAGATCCAAACAACTATCGCCCCATAGCGAGGCTAACTCTACCTGCTAAATTAATAGAAAAGGTATTGAATACACAATTAAGCTCCTTCCTTTCGGCCACTGAAGCACTGGATCCCTTCCAACATGGCTTTAGAGCCAACCATAGCACGGAATCCGCCCTAATCAAAACTACTGAGGAGATTAGAGCGGTGACCGATGAAGGAGGTAGGGCTGCCCTGGTCTTGTTGGACCTCTCCGCAGCCTTCGACACGGTCCACCATGGGATCTTACTTGACCTCCTGAAGGCATGCGGAGTACAAGGAAAAGCGTTCAACATACTTAAAGCTTTCCTGTCCAGAAGAGTCCAGAGCGTGGCCTTAGGGGATTATGAATCAAAACCTTTCATTCTGCCCTGTGGTGTTCCTCAGGGCTCATCCCTGAGCCCCACATTATTTAATATGTATATCAGCTCATTGGCACCTGTAATTCGGGCCTTTGGCTTTGACCTCACCTCATACGCGGACGACACCCAGATTGTGGTGTCCTTATTACCAGGGAAGGAAGAAGGAGTAGCAAGGAATTTTCAGGACTGCATGTTGGCGGTCGGAAACTGGATGGCAGTTAACTGCCTCAAACTGAATTCAGCTAAAACTGAAGTCATAGTGTTTCGGTCAAACACCAACTTTTGGAGTCCAAACTGGTGGCCGGAGCGGATGGGCAATGTACCCATCCCGTTGGCACAAGTAAATGGGGGTACTGATTGCCGATCAATTGACCTTTTGTCCGCAAGTTAATGCGCTGTCCTCTTCTATTGCTTTTTTGCTTAAATCCATCCGCAAGATCTTACCATTTATTCCAGGTAGTGACAGAAAAACAGTGGTCACTATGCTGATTTTGGCACGGCTGGATTATTGCAATAGTGTGTTTCTTAGTGCCCAACAGGGGGTACTCAACAAACTGCAGGTACTACAAAATGCGGCAGCCCGGCTCATCCTGGGCATTCCAAAATATGCCCCTGTGTCCCAGGTGTTGGCCAAATTCCACTGGCTCCCACTGTGAAAAAGGATCCTATTTAAGACCTTACGAGGCCTGGGGCCATCATTCTTTCGGCAATACTTTCATTGGTACTGTCCCACTAGACATCTTAGATCAGCCGATTTGGGGTTCATTGCTGTACCTCGTATTAGGAGAGCGCGCTGGGGAGGCAGACGCTTTGTGTTGGGTGCAACCAAAGCCTGGAACGCCTTGCTCTCAGAAAGATGACTGATCTCATGGCCTTTAGAAGAGCATTGAAGACATGGCTATTTACTAACTAACCTCCGACCTGCCCTTTCTTCAGGAGTGACACTGAGTGCCAGGACACCCACAGGTAACAGAGCGCTGTACAAATGTCAAAAATAAATGAATAAATAAATAAAAGCGGTCTCTTGTGGGTGTGTGGAATGAGAGGCGGTGGTTAAGGTATGTTATGTTATGTTATTTCGACTTCTATAGCGCACAGCTGCCCCAGCTAAGGGGCGTCCCAGCGCTTTTGACTGACAGAAAGAACAGAACAGCCATAGCAGAAAGTAAGGCAGAACAAATAAAGGTATCCCGTTATGGTCTAGGAGGGAATAGATGTGTTTTAATCGCCCTCCTAAACAACAGCAGATGGTCGATGGCGCGAATGTAGGTTGGAAGCGAGTTCCAGAGTTTTGCCGCTAGATAGCAGAAGGGACGTCCTCCCGCTCTACAGCGTTTAAAGCATGGAACTAACGCCAGATTTTTGCCCATTGACCTCAAGGAACGGGAAGGAACATAGGGGGTTAGAAGGTGCTCAAGGATCTGAGGGGAGGACAGTTTAAGAATCTTAAAGGATGAACATAGAGTCTTAAATTCAATCCTTTGAGCCATGGGCAGCCAATGGAGTTTCCGGATGGATTCCTTCGCTGAACAGAATTTAGGTAGGGCCACAAGGGCTCTAGCCGCAGCGTTCTGTACGCGCTACATCCGGGTGACTTCCGCTAGCATAATCAAGCCGCAAAAGTATGCTGGCCTGGAGCATCAGCTGTCTAGTGGGGGCATCAAAAATTTTTAGGATTGGCCTGATCCCACGTAAGATACCGAAGCACGTGGCAGAAACTTGCTTTGTGTGTCCACAGAAACTGAGGGCGGGGTCTAACCAGACACCCAGATTTTTTACCTCAGTTACCGGGATGGGGGTTATACCCAGCTCCGGAGGCCACCACTGGTCACCCCAGAGGTTGCTATGCTTACCAACGATAAGAACCTCCGTTTTCTTAGCATTGAGCTGTAGGCAGTTAGCTGTCATCCAGCCAGCAACTGCTGTCAGACCATCCCTGAACCTGGAAGCCTCGAAGTCGGAGTCCCCACTAAGTGTAACCGCCAGCTGCGCGTCGTCAGCATACGAGACCAAAGTCAAGCCGCACTGCTTGGCGACCGCAGCCAGCTGCTGTACATACAGATTAAACAACGTGGGGCTAAGTGCCGACCCCTGGGGCACTCCCTGCTCGATGGAATAAGGTTTGGACTCAAATGGTGGTGTAGCAACCCTAAATGATAGGTCTGTGAGAAATGACCGAAACCATTCAAGGGCTAGTTAAGAAACCCCTGCTTCTCCCAAACGCTGCAGCAATATTGCGTGCAAAACCGTGTCAAACGTGGCACTGAGATCGAGTAACACCAGTGCCGCCGTTTTGACCTGAATCAAGCACTGGACGCAGATTTTCCATCATAGCAAGGAGAGCAGTCTCTGTGCTATGACCTGCCCGAAATCCATTCTGGGCAGAATCCAGAATGTTGGCGGTCTGAAGATGTTTAGTCAGAACGCCGTTAACATGGGCTTCAGAAACCTTCGCAGCCCATGGGAGAAGAGAGATAGGTCAATAATTCTCCAGTTTATGAGGGTCCAGAGTGGGTTTCTTCAGGATGGGGGTGACATAAGCTTATTTCCACTTAGTGGGTACTGTCCCTGAAGAAAATGACAGGTTAATGAGTTGGCGCACAGGGGGTAAACATAATGCAGCCGACTCTCTAAACTGTGCGGGTCTGAGCGGGTCAGAGGGAGATCCGGATTTAACTTTGACCACCAATCTATCGAACTCTTCCTCCGAAATTTCGGGGAGTGAGAATAGAATCATGTTAGTACTAAAATTGGGCCTGTGGTCCTCAATCGGGGAGTTGGTACTAGGGAAGGAGCGATAGATATTATGTACTTTTTCCAGAAAAAAGGTGGCAAGATCTTCACAATGGGACACTGAGCATATCTCAGCTACAGGGGCTCTTTTAGCAGTCAGATCTTTGAGAACTTTAAAGACCTATTTCATAGGATTAGGACTGCGTTTAAATTCTTGGGAATAGTAGGTTGCACGTGCCCTACAAATGGCTCTATGGTAGAGTTTGACTTTGGCTAGGTAATGCGTTTTTTTCCCAGCATCGTAAGATTTACGCCAATCTCTTTCCGCTTGTTTGCAAGATTTTTTCAGGAGCACTAAAGCCTTGTCATACCATGGACTGGGTTCTAGGGAACGGCATTTACTCCATGAGACAGGGATCAGGGAGTCAAGTGCCCGAGATACCCATCCACAGAAAAGGTCGTAACCAGACTCAACGTCATTGAAGGGGCCAGGCGGATGTTCGCCAAGCAACCGATGAAAATCCTCAAGCTTTAATTTCCTCCACGGAAGTTTAAGAATGATTCTGTCTACGGTTTTAAGAAGAGGGTCCCTAATCAGGAGAAGTAGCTCCACCAGAGAATGGTCTGACCAAAACACCAGAATCGGTGGCTGGATCTTCGCCTTTGTCAAGTTAGTAAAAATGGGGTCCAAAATATGTCCACCCACGTGTGTGGGATGGGTAACCATCTGACTTAAATGCAACGCCTCTAAATCTGCTAGTGTGCTACTGATAGCTGGAGTATGACAGAGATCAAAATGGAGGTTAAGATCGCCAAGAATACTGAAGTTGGCAGATCCCATCGCGAGAGAGCTAACAATTTCAGGGAGAGCCTTCCTAAAGGAAATATCAGTGCCTGGGGGTCTATAAATCAGAAGTCCAGAGAAAGCAAAGTGATGATTAACAGAAATACAAAAATGCGCACTCTCACAGCCATCCATAGCCAGTTTCTTCCAAACACACGGGTAGCAAGATTTAACTACTACTGCGATACCCCCACCCCTTGAGTTACGATTATGGGTACAGATAGAATATTCTGGAGGGAGTGCTAAATTCAATTCAGCCGTGGCCTCATCATGAAGCCAAGTTTCTGTCATAAAAAAGATATCTGGAGCCTCCTCCAAACTAAGGTAATGGATTGCAGAGTGATGTTTAACTAGCGATCTAACATTAAGATGCCACATTTTTAAATCCCGATAAACTGAGGGCTCAATGGCCAGGGATTCGATGGAGGGGGGCTCAATAAGAGCTCTAATAGAGGTTGGGGAATTGAGTAAGAAGTTACCGCACATACACTGCAATGGGCCAAAGCGCGGATTTAGCGCGGACGGGCGCAGACGGGCAGGACTCTGGCACGACTCCGGCACAGATCCGGCGCGGCCGCTGAGCGCGTCCGCTGCACGGAGACATGACCATCCCCTTTTATGCGCAGCTAGAGCGCGTCACAGCGCTCGCCCACACCCAATATGGCCGCTGTTTATTAGTCGCCTACCCGGGACCGGACTCTCAGCGTCTGTACTCGGCTGAGAGTGGCCAGGCAGCGAGGCGGGGCAGGAAGAGGTCGCTACGAGGTCTCAGTAGTGTGTCCTGGTTAAAAGCTTATTAAATCAAGCCGTAAATGAAATAACACAAGCCTTAAAAGCTATTCAAAGCAAAGTGATAGAGAGACCTCCCGGCATCCGCCTCAGGAGGGGGAAAGAGCGCACAGCCTAGTCAGGCGCAGGGCTCCTGAATGCCCCTTTTAGGCGCAGCTAGAGCGCGTCACAGCGCTCGCCCACACCCAATATGGCCGCTGTCTATTAGTCGCCTACCCGGGACCGGACTCCCAGCGTCGGTACTCGGCTGAGAGTGGCCAGGCAGCGAGGCGGGGGGGAAAGGTCGCTACGAGGTCTCAGTAGTGTGTCCTGATTAAAAGCTTATTAAATCAAGCTGTAAATGAAATAAAACGAGTGTTAAAAGCTATTCAAAGCAAAGTGATAGAGAGACCTCCCGGCATCCACCTCAGGAGGGGGAAAGAGCGCACAGCCTAGTCAGGCGCCGGGCTCCTGAATGCCCCTTTTATGCGCAGCTAGTGCGCGTCACAGCGCTTACCCACACCCAATATGGCCGCTGTCTATTAGTCGCCTACCCGGGACCAGACTCTCAGCGTCGGTACTCGGCTGAGAGTGGCCAGGCAGCGAGGCGGGGGGGAAAGGTCGCTACGAGGTCTCAGTAGTGTGTCCTGTTAAAAATTTATTAAATCAAGCCGTAAATGAAATAACACGAGCGTTAAAAGCTATTCAAAGCAAAGTGATAGAGAGACCTCCCGGCATCCGCCTCAGGAGGGGGATAGAGCGCACAGCCTAGTCGGTCCTGTGTCATATAGGGCTTTCTAGGTATGGGTGAGGAGCTTCAAGGTGATTCTTTTGTTGACTGGGAGCTAGTGGATGTCTCTCAGGTGGCTCTGATGTGGCTGTAGCAGAGGACATTGAGGATAAGCCTGGCAGAGTCATTCTGAATGTTCTGCAGTTACTTGAGGAGTTTCTGGCTGATGTCAGTGCAGTGCATTTGCATATGCTACTGATGAGTGCATGAGTGACTTAGGGCCCGATTCACAGAATGAACTTAAGACTAAATCCTAAACTGACTACTAATTGGTATTCACAGAATGCACTGCCTTCAGCACACCCACCATACACCACCGCCCTTACCACATCCCCGTCATAGCTGGAAAAAGGCCACCAAAGAACATCTCACCACCTTCCTTACTGAGTGCCACCTCACCACCAACATCAGCAGACGGTAACTCCTCAGCATGCTAACTCCACCGGTCGGATCTCTAACTGTGCCAACACTCTGGCACCCTTTAAGAAGGCACCGAGCAATCAACACTCCAAGAAAGACAGCTGGTTCATTCCCGCCATCTATGATTCCAGACGCACCTGTAAATGACTCAAGAAGAGATGAATGCAACCTTCAAAACTGCCAACACCACACACCACCTCCTCCTCAAAACCACTAAGAAAATGGCCCTTCAAGACTCGACACTCTAGACCCCCACCATGGCTGAACCCACTGCAGGCAACCACCACTCACCCCAGCAGCTCCTGTTCAACTGGATTTATCTCACCATAGACGACACACACAAGACCATGAAGAGCATCCACTACAAGGCCCCGTTGGACCCATGCCTGTATCACATCTTCCATAGAGCAGCCACGTCCTTCGCCACATGATCAACTCCTCCATCACAACAACCACCTTCCACGATGAGATCATCCTACTGCTGAAGAAGCCTTCCACCAACCCGACAGATGTCAAGAACTTCAGACCCATCCCCTTGCTCCACTTCCCAGCCAAAGTAATTGAGAAATCCATCAACGCCCCAGGTTTTCAAAGTGAATCACACCCTCTACATCTCCCAATCTGACTTTCAAAGTAACCACAACATAGAGACTGCACTCCATACTGCCACCAACAAGATCTGCCTGCTCCTCAACCAAGGTGAAACCACAGTACCCATCCTGCTAGACCTCTGGGCTGCCTTTGACACCTTGTCCTGCTGCACCCTAATCATGAGAGTTCATGATGCCGGCATCTTTGCTAAAGTCCTGGACTCGATACACTCCTTCCTTACTGGCTGAACACAGCAAGACATACTATCTCCATTCCTCTCAGAAACCACAGAGATCATCTGTGGAGTGCCCCAAGGTACTTCCCTGAGCTCCACCCTCTTCAACATCTACATGTCCCCCTCTCTGCCATCGTCAGGAACCATGGACTCATCATTGTCTCCTACTTCAACGACACCCAGCGAATCCTCTCCCTCACCAATGAACCCAAAGCCACCAGAATCACCTTCCACAACAGGATGAAGGCAATTGACACCTAAATGAAAGATAGCTACCTCAAACTCAACTTGTTCAAGACTGGAGTTCTCATCCTGGGAGCCAATCCCTCAGCTCTGGATGACTCCTGTTGACACACTGCATTGGGTACTCCCCTTACCCTCACTGACCACGCATATAACCTTGGAATCATACTGGAATTAGTGCTCACAATGAACCGCCAGATCAATGCAGTATCCTCATTATGCTTCCAAACACTCCTGCTTTGAACAACATTCAGCTGAATCCCCACAGAATCCAGAAAGATAGTCTCCCACGCACTCATCACCAGCAGACTTGACTCCGGCAAAACACAATGTCGGCATCACTCAGAAACTCCTCAGGAAATTACAGAACATTCAAAATACTGCAGCTAGACTGGTACTTGACAACCCCTACTGCAGTCACATCAACAAACATATTTGAGAACTACACTGGCTCCCAGTCAACAAAATATTCACCTTCAAGCTCCTCACACATGTCTACAAAGCTCTCTATAATGCAGGACAAGCATTTTTTAGCCACTGGCTCTCATTCCATGTACCCATGAGGCACATTTGCTCGACTTAACTGGCCCTGGCACACACAAGACTAGAGTAAGAGGAATATCCTTCTTCCACCTCACCGCCAACACCCTGCCTCTCTACCTCAGGAAATCTCTGTTGCTAACCCAGTTCAGGAATGATCTCAAGACCTGGCTCTTCGACTGAAGGCCGTGCCCAGAAGGATAATCAGCCCAACCTTTTTCCCCCAAATTCTCCCCACAGCACCTTGAGATCCTTACTGGTGTGCAGTTGACTATATAAAATCCTGATTGATTGGTATTTGGATATCCTAGCAAATTTCCTGTATGCCACACCTCAGGGGTGGTTCTGATCTCTAACTCCAAACTCACCACATTTATTTGGTCTGGTAAGTACCATGTTCAACTCAGCATGGAAATCTCACTTTGATGGGGTCTGGGGGTGTACTACCTGGTAGCTCAATTGGTGTCCATCAATGACTTGTTTGCTGGCAGTTGGGATGAATTTGCCTACCACGTGGAACTTTACTCAATGAGTTTTGAGGGGCTCCTTGTCTAACTCTATGGGGGCCACCTGCCCCAGAAGATGCCCTCATGCAAACAAGTGATGGTGTATTGCTGAAGAGCGTTGTTGCATCTTATTTAGTGGAACAGCAGTTTGATGGAAATTGACCCACCTGTGGCAGGGCACATGGATTGAACAGCTGTCTAAATGACAGGGCTTTTACCATTGGGACGGCAAAGGAATTACATGCCTAGGAGATGTATGGGTCGTAACCTGATGTCCTTCCAGGAACAAAAGGATCAATACACCCTAGCTAACACAACATTTTTCGGCTTCCTTCAACTTAGGCATACCCTTAGGTCACATCTTGCCCCAGATATTCATCTTCATGAATACAGCCCTCTCTAGGACAAGGTGTTAATGGTGCACCTAAGGAAATGGGTCATATTGCCAGATCTACCGCTCCCTGATTATCATGCCCCATAAGGCTTTGCTTTCCTTTGGCAGTAAAAGAGAGGCTGGGTGGTGGAGCTAGACGACGATGACTAGAGGGAGGCGCGCTTGTTTCCTAGGGAATGGGCAATATCTGCACTCCTGTATATGATACAGTAGAGTTACCTACATGTGACATACCTTATTCTGTGTCACGTCACATGCAACTGATATCTTCTGCTGCCCATGTTGTATTTGCATACTGCACGTTCCCAGATGCTGATTTTTTTTTATATGGTTTGGGACTGTTGGACACTGTGATACTCCTAGAGTGTGGTGGAGCAGGCGATTTTGGTGGTACTGGGGTGTCTGATTGAATTGGATTCCCGGGCTGCAGTATTGGGACTTGAGGAGGAATTGAGGGTCCAAGATCTCAAAGGTTCTTTATGGGGGTCGACCGTCTTGTAGCTAAGAGAGATATTGCCTGGATGTGGAAACAAACCACATCACCTTCTATACAGCATTTGATATGTAAAGACAGCAAGAAAAGAGAACTTATTGGCATGCGGTGCCCTCATATTTAAGCCCGGTTGGTAAACTCTGCTTCGTTAGAGTAGTTTGTCGAGTTTTCCACATTCAGTGGAGCAACATCAAGTTGGCGAGCGTAAGCGAGAACAATCCACCACCTGGTGAGATTTCTCAATGTGGGCCGTCAGATTTCTCACTGTGGGTCGTTGCAGGTGGTCAAAAGTGCTTGCTTTGAGAAACCTTCCGTTCAAGTTGAGAAAGTTGGGGCTCGAGTATAACATGTACCAGAGTGGCAAAAAAGAAGAATCAAATTTTTTAGCTGCACATGGTGCTGTTTGCATTGATTTTCCAGTGCAGGAAAAACACCCAGCAGTGAAAAAACAACGCAAACAGGCGTGACCAAGAATACTCTGCGGCTTGCGAAACTCCACATAGCGCGGCAGAGTTTTGTGGTCATTCTGTGAACTTCACCCAGAGTTACAAATAAACATGGCAAACACAAGGAGATAATGAACGGAATACTGGAAATGTTCAGACACTCACCCCCAGTCACAAATCTGGGTGGAATACATCATTTTTCTTCAGCTCACTTTGCCACCTCAGTTCAGAGCCCCGCCATATGCAAGTCAGTCTTGTCCCTGATCCTCATGGGACCAGTCCAGCCCGAACTGCCAAGCCAGGTTTTCCCTGGACTGTAAACAAGCATGCTGGGACTGGTTTTGGGGTAACACCCCTCACCATCCCGTCTAGCTTGAAGCTAGTGGCAAAGTGAGCAAGGGACCAACATCTAGGCATACCTTGCCAATTTTGTGTGAACAAAGCAAACACAAGGATAAAAGCATGATAAACTGAGGGAGACGTGTGAGTTCTACAATAGATTGGCCTTATAAAAAGATTGACTTCTGGCGGGGTACTTTTGTGCACTATTGTGACTCTGAATGCTCAACTTTTACTGCTTGTAATTTTGGATGGCGCTGCTGTATTAACAAAATATTGTTGGTCTTTAAAAATCTAAAAATCACATTGCATTGGATGTTTGTAAATTTGGTGTCATTGTAATCATAACAAAATTTCCCATTTTTATAATTTAGAGATTTTTATTGTGTGTTGTGTCTTACTTATTTACTGTTTTGGTGATATTACATTCTTTTCACACCTCTCTCCTAAGTTAAGCCTGACTGCTCGTTAATTAAGCTACCAAGGGTTGATCAAGGATTCCTTTTTTTTACTTGACTGGACCTTATTTGTTATTGTGGTGTTAGTATTAGTTGTAGGTACCTACCAGCACCTAGTAATAAACCACCTTGCAAAACGTCATCAAGGTGATAGTCATTTACTCCATCGCCCTGGGTAAGAAATGGGCCATTCGCAAGGATGAAAGTTAGGCCTTGAGTTTGACTTGACATCCAGTTCTGACTGATTGCCCTGACATAGAGTGCTACATAGAGATCAGAATTCCCAAATCATAAGGGCCGCTTCCAAAGTGAGGTGAGGCCCTGCCACCTTACAAAGGTCAGTCAGCAGGGTACTACTGTCTTGACTAGAAACCTATAGTCTCACATGTCCTGATGATACTGCTGTATTTAACTCACTTCAAAGGAACACCTGACTAACCTTAGCAAAATACTTCATGCTGTACAACAGGCAGAGCTAACTGTCAAGGCCAGCATGAAACAAGGATGGCAGGGGATCTGTTGAATATCAGGTTCATCCATTTAGAAAGTGGCAAGCAAGTAGCCAGTCCAACACAAGATCCAAATTATCATGGCATAAGAGCATCCATTAACCCAATTTCAGATTAAAGCTTTCCTGGTCCTGACAGGGTATTGCAGGAAGTTTATCTAGCGATATGTCAGAGCTGACATCTATGAAGATGTCCAAGAAAGTCACATGTAGGGAGGGGTGTCAGAAGGCCTTTGCCACCCTGATGGAGCCATTATACACTGCACCCGTTGTCAAGACACCTGATTTCAGCAACAAGTTGTCTAAACAGATGCTTCAGAACATAGTATTGAGGCAGTGTTAATTCAGCTGAATGATGAGGGTCATCTCAACCCGTTAACTTTATTAGCAGGCTATTATTGCCTAGAGATCAGTATTGGAGTATAAAAAAGAGATAAGCCTTTGTTGTGGTTTGGTCACTGAAGAAGTTGATACCTTACTTGGTCAGAAATACAAGATATGGACTTTACAAAGGAGCATTGTCCTGGAACTGACTGCACCTGTGTAAATGTCCTATCCAGTTTCTTCCAATTGGATGATAAAAACTGCCAATAAAATGGCTGAGCTGCTCCCCACCTTTCATTTTGGTTGGAAGCATGTGAGATAGGGCCTGTTTTTGCATGGTTGCCCCCATTGTTTATGTACTGATACTGCTAGTGTTTTGACTCTGAGCACTTGGATATTGCTAACCAAGCTCTAGTACATGTACACTGACTACTAAACTTTTTTTTTAAACTGGCTTGTTGTTAATTGGCATATTTAAGTTTGCATATAGGAACAAAGAAGAAGGTCAGACCATAAAGATCCAGCACCAGACGTTACTAAGTGTTTTGGCCTCCATGTCATAACAACAAATCGGTGCACTGAGTCTGGGATGTGACCCACATACATTCCATAAAGGCAGTACACAGACCTCCACAGACAAATAAACACAGATGACCCTACACTCGAAAAACAAAAAGATCTGTGTTTGCTGTGTTTTATAGTCAACATATGATATTCAATAAAATGTTATTGAACGGGACATCCGTTCACATGGGGAGGAAGATACCTGTTCCCACATTATTACACTGGGACAGTTTTGTACATTGCGCCTTGTTGATGCCTCTTGCTCACAGAGATTTAATATTAAACATCAGAAACATGATAAACCATATATTATACCTTTTGCTGATCCGAATATCATATGTGAACTATAAAACAAAGCAAATACAGAATTTTTTTAGCCCCTAAGAAGTCCCAAGTGGGACAAAGAGCAATTTTGTCCTGCATTTTAAAGAATGAAGTTTATGGAATAAAAAAAGACAACATATGTTCTACAATCAAATTACGACTGTCTGGCCTTTTCATTTGGGAAGAGATCTGTTTATATTTTGTTCTGTACTTATAATACGGTGTATAATTGCCTTCATAAATATTCCACTTGTGTTTTTCGAGTGCAGGGTCATATGTGCATATTTAAGTTTACTATACAGGCTTAGTATAATGTGTCCCGCAAGGCACCCTATGCATAGAAAGCTAAATGTTATATATGGACTGCTATGCTATCCACTAGCTTGACTAGACTTACAGTGACTAGCACATTAAAGCTATTCTTCAAATAGGAAGTCTGAATGTCCCTTAAAGTATTGCTGGACAGCAGCATTAAAAGAAACTTCTGTTTTGAGGAAGGTAAAAAAATGAGTAAATAACTATATTTCATATTTATTAAAAGGGCTGATTAAAGGTTTAGTTAGATTTTAAAAATTTATTAGGGAAAAAAATTTTGTTGGAAAGTTACCTTTTTCTTCCCTACTGGAGGCTTGTTTGCATTAGCCCTTCAATTATCCTTCAGCTGGTGAATAGCCCTGATGAGGTGTAAAAACAGGTCCCAGAACAAGGCATCTGTGTAAACCTTAGAAAATGTGTGAGCCCCAACATCTCTTGAGCACCAGGTCAAAACCTGCTAAACCAATCTGTCTAAGGGCCAGCCTCATTGGCTAAAGAAACAGATTACCCATGTTCAGAATCTTTTCACAGTAGAAGGTTGTATTCAGTAGGATCATGGGGAGAAGGTATCCTGTCTTGTAGTGCCCTTGTCGAGCAGACTCAGCTCCCTTACCCGGAATAGCGACATTAGCTTGGATGTAGGTAGGTTTTATTGTATCTCTGGCAGGAATACTGTACCCAGGAACCTAATTTACTTGAAAGGGGCTTCCCCTTTCAAAAAGAAGACAAGCCCCTTCTGTTGTTCACCTAATCAGGCAGGCTGCAAACCCAGTTGGGGAAAATCTACCTCATGTGAGAAAGTCACCCTTTTTGCAAAGATAACACCCACGTTGTGCTTGCTACTGTTTGTAAATTACTCTGACTGTGTCCTGGGCTCTGTTACCAGACACAGGACCAGGGCCCTGATTATAAGGTGCTCCAGCAGATTATCAGCAACAGGTAATCCAATACCAGCTGCTCACTTGGGCCTATAAATTCATTCACAACAGACTGGCAATATCCACTGGGGTCATGTTTTTGTAAATATCTAAATTAGTTCAGTCAGTCAGTCAAAGATC
Source organism: Lissotriton helveticus (assembly GCF_964261635.1). NCBI lineage: Eukaryota > Metazoa > Chordata > Amphibia > Caudata > Salamandridae > Lissotriton > Lissotriton helveticus. The sequence continues at coordinate 129,197,769 of NC_136059.1, read as the reverse complement.
TTTATTTCGATTAATTAAAATCATAAAAAGAAGCAACAATACATACAGCCATTATGCATAAAATAGATAAAATAGGTACAAATAAATAATTGTGGGTTCATTTACAGACATTCATATATATATACACTAATCATAATTCATAGTTTATGCAAAATAGTTGATAAGCAAATGTCTACGCCAAACTTATAGCACCACAATAAAACTGCAATATGTAAAATCTAAAGTGCATCTTTTATGTTTCAATAATTTAAAAACAAGAGTACCCCCCTCTCGTCCTACTGTACTTAATGCATGCAAATATTTCTTTCTTTATTTTCCCTGGCTGCGGCCACCAAGAAACTTGCTACACTAAAAATGATGCGCACGTTACTCAGCAATTGCAGATGTAAAAGTGCGGACCTTACTTGCAGAAACCCAGCTTCACGTAATATGGGATATAAGAATTTTTTACGTGCCTTTAAAAAGTTCTCACAAAACATGATCAGGTGGAGAGTATCTTGTGTGGAGAAATTGTCACAGGAGCATGGTGCAGAGTCTTCTGGTTTACCAGATTGCTGGAACATTCCTAGAGTAAGGTGTATTAGATTGAACCTAAATCTTGTCAGCAAGAAGCGATGGAAAGGCTTAGTGACAATCTTCAAGTAGGGTTCAATAGATGGAGAGGTCTGTAAGACATAAATACTTCCAGCACCTGGTGTTTTGAGCTCCGCCTCCTCCCTATCTGCCTCCAACATGATCTTAAAGTTATGTTTGATCCACACCAAATCCTCTTTCTTGATTCCCTCAGGGGCTGTATATAATTCAGGGCGTCCCAGTCTGACACACGCCGCTCGAACGTATGCCAGCCATGGGATTCTGTCTGCCTTCTCGAGGGCTAAACAATCTTTTAGGATAAGGTGGTTGAGAGTGATATCCTCATTGAGCCATGTCTTTACCCAACAAATCAATGGGGCTGCCTTTAGGTAGTCAGTGATATAACCCAGACCTAGTTCAGAATGTACAGACAGGGTCGGGGACGACTGAGGTACCACCAACAGGGATCTGAGAAAACTGTTTTCTGCCAATTGTATTTTACTCACAGAGGCGTAGCCAAATATTGAGGCCCCATAAGAAGCAATCACACAGCACTTTGACTTATATATTGTGAGCATGGCCTCCATGGGCCTAGCTCCCAACCTTTAAGCAAAGCTAAGGAGGACTGATGTGGATCTTATAACAACATTGCTCTTCTGTTTCTGCTGAGGGCCCCAATTGCCCTTCTCATCGAATAGCACTCCCAGGTAGGTGAACACCGGGACCCTAGACAGTTGCGCACCCAAGCATCTAAATGTATTAACTTTGCTGATCTTCCTACAGGCCCCAACAATCATTACATGAGATTTACTGCTGTTTACTTTTAGGTCGAGTGACTCCATAAAGGCGCCAAAGTTTATCCAGCAGCCTCTGTAGACCCAGGCCTGTGCGAGCGATGAGTACTGCATCATTCGCGTACAGGAGGACCGGGATGCCCGATCCCACGGCACGCGGAATGTCTGCACTGGCCCCTGCCAAAGATTTTTCCAGGCCGTTAATGTAGATTGTGAAGAGCAGAGGGGCCAGAATACAGGCTTGTCTGACCCCCCGCCTGGAAGTGAATTGGCTCGTGCACCTACCGTCCTGCGTGACCCTAACGGCTGCCACTAAGTCCTGGTGGAGGTCGCTAAGAAAATAAACCAAGGGTGCCTCTACGCCCATTTCCAGCAGAATATTCCATAATGTGGAGCGGTTCACCTGGTCGAACACTGAAGATAAATCCATGAACCCAAGGTATAAAAAGCCCTCTTTAGCTGTCGTGTATTTATTAATTAAAAGATGTAAATTTAAGCACTGGTCCATGGTACTTCTGTGTTGCCTGAATCCGTACTAGAGGTTCGAGAGCACCCCCCTACCAGACATCCAATCTCCCAGTTTCTGTAAAATGACTCTGCCCATGATCTTAACAGCAGAGTCCAACAGGGAGATTGGCCTGTAACAGGCGGGGTCCCCTCTGTTCCCTTTTTTGAAAATGGGTACAATTACTGAAAAGGCCCAGGAGGGTAGTAATAATAGTAATAGTAGTAATAGTTTATTTCGCATAGTTACTTAAAACCATTGCAATACAAGAATAGGTTAAGAACAGAGAATAAAAAAAGGTATAATTGTAAAAAGAGAATAAAACATTCACATTTCCTTGGTTCGAATGTGCACGCAGCAACTTTGTAACCAATAACTAAATAAATAAGTAATAAGTTCAGCTTTGTAATTGTAAAATATTTCTGCTTTCCTAATGTCCCTATAAGCTCTTTGGGTCAGTAATGTCATTCGACAGCGGGATTAGGTCAATAGTGCAGAGACCGTTATAGATTTATTTCAGGCATCTTTCTTTCCACCGCCTTTATAAATTTTACGAAGCTACAGCTCAAGCGAGAGTCATGGGGATAAAGGCAAGCCAGAACTGCCTTCCTTTGTGTGCGGATTCCTTGCCGATTGAAATGTTGTTTCAACAAGTGTTTCCGTTCATCGTGTAATTTCTCGCAAGAGCATATCAAGTGCAGCATGTCTTCTTGTCCCAAGCCACATAGCTGACAAAGGGGGTCAGCTTTTATTTTAATCCAGCGCGGGAGATTTTGAATACAGGGTAGCAGGCCTAGCCTATGCTTTAAGAAACTCATTTTGACAGATTTCGAGTATCCCTCGCCAAGGTAGCTCTGTGGTGCCTTAGTAATGGAGTTTAGGGTCATCCAACCATGTGTTCTTTTGGAGAGGGCTGCCTCATCTTGGACCCATGATAGCTGTTTGATCGATTTCTTGACCAATTTTTTAAAAGTTATATGATTTACTGGGGTATCCCAGAGATGCTCTAGTCCCGTGTTCGTCCGGCTGTCCGGTAGGAACTTGGCTGCTGCTGAGGACGGATGTTGTTCTAACTCACTCCACAAATATTCATTTAATGTTCCCTGTGTTGACTTCCTCACTTTGTCCCAGGCTATCATGTAGGCTCCCTGCCTTGCTAGGAGCTGTTGCTCGATGCCAAATTCTAGTCTGATTTGAGCTGGTGAGGTTTGTTTGGGCAGGCTGAAGATGATTCTGTAGGCGGCTGTTATTGTGTTATCAAGGATCTTGGCATCCCTTCCTCTAAGTTCCTCGCTCCCATAGGTTGGGAGAAGTTTAGCGCGGATTACTTGGTTCAGGGGCAGAATGAGGGGCCAGAAAGTTTGAGGTTTAGAGACTTCAGCGAAATTGCCAGAGATAACCCTTTCCCTCGTATACTCGTTCTCTGGGCGGAGAACTGCCCACTGTTGTCAATTTTCACTCCTAAGTATTTATATGTTGGGGTATCTCCGATTCTTGTCTTGTTCCAGTACCATGATGTTGGTTTCCTTTTTTTCCTGCTGATGGTCATTGTCTGTGTTCCTGCTGTTGGTCATTGTCTGTGTTCCTGCAGATGGTCATTGTCTGTGTTGCTGATGGTCATTGTCTGTGTCAGGCCCAGGAGGGGGGGAAACCCACTAAGGATGATGCATTGAACACATTGGTTAAAATCTTTTCCCAGAAATTTGGGTACAGGATGTAAAGGTTGCAGGGACTCCATCAGGCCCTGGGGGCTTGTTTTTAGATGTATCTCGAATGGCCCTTTCAACTTCCGCTAGGTCAAACTTGACAGGGTTTGTAGGACGACCCGGAATGAGTCTTCCTATTGATAGCTCATGATGCTCCTTATCACTGTAAATGGTCCTAAAGGGTTTGAGCCAGGTGTCATCCGGGATTACACATTCCATGTCTAGATTGTCACTTTCTGAAAAGAATGGCTGATTTATTGTAGCCCAAATCTTTCTGCTGTCCCTTAATATGTCAATTGACTGCAGGTTATCCCATGCCTCTTCTTTAATTTTTCGTTTCCGCATGGAGATTACCTGTTTATACTCCTTACGGAGAGAGGAGACTAAAACCCTATCCCTCTGGGTCATCTTAAGGGCCTTAAGAAGTGCCCCGTGAGCCTTTGAGCACGAGGAATTGAACCATTCATATGCCTTTCTGATATGTGGCCTACTCCCCTTATGTAGGTTTTCAGCGATTTGCTTGCAGATTGCTTTAAAGGATGATATAGTTTCTGCACCCACGGCCTGGTCATCCAGGTAGATGCCAAAATTAGTCTCTGCCTTGATGGCCAGATCCTCAAAAAAGGCCTCCGGGACTATGGCATCCCACTTTATCCGTCTACCTTGATCTTTTGTAGATAAATTCCATGGTGCCCCCCTGCCTGGATCAGTGATGACCGCCTTGCCCCTCAATTCAACTTCCAGCACAAGCGGATTGTGATCGCTGAAGGTTGACATCACTACTCTATACTCCAGGGTGTTGGTCAGAACTTGGGGGGATAAAAAGATATAATCAATCACTGACTCGGCTCCCCGTCCTATAAAGGTGGGGACGACCTCTCTACCTCCTTCCTTGCCCGGTTCGAGTAGATTTAAGTTAAATAATAACTCCTCCAAGACATCACCCTGTTTGTTATGTTCAAAATGGGGTACTCTCCCAATCGTATGTCCCACAAGATCTCCATCATAACAATCCCATGGGCAAGGGTGTATATTAAAATCTCCCATTAAAAACATCTCAGGCACAGAAGGATTGTTAAGCTTATAGACTGACACACAGTGATCTAACACACTAAAATCTTCCTTCTGTAAGGGGCCTTCCATGGCATTATATACATTTATTAAAAGATAATATTGGTCGGAGATGAACCATTCTATTATCAGGAAATTATCTGACACCCCCGTGAGTTTTCTAAAGGTGCCTGCAAGATTTAAAGAGATAAGGAAGAGTAAACCCCCCTTTGGTCTCCCCACAGACCCTCGAACAGCAGGAATGGTAAAGCTCTGATAACCATCCAGAAAAAAACTGGAGTCTGAGTCCCAAGTTTCCTGGAAGGCCAGGATGTCAAACTGCCTTATAAATTGCAGCCAAATAGTATCAGTGCTTTTGGATCTAATGCCCGCCATGTTCCAGCTTAAGATTTTACATGTGGTTGTCCGACATTTTTCCATATAATTTACATCACCTATCCCAGTTCCCTGAGCTATGGTATCAGGACCCAGTCAATCGTTGGATTCCATCTGTGACAGAGGTGAGTATCGATTACAAAGCTCTATCTCCTCCCTGGGTGGATGATATACCGGGGAAATTGGTGTTATAGTGTAAAGATGACTCCAATGCAGAAATGATGATTAAAAGTACTCTTTAATGGTCAGAAGTAAAGGGACCTCCAGCTCCTTCCACAGCTCCCTCTGTACTGTCCACTATTCAGATTATAACATTCTAAGTTCCTAGCAACAAGCTTACAGTTCCATGTAGCAAGATCCTAACATATCTCCCCCATTACAATATGAAGCAAATACAGAAAAGTAAAAGAAGTTAAAATTAAGGGGAATTACATTTTGCAACATTACCACAACTCCAAGCAGAACCATCATTTAAAATGAGAACATTTTTTTTTACACATTTCACTTGTTTAGGATGTGAGTATTTGCTTTCCCCTTTTATGACAAAACCACTTTTTTTTGTCACAACCCAATCACCAACATTTATATCTGAATCTTTCACCCTCATCCTCAAGTTGTACGAATGTGCAGAATCACACTGCTTTTTGATAACACCATCTTTCACAGTCGAACGGTCAATCCAAACACACTCTTTGTTCTTCAGCCAACCCGGAACTTCTTTCAAACCTGGCTCACGCCCTTTCAGAGAAACAAATGGAGATATACCAGTGACTGAATGCGGGGTCACCCTATATGACCAGACCATTTTCTTAAGCTCCTCAGACCACGACAGACCATTCGCCAAAGATAACTGAATATTCTCCATCAACAATCTATTAATTCTTTCAACAAGACCATTTGCTTGAGGCCTAAACAACGCAACTTTCTCATGACAAATACCCATACCATCCAAAAACTCTATCATCTCTCTCGATACTAATTGCACACCATTGTCTGAAATCAAAGTTTTTGGTATGCCTTCATTTAAAAATGTTCTTTCCATAAAACTTATCACCCTTTTAGTATTAATGTTCTCCGTGGACTCCATTACGAACCATTTTGAATGATAATCCACAAGGACCATTATAAATCTATTCTGAGCACCCAATTTAGAAATCGGACCCAGGAAATCAATTGCCAGTTTCTCCCAAGGACGTGCTGGAAAATCAATGCAGGAAAGAGGAGGCTGCCTAATAATGTTCGTTTTATCGCTTCCCGCACATGCATGACAATTCCTGACTAAATCATCTATTTCACCATCCATACCCGGCCACCAATACGATTCACGGATCCTTCTCTTGGTCATGTTCCTCCCCAAGTGACCTTCATGTGCTATATTCATAATTTTGGACCTGAGGTCACACGGTGGTACCAACCTGTTCCTTCTCCACAGCTTACCTTCAGAAACACTCAATTCAGCTTCTACATTGAAAAAACCTTTCAGACGAATGTCATTAGAAGATTCCCTTGACCATCCTCCAGAAACATTTTCCATAACTGAAGGAATTAGTTGATCATTTGCCATGGCAGTTTCCCATTGTCCCTTATCAAATGCTAGAATTTCATCACAACTAATCACTGGATCATTGATTTCTGACTCACCATCTACCAAATCTACAGGCATTCTAGACAGATAGTCTGCGATGACATTTTTCTCTCCCCTCATATATTCCATTTGAAAGTTGTATTCAAGCACAGATAATATCCATTTTGATATTCTAGGAGTGACATTTCCCTCCAAGCCTCTTCCTCCTTTAAACAAATGCACAAGGGGTTTATGATCCGTCCGCACTCTTAAAGGCAAACCCCAAAGAAAATACCTGAAATGTTTAATTCCCCACGTACAAGCGAGAGCCTCCCTCTCAATAACTGAGTAAGAAACTTCAGCACCCTGAAGTCTTCTGGAGGCAAAACCTATGATTCTTTCTATACCATCGGATATTTGAGAGAGAACAGCCCCTATTCCTACAGCACTCGCATCGGTGGTAACCAAGGTTTTGGCCTTAACGTCAAAGTGACCCAAAGTAGGTGCATGAAGAATTTCCATTTTTACACATTTGAAAGCATTCTCACAAGCTTCATTCCACACGAAATCTACACCATTCTTCATCAATTGCCTTAAAGGCTCAACCACATTCGAAAACCCTTTGATGAACTTAGAACAATATTTAGCCAATCCCAGAAAAGACCTCAGCTGATCTTTAGTTGTTGGTGTAGGAGCATCATTGATTGCAGAAACTATACTTTTTTTAGGTTTAATGCCTAGACCAGATATTTCATGACCGAGATATGTCACATTATCTCGTTTCAACTGGCATTTTTCCTTTTTTATTGTCAAGCCATTGGTTTCCATGGGTTCTAAAACTTTTGTCAATATCTCATCATGGTGATGACAATCTTTTCCAACTACTAACACATCGTCCTGAAAACACAAAACATTGTCGATTCCAACTAGCACTTGCTGCATCACTCTTTGGAACACCGCTGAGGCTGACGCCAAACCAAACGGCATTCTGCAATAACGAAACGCCCCCAGCGGTGTTACAAAGGAAGTGAGATGTCTCGACTCCATATCCAAATTTATCTGGTGGTAGGCTGCAGACATGTCAATTACACTAAAACATACACCTCCACCCATGGCACTTAACATTTCAGAAATGTTTGGTAAAGGTTGCCTATCAACCCATTTATTTTTATTCAAGTCGCGCAAGTCCACACAGAGCCTAGTTTTGGCTCCACCATCCTTGGGCGCGACTACAATGCGAGCCAGCCACCCAGATGCCTCAATGGGTTCTATAATCTTCAGATCTAGTAATTTATCTAATTCTTGTTTACGGGGTTCTCTCATTAAGTGTGGCAAATTTCGTACTTTGTGAACCACTGGTATTGCTTTCTTCTTAAGGATGATTTTGTGAGAAAATCCTTTCAGTTCTCCTAATTTATCTGTAAAAACATTAGGAAATTTTCCCATGATATCAGTTTCAAAAGTATCAACACTTAGGACAGAAAAAGAAGATACTGGTTCAATTGCATTTGGATTTAAGATAATTCCTAGGTCTTTTTGGTGGCGCCAACCAAGCAAGTTAGACCCTTGCTTAGTAAGATATACACGTCCAAAAACCCTGTTACTTTGAAAAGTTATTACCATCCACTTGAGACCTAGGATATCTATAGTCTTACAACCATATCCCACTGCTTTTATGTCTGGTGCACTCCAAGAGCTAACATCACAATCATTCTCCCAAATTTCAACATATGCATCCTTGGACAATAAAGTATATAAACTTCCAGAGTCTACTAACATGTTAACATATCTGGTTTGAGGATGCTTAGTATCTCTACAATCAAAATTAATCAAGCAATGTGGCTTCTCAAGCTTATCAGTACTTTCTGTAGCCACATCAACTAGACATATGGGTTTTTCTGTGCAAAGGCAATCTCTGTTCTCCAACCCATCTACACACAACATGAGTTTTCTACGTTTTCACAACAATCGTCAATCTCATTAACATATTGTGTCTTGGCATTACAAGCCTTAAGTATATGTCCCCTCTTTCCGCATCCTCTGCATATGGCATTTCTAGCTGCACAGCGTGGACTGGACGCAATATGTCCAGGAGAACCACATCTATAGCATTTCACTGGACGCAAATTTTATTCTGTTGACTAGAATTAGGAGGACGGTAACCTGAAGACTTATTCGTAGTTTTAGTATCAAACTTCCCAACATTCTTAAGAATTTTAGTTCCATCGACAGAAGCTTGAGTGTGAGAAGACTTTCCATTAGCTTCAGCTTCTTTCACTTTAGTATCTCCTGACACCATGGAACTAGTGCATTTATCCATTTCCTTAATCCATAAGTCAGTATTCTCTAGGCCCTTAACAATCTGAACCGCTTCTTCTACAGTGCAATCTTTTATAAGCAGTTTCTCCCTCACTCTTTTATTGTTGGTGCATCTGACAATCTGATCACCAATCAGGGAATCAGTAAGATCCTTAAATTGACAATTCAAAGACAAACCCCTTAAAGCTGCTACATAAGTCGCAATATCTTCGTCATATTTCTGAGCACGACAGAAAAACTTATGTCTTTCTAAAACAGTATTGATTTTAGTAATGAACCTTTTTTCCAACATTAGCATGCTCATTTCATATACATTACTAGCTTGCCCATCACCCACACCCAAAGATATTTCAGGCAAGTTTTCATACAACCGTCTACCCTCTACTCCCAAATTGTGAAGCAAAATTGCCTGTTTACGAACAGGACCATATTTGTCTGCCTCAGAAGCTAAAACATATGTTAAAAACAATTTCTTCCATTCTTTCCAGGGTATAGAAGGTTCACCAGGAGAGGGTAAAAAAGAAGGAGGTGTTGAGAAAGTTTGGTCACCCATAGTAACCTACAGCCAAATAAATAATTTAGCAGGAAAGACAGTCAAAGTAAACCAAGTAGAAGAATGTTTTTCGTAGTCTTACACTTTTTCGGTGTAAAAATCTCCTTATAATCCTCTTATAATCCTTATGATCTCTTTATATGAGCAGTTCAGTTGGATTATCGTTTTCGTTGTTCAGAGGTTTATTTCCGTTGCACTTTAAATAAATGTGAGCAGTGGTGAGACATAGGATTATGAAGCCGAGCTGAGGATTACCAAGATGGCCGCCACGCTGGAGTTACGCAAATGATGCTGACGTCTTTTGACCCCAGGAAGTTATGTGATGAAGGTCAGCGACGCGACGTTCTAGTTGATGACGAAGGCTCGGAGTTGAAGACTCGAAGACACAGCAAAGGCAACACGATGGCAACGGCTGGTAAGCACGTGCAGGCGAGGCAGCAGAGACTTCAAATGATGCACTTGAGGTGTGGTTGTTGAAGTGAGACAGCAGGAATTTTTCGAGTATCTCACACGAAACACTTGAATCACGCAGGGTGAAAGTGCTTCACTTCACAGTTAGTAATGCTCTTACAAGCCGTCGCAAGCTATTGTACCGGCAATTAAGCTATTCATTCACAGGCGAAGTTAGATGTATGTTTAGGATCTCTTCAGCAAATTAATAATAGCAAGAAGGAGAAGTACATACCGCCATATAATTAAATGAAAATAGGAAGTCCAAATGGAGGAGTGAAATGTATACCAGAATCCAGTGGTATCATCCAGGGGTGGAGGTCTCGTCGTAGTTTTCTCTGTCCCCTGCCAGAGTTCAAGTCCTCGTCGCCAATGTAAAGATGACTCCAATGCAGAAATGATGATTAAAAGTACTCTTTAATGGTCAGAAGTAAAGGGACCTCCAGCTCCTTCCACAGCTCCCTCTGTACTGTCCACTATTCAGATTATAACAATCTAAGTTCCTAGCAACAAGCTTACAGTTCCATGTAGCAAGATCCTAACATATAGTAAGTGAAGTGGGTGTAGGTATGGGGGCAGTTCCCCCCCCCCCCGTAGCGGCACCTGAGCAGATCTCCTCTGTGCGCTCATCATGGCCTGGTAAGATGTTGTACACTTGTTATTGTGGCGTGTGTAGTGCTGCTTAGGTTGCTGAGGGTGACTATAAGCCCTGACCAGGGGATAAAAGAACCCCAGAGGGAGTGGTCTAATACCCTTGTTTTCAAGATTCAAACCATCCCAAAATAGTCTTTCAGCGCTATTCCTATTGTTAAAATTCACCACCACACAGTTCCCCGGGATGTTCCTAGGGCAGTGTCCCACCCAGTGGATCCTCCTTGCCATGGTGAGAGCACAAGCGACATCATCTCCACCCGTGCTAAACTGATGACACCACTGTCTAGCTTGGTTCATCAGGTCAGCAGTTGTTTCAACGATGCCTCCCCTAACCGGAGCTACCCCTGTAAAAACAGCCACCAGAGTTGCTGCCTCTGGGGGCAGCTCCAGTGTATAGCTCGGCTGTTGGGAGCACCTACTAATATCACATGCCTGGCTTTACCTTGCATTTACTCCAGGCAATCGATTACCAAGCACCTCCCCTACAGTTGGCTGCCCTTCTGTACCTGCAGCCCCCACCGGTCTACTGGGCCCACAGGGTATAGGTTTAGTACTCGTGGTGTTAACTATAGGCAGGTTAGCTACTGAGGCCGCTGACTGGATGGGACCCACCCTTGCCCCCCTGTGTTCTTTCAGCATCACACCAATTTTCTCACATTTGGTCAAAAGCCCAGCTACACAGGTGTTTAAAGTGTCAACAATGTCTTTAGCAATAGACGCAAGAGCTGGTTCCAAGCGTGAGATAAATAGATCCTCTATGATTTTCCCAATTTGGTCCTTAAAACAATGGTCTATTCGATTAGTCTTGACCATGGCTACTTTTCTTCTGCTCGCTGTATTTAACAGCTTTTGCTTCTTATACGTCTTATGTAAAAGAGCAGCAGGCCTTGTTGGCAGTGGCTGACAAGAAACATCCTGTGGGGTGGATAGTACAGTATGGGTTGGGTTCACTTCCCGATTAGTTATCACGACATTTGGCTCCAAGGGTATCACCCAGCTATGATTTGCAGGTAGGGCTTGGGCGACCTCCCCTGCATTCAGGCCCAGCTCTTTCTCCACATTAGCGATCTCTTTAGTCACAACCCCCACTGCTGAGGTTAAATACGAGACGATTGATCCTGACTTTCTTGGATGTTTTGCTTTTGTCTCATCATCATTTCCGGCAAATACCTATTTCCTCTTGCCCATTGTGGATGTTAGGGGGGTACCCCGACCCGGCCTCTTCTGGCCCCTGACGGCCACAGACGGCCTGCCCTCTGCCCGGGCTCAGCCTAATAGCCTAATAGTTGTAAATACAAGAGAGCAGGTCTTACTTGAACAAATCCCGCCTCTCTAAGTAATGGCACTAAAAACTGTTTCCTGATGTCAGCATAGTGGTCGCAAAACATAACAAAATGCATAAGGGTTTGACTGGAAAAATTATCGCAATTACAAGGAGGAGATGACTCCGGTTTACCCCAAACTGGGTAGTGACCAAGGGCGAAGTGTACCATATTAAATCTAAAACGAGTTAAAAGGTGACGGTGGAAAGGAATTGTCACAGTCTTTAGATATGGTTCAAGATGTGGCATGGTCGTAAGAACATAATGAACTCTAACAGACGGTTTTGTCAATTCCACCATTTCCCGTTCTTGTTCCACTAAACCCATAAATTTCTTCTTGATCCACTCTAGGTCTCTCTTATGCAGCAGATTTGGAGATGAATACAGTTCAGGTCGACCCAGTTTGGAAAATACATCTCTGATATAGACTAACCAGGGTATTCTGTTCACCTTATCTAATCTTGTGGGAGAGGTGTGGTGCCGCGGCCAGGGCGACTGACGCTGGAATCTGGGGATCAGGGTCCGATCCCCGGCTCCGGCGGCAGGTTAGCCCAGCACCATGTGACTCTGGGCAATAGCTCGCTTAATCTTCTTGACGGCCCCCAGCGCCTAGAGACCCTTACGGGTGATTGTGCGCTTTACTAATGTGGATTATTATTATTTAATATTATAATGCCATGCAGTCCTTTAAAATAGCGTGATTCAGAGTGATCTCGCTGTTAAGCCACGTTTTGGCCCAGCAGATCACTGGGGCCAACCGTAAGTGGTCCTAAATATAACCCAGTCCCAACTCTGAGTGTAAGGAAAATACAGGGGTAGATTGGGGAACTGCTTATAAAGACCTTAAAAATGTGTTCTCCATTATCTGCATTTTACACTGCGGTAGATAACCCCAAAGAGACGCACCATAAAGTGCTATGGACAAGCATTTGGATTTATACATTTTTAATAGGGCTTCCATAGGCCTAGATCCCAGCCGCTTAGCGAAGTCCAATAATGCAGCAGATGATCTTGCAACGGCTAAACTTTTAGCATTTAATTGGGGTGCCCAGTTGCCCTTTTCATAAATAATTACACCTAAATATGTAAACACCGGTACCCTCAGTAGGTCTACCCCATTGCAGTAAAAACGCCTATTTTTATGGGTCTTTGGGCGTTTACCTGCCACCATAACATGGGACTTCTTCTGTTCACCTGTAAATCTAAGGACTTCATAAAGCCACCAAATGAATCCAGGAGTCTCTGCAGCCCCAGGCCTGTGCGGGCCAATAGCACCATGTCATCCCCATAAAGAAGGACCGGGACTACAGAGTCTCCCACACGTGGTACATCAGAAGTAGCCCCCACTAGATGTTTGTCCAAGGAATTTATGTATAGTGTAAATAAAAGGGGAGCCAGGATACACCCCTGTCTCACACCTCGCTTAGAATTAAAATGGCGAGTACGGCCCCCCTCCTTATTAACTTGAACAGATGCCAACAGACCTCAATGGAGGGTCGCTAGAAAGTTAACCAGTGAGGGGTCTATACCTATGTTCATTAGAATTTCCCAGAGTTTCGCCTGATTCACCAGGTCGAAGGCCGAAGAAAGGTCCATGAAGCCCATATAGAGCATACCTTCCTTCGCCTGGGTATATTTACTTAACATCTGCAAATTAAGACACTGATCTAATGTGCCTCTTTTTGCCCTGAACCCATATTGCAGGATGGAGAGGACCCCTCCTTTCCCCAGGTGATCTTCCAGTTTATGCAGTATGACTCTGCCCAAGATTTTAACGGCAGAGTCAATTAGGGAGATCGGTCTGTAGCAGGAGGGGTCACTCCTCAAACCTTTTTTAAACACTGGTATTATGGTCGAAGTAGCCCAAGATGAAGGAAAGCCACTGATGCTTGATGAATTAAATACATTAGTGAGTATTTTAGCCCAGAATTTCGGGCGGGTCCTATAAAGATCTGCTGGGACTGCGTCTGGGCCTGGAGCTTTATTTTTAGATGTCTCCTCAATTGCCCTAAGTACCTCAGCCATCTCAAACTGTAATGGAGAGGCTAGATGTAAAGAGTGAGACCAGTAACTGTAACGGGAGAACCTTCCTCGATATCATAGATTTTACTGAAGTGTGCAACCCATGAGTCATCAGTGATCACACAATCCAGAACTGTGTTCTCAGCACCAGAAAAAAAAGGGTGGTAAAATATGACCCAGAATTTACTACTGTCCTTCAAAGTATCTATAGAGATAAGATCGTTCCATGCCTCATTTTTAATAGCCTTTTTCCTAGAGTCATGGCCAATTTGTAGGACTTTCTCATCCTAACAATGAGCGCCCTGTCCCGTGGTTTCACTTTCAGGGATTGAAGCAGGGCCTTATGTGCTTTAGAACAATTAGCATCGAACCACCTAGGCTGGTTGGACTCTTTCTGTTTAGATTTAGTTTTAAGGTCCTGATTAATTCTGGTGCAGATGGCAACATAGGCTCCGATGATGTTATTGCCAGTAGCTGAACTATCAAGGCAGACTGCAAAATCTGCTTCTGCCTTGGTAAGGAGACCCGCCATGAAGGTGTCCGGGACTACCTTAGACCAATTAAGCCTCCTGGCCTGATCTTTGGGGATCAAGGTGTTGGTATTCATTTTTGTTAGTTCCCGTCTAATTGTTACATCCCCCAGATCTAATCTCAGAACAAGAGGGTTGTGGTCACTGTATACAGAGACCAGAACTTCATATGTGGTGGCCCAAGGTACCAGTCCTGCAGATACAAAGATATAGTCTATATCCGTATCTGAGTCTCTTCCTTTAAATGTCCGGGTCCTAGCCTCCCCCATAAAACCATCTACCTCGAACAGATTCATACTAGCTAGTAACTCCTCGAGGGCTTCCCCCTGGGGGCTATGTTCATAATGTGCGGTAATAGAACCGGCTGGGCCCAATTGCTGTTCCGCCAGACACTCCCATCTGCACGGGTGAATGTTCAGATCTTCCATTATCACAATTTTGAATAAAGTGTTATACAGACATGTATAATTTTCTAAAAAGTGCATTAAGGCATTTAGGTGAAGGTTGCACAAGTTCTTCTCCATGGCATTATAAAAATGAATCAACAGGATGGTTGGGTGGTTGGGGCTAACCCACTCCAAGACAAGTATATTATCTGAGGGCAGCTCATGCTGTTTAAACGAGCCTCCCAGCTCTAGTGAGGTAAATGTGAGCAAACCTCCTTTGGGTCTGCCACCTAACCCCGGGACTGCCTTCACAAAGAAACTGGAGAACTCATCCAAACAAAAGCTATTATCTATGTCCCATGTCTCCTGGAAGGCGATAATGTCATGCCCTTTAACAAAAGATCTCCATCTTTCGTCAGTGCATTTGTTCTTTAATCCCACTATTTTCCAACTAAGGAGTTTGAGGGATACAGAATGACCTGCTGCCCCATTTTTACCCAAGGGTGCTGGCTCTTGTACCTGCGGTCAATCATTTGTTTCCATATCGGAAAGAGGTGAGAACCTATTTACCAAAGTTATACCTGTGGTCCTTTCTGTAAAGTGAGTGTCCGTCGTAGGGTGAGAGACTGTGCTCCGACCCCCCTTCCTCAAGAATGCCTGACGGGCTTGATATGTATAGTTGTTGATAGATGCCTTATCAGTGTACAAGCGTCTAGTTGTTTGAGTGTCAGGCCTAGAGGAACAACTGTATGTCTGGGGCATCGGAGGATAAAAATAGCCTAGGGGAAACAGCCTAATGCCAGCGCCCACAGTTTCTGAACCATCCCAGAATAATCTATCGGCCACATTTGGTCTGTTAAAATTGATAACCACACAATCACCCTGTAAGCATTTACTTCTCTTCCCCACCCACGCAACCCGCCTGGCAGAAATAATGTGCGGAGCAATGTCGGCACCGCCACTGCAAAATTGAGAACACCACGTTTGAGCCCTCCTCAGGAGGTCATGCTCTGTTTCCACTACGCCAATTGTTATAGGAGGAACTCCAGTTAGGACTGCCACTAAAGGAGCGTTGTCAGGTGGAAGATTTAGGACAATGGACCATTAGTTCAACTAGTTGATGGTGAAATGACAAAGGATTTCATTTTTACTTACACATTGGAAATTATCACAGAGTCAGGATGTATTTTTTAATTTTATCTCAGATTAATTTCATGTGAACCACTTACACAGTACAGAACAGGCTCCGTCTCTCACAGGAAGGAAGATTCAAACAATCAATCAAATTGCATTCATTTATACTTTGCAATGATACTACATGAAAGGGAAAGAATAGAGAGAAAAGCACATAAGCAAATACACAGATATAATATAGTTACCTAGAATGGTGTGAAAACCAAATCCCATGCCTAGGAATTGGTAGGGGATCTGGCAAACAAAGCCTTCATGACAGGAATCAGGACAGGAATTCAGGACAGGACAGATGACCTCTCCATCACCGATGCCTGCATAGCACCCCTCTCTGACACTCTCCTCCTCCTCGAGATTCTTCCGAGATCTGCTTAAAATTAATTTGCTTAAGATAATTGGTTCAGCAATTCAATTCTTCTTCAGCATCAATTGTCACTCCGACAGCATCCCAGTCTCATGCTTCAGCATCTCCGTCTCCAGACTAAACTAACTAACTAAAGCTACCTCAATTATACCTTTCTGTAAGCTGGTACCATCCATTAATGTTTCAAACTTATTTAATATCTAACTCTGATTGGACAGGCAAGGGGAAGTGATCGTGACACAATGCTTATTTCCCATTACTTTCTTTCAGTTCTTTGTTTAAAATCCCATACCTTAATTTTCATGCATAAATCTTTTTTGCCACCCGCATTCACATTGTAATTGTCACAAATTATAAAGAAACTCTGCAGGTTCTCATCCATTTCAGTAGACTGTCGTTCCGGTACTCAGGAAAGTAACCATTAGCAACCGTGAATGACGTTCAAGTTGACATTGCGTCTTCCAGCTTGGTTGCACTACGCATGTACGTGTAGAACGAGAGGGAATAGACCATGGTTCATGTTGCTAGGCCCATATTAAGCATATTAAGCACTATTGAAAGAGTCAAAAGACAAATGTTAAAATCAAAAATAAAGGTCTCATTGTATATCACCTTTCCCTACGCTAATCCCATTTACTTATTTTTATTCTTCCTGCATTAGCATTAGTAAAATAGCTGGGTTTAGTTTTTCAGCAAGCAGGTGGTAAGCATCTGAGTTTCAATCAGGCATTTTGTAAAATATTGCGCAAGTGCAGAAAGTTCCGTCCAAGCAAAAATGTATGTCATACTATGTCAATGCAGTAGACGCATGCGCACTAAAGATTTTCAGTTAGCGGCCATTTTCGAAATTCACTCAAGTTACTATTAGTAAAACACATAGGCAAGCTTCTTCGCTTCTCGTAAATGTTGTCTTGCATATTATTACCACAATGCAGGTTTTAGTATGGGGTTAAAGTTAAAGTTTCCTTTTTCATGAGTCCTTGCTCCATCAAAGGTATAGGATAATTAGTAACCCTGGGCATCCGAATCGGCTACGCCCACGGAGTAGGCGTAGTGTTGCCTCCTACGCATTTTGCGTAGACAGGGTAGCCGGCAACACTACGCCCACTCCGTGAGCGTAGGCGAGTTGGCCGCCACCCGCCTCCCTCCCACCCTCCCCTACATACATTATTTAAGGAAAATACTCTTAATAAAACAATTTTAAAGCACTTACCGTGTCCGGGGCTCGTCCGGGGCTCCCTCTTGGAATAGCGTCCCATCATAGATACCAATGCGCATGCGCGGGCGGCCGCGCATGCGCATTGGTATCTATGGCGACGCAATTCCAAGAGGGAGCCCCGGACGTGCCCTGGACATGGTAAGTGCTTTAAAATTGTTTTATTAAGGGTATTTTCCTTAAATAATATATGTAGAGGAGAGCGGGAGGGAGGTGCATAGTGGGGCTACGCGGAGTGCGGGAGTGGGCGTAGCTTCTCGCCCACTCCGCTTAGCTCCGCGGAGCCCCACTACGCCCACTACGCCCAGGGTTAATAATTAGGTTTAATTACAATTTCTACTGACAGCCTAGCTGTACATCCCTAGCATATAATAGGGCATGTAGGTTTAGAGTCTAGTAGACGTAATGCACTGTGGTGTGCACTACTGTGTTGCCTGCTGTCATTTCAAAGGCAGCTCTGATTTTCAGGCTGCCTTTGTATTAAATGTATATGCCAATATGACTTTGGAATTTAAGGTGCTTCAAAAGTCTCAAGAAACCTTATTTTTACATATATGTCACCCCTAAGATCTTCCCTAGGTACCCCTAGAGTAGAGTGCCTTCGAACTATAAACAGGGATATTATAAAAGATGTTTTATATGCTGTGGTGTGGGAAAATCTGCCAATGTCATGTATGCCCATTGTAGAAACTAGCAGCGTAGGCTAACAAAGGTATATTGCATTTAAGTATTATTATTGAGATGAGCAAGATAGAAATTTCATTGAAGGACTCAAAATGATAGTTATGATAAATCAAACAACTTTCTAAAATTAGTTTTATATTAACTATTACAGCAACGCAAAATCTCTTCTCTTGATGGGCTAGCCTCGGCCAGGCTGAGCTGATCTGGCCTAGTGAGATGTGCAGTATCCTGCTAAAGAGACAAGGGATTTCCGTGGGTGGAGAACTGCAGCTGCAAAAGCAAAAGTAAGGACGGGGATGGCAGAACCAGACTGATCTTCAAATGGAGAATTACACTTACGGACAGCACAGACTCATCCCACATTCAGCAACCCGAGCCACACAGGAGCCCAAGTATTTAGATGAGTGACAGGGGCCAGACTGGGAGAATATTAGCTATAACAGTGGGCTGGCTTAGCCATATCCAATCCTCCACTGGAGAGTTTCTTCATTTTGGATTTTGGAAGTATAGTGCTTTCTGGGACAAGAATCTGCCACACTTTGAAGGAATTGGTCATAAACCTGGATGGCACACTGAATCCCATAGTTCAGGGGTGCTCCCTGCCTGACAAACAGGAACACTGAATAAATATGAATGGCAAATCAGATCTACTGTCCCTAAAACAACAATAACAATATGGACTTCCCTGCTGGAACCCTTATCTGCACCCAAAGGATTGCACTCTGCAGTATTGCATTCACTGCACTGCATAATATGGTACTACAGCTCTAAGGACCTTACCTGTTTTTAAAAAAAGTTTACGAAGTGGACTCCCTGCAGACAATAGGTAAAGAGAGCCCACCTGCATCATCTCCACTAAAAAGTCCCCATCCTGGAGAGCATCCAGTGGACTTTTAAGGATTTGGCAAGGTGCATACGTAGGAATTGTAGTCCCAACATCCCACGGACTATCACATATCTTCTAGACCCTTGAATCAGTGTTTTGCACACTTTGAGCCCTCAGGAGCTGGAGGGCTCACCCAGAAGTGTGCCCAAGATAATGAGTATCACCTCTCTTGTGGTCACTCCAAATCAGTTCTGGGGTATTGGAAAGGTGTTTATTGGTGGGAATAAGCAGGGATTTACCATTATCAATAAGTCAACAATCACAATAAAAGGTTCAGTCAAGGTCTTAATCCCTTACTCAACCCTTGGTAGCTGGCAAAGAGCAGGCAGGCTTAACTTACGAGACTGATGTGTAAATACACAACATGAAATGAAATTCAAAAAAACTATTTATAACTGATTTTATCTTTAAAATGACACCAAAATAAAACAAAATGGGACATCTGGTCATGCTTCACCTATGCAAAGTCACATTTTTAGTTTGTCCATGATGGAGCCCTGGTCGGATAAACTTGGTACGAAGCCTTGGTCCAAATTTTACCTCCATGCTGTGTCTCTCGACATCAAGTAAGGCACTTTGTCAGGCTGGATTCACTGCAGGTTTGCCAGCTTGGTCCAGTTGGGTCCCTCTGTCAAATCCTTGAAGTCTTGAGCTCTGGAACTTTCAGTGGGAGTAATTTGAAATCCAGTCTGTGCTGCGGTACGTCATAGTGGGTTTGATTCTCGACGTCGGGTTGTCACTTTGTGGAGTTTTTTCCAAACGTTGCTCCAAAGTTCCACCTGAAGTGCACTGTAATGGGATGCTGTTACCTATTTGTACTGTAATTAATAATATTTATCAGATAATCAGGACACATTTAAATGACAATACTTCTTGATATGAAACAAAGTGCTAGGAAAATGTATTCTAGTTTTGACTGTACTGCAAGAACTGTGAATGTCATGTTATGGAAAACCTGAATAAAAAAAATTGAAACCCCCCCCAAAAAACATCTAAAAATGCATGTGATTATTCAATCCCGTTGTGACTTGCATGATTGTGACAATCATATATCTTACCCTAATTTGCCTTTTTTGGGGATCATGTATATCTGGCATGGGGGTCTCTCCTGTTCAAACACACTTCTGGGGGGAAATTATATGCATATATATATGTGCTGTGATAGGGTACTAAAACCCGATAGTCAGTGTTAGTATTTTCCTATTTCTAGAAGGCCTGCTATAGTCCTAAGCATTATTCAATTATCATTCTACTAAGTTTTCTCTCTACTGTGGGCATTTTAAGGGGGGGGACATATTTATGCTCACCCAGATGTATTTATTAGAATTTCGACAACTTGCACATAGGGTCTGTACCGGTAGTCTTCGAACAAAAATAGAATAATAATGTTGTGGCTTGAGCAGATCCATCAGATGAGCACATCATGTGCCAATTTTATATATGCACTCAACACATCGATGTGGATTTTATAGCAAATACACATTGCATCCTGCCCTAGGTTCTCATTAACTGGTATATCTTAAAATACATGGCTCATTTATACAGTGTGTTCACATAGGTTTAGTGCACTTAATTTTACAAACTATCTCCACTGTGTCCCTCCTCACCTCACCCCACTGCAGGACTCTATGTATCATCTGACATAGCAAGGAGGTTAGTCTTCAGGGGCTCTCACATATCCCTTGGTTTAGAAGTTTGTTAGCAGCAGTTCTGCATACGTAAGTGATTATTCATGCCATAATATTTTTACATTTGGGAGCCCTTCCTCTCCCCCATTTACAGGCAACCTTTTTCTTGACAATCAATAGTCCCAACACCATATATTTTATGTGTGCTGTTTTGACCTCTTTGGTGTAGCCTAGAATGGCAGTAATCGGGGATATCTGGATAGGAGATTCCACCATTTGTGTCAATGCCACAAATGCCTGGTGCCAGTACTTAATTTCAGAGCATTCCCTCTCCAGGTAGAGAAACCCAGGACCTTATTTTTTGCACAGCTCGCACCTATCCTTCGGATCACTGAAAGAATATCGACTGAAAGAATATCGACTACCCAAAATATCGTTGAGAAAATATCGACAGTCAAAATATCGAGTTTCTATCTACAAACAGGTAAGTACAAAAATATCGAGTACAAAATATCGTTTACAAAAATATCGTTGTAAAAAATATCGACTTTACTAAAAACAATGTTTAATTACATTAATATAAAAAATTAATTACTAAAATATAATTAACAATACTTAAAATAACTTATAATAATTAAATAATTAATGAAAGTAAAAAAAATTTTTTTTTTCATCATATTTCTTAAAACATATATATATAATAACAAAATTTAATTAAATAATAGGCAATATTGTATATGTACCCCAAAAACCCAAAACTGACCCTGAACCCTAAAAATACCCCTTTACCCAAAAACTGAAAACTGACCCTGAACCCTAAAAATACCCCTTTACCCAAAAACTGAAAACTGACCCTGAACCCTAAAAATACCCCTTTACCCAAAAACTGAAAACTGACCCTGAACCCTAAAAATACCCCTTTACCCAAAAACTGAAAACTGACCCCGAACCCTAAAAATACCCCTTTGCCCAAAAACTGAAAACTGACCCTGAACCCTAAAAATACCCCTTTACCCAAAAACTGAAAACTGACCCTGATCCCTAAAAATACCCCTTTGCCCAAAAACTGAAAACTGACCCTGAACCCTAAAAATACCCCTTTGCCCAAAAACTGAAAACTGACCCTGAACCCTAAAAATACCCCTTTAATTTAACATAATTAGCAATTAATCAATTAAATTAAAGTAATTACCAATAACATTTTAATGAATTAAAAAATATTTTTTAATTAACAATTATTTAAATATTACTACCAATTATTAAATTTACATATTTAATTAATCATAATTAAATTACTTCCCACCCTATTCCCCTATAAACCCACAACCCGCTACAGAAAATACATTATTTTAATTTTCATAATTAGCAATTAATCAATTAAATTAAATTAATTACCAATTAAATTGTAAATAATTAACATATATTATTTAATTACCAATTAATTAATTATTACTACCAATTAATAAATTTACATATTTAATTTATTATAATTAAATTACTTCCCACCCTATTCCCCTATAAACCCACAACCCGCTACAGAATAAAATGACACAATAATTAAAAAAAATTATTAATTAAAAATAATAATTAAAAAAATGACACTTTTCACATATAATATAACATAAAACACTATAAATAATTAAATATTATTTAAAAAACTATATTTTTTACTATCTAGATTATATACTTGGATATTTTCACTGTCTATATTATTTACAGTCGATATTACTTCACTTACCTTAAAAAAGATATTTTGACTGTCGATATTCTGTCTAGTCGATATTTTCTCCAAACGATATTTAAAACTCGATATTCTTTCCAGTCGATATTTTGGAGTCGATATTATGTCTGTGCACCCTATCCTTCTCCCTTAAATGGAATTTGTGCAATATAACTGGAGCGTAATATAGGCAATGTAAAAACTTAAAATGGATTATTCGTAAGATTCTGTTGGCTGTGATATCAACCAGGTTTTTGCACCAATATACCCATTGCTGGTCCGATAGTGTCAAGCCTAGTTGTGCTTCCCAGTGTGTGTGTGATGGTGTCTGGGGTGACTTATATGCTGTTTGTGTGCTGTGATATATAAGAGAGATGATGTGCTGAAGTGGTCCTGATTGCAGTATCTCAGTAATAGCAGTAATAGCAGAAGTACCTGCGGCTCTTGGAACTCTGGAGTGGCATCACTGACACTCTGATGGAGTCTCACATACATGAATAGCTCAATCGCTGTGGGTGTATTATTTCGAAAGAACTGTTCTTTAAATGGGAATATCCCATCGTCATACCGGTCTACCCATGTCTGTACCTGAAATTTATCTCGGACTTGCCTACATTTCCCTTTGTACATAAATTTTAGCTCCAGGTGATATTTTACAGGTAATCGTGGTGAATATAGCATTGGGATATCTACTTTATGGACAAGTTTTCTACATGCAGTCATAGTACATGACACCGCAGTGTGATCAGTATCTCACTTTTTCGGCTGTATGACAATGAACCCTGATAGGAGAGTGGGGTCCACATTTCCCATTTCGACTGCTTGATGTGGCATGAATGGGGGTGGACGGAACCAGTGTGTTGCATAATGTGCCTGTGCACACAGGTAATATAGCTCTAGATCTGGTACCTCAAATCCTCCTTGCTAAAAAGGAAGAGTCAGCACTTCCCATTTTAGCCTGGATTGCCTGCCTCCTCACACCACTCAAATCATGTGCATCATCAAGGCTGCAAAATATGGTTTCCCAGGACAATAAGGAATATTTGTGAACAGATTAAGCATTTTGGGTAGTATCGCCATTTTATTTAGTGACACTCTCCCTGCCATGGATAACAGCAGAGCTATCCACGTGTGAAGGCATCTGTCCGGGCATCTAAAGTTCTGCCGTAATTTAAACGCACAATTTCATCTCTAGTAATATTGATGCTCAGATATTTAACCTGTGTAGTGCTTCATTCCAAAGGATAATCTATTGCATGGGGAATTACCTTATTGTAAGAAGGAATATTTGCGATTTACTCCAGTGAATATATTTTCCGGAGAGTTCTCCAAACTTGATGAATTTGCTTAATAATGTGGATCTCTAATGTATAGAGTTATGTCATCTGCATATAAGGATATGAGGATATGCTTAGTGGGAGCCCGTTCTTTATGGCTTTGCCTCAATTTGGCTGCCAACGGCTCCATAGCAAGAGCAAATAATAGCAGAGATAGTGGGCCGCCTTGCCTCCTACCTCTGTTGATTTTAAAAGGTGATAAACGGGAGCCAATAAGGAAGACAGTAGCTAGGGCCTACTGGTATAATAGTTCTATTCATTTAGGAACTCTCAGGGGTAGTCCCATACAGAGGAGCATACCCGTGAGGTAGCTCCATTCCACAGAATCTAACTACTTAGTGGCATCTAAAAAAACTACCACTGCATCCAGTTCTGGGTCAATGTCTTGAATAATTGCGAACAGCGTTTAGAAGATATGCGATGTCACCCGTCCTGGTGTAAAACCAGCTTGGTATGGCAACGCCAGGTTACCGACCAAGAGATTTAACCTATTGGAGAGAACCTTGGCCAAGATCTTGGTGTCATAGTTGATTAAAGAGAATGGTCTGTAAGATTCCCAGTGCTCTGCTGGCTTTCCTGGCTTGCGCAGTGAGGTTATCATGGCCTCTCTCATGGTTAATGGCTGTATACCTTCCTCACTTGTCTCCTCAAATAGATTTTTTAAAATTGGGACTAAATGTACTGCATAAGTTCAACTCTACTGGAAGTCCGACCGAGCCAGGGGCTTATCCTGACTTCATTTCCAAAATGGCAGTGGATATTTCTTCTAACTCAAGATCTGCAGCCACAGAATTCTTGTTGGGATTAGCAGAAAAAGCTAAGTGCAAAATCCCCTAAATATGGAAGAAGGTTGAAGGGTTGCTTTCTTTGTGAGGTGTACAATGTGGAATAGTATGTTTATGAAAATGCTTAAATTGTCTGTGAAACCCCTAAGGAGCATGCTCTCTGCATCATAAATTTCAGTCACATATTTGGAGAACTGGGGTTGTCTGAAATAGTCTGCTAGGGCTTTCCTAGGGCGATCCCCTTTTCTGTAGTTTCGGACCTTATAGTATTTACCCTTAAACTTACATTTTCTCTCCGCTATGTCATTGTATTCAGTAATGTTATCTCTAAGGGCAGCTTTTCTAGCTTCTCCAGCAGTGGATGTAGTTATTTCCTGTTCTAGCATTTTGCTTTTGGCGTCCAACTTTTCTAGTTAGTTCCGGATGTCTCACAATATGCCTCCCCCATAGAGATGCAGAATTCCCTCATGGTAATGTTGAAGGCTTCGCATACCGTAGTGATTTTCCCCACAGAGTCTGTATTACATAAAAAAAATCTTGATTTTTTTGTCCTATTTCAACCTCAAATGCGGCATCCAGCAAAGCTGTTGGATTTAGCCTCCAATTGCTATATGGTGCCCCTCACCCCAGGAGAGCTAATACAATTTTTGTCGACGAGGGATCCGGGTATGTCCTAGCTAAGGGGGTCATTAGTATGACGGGCGGACTTTGTCTGCCCGCCATCCTGTCGGTATTCGGGACCGCCCGCCATATGGGCAGGGGTCCCGTGGGGGGTATTAGGATATGACCGCCACAGTGGTGGGCACATCCTGCATTTTTAGCATCTCTGCACCGCACGCCACAATGCTAAAAATGCATTTCAGCATTTGCATTTACAACACGGCAGGCACCGCGTGGTGCCTGCCGCTTTGTAAATGCAAATGAAGGGGGGTACCACAGGTACCCCCTGTGTGCACACCCCACGAATACTTCACTCTGGGGGCCCCCAGGGGGCCCCCAGAGTGAAGACTGCATGCCTTTCCGTGGCGGCATCGCTGCAGCGGAAAGGCGACCGGGGCGGAAAAGCGGCAGACGGTCTTTCCGTCCGCCGGAGTCCCCCCGCCATACTAATATGGCAGGGGGAAAACGAGTGTGGATGTCAGGCAGATTGCCCCCGCCAGGCTGGCGGTGGCTACTGCCAGCCTTGCGGGGGCAATCTGCCCTACATCCTAATGGGCTCCCAAGTGTTCAGCCTGTTCAACCTGTTCAACCTATTTCCCATTCTTCTAGAAATTATCCAATAATCCAATGTGGACCATGTTGAATGCACCGCAGAGTAATGTTTACCTTCTCTAGAGGTGGGGTTTAGGTGCCTCCATGCATCCAGCAAGTAGTTGTCCGCTTTAAATCCTACTATCGACCCCTGTGCTGCTGTTCGACTTGGCCCTTTTGGCAGGTTTACCCCCAAACATTTTGCTTTTAATTATGACCTTATACTAGTTGTTTTTGGCTTCTGCGCACTTTAACACTGTGTCCCAGTGTAAAGTGCGTGCGCACTCTAGGTGCATGTTGTGAGATTAGCCTGCCTCCCATTGGAATGCATGTGGAATGCGTGTGTCCATGGTAGTTCCTGATGTGTGGGGAGTGCAAGGGAGAGTTTGGATGGGGAGAGGGGTTGAGCTCAACAAAGTGCTCCAAAACCAGTTGCATCTGGTCTTCCCTTAACCCTGCACCCTCCAGACAAAGCACAAATGTGTATAAAAAGGGACTGTGACCCCTTGTAAAGGTGGTTCTCTCTGGATCCTATTTTGAGGGGGCCTGCTGCTGCTGCTGGGCACCAGGAGCTTCTGCCACTGGGGACTGCCTCCCTGTTGGAGGGCCCTGTGAGCAGGCCCCTAAGCCCCTCCTTTGCCCCCCCCGCCTTTATTCTTTTCCCTGGAGACTTTGAGCTGGAACACCTGGGAAGCGCTTTATTCACCTTTCATAAGGAACACTGTGTTGTGTTTCCAGGATGAGCCACTCTTCGGTTTTCAGCTGCAGCGAGGAGTTTCACCGTGGAGTTCCCCTGCATATCTGCTGATTTTATCCCTAGCGGATGCCCACCCCGCCAGGGACTGTGTGGTGGAACGGGAGACTACCCCGTATGCTGCCGCTTTTATTACCTAAATCCGCCCACCCCGCTTATTTTATAATATTGCACCGGTGCCAACCCCGCGACTTTGCGACACTTTTATTTCTATATATGTCCATAGCAGGTGTCCACCCCGCCAAGGACCCTGTGCCTGAAGTGGGTGCCTACCCCGCAGTTGTGTGCAGCGAAGCGGGTGCCTACCCCGTATTGCCTGGCAGAAGAGGAGGAGACCACCAGGAATCCCGAGGACCGCCGCGCTGCCCGCGGCGACCCAGAAGCGGAACCTGGCCTGCCCTAACAGGGGGCAGGGCCTGAGGGGACAAGGAAGTCAGTGCCAGCTGAAGCTGGGCTCCCGGGAGGAAAGGGAGAGCCCCGTGTCGCGTGGCGTGACCCGTGTAGGAGTCTGAGACCCGGGTGGGAGCCTACCCCACGCTGGGCCGAGCCAGAGGAAGAAGCTGGCATTTCCCACGGGGCTCCCGAGAGTGAGGGAGAGCCCCATGGTGACCAGCGGAAGAAGCAGGACAGCAAGAAGAGGAGTCCCGACGTGCCCAGATGAGTGTGGGCGCCTCAGGGTGGGGAAAGCTCCAATCCAGTTGTAGAGCAGCTCCGGAAAGCAGCGGGCCGCTCCAATGAACAAGGGACCATTTCTGTTAGAGCCCACGAGGCTCCAACCAGGGTAAGGAACCTCAGAGCGGCCCCGGATGGCAGCGGGCCGCTTCACCGTTTAGTGGGGCATTTTTCTGTGGTTGTAGAGCGGCCTTGGGAGGCAGCGGGCTGCTCCAACGTTATTCTAAACATTTGGGGGCATTTCTTTTGATGGGCTGTTAGCCCAGAGTGCCCGCGCTGATCTTCCCGGCTGCCCCACATGACCGGGGGCAGCTGCCACATTTCTTTTGGGAGCATTTCTTGGTGATTCAGAGCCCACGCGCTCTAGCGTGGTTTGGGGCATATTTGTTTAAGCGCCCACGTTGCTCCCACGAGTGCTTGGGGGCATTTTGCTGATTGAAGAGCCCAGAGAGAGGGCTCAGGAGGCACGCTGGTGTCCAGATTCCTTTCCACAGCTGCCCAGCACTTAGTGGGCAGCTGCAACGTTTAGGTGGTGCCCTGCGCATTGCTGCATTTGCATCTTGTAGCCCGGACATTCTGGACTAAGGGCCTTTGAGCCCCACGAGAGGCCAAGATGGCTGGGGGACAGTTTTAAGTGTTGTGCCCTCGCTTAGGGTACAGGGTTATGCCTCAGGTGTATTTTTGAGCAAGGTGATTGCCTACTGGGTTTATGATAATTGCCTAATGTGATTTTTTGCGTGCAATGCCTTTCTGCCTGTTTTAGACACCTTCATGTGTTTCTTATGCTTAGGAGATTGTTTTGCCTACTATAGTGTATACTAGTGAGTTTATGTTTTCCTGCGTGATCTATGCCTAAGGTGATTAGTATTGCGTAGTATATTCCTACCTTTTACCAGTGGTTATTGGTTGAGTTCTACAATTGTTATTTTGTGCTACAGTTGTTCTAAGTCCTATTTCTACTGAGTACTGATTGGGACAGTGTCCCTCGTGTCCCTGTCCTTTGTAAATGATCCCCTATAAATACTGCCCAGTGCCAGTTGGCACTGTGTATGTCTGTGATTATAATCTAATGTGTTTATGGTAATACAAAGGCAATTTTTTATACATAACCTTGTGTGGAGTTCCTTTTTGTGGTGTGCCTAGTGTGTTGCTGCTGGGTGTGTGTGTTGCGCAAAAGCTTTACACATTGCCTCCGGGATAAGCCTTACTGCTCATGCCACTTTGCCAAGGGGGTGAGCAGGGGTTAGCTTGGAGTGTAACTCCCTTGCCCTAACTTGAGTGGTGGTTTCTGCCTGGCTTCGGCGCAAGCCTTAGCCAAAAAGAAATCCCATTTCTAACAGCTGCAGTGTAATGTTTTGGTGTCTGGTGAGATCCGTCAAGTGTGGGTACCAGGGCAGTATTGAAATCCCCTCCCCATAGTATATATGTCGAACCAATATTTTCCCCCATAGTATAACAAAGAAATGTGGGTCATCTACATTGGGACCATAGCAATTGACGATTGCAAGCATGTGGGTCCACAGGCAGCCACACATAATGCAGTATCTACCTTGTGAGTTTTGTAAAGAGCCTCCTTGAACAAATGGTGTATGTAGAGTAAGATGAAAAGCAACGATGTACCGCCCAACCAGCAGCAACCTTTAGGGTAATGGGGGGGGTCTAGGTTTGTCTCTTGCAATAATTCAATATGTGTCTGATGCCGGTCTATGTACGCCAGAACATAGATGGGCAAATTTACAAGAAACTGACGAATCTGTATAGATGCCTCAGTTTCCCAGTGTCTGAGTGAAAAACCTTTGCGCCAGCATAGATGTGCCGTATTTAAAATATGGCGCACTATGGCACAAGGATTGACATATGCGTCAGAAATTCTGACGCATCTGTTGTTGGAAAAGTAACGCATTGCTGAAATTGTGTTGCAAGCATGACGCAACTTCAGCACTGCATGATGTGGCCTGTTTCCAATACACTACATCACTCCTTAAGCCTGCTTCAAACAGGCGTACATTTTTGATGCAGTGGTGTCCTAAAAGTCATGCAATGAAATGTTGTAGATTTCATTGCATCACTTTTACGAGGCTTTCCTGCGTGGGAACGCCTAGCCTGCATACATTATACCTGATGCAGGTATAATGTCATACAGGGTTTTACAACATGCCACATCTCCCTAGATGTGTCACGTAGTAAATTTGCTGCATTTTTTAAGCTGCAGCTGCGTCACAAAAGTGATGCAACAGCAGCGTAAAAATAATGCAAGGGGCTTGTAAATCTGCCCGCTGTATTTTTCGAACCCTCAAACATTACAGTACAACAAGTTAATATTAGTGAATCGCTGTGATCATAAGAGTTTTAGTACTTCTAGTATTGCCACAATATACACAACAACTGTCTAGCGTTTCTCTGGTAAACTGCCATGGATTATCTTGATACTGTGAATGCTGCCCCAACCTTCCCTCTTCCCATTCTGACTTCCCCAACTTGTCGGGAATACAAGACCCACCCATTGATAACATTAAAAACAAATATACCCAGTAATGCTGCTCATCTGCAAGGGGCAGTAATAACAAAAGACAAAAGAAAAAGATAGAGAGGGGCTATCCCTTGTAGGTGCAGCTAGGGGGCTCACAGTGACCCTCCTCTCCATTTTGACCAGTTTACTAAGGGTCTATCGAAGAGTAGGGGTGCAGAGGTGCCTAGACCTATGGATATAGTTCACTGCCAGGGAAGGAAATAGAATAGAAAAGAGAGACCCCAAAGATCTGTGTGCCAGCTGAATTACCAGTTGTGGAGAGAAGGCCTTGGCACTAAATACCTCACATAGCAGCTGTTCGATGAAGTCTTCCATGCGGCTTGTATTTGTACTTTTGGGAATTTCTGGTGTGCGTACCTTGTTCTTGCACACACACGCTTGTAAACCTTCATTCTTTCCCGCAATCAACTTCAACAGGTGGTTCAGTTGAGAGATTTGTTTTTTACTGCTTACTGTTGTGTCTTCCAGTTCGGAAATCAATTTTTCGGCCTCCGTGATTCTGCAATCCTGTTTTTTGATCTTGTGTACAATGGTGTCCATTCAAGCAGACATGGTGTCCATGTTAGACTCTGTGGACATGAAGCTGTTTTTCATGGTGATGAGCAAGGCTTTTCAGTCATCCTCTTGGCTCTCCAGAAGGGCTTCAACCCCAGTTTGCTCCTCCGGCTGCATACAGGTAGTTTGCCGGGCCTCAAATGGTATTTTACACTGTTTGCCCTGAGTTCTGCCCATTTTCCCCACTTGATGGTCAGGTCCGATTGCCGGCACTATCCCTTGAATGGGCTTGCCTTTAGGAGATGGATTGGTAATAGGTGAGCAGCTTATAATACATCAAGAATTGAGGTGGGGAGTCTTGTCACTGATGCTGGGTGTCCTACACCTTGCTCACAGGTATCTTGCAAGTTATATGAATGGGCTAATGAGAGGTACCAGGGTGAGAGATCGGGAGCCAGGGACAGGCCTAAATAAGTAAGTATTGTTCTCCAGAGGTCATTAAGATGGCTACTGATGCTAGCAGCTTTTAAAAGTGTCTTGAAAATATCAACAGGCCCCCAGGTTTACTTCTCCTTAGCTTAGGGATGCAAGCTTACTGCAGTTTACTTCCCTTAGTAGGGGAGCCACTGTGTTATTCTACGTTTCCACTGTGGGATGATTTTCTCAATTCTGCCCTTTCCTCCTGCCTCAGTGGTGTGAAAGCAGGCGCGGCCCATGTCACGTGTGCAGTACTGGTCTCACATGGTTTCAGGGCCCGCAGCACCACTATCCATCATGCGCTCTTTTCGCAGCCGCAGCTTACATCTGGGTGTTGCCCCGCATCAGAGTTCTGCAGGACAAGGAACTGCTTCCTCTCACTCTCCAGCGAAGTTGGTCGTGAAATCCACACATTTGACTGCACTGTTCCAATTGGTTAGGTAGGATTTTTGTTTGATTTTGGATCCGGCTGCAGGAGCCTCACCTACGTGCGGCCATCTTGAGCCATCTTGAGCGTTCGCCCCCTAGCTCCTCCATGGTGAGGTGGTTTTTAAGTGTGACAATTAAAATTTTTAAAAAAAATACAAAAAAAAATGACAGGGTGATGCAGGTGTGTGCTAGGTGATAAACAACATGATTTCTTTCAGGTACACAAAAATTTGCTCAAATGGTCTACACGCCCGGGACCCCACAAGGAATTTAGATTAGAGACTATTATACTGTGTTTTTGTTTTAAACAATTATCTTTTCTACAAATGTAGGTAACCCTGCAATACAGAAGGACTCATATTCATGTGAGAGCATTATGCCTCATTAAGGTACATGGAATGCATATATCATAGGAAGAGCCCGGAAGATGGCCACAGACCCACGTGGGCTTTTTTCTGAGGGCCAAAACATGTTGGCAATAATCAGGGTTGATTGAGAAAATAATGCTCAATTAGAACCCCGTACTTATATTTTAACAAACCCACAGTACCCTAATAGTAAATAGCATTTCTGGTGGGTTATACCATGGGATGTTTTTAACTTTCTCATTTTAACTGGACCCCTGCTTTATCCAGATAGATGTTTTACATAATAACTCCCATTCGTGGTCAAGTTGCCCTGGTGGCAGGACCATACCAGGGGGTGGATAGGGTCTAATGATGAAGCATGCCACTATTTAGTGGGCGAAGCGTCTACTTCAAAATCTTTAGATTTTCCAGTAGGATTTCTAAGTGGTTTCCTTGTATCTTCTAGTAAAGAGCCTGGCTGTCCTTTTGTGTGTAGATTGTCGATAAGGCTAACCCTTCTCACAGCATGATGCAAGCTCATCACAGGGGTATTAGCTTGAATTATCGGCAGTTATGGAGGGCCAAGCTTTTCAGAAATGTATGTATGTGACTGCCTGCAACTATGGGTTGACAAGAAGCCTTTGTTTGTGAAGCAGGAGTCATGTGTTTGCTGTTAATTTGGAAAGTATATTTAATAGAGAGTGTTTGACAGTTTTTAAGACTCCTCTGATAAGCAAACGTTCCTTGAGCAAATATCAATTTAGTCCTCATTTTAAATTGAGATATTCAACTTATATTTGGGTGTCAGGTTTGTCAGAAAGATCTTTGCAGAATAGTATTTCCCAAGTCAAAATGTTAAAGATTTCAAGTGATTGGTGGGTGCATGTGTGAACTTTTTACTTTATAGTTGTGTGTTAGCTGTGTATAGCAATATAATTCTTAGTTTCTTTGCTATATCTGTAAGAAGACTGCCCAATGTATGTCCAAGAGCTAAAGTGAAACTATCAGACTCAAAATATGAGCTACCTTTAGCACTATTTAGAGCTCAGAAACAGCAAGTTACATCATTATTACATATTAGTGGCAGCATCGGCCACAGCCTAGGTAACAGAATTCCCCGAGCTGCTGTTCCTGAAATGATACTACAAGGATGCCTGTTCTCTCTTCATAGCTGCAGTGCAAATCGGAGACTCCTAAGAACATTCTGCAGATCTGCCAGATTTAGGAGGAAATATTCTGATATGCTGTGCACTCATCACTGGGTTTAGACACAATACCTTCTGTGGCCTATAGATCTGCCTGCTTTGAACAGCATTGCTTGTTTTCACACCAAAAGAAATGTCCAACTAAATGTAGCTCTTTAACGGACAAAACTTGTTTTAAATGGCATCCTCATTGTCTTGATCTAGCCAGTACGGTTCTTTGGTGACATCACTGCAGAGAAGCTCTTTAATTGTAAATTACATTTATATGGTGCTTACTCCCCCTGGTGAGGTATTCGAACACTCTGTGGTAAGTAGCACACTACTACAAAATCCACAATTAGATGTAATAGTGAAAAGATCAGTAATATATGCTTCCTTTGTCATTTATGTATTGGTTGTGGTATGTAGAAAAGTGCCTCTTTTGTCATGGTTAGCCCCAACTTTTTGACTGATGCATGATGTGAGTTTGAGTGTATGTGCACTAGGCCTTGTAACCAGGTCACCAATACCAGATCTCCTTCCCTAAAATTACTTCAGTCCCATTGTAAGCCCCTAGTAAATGGTTCCCCTAGGACCTACGGCTTAGGAACTAAAGAGGGTCACTAAGGCTGTAGCATGTAGTGTGCTACCCTAGGGACCCCTCACCAACACTGTGCATGCTGCCAGTGCATGCTGTGTGTCTTGGTGCAGAGAAAACGAAGAGCTAAAATGCCATGCCCATAGACACTGTATAAGATATAGGTAAGCCTTCACTACAACAGACCTTACAACCCTAAAGCAGGGTGCACTATATGTCATGTGTGGGCATACTGCTGCCCTCATTCTACTAGACCTCTCTGCAGCCTTCAACACCATCTCCCACCGCACTCTCACCACCAGACTCCATGATGCCAGCATACAGGGAACCACCCTCATTTGTGTCCGCTCCTTCCTCAATGGCCAAATCCAAAGAATCAGACTTCCGCCTCTCCTCTCCGAACCCACAGAGATCAACTGAGGAGAACCCAAATGATCATAACTCAGCCCCACTCTCTTCAACTTCTACATAGCCTCCCTCCCCAACATTGTCAGACGCCATGGCCTCAGCATGTTATCCTATGCCACGATACCCAGCTCATCATCTCATCCCTTAAGGATCTCCACAAGACTCAGCTTCCAGGAAGGAATCAAGGACGTTGCATCCTGGATGACCATCAGCGGTCTGAAGCTCAACTCAGAGAAGACAGAAGTCCTCGTCCTCGGACCCACCCATTTAGTATTAGATAACACCTGGTGGCCCCCTACCCTCAGAAATACCCCACTACCATTGACCACACTGACAGCCTTGACATCATACTCAAGTCCTCCCTTATCATGACCGAACAGATCATACTTGCTTCAACACCTTCCACATCCTTCGCAAGACCTTCAAGTGGATCCCCCAAATGCAGAAAGACCTTCACCCATACACTCATAACAAGCAGACTGGACTATGGAAACATCCTCTATGCCGGAATCAACAAATCCCTCTCCACAAACTCCAGACCATCCAGAGCACTATGGTCAGACTCGTCCTCAGCATCCCACGACATGAACACATGACCAAGCACCTTCAAGACCTCCAGTGGCTCTCCGTTGAGAAGAGAGTAACCTCCAAGCTACTCACTGACACCTACAAATCCCTCAACAATACCGGACCACAATACCTCAATAAAAGAGTCTGCTTCCACGTACCCAAGGGAGACGTCCACTCTGCGGCCCTCACCCTTCTGAAACCCCATGCATCCATAAAGCTAGAGCAGGTGGAAGAGCTTTCTCCTACATCCCAGCAAAGAACTGGAACGAGCTCCTGCTCAACATCAGACATTCCCCCAACAGTGTACAGCTTCAGGAAAAGCCTCAAGAACTGTCTCTTCAGCTGACTCAGAGCGGCACGCCTCCCCCTAGCACCTTGAGACCCTCACGCATGAGTGGGGTGCTTCACAAATTCCTGATTGATTGATTGAGAGGTGCTTCACAACTCCTCCAGCCCTGGATGGACTTCATGGGCCGGAAGCTTCAAAGGTGGTGCCACCTTTGAAATGCAACATAGGCATCTCCAGTTAGTAGAGGATGCATACCTTCACTTTCCTGCTCCACATTTGGCAGGATGAAAGTCAGGAAAATTAGTTAAATAATGAGGAGTGCTCAGACTCAGCTTGCTCCACCCCCAAAGTGGGGCAGACAATGTAGAATCTAATTTTGCAACTCCACCATCTTGAGATGATAGGGATAGACCTATCAGGGCAGTGCCCTCCCCACAGGAAATGGTCACTTAGACAGTGTAGACAATACCTTTTGTTCCAGACCTCCTACAATGAAGGTTAAGAAGAAAGAGTCCAATCCATACTCTAACTACCCAGGATGCAGACACCCATCAGTGGACTTCAAGACGCCTGAAACCAGCTTTGTGAGTGGTCTAGCTGTCCTGTAGTCATCCATGCAACCAGCCCATCCCTGACTGCAGGGAACCTAAATGTGCATCATGCTTGATAGCCCTATCTGCTCTGTGCCCAGCCCGCTTTTCCTGGCTACTGACAAATAAGGGTGGGCGTAGTTCGCGAAGTAGCGCTATGCGAAGCTACGCGAAGTGCACTTCGCACTACGCGAACTTCATGTAGCACTACGCGAGCTACGTAGTAGCATGCTCGCACTGTGCAATATGCATTTTCAATGATTGCACAGTGCGAACAAGCATCCGGCACTGTGCAATCATTGAAAACGGCATCTTGCACAGTGCGAGCTGTAGTTTTCTGCTGCTCGAGTAGATTTTTACTCGAGCGGCAGCTTTCTCAACGCGTACTGGTAGTTTCTCATCTCGAGCATGCACGACCACTCGCAATGAGAAACCTGACCTCCTCGCGTTGAGAGAGTCTCGCTGGGATGTCATTTTGCTTGCTCGCAGTCGCGAACATGACGTTGAGGACCGCGAACAAGCAAAAAATGACCGCGGCGCTACGTGTGTTCGCACTGTGCTACGTGCAGCTTGCGTAGTGCGAAGTTGCGCAAACTTCACCCAGGGTTACTGACAAACCAGCTGCACTTCATGGTCCCACATGGTCCCACATGGTGCCAGGACCCTTGTGACCTGCTACCCTGAGTCAGATCCTCTGGACTTGCCTTTAAGTCCTCCTGTGCAGTGCATTTTCTGGTGGCCCCTTTTTGGTAGTGCACTTGTTGCCAATGACCTCAGTACACTGCTCCTGCCAAAATCCATGACACTCCCGATCTTTTGCTGCTGGAACATTGGACCAGGCCTTGTGATCGACCTGAAATAAGAAGGTGAACTTCATGAAAGCATTGCTTAATTTTATATGCAATTTCCTATTTTTCCTCATTGACTTTCATTGTGCAACAGTATTTAATTTTGCGAACTTGGAAAAATCACAACTAAGAAAGTACTTACCTTAGAATGTGTTCTTCCTGAATTATTAATTGTTTTTTTTTAATTTATTTTGATTGTCACAAATTCATTGTGAAGTTTGCCATTTCGTAACTGACAATCATCACAATACATATATTCCAGTTTTACTGGAAATTCTTTTAAAAGTGTAAAACATATATACATATGCACACATTTTACAAAATGTTTGACAATAACTGTTCACTAACACACATTTTAAACTTGTGGATTTGTAATAATTTTTAAAGTAAACCACTATAAAATTGTATTTCTTGTTTTTAAGATGACATCAGTAGTTGCCAATATCACTTGACCTTGAAACAAAGACTTTTTTAACATTCCTTCTGGTTATAGCAAAGCTGTAGCTAAATTTGTCAAGTTCACCATGTGCACCAAAACCTTGTCACGAGGAACAGCAGAAAATCAATCATGTTTTACAACATCCATGCTCTACCATTTAAAAACTTTCTTTTTTTTGTTAACAAGTCTTTATTGAGACACATGTTTTTTACCATTTACAAGCGTCCCCCCCAGTGCACCCTGACCTCCCTTCCCCCCACCACTTCCCCCAGGCATGTTGCTGCTTGATGTTTATACATTGTTAGGCAAATCAATAACATCATAGATGTTTCATTACATTTTGACACATTTTTCTTCGACATTCCCAAGCTACGATTAAGACTTCTTGTTTAGTCCCTTCCTTTTATAGATAGCTATCTCTAGGCTATATGCGGCCAGTAGTTGTGCCCGCCATTGTTGGAAAGCCGGTGGGTTTGGGTCCAACCAGGAAGAAGCCAGACATATTCTGAGCAATAGCAATAAATATCAGCCCTTGCATATACTTTGGTTGGATGTCTCCATTTACTACTAACATTATTTCTCCCATGGTAACTTCAATTCGTGTTTTAAAGATTTTGGATAGGAAGGTGGAGATTTCCCTAGGCAGAGGCCAAAGTGTGTCACAAGTAGCGAATATATGTATTATGTCGACCCCGTATAGCGCACACCGCGGGCATTCTGTGCCTTTGCCTGAGCCCCATTTAGCTATCTTATTTGGTGTGTAGTACAGCTGGAACGTCTTATAGAATTAGGCTTGTAATGTAGCCGACATGAACAGTGATTGGCATAATTTGTAGGTTCTCTGGCTTATCCCCTCTGTTATCTCCAGTTTGTCCTGTCATTTTACAATGAAATTATTCATGTCATCGGGGAGAGCGGTGGTCAAACTATCGTAAATTTCCCCAATCTTAACTATCTTGTTTTTGTTGAATAATTGGATGGTCTGGATTCTCTGAAATTTAGATTGTCTGCCACTTTTTTTCATTAAACAGTCTCTAACTTGCAGATATTTAAAAAAATCTCTGTGGTCCAGCGTGTATTCACTTTTTAACTCTTTGAATGATTTAAACCCTGTTGGGGAATTGAAGCATCCACACTGGGTAGTCCCTGCCCTTAGCCATTTATTCATGCATGCATCATTAAAGATCTCTGGTAGATTGTTATTTCTAAATAGGATGGTATAGTAGGAAAACCTCCCGATTCCCAGGAGTTTGCGTATATGATTCTAGGCTGTATGGATGCCTGCTAATGTTTTAAAGCGCACTCTTTTATAATAGCAGTTGTATGTGAGTCGCCATAGATGCTCGCTAGCCTCGTTACCCAAGATGAGTTTCTGTGGTGTTGGAACCTCTCCATCTTGTCTGTTACTCCCATTTGGGGAAAATAGTACAGTGCCATATTTCAAGATCATAGCCCACAAATAGACTTTGAGATTAGGCATGGCTAGACCACCTCTATCTTTTAGGAATGAGATGTGTCTGAGTGCCCTACGCTGTCTTCATATATTACCTATATCTTTAAAAATCTGATGGGTGAACTCTAAGTATATGGCCCTAAAAAAATACAAAGATTTATGAAAAAATATTTTTATTGCGTTGCATCTGCCCGCTATAGTTCGGTGCAGATTGTGTAGTCTATTGAGTTCCTTTTCAGTTTGTTTCATGAGTTGTTCCAGGTTGACCTTAACCAGTTTATCTAGGTTGGCAGTTGTATTGCCCCCGAGATATGTAGTGTTTTCCACTATCCTATCGTCCCTGTAGGTAATTTTATTGTTGATAACTATCTGTGTTTTGTCCTGATTCAGGTTATACCCAGAGATCTCCCCAAACTGTTTTAGCCTCCTCTTCCATTACTTTTACTGCTTCTCTGGGATCACTTATGACCAGCAGGATGTCATCCGCATAGGCTAGAGTCTTGGTGTCGCCATTTGGGGTTTTAAGTGGTGGGATTGCCTGATTAGTTTCCAATCTGCGGATAAAAGGGTCGTAAAAATTGCAAGTAATAGAGGAGAGCAAGGGCATCCCTGACATCGCCCCGTTATTCATTACAACTGCTTTGAGATTTGTGTATAGCTTACGAATGGCATTTAAGAACTATTCCCAAATTCTACTCTTTGACATTGCAGTCCATAGGTACTGCCAGGAGACCCTGTTGAAGGCTTTCTCTGCGTCTACTAAATATGAGTGCCATAGGGTCTCCGTTATGTCAAAGAGTGTGATCACCCTAGTCTGTGCATGGTCAGTGGTGGATCTTCCCGGGAAAAATCCATGCTGGCGAGGTGACACAAATGTATGTGTAATTGGTGCGAGTCGGCTAGCTAATAGCTTTGAGTGGATTTTAAAGTCACAATTTATTACTGTGATGGGGCGATAGGATCCCAATTCTCTTGGATCTTTGTTTTTCTTTGGAAAAACTACAATTTTTGCCCGAGCCCATCATCCATGCGGATGCCTTCCTTGAAAGACATGTGTTATTAGATTGCTTACAATTCCTTTTAGTGGTATAAAAAATTTTGCAGAAAATTCTATTGGTATTCCGTCCAGCCCGGCAGCCTTCCCAGTGGCTAAGCTATTTATTGAAAGTAATATGTCTTACCACTGTGGTGTTTCATCTAGTCTATCTTGGTCTTCCTGTAGCAGCTGAGCTATTGTAGTCTGCTCTAGATGTCTCTCAATCTCGTCTTGCCTTTTATTAGTTCCCTTATATAGTTCTTGATAAAAGTTTTGGAATGCCACTATTATTGCTTTCAGGTCTTGTTTAAGGCCCTCTTTAGGATCTTTAATCTCCTTGATCAAGTTTGCAGTGCCTTGCTGTCTTGTGCGAACTGCCAGTTGATGTCCCACTTGCTCACTCAGTTCATATGTGTTCTCTTTATTCATTGTGGCCTTGCACACTGCCTAATCTCTGAAGATATTGTTGATTCTGTTTCTTGCAATAGCCACCCCACTTAGCGCCTCTTAAAATGTCCTGTCTAGCTTGTACTGCCCTTATGAGTCCCTCCTATGCTTCCGCCAATTTCCCCTGCAGCATTCCTATTTTTTGTTTAGCTTCTCCATTAGATTTATGCGAGAATCGTACGGTTTCTCCGCTTATTCCTGCCTTAAGAGTGTCCCATACTATTTCTGTTGATGCGCTACCCACATTGTCCTCCAGAAACTTGGGTATCCACTTATTTATAAGTTGGCAATATTCTTCCTTTAGGAGTAGGGCCCTCTCAAATGTCCATATGTTTTACTCGAGTTGTATCCCTTCACTGTTGACACTCAGAATTAGGGGGTTATGATCCAAAAGGACACGAGGTAGTCTATCTAGTAGGAATTTTAGGATCATGGTGCTAGAGACAAACATATAAACTAGCCTAGCGAGTTTGACATGTGGGTTAGAAAAAAACTTAAATCCTGGATTGTTAGGTGGGTTGGCCTGCCAGCAGTCCCATAGCCCATGAGTGGTACATAGTTCTTTGAGTGCTCGAAATACCCTTGGTTTCCTTCCTTTATATGCAAAACCAGATCCCAATGACCAGTCAGACAGTAAGTTAAGGTTAAAATCTCCACAAACAATCAGAGGGAATGACCAGTGAGCTAATTAATTTATAATAAAACCTGGTATATATGGATCATCGGTGACGCTCCCGTATTTGGAGCATATAGTTCGTTTTTTCCAATGACTTTACTGGCACTCCTTGATTGCCCACCGCCCAAGTTTTTCAGCTGCTAACTTGGTGAATTGCAACCCTCCTCCTGTTGCCAGAATGGCCATCCCCATGTCTTAGTTGCCTGTGTTGTGGCTACAATCAATCTATACTCAAGGGTTTTCAAGAGCTGCCGTTGAGATACCTCCACATGCGTCTCTTGGAGACATGTATTATTAGCCCCTATTGATCTTAATCCCACTGCTACTCTCTGCCTTTTTTTCGGGTTGTTGAGGCCACAGATGTTGATAGATAACACTCTTATCTTAGGTGTAGGAGGTCACCCCAAATTTTTGCTTTTTGCTTCACTGGTTTATGACTTAATGTGGATGTGGGCCTGCTAATCAGACCCACAGCCTGCTGTTCTCTCTCTAAATTGATGCCAATGCACTTTAGGTGCATTACGAAATTGGAACTGCTTCACCTTATTGGCCCCTGTAACAGTGTACCCAGGTACCCAGGGCATAGGTGCTTCCAAGGCCTACCAGGGTCTGCAGCACGTATTGTGCCACCCCTGGCCTGGCCTCCATATTTGACACAACTGGCTGATCACTCAGCTGAGGTAAGTCGGTGTAACCACCCCTTACTTAGGTATAGTATGCCTATGCCTAACCTAAAATGGACACATATGTTCCTATCAGCCACTCCTATGGAAGGCCTCATCAATCCTGGAGGCAGAGTGCTTGGAAGTATGTGAGATGTATTCCTAAATCTACCCTTATATAAAGACACACAGTAACCTATAAGACACTCCTATAGCAGGCCTTAACAATCCTGGAGGCAGAGTGCTTGGTTATGTGTGAGATGGTGCTCTAGCATGAGCTGAGCCTATCTGCAGCTTTCGGAACCATGTCCTTTAGCTGTTTCATGATACTGCCATACCATTACTCTTAAGTGCATTATAATCCTCGCGGTTAAATGCTATCTTGGGTTTGTCTTTATCAAAACATGTCGAGTAAGGTGTCATACGAATTGGAATACTACCCCCTCGCCAGTTCTGGCAACGGGGGTAGCATTCCACCCTTCTAGAGGGACACGACATGTACATAACCTGAACCCCGGTTAAAGTTAAACTGAGCCTCAGCATCACAAAATGGATGCTGCCACCAAAGACACAAGTCTGACCTCCTGCTGCTGTGAGTCCTTCCAGCGAGGGCAGCTTGGACAAAGGGTTTTCTGCCTTGGGAGGTGCTAGCACCACCCCAGACAGGATTTTGTGTATTGGGTAGGACAGGGCTGAATAGAATCAGACATGCCTGGGGCACACAAGGTGTCCCCGTGCATAGGCCAGTTCAAACCGGTGCTGGGGCTTTCCAGCCCCAGTCCTGGCGTGAAGCTGGACAAAGGAAAGGGGGTGTAACCGCCCCCCTTCCTGGTCCCACCCAGAGGAGGGACCTAGCAGGTGATCCGGCCACTAGATTTGAAATAAGAGTAGGAGCTGTGTCCTGAGACTTCAGATCATCCTGAACTCGACTTGAAACTAAGAAGAAACTAAGAAGAAAACTGGACTTCGACATTCTGCTGCACAGAAGACTGAAGAGAATCTCCCTTGTGGCCAAGGAGTGACCACCCTCTGAATACAGGCACCAACCAGCAACTCGACGTCTGCTTTGCCGCTGACTCCCACCGGAGCCCGAGCCCAGAGCCTGACTAGACCCAGACTCCCAGACATCTCACAGCCCGATCCACAGTCCCTGCAAAGAAGGGACCCGTGGAGGCACTGAGAGACGTGGGACCGGACCTCCTAAAAGAGCACCGAGAAGCTGATTGCGCAGCACCCGAGACACCCTCGATGCTGTGCTTTGGGGTTTGAGAAGCCTCAACAACCTCGAGCAGCTCTTGCACCGAAGATCAGCCCCCCAGCATCTCCACGATCTGCGTGGAACCCTTTTGCACTGTGCCACTCGACGCGCCATCCCGGCCACTTGCCACGTGGCTAGCGACCATCTTGGCAACGAAAACGACAAACTACACCACTGGTCTGGTTGCTCCAGACTGGCCCTTGCTCCCCTGAAAAGGAGCACCAGCTCTGACCTTGCTGGTCCGAGTGAAAAGCTTGAATCACTTCCTGGGTGGCTTGCTTTAGCCAAGGCCTGTTTGCTCCAATCAAGTTGCCGACACTGACATCAGCGAGAGCCTTTGTGGGTCAGCTCGTGACCAACGCCTGGACATCCTTGACCTCTTCGTGTCCACGTGGCTGCAGAGACAATCTTCACCTCATCGCCTGTTTGCACCCAACATTGCCTGGTTCCTTGCTGGTTCCACGGTAGTCACTGGCTAGTGACTTTGAACATTGTCCCCTCTGCTTTCAGGTCTTCACCTCTTCAGATCCACCCTTGGATCCACCGGAACTCTTCACGACGACCCGCCTGCAGCATCTTCAGCTCCAAGCACCATCGACCGGCGTGACGAAACCCGACACTACTTCGCACCTGTGCACCCGCTTCCTGTGGGTGAGGTAACTCAGCAACGCCGGTGTTCCCACACTGGTGTACACCTCTAATGCCTGTGTCTAAAGTTTTATCCTTGTAGGTCCATCGGAAGGTTCTTAAAACACTAACTTTGTAACTTTTACGCACCATTGACTTAACATTAGTGCATGCGTGCACTTTGAGCACTGCACCCGAGTCCCGCGGGCCTTTCCCGACTTCATCACTGCTAGTCCCGAACAACTCCAGTGATTCCCCAGGCCCTAGGCCTCTTCACTTTCCCCATAGTGGTTCTTCTACCACTATTTTAGTATATGGTTTAGGTGGCCCCTAGGGCTCATCCAAAATTGTGCAACTTTTGTATATTTAAACTGTGTTTTGTTTTAACGCATTTGCTTCTGTGCTCATAAAGAGTATAGGGTATATTTGTAGAAATAAATCTATATATATTTTCAATATATATCTGTGTGGTGTCCTTTCATTTGGTATTCAAGGGGATTGTGTATTGTAAAACAGCTTGCTTCACATGCCTTTACAGAGTTTAGCCTAAGACTGCTTAGTACATGCTACCCCTAGGATAGCTTGTCTATAAGGTTGACTTTACAACCTCCACCATAAGGGTTGCTTGGCATGGTACAAGGTGATCACTAGAACTAGTGAGCATCATATACCAGGCCAACTTCTAATATTAGGATGTAAGGTTTTGGGTACGACCCCTCCTTAGATTTACCACTTTTTCATGCCGTTTATTCTCCCCTAGATAGATAGGTGAGCCATTAGATGCGACATCTTTGATTTGACCTGACTGTGTGCTCTTTACTAACAATATGCCTGTGTTCTTTCCCCAACCCCCTCTCCAGCCGAGGCAGTCAGGCTCGATCCTTAGCCTGTGTGATAGCGTCTGGATTGTCCCTGCTCACTCCTCCTCCCCCCTCCACGACCGGTCCTAACACCCTGTGCTCACCCCTCTAACTGTAGAAACCAAAAAGAGAAAAGAGAGAAAGAAAATAGAAAAAAGGAATTAAGGCTAGCATCCTAATGCACATAGAGAATTTTCATCCTCTTGCTGCCTATCAGTACTTGAGCGTTAATCATTATGCATTCACTTCTATCACCCCTTTCGGTCCACCAGAGAGAGCAGAGATAGAATATATTTGCTGTATCGTTTACTTCCACCAGATTTATAATATCGGGATTGCTTGGCTTAACTAGCCTCGACAGGTCTCTTCCCCCCAGTTATGATCTCTTCTAGCACTATCTGTGCTTGTATTTCAGAAGTAAAATAGAAGTTCCGCCCTTGATGGATCATTTTTCAATTTTGCTGGATTTTGTAGGAAAGCTGATGCCCCGGCCTTTTGAAAAGGGTTTATGAGCTGCCAGAGTCTCCATCTTCTCTCTACGGTGGTTTGGCAAAGTACTTCA
Source organism: Lissotriton helveticus (assembly GCF_964261635.1). NCBI lineage: Eukaryota > Metazoa > Chordata > Amphibia > Caudata > Salamandridae > Lissotriton > Lissotriton helveticus. The sequence continues at coordinate 129,153,672 of NC_136059.1, read as the reverse complement.
AGTTTTTCCCTTTCCTTTTCATATTCCGTCTGGCCAGAATGTACACTGCCTGCTGGAGTAGGAAGTTCCCAAAGTATATTTGGATCACCCGTGGGTACCCTTGTGCATTTGCTGGTCATTTGGGAATTGACAGGGGAAATCTGTGAACGTGCTGGTCCTCTTTGTCCCCATCCCAATGCGCCAGCTCCGGTAGAGAGTTTTTCAATAGATTTATGATGAATTCCATTACATCTTTTCCTTCGACATTTTCGGGAATTCTCAGCAGTCTTAGGGTGTTCCGGCGTTGCCGATTTTCGGCCTCCTACAGTTTCCTCATAACATCCTTGTTGGACCTGGGGTTACCAGTCCACAAAGCGTAACCTGGCACAGAGTAGGTAAGACTAAACTCAGAGGCAAATTGTGTTAAGCTTGCATCACACCACGCACTGTAACTCAGCACCCATCCACGAAAAGAATGACTCTGCACCAGTTTAGAAAAATACGGTCTGCTTTTATGAAAAATCTTGTGTTTCTTTTTTTCTTTAGCGGAGTTTACATTCAGCACGTTACATTTCTCTGTATTCAATTATTGGCATATGCACCGTTTCACATAGCATTGATAATACTTTTCTCCCCTTAAAAGAGAGGAGCTCAGAGTTAACTCCTGCCCCTTCAGCCAATAGTGTACATTCCACAATCCTAGTTAAAGTAAACAGCAATATCAAATCTCCTTACAACAAGGCAAGGCTGTACATTACCCTTGAGGTCTCAATGTTAATACAAACAGGAAGTTACAGGTTTCAGCAATGGTTTCAATCATAGCACACTAGTACCATGGTTCAAGCAGCTGGATATCTGGGTAAAGACAGGCAGAATATTTTATCATTCTCATTAAGCTACATAGATTGCTCTAAAACCACAGTACAATAACAGGTTTTCACGGTGACATTCTTTGTCTCTAATTGATCTGCATACAGAAGTAATTCCCCAACCAATGCTTCCTTTCTCCCTGAACAGCCCTGTTACCTCGGCTTTTATGAGCAGAAAATTAAGCCTCATTCATAAGACTCTTCCCTTCAGGCTACTTTCACCAAACAGAGGAAATGCTGTATTTATAGAGTCACACACTTATGAAGTGCTGTTCAGGGTGCAGTTTAACAGATGGGAGATATCCCAAGGTCTGATGATTATTTCTTGGCCCCCTCCCGGTGATGGACAGTTATTCTATTTCAGGCTGATATCCTGGGTAAGCCAGACTCTCCCCTCCCTCCACAGTTCCTCCAGCAGTAGCGAGGCCCTCTCAGCTCCTGGGGCCCCGTACTTCACTTTGCGGCCTTACCGGGTTTTGGATTGGTTCATCCCGGTCTGTTTGCTCAGTCGCGTTAGCTCCTCTGATCACGCTATCACGGCTCAGGGGTATTCACGGCCCTCAGCGCTGCATGCTCCTGACAGCTGACTGGGCCGGAGCAACGCCTCGCCTCCCTCGGCGTTCCTCACAGCGCTGCGTCCCGCCCTCTCCTCACTCGTCAGAGAGGGAGGGTGCTACGCGGGCCAGCCTTTCTCAATTCCCGCCCCCTTCTTCCGGGTCTACGCCCGTCCACGGTCACTTGCTTCCGCGATGCCGTCTTTCACACCCGCTGCCAGGCTTACACCAACTAGGCACTGCCTGCCGGATCTTCTCAACGGGGGCCCGTGGATAAGAAGCAGCGGTCCAGTGGCAGGAACTTCAACCGCCAGCCGCAACCAGGTAGGATTCTCTCTATGAACGTGTGGGCACAGAGAACCTTTATGAGAGGTGGCAGTGATGTAACCAGCCCCACACTCTCGGGAGAAGCAGTTCAGGTTGAGTCATGAAGGGGGGGGGAAGAACGCTGGACAATCTCCTCTTCAGTTAGATGTCCTCCCTGCTGAATTCCCAGGTCAGCTATATACACTCCTCACAGGAATACTAACAGGATTAGATAGCTATTGGAGATAACGCGATGACAGGGCTTAGTCAGTAGGTAGGGGGACACGTCAGCCAAGTGGAGCAGCCGGCCCATAGGACGATCTAACCCCTCTAAGTGCGCCTTCCTCCCCACACTAATGCTTCGCTCCTCACCAGGCTCCACTCAAGCTCTCTGGTCACTCTAAAATGGCCGCCCTAGTTCTGACCTTTTATAGGCTGGGCTCTAGCTACTGGAACTGGCTAGAAGGTTCTAGAGCTTTCCTATGCAGTCCTATGGGTCAGAACCCTGAGGTAAAAATGTTGGCAGTTACAAGCCACCACTTTGTGTCTCTGTATTCACCATTTTAAGAGAGTGCCTAGGCCTCAAAAAGTTATAGGGATAAGGTAGCACCTAACCCCAAGGACAGCACCAAAAATTATAGTGGACATAAAAATGAAAGGAGTTAGGAAACAAAAAGGGGACAAAAATAAATAAATAAATAGGAGGGACCACCCAAAGGGCCGACGGGTCTAACAATCCTTTAGCATGTAGTCTTGGGAGGATTAGTGTAGACAAATCATGTGCACACATTTGTAAAAATAGCTTGACTCTTCAGTAAGAGCCTCAAGAGTAAAACAAGGTTCAATAAATGTACATGATTGTCAATTGCTAAGTTCTTCGAATTCTGATCAGTACATACGAAATGCAACCAGCCGACACGTGTTTCGTCACACCATAGTTAATGGTGTGACTCTTCAGGGCTGTTGGAATCAAGAATCAAGAAGTGGCACGCAGGTCCGGTGCGAAACAGGACCAGGCTGCGTGTCAAATACAGGCCGAAAACATCTAATGGGTGGAGTGCACCTATGTTTGGCAGTGGTTGCCGGTGAGCCTCTGGACGGTTGTGTCCACATCGGCGTTCAGAAATTAGATCGATGCACAGGTGTGTGCTTGGCAGTAACGTTCAAATCCAGGTAGCGGATCACAATTTGATTATAAACACACATCTAACTTCGTTGGATCACGACCTCATTTATTGAACTTTGTCCTGTTTGTCAGGTTCTTACTGAAGAACTTAGCAATTGACAATCATGTACATTTATCAACCTTGTTTTACTCTTGAGGCTCTTACTGAAGAGTCAAGCTATTTTTACAAACGTGTGCACAGGATTTGTCTTCATTTGTTTAGTAGGAGACTTGTTCCTTACCTGCTTTGCACTGTGTGCCCTGAGTAAGCGCACAATCTACGTAATTCGCACCTGCAAGAGCACCACATCTTCCTGTTCCTCATCCAAACCCAATCTCTCTTCACGCCATATGTTCTTCTAGTGTATCCACTGTATTTTCTAGGTCCTCTGTGCGTTTCTCCACCATGCCTAGTCTGTCTGCTATTTCTGTACATGTTTTCCCAATTTTGTGCATTGTGCCTTGGAGTTTTTTCGATGTGACTTTCGGTTCTCATTTTTTATTTCCTCCTGGAAGGATTTAAGGGATTGAGAAATCATTGACAGGGATGGCTCTGGGGTTTCAGCATGAAGTTTTGACTCTGCCTGACTGGGTTGTTGTCCTTTAGACATTCTTCCTGCCTTGTTCGGGTTGCCGAGACCTATCAGTTGCATAGCTGAGAAGTCCCATCCGAGCTCATCTTCCTCATCCCCGTTTTTCTTGAATCTATTTTTCTTCATGTCCGACCCCCGTTTCATTCTTTTCTGTGTTCTCTTTTCCTCTTGTTGGCTGCCGTTACTTGTAGAGGTGTCTTCTCCCTCCATCTCTTCACTGCTGCTAGAAAGCCCGGATATTGATTCGGCCGATTCCTCATTCAGGGAGTAAACGTTTTCCAAGGAGTCTGGGGAGAGATACCCTGTGTTGTGTATCCTTTTTGTGATGGCTCCTTCGTTTTTGGCTCCTTTATTTGGCTGCGCATTTACAGCCCTCTCTTTACCAGGTGTTCCCGAGAATGTAGGGGTACTCTCTTCTAGCATGTTGTACACTTCGGCATGTCCCTTGTCTTTGGGGTCATCGAGTGATACCTCTGGGTTCCCAAGGACAGCGTTCTCAATACACGAATCCCAGGAGGGCCTCCCTTCCACTGTGTGTTCTAAGGGGTTAACCAGGGGAGTTCTCTGGGGGCTCTCTGTAAGTGCAGTTTCTTGATTGGTCCCGAAATCTTCCATTTGCAATGTCCCCGGAACCACGGTTCTTTGTTGCCCTCCATAGGGGAAAACATGCTTGTAATAGCTATCTGCTTTTTCTTCTCCCCCTGTCCACCCGACAACGGACCTTTTAAATCAGTTTTCTTGTTGCTTTTGGGAGCCTCCAGTTTCTCCTTCCCCTCCTCCGATTTTGCCCATTTGCTGGCGCAGTTGTCCGTTTTCTTGGTTTCAGCCTTGTTTTCTGCCTTGGTCTCTGACTCTTTTGGGTCGCTCTCCTAGCGAGACCCACAGAGTGTGCCATGTCCTCCGTATGCTTTGCTCTGAGGCTTCTCCCACTCTCAGCGTTGCTAGGCAACCCTAGCCTGCAGCTCGAGTGAATCCTCCTGCCAGCGGTTGCTAGCAGAAGACGTGTGATGGATTTCCAGCGCGTGAGGTAGGCTGCGCTGTGTTGATCCAAGCGGGCGCCGCTCAATTTGTAGAGCCACCAAACCCAGGAGAGGGCTGCCAGCCATCACATCTCACTCGGTTCTTAGTGCCGTACTGGTTTCCTCCCGGTTTTTTCATGTGTGTCAGACTGTCCACCTTGCTGAAGTTTCCATGATACTGCTGGGACTGTCGCTACTCATATGCAGATTTTCCTCCGCAGCGATTCTGTTTTCGGGGTGGGTGCGGTGAGACGCAGAGTGGTGCGGAGGTGAGTGAAAGTGACTCTCACTCAGCCGCCATCTTGCCACGGTGGTCTCATTTAAAAACTTTCCATCAATCACAACTTATAACTGTACAAAAGCAGAGAGAAGGTGAGCAGTCATCAACATATACAGCTCCAGCACCTCCGTCAACAGATCACATAAAAGTCTTTCACTAGCAAAAAAAAGTACAACACAATGGCCAATCTGCTTCACACCATCAATCTGATCAAATTCAACCTTATCTGTGTTTGGGAAATTAATAAAATCAATTACTTGGCCTATTGCACCATTTACTAACCCTACCTTTACATTTCAATTACGGGGCAAAATGAGTCTACAGTTATGGCTGACACGTAAAATCATTTTTAATCCTGCAGTTTTCAGACTTTTCCAAAGCAATCCAATTTCACTTGTAGCTCATCTCTGAGTAGTATTGTAACTCCCTAATGTTCCATTGTATCAACAGCTGCTATTTCCAAATTATATTCTTTCTCCAGTTGCAGTAATTGTTCATTACGTTTGGTGCAATCTTGTATTGGCATTAAACAAACTATATACTTTTGTTCTTCAGTACACTTTTGTTCTTCAGTAAACTTATTCATTAGTTTAACTGCTGTATTATTAGATGGAAATATTCTGTTGATAAGACAACTTTCCAAAGTACTTTTCCCCTCCTTTGTTGGATCTCCTATTCTAATGTCTTTAGTTACTCGCCCATATGCCACTGAAATTGATGGGTGTGTGAGTGGGTATGTGAGTGGCTGTATGGGTGATTGATTAGTTGTCTGAGTACCTGTATTGGTTCCTGAATGTGTGTGTGGGTGGGTGAGGGGGTTATGTGCCCACCTGTATGGATGAGTACGTGGGTGTATGGGTCAGTGTGTACAAGTGTGAGGGGCTGTATGGGTGACTGAATGTTTGTATGGCTATATTAGTGAGTGAGTGGATGTGTCAGTGGTATATGGGTGTGTACCTGCATATGTGAAAGGCAGTATAGGTGAGTGTTTGAGTTTATTAGTGACAGTATGAGAGAGTGAGTAATTGTGACATTAGATGTATGGGTGAGTGTGTACTTGTGTCAGTGACTATATAGGTGAGAGAGTATATGTTAGTAGATATAGGAGCAAGTGAGTGAGTATGTTTGTAATTATATGGGTGAGTAAGTGACCTTGTGATTGACTCTATGGGTCAGTGAGTAGGTATGTGAGTAGCTCTGTTGGTGACTGACAGTGTGTGAGTGACTGTATGGATATATGAATGGAAATGTCAGTGGCTATATTAGTGTAGTGAGTGAGTAGATGTATGAGTGACTGTATGGGTGAGTGTGGGTATGGGTGAGTGAGTGGTTGTATATGTAGACCTATGAATTAGTGAGTGGGTATGTAAGTACTTGTATGAGTATGTGAATGGGTTTGAGAATGGTAGCGCGGAAATTAGAGTAGGTGTAACAAAGGTTGTATGGAGGTGTGAGTGGGTGCATCAGGGAATCTAAGGATGATTTTATCAGTGAAGTCATTTGAGATGTTATCAGTGATGTCATCAGTGATGTCAATGACCATGTCATGAGTGATTTAATATGCAAGGTCATAAGCAGTTCATTGCAGGGGCACAAGTTACAGTTAGCTCACTAATATAATTTAATTTGTTTTTCATAAGTATAATGTCCCTGTAACCTTTGTTGTTGTTAGAATTTCTAAGGTTTATTACATGTTAATTCCTAACTATAATGAATTAACACGGGGAAAATGTGCTTGAAAGAACCTTCCGAATGTTGAAATGCCTACTTGCCTGGATGGTTACTACATATCAGCATAAGTGTCTCAGTTCCTATCTGAGTGTTTTTTCTGTATGTAATACAATCTGTTAGTGCATGTGTGGCTCTCTTGCTCACTAATTGCCTCCTTAAATCTATATGGAAGGGGTGACATGGATTGTCTCTCAGGTGTATCAGTTACTAATGAGCTGTTTAACTGAGAGTGTCATTGTCTACATTATTGCTACATAAAGAAGAGTTCCTTCTGTACATGTGATTGAAAGAGTAGATGGTTTAAACATTGTTTACGAGGAATTATGAGCAGCTCTACCCTGTCATAATTAGTTACATGACATTGAACTGGATGAAGAACACTGGATGTATGAGTCAGCCTATACACCTACAAGTGTGAAGATATCTGTAAAAACATCTTGCAACATGCCTTTGCTTTGATACACATATACTTTACCTTCTGGCCTAAGTACAGTCTAACATAGGAATCACTTTTAAGTACTACTACAGCACATTAAGGTTTGTTAAGGGATCTGAAATACGATGGTGGCATAGTTGTACTGCTACATGTTCAAGCAAAATTCAACTGGGCCTGAGACATATTGAAAGGGCTACTACTTTGAATGGTCTACTATGTATTACCAGAGCTTTACTACATATCAGGTCTATAAATCTCTATGTAAGAGGTTGCATGGATTGTCTCTCGGGTATGTCAGTCAATATTAACTTGTTTAACTAAGAGTGTCAGAGCCTCCATTAGTGCTAGATACATAACAATTGTGTCTTTGTGTGTTAAAGAAGGTGAAAATACTTGTAACACTATCTGAAAGGATGTATTATTATGTCTACACTTTTATACACACATATAAAATATGACACTGCATATGGAACACTGCACTGGATGTCTAAGTTAGTATATGTGTGCAAAGGTGGTCTTATATCAGACAAAACTTGTAAGTACATGCCTTTTGTTTTATGCACATTCACGTTGTTTTTTTTCCTACTTGCAATATATGTTACGAGTGTCTCCTATCAGCTGCTATAACAGGTTAAAGATTGTCAATGTGTTTGAAATACCAAGTCGGCCTACATGTATAACATCATGTACAAACGGAAGTATACAAGGCCTAAGACATGTTGAAAGTGTTACTTCTCTGAATTGATTACTTGTTAATGTGAGAGCTTTACTGCATATCAGAATTACTGTCTCAATTTGTATATTTTTTCAACATGTAGTGACATCTCAGTACATTGCTGGCTCTGCTTCTGGTGTTTGTCTCTTTAGATCTATATGTTCATTGTGTCTTGGCTGTCACTCACTATTCATTTCTTGAAGCTAAAGTGTTACAGCCTGCATTCTTGCTAGTAGTATAAGAGTTGTGTCTAAGCATGTGACTGATTGCATGGATACTTCAAATACTGTATATTAGAATATATTGAAAGCATTTCCGTTTTGAAACTAAGTACATGACATTCAACTGAAGGTGAAAGTCTGTAAGTAGAAGTCACTACATACATCATAAAGTGTGCTGGTAGAATGCTGCAACTTTCAAATGAATGTCATTATTTTAGCATACATCACAGTTTACTTTACAGCCTAACTACAAATGATATTAGAAGTGCCTTTTCAGTAATAGAAAAGCAGTGTGAGAATCATAAACCTGTTTTAAATCACAAGTCGTTGTACTAGTCAAAGTGCATGTGTAGGTTTAAGTGCAATACCCTTCAGACCTATTAAATGGAATATTTTTCTAGATTGGTTATTTGGAAGGTTTAGAGCTTCACTACATATATAAACAACAGTTTCACTTCCTTCTTTGAGTTTTATCATTGTCGAAATAGGTTTGCTGTTTATGAAGATATTGCGAAGCAGCAATCTGCAAAATAGATACATTAGTAGCCTCACTAAAATCCCCGACCAAGTGAAGAATGCCGTTTTTTATACATAACCTTCCAGGTGATGGCTCTCCAAATGGCATTCTTTTGATGGATGTTGACCTATATGGATGCAATAGATGTAGAAACAGATTGTAACCTTAAGTTTGAGAATAACTGTAAGCTTGATACACATTACATTGATATCTAGCACAGGCATTCATAAAGTATGGATACACACTTTTGTGGTCCTCTGATGACTAACCTTAACACTGGTCATTACTTTCACTGATTGAGGCAGCCCAGAAACAGCCTGTAGGCCAGGGTCATCCTACATGTAATATGATATGAGGTACCATGACACACAATACATCATTTTTACCTACTGAAGGGTAAACTACCTGTGCATGACTTGTTGTGAATCTGTCTAGGACCCTAATTAGATATCCCCGATTCATACCCTTATATGGTTATAATAAAACATATCCTTATAAAGGCATAAGAATCATGTCCATATTTAGTCATAGCCAATGCAGGCCAAATAAGGCAAGGCTACTCCCATAGACTCCTAGAAAGTACAACGCGTTCTTTAAATAAACCAAGCCTCCAGCAGCCCGGGAACTCCCCCTGATTTTGTTTTGATTTGCACAAGAACTCCTGGAGTCCAGAAAGAACTGTTAGTTCTTAGTGACGTCTTATGTCCAACCTTACGTCAAACCCAGCACCTTCCAGGTATAAATGTACCAACGTTACCTTAAGTAAACACACAGTGGTTTGGAGCAGAGCAGCTATTTACTTGCCCGAAGCCCAGCTGATGCGAGTGCCGAAGGAAGCCGACCCTCCCATTTGACGCACTGAGAGAGACGCTGTCTTTTCTCCTGCCGAGAAATTCCAGCTCCGGTGTTTCCAGTCACCCTTGCGGGTTGCTGGGAGATCGAGTCATGAGAGAGAGATACAAGACCTCCTTCATTCTAGAACCAAGGTACGGAGCTGATTAAAACCTTAAGAGAATTCTTGGTTCAGATTCTTGGCAAAAACCAACTTAACTTAAACTACAACTTACTTACTCCTTCCCAAGTATTAGGCTAAGGTCGGGTACACCAGGGTAGGCGTATCTTAGAAGCACCAGTTGAGTACGTTAGTCAATGTTTTTATGTATGTATATATTTTATCCATTTTAAAGTATCATATGGCTAAGAAACCATATTAATGCTTTTACAGTATTATTTCATAATACTACTTTTACTGTACGCACTTTACTTCATGATAAGTATTGCAATTGTGGCAACTTACTTCTCTTGCATGAGAAAGAAGACTGCTCAATAAATAACACCTTTTATTGAAAACGCCCGTCTCTCTATTTCTCTGCACTACTGGTGAAATTAAGCATGCACGATTGACTGAGTGAATTAGCTGTCTATTGTTTTCACACAATCCTAGAGATATACTCTTTATTCTGAAGGAGCAAAGTTGTCATGTTCATGCGGTTGTCAGAAACGAATCCCTTCTTGTCTAATCAGGAAAATTAACTCCTTCCTGTTCATTCGAGAAAGTTTCTAGTGACCTCTGAGCTAGCTGGCAAACCTAATTTAGTCTAACATAGTCAGTAGAGACCCAGATGACCTCAGTCCTTCGTCTAAACTGCTGTTAATGTTATTCCAATGCGCAGAGCCTATTGGGAATATAGGAACTACACTACATGGCGCCCAACGTTTGGTAAGGCAATAATCTAACGCAAGATACTAGAGTAACTCAGTCGTGCTTTTCACACAGACCCCTTTTTCCCGTAAAAACTCCAAAAGACGTCTGGAGTGGGTAAAAGGTTAATATCCGCCGGAACTTAGTAGGAAGAGATTCCTATGTATTAGTTTTTGGTTTAGTCAACGATGAAGGATACAGTGTTCCAAAATATTGTGCACCTAATCTTTGTTTCCTTGAAACTTGATCTGCAACAAAAAAACTTTCTGTCAGTAAAATGCCGGAAGGTGACGAAGAAAGAGATGTTTTAGCTTCTCAACTGTTGTTAGATGACACAACTCTCCAACAGAATGACCCGAATGCTATAATCATTCCGGTCAATGTAAGAAGAACTATAACTCTTAAACTTATAGAAAATGGACTATCATCAAGAGGTGGTACAGTCATATTTGTGGTAGAGGCCCATGAATATCGGCAGACAGAGGCATTCTATTCATGGATACATTTTCCGGCAGCAAACGCTGTGACACAAGATTTCCACTATTACAAAATAGAGGAACCTCCGGATGAATACGCTCCTTTTGAGGACATTGAAATCCCACTAACATACCAAGAGCACCTGCTCTGGTTTAATGGCACCCTAAAACATCAAAATCACATCACCAGGCTCGGTCCACTAGGTAGGCCAGGAGCCACGTGGCCGGTTCTAGCGAGCTATGCACCACATCCAGACATTGAAAAAATGTCAGACCGGGAACTTTTAGCTCAGCTAAAACAACTAATCAAAATACATAGACAATTGGTCCAATATGTCATGCGGACTTCAACAGTCCAACCAGCAATAAGAATTCCACAACACACCCCTCACCAGGGGAACACAAATAAAATCACACCACAGAATATACAATCAGCGATTGGCAAAATACCCGTAAAACGGAACAAATTCCATTCTGGTTAGTACAAAAAAAATCATTCAAATAGAGGCAGTATTTCCTGTTAACACTCCTAATGAGAAACACAGAATTCTGACTATCTGCCTTCCAATGGGGATCGCACCACATGTGGAGGACTGTGACACTTGGGTCACAGTCTTTGCTTCGATTTACACAACAACACATGGTGTTCCGTCCATGGCGGTAATACCAGATGTGCTAAGACAGATTGAAAATGAATATGGTCCAGAACCTGCTTTAACTCTAGGTATGAAATTACTGAAAGACTTTAAGCAAGTCTCGGCTATAATATTAGCCAACATAAAAGGAGAAGCAGCGTCTGTGGCGATCCGCCAGAAATTGAAAGAAACAGATATATCAGAACAACCACTTGAACTTGCCAGAATCATATAAAAATCATATGAAGAACTAGGTAGAGATAGTTTGGGTGGGAGACCAGTAAAACCCCAACTAACTGAAAATCCTGAAAAAACGTTTATTAAAAATAATCTCCACACTCCAAAAAGAGTTGGGAGGGTAATAAACAATCCACTCCCAGAGAAAAACGGTTTCAGTCCAGAGGAAGGTCTCCTAAACGAAGAGATAGATCTCCAGAACGAGGAAGCAAGTCTCCCCAGAGGGAGCCCTCTTAGAAAAGATACAACCTTAGAAATAGGGATAATTTGAGAAAACCTGATAGATATCAAGATATTGATACACGTCCCTCTCGATCTTTTCAGACTTCCTTACAGAAATCGGAAAGAAGCGGACGGTCAGAACACAAAGAAGTGCACGTCAAGTCCAAAGACAAGGAACCTGCTCATCAAAATAAAAAATTACAATTTCCAAAAAAGAAGGTAGCCAGTATTAAAATAAAACATGCCGAGGATACTGAGGACAGAACAAAAAAACAGAGAATGGGCCCAGACAATGCTAGACAGCGCAGCAGAAGTGACCATAGCTCGCAAGATCCTGATGAATCTTCTGGAGACAGTGGACACGAATGAATACATTCAGGTGGAAACTGCAGACACCAGAGTTAGCAAACCCCATTAATTATACGAAATATCATTGCGTATAGAGAGGGACAAAACTAGGAAAGTAAGGGGTCTCGTTTGGGATAACCTTTCGAAAGGCTATGATATCCTGTTAGCTGAGAGAGACTGGCCACCAGAGTTTGTCAGGGAGTGCCCTCATGGCGAAGAAATTATTTTGCCTGCCTTCTCAAATCAAATTGCAATTCATAAAAAATACACATTTGCAAGAAAATGGGCAGTAGCCCAAGCTCCTGTATTATATAAAAATCATATAGGAAGGGATGAGGATTCCCCTCACCATAAAATCCAGCTAAAAATCAACCAACTGCACAAAGACAGTACCCAGTTAAGCAAGAAGCTAAAAAACAAGTCAGGGAGATCTTAGATCAAATTGAATATCAGGGGGTGATTGAAAGATGCACCTCACAAATGAACAATCCTTTGTTTCCTGTCTCCAAGCCAGACGATTCATATCGACTAGTTTTGGACTACAGACACCTAAACTCCTGCTGCAAAACATTTGCAGTACAAAACTCACACAGTGCAGCACTAATGAATAACATTGTGCGCAAAAAATATAAAACGATATTAGATATCGCTAATGGATTCTTTTGTCAAAACATTGCAAATGAAACAGGTATTTGACCGCTTTCTCAACAATGGGGTCGCAAAAACAAGTCTGTCGACTCCCACAGGGATTCAAGAACAGCCCAGGATTATTCTCAGCAAGGGTAACAGAGTTACTACAAATATATGATGATGAGGCATTATCTTATGTCGATGACATCTATCTCACAGACGATGACCTGGAGACTCACTTTAAAAGAGTGAACACCATAATACTTGGGTTCGCAGCTGAAGGGTATAAATTCAACTTTAAAAAGTCACGAATTGCTCATCTAACGATCCTGTTTTTAGGATATGAATTATCAAGTGAAGGCAAAAGCCTAGCGGACAACTTCTTAGAGAAGTGTGCTGTACTCCAAGCTCCAAAAATGCTGAAGAATTTACAATCAATACTAGGTTTCCTGAATTTCGGAAGAAGATACATTCTAAAATATGCAGAGAGGGTTAAACCTCTATATGAATTAATAAAACCTGATTTCAAACCAATTAATTGGACTCAGAACCACACAGAAGTTTTAAGATCATTACAAACAGACATGTTAACTAAAACAAAATTGCAAACACGCGAAAACGTACCCAACCTTGTAATCCGAGTCATCCCAGGAAGATGCGGATTCACGTACCTGACCTCTAATGAGGGAGAAACGGTACCAATAGCTTACAAATCACACTTGTACACACAAGCTGAAAGGAAATTCAGTTCAACTGAAAAAATTCTAACTGCGCTTCAAACTACTGTAGCAAAAGAAAGAGCCCTAGCCCAAGGCAGGGCTCAGGCTTTGCCTGAGTCTTGCCAGAGTCCTGCCCGTCTGCGCCCGTCAGCGTCCTGGAGGCGGCGGAGTGGCGGACGGGTCGGGTGCCCGTGAGTTCTCCGCAAGGGTTAGAAGGATGGTTCATTATTCGTCGCAGGAACTTCGCTCCCTGCAAAATATGTCTGGTACTTGTCGTTCAGTTTTTCCTGGACGCTACAGGGGTAAGAGGCTCTGTCCTGGATGTGGCTGGACACCCGCTGGTGTGCCGGCCGTGACGCTACAGAGGGAAGAGGCTGGAATTAAACATCTCTGCCTACTTCTCAATACCAGATCTGTGTGCAGACACGCTTTGGAGATCTATGATCTCCTTGCGACGGAACAACCATTATGTCTGTTGCTAACGGAAACATGGTAGGGTGAGTCATCCAATCCGGATATTCTGACGGCTATTCCATCTCAGTGTAACATCTTCCGTCAAGATAGACAGAAGGGGAGGGGAGGGGGGGTGGCTCTTGTTGAAGACAAGCGGGCTACCTGTTCCATCACTCCGACAGAACCAATCATAGGTTCTGAGTCCCTGGCATTCTCCATTACTTTAGCCCCCCATCAAGCTTTTAGTGGGCTGTTGGTCTACAGACCCCCTGGCCCGGCGGGATCTTTTTTTGACGATCTCCAAGCTGTAGTGGCAGGGTTAGCCTTGAGGGTGGAGCACTGTGTGTTGGCAGGAGATTTTAATTTCCATATGGAAGAGGGCGAGGATCCAGATGTGACTAAGCTATCTGACATCACGGCTCCCCTTGGTCTGGTGCCTTTTTTATCTGGCCCCACACATGACAAGGGTCACACTCTGGATCAGGTCTTCTCCACTGCGCCGCTGGAGGTCATAGAGCTTGTGGAAAAGTAAATTTTGCCATGTTCTGTGTCCCTACGCCTCATCCATCATATGTTATGTGTGCATGACCAATATGCATATGTTATTCCCCATGTCCGATTAATGACGCAATTATAGTTGTGTCCACCTCTGGTATGTCATTTTCCAGTCTTCGTGAATACTACGAATATCAGGCCTATGTAAAGTTATGTTGCCACGTTTCTCAGTGTGCACGTTATTCCATTATAAAGTCCCCGTTTCCAGGCCTCAAAAGGGCCCGGACATCAGATTCAGCTCCTGTCTCCTGAAGCCTCGCTGAGGAGCGATACAGCCCCCACCTGTATCCTCGACCCTTCACTTACTTCCTGCCTCGCAGTGCCCGGTGCAGCTTGGCTCTGCCTCTGAGTCTGCCAAAAGTATGTTATAGTTCCAGTTATCAGTTCAGTCCTCCTTCTCTACATTCCTAAGCTACTGAACTGCATCAATAGTTTCCGTCATTGTCTAGCCTTCACGTCTCCACGTTAGAGAAATACTGTATTTAATGGTCATTTAGTATTCTTCATCACGCACTACATGTAGAATAATGCATGGTCCAGTCTTAGAATCAAGTTAGCTTTTCCCCTCATGACTTCTAGTTTATATCAACATGTTCCCTAAACATCAGATACCAGATAGGGTTTAGGTACATGTCGCTCCGACCCTCCAGACTCAAGTCTCTGCTCCTAGCACAGAGTTCGTAGCCCCCAGCTTCTCCTAGTAACACGTCATTGCCAGTTTACGCGCACCATTAGGTTAGAGGTCCCGGCTCCTTAGGTAGCCCCCTCCAATGTTTACGCCCATTCATGACATATTCTGTTACGTTTGCATCACATGTCTATGTATACTCCCAGTTACACCTACTTTTACTGTTATCTCTCGCGACTGCTACGCGTCACGCCTTCTGCTCCACCCACTGCTACGCCTACTGCAATGTAATGCTATGTGTTTGCGCTATGTATATAAGTTGATGTATTGTTATTAAAAGTTAGCGCGCTCATCCCAGATCAAGCCCCGGCAGCTGCTGGGCCCCAGTTGTCCTGCTGGGCCCTGTTACCCCCGTTCTATGCAGGTTGTCCTGATCCTGTCCTTATGCTGTAATAAACCTGCAGAAACTCCTACTACCTCGAATCTTGACTCTTATTTTATTGAGCTATCTGTTATTCATTCATTCATTCAAAAATAGATCCGGTATTATTTATTTATATACCACATAATGGCGCCCGAATAGGGACTTGCCCTTTCCCCACGCGTCGGTGAAGCCACGCCGACCCCCTGACCCTCTGCAGCCGTGACGGAACCATACCGGCCACGTGCAGATATTTCTGCTTCAAGTATCCCTCAGGCTCACGGAGGAGACGGAGGAGGCGGTCCAGCATCCAAACGAGACGGTGGAGGAACGCGGCGAGTCCCGACCAGAGCCCAAGCCGAGAGTCCAAGGTCCGAGGTATCCGGAGGCCCACCCGTAACTGAAGTCCGAAGTCCGTCCGTCGTCGTAGCAGTCCAGTCCAGTCCAAGGCCTTCCGTTCCGTGCTGCCCGGTGAGTACCATTGCTGGGGTAGTATCTAGACAGGACCAATCTAAATTGACTCCTGGTCCGTGGGTTGGTGGTGCCCAGACTCACAAACGAAGTGTTCACCTAGGTGGATACGGGTCTTGATGCGTTCCTTTATGGGACCGGTATGTTCCGTACTGTTATAGCAGTGCATCCAGTAACTCTAGTCTGTTCCGTTCTCGAGAAATTCTTGTATTTCTGTTCTCAGTATTCCAGGTAATATTCTGTTCGAACTGATTATTTATAATGTTGTTCAATGTATTTCCAATGTCGTGGTATGCCTGAATTGTTTTCCCAATTGTTATTGTTTTTCGTGTATTGTATTGTGTTCCGATTCAAGTTTACAATGCCGCTCTTTTCAAGATTACGTCAGTTAAAAACTAGAAAGGGTTTATTAGAAGAAGCAGTTCCTGTCCCGCCCAGGGACAGTCCAGGTCATTTTATGTATCAGAAACATGGCATAAGCGCCATATTGTATCTAGATTTATGGGTAGAGTATACCAAACAGTTAGAAGAAAAGTATAGATGGCCCGTATCGGGTACATGGGATGCCGAATGTATCATGCGAGTAGAAGAAGCATTATGGAAAAAGAAAGCCAGACAGTCACAGAAAGATGCCATCGAGTTATGGCGTAAAGAAGCTCATAGAAGAACGGAAAAGGAAGTCAGAAAGTCAGAGTTAAGTAGAGAATCCCAAGAACGAGCCCAAGAAAGAGAATTAATCGAGATAGGTGAACGAGTCAAAGCCGAACAGTCAGACAGACAGAGGCATGCCCTTATTAAGGGTATGTATCCTCTTCTTGCCGAGGGCTTGCCAAAAGCGACCCCAGAGGCATCCAGTAATTTCCCGCCACCATTAGTTCCGACCAAGCTACGTCACAAACCGACCGCAGCTGATATTTTTATTTCGTCCTATTTAGACGACATAGTCCCTGAATATGCAAATCCTGTTCGCACTCCGCCAGTCCCTGTAAACCAGGTAATTCCTGCGCCTCCAGACACCGGGGTGCCCTTAACAGCTCCCCCGGGTCAGCCCGCCATACAAGTCCAGCCCACTTTACAATTACCGACCCTGCCAGGTCGGAAAGCATCAGTTGATGATACTGGTTTAGGGGCCGCGGGAGGAGGTCTTCCTCAAACCCCGCCGCCACACAAGCGTTTAACATTACTCGAATTACATGCTCAAGCGTTCCCTAGAACAAGTATTTCAAGCTACCGATCACATTCTGAAATCACGAATCGGTTATAGCGAATTAAGTACTATGCATGAACAAGAACTAGTCCGATCAGCAGTCCGATGGATTACTGATTCTACCACTTTTCCAGACGAAATAGTGGCACAAATGTTTCTGAAATTGCCCCCAGCCGAGCAGCGACTGGTGGGTATGTATATGATCCAGCACCTCATTACTCTGTATGAGGGTCAACATTCTGATCCAGGCCCGTTACACGATGTCCTGAACGAGTTACTTCAGTATAGATGGAGAGGTCTAGGTACCGATTTAATTAGTGTCATCTTAGAACAGCGCCACAAATATAGAACGTTCCTGAACCCGCATTTTGTTCATGTCTCACCCCCAGAAAGTAAATCATTCTACATAGACAGACAGAATCCGTTACGAGAGGTCCACCCAGTCCAAGGGGCGGGTGGCGATATGCAACGAGTGTTTGTATACACTCCGATTTCAAAGATGGAACTTCTTGAAATGAAGAAATTAATTCCCTGTCATGATAAAGATCCAGCGGGGTTCCATAGAGAATTAAAAGACATGCTCCGTATGGGAGAATACACTTACCCAGATATCATTAAAATGTTAAAGGTTCTGTTACCCGCAGGGGTGTATGAAAAGTTAAAGGAAAAGGAATGGGAGGTGGGAGAGAAAAAGATCGATTGGGCAGTTCTAGAAGCTGAAGACAAGGCACGAGTACCAGGTACCGGTCTTGGAGATAAATGTAAAGATTTACCAGAATTATTGATTCAAGTTTTACCCAGATTATTGACAACTAGAAAAGAAGACTGGGATGCAATCTCAGCCTGTAAACAGAAACAAGATGAAGATATTAGTGATTTTTATTCTAGATTTGAAAAATGTTTCAGTATCAACAGTGGTCTCAAGACAAGTAGTGAGTCATACCCTCACCTTTTTGTTACTAAATTAGTCGAGAATTCAAGCCCACAAATTAAAAATCGAGTTTTGAAAGTCGAAAGCACCTGGCAAGCAAATACTCCGTCCCAGATGCTCCAGATGCTCCAGTACCACCAGAATAGAATCAGGGAAGAGCAAGAACACGAGAGAAAACGTATGAAAGACACGAAAATGAAAGTACTAGTTGCACAATCTGTTCCTCAAGACAGTCAGAAGAGGGGTCCAAATCAAGCCAATCAAGTCAGTCATCCTGCAGCTCCCGTTAAAGGGAATTGCAATTATTGTAAACAGCCAGGTCATTTTATAAACGAGTGTGCAGTTCTGAAACACAACATAGCTACTGGTAAGACTAAAGAAAGACCACGTCCGCCTAGACAAGAACAAGTTTCACAGATTCCTCAGCCACAGAATGCACAACAGACAGTTACAGCACCGCAGCCTATTGCTGCAACACAGCACGTTACATCGCAGATGTACCAGTATGCACAGTCTGAGTATCCAGAATATCAGCCATATTCATGAAACAGCCTAGAGAGGGAGGTAGGCTTGCCTCTCATCGAGATACCTGTAGATCAAGAAGGTCCCTATGTTCACAGTCAAGTATTAGGGAAAGACAGAAAGTTTTTGATCGATACAGGGGCAAGTAGGACCACAATTAGTCATGCCGAAGTTCCAGGGGCTCCGCTCTCAGGCTCAAGAAATGTTTCCCTTGGATTTTCAGGAAAACCAATAGTTAACGAGATATCAAAGCCAGTTACTCTAGAAGTAGGTCCATTGTCCCGCACTACTGATCTGTTACTTACTAAGTCATGTCCAGAAAATCTGTTAGGCATTAAGACACTGAAAGAATTAGGTGCAGTCATATGCTGTTCCCCAGAGGGAATACGTCTGTTCCTACGTGACTTTAAGGGTCACTATGTATTACGAGACTTTGATTCCAGATTGTCTAATGTTCCGCAGCATTTATGGGCGCAAGGTCCAACTGATGTAGGTTACATGCAAATCACACCCCATCGTGTGACTCTCAAACCAGGTGTAGTGTTACCACGAATCAGACAGTACAGATTGCCACCTGAGGCTGTAGCAGCCTTATCCAAAATTATAGACGAGCTCATGGCTCAAGGAGTAGTTGTAGAAACTGACTCCAATGTATGTAACTCTCCGATCATTCCAGTCATGAAACGTACTGATCCAAATGCACCCCCAGTATATCGATTAGTGATTGATTTACGAGAGCTTAATAAATGTATTATTCCTCAGTACCCAGTCGTCCCAGACATCTCTTCCCTATTGACAGCCATTGATTCCGAAGCCATGTTCTTCACTGTCATAGACCTCAAGAATGCATTTTTTAGTGTTCCAATTCATCAGACAGCCAGTTTCTTTTCGGATTTTGTTTAAATGGAAGGAGCTATATGTTCACACGCGCTCCTCAAGGTTTCACAGAAAGTCCTAGTATTTACAGTCAAGCACTTAAGAGACAACTAGACAACATTCACATGCCAACTGACACTGCCCTGCTCCAGTATGTCGATGATCTACTGATCACAGCCCGTTCTGAACGTGACTGCGAGCGAGCGTCACTGACAGTTTTGTATTTCCTAGCCGAGATGGGGCACAAGGTGTCACCTTCGAAGCTTCAATTCTGTGTCCAGCAAGTGGTATACTTAGGACACTTACTGTCCAAGAGGGGTAGGCAGTTGACACCAGACCGTATCCAGTTGATAGCGAGTCTTCCCCAGCCCAGAACCCAGAAGGAGGTACGTGCCTTTATCGGCCTTACTTCTTATTGTAGACAATGGATTCCCCAGTATGCATTTCTAGCCAAGCCACTGATACAGTTAACGACACAGGAGGCAGCCGTATCGACTGTCCTCCCTTGGACATCTGACCATACACTTAGTTTCAACGAGTTAAAGAAAGCCCTATGTCAAGCTCCAGTTCTAGCTACACCGAACTACAGTAAGCCTTTTACACTTTTTGTTACTGAACGCGAAGGTACAGCATTATCTGTTCTCACACAAGATCAAGCAGGACAATACAAGCCCTGTGCTTATTTTTCGAGCACATTAGATCCAGTCGCCCAGGCGTTGCCTGCGTGCCTCAAGTCAGTTGCAGCCACAGCACTAGCTATCAGACAAAGTGATTCCATAGTTTTAGGACACTCCCTGACCGTACAAGTCCCACATTCAGTAGAAGTTCTTTTAAACCGAACACAAACACAGCACTTGACAATTGCACGTTTAACAGGTTATGAATTGACACTGTTCCAGCCACACATAGAAATTAGACGCTGCAACGTCCTGAATCCTGCTACACTGTTACCATCAGTTAGTTCAAATCCTGACCCACATGACTGTGTGGAAGTAGTTAATATTACGACAAAGCCAAGACAAGACCTGACAGACATTCCGTTACCAGATCCTGACCTGACACTTTATGTGGATGGTTCATGTATGAGAACTAGTACAGGAGAACTAGTCGCCGCGTATGCAGTGACTACTGACACTGAAGTTATTGAAACCCACCGTATTGATACCCTGTCCGCTCAAGCAGCAGAGCTAGTCGCTCTGACACAAGCCTGTATACACGCCAAGAACCTGAAAGTTAATGTTTACACAGATTCACGTTACGCATTCGGAGTTGTACACGACTTCGGAGTGCTCTGGCAGGAGAGAGGTTTCATGACTTCTCATGGAACCAAGATTCAGCATGGTCTCCTTATTCAAGCTCTGTTAGATGCCATACATTTACCGACATCCATTGCTATCATGAAATGTAAAGCACATACGAAAGTTACTGACATTATTTCCCAGGGTAATGATCTAGCCGATCGCACAGCCAAGCTTACAGCACAGACTCTAGACATTCCAGTCAATCAGACACATACTCCAGATCTGACTACATGCATGACAGTTAAGGACCCTACACAAGACGTCATAGATATCCAGTTACATGCTACTCCCGATGAAATCAAGAAATGGTCTGAACAAGGAGGGGTCCAGACAGATCAAGGATGGTTAACGAAGGGTAGAGCCACATGGTTTCTCCCCGATTCTATGGTTCAAGTCATTATCAATACCGCACATAGTCCAGCACATTTAGGAGAAAAAGCTATGTTAGACAGTATCCAGAACATTTGGTTCAACAAGCATTTACGAGCTGCAGCCAAGCAGAAAGTCCGTACCTGTATGATATGTTGTCAGTTTAATCCAGGTAAAAGTGTCCCGGTGGAACAAGGTGGTTTCCAGCCCCCTGACCACCCTTTTGAGGTCCTCCAGATGGATTATATTCAGATGGAGCGATGTCGAGGTTTCAAGTATGTCCTTGTAGTTGTATGCGCTTTGTCCAGGTGGACAGAAGCATATCCAGTCCCAGATTACACAGCCGCGACCACTGCCAAGCAGTTGGTTCGTGAATTTTTCCCTAGATATGGACTCCCTAGAGTCGTATATTCTGATAACGGCCAGCCATTCTCATCTGAACTGATGAAGCACGTTTCCCTTTTGTTAGGGTACCAGTGGAAGTTCCATTGTGTACGCCATCCTGAAGCAGCCGGTCTAGTCGAGAGACATAATCAGACCCTGAAAATCCGTATTGCCAAAGTTTGTAAAGAAAAAGGTGTGGACTGGCTAGTAGCTCTGCCAGTCGCTTTGTTTTATATGCGCATGGTTGCACATTCCAGATCAGGTCTGTCCCCGTATGAGGTCGTATTCGGCCGCCCCCCTAATATGTGGGGTACTCCTAGACCCCGAAGTATTACCGATGTTTCATGTAATATGCTGACAGATTACCTAGCTTCCTTGATGTCTGCCCTCAACTCATGTCGTTCACAGGTTGCCGCCGCATTTCCAGACAATACCGAGGTGGCACCGCACGAGATCGTTCCAGGCTCCTTGGTGATGATCAGAAATTTTGACAGATCAAGTCCGCTGGAACCACGTTGGAAGGAGCCACGTCAGGTCCTCTTGACCACCCGTACTGCCGTCAAGTTGGAAGGCAGAAAAGGATGGATCCACCTTTCTCATATTAAACTTTTTAAAGGATTGAAATCCGTTTCTAAAAACATTTCCCAGGATTCGAAAGATTGCCAGAACATTGTTTTAAAGGACTGTCCCGCAAAAGACATTATTACAACCCCTCCCTGGTTAGAGAAAACTCCGCAGCAGGAGTATAAGTTAAAGCTCAGGTCTAGTAAAATAAGTCAGTCAGTTTGATTGTATAAGTCCTCCCCTAGGTGAAACGGTTAGACTGTTTCTGACATGTATAAAATAGACCCCCATAGTGAGAGAGTCAGTCGAAGTTCAATTCAATGTATCGTTTTTCTGAGTTTCGTATTATTCATCAGCATCTTGATTTCCTGCACCAGTTATGCGTTCTATCTGTATTTTCCAGTTCCTCATGTAAACATGTCTGCTAATGCTACAGTAGAGCACACGTTTAGTGATCTGCCTCCTCACGAATATTCATACCGCCTCGCTATGCGCAACAACACATTTATCCGTATGTTACATTACTCACACCAGACCAGCAATGCCACTAATTGTTGGGTGTGTGGTCGACTCCCCCCTTTCCAGACACCGAAGGGAGTTCTGCCACTGTTTCCTTATCCATTCTCACATAATGGTTCGTG
This sequence comes from Lissotriton helveticus, assembly GCF_964261635.1. Lineage (NCBI taxonomy): Eukaryota > Metazoa > Chordata > Amphibia > Caudata > Salamandridae > Lissotriton > Lissotriton helveticus. Next base: position 129,130,995 of record NC_136059.1, on the reverse strand, counting down.
TGGAGCATGGTCCACGCTAACGTCATCCTCAACAGATATGTCTTTTCTTAACAGTACATGTTTCCCAGACAAGCAAGGTCTTCCCCACAGAACAGGGTTAGATCTAGAAAATGAAGTATATAATTTAGGTAATTATTCGTCGAATTTTATGGTCCTGAATGTTCAGTCTGATACTACTCCAGACTTACCTGCTATTTCAGTATTACCTGTCAAAGGCGAATTATGTGTCCGTAGTTATGGTTCCATACATGTAGGTCATAGTGACTGTACTACTGTTATCCAGTATAGTGACAGTGGGAAATCTGTTTTCAAAGCTTCACGTCATTCTTATTTTATTTGTGGTCAAACTGCATATGTCCGTCTGCCCCTCGATTGGGAGGGAACCTGTTACATTGCTTTCCTACTGCCACCTGTTTTCCTAGCCCCATCTGATTATCACAGAAACACACATCTAGTACACATTAGACATAGAAGGGAGTCCCCAATTGTCGATTATACTGAAACTACTCTAGAACAGTATACAGATTTCAATAAAGGTTTCTTCTTCTTTGTAGGACCTGTCCAGAATAGTAAACTGATCCGTAGGTTAACAAGAACCCTTGAAGCTGTAGTAAATGAGACTGCCTCTGCTCTAGGTAACTTAACCGAAGAACAATCTGCTATGAGATTTGTCGTTTTGCAAAATCGTCTCGTCCTTGACGTCATACTGGCCGATAGGGGCGGGGCCTGTAGAGTCATCGGATCTAGTTGCTGCATTTTCATTCCAAATAACGCGCCGTCTGTTTATTCAGCTATAACCAGACTCCATAAAATTGCCCATCTGTTACACCAAGATCCAGGCACCTGGACATGGTCCGGTTGGTTCTGGAATATAATTTCCGCATGGGGATGGAAAGTCCTGTCCTTTCTAGGTATTGCAGTAGCGATCATATTTAGCTGCTGCCTCTGTATACAATGTGGCCCTGCGATTTGCGGCATTTGTGCTACCTCTTGTATTCCTAGTCCCAAGCCCCGTTCTAAATCCCGTTCCAAGACAATTCGAGACGAGCAAATGATACTGTATGAAATGATAGATGGTATCATGAAAATTGATGTTTCCTGATGGAAACGTAGTGACAAGGAGGGAATGTGGAAAAGTAAATTTTGCCATGTTCTGTGTCCCTACGCCTCATCCATCATATGTTATGTGTGCATGACCAATATGCATATGTTATTCCCCATGTCCGATTAATGACGCAATTATAGTTGTGTCCACCTCTGGTATGTCATTTTCCAGTCCTCGTGAATACTACGAATATCAGGCCTATGTAAAGTTATGTTGCCACGTTTCTCAGTGTGCACGTTATTCCATTATAAAGTCCCCGTTTCCAGGCCTCAAAAGGGCCCGGACATCAGATTCAGCTCCTGTCTCCTGAAGCCTCGCTGAGGAGCGATACAGCCCCCACCTGTATCCTCGACCCTTCACTTACTTCCTGCCTCGCAGTGCCCGGTGCAGCTTGGCTCTGCCTCTGAGTCTGCCAAAAGTATGTTATAGTTCCAGTTATCAGTTCAGTCCTCCTTCTCTACATTCCTAAGCTACTGAACTGCATCAATAGTTTCCGTCATTGTCTAGCCTTCACGTCTCCACGTTAGAGAAATACTGTATTTAATGGTCATTTAGTATTCTTCATCACGCACTACATGTAGAATAATGCATGGTCCAGTCTTAGAATCAAGTTAGCTTTTCCCCTCATGACTTCTAGTTTATATCAACATGTTCCCTAAACATCAGATACCAGATAGGGTTTAGGTACATGTCGCTCCGACCCTCCAGACTCAAGTCTCTGCTCCTAGCACAGAGTTCGTAGCCCCCAGCTTCTCCTAGTAACACGTCATTGCCAGTTTACGCGCACCATTAGGTTAGAGGTCCCGGCTCCTTAGGTAGCCCCCTCCAATGTTTCCGCCCATTCATGACATATTCTGTTACGTTTGCATCACATGTCTATGTATACTCCCAGTTACACCTACTTTTACTGTTATCTCTCGCGACTGCTACGCGTCACGCCTTCTGCTCCACCCACTGCTACGCCTACTGCAATGTAATGCTATGTGTTTGCGCTATGTATATAAGTTGATGTATTGTTATTAAAAGTTAGCGCGCTCATCCCAGATCAAGCCCCGGCAGCTGCTGGGCCCCAGTTGTCCTGCTGGGCCCTGTTACCCCCGTTCTATGCAGGTTGTCCTGATCCTGTCCTTATGCTGTAATAAACCTGCAGAAACTCCTACTACCTCGAATCTTGACTCTTATTTTATTGAGCTATCTGTTATTCATTCATTCATTCAAAAATAGATCCGGTATTATTTATTTATATACCACAGTCCGACCACATGCTTGCCAGGTTCTGTATTCGTGGTAGAGAGAAACTGCATAGCACTACGTCCAGACTACAGGGGTCTGCCTCTAGGGCACTCCATCTTGTGACTCCTGAGACCTTAGCTCAGGCTTTTCTTGAGCATCCGTGTCCCCTCATAGGTGACTTAGAGCAGGATGTGGACTCCTTGCAGTTGTGGCTGACTGATAGGCTGAATGACCTTGCCCCGGTGCGGGCGCCTAAGGCTACTTTTAAACGGGTCTCTGCTCCGTGGTTCACGGAAGCGCTATTTTCCGCCCGCCGCCAGTGTAAGGTGGCTGAGAGAGCTTGGCGCTCCCAGTATGACCCGGTGGCCAGACTTGCCTATGGGACTGTTATTAAAGCCTATCACCGTGACATCCTTCATGAGAAAAAGGACTTCTTTGCAAGGAGGATTGAGGCAGCTTCTAATTCCTGCAAGGAGATCTTTACTGTGGTAAGGGAGTTCATAACCCCTAGATCTCATCTCTCTCAAATCTCTCCCTCTGAGTGTTGAGCCTGGGATCTTGTTCAGTTTTTCACTAATAAGATCAAATCGATCCCGGACTCCTTTTTGGGGAAGTCAGTGGAAGTTCATTCCAGCTGTGGGGCTGGGCTAGATTCTGTGCCTACCCTTGTCTTGGTCCTGTCAGTCTTTCCGCCTATTTCTCTTTCTACATCGGGGGCATTCTTAGCTAACCTTAAATCTGGGTCACCGCTAGACCCCTGTCCGGCCAAATTTTTGGCGAGGATGGCCGATGTGGTTAACCCACTGATCAACCCCCTTCTGAACCGCTCTTTGAGGGAAGGGATGGTCCCGCAGGCTTGGAAGCGGGCCATGGTGATCCTCCTTCTAAAAAAGCTGGGGTTAGATCCTGAGGCACCGGCCAATTATAGGCCTATATCGCTGCTTCCAGCATTGGCAAAAATTACGGAAAAGCACGTACACAGTGTGCTCTCCATTTTTTTGGAGTCCAATAATTTGCTGCACCCGTCTCAATCTGGCTTCCGGCCCAATTTGAGTACCGAGACGGTGTTGCTAGAAGTGTCTGAGGTTATTAGGGAGGTTCTCGACTCTGGAGGCAAAGCCATGCTTATCATGCTTGATCTGTCGGCGGCTTTCGACACCGTCCCCCATGAGGGGCTCCTCGCCAGACTATATAACATTGGTCTGAGGGGGACGGTGTTCAGCTGGTTTACATCTTTTCTAGCTGGCCGTCGACAAACGGTCTGGGTCCCCCCGGGTTCTGCTGAGATGCCGCCATTGGGAGTCGGAGTTCCGCAGGGTTCTGTGTTGAGCCCGACTCTTTTTAACATCTTTATGACCCCCTTGGCGGCATTGGCGGAGTCTTACGGGGCCCAGATCGTTTCCTACGCCGATGACACCCAGCTCCTCTTCACATGTAGGAAAGGGGAGAATTTTGATGGAGGGAGCATTCAGGATTGTCTTCGGGTGGTGTTCAATTGGTTCCAGCGGAACAACCTTAAATGCAACTCTGACAAGTCGGAGGTGTTGTTTTTTGGTTGTGCCGCGGATCCTGATTGGCAGGCATGGTGGCCGACAGATATGTTTCCCCCAGCTCAGGCATCCCAGGTGGCCAAAAACCTGGGAGTTAAGATCGACAACAATCTGACTATGAGATCTCAGATTCTCGGCCTCACGGACTCATGTTTTGGCATCCTTAGGATGCTCCGGAAGTCTCTTCCTCTGCTCTCTGAAGAGCATAGGAAGATAACGGTGCAAGCTCTGATTGGCTCCATATTGGACTATGCCAACGCACTTTACTTGGGTCTTCCGGATTATTTATTGCAGCGATTACAGGTCGTGCAGAATTCCGCGGCGCGTGCCATTTTTGGCCTTCGTAGGCGAGCCAGAGCAGCGATTACAGGCCGTGCAGAATTCCGCGGCGCGTGCCATTTTTGGCCTTCGTAGGCAAGCCAGAGCGTCCGGTCTTTTACAGTCACTACATTGGCTGCCTATCCGTAAGCGGATAATTTTCAAGGTACTAACCCTGGCTCATAAAGCGCTCTTTGGTCTTGGAGCTAAATATCTCCAACGTCGGCTTGTTTTTTATCGTCCTGCCAGAGCATTGCGCTCTAATTCTTTGTCTCTTGCTGTGGTGCCTCGAGTCAGGAAGGCCCGGATTGGGGGGCGTTCCTTTGGTTTGAGGGCGTCCCAGCTCTGGAACACTCAGCCATTGACCTTACGTTGTACCTCCGATCTGTTGTCTTTTAGGAGAGGCCTAAAAACTTGGCTTTTTACTCTTTAGTTGTGCTGTCCATTTGTTTTCTGAATATCTGTGTCTGTTATGTTTTTTATGAGCTGCCACTATAAAGCGCCGGGACACTCCGTTGGAGTAGCCGTTGCGCTATACAAAATAAAATTAACATAACATAACATATCTGTTTTAACAGCAGTATCAGCCCTTGAGGCAGTAACAAGACCACGCATTGCAAATGCTATGGCATTAGATCCAAAATGGATACAATGGGAAAATTCTCTTGCTGCAGAAGACGTGAAACACGCTTTTGTCCCGAAAATGAAAAAACTAGAAGATCTAGAATATGAACATGAATATCCTCTGCCAATCGAAATTCTGCCTCTCGAACAGTACACCTGTGTAATTTACATGGACAGATTTGCACAACACTACGATGTGGATAAAAAATCCTACAATGCAGCGTGCACAATTGTTAAAGGTCGCTGGCGCTTAGGTAAATTCAGACCGATAATAACAAAAACTGAATCACTCAGAAACTGTACAGCTCAGCGAGCTAAAATAAGATCTTTAAAGATGGCGCTTGAAAATGCCGATCGCGAATTTCCCACACTAATAGTGTGTGATTCGCATTACTGCGTCAGGCCTTACAATAATGACATGCAGACATGGATCAAAAATGGTTACAAAGATGACACAGGTGCCACAATAAAGCATAAAAAGCTCTGGGAACAAGTAGTTCTTTTGCAGAAAGAACTACGAAAGTCTCACGTGATACATACACTGAGTCATCAACGTGACGGCGTTCACGTTGCAGGGAATTCATTGGCTAACAGAGCCACAGCGGCAGCGGTTCAACCGGCCTCCGTAGCCACAAAAAAGCATTCTAAAAAACACAAAGATGGACAACCATGCTGGCAGTAAAAGCCTCATTAAAAGGCGATTATGCAGCATTACCTCTCAACTATCCACTCGGAAATAAATACATAATTGATGCAAACTCCGTTCCTTTTGCTCAAATCCCTGGAGTGGGGGATAGAGTAATTCCAAACACGAACCGGAGGGCTTACTTGATTCAAGAAGCACACATGGGACAGGGTCTGAGGCACCAAGAGATCTTGAAATCTGTAATAGAATTACAATCACAATACTGGTGGCCTGGGATGTGCGTGCAAATTTACAACTTTGCAACTAGTTGTCAGACCTGCAATAGAGATTGCAGTGGGGAACCGGACGAGACACCAGCCTGGATACCTTAATCAGAAAGCATCAGACTATCTATACGCAAAAATCCAGAAGGAAAACGGCGGTCCCATAATTATTAAGACTAGATTCACTTAATATGTAGACACCAGCGCTCGGCTGACGCCAGAACTGTTATAAAAGATTTGCGAATCGTTATCGGCAAATATGCAATTGGCATGCTACATTCTGACCAGGGTCCTGCGTTTAGCTCTCATGCTTACAAGGAGGCCATGGCCAGCATGGGCATTGCATTGCGGTACTCTTCTCCCTTCCATCCTGAGGGAAATGCGGTAGTGGAAAGAAAAAACCGTGACATAAAGCAAAATATAACGGCGAGGGTATTAGGTTCGGGTGATGGGTGGGTCAAACATCTAACAAGTGTCCAACGTAGTCTTAACAATCTGCCAAGAAATTCTCTAAGAGGTATCACTCCTTACGAACTATTGTTCGGCACTAGAATGAAAATCCAGGACTTAGAATGTCAGACTTCAGTGGTGAAAGAAAAAGCCTTTGATATCAAAGACCGTTTGGCTGTTTTACAAAACTTAAATGAAACAAGAAGAAGTCTAAGTAACATAACATTAAAGCCAACAGACACTGAAGAGAAACCACCTGTCCCAGCAAGACCTGTCTGGATTCCAAAGATTGGGGATCTACTCAGAGTGAAAATCGCGGCGAAGAAGGAATTTGGGCCTTCTTACAGAAAAGCAGTACCTGTCTTAGCTGTCAGCAGAACAAGATCAGTAGTACTACCACCACTTGCTGGTAAAAAGGAGAACAGAGTTGTTTCCATCGACCTGGTAAAACCACAATCATGTGGCCAATAATAGGTGGTAGGCCCAGTGGACTCCCAAGAAATAGCAGAAGACCAAATCTTGCTACAATCCAAGAGGTTCAAACTGAAAGACTAATCACTTTTGATAAACCTGAAGTGAATAAAAAAGGACTATGCAACAAAGCCATGGAACTTGTGCGTTTTGAAACCGAAATTGCAACAGTTCGTCAAGAAACACCTGTCTACAACGATGTAGCCTCAGACTACGTTAATGAAACAAAGAAAGATCCAAAGTCTAATGAAAATCCGGAAGCAATTCCAACAATCGACAGAACTGCATCTGGCTACTTCATCAATTTCGATGACTTATCTGATGATCCAAGCGAGCATGAAGAAACGCCAGCAACAAAAACTTTCAAAGAAAAAATGACTGAACTTTTTCATCAACTTAAAGAAACATATCTGATTTCACCATGGATTGAATTTTGGATTGTGTTAGGTTTACTTTTCCTCCAGCTTTGGCTAATCATGGTTTTATGTTTGGGTAGATTTATTGATAGAAAATATAGTATAATGGACACAGCAAGTCAGAACATCAACTAGGTCCTAAAGCCTCACAGAACTGTCATCAGTGAACATCACAGCCAATCCAATACACGGTGGGGTAGCATGGGACAAAATGGATTATGAAATCTATGGCCCGATTGAGCTCTTGAAATATCTACATCAGTTCAAGGTTTCATTAAGTGACTTTGTGACACCAAGTACTTTCTCTGATGATTGGGACTTTGAAAATATTATTATTGTGATGTCAGATTTAGTAATGTCAGCTAAATTCACAGAACAAGATTATTTGCAGGGTTCATCAAATTATGAAGAAATGTATTGCTATAATCATTTTGGTCATCACTATTTGCATAAAACTGCTCAACCTAGAAATGTTTTTACTTAAAACCAATGGGAACATTGTCCAACTCTGCCAAAAGGCAGCTCGAAAAAGTTCTATGAGAAATGTCAATACTTCTCAGGGTTTAACAACAGTGATCCAGAAACGTTTTATTTTAAAATGTTAAATAAGACAGGAATGATAACAATGTTGACAAATACTAAATTGATTTATTCTGAAATTTTTTATGATAAAATGTCTACATTTGGTTTTGAATTTTGGAAAAACAACATTGAAACAAAAAACATCTGGGGTTCAAAAGACTGGCAGGTACAAGGTCTAGAAGCATTATTTGGAGCCTGCATGATCCCAGAACAGATAATATTCCTGAATGACACCATTCAACAAACAACCTGTCTTGGCTTAGCCAAAATAAAAAACTTAAATAAACCGTCTATTCCAAAGCCCATACCTGATAGTAATAGCATTACAGGTGTGGAGATGGACGTATCCCATATTTTACACCAAAACAGAACAAATCCTGATTGGAAAAAATGGTTGATCTGGCCCACAGACACAAATAACTGTCAAGATAGATTCCTGAACAAAACACAGGGCTTCAAACATACCAGGCCAGACCCAAGATATTCCCAGAGACAACATCCAGGGATAGTTACAACATACAGTGTAAGGAAACTATGCCTTGAGTGGCTACAAAAATCCACACTGACTGAAATTAAGCAACACTTAACTTTACTTAAAGACGGTGCTGACTTGCGAGATTTCATACTGGGACCTCGCAAACAGCGTCAAAAACGTTTCATATACGCCGGTATATACGCTGCTTACAACGAAGCTTGGAAAGTTACGCAAATTGAAACTGCTGAAAAAATACGAGAAATTGATCGTATAAATTTGGAAAAATCACTTTCTGTAGTGGACAATGGGTTAACGACTCTGTCTTCCAGAACATATTTACTGGACAGCATTGTATCATCTGCTATTGATATAATAGAGCAGGACTTGCTAATGTTACAACATGGTCAGTCTCAATTGCGTTCTATTGTACAACTTGGCTGGACGTTGCAAAATCTGTGTTCAGGCACGTGCCATGGCGTCTAATCAACATAACGTCATTATTTTCTATCTTTCACCTTACTGATAAACAAATCAGTTTTGCACAAAAAGGTGCAGACTATACGATTCTGAGCGTTGAAAAACTTGAGAGATTACCATTGACAATGTCAGAGAGACCTGTCATTGAATGGATAATACACGGATCAATAACAATTCCGATAACAACTTTCCAGTTTAAGTATTGCCAAAAATATATACCAGCAGGCCTGTATGAAAGGTTGGGTAAAGGATACATCAAATCAACCTGGAATTTACCTTATACACACAAATGTTATAGTGAAGGGAAAAGAGAGGTATTTCTTAGTGGTAACAATTGTAAAAAATCACTAAGCGGTACACTTCTGTGTCAAGGTATTAACTTGCATGGAGCCTGCGAGGGTTCATCACATAACCTCTCATGTCTCATGTCACCTGCATGGCACTCCTGCAACACAGATACGTTCTAATAAGTGACCACAGCTGTTGTGGCATGGTGCCAGGAAAAGCCTATCTAGTAACCGTTACTTCCAGGGTCATTTGCTGTATGCAAGTATTGTATCCAAACAGCAATCCAGACATGGAGGCGGCAATATGGCCTTCTTTGAATATCTCTTCTATTCAAATTGATACTTTTAGCAGAATGAAGTCTATTCTTTTACATACAAATGTGCCTTTAACCTCGTCCAAAGAGACGTATGATCTGCAAGTTGCAAGGACAGCAGCAGAGATACATACCCTATTATCAACAAATTGCCCCGTCCATTTCGTAGAAATATTAGGTCAAATTTTAAACATGTCTGATACCAGTGGCATTGCACATGTATTTAAGACAATTCTTTCGGGATTGTTAACACCCTTTGAAACAGTTCTGGGCATCTTCCCGAATTTTGTGCATTCGTTATTTGGCGGCCTGCCTCTTCTTTTGGGACTCGTAGCAGGAATTTTATTTTTGATCCTTCAGCTCCGATATGGCAAGCCAAGCCACAGACAAAACTCCAGCTACGATGGAAGAAACGATCCTAGCAATACGCTACAGAGACCGAATCACTAGAGTCCTCGGTTTAGCCCGGCTAAGAGATCTGAATACAACTTGGTTTCTTTCATTCAGACCAATCTGTCAAGATTGCATCTTACCTGTGCTTCGATGTCTGCTATGCGGAGAAGAATGCGTGTTGGACGTCTGTCTTACACTACCATCAGCAGTACCAATGGATATCGATATTTTGCTTGGTTCGGTAACGGCTCATGCAAGGTGTTGTCCCCAGCGGCTACCTATTCTGATGACGGCATTCGTTGAGACTTCACCATTACGAGTAGGTGTCGGTGAAGTACGAGATGAAAGCAGCACCACACAGGTACAACCTTCTGTGAACATTGCTGATCCCGACATCGATGATGGCAATGATTTTCACAAATGCACTATTGCAGCTTTTTCGAACTTGGTCGAACTTTCACCTACTGCTGTAGACCAATTTTTCGCAAGCCTGTCTGATATGATGTTCTCTCCTAACAACGAGAATAACTTTTAAAAACAATGAGCACACAGCGTTCCCTGAACACTGAATTCGGCCTTCAGTTTTTCATAAACAAAACTACTGAAAACAATTTGGAACAATTTTTTCCCCTGAAAGCAAAATTATTTTTCCACTTCCAAAATATTTACCTTTTTTCTGGCACATGGTACTCTGCTTAAAGTAGAACTATTCTTAGAGACAGAGCTTCTATTTTTAGAGACAATAGAGACAATACTTTACCTCAGCCTCTAGCACATGTACAGTATTGTATATATATGTGATGAAATGGTCTCAACCTTCTTTTCTGTATTAAGAGCCATTTCATAAATGTAATTTTCGCAATTCATTCAGCCAATATTTATATATGCATTTCCTGAATGATAACACTGCTTGAAAAACGTACAGTATAAATACTCATTTTCGTGTATTTACCATATAACATTTCAAATGCAATTTATGTATTTTTGGGTGGGTTGGAAAACACACATGCATCGTTATATGTTTAGTATTGCTTAGTATTTAGTAATGATGGACAATAATACGTGGAGTGGGTGTTGTGTATCTATCTAGGACCCTAATTAGATATCCCCGATTCATGCCCTTATGTGGTTATAATAAAACATATCCTTATAAAGGCATAAGAATCATGTCCATATTTAGTCATAGCCAATGCATTCCAAATACGACAAGGCTACTCCCATAGACTCCTAGAAAGTGCAACGCGTTCTTTAAACAAACCAAGCCTCCAGCAGCCCGGGAATTCCCTCTGCTTTTGTTTGAATTTGCACAAGAACTCCTGAGCCCAGAAATAACTGTTAGTTCTTAGTGACGTCTTATGTCCAACCTTACGTCAAACCCGGCACCTTCCAGGTATATATATACCAACGTTGCCGTAAGCAAACACACGGTGGTTTGGAGCAGGGCGGCTATCTACTTGCCCGAATCCCAGCTGATGCGAGTGCCGAAGGAAGCCGACTCTCCCATTTGGCGCACTGAGAGAGACGCTGTCTTTTCTCCTGCCGAGAAATTCCAGCTCGGGTGTTTCCAGTCACCCTTGTGGGTTGCTGGGAGATCGGGTCCTGAGAGAGAGATACAAGACCTCCTTCATTCTAGAACCAAGGTACGGAGCTGATTAAACCCTTAAGAGAATTCTTGATTCAGATTCTTGGCAAAAACCAACTTAACTTAAACTGCAACTTACTTACTCCTTCCCACGTATTAGGCTTAGGTCAGGTACACCGGGGTAGTCGTATCTTAGAAGCACCAGTTGAGCACGTTAGTCAATGTTTTTATGTATGTATATATTTTATCCGTTTTAAAGTATCATATGGCTAAGAAAACATATTAATGCTTTTACAGTATTATTTCATAATACTACTTTTACTGTATGCACTTTACTTCATGATAAGTATTGCAATTGTGGCAACTCACTTCTCTTGCATGAGAAAGAAGACTGCGCAATAAATAACAACTTTTATTGAAAACGCCAGTCTCTCTATTTCTCTGCACTCCAGGTGAAATTAAGTATGCACGATTGACTGAGTGAAATAGCTGTCTATTGTTTTCACAGGACTCTAGAGATATACTCTTTATTCTGAAGGAGCAAAGTTGTCATGTTTATGCGGTTGTCAGAAACTAATCCCTTCTTGTCTAATCAGGAAAGTTAACTCCATCCTGTTCATTCGAGAAAGTTTCTAGTGACCTTTGAGCTAGCTGGCAAACCTAATTAAGTCTAACATAGTCAGTAGAGACCTAGTTGACCTCAGTCCTACATCTAAACTGCTGTTTATGTTATTCCAATGCGCAGAGCCTATTGGGAATATAGGAACTACACTACAGACTGTCTAGATACCTTTCATGCCATGCACATTGCACTGATGTATATGGTCCACAGAGATGAGTAACATAGTGTACACAACATCCTAAGAATAAGGTCACAATGTAAGTGCTGGTATGTGTGACACTGAGAGCTACCTCCCTGGGGGCTGTGCAATCGTCCCTCCCACCCTGTGGGAGAGTCGGCAAGTACCCCAGTACCACCATGTATGGGGTTGACTCAGGTGGTAAATGAATATCAGGCATGCAATGTTTAGAATTCTTCAAGGCATTCTCTTGTGCTTTCGGGTTATGCTTCTCATATATATTGCTCTCTTGATGACTTCATGCACCCGAACTTTCTTCTACACCTAAGGTTTTACCTGTGTTAATAGCAGTATACGATGTGGATGGGGTCAAGGTCGGTCAGCAGTGTACTTTATTACCTGATGTCCTTGATGTGGGGGGTGGATTTTCCTTAATGGTTGTATGTAAGGTTCCTAGGTATGAACCATACCGTATTAAAGAGGTCGTCAGAGAATTTATCTCTGCCCCCATTAGGGTACTATTAGTGCATTTTATGATATTATTTTTGATCAAGGTCAACCGCTGGACAATTGGGCCTAACTTGATATCCATAATGTCTTTAAACATGTTCTGCATGGAATCAAGAAATAACTTCATATCTTTGTTAGTCAGTCCCGGTGTTGCTTGTGTATACTTGGCAAGTGGATCCGCCCTTGAACTTTTTGCCTTCCCTCCAGGTGTCTGGCCTTTTCCTTTCGCACCTGTCTTTTGGATAAAATACTCCATCCCTCCTGGCCTCCCATGAGTAACTGGTCTATTATTAGTTTAATTTAAAAGGAGACCAGAATTTTCACCCCCACAACACTATTAGACAATATTTCATTCCGCCCCCCCTCCCCCGGCAGTAATAGTTATGATGGTTGGACTAAGGGGTATCTGTTGTTCGGAGAAATGACTAGACACACTGTCTAATAAGTAGTTCCAAATTATCAGGTAGGTCCATGCTATTTTCCACAGAAGGATTTGTACTGAAGGATGAAAGTGTTGGGAGGTCATTGGAGATCTTGATAAATGCCTATTCACCAATTATATCTCAATATTCAATACCGATGCAGCCAGCTTCAGAAATGCATCCATAGTTACTAAGGAGCCAGCTGGGAAAACTGTCCAATGCTTCCCCATTCATTACCGTAATTCTCTATTCACTCTAGCACACTCTAACCCTACTCTAACCCACAAGCAGAGCACAAGCAATAGATTAGTCCCAGAACTCCCAGAACCGCAATCACACCCAGTAAAAGTACAAACTTTTCTGGACAGTTTCTTGACCTCCAAACAGTAGGAAAAAGGTACTACATGCAGTGTTTCTCCACAAACGGGGGAATAATTTGTGCAAACAGCTCTTTTGCATACACACAAATATATAAGTAGACAAATACTACTCCCTTGACTGATTTTTGTCAAAGAATATGTTATGGCAGTGCACCAAAAACCTCCACACATCTATATAAGTGTGTAGTCTGGTGCTTATAAATGTGGATTAATTGTCACAAACCAGTCTAATATTGAATATGGGAGTCCAAAATCGGGAAACAACCTTTTCAACGCAACTTTTACAACGCACTACCATTACAACGAAACTTTTACAACGCAACATCCATTACAACGCATGCATTTACAACGCAACCATTACAACGCATGATACTACAACGCACACCACTACAACGCATGTCATTACAACGCAGTCATTACAACGCATACCATTACAACGCATAGCATTACAACACATAGTACCCCTACACTATCCAACACTTACCCTACTGTTGCACCCCCTGGAGTTAGAATAGTAATTTGTACCCCTACACTATCCAACACTTACCCTACTGTTGCACCCCCTGGAGTTAGAATAGTAATTTTTACCCCTACACTAACCAACACTTACCCTACTGTTGCACCCCCTGGAGTTAGAATAGTAATTTTTACCCCTACACTATCCAATACTTACCTTATATGCAATGTAATGTTATGCGGTGTAATGGTATGCGTTGTAAAGGTAGTATGCGATGTAATGGAATGCGTTGTAAAGGTAGTTTTCAAATATTCGTTGTAAATGCATTCATTGTAATGGAATGCGTTGTAATGGATGTTGCGTTGTAAAAAATGCGTTGTAAAGGTAGGCGTTGTAAAAGTATGCGTTGTAACGTCATACATCCTCCAAAATCACTCCTTACCTTGCAGACTCAAAAAGGAGTGTGACCAGCACAAGAAGTCTACAGCCCAAAGGGGTGAGCCTAGTCGGCCATGTTCAGACGTGGACGGGTGACGACAGGCCTGCCCTTGGCCCATGCGCATCCCATGGTGTGGGAACCCTGGCCCCCTCTTAAGCGCCTCTTGGCGCATTTGGTGACATGTGCAGTGTGCGCGGCGCTGTGCTGCTGGGGGATGTAGTCCGAAGACTCAGGGATTTCCCAATTTATTCTGGAAACTGGTGGTAACGGTGGCAGAGTCGTGCGTGCGGTGGCTGAATCAGAAAAAGTGTCAGGCAGGCAGTTGTGCAAACAATAGGACTCCTGTGCTGCAGGAGCCCTTGCCCACTCTTAAGCACCTCCCGGCGCGTTTGGTGACATGCACAGCTTTGTGTATGAAGTCCCGAGACTCAGGGATGTCCCAATTTATTCTAGAAGCTGGCGGTAATGGTGGCAGAGTCCTATGGGACTCATGTGCTGTGGCTAATCCGGAGTAAGTGGCGGGCAGGCAGTTGTGCAAACAATCAGACTCCCACTAAATGTATTCAAAAGTAACACAATATCTACACTGTTAATGTGTCATATGTGGTATAAGCATGCACCATGGAAGCAACAGAATTTGATAAATATCAACAAACCTGTGTGAGTAAGGGTACAGTCATTAGTGACAGACACAGATTGCCACTATGGGTCAGTGAAAGGAAGAATCAAGTCAGTGGATCACCTCAGTGTCACCATGCCTCACATTATCCATTTAATAGCTATCAGGGATTCTAGTGGTACAGATAACTCTTTCTGTGAACATTTATGGATCAGCACATCTACAGAGACATTACTCTGTGCTTCAGTTCTCCTGCCAATGTCGGGTCTTACTCTCAGCATGCTTAATCTACTTAACCTCATGATTCCATTAATTGAATACAGAAAAGTGAAACTTCTGGCCATTTCATATGTAAACATACAGTTGTGTGGCACTCTGAAAGGGTATGTGTGGTATGAATAACTCCAGGCAACTGTTTTACAAAGCCTGGTCTGAGCTGGATGATCAGTAGGATGATACGCTTGGCTAACAACATCCTCAAATGCTTACAACAGTACTTCATACATGGTTCATAGTATGATGCAGATACATAAAAATGCATGTATATCATGATTAGATTTGAGAACTAATTGTAGCTACTAGTAACCTGAGCCCTCGAGAGATGTATGCACGTAAGACACATATAAATGACCTTTATCAAACATTCCAATGGTGGCCTTCTCTCCACAAAATCCAGGGCCCCATAATACATTACATGTGTTCCCTATGTGGGGGCCACACAATGTATGGAAGCAACATAATGCTTACCCTCTGATACTCAGAGGGACCTTGTAGCCTATGGGAAAAGAAACAAAGCAGTGAAATCGAGCTGAAAATATACTTGAGACACTTACCAGTTCCTCTAGGGAGCCATCGAGCTGAGAATACAGGGAAAGAACCTGATCCACCACGGCATCCAGCTCCTCTGACGGTAAATTACGGGCCCTCTCCCCTGTATAACATTCTACGATTGCTCCTAGAGGTGGCAAACAGCACCTGAAATGGAGGAGGGGTTGGTAGCAGCAGTGCCAGGAGGCATGTGAGATGTATTTCAAACAATCAATCAATCAAAGCATTTATATAGCGCACTACTCACCCGGAGGGTCTCAAGGCGCTGGGGTGGGGGGGTCCGCTACTGCTCGAACAGCCAGGTCTTGAGCTGATTCCTGAAGGCGAGGTGGTCCTGGGTCAGGCGGAGGTGGGTCGGAAGGGAGTTCCAAGTCTTGGCGGCCAGGTAGGAGAAGGACCTTCCTCCTGTGGTGGCTCTTCGGATGCGGGGGACGGTGGCGAGGGCGTGGCCGGTCGATCGAAGCTGGCGTTTGGGAGCGTAGAAGTTGAGGCGGCTGTTGAGGTATCCTGGGCCTTGGTTGTGTAGGGCTTTGTGTGTGTGGGTGAGGAGCCGGAAGGTGATTCTTTTGTTGACCGGGAGCCAGTGCAGGTCTCTCAGGTGTCCGGAGATGTGGCTGCGGCGGGGGATGTCCAGGATGAGTCGTGCTGAGGTGTTCTGGATCCGCTGTAGTTTCTTCTGGAGCTTGGCGGTGGTTCCGGCGTAGAGGGAATTGCCATAGTCCAGACGGCTGGTGACGAGGGCCTGGGTGACCGTCTTCCTGGTCTCGGTGGGGATCCATCGGAAGATCTTACGTAGCATGCGCAGGATGTTGAAGCACGACGAGGAGACAGCGTTGACTTGTCTGGTCATGGAGAGGGAGGAGTCCAGGATGAAGCCCAGGTTGCGTGCGTGGTCTGTGGGTTTGGATGCACTGCCTAGGGCGGGGGGCCACCAGGAGTCGTCCCTGGCGGAGGGTGATGATCCCAGGATGAGGACTTCTGTCTTGTCCGAGTTCAGTTTCAGGCGGCTGTTCGACATCCATTTGGCTACGTCTGTCATCCCTTCGTGCAGGTTGGCTCTGGCGGTGGCGGGGTCGTTGGTGAGGGAGAGGATCAGCTGGGTGTCGTCGGCGTAGGTGATGATGTTGAGGTTGTGCTGGCGTGCGATGGCTGCGAGGGGGCTCATGTAGACGTTGAAGAGTGTTGGGCTGAGCGAGGAGCCTTGAGGAACGCCGCAGATGACTTCGGTGGCCTCTGATCTGAACGGGGGGAGGCGGACTCTCTGTTTTCTTCCGGCGAGGAAGGAGATGATCCACTCCAGTGCCTTCTCCTGGATTCCGACGTTGCTGAGGCGCTGTACTAGGGTACGGTGGCAGACCGTGTCGAAGGCTGCGGAGTGGTCCAGGAGGATGAGGGCCGCTGTTTCTCCGTTGTCGAGCAGGGTTCGGATGTCATCGGTAGCTGCGATCAGGGCGGTCTCGGTGCTGTGGTTGGCCCGGAAGCCAGACTGCGAGAGGTCGAGGGAACCGTTCGTCTCGAGGAAGGCGGCCAGTTGCTTGTTGACGGTCTTCTCGATGACTTTTGCCGGAAACGGGAGCAGCGAGATGGGGCGGTAGTTCTTGAGGTCGGTGGGGTCGGCTGATGGTTTCTTGAGTAGAGCGCTGGGTTCGGCGTGCTTCCAGCTCTCCGGGAATGTCGCGGTGTCGAAGGAGGTGTTGATGATGTCCCGCAGGTGGGGTGCGATGACAGCGTCGGCCTTGTTGAAGACGTGGTGAGGGCAGGGGTCTGTCGGAGATCCGGAGTGGATGGAGTTCATCGTGTGGACGGTGTCTTTGGTGCTGATCGGGGTCCAGGCGTGGAGGGTGGTTGTGGGGGGCGGTGGGTCGGTCGTGGCGTGCGTCGGTTGAGTGCTGAAGCTGTTGTGTATGTCCGCGATCTTGTTGTGGAAGTAGGAGGCGAGTGAGTTGCAGAGGTCTTGTGAAGGGGTGATGTCGTTGTTTCCGGCGTTGGCGTTGGAGAGCTCTTTCACGATGTTGAAGAGTTCCTTGCTGTTGTGTGCGTTGTTGTCCAGTCGTTCCTTGAATGCGGTTTTCTTGGTGGTGTGGATCAGTTGGTGGTGTTTTCGGGTGGCGAGCTTGAGGGCAGTCATGTTGTCTGGTGTTGGGTTTCTGCGCCAGGTTTTCTCGAGTGCTCTGCAGTTCTTCTTGGAGCTATTGAGTTCGTCGTTAAACCATGGGGCTTTCTTGCTGCCGAGTCTGCTGGGCAGGGTCTTCAGAGGGGCGAGGTCGTCTGCGCAGTCGCTGATCCATTTCGTGAGGTTGGTGGCCGCTTGGCTGGGGTTCGTTGTGCTGGTGGGAGGGTTCTTGCTCAGGGAGGTAGCGAGCTGGTCTGCAGTGATCTTGTTCCAGCTTCTGCGGGGGACCTGTTGCTGGTGATGGTGGAACGTGGTCCTTCTGAAGCTGAAGTGGACGCAGCTGTGGTCCGTCCAGTGGAGTCCCGTGGCGTGGCTGAAGGCGATGTCCTTGGTGGAAGAGAAGACCGGGTCGAGCGTGTGTCCAGCGTAGTGGGTGGGGGTGTTGACCAGCTGCTTGAGTCCGAGGTTGGCGAGGTTGTCCAGCAGGGTGATGGTGTTGCGGTCGTTGTTGTTCTCCAGGTGGAAGTTGAGGTCCCCGAGGAGGATGTAGTCGGCGGAGGGGAGGGCGTGTGGGCTGATGAAGTCGGCGATGTCTTCGCTGAATTGTGTGCGTGGTCCCGGGGGTCTGTAGATGAGGGTGCCTCTGAGGGTGGTCTTGGGGTTGACTTGGATCTGGAAGTGCAGGTGTTCGGTGGGTGCGAGGGTATCGTCGGTGTTGGTCGTGATGCGGATGGTGTTCCTGTGGATGATGGCGATGCCTCCTCCTGTCTGGTTGACGCGGTCCCTCCGGATGATCTTGTAGCCGTCCAACCACTAATTACATTTGCATTTACGCCATGTATGCAATCATCAGCATCAGCGCATAGAGCCATTGGGTCATGGCCATTACTATCCTCAATGTTAGCCTATTGCTGTGTCATCTGTGCATGAGACCACCCACAGCACGGTTGCTTCCACCGTAGGCATATGTTTAATATTTCCTATGAGCGAGGTCAGGCGTCCGCCATGTTAGCAGTTGGTGGCAGATAACGTCACCACCTCTACAAGTGAGTGCAAACATCTTCACATATAAAATGTTTCTTTCCCATGTCATGACCAAAACAAAACCTCCTCTGTGTAGTGTATTACTTTGCACATAGGCAAAATGTGCGCTGCACACTCTATAGGGCCGTTGTAGGTATTTTACAGGACATGTTGTGCTCACTATAGTGGTAATTTATATTTTCTGAACTAATGATGTGCACAGTTCTGTTACAGACAGGTGTAGGCCACCTAGGGGATGACTGGTGGATGTTTAAGATTTGACAATGATGATGTAAAATGTGTAATGCTTTATGAAGCATTAATGTACTGACACATTACTTTTGCCATACTCTTAACATGTTACTCTGTAGACTGTGAACAATATATATTTTTGTGTTACTCCTCACATAGATAGCCTGGGAGAGTGAGGAGATGCCAGCCTCCAACGCACCACCCAATTACAGACCTACACACCATGGAAGAACAACGTGTCATCCAGATGTTTTGTTGAATCATCAAAACATCCTAATTTATGTCAATAGTTGGTGCCTGACCTCCTAACTCACGTCGATAATCCTACATAAATCCCACCACTTGTTAAACTCCTCTCTGTTATGCATATTTTGGGCACAGGTTCATTTCACAGTAGCTATTTCAGGTGGAATTTCACAACCTATGTTCAGTCGAGTACTCACTGGGAAGCGAGCAGTATTTGTGAGACACATGGCCAGCTACATCCAGGGGCATATTATCAAGGACCGGCGTTAAAATTATCGCCGTTTTATCGGCAGGAAACTGCCGATAAAACGGCGATAATGGGCTTGATAATACGCCCTTGTTAATTCCCATAGAAGCCCATGTTGTGATGTTAACATGGGCTTCCATGGGAATTAACAAGGGCGTATTATCAAGCCCATTATCGCCGTTTTATCGGCAGTTTCCTGCCGATAAAACGGCGATAGTTTTAACACCGGCCCTTGATAATATGCCCCCCAGTTCTCTAGATGTGAGAATTTAGCCAATGTAAAAGCAGATTTCTATGGACTAGGTCACATCCCACATGTGATTGGATCCATTGATGGAACACATATTGCCTTAGTACCATTGCATACCAGGGAACAATGTACTGCATCATGAAGCACTATCATTCTATCAATGTGCAAGTTGTTTGCCTCGAGGATTTGTACATCTCAAACGTCTATGCCCAGTTCCCAGGATCTGCCCATGATGCCTTCATACTGAGGAACAGCACCATAACCTAGCTGATGTCATAACTACATCCAGAGAGGACCTGGCTTGTAGGTAAGTGTGATCTATCCTATTTTTGTGTGGGTGATGTCAGATATTATGATCTGGAAGTGTGTAACACATTGTTGCACTACTGCCTAGCTTCCATCTAGGAGTCTCATCGTATACCAACCTGCCATGGTTAGAGGAATCCTATTATGCCAGGAGAAGTCTTCAGTGAGGCCCATGAAAGAACATGGCTGCCATTGAAGCTGGCTTTAAGGCTCCTGAAGTCCAGATTCAGATGTCAGGACAAGACTGGGGGAGCCCTCCTCTCCTCAACCAGGAAGGTGTTTAAGATCACTGTGGCCTCTTGCACACTCTGTAGTGTAGTTCCTATATCCCTGATAGGCACTGCTCATTGGAATAATACAAAGTAGGCATAGGACTGAGGTCAGTATGTCTCTATTGAGTACATTAAACTTAATTACTTGTGTTTGCCAGCTAACTCAGAGGTCACTAGGAAGGTTCTCGATTGAACATGAAGGGATTAGTTTCTGACAACTGCATAAACATGACAACTTTGTTTCCCTTAGAGTTGGAATAATCTTAGAGTTGTGGAAACAATAGATAACCGTTTCACTAAGTCAATCGTGCATGCTTTGTTTCTACAGAGTTTTGCACAGAAATAGGGAGACGGACGTTTCAATAAAAAGGGTTTATTCAACAGTCTTCTTTCTCATGCAAGAAAAATGAACTGCTACAATCATAAGAGAGAATGCAAAGTATAATACGTACAGCATGTGCAGTAAGATAATATAATACTGTAATAGCATGGTCTGTAGCTATCACATATATTCATAAAAATACATACATAAATAACACATGCTAAAATACTCATCTGGTGGTTCTAAAATAATCCTACGCCAGTGTACCTAACCTAGGTGTAGTACGAGGGAAGACGTAGGTGCTATTTAGTTATAGTCTAGTTTAGCAATAGTTGCCAAGAGTCCCTCTAGGTTCTAGTCTGCTCCATACATTAGAATGAGAGAGGTTGGAATCTCTTTCCTGGGTCTTGATCTCTAACATCCGGCAAGGGGAGTCAGAAACACTGGAGCTGGATTCTCTCCCAGGAGGATGGCAGCGTCTGGTCAGTGCGTCATTTAGGGACTTGACTTCCTTCGGGACTTGCTGTGGCGAGCCGCGTCGTGCAAGTAGGAGGCACTGTGCCTTGCCATAGCAAGTGAAGGTATATTTATACCTTGAAGGTTTTTAGGAATGCCAGTATTGATGTAAAAGTAGGGCAGAAGAACTTCATGAATGAACCCTTAGGGAATAGATGTTCATGCATAATAAATGAGTTCTTGGAGAAATTAATATCCAAGCAAGGTGAAATCCTAAAGGCTTAAGAGTCTAGTTTTCCAAGAACTCTTGTGATGTAGATAAACGGATGTAGGTGGCCATGCCTGTATTTGGTTAGCATGGACAATGCCTAAATAAGGGCAGGAGTTCTATGCCTAAATAAGGGCAATGTAAATTGTACCTATATAAGTGCATGAATCGGGAAATTCATTTGGAATCTAAATCTAAACTCCACAGCATTACCTTGTGATGAATTATCCCATGCATTGTAGAGGATGTATGGCACTGGGTGAGGCAACTGAATTGCCAAATGAAAAAATGATGATAGCGGTAAAGAGGAAAGAGCAGACTTGCTTCAAAATCTCATCTCAAACCTATTCTCCTGAGTGTACGTATGGTGTGAGACTTTGACTATTATTGCAAATCTTGTTTTGATGTTGTGAGGAGGATGTTAATGCTACATATTAGGAATATATGGGTCTGGAAACCTCTGGGGAAAGTTGTTTGTATTGTAAGTTTAGCATTGTTCAGCTGTAAATGTTGTCTTGGACTGTGTTCTGTAGGTGTTGGCAATGTGATGTGTGCCATTGTAGTGTAATTCCTATTGTACGCTTCATGCGGGACCTGCGCTGTTTACAGATAACATATACTGTGGGTCTGGTGGTAGACTGACTCTGTGCACCCCCAGCGAATATGTTAGCCTATGTTTTGCATTAGCTAGCTTGCAGTGCCACTAGTATATCCTATTATCACAGTGATGGCATGCCGGAGCCGCAGCGTCTCTGGTCAGTGTTTTAGCCTTGATGTCTCAGTTCCCTCCTGCCTACTGATAGCAAGAGGTGCTGTATTTATACAGTCTATCTGCATGTGTTCCTCATTTTTCAGTATAAGGATGAAGTGGGGATTAAACTTTGTGCGTCGATGGGAGAAGTGAAGTATACCTCCTGGAGAGTGTACTCATAAATTATTCATATGTGCTAAGGATGACATCTTAGCCATATCGATTGGGAAAAACCCATCCTCAGCATCGAACTAGGTGAAAGGTTTAGTTCATAAAAGGCTTCAGACCTTATATGGCATTATGTCCATACAATGCATTCTGTCCTTATTTGGAATTATGTCCTTATAAGGCTCGTTCATATGAAATGACGGAGAGATGATGTAGGGAAAGTGTACGATAATCACTGGACCTATATCAGGGTACCGATATGAAATATAACACCATATGTATGATTTATTAGCTAATCTCTCTGTGCTGGTCTGTTTCAGGTGCCTTCACCATGACATCTTCATTTGGACATTTCAGAGTTGTGACATTAGCAACTATGTGGTGGTGTTCAGACTAACACAGTGGACATGGATTGTTCTTGGAAATGTCTGCCACAGAGAATGGGTATACAACGCTGGATCCAAGACAGCTTGCATTTGGATAGGATGGAAGTTACCTTGCTTCCATTAGACTTGTTCCTAGTGGTGTGTTGGTCATAATGCAGTTTATGTGCCATCATGTGATCCAACACAATGTTGTGTTGGGCCCAATTCATGGTAGTCTCCCTTCTTTTTGGCTATATCTTCATTGGGTATGAACTGTCTGTTGCTGTTTATGTGTCTCCTCATTGTAGGCCAGTGGGCTCATTAGCATTTGTTCGGGACATTCCACCAGAAGCAAACAACACTGATTGAAAGGACCCTGTGGTTAGAAATTGTTGTGCTGACATATGTCATATTGTTGCCTATTGTATAAAACGTAGTTAAATGTATCCCCTCCTTCCATGTTTTGAAAGTCTCCAACTGATTATGACACAGAATAACTGAATCATGTCTTATTTGATGTTTCTCACATCATGTTAGGCTATGATTTGGACAATGGAATACATATGCTTTTATAGATACCTATACACCTGCTAAACCATTAGAACTGAATCAAACTTTATGAATATTAGTTGAGGAAGACTGATAGACACTTTTGATTATGACATTTTTATCTGTTTTAAACTTTTGATATTAATTTATATTTTTAGACATTTTAGTACTTCTGATTTTGATGTATTTTATTAGCCGAATTCCCTAAATGTGTGCCCATATTTGCTTTAATGCTATGTACTTTTTTATTTGTGAATGTACTATCCCTCTGATTCTATCAGTAGCTTGTCTTTTGTTTTTGTGTGCTTTTATGGCTGCAATTGCCGAAATAAAGTTAATAAATGAACATATGTTATCAAACCAGATACTTGTTTGTATGAGTTGCTCTGACATTGTAGTGTTTCTAAGTTGCAGATTAATTACATGCAACACATTCATGCTTCCAGAAGTTCCAGGTTTTTCATTATAGAATTCACATGGTAGTGCATTTGCATTGTTGTATTTGAGATTTACAAAAGTAGTCAATGAATTGGTGACCTGTTTTTAATGAAGTGAACAAGGATGAGATCAATCAATCAACTAAAAAGTACACAGTGCAAACAAAAGGAGAAGCCTTCAGTTATGGTTCATGAAATCATTGTAGTAGAGTCCAAATAGGCAAAAGTCCATAGTCTAACATACTCCTCCCATCAGGTTTAGAAAAGTGGGTAGGAATGGTCCACAATGTGAATGTGTAGGATGATTTTAGCGGCAAGGTTTATTCCTGGCGGTGTCGGGTATCTTGCCATCCTGAGCTCCTGGTATATCACCTGGACATCCCATCTTTTTCTCGGAGGGGGGATATGGAGCATCTGAGACAGGTGCTTGTTGATGGTCTGGCTGTATTTGGCCCACAGGGAGAGGTAATTGAAGATGGAAAAGCCCTGCAGAGGGTTGTCCTGATGTCCCAGAGTACCCCAACCAGGGAGTCCATGTTGGTGTTTATGCTGGTCACCTTTGTATGGATACCGTCCACCTGAATGTGGATGCCGGCCATCTCCTGGAATGTGTTCCTCTTCAGCTCCTTGATTTCATTGATTTCAATGAATACCTACCCCATAACACTTTTGGAGTCCTGACAGACACCAAGTCCTTGGTGATGGCAGCCTGGGTGTTGGTGTCCCGAATGGGATCTCTCTGCAGCCTCACAGGTACCCTACACCAATGGACCTGTGCCTTTGGCACATACTACACCCTCCCACAGAGTCTTGGTTCCTCCATGACTGGTGTGGTGACAGATGACTCGAGGACTGAGGGAATAAGATGAAACTGACTGTGTTATATGCATTGGTTGGGGGCATTGTTTTGCTGTGGTTGAAAATGTTGTTGTGGGCACACTTCTGCCATTTGCCCAGGCATACCAGATGGGCCATGCCCATCATACATGTTCACTGCTTCAGGAGTGGTGTCATCACAGAGGGCTTCCTCCTAGGGTGGCAAGGAACTTAGTTTATTTTCCAACCTCTGTGCATGTACTGGCATGGATCAACCTGATTAGAAAGAGAGAACATTGTTAATGGTGAAAATAAGGTAGCTACATCCATTTTGTATATATTAAAAAAATTCGCACCTAGAGTAGGACAAAAAAGACAGAGGTCAATACTGTCATCTATTTGTGAAGAAGAAGTTGGTTAATAGACATTTGTAGGCATTCAATAGATGTAGTAGATTTCATCAGTTCATTAGATGTACAGTTATGTGGAATTTGGCTTTAGGGATAGACATGACATCTCCAAAACTCTGCTGCAAACACAGTGTGTCATAACATGTGTATTTGTACATTCCAAGGTCTAGTTGTGTCTAATACAGGCAAACACCCAGCTTGGTTATATATTTAGCATGTGAGAAGTCATAATAGGGGTAAACCGTTGTTATGGTTTCACTCATGCCATAACTAGTTTCAGTTGGCCCATCAAGCAAAGTATTCAGACGTATGTCTGAGTAGAGCATTATCTGTTCATTTTACAGATCTTTATAAGTGAAGATCCACAATAAAATGGCAGACAAGTGGGAAGGGACAAAAGAAGTCCAGCATCTTGGTTAGAGTTGGATTGAGAGGGCCTCATCGTATCTCAATCTCACTTCACCATCACTTGACAAATGGATAGAGTACCATACCTTTTGGGAACATTCATTTGGGGTGGGCCATACTTTTTAATAGTCACACATATGATTCCTGGATTGATATTTTGATGGTAATGCACTTACAGACAGCATTGTAACATGTGACATGTCCTTGAGATGGATACATGTGCTCTTATATACAGCAATACACATTGACACAGACAAACCAACATCTCTAATACTTTCACACAATAGCCAAAGATTTGTAATGGTGCGCTGGGAGTGCCACCAACAGTTCTCTGAGCCTCCAGGTGGCGGTTGTCACACTTAACCTGAGGTCATTCCACTTTGACTCTTTGACTATTCTGTCCAACATTTCAGTTTTCCTATTGAGAGGAGTATACTGGACTTGGGAGGCAAAATGTGTCCCTTTACTCTAATGATTTCATCCATCAAGACTGTCAACTCTTGCTCAGTGAAGCATAGGTTTTATTTTGACAAAACATGGTGACAAAAATAAACATGAGTCAGTATATGAAAGGAAAAACAAACATTGGCATTATCCATGATAACTTTATAATTGTTATTAAAGTTATAATATGTGGTCACCATTTTGTATTTGGAAACAGGTACTATTTTGTAATGATTGAGATTTTCGGAAACATCACATGTACCAGGATTCACAATTTTTTATGGAAACATAGAAAATTAAATGCAATGAGTTTAGGTCCCTTTAAGGTACACCAAGGCGTGGCACAAATTTCAACCAACTTCTGCTGCATATTTACAAAGCTGGTGTGATGTGAGAAATGAGTCTATTAAAGGTGAATACAGTATATCATATTGGAACAGGAGAAATTCAATGAAACACATACAAAAATAAAAACAACTATCAACCAACAGCAAAAAGCAATGGAGAGTGAGGTTTTATATTGGGAGTGAAGGCATAATCAAATTACTTGAGGACAGTGGGTTGGTAGATCTCAGTGAAGGCAGCTCTAGGTTTCACAGTACTAACAATTCTAGAAACCTATGCATTGAAACATGCCGATAGTGGCTGGGTAAGAGTTCTTGTCCTGCAGTAGTAGATAGCTGTGGAACATTGATGGCTGTAAAGATGACCAACAAAGAAATGGTTTAGCTTTGATATGCATCATAAATGTGGGCAGGGGCATCATCTTCAATGATGCTAGAGGAAAGCTCACTTATCAGACCTTACAGCGACTTATGTGGGAAGTTGGCCTGGTATATGATGTCCCTGGTATATGATGTCCACTATTCTAGTGAGACACCTTGCACTAGTCCAATCGACCCTTATTGATGGTGGTTGTAAAGTCAACCTTATAGAAAGCTATCCTAGGGGTAGCAATGGTGAGCAGTCTTCAGGCTAAGACTTCAGAGAGCGAATTAAGCTAGTTGTTTTACCAATTATAACCAAATGAAAGCACACCACACAAGGTATATATCAAATATATATGTATTTATTCTAAACACAACCCCTCTGCACTCTTTATGAGGTCAGAGGTAAATGTACAATACAAGGAACTTAATTAGCATACGATAAGTTGCAAAGTACACAGTTTGCTCTAGGGGCCTCACAAACCATATTCTAAAATAGTGGTATAAGAACCACATCTGGGATAGAAAGCAGGCCTAGGGCCTGGGGAATCGCTGGGGCTTCTAGGAACAACCAAAGGTTAGGAAGAAGGAGGCCCACGGGAGATGCGTGCAGTGTCTAAACACAGTTACCATTGACTTTTTATGGGAAACAAACAAGTTACAAATTTACAATTTAAGGATACTTCTGGGTGAACTACGAGGGAACCCTTTTATACTATAACACTTCGAGAGTCAAAACCCACGGGAGCACTGGAGTACTCGTGTTACCTCACCCAGGGGAGCCGGGTGCATAGGTGCCTTTTGGTGTGGGGTTTCGTCGTCGATTCCTAAGGAGAGCTGCGAAGAAGGGCTGCAGACATCCAGAGGAAAAGTGTCCGGGTGGATTCAAGGGTGGATCAAAGATCTGAAGAACCTGAAAGCAGAAGGGACAGAGTCTGGGTCACTTGCCAGTGACCAGGATGGCCAGGGGAAGCTGCCAGCCAATGTTGGGTGATTTCAGGTGAAAAGGTGAAGTTTGTCTCTTCAGCCACGAGATGCAGGAGGATTCGATGACAACCAGAGCTGGATTTGAGCTGTCCCACGAAGGATCTAGTTGACTGCGGTGTCAGTATCCAGATTGGACCCAACAAGCCTCGGCAAATGCAATCCCTGCAGGATGCCTAGATTGGCTTCGGAGCAGACCAGGGAGGTCTATGGTGCTTTTCCTTTGCAGAGAAGCTGGAGCAAGCCTGGAGCAACCAGGAAAGCAAAGTAGTTTCAAGTTTGGTCTTCTTGGGGACTCACTAGCCAATGGACTTGGAACCGCAAAGACACATCAAGCTGAAATACACAAAGCAGACCCACGGGACACTCGTGGAGTGTGGGCTGATAAGCTTTGTTGCAAAAGGTCCTCGGGCAGGGGCTTCAAGCACCCCAATGCACAATTTTGGGATAACTCTGGAAGTTGATGCAGGTAGCAAAACGCAAGATTTGTTCAGGAGTTCAGGTCCCATGTCTCTCATGTACACCACGGGTCTCAGCTTTGCTGGAAATGAAGGTCAGGTCTGAGATGTCTGGAAGTCCATGTCCTGTGTCACAGATTATTCAGGGTCCGGCGGGAGCCTTGAAATTGCAGACAAGCAAAGATGCTGTTTGTGCCTGTTTGAACAGGGTGGTCACTCCTTGACCACAAGGGAGATTTCTTCCATCTTCCAGTCGAAATGGAATGTCGAAGTTCCAGGATATATGTTGCAGAGTTTCGTCCAGGGTAATCTAAAATCCTAGAGACTGGGGTTCTATACTCGTAGTATGTTTAGGGGTTGGACTAACTCTAAGGTCCCTCCTAAGGGTGGACCTAGGGAGGGGGTGGTTAAACCCCCTTCCCTTTGTCCAGTTTCACGCCAGAGCTATGGCTGAGTGCCCCAGCAACCGGTTTGAACTCGGAAATGCATGGAGCACCTTGTGTGCCCCAGGCAGTGTCTGAAAAGCCTTCACTGAATGCAACCCTCCCTGCCCCAATACACTAAAGCCTGTCTGGGGAGGTGCTGGCAACTCCCTGGACAGGAAACCTATTGTCCAGGCCTCCCCTGCCGGAGTTTCATCTAGCAGCAGGAGGGCAGACTCGTGTCTGTGGCAGCAGCATCCATTTTGTGATGCTGGGGCTCTGTTTAACTTTAACCGGGTTTAACAGTAACTACATGTCTTCTCCCTTTAGAAGGGTGGAATGCTACCCCCGCCGCCAGAACTGTTGACACCTTACATGACATGTTTTGATAAAGCCAAACCAAAGTTAGCATTAACCACAAGGATTATAATGCACTTAAGAGTATATTGTATGGCTATATCATAGAACAGCTATAAGGAGATGGTTCCGAAAGCTGCAGAGGGGCTCAGCTCATGCTAGGGCACCCTCTCACACAAAACCAAGCACTCTGCCTCTAGGATTGTCAAGGCCTGCCATAGGAGTGACTTAGAGGTTAATATGTGTCTATATGTATATGTAGCTATAGGTATACTGTATCTATTGCAAGGGCAGACCTGTGGTGTCAGTTTGGAAGCTAACCAGGGGTGGCATAATACATGCTGCAGCCCCTGGTAGGCGTAGGGTGCACCTATGCCCTGGGTACCTAGAGGACACCATGTAGCGGCTCACAAGGGTGACCCAGTAACCAATCTGGTATGTACCTAAAGTACATGGTATCAATTAGAGAGAGAACAGCTAGGTTGTGGGCCTCCTGATTAGCAGGACCACAGTCATACTAATGTCGAAAAACCAGAGAATCACAGCAGAAAGTGGGGGTAACCATAGAAGGCAGATCCTACTCTCCTACAACTTATTCTTGTTTGTTAAAGTACATTATTATCCAGGGTAATCTTTTTTAATATGGAAAGTGGTTGTTTTGATTTTCATTAATATCTTGTTAACTCTTTTACCTGACACATCAGAAGGTAGATATGTGGAGAAAGCATGCTGTTTTTCACTGGCTACATTTGTTTTCTTAAGCAGGCTAAAGCTTAGTTAAAGAATCTGTCTATGCCAGACCCCCACTAGGGCAAGAATTTCAAATAGGGTCAGTTAGGTCAGTGTTCACTATCTGATACCTTCCTGTAAGTTGCCTCTCCAATAACGGAAACCGGTGCGTGGGTGATCAGATCACGATAGAACATTGTTGTTGTCTGCCACCTGCCACCTTGCTCTTCCTTCATTTCAGCTTTACTTTATGGAAATTCATACAGTCCCAAGCAATGAGCTTCAGTGATATACTGTGCATAAGGACTCAAATTGAGTCACTGAGTCTAGCTAACATAACATACCTCTGGTTGCCAAACTTATAAAGCATCCTGCTTCAATGCATTATTTAGCTTCTAATATCTACTGAGCACCAGCATGACTCAAGCCTTCCGATAAACTAAGGGTGAAAATACTGCTATTTCCGGATATATCCTCCCACAGTCGACCATCCACAATTCGCCCTATCTTGCATTTGGAATGCAGAACGCTTTCTTCATGACTCAATCTCTTCTACTCTTCACAGTTGTCACAGTACAGGTGAAATCTCTGACAATGAAGGCACCATGATAAAATTGCTGACTTTTCCCATGCCTCAATTAAAAATGTGTTTCATCCTTATCACTTCGAGCATACGCACTACAATGAATTCTAATAGAGTAACCATTTGAGTAATGATTGTGAACATATAGAGCAACCTACAAGCTCACACTGAGAGGAATTGATAGCCTTGTGTTTAGTGTTTCCTGTGGTTGCTAGTGTTCCTCAATTGTTACAAAGATGTCCTTTGGATCAAAGCCTGATAGCCCTGTTATAAACCTGTCAATAATTTTGCTGTCATTTTCCGTTCCTAGGAAAATGTCAGAAGCACCCCAGTGTCTTCACAAAATGACCCCCATGGAGAGGACTGAGGATCTCCTTCTCTGCACACAGTCATTAGGAGAGTCTGTGTAGGTGGTGTTATGTAGTTCCTATAAATCTATATATGATCTGAGCGTTGAGACAAAATAAGATAAGGGATTGGTGTCCAAACTGATTCCGACACCCTCATAGGGTAGGTTAGCCTCTAGTGCAGCTAACCACTATAAGCTCTCCAAACTTACCAAAGAGTGAATAAATTCTGGCAACTTTCGAACATGACAACCCTGACCCCTGAGGGTTCATGAAAACAGTACAGTAGTTTTCTCTCAGTCACTCATGCTTACCTCTTTTCAGAGAAGTACACAGAATAAATGATAGGGACATTTTCAATAAACATGTATTGAATCAGCGTCATTCTAGTATAAAATATGCATGCTATGACAACCATTAGACAGGCACAAATATGTATGATTATAAGCACCAAAAGGTGGAATTCTACCACAGTGCTAAAATGGTGAAAATAGGCAGACGTATAGAAACATGGCAGTAATCAAAAGTACTCCTAAAATGCAAATCCTAGCTAAGTGTATCTTAGTGTACCTAGCATGTATGTAGGTGTAAAGCCAAGAATCCCCTAGGAAGGATCCAAACCCATTGCCTGATGTGAAAGAACAAAGGACCTCATCTTGGTCTCCAGTTGGACATACATCAAAGGATATCAGACTATTGTGTGCTGGAGTTTGTGCGTGCAGAGACTTCGCATCTTGTGTCAGCATGGACGCTTCTCCTCTGGTTGTCCTGCTAAGATGCAGTGCTTATATACCCAAAATGTACCCATAGGGGTTCTACCTAGATGTGTCATGGTACTGCGGGCCTGTCATCCAAGGATGATGATAGTGGTGAATTTTATACTGTTATGAAGAAGATGGTAAGATGGTAAGACTCCTCATTCATAATAAACTAGGCTACTTTTCGAAGAAAACCACACATTTGGCACATAACTAGGTAAAAGGTCAGTACCAAAGCTGTTATATAGAGCATGGTAGGACAAATGTAGGTAAAAGGCTGTGCAGCTACCTAGGCCTACATTGGGGTTCATAACAGTGGAAGTTTGACCAGGTGATATCGTTGTCCAAGTTTCAGCACTATCTTTTCCTTAGTATGCGCACACAAAAGGAATTATTCAATTACTTTTGGCAATGGAATGAGTAGAAGGTTTGGAACAATGTCTACAGACAGAGCCATTATGGGTCTGAAGTACAAGAGCCATATGCCAAAGTCCAAGAATGCAGTCTCTGTGGGGGTGTCCAAAGGCATCTTTGCTTGTGTGATACCCTGCTAGAAGGGTGAGAAGTGGGGGACCCTCAGTGGCACAGTGCTAGCGGTGTTTCAGGAGAATTTGCAGAGTGGAGGATGGCGTGAGACATGTTCCTTCGGAATGGGGGTTTGTGACATCACCGCATAGATTGGGGTGGGTCAATAAAAGTAATTGTTGAGTAAAATTCACCCCTCCAGTAGAAGGCAGGCATCAGGAAAAAGAAGGAAGAGTGGCTTTGCTACCATTCTATTTTTAATATAGGTCTTGGAGCACTCTAGATGGTAGAGTCGTGGCCAGCAGTTGAGGTCAGAGGATAACAAGTTGTGGGTGAAATGGCATAGTCAGGAAGAAATATTATCAAGCCAATTACTATCCATGTTATGGGAACTAAGTGAAGCAGACCATGGTCAGACAGGAACGTAATCACTAAGGGGAAACTGAATTGTTAAAAATGATCAACAAACGTTACAAAAGGCGAAGGTGACATAGGATAGAATGGATTTCATATAAACAAGGCTACTGCTCAGGATAGTGTGGGGAGGACCATGCAAGGCTGCTAATATTACCAAGTAAAACAAAGAATTAATTAGATATATAACAAGTTATATATATATGTATGTATGTATGTTGTGAAGTTATTAAGCACAGGAATCATCCCCGAGGGGTATCTCCGCACTGTCGAGGAGCGAGAGTCAGACAGGCACAGACTATCATAACTTAGGCTTTGAACAGGCTTTTATAAGGTGAACAACATTGGGGTTGTAAGCCAAATGGAGATTGCATATTCACTGATTGAGGACCTGTGATACGGCCCGGGAACAGAATTCATGTAATGATAGAAGTGCTGGAGTAATAGTGAGGAAGGAAAGTAGCCAAATTGGGAGAAAGGAAAATACACCTCTGTGAAGGGTTTTCTGGTGGCATAAATGAGTCCCCAGTATAAGGCAGGAAGAAAAATAGTAAAGTGTAGGAAGGTGAAGAATTAGGTAGTGTTGCTTTTTCGGCTTCGCTATGCAAAATGCTCACAAACCCCAATGATTGTCTTTGGATTCACAATATTAAATCCTTAGCTCAGTCCTGGTAGAGTGGCAAAGAGCAGGCAGGCTTAACACAAAGAGCAGGTATTAAGAATTTCAGAGTACCAACATGGACAATAAGTAATTTGCACAACCCAAAATGAATTCAATACTAATTTATGAAGTTAAAGATGAGTTAATGGAAATTTTGAATCCAAAATGAAGTAAGTATAACAGGAGTTATGGATTTTAGAAGTAATGTTCAATCAGTGCAAATCAGTACTGCAGAACTTTATCAAGTTGGTCAACGTTAAAAAGCACTTGTGACAGTCGGTCACTTTCAGGTTGCAGTGTGTGTAATCCAACAAGGGTAGAAGTTAAGCAAGTCCAAGGATGAAATCATGAAAGTCAGTTTGAGTTTACCTAGATCGAGAAGCCTGGGTAAAGAGTTTCCTGGCTGTCCTTGTTTATGAAGTGGTAGCAGCGGGGGAGTTGGTTTTACTCCCTTACACAATTCTGTTTGGAAACAGGTACAAAACGCGACACTGATGATGTCAAATTAATGCTTTGTGGTGTTCCATTGAGGTGCAGGGTCGAATAAAGGGGCTGGTTGGTGGACTTGCGATGAACAAGCCTTGGTAGCATTAAGCACAGCAGGAAGTTATACTGATGTCCAATGGCCCAGTGAAACACAACCAACTACCTGAACTTCATGGAGATTAGGACTACTATTTTTCCCACAATGCATTGAACCCTCTGGTTCTTGAACATCCCTAGGTTGCCTGATGGCCAGCCCTTCATTGGTACAGGTATGTTGTTTGAAATGCAGTTGGAGGAGACCAATGCCACTAGTACAGGGGACTCTGATGATTCCTTTTCTCTCAAAATGTCCTTCTGTCTGGTGGACCAATCTTTGGCCCAGAAAGTGTCATAGTTGTGCAGTTTGAGGATGGTTTTCTCTGGTGCAGATTATCCTGCCTTTGGTTTGTTCAGACATTCATCTCTTCTTGTGTGCTTGTTGCAAGTCAGGTCTGAACTGAGATAGTGTTAGGGATATACCTTAGATCTGTGATTTAGGGTTTATAAGAGGTTTGTGCGTAAGTGGGCAAAGAATAGTTACCTTTTCTTCCAAGAACCCTCCAGTCTATCATTTTAAAAATCACCTTCCTCAGTTGTACAGACCTTGTATCCCATCCTCACAGTTTGACTTGTCTTCTAGGGGTGTACTTCTCTTGACTACTGAATGTTTCTGTCTGCCCCGTTGCAACTGTGTCTGGGGGAAGGTAGAAGGCTGTTTTCACCTTTTGGGAGGCATCCCGCCAGAGAGGGATGAGTGACCTCCTTCCCATACAGTCCACTATTTCTGACGCCTTGTGGAGTTTAACACCTCCTGGCAGGGGTTCATATTCCCGTCTTGGGCCAGCAGCTGCTGGCTGCCAGCCAGAGTAGCAGGAAGGCTGGGGCAACCAGGTGGACAAACTCTAAGGGAGCATGTCAAATCCTCCTCGACATGAAAATCATGTCCGGAGTGATGAGACATGTTGTTTAACTCCCAACATGACATATTTTGGTTGTAACATAATGGAGCTGGTAACCTCTGGTTTTATCATGTGGCAACCATTTTATCCTATGGAACATCCATGAATTATTGCAGCTTATACTGGTAAAGGCCAAAATAGGGACATATAATTATATTGGAGGTATCTACACCTCCAACATACTTTACCATGTTCCCTGGACTTAGATGGCCTTTGTTAGGGCTGAAGGCATACATTAACGCTAGTACTCTGACCTTGCCACTCATAGTGAGGGCAAATTCAAGTTCAAACAGTTTGCATAGCTCGTACATTCTGCAATGGCAGGTTTGCTGTCAGTAGTTAACTTGGGTCACTCAGGGTTTTACAAACAGCGCTTCAGGCCCTGGTGATCTCATTAACACTCATGCCCTGGGTACCCACTTTTACCATAAGTCTGGGACTTATAAGAGGTTTAAAAACCTTGCCAATTGGGGTTATTAATTCAGATATATCAGTTAAAGGGAGACAGCACTGGCACTTGGGCCTGGGCAGCAGGATCTAGTGCACTTTGAGAGGCATTACCATCAACACTAAGGCCAAAATGTTTTGGGGGGTGAATATTCAAAAAGGGCACTTACCTACTTAAAGATAGGGGAAGAAGTATTTAAAAAAACATAAAGGAGAGACAGGAGTAATAGGAGATAGGTGGCAGCCTGAGTCATGTGCGGTCATCAGATAAGGAAGGTGAGGGAAGTCATCATCAAATTACAGGAATAGAAGTTCCTAATAAATATGGTACAGTGTGACAGGAGAGGGATGTAGAGCTGGTAAGGATGGAAAAACATTTGAGTAATGCTTTTAAACATATAGAGTAATTTACATCATCACACTGGAAGAAATTGAGAACCTTGTGTTTAGCATTTCATGTGGCTGCTACAGTTTTCCTGCAAGTGCTGCTAATGGATTAACATTATAATATTATATGCTGTAAGTATGAAGTTTAAATTATAACATTCATACCTGTTCATGACCAAAAGTTTTAAGGATGCATTGCATGATTGGGTTTAGCTTGATTAAATTATGTCATTCAAATATAAGTGTTAATACATAGCTTATTTCAGATTATTTCATGATCTCATCAATCTGCTGTTTTATGATTTTGAATCAGAAGCAGTGTTTGTGTGCTCTTTGGCTCATTCTAGATGTGATATTTCTGTCAAACGGAGCGTGAGTATTGAACAGCTTAGGCTACAATGCTGTAGGTCAGCCAACTGAATGAATTAATGAGCAATCTTTATCTATACATGCAATACAGCACCTAGTGCTACCTGATCATACTCCCAACTTGCCTCTTTTGTCGGTATGTTATTGATAAGGCATTAGAAAAACAGCAATTGCTATACAGTTGGAAAATGGTACAATGTTATACGGATGTCCTTTGAATGAAATCCTGATAGCCCTGTTATCACACTGCTCATAATTTTGTTGTCATAATAGCTTCATGCCATCACCTCTATTCAAAAGATGTTATAAGCACCCCATTCAAATAATTCATTACAATAAAATTTTGTCTTCACAAAATGAGCCACATGTAGAGGGTGGGGAACACGGTCGTAAGGAGTGCCTTAGAAGACAGACGCCTGACAAGGTGACAGCGGTGGCCATGTGGCAGCGCTGTCACTTTCTTAATATTGACACAAGATATATTATTCAATCACTTTGGTAATGCAATGAGAAGGCGGTCAGTGCCAATGTTTAGAGAAGCATCTGTTATGGGCCCAAGGTACAAGAGCCACATGACAAGGCCCTAAAGTGTAGAGTCGAAAGGGGGCCCATCTCAGTTTCTGTGACACACCTCCAAGAGTGCAAGACATGGGCGACCCTCAGTGACACAGTGCTAGTAGTCTATCGGAAGTGTTTGCAGAATGAGGGATTGTATGAGAAATGTTCCTTCTGAATGGGGGATATTTCACAGCATATAGACTGGGATAGGTTGATGAAAATAATTGTTTAGTTTTTTCCACCCCTCCAGTCAATAACAAACATCAAGATAAAGATAGAGGAGTGGCTATATTGCCATTGTAGTTTTTGAAATGGGCTTTGCAGCTCTCCAGAATACAGAATAATAGCCAGTATGTAAGGCTAGATGATGACATAGTGCCAGTAAAATAGCATTGTGAGGGAGAGATGATATTGAGCCAATTACTATCCAAGGTGTGGGAACTAAGTGGGAACAGACTATAGACACACATAACTTCATTCAATTTGGCAAATAAGTGATTGTTAAAAAAGTGTTTTTAAAAATGGCTTAAAAAGTGCAGGTGATATAGGATACAAAGAATGTCACATAGATGTGGCTTCTGCTCAAGATAGTGTGGCGATGACCACGAAAGGCCGTTACCATTACCAAGGAGAGCAAAGAAATAAATAGATATACAAAACGTTTTGTAAGTGAAAAAGATTGGGGTTGTAAGCCACATGGAAATTGCATATATGTTGACTAAGTGCACCTCTTAGTGACCGGGAACAGAAACCACCTAATAAAACTGACAGAAGTGCTGGAGCAATAGTGAGGAAGAAAAGGAGTATATTGGGAGAAAATAGAACACTTCTCTGGAAGGTTTCTCCGTGGCAGGAATGATTGCTTAAGATAAAGTAGAAAGAAAAGCAGTAAAGTGTAAAAACATGGAGTATTAGGTAGTGATGATGATTAGATTTCACTATACAATACTCTCACAAACCCCAAAGATGGCCCTTGGATTCACAATAATATATCCTTTGATCAGTCCTGGTAGACAGGCAAAGAGCAGTTAGGCTTTAACAGAGGAATATGTGTTAAGCATTTCAGAGTACCAACACGGACGATAGGTAATTGGCGTGACTAGAAAGAAATTCAACACAAGCAGACTTGTGTGTGAACTTACATATCACTTTGAAAAAAATCAGATAAGTATAACCGGGTTTATGGATCTTAAAAGTAATATTAAATCAGTGCAAATCAGTACTGCATGACTTTATCATTGAGGTCAATGGTAAAAAGCACTTGAACAGTCAGTCGCTTGCAGGTTGAGGTGCGTGGAAACCATGGAGGGTAAAGGTGATGAGGGTACAAGGACCAAGCAATGAAAGTCAGTTCTCATTTACCTGGCAAGAGAAACCTGGGTGCAGAGTTATCCTGGCTGTCCATGGTACTGAAGTTGCGGCAACAGGGGAATTGGTTTTACTTTTACACAGTCCTGGTGAGGAACATAGTTCAATAAGACGACACCAAAACCACAGCTGATGTTGGATTAACTTGTTGGGGAGGTTCTTCAAGGGGCAGGGTCTAGTAAAGGGGTTGGTTGTTGAAATGGAGACCAACAAGCCTTGCCAGCAGTAAGCTCAGCAGAAAGTAATTCTGACATCCAATATTAAAAGGGGACACAGTAACAGTCTGAAACTTTATGGAGTCAGTTTAACTTTAGTATGCAAACACAAGAGGTATTATTCATTTACATTTGGCAATGCACTGGGCCCTTTACTTCTGGGTGATCCTAGACGGGACTGATGGCCAGAAATTCATTGGTTCTAGCATAGCTCTCGAAGGTGTCCTTCTGCAGGTGGGAGCCAAGCTTTTGTCTTGGACGAGTCTCAATCATGCAGCTCCAGGAAGGTTTCATCTGGTGCAGAGTAATCATGCCTTCGGTTTGTGCACTTCATGTTGTCGCAGACTTCGATCTCTTCTTGTGTCCTTGTTGCAAGTCTGGTCAGAACTGAGATTCTAGTGTCAGGCATAGCAATTAAATCCTTGATTTAGGGGCATAAGGGGAGTTGGGGCAAGTGGCCAATAGGCTTCTAGCCCCAGCGGCTAATTGTCCCTGAGGTGACCACATCCGGGGTTTAGATCACATTTTCTACCCATAAACCTCTGTTATAATCGTAAAAATATCAGAAGTTTTCCTCCATTGGAAATACCAACAGAACCAGTTTGTTTCTTTTTTTAGGAACACGTCCTGGATGTCAGAGAGGCAGGTCGATGAAGGGTACATAAGTCCAATAGGCAGAGGAAACTTAACAAGTTGAAGTATCCACACAGAGCTTGATAAGCAACAACCAAGCGAACCCAAGATGTTGCCCAGCCTGAAAATTAATCTACCTGCCAAACTACTCACCCTACCTCAATCCCAGGTACTGGGGAAAGGCTTGGGATTTGTTCCCCCAGCAAAACTGGACACATTTAAATTGAGCCGTGAAATAAATGAATTCATCATGAAACTCAAGTTGAGACCATATTTCATGGACAAACCAATGTACAAACAGAGACAGCGAGACACTGGCCTACAAACAAAATCAACCTTTATTCTACCACCTACAGTAATCCCAGTAGAAATACTGGTGTTTGAGAAAACAGTCATGATGGAAATCAGCAAAATCAACCCAGACACTAAACATCTTTCACAACACCACCAAGGAACAGAGGCAGGCAATCAGAGAACTTACTACAGACAAAAGCATTGTGAAAAAAAGCAGCAGACAAAAGAGAAGCAGTGGTTTTGCAAACAACAGAGGCATACCAAACTGAATGGCTCTATCTCCTGAGTGACACTTGAAACTATGAACCACTCCAAGAGGAACCTACTGATTCAATAAGGATACATATCCTCACAATAACAGAAAAAGCTCTATTACACAATTGGGTTTCAGAACAAGAAACTGACTTCCTAATCAACAAATCCCCCAACACCCCAAACTTTTGGACCATTCCCAAAATACACAAAAATCAGAAGTTCAAATCTGGGCGTTCGCTGTGTCAGGGATAGGCTCTATCTAAGAGCCCTTGTCAAAGATTGCGGATGTGTTCTTACAACCTATCATACAAAATACTGATACTTTCCTCTCGGACACCAAAGAAGTTTTAAGACTCCTTTAAAACATCATCTGGCGGCTTAGGTCCGTGAAAATAGACGAGGCAGCGAGTAGGACATTCACAACCACAATGGATCCGAAAAAGGGTAGCAAAGGAGCGAAGACCCAGGGGGTGACGGGCGCGATGCTGGATGCTGTGCATGATACCTTGGAAGCCGGGGTGACTCTCCCCCCGCGGAGAAAGGGAACCAGCATGCCGGTCGGAGTGATGATGCAGAGACAGGCTCCAGTGGCCTTGGTGCAGACAAAGAAGGTGGCGGTGTATCACCCGCGTGCTGTAAAAGGGCGGCGCACAGAAATCTCAAACAGTCCCGGCAATATTTTGGAAACAAGTTGGGAAAGGAAAGGCTCTTCCCAATGTCAAGGCAAGCAGTATGGATGGCGCTGTAGCAGGGAAACTACCTGGGGCAGACATAACGACAGTGAGTGGCAAGAAAGTTACCGAAGCCGTAACTGTACTAGATGAGAGAGACACGGTATCCGCACTACTTGAAAATGAGTCATTGTTTACTAATGCAGCCGAATGCGGTAACAATGTATATCTTTTAAGAGGAGAGGAGGAAGGGGAGTCGGCTGCAGGGTTAGAGTTATTGGTAACTGCTGAGCTCTTCAAAGTCAATAGTAATCTAAAGGTGGGAAAAGCGGATAGGACGGATAAGACGGATAAAATGAGAATTAAGAGTGGTCAAAACGCAGCTATTCAGAAGGAAGAGTTAACTAAAGATATTGACTCTGAGGATTCAGGAGGGAAGTTTTACTCAATGTCCGATCCTTCCAATTCCTCTGAGAATGAAAGTGAGGGTGGTGATTGGGTTGATGACAAAAGTGATGCTAATAAAATGCAACTGGATGACGAGGAGCTGAGCTCTGAAGTATCTTTGAATCAGGGTACAGTACGTAAAACACGTGAAACACGAGATGCCATGAACTCACTGGTAAAGGAATGGTCTACTCCAGCTGGCTCTTTAGATTGGGATTATTAATTTTCCCCTCAAGCTGAGAATAATGACGTGTGTGTTAACCACTCTGGTGAGATACCTGAATTAGCCGTAGGAGGGTAAAGCGAAATCACTATATACAATATACCAAGTGATCATGGCACATAGAGAAGAGACTAAGGCGGAGAGCCTGCAGACCCAGGGCGTGGTCCGTAAATTTCAAAATACGTTACGCCTTGTTGCGAAGGCCTGTACAGAAATATCCGTGAGAATTGGAGAAGCAGAGGAATGGATTTCAGCTGTGGAAGATTAAATGGTACACCAGAAGGCTACAATAACAACTTTACTAGACTTAAGAGACAACACCAACTGGAAATTAATTGACCATAAAATTCGCTCAAGAAGAAATAACTTACGTAATATGGGTATTCCAGAGGGACGGGAGGGGAAGGATGTTAGGCAATTTGTTATTGAGCTCTTTTCTGAGGCTTTCCCTGAATTTAAACAGTGGAAGTGGGAATTGGAGTTGGAGAGGGCACAAGGATTTCCTTTTATACAAAGGAGCAGAGTGGGGGGGCATAATGAGAAACCCAGTCCAACACATATATGCCTGAATAATTTCTTGCTGCGTGAAGCATTGTATGATCTGGCAAGGACTGATAGGAAGAGAAGTGGGAAGGGGAGTGAATTTTTCATCTGCCCAGATTTCTGTCAGGGCACTGTTCAAAAGAGATGGCAGCTTCGCCAGTTAATTCCATCCTTTCATTCTAAGGGGTCAGAGGCTTTCTTACTTAATCCTGCCAAGTTAAAACTCATACATAAGGAGAAGATTCAATTCTTTGTTTCAGAAATGTTGGCAAAAGATTTTTTTGAATACTATATAATGGCGGGGGAGATCTGTCAAAATCCATTATTTTGTTGGGGCAGGTGTTTTGCCTAAAGATGGGGGGTATGGGTCTGTTTCTAGCTCTGGGTTTGTCTCTTTGGATAGACCTTCTTTTTACTAGCTTTTTCTTTCGGGGGCGGTCGGAATGGGTTTGGGGGTGAAGAACAAACCCACTCTCCATCACAGAGGACTTAGTCCTAATGCCCACCTTTGGGAGAAGAGGGCAGGGGGGGTGTCGCAGCGGGGGTGGTTGGTGTGGGGTAGGTTGGGTTGTAGTGTAGTTCCTATATTCCCTATAGGCTTTGTGCATTGGAATAACATATCCTGCAGCTTAGAAGTAGGACTCATGTCGACTAGGTCTCTGCCGAATATATTAGACTTAATTGTGAGTGCCAGCTAGCTCAGACGTCACTAGAAACTTTCTCGAAAGTACAAGAAGGGATTAGTCTCTGACAACCATATAACATGACAACTTTGTTTCCCCAGAATGAAACGTATCTCTAGAGTCGCGGAAACAATAGACGGCTCTTTCACTCAGTCAGATGTGCATGCTTCATTTTACCAGAGTTGCTCAGAAATAGAGAGACAGGCCTTTTCAATAAAAGTATTTATCGAACAGTCTTATTTCTTAAGCATAAGAAATGCACTGCTACAATTGAAATGCTAGTTAAGAAGTACAATGCATATAATACGAATAGTATTATAAAATAGTACTCTAAAAGCATGATATGGTTTCTAAGCCATAAACATAGAATACATAAAATGCATAAAATACATACAGTGATAAAATAGTGGCTAAAAGTACTCAACTGGGGCTTCTAAAATACACCTACCCCGGTGTACCTAACCTGAGTCTAGTACAATTGAGGAGTAAGTGTGGTGTAGCTTAAGTTTAGTCATTTTCTGCCAAGAATCTGTTCCCAGAATTCTCAAAGGGTCTAATCAGCTCCGTACCTTGGTTTTAGAATGACAGAGGTCTTGTATCTCTCTCAGGACTCGATCTCCCAGCAACCCACAAGGGGAGCCTGGAAACACCGGAGCTGGAGTTCTCGGCAAGAGAAAAGACAGCAGCTTCTCAGTGCGTCAGTTGGAGGGTCGGCTTCCTTCGGTGCTTGCAGTAGCAGGGCGTCGGGCAAGTAGTTAGTCGATCTGCTCCTAAACCACTGTGTGTTTGACTGGGCAAATGTAGGCATATTTATACTTTGAAGGTGCCGAGTTTGACGAAAGATTGGACATAATATTGTCACTAGTGCCTCGGTTCCTTGAAAACTCCAGGAGTTCTTGGATAAATTAGTATTCAAGCAGGGGGAAGTCCCTGACTGCTGAAAGCTGGTTTTTCCAAGAAATCATTGTGGATTCTCGGAGTTTAGTGGAAGTAGCCATGCCGTATTTGGGCTGCACAGGCTAATTCTAAATAAGGCAATGATTCCTATGCCTATATAAGGATTGGGTGAATTATACCTATATATGGGCATGAATCGGGAAAATGACACTAGGGTCCTAGATTCCCACATAACAGGGTGAGGGGTGGTGTTGAAAGGCATATACAGTTTTTGATGTTCCTTTTGTTTACTGGTTATGGCTGGCATGTTCTTCTGATAGCTTATGGTATCTTCAGAGTGGAGAGGTAGCTCAGGTGATGAGCTGGGCAGACAAATTATGACTGTTTAATATTTAGTTTTTTTCTATATTTTCTTTGTTTTTTGAATAAAGAAGATAGGTACATTTTCAATATGTTCATGGAATATCTGCAGTCTGAACAATAAAAAGAAAAGAGGGTTGATGGCACAAATGTTACAGGTGCTGTGTTTAGATTTGTTGTGTTTACAAGAAACACATATTGCATGGAATAACCGCAAGGTGTTGCATGATTTGGGTATGGAGATCCTAGGCTGTACAAGACAAGGCACAACTACACAGCGGGTAGCAATTTTGATGAGGCATGACTTAGGAATGAGCAAACATATAAAAGAGGATGCCTTGGGGCGCTGGGTAATCGCTGAGGTAACTATAAGTGGTTCTCCATTGACTGTATGTTCCATGTATGGATCTAATATGGATGATCCGGGTTGCTACATTTTTTAAGTATTGAATTGGTGACTTGGCCATCACTCCTAGTCCTGTGTGGAGACTTTAATCTTCATTTGGAGGGTGACTTTGATATTATGAGCGACTGTCCATATATAGAGATCATACCGAGGACCATAATCCGGTGGTATTAGAGATCGATGTGAGTTCTCGGCCTCAACCAAAGGTGTGGACTTTGAACGCAAACTCCTATTAGACCCTGGGTATTGTAGTCATATGGGTGGTTGGATTACAGAATTTTTCAGAATAAATCGGGGAACTGTTTCAGACTCTATTGTTTAGGATTCATTTAAGTCTGGGGTGCGGGGGGAAACTCTGAGTTATTCGATAGCTAAACAGCGAAATGTACAGTCAGAGATTGAGGCTGGAATGAAGCAGTTAAGGTTCTTGGAAATCGAGTATCTGTGAGAGGTTGCCCGATAGGCAGAAACATGTCGGCCCATTATCAGACAGATATTTGTTGACTGTCTTCCTTGCACTGTTCTAGTTTTTAATTAGGAGGTGTTGCTCAGCTGAAGAATAACATTTATAGAAGAGGGACACACCGTCCTATTTTAACTCACTACACTTATTATTTTTTGGTGTGTTGCACTATAATTCACTAACCATCAAAAGATCAGCAATCAGATGGCGGCTCATTTATGTTGGTAGGACCAAATCCAAAACCAGCAACGAATAGTGTGGCTTGTAAGTCCCAATGATCAGGGGACTAGACTATATCACACCTGGGTATGGCCAGATGATAGGACTGATCATCAAGTCTGTTTGATGGTAACCCATTGCGCAATGGTGCGGATTACGCCAACCAATCTGTAAATGACCTATAAGTGTCTGTATGTTCCTTAACATAATGTTCACCCATGTGTTTAATAGGCTGTCCTTAGGTGACTTTTGCACTCCGAGACTTTGATAGTTTGGTTTGACAGCTCAGCTTATCTTCTTAGCTGTTAGACCCCCTGTGTTTCTGTGTTGTATATGGAGAGGTTAGCCACCAACAAAACTTGAATAATACTTTAAAAGATATTGCAATTTTGAAAATGAAAATCCATCAGCATTTTGCAATGAAGGTGGAAACAAAATTGGCTACCCATAGGGCTCAGATGTATGAAGCTGGGGAAGATTCCAGCAGCATTTTGGCTAAAAGGTTGCTACAGAAATTGAT
Source organism: Lissotriton helveticus (assembly GCF_964261635.1). Lineage (NCBI taxonomy): Eukaryota > Metazoa > Chordata > Amphibia > Caudata > Salamandridae > Lissotriton > Lissotriton helveticus. Next base: position 129,086,864 of record NC_136059.1, on the reverse strand, counting down.
ATCCAATAAAATTTCTAGGATACAGGACCATTGTTATAAAATGCAGGAATCCTCTGCCGAAGTTTTGAATGTTTTCTGCAAATGCTATACTAACCTATATACAGAGGAGGAAACTGATGATGTTAAAGGGGAGATGAGTGAGTTTAGCTTCGATATTGAAACCAATAAAGTTTCACTGGAGCAGAATGAGGAATTATCACAAGATATAACTTGGGAAGAAGTAGAGGGAGCAATTTTATCTTTGGCTATGGGGAAAGCAGTCGGCCCAGATGGTATCCCGCTCGAATTATATAGAACGTCTAGCCAGGCTCTAAGACCAGAACTTATGACATTATTTTGTGCTGCTCAATGTGGTGTGGCACCAGATTCTTGGAGGAAAAACACTATTATGTTTTTTTTTACAAGGAGAAAATCTGAGCTGTGTCCATCGTCGTATAGACCGATCTCACTGATCAACTCGGATGGTAAGATTTTCTCTAAAATTATTGCTTTATGGCTTGGGGCAGTCATTACCCCTCTTGTATCAGTAGTTCAGCATGGGATTATCTCAGGGAGGGATACGGCTAATCATGTGAGATGGGTAATCGCTCTCTTAGACTGGGCTCAGGCAACCAAGTCTGAACTGGGGGTGATCCTGTTGGACGCCGAGAAGGCGTTCGACAGGGTCTCCTGGCAGAATATGTGGGAGGTTCTGCATTGGAAGGGTTTTTGTCCACAGTTTATTCAAACAGTTACAACTATGTATGACCGCCCGGTGGCTACTATTTGTATTTCTGTTCTTGAGTCTGTATTTTTGAACATCAGGAGGGGCACAAGGCAGGGATGCCCGTGCTCTCCTCTTTTATTTGCTTTGCATATTGATTTATTTTTGTGTATGGTAAACCAACATATAGGTATCAAATCAGTCAGCCTTTGTAATATAGAGTATAGAGCATTAGCCTATGCCGATGACATAGTGGTAGTGTCTACAGGCATTGAAACTGCGTTACCAGTGATAAAATCATTAGCGGGGCAGTTTGACCACTATTTGGGCTACAAACTGAATATAGAAAAATCCCATGTATTATATTCCGGTAAAAGCCCTCCTGCGAATGTGGTAATAACCTCTGAGGCAATTTATCTTCTATAGTGGAAACGATCCCTGATTTAAAAATCCTCCCAGTGATCAAGATGGCAAGCGCAACCCTGGAACAATTGGATCATCTTCATTTGTCCCTTCATGGCAGAACAGAAGTAATGTATTAAAAATGCTGATTCTCCCAAAGCTTTTATATATGTTTCGGACAATTCCTTTAGAATTCTCTCCGTCTGGCTTTACAAAATTAGAGAGGGTATGTTTTAGATTTTTGTGGGGATATAGAAGATCAAGAAGGGCATATAAGAAGATTATCCTTCCGAGATACCAGGGGGCTGGGGTATCCCACACTTTACCAGCTATTATTGGGCAGCCATGCTGCCAGTTATGGGACCAATGGTAGTTGTAGACCCACAATTTATGAATTTGGGCTGGGAAATTATAGTAATGGTCGAGGTACTTAAGGCGGAGTACACGGCTTGGAATCAAATCAAAAGAAAATGTTGAATTCTCAATATCAACGCTCACACCCCTTTCTCGGCCTCAGGGATATTGCCTATAATTTCTCGGGATCTGGTTGTTTTTAGGTGGGGCTTAAAAGGGATTTGCTGTATAGAGGACTTGTTTGATCAGGGAGCCCTTCTTCCATTTGCAGATTTACAGTCCAAGTTTCAACTAGATAAGCAAGATTTTTTTTAAATACCTGCAAATTCGTAGCTTTTGTTCAAAACTTGTCCAGATACAATACAACAATTTGGAAAAGTTTTGTTAATTGAAAAAATGACTAAGAAAACACCAATAGGGCAGTATTATGAGCAGTTAGTGTAAACTTTTCCGGATGATTTGAAAGAGCGTAAAATTAAATGGGAAAACAAATTGTGGGTTGAGGAAGTCAAAATTGGGAAATCGCTTGAACATGCTAATAGTGTGTTAATGACAGGGAGATTATGCAGTCAGCATTATATGGCCCTATATGATTTATATTATTCTCCAAGCAAGGTATCCCGCTGGGGTGGGGTGGTGGCATAAGTGTAACCGTTGTGGTTTATTTGCGACGTACTATTACCACATATTTTTCTCATGTCCTAGGTTGGGAGAGTTTTTTCAAGAAATTGAGAGATTTATAAATGTTATATTTGGTACGCCTACGACCATTACGGGAGATCTAGTGATCATTGGTGTAGGTACTGATAGGTCGGCTAACGTAAGATCGGCAGCCTCAACAGCCCTGCTGTTTATTATAATGGCGGTGGTACAGGAATGTATTACCAGTGAGTGGAACATCTCGGACCCTCCTACTTTCACGAACTGGAGATCAAGTTTGTAACTATATATAATTTTGAATCATCGATATATAAAACTAAATGTAGAAGAAAAAGAATGATGGGTGCTAAAATGTGGTCTCCAATAGCGGATTGGATATCTTGAGTGGCTTGTTAATAGGATGTGGTCTGCAATATTATATGTGGGGGGGTATATAGGTCACGGATTGTCAGAATGGGGGATAGCAAACTATCGCTTTTGTGAAATTTGAAATTGGCTATTTAACTGTATTGTCTCTTCCTATTTTTTTTGTTTTGTTTTATAGGTGCCGTATCATGCTCTCTCCGTAGGTTTTCTGCTTTGTTTTCCTTTCTCGTTTCTAGGTAACAGCATTGCTCTTAGCTTTATTTGGATGTTTTGACAGTGTTTCCCTGTATTTTGCTGCTATGTAATGACTGCATCATTGTGAATGAACTGTGCAATGACTGTGTAATAACTGTGTATAATGTATTATTGGGGGATGAAAAATCAATACAAAAATAAAAAAATAAAAATTTAAAAATAAAAATAAAACACCACTATGGCCCTAGCACACAATTGCTGATAGGCTTTGATATAGAAAGCCTATACACTAGCCTGGCTCACGAGGAAAACCTCAATTTCATGGAGAATGTACTATTTTTTTTAAGGATTTGTATTGAGCCAAAAAGAAAAACAACATACAAAAAAAAGAAAAAACATACAGGCTTGCAAAGGCACTTGCTATCTTTACAGTTACAGTCAACTCAGTGTACAGACTTATTGTTATATAATCAAGATACCACACTTTACACATTGGTATTCAGTGCTACAGTATGATGAGTTTGTAAATACGATGTTAATGGCTCCTAATAGTCTCTAGGTTTAGATCCCGTAGACAGTTCTTCCTCATAAGTTTGTAGTGTGTTCCTGCAATAGGTCATGTCCTGCAACCATTGTTCACATGTGGGACAGTCCTTGCCATTGCAGTATATAGATATCCGTTTCTTCGCTAACAGGAGAGCAATTACACAGAATTTACGTTTGGTCGATCTTAAATTTGACACTAGACTCAATAAACATATCTGGATTGTACAGTCTATTCTAGTTCCTAAATAGCACTCAAAATACCAGTTATCTTTTCCCAGTATTCGTTAACGTCCATTCATTACCACACTAAGGGGCATATTATCAAGGGGGTTTATCTCCGCTTTTTTGGCTTTAAAAGCCAAGAAAGCGGAGATAAAATTATCTCCCTATTACCTAGCTGTCGCTAACACCATTTAGCGACAGCTAGTAGGAGATAGCGACCATCTTGGGCCACACTTTGCATGTCAGTGATATTTATCACTAATGACATGCAAAGTGGGCGTGCCAAGATGAAAGCGACTGGAAACAGTCGCTAACATCGCTATTTCCTATTACCAACTTTTGGAGATATTCGCGCTAAGCGCGAATATCTCCAAAAGCTAACACCTGCCCATAGCAGTTCTTAGCCATGTTATCCAATAGGAGGTGGATAACATGGCTAAGAGCATTAGCTCGGTAATGCATGAATATCGCTGACTTTTCAGCGATATTCATGCATTGCGGCCGTTTTTTATCGCATTTGCGATAAACCTTGGTAATACCAAGGTTTATCTGCGATAAAAATCGCCGCAGCTCTGCGGTAAATTTTTGTCTCTAACCAAGCAATAGTGATAATTATCGCTATTGCTTGGTAATATGCCCCTCAATGTATAAAATTAACATCTTCAGCTTTACATCTTTTGCAACATGCAAAACGGAGCCAACATTTCTTCAGTTTAACAGCTGTATGGTATGTTTGGTAAAGATATTTGTAATGTATAATCTGAAAATTACAGTTCAGGGTGAGCATGTCTCTTACAGCCTTATTCATCAACGGGCCGTTTTGCGAGCCCCTAATAGCGATTTATAGCGAATCGCTATTAAGGACTCGCAAAACGGTATTCATGTAGGAATTGCTAAATAAATAGCGATTCCTACACATTCCTTATTTGCGAGTAGCAAATTGCTAATCGCAAATAAGGAATAACTCCCCGTTCATTCCTATGGGCCAAAAGGCCCATAGGAATGAAGGGGGAGTATTCCTTATTTGCGATTAGCAATTTGCTACTCGCAAATAAGATAGCGATTTAAAGGGTGCCAGGGGTGTCCAAAGGACACCCTGTAGCACCCCTTAAATGCACATTTGAACAGGTGTTGCGCACACACATGTCCAAAGGACATGTGTGTGTGTAACATGCAAAAGAAAAAAATGCACTAAAGTGCTTTTTACACTATTTTCGCAATTTACCACCAAGTCAGACTTGGTGGTAAATTGAGACCAAATATTGCGATTTCGCTATTTCTAATTGGTTGATGAATTGCATTTAAGGAATCTCTATTAGAGATTCCTTAAATCCAATTCCTCGCAAATATGTGATTTCGGTAATAGTGATTTTTGCATTTTGGATGATGAATCCCAAATGCAAAAATCGCACTCGCAAAGGGCCAGATTCTCAGAATCTGGCCCTTTGCGAGCGCAAATCAGCTTGATGAATCAGGCTGTATGTATGTAGCATTTTTGGCTTGCGAATTTTGGTTAAGGATTCGCAAATTACCACCAACTTGTAGTTGATGGTAACTTGCGAATTCTTCTAAAAATGCACAATTTTGCATTTTTAAAGGTGGCATGTGATGCACACACATGCCCATCGGGCATGTATGTGTGCCATATGCACACACATGTTCTTTTCAGGGGTGCAGCAGAGTGTCTTTGAGACACCCCTGCACCCTTGCAATCATTCTCAAATTGTGATTAGGAAATTGCGAATACGCAATTTGAGAATTATTTTGCATTCATTCATAAAAATTAATAATTAATTTAGTATATTTAAATTACTGCCCACCCTATTCCCCTATTAACCCACAACCCGCTCCGGTACTAAAACAAAATGTACCTAAAAATAACATTATTAATATATAAAAAGAGTACACATATAATTTAAAACAATCAAAGTACTTAACAAAAACATATTACACATACATAATAAAATACATAACAATCATACAAATTTCAATATTAGTAACATCGAAATTAGTTTCATCGATATATATGCTATCGATATTACTAACTTTGATATTACTTACATCGATATAAAACAAATCATATACCTTAGTTTCGATATTCTGTCCAACGATATTCTTGACCTCGATATTCTGTGCCTTCGATATTTCCAACTCGATAATTTTGTAGGTCGATATAAAAAACTCGATATTTAGACTGTGCACCAACAGCACTTCACTACCAAGGGAGGTTCAAGGTAGGCAAACAGGTCGGGTACTCATCCCGGCTCTGCTTCGTTCTGCTTTGTTCTGCCTTGAGAGCCTCGTTCGCCATGCCTTGCCTTCACTCTTGAGGGAGCTGAGAGAGGTAGAGCTTCCTTTCCCTCAATCAACTTGCCACAGCTGCTCACAATCTTCTTTCTAATCCTGTCTATCCTGGCACCCACTCCATGGAATAGAGGCAAGTGGCTAAAACCACACAATTCCTTCACCCACCCCTGTGGACCTCCTTGGTTAGAGCCTGGAAAAAGCAGCGAGGGAACAGGTAGTGGGCGGTGTGGGGGCAAGAGGAGGAGCAAGAAGGAACCCTAAAATCACCATATCAACTTTGTACTGCCCTTAAATCATCACGTCAGCTCGTTATTGTCCTTGGCATCAACCATCTCTGGACTGTCATGACGTCTGGTAGGTTAAGAAGATCCATTGCAAGGTCATCACCTAAACGGAAAAGAAAGGAAGTAGAGACCACGGAAGTATAGTGACTCTAGAAAACAACATATCTAGAGAAACCAACATCAAGGACAACAAAAGCACCAGTAAGGGTAACACCAAAGACACCAAAATCTGCTTAACTGCTGGTTTGAAAGCTAATAAAGAAAGTAGTCCACCACCCACAAAGGAGTAAAAAAGTGCAAATCAGCCAAACATAAAATCTAAGAGGGACAAAAGGGACAGAATTGATGAACTTATAAACATAGAAGGACAACTTCCAAGGAAGATCTCAAGTTTCTACCAGCCAAAAATCTATTCGAAATGTACCTTTCTAAAAGACCCAGGCCAAGCAATTTACTCAAACAACAATACCATTGTGGGTCTTCAATCCCCACTGCGACCTGTGGGTGCAGAACACTCTTTGCCCCAAACACAAGGAATAACAAAATATACAGCTGAAGAAATACACACGATTGAAAGTCACACGGAGACCACAAACCACTTGAGAACTACACCGGGGGATGGAGCTCAAGAGGGTCAAACTGATAAAACTATTTAAGCAATCGTGGGGGTCAGCGGGCAGAAATGTAACTCATCAAAACACTTAGGGGACCAGGAAAAAACCTTTAGGAGCCCGAGACCGAGAATGAGTATGAGAGCGAAAGAGCCGCAGAACTAAAAGGCATTCCAGAGCACCAGGGACCCAACGTCACGAGTGGTCAGTTATCTTCCCCCCACATTTCCCTTTCCCACCAGAATTTACTGAGCAAACAAGCGATTATACCATTTCTGCCAAAAAATTGTTCTCCACACAAACAACTGACTAAACACTCCGGCAGTTGAGAAATGGCAGGGGAGTATTGACTTAGTAAATCTCCCTCCACACTCGCTACACGAGAACTCGTGCACTACAGATAGTGATATAACCTTTTTGGCGACACAAGAATGGGAGGACCCAGTGGCATCATATATTATAAAACCCACTGTTAACAGCTCCACTGAAAAACTTACCAATCTGAACAGCAAAGGGAGCAGAGGTCCCACTGACACCTTCTGGGTAACTCTACTAAATACAATCCAGCTCTCCGTAACAGCACTGCAGTACCAATCAGATAAACTAGATATGCAGCTAACCGTCCTCCAAACACTAGCAGAAGCTACTTCTGGCATAGAAAGAAAACTCTCTGATCTTAATGTCCTCATAAAAAGGGGACAAGAAGCAGCAAAACTATCTCAAACAGTAAGAACTGACTGCATCTGTACCCCAATAATCGACAAGCTATCAACACTACCGACGATGCTGGGGAACCTCTTGGCCGACCTAAAACTAAACACAACAACGCACCTTACAACGGAGGTCAGGTCTGGAAGAACAGGCCTCAGCGAAAAACCAACAGGAGCTTGTAACAAGCACTACACAGCTATGAAGGAAGGGGACTCATCTCCAAAACCCAAACATACACCTGAAGAGTCCATTTTGTATTACTTAACCAACAAAAGGGCCAGTGCCAAGACATCTACAAATGCGCGAGCCCGCCCAAATAAAAAAGGAAGGTCAGGAACAGGAAAACAAGAGCGAGTTATACTGATAGCCTCCGGGGATGAAGAGCAAACAGGAGAAACCATGAAATACATTCAAGATAAAAAGACACCATCCCTAGACGACAGACCAATAGACACAAGGATCTTAAAAACAGTGGAGACCCCATCATCCACAGCATCAAAGGAGATAACAAGCAAACAGACAGAGCTGAAGGATAACAGCCCAGCGACAAACAAGCAGCAAGGTAAAATACCCGAACCGGAAAGTGGCACACGGAGCAGAGGATAGAGTATGGCAGAACATTTGCCAACAGAAAACATAAAAACCTGAACACAGGTCACAGAACAGGCCCTAGAGGAGTCCGTCGGAATCATCATAGATGTAACGACCTACAAACAGTATTAAATACCGCAATGAAATTACAACTCAGGAAAATCAGACGATGGTAAAATACACAAAGCACGAACAAACCGGCCGATGAACAGGCAAAAGAGGATGACCATGGAGTTAGCACAGTAAATGACGACGCAACATATAACAATCTGCCCCCACACAGGGTCAAAAACGGGAAACAACCAGACGTCAGCGAATACCGACCTCCACAACAAAAGAGACAGACATCATTATATTTATCCCAGAATTTAAATTGAGAGGAAGAGTGCACACCCTGATGAGGGGTAATATATTAAGACGTGTCTACTCAATCAAAAATTTTAAACACATTAACACAACAGACTAGCTTTCAATTGAATTACATTCCCCATTAGAACTACACGACCATGAAGTGACAAAGAGAGTATGGAAAACGAATGATTTAGCAGGCCAAATCTTGGAGGAAACAGTCAGATTCTCTTAATGGGAGATAAAGCTGGAACCAGGAAAAAGACCCGCTTACCCTACCCCCCTCCTAGAAGAAAGTAATAAAGATCACCCACAAACAGTTAAATCAATTTTAAAAGAAGCATGTAGTTATTCTCCATGGCCCACTAGTAATCTCTGACATACAAAATACTCAACAACCCAGCAACCTGTTTCTAGCTGGGCAAACATGCGGCAATAACTACAGGGGACACAAAGTGAAAAAGGGCACCAGACCAGACTTCAACAAAAGCCGATTCCTCAAATATTAAAATATGCATCTGGAATATAAATGGCCTGACAAGTAAACTGGAAGATCCAGAAACATGAAACTACTTAAAATCATTCAATTTGATTTTACTCCAAGAAACCTGGGAAGAGAAAGAGATAGGCTTACAAGGATTCACAACTCAAATCCACCCAGCTACCAGAGGCTCAACATTTAGTCACAGCTCCGGAGGCCTGGCGACAGTTGCCTCAAAACTAACAATAGGAATAATGGAAGAGATTAAGGTAAACATTATTCCCCCAAGTGCTACACAGGCAATAGTTATAACAATCAAAAACAAGCAGGTGGATCAACCATTATACATAATCAACACATACATACACCCCAAGAATAGACTAAAAGGGGCAAGAGAACTGGTCATTGAACTGATAAGACTCATGGAAGAAATGGAAATGGAGATCTTAATTCTGGCAGGCAAATTCAATCTTTACCTCTTTGGAATAACACCAGAAGACTAAAGAGTACATGAACTTACCAAACCAAGCCCCAACTTCCCCAAACAAGCAAACAAGATGTTCATTTCATCTACTGAAAGATCTGGAGCAGCTAAACCTGGGGGTACTTAATGGTCAATTTAAAGAGGATACACCACCAGCATTAACTTATTTCTCTTTAACCACTTCCTCTCACCACGACTTTACCCTGGCAACATTTCCACTGTTTGATATTATAGGTTCCTTCACGGTGGGAGAAAACTGTCAAAGAGACCACCTACCACAAGAAGTGAAACTAAGTGTCACTAGAGGGAACGACATGGAAGCAAGAGAAAGCGTCAGCACAGAGTACACTTCTAACTTCAGACGGATAAGGTGCAAGACCAACAAAATAGAAGAACTAGCAATTAACACAAAAATAATTATCCATCCATTGGAAAACCAGTTTGTTAAAGAACCCATTAGAGGCTTGAGAAGAATTTGTAATGGACCTCGGAACAACATATGTCAAAGAGCCAAAAACCTGCAAAGGGAATACATTTTGCAACCCATTAGGAAAGGTAACCACACCAGGATAAAAAACCTAAAACGGATAATAAGCCACACCCTAAGGCAGCTCCGCAAACAATCATACAATGAAGCCCTGTAAAAGGACTTGCAGAACCTAAAGGCTCTGCAAAAAAAGAAGACGTGGGAAAGAAAAGGCAAATGAACAAGGAACTTTGGGCGAAAGTCATGCATTACTCGAAACAGAGAAACAGGGCCAGGCTCTGGAAGACAATAATAAAAATGGAGTAAACTCACATATATCTGAATCTGACTGGGTACTTTATTTATCTAATCATTTCAATGATAAAAACCCACGGGGGCCCAACAAGAGGAAAAACTCGGACAATTAAGATAAACACGTGCATCAACAATATAGGAAAACATAAATATGTCACATATGAAGACACTAACCAGGCTGAGAACCTGCACAAATTTACTAACGAGGAGGAGGAAGGAACAACAATAGCTCTAAATTACCATCAGGCAGGAAGGTAAAAAACTATGTAGTAACAGCGGCTAGGATTAAGCAACAAATATCAAAGGGGAAACTGGAAGGAGCTCCTGGCCCCAATGGAATTCTGCCAATAATGTACAAGCAATATGCTGACTTCTGGAGTGACACATTGGTACCAGTCTTCCAGGAAATTAGGGAAACAGCAATATGTCCATCGTCCTAGAGAGGATCGATGATAAGCCAGGCGAAAGGAGTAATCCAAGTAATCATCGACTTAATGCCCTAATTGACACAGAGGCAAAGTACTATGCAGGACTCCTCCTGGAGGAAATAACATCCTGAGCAACTTTAAAACATATCATCCCAGTAAACCAAACAGGATTCTGCAGTGGACAGGGTACAACTACTTATATCATGGTGCCAACTCCACTGATAGACGCGGTTAAGCCAGCAAAGATCTTGCAATTCCTAGGCTTCATAGATTACTGCGCCAAACTCTGGCAGAATCTGGAAAAATGCGGGATACCAGGGCCACTTCTACAACAGCTGATCCTACAGCATACCAACACGTGGTCAAGATCAAGCTGGGATCTGGTACACACTTTTCAAGACAAATCAACACCACTAAAGGCCTAGCCCCCATGCTGTTAAACATTATTATAGCAGACCTTCCAGGGGAACTGGAGTAAACCAAATCGCATGCCCCATGGTTGGGAGACATCTCGCTATCAAATCTCCTATATGCAGACGACATGGTCTCAAAAAGCCGGTCCCCAATTGGACTCCAACACCTACTGGACACCACCAACAAATTCTCACTAAACAATGCATTAAAGATCAAATTAAACAAATCAAAAGTAATGACAGTGAACTATAATAAGACAAAGATACTTTCATGGTTCCTAGATGGACAGAGGTTAGACCGGGTAACTGAGTATAAATACCTTGATGTACTATTAGACAGCAGAGGTTGGTTTAAACCCCAACTAGAGGCCATTTGCTGGAAGGGCACAACATTCTATTTCTCAATGAAGCCCCTTACGAAAGTCCTCCCTGCTGGATCCTCTTCTACAAGTGATCAGAGCACGATTACAGCCAATGCTCACATATGGAAGTGAACCAAAGCAAGGGAAAGACGCGACAGCTTTAGATAAAATAACCAGCAAAGCATACAGGGCAATCTTCCAGCTGCCGAATTACGTTTCGCCTGCCCAAATCCGTCTTGAATTTGGTCTCAAGAGACAAACGGTGGAGAGAAGAGACGCCTACATAAAAAGTTGGTGTAAAATCAGAGGAGCAGAGCAAGGATCTCCAAATGCCTACCTCTGGACCAAACTGTCCACTCGAGAGAATTCACCTGCCAAGAAGTACCTGTTGGAATCACTGGACTATCTGGAATTAACAAACCTCTGGGAGTCATCCACAGATAATAAAACTTTCAATAAGGCGGTAACAAAAGTAACTAAATTTATATTATCCATAGAAGGTAAAGAAATTCTGTCTAGAGGGTTCATGGATGGACAGTGCTGAATGATTACAAAGCTCTTAAGCCACAAGAATACCTGAAAACAGGACTTACACAGAAGACAAAAGAAAAATTTCTAAAACTGCGCTTCGTTATCCTACCAATACTAACTCACTTGGTACCTTGGAAAAGGAGAGCAGATGAACATTTCTGCTGTCTTTGTAGGACAGGGAAAGAAGACTTAATACACATAATTTGTATCTGCCCAAAATTGATGAATATAAGGCGCCCCTTACTCCGAGTATTATGGTATCAAAAGGGCATAAGAAGCTGTAGGCAGGCTGTGAAGCTGTGCTTTAACCCCGAAGAGAGCCATCTAAACTGCAGACTTACAAAGTACTTTGACATAGTGGCCAGAAGACTTAAGAGCTAGCAATAGGCACAATGAAGACCAGCAAACTACTGCACTTCAATCAAATAAAGAGACAGTCTGTCAAAACACTTGCCTAGTTATAATTATGCACCAGCATACTGAAGCACAAGCACTTTATCAACCTAGAAAAGGACTATACAGATAACGCAATTGAGACTGATACGACCTTTACTGAGAGTAAAATATTTTCTTCCCTTTTATTCAAAAAACATAAGTACAATATAAAGTTGAAAATTATTTTAATGACAAAAGTTTTAACATTGTAAGTTTGAATTAACTGTACAATAATGTTTTTATTATTATTATTATTCTTACTGTATTGACTGGCGTGAATCCATACATACCAAAAACATATGTGTTTTGCTTGGAGAAATTGTCTCAGTTGAGGGGTTAATTAAGGTTTCCTTCATTGTTCAAAACAATTATCCTTGATTTATTCCGCAGCATCAAATTTGTTTTCTCTCCGGACTGTTCCCATGAGGCACAGGGTCAAGACTGATTTGCATATGGCTGGGTTCAAACTGGAATGGCATTGTGAGCAAAAAAACAATGGATTTAGGCCCAGATCTCTGTACTGGGGTTAAAATATTGTTCTGCATTCTGTCCATCAACCTTTCTTTTTGAATCTGAGAACAGAGTACCTGCTGCATAATTTTGGTACAAAACCAAACCTGCCTGCTTCAAGATTCAACTATTGTGTTGAGCTGTCTCACCCTTTTGTTGTTAGGCCTCTAAGAACTCTAGGGGACCTCCAGACCTTCGCTAACCACCTAAAAACTCCCTTTGAGTAAAGGAGCTACTCTCCTGCAGCCCACAGGCACCGAACCACAGAACTCTAGTCAACCAACTTTTAGTTTACAGGATCCAACCAGTAAGAGGTGCAAGAGCTGTGGAAGGTCAGATCTGTTTACCCACTGAGTGTGAAGACACCAGGACCTACCGCAGCCACCCGTACCAATCCCTAGTGTACCGGACCTTCTGCAACCTATACCAACACAAAACGTCCAATTTGGACTCCAACTACCCAGGAAGCAAGCACTGTCGAGGAAGGTCAGTACCCAAGAGACCTACTCCATGAGTGGCCCAGTTGTCCTGACATCCTCCCTGCATCCTGCTTTCCCTTGATCACAAAGACCACCTTTGCGTACAGAGCCCTGCTGGGCTATCTTCTCTGTACTCAGCCCACCTGGCCTGGGTAATGATGGACAGGCTGTGCTTCTGTGCTCTTGTGTTCCTGAGGCCCTGTAACCTGGTCCCTTATTTGGGATCCCTCGGACTAACCTGAAAGTCCACTTGTGCAGTGTGTTTTTCCAGCTGCCCCCCTTCTCTGTAGCATATCTGCTGCCAGCGACACCAGCATCGGGCTCCCAGCTGAATCAAGGACACTCATGACTATACGTTGGTTGAACATTGGACCTTGACTTGCTACTATCCCAAATCCAGAAGGTAAACCCTGAAAACTGCTTTTCCAAATTCCTATACATTTATGCTTTTTGTTAAGAATACACTGTGTGTAAATGTGCACAACTCTGAATTATTTTCCGAACTTCAAAAATTCATAAGAAAAGTCATACTTACCTGTGAACTAACTACTCGGTTTGAAAATGATATAATGTGTAATGTTATTTCTCAAAATTAGTCTCAGATTGATTCTTGATGGTGTAATTCATTGCCCATGTGAGAACAACACATGCTTAGCAAACCACAAATAGTGCATTGGTACTATCTATGTTTGCCTCTGTATACCACTCTGATAGGAACTGGATTGTCTGCACACTGTTGTTGTTTTTAGTGCACTCTAGAGAGAGCCATATTCCTACACTCCCTATTTTATATTTTCTACTCTAGGTAACTCAATATTGGAGTTGCCTGGGACTCTGGGGCTGAAGGACTGTTTGCATTTGGTACCCAAATGTGTCATTCCTTCAACAGTACATGCAATGATGATGTGTTGCTCGTCGACTTGATGAATGTTGTGTTTGTCTTTTGTCTAACCTTTCCTTAACTCCCCCTTCCTATCCATTCATGAAACCATAACCCTCTATTACTAGGTTGGGTGATCTATTGAGGTGTGACTTCATAATTTTAATTATAAATAGATCCCACCCTCAGCAGGGCAGATGTGCTTAAAGTGATGTCAACTGTTACAAGATTGCCCTAAATAAACAGCAGCCCATGCCAGTCCTACTACCCACCCAAGCATGAATGGGACATCATCATAATATAGCGGTTTAATTTGTATTTTAGTTAATTTATTCCGACTTCATATGTCTTTTTATAGTTTTTAACTGTACACTCAATACTGTTCTTAAAATGTCTTTTTCCAGTTTTTAAATGTTGTATTTGTGTACGCTTTCAAGATATCTTGCATATCGAATAAAAGCTTCAACCAATATAGAGTATTAGAACAATGTCTGTCCAAGGATAGATAGTACTAAGGTGCACTATAGGCTTATTCACAAAGATAAAGTTCCACTTTTGGTATAAGTTTATACTTACAGCGTGACTGCACTACCTGTAACTTTACAAGTAGTAACTCCTCTTTAGATCATAGGAGATTATTACTACTTGCATAGTTACTACTTATGATTTTGCTAATGAAAAGGTTACTAGTCATAAACTTACAGTGCAAGAGTAAATTAACATCAAAACTGCAACTTACTTTACCATTGTGAGGCAGGCTTGTGTTTACTACAAAATCTAATCTAAACAATAATATGAGAGTGAGAAGTCAGGAGATGAGCTCCTTTTTCTTCCCAAGTAATCAATACAATAACAAAAAGAACTGGTCTTTTTCAGGGATCATATGTACAGCTATTACCCCTTTTTGGTAGATTTATATGCTGCCTAAGAAACCATAAAGCTTTCTAAAAGCAACCTCACTCACCTACCAAGTCGGCGACATGCTTCATCATTGGGTTCTCACAATGTTCACCGAAGGTTTCGAGGGTGCGCTATGGTGCCTGATTACAGTAGAGCTGTTTTGGTGGGTTGAGGATACAGTGGTGGTAGTGAGTGAATAGTGCTCAGGTGCAGTGTTTTTAAAATTGTCTCACATACTCCTGGTCACTTTGAGCTAGGTTTTATTAGCGAGAGTATTGGTCAATATTAAAAAAGGGAAGGATATGCGAAGAATATTAATGTGAGCATTTTACTCCTGTGAAAGGTCTACATGTTTTAGACATATTATCATGTGCCTCTCAGGGTCAAAATTGCTTTTGTCAGGACCAATAGATGTCAACATGCACACCAAGGTATGCAACAGTAGTGTGTGGCTTGTACTTACCCACTGGGAGATCACTGTGTTGCTTTCTTTCCTAAGAAGGAATTAGTGAGCAAAATTGGTTTGTTAACAAACATACACATAGGCAAATATAAATTCAGTAATAAGCCCGAAACAGGAAAGAACCCTGGGTCCTTATTGTGGATCATATGCCACTATTTAATTTGCATAATTTCATTTATAGTTTCCCAATTTTAATTTCTTTTACATGTGTGAAAATCATTGTTGCTAGGAGCAATGCATCTGATACTTGTAAAAGTCACAAGCCTCTCAGAAATAAGCACCTGAGTAGGCATTGAGAGACACACCTTATCTCTGTTTGTAGGCATTGCAAACTTAATGCCAAACTAATAATTGAAGCAGACACACATTTAAGCACCTACACTGCAGTTCCAAATTAAATCATTCTGCTCATTTAGGTGGTAAAATGCCGTGGGCAGGGAGGTGAAGGATGTGATATCTGCTTATCTTAACATATACATTATTGTCAATAAGAAAACAAGGTGACTTACCGCTGCCACCACTGGTACTGCTCCTTTGACCAAATGAGCCTCCTCAACCTTCCCTGGCTTGCTGGCACCCGTGGCAGCACTGGTGGTTAGTGTACCTAGGGAAAACTATGTTAGACCCATTTTAGATACCAGATTAGCCACCTAAGTAATAATTTTGCACAATTTATGACAGCAAAACCTCACACAACTGTGCTTTGTTATCTGTACCTTCCAACGAAAATATCACTTTGGGAGGTTTATTGGTTGATAACATTTTAAAAACTGTCAGGCAAGTCAACCAAAAACCTTTTGCTCCTAATGGATGTATAAGGCTATAAAAGGATAAAAATGAAATGCAAAGAAGGGGTGGAAGGGAATGCAATGGGCATATAGATTTGGTATATAATGGTATCTCGATCCTGCTATGTGGTTCTGTCGTGGAAACTGCGAAGCATATCTATGCAAAAATCCTGTAGTGCAGAGCAGCAAGTCACCATGATGTGCAGCATTGCACAGTAGGAAAAGGGCAGGAAGGCACTGTATCTAACATAATACTTTGCATTCCTTTATTTTCCATACCCTGGCGCACAATGTCCTGACTACTGCAATGCAAGCACCCTTGCAACATGGTTCTAGGCTGTCAGTGCTGTAAGCAAGAATGTTTTGTGCAGAACGGAACAGGAAGGGAATGTGGCACACTTGGAAGAGAAAGAAGTGAGTTTCAATAAAGATTGCTCTCCACATAAGGCCTCACCTGGGGAGGCTTCACATTTTGATGCATTGGTAAATCTAAGAATGTGCCAAAATTCATGGGTGGACGCGTGGGTATAGCCACACTCCACCCATGAGACATTGTAAATAACACAGCATTAGTGGTCTCAGAGAAACACAGCAGTGCAAACAGATTGATGCCACACAATTTTAACTTAGTTTGCCCATTTTACAAAACACAATCCCATGATAAATTGGAGTGCTTGATCTCTTGTGATGGATTCTGTATTTTTTTAAAGAACATTTCTTTGATCATACGGAAGGCCACCACAAAATAACTCCTGCTACTCAGCTTTGTGAAGGTGGAGCCACATTGTGTGTAATCCACACTACTGAAATACCCCCACAGTATGCAGAATATTAAGATTTTGTTAACTAAACTGAAGAGAGAAACTCCCACCACACAGATCATATTACTGTAAAATAGAGCTTGAACCAGATTCCAACTTACCCTGCTGTAGAATATAAACATGAATGGAGAAAGAGAATCAACATCTGAAGGAGTATATTCAGAGATATCTGGACAATGGATTTATCTGACCATCTCAATCCCCAATTACTTCCCCCCTTTTGTTTGTCCAATTAAAGAACAGGAGTTATAAACTTGCATTGATTAAAGGGCCATGAATTGAATCACCATCAAGAATAGCTGTCCTTTGCCCCTAATCTCAGTCTTGTTGGATCAATCAATCAATCAATCATATAATTTGTAAAGCGCGCTACTCACCCGTGAGGGTCTCAAGGCGCTGGGGTGGGGAATGCTGTTACTGCTCGAAAAGCCAGGTCTTGAAGAGTTTTCCAAAGGTCAGCAGGTCTTGGGTCTGCCGTAGGTGGATGGGGAGGGTGTTCCAGGTCTTGGCGGCGAGGTGGGAGAACGATCTGCTGCCTGAGGTCGCTCTTCGGAAGCGGGGACTGTAGCAAGGGCAAGGTCGGCGGAGTGGAGCTGGCGGGTGGGGGTATAGAAGCTGAGTCGTCCGGTACGTTGGTCCGGTGTTGTGGAGTGCCTTGTGTGCGAAGGTGAGGAGCTTGAAGGTTATCCTCTTGTTGACAGGGAGCCAGTGCAGGTCGTTGATTCACTGTCTGAGGTTACAGGCGGCAGTGGCAGGGTCGGTTTGGTCGGTGGGTGGGCTCTGGGCGAGGGTGGTGGTTATCTGGTCTTCGGTGACTTTGCTCCAGCAGCGGTGAGGCATCTGATGGGTGCAGTGGTAAGTGGTGGGTTTTTTGAAGGTGAAGTGGATGCAGTGGTGGTCGGTCCAGTGGAGTTTGGTGGTATGGTTGAAGGAGTGGGTGGGTGTTGTGATGAGTTATCTGAGTCCGAGGTTGGCTAGGTTGTCGATAAGGGTGGTGGAGTTGGTGTCGTCATTGTTCTTGAGGTGGAAGTTCTGATCCCCGAGGAGGATGTAGTCCGTAGAGGTGAGGGCGTGTATGCTGACGAAGTCGGCGATTGAGTCGCTGAACTGTGGTCGGGGTCCGGGCGGTCTGTAGATGAGGGTTACTCTGAGGGTGGTGTTGGGGTCGGTGTGGATCTGGAAGTGCAGGTGTTCGGCGGTGCTGAGGGTGTCATCGGTGTCGGTCGAGACTCTGAGAGTGTTCCTGTGGACGATGGCGATTCAATCTACACAAACCGGGATTTGCGAGGTGCCTATCACTTTATTCAAGTTCACGTGGCTGATGAGTGGAAAAAGGCTTTCCAAACAAAGTATGGCCATTATGAATATCAGGTGTTGCCATATCAGCTGTGCAATGCTCCATCAGCCTTTCACCATTTTATCAATGATGTCCTGAAAGAATACATGGATCAGTGTGCCATAGTGTACAAAGACAATATCCTTATCTACTCAAGTTCAGAAGAAGACCATGAAAGGAAAGTAACAGGGGTGCCACAGAAGCTTAGAGAAAACAGACTATTTGTAAAGTTGTTGAAGAGCGCCTTCAGTGTAGAATAAGTGGAATTTTTAGGTTTTGTACTATCTCCGGCTGGAATCATTATGAGTGAAAGCAAGATAAGTGCAGTTACTAAATGGAAGTCTCCCCAGACACTGAAGGAGGTGCAAAGTGTTATATGCTTCACAAACTTCTATTGGAGGTACATCCAGGATTTAAAATGAATACTAATTCCACTCACATGACTCCGGAGGAATGGAATTCCATTTGAATAGTCTGACGATGCAGAAAAGGCATTTACATCTTTAAAAAAGGATTTTACCACTGCACCAATGCTACTACATGTGATTCCCTTGGAACCATTCTTTGTGAAGACAGATTCTTCCAATCTAGCCTTGGTAGGAGTGCTGTCACAAAGGTACAAGAAGACGGGACAAATACATGCAGTGGTGTTTCGATCACGGAATTTAACTCCATCGGAAGTTTATTACACCATCATGGAGAAAGAGTTGTTATCAATCAAGGGTGCTTTCGAAGAATAGATACACTATCTCATCTGAGCCAGGCACGCAGTGGCGGTTTATACTAACTATCGGGTCTTGAAATTCTTAAAATCGGCAAGAAACGTAACCCCAAGACAACTTAGATGGTCCTTATACTTTGAGGACTATGATTTTGACATAACTTACCGCCAGGCACAAAGAATGGCAAAGTGGATGTGAAATCGAGATTGGGTACAGAGGACATACAAGAAGTCCTCAAGATTCACAGCATAATCCCTGAAGGAAGCATCATAGCAGCAGTGCTAAAAAATTCCATGTGTGAGTTAGTTGAAAGAGTCAATGGTCTCAGCGGGCATGGAGGAATGGGCTTGCCAGGAGACTGACCGAGATGTACAAGGAAAATTACCATATCATAGGGAAGCTTTATATCTTCAAACTCTATAGGAAAAGGCCTTCAAAGAATGTCATGACAAACTGTGGGTGGACATAAAGCAACACAGAAAACTGAAGATCTGGTGAAAAAAAGATTCTGTTGGCCTGTGATGATAAGGGATGTTCATCAGTATGTGGCAACTTGTAATGTTTTTGTATGGGGAAAATCGGAGACACACTCTCCTAAAGAGTTGTTTATCCAACCCACCTCATCATTGGTACACAAAGGCAATGGATTTAATAGTAGACTTACCCCAAAGTCAGAGTTTTGATGTAGTTTCCTTCACTAAAATGACATAATTGACCCCATTATAAGGAGTATCAACTACAGGAAAACTAGCACAAGTTTTTAGTCCAAGCATAGTACGGGCACATGGTATTTCGAAGGTGATAGTTTTAGATTGGGGTCCTCAGTTTCTCTCACATTTTTGGACAGCCTTTACTATAAAATTAAATATAGAGGCAAGGTACTCCACTAGTTACCATCCTGAGACTGATGGACAAACTGAAAGAACAAATCAAGAACTAGAACAATATCTTAGACTATTCTTATTAGGCCAAGAAGAGAACTGGTCAGAATATCTTTGGGGAGGTGAATTTGCACACAGCAACTCACAGAATTGTCCACTGGATATTCATCTTTCTATCTGAACCATGATAGACATCACACTATATGTTCGTAAATGTTCAAGAGGTAACAGTCCCAGCAGTGAAAGATTTGGTAGCACATATGTTGTCCATTCATGAATCAGCATCTTAACCAAGGCAAAAGAAAGCTATACATTTTATGCAGACAAACAAAGATGAAAAGATCCAGATCTTGAGGTAGGACACGAGGTTTGGTAAATAAAAATAATCTCAGACTTAAAGGGAACAGAAAGTTGCGGCATTTCTTAGTGGGTCCATATACCATTGAGGAAAAATGTAACTCAGTGACCTATAAATTAAAATAGCCCCAAGTCTAAAAAAACATCCAGTATTTCATGTTTCAGTACTTAAAAAGGTACCAAGGAACTTGAGAAAAGATCTTACCACCAGAACCTATGCAGACTGACCAAAATTTGAGGTGAAACAAGTTTTAGATTCAGAAGAAACTACAGTCCAAATCTAATATTTGGTAGAATTGAATGGATTTGATCCTGAAGAAATGTCCTGGGAGTTCTTTTTAAATGTGCATGCCTCCTTATTCATCTGGGCCTTTCATTAAAGATATCCAAATAAGCTCAACCTGGAAGGACCTCTCTTGTGGGAGGTACAGTCAGAGCCCCTCAGCCCACCCCCCAAAAGTACTTAGAAGAAATCAGTAAATGTAGTCAACCTGGGGTCTTTACTAAAAAGCTAAACTAGATCAAAAAGACCAGAATATAAGAAATTCCATGATGGCCACCTAGAACCTAAAACCTGTGCAGCATTCTAGTGTTGCAGATCTGAGGACTGGAGTGGAATGTCTAGCAAACTCACCTTTAGAATCTAGACTTCACCTGAGGAAATTCAGAAGTAAGGAGCCTTTGTATTTTCCGCGCAAAAGTTAGTCAGAGTAGTTGTGCCGCATTTTCACAACTAAGCATGGGCGGATCTAGCGGATCTCGCGTACGCGAAATTGCGGATTTACGGATTCGCAATCCGCGAAGATACGCGAACTCTAGCGGATTTGCGGATTTTCCCGGTTTTTGTGTTGGCGCGCGTTCGCGCCGATTTTGGGACAAGTTCGCAATTGCGAACTTACTTTTCGGCTCGCAACGGCCGCGACTATGTTGTTTCTACGTCTGGTTTATCATCACAGGTTCACAGCACCCTCTGTTTCACCACTGCCACCCTCTGGGACACCCATGCCACCCTCTGGTACATCCTCACTGCCACCCATTAGGTTTATTTATCACTGTAGATTATGGTGGTTGAAAAAAGCAAGCACACCTGCCCTTCTTCAACTGCCATCAATTAATTTGTGGGTCATTAATGTGTCAGTAATTTTGAAAGTTCCAGTCTGGCTGGCACCTGCTTCCTTCCTTATCTGTAATTTGCTTTTTGTTGCAGTGAAATTTTTTTTCACAGGACCTTTATGGTCTACTTGTAGCTATTCTATGAGCCTGCTGTTTGGGTCATAGCAGGGTCATAGAATAGTTGCAAACTCTGGAGGGGCCCCTCAGGAAGCACTACCTTGAATGTTACTAATGTTAAGTTTGAACTTTTGCACCTGCTCAGTGCTTTCAGTTTAGCTAAAATCGTTTTTTCTGCAATTTCGCGCGTTTTTTCGGGCGCGAATCCGTGCGAGATCGATTTCGGAAGCCGCGAATACAAAATTGTTTTTTTTGCGACGTGTATGTTCGCGTGATCTTGCGCGTGTTCGCGAGGCGCTTCTAGCTATACGTTTGCCAAGTTACCCTATCGGTCGTACACGGGCGCGGCCATCTTGTTTGCGTGACATAATTCCGTTTCCGGCCGCTATGTGTAATCTCGCAAAGTGTGCTGCTCGCTAGTACAATTTCGCGCGTGCTCGCGAGGAAAATCTCGCGCGAACTTACCCACGCGGTCGTGAACGGGCGCGGCCATCTTGTTTCTCATTCATTGCTATGGTTCTGGGCATGCTTTCTCTATCCTCTCTCAATCTCTGCCATCCTTTGCTTGTTTGAAGTTTATTTGATCTAATTTTACTTAGTATCTATCCCTCTATTTTTCTAGCTCTATATTTTTGTGTTTTCTGCTGCTTTTAGTTACTTTTAAACTACTTTTTTAAACTCTTTTCTTTTCTTCTTCACTATTCTATTTCTTGTTTATCA
This sequence comes from Lissotriton helveticus, assembly GCF_964261635.1. Taxonomy (NCBI): domain Eukaryota; kingdom Metazoa; phylum Chordata; class Amphibia; order Caudata; family Salamandridae; genus Lissotriton; species Lissotriton helveticus. Next base: position 129,064,562 of record NC_136059.1, on the reverse strand, counting down.
TTTAACTGTATTTCTGCCCAGACCATGGTAAAGGGAGCCGGGAAGCACCCTGAGAAGGGGAAGGGTCCCGCACCCCGTGCCCGGCTCCCGTGCGGGCGTTTGAGGGGGGAGCAAGTGGTCCCGCGGGAGATCTTCAGCGCGGAGGAAGTGGCGGCACTCATCTTCCACGTCCAGCGCCGCCTCCCCAAGACGATCCTGGGAGGCGGCAAGATCGCGACTGGCTATGGCATCCGGGAGCGCCGCAAGCGGTGGGAGAAGGTGTGCCGGGCCATGTATAAGCTCTCTGGGGTCCGGCGCACATATAACCAGGCCACCCACCGCTGGACCGATGTCATGGACCGGGAACGGGACTTGCTGGACGCGCTCGGCGTAGAGGTCCCCGGGCTTGGTGAGTAGTAGTAGCTATTCATTTACTACTCTGTTTTATCCGGCTCTGTTATTTGCAAATCTTTGTTCTTTACCAAGAGCAATAATGCTACCGATTACATTGAGGTAAATTATATTTCAAAATCTTCTATGCATTTCAGGTGCACTGCTCTCCTTCTCAGTAGCCTTGCTTGCTACTATGCTTCTTTGTTTTGTATGTTGTGTTCAGAAGCATTTCATTGGCCTGAGAAATTATGTATGAGTGTAGTGTAAAGATAAGAACTGCGTAATGCTAGACACTAAGGGTCATATTTTCAATTACCGGCGCATCCCTGCAAAGTAGCAGGGATGCGGCAGTAATTGTGTGCCATGCCACCACCACCCATTGGCCCAAAACGTCACAGAAGCCTTACGCATCTGTGCCGTAAAGGCAGCGCATTGCTGGAGTTGCGTGCCAACGATGGCGCAGCTCCAGCAATGCTCTGGGGTACCCTATCTCCCCAATGCTGCATCAAGCCGTACGTCGGCTTCAAGCGCGCAGGGTTTGAGTCATGCATCATTGTCGTAAAAGTGACTGATTGACATCTTGTAGATTTCCCTCAGCCACTTTTAGGATTCGTTCCTGCGCAGGTATGCCCTCCCTTGCGCCGGAACGCCCCCTGATGGCGCAGGGCTTTACAACGTGATGCATCGCCCATATGCCCATATGTGTTTTTTTTTAATATATACGCCGCACCAACACCATGGCGAGTCTTTTGTTCTGCCGCTGCGTCACAAAAGGCACGCAACAATGGAGGAAAATGAGCCGCAAGGGACTTCTAAATCAGCCCCAATAGACTGAAGTCCAGTCCTTCCTTTAGACACATGGCTATAAGAAGAAATAGTGGCGGTGGTGGGTGGATTGATAGTTTGAGTATTCACTGATCTGCAAGCAGGATGGACTTTGTCTGTCACTTCGCGTGCTGCGGACTGCTGCCTGCAGTGCCAGGCCTAGGCAAACCTCTTTAGTAGTCTGTTTATTGAGTTACATAGGAACTTTCTAAGTCAACGTTCCGCAAATCAGGCAATACGAATAACGTAGTATACCACATGAGATAGATCCCATGGAATAGTTGTCTATCTATTTCCTATTTTTCCAAAATATGTTGTTATTGTTCTTTTGAAATGTTTGATTTGGTTGAAAAATCTCATCCATGTTTTCTTGTTTTTCTTTCTTTCATGTTGTACATCAGCTCCCCCCAAGGGCAAGAGGACACAGGAGGAGGGTGCTGAGGATGCAGGCCAGGATCGGGCAGGCGAGGGCTCCTTTGCTGGCCCCAGTAAGTTTACATTTTAATAAAGAGTACCTATTTTTTCCTAGCGTTCCTCATTCGATTTTTTCTAAATCGTCTTTGATCTTCTTGTAGACTGGATATAAATTCTTATCCTGCCTCGAATATGACTCCCTGTGGTATTACTAGACTATTCTTATTAGTCTGTCTGTGTAGCTAACTAAGATTGGACATTTGGCAATTCCATTGGACTCCCATTCTATTCAGCAATAGCTCTATGCACTGTCTCCTTACTGACTAGATAGTGTGGCAGAGTCATTCAGCTCCCGAAGTCACCGATTATTGATCCCCAATGATCTCTAGATTATCGTACGCAGGACAAGAGAGTACGGAGTCACAGCACAGTCAAGAAGTGTCAGAGGCACTCATGCTTGCAAAAATTCCAAAACCTTTAGCTCATCCACTCTAGTCTGGAGGAACAAAAACCACAGAGTCTATTTAAGTTTAAAAGCTTTATTAAAAGTAAACACATTTATTAAAATCTACTTTGTCATAAAACTATTTAACTGAAAACGGAAAAGTGGTTAGTGCTGACGATTAATTGGACACATTTCTTGTGGTCGAGCCGAGCTCTCACCTGGTTTGAACTTGATCCTGGTTGTGTTCTTAGGAGTCAAGCTTCTGTCTGTTAGGAGAAAAAGTGGTGCGTGTTAAAAATCAAAAGCAAGCATTCATCAGTTGTGCATAAAAGTGCAGCAAGACAACAGCCTTCCCTGGAAAATGGGACATTTTTACTTTGGAGTAGACAGTCACAAATTATTACATTGTATTCAGTTTTTTTAACATTTCTCCTAGACCAAATATTATATAGTAGTGAGTGGTGTATTCTAACATTCTTAAATGTACTTTGTAGGTGTAACATCTGGTGACGGGGCCAGCGCGGAGGTGGCTGTGTTGGGCGAGGACTTGGCGGACTCTGGCGAGGAGGCGGTGCAAGAGCCTGCGGACGGTCCTGTGGGGGTTCAAACGGTGGTGGCGGAAACAGGTAAGCTATATATTCCTTACTTATTGAGATTGAAGACTGCATAGTGTGCTTTCTGCACGGGTGTATTACAAATCAACCAGGTAGTAGCCTCCTCGAAATGTACTTCGACTTAGCTGTGAAGTTTTTGGTGAGAAGAATCCCAATAAGTTCTTAGACGAACGTGATGGATGGGATGAACGAAAAGCGAAAGAAGGGTGTAAGTAAGTGGGACGCGAACTTGTATGATGGCTGGCAAAGAAGAACGATATGTGTTTGCTTGGCCCCCGAGGTGGCTGGGAAGGAAAGAATATGGTATGGTGCATGGCTGGGTCAATGATGAAGCAAGGATGGGTGGAAGGACAGCAGCCTGGGTGGGTGAAACAGAAACTGTATGTGTGCGTATACTTTGACTGAATGGATGCCTGGAGCATGGTATTCTCTGACTCTTAGATAGCACATGTGTATCTAGAGAGAGTAGATGGTCGCCAGATGAAGTAATTGTTACCTTGAAGAGCATGTACCACCGCACCCGCACGTCCGTTCCAGTGCAGGGAAGGCAAGGAAAAGAAATTGTAAATGGGTCCAATACTACCATGAATAGTAGCAATACTTTGTATTGCGTCTGCAATCACAGCATATATCTGGTTATTACGGTGGACACTCCGTACCTCTCTTAATAACTTTAGTTTACTTGTAGTACGTCATTCATGTGTGGGTGTATCACTGTTCACTCAATATTAAGCAAAGCACCTAAAGTCATCCCATATGTCATCAAATACGTCCCATGTGAAGTGATAGATAATCAAATTAGTTAGCTTCTTCATTTTCCTTTTCTAGTACTCATTTGCACTGTAGGGTGAAAGGTAAATTAATTAAGCAGTAGCCCTTGTAACAGAGTATTCTCAGTGCCACCCGTAATAGAAAAGTAATAGCTTCACCACCTGCATGTACTGGACCGGTACAGTAACGCAAGTCTGTCTCACTCATCATGGTGTGCAACTTTTTTTCTCGGGTGCAAGTTCACTGTGCTGTCCATGTCATTCTGCCGGCTTGCATAAGATAACGTACCAATTTCCCTAAACAAGAGAGAAGAAGAAGAATAAGACTGGTGTACTGTCATAGTCGACTGTAATGGAAGTCCATAGTGGTCGTAGAATTTGTTCTTTAAACTACCACTAATGTTAGAGCAAGGATGCAGAAGTGGGAGGTTACATAGATACTGTCCTCAATAGTTATGTACTGTGCTTTCAATTTGCTACTTGTACTGTGACCCAACTTTCGGCTCAATCACTTTGTGTTATTAATGCTAAGGAGCATTGGTTACAGACTATGTCTTTCTTTCTTCATATAGTTGCTCCTTCCAAATCAACAACACGGAGGGAGCAGGCTAGAATGGCCCGGCAACGGAGGCTGGAGGCCACTGTCGCCGAATATCGGTGGCTGGTGGCCCTGGAGGAGGAGGAGGACACGCAGTCGAGCGGGGCAACAACAACATCCTCGACTGTGACCACTGCATCCTCCTCCGTGACTAAGCCAGCGGGACCGAGCCGGGCTAACAAAGACAACCGCCACCGCCAAGCAACAGAAATACCAGCTGCCCCCCACAGATGCTGCAAGGAACGCCAACGCCGCCTACAAGTCCGAATGTCCAACCTGGAGCAGGAGGTCCTGAAGTATAAGAACTTGGTTAAGGGCCTCCGCTCCGAGCTTGCCACCCCCCGCAAGGAGTATGATGCCCATGCCGCAAAATGCACCAGCACCAGCACCCTCCAGTAGTGGAGTGTCCCTTGCCCTTTTTTATAGGCTTTTGGGGGGTGGGATTTGGGAGTTGGGATCGTTTTGGGACGTTTCAAAGACAATCGTTGGGGTTAGGGTGGGTGAGTGAGATTATTTTGTTAGGGCTACATAAATATATTTTTAAACTTTATCTGACCATTCCTGTTTTTTACTGCTTTTCAGTCTGGTGGGTGGGGGGCGGGGGTGTAACAGTAACTTTGTTTTCCTGAACAGTCGTAGGACTTTAGTAGTACAACCGTCAATCTCTTGTCTACTCCGAAATAATACTCCATTATACTACCTCCCACCAAACGCTTATCTTACCTGTAATTTGTGTTAGAAATTAGGGCTAGGCCCAGGGCTGGCTCCACGTGAAATGGGGATTAACGTTGTCAATCCTGGGCGGGTGACATTTCCTCATTGCGGTGGTACTAGTGGTGTGACACAGTGGCAGTTGCATGCCTGTGGAAAAAAAGAAAACGAAACCTTGTTTGTCCTTACTGTAGCATTACAACGGTTACGGTACGATCGAGAATATAGCAGGTGACAGACAGAACAGTGCCATAATGTAGCCTAACAAATGGTAAAGTATTTGCTTGCAAGTATAACTAGTACTTGCGTTGAATTTATTTGACATTGGCTACTACTACTAGAAGATATAGTACTGAAGCTGAGTAAGTCTAGAAGATATCCTCGTATTCCTTCACCAGCCTGTTGCTATGACCTTATCCTCCCCAGCAAGTGTGTGGAATTATTGATGTCATTTTAGTCAGACATCAAGCAAAACAACACAGCCCGGGGGAAGAGGGTTAGGGTTTGTAAAATGGATGGGAATGGGGGTTTCTTTTTGGGTAGGTTTTGTTGAGAGAAGAAAAGAAAAGCAGAGCATGGACAAACAATAATTGAAGATAAAGACAATCTTTGGTTACAAAGTAAAGCTAAGCACATGCAGTCACACTCATAGAATAAAACAATGGATACTGTATCTGTATTGCGTATGTTGTTGGAGTTGTCCTTGAATTTGGTAAGTAAGTTGCATGCAGCAAACAATTCCTCTTATTGGCGGCACTCCTCCATTCCAGCTGACGCTTCGTCCATCAATGTTGGTGACCACTGACAGAAGACACCCTGTCCACTGCCTGCCTGGCGGATGTTGACTGAAACCCGGCCTGTAATTATTGAACGGAAAACAGGAAGTGCTATTACAATACCACTGATAAATAAATAAAAGGTATGTACGCTGTGTGGTTCAAAATGTGACACTTTGATTTCCCTAATAGACAGTACAATATGTTTGAAATTGCGTGCTCTGTCTGAGTCACCTTTTTAAGGATAAATAAGTATGGCCAAAATATTATAGCGGATCTTTCCCCTCAAGGTAGGTGTACTGTAAACTGTGTTTTAGAACAAAATTTGACCTTCCCAGCAATGCTCCCACCAAGACCCTTACTAAAGCCAGTCGCAAAAATGTAGAAGAACCCCAATCAGATCTCCAAAAACGATGCCTAGCAGAAAAATGGTTACAAAACGTACTTTGAAAGTAACAGTAGGCCCAAATACAGACCGTGGATTGTATTCAAACCACTTGCAAGCAAGCAAAAGTATCCATAGCCAGCATCGCTCCAACAGTGCTCTACAACACCAGAACTGCGTTGCAATAGAACCCCCCGAAACACATGCAATCCTGCTGCTAGGGCTAACCCTAACGAACCCTAACTTACAAAAAGTGCCAAAACTGGTGTTTCCTTCAGGATTTTGTCCAAAACACTTCTATCCGGTATTAGACATTCCCAGGAATGCCCCAGGCAAGACCCGCCAATCCACCACGGATTTCCTGAAAAGCAAATGCAATCAAGATTAGATTGTCGCAGCAGTGCTTCGACAGAGACCCCGGCCGCAACCCACCCACGAACAGCAGGAAGCCCCCCAAACCGCTACATTGAGCAAGATGACAGAAGAAATAGCAAAAAAAAAGGCTGTTCCTTCAGGATGTTGTCCAAAACACTTCTATCCGGTATTAGACCTTCCCAGGAATGCCCCAGGCAAGACCCGCCAACCCACCCGGAAAAAACCACCCGACAACACCCCCAAACAGCGAAAAAGCTCAATCTCATACTTACAATATCTCTCGGCCTTCGGTCCAAACGCGGCGCTGTGCAGCTAGGTCATCATCATCATCAATCATCATAACTCCTGTTTTCCACCACGGATTTCCTGAAAAGCAAATGCAATCAAGATTAGATTGTCGCAGCAGTGCTTCGACAGAGACCCCGGCCGCAACCCACCCACGAACAGCAGGAAGCCCCCCAAAACGCTACATTGAGCAAGATGACAGAAGAAATAGCAAAAAAAAGGCTGTTCCTTCAGGATTTTGTCCAAAACACTTCTATCCGGTATTAGACCTTCCCAGGAATGCCCCAGGCAAGACCCGCCAACCCACCCGGAAAAAACCACCCGACAACACCCCCAAACAGCGAAAAAGCTCAATCTCATACTTACAATATCTCTCGGCCTTCGGTCCAAACGCGGCGCTGTGCAGCTAGGTCATCATCATCATCAATCATCATAACTCCTGTTTTCCACCACGGATTTCCTGAAAAGCAAATGCAATCAAGATTAGACTGTCGCAGCAGTGCTCCCAGACACCAAAAATTACCCACAAACACCCGGAACCCCGCCAAAGAGCACCTCAAAGGCAAGCAAGTCAGCAAAAACGGCAAGAAATTTCCACCTCATATTTGGTCCAAAACACTTTTGTCGATTATTAGAGCTTCACAGCAATGGGCCCAAATCCGTCAACTCACCTGCAAAGAAGTACAACACCCCCACAAGTGCTGAGTCTTTCTTCATTGGGCGTAATCCAGCACTCTGCTTTGAGGGAAATCGCATTCTGGAGGAGGAGGATAGAGGAGCATGTTCTTCAGAACTTGTGAACCTGAGGAATGTAGACTGCGGCACCTTCAAATCAATAAGCAAACAAGTGAAGACAGTTCTGATGATGGTCTTGTTTTTGGGATTAGGTGATTAAAGTTTGAATTAAATTAACTGTGCAAAACAAAGAAAGAGAGACACAAAGCACACAGGAATAAAAGTGAATAAGGACGAAAAAGAAAGTTCTTGATTGATTGTCTCATTTTCAGGGCTCGGTGTCAGGGAATAAGAACAAGATTTCATCATCATACTCTGCGAATTCAGGCTGGATGAGGTCAGTGCCACCGAACAGAGAACAAATCCCCTCATCTACGTTGCCGTCCTCCTCGTCTTCATGCGGCGTGCTTTCTCGTACTTTGTAATCTGGTGGTATGAGGTGCTGATTCATCTTGATCATTGTCAGCCGCTCCACATTTTTGGGCGAGAGGCGGCTCCGTTTGGGAGTTACAATGCCACCAGCAGCACTGAAAACACGTTCAGAAGACACACTTGCGAGTGGGCAAAACAAATAGTTTATAGCCAGGTTGGAGAGCTGTGGCCACAATTGTTTTTTGCCATGCCAATACTGCAATGGCTCATCATTAAGAAAGACCTCTGTTGAGTCATTCAGATAGTCCTGCACCATCGACTCAAGGTCATCAGCGGTTCCTCCACTTTGCTTACTTTTTGCTGTGCCTGTGACTTTTTTTTGAGAACCATACCCAAGCAAACTTAGCCAATCCTCTACAGCAGCCACTGTTTTTGTTGTGTGTGGTGCAGATGATCCAGTTGCCGGTGTCTTTAACGGCTGAGAGGTCACTTCAGCCACAGGTGCAGAAGTGGATTCTTGTGACTGGGGATGGCCTGCTGATGCTGATGCTGATGTACTGGCTTCTCCTTCAATAACCTGCCGTTCTTTTTCAAACCTCTTGGCTGACCAGGCTAACCAATGTTTGTACTTTTGAACATCTGCATCAGCAAAAGGAAAGAATGCTTCGTCTTCCAGCGCCTTTTTGTAGCGTGGATCCAGAATAGTAGCACAAATGTAATGCTGTTCTGAGTTGATCATTTTAAGACGTTCATCACCACGTAGGCGCTCTAATAATTTCTCAGACAAAATAAAATGGTCTTTTTTTTCATCTTTTTCAAACTCAGAAGACACCGCCATCAGTTGGTGCTCCAGCATGCACAACAATGGGATAGCTTTTCCCAAATTACAGTCCTCCTGGCTGACTGCACGCGTGAAGAACTCAAAAGGACGAAGCATGTCTGTCAGGCTTTTAACTATGTCCCATTGCGCCGCACCCATCCGCATGTCCTCCTTCTGAGATGTAGCCTCTGTGAAGAAATAGTGATCGAGTACCGTATACTGCTCATACAGACGCTCAAGCATGTAGAAGGTTGAGTTCCAACGTGTTGCCACCTCCTGGATGAGTGCTTTCACTGGCATTCCACGTTGAAGTAGCAGTCTCCGCAGATGCTTCCGGGCCTTAAAAGAATGGCTGAAATGGTTGCACATTTTGCGGCAGGTGGCCATTACCTCGAACGCTGGACTCTGTTTATCACTCAAGAATTTTTGAACTACCAGGTTGATACAGTGCGCCAAACACGGCACTCTAAAATGGTCACCCTTCAACATGGCCTTAACTACATTGGCGCCATTATCCGTGGAAACATAACCAATCTTGCGTTTTAGGGGGGATAGCATTTTCAAGACCTTTTTGTTAAACTCTTCCAAAAGGTTTTCTGCTGTGTGACTTTTCTCCAAGCCAAACATGGCTAGTGTTGCATGTTTCCGAGCAGCTTTGAAAACTTTGTCCGGGTCAACACCTGCGTTTAGCTTTGCTTTAACACTTGAAAAAGAGACCCAGTGTGCAGTGATGCACATGTAATCAGCGCCTGCGCCACTGGTCCACATGTCTGTTGTCAGATGTATTGTGTGAACAGCACTCTTCTGCAAAGCTGCCCCAATCGCCTCCAGCACATCTTCATGTAGTGCTGGAACCGCAACTCTGGCAAAATAGAACCGGCTCGGAACCTTCCATTTAGGGCAGAGCGTTGCCACTAATTCAAGAAAACCTACCGCTTCTACAAAAGAAAAAGGTAGAAGGTCCACAGCTAGCATTTTAGCCAGCTTAGTGTTATACAGACGCGTCAGTGGGTGGTTGCGTTCATATGGCACGTCTGAAGTAAGCACTGTTCTAATGTTGCCCTGGACCAAGCATTTACGGGCTGAGAATGACTTCGTTGACCCAATTTTGCTCGCTGGTGAACTTTTGTGCGTTGGTGTCTCACTCGCTCCAACACTCTTAGTGTGCCTCACATTGGGTGTGCTGCTGACAGGGGTACTGGGTGTAAGGGTAGTGTTTGACACGTCTTCTTCCTGCTCATCATCATCAGATGAAACATCAACGTTTCCTTGAATTCGGCCTTTCTTGATCGCATCTAGGTGCGCAAACCATTTGACAGTGTGCTGTCTCCTAAGATGACCTCTCTGGCCTCCGGTACCATAGTTGGTACCTGGCTTACCACGACTAACTGCTTGCTTACAAATGGTACAAATGGCAAACTTTGGATTTTTTGGACAAACAGTAAAGAAGTCCCAAACTGGGGACTTGAAGTGTCTGTGGGACATGGAGGAGGCGGCGATACTGGTGGTGGTGGTCATGAAGCTAATGCCAGATGAAGTGGAGGATCTGGATTGCCCAACTTTTGTACGTTTTGCACTTTCACCGCCACTAATTAAGGTCGAGGTTGACGGAGGTCTCTTCTTGCCAGAAAGAAATATGGAAGCGGGACGAGTTGGTGTACTACTTAACTCCAATGATTGTGGTGTTTCCACTGCCTCCTCATCGACAACATCATCATCATCATCACGCTCAGCAGCTCTTCGGGCTAGGGTCAAAATGTCTGTTTGCTGCATGCCCGCTGGGGCTGCAGTGACCTTTATGATGACTGGGTCGTCGTTGGCAGAGTCTTCATCAGCAGCAGTATCCGCCACTTCTTGTTGAGACTCATCACACTCCATAACTCTGAGACTTTGGACGAGCTTCCTTTTACGCTTAACTACCTTTGTCGGATCATGGTGTGCCTCACTCTCAGACGGCTGTGGTGCTGGTTCCCAAGTTTGATCCGTATCATCAGAAGGAGGTGTGCTTGAAGAAGATGTAGACACCACCCTTGATCTCTTCCTTGCTAGGGGTGTGGAAGACAATGAAGGATCATCAGGAGGAGTGGCTTCCTCAAATGATACCTCGCCTTGATTGTCGATTTCCTGATGTGCCCCTACTTCGGGAGGAACAACTATTGTGGGCACTTGTGACCCTCCATGCACCTCTGCTTGCGCATCTCCTTGCGCTGCCTCTCCTTCCACATGTACTTGGGCTTGTACTTGCACATGTGATTGTTGTTGCGGCTGTGGTTGTTCAACACTCGTCAGATGAGCTACAACAACCTGTGTTGATTGAGGGACATTGCTGCTGCTTTCTTGCGATGAGCCAACATCACTGGTCGATGGTGATTGAACAACTATACTGGCTGCCTCTGCAGCACTCAAGGGCTTGGACTTAAGTTGGCGTGGTGGTGGTGGTGGCACTGAGCCCAATGAAGCGGGGGTGCTGCTGCCAGCTTGGTCCCCAGCAGATCCCGCTGCTGCAGGCATACTTTTTTTTTTACTCCCAAAAAAAGGGGCGGGCAGCACACCAGTGTCCTTGGTAACTTGCTTCTTCTGCTCCTTACTGGCACCTTTCTTGCTAGAGGAGCTACGGGTTACTTTTTTTGGGGCCATCTTCTTCAGAGCAGGTCAGCAGGCAGCAGTTGCACGAGTTGCAGAGGGTTCTGTGTCCAGACGTGACGTCGCGTGACGTTATGCTGCACACACACACCGCTGCAGGACTTCTTCCTGGCACTGGTGGTTCTCTTGAGTCTTCTTGTGCACCTAAAAGCAATGGAAGACAGAGGAACATCAGTTCAGTTATACACCCCAAAAAATCGAAAAAACACAGAAAAATGAGCACAATCCCATGCCATCCATGATGTTTACATTGAAGACACCCCACAGAAAGACTAGGGACATGCAAGTATGCAACACTCACTACCCCTGGGCATAATGGATGAAAAGTAGGCAAAATAAGTGCAGGCCTCAGACACTGCCTCTCCTCAAAATGGCCCCTTACACCCCAAGCACATGTTGCCTGTACCAGCCAGCACTCAAGATGGCCACCACCACCACACACATGGCCAGTCCACATCAACAGTACACCCCCAAAAAACAGAAAAACAGCCAGAAATCACCACAATCCAATGCCATCCATGATGTTTACATTAAAGAGAGTGAGACCACACCACAGGCACACTCAGTCCATGCACCACCACCCCTGGGCAAAAGGCCACACCAGCAGCCCCCCAAAAACGACAAAAAACAATAAAATAAGCACAATCCCAGCCCATCCATTGCCTCAATTATGTTTAAATTCAAGAAGACACCCCACAGAAAGACTAGGCCCATGCAACACTCACCACCCCTGGGCAAAGGGCCCCACCAGCAGGCCCAAAAAAACGACAAAAAACAATAAAATCAGCACAATCCCAGCCCATCCATGGCCTCAATGGGGTTTAAATTCAAGAAGACACCCCTCAGAAACACTAGGCCCATGCAACACTCACTACCCCTGGGCATAATGGATGAAAAGTAGGCAAAATAAGTGCAGGCCTCAGACACTGCCTCTCCTCAAAATGGCCCCTTACACCCCAAGCACATGTTGCCTGTACCAGCCAGCACTCAAGATGGCCACCACCACCACCCACATGGCCAGTCCACATCAACAGTACACCCCCCAAAAACAGAAAAACAGCCAGAAATCACCACAATCCAATGCCATCCATGATGTTTACATTAAAGAGAGTGAGACCACACCACAGGCACACTCAGTCCATGCACCACCACCCCTGGGCAAAAGGCCACACCAGCAGCCCCCCAAAAATGACAAAAAACAATAAAATAAGCACAATCCCAGCCCATCCATGGCCTCAATTATGTTTAAATTCAAGAAGACACCCCACAGAAAGACTAGGCCCATGCAACACTCACCACCCCTGGGCAAAGGGCCCCACCAGCAGACCCAAAAAAATGACAACAAACAATAAAATCATCACAATCCCAGCCCATCCATGGCCTCAATGGTGTTTAAATTCAAGAAGACACCCCTCAGAAACACTAGGCCCATGCAACACTCACTACCCCTGGGCATAATGGATGAAAAGTAGGCAAAATAAGTGCAGGCCTCAGACACTGCCTCTCCTCAAAATGGCCCCTTACACCCCAAGCACATGTTGCCTGTACCAGCCAGCACTCAAGATGGCCACCACCACCACACACATGGCCAGTCCACATCAACAGTACACCCCCAAAAAACAGAAAAACAGCCAGAAATCACCACAATCCAATGCCATCCATGATGTTTACATTAAAGAGAGTGAGACCACACCACAGGCACACTCAGTCCATGCACCACCACCCCTGGGCAAAAGGCCACACCAGCAGCCCCCCAAAAACGACAAAAACAATAAAATAAGCACAATCCCAGCCCATCCATGGCCTCAATTATGTTTAAATTCAAGAAGACACCCCACAGAAAGACTAGGCCCATGCAACACTCACCACCCCTGGGCAAAGGGCCCCACCAGCAGGCCCAAAAAAACGACAAAAAACAATAAAATCAGCACAATCCCAGCCCATCCATGGTCTCAATGGTGTTTAAATTCAAGAAGACACCCCTCAGAAACACTAGGCCCATGCAACACTCACTACCCCTGGGCATAATGGATGAAACGTAGGCAAAATAAGTGCAGGCCTCAGACACTGCCTCTCCTCAAAATGGCCCTTACACCCCAAGCACATGTTGCCTGTACCAGCCAGCACTCAAGATGGCCACCACCACCACCCACATGGCCAGTCCACATCAACAGTACACCCCCAAAAAACAGAAAAACAGCCAGAAATCACCACAATCCAATGCCATCCATGATGTTTACATTAAAGAGAGTGAGACCACACCACAGGCACACTCAGTCCATGCACCACCACCCCTGGGCAAAAGGCCACACCAGCAGCCCCCCAAAAACGACAAAAAACAATAAAATAAGCACAATCCCAGCCCATCCATGGCCTCAATTATGTTTAAATTCAAGAAGACACCCCGCAGAAAGACTAGGCCCATGCAACACTCACCACCCCTGGGCAAAGGGCCCCACCAGCAGGCCCAAAAAAACGACAAAAAACAATAAAATCAGCACAATCCCAGCCCATCCATGGCCTCAATGGTGTTTAAATTCAAGAAGACACCCCTCAGAAACACTAGGCCCATGCAACACTCACTACCCCTGGGCATAATGGATGAAAAGTAGGCAAAATAAGTGCAGGCCTCAGACACTGCCTCTCCTCAAAATGGCCCCTTACACCCCAAGCACATGTTGCCTTAAATTCAAGAAGACACCCCACAGAAAGACTAGGCCCATGCAACACTCACCACCCCTGGGCAAAGGGCCACACCAGCAGGCCCAAAAAAAGGACAAAAAACAGCACAATCCCAGCCCATCCATGGCCTCAATGGTGTTTAAATTCAACAAAACAGTTGTATCATGCACCCCTAACCAACCCTGGTCCTACTGGATACTGTGGCTACCCACAATATAATTTATTTAATGTTCTGAAAACGTTCCAAAATTTTACTTGCAGCAACTGTAATGCCCCAAACAAACTTACTTGTGAAAGTTGATTTCTAATCCAAAAGTGATCCAAAGACAGTCAAAAAGGCCTCAAATCCAAATATCCAGCAGCACCCACAAAAAGTAATCCTTCCAGCTCCAGATCCAAATGAAAGTGACCAGGAGATGGACAAAGCATTGGGAGGAGCCTGGTGGACAGGAACAGGAAGTTAGAGACTGTGGGGCACTTCCTTCCTCCCCCCCCCAAAATGGACTCCTTGCAAAAAAAAAGGCCATGCAAATGTCAACCTGAGGAGTGATTCTGATAAAAATCATAATTTTCTGAAGGTTTATCCTGTTTGCTGGTGATTTTCTTGTGCGAAATTGCAAAATCTCTATTTCGCAAGTGCGAGATTGTTCCTTTCCGCCGCAACTACGTGTTCGCAATTGCGAACTCTCGCGAGTTGTGCTGTGCAAGGTGGCAAGCCGCGATTACGTATTCGCGGGCGCCAAACTCCCGCGGGAACACGCAGCAAGATCTAAAATGGCGCGTCACTTGCAAAGAAAAACAACTCGGCAAACGCTAAATGACGGAAAGTGAACGCCGTGCACCACGCCGCGCGCCGCAACCAAGCAAAAAATCCACCGCGAGCGGATTCACGGATTTTCGACAAATTTGCGAGCGTTCGCGGATTGCGAATTTGCCGAAAATCCAAAAAATCCACGAGCGGAGCGGATTTTACGCCCATGCTTATTCACAACGTTTAGTTCCGGCATGTTATTTTAGGAAGATAAATCTGAGAAATGTCTACAGAGAGTATGCAGTTTATTGTTGCACTATCTCTTGTGAGAATAGTTTCCCAGTATCGAGAGCACATTAATAGTTTTACACTTACTCACGTTGAGTGAGTGTTTCCCTGTAGTGTTTTTCTATGTCAGAGGTTTTGTGAGAGGTGCTAGTCTTCTCAGTGGTTTCCGCGAAGAAGGGACTAGAGTTCCTGTCACACACCTGCTCTCTTATGCGTGCCATGTAAATAGTTAATTGCCAATCTCCAAGAGAGTCTAGTTGTGCTTTCTGCTTCTTCTTTCTTTCTAGATTAAAATGTCAGTCAGGAGATACAGTATTATAAAAGTATTCATAGCAAATATAAAAGTCAATAGTCCTTACCTGGATTACACTGCAGTTGTCTACAGATCTTAGTGGATCTAGGGATTCTCAGATAAACCTAGAAAAATAAGAAGATAGAGAGAAAATGTTATAACTTGGTCAAAAGCAACAATAGTTAACCTTATAAGACGATCACTAATCACAATAGTATAAGAAGAGTGGCAGGAATAATTGTTTATCTGGAAATGTACAAATGTTTTTGAGCCTAGCTGAAACCGCCAATCTTTCTTAAATGTTTTTGGGAGCGCATTGTTAAAAATTACATGCATGTGGCCTTCTCTTTCAGAGGAAATCTCCTAATGCAAAAATACATAGAAGTAGAAGCAGAACAGTGGAGCTAATAAGACTTGAATAGTGAAAAAATAAAGTAAAAAAAAGACCCAAGATGAAGATAAATATGGCTGAAGACAATAATTTAATCCACTCCGGGGACCCCACGGACCCCTGCCCTAACCACATTTTCAACAGAGCTGCCGACACCATCGCACCCATGCTCCGGCACACCATCAACCGATCCCTTGCGACCGCATCATTCCCCGACGACTGGAAACACGCCGAGATCAACCCCCTCCTCAAGAAACCCTCGGCAGACCCCACCAACCTCAAAAACTACAGACCCATCTCCCTGCTCCCCTTCCCTGCAAAAGTCATTGAGAAAGCCATCAACAGCCAACTCGCCACATTCATCGAAGAGCACAACATCCTCAACTTCTCCCAATCCAGCTTCAGAAAATACTGCAGCATGGAAACCACCCTCCTCGCTGCAACAGATGGCATCCGCAACCTACTGGACAAAGGAGAAACAGCAGCCCTCATCCTCCTTGACCTCTCAGCAGCATTCAACACAGTCTCTCATCGAACCCTAATACGCAGACTCCACGACGCAGGAATTCAACTGGATATCCTCCTTCCTCTATGGCAGAACGCGGTGGGTCAGACTCCCCCTTTCGGATCCTAGACCAACCACCTGCGGAGTCCCCCAGGGGCCATCCCTCAGCCCTACGCTCTTCAACATCTACATGGCTCCGCTCACCCTCATCGTCAGAACCTACGGACTCAACATTGTGTCATACACAGATGACACACAACTCATCATCTCCATACTCAACACCGCCAGACACAACTTTTGAGAAGGCATGGAAGCCATTGCCAAATAGATTAAAAACAGCTGCCTCCAACTAAACACCAACAAAACAGAAGTACTCATCATGGGCCTACTCCCCGATGCCTGGAACACCCTAACGGCCCAAACACGCAACCTTGGAATCATCCTGGGGGTGCGGCTATGGCGCAACGCGGAATGGCTGCCTCGTAAGGGAGCTCCGCGAGCCAGAACATCACACCGGGAAAAAAACAACCTATAGCCGCAGTCTGTGGCTTGTAATTACCCCTACGGAATCAGGGAGAGCCCTGGCACACGTTGCTGAACAGTGAAGGCGGCGTGCGCCACATCTTCGCCCTGTAATACTGCTGTTCGCGGCCCGAGTGCCTCAGGACAAAATGGCGGCATCGCGCCTGGTACAGTGAAGGGAGGCAGTGGCTGCGGCGTTACTCGACTGAGTGGAGAGTGGACTTGAAGTACGGTGGCGGCGTGGCTGGGTTGCCCTACGTAAGCCGCGACTCCATTGGCGCCGGAGGGTGACTTTTGCGGGGCAGAACCGGCTGAGGGGAGTCCTCCGACAATATCAGACATTGGAGGCCTGTGGTGCCGGTGGCGACCGGCCGGCGTGACGGACGTCCGGAGACATATGGCTTGGACATCGCGGAGAAGGTGCGGAGCAACAGCGTCGAGAGGCTTCAGCCGGTGAGTGGGGACGCTGTGCGGGGCCAGGCTTGCTGGGGCTGGCTGTGCGGGCCTGGCGGGGCGCACAGGGTAACGGCGGTGTCCTGTGGAGCCCGGGCGGTGTGTCCTGGGGGGGCTGCGGCCGGAGCAGTGCCTCTCGCGGTGCCTTGCCGGTCCCTGAGCTGTCTGGGGCTTCTGGGGGGCGCTGTCCACTAGCTGCTACATGGAGCACCGAGGGCTACAGTAGACCAGGGGCGAGTGGGTGGCAGGGTCGTGTGTCCTGTGGGTGCCTCGGGCAGCGGGGGGGCGGGGGGAAGGCCGTGCACACCACTGGCTGAGGAGCACAGAAGGGGCCTACTAGGGCCTGAAGGCCTGCGTGTCCAGGAACCGGATGCTGGTTGATGCGGAGGGGGCGGCAGTGAAGGCTTGGTGACTTGCAGCTGCAGCGAGGTGGTGAAGGTGCCCCAGCCTGCATAACTGTCGCAGTAGATCCACTACACAACCAGCTGAGACGTTGCGCTGCCCACGGCCCCTCAAGGTGGTAGGCACTTGCCCTCAGATTGTTAAAACAGACAGGCGATATGGGCAAGACGGAGCCCAGGCAGGCCAAACTGGCCTTCGAGTCCAAGGGACAGACAAGGCTTACGGAGGAGACGCAAGGGCAGAGTGAGACAGGAGGTGCTTCATCCACGCAGGAGGGTGCTGAGGATGATACCCGCACGATTCTCCTTGAACTGCGCGCAGGGATGAAGACTATAGACAGTAAAATAGATGCCTTGGTGACTGGATTGGATGTCGTGAAAAAGAAGGTGGACAAGCACGAGAAGCGGCTAGATATCCTGGAAAACAGAGTGTCGGATAAGCATGTCTCACAGGCTGAGGCACGCACGCAACTTCTTCAAATGGAGAAGATTCTTGAGGTAATCAGCGCAAAGAACGAAGATTTAGAAGCGCGGTCTAGGCGCAATAATGTGCGTATCCTTGGCCTGTCGGAGACTACGCCGATTTCTAAAATGGAGCCCTTCATTGATGGGATGTTGCGTGAACTATTCGGGGCCGCCTTGTCCAGTGTGATGATAGTCGAGAGGGCACACAGGTCGTTAGGACCCAGGCCGAAACCTGGCGCGCCGCCGCTGCCGATCATAGCCAGGATCCTTAACTATGTGGACCGTGACTCGCTCTTACGAGAGGCCAGAGCGAAGGCACCAGTGACATATAAAGGTGACACTATGTCCTTCTTCCCTGATTACACACCGGCGGTCCAATCGGTGCGACGTGAGTTTGTCCCTGTGAAAAAGTTACTCCGGGAGGCAGCGGTGCCCTACGCCATGCTGTACCCTGCGAAATTGAAAGTGACTCATGAAGAACAGGCTCACTTCTTCACTAATGCCAAATCGGCATTGAAGTTTATGAAACACATCTGCAGGGACAGGCCACATAAGCAACGGACTGCGCCTGAGAGGCAGGAGTCGGGCCTGGAAGAAGCGGATTGAACAACGGTCACTTGCGATTCTGGCTCTTTATATTGCGTTTGAACTATAGGAAGTCTCTCTTTGCCATAGCCCTTTTTAGAAGTTTTCGCTCTAGTTGATGTTTAGAGGCGAGGGGTGTGGTGCTGCTGTATATCTGTTGCTCTCCCTGGGATCCATGATGGGGCTGCGTAGCCTTTATGTGTTGATGATACTGGAGCCTCAGGGGCATTGACATATGAACGATTCCGGCAACCGCACTCCGGTGCGGGTATGCGCAGCTGTGCCTCTTCCCCCGATGGGTATTACCAGCAAAGTTGTTGCTCAGGGAGGGGTGGGGGGGTTGATCTCGACCTGATTCGGAGGTTGCAGTGGGTGGTGGGCGGAGGTGGGGAGGGCTTCTGAACGTCTTGTTTTTTTCTTGCTGCTTTTTGTTGGAATTATTGTATGTTTTTTGTTTCTTTCAAGTAATGATCAATATTACCGATGTCAGACAATGCCAGTGGCGCTCATCGCCTGAACTGCTAAATCCTCTGTTACTCTCTAGCATTGCTATTTCTTAAACGTAAACAATGTCTACTGACTGGGCCATGTTAACTCGGAATGTGCGTGGACTTAACTCCCCCAAGAAAGGGCGTCAGGTGGCAGTGCACCTAACCAGGCATAGCATACAGGTGGCTTTTTTGCAGGAGACGCATATGGCCTCAGGCACGATATATGGGGCACTTTCCAATTTGCTGCATCTTATTCCTCTTATGCGCGGGGAGTGTTGATTCTGATCAAATGGGGGGTTGATTTTCAAATGCTACACACGTATGCGGATGGTGAAGGACGTTGTGCGATGGTGTGTGGGAAGCTGTGTGGCATGCTTGTGGTGTTTGTGAACATGTACGGCCCCATAGTGGACGATCCGGCGTGTGTGACCCGCATCTGTGACCAACTGCGGCGATGGCCTACTGCGCCTGTGGTTTGGGGAGGAGACTTAAATACCTACCTAAACGCGCAATTGGACAAGTCAAATCCAGGAACGCACCGTACCCCTAAGGTGGCTGCGAGCATATTTTGAGTTATGGAGGAGTTTGACTTGCGTAACGTGTGGAGAGTGCGGAACCCGGACAGGCAAGAGGGCACACATGCAACACCAGTGCATGGCAGTTGGTCGAGGTTGGACTATTGGTTGGAGGAATTGATGGAGTGGGTGATTGAGGTGGTGCCGCTAGCCCGCACACTTTCTGACCATAATCCAGTGCGTCTGCTGTTGAGGAACCCGGCTGGAGTGCGTCGTCCTTTCACATGGCAGTTGCGAGCCGAAGCGCTTCTGGACCCAATTTATGACAAAACGGTATGTGACGCCATAGTGCAGTATTTGCGCTAAATAAAGGCACTGTTGATCAGGCAGCGACGTTGTGGGAGGCCTTCAAGGTCAACATTAGGGGGACCTGTATCGGGACGGCTGCGGGTATTCTTCGGGATATCAGGTCGCGATTGCAGACCTTGGAGTCGGAGCTCCGTGTACTCGAGCTAGAGTATGCTCATCGGCCAGACCTAGCTACATTGGCCAAGATCAAGGAGTTAGTTGTGGAGCACAGTGTGCAAGCGGAGGCAGAGATTAAATATGTATCACGGAGACATGCGGCCCGTTGTTATGGAGAAGCGGGCAGGCCAGGCAGGACATTGGCGTTCAAGATCAAACGAGGTTGGAACAGAGCCGGGTAGACAGGATAATGGACGACTAGGGCGGGGTGCACTGCTCCCTGGAGGCCATAACAGAACAGTTGTGTGGCTTCTATGCGGACCTCTATGGCATGCGGAGCACGCCGTCTACGGAGGACCTGGATGAGTATTTAGATGGTATCGCATGTGCATGGCTGTCAGACGCGCAGCGCGAGTATTTGTGTCTCCCCATAGATGAGCAAGATGTCAAATTAGCGATAGCGACATTGGCCAATGGCAAGGCGCCGGGCCCCGACGGGCTTCCGGCTGAGTTCTAAAAAAAAAACGCTGATCTTCTTGCACCGCATATTCTCGAGGTTTATGCAGAGGCACACGAGGTTGGGATGCTCCCCCCGCCCCTCAGGAAGCACTCATCGTTACATTGCTTAAAAAAGATAAGCCCCCGGAGTGTTGCGATTCCTATCGCCCGTTGTCACTGATTAACATCGACGCAAAGATCCTGGTGAAAATTATTGCTACCAAATTGCAGCCCTTGATGCACGGTCTGGTTATGCCGGATCAATCGGGCTTTGTACCTGAGCGGTCTACTTCGCACAACTTACGCACGCTATTCTCCATGTTCCATGTGCTTGAACCCACGCTGGAGGCCGCGGCGGTGTTACTCGACGCTGCCAAAGCGCTTGACTCTGTTGAATGGCGATATATGCACTACGTGCTGCGCCGTATGGAATTCCCCCCTCTTTTCCTTCAGTGGATAACGGTGCTGTGCATGGCGCCGTCGGCCAGGGTAAGGGTAGGTGGCTTGACGTCTGAGCCACTGAGTGTAACGTGAGGCACTCGACAGGGCTGCCCCCTTTCGCCCATGCTGTTCGCGATTGTTCTGGAACCGCTTGCATGTGTAATACGGCAAGGCCACAGGGAGGCGGCGCTGAAATTTCATCACCGTCCGGTTTCGATCTCCCTATATGCTGATGATATGGTGCTGTTTGTGTGCGAGCCGTCTCGATTTCTGTCGCCACTGCTGCGAGAGCTGGTGCGGTTTGGTCCTATATCCGGACTCCAAATCAACTGGAACAAGTCGTTTATAATCCCACTCACAGAGGTGACTAAATGCCCTGATCTTGAGTACCCACTGGTATGGTCGGTATGGTCGGCAGACCCTGTCTAATATCTGGGAGTGTGGGTGCACCGAGACCCGGTGGTTGTCATCAGGGAGAATTATGGCAGGGCCTGCGCCCACTTAGAGAGCACGATTGAGGGTTGGCTGTTACTACCGCTATCGCTGGCAGATCGCATAGCCCCTCATCAGAATGGTGGTGTTGCCCCGGTTTCTGTATCTATTTGTAAACATACCTATAGTGCTTCACCTGTCCTTCTTCAAGACGCTCCGGGGACATTTGCTCCGATTGGTGTGAGAAGGTAAAGGGGCGAGAGTGCAGTGGTCCACGCTTACTAGGGGGAATAGTGACGGCGGTTTTGCTGCTCCGGATTTCTATGTATATTATCTGAGCGCACAGGCTCAATACTTATACTACTGGAACAGGCCACACGCTTTCACGCCACATGGCGGTGGAAGAGGGGGATGCCGCTCCGGTTCCATTGCACAGCGTTGTTACACACAGCTCGTGAGGTACCCCTATATCAGAGATCAATTCAATAGATACCAAAGTGTCGGCGTGGCACTTTATAGGGCGGCTGGCGCAGAAGTTACCATTATATGCGATTAGAATGGCATGGGCAGTTATCGGTCACAAGGGAAGGCCCGTCTATGAGAGTGCTAAGAGAGGTGGAAATACCACACTTCAGTGATGTCTACCCGAATGGCACCTTCTTAGAGCAGGGGGACCTGGATCACATTCGGAATCAGTCGCTCTTGTTCCGTTTTGCTATACACCGTCTGAGGGGCGCAGCCAGGGTACACTATGTCACCTTTCCTGAGGAGCCTCCGGTTCTGCAATCGCTACAGGCGGTTCTTACGGTGCCTAATAACAAACGCCTACAGTCCAAATTATACAAGATAATTAAGGATGAATCAGTGGTGGGTGAAGACAAAAGCTGGGCCAAGTGGAATGTGTGTCTAGATACTGATATTTCAGAAGATAACTGGTGACATGTGTGCGGACTGACTGGGTCGCTGAGTGCGAACAGCAACCTCAGAATTATTCAAATTCCTACACCAGGTGTATCACACCCCGGCACGTCTGTATAAGTATGGCTTGCGGGAAATGGCGAGATGTGACAGGTGTGGTCAGGACGATGCAGATTTTATGCACCTAGCATGGAACTGCCGACAGGTGGCTGGCTTTTGGGAGGCAGTAGTGAGTAGCCTGTGCGAAATGGTGGCGGTAGATCTCCCCTGTACGCCGCTGGTGTGACTTCTATGTTGTGTGCCACACATTAAGGGAGTAACTGGCAGGTTGGTGCGATTGGCGCTGCTTGTGGCTGCGAGGAGGGTGGCGATGGCGTGGGGGAGGAGTAGGCGCCCTGGTCTGAAAGACTGGCTGGCCGACATGGTGCATTGTAGAGACAGCCTTAGTGTATATGCAGAGGAACTACCCTTGGGATACAGGCCGAAAGACATCTGGGAGCCACTGCGCGTATATTTGCTTGCACATGCCGAAGGGAGCACAGATTGCCCTTGATTGAGAGGAGATGGTTGATGGAGGAGACACGGGTGGAGGAGTCACCCTTTTAGTGGCGATGGGACAGACCTGAAGCGATGTTCAGACACGCGGATGGTATCTGGATTGAGCAGTCTCTTATTCTTGCATTAGGACTGGTACGGGGTTTTGTTTCCTTTGTGCTCTGTTGTTCAGGGGGTTTGTTTTCATTGCCTCAGGACATTGCCCACATATGCATGGGTCTGTATGGGAGTCATGACGCGCCTGTTTTGCGCAGTCCGGCCAGTGATTGCTTCTTGATTTAAAGGACTGCAACTGTAAGTTTTCATGTACGGATTGTAACATGTACTCTATTATACTGCAACTGTGGGTGTGTACCTTTTCTGTTTCGATGTATGGCAATTTATTGTAAACTTTAATAAAAAAAAATTAAAAAAACCTTGGAATCATCCTGGACTGCGAATTCAAAATGGTCCACCAGATCAACGCTGTCCCGTCTTCCTGCTCCACACCCTCCATCACCTATGTATGACCTTCAAATGGATCCCCCTCAAATACAGAAAGACCACCACTCAAGCCCTGATCACCAGCAGACTCTACTACGGCAATGCACTTAATGCCGGAATAAACAAAACCCTCACAAGCAAGCTACAGAATATCCAGAACGCTCCTGCAAGACTGGTCCTCAACCTGCCAAGACACTGCCACATCTCCCAGCACCTGCTCATACTCCACTGGCTCCCCATCGAAGCTAGAGTCACTTTCAAGACGCTCACCCATGCTCACAAGGCCCTTCATGACACCGGACCAGCATATCTGAATAGCCGATTCAAATTCCACAGACCTCTTAGGACCCTACGATTATCCCAGCTCTCCTACGCCATGGCCCCCTGCACCAGAAAGACCAGATCAGGTGGCCGCTCCTTCTCCTTCCTCGCGGCCAGAGCTTGGAACGCCCTCCTGCTCCACCTCAGACACACAACATCTCTCCCCATCTTCGCAAGAAACCTCAAAACCTGGTTCTTCGATAGACCCCCCGCTTGATGGACTGGAACCTGTAAAGCTCCCCTCCCCCAGCGCCTTGAGACCCTTACGGATGAGTAGTAGCGTGTGATTGATTGATTGATTGAAGGCTGTCTCTTCTCTTTCTCTCTCTCCCTATCTCCTTTCTCCCCTTCGAGTTTCTCAGTCCATCTTAACAATAAGAACTAGAGGACAGAGAGAATTTAAGAGGGGCATAGGTGAACAGACATAATTCTGCTTCTATGCAATATCCTGCAAAGGATCTTGACAGTAGGTTTGGAGGCCCATGAGATTTAATGCACTTACATGTGTACTAGTGTGGAGCCAGCTGTGAGATAAAAGGCACCTATGCATTGCAGACTACTTTCAAAGGAAAGTTATGGTCCTGATTTAGATATGGTCAGATGGGTTACTCCATCACAATGGTGAGGGATATCCCGTACACCAAAATCTAAATTCCATAGGAGTTCCAGAGTTTTAAAATACCTCATTTTTACATATAAGTCTCCCCTAAGGTCTGTCCTAGGTGTCCTAAGTGTAGAGTACATTGTAAAAATAAGCAAGGACATTATAAAATATGTGTTATATGGCCTATTGGTAGGAAAACTACTAATTTAGTGTTTCCCAATTGCAGCACATAAGCTCCATAAACTAACATGGGCAGGCTTTATTAAGCGTTATTAAAGTGTAAACTTTGACAGAAGTGAGCCAAAATATTACTTCAAGAATGACAATATTAGTTACATTGAATCCAGCAACATTGGTTTATTTTCACTATTGAAGAAAAGTAGTTTTAGAACCTCTTTCCTAAAGTAACCTAACATCAGTCCTGTGGCACCCTCTTATGATTGCCCAGCCCTTGACAGTCTGAACCAAGCTATTCTGATGAGGTGTGAAGTGGCCTAGGCTGAAACAAAGAAAACATCTTCTGCCAGGACGGAAAGGTGGCTTAGTGGCAAAACAGGTCTTCAAAGTAAAAAAGACAGTTATGAGTAAGCCCCCCCTTCCTGCACCCTTAGCCAAATGGGAGCCCCTTTAATTGAATTAGGAGATGGGCTGCAAGGGTAGTGTTGGGAAAAGTTAGCGAGACCTGTGAGTTAGGTTAGCAACACCTGAACCTCCATGAGAGGTTTTATCCATTTTGATTTGTGTAGAACAGTGCTTTCTGGGACACAAATAAGCCACAGTTAAGGAAGTTGTCATCACAGAGGTTGGCACCTGGCACCCCATTGTTCAGGGGTCCTCCCCACTTACCAGCCAAGAAACCTTGAAAAATATGGGAAAGATGCCCAGCAACTCAGATCGCTGCCTGGAAACATCAAGTTAAGAAGGACTGTCCTGCTGAAACCCTGTTCTGCACTAAGAGAGGAGGCTATTACAACGCCTGCCTTTACAACGCGGTTTTTACATCGCATACCATTACAACGCATAGCGCTTTTGGGTGTTGGATACTGATTAGTTTAATTTACTATTCCAACTCCAGTCCCCGTGGACACTAGGGAAGGTTATTGGATAGTAAATTAACCTATTCCCTATCCTAGAGCGCCCCCCAGCGCAATGCGTTGTAATAGATTGCGTTGTAATGACCGCGTTGTAATGGTAGTGCGTTGTAAAAGTTTTGTTGTAAGTGATGTTTACCCTCTACGCCATGCATAACACAGCAACACACAGCGCATTGCATGCTAGAGTTTTGGCCACATAATGAAACTATTGAGAGCAAAACTACAAGTCCTACAATTCAAAATGATATAGGCTTGAATAAAAATATGATATTGTCCGATGTTGTACTGTCAAAGCACAGGGTAGTGAAATGCAAAATAAAATGTAGTTCCTGACTTTGAGACTTGTCTTTCTTGTAGACAATCACAGGTTTAACAGCCCAGTCAGTGAGAGGGCAGATATAATCTTTAAGATGCAAATTGAATTATCTCCTACTAATCGGCTTACATTAACCTTTAAGTGGGGACGTCGGCCAATGACTTACACCTGCACCACATCCCCATTGGCCGACACTTGGAGATATAAAAAGGATCCTCTGGTTCTCTGTTTTGGGGGAGGGAGCATGCCCATATCCATGCCCATGATGGGAAGCCCCCACTCCTATATATATATATATATATATATATATATATATATTCACTGAAAAAACCATAGGTTATAGACCATATATAGTTAGGAATTAGCATTTACAAAACCTTGAAAATTCACTGAAAAAACCATAGGTTATAGACCATATATAGTTAGGAATTAGCATTTAAAAAACCTTATTTTACTCACACAAAACCATTGAAATTCCATATATAGTTAGTTGCACTAACTATATATCGCGCACCCGCAATCCACTGCTGATGATGTCACATATTACATCATTCATGACATGGTCAGTGACATCACTGATGACATCACTGATGACATCTCAAATGACATCACTGATGACATCACTGATGACATCATCCAGTGACTGTGTGTTTCTGTAAAGTTTAAATATGTTTTACATATTGAAGAATGAGTAGATGTAGAAGTGTCTGGATGAAGGATTTAGTAGGTGCGTGACTGACTGTATGAGTGAGTGATGAAATGTGTCTCACTGAGTGCATGGGTTAGTGACTAAACTGTCTTAATTTGTGCATCATTATGTCTGTTGTTCTGTAAACTGCTGCATGTGTTGATCAGTAGCTATATGAGTAACTATATGGGTTATTGATTGATTGCCCAAGTATTTGTATGGGAGACTGAGTGTGTGTGTGGCTGGCTGGGAGGTGTGTGACTCTGTGCAGATCAATGTGTACTTGTATCAATGATTGTATAAGAGAGTAATTATGTGTTAGTATATGTTTCAAAATGTAAGGTGCTCTATGTTTAACTGTATAGATTAGAAAATGGAAGTGTGATTGATTCTTTACAGGACTGACTAGGTGTGTGAGTAACTCCATGGATGAGTGACAGAGTGTGAGAGTCTGTATAGGTGTATGAGTGCATATGATAGTGTTGTAAAGATGAGTGATTGTATGTATGAATGATTGTATGGGTAAATGAGTGAATGTGTGTGTAAACATAGGAATCACTGAGTGCGTATGTAGTAACTAGTATTGGTGTGTCAATGGTTTCAAAAATTATACTCTGTATTTAACACTGGGTGTAACAGAGGTTATATTAAAGTGTGAGGAGATGCATTGTATTGTCACATGAATGATATCATCAGTGATGTGGTCATTGATGTCAAATGAGATGTCATCAGTGATGTCATCAGTGATGTCATTTGAGATGTCATCAGTGATGTCATCAGTGATGTCACTGACCATGTCATGAATGATGTAATATGTGACATCATCAGCAGTGGATTGCGGGTGCGCAATATATAGTTAGTGCAACTAACTATATATGGAATTTCAATGGTTTTGTGTGAGTAAAATAAGGTTTTTTAAATGCTAATTCCTAACTATATATGGTCTATAACCTATGGTTTTTTCAGTGAATTTTCAAGGTTTTGTAAATGCTAATTCCTAACTATATATGGTCTATAACCTATGGTTTTTTCAGTGAATTTTCAAGGTTTTGTAAATGCTAATTCCTAACTATATATGGTCTATAACCTATGGTTTTTTCAGTGAATTTCAATGGTTTTTTAATAGCAAATATCATAAGCTGTCGAATGTCAAGTACGTGGTAAGTAAAAACATTTTCGTGTTTATGCACACTGATCTGCTTTGAATGCTGCCCCCCACCCCTCATTTCTATTAGGAGTACTCTCTCTTTGCAGATAGTGAAGGGTAGTTAACGCAGCCCTTTGCCCCCTTTGTAATCCGTCGTGCCTGCTTCTCTCTCCATTTGATTGATTGTTCTCTTTGGTTCATTCTCTATTTACAAACAAGCACAGAGTCGCAATACTCTGTTTAGTCTTTGCAGATAGCGAAAAATCGTGTAAAAAAACAAAAGGAATCGAGCAAAATCAGTAGGCCACTAATGGGATCTCTTTTTGACCTCGCTAAAATAGAAACATTAGGAACAACCTGTTGAAAATAGCAATGCGTATGTATATAAGCGGCGTTCATTTGTGTTCACAGTACCCCTTGTTGATTGTTTCAATCGAGCATTGAATTGTTCGAAGTTAATTCTCTTAAGGATCTTCTCTACCTGCAAACGAGGAAGAATAGGAATATTCTCTCTCCCTTTGCAGATAGTGAAGGGTAGGTAACGCAAGCCTTTAACACGTCGTACCTATTTCATTCCTCATTGATTGATTGATTGTCCGAACATTGACTGTTTGGGAATTAGTTCTTTTTGGAGGTATTCCCTGTTTGCAAATAAACGTAGGAAAATCTTTGCAAGTAGTGAAAGGGTACGTAATGCGGACCGTTCTCCCCCGTTGTAATCTGTCATGCCTATCTACTCCCCACTGATTGATGCACCTTTTTCACCCGGACCATTTACTAGAGATACGTCATCTGGCCCGACCAGAGAGCACCCCTAGTGAAAAGGACATATGCAATAATAACGAAGTGATCACTGTATCCTGTTAACAGAAACTTTACCATGAAACAACCTGGAAAGAAAAAAATAGGAAAACGAAAATCAGTAGGCCACTGATGAACATGAACTTTTATTAAACAACGAACAAAGAAACGATAACATAATGTAATGATAAAACCTATTAATGTCCTAGAAACAAGAAAACGTTAAAATATGCCAGTGGTGAGAGACCAGAAAAACAGTAAGAGAAACCAAATCACCCCTTGCTGTCCCACCGCCTGCCACGCCAAAAAAATCGATAGACTAGGGAAAATGCAAGTCAGTAGAACATCCACCCCCACTCTGGAAACTTCCAAGGTGGGGCAGGGTTCCGTCTACGCCCAGCCGGGAGCAGCCCATATAAGGCAGGTCCTGCTGCCACGCCTCGGCCAGGAGATCCTAACGTAGGGTGTAGCTGAAGGAGAGGCCGAGGCCAGCGGGACCCGGCCAGGGGATTGCCTTTACAACGCTGAACAGTTGCAGGGGGGGGGAATGTCTCCTCGACCCTCCCCTATCTCTCCCAGTCCGGCCGCGGTGGCCCTTGAGAGTTGCAGGTAGTCCCGCCACATGCTCTTCCGGTCCGACCACCAACGGTCGGGGGGCCGAGGCCGACGGGATCCGGCTGCAGCCGATAAACCAAGAAACCCGTTCATGGGGCCAGAGCCAGGGGCGTCCGGCCGACATCCACCGGAAGCCCGGCCCGAAGACGGACGGGACACTTCTTTCTTTTATAAAGGCTGCGACAACACTGGGGGGGATGTCTTGCACATGCCTCCGACCCCCCCTCGTCCTCATCGCCTGGTCCGGCCATAACAAATCTCAAGCGAGACGCCGTGGGGTGCACTGGGAGGGAGAGACGGTGCGAACAGGCCTCTCCCGCCTCCCCAGGTGGAGACTTCCCAGCTGCACCCTCAGCGCTCCAGGCGCCCGGAAAACGGTTCTTCCACTGTGGCCATGCTGCAACGTCTCGCCCGGCAGGGTGGAGCCCGTCCGCTCATGTGACCCCGCGATCGCCGGTAGCTGCCGAACTCTCAAAATGGCGGTCGACCTGGCAAGAGCGGGCCCAGCATAAAGAAATGGCCCGGTCACTGGTTGACTCCACCACCGTAGTCCTCCACGACCTTGAAGATTCTAGAGGAGCCGCGGGAGTCTCCGACCCCCGATGGGGAATGACTGCCATGATCGCCCGTGGAGTGACGAAACTGTATCCGCGGGACGTCGGCGCTCCCATGCTGGCGCCAGCCTCACTTTGAATTACTAGAATCCTGCAGACCTCACTTCCGGTGAAAGCACAGTGTGACCCGGTAGGAAAAATTATTGCACCCCCTCCCCTTTTTGACTGATAGTTCAAACCACCGATCCTTTCCTTTGCCCTTTTAACGGAACTTTGGACTGCCTCCCCCTCTTTTACATTTTCTAGAGAAAACAAAACATTAACCACTACATTAGCATAGCAGTTGACACCAGAACTGTTTTCAAATTGAAAACCAACAACATCTTCAACAGAATCCTTTTTGTTTCTGCTGTGACCCTGCTACAGCACAGGCATTGTCCCCAGCAGTAATTCTGCAATGCCGGTAAGAATAGCTGTGGTGCCTACTGGACTCACTCACCCCCGCGGCGCCCCACGCCGTTTTTTGCTGGGCGGCAACTTACTAGACATCACTTTCGTGCCATCTAGATTTCAGCGCGTTCTGCTGCCTTGGAACTATTCGCACAACAGACCGCTACTGACAAGAATATTTCATTATTGGTGCTGTCAATTTCAATAAATCTATTGGATAATTCAAAAGAAATTGCCACGGTCTCTTCGTTGTTTAAATGTTTTTACTGTTTTTGTTTTCTTGTATATATTTATATGTTATTAAAGTTTTATATTCCTACTACTTTGTTGGAGTGCTATATATTTTTAATGTGACACATAATTGTAAAAACTTTGATGTACAAAGAGTCATTCCTGGAATCTTCCGCTTCAGGCTCGGTCCCCTCCCCAATCACA
Organism: Lissotriton helveticus; assembly: GCF_964261635.1. Lineage (NCBI taxonomy): Eukaryota > Metazoa > Chordata > Amphibia > Caudata > Salamandridae > Lissotriton > Lissotriton helveticus. The sequence continues at coordinate 129,034,264 of NC_136059.1, read as the reverse complement.
ATACAGGATGGTTTTCAGATAGTAGGAACACGTGTGGTGTGACGGATCTCATCGGGTGTGGGCCTTGATCTACTATAACTCCTTTGAAGAGGGGTGATTCTTTACAGCTGGGGCCATAAACTACATCTGCAGGGCTAGCTGATAGCCTGGACAATCGGACACAGAGAAAGAGGAGTGTCAGAGGGTGCGGTAGTGAATAGGGCGAAAGGGAGGTGTCGGGCGGGCACAGAGTGTGATTCTCAGGGAAGAGCAGCGCAGATGGGGGGAGGTTTATTGCCCATGCATAAGACAGAGAGCGGTGGTGACCAGTGCCTAGGGAAGATGCTTGCGTGGGTGAGGAGCCATGCTACGAATCGACAGCGTGCAGAGAGTGGGTCTGGTCAAGACATCTAAAATGGCTGCCGTGCACGACAAAAGTGTGGCATTTCAAAAAAGGCAAGATGGCGCAGACAATGTTTTTCAACACTTCCTCATTTCCTTCGAATCGAACGTTAACAGACGTTGGGGCATATTACCAAAGTTAAGCGATATTTATCGCTAACGATGCTTACCAACCAATTTTTTACCACTAAGCATCGTCAGAAATTATCGAAGATAAACCTTACTATTATCAAGGTTTATCGCAAATGCGATAATAAACGGCCGCAATGCATGAATATCGCTAAAAAGTCAGCGATATTCATGCATTACCGAGCTAATGCTCTTAGCCATGTTATCCACCTCCCATTGGATAACATGGCTAAGAACTGCTCAGGGCAGGTGTTACTTTTTGGAGATATTCGCGCTTAGCGCGAATATCTCCAAAAGTTGGTAATAGGAGATAGATATCTTGCATGTTGTAATGCAAGTTATTGTGGTATATGGAACTCATACCATAATCTCTCAGGAAAGCAGAAACTGATCCTTTTGGGACCGCCTAAAAAGGCCTAGGGGGTGAGGAGTACTCTACTTTGCCCCCTTTTCACGTTCCGAACTATTTTATTTTACTCTCTTCTGTAATTACACAAAATAGCAGCGATAAGATGCATCGGAGACACACAGTGAGAGAAAGGAGGCCGGAGATGAAGAAGACATGTCAAATACACATTGGAGATAATATAGTGGCAGAAGGGAAGTAAATATGAGTAAACTTACCATGTAACATAAAAATGTTGCACTCTATACTATAAGTCTCATTTTATACTACAATCACTTCGCTACAACCTCATAAATTAAAAATAAAAATGAATAATGTCTGAAACAATTTTTGATTTCTAAATATAAATGTATTCTTCAGAATTTTCTAAATTTGAAAGAACTAGTAACATGTCCTCATCAGCAATGTCCTCATTAAAAGTCTCCAATGATGATTCTTGTAACTCTATGGTCTCCAAACACTCGATAAATTCGCCATCAAGAGATTGATCAAAAAAATCATTCAAGTCATCTCCTCCTTGTGACAATATTTCATTATTGGTGCTGTCAATTTCAATCAATGTAGTGGAATCATTCAAGTCATCTCCTCGTGACAATATTTCATTATTGGTGCTCTCAATTTCAATCAATGTAGTGGAATCATTCAAGTCATCTCCTCCTTGTGACAATATTTCATTATTGGTGCTGTCCATTTCAATCAATCTAATGGAATCATACAAGCCATCTCCTCCTTGTGACAATATTTCATTATTGGTGCTCTCAATTTCAATCAATGTAGTGGAATCATTCAAGTCATCTCCTTGTGACAATATTTCATTCTTGGTGCTGTCCATTTCAATCAATCTAATGGAATCATACAAGTCATGTCCTCCTTGTGACAATATTTCATTATTGGTGCTCTCAATTTCAATCAATGTGTTGGACAATTCAAAAGAAATTGCCACGGTCTCTTCATTGTGAGCCATTTTATTTTGAAATTGCTTGCTGTAAATTGCAGAAAAAAATAATCACTTTCATTTATCGTTTTTAGTAATACATAATATAAAACTAACTTTATCAAGTATTTAGTATAACAGAAGGACTGCAAATAAATAACAGAAAACATTTTTCAAATTATCTTCAAGTGTACAACATAGTTCCCCTTACAAATTAACAACTCACCTTTTTAAAAGTAGCAGAAGTGTTAGTACTGTGTAAATCAAACACCAGAAATTCACCACCAAAAATTCCTCACAAATGTACCTCAGACAGTAGTATCACAAAATGGCTGTGGTTTCCTCTCATTTGACATATATACATAACCAATTAACTTTCATCACACACAAATACAAAACCAAAGTAACATTTTAATTGGTTCTAAATTTCAACACTTTCAAATGTGTTTTCCCCATGCAATTTTCCATAGGACATTTACATACGTCTACAGCCTGAATGGCTGAACGGAATTACACCAAACTTGGCAAAATGGTACATCAAACCTAAGAGGTCAGGAAGGATCTACTATGCCCCCTTATGGTCATTTCCCCCTTCGCTTTGGCCTCCTCTTGTCTCTCAATCCTACCGAGAGACAAGATGGCGGCCGCTACGGACTGTTTGGAATGTTGACAGACGCCGGAGAACCAATCAGCTTCGCAAAGCTCCGTAACGCGAAAAGTACGCGAAGCGGAGCGCTGTTACAGATATATATCTTTTTTTGAACGTTAATTTCTCAAAATCCACTGGAGCACATATATTGAGACCTAGCAAAGGCACATCGGGCTACCAGTCCCTAATATTTTGCCAAGTTTCGTGCAAATCCATTCAGCCGTTCGATTATTATTATTTTGGTTTTTTTTTGCCCCGCGGGGCCCTTTTAAAACCTCCACATCAAACCTAGGGGGTCAGCGAGGATCTACTATGCCCCCTTATAGTTATTTCCCCCTTTGTTTTGACCTCCTCTTGTCTCTCGATCCTACTGAGATACAAGATGGCGGCCGCTACGTACTTTTTGGAATGTTGACAGACGCCGGAGAACCAATCAGCTTCGCTTCACAAAGCTCCGTTGCGCGTAAAGTACGCGTCCTGGGACGCTGCCAGGTCCGCTGTTACAGATATATATCTTTTTTTAAACGTTAATTTCTCAAAATCCACTGGAGCACATATATTGAGACCTACAAAAGGCACATCGGGCTACCAGTCCCTACAATTTTGCCAAGTTTCGTGCAAATCCATTCAGCCGTTCGGGCTAAAAGTGAGGCCAACCGCCCTATGGAAAACTCAATGTTAAAAACACGTTTTGGGACCCCCCTTTTTTCTCGGCCCCCCCTTGACGAACCCCCCCCAAATTTTCAAGGGCTGCTCAGAAACAAAATGTGCCATTTTCCTGAAAATTTCAGCCAATTCCGTCCACAAACGCCAAAGTTATTAGACATAGAATTTTCAAAAATCCCATAGAGAAAAAATCCTAACTATATATACCTACTGGCGACCGCCAGTAGGTAATATATATATATATATATATATATATATATATATATATATATATATATATATATATATATATATATATATATATATATATATTTTCAAAAGCATTACTTGATATCTAGTCGGCAAAAAGCTCACTCGACTCTCTAGACCCCATTTCTTTTCAAGCAAGCAGCCTTACAGCCCCCCTTGGGGCAGATAGGGGTTTACCTCTAGTCTGCCACCTGGGGAGGAAAGCCCACTAGACACTAGGGACTACATATGTGCAATATTTTCTGGGGGTATGCACCCAAGCTCCCCTCACCGCAGGGCAAAAAAGACTTGCTGCCCCTCCTGGGGGGTGGATAGGTTAATAAACCTAACAGACCACACAGTTTTGAAAACTAGACAGTCAGGGCAATCTAGGGTGGTGCGCTTCACCTGGATTCCATAACACTTGCACTGCAAACCTCAAACCTTGTCTAAAACACACATTTTCATCACAATTCCGAAAGGAAAGCCTCTGGAATCTGTCAGGAGATACACATTTTCTTCCACACAGTATTCCCTCAAGTCTCTTAGTAAATATAATACCTCACGAGTGTCTGTAGGCCAGAAGTCCATGAGTCAAAAGGCCTTTAAGCGCTACATGTAGAAATCCGCAAAAGGGGTAGCTGCTGGATTTGGGGCTGTGCTCAGCTGAGCTTGGACCTAAAATCCACAGCTACCCACTTTACAGAGAAAGGGTCAGTTTTGAGTTGAACAATGTGATGTATCCATATTTGGGTTTGGGCTGTTTCCTGTTGTGAACACTAGGCTACAATCATTTCTATCAGAAGACTTAGGGGAAAGCTGGGTGGAAGGAAGTTTGGCCGATCAACAGATCCCAGAACTTTTGATCACAAAAATGGGAAAAAAGGAAGGTTTGTTTTAGTCAAAGTTTGAGGTTTGCAAAGTATTCATAGTAAATGAGAACCATGCAAGTCATTCAAACCTTGCTGTCAAATTTCCAAAAATGTGTGTGTTTGCTAACTTTCCCCTAGGTTCCATCTGAGCTAGGGCCCAACATCCATATCAATCCACTTTCAAAATAAGGGTCAGTTTTGAGTGGAACAAATGTATCCTTGTTGCATTTTGAGCCATTTCTTGTTGCAAGCTACCCTCACAAGCTAGAATGCCATTTTTATTTGGATACTTGGGGGAATGTTGAATGGAAGGAGGTTTGTGACTCTGCACACGTTTCTGAACTTCCAATTACAGAAATTTGAGGAAAATGAGTTTGCAGTCAAAGTTTGAGATTTGCAATGGATTCTGAGTAAACAATAAAACAGTAAGAGCCATTCAAGTCACCCACATTTAGATTTGTTAATGTGTTTAGTTGTCAAACAGGTGCACATTTGCTAGGTTTCCCTATGTGGAAGCTGAGGTAGACCCCCAAATCCAGAGGTAACCACAGTGGAACAAGGGGCCCTTTTTTATAGGAAAAATATTAAGTGTCCATGTTGTGTTTTGGTCCATTTCCTGTGCCGTACAATTTTTATTGGAATAAAAGTGATAGCATGGAATAGTAGAACATTTTTTAACACCAGTTGGATTCCCTTGCCTTTGTGTCTTTCAATTGTAAGCCAGTGAATAAGAAAGAAGAGATTTTGAAAAAATTCCCTCTAAATCATATATGCTACTATGCGTACCCACAAACTCAAACATGTACAAATAACCACTGCACTTAAACTCTATATGTTGTGCCTATTTCATAAATACATAGATTTGCTTGATACACATTTGTCTCTCTACATATTTCACGATATGGATTGGTCTTCTAGCTGTACACAATGAAAAACCATTGTAAGGTGCAATTGAGTTGTTGGATCTGGGTTTTTCAGGTTCTTGAGGAACCTGTAAACCCTATATATCCCTGCAACCAGAAGGGTCTAGCATACATTATGGTATATCGCTTTTGTGTATTGGCCATCATGACAAAGGAAAGAAGAAAATGTTGTCACAAACGGCCATTTTTCCAGACTCATCGTCAATATTTCTTTATTTAAACAGTTAGTTAATTATGGAAAACCTTGCAGGATCTACTCATATGAACCCTTGCTAAATTTGAAACACAATAAAACTGTTTACCTCTGTAGTACCATTAATATAAAATGTTCCCAGCGACGATTGAAATCCTCTGGCATCTACTTCTGATGTGCAGCCATTATTACCCTGTCAAATGGTTTATTTTGATCATAAAACAATCATTTCCACCTGGTGCTCAAAGACTGACCCTGCTTCTGTGTGGTAAGTGAATGCAGGGTACCCTTTGCCCCTGTCACCTGTGCCCCTGGTCACAGCCAGTCCATCAGGAGTTGTGTGGCTGCAATCAATGCAGTGAGGCCTGCAGTACAGACCTCCAGTCCTGAATCACTCTGGTTAAAATGTCATGAATAGTGTCTGGCCTCCTAATTTGCTAGACCATATCAATCAGGGGTCCAAGCATTGTTCTAAAATATAATGTGGATGGTAATTCTTCTTTATAATTATCATCCACGTGACTCAAAATAGCAGATTTGGAGGGGCCCCAATGCACAACACCACCCCTAAATGTCACCCTTCAGTTCTAAATGACTGAGCTGATCAGCCACATATCAGTGTAACAAAGTATATGAGCAGAGAGGGTGTTGGTTGTGGCAAGCCACCTCAGGGCATGGTCAATTTCCAGCTTAACCTGGGCAGATTTGTGAGCCCTTAGGTTGTTTGACATTACAGTAATGTGGTGACTTTACAGAAAATGTGCACAAGAGATGCGTGGCACTTGTAGGGCTAACAAAAAAAGTATAGATGATTAGTGGTTATTATCTGGAACTTAAGATTAATGCTCTTTCACATTCCAGAGAATCACTAAACTCTTACAACACCCTTGCAGTCTTGCAAATATATATGTGATATTGCCATCTTCTGGTGGCTCAGATTAGTGCAGCTTCAAGGTTCATGGAGAAATGAGTGTGCTTGCTGGGTCGACAACCTATTTCACTAGATGTTACGGTTACTTAAATTACTTACATTTGGTTTTGGTTTTTTAAAAACGTTTGATGTCCTCCCACTGACAGGACATTTTGATGTATTTTTGTTATGTACTTACTGGTTCAGATTCCTCAGTAAGGTTCTACACATTGGGTATATTTCATATCTGCCAATAAGATACATGTGTTTTACTGACACCATATGCCCAGTGCATGCCAAGAATGTGCAATTGCATGCCATATTTATTAAAGGGACACATCGCTTTTGCACCACGCACCAGGGTGCATATGTGACACAACCCTAAGTGTAATTTACCAAGCAATGGAAGGCCACCAGGAGTAAAATAATTGCTGTGTTTTGTTACTCTGTCCCAAGCAGAAGTTCCATGGCTGATGTGTGGGTGTTCCCAATCACCACCACCCAGGGATTTTGACTCATTCCCAGATTTACCATAAGTGGTAAATCTGGGAATTTTTGTTTTTCAGGGGATTGTCTTTGGAGCAGCATGCCTTAGGTCCCAGTTGTCACGTAAAGTACCACTAATAGTTAGCCTTGAACCACACCTGATTGGTAATCATCTAGTGTGGAATAAGACAGAAGGGAACAGAACACGTGCTCCATGTTGGATAACATACATGAAATGTCTTACTTTTTGCTGCCAATATTGAGGCAGAATGAGCGAGATAGCATCATTTCAAAGTATTTGTTGGCTGGCCTAACATTAAAAAGATCAGGTAGACCAGGTATATCATCTTTTGCACTTTGCATCATTGTCAACCTGGACTATATGATATGCAGACCAGTCCAATTGTCCAAATCTAAGCTTAAGTTCAAAGTGAATAGAGTTTGCTCTGCAGATTGGATAGATTTTCTAAGTGGGACTTTACATCAAATGCCATTTACCATTCATAACACAAACAATAAAATGATATACAGTGTTTTCCTTTTTTGTATTCATGGGTCGGGAGTATCAAGTGGACAATTCTTCAGAACTAAGGGGCATATTATTAACGGCCTGCGATAATTATCGCAGGCCATGCTTAGCGATAATTTTATTAACGCAGGCTATCTGTGGAACTCATTGCCCAGGTAGCACATTATTAACAACACGTTTCTCCAGGGCGATAAAAATTCCAGAGATAGCAAGGTTATCGTCATTCTGCAGGGAATATCGCTGGTTTTTCAGCGATGTTCCCTGCAAATCAGCGATAACCTTGCTGATACAACCCTCATGGTCGTATCAGCATAATCCACCCCAATGTTAGGGATAGGTAAGTCTGCATTTTAGCAAACGTTAGTATTTGGAGAAAACAGCGTTTTCTCCAAAAACGAACGTGAGCTAAAATGCTGGGGCAGCCTTGTAGATATATTGCGATGTTAACATCAGCGATATTTGGCCAGTTGTCCATCCGGGGTACGACCAGTGACGCCCACTTTGCATCTCATTAGAGATGCAAAGGGAGGCGTTTGAAAAAATGGTGCTAACATGCGATTACCCATGTTAGCACCCTCTTGTAAATAGGGTGATCGTTTTAGCTCCTTCCTTTTTGTCTTTTTAGCCCATAAAACGGAGATAAAGCCCTTGTAAATATGCCCCTGGCTATGCTCATTTATACATGCCAACTGAGCACTACATAGACTCTAGTTTGGAGATAAATTAGAAAAGAACCATTAGGTATTTGAATTATGGCGTAATGCGCAGATGTTTCAATGTAGATTTCACTTTGGTATGATTCTTTATCAGCACTCTCATTTTTGGATTATAGATTGGATTGAACTGGTGCGCACTTTTCGCTTCCATATTGAAGGGATGAGAGAGTGAGAGTCTTACATGTTTGCGATCTTCGCTCTGAGTCAAAAACTTTATTTTGGAGGTTGTTGTAGTGATAACCACATGGTGTACTAAGTAAGAGGCATCCTTGGATGTAATCTTATTTAATTTAAATCTGGTCTGGCAGCCGTACAATCTTTCTAACAATGCTTAGACACAATCAATAGTGACAGCATGGTCAGTGAGTCTATGAACTAGCATATTTGTCTTTGACCTTATGACACCTTTTCGTTTCTTGTCACTTTTTTGCTCTAGTTTTGTAAGAATACCCATTTCTGATTGGTGTCGGTGATGGATGTGTATATCTATTCACGGGATAATATAGTTTAAGGAAATGCAGTTTTCTTTATATAAAGGTCCAGGAGCATAATTCACAAAGAACACATCAGCAAAATACCAACTAAGCGCGCACTGCAAACTGCATTTACCATAATGCTAAGGGGCGAACTGTGCTGGGAGGTCAGCAGAGTGCTCTCACCCCTTCCTGTTTAAAAAGGCTCCCTTGAATCATGTAGTTGAACAGCAAATGGAGATGCACCTGTACCCTTGTGAGAGATACTGAGACCTGTGAGAATTGTGGCAGCCTGCTCAGCCACCCTAGATGAAAATCGCTTTTTGATCTCTACTGATGACAGATAAAATCCAGAAACATGTGTCTAGAGATGACAGCAATAATCTGCACCAACTTTGGTGGAACACTCCAGCAAAATACCAAGTAGGCACGCACTATAAACTGCATTTACCACAATGCTAAGGGGCAAACTGTGCTGGGAGGTCATCAGTGTGCTCCCACCCCTACATGTTTAAAAAGACTCTCATGAGCCATGTAGCTGACGAGCTAGTGGAGATGCACCTGTGCGCCTGTGAGCCATACTGAGACCTGTAAGAGTTGTGGCAGCCTGCTCAGCAAACCCCAGAAGAAAATCATTTTTGATCTCTACTTATGAAGGATAAAATCCAGAAACACGGGTCTAGAGATGTACAGCACTAACCTGCACAAACGTTGGTGGAACACTCCAGCAAAATACCAAGTAAGCGTGCACTACAAACTGCATTTACCATAATGCTAAGGGGCAAACTGTAGTGGGAGGTCAGCAGTGTGCTCCCACCCCTTCCTGTTTAATTCACAAAGAAGTAAAGAAAAGATATTTCATAGGCGGGGCAGCCCTAAGGTAATATTGTGTTCCATTGTCTACAAATGTGCCAACCACTCACCTTCTAATCTGTTATAGGTGGTCCTGAAGAAGGTGGTTTCAATTTAAAAGTCACCATCGAAACATGTGCTGACCGGTTTGTTGTGATACCCAAGCCTACAACATGATCAAGGGAGATCTGTTAGAGCTTTTTCAACCATGACTCATTTAGCATTTCTGATCTAGGCAGGATGTTGGATGTATAGTATGAGAGAGAGGGAATGTGTGGTAGTAGGATGGAGAACCGCCATTTCAACGCTGGGATTGCCCCGCACTACCATTACAACGCGGGGATTACAACGAAAATCGTTACAACGACTTTTGCTGGAGGGCGCTGTTGGATAGGGAATAGTATAATTTTCTATCCAACACCTTCCCTACTGGGGAAACATCCTTTATGATACAACTTTTACCACGCAGTTCCTTTACAACGCAGGTTTTTCAATGCAATTCATTACAACGAATTGCGCTGGGGGGGCGCTCTAGGATAGGTAATAGTTTAATTTACTATCCAACACCTTCCTTACTATCCAAGGGGACTGGAGTTAGAATAGTATATTAAACTATTCACTATCCAGCACCCCCCAACGCAAGTCGTTGTAACGACTTGTGTTGAAAAACCTGCGTTGTAAATGCATGCGTGGTAAAAGCATGCGTTGTAACAACGTACATCCTCCCTACTGTCAACATGGGCAGGAGTTGAAATAGAAAATTTAACTATACCACTATCCAGCACCATCCAGCGAAAGTTGTTGTAACGACTTTCCTTGTAATCCCCGCATTGTAATGGCATGCGGGGTAAATGCAAGCGTTGTAATGACATACAACCAGTAGGATAGGTCAGTATGTATGTGTGGTTCAAGTTGGGGGATATAAAATGAAATACATTGATGGGGTCATACCTTTTTGAAATGAAGTAAAACATAAATGCAATGCTTATCTGTATTAGCAAATGAAATTTTAGCATATTAAAAATATTGTAAAAATCCTTTTTTAATTGTATTGTATTTGTTTTATACTTTGATATATTTGAAAAAAGAAAAAAGTATGAATATTTTAATAAAATAGTGAAAAGCTAAACAATATTACAAATGTGAAAGTACTATGTCAAAACCACATAGAGCTGTAGTAAGCCTACACAAAGAAATGTAGGTCACGTGGGAGGTTCAGTAGTATTTCTAGTGTAATTTTTCCCCCTTTCTCTAAGACCTGTAAGTATCATTGTTGGAGGGGACCCTTATATAGCCATGCTGTATAATGTTAAACACAGCAAATGTTGTCCTTTCCCTGTCAAGCAATGCCGCCAGGTGTCTTGCTGCACTGCGCTGCATGACTATTTATTGAATATGATTCTGAATTTGTTGTGAATCTTCCCTTATTAAGCACTCCACTGTCCGTGGCTAGTGCTGCACTCTACAAATACTTCTACTAGATACATTTGTATAAATTGCTCTGAGTTCCCCCACTTGTCCTTTTCTTCAAGGCAACCTAAAGGATACAGCCTTTTTAGGTCTGCCATGTGCTCACATACATTCCCCCATACAGCAATGTTACTAGACTTTTCAACTCACCCCCAATCTTTGGGTTTCACCCTCATTCACTACTGTCCACCTGCACACAGACAAGTCAAGGCTGTCACCCCTACAATCAGAGATGAATGTGAGTAAAGCGTTGTGTAGTGTAGGTACTCTCTTAACCAGTTGAGCCCCTCTCTCTGGGATTTTCCACCTATTACATCTCAAGCCTCTCTTGACTTATTGTCCAATTTAAAATCTGGCTCCCCCTTAGATCCCTGCCCTGCAAAATTTATTGCACAAGTGGTGCATGTGCTCAACCCCCTAATCAACCCTGTGCTTAACCTCTCCTTGGGCACTGGAATGGTCCCTGTGCGGTGGAAACAAGCCCTGATTTTGCCTCTTTTAAAAAAAAACAATCTTGATCCCAAAGTCCACGCAAATTACAGACCCATCTCTCTCTTGCCCGCCCTAGCGAAAGTGGTTGAGAAGCATGTTCATCTTACTCTTGCCAACTTTCTTGAATCTAACAATATCCTTCACCCATCACAGTCCGGGTTTTGATTTAACATGCGTTGCTCGAAGTAACTGAGGCCTTAAGAGAAACTCTGGACGACGGGGGAAAAGCCATGTTGGTGATGCTGGACCTATCGGCGGCTTTTGACACGTCCCCCATGACCGTCTCCTTTCTAGACTCTGGGAGATCGGACTAAGGGGGTCGGTGTTCAGCTGGTTTAAATCTTTCCTTGCCGATCGCCAACAAACGGTCTGGGCTCCCCCTTTCTCTGCCAGGATGCCGCCATTGGAAGTGGGAGTGCCTCAGGGCTCTATATTGAGCCCCACGCTCTTTAACATCTATATGTCCCCACTGGCGGCTCTGGCAGAGGCTCTCGGAGCTCAGATCGTGGCGTATGCTGATGATACCCAGCTTCTTTTCACGTGCAACAAGGGCTCCAACTTTAATGGTAAGAGCATCAGAGATTGCCTTAAGGCGGTTTTTGGCTGGTTTCAGCTGAACTGCCTCATGTGCTGATAAGTCGGAAGTGGCCTCCCGCCATGTTTCCCCCTGCCTGCGACTCTGTTGTCGCTAAAAATCTCGGGATTCAAATTGACAATGGCCTCACCCTCAATCCCAGATATCGGGCCTGGTGGGCAAATGTTTTGCCATCTTAAAGATGATTCGGAAATTTCTGCCCCTTCTATCAGTTGACCACAGAAGAGTTACGGTACAGGCACTGATCGGCGCTCGCCTACATTATGCGAATGTACTTTATTTGGGCCTCCCCGAATTCCTCCTATTTCGCCTGCAAGTTTTTCAGAACTCGGCAGTGCGTGCCATTTTTGGTCTTACCAGGAGGGCCAGTGCCAGTGCTCTTCTCAGCATTCTTCACTGGCTCCCGATAAAAAAACGGATTATCTTTAAAACAATGACGTTGGCTTTTAAGGCACTGCACGGCCTGGGAGCCATGTATCTTCGGAAGCAGGTGAACTTTTACTTGCCTTCCAGATCACTCAGATCGGCCACCTTGGCCTTGGCCGTGGTTCCTGCCACGAGGCGGGCTAGGTGTGGCGGACGTTCTTTCAAACTCCTCGCTCCTCAGCTATGGAATGCCCTTCCCGTGTCCCTCAGAACCACGGGCAATTTGCTTGCTTTAAGGAAGAGTTTAAAAACCCTGTTGTTCACTGAGTAAAGTAACTCCGCTCTCCCACCCCTCTGTTCAGTTGAGGATCTTAAGCGCCGGGACACTCCTCGGAGTAGCTGAGCGCTATAGAAACCCCCATATAACATAACATAACATAACAGGGTGCTCCATATAAGTTCTTGGCAGCTCGATAAATGACTGGGGACACTTCTCTGAATGGCACCTCCCCTCATTGGCACTGTTGGAGATTTGGGGGCATATTACCAAGCTGTAGCGATAATTATCGCTAAGCTTGGTTAGCGGCCAAAATAATATCGCCGCGCTACGATGATTTTTATCGCTTAGGAGCCTTGATATTATCAAGGTTTATCTCCTAAGCGATAAAAAATCGGCCGAAATGCATAAATATTGCTGAAAAGTCAGCGATATTCATGAATTAGCGAGCAAATGCTCATAGCCATGTTATGCACCTACCATTGGATAACATGGCTAAGAACTGCTCTGGGCAGGCGTTAGCTTTTGGAGATAATTGTGCTTAGCGCGATTATTCCCAAAAGTTGGTAATAGGGGATAGCGATGTTAGCGACTGTTTCCAGTCGCTAACATCTTGGCACGCCCACTTTGCATGTCATTAGCGATAATTATCACTGACATGCTAAGTGGGCCCCTAAATGCCCGCTATCGCATATTAGCTGTCGCTAACTGGTGTTAGCGACAGCTAGGTAATGGGGCGATAAAATTATCGCCGCTTTAGCAGAAAAAATACCCGCTAAAGCAGCGAGAAGGCCCTTGGTAATATGCCCCACATTCCCTGACATTGTCCAATGAGGAGAAGCGAGGCAAGGCAGAATCCACATTAGAAACCTAAAGTAGACATATGTCTTATGTACCGTGCAGGCCATGATCAAGCGGGGGCAGTTCCAGAGGTGAACGGCCTGTCTTCGGGATTCCAGGAAGTGAGGGAGAAGAAGAGCGATGGATATCAGAGGATAGTGGTGAACTTGGAGATTGTTTTGATATAGAGCATATATATTACTAAGAACAAGGAGAAGTATCATTTCTCTGGCAGATGTAAGCAACAGTTGCAACTACAATTTTTTTTTAAATTATTGAACTAGGAATGTTTCTTGAAACTTCTCTCATCATAGGTATATAATGCACACATGCTTAGATCTGTGACTGGGGGTGAGTGGCTGAGAAGTGTCAGCGCTCCGTCCATCATCCTATTCTGCTAGACATGTCTAAAAATGACCTACTGGATGTGGGCAAAGGGTGTGCATTGCAAATACCTGCAGGTAAGTCATAGAAGAGTTGACAAAAGATGCTTCATACATGTCTTAATACAAAGCATTTTAATATTCCATGCCTTGTCAAATTGCAGCAAGTCCACTTTACCGAGAGGCTAATATATTTTGGACAGTTGCATAATGATATGCGCAGAATGATGCGCACACTTAATCTTGGCGTGGTGCAGCATCAGATGAAATAGAAACCCATAACCCAGTGTAGGTAAATTGTAAAAGATTGTTAGCTTTTCATTGCACTAAGAAATACTGAAATACATTTGTATGAGGTGTTCAGTGATATCCTTACTGCACAAACCTGGAGGAGCGTTGCAGATGATTGATGGCTTTGGTTCTTTGGGAACAGTTTTCCCTTCCAGAACTTCCCCCTAATTTGCATTGCAGGTTCTTTATCTGCAGAGATCTCTAGTACCCCAGCATCACTCACTGAGTGTGAGAGATCCCTCTTAAGCTCACAGAAAAGAGCAGCAGGCAGAGGTGAGTAATCCAACAGAAAGTGAGCAGAAAGGATATATAAAGGTTTATTTTTTTGCAACTTTGTGAAGTTTGAAAAGATAAAAAAGCTGATTTCTCAGTGAAAGCTCTGCTAAATGTGTGGGAGTTATATAGCAAAATGAGAAATTGTATTTGTTTTGAGAGAAACGTACATTGCAAACCAGCATGTTATATGTAAAAGATGTCCTGCGGGAAGCGTTCAGGGCACTTGTTGTCATGGTAACCTACAGGAGGAATTCTTCAACCATTAGTGGTCCCATGAGTTCCCCATAATTACCTCCCCTGATATTTCCTTCATGGGACACTAAGAGATTAAGGCTGCTTTCCTCAGGAGGGTTTCCAGCTTGTGGCCATTTAACCTCTAAGTGAGCTGCTCAGATTCTGGCCTCCAACACCCCTGGGACTACCTTCATAGATCATGCAACCCTCTCTAACTTCCTCATCCCACAGCACCACAGAGGCCTACAGGATACTTATCTCCATGATTGGGAACACTATTGTCTTCTATGCACCCTGCCCCTCTGAACGGTGACACTGTGCCCATATCACCTGTACAGCTCTGCTGAGAGAGGCCTAGCACTGTATTAGTGTCTACATGGCATTCACATATTAGTGTCTATATATCATTCAAAAGCATCAGTGCGACATTGCACTGCGGTTCCACTAAGGCACATTCGTACTGCCTTCTTCTAACATGTCAGTGCACTAGTGTTGTAAAAGTATGACTTTAGCAGATGTTGGAGCGTCTAAGTATTATAAAGAATAAATGCTGCCCTTACCCACTTTATTGGTACTCAATTCATCAGTCTTAGAATATTGAAAGGATGAGCTAGTCTAGCCAAAAATACAACTTGTGACACATACATAACGCAGATATCAGCAGTGAGCACAAAACCTGTGCTTTGTTGCATTAGTGCAACAAAGCCCCACCTTCAACTTAATATACTACATTCTCTAATGCAATAAAGCACCCTTTTATACTAGTTTATCAATGTTATGACACACCTGTTCTGACAAAATGGTTGAAATGTGATGGGGCAGAAGAAGTCTTCAACTGTCCATAGAAATAATGTCACAGCTGAAGTACTTACTAACAATGTAAACACAATGTGTTCAATATCAAATACTAACAATAATTCTAAAAACGTTTTCTGCAGTCCACTTGTTTACATTGTCACCCAAATCTGACTATCCTTCATGAAGATGTGGTCTAATGGCGAGAGCTTTGGAATGGGTAATGTGTGTCCAGATGTACTATGTACTGGTCTTAATAAACTATTAATTTTCTGCAGACGGACCTGGGACCTTGGGGACGGAGAACCCAAGACCCACCCGGTGTTGCACACACTACTACATATGGGGACTGGTAGACATCATATTACATGGGTCTATAAATCCATTATGGAATTTACACATGTACCACTGACACGATTACGGCTCCCCTGGGAGGAGGACTTCGCTGCGACCTCCATGATAGAGAGTGGCTGACAGCCCTAGAACATCTCAAAAAAGTGTCCCGCAACCAAAGATTAAAAAATGTCCAGTTGAACGTGCTGCACCGTGCTTATTTCACACCGGCATGGCTTAAACGCTTTTACCCGACATCCCACATGTTTTTGACATGCCCCGTAATACAAACCCTCTGGACGACGGTACACACCACACTACAAGCAGTCACTGGTCTAACAGATTTCCACACGTCGGAGGCATGTGTCATGGGCATATCTAAACGTAATATAAGAAAAAAGGTAGAGACAAAATTTGCTCTGCTGGCCGTACTTCTAGCAAAACGTAGTGTGGCAATGCACTGGCACGCAACTGAGGGTCCCCCAATAGCAGAATGGTGGGGGAGGTAAAGAAATGGGTCGCAGACGAAGAATAGCTCATCCGCCAGAATGAAGCCTGTGGCATACAATGGCATCCTATTTCATTAGAATGGGTGATGCTTCTACATGAATTCAAGCAAACACACACTGCTGGTGCAGAACGTCTTCAAGACACCCAGGCGGAACCCGGACCAAGCGCATACTCTCCCCCCCCTATTACACTAGTTCAACCCCTAGGCCACCCTCTGGGAATCACGCCGTCGAACAGGATAGGAAAACGTGCCTACAGGTAGCGAAACAATACAGAGTTTCGCTTCACTTGCCACCACCTCATGCGACCCCAGGCCCCCCCTCGACCCCTCACTTCCCGAGTTATGAATCCCCAAGTTCAGTTTAAAACCTGGATTACCATTTAGCGACACCCTTTGCAGGGAACAATGGACTAGTCACTGTCATACCGGTCGGGGAATTGCGGTAACCTTACCAACGGCCACTTCCTCGATGTCTCCCGGCATCTCCGATGGAGATGGTAGAGGGGCTACACCCTATTAATTAATTAATTAATTAGTTGATTAATTGCCATGCTGCCCTTTGACACAGAAATGTTAACATCAATTGTAATACTGTAGCAGACAAGTATGATTAATGTATGACAGGTATAATTATAAAATCCAATAAACAGGTTTTACAAAAAAAAACTATTAATTTGCTACCAGTATTTTTGCGACCATAAAGAAATTTAACCCCTTGGACGCTCATGACGTGCTCAGCTCGTCATGGAGTGCCCATTCATTTCAATGGAAATTACATTGAAATCGTTGGACATACCTTAGCATCCAAGTGGTCAATAATACACCTATGAACTGAAAGAATGGTTCTTGAAAAGACGAAAAGTAGTCAGTCAGAATGTGATCCAGAATGAAGTTGGTTGCATATTGCAACACACTTTTATTGGGTTAGCAGAACACCATATCCTTGATTTCTTTCATTTAATTATTTTAAAAAACTGTTATTTTTTTGGCATTGGAACTTATTTTTACATTCACAAAGAGGTTCCGAGGGGGCCCTTTCCCTTATGTGGATGCATTACGGTCTCCTTGGAGGTGATGGTAAATTATCAATAATTTCTCAGCAAATTTCAGTTGGAAAACTATGATACATAGGATACCATGGAAATATCTGGAAGGGATGCCAACAATTATGTTATGGGCATCCTGGCGCTAGCTAGTCACAGTCAGAGTGGAGCTAAGTGGGACCTTTAATAGAAAGGGAACAACCATGTTTTCAGAGTCTTGCTGAAAATCAGTAGACTGGGTTGTGATCTGATTGGCAAAGCAAGAGCATTCCAGGCTTTGGCAGCCTTAAATAGAAAACCTCTGCCACCCGAGGAGGCATGCTTAACTCGCTGTACTGCAAACATTTTATCTATTGCTGAGTGTGAAGATCTGGCTGGAGTAAACCAAAAAAAGAGTTTTTTGAAGAAGCTCCGACCCTGATCATGCAGGGCCTTATGAACAATACAGAGAGATTTGAAAAGTATCCTTTGCCTAACTGGCAGCTAATGTAGAGTCCTAATGGAGCTTGATGTTAAGTGATATTTGGACATTTTTGAAGCAATCTAGCGGCTGCATTTTTTAAAGTTTTAAGTTTGTTAAGAACATGTGGATGGGCATTCAGGTACAGCCCTTTGCTGTAGTCAATTTTCATTAGCACTATGCAACCGTTTTCTGGAGGTTGGTGGGAATGAATGGGACAGTCTTCCTGATCATATTGAGAGTAAAATAGGCAGTTGCGGTTACAGTCTTCACTAGTCAGACCACCTTAGCCCCTCTAAATGCAGTGGGAAGTGGGAACAACTCTGAAGGCACCCAGGTCATGGAACAAATGGAAGGGTGGGGGCCAAAAAGCAGGACATCTGTCTACTTGAATTTAGTTTCAGGCAGTTCATAGGCAACCAGGAATTGACTTATCTCATGCAGCTGCAGAAATTAGCCCCTCCTCAGTGTCTAACTTAACTAAAGGTTGTATGCTTCATGTATGATGGTAGTGAAAGACTGAAGGATCTCACCAAGTCTGCCAGAGTAGTAACATAACTGTTAAATGCAATGGGACTGAGCGAGGACTCTATGCACTGGATGAGAACTCACCCAAAAGAACTGACTTTTCCCGGTCACTGAGAAAAGAGCTGAGCAGCTTTTAGAAGTAACAGAAATTCCAGTCCTGTCCAGGCTGTTTACTATGGACTCACTGTGTCAAAGGCTACTGATTGGTTGAGTAGGACAAGAGTGGCTCTACCACCCTAATCCAGAGTGACACTAACCTCCTCTGTAGCTTTGATAAAAGCAGTCCCCATGCTGTGACAGCAAACCCTAGACTGGAGTGTTTGCATCCATTGAATTGCTCAGTACATCTGCTCCCATGCTCGGCCTTGACTTAATATCTTGTGATTGTGACAAATCAATTAACCTGCAAGAGATCAGGGTCAGAGCTTTAAGTGATCCAGCACCAGACATCATTATCAAGTAGGCCTATTAAATTAATACTAAACCTCGGTGCAGCAGGTCTGGGATGTAACCTTACATTGTGGAAATACGGTTGGATTGTGAGCGTGCAGAGGAGGCGACATTGCATTATTGAAACTTGAGAGAGAATCTAACATTATTGGCCACAGGGCGATATTAGTATCTGGGAAAATCTACCCACCGTATGGATCCATCACGATTAGCGGGGATCAACCTCACCATTCCTTCATAATTGCGAGCCATAAGATTTATTTGGTCATTTATTCTGGACCACCAAAATGGAATGAGAAGTAAATGATCAATTTCGAAATCACTTAAATATAGACTGACGGCATTGGTGTCTAAGGAGAATCAACATGATACGAGAGCGACAATATCAAGGCCAATATTAAAATACAGTGTTTACCAACGTTGCTGTTAAGGTTGGCTTGGAGCCTTTCTTATCAACAACATTAGAAGCAGCACTTTAATAAGTCCTGAATAAGTCCAAAGAGGGATGAGACACGTTGGAAAAGCAATAGTGTGGTGATTTTAAACAAAAGAGGACAATTGATTTACAATAAAGGATTTACTGTAACTAAAATCAAGATATACGACTGTTTGATATTTCTGTCTGGGAAGCAATTCTGTTTGTGATATTTTTCTCTATTCATCTAAATAAACTGTACTATGTTAGCCACATAAATAGAATATACGTTTTTCGGTGCAGGGTCATTCTGGAGTTTCAAATCAATTAACCTTGCATGCCTTAAAAAAATCCTGGTTCTCTGAAGTGAACTTCCTAGTTCTCTCATGCCCTTGGTCCATTTGTGAGCTATAAAAGCCTACAAAATAAATAAATTAAGGGTGACTGGGTGGTTAATTTTGTGTGAGGATACATGACTGTGTGTCTGCCACAAAACACATCAAACAATGACTTAACATTAAGTGCAAACCCTCACTCCTATTCTTAACACTATTCCCACCCACACATCCACACCTTACTGTGAAATGTATAGGATGCAAATATGTTAGTTGGAAAAAAGATTTGCACCAGGTTCAGTGCATAGTCAAAACAAAAAATATGTAACATATTAATGCATAATTTATTTCAGCTTTTGCAGTAAGCTCAGAGACTTCACATCCTTGAAAGTTTTGTCTGTATTGGTTTTCATTAACCAACCAGCCAAATAAATTCATATATACTATAGGTTCTCTTTGTCAGGAAATATTTCCGAAATCCTACAGAATTATTAAAATAGAACATAAAGAAAAAAATGAATCTTGAACTCTTAGGATGCAGCTAGCAAATTAGTAAATGTGCACACAGATGACAGACAGCTGCAAGGGGGACAGAGGCACATAAAAGAGACAGTGCAGCAAGAAGGGGGAGAAAGGCAGATGGATGAGAGAACAATGCAGAGTGGGAGGAAGAGAAGGACTTTCATGAGGAAGATATTTGTAATACATATGCATTGTTGTGGAATTCTTAAGCAAAAATAAAAATGGAGCGCTCTTGAAAGTGAGCAGTAGAACAACACAAATAAACAGGCTATGCCCTGGGGGGAGGACAAACACATGCTGGACAAGGCAAGCCATTAAATAAGAAGAAAGAACATGAGAGTAACAATAATGCCAAACTATGCATCAAGATCTTGCTAAGCTGACAATAGTCATTTTGCAACCAGAGAAATATCTGTCTGGTCTACTCAAACTATAGTAGTTATTTATTAGGCTGCCTACAGGTTCAGAAGTAGGTTTTGCTTGTTGGAATACTGAGTCTTATGCTTGGAGCCATCTAGTTTTTAATTATGATCCTAGGGAAGTCTTTCACAAATGCCTTTCTCTGTGAACATGGTGACAGCAAATAGCTGAACCTTGAGACACGCCCACAACTCTTACTCTTGGCTATGTCTTGTACATCACAAATCTAGTGTCAAGTTGCAACTAATGTAGACCGCATTAAGCAACCCCGTCTTGTTATAAAGGTTTACACTGCATCTCTCTAACTCTTCACTCTCACATATGGTCCTAGGCAATTATTATAAATCTGTGTATCTCTTTTATATGAAGGCTTTTCCAGTTTTTCAGATTGTAGACATACTGCTGTTGTTGATTGTTGTAGCTTCAGATATTCAGGGGCAGATTTATGAGGCTCTTGCGCCTCCTTGCGCCGCAATTGCGTCACATAATGTGACGCAACGGTGGCGCAAACAATGCTCCCTATTTACAACGTGACGCATCTAGGAGATGCGTCACAATGGAAACCCCTGCGCCATAAGGAGGCGTTCCTGCGCAGGGGGGGGGGGCGTTCCTGTGCAGGAACGCCTCCTAAAAGTGGCTGAGTGAAATCTATGAGATTTCACTCAGTCACTTTCTACGTCAATTCCTTACGCCTGCTTGAAGCAGGCGTAGGGGTGATGCACCATACAATGAATAGGTGGCCCCTGTGCATTGCAGGAGTCATGTCGCACTTGCGACATGACTCCTGCAATGCGCCGCCCGTGCGCCGAGAGATGCGTCACGCATCCTCACTGCCTTGCACCATGGTGCGCCGCATCATAAATGCGGCGCACCATGGGTGGCGGAGCAGTGGCGCACTGTGGCGCATGTTAACTGGCGCATCCCTGGGGATGCGCCAGTTAACATAAATCTGCCCCTCAGGGTTTTAAGTTGTCTATGTTTTCTACATAAGTGATAAAACATATTTATCTGCCATCATATGCAGGAAGAAAACTTGGACAGCAGATCATCAGACCCGGCACAATGGGACCCTGAATACTAATATTCTCTCTGGTCATTGTGCTGTCCATCTAGAAAGTTCCTATTCTGGCCCAGTTGCCATTCACTGTAAGTTGACAGACACAGGACTCTACCTTTTATCTTGATTAACTGTGATTTCATGCAGTGGCAGTGGTGATCATAACTCTATTGGACATCTTCTCCTCCCACAGCAAAAAGGCAGAAGGGTATCTCAGCTTTACAAACCGTACTATAAACAAGGGATCATGGGCTTGGTGGTCAAGTAGTTCTTTTGTCGTCATACTATAGTGCAATCAATTGTGCAATGACTTTGTTTCCTTAAACACAAACCCCCACAGCAATAGCAGTGACCTACACTTCTTTTGGACAAGGGAGGGTGTTTTACTTCAGAAGAACATATTTCAGAGCAGGCTAACACAATAACATATCGCTTTACCGTCTGCACATTGTGCACATCCTAAGATGGACATCAGCCTTGAAACTTGAATGTAGAAACATTTTCTATTTACATCCTTTGGGGCAGGCACAGCACAAGGACCAGGGCAACATGGATTACTTCAAACAAGGATAATCATTATTATTAAATCAACTCACTTTTCACTAGAATGACACATACAGTCTTTAAAAGACTTACAGCCTGATTCATGAAAAACGGGATTTGCGATTCTCAAATAGCGATAAATTGCGAATCGCTATTGAGACATCGCAAATCTGAATTCATGAAGATTACCGATAAAAAAAAGCGATTCGCACGCGGGCGCAAATTCCGTTTGCGATTAACGATAATCGCAGAATAATCGCTATTTCCGGCTACCCGCGTCGGGATTGCGATTCGCAAACTCGCGAGATCGGGAAAACGGGAAGTCGCATTTCGAGCGCAGTGATGACATCACAACCAGGAAGCAGGCAGTTCCCACCCCCATTCACCACAGTGAGGCAGACCTGGAGGGAGCAAGTGGGAGAGCTGCTGCTATTCTGGTGATTTGTATACTGCAACTACTCTGCTGTCATGTCAGAGGAACCTGTTCCTGGCCCCAGCAACAACACAGGGCGAAAGAGGAAGCTCAAATTTTCTGAGCAGGAGCTCGAACATTTGATTGAAGGGATGGTGGCCAACCACGAAAAACTCTTTGGAAAAGACTCCAGGAAGGTCCCGGAGCAAGAAAAAAGGAGGATCTGGCAGGGAATAGCCTCCACTGTCAACTCCGTGGGTGTGGCCGATAGGTCACTTGAGGAGCTGAAGAAAAGATGGTATGACCTCCGAGGTCGTGCCAAGGAGAGGGTGGCGGAGCGCCTTGGAGAGTCATCGGGCACTGGAGGTGGCGGACCTACAGTCCCTCCTAACACACCCTTGGAGGACCATTTGGAGAACACCCTTGAGAGGGAGGCGTGCGTTGGCGTCACACGTCTGGACTCCTCCCGCCCCACCCAAGACACCCAAGGTACGTGGCATGCGACTGCAACCCTGTCCCCTATGACTGTCCCATACCAAATAGGCTACCATAATGTCCCTTAGTCATGCCATTGTTGCACATCTGGGAATGCCCTGAAGCATTGTGGGAGATGTAGTGTGGCCACAATGTAGTAGTACTGTGATGTATTCCTATAGGTTCTGTATCGATCCCCCTATTCCTGACCCTGTTCTGGTTAACAAGTTAACTAGCAGCCATCCCATGATGCAGAAACCGTTATCTGATTAAGCCACACCACGGCACAGGAACGTGTTATCTGATTAGGTCATAACGCTTGCCATCTAATTAGACAAGCGATATTCCTCCAGCCCCTTATAAGGCATACGGAGTTCTCAAAACAAATCAAACCTATGACAACCTGGGAAAAACCCTGCGGCCATTGTTTTGATTTCATCGAGAACTTCAGCAAAAGAATGTGCTAACGACCAAGTCGTATGACATCCTTATTGACGTATCTATGTCCATCCTTACGTCAATCTCGGCACCTTACAGGTATAAATATTACCGGTATTGCCTTAAGCAAACACACGCGGTGGTGACGAGATCGGAGCAGCCAGACTTGCCGAAGCCCAGAGCAGAGCAGACCCCGCTGGCGCAGGCCCGCCTTCCTGACGTGCTGAGAACGAGATGCTGCTTTCTCCTGCCGAGAAATCCAGCTCCGGCGCTTCCGGGTAGCCCTCGCAGGCAGCCTGGAATATCGAGACCAGAGACGAGAGATATCATCCCTCATTCATCCTAAATTCCAGGTACAGAACTTAATAACCCCTCGCAGAGAATTCTTGAGTCAGTCACTTGGCAAAACAAACTTAACTTAAACTGCTACTTTCTATTCCCGCCCACGTATTAGGCTTAGGTCAGGTACACCGGGGTAGGCGTAGTTAGAAACACCAGTTGAGTACGATTAGTCAAATGTATATGTATATATATATTTTATCCATTTTAAACCTGCATATGGCTTAGAAACCATATAAATGTTTTTACAGTATTATTTTATACTTCTGCTTTTATTGTATGCACTTTACTTAACCGTAAGTATTGCGATAATATCGATCCATTTCTCTTGTATGAGAAAAGAGACTGATCAATAAATACTATCTTTTATTGAACACGCCCGTCTCTTCCTTTTCTCTACAATCTGGTGAGACTAAGAATGCACGTACTGACTGAGTAAAATAAGTTGTCTTTTGTTTTCACACGACTCTAGAGATACACTCTTGATTAGGGGAGAGCAAAGTTGTCATGTTCTATGGTTGTCAGAAACTAAATCCCTTCTTGTCTATCCAGGAAGGTTCAACTCCTCCTTGCCTATTCGAGAAAGTTTCTAGTGAACTCTGAGCTAGCTGGCGAACCCAAAACCTTAAGTCTAATATCGACAATAGAAGACCTAGTTAACGTCTGGTCTAGGCCTATACTATTGAAGGTATTATTCCAATGCGCAGAGCCTATTGGGATAATAGGAACTACACTACAGTACCACAATGCAGCCAGACAGGTTCCAAAGTACGCAAATCCACAGCCATTCAGGGAATGTCACCCAGCATGCATGTAACAACTGCACGTCTGACAGACACATGCAACTAATGATTGTCCACTTATCCTCACAGGTGGCGCTGAAAGCAGCGACAGTGAAAGGCTGCAAATAGATGAGGAGGCCCAGGAGGAGGATTTTCCACCACAAACCCAGGCACCAGCCCCTGCCGCTGCTACAACACCAGCAGCCAGGCCCCCCACCATTGTGCCCCCTGCATCTGGCGGACCACCGACAGCCACAGCCAGGCCCGCCACTATTGTGCCCCCTGCATCTGGTGGACCACCGACAGCCACAGCCAGGCCCGCCACCATTGTGCCCCCTGCATCTGGCGGACCACCGACAGCCACAGCCAGGCCCGCCACTATTGTGCCCCCTGCATCTGGCGGACCAGCAACGCCTGCTGTGACACCACCAGCAGCTGGTGCTACAACATCTGGGCCTGCGACAGCGCCAACACAGTGGCCAGCCACAGTGACAGGCCAGCTGAGCAGGCATGGGAGGTCTCGCCAGCACACCACTGCTGCAATCAGCAGGAGGGGCAATGGACAGAGTCTTGCTTGTATGAGCGTCGAAAGACGCATGTTAAGAATACATCAGCGCCAGGCACGGCAGCAAGGTGCCATTCAGCTCCAGCTCCACAAGATTGGGCGCAATGTGGCCGGAGTGGGAGACCGCATGGACCGCATGACGGCGGCCATGGCAGGTATGGGAGACCGCATGGACAACATGACTGCAGCCATGGCAGGTGTGGGGGAGGGAATGGCCCGCATGACTGCAGCCATGGAGGCCAATACCGCTGCGATGACTAAGCAGCGCAGTGCAGCACGCCGGCGCCACCACCAGCTCATGAGCCGGCTGGCCTCCTACAGCAGGTCCAATTATGTGGCAGCGAATGCCACTTCACAGTTGTCGCGGCGGTCACTAGTACAGCAGCACCAACTCGTACAGTGCTGTGAGGACATGACCAGGGTCCTGGAGCACCTCACCACGGCGGTTACGGCACTACACCCTCCTGCTCTACCTGCCACTGTTGGGGGTGATGATGGCAGTGAGGGGGCATCCAGCATCAGCAGCCACTCTGCCACACTAGTCCCGCCACTCAGGCGCAGCACCAGGGCAACGCCAGGTACAGGTGCCCCGGAAGAGGATGAGCCTCAGAGGCGCTTGGGCGGAACGCGCGTGAGGCGCAATTGACTCATTTAGACAATAACAGGCACAGGCTGACTCTAAGCCTGCCCTGTCCTTTGACACTGCAGTATGAAGTAATACTGTTAGTAGAAAATAGTTGTACTGGTGACATTTTTTGTGAATGAAACAAATATATTTATTTTGCAGCACACATTAGCGTTGTGTCATCATTACATTTTGCATGCAATTGTGATTTGTGGGGTGAGGGAAGAGGGTGGCCTAGAAACTGTTCACTGTGATGTGGTTACGACGTCTGTGGCCTTCAGCTGGGTTCTCCCCGCGTGCAGGTGGCCGGTCGTCCGCTTCAGATTCACTGCCAGAGATGTCAACAGGTATCCGGCGCTTGGTTGCAATGTTATGTAGTATTGCGCAGACAGCCACAATGCGGCAGCACACTGCAGGACTGTAATACATGGCCCCACCTGTCTTGTGCAGTATGCGGAACCTGCTCTTGAGCAGGCAAAATGTCCTTTCTATGCAATTCCTTGTCCGTATGTGTGCAACATTGTAGCGCCGTTGCTGGGGTGTGGCAGGGTTGAGGTAAGGGGTCAGGAGGTATTCACGTAGGGCGTAGCCACTGTCACCTGAATGAGAGGAGCAGATGGTGATTGCCTGTGCTGCGCAGTTACTTCATAGCAATGTGACATTGTCGACAAAGTGTACTTACCAAGTAGGTGTCCTTCCCCAAACTCTCCCCTGAGCAGTCGTGTGTGGAGGCCGCTGTGCCGGAATATAACGGAGTCATGGGCACTCCCTGGGTACTGGGGGACAATGTCAGTGATGTAGGTCTTAGCATTGCAGACCATCTGTATGTTGAGGGAGTGGTAGGACTTTCTATTGCGGAACATATACTCCGTGGCAGCTGGTGGGCAGATGGCGACGTGGGTACAGTCTATGCATCCGAGTACATGGGGAAAATGGGCTACATTGTAGAATTGTAGCTTTGTCAAGTCCAATTCCTGTTGGCTCGTGGGAAATGTGATGTGACGGTGTAGCTGGGTGAGCATGGCGTCAACGAAAGTGTGGAGGCAGCGTGACATGGTGGGCTGGGATATCCCCCCAGCAGCCGCTACTATCCCCTGGAAACTCCCGGAGGCCAGGAGGTGCAGGCTACACAATACCTGCACATGTGTAGGCACCGCATTGGTTCGCCTTGTTGGGTGCTGCATCAGGGGGTCAAGGTCATGTATTAGCTGGATTATCATTTCCCCATTCAGCCTGTATTTTGCAAATATCTGCTCTCTGGTTTGGCCCAGCAAGGTGACCGCTGGCGGAAAATCCTGTCCTGGATCCTGCGTCTCCTCCTTGCTGCTCGCTGTAGCCTTCGGCGCCTCACCACCATGTACATTCCTGACATTGTGGAACTCCTAATGCTGCTGCTGAATGTCCTTATGTGTGATTGGTCAGGCCTGAACCTGTTGGTGATTGGCCAACGGTTTTTCAAATGTAATTAGTTCATGGCTTTTATGGTTACCAACTGCTTTGAGTTGTCCTTAATTTGCGCCGCGCAAACAGCGATTTTTGGGTTTTTCGCTATTAGCGATTTTTCATGAATGCCGATTGAGAATATATTGCGATTTCGCTATTTATTTCGCAGAATCCGTGGTTTGTCGCTTTTTCCGATTCGCTAATGCTCGCCTACCGGGAATCTGCGAATTTTATTGCGAATTCGCTATTATGTGTTAGCGAATTCGCTATTTTGTTGTTGAATGCCAATTACGTAAATTGCGCCCGCAATTGCATTTTCGCAGCGATTGCGGGCGCAATTTTACTTCATGAATCAGGCTGATAGCGCATTGTACCTGTCAGTGTACTATGTGACAATGTATTTACAGCTAAGTGAACATCATGGGCATCAGTGGTATAGCTAGAAGGTCAAGACCACAAGTCGGTTGTCCGCACCTCTAACTCAAAGATTACTCCCCGTGCCAGCTGCCAGTGTGATTGTTTACATGCCATGGGGCCTAAGGTGATACCAAAGGGGATGATGGATGAAGCGTTTGAGCAAATCAAACACTCACCCCCAGTCAACTCATCTGGGTTTAATCCATCATCATTCTTTAGCTCACTCCACCACCCCAGTTCAGACATGGCCAAATGCAAATCAGTCTGACCCTGTGCCTCATTGGAACAGGTCAGCCCGAACTGTCTTCAATGGACCGGAAACAAGCACCCTGGAAATGGTTTTGGGTTATTATTCCTCATCAGAGAGGCTATCTTGAATCCAGTGGCAAAGTGAGCAAGGGACCCACGTCTGGGTATACCCTGCCAACTTAGGGCAAACAAAGTGATACCAAATGGGATGATGGACGGAGCGTTTGAGCAAATCAAACACTTACCCCCAGTCAACTGATCTGGGTTTAATCCATCATCATTCTTTAGCTCACTCCACCACCTCAGTACAGACAAGGCCATATGCAAATCAGTATGACCCTATTGCTCATGGAAATAGTTCAGCCCGAACTGCGAAGCCATGTCTTCCCTGGACCGGAAACAAGCATCCTGGTACCAGTTTTGGGTTCATCATCATTCTTTAACTCACTTTACCAACTCATTTCAGACATGGCTAATGCAAATCCGTCCATCATCCCCTTTGGTATTGCTTTGCTTGCCCTAATTTGGCAGGGTATGCCCAGACGTGTGCCCCTTGCTCACTTTGCCACTGGACTCTGAAATCTGTAGCGATCTGCTGGCGGGAGGGTGGAAAGTTATGTCAGTTGGAAAGGTTTGAAAATGTTGAACCAATGAAAATGTGTCTTTGGTTTTTAATTATTGTGTCAAGGAATTTGATTTGTTTTTAATGTGTATATATGTGTAAATTGAGAGGGAAAATGTGCCATTTGTTTGGTTCTGCTGCACGCACTGAAGCAGAGAGATTCTGTCTGAGACTATCTGCTGTGTGTATGGCATTTTTCTTAATCTTCCAATAAGTTTGAAAGGTGAGTTGATAATTTGTAAGGGACTGTATGTTTTGCATTTTATTTTTAGTAATAGTAATGTGTTTATTCCTGTCAAGTTTGTAGAATTATTTTCTGAGTTTGTCTGCATTTGGTATAACTATTGTGATAACATCATTTGGTAAGTTGATGTGTTTAGTTAGTCATCTTTGTTTAATAATGTGCAGTACTAAAAAATGTAGAATGTTTGCAGTCACTTTTTTAGTTGTAGAATACTTAATAGTGTTGCTTGTTAAGAATTAGGTGTGTGTTCTAAATGTACAAGTTTGTAGTCAGTATACATAGAGTGCTGTATATACTCTTGGACAGATTTAGAAGACACTTGGATATCTATCTTGTTTTATTGTGTCTCATTTTTGGATGTAATGTTGGTAAAAAAATATTAGTGCAAATTGAAAATGTATTTGCAAAATGAGTCAGGATTGCCTACTGAAACTTAGTGGTTATATACATGGAATGTTTTTAGTCACTAAAATGTTTTAGTGTGGTAAATGTGTTTTGGTGAAATGTATGGTTTACAATTTTTTTGTCTAAAATCACACTGAGTGTCTGTGTAAATTAAAGATTTACACTAGCTCCTTTTTTTTCTCACAGTGTATCTCTCTGTGCTCTCTATTCTGATATTTTACTTTATTTCCTTATTTTAATTTGTCTTTCTTCACAGTGCCATTTTTTCGTACTCACTCTTGTCCTTTTAGTCCCCCTCTGTCCTTATTGTGTCCTTCTGTCTCCTAACAGTGTCCCTTCTTTTGATAGTCTTTTCTTTGATCTCTTAATCCTCCCTCTCTCAGCATATCTCTCTCCTAATATTTTTCACTCAGTATACATAGACTGTTGCATACACTGTTGAGCAGATTTACAAGCCTCTTGGGCCTTTTATAGTGTATCTTGTGACCTCTTATTTCTTCCTCTCTCATCATATCTCTCTCCTAATTATTTTCACTCAGTATACTTAGACTGCTGTATACAATGTTGGGCAGATTTACAAGCCCCTTGGGCCTCTTTTTTGTTCTATTGTGTTTCATTTTTTAATGTAATGTGGCCCAAAAAAATAATGGTGCAAATTGGACATGTATTTGCAAAATTAGACAGGATTGTTTATTGCAATGTAGTGGTCATATATAAGGAATGTGTTTAGTCGCTAAAATGTTTTAGTGTGGTAATTTTGGTGAAATGTATGGTTTATTTTTTTTGTCTAAAATCACACTTAGTGTCTGTGAAAATTACAGATTTACACTTGCTTCTTTTTCTATAATCTCCACTGTTTCTCATACAGCCTATCTCTCTCTGCTTATTGTGTTCTCTCCATTCTGATATTTTACTTTATTTCCTTATTTTAATCTGTCTTTGATGACAGTGACGCTTTTTCTCATACTCCCTCCTGTTCATTTAGTCCCCCTCTGTCCTTATTGTCTCCTTCTGTCTCCTAATAGTGCCCCTTCTTTTTTTAGTCTCTCCTGTGACATCTTATTCCTCTCTTTCTCATCATATGTCTCACTTAATAATTTTCCAGTTAGTATACATTGACTGCTGCATACATTCTTGGGCAGATTTACAACTGGGCAGTTTTACAAGCCTCTTGGGTCTCTTTCTTGTTCTATTATATTTCATTTTTGAATGTAATGTGGCCCAAAAAAATAATGGTGCAAATTAGAAATGTATTTGCAAAATGAGTCAGGATTGTCCACTGAAATGTACTGGTCATATACATGGAATGTGTTTATTAAATAAAATGTTTTACTGTGCTAAATGTGTTTTGGTGAAATGTATGGTTTAAGTTGTTCTGTAAATTAAAGAATTACAGTTGCACCTTTTTTCATACTGTTTGCTGTCTCTCTCTCAGTCTACCTCACTTTGCTCATAGTGTCCCCTCTCTTTTGATATTTCCCTTCTTTCCTTCATTTAATATGTCTTTGTGGACAGTGCCATTTTTTCTCATACTCCCTCCTGTTCTTTTAGTCCCCCTCTGTCCTTATTGCCTCCTTCTGTTTCCTAATTGTGCCCCTTCTTTTTTTAGTCTCTCCTCTGACATCTTATTCCTCTCTTTCTTATCATATGTCGCTCTTAAAAATTGTCCAATCAGTATATAAAGACTACTGTATATATTATTGGGCAGATTTTCAAGCCTCTTGGGTCTCTTTCTTGTTCTATTGTGTTTCATTTTTGGATGTAATGTGGCCTAAAAAATAATGGTCCTAACTAGAAATGTATTTTCAAAATGTGTCAGGATTGTCTACTGAAATGTACTGGTCATACACAAGGAATGGGTTTAGTTAACAAAATGTTTTAGTGTGGTAAATGTGTTTTGGTGAAATGTATGGTTTACATTTTTCTGCCTAGAATCATGAGCGTCTGTGTAAATTAAAGAATGACACTGGCACCTTTTTTCATAATGTTTGCTTTCTCTCTCACAGTCTACCTCACTTCGCTTATCGTGTCCCCTCTCCTGATATTTCCCTTCTTTCCTTCTTTTAATTTGTCTTTGTTGACAGTGCCACTTTTTCTCATACTTCCTCCTGTTATTTCAGTCCCCCTCTGTCCTTATTGTCTCCTTCTGTTTCCTAATAGTGCCACTTCTTTTTATCGTCTCTCCTCTGACATCTTATTCCTCTCTTTCTTATCATGTGTCTCTCTTAATAATTTTCCAGTCAGTATATATAGACTGCTGGATATATCCTTGGGGAGATTTACAAGCCTCTTGGGTCTCTTTCTTGTTATATTGTGTTTAATTTGTGGATGTAATTTGGCCCCAAAAAATAATGGTGCAAATTGTAAATGTATTTTCAAAATGTGTCAGGATTGTCTACTGAAATGTACTGGTCATACACAAGGAATGGGTTTAGTTAATAAAATGTTTTAGTGTGGTAAATGTGTTTTGGTGAAATGTATAGTTTACATTTTTCTGTCTAGAATCACACTGAGTGTCTGTGTAAATTAAAGAATTACACTGGCACCTTTTTTCATAATGTTTGCTTTCTCTCTCACAGTCTACCTCACTTCGCTTATCATGTCCCCTCTCCTGATATTTCCCTTCTTTCCTTCTTTTAATTTGTCTTTGGTAACAGTGCCGCTTTTTCTCAGTCCCCCTCTGTCCTTATTGTCTCCTTCTGTTTCCTAATAGTGCCCCATCTTTTTTTAGTGTCTCCTCTGACAACTTATTCCTCTCTTTCTCATCATATATTTCTCTTAATAATTTTCCAGTCAGTATAAATAGACTGCTGAATATATTCATGGGCAGATTTACTAAGCCTCTTGGGTCTCTTTCTTGTTCTATTGTGTTTCATTTTTGGATGTAATGTGGCCTAACAAAATAATGGTGCAAATTGGAAATGTATTTTCAAAATTAGTCAGGATTGTCTACTGAAATGTACTGGTCATATACATGGAATATGTTTAGTTAATAAAATGTTTTAGTGCGTAAATGTGTTTTAGTGAAATGTATGGTTTACAGTTTTCTGTCTAGAATCACACTGAGCGTCTGTGTAAATTAAAGAATTACACTTGCACCTTTTTTCATACTGTTTCCTGTCTCTCTCTCAGTCTACCTCACTTTGCTCATAGTGTCCCCTCTCTTTTGATATTTCCCTTCTTTCCTTCTTTTATTTATCTTTGTTGAAAGTGCCACTTTTTCTCATACTTCATCCTGTCCTTTTAGTCCCCCTCTGTCCTTAATGTCTGCTTCTGTTTCCTAATAGAGTCCCTTCTTTTTTTTGTCTCTCCTCTGACATCTTATTCCTCTCTTTCTCATCATATGTCTCTCTTAATAGTTTTCCAGTCAGTGTACATAGACTGCTGGATATATTCTTGGGGAGATTTACAAGCCTCTTGGGTCTCTTTCTTGTTCTATTGTGTTTCATTTATGGATGTAATGTGGCCCAAAAAAATAATGGTCCAAACTGGAAATGTATTTTGAAAATGTGTCAGGATTGTCTACTGAAATGTACTGGTCATATACAAGGAATGGGTTTAGTTAACAAAATATTTTAGTGTGGTAAATGTGTTTTGGTGAAATGTATAGTTTAAATTTTTCTGTCTAGAATCACACTGAGCGTCTGTGTAAATTAAAGAATTACACTTGCACGTTTTTTCATAATGTTTGCTGTCTCTCTCACAGTCTACCTCACTTCGCTCATAGTGTCCCCTCTCCTGATATTTCCCTTCTTTCCTTCTTTTAATTTGTCTTTGTTGACAGTGCCACTTTTTCTCATACTTCCTCCTGTTCTTTCAGTCCCCCTCTGTCCTTATTGTCTCCTTCTGTTTCCTAATAGTGCCCCTTCTTTTTATTGTCTCTCCTCTGACATCTTATTCCTCTCTTTCTTATCATGTGTCTCTCTTAATAATTTTCCAGTCAGTATATATAGACTGCTGGATATATTTTTGGGCAGATTTACAAGCCTCTTGGGTCTCTTTCTTGTTCTATTGTGTTTAATTTCTGGATGTAATTTGGCCCCAAAAAATAATGGTGCAAATTGGAAATGTATTTGCAAAATGAGTAGGGATAGCCTACTGAAATGTACTGGTCATATACATGGAATGTGTTTAGTTAATAAAATGTTTTAGTGTGGTAAATGTGTTTTGGTGAAAAGTATAATTTACATTTTTCTGTCTAGAATCACACTGAGCGTCTGTGTAAATTAAAGAATTACACTTGCACCTTTTTCATAATGTTTGCTGTCTCTCTCACATTCTACCTCACTTCGCGTATCGTGCCCCTCTCCTAATATTTCCCTTCTTTCCTTCTTTTAATTTGTCTTTGGTGACAGTGCCGCTTTTTCTCATACTCCCTCCTGTTCTTTTAGTCCCCCTCTGTCCTTATTGTCTCCTTCTGTTTCCTAATAGTGCCCCTTCTTTTTTTAGTGTCTCCTCTGACAACTTATTTCTTTCTTTCTCATCATATATTTCTCTTAATAATTTTCCAGTCAGTATATATAGACTGTTGCATATATTCCTGGGCAGATTTACAAGCCTCTTGGGTATCTTTCTTGTTCTACTGTGTTTAATTTTTGGATGTAATGTGGCCCAAAAAAATAATGGTGCAAATTGGAAATGTATTTGCAAAATGACTCAGGATTGTCTACTGAAATGTACTGGTCATATACATGGAATGTGTTTAGTTAATAAAATGTTTTAGTGTGGTAAATGTGTTTTGGTGAAATGTATGGTTTAAATGTTTCTGTCTAGAATAACACTGAGCATCTGTGTAAATTAAAGAATTACACTTGCACCTTTTTTCATAATGTTTGCGGTCTCTCTCACAGTCTACCTCACTTTGCTTATAGTGTCCCCTCTCTGCTGATATTTCCCTTCTTTCCTTCTTTTATTTGTCTTTGTTGGCAGTGCCACTTTTTCTCATACTTCCTCCTGTTCTTTTAGTCTCCCTCTGTCCTTATTGTCTCCTTTTGTTTCCTAGTAGTGCACCTTCTTTTTTTAGTCTCTCCTCTGACATCTTATTCCTCTCTTTCTTATCATATGTCTCTCTTAATAATTTTCCAGTCAGTATATATAGACTGCTGCATATATTCTTGGGCAGATTTACAAGCCTCTTGGGTCTCTTTCTTGTTCTATTGTGTTTCATTTTTTGATGTAATGTGGCCCAAAACAATAATGGTGCAAAATGGAAATGTATTTGCAAAATGAGTCAGGATTGTCTACTGAAATGTACTGGACATATACATGGAATGTGTTTAGTTAATAAAATGTTTTAGGGTGGCAAATTAGATTTGGTGAAATGTATGGTATACATTTTTCTGTCTAGAATCACACTGAGCGCCTGTGTAAATTAAAGAATTACACTTGCACCTTTTTCCAGAATGTCTGCTGTCTCTCTCTCAGTCCACCTCTCTCTGCTTATAGTGTTCCCTCTGTTCTGATATTTTCTTTTATTTCCTTATTTTAATTTGTCTTTCTTCACAGTGCCACTTCTTTTCATACTCCCTCCTGTGCTTTTAGTCTCCCTGTGTCCTTATTGTCTCCTTCTGTCTCCTAATAGTTTCCCTTCTTTTTATAGTCTATCCTCTGACATCGTATTCCTCTCTTTCTCATCATATGTCTTTCTTAAAAAAATTCCAGTCATTATACATAGACTGCTACTTACATTGTTGGGCAGGTTTACAAGCCTCTTGGGCCTCTTTCTTGTTGTATTGTGTCTTATTTTTGTATGTAATGTTGGCAATAAAGTAATGCAGGAAATTGGAAATGTGTCTGCTGCTTTGTGTATGCAAATGCTGGGGGATACCACCGGTACCACTCATGTGCACCCTCAATTATACCTGCACTCTGGGGGTCTGCAGGGGGCTCCCACATTAAAGAATACATGTCTTTCCGTGGCAAAATCACTGCTACGGAAAAGCATCTGCAGTGGTCTATCGTGACATGTCTGGTGGTGTGTATTAGACGCCGCCACTATATTAAACCCTTTCTGCACTGGTTGCAAGGCAAGCAGGGCAGAAAAGCGGTGGACGGTCTTTCAGACCGCTGTAAATTCTCCAGCCATGCAAATATGACGGGGGTCTTTCTGGTAGAGTTGGCGAGTGGATTGTCCCTGTCAGGCTGGCGGTACCCACCGCCAGCCTGGTAGGGGAAAGCTGCCCGCCATCCTAATGGTCCGTTAGTGTCTCTTTGTCCTTATTGTCTCGTCTGTTTCCTAATAGACCCACTTCTTTTTATACTCCCTTGTCTAACTACTTTTTATACCTCCCCCATCTCCTCATATTCTGTGTCTTTCTTCTAATACTCTCCCTTCTCTCCTCATACTGTCACCTTTCTCTTTATACTGCTCATTATCTCTTCATATTTTCCAGTCTTTTCATTCTATATTTATCCGTTTATACTGCAGTGTTTGCTCATATCCTCTTTTCTATTTATATTTCCTATTGTCTCATAGTCCTCTTTCTCTTGTTGTAAGTCCTTCTATTTTCATACTCTTATGTTTGTTGTCATAATATTTCCTCTCTTCTTATAAATTATATAATAGTGTATTTGATGTATTTATTTTTGTAAAGTGAAATATATTTTTTATTATAGATTGTTTTTATTACCACTGAAAAAGAACATCATGTCTACAAAAATAGCAATGAAGAAACAACGCAATAAAGCAGATTATTTGAAGTGATCTACAACATTTTCCTGAACAACAATGTGGTAAGAAAAAGAAAACAAGTCCTGGCAAGAAAAATAAGAGTTTTTTGCGAAGATTGTCAACCACTAATAGTAGTTTGTGCAAAGTAAAAAATACAATCACTGTTTCTACTACTAAGAGAAAATAGAAGAACCATGGATAGACTTCTGAAAAAAATGTAAATAGTAAAAGAAGAAAAAATCAATATAAGGAAATAAGGAAGGAGATGTTCTATAATACAATTTTGAAAAACGTAACTAAGTTAATAAAGAATTGTAAGAAGAAAACTGTATTGTATAAGAAGAGAACATGTATTGTGAATGTAGTTGAGAAAGCTTTTGAATTAAAAAATAAACTTTCTGTTTTAGTAATCAATAGAATTCTATCACTTGATAAGCCAATCCATTTAATGAAGAGCAAAATTAAATGGAGAAGAGTCCTTATTAGAAGTAATTTTTCTGAAGTCTGTTAGGGTGAATGGAAACATAGTTCAAGTTCTGAGCCTTTTTTTAATGAGGAGAGTTATTTTCAGAGTAATGTGTTGTTGCATGCAGTTGACACTACAGGTCGTGCTTATGAGGTAAAAAATTGTTGTCCTATTGAGAAAGAGAAAATTGTTCCTAGAAATATAGAAGAGGTGTTAGCTGATAAAGTATTAGGGAGAAGGCCTAAAGCTCCAGTGTACACTTGAAATTGCAGTAGTGTTTGCAGTGTACGGCAGGAATCTATTGATTTTTTAAGCAATTTCTTACGTAACTATACTAAGAAAAGTGTAAAACAAGAGATTAAGATGTTGCAAGGATTAGACCCTTGCAGAGTGAGAGAAAATACTGGTTTGCAAGGACATTCTTTGGCTTGTCTTCCAAAAAAAAGTATGTTGGGGCAGATTTATGTTAACTGGCGCATCCCGAGGGATGCGCCAGTTAACATGCGCCACAGTGCGCCACAGCTACGCCACCCATGGTGCGCCGCATTTATGATGCGGCGCACCATGGGGCAAAAACGGCAGAGATGCGTGACGCATCTGTGCCGGAAATGTGGCGCATTGCTGGAGTTGCGTCGCAAGCGCGACGCAGCTCCAGCAAGGCTCTGGGGGGGCCTATTCTTTCAATGCTGCCTCAAGCCTTACGCCTGCTTCAAGCAGGCGCAGGGTTTTGACGCAGCATTGCCCTGAAAGTGACTGAGTGAAATCTCATAGATTTCACTCAGCCACTTTCAGGAGGCATTCCTGCGCAGGAACGCCCCCCCTGCGCAGGAACGCCTCCTCATGGCGCAGTGCTGTACAACGTGACGCATCTCCTAGATGCGTCACGTTGTAAATAGGGTGCAGGGATGCGCCACGTTTCCGCGCCGTTGCGTCACGCAACGGCGGCGTAAACGTGGCGCAAGCCCTTCATAAATCTGCCCCGTAGTGTTTTCACCATTTCAGAATGTTGGCAGTACATCACACTGAAATGAGGAAATTAGTCAGAACGTTGTATTATGCAAAAAGTCCAGCTCTAACGTTAAAGAAGTTGAACAGTGCTCTTTTGCATGGATCTGTGTCAGATGTTAAGAACGTTTGTGATGAAATTCAGGTTAGTTACTTTGGTGCAGAAGAAGAAGATAGTGCAGAAATTGAGATGTTAGTAGAAGGAAATATAGAAGAGAATGTACAACATTGTAGTACAGAAAAAATTGAGCAACAAATTACAAAGTTTAAGGTGATTTCAGGTGAAACACCAAATTATTCTTGTATTTGTTGTCGACGCACTCATTATAGAAATCAGACTAGGAATGTTGATTTGTATTTAAAATGTGAAAAGGAAAATAATAAGGAGTGGATCGAATGTGTAACTTATTTTTTGGTAGAGAATACTTTTGATTTGGGTTGTGATCAGTGTATTTGTAAATATTGTTATAACAAATTTGACGAAAATAAAATGCCTGCTAGAGCTGTGCATAATAATTTTGAGTTGATAAAAATTCCTTCTGAACTGTTGGATTTAAATACCTATGAGTCTATTCTTATTCAATGTGTGCATCCTTTTCAGGCTATTGTTCGTATGGAGCCTAACACAGGAAATTGCCTCCTTCAGATTTACAAAGAGGATTAAAGGGAAGAGTTGTATATTTGCCATTAGATTTAAAGAAAAATATTGAAACAGTTGGTGTAGAAAATGTAGAAGATGGACCTTTAGTTATTCTTGTTAATGGCGTACCTACAAAGAATAAGAAAATCTGGCAGGAATTAGTGGATGTTAGGAAAGTAAAAAAGGCAACGTTGTATCTGATGAAAAATAATCAATATCATAAAGACGTGTTTATGAATGAAGAAGAAATAACTGTAGAAGAAGATAGGGGTATATTATCAAGGGGTTTATCTCCGCTTTTTTGGCTTTAAAAGCCAAGAAAGCGGAGATAAAATTATCTCCCTATTACCAAGCTGTCGCTAACACCAGTTAGTGACAGCTAATAGGAGATAGCAACCATCTTGGGCCCCGCTTTGCATGTCAGTGATATTTATCACTAATGACATGCAAAGTGGGCGTGCCAAGATGTTAGCGACTGGAAACAGTGGCTAACATCGCTATCTCCTATTACCAACTTTTGGAGATATTCGCGCTAAGCGCGAATATCTCCAAAAGCTAACACCTGCCCTGAGCAGTTCTTCACCATGTTATCCAATGGGAGGTGGATAACATGGCTAAGAGCATTTGCTCGATAATGCATGAATATCGCTGACTTTTCAGCGATATTCATGCATTGCGGCAGTTTTTTATCGCATTTGCGATAAACCTTGCTAATAGCAAGGTTTATCTGCGATAAAAATCGCCGATGTGCGGCGATAATTTTTGTCTCTAAACAAGTTAGAGACAAAAATTATCGCTAGTTGTTGGTAATATACCCCATAGTGACTTGCCATCTGGACAAATTGAAAAAATTGATGTCTCCAGAACTGAAGAAATATATGAACATTATAGTGTTCATCCACCGCATTCCAAAGAAGTAATGCGAAATACTATAGAGTTATTCCAAATGAAAGAAGCAAAGGGAAGTCCCATTAGTGTATGGGAAAAAAGCTTGGAAGCTTATTGTTTCCCTCATTTGGTTCCTACAGGAAAAGGAGGACGATATGATGACCGACCGGTGGAGATTCCTGCATCTGAATACCGGACATTAAGATTGTATGCAGAAGATACAAGATTTCGACAAGGTATTCCGTATTTGTTTCATCATTTGTTTGAGAGTGATTTGTCTGGACTTTCTTATGCAGTAAACCATATATTAAAAACAGGTGTACATCTGCAAAATGTTTCGGCATAGGAATTTATGGATAAAGTACACCAGAAAAATGATGTTTTGGAATCTCAGCTGATCAATCTCATGGCATGTCAGCGTGGTACTAATGAGTACCGGTATCATCGTCATGGAGAACTTAAATGTATGTTAAGGAACTTTGGAACTCCTACATGGTTCCTTACTCTAAGCTGTTCTGATTATGTTTGGGATGATTTACTTCAATTTCTTCGAGAGACAAATCCAAATATAATAAATATTGAATACAAGACACCTGGATAATTGTGCTCTTTGGATCCAGTAAATGTATGCAGGTATTTCAATCATAGATTTGAAGCTATGATGTCTTTTATCACCAATAAAAAAAAATCCTCCTCTTGGAGAGGTTGTGGACTTCTTTTGGAGAAAGGAGTATCAAGTACGAGGTGCTCCTCACATACACATGCTACTATGGATCAAAGAAACTCAGATGATATTGTGATGTCTTTTATTGAAGAATACGCTACATGTGATATACCCAAAAGCACACAGGATAAGGACTTAAGACAGCAGGTCTTCCGATTCCAAAGCCATTGCTGTGGGAAATACTGTCGTCGAAAGTACAAATCAAAAGACGAATTCTACACCAAATGCCGTTTTGGATTTCCGCGACCAGTAATATTGAAAGGAAGAGTGAACAGTTTTATGTCATCTTTGTGACATACTATCACAAGAAAGTCTCCTAAAAATACCTTCAACTTAAGAAGAAATGAAGAGTCAAAATACATGAATGACTATAACCCAGTCATTTTGTCTATGTGGAATGCTAACATGAATATTCAACATGTTGCAGATAATTCCATTGCTGTTGCTCGATATGTAACATCGTACATAACGAAATCAGAAAACACAGAATTGAAGGAAATGTGGGAAGAGATTTCTACGAGAAGAGTCTAGTAAGAAATTATATACTTACAGTTTGAAGATGTTATCTCATCGAGAAATTGGAGCGTATGAATGCTCGGATCGCTTATCATCTGCAAGTCTATACTCCAAATCTAGAAGAATCATTTGGGTGAGTCTAGATCTTGCTACAACACGAAACCGAGTACCTAAATCTGTACTAGAAATTGAATATTTAGCTGAAAAGGATCCAGAAAGTACAGATATTGTGAAAACAAATATGTTGGATACTTTTTTTTCCAAACAGAAGTCACCATCTGGAGAACATTTGTCTCTATGAAGTGCTCGAAAACTATATTTTTATACGGAATATTAGAGAAAACATCAATAATGGTATATATGCCGTGACTTGTTCTGAAGGATGTTTGGCAAAACAAAGAAAAGGGCATTTGAATAATCACAGTAACTGAGTTGCGAAACTCCTGACAAAAGGCAATTTTACTACTTAGCTCTTTTGCAACTTTTCAAGCCATGGCGTTCAGAATTGGAATTACTTGGAGATTTTGACAGCTATGAAGATTCTTTCAATGCAACTATAGATAGTATAGAATGTCCTGTTTTTGCTATTTATGTGAAAATGTTGATTGATGATAACAAGAAACTACAATTGCAGCTGAAATTGCTAGAGACAGTTCTTAAGGCGTTTAACTGCAACACATTAACTACTTTGAAATTGGTAAGGTGAATAGATATTTTGTACTTTTTTTAGTACTGCATTTTATTAAAATAGCCCTAGTTTTTTTCTATTGTGATAAAAAGTGACTGGTTTGACAATGTAAGAAAAAATTAAAACTAAAAATTCATATAAGCAATTTCATTGATATAATCATATAAAGTAGTTGAGAATGGTGTTTGTATAATATTTTTTAAATAGAAAAATAGTTGATAAACCTAGTTTTGAATTATGTATTAGGAAAAATGATAAAATGAAGTGTTAATCTTTTTCTACAAAGAAATAACAACATTAAAAAATGTACTATGGAAGAACAGATCAATATGGAAATTAGTTTTGAAATTAGTAACACTTTGATTGAAGATCTAAATATACCTTTCATGGGCAGCGAGAAGTCACCTGCGATTTATTTGACAAAACATTGGATGATGATTTTGCTCAAGCATTAGACGACATTGAGTTTCATGAAATGACTTTTGAAATTGATCATCCAGAAAATGAAATTTCAGACGAAATGATGTTAGAAGCTCTATTAAATTATGAAATGTGACAGGAATAAATTTAAGATTTAAAATTAAAACTGGTTTGATAGAATTGTAATGATTCAGGTAGTATCTAAGTACTCATGGTGGAAAGTGAACCTTAGGACATGTACTGCTTCAAATTTCTATTGATTATGTACACACTCTTCAATGTACTAGCAACGTTGTGTTTTATAGGTTTTATTACCAGGTCTATATTCCTCTGTCTCTCTCTCTCTGTCTCCCTCATTCTCCCTTTCTGTTTGTCTCTCATAATTTTCTTCTTTCTCTGTCTCCCTTCATCTATCTGTTTCCCTCCTTCTGTCTGTCATCCTCTATGTTCATCTCTATCTGACCATGTCTTCCTCCCTCTGTCTCCCTCTCTGTATCTCTATCTCTGTCTGTCTCTATCTCTCTGTCTCTGTGTCTGTATCTATCTGTATCTGGCTGTCTCTGTTTTTCTCTCTTTCACCTTCCTTCTCTCTGTCTCTCTGTTTGTCTATCTCCCTCTCTCTCTGTCTATTTCTTTCTCCCTTCATCTTTCTCTCTGTTTACCTTTCTCTTGCGTGCTCTCTAACTCTCTCTTACTCTCTTTCCGTCTGTGTCACTCACTCTCTCTACCTCCCTCTCTCTCTGTTGCTATAAGGTGGCAGAGAGGGAACCCAGCATGTTTTGCAATTTTCTTCCAGCAAGAAATCCTCCCTTAAACCCAAGTGAAGTTGAGTTTGAAACTGGTTTCTACCTTGAAAGGGGTTTACTAGACCCTTTGAAAGAGCAAATATCTGGCGTGTAGAGCACTAATACAAGAAAAGCAAAGCCTTGATGCATATGCAGAGCATTTCTTCAATAGGGTTTACTCTTGCTAAATTGTGCACAGTTTTAACTTACTACACAACATGAATATTCTACATCAATAAATAAGAGAGCAAGCAGAGAGACCGTGTCTTGAATTTTCAGAAAGCAGCCATGGAATGTGTCTGAAGTTGTTCTATGCAGAATTGCTCTGGTGTGCACTAAAAGTGAAGATAAACTATGAACGCATGGACAGACATTTTTAACTTGGCATGCATACTATACATCCAGCTTCTCTGCAAGAAGCTTTCCTGACTTTGCTGAGCGGTGGTAGTTGAGGCCTAAGTTAAGGCTTTGTTTTGCAAGTACGAGACACTGAAGGAATTTCCACAAAAGGAATTGTAGTGCCCTCATTTACACTAGAAGCTTTTAGTGAACGTTTTTTGTAGTTGATAGACAGGCGGAATTTCACTTCTTCTAGCATGGGGATGACAGCTGTCAGAACTGCTGCACTTCACAGGTGTTTTATAGACCATAGAGTAGAGTGTCAAGGAATGCCTCTTAATTAGCAGCCGTTATGTGCTAAGTGTCTGCGACACAACCACTATTTGTTGATAACACAGTACTGTGTCGCGACACATAATTTGGAAAGCTCTGCCTTAGACCATGGACTGCTTTAAACTGTATAGACTATGTATGCAATCTTCTATGTACCTACAAACTAGTCCTTTATACATTGAATTCTTCAGTCTGTATCATTAGACTTTCAGCAATCACTCTCAGTCTACTGTTTCAGATACGGCACATTCTTCTCTTTTTCATTTGACGTATGGAAGTGCAGCAGAAAGGCCTATTGTGCTTCCCTACCGCACAATCTCATTATTGAGGCGTTATGTCAGTAGCCAAGTATTCATAGTGCAAAGTGGGCCTTAGAGCAAAAAGTACTTCAAACCCCTATAAACTATGTACACACTGTTCTATGCACCTGCAAATTTGCCTTTTAATTTTTGAATTCTACAGTTTCTATCCTTACTTTTTCACCAAACACACTGTCAATTTTGGTATACTTTTATAGTGACTCATTGATCATTGTGCAGTAAGGTATTCACTACATTAAACCCATAATCAGTAGATGGACAATAAGTAGTAGATCCACAAACATATGCCAGTTATTGTGCAGTGTAACTTCAACAACATGCATGCACAATATTTACAATGTGTTGCACTATGGAGCAGAAATGTAATATATGCACATAAATATGTTACAAATCTATGCTTTCCTCAGAACTTCTGGTGAAACTGGCAGGGTGAATTTATAAGTATGTGTTTTAATGCAGTGAATGGATTAGTACCTACTGATGAATGGGTCACTACAACAGTGCAATAGCAGTGACGACAGAGTGCTTGGTGAAAGTATGAGGAAACAGACTGGAGAATTGAAGTTGTGAAAGGCAAGTGTGCAGGTGGATAGAAAACTGCATACCTTTGTAGAATTCGAAACCAGTTACTCCTTATGACTATGGAAAATGACTCAGGCTCTTATACTAAAATGCAGTATAAAATATAGAATATGTCTATTCACCTTAACCCTTCCAAACTAGTAAATGTATTTTACTAAAATGCACGGGATAGTGTTGCTTGTCTAGAATAACACTGTGAATCTGTGTGCATTTAGGTACCATTCTTATACTAGTTTTTGAATTCTTTATGTCTTTACACACACCAATACTTAAAGACCTATCCAGTACTCAACTTTTAACATAATTAGAAACTAGTCATTGCTTATATATGTCCAAAATAATCACAGCAACACCTATAGAACGCCCCTTCAACACAATGTATTGTGTATGATGTTGACATATTTACATAGAGAAGAAAAGCTACACACAGTAACTTATCCTGTCCTTGTAAATATGAAAGAGTATTTGAAAACACACTCTGTGACGTATTTTATGTTGAGCAATTTGGTCTCTTTTAATCCTGAAAGTCCCTGGTCTCTAGTAGCCAACCATGTCTTTCTACTGAATACCATACAGGTGTGTTGTCAAAAGCTGTTCTCAAGCCATGTCCCACTTTATACATCTCTGTAATAAAACTCCTGACACTTTTTGAATATATTTTCTGAGAGAGTGGGTCCCCAGAGACACTCAGTATGCATATTAACTTTATCATATATCTTTACACACATATGTACTCCGTCCACCTCTTGTTTCTTCAGCCGTGTAGAAGCCCATCCCATTGACCATTTTTTATAGTTACTTATAATTTTTTTTTTATAAATAATAAAAAAACGATGTATTATAAAATTAGCATCTGTGGAAGACAAGAAAAAATACAGTTACAATATATATTTTACAACACAGAATAATTTGTCAAACATTTCATTTGCCTTTTTGGCTGTTCTCA
Organism: Lissotriton helveticus; assembly: GCF_964261635.1. Lineage (NCBI taxonomy): Eukaryota > Metazoa > Chordata > Amphibia > Caudata > Salamandridae > Lissotriton > Lissotriton helveticus. Next base: position 128,989,944 of record NC_136059.1, on the reverse strand, counting down.
GAATATATTGAATTTCACTAGAAATAGTGATTTCAATTGTACTCATCACATAACAGCAGACAAAAAAAAGACAATCAATAAGATTATCTTAAAAAAAACATTCAACAGTCTCATTAACAATCTAAAAAAGTAGAAATAAAACATATTTTAAATGTTTTTTTCTAAAAGCAATTGCCAACCTAAATATGAAACAAGTCAAACAATGATAAAATAACAAAACATTATTATTCATTTTCACAACCACTGTAAATAATATTGTTCAGAAATATATACTGACAAAATATACAACAAAAAGTTCTTAATTGTTTTAGATACTTTTCCTCAAGGCCAAATAGTATTCGTGAAATGCTTTGTTATGAAGTTGTCTAATAGTAATCCTGAAAGGCCAAATTTTGTTCCTAAAACATTGGCTTTAAGAATATTAGGTAAGAATTTGGTAATTCCTTAGGCAAACGTTGTTTAAAAGCCAATTGTGCATCATTGCAATGTGTCCAACCTTTATCACATTTTAAATAAGCAGTATGATGTCCAGATGTTGTAGAAGGACCATCATGAAAAATAATTTCTATAGCTACAAAAGTTCTTCCTGATATTGATACTTGAGTAGCTACACACATTTTAATCAAAGTTTCCAATTTTCGTCTATCAGCTGTACAACGTTGCAACATTAAAATTCTATATTGTCCATATCTTTGTGTTAATAATCTTGATGACATTTCTGATTTACATTAGCTACACTCCATGCTTTGAGTTGCTCCTCTAACTAGGTTGTTAAAAGACACTGATTCACAGTCTGGTAAAGTCAAATATATAAATATTTCAGTGTCTATGTTAGTGCTACATGTAAACAAACATCTAATATCTATACCTTCATCTTCCAATACAACAAGCATATACATAAGAAATTCCTGACAATCTTGCTGAATATTCTGTGTAAATTGAGTACAATCAGAACATATGCCCAATACATTTCGAATATCAGAAACATTTTGTATTTTACTTTTATCACTACTACATTTCTCATAGCCAGAATACAACAACACAAAATCTTTTTTCCTGATTCTCAACAATTTGCTGTTGCAAACTTTCAGGAAAAAAGCAACATTGACAACTACATTAGCATAGCAGTTGACACCAGAATTATTTTCAAACTGATAACCAACAATCTCTTCAACAGTGTCCTTTTTCTTTTTGCTTGCAATCACAACTTTATCTTGTTTTTTTCTTTCTCTATTCCTTCACTACAGATATTCGCATATCTTCTGCTTTGACCTACAACACGCTTTTCAAATAATGGATATTGACCTAAATTCTCTTCTTAACATATTATACTCCTTCACACAATTTGCATCTGCACTAACTTTCTCACATCAAAATCAATCAAGTACAATCCAGATAAAGTTCTGACCCGAGACAAAGCAATATATGCCATACCCTCTTTAAACACGATACTTCCAATATTCACCAAAGCACTATCTACACTTAAACCTTGAGATTTATGAATGGTCACCGCATACGCCAAAGAAACAGGAAACTGTTTTCTGCGAACATATAAATCTTTTACAAGCAAAAACCGAGCTAAACAACGACTAAATTGTTGTAGTTCTCTATTTAGATAATTAACTAAAACAACAACTTTACCCATTGCTCCATTTACTAAACCTTTTTCCACATTCAAATTACGTCGTAAAATTACCCAACAGTTTATACATGCATATAGATTCTTTTCTAAACCAGCAGTTTTAGATATCGATTTTTCTAAAGAATCCAATAGTCTCTTCAACTTTTCTGTCAAAATAATAGTGATTCCTTCATGCTCTTTTTTATCAATAGCTTTCAACTTTATAATTTCTTCATTTTCCAACTTTAAAATGTCTTCATTGAATACGTAGTGTTGGCATTAAGCAGATTACAGATTTGTTTTCTGCAATTCTCATATATAATTTCTCAGGAATTATATTTCCATTTAGAAACAAATTGGAAAGTAATCATCTCTATAAAGCTTGTTTGCCATGTTCAGTCACTTTTCCAATTCTTATATCTTGAAGAATAGTTCCATAATCAGCATCATTTGCCTGTCGCATATTTTTATTAAGTTCCTTATATTCAAAAATGACCAAATGTTAACATTTCCATTTCCACAGACTTTCTGGTATCTTCATGCACAAGTGTTTTAAACACTGGCTGTCCTTTTACAGGAGTAAGTTGTAGTAGACCGGCATAACTATGACATGTTTTCATCCAAACAACACATTATAGGCTGTTTTAAGAATTTGCTGCTTTCGTAAATGCACAAAAGCAAGCATTAAGTTTGACACCATGCTTACCTCATCAATAATCAGAAGTTTCATTTTCTTAAGCACTCTTGAAACTTCACAAAAGCTTCTCCAGATAGCTTGTAATATTCCAATTTGTTTTCATGCTCCACAAGCAGCATCAGTAAATGATGCAATGTAATTCCTTTAATGTTGTGTGCTGCCAACCCAGTTGGAGCAGTTACAAAACAAGACAAATGAGACTCAGTTTTTTTCTGTAGGTATCTAGTGATTACTTTAATTAAGAAACGTTTTCCTGTTCCAGCTTGTCCACTCACATACATTTGGATTGGTTGAAACATTGTACATGTGCACTCTTTCTTTTCATGAAGTAACGCATGGTCAATATGTACTTTCACTTGTTGATATATTTCTTTCTGTTGAAGATTTAGTTGATCCTCCAAGTTTGCCAAGCCCATAATACCTTCTTGAACTTGATACATTGCTGTTTCCACCTCCTCCATTGCAATTGCTGCATCATTTTGAACAATTGGTTCTCCTAGTGGATCCTGACTTAACGGAGCAGAGGTTTGACTGTCTTTAGAACTGTCTCTAGCAATCTCACCTGCAATTATAGCTTCCTGCTCAATTTCGTCGTTCAACATTTTCACATAATTAGCAAAAACAGGACATTCTATAGTATCTTTAGTTACGTTGAACGAATCTTCATAGCTCTGAAAAACGTCAAGTAATTCTAATTCTGAACGCAACGGCTTGAAGAGTTGCAAAAGAGCTAAATAGTAAAATTCCCTTTTTCAGGAGTATCGCAACTTAGTTTTCGGTGATTAATCAAATGTCCTTTTTTGTCTCTGTTACACCAAACATCCTTCAGAACCAATCACAGCATTTATATTCCATTATTGATGTTTTCTGTAATATTCCGTTTAAAAGTATAGTTTTGCAGCACTTTATAGAGGCATATGTTCTCAAGATGATGACTTCTATTTGGATAATATGTATCAAACATATTTGTTTTCACAATATCTGTACTTTCGGGCTCTTTTTAAGCTAAATATTCAATTTCTTGTAAAGATGTAAGTACTCGATTTCGTGTTGCAGCAAAACCTAGACTCACCCAAATGATTCTTCTAGATTGGGAGTATAGACTTGCCGATGATAAGCGATGTGAGCATTCATACGCTCCGATTTCTCAATGAGATAACACCTTTAAACTGTTACTGTATAATTTTTTACTTAGACTCTTCTCGTGGGAAATCTCTTCCCACATTTCCTTCAATTCGGTCTTTTCTGATTTTGTTATGTAGGATGTTACATATCGAGCAACAACAATGGAATTGTCCGCAACGTATTGCATATCCATATTAGCATTCCACATGGACAGAATAACTCGATTATAATCATTAATATATTTTGACTCTTCACTTCTTCTGAAATTTTAGGTATTCTTTGGAGACTTTCTTGTCAAGGTATGTCACACAGCTGACATAAAACTGTTTACTCTTCCTTTGGATTTTACTGGAAGTGGAAAACCAAAATGACATTTGGTAAAAAACGTTTCCTTTGACTTGTACTTTCGATGACAGTATTTCCCACAACGATGGCTTTGAAATCGTAAGACTTGTTGTCTTAAGTTCTTTTCTTCTGTGCTTTTGGGTATAGCACATGTAGCATATTCTTCAATAAAGTATTATCTGAATCTGTTCCAAATTTGGGGGCATCTTTGATCCATATTAGCATATGTATATGAGGACCACCTCTTGCTTGATATTCCTTTCTCCAAAAGAAATCCACAACCTCTCCAAGAGGAGGATTTTATTTTTATTGGTAATAAAAGACATCATAGCTTCAAATATATGATTGAAATATCTGCATACATTAACTGGATCCAAAGATCACAATTCTTCAGGTGTCTTGCATTCAATATTTTCTATATTTTTGGATTTGCCGCTCGAAGAAATTGAAGTAAATCATCCCAAGCATAATCAGCACAGCTTAGAGTGAGGAAACATATCGGAGTTCCTAATTTCCTTAGCATACATTTAAGTTCTCCATGTCAACGGTACAAGTACTCATTTGTACCACGCTGACATGCCATGAGATTAATCAGCTGAGATTCCAAAACATTATCTTTATAGTGTACTTTATCCATAAATCCATTTACTGAAACATTATACAGATGTATACCTATTTTCAATATATGGTTGACTGCATAGGTAAGTCCAGACAAGTCACTCTCAAACAAAAAGTGAAACATATACGGAATAGAATACATTGTTGAAATCTTGGATCTTCTGCATAGAATCTTGATGTCCGGTACTCAGAATTCAGGAATCTGCACAAGTCATTCATCATAACGTCCTCCTTCTGTTGTAAACACCTGAGGGAAACAACGAGCTTCCAAGCTTTCTTCCCATACACTCAGGGGACTTCCCTTTGCTTCTTTCATTTGGAATAACACAATATGTCCAGTTGACGAGTGAGTATCTTCTTCTCCCACATACACATTTTTATAGTACTGATTATTTTTTACCAGATACAACATTGCCTTTTTCACTTTCCTAACATCCACTATTTCTTGCCAGATTTTGTTACTCTTAGTATGAACGCCATTATCTAGAAAAACTAGAGGTCCATCTTCTACATTTTGTTTCGAAATTTTTCTTTAAATCTAGAGGTAAATATACAACGCTACCCTTTAATCCTCTCTGTAAATCTTAAGGAGGCAATTTCACTGTCTTAGGCTCCATACGAACAATAGCCTGAAATAGACGCAGTACATGTTCTAATGCCTACTTTGCTGCATGAGTACTTGGGTACTGACTCAATGATTACAGTTCTGCAAGCACAGAGCCTGACTGAATTTATAAGTGGTTGACTTTTAGCGCAGTGACTGCATTAGCACATACTGCTGAATAAGTCACTATAATAGTGAAACAGCAGTGACAGAGTGTTTGCTGGAAGTGTAAGGATACAGAGTGGAGAATTGAAGATGTGAAAGATAAGTGTGGAGGTGGATAGGAGACTGCATGTATAGTGCATAGGGACTTGAAGCAGTTCATGTTCTAAGGCTTACTTTGCTCTATGAGTACTTGGGTACTGACTGAATGATTACAGTTCTGCAAAGACAGTGCCTCACTGAACTTATAAGTGCTTGAGTTTTAGCACAGTGAATGCATTAACACATACTACTGAAGTGGACACTACAATAGTGCAACAGCAGTGACAGAGTGTCTCGTGGAAGTGTAAGGATACAGAGTGGAGAATTGATGATGTGAAAGACAAGTGTGCAATGTGGATAAAAGAGTGCATGCATACAGCATACAGGTTTGAAGCAGTCCTTCTCCTATGGCCTACTTCACTACATGAGTACTTGGGTACTGAGAGTATGATTACAGTACTGTAAGGATAGTGTCTGAGTGAATCTAAAAGTGTTTGAGTTTTAGCGCACTGAATGATCAGTACATACCACTGAATGGGTCACTACAATAGTGAAACAGCATTGACAGAGTGTTTGCTGGCAATGTAAGGCTACATAGTGGAGAATTGATGATGTGAAAGACAAGTGTGCACGTGCATAAAAGAGTGCATGCATACAGCATTCAGGTTTGAAGCAGTCCTTCTCCTAGGGCCTACTTCACTACATGAGTACTTGGGTACTGAGTGAATGATTACAGTACTGTAACAAAAGTGTCTGAGTGAATCTATAAGTGTTTGAGGGTTTTTTTATGTGAAAGTTCATGATTTAATGTGAGTACATGAATGTATGGTAATTGCATAAGAGGCTTGGCTGTTTATTGCAGGAGTTTTGTTTCTCTTGTATGTTTCTTTATGTCTTCTTAAATACAGCATAAAAGAGCCCTTTAACTCCTCGTATTACCAATACTTGCTTCAATACATGAGGTGAACGAAAGACAGACAGCCTGATTCATGAAGGTAAATGCGTTTGCAAAAGGGCCAGATTCTCAGAATCTGGCCCTTTGCGAGTGCAATTTTTGCTTTTGGGATTCACAATCCCAAATGCAAAAATCGCTAATAAAGAATTAGCAAACATGCGAGGATTAGCATTTAAGGAATCTCTATTAGAGATTCCTTAAATGCTATTCATGACACATTTAAGAATTGCGAATTAGCAATTTTGGGCCGCTATTTACCGAGAGGTCAGACCTCTCGGTAAATAGCAAAAACTTAGAAAAATGCTTTTAAAAGCATTTTTCTAAGTTGCATGTTGCACACACACATGTCCCTTGGACATGTGTGTGCGCAACACCTGTTTCAATTAGCATTTCAGGGGTGCTACAGGGTGTCCTTTGGACACCCCTGGCACCCTTAAATTCGCTATCTGATTTGCGAGTAGCAAATTGCTACTCGCAAATAAGGGATACTCCCCATTCATTCCTATGGGCCTTTTGGCCCATAGGAATGAATGGGGAGTTATTCCTTTTTTTGCGAGTAGCAAATTGCTACTCGCAAATAGAGAACATGTAGGAATCGCTATTGATTTAGCAATTCCTACATGAATGCCGTTTTGCGTGTCCTCAATAGCGAGTCGCTATGATTCGCTATTAGGGCCACGCAAAACGGCCCGTACATGAATCAGGCTGTAAATCCTCACAAAAAATGTGAGCAGAATTTACTTTCAGATTTGTGTGTAAAAAACACAGGTTTTTTTTTTACACTTTTTAATAATCTTGGAAATCAGGGCATCATTCATCATATCATCATTACAGGCTGCAGTCACATCGGCAAAGTGTTTGAGTTTTAGCGCACTGAATGATCACTACATACCACTGAATCGGTCACTACAACAGTGCAAGTGGAATGATAAGAGTGTTTGCTGGAAGTGTAAAGATGAAGAGTGGAGAATTGAAGATGTGTTTGAGTTTTAGTGCAGTGAATTCATAATAGGTTGCGTTTTACTTTAGTGAATGGATTAGTACTTGGAGCTTAAAGGGTCACTATAGGATTGCAAGAGCAGTCACAGGGTGTTTGCTGAAGTGTATGAATATTGACTGGGGAATTGCAGGCCTGAAACACGAGTTACACCACTACATGCATAGTGCATAGGAGTTTCAAGCACTGCGTAGCCTAAAGATTGGCTCACTGCAACAGTACATGTACTTATATGTCTGCAACCACATCAACCAACCAAATCATTCTCTCACAGTTTTTTCAAATGGACACTGACACACAGTTTGATTCTAGACAAATATTAGTATTTCTTATAAATGGAGTGTATAGATACTGACTGGGGAATTGTAGGCCTGAGAAACAAATGTGAAGATGGTTACACTTCTACTTGCATAGTGTATAAGAGTTTCAAGCACTTCATGCCCTAAAGCCTGGCTCACTGCCACAGTATATGGACTTATATCTCTGCAACCACATCAACCAACTAAATCATTCTCTCTCAATTTTCTCAAATGGACACTGACTCACAGTGTTATTCTAGACGAATAACAATATTTCTTATAAATAGACTGCATAGAAACTGACTAGGGACATGTAGGCCTGAAATAGTATGAATTTGGTTACACTACTACTTGCATAGTGGAAAAGTGCTTCCCTCAGAATGATTCCTAAATGCACTCAGACTTACAATGTGATTTAAGACAAAAAATATAAAACCTTGCATTTTACAAAAACACATTTACTAGTCAAGAAACAGTAAGGCGACTAAACACATTCTATATATATGACTGCTGCAGTTTACTATACAATCCTGACTCATTTTGCAAATACATAAGCAATTTGCTGCATTATTGGTGCCAACATTACATCAAAAAATGAACAATAGAACATCAATGAGGCGCAAAGAGCTTGTAAGTCAGCCCCAGAGTGTATGCAACAGTGTATGTATACTGACTGAGAAATTGTAGATTTGAAACACAAGTCTGATTCTAGACAAGCAACACTATTAAATAGTATTGAAGGGCTAATATGACTGCAGACATTCCAGAAATATAATTACTGTAATTTAGTGTACAAATGTGTAAATACAAAAGCAATAACTGGTTTCTAATTGTATCAAAACTTGAAAAAAGGATAAATTTTTAAGCAGTTATATGTCTGCAAACACAAAACGTACAAAATACTGGTCTCAGAATTATTCCTAAATCTACCCTTAATTTAAATATTTATTGCCCCGCGGAGGTGGCAGACCCCCGGTGTTGGGGGGGCTTTTCACCCCTCCTGTGGGAGCGGACATTGCGTTCCCAAATGGGGAGCAGCTAACATGCTGCTCCCCATGTAGAAAACCAATAGTCTTTGGTTTTTGGAAGAGAGAGCAAGTTACCTGCCCTCTCTCTTCCAAAAACCAAAGCAGTTTGCTATGGCAGGGTGGGAGTCGCGAGGCTCCCACCCTACCATAGCAAACTACTGTGTCCCTGGCGGGAGCCGGCCCTGGGGGGTGGAGGTCCCCAGGGCCACCACAAGGCTCCAGGAGGGGGGCCGCACGGCCCCCCTCCCAACATTTAAAAGCCATGGGGGGTGGTGGTCCCCACGGTTGTGGGGTCCCAATTTCAAAATGTAGTGGCCCGGTCCCTGGGGCGTGTGGGGGGGCCGTTAGTCCCCCACATACATAATGGTAAAGCCCTGGAGGGTGGCGTCCCTGGGGCTGTGTGGGGGCAGTGAGCCCCCCGCATACATATGGTAAAGCCCCAGGGGTTGGTGGTCCCCAGGGCTAGGGGGCCCCTCTGGGCCCATCATTATTATAAAAAAAAGAAGACCCAGGGGTTGGCGGTCCCCGGGGCTGCGAGGGGCCGTGAGCCCCCCACATACATATGTTAAAGCCCCAGGGGGTGGCGGTTCCCAGGGCTAGGGGGCCCTTCTGGGCCCCTCATTATTATAAAAAAGAAGGCCCAGGGGTTGGCGGTCCCCGGGGCTGCGGGGGACTGTGAGCCCCCCCACATAGGTAACAATAAAGCCCAGCGGGTGGCAGTCCCCGGGGTTTGAGGGCCCCTCTGGTCCCCCATTATTATTAAATACATTGCCCCCGGGATTTGGCCCCACGGGGGCTAATTACAAAAAAAAGCAGGCTTCCTTTTTTGTATCCACGTAATACGCGTATCCTTTGCGCATCCTGCGATTTAAAAGAAAATAAAACATTTTTTGGGTCTTCGGGGTCCTTGTGGAACCCACAGAGCATGTGTGTGCCTGTTTCTACCCTGCCCCCTTTGCTTTTTTTGCGCACTTGTTTTTCAGTTTTCTTGTGTCTCGGTTCTACAGAGACACAAGATGACTGCCAACACTTCCTGGTTTGGAGTGAACAATTCACAGACAATTAGAATGCAGCTCATGCTCATAATGGTACGCGCATGATCCTCGGACGATACACGTACCCTACGCGCCCATAGATATATCCATGAATTTACTTTTGATTTCCTCAGGAACTACTGCACGGTTTTACACCATTTAACAAAAAGCGTGATCTGCGAACCGAACTCTACCTTTTTGCCAAATTTGGTGTAATTCCGTTCATCAGTACGGGATATAGCCGTGCTTAAATGTCCTACGGAAAACACGTTTAAGACCCCCCTCAACCCCCGCTTGAAAAATCACCCCGGAACTTCCAGGATAGGAGCTGAGCGGAGCAGGGCATCTTCTCAGAGAATTTCACGTAGATTCGTCAACCGGCGCTAAAGTTATTCCAAATAGAATATTGAGGATTTGCTGTGGAAACTAGGTTCTAACTATAACTACTTACTGGCGACCGCCAGTAGGTAGTTATAGTTATAGATATATACATATCTATAACTATATCTCAAATGACATCTCAAATGACAGTGATGTCATTTGAGATGTCATCAGTGATGTCATGAGTGATGTCACTGACCATGTCATGAGTGATGTATTACCTCGACGTCCCTCGTCCTCGACCCTGTCATCACACATGAGGTATTCCTCACAACAGGAAACAAAACAGGAAACACTTTTTAGACTCCACCCAACCACCCTCCTGCCAGGTGCTATAACATACCTCACCACTAGAAGCTCATCCTGTTTTGTTTCCTGTCGGATGGATACTGATGGGTGACGCTGTTGTATAGCTCCTATATATCCCTATATCGTGTTAAGTTAGCATAAGTACGTTTGAGATTTAAACGCCATTTTTCCTTTCTTGCAACTTCTGCACACGACCCTTATTTGTTGACTTAGCTTTCAACCTAGTAGTTTGCCGTGGTGAATGTGAGAATAATATGTTATTGCTCTGATATCTGCTTTGTTTAATAAAACATGTCTGCACGGAGAGTGCTGAAGTTTCAGGAGCAACACGATATGGAATTGTTATGAGGTCTGATCTCCACGCCTTCATAGTCATAACACAAGTGCAGCCTTTGCCAACTTGGGCTTGAGGCGGGATTGATATTGCTTTGCACGAGAATGGTTAACACACTTGATGCGGTGCACATGCAGAGAGAGCTGGTGTATGCTGATGTGATTCCTTCATGCTAGGACACTAAGGTATGGGCCCGCCCTAAAACAACCCAAAGAGACCTTCTTAGATAATAATATAATATATGTGTTAGGGAGGGTGAGATATAAGTGTTGTTAACTCTTATTCATTACAGCATGTTAACATGCTGTCACCATTCGCTTTTTATGTCTTAGTAACTATGCTGATAATTTTGCTACTGATAATAAGTATACTTGTATTATCAAAGATACTGCGCCTGAGAAGACGGCATTAGTAAATAAACATTTCAAATGCACATGTGTCTTCTTTACTCCATGTTCTGGTTTGTAATGATAATATAACGAAAGAGTGTTCATGAGTCCCACGTACCCTGAGGTACTGTAAGTTCATGTTCTGGTTTGTCTAAACATTGGGTGTTTGATATGTCCAATGAGACACTGTAGCTAGCTCGGTAAGGGGTGAGTTGGTTGCTAAGGTAAGTTTTGGGACATCCTAATTTGCCGAGGTTCCACTCCTCTGTGCATAGTTCTGTGTGAGTACAGAAACCCTGCAACATGGCGCCCAACGGTTTCGGTGGTCTTATATCATGACACTCGAGTAGTTTATCGTTCATGCCTTAACCCCTTCACATCCGTTTCCGGAAAACGGGGTGTTGGTGAAACCTACCTATTTTTTGAAATAGGTCTTTATTCAAGCTTGATTCTTACTTAAACGGTTTCTTTGAATTACTACCCAGTTGTGCTACAAAGTATTCTTTGTGTTTTCTTGTTTCCAATTCTGTAATGGCGGCAGCGGTGGCTATTGCGCAGCATAGTCGCGTAGCGGTACGCAACCATCTTCAGACGTACCAGGTCCCAGTAGATGGGATGGCTGTGATTTTCGTGGTAAGTGCAGATCCGGCGTTTCCTTACGAGTTGTTTTACTCTTGGGTTACGTTTCCGGCTGTGGACGCTAATTCTGGTTTGTTCCACTCCTACACCGCCTCGGATGTCCCGGCTGAATATACGCCATACAGGGCATTGGAAATACCTATTGATCATTGGCAGCATCGAGTTTGGTTTGATGGCGCCCTCCCCCACTCTTTGTCCCGTGCGAGGTTAGGTCCACTCTCAATTCCAGGTACTAGTTGGCCTGCATTGGGTGGCTTTACCCCGCACCCGAATCACGGGGCTTGTACCCTGGCAGAAATTCGCAGGCTACATGTAGTTTCCATTTCCGTGATTCGTGCTTTAGTGCAATACATCGGTCGACATCTTCCTGGTGGTCCCCAGGGGGGTGCGGCCGCTCCCATGGAACGAGGCGGAATGCGTCTCAATCCAGTGATGGTAAATTCGGTTTTTGGTGCGCGTCCTGTTGACAACGATGACTTCCCATTCTGGCTAGCAGAGAAGTTTGATCAATTGGAAGCGGTTTTTCCGAATTCTACTCCTGCTGATAAACATAGGATGTTGACGATTACTCTACCGAAGGATATTACTCCTGAACTAGCTGACTGTGAAAGCTGGGGAAAAACTTTTGCGGCAGTTTATACGAGGTGCTTCGGCACCCCGTCTATGAATGCCCTGCCTGAAATCATTAGACGTGTTCAGAATGATCACGGTCCAGAGGCAGCTGTGGAATTGGGTATGCGCCTGTGTGGTTCTTTTGAGATTGTAAGTGATCTCATTCTCTCCAATGTTAAAGGAGATGCAGTTAACTTTCAGGTGTTGAATGCTTTGGCTGCTCTGCCCGATGCCGACAAACCCCGCCAGTTAGCAAAGATTGTAGTGGCCGCTTATAAAACTATTGGCCGCACAAGTAGAGGTCTGAAATATTTTCCAGTGAAGGATAAAAAACAACCTCAGGGACAATCTGCAGTGACAGATGCCCAGCCCAAGTCCAAGAAATCGAATTGGCCTAAAAAACAGACACAGGGGAAGCAGACAATGCAGACTCAGGGTACTTTTCCTGCAATACAAGCTCCTGCGCCATCCGAAAAAGTTTATGATTTGCGCGACCGCGCGATGATTAAATCACCTGATCGTTTTCAGGGTTCTGATCAACGCTCTCCTCGTTCCTTTCAGGACACATCGGCCCCGAAGACCGGTGGAGGAGGAGGGGGTGGACGTGGACGTGGTGGCCAACAAGGACGTGGTCAGTCCCGCCAGACGGACGGCGCAGTGAAGCAGGAGGATTCTACGCCTAGGCGTCCGCAGTTTGCGAAAAAGAAAGTCGCAGCCTTAACAGCGCATCGATATGCCACAGATAGTGAGAACGCGGCTTCGGAATCTGACGTGGGCTCTGACCTTGCTGGACAGCGCGGCGGAGATAACCATAGTCAGAGAGGCGCTGCGTCCACTACTGAGGGTGACAGCGACTGATGTCTACGTTGTGATAGAAACGGCGGATACGAGACTTGCTCCCCCTGAAAGACTATATGAAATTGTCCTGTTAATTGAAGGTGACATACAGCGTACCGTTAAAGGTGTATTTTGGGAGAATCTGTCTTCTACATATGATATTTTACTTTCGGAGGCTGACTGGCCCCCGCCTTTTGTGCTCGCGGCGCCGCGAGGGGAGGAGGTAATCCTACCCAGTTTCGCGAACACTGTCTCGAAAGAGCATGCGCAGCATTTTGCAGAAGAGTGGGCTCGGGCTCTCGCGCCGGCTCTGTACCGTAACCAATGTGGTTGGGATAAATTGTCGCCTTGCCACGAAATTCCGTTGCGGTCTCAGCCGCAGCCTCAACCTCAATATCCCATTCGGCGTGAAGCAAAATCTTCCGTCGCGGAAATCCTTGAACAATTGGAATATCAGGGAGTTATTGAAACGTGTGTGTCACCGATGAATAATCCCCTTTTTACTGTGAATAAACCTGACGGATCATATCGTTTGGTTTTGGATTACCGGCATTTGAACTCGCATTGCCGTAACTGTGCAGTACAGAATACCCACGGCTCTGCCCTAGTGGATAGTCTCGTGCGTAAGCGTTTCAAGACAACGCTTGACATATCCAATGGTTTTTATGCCCACAGATTGGACAGCTTTAGCTCCCAATGGACCAGTTTTACGAGCGCTGGAGTCCAAAAGCAATTCCGGCGTCTTCCAATGGGCTACAAGAATAGTCCTGGTATATTTACCGCTCGCATTGTCTCTATTCTGGAGGCACTCGACCCTGATGCTTTTTCGTATGTGGATGACATATATCTCACAGACGACGATATTTGGGAGCATCTGTGTCGTGTAAATTCTCTTGTTTGCAACTTCGCAGACATGGGTTACAAATTCAACTTTGCAAAATCGCACATTGCTGAACATACAGTGTTGTTTTTGGGCTATGAGCTCAACAATGAAGGTGGAGGTTTGGCTCCTCACTTCTTAGAGAGGTGCGCACAATTACGCGCTCCAACAACACTGAAAAAATTACAGTCTTTACTGGGCTTTTTGAATTTCGGCAGAACTTACATTCCGGAATATGCCCAGCGTATCAAGCCTTTGTATGCTTTGATCCAACCAACTTTCTCAAAATCATGCTGGCTGCCTGAGCATTCAGCCATTTTGCAATCCTTGCAGGCTGATCTGCTCGCTTCTAAATATTTACTGACTCGTGATAACCACACCAACCTGGTAATAAGAATAATTCCTGGGACGGTGGGTTTCACATACCTCACTTTTAATGAAGGTGACACAGTACCTATCGCTTACAAGTCTCACTTGTACACTTCGGCTGAGATGCGGTTTCCCACTGTGGAAAAAGTTTTAACTGCAGTACAGATGGCAATTCTGAAAGAACGTGCTCTGTCACAGGGGAAACGCATGCTAGTGGTAACACCCTGTCCTCATTTGGAGGCAGTCACGAAAGCGAGTGTACCAAATTCAAAAGCTTTGCACCCTCGGTGGATTCAGTGGGCTGCGTCATTGTCATCCTCGGATGTCATGTTTATTTTTGACGCTTCCTTACGGTCGCAGGAGTACTTGCAGTATGAATTCGTTCATCCTGCTCCTCTGGCGATGCGACCTTTGGAGGACTTCCATTGCATCATTTACACTGATGGGTCGGCGCAGGTTGCGCATGGCTCTAAACATGCCTACGTTTCCGCATGCGCCATTGTGGTCGGTGCTATGTTGAATGATGAGTTCATTTCCAGGGAGGTACACACGTTGCCCCTGGGCGATTGCACCGCACAATTGGCAGAGCTTCGTGCTCTATTACTTGCTTTGGAGTACGCGGATCCAAGTGTTACTACTCTAATTGTAAGTGATTCTTACTACTGTGTCCAGTCTTACAATGAAAACTTGTTCTTTTGGGTTCAAAATGACTTTCATGATTCCAAGGGTAGCACAATAAAACATAAAATGATCTGGGTTCGAGTGGCAGAGCTTAAGGCTAGGTTGCCACTCGTTTATGTGATTCATACTCTCGGTCATCAGCGCGTAGGAGTTCACGCTGTTGGCAACTCGCTTGCTGATGAAGCGGCGAAATCAGCAGTATCTACATACTTAGTTGCAGCAGTTACTAGGTCTAAAACCAAGATTGATAGCGACATCTTGGCAGCGATCGCTGCCTCTGAGACGGGAAGTAAACATCCTGCGGGATTCCCGTCGAAGTATAAATACCACTTAAGTCCCGAAAAGGTTCCTTTTGTGACAATTCCTGATGTTGGGGAACGGCTGATTCCCAACTCGGATCGCAGAACAGACTTGATTACAGCGGCTCATGAAGGTGTGGCGTCTGCGCATGCGGGCGTCTCAGCCACTGTAACGCAACTACAACAACGTTTCTGGTGGCGGGGACTGTACAAACAGACGCGTGATTATGTCCTTCTTTGTGACATATGCCAGCAGATTAAACCTTCAACTGCTACGCGTCCGCCACAGACTCAGTTGTACATTTCTAATAAACCGCTAGGCTGTGTTTATTTAGATCACTGCGGTCCATTTTCATCTGATACTGCGTATAAATACATCTTAGTAGCAGTTGACTCATGCACACGCTTTGTGTGGGTATGGCCACATCGCAGCGCTGATTCACGGACTGTCATTAGAGATTTGCGTATCTTTATAGGGATTTTTGCCTGTGGTACCTTCCATTCGGATCAGGGTCCGGCTTTCGCCTCTAAGGCGTATAAGGATGCCATGACTTCGATGGGGGTCCAAGTCAAGTTTTCGTCACCCTACAGACCCGAGGGTAATAGTGTAGTTGAACGAATGAACCGTGATTTAAAGCAATCTTTGACAGCCCGAGTTATAGGCACTGGCAGAAACTGGCTGGCTCACCTCTATGGCGTGCAGCGTGCTCTTAATAATCTCCCTAGAAGGTCTCTGGGTGGGCGGACCCCATACGAAATGCTCTTTGGCATCAAGATGTACGTCCCTGACCTTGACGGTCTAGACTCGGTGGTTCGCGCCACTTCCTTTGACGCAGATGAACATTGCAATGTTTTACAGAATCTACAAAAGACCAGAGACACTCTTGCAAAGGAACATTTGCCCTCCACATCGGATGATGCGTTGCAGATCCCGGTAGTTGGCTGGCTACCCCAAGTTGGAGAGCTGGTTCGGGAGAAGATCGACAACAAGAAAGAGTTTGGTCCCTCCTATCGAGCTCCAGTCCCAGTGCTTGGAGTGAAGGGCACAAGAACAGTCATTCTACCACCACTTCCAGGTCGTAAGGAAAACAGGTTTATTTCTATTGACAATGTCAAGATACACAGAGTGGCCGATTCTTCTTAGCATGACACCGGCTGTTTCCTGTCCTTCCATTGTGAGAAATTCAATTATGCCCACTGCTTCTAATAATGAACCTGAGGTGGCCATCGAATTACCTGCTGTTTCCAGTCCATTATTGAATAATTTACCAGGAACTAACCTTGATGAGACAGACTATACATACCCCACTGATTTGTCCATGCCTGACCTGCAAGCTCGTTTAGCCACGGAATCCAGATTTTCATTTGACTCTGCTTCCCTTGCCTCGAAAAAACCCTCTAAAATTGCAGTATATGCTAGCCTATTTAAAAAACATTTTTTGATACCTCCTTGGATATACATTTGGCTGGTCCTTTTTTCAGTTTACCTTTTTATGTCAATTGGTTTTGTGTTTTATTTTTTTCGGATTATGAATGGACACTATGTCGAGGAGAGAACTTGCATTACTCATTTAAATGGAACATTGGCCCCACTTTCCTCTTCACATTCTACACACAGATTAAAAAGAGACTTGACTTTGGTTAACATCACAGCATGGCCTGTTCTGGATGGAATCGCGTGGGATGCAGTTCGTTTTCAGATTCATGGTCCAACGGAAGTCGTTAATGTTCCTAATGTACTGAGAGTTAATATGGGGGATGTGGTGAAACAAAACATTCGTTCTGATGATTGGGATGTTAATGCTGTGGAAAGTTTGTTTTCTGATTTGAAATACTATGCTGCTTTTGATGCTGAGGATTTATATTTAGAATCTGCTAATTATGGTGAATTGTTCTGTTACCAACATTATGGCAATCACTTCTTACACAAGACATCTTCCCGAAGGGATGCGGTTAATTTTACTCAGTGGGAACATTGCCCAGCACCAACACAAGGGAGTTCAGAAACGTTTCTTAAAAAGTATACTTATTTCACTGACTTTAATCAGTCCAATCCCGAGTCCTTTTATTTTAAATTTCACAAACAGCCACTGTCCAAGGTTCGACTTACAAATACAAAATTGTTATATTCAAAGGCCTTCCTGGATCAATTAGTTACTGGAGGGTATGAGTTATGGAAGGATACCATAGACCTTAAATCAGTTTGGGGCTCAAGGGCCTGGCAGGTACAAGGCACTGAAGCTTTGCACCGTGCATGTCTCATCCCAAATCATATGTGGTTTTTAAATGAAACCATTTCCCAGACCACGTGCTTTGGATTGGCTACATCTAAAAGGTTAAACACCCCGTCTTTCCCGGAGTTGGAGGAATATGAGAATTGGAGTAATTTTACTAAATTGTCCATTAGAGATATACAGAATCTGCTTCTGAATTCCTCCTTTAACATTTCCAGTATGAATCCCAAGGGTTGGCTGCTTTGGCACCGTAGTGCTGATTCTTGCCAAAAGAGATTTTTAAATATAACTGACGGTTTTAAGGCTGTTAGATCTGATCCCCGTTTTGATTTGAGTCATACTGTCACCTCTTACTCTGTTGGCAAGTTGTGTCAAGCTTGGCTGAAACATTCAACTTTACCTGCGGTTAAGTATCACCTTTCCAAACTGAATGCAGACGTGGATTTGAATGATTTCATTAAGGGCCCAGCTAGTGGCAGGTCGAAAAGGTGGTTATATGGTGTTTACAATGAAATTTGGAAACTCTCACAGATTGAGGCTGCTTCACGCCTTAGGGCAATTGATCAGGCAAATCTTGAGAAAGTGCTTGCAGTGGTTGACAATAGCATTAACGTGCTTTCCTCTAGAATTTACACATTAGATAATATTGTGTCGTCTGTTGTTGATATTGTGCATGATGAAGTGTCTGTATTATACCATGGTCAAAATCAATTACGTTCAATCATGCAGTTTGCATGGACACTACAGACTCTAAAAATGGGTAAAGTTCCCTGGGGATACATGAACGTTTCCTCTTTATTTGCACCGTTTAATTTGACAGACAAACAACGCTTGCTTTCAATGCGTGATGCTTCCTTTTCTATGCTCCATATTGAAAGATTGGAATCTTTACCTTTTTCTGTGGCAGAGACCACTGCTGCTACGTGGCTTATCCACGGTTTAATAACGCTGCCTTTTGCTTTATATAAGTTTTCAAATTGTATGAAATATGTGCCAATAGGTCGTTTTGAACCCTTAGGTAGCGGTTTTCTTCATGAGGTCTGGTCACTCCCATACACATACAGATGTTTCAAGGATGAACAAGAAGTTTATCTAACAGGGGATGAGTGTACTGAGACGCCAGATCATTCTTTAATGTGTAGACACATACAGTTACACGGTTCATGTAACAAGGACCGACCGAATATGGCTTGCGTTTTACAGGGCACGCCAGTTCCTGCTATCATCCCCACGTTTAAATTGTTAGAGAATGGTAGTTATTTAATGCTCAATAATGAAAACTGCTGTGGTTTAATTAAAGGTATAGCTTTCATAGTAACGGTTAGTGAGCGAGTTATTTGCTGCAGAAATGTTCTTTATCCTCCCACACGTGAACATAGGGAGTCTTCCATTTGGCCACAGATACCGACCTTGGGAGCAGAATTCAGCGGCATGGCTAGAATAAGAGCTCTATTGTCCCAGAAAGAGGTGGCCTTGAGCTCGGCCCGTGAAACTTTCGTGCTTCACATTGCTAACACCCGCACGGAAGTTCAGGCTCTTTTAAACACTGATTTGCCTTTGCATTTCGGAGCCATGGTCCGTTCTATCTTTAACGCATCCTCCACAACGGGCCTAGCACATTTTTTTAAAGTTGTTAGCGGTGGTCTCGTGAGTCCTTTGAGAAGATTTTTGGAGTCATCCCTGCCTTCTTCCATTCTATTTTTTCATCCTTATTTGGAGGGTTCCCGTTTTTGCTTGCTTTAGCGGCTGGCGCATTGGTGGTTTTCTGCCTTTTTAAATATGGATGCCCTTCCTGTGCAAGACCACGCTCAGCTGCTACTGACGCGGTTTCGCAACCGCATGCTTGATTATTATGGCACACTGCCGTTGGCGACTCTAAGCACGGCTTTTGGATTATCTTTTCGTTTCTCCTATTTCACCTGTGTCCAGCCTGTATTTCGCTGCCTGACCTGTGATTTCCTTTGGGCCATTGATTTGTGTCTCTGCGGACCAATATCTGCTGACGTCGATTTTGATCAACTGATGAGTCCTATCATTGCTCACGAGTTGGTTTGTTCTGACGAAAGGATTATGGCCTTGGCGGTGGCACATGGACTAATGGGTCCCTGGGATGTGTTGTCGGCAGCGCAAAGTTTCTTGGAACGAAGTTTTCTTGAAAACCCACCGAGCTGTCCTCTGATGGTTATAGAGGATCCGGTGCTGGAAGATCACGTATGTTCCTTTCATCTTTTAAATTGGATGGCTGAACTGTTTTCGGATGAGGACAGTGACTTTCTCCTGGAGGCTGTTGCAGCTTACTTTTCATATACAGTCTTATCATAGACACTGCCTCAAATTGGCATGCTGATTGATAGCATTTCCTTGATTTTATTGACTTTTGGTCAAGACATTTTATTTTTGCTTGCCTATTGGCTTGAGCCACAGTATACTTGTGGGCTATTTTTTAGCATTAGTTTTTATAAATTGAATTTTTATTCATGCTCGTTTATAATTGGATTCTGCTCTCATGTGATGGCACTTCTGTTATCTTATTTAGTCCGTTCTCGGATCATGGGGGGGTGTTGTATAGCTCCTATATATCCCTATATCGTGTTAAGTTAGCATAAGTACGTTTGAGATTTAAACGCCATTTTTCCTTTCTTGCAACTTCTGCACACGACCCTTATTTGTTGACTTAGCTTTCAACCTAGTAGTTTGCCGTGGTGAATGTGAGAATAATATGTTATTGCTCTGATATCTGCTTTGTTTAATAAAACATGTCTGCACGGAGAGTGCTGAAGTTTCAGGAGCAACACGATATGGAATTGTTATGAGGTCTGATCTCCACGCCTTCATAGTCATAACACAAGTGCAGCCTTTGCCAACTTGGGCTTGAGGCGGGATTGATATTGCTTTGCACGAGAATGGTTAACACACTTGATGCGGTGCACATGCAGAGAGAGCTGGTGTATGCTGATGTGATTCCTTCATGCTAGGACACTAAGGTATGGGCCCGCCCTAAAACAACCCAAAGAGACCTTCTTAGATAATAATATAATATATGTGTTAGGGAGGGTGAGATATAAGTGTTGTTAACTCTTATTCATTACAGCATGTTAACATGCTGTCACCATTCGCTTTTTATGTCTTAGTAACTATGCTGATAATTTTGCTACTGATAATAAGTATACTTGTATTATCAAAGATACTGCGCCTGAGAAGACGGCATTAGTAAATAAACATTTCAAATGCACATGTGTCTTCTTTACTCCATGTTCTGGTTTGTAATGATAATATAACGAAAGAGTGTTCATGAGTCCCACGTACCCTGAGGTACTGTAAGTTCATGTTCTGGTTTGTCTAAACATTGGGTGTTTGATATGTCCAATGAGACACTGTAGCTAGCTCGGTAAGGGGTGAGTTGGTTGCTAAGGTAAGTTTTGGGACATCCTAATTTGCCGAGGTTCCACTCCTCTGTGCACAGTTCTGTGTGAGTACAGAAACCCTGCAACAACGCTTGTGTGAGTGCCGGGCACTTACCGGCTACGCTTGTCCTGTGGTTTTCCTCCTTTGCCGGGAACTGGGGGTGCTCGTGGACCTTCGTGGGATTTGGGAGTCGGGCTGCTAGGCCTCCTGGCCTTCCCCTGGATGCGGGAGACCTGGGTTGGGGGGCTTCTCGGGTCCCCCGGTTTTCTTCATGGATGGCCTCTCTTTCTTCAAAAGGGTTCCTGGTTCTTCCCTTGTGGTTGGTGGATCTGGGCTCCTTTTGGGTAATTTTGCTTCCAGATGTAGGTGGGACCGGACGCTTTGCTTCGAGGGCTCCTCTGCTCCCTTTTGCCTGTTCGGGCACCTGGTTGGGCTCCAGGGTGCTCGTCTTCCTTCCTGATTGGACGAGGATTTTGGAGCGGTGACGTCATTGGTTTTCCCTCGGAGTCGGTGCCGTCCGGATGATTTCCTTTGGCGGCTGCTACTTGTGGGCTCGTTTTCGCCCCTCCTTCTTCCGCTAGAAAACAGCTGATGTGTGAGTGCTGCTTTCCTTATTTAGCGGGAGTCTGGTGATTGTTTTCTTTCCTGTGGGGTGCTTGTGATGCAGGCTGTGCATCCCAAGTCTGCTCTGTTTCCTGGATTGCTGAGGCTCGAGGATGCTCCTTCACTAAGGGGGAACACCACAGGAAGAGAATGTATGTCTCTCCTGTCAGGTCTTCCTCTTCTTCCCCGGACAGTGAGGATTCTGCTCCTTCTGCAAGGCATGCCAGTTTGAATGATACCAAATGATTTAAAGCGCCTCATATTGGAGACATTGTCTGATATTCGGGCTTCCAAGAAGGGTGCTGGTGGTCGGTCTGAGGCTGCTGCTGACCTTTATCTGATATTTCTTCATCTGGTTCCTCAGATGAGTCTTTCCTTGGGTGTGGAGGATCTCAAGGGCAAGTACATTTCCAGGGAAATGTTGCCTGATCTTCTTGTTCAGGAGAATATGGGATTCCCTGATGACTCTGTGCCCAGCACCTCCCGGGATGCTGTTCTGCCACTGTTTCAGAAGCCTGTTGCTTCTTTTATGCCTATCCACTCCTTTGTGATGGATGTTCTCCTTAAGGATTGGAAGGACCCTGACCATATTGCAATGTCCAGGTTTATGTCTAAGCTCTATCCTTTGCAGGATATGGAGGTTGCCTTGCCCGATTCTGTGCAGGTGGATTCGATAGTTGCTTCTCTGGTGAGTCAGCCTTCTATGGTGGATGATAATATCCTGTAGGATGGCGTGGATAAAAAGATGGACTCTGCACTGAAGAAATCCTATGCTGGCTCTCACCTGGCTATTCGTTCAGGGGTGTATGGTGCCTACGTAGTTCAGTCTTTGCTAGCTGACTTTAAGACTTTGTTTTCCACAATGCAGGAGGGGGCAGTCGTCCGGAGTTGCTAGACTCTATGGAATGTCAGACGGAGTTCCTTTCTGACATCGCATTTGACTGTGTCTGGGCTTCTGCTCTGTCTTGTGGTTCCTCTGTTGCTGCCCATCGGAACTTGCTGCTGCGGGGTTGGAAGACGGATGCGGCTCAGTGTTCCATGGCATTGAGGTTGCAATTTTCTGGTACTCATCTTTTCGGGGACGCTCTGGAGGATAGACTGCATAAGGTCGATAAGGAGAGGAAGCATTCTTTATCATTCCGTCATCATCCTTCTCAGAAGGGTGCATCCTTCTCGAATGCCCGGTCCTTTCGACAACCTTACAGATTTCAGTCGTCCTCATTTAGGGGCCAGCGGGGTGCTGGTAGGTCCTTTCCGAGGAGGTTCCAGAAGAAGCCCCCACCAGATGAAGGGTCTGGTGCACAGCGTTCCTGAATATGTCGTTCCGGTGCCCAGTTTCGTTGGTCTGCCTGCGGTTGGTGGGAGACTGCGGCTGTTCCTCCCTGCTTGGCTGCTGACGACCTCTGACCAGTGGGTGCTGGATGTTCTTTCCAGGGGTTACCGGATAGAGTTTCTGTCTCCTCCCCCTCCCTCCGGTGTTGTGTTGACCCCATTGCCTTTGGATCCATCTCGCCGTCTGGCGTTACTGGAGGGTGTTCGGGTTCTGTCCGACAAGCTGCCGATTGTCCCTGTTCCCCTCCTGGAGCGTGGGTTGGGGACCTATTCCATCATCTTTGTGGTCCCAAAGGTCACGGGGGGTTACCGGGTGGTCATCAATCTTCGGGCCCTGAACTTGTTTGTGCAGAAGATCCCGTTCAAGATGTAGACTTTGCAGAAGGTGATTCCCTTGATCCAGGAGGACTGGTTGTTCACCTCGCTCAATCTCCAAGATGCTTACCTCCATGTGCCAATGGCATTGGGAGATCAGCGGTTCCTGTGCTTCTGCCTAGAAGGTCATCACCAGCAGTTCTGCGTCCTTCACTTTGGTCTCCGGTCCGCCCCCAGGGTGTTCACCAAGGTGGCAGTTCCCTTGGTGGCTCACCTCCATCTCCTGGGGGTGTCTGTTTTTCCATACCTGGACGACTGGCTGCTCCAGGCTCCGTCTCCGGAGGTCATGTCTCGCCCCCTTTCCTTGACCATGCGTACGCTTGAGGATCATGGTTTCCTCATAAATTTACCGAAGTGTCACCTCGAGCCTGCCACTCAGAGGGCCTTCATCGGGGCCATTTTCGACTCCGTTCTGGGCAAAGTGTTTCTTCCCGAATCCAGGATTCTGCGTCTTCAGTCATGGCTGGGGAGGTTGCTTTTCAGGGATTCGGCTCCTCTCAGATTCGGCTTGTGGTTCAGGGTCACATGTCTGCACTGTCTTCACGGTACCCTGGGCCAGGGTTAATCTTCGGCTGCTGTTGTGGCATGTTCAGCGTTGGGAGCCCTTTCCTGTCCAGGACTTTTCGGTGCCTGTGTCTCTGGAGTTGGTGTCTGCTCTGCAGTGGTGGCTGGATTCTTCGAATCTGTCAAAGGGAATGTGGATCCATCCCCCGCCACGGATGCCAGCACATCGGGCTGGGGTGCTTTGGGTCCCTGGGCGGTGCAGGCTCGTTGGCTTCCGTCGGAGTCACACCGGTCGTCCAATTGGAAGGAGCTGACCGCGGTGGCGAGGGCGCTTTGTTTCTTCTTGGATCATCTTCAGGGGTGCAACGTCTTGGTGAGATCGGACAACACTGTGACAGTGGCCTACATCAACAACCAGGGCAGTACTCGCTGTCTTTGCCTGAACCTGGTGGCATGTGCAATTGCGGGTTGGGCAGAACTTTATCTTTTGACCCTGTCTGCTCTGCACATTCGGGGTGTGAACAATGTGGTGGCAGATTCCTTGAGTCGGAGGTTCCAGTCCTCTCTCTCCCTGTGTCTCGCCCCTCGGATTTTCCGGTTGATCTGCCGGAGGTTCGGGACTCCGGTGCCAGACCTGTTTGCCTTCCAGTCCAATGCCCTGCTTCCCCTGTTCTGCTCCCGGTCTCCAGAGAGGGGGGCTTGGGGAGTGGATGCATTGTCAGTCCTCTGGCCCCCTTGGTTGCTTTATGCCTTCCCTCCTTTTCCTCTGATTCCTGCTTTGTTGCTGAAGGTTCAGCGGGTGGGGGCTCAGGTGGTGGCTGTTCTCCCTTATTGGCCGCAGTGGTCCTGGTTTCCTCTGATGCTGGGTCTGGCAGTGGGTCCTCCATGGATTCTGCCCCGCTGCCCGTATCCCCTGGGGTCCCTGTCTCCCTCCCTGCTGGTTCCTCTCATCTTGGTGGTCTGGAGGTTGAACGGCTGACTCTTGGGGTCCGGGGTTTGCCCGACCACCTCATCACTGTGATGCAGGCTTCTCATCGGAAGTCCACTTTGGCCTCGTGTTCCAAGCACTGGGCTTCTTTTTCTTCTTGGTGTGCTGCCCTGGGCCTGTCTCCTGCCTCTTGTGCTGTTTCTTCTGTTCTTCAATTTTTTTTGGATGGCTTTCAGAAACACTATGCTCTGTCCACTTTGAAGGGTCAGTGGGCTCGTATTCGGGCTTTTCCGGCATCCAGCTTCTCTTCTGCCTTCGGATGGGTTGTTGGTTTCCAGTCTGTTTCCGAGTTTCTCTTTTTCTGCTCCATCTGTCCGCTCTCCGGTTCCTCCTTGGGATCTTTCTTTGGTTTAGGGTGCTTTGCAGTCCCCTTCTTTTGAACCTTTGGAGTCAGTGGACCTCAAGTTTCTGTATTTCAAGGTGGAGTTTTTTGGTTGCTGTGACTTCTGCGAGGAGGTTGGGCGAGCTTACGGCCTTGCGTTGCTCACCCCCTTTTTGCGTTTTCTGGATGACGCGGTGGTCCTCTCTTTGGATCGCGGGTTTCTGCCTAAAATTGGTTCTCGTTTCCATTCGTCTCAGGAGTTGGTTCTTCCTTCTCTCTGTCTGTCTCCTTCCTCGCCTTCTGACATCTTGCTCCATTTTTTGGATGTGAGGCTTGCCTTGTCTGTTTATGTTTCTCGCTCTGCTGAGTTTCGGTCTTCTGACTCCCTCTTTGTGACCTTTGGTTTGGCTGGTAGAGGTAAGGCTGCCTCCCGTCTCACTTTGGGTCGCTGGATTAAGGCTACGATCTTGATGGCTTATCACGGCTCTGCTTTGCCATGCCCTTCCGGGATTCAGACGAGGTCTACCAGGGGTGTGTCTGCTTCGTGAGCTGCTTTCCATGGGGTTCCCCTTGAGGAGATTTGTCGGGCGGGGACTCGGGTATCAGAGTCCACCTTTGTGAAGCATTATCGCTTGAATCGTGCTCTGTATGGTCGGCCACATTTTGGTTCTGGTGTGCTGCAAGCTGTGGGGGTTCCCCCCTCTGTCTGAGTCTGTTTTGTTATTAAACATTTCACTTGCTGCACTCCTTGGTGTCTGGTCTGATTCAGTGTGTGGTGTGCCAAAGGCCTTCATGGGGGGTTGCTTTGGTAAGCCTCATGTGTGATGACTGGGTCGAGGACGAGGGACGTAGAGGTAATGCTATGATTACTTTAGGTAATTCCCATTACTCTTAGTCTTACTCGTCCTCGACCCAGTCATACTTCCCGCCCGCCCTCCCTTTCCAGGCCTTTGTTGCTTGGTATGTCAGGATGTGCTTCTAGTGGTGAGGTATGTTATAGCACCTGGCAGGAGGGTGGGTGGGTGGAGTCTAAAAATCATTTCCTGTTTTGTTTCGTGTCGTGTGGAATACCTCATGTGTGATGACTGGGTCGAGAACGAGTAGGACTAAGAGTAATGTGGATTACCTAAAGTAATCATAGCAATATGTGACGTCATCAGCAGTGCATTTTGGGCGCGCGAGTTATAGTTAACTTTAACGGGGGAATTTCAATGGTTTTGTATGAGTGAAATGTCCAGCTAAGTATAACATGTGTGAAACCTATGGTTTTTCAGTGAATTTCTAAGGTTTTTTAAATGCTAATTTTTAACTATAATGTGGCTGAAACCTATGGTTTTTTCAGTGAATTTCAACGGTTTTTAAATGATAATTTTGAAATGTATTAATTATTATATTTCTTTCTTTTTATAATAATCTCCAACATTTTTATTATAAATATTTGTATTTATTTTATTTGTTAAGTATTATTTCAAATACTTAATGTAAAATAACAATAACAAAACATAATTCAACATTTTCAAAAATAATGTATTTATTTTTTATCAATATATTAAAATTAAATTCTTCATTATTCCTTTTTCATTGTTTTTTTTGATGAACGTACAGTACGCGTACCGTGAACGCACCTTTTCAAATATATTAAAATTATTTCGATATAATTCCTTTTTCATAGTTTTTTTTATAATTGTATCGTACTCGTATCGTAAACGCACCATACTTTTACAGTAAATTGTTCTACACACGTACCAGCACACGTTACGAATGCGCTTTGACGTTAAGCATCGCATCTATGCTTATGTATTACGTCATATACGTCGCACCGTGCGCGCACCCCGCGAAAGTTTCTAACTCTTTAAAATCATATATTTATGTTTTATTGTACTTATTAAGGTAAGATATTATCCAGGATAATCATAGTAATAATTTTTAAAACTTTTAATTAGCGTATATTACTTTAAAAACCAATTACGCACATAGCGACAGGACGTCGTACGTAAACGCAGCGTAAGAGCACCGTAAGCGCACCGTAAGAGTCCGCAAAGCCATGTGACTTTAAAAGAAGAGATTTCATTGGTTCATAATACTTCCTACTCCAATTGTTGAAAGACCCCTCCCATTTTGATCATTTTATTTTGACTTTCTTTGGAGCACCATCTATCCTGGGAAGTTCTAGTCCTTTAGAACGAAACTGAAAAATGGCTGGTCAATCTGAGAGTTTTTCAGAACCTTCTTCAGAGGAAGAATTTGTAGCTGAGCCTCCTAAGAAAAAAAGGAAGGAAGCATTTATTTGGAAATTTTTTACATTTCCAGAGGGGCAGAAGAAAGTAAATGCTCCTAAGGTAACATGCAAAATATGCAATGTTATTCTTTCAAGGGGAGACCCCTCAAAAAAATATCCTTTTGGAACTGCTAGCATGGATCGCCATGTAAAGAACTTGCATCCTGCAAACTATGCAAGGATAGCCACACAGAGCTTGCAAGAGAGTCAACCACCTGCAGTGGCTTCTACGTCAACTTCACCACCACCACCACCACCTCCTTCAAGCAGTGGATACCAAATTATTGCCCCTTAGTTTGCCAACCTAACTTTTCAAGTTCTGCAAATAACTTCTTTGTTATGTCGAGCAGTCAGTTGACCTTATTGTACAGAGGGAAGAGGAGCACTTTTGCCCCAAATATTTTTTTTAAAACTTTTTTGTTGCAGTTCCAGATATTTTTTGGTTCTAGTTCTATTGTTTTGCTTTAAACCCCCCCCCCAAAAAAAACTTGTTAAAAAAAATTACAAAAAAAAAACCTAAAAAGAACTACCTTCACTGGTCAAAGAAAGAACTATATTTCTATGTTAGTGTGTCAAAGTTTGTCAGACTGAATGTGTAGTTCATAAAGGAATGAATGAATAGATTAGTACTGTATGATGAATATGAAAGTGCAGAACTATAAGGAAGTGCTACAGCATTAATCTATAAGGTGTTTACCGATAGTATACTGTAGTACCTCCGAAGCAATGTAACATTTTATTTATTTTTATTTATTTATTGAGGTTTTGTATAGCGCTAGCTAGACCCGAGGGTGTCAGAGCGCTTCACAGTATGTAGTTAGGAACAAGAGAATTTTTTTTTTCCCTGGGCGGTAGACAAGAACACAACAACAGTAAGAGAAATAAAAGTCTGCAGATTGTTCACTTGAGAGCAACGCGGGGCATAGTTTGAGTACGCCAAGTTTCGGGAGAGGAGGGTATCTGACCTGCCCCCATATAGAAGTGAGAATGTCATTATGCCAGCGAATGTTATAGGAAGAGGGCTTTGAGTAGTGTCTTAAATTTCAGGAAGGAGGTGGTCATTCTGATATGGGGGGGATGGAGATCCAGATCTTGGGAGCATTTGCCGAAAAGGAATTGTTTGCGGTTTTGTGCTTCCGTGATTTGAGTGGGATAAATATGTTACAAGTCATTGCTTCTATTTGCACTGCTGGTAAAAGTGTCTGGATGAGTTTGTATGTGTTAAGGGTGAATTTACAACCTCCTGGTGCCACTTATACACAGCTGTTGCGTCACTTTTGTGACGCAGCAGTGTTGCAAAAGATGTGCCATGGTAAGTGGTATTTATAATGTGACGCATTTGGAAGATGCATCACATTGCAAAGCCCTGCACTAGAAGGAGACATTCCTACACAGGGAGAGGATGTTCTGGTGCAGGAACGCCTCCTAAAAGTAACTTGGTGAAATCTATAACATTTTATTCTGACACTTTTGGGCCTATGCTGTGGTGTTGGGTTCAAATCAGGCCTACATACGCTGCTAAACTCTCGAACACCTTAGTATAGAAGTTGGCACGGACACTGGAAAAGGTAAAAGACAAGTTTATTAAGACCCCATGGGGTGGTGATACATTCCTACAGCACCCTTCGGCAATGTAAGAAGTAGCACACCGAACATTGGTGCGCGACCTCTTTTATACAGTTTAATAGTAATAAAAAGATAGGCGGTTACAAGTTACACATTTTAGGTACATATAAGGTCATTTTTGGAACACAGCCAACGTGTGGGAGGAGTTTCAACAGCACTGGTCAGTTAGTGTGAACATTCCTAAAGAGTGACCAATTGGTGCGTAATGCGCATGTGCGCTTGACCAGTACTAAAAATAGCCTGTTGCCGAGCAGACTAGTGACCATGGGTATCGAGAAAGGACGAAAGGGCACACTGACCACGAGGCAGCGTGTTCATAGGAAACGGAAGTCAGAGGGATTCAAAATGGCCCCCGTTCGTTTTGGTCAAGTTAACAGAAAAGACCGTGTAGCTGTGCTAAACGCTAACTCAGGGGCTGCCAAAACACGACAGACGGCCCTTTTAGCGTTTAGCAAAAGCTACCTCATAGTGGACATAGTCAGAATGTTCATCCTCAATGTTAATAGCCATTATTTTCAATACTTCATCATTGATCAGTTTCTCTTGCTTAACAATAGCTCGTTTGGACGGAATACAGGCTGTGATACATACAGAACATAATGTAGGGCCACATTGAATACATAGACAAAGAAAAAATAGTACTCCAATAAAAACACAGAGAATCGTTAATAATTTCCAACCCCAAGTACTGAGCAGGGTCCAGAACCAACCAGAAAAGGTCCATGTTCCATTTTCTGGGTGGATCTCAGCAGCTATCTTATGTAATTTTGTAATTGAATCATATACAGAAGGTGAGTTATCTGGTACGTACACGCAACAACTACTTCCGATGACGCGGCATGCTCCACCCCTATCAGCCAGTATCACATCTAGAACCATTCGATTCTGGAGCGCTACAATTCTGGTAATTTGTAATTCTTCAGTAATATTCCCTAAAGCAGAGGCAGTTTCATTGGCGACGGCTTCCACCACACGTGTAAGCCGCCTTATCTTCCTGCTATTCAGTGCAGCTCCTACAAATGAAAATAACCCCAAATTAAAATCTACATATTGTTGTAAAGTGGTATCAGTCTGGTCTATTTCATCAAGATCTATTGTTCGTTTCACTCTATTCAATATGAAATCATGGTACAAAACATAATCATTGTGATACATGGGAGGAGCAATAAACACAGGTGGTAATACAAACGCTATATAACACGTTCCCAACCATCCCAATGGTAGACGATGGTATCCCTTATTTCCACAAATGAAATATGTGTTATGTGAAGCTACAAATGCAATTCCAGTCGGTGTATCAAAGGTAAGCGTAATATTACATTCACTGCGGCCTACAGGGATTGTACCTTTATTTCTAATACACAAATCTGCTTTTGTATCGATAACGGTTATTATATGCATGCTCGTCACATTTATAAGTCTTTGATTCGTATATACACGAGGTGTAGAAACATTGTCCGGACGATATTCTTCCCATTCGAATTTAGTTCCTTCAGCGTGTGGATAGCCATCTTTATCGTTATAGCATATTTTATTCAATCGAAAAAGTAGTCCACCTTTCGTTGGCCATCGTAGAGTAAAAAGAAGAGTGTACCAAGCATGACAAGAACCATTATGAGAAAACGGGAGAGGAATGAGTGGTGTTCCTCCTTTCTTCTGATGTCCGGGCAACATTCCACACAGCCAACAATTGGACGTATTGGTCATATTATGAGTATGATGCAAAATCTTAATAAAGCTGTTGTTCAAATAAGTCTGCCTATGTCTTTCTTCGTGAAAAGGCAGAGTGAAATGAAAATGTTCAGACGGGCTTGGAGTGGTGGGCAGTAAATGTTCTCGTACAGGAAACAACAGTTCTATAGTCCAAGCTAATACTGCGATCACCACTACAGTCAAAACAAACAAAACAGCACCAAGAATTCTCCTCTTTCGTGTCGAAGGAGAGGCCATAGTTCATAAAACAATACTTCTTCAAAAACAACACTACGCGGGAAAAAATAAAACGATGGTTCTGAACCGAGGCTGCCGTTGATTTGTTCTCCGGGATTCAAGACGGGTGTCGCTACACTGGGCAGAACTGATCCCCCCCCCTTGATATTCCTGGCTTCCGTTTCACAAACCTCAGAGCGGTCACCAACCAGTTTCAAAAAGAGCACAAGAGAAATCTTATTTCCTGGGGCGTAGATTATATTTCACTTTATCAGAAACAACGTGGTCCGGGAAGGCTCCCTCCAAATCATCAGGCGTGACAGCTGGGCTCTTTTCTGTATCCAAAATCTTTCTGTAGTCAGATAGCACCACAGGGCTCACCAGATCCGGAGAGACACGTCGGCAGTGCGTTGAATGTATCCACCGTTTCTTATTGGTGACTCTCACGGCAGTTCGCGTAGCCAGCAGCACTTGCTCAGGGCCATGCCATCTCGGTTCCAAACTGCTGGATCGCTCAAAGACTTTGACCATCACGTGGTCCCCAGGGCGGAGATCGTGAGCCTCACCAGCAGATTTATCAGGGAGCGCCTCTCGAACCTGTTGATGAATAGAAAGCAAATCATTTGTTAATCGTGCCAGATAATCGTTCATCATTATACAAGGCATATCATGTATCAAACGAGGTTTTGGAACTCCCCAGATATTCATAGGCCTTCCAAACACCACTTCATAGGGTGTGAGGCCAGACCGAGAATGGGGCACTGATCGAATGGACAGCAATGCCAGAGGCAAAGCATCCGGCCATTTCAGAGATGTCGATGCCACTATCTTTGCTAGCTTCAGCTTCAGAGTTGCATTGTATCGTTCTACTAAACCTGCTGATTGCGGATGAAAGACAGCATGGAATCGTTGTTTGATTCCCAATCCTTTCAGGACATATTCCACTACTTTTCCAATGAAATGAGGGCCATTATCACTCCACATAAGTTTACAAACACCGTAGCGCGGGAAGTACTCCTTGAGTAGCACCTTAGCTGTTGTCAATGCTGTATTGTCTTTCGTAGGGTAAGCCTCAATCCATTTGCTGAAGGCACACACCACTACTAGGACATACTTGAGATTATTACAGCGTTCCAGCTGGATGTAATCCATTTGTAGTACTTCGAATGGTGCAGTAGGTGGAACAAACCCACCTTTAGGAGTATGAGTCCCTTGTCCAGGATTGTGCTGCAAACATATCAGACAGGTCTGTACTACTCTCTTAGCAGTGCTAGCAATGTCAGCATTTTCCCAAACTCGTGTAAGCAATTTAGTAATTGCAAGAGCTCCAATGTGTGCCAGTCCATGTGTCATTTGCACCATTGTTTGTAAATAGGCCATGGGTAGTTTCCATCTCTCCATATCTTTACTACGCCAGCAACCCTCATCATCCAGTACTCCCTCGGTGGCCCATTTCACAAGTTCTGCCTCTGATGCTGACTTCTGTATATCGAGTATTTCTTCTCTAGCATCATGCCACCGCTCAGCTTGTGACTTCACCACATACATGGGGAAATTATTGTGCAGCATAGCGGTCTCTCTCGCAATGCGGTCTGCAAAAGCATTGCCCTGTCCTATTTTGTCCGTCACCTTTTTATGTGCACTGCACTTGATTATTGCAACTTTCTTTGGGCATAACAGTGCATTCAGGAGATCGCGTACCAATTCTCCATGCATGATGTGTACTCCGTGTGAAGTCAGGAATCCTCGTTCCTTCCAAAGTAGGCCAAAATCATGCACTACTCCAAAAGCGTAACGACTATCCGTGTAAATGTTCACACATAGTCCAGCACTTAACTCACATGCCTTCGTTAAGGCTATTAACTCAGCCGCTTGAGCTGATTTTTGGGGTATCCGTGCTGCTTCTACCACAGTCTTAAGTGTCGTGATCGCATAAGCTGCGGAAGTCGTACCATCTGGTAACCTCACACATGACCCATCAACCCACAGTTCCCCATCTACATCTGGAAATGGCGTATCCTGTAAATCGATATGACCCTTTGTCTGTTCCTCAGTCAGAAAAACACAATCATGTTGTTCTTCCTTCTGGGTCTCAGCAACAGGATCCGGCAATAAAGTAGCAGGATTTAGTGTTGCACATCGTTTTAGTGTGATGTGCGGCGCCAACAACGTTAGCTCATATCCTGTCAGACGGGCACTAGTTAGATGCTGTGTTTTCGTTTGATTCAGTAACGCATCTACCGCATGGGGGACTAGCACCAACAATTTGTGTGACAAAACTATTCCCTCACTTTGTCGTATCGCTACTGCTGTTGCTGCAACTGCTCGAAAACATCCAGGCAATCCTCGGGCCACAGGGTCGAGTACCGCCGAGAAGTATGCACAAGGCCTTTGTTTGTCTCCGTGTGTCTGCACTAACATTGACAATGCGCACCCATCCTTCTCGTGTACATATAATGTAAAGATCTTCGTGTAATCAGGTGTACCCAACACTGGTGCAGAACAAAGAGCTTGTCTCAATTGCTCAAAAGCATTCTGACATTCATCCGTCCATTCAATGGAAATCAGTGTATCTTTAGACAACAATGCCAACAATGGTTTAACAATATGCGAAAAACCCAATATCCATTGCCTACAAAAAGACGTCAAACCTATAAAAGCGCGAACATCTTTCTGAGTGCGAGGGACTGGGGTATCTAATATTGCTTGAATTCGATCTGGTGTCAATGCACGGCCCTCCTTAGACAAAAGATGACCGAGGTAGGTCACCTTTGGTCTACAATATTGTAGCTTTTTCTTCGAAACTTTATGATTATGTTTGGCCAGGAAGGAAAGCAAGGAAAAGGTACTCTTTTCACATTGTTCTGGCGTGTCTGCAGCAAGTAAGATATCGTCTACATATTGAATGAGAACCACTCCCTCTTGTAAGTCAAAGGAATCAAGCTGTCTTTTTAATGCTTGACTATAAATGCTAGGACTTTCAGTATAGCCTTGAGGAACTCGACAGAATCTGTACGATTTATTATTTAATGTAAAGCCGAATAGATATCGACTGTCAGGATGTACAGGGATCGAAAAGAAGGCATTCTTCAAATCAATGACTGTAAAAGTAGTTGCCGTCGGTGGAACCAACGTAAGCAATGTGGTGATGTCAGACACCACCGGGTACTGAGGCACTACTATCTTGTTTATTTCCCTCAAATCAATAATGAAACGGTAAACCTTAGCATCTGTATCTCTCTTAAGGATCGGTAAAATTGGACTATTGCAAACATTGTAAGGAACTTCCTCGACTACTCCTGCCAAAATCAAATCATTTACAATGTGTATTAAAGCAAGTTCACCTTCTCTAGAAATCTTATATTGCGGGACACGTGGCAGAGATACTCCCTCCTTTACAGTAATACGCACTGGAGGAATGATCATTCGCCCTACATCCGTGTCAGAAGTGGCCCACAACGTTTTTGGTAAGGAGGCCAATACTTCAGATTCATGGAGAAAACACACTCGCTCAAAGTCTGGGTAATTCTCATTCAACACAACTCGCACTCCTTCTGGGGCACAGCGAATAGTAGCTCGAAAGTGTTTTAACATATCGAGTCCAATAATATTATCTGGTGTATTTGGAGACAACAAAAAGGGACAAGGGGCAGCAAATTTATCGACATGAAATGCAACTGGTTGAGACAATGGGCTAGAAGTAGGTGTTCCATCGAACCCTATTGCTGTAATTACCTCGCCAGACAGGGGAGCCCTTGGAACCAAGTATTTGGACAAAGCGCTACGAGTAGCTCCTGTATTGACCAGAAATTGATCAGTGGAACCCAGAACATGTGCTTCTATGTATGGACCCCTCTGATCAACTGGTACCTCAACCGATTCCACACCCCATCCTACGCAATCCTATGCGTAATGCTCATCCCGTAGTTCAGCAGGACCACCCTCATTTATCTGATATTGATTGCGATTATCAAACGTATTATAATCTGACTGACCACGACCCCTCGCTCCATATCCCCCACGATCATTCGTGCCATAACCTCCTCTTGACCCTCCATAATAACTTCTAGACCTTCCACTTCCTCGCCCCCTTAAATTACGCTGCTCTCGAAACACCGGACAGTCTGCAATCCAATGCCCAAACTGTTTGCAGTATGCACATTGATTCACAGAAATGTCAGAACGAGGGGGAGGAGCATTACTGTACGATCCTCGTCCCCCTCTAGTGTTCCCTCTCGTAGCCTGAACCTGAGCTAACATTACCTTCGTTTTCAATTCCTTTGCCTTCTTTTCACTACTTTCTTTCGCCTCCAATTCCTGTCTTTCATAATATTGAGCCATAGTCAATAAAGAAACTGGGGTCGCTGTGGTCCATGAACTTTCACTCGTTTTCAATCGTTTCGCAATCTCCGGTAGGAGATTAGCCACATACTTATCAACAAATAAATGCCTGCCAGTATCTTCTGTCAATAATTGACCACTGTAATCATGGAACGCTTCCTCGAAGCGAGAGAAAAAATCGGAAACTGATTCATCCGCTTTCTGCTTACAAGAGGCTAATATAGTCCAATCAATCTTTTTAGCGGGAGCAAGAGTCTTTAGTTTTGTTAGTATGGCCCCTGGAAGGTCTAATATTAATTGACACGGCTTACATGCTGGTTCTCTATCTAAATCAGCCTGAACAAGATCTTTCCAAGTGGCCCCGAGAGTCGTGAGGTCATCAAACCTACGAATCGCTCTCCACATGTCAGGGGGCAATATCAACCCGAAAAATAGATCAATATCAACTAACGTCATGATACACGAAGAAATTGCACTTTCAACATTTTCATAGAAAGCCGCAGGATTTTTACGGGGATCAGGTAACGCATTCTTCAGTGCCATAACATCTGCTCTATTCCAAGGCGTATAAACCCAGTTATATACAAAATACCCTTTCGCGTCTTTTGATCTCTTATCATCATCTGTGCCATCCCCTTTATGAGGGACATATAAAGGCGCAGCTTCTCGCATAGGTCTAACATTAATCGCAGCGATCTTATCTGTTTCAAAGATAGGGCATTCTTTGGATATCCCCGTCGCTCCGGACGTAGACGAATTCTTCGACTTTTCCAACTCCCGTAGTTGTGTCGCCTCATTACGCAGTTCAATCAAACGTTTGAAGAAGTCGTCCGCATCTGAAAGAACAAAAAGACCTTTACGAAAATTCTCACGACCCTTGGATATCTCCTTTGGTTCTAACTCGAGAGAATATTTTCTATACCGCTCAACAACTTCATCTCCAAAATGATCTAAAAAATACAGTCGTTCTTTATCAGGCCACTGTTCCATTTGTTCAGTAACGTCAGAAACAGTAACAGCATTAGTATTTAATTTTCGTGCAAATGAACGTAATTCCGCAGCTCGTTCCGCATGTAACCTGGTACGCTGTGTTCGATCACTATCCTCGTCCGAGTCCTCGTTCGGAGCCGTAGGTACGACATACGGAGGCGGACACCGATCTAGTAATGAAAAATCATCCGTTTCATTAGTAAGGACTGGATAAAAAGGACGCCTGATAGGGAATTGACCATTAACCTGTAAATTTCGTTCTCGTCTCTCCCTCTCTTTCTTTTCCTGTAATTCCTTCTCCTGTAGCTGTAAAGCTTTGTCACGTGCAGCCTTCCGCTGCACTTTCTCCGCCAAGGCTTCCTCACGCTTCGCTCGTTCACGCACCTCTTTTTCCCACATACGCACACAATCAAACATATCTTGTCTAGACCTTCGCTGAAACAAACACTGTTCTACATACTGTACCTTTCGAAGGTCAAACGACCCATATAGTGGCCACTGTAATTCACGATCAGTTTTAGTATACTTATGCCATAATGTACTATACATTATTGGTGGAATACCGAATTTTACATACATGTCACGATTTGGAGTCCCCTCTGGGGGAGCCGGCTGTTTTGCACTTAATCGATAATTGGTACCATTTTCAGAACAGCACATCCTACGGAGTGTGCTAAAAACAGGCATGTTTCAAAAAGTACCACAAAGCGTGATACTACAAAATGTCACCTAACACGGTGCACTGTTCAAATCAAATAAATCAGAGAAATATCCCTACATGCCTGCCTATGTGAGGTGCACTTCACATATTCAAATTCAAATTCAAAGATTCAAAACGTTAGCTAACGAATTCAAATTCAAAGTTTCAAAAAGCCACAGTAAGTGTCAGTAGACTACCTCACCACTTAAAAGCTTACCAAATATTTTCAAACGTCCAAAGTCCAACTGCCAAGTTCTGTGGTCAAATCAGCCAAAACGGCACATCACGACAATCCAAGATCAGAATCTCAGTCGAGGACCGGCGCCACCTGGAAGGTCAGATCGGAAGGAAGGGAAAACACACCGTGGGTGCCGAGACTCGGGTCACTCAATGGCAGCGATCGCGTCCATGGCGAGTTTCCTAACCTTCGTCACGACCTCTCCTTCGGGCATCCGAGTCGCCGATGAGTCCCTTCGTGGTCGCCAATTGTGGTGTTGGGTTCAAATCAGGCCTACATACGCTGCTAAACTCTCGAACACCTTAGTATAGAAGTTGGCAAGGACACTGGAAAAGGTAAAAGACAAGTTTATTAAGACCCCATGGGGTGGTGATACATTCCTACAGCACCCTTCGGCAATGTAAGAAGTAGCACACCGAACATTGGTGCGCGACCTCTTTTATACAGTTTAATAGTAATAAAAAGATAGGCGGTTACAAGTTACACATTTTAGGTACATATAAGGTCATTTTTGGAACACAGCCAACGTGTGGGAGGAGTTTCAACAGCACTGGTCAGTTAGTGTGAACATTCCTAAAGAGTGACCAATTGGTGCGTAATGCGCATGTGCGCTTGACCAGTACTAAAAATAGCCTGTTGCCGAGCAGACTAGTGACCATGGGTATCGAGAAAGGACGAAAGGGCACACTGACCACGAGGCAGCGTGTTCATAGGAAACGGAAGTCAGAGGGATTCAAAATGGCCCCCGTTCGTTTTGGTCAAGTTAACAGAAAAGACCGTGTAGCTGTGCTAAACGCTAACTCAGGGGCTGCCAAAACACGACAATGCTTCATCAAAACCCTGCACCTGCTTGAAGCAGGTATAAGGATTGACACAGCATTATCAGCATAGGGTCCCAACAGCATTGCTGGAGCTGTATTGCACTTGCAACACAAGTCAAGCAATGTGCCACCTTCAAGCAGAGATACATCACATATCTCTACCATTTTTGCTCCATAGTGCAACACATTGCAAATACGGTGCATACACGTTGTTGAAGTGGCACTGCACAATAACTGGCATATCTATGGGGATCTACTACTTATTGTCCATCTACTGATTAGGGTTTTATTGTAGTGAATACCGTACTACACAATGATCAATGAGTCACTATAAAAGTGTACCAATATGGCAGAGTGTTTGGTGAAAATGTAAGAATAGAAACTGTAGAATTCAACATATAAAAGCCAAATTTGCAGGTGCATAGAACAGTGTGTACATAGTCTATAGGGGTTTGAAGTACTCTGTGCTCTAAGGCCCACTTTACACTATGAATACTTGGCTACTGACAAAAGGCCTCATTTATGAGATTGTGCCGTAGGGAAGCACAGCAGGCCTTTCTGCTGCACTTCAAATGAAAAAGAGAAGAATGTGCCGTATCTGAAACAGTAGACTGAGAGTGATTGCTGAAAGTCTAATGATACAGACTGAAGAATTCAATGTATAAAGGACTAGTTTGTAGGTATATAGAAGATTGCATACATAGTCTATACAGTTTAAAGCAGTCCATGGTCTAAGGCAGAGCTTTCCAAACTATGTGTACCGACACAGTACTGTGTTATCTACAAACAGTGGTTGTGTCGCAGACACTTAGCACATAACGGCTGCTAATTAGGAGGCAGTTCTTGACACTCTAATCTATGGTCTTTGAAACACCTGTGAAGTGCAGCAGTTCTGACAGCCGTCATCTCCAGGCTAGAGGAAGTGAAATGCCGCCTGTCTATCAACTACAAAAAAAGTTCACTAAAATCTTTCAGTGTAAATTAGGGCACTACAATTCCTTTTGTGGAAATTCCATCAGTGTCTCGAACTTGAAAAAGAAAGTCTTAACCTAGGCCTCAACTACCTGCGCTCAGCAAAGGCAGGAAAGCCTCTTGCAGAGAAGCTGGATGTACAGTATGCATGTGTTGCATCTCATGGCGGAGGCCAGCCTAGAACACTGGCATGAGCCAAGACTCGCGTTCCTGTGACGCGATATAGAAAACTACAATTCCCATGGAGCAATTGTCGGAGGCACGTGTGACGTCAGCACGCCTGTTCTCAAATCTGTTGCCGGAAATCAGCACGGTGCAGTTGATTCTTGGATCATCGCCGAGTGAGGACTGGTAGGGGTGCACGCACCGCCAATACTCTTTCCTATGGGGGTAGATGTTTTCTGCATCTCCCCATGTTACCTATGATCGCACTGTCTGTATCCTAAACTTCGGTGTGGTAGTCCCGTTGGCCGAACCTCCCGCAGGTTCTTGCGGGACTGCTGTAATTTATCCTTGTTCAAATCTTTGTTGTGGTAGTCCCGTTGGCCGAACCTCCCGTAGATTCTTGCGGGACTGCTGCTTAACTTTTACCGTTTGTTGTGTCGTTTCTTGTCGGAATGCTATTGCCTTCTGAAGGTTAAGAAGGCTTCAGAGTTTTCGGAACTTACCCCGAGTGAGACATTGCTACTAGCCTTCACCTGGGTGATATACCGTGAACTTGTTATAAACGCACTTTGTGATTTCACTGTGTACTGAAGAAGTCCGCCTCATTAGGACAAAAGGGTATTCCAAGGATTCATTGTGCAATCAGTCTTTAGGCTACAGCATTGGTTAAAGCCTCACTGTGCACTTTGTGTAAAGATTCTCCCATTGGTGACGTTAACCAGGATGTCTGAAGTTAATGCTGTGGCTTATCAGTGTTATAACTTTCCATATTTCATTTTCTTTCATGCAGCAGGGGTTGATTGTGCTTCCGCCTGGCCAGCTCCGTTCTACAATCCCCCCAATTTAGTTATAATAAAAGATTTTAGATTTGAACGCACTTGTATGATAGTACACTATGCTAATATTTTGTATATGTATTTGTAGGTCCCCTGGAGCCCACATGTGTTATATCTTACAAGGTCCTGAAGATGGTGGTCTTCGGACAACTATTAAATCCACCGAAACGCGCGTAGACCATTCTAGTGCTGGGTCTCATATATTTTTATAGAGACATCTTGAGTACCTAGTTGGGATATAGGTGGTATTTGATGTTGTGAGAGTGTAAATAGTGGTATGAGAGTTGAGATGTATGAATGAAGTGACCTAGGGGGACTTAATGATATTAGGTGTGTTTTTTATGTAATTGTTTTAGAAATAGTATAAAGTAGCAGAGAAATATATGTATCGATGAACATATGCATTGTAGAACTGATGTCTACTGCTTGTCACGTGTTAAATGGACTGAATTTAGAAAAAAGAAATGAAATATATAAAAAATAAAAAATAATCAACAACTTTTTGATACAAATAAAAATTAACCTTTGAGATAAAATGCTGTGTTTATAAAGTGTACTTTTTGAATTGAACAATGAAATGATGTGAAACAATTTCTGTATGTAAATAATTTGGTCGATGAGGGAAAATTTCGATACTAATGTATGGAGGTGTTTACATGAATACTGTAATCGTGAGACACTAGTAGTTGATTCTAATACACTGTTATTCCATTAGGTCATTATTTGCTGCTCTCTTCAGAATACCGGGTTGCCACGCATTGTACATTCTTTTTTCTTTACAGGTATTATTAATTCCTACAATGCAAAATATATATGTGTCTATGTATAGCAACGTAGACATATGAGGTGAAGGTTTTGTCTCATAGTGCCTTGTTCTCGTTACAGGTCTCCCTCCCAGCTGTCCCCTTCCTTTCCTTCCCTCTCCTGACCACTCCTTCGTGTCTGTTATTATACTCAGACCTAGGGGCTGTCTGGAGGTGGAAACCATTTATGCATCGTACGATTCCGAGGACTCCAGGACCTGACAGAATCAACGGCCCAAGAATTGTAGTCCTCCCGATCGTACGTTGTAATGGCCACCTTAGAGGATGTAATGGCCGCATTAGCGTTGGTTCAAGCCGAGCTACAAGCTTCTAGAGAGTAAACGGTGTCCTTGCAAGCTCAGGTAGATAGAATGGCTCAAAATCCTTTTGATGCGGGTTCTCCACACACCTCCCCCGTAGTAGTTGAGGTTCCCACTCCTATACCTTTAGCTCCTCCCGAAAGATATTATGGGGATAGTGGCAAGGTGCAAGTCCTGCTACACTTCTCGTGCAAGCCAAAGGTTTTTAATACCAACCATGCTAGAGTAGCGTTTCTTATTTCCCACTTACTGGGTGATGCAGCTCAGTGGGCAGTACCGTTGGTTAAAAATTAATGACCCCTTATTGCACGACTGGAAGACATTTCTACAGGACTTTGAAAAGACCTTTAATCGTAGAGCGGCCACTTTGTCAGCAGACAGAGAACTGTTGGACATAAAACAGGGAAGCAGAGACTTAATCGTATATCTCAACGATTTTCGGAGGCTGATTGCTGAAACAAATTGGCCTGAGGAGAAACAAACGGCTATCTTCAACAAAGGTCCGAAAGAAGAATTGAAGGACATATTGGCCTGGGATTGACCCTCAGCCCTCCTCTTGTGAAGACCTTATCAGTCTAGTTCTCAGATTAGACCATCGCCTTAGTGATAGGAAAGGAGAACATAATAGAAAAGAAAGATTCACTCCACGTTATGAACAGTCTAGATTTTCTGAGAGTAGCACTAACATGAAGGCAGAACCTATGGAAATCGGGGCAGTAAGATCACCCCTCACGTCAGAGGAAAGGGATTATAGACGGAAGAAGGGATTGTGTATTTAGTGCGGTAAAAAGGGGCACTCCATCAAGGAATGCTCGCTGAGACCTAAACCATGGTTCGAATACAAAAAGGTGTCTGTAGTCGCTTCAGAAGGTGTGTCGGGAAACAAGAGAACTTGAAGGCGGAAGAAGGGCCCCCTTCAAGTTGAGTATTGATCCCTTCCTTGGATGGCGAAGTCACGAAAGAAGGACTTCACTTGTACGTAACTATCCAGCTCTTGGTACGGGACGAGTGGCTGTCGATCAGAACCATGCTGGATTCTGGGGCCACTGGTTGCTTCAGGGATAAGACAAAGGCCATCACTTTGGGACTCGTCTTGTAAGAAAAAGAAGTACCCAAGGCTGTGTTTGCAGTAGATGGTAGGAGACTAGATTCCAGACCAATACGTTTGCAGACTGGAGCTCTTACAATGTTAATGGGTATAGGACACCAGGAAACCCTACTTTTCAATATCATACAGACTCCACAGTATGGGGTGAAATTGGGACTCCCCTGGTTAAGGAAACACAACCCTACTGTGGACTGGGAAGGACAGACCCTTTTGTTCACTTCGGAATATTGCCTCCATGATTGCTCTCCTCCCAGTACCAGCCTGCTTCAGCACTAGCTTGTGTTCATTATATAGCAACAGCAGCGGAACATGATATTCTACTACCACAAGAATACCAGGAGTTAGCTGAAGTATTCAGCGAAACAAAGGCAGAAACTTTGCCGCCCCATCGTCTCTATGACTGCCAGATAGATCTGATACCTGGAGCCAACATACCGACTGGAAGGGTATACGCCCTTACCGAACCGTAACCCCTGCATCTAAGGGCTTATCTTGAT
Source organism: Lissotriton helveticus (assembly GCF_964261635.1). Taxonomy (NCBI): domain Eukaryota; kingdom Metazoa; phylum Chordata; class Amphibia; order Caudata; family Salamandridae; genus Lissotriton; species Lissotriton helveticus. Next base: position 128,947,300 of record NC_136059.1, on the reverse strand, counting down.
AAACATTTGGCGTTAGGATTTATACAGGAATCCAAGTCCCCAGCCGCATCGCCCTTGTTTTTCATTGCGAAAGCCAACGGAGAACTGCGCGCGTGTGCTGACTAGAGAGCCCTAAACGCCATTACCATCAAGAATCAACATCCTCTCCCGCTTATCAACGTATTATTGGAGCAGGTAAAAAAGGCAGTAATTTACACACGTTTGGATCTGAAAGGGGCTTATCATTTAGTCAGAATGAGACCAGGGGATGAATGGAAGATGGCATTCAAAACCCGTTTTGGTTTATACGAATATTTAGTGATGCCCTTCGGGCTATGCAATGCGCCAGCAGCATTCCAGTTCTTTTGGACTACATGTTGCGGGAATACTTGGAGCACTTCATCATAGTGTATATCGATGACATACTGATATATTCATCCAACACAGAACAACATGCAGAACATGTACGGACCATTCTAAGAACACTGCTGGCACATCAGTTATATTGCAAACTCAGCAAATGTGAGTTCAACGTCACATCTGTGGAATTTCTGGGGGTTATACTCACCCCAAAGGGGCAGGAAATGTCTGAACGAAAGATACTGGCGGTAAAGAATTGGCCTACACCTATGAACATAAGGGATATCCAGTGTTTATCGGATTTGCCGATTTTTACCGTTGATTCATAGAAGGCTTTTCAGAATTGGCGTCTCCATTAACAAGGTTGCTGAGAAAGAAGGTGGGCTTTTGTTGGAATGAGGAGGCTAAAAAGGGTTTCGAGGCGTTGAAACAAGCCTTTGTTTCTGCACCAGTTTTGATACATGCTGACCCAGAAAGACCGTATATTGTTGAGGCAGATGCTTCGGACTCAGCGGTGGGAGCAGTTCTTTCCCAACGTCACGCACAGACTGGTCAACTACACCCGGTTGCCTATTTATCAAAGAAACTTAACCCGGCAGAATAGAATTACAACATCTCAGAAAAAGAATTGCTGGCTGTCAAAATAGCTTTTTTGGAATGGAGACACCATCTCATGGGAGCTAGGCACGTTGTAACTGTGTATACGGATCATCGCAATCTGCAATTCATGGCGCAGCAAGACATTTAACACCTCATCAGATGAGATGGATGATGTTTTTTGCGGAATATAATTTTGTGGTAACATATCGACCCGGTAAAGAGAATAAGAAGGGCATGCCCTTACCAGACAATCCACACCTTTCAGATCTGAAGAAGTAAGAAAGGCTCCTATCATCAACCCCCAAAACATCATCGGAGTAACATGTACTGAGACGTTTCTTTGTAGTGTTGCAAGAAACATGCTCCTTGATAAATGGAAGGACTGGTTGAAAGATAATACAGAATGGATGATGGTTCAAGGACTCCCAATACAAAAGAAACAACTCTTTCTACCAATCAATGCCTTAAGGAAACAAGTATTTCAGTGGTGTCACAATGCCACATGTGCCGGACACAATGGGATCGAAAAGACGTTGGAAAGGATACTAAGACAATTTTGGTGGCCTAATATAAAAACCGATGTAGCTAAATGGGTATCTGAGTGTTCTGTCTGCAGCCAAATGAAGGTTTTGCATAGCAGACAAGTGGGACTTCTACAACCCCTTCCTACTCCAGATCAACCATGGGAAAACATCTCGATGGACTTTGTGGTTGGCATGCCTAGTGATAAAGGGTACACTGTCATATTGGTGGTAGTGGATTTTCTCACTAAAATGACCCACATCATTGCATGCAAGCAGGTGCCTACTGCTAGCTTGTTAGCACAGCTAATTCTAACGCACATAGTCAGGTTACATGGATTACCCCGGGTAATTGTCTCAGATCGGGGAAGTCAGTTCACTGCCAAATTCTAGAGAGTCTGGTGTGCGGCATTAGGAATAAAGGCTAACACTTCCACTTCCTTTCACCCACAAACGGATGGACAAACAGAGCATTTCAATCAAACCCTTAAACAATACCTAAGATGTTACGTCGAGATCACAATAGAGGAATGTGGGACAGGTTGTGGTTGGCCGAAATCGCCTATAATAGTGCCATGCATAGTTTAACGAAATACGCCCTATTTTACAGTACATACGATTCCATCCAAACTTCACCCCCTCTAATCGCCCTGTTTCAGCCACTTCTGGTCACGAAGTACAGGAAAGGATAAGCCACATCCAAAAGACCCTGAGGGAGGTACAAGGCAATCTGAGGGATACTAAAAAGAGATACAAGGCCTATGCAGACAAACACAGGCAACAGGGACCAGTGTATAAAAAACGGGTAGTATGAATGGCTCTCCACGAAAAACATCCGGTTTAAACGTTACATCATTTTTAATCCTAAATACATTGGTCCGTACAAAATAGTCAAACTGGTCAATCCGGTGGTAGTCAGATTGGCTTTGCCTTCCAGTTTAAGGATACACCCTGCTTTCCATACCTCGCTGGTTAAGCCATCCCGTTCTAAAACTAAGGGTACTGGTCAACAACGAAGTGGAATACGAGGTTAGAGGGATTGTTGAATCAAAGATCTATCATACCAGGCTATGGTACCTGGTGGCATAGAAGGGGCATGGCAATGAGGAGAACTCATGGGAACCTGCCTCTGGTGTTAATGCTACTAGGTATATCAAGCTCTTTCATAAGCGTTTACCTCTCAAACCATGTCTCTGCCAGTGTTCTTCGGGGAGGGATGTACTGGTGCATCTCATGGCGGAGGCCAGCCTAGAACACTGCCATGAGCCAAGACTCGCGTTCCTGAGACGCGATATAGAAAACTACATTTCCCATGGAGCAATTGTCGGAGGCGCGTGGGACGTCAGCACGCCTGTGCTCAAATCTGTTGCAGGAAATCAGTGTGGTGCCGTTGATTCTTGGATCGCCGCCGAGTGAGGACTGGTAGGGGTGCTTGCACTGCCATTACTCTTTCCTATGGGGGTAGATGTTTCCTGCATCTCCCCAGGTTACCTATGATCGCACTGTCTGTATCCTAAACTTCGGTGTGGTAGTCCCGTTGGCCGAACCTCCCGCAGGTTCTTGCAGGACTGCTGTACTTTATCCTTGTTCAAACCTTTGTTGTGGTAGACCCGTTGGCCGAACCTCCCGTATGTTCTTGCGGGACTGCTGCTTAACTTTTACGGTTTGTTGTGTTGTTTCTTGTCGGAACCGCCTTCTTGGTTCCTGCAAGACTATGGATGTTTGAGCCGATTGTATTGGCGGCTCTGGGCTCAGGGAATGCTATTGACTTCTGAAGGTTAAGAAGGCTTCAGAGTTGTTGGAACTTACCGCGAGTGAGACATTGCTACTAGCCTTCAACTGGGTGATATACCATGAACTTGTTATAAACGCACTTTTTGATTTCACTGTGTACTGAAGAAGTCCTCCTCATTAGGGAAAAAAGGGTATTCCAAGGATTCGTTGTGCAATCAGTCTTTAGGGTACAGCATTGGTTAAAGCCCCGCTGTACACTTTGTGTAAAGATTCTCCCCTTGGTGACATTAACCAGGAGGTCTGAAGTTAATGCTGTGGCTTATCAGTGTTATAACTTTCCATATTTCATTTTCTTTCACGCAGCAGGGGTTGATTATGCTTCCGCCTGGCCAGCGCCGTTCTACAATCCCCCCTGTTGAAGAGGTCTTATTATCACCTTGTGGTATGTTTGGAGTTGTTTACATGAATACTGTGATCGTGAGGCACTAGTAGTTGATTCTAATACACTGTTATTCCATTAGGTCATTACTTGCTGCGCTCTTCAGAATACCGGGTGGCCAGGCATTGTACATTTTTACAATGCAAAATATATATGTGTCTATGTATAGCAACATACGTCTAGACATATAAGGTGAATGTTTTGTCTCAAAGTGCCTTGTTCTCGTTCCAGGTCTCCCTCCCAGCTGTCCCCGTCCTTTCCTTCCCTTGCCTGACCACTCCTTCGTGTCTGTTATTATACTCAGTCCTACGGGCTGTCTGGAGGTGGAAACCATTTAAGCATCGTACAATTCCGAGGACTCCAGGACCCGACAGCATGCCAGGTTAAAAATGTCTGTCCATGCGTTCATAGTTTATCTTCACTTTTAGTGCACACCAGAGCTATTCTGCACAGAACAATTTGAGACACGTTCCAAGGCTGCTCTCTGAAAATTCAAGACACGTTCTCTCTGCTTGCTCTCTTATTTATTGATGGTAGAATGTTCATGTTGTGTTGTAAGTTAAAACTGTGCACAATTTAGCAAGAGTAAACCCTATTGAAGAAATGCTCTGCATATGCATCAAGGCATGGCTTTTCTTGTATTAGTGATGTACACGCCAGATATCTGCTCTTGCAAATGGTCTAGTAAACCCCTTTCAAGGTAGAAACCAGTTTAGAACTCAACTTCACTTGGGTTAAAGGGAGGGTTTCTTGCTGGAAGAAAAGTACATAACATGATGGGTTGCCTCTCTGCGACCTTGTAGCAACAGAGAGAGAGGGAGGTAGAGAGACTGAGTGACACAGACGGAAAGAGAGTAAGAGAGAGTTAGAGTGCAAGCAAGAGAAAGGTAAACAGAGAGAAAATCGAAAGGAGACAGAATTTGACAGAGAGAGAGGGAGATAGACAAACAGAGAGACAGAGAGAAGGAAGGTGAAAGTGATAAAAACAGAGACAGACAGATTCAGATAGATACAGACACAGAGACAGAGAGATAGAGACAGAGACAGACAGAGATAGAGATACAGAGAGGGAGGCAGACATGGACAGATTGAGATGAACATAGAGGATGACAGACAGTAGGGGGGAAACAGATAGAGGAAGGGAGACAGAGAAAGAAGGAAACTATGAGAGACAAACAGAAAGGGAGAATGAGGGAGACAGAGAGAGAGAGATAGAGGAATATAGACCTGGTAATAAAATCTGTAAAACACAACTTTGCTAGTACATAGAAGAGTGTATACATAATCAATAGAAATGTGAAGCAGTACATGTCTTAAGGTTCACTTTCCACCATGAGTACTTAGATACTACCTGAATGATTACAAATCTACAAGAACAGTCTCTCAAACCATTTTTAATTTTAAATCAAAAATGTATTCCTGTAACATTTCATATTTTAATAGAGCTTCTAACATCATTTCGTCTGAAATTTCATTTTCTGGATGATCAATTTCAAAAGTAATTTCATGAAACTCGATGTCGTCTAATGCTTGAGCAAAATCATCATCCAATGCTTTGTCTAAAACATCGCAGGTGACATCTCCAGCAGAAATACCTTCATCTTCATTCTCGCTGCCCATGAAAGGTATATTTAGATCTTCAATCAAAGTGTTACTAATTTCAAAACTAATTTCCATATTGATCTGTTCTTCTTCCATAGTACATTTTTTAATGTTGTTATTCCTTGTAGAAAAAGATAAACACTTCATTTTATTATTGTTCCTAATACATAATTCAAAACTAGGTTTATCAACTATTTTCCTATTTAAAAGATATTATACAAAAACCATTCTCAACTACTTTATATGAATATATCAATGAACTTGCTTACATAAATTTTTAGTTTTAATTTTTTCTTACATTTTCAAACCAGTCACTTTTTATCACTATAGAAAAAAACTAGGGCTATTATAATAAAATACAGTACTAAAAAAAATACAAAATATCTATTCACCTTACCAATTTCAAAGTAGTTAATGTGTTGCAGTTAAATGCAAAGAATACAGGTACACTCTGTATATATTTTTCTTAATTTCTTGAAAAATGTTTAGAAGATACAAATCGTTTTTACAAACTTATCTATACCATGGACGTTCTTTTACTTCAGCTCTGTAGAAGTACATCCCATCGATCATTACACTTAGTTATACTTACCTTCAAAATATTAAATATTTTTTTTTTATAAATTTTGCATCTGTAGAAGACAAAATAAATACAATTACTATTTATCATTTACAACACAAAATCATTTGTAAAGCATTTCAGATGCCTTTTTTGCTGTTCTCAGAATATATTGAAATTCACTTAAAACAGTGAGTTCAATAGTAATCATCACATAACAGCGGGCAAAAAAAAGACAATCAATAAGATGATCTTAAAAAAACATTCTCAATAACGATCTAAAAAATTGAAATAAAACATATCTTAAATGTTTTTTTCTAAGAGCAATTTCTTACGTGAATATGACACATCTCAAACAATCATAACATAACAAAACATTATAATTAATTTTCATACATTGTAAATAATATTACTTACAAATATATGCTGACAAAGTATATAACAACAAATCCTTTATGGTTTCACGTACTTTTCCAAACGGGCAAATAGTGTGCGTCAAATTCTTAGTTTGGTAATTGTTCTATAGTAATCCTGAGCGTCTGCCTCCCAGCCTTCTGATCCAAAACCACCGACACCATTTGCTCTGTCTCCCAGTGCTCATACCTCTGCCCGACGCTATTCAACAACTACATGGCCTCCCTCACACAAATGAACCACAACTTTATCTCCTACATCGACTATACCCAGCTCATCCTCTTCCTTGCAAAGGACCACATACCACCAAAAACATTTTCCACGAGACAATTAAGCACGTCACCAAGTGGATAAGGAGCAGCTCTTTAAGCATAAATTCACACAACATGAAGATAATCTTTCTCAAACTCACCTCCTAACCTTCGATACCTCCTGCTGATCAACTGCACTGTGAACAGTCCCAACATCTACTGACCATGTACACAATCTTTGATTCATATTGAAGTCCTCCCTCTGCAAGTGTAAACAAGTCTATAGCATTTCCTCATACTGTTATAACACCTTCAACATTATCCACAACATTTACAAGTACATCCTAAAGAAAACAATAAGAAACAGACTACACTGTGGCAACACACTCTACACAAGAATTACAACCAAACACCTATAATGACTACAACCAATCCAAACCACCTCCATCTAATTGATCTACAATGTCCCCTGCTACAGCCACATCACCTACGACATGATACACTTACTCTGCTTCAACATCAATAAGATCAGACCATAAATATATAAAATATACTTTCCAAAATTCCATGTCTAAAATACGATCATAAATATCATATATAAATACATAAATAGTCCTAAAATGTGCCCCCATAAATAAATATATAAATATAAATATTTAAATACCTCCCTTGGAAAAAATTATATATCTATACATAAAAAGCAGTGTATAGACATTTGCGACGTATGTTTATAAAACTATGCGCACAATTAACGTTAACCAGTTCATATCAATTCTTTTCTGTCACAGAAGCGTGTATAAATCTTCACAGGTATTGAGTCCCCTGGGGTGTTTAGAGTCTAATTCGAGAATATACGATGTCTCCATTCTTCTGAGTTTTAGCTCTACTCTTTTCTGGGGACTCACTGCGTCTATGACAAAATATTTAAGATGTTTCAAATCATTATTATGGACCTGTTTAAAGTGTCTCGCTACAGGGTAACTATCATCACCGTTTGTGATTGCTCGCATGTGTTGTAAGACTCTTTAATGTGCCTGTAACTTTGTGCTTCCAATATATTGTAACTTGCAACTACATGTTAAGACATATACAACATACTCTGTTCTACATGTGAGATGTTGTTCTATGCTCCGCGGCTTGGTATTAAATGACGTTGTGTAGCTGGTTGTATTCATACCATATTGGCAAACTTTACAAGTTGCACATTTAAAGAATCCTTTCCTTGCCATCAACCATGTGCCTTTTGCTCTGGTATCAAGGTTGCTACTGGTAAGCATATTTCCCATGCTTTTAGCTTTTCTAAACGAAACAGCCGGATAATTGGGAAGAAGCTTACCAATCACAGGGTCCCCTCTCACAATTGGCCAGTTTCTTTTTCCAATAGACCTAATCTCTTTTTCTTGTCGAGAGTCGGACAAAATCAACCTTGTTGGTTGCTTCATACCTGGCTTGGTGGTCTTTTTAGCCCTGTATTTCATGAGGTCCATTCTGGCCATATTCCTAGATTTGACAACAGCTACCTCAATGTCCTGAGCTTCATACCCTCTACTGAGAAACCTCTTTCAACTTTCTTCCTGTTTCTGCTTGCAATCATCCTCCTCGCTTCATATACGCCTAATGCGCAGAATCTCCCCGTACGGGATGCTTTTGATCAAATGCTGGGGATGTGCACTAGTCGCGTGGAGAAGGGTATTCCCCGCAGTTGGTTTCCCAAACAGGGTAGTAGTCAGTTTGTTGCCCACCACATTAAGTTTAACATCTAGGAATGTGACCTCATCCTTACTGACTGGTGAACTGTAAATTGATTGAGTTTACATTCAATGCATTAATGAACTCGGTAGCACCTCTCAATTCTCCATCCCAGACAATAAGTAAGTCGTCAATATAACATAACCATATGATAATATTGGTTTTATATGCCTGCTCATGCTGCCGCATGAGGACCAGCTCCTCCCACCAGCCCATAAATAGACAGGCATAGCTGGGGGAGAAGCTGGCCCCTATTGCAACTCCCTGTATCTGCTGAAACGGTTTCCTGTCAAATAAAAACAGGTTATTTTCCAAGAGGAACAGTAACATTTTCTGCAGCATGTTGGTATGTTGCGCATAAATCAAAGGTCTTCTCATCAGAAAGTATTTGATCGCACTCATACTATCCCTATTTTTAATACATGTGTATAAGGACGAAACATCAAGTGCAATCAACAAATACGATTCTTTTCATTCAATGTCCCGTTTTTTTTCTCAAGAAATCACTAGTGTCCTGCCCATAGGATCCGAGCTCCCTTACATGTTCTTGCAAAAAGAAGTCTATATATTTTGACATATTTTCGAGAAGGCCGTCACATGCGGCTATTATGGGCCTTCCTGGTGGTCTCCTTAAGTCTTTATGAACTTTAGGTATAAAGTATATTACTGGGGTGGCTGGATGATCTTTCTTAAGATATTTGAACTCCTCCCAGCTTTGAAGACCCTGACTTCTCCATGCAAGCAGTAATGAAAATAACTGTTCATGCGTCTCTTTAAATTTGTGAGGGGTGATCCGGCGATAGCGTTCTTCCTGATTGAGTTGATTATATGCCTTTTCCAAGTAATCTTTAAGCGGCAATAACACAATGTTTCCTCCCTTATCGGAATTACGGATTATAATTTGATGGTTATCTTTCAGTTTATCAACCAGTTGACAATATTTTCTGTCCTGATTAGTATATTTCTTCTTGGAGCTATTTATTGACATGTTAAGCTTCTTAATTTGTGCCACCTCTGTTCATTAAAAAGGTCAATAGAGTCCCTTGCCATAATTGGGACAAATTTACACTTGGGCTTAAAGGGTGTAACAGGTTTAACATTAGTGCCCTCTACTTGCTGCTGTGTGTTTTCTGTGTTGGCTGTAAATATATATCATATGATATAAAATGATATTAAAATACAGGTGTTCTAGCTTTTTCCTGTCCCGTCTTGGTCTGTGTACCTATTTCATCAGAGAGGAGTTAATACAGGCTATGTCAGACGGAAGCTTATACAGGTCTATTCTAGGTTGGCAGTCTGTATTGAGTAGGATTCGGTGTTGGAGAGTAGATAGTATTTCTGCAGATAGTATTTCTGTTCCCTGTGGTTTTGTGTAGTCTTAAGGGAGCTTACACAGGCCTATTCTTGGTTGGTAGTGTGTGTTGACTAGGGTTCGGTTGGCGGTGATGGGGAGCAGATAGTATTTCTGCTCCCCGTTGTTTTGTGTATTCCCTAAGTGTAAAGGAAGTTTATACAGACCTATTCTAGGTTGGCAGTCTGTGTTGACTGACGTTTGGCTGGTGGCGATGGATAGCAGATAGTTAAGTCAGAAGGGAGCTTATACAGGCCTATTCTAGGTTGGCAGTGTGCATGGACATGGTGAGGGTGTTTTTATACCCCCTTTGCAGTTCCTTAAACATTGTAAAATATAGTTTCTGCACAATCTTTTCTGTGTTACCCCCAGTGTCTTTGTCCTCATGTATATTTTTTTCATCTTTGCTTTATTTGAACTCCGCTTTTTTTTACAGTATCTTTTGACCTCTCATCGCAATCAGTGCCACAGCATAGTGTCCGTTCGTTCTATTGTTCTTAGCGTTGTTGTTTTTTTGCTGACTTACCAGTTGGTGTACAAGATCCGCCGTACGATTTGTGCAGCCTTCTTTTGTGTATCTTCTTTTGTGCAGCTTTCTTTGTGTTTCTTGTTTTATATCTGACCTTAGTTCTTCAGTGATTGATCCAGTGTCCTGAACAAAGCAGTACATCTGTACGCATGTAGTTTACTCCTCCACCACTCATGGACCCTCCTGCCCCTTTTTGCCACCGCCTTTGGTATGCCTTATCTATTAAATCTCTTCACTTGAACATGGTCCTCCTCCAGTGTATTCTCATCATAGTCCAAACACATACAATGCATCATTTCATCTACTCTGTGTGGTGGTAGCGCTACCAGATATTACACTTTATACAGCACCTTGAGTGTACCCGCCCTAAAAACGTCTCCTTTGGCCGTTGTACATGCAGACCTTGGACCACAGTTTTCATCCATTCTTGAATACTGAGCTGTAACGTCCAATCTCTGTTCCTCTTCTCCTACTCTGCCCTTTTAAATATTCAAATCCTCTTGGAAAGACCTTACCAACCCTTTCCAGAGAAAAAGTAAGAAGCTGTAATGCGCTTGAGTTGCACTGTTCATTGGTCTTTGTTTGTTATGACAATCATTGGGACCATATTCCTGTATATCTTAAAAAAAGCACTTGACATAATGCATATTGACACTGTATTTATTTATTTTATTTATTTATTGAATATTTTCTAAATAATTTACACTTAAGGTTAAAATTTGTTCTTTCATTGCCAAAATAAATATTAAATGCATTCCATAGAAAGCATCATATACGCCGATATTACAATAACAACGTTGTAGAAATATTTTCAATGTATCAATTATTTTCCGTCAGCATGTAAACCAGTGATCTTATAGTAAAGTGGTTTTTAAAATAGTTACAATGTATCAAAAAATATTTTAAGTGAGCACCGTCAGTAAAGACATTTTTAACTGTTTCATTGTATCAGAAAACATTTTACGTGACCACCATAAACGTCGATATTACAGTAAAGAAGTTGTAAAAATAGTTGAAGTGTAGCTCAAAATATTGAATGTGAGGACTGCAATTAGTGATAGAACAGTAAACAAGTTGTGAAAATATTTTCAATGTATCGGAATAACTCATCTCACTTTACTGAGAACATTTTTCTTTACTACTGACAAATCTTAGATCCTACAGAAGACAAATGTCACTTACACGGTAACCATTTCTTCTTGGCATGTAGTGCTGTATAATCACATGGTTTCTACAGTCCTGTCAACTCGTGTTTGGATGTTTGCAAGTTGTTTTGCTTTGAAGAAGTCTATTTAGTCACATGTTAAGGCTTTCTCCTTCTTTTGATGAAATTGTGCATGGGATTACACTCTTTTGTTAGTCATACAAACAGCATCTTACCCATTCCACTCGTTCTCAATGGGGTTCCCTTATAGACTTTGTAATCATCCGTTAATTTTGTTTCAGTTATCAATCTATAGACCTGGACGATTATGTATTGTAACTGCAGTAACAGTTGACCGTCAGAACACATCAGACTAGCTATCGGATGCAATAAGACAAAATTATATTCGAATAGAAATATGCTTCTGACGGGCACTAGGGATGCCTTTGGTAAGCGTTCATAAGTGTCATCCCTAAAAGTCCTCTTTCCTATTTACAAGTGTTCTAAAGCCAACTATTCTAAAGAATTAAGCTATTAACATCAAGTAATGTATCTTCCAAAAATTAAGGTTTATAAAAACTATATTGGAAGCATCCTTAGCAGCATGCAAAAACAGCTGTCTTGTTGCTTTTGGTTACATTCTACAACTATGTGCTAATGGTTAGTTGGCACGCTTCAATTGCTGTAGGAAAATCCTTTAGAGACATACGAATTGTTATGTGAAACATTAAGCATTCATTAATGTCTTAAAGATAAATAAGAAGCTTACATACATAACGGAAAGTTTTAGTAAAAAGTCTTGATAGGTCCGAATGTGGGTACTCAGTGAATTATGAACTATTATTGTGTTGGTTAAAGGTTTCAAAATAGGGGAAAAAACATTATAGAAATTAGATTTTTAGTATGGAGAGTTTACATTTTATGATACAGATGTCTGCTATACATAGATTTGAGCAAGTTGAGAACGTGGATGAAGAACAAGAAAGAAAGTATCCTTTACTGTTTTTAAAAGATGGAAGACATTCTGGTCATCACCAACATAATGCCCGCATAACAATGCTGTCTTTTTTAATAACATAAGAACTTTTTAAATGTAGGTGAGTGGGGGTGTGTGGGGGGTGTTAAAATGTAGAATTGTTTGTAATAGTTTCATTTAAGCACATACAGATAAAAAAAATCATGCAAAATACATCCAGAGATCCAAACTACATACTCCACATAACCTCTGGATGATTGCATGTCCCCTGAAGACGACAAACCACTCAGATGTCTCCACTATCAATTTTCGATGCTACTTTCTGTGACTATCATGGTGACCCCTGGTAACGGGGAATCAGGGTTCGAATCCAGAGAGGGAGCCTCCCCATCAACTTCCTGCCCTCCTCCCATCTTGCTGTTATGTGAGGATTGTGTGGATGCTGAATAAGATGAAAAATAAGGAAGGCAGACACTGCGCAAATTACCCACTGCATTCAGCCAGGGTAGTAGTTGTGGAAAAAAAGGCTATATAAAGGGCCTGCGTTTTGAATTAGAATATGAAATAGAAGAATAATTGATAACCACAGCCAAGAATAGCAGCAGGTAGGCAAATTACTCACTGCCTTCAGCTGGGGTAGTAGTTACCAATAAGGCTCTATAAAGGGCCTGCATTTTGAATTAGAATTTGAAATAGAAGAATAATTGATAACCACAGCCAAGAAAGGTAGCAGGTAGGTTTGTGTATGTGTGTGGATTGTGTGGATGATGAATAAGGTAAAAAATAAGAAAGGCAGCAAGTGCGCAAATTACCCACTGCCTTCAGCCGCGGTAGTAGTTACAAAAAAGGCTCTATAAAGGGCCTGCACTTTGAATTAGAATATGAAATAGAATAATAATTGATAACCACAGCAAAGAAAGGCAGCAAGTGTGTTAATCACCCACTGCTTTAAGCTGGGGTAGTAATTACAAAAAAGGCTCTATAAAGGGCCTGAACTTTGAATTAGAATATGAAATAGAAGAATAATTGATAACCACAGCCAAGAAAGGCAGCAAGTGCGCAAATTACCCTCTGCCTTCAGCTAGGGTATTAGTTACAAAAAAGTCTCTTTAAAGGGCCTGCACTTTGAATTAGAATATGAAATAGAAGAATAATTGATAACGATAATGTGTTGAAGCAGGATGAGGATACGGCGTTGACTCGCCTGGTCAACGAGAGGGAGGAGTCCAGGATGAATCCTAGGTTATGTGCGTGGTCCGTGGGAGTCGGCGCGGGGCCCAGCGCTGTGGGCCAACAGGTGTCGTCCCAGGCGGAGAGGGATTATCCACGGATGACGACCTCTGTCTTGTCTGAGTTCAGCTTTAGGCGGCTGAGATTCATCCATTCTGCGATGTCTTTCATTCCTTCCTGGAGGTTGGTTTTGGTGGTGGCTGGGTCCTTGGTGAGGGAGAGTATCAATTGGGGGTCTTTGGCGTAGGAGAAGATGTTGATGTTGAGTTTGCGAGCGATGGCGTGAGGGGGATCATGTAGATATTGAAGAGGGTTGTCCTGAGTGAGGAGCCCTGGGGTACGCCGCAGATGATCTTGGTGGCATATGAGTGGAAGGGAGGGAGGTGGACTCTCTGGGTTCTATCGGAGAGGAATGATGTAATCCAGCCCACGGCCTTTCCTTGGATCCCAGTGTCGTAGAGGCGGGTTATTAAGGTGCGGTGGCAGACGGTGTCAAAGGCTGCCAAGAGGTCTAGTAGAATGAGGGCGGTTGTTTCTCCATTGTCCATCATGGTCCTGATGTCGTCGGTGGCTGCGATGAGAGACAGGTCGAGCGAGTTGTTCGTCTTGAGGAAAACGGTCAGCTGTTTATTGACGGTCTTCTTGAAGACTTTGGCCGGGAATGGAAGAAGAGAGATGGGGCGGTATTTCTTTAGGTCTTTGGGATTCGCCGTGGGTTTTTTCAGTAGGGCGTTGATGCATAATGCATATAATAATTAATAGAAATACAAAAAGAAATTATTTCACAGGTACTCAACTGAAGTAAGGTTTGCTGTAAGAAATCAATGAGCATTAGGATAGCTGTTCAACTAAAGAAATCAAGTACAAGTTAAAATGATGTAATGCAGTACTAAAATATACCAGAAGATGGCGAAATAATCACAATTAAAAATAAAATGACAATGTAATAATAAGAACCTTGACGATCGAAGAACAGGAAAACACATGTAACTATGTAAAAATATTAACTGTGCCTTGAAATGTGCCAAACTCTTAACTCGATATGACTGTGCCTAGGAATATGACTAAATGTAAACTGTGAAAAATAAACACTAGAAACTGAATTAATCAGCAGAAAAATGAAGAACAGAAATGCCCAGAATATAAAAAATAAAGAACAAAGTCCAAACATGAAGAACATCGTGTATGTGAAAAATAATAAATTAACACAAGAAAACGTAGTCACCGTACTCTGTGATCTATGGAAGACTGAGCCAATATTATATTTTTGAAACATGGTGGAAAAGTCTTGAAGGGTGACCTCGCGCTTGCTAAGTCAAATATAATGCTGTGAGTTGGTGGGAAAACGTGCAGAAGCAAAACGCTCACCTCACAGGAGTCAAGAAATACTCCTACGTGATTGCAGAAAATAACATAAGAGTAGGAGAAAAGATCAGGCAACTGCAGGACGACCGACTCAGTCTGCAACACACCCCAAATAGGATGCCAGTTTGCATCGAGAATGAACAGAGACGCCGTGAATGACGTGATCGGCAAAGCACGAAGACAGTCCTCAGTAATCCCAAAATGGCAGTGCGCATACTGACGGCATGCTGGACGGGTTGAGGAGAATGCGTGCACCAAAGCGTCTGAGGCAGGAACAGGCAGACGTCACAGAGGATCGAAGGAAGACTCAAGCCGAAACAGAGGTGAGGCAGCACGCTGAATTTACTTTTAAATGTTAAAACTTGACAGTTGACACACTGTGAAGGTAGCGCACCCACGAAAATGAAAAATATAGTAAAAATAAAATAGTGCCTCAAATCATGAAAAATCAGTCTCCCACATTGAACATAAGAATATAAACTTGCTGAAAGTTACTGAAATGCCCAACATTGACGGTAACGCTAAGGAAGAAAAAGCAACAGTCCACCAGCTCACGTGGTGCCAGCAACATAAAAATGCATCCACGGTTGAATTAAATCAATTTGTATAGTATACAGCAAATCGGTGGCAAGTGGATAACTAATTAAGGCACAGGCAGTCACAGATAAACATGAATATAGCAGCATACAGCACAGGCTGTGTAGAACTCACCAAGGTGGAGAAAATTAAAGAACTGGCATGCCCGAGTTGAGGCTGATCAAGGTGTTTTGATCTCTGGTGGGACTGGGGCTGCCCAGCTCAGAAGTCTTTGAAGAGGCTGTGTGCTGTGAGCTGCTGTAGGTTTACAAAGTTGAATTTCTTGAAGTAAAGTTGCAATTGAGTCCTTGAAAGCGGCTTGGGTTCGCTATAATAGAATCCTTAGTTGCTGAATATATTGATTCAGATTAATTCCTTGAAGATCAAGTAGATTTGAAGATACATCAGTAGGTTTCCATGGGTTCAAGACCAGATCGTCACCAATGTTACAAAGTGAGAATCTTTAGGATGTCAGGATGTAGGTTCCAAGTTAAAGTTATTTGTAGTTCAGTTACAGGAAGCTTAGATAAGCCAAGATGGTAATTAGGCTAGTAAGTATGCCCCACCAGGAGCAGTATATCCTTACTGCTCAGCCTGCTGACACCAACTGCCTAACCCCATGCACCCTACATTCTATGCAGTAATCACATTGCATGAATAACTAGGCTGAACAGGAGGAAAGGGCAAGAAAGTAGAAGAGCATGAAATAACATCACAACAATAATTGATAACCACAGCCAAGAAAGTCAGCAAGTGCGCAAATTACCCACTGCCTTCAGCCGGGGTGGTAGTTTAAAAAAGGCTCTATAAAGGTCCTGGACTTTGAATTAGAATATGAAATAGAAGAATAATTGATAACCACAGCCAAGAAAGGCAGCGAGTAAGCACATTACCCACTGTCTTCAGCTGTGGTAATAGTTGCCAATAAGGCTCTTTAAAGGTCCTGCACTTTGAATTAGAATTTGAAATAGAAGAATAATTGATAACCACAGGCATGAAAGGCAGCAGGTAGGTGTGTGTATGTTTGTGGATTGTGTGGATGCTGAATAAGGTGAAAAATAAGAAAGGCAGAAAGTGCGCAAATTACCCACTGCATTCAACCGGGGTAGTAGTTACAAAAAAAGGCTTGATAAAGGGCCTGCACTCTGAATTAGAATATGAAATAGAAGAATAATTGATAACCACAGCCAGGAAAGGCAGCAGGTAGGCAAATTATTCCCTGCCTTCAGCCAGGGTGGTAGTTACAAAAAAGGCTCTACAAGGGCCTGCAGGTTGAATTAGAATGTGAAATAGAAGATTAATTGATAACCACAGCCAAGAAAGACAGCAGGTAGGTGAGTGTATGTGTGTGGATTGTGTGGATGCTGAATAAGGTGAAAATTAAGAAATCCAGCAAGTGCGCAAACTATCCACTACCTTCAGCCAGGGTGGTAGTTACAAAAAAGGCTCTATAAATGGCCTGCACATTGAATTAGAATATGAAATAGAAGACTAATTGATAACCACAGCCAAGAAAGGCAGCAGGTAGGCAAGTTACCCACTGCCTTCAGCCGGGGTAGTAGTTACAAAAAAGGGTCTATAAAGGGCCTGCACTTTGAATTAGAATATGAAATAGAAAAATAATTGATAACCACAGCCAAGAAAGGCAGCAGGTGCGCAAATTACCCACTGCCTTCAGCCGGGGAAGTTCCCAATAAGGCTCTATTAAGGGCCTGTACTTTGAATTAGAATATGAAATAGAAGAATAATTGTTACTAAGTAAGAATCTTCAGGATGCCAGGATGTAGGTATCAAGTTAAATCTTTATTTGTAGTTCAGTTACAGGAAGCTTAGATAAGCCAAAATGGTAATTAGGCTATAAAGTACGCCCCACCAGGAGCAGTATATCCTTACTGCTCAGCCTTCTGACACCAACTGCCTATGCAGTCATCACATTCCATAAATAACTAGGCAGAACAGGAGAAAAGGGCAAAGAAAGAAGAAGAGCGTGAAATAACATCACAACATATCCTCTTCCTTTACATCTAAAAGAATGAATATAGAACAGAACAAAATGCCAAATAAAAAATAGCATAAGAAAAGAAAAAGAGGTGCGGAATAACACCTAAAATAACAATAATACCACAAAAGAAAGCACACTCACACCACACCCTTCCTCACAAAGAGAAATAAGAAACATGAGAAAAATAAACTGAACTGTGTAAAATAAGAAACCTCAGAAGATCAACAACAACACGTACAAAACATGAATGCCAGACGTCTCCAGCAGGCCTATGAAGAGTGAGAAAAAACCGCCATATAACACACAGTGGACCAGCACAGTAAGCATGGCAGGACATCAACACACAACAATAGGAAAACATGAATGTACATGAAAAAGGAATATCAAGAAAAGGAGAATACAAAAGATGCACCAACAAAAACGTAACGGGATATACGCACCCGTCAGAGAAAATCAAACATGGGATACTCTCACCCGTAAGAGAAAATCAAAAATGGGACACACTCACCTACAAGCAAAATACCGGGATACACTCACCCGCAATCAAAATACCGGGAAACACTCTCCCGCAAGCAAAATACCGGGATACACTCACCCGCAATCAAAATTCCGGGATACACTCCATCGAAATCAAAATACCAGGATACACTCACCCGCAATCAAAATACCGGGATAAACTCACCCGCAAGCAAAATACCGGGATACACTCACCCGTCAAATCACAAAAACAGCAAGTGGAATACACTGACCCACATGTAAGCATATTAAGGGATACACTCACCCAACACGAATGTAAAGGGATATACTCACCCTTAAGCCAAAGTAAACAACTCAGAAATACCAGAATTACACTGTGTGCTTAATAAAACATATAGAATAAAAGGAAAGCACAGTAACTAGCATAGTATGTAGAATAACAGGAATGCACAGTAATAGTAACGCTAATAGTGAGTTAAGCATAACAAGTAAAACACTGGCAATACGTAGCAAATATAATACACATCAGATAAAGCATATAATAATCATTATCACCAGAAAAGGAAATTATGTCGCCGGTACTCGATCGAAGTACCCGAGTACAATGCAGATAATACATATAATAATCAATAGAAATACAACAAGAAATTATCTCACAGGTACGCAACTGAAGTAAGGTTTGCTGTAAGAAATCAATGAGCATTAGGATAGCTGGTCAACTAAAGAAATCAAGTAAAAGTTAAAATTATGTAATGCAGTACTAAAATATACCAGAAGATGGCGAAATAATCACAATTTAAAATAAAATGACAATGTAATAATAAGAACATTGATGTTCGAAGAGCAGGAAAACACATGTAAATATGTACAAATATTAACTGTGCCTTGAAATGTGCCAAACTCTTAACTCAATATCATGACTGTGCCTAAGAATATGACTAAATGTAAAGTGTGAAAAATAAAGACTAGAAACTGAATTATTGGCAGAAAAATGAAGAACAGAAATGCCCACAATATAAAAAATAAAGAATAAAGTCCAAACATGAAGAACATCGTATGTGTCAAAAATAATAAATTAACACAAGAAAACATAGTCACCGTAGTCTGGGATCTATGGAAAACTGATGCAGTAGTATATTTTTGAAATATGGTGCAAAAGTCTTGAAGGGTGACCTCGCGCTTGTCAAATATAATACTGTGAGCTGGTGGGAAAACGAGCAGAAGCAAAATGCTCACCTCACAGCAGTCAAAAAATACTTGTACATGATTGCAGCAAACAACATAAGAGTAGGAGAAAAGATCAGGCAACTGCTGGACGATCGACTCTGTCTGCAACACACCCCAAATAGGATGCCAGTTCGCATCGAGAATGAACAGAGACGCCATGAATGACGTGATTGGCAAAGCACGAAGACAGGCCTCAGTAATCCCAAAATGGCAGTGCGCATACTGATGGCATGCTGGACGGCTTGAGGAGAGTGAGTGCACCAAAGAGTCTGAGGCAGGAACAGGCAGACGTCACAGAGGATCGATGGAAGGCTCAAGCCGAAACACAGGTGAGGCAGCGTGCTGAATTTACTTTTAAATTTTAAAACTTGACAGTTGACACACTGCAAAGGAAGCGCACCCACGAAAATGAAAAATAGAGTAAAAAAAACAGTGCCTCAAATCATGAAAAATCAGTCTCCCACATTGAACATAAGAATATAAACTTGCTGAAAGTTCCTGAAATGCCCAACGTTGAGGGTAACGCTCAGGAAGAAAATGCAACAGGCCACCAGTACACGCAGTGCCAACAACATAACAATGCATCCACGCTTGAATTAAATCAATTTGTATAGTATACAGCAAATCGGTGGCAAGTGGATAACTAATTAAGGCACAGGCAGTCACAGATAAACACAAATATAGCAGCATACAGCACAGGGAGTGTAGAACTCACCAAGGTGGAAAAAATTAAAGAACTGACATGCCCGAGTTGAGGTTGATCAACGTGTTTTGATCTCTGGTGGGGCTGGGGCTGCTCAGCTCAGAAGTCTTTGAAGAAGCTGTGTGCTGTGAGCTGCTGAAGGTTTAGAAAGTTGAATTTCTTGAAGTAAAGTTGCAATTGAGTCCTTGAAAGCGGCTTGGGTTCGCAATAATAGAATCCTTAGTTGCTGAATATATTGATTCAGATTAATTCCTTGAAGATCAAGTAGATTTGAGGATACATCAGTAGGTTTCCATGGGTTCAAGACCAGATCGTCGCCGATGTTACAAAGTGAGAATCTTTAGAATGCCAAGATATAGGTTCCACGTTAAATCTTTATTTGTAGTTTAGTTACAGGAAGCTTAGATAAGCCAAGATGGTAATTAGGCTATAAAGTACGCCCCACCAGGAGCAGTATATCCTTACTGCTCAGCCTGCTGACACCAACTGCCTTACCCTATGCCCCCAACATTCTATGCAGTCATCACATTCCATAAATAACTAGGCTGAACAGGAGGAAAGGGCAAAGAAAGAAGAAGAGCGTAACATAACACAACAATAATTGATAACCACAGCCAAGAAAGGCAGCAAGTGCGCAAATTACCCACCGCCTACAGCCGGGATAGCAGTTACAAAAAAGTATCTATAAAGGGCCTGCAATTTGAATTGGAATATGAAATAGAAGAATAATTGATTACCACAGCCAAGAAAGGTAGCATGTAGGGAAATTACCCACTGTATTTAGCCGGGGTAGTAGTTACAGAAAAGGCTCTTTAAAGGGCCTGCACTTTGAATTCGAATATGAAATAGAAGAATAATTGATAACCACAGCCAAGAAAAGCAGCAAGTGTGCAAATTACCCACTGCCTTCAGCTGGGGTAGTAGAAACCAATAAGGCTCTTTAAAGGGTCTGCTTTTTTAATTAGAATTTGAAATAGAAGAATAATTCATAACCACAGCCAAGAAAGGCAGCAAGTGAGCAAATTACCCACTGCCTTCAGCCGGGGGTGGGGGGGTGGGGGTCGTTTCAAAAAAGACTCTATAAAGGTCCTGCACTTTTAGAAAATGAAATAGAAGAATAATTGATAACCACAGCCAAGAAAGGCAACAGGTAGGCAAATTACTCAATGCCTTCAGCGGGGGTGGTTGTTACAAAAAAGGCTCTATAAAGGGCCTGCACTTTGAATTAGAATATGAAATAGAAGAATAATCGATAACCATAGCCAAGAAAGGCAGCAGGTAGGTGTGTGTATGTGTGTGGATTGTGTGGATGCTAAATAGGGTTGAAAATAAGAAAGGCAGCAATTGAGCAAATTACCCACTGTATTCACCAGGTTTGCCATTTACAAAAAGGCTCTATAAAGGGCCTGCACTTTGAATTAGAATATTAAATAGAAGAATAATTGATAACCACAGCCAAGAAATACAGCAAGTGCGCAAATTACCCACTGCCTTCAGTTGGGAAGGTAGTTACAAAAAAGGCTCTATAAAGTACCCGCACTTTGAATTGGAATATGAAATGGAAGAATAATTGATAACCAGAGCCAAGAAAGGTAGCAGGTAGGCAAATTGCCCACTGTCTTTAGCCGGGGTAGTAGTTACAAAAAAGGCTCTTTAAATGGCCTGCACTTTGAATTAGAATATAAAATAGAAGAATAATTGATAACCATAGCCAAGATAGGCAGCAGGTAGGAGTGTGTATGTGTGTGGATTGTGTGGATGCTGAATAAGGTGAAAAATAAGAATGGCAGCAAGAACGCAAATTACTCACTGCCTTCTGCTGGGGTAGTAGTTACAAAAAAGGCTCTATAAAGGGCCTGCACTTTGAATTAGAATATGAAATAGAAGAATAAATGATAACCACAGCCAAGAAAGGCATCAAGTGCGCAAATTACCCATTGTCTTCAGCTGGGTTCGTAGTTGCCAATAAGGCTCTTTTAAGGGCCTGCAATTTGAATTAGAATATGAAATTGAAGAATAATTGATAACCACAGCCAAGAAAGGCAGCAGGTAGGCAAATTACTCACTGCCTTCAGCAGGAGTGGTATTCATAAAAAAGGCTCTATAAAGGGCCTGCTGGTTGAATTAGAATGTGAAATAGAAGAATAATTGATAACCACAGCCAAGAAATGCAGCAATGTTTTACCTTGGTGTTGGGGCGAGACTGTTGTGCTTTTCCTGATCTCCGGCTTTCCTGCTGCTTATAACCTTTACGCCTTGCGGCCCCCGCTCCACGGGTGCCGCTCGTGTCCGAAGCCTGTCGGAAAGAGTGCAAGCCCATCTGCCATAACCTCCAGAAGCGGAGCAACTGTGCGAGAGAGGGACTGCAAGGACCAGCGTGCAGTGCGGCTTGGATCTGCCGCAGCTGGTCCTATTCCCGTCTCCGCCCTGCCGATTTAAAATCACGGGCTGTCTCTGTGCCTCTGGGTGTTTTACCTTGGTGTTGGAGCGAGACTGTTGTGCTTTTCCTGATCCCCGGCTTTCCTGCTGCTCATAACCTTTACGCCCTGCGGCCCCCACTCCACGGGTGCCGCTCGTGTCCCAAGCCTGACGGAAGGAGTGCAATCCCATCTGCCATAACCTCCAGAAGCGTAGCTACTGTGCGAGAGAGGGACTGCGAGGACCAGCGTGCAGTGCGGCTTGGATCTGCCGCAGCTGGTCCTCTTCCCGTCTCCGCCCTGCCGATTTAAAATCATGGGCTGTCTCTGTGCCTCTGGGTATTTTACCTTGGTGTTGGAGCGAGACTGTTGTGCTTTTCCTGATCCCCGGCTTTCCTGCTGCTTATAACCTTTATGCCTTGCGGCCCCCGCTCCACGGTTGCCGCTTGTGTCCCAAGCCTGACAGAAGGAGTGCAAGCCCATCTGCCATAACCTCCAGAAGCGGAGCTACTGTGCGAGAGAGGGACTGCGAGGACCAGCGTGCAGTGCGGCTTGGATCTGCCGCAGCTGGTCCTCTTCCCGTCTCCGCCCTCACTGACAGGTTATTTAGTTTAATCGTTTACCGCGCACGTGGGACGCACACGGGACGCACGCGGGACAAAGCTCGGGGCTAAGCCCGGGCAAAGGGCGGGCCCTTTTAGGCCCTCAGAGGCTGAAGCAGGCTGGCCTGGGCCCATTCTTTTTCAAAAAGTTTTTGTTTCATTTTTCTTTTGTATTTTTCAGTATAATCATGATTGTGTTCATCTAATCATATTCTTTGTTTAGTTGTTAGCTGTCGTAAAGCTTTGGAATTTTAGTATAGGAGCAAAAGACAATACTGGATTTTTTAATATCCTATTGAGTTTTTGTGTCTTTTCACATTTTTATTTCTGATATGACTGCTAAAAAACTAAGGTCGGGGAGACTGTTAGTGGGAAGAACCTGTTCTAAGACCAAATCGAATCCTCTACGGAACAAGGATGGTCATGATATGCAGTTAAAAGGAAATTGTCAGCTACTTAGCCTATTTGAAAGGGGAAAGAATAAAATTGCCACAGTAGGGTCTAAGTCCGATGATAATGCCGAAAGAGGTGATGTTATTAAGGATCACACCACAATGAGTGGCTCAGAAATTCTGTTGGTGTAATTGAAGAAGGTAATAAGGAAGAGGGTGTTAAATCCCCCATTAAAGAGAGAGAAGGTCTCTCTAACTCTTTGGAAATGTTGGCGCCTTCTCCGCTAGTTCCTGGGGATAAAAATGTATTTGCTACCCAACCCCCCCTACGGTTCGTCAGAATCTAGTTTCAAAATAGTGGGTGTTACAGTGCATAATCATCCATTTAATCCCAGTGAATTTCTTTTAAAAGAAGCTCTTGGCTCATCTTTGCCGAGGGAAGTGCGAAGTAATGATTTTATTTCTTCAGACTTAGATATGGAGCTCTGCAGGAAGTACGTTGTTGAAGAATCCAGTAAGATTCTTGATCCTATAAAGACCCCGGCAGCATTTGCCCCCTCTGGGCTTCAACTATATAGTAGCACTCCATCTAATAAATCTTCATTCAACATTTCCCAGTCAAATACTTCCATGAGTCCTGACCTTAATATAATGGGTATTGCCCCTATTCAACCAATTGGATTAGATAAACCCGTCCCTGACTCTGTATCCTCATTAGAACATTTACTTTCTTCTATTTTAAAATTATTGGAAACATTTGTCAGTGGTTCAGATTGTTACTGGAAACAGTAACTCAAATACTGAAGGTTCTAGTGAACAATAAGCAGGGGAAGGAATCTAGTCCTAACTTGGGACCTAGTTCTCCAGGGCCCAAAGTGATAAAACATACGTTGATTGAGAATGAGTCTTCGAATGCTCTTCAAGTTCTAGTCCGAACAGGACCGGATAAAGATCTTCTCTGTACTGATAGAAAGAAGTTAGAATTTCCCTCGAGAGTCCCGAAGCTAATTGTGTAACAGAGCTTGATCTAGTAATCGAAGTTACGGATGATCCAGACACAAGGGTAGATAAAGAGTTATTCCCTATTTTTAAACTGCAGAAAAATGACGGAGATGAGGGTGTATTGGACCCAGAAGATAAGAGAAAAAAGGGAAAAAAAGGGAACTCTAAAAAGAATGGGGGAAAAAAGAGGAAACCAATTCGCAGATTTGGAAAAAAAAAGGCGGAAGAAAATCTACTTTGATGAGCAGTTGGAAATTTCTATTAAAAAAGTGCCTTTTCAAGTATCCCTAATTAATTCTTCCCAAGATGAGATTCAGGAAGTAAAATTAGTTCAAGAAACTTTAACATCTCAACATTGATTCAAATCGATTGTCACACTAATATTATTCCCCTCCTATATGGTGTCCCAGATATTGAAACAGGGGGGCCTCTCAATTTTATTCCCCCCGGGGAACTGAGGAAACCAGCTGGCCTCGCTTTAACAGCCCTTAACCCTCTAGCTAAATCATTCTCGGATATGGTGGGAAGAGAAGGGGTTCCAAAGAGACCTGCTGATATTCTTAAAGAGGAAAGCATTGACACACTTATTTTGGATTTTTTCCCTTTGTTGATTCAGATTGTACATTAAATAGATCCCTGCTTCTCAAGTGTTTTTCAGGAGACCACAGATCTGAAATTAATACAATCCTCTGATATAGATATAGTAATGATCAAAGGTAAAGTTGTATTCTAAATTTATTGTAAATCACATCCTTCAGTGGTCTGAAGGCTTTCAAAGTAAAGGGATTGACGTCATGCCTTTTTTGGAGAATTTCCGCCATGGTAGAATTATTGATAAGTTTTCACTCCTCCAGGCAGCCTCTGGTAGTACTGACCGGCCAGGCGGTTATGATGACCTAAAAATCTGTATTTCTAAAGACATCCGTTATGTGTCACATATTAATACCCATCTTTCTTCTCTCCAAAGAAACGCGGTTGAAGAGAGTCTCCACTGGAATTGGTTGCCTGGAGTTCTTTCGAGGAAACTTATAAATAATTCTGAAACATATCCCCGTCTCTAGCAATGACCTAAAAATATTATCATGGAATGCCGCTGGTATGAAGAACAATTCTGAAAAATTGCAATTCCTTCACACATTAGAGGCCAGTGTGATCTGTCTCGAAGAGACGTGGTGCGCTGAGAAAATTTCGGCAGGAAGGGATTACTTCGTACTGGAGGGTAGAGCATCTCCTTCTAGGAGAGGTTGTGCATGCCTACTGTCTAACCGGATAAATTGGAATTTTTCCCATTATTTAGATCCTTGTAATCTTTTCCAGGCAGTTACGCTGTTTAATTCTGATAATGCTGACGTTTGTAATCCTATTGTTTTGATAAATGCCTACATTCCTCCAGATGCCTCTTTGAATACAATCTTAAAGAAGGTCTTTTCTTATGTAAAGAAAATTGCTGAGAAGGTACCTGCTCCCCATTTAATCCTGGTAGGGGATTTTAATTGGAAAATCTCTAATTTTAGTTTGTCTTTGTTTAGAAACAGGCATAGGGAGGAATCCCTGCAGATTCCCCAAGCCCTTTTTCCTGGGAATATTAAGACAAATAGGAGAGGGAAAATTCTCCTTGAAGAATTGGCTGAAATGGATGGCATTATTGTGAATGTAAGGCTCCCTTCTGATTCTCCGGCCAACTATACACATAAAGCTAATCAGAGTGAATCAATCTTAGATTATGTAATGGTGGAAAATTCTGCCTTTTCCCTACTGAAAGATCTTAAGGTCTCCCATACACCTTATAGTGACCATAAAGTATTAGCTATTACTGTAAATGTAAATCCTCCTAAAACCGATTGTTGGTCTTTGAATAGTGACTTGGTCAGTTTTGGAGACAAATCAGGGAGATGTTATTGGAATGCTAGGACCGTGAGGGGTTTGGAGAGCATTTTTGATGCTGCAGTAAATGACTTGGTTAATTGGAAAGGATTTGAAATAGTGTGTTTTTTCGATTTTATGAAGGTGGTGATTTCTGTTGCTAAAAAATCTAATTGGAAAAGAAATACTAAAATACTTCCCCGCTCCCTCCGATTATTAAATATAGAAATAAATAAGCTAGTAAGAGAACAATATTTGAATAATTCTACTGAAAGATCTCGCAGAATAGTTTTATTAAAAAGAAGGAGGAGAATGTCGAAGGCTAAAATAAAAAAAGACAGGGAGGATTCTTTAAGGATTAAATTAAGGGAGGCTGCTACTAGAGTAAGATTATTTTGGTCATTCATAGGGGAGGGATGTGGTGTTAGGTTAAGTCCACTTCCAATTCCCATTGAAGAGCAAATTTGGGTGGATTACATTACAAACTTATACGCAAGTAATTGAATGGTGGTCATCAGTAGAAGAATTAATGCGGATAATCATGCTCTAGGTCCTCCCTCTGAAAAAGTTATTGTATTGGCTATTAGGGAATTGCGTTCCTCCGGGGCAATAGGACCGGATGAGCTTCCCATTTCGGTCCTAAAGCAAAATAGCATATTGTGGAGCAAAATTCTTCACCCGGTATTCAAACTTTGTTTCTTGAGTAGAACTGTTCTTCCATCTTGGAAAGGGAGTATACTGGTTCCCCTTTTCAAGAAGGGAGACCGGATGGCCCCACAAAATTATCGCCAAATCGCCCTTTTGGACGCAATTGGAAAAGTCTTTGCAAAGTGTCTCCTGAAGTTAATTCAGGATTGGGTGGATAAGAATAATGTACTACCCTTTGAGCAGACGGGTTTTCGCAAGGGGCATGGCACTATGGACAATTTAACGGCCCTACAAGTAACATCAAGGTCCGAGGTGGGAGAGATAACCACAGCCAAGAAAGACAGCAGGTAGGTGTGTGTATGTGCGTGGATTGTGTGGATGCTGAAGAAAGTGAAAAATAAGAAAGGCAACAAGTGCGCAAATTATCCACAGCCTTCAGCCGGGATAGTAGTTACAGAAAAGGCTCTATAAAGGGCCTGCACTTTGAATTGGAATATGAAATAGAAGAATAATTGATAACCAAAGCAAAGAAAAGCAGCAAGTGCGTAAATTACCCACTGCCTTCAGCTGGGGTAGTAGTTACCAATAAGGCTCTTTAAAGGGCCTGCTTTTTTAATTAGAATTTGCAATAGAAGACTAATTGATAACCACAGCCAAGAAAGGCTGCAGGAAGGTGTGTGTATGTGTGTGGATTTTGTTGATGCTGAATTGCCCACTGCCTTCTGCTTGGGTGGTAGTGCCAAAAAAGGCTCTTTAAAGTGCCTACACTTTGAATTAAAATAAGAAATAGAAGAATAATTGATAACCACATGTGGAAAAGTAAATTTTGCCATGTTCTGTGTCCCTACGTGTCATCCATCATATGTTATGTGTGCATGACCAATATGCATATGTTATTCCCCATGTCCGATTAATGACGCAATTACAGTTGTGTCCACCTCTAGTATGCTAGTTTTCAGTCCTCGTGAATACTACGAATATCAGGCCTATGTAAAGTTATGTTGCCACGTTTCTCAGTGTGCACGTTATTTCATTATAAAGTCCCCGTTTCCAGGCCTCAACAGGGCCCGGACATCAGATTCAGCTCCTGTCTCCTGAAGCCTCGCTGAGGAGCGATCCAGCCCCCACCTGTATCCTCGACCCTTCACTTACTTCCTGCCTCGCAGTGCCCAGTGCAGCTTGGCTCTGCCTCTGAGTCTGCCAAGACTATGTTATGATTCCAGTTATCAGTTTAGTCCTCCTTCTCTGCATTCCTAAGCTACTGAACTGCATCAATAGTTTCCGTCATTGTCTAGCCTATGCGGCTCCATATTAAGAGAAATACTGTATTTAATGGTCATTTAATATTCTTCATCACGCACTACATGTAGAATAAATGCATGCTCTAGTCTTAGAGTCAGTTAGCTTTTCCCCTCATGACTTCTAGTTTATATCAACATGTTCCCTAAACATTAGATACTAGATAGGGTTTAGGTACATGTCGCTCCGACCCTCCAGACTTTAGTCTCTGCTCCTAGCACAGAGTTCATAGCCCCCAGCTTCTCCTAGTAACACGTCATTGCCAGTTTGCGCGCACCACCAGGTTAGAGGTCCCGGCTCCTTAGGTAGCCCCCTCCATGGTTTCCGCCCCATTCATGACATATTCTGTTACGTTTGCATCACATGTCTGAGTTACGCCTTCTTTTTACTCTTATCTTTCGCGACTGCTACGCGTCACGCCTTCTGCTCCACCCACTGCTACGCCTACTGCAATGTAATGCTATGTGTTTGCGCTATGTATATATGCTCGTGTATTGTTATTAAAAGTTAGCGCGCTCATCCCAGATCCAGCCCCAGCAGCTGCTGGGCCCCTGTCACCCCGCGGGGCCCTGTCATCCTATTTCTATGCAGGTTGTCCTGTTCCTGTCCTTATGCTGTAATAAACCTGCAAAACTCCTACTACCTCGAATCTTGACTCTTATTTATTGAGCTATCTGTTATGATATATGTATAGACAAAAATAGGGTATTATTTATTTATTTACCACATAATGGCGCCCGAATAGGGACTTGCCCTTTCCCCACGCGTCGGTGAAGCCACGCCGACCCCCTGACCCTCTGCAGTCGTGACGGAACTCTTCTGCGCAGTGGCAGATATTTCTGCTCAAGTATCCCTCAGGCCCACGGAGGAGACGGAGGAGGCGGTCCAGCATCCAGACGAGACGGTGGAGGAACGCGGCGAGTCCCGACCAGAGCCCAAGCCAAGAGTCCAAGGTCCGAGGTATCCGGAGGTCCACCCGTAACTGAAGTCCGAAGTTCGTCGTCCGTCGTCGTAGCAGTCCAGTCCAGTCCGAGGCTTTCCGTTCTTGCTGCCCGGTGAGTACCATTACTGGGGTAGTATCTAGACAGGGTCAATCTAAATTGACTCTGGTCCGTGGGTTGGTGGTACCCAGACTCACAAACGAAGTGTTCACCTAGGTGGATACGGGTCTTGATGCGTCCCTTTATGGGACCGGTATGTTCCGTACTGTTTCAGCAGTGCATCCAGTAACTCTAGTCTGTTCCGTTCTCGAGAAATTCTTGTGTTTTCTGTTCTCAGTATTCCAGGTAATATTCCGTCCGAACTGTTATGTTATGATGTTGTTCAATGTATTTTCAATGTCGTGGTATGCCTGAATTGTTCTCCCAATTGTTATTGTTCCTCGTGTATTGTATTGTGTTCCGATTCAAGTTTACCATGTCTCTCTTTTCGAGATTACGTCAGCTAAAAACTAGAAAAGGTTTGTTAGAAGAAGCAGTTCCTGTTCCGCCGAGGGACAGTCCAGGTCATTTTATGTATCAGAAACATGGCATAAGTGCCATATTGTATCTAGATTTATGGGTAGAGTATACCAAACAGCTAGAAGAAAAGTATAGATGGCCCGTATCGGGTACATGGGATGCCGAATGCATCATGCGAGTAGAAGAAGCATTATGGAAAAAGAAAGCCAGACAGTCACAGAAAGATGCCATCGAGTTATGGCGTAAAGAATCTCATAAAAGAACTGAAAAGGAAATCAGAAAGATAGAACTAAGTAGAGAATCCCAAGAACGGACCCAAGAAAAAGAACTAATCGAGATAGGTGAACAAGTCAAAGCCGAACAGTCAGACAGACAGAGGCATGCCCTTATTAGGGGTATGTATCCTCTTCTTGCCGAGGGCTTGCCAAAAGCGACCCCAGAGGCATCCAGTAATTTCCCGCCACCATTAGTTCCGACCAAGCTACGTCACAAACCGACCGCAGCTGATATTTTTATTTCGTCCTATTTGGACGACACAGTCCCCGAATATGCAAATCCTGTTCGCGCTCCGCCAGTCCCTGTAAATCAGGCACTTCCCGCTCCTCCAGACACCGGAGTACCTGTTACGGTACCCCCGGTCCAGCCCGCCATACAAGTCCAGCCTACATTTCCATTTCCCACTCTGCCAGGACGAAGAGCCTCAGTAGACGACTCTAGTTTAGGGGCCGCAGGAGGAGGTCCTCCTCAAACCCCGCCGCCACACAAGCGTTTAACGTTAGCCGAATTACATGCACAAGCGTCACAGCGTACACCTAGACATCAGACTGTAGCAGAAATAAGGAAATCCCTTGCCGAATGCTGCTATGATCCAGTCCCAGGCGAGGATAATATGGTTTTATATTCATTCCGCGTAAGAAAGGTGGCCGAGTATCTAGTCACCTTACCGAATATGAAAGAAGATCTAGACAGAATATATCGTTTCATCCGTACAGGGGATGATCCAGAAAGTATTTGCGAGGCCATGTCTCAAAGGAAAGCCGAGATCCAGCTCATGATATTAAAGTTTCTGATAAATTGTCTAATAAGAGAACAAGATTACCCGTCTAAAGATTCTGCCGAAATGAAAATCCTGACAAGGTGGAGTGATAATATAGCCGAGGGTAAGCACAAGACCGTCGGTGCTATGGAGAGTATGTACAAGAAAATCCGTAGGGAAATAATAAAGATACACGAACAACGTAAAGCAGCCCAAGTAAGCGAGAAAGAAAGTATCTCTGATACTGAAGAGGTAGAGGACGAGAATCCCGCCAGAATAGCGTATGTAGGAAAATCTAGATTTCCAGACCGCCATTTACGTTTAGAACACAAGTCTATTTTTCATCATCCAGCACCAGAACAAGGTTCTCTAGAACAAGTATTTCAAGCTACCGATCACATTCTGAAATCACGAATCGGTTACAGTGAGTTAAGTACTATGCATGAACAGGAATTAGTGCGATCAGCAGTCCGATGGATTACTGATTCTACCACTTTTCCAGACGAAATAGTGGCACAAATGTTTCTGAAAATGCCCCCAGCCGAGCAGCGACTGGTGGGTATGTATATGATTCAGCACCTCATTACTCTGTATGAGGGTCAGCACTCTGATCCAGGTCCGTTACATGATATCCTGAACGAGTTACTCCAGTATAAATGGAGAGGTCTAGGTACCGATTTAATTAGTGTCATTCTAGAACAGCGTCACAAATATAGAACATTCTTGAACCCGCATTTTGTTCATGTCTCACCCCCAGAAAGTAAATCATTCTACATAGACAAACAGAATCCGTTACGAGAAGTCCACCCAGTTAAAGGAACGGGTGGCGAAATGCAGCGAGTGTTTGTATACACTCCGATAACAAAGATGGAACTCCTCGAGATGAAGAAATTAATTCCCTGTCATGACAAAGATCCAGCAGGGTTCCATAGAGAATTAAAAGACATGCTCCGTATGGGAGAATATACTTACCCAGATATCATTAAAATGTTAAAGGTTCTGCTGCCCGCAGGGGTGTATGAAAAGCTAAAGGAAAAAGAATGGGAGGTGGGAGAGAAAAAGATCGATTGGGCAGTCCTAGAAGCTGAAGACAAGGCACGTGTACCAGGTACCGGTCTTGGAGATAAATGTAAAGAATTACCAGAATTACTAATCCAAGTTTTACCCAGATTATTAACAACGAGAAAAGAAGACTGGGATGCAATCTCAGCCTGTAAACAGAAACAAGATGAAGATATTAGTGATTTTTATTCTAGATTTGAAAAATGTTTCAGTATCAACATTGGCCTCAAGACAAGTAGTGAGTCATACCCTCACCTTTTCGTTACTAAATTAGTCGAGAATTCAAGCCCACAAATTAAAAACCGAGTTTTGAAAGTCGAAAGCACCTGGCAAGCAAATACTCCGTCCCAGATGCTCCAGATGCTCCAGTATCACCAGAATAGAATCAGGGAAGAGCAAGAACACGAGAGAAAACGTATGAAAGACACGAAAATGAAAGTACTAGTTGCACAATCTGTTCCTCAAGACAGTCAGAAGAGGGGTCCGAATCAAGCCAGTCATCCTGCAGCTCCCGTTAAAGGGAACTGCAATTATTGTAAACAGCCAGGTCATTTTATAAATGAGTGTGCAGTTCTGAAACACAACATAGCTACTGGTAAGACTAAAGAAAGACCACGTCCGCCTAGACAAGAACAAGTTTCACAGATTCCTCAGCCACAGAATGCACAACAGACAGTTCCAGTACCACAGCCTATTGCTGCAACACAGCATGTTACATCGCAGATGTACCAGTATGCACAGTCTGAGTATCCAGAGTACCAGCCATATTCATGAAACAGCCTAGAGAGGGAGGTAGGCTTGCCTCTCATCGAGATACCTGTAGATCAAGAAGGTCCCTATGTTCACAGTCAAGTATTAGGGAAAGACAGAAAGTTTTTGATTGATACAGGGGCAAGTAGGACCACAATTAGTCATGCCGAAGTTCCAGGGGCTCCGCTCTCAGGCTCAAGAAATGTTTCCCTTGGATTTTCAGGAAAGCCGATCGTTAATGAGATTTCAAAGCCAGTCACTCTAGAAGTAGGTCCATTGTCCCGTACCACTGATCTGTTACTTACTAAGTCATGTCCAGAAAACCTATTAGGCATTAAGACACTGAAAGAGTTGGGTGCAGTTATTTGCTGCTCCCCAGAGGGAATACGTCTGTTCCTACGTGACTTTAAGGGTCACTATGTATTACGAGATTTTGATTCAAGACTGTCTAAAGTTCCGCAGTATTTATGGGCGCAAGGTCCAACTGATGTAGGTTATATGCAAATCACACCCCATCGTGTGACTCTCAAGCCAGGTGTAGTGTTACCCCGAATCAGACAGTATAGATTGCCACCTGAGGCTGTAGCAGCCTTATCCAAAATTATTGACGAGCTCATGGCTCAAGGAGTAGTTGTAGAAACTGACTCCAATGTATGTAACTCTCCGATCATTCCAGTCATGAAACGTACTGATCCAAATGCACCCCCAGTATATCGATTAGTGATCGACCTACGAGAACTTAACAAATGTATTATTCCTCAGTACCCAGTTGTCCCAGATATCTCTTCCCTATTAACAGCCATTGATTCCGAAGCCACGTTCTTTACAGTAATAGACCTCAAGAACGCATTTTTTAGTGTTCCGATTCATCCAGACAGCCAGTTTCTTTTCGGATTTTGTTTAAATGGAAGGAGCTATATGTTCACACGCGCTCCTCAAGGTTTCACAGAAAGTCCTAGTATTTACAGTCAAGCACTTAAGAGACAACTAGACAACATTCACATGCCAACTGACACTGCCCTGCTCCAGTATGTCGATGATCTACTGATCACAGCCCGTTCTGAACGTGATTGCGAGCGAGCGTCACTCACGGTTTTGTATTTCCTAGCCGAGATGGGGCACAAGGTGTCCCCTTCGAAGCTTCAATTCTGTGTCCAGCAAGTGGTATACTTAGGACACTTGCTGTCCAAGAGGGGTAGGCAGTTGACACCAGACCGTATCCAGTTGATAGCGAGTCTTCCCAAGCCCAGAACCCAGAAGGAGGTACGTGCCTTTATCGGCCTTACTTCTTACTGCAGACAATGGATTCCTCAGTATGCATTTTTAGCCAAGCCACTGATACAGTTAACGACACAGGAGGCAGCCGCATCGACTGTTCTCCCTTGGACATCTGAACATACACTTAGTTTCAACGAGTTAAAGAAAGCTTTATGCCAAGCCCCAGTTCTAGCTACACCGAACTACAGTAAGCCTTTTACACTTTTCGTCACAGAACGTGAAGGTACAGCATTATCTGTTCTCACACAAGATCAAGCAGGACAATACAAGCCCTGTGCTTATTTTTCGAGCACATTAGATCCAGTCGCCCAGGCGTTGCCTGCGTGCCTCAAGTCAGTTGCAGCCACAGCACTAGCTATCAGACAAAGTGATTCCATAGTTTTAGGACATACCTTGACAGTACAAGTCCCACACTCCGTGGAAGTTCTTTTAAACCGAACACAAACTCAGCACTTGACAATTGCACGTTTAACAGGTTATGAATTGACACTGTTTCAGCCACACATAGATATTAGACGCTGCAACATCCTGAATCCTGCTACACTGTTACCATCAGTTAATTCAAATCCAGCCACACATGACTGTGTGGAAGTAGTTAACATTACGACAAAGCCAAGACAAGACCTGACAGATATTCCGTTATTAGATCCCGACCTGACACTTTATGTGGATGGTTCATGTATGAGAACTAGTACAGGAGAACTAGTCGCCGCGTATGCAGTGACTACTGACACTGAAGTTATTAAGACACACCGTATTGACACTCTGTCCGCTCAAGCAGCAGAGCTAGTTGCTCTGACACAAGCCTGCATACACGCCAAGAACCTGAAAGTTAATGTTTACACAGATTCACGTTACGCATTTGGAGTTGTACACGACTTTGGAGTGCTCTGGCAGGAGAGAGGTTTCATGACTTCTCATGGAACCAAGATTCAGCATGGTTTCCTTATTCAAGCTCTGTTAGATGCCATACATTTACCGACATCTATTGCTATCATGAAGTGCAAAGCACATACGAAAGTTACTGACATTATTTCCCAAGGTAATGATCTAGCAGATCGCACAGCCAAGCTTACAGCCCAGACTCCAGACATTCCAGTTAACAAGACACATACTCCAGATCCGATTACATGTATGACAGTTAAGGACCCTACTCAAGATGTCATAGATATCCAGTTACATGCTACTCCCGAGGAAATCAAGAAATGGTCTGAACAAGGAGGGGTCCAGACAGATCAAGGATGGTTAACGAAGGGTAGAGCCGCATGGTTTCTCCCCGACTCTATGGTTCAAGTCATCATTAATACCGCACATAGTCCAGCACATTTAGGAGAAAAAGCTATGTTAGACAGTATCCAGAACATTTGGTTCAACAAACATTTACGAGTTGCAGCCAAGCAGAAAGTCCGTACCTGTATGATATGTTGTCAGTTTAATCCAGGTAAAAGTGTCCCGGTGGAACAAGGTGGTTTCCAGCCTCCTGACCACCCTTTTGAGGTCCTCCAGATGGATTATATTCAGATGGAGCGATGTCGAGGTTTCAAGTATGTCCTTGTAGTTGTATGCGCTTTGTCCAGATGGACAGAAGCATATCCAGTCCCAGATTACACAGCCGCGACCACTGCCAAGCAGTTGGTTCGTGAATTCTTCCCTCGTTATGGACTCCCTAGAGTCGTATATTCTGATAACGGTCAGCCATTCTCATCTGAATTGATGAAGCACGTTTCCCTGTTGTTAGGGTACCAGTGGAAGTTTCATTGTGTACGCCATCCTGAAGCAGCCGGTCTAGTTGAGAGACATAATCAGACTCTGAAAATCCGAATTGCTAAAGTATGCAAAGACAAGGGTGTGGACTGGCTAGTAGCTCTGCCAGTCGCTTTGTTTTATATGCGCATGGTCGCACATTCCAGATCAGGTCTGTCCCCGTATGAGGTCGTATTCGGCCGCCCCCCTAACATGTGGGGTACTCCTAGACCCCGAAGTATTACTGATGTTTCATGTAATATGCTGACAGATTACCTAGCTTCCTTGATGTCTGCCCTCAACTCATGTCGTTCACAGGTTGCCGCCGCATTTCCAGACAATACCGAGGTGGCACCGCATGAAATCGTTCCAGGATCCATGGTGATGGTCCGAAACTTTGACAGATCAAGTCCGCTGGAGCCCCGATGGAAAGAGCCCCGTCAGGTCCTCCTCACCACCCGTACAGCCGTGAAATTGGAAGGACGCAAGGGATGGATACACCTTTCTCATGTTAAACTTTTTAATGGACTGAAACCCGCCTTAAAGAACATTTCCCAGGATATCAAGACTTGCCAAAATATTGTTCCTAAGGACTGTCCCGCAAAAGACATTGCTACAACCCCTCCCCTGTTAGAGAAAACTCCGCAGCAGGAGTATAAGCAAAAACTCCGGTCTAGTAAAATAAGTCAGTCAGTTTGATTGTATAAGTCCTCCCCTAGGTGAAACGGTTAGACTGTTTCTGACATGTATAAAATAGACCCCCATAGTGAGAGAGTTAGTCAAAACTCAATTCAATGTATCGTTTTTCTAAGTTTCATATTATTTCTCAGCCTTATGATTTCCTGCACTAGTTACGCATTTTTCCTGTGTTTCCCAGTTCCTCATGTAAATATGTCTGCTAATGCTACTATAGAGCACACGTTTAGTGATCTGCCTCCTCACGAATATTCATACCGCCTCGCTATGCGTAATAACTCATTTATCCGCATGTTACATTATTCACACCAGACCAGCAATGCCACTAATTGTTGGGTGTGTGGTCGACTCCCCCCTTTCCAGACGTCGAAGGGAGTTCTGCCACTCTTTCCTTATCCGTTTTCACATAATGGTTCGTGTGGAGCATGGTCCACGTTAACGTCATCCTCAACAGATATGTCTTTTCTTAACAGTACATGTTTCCCAGACAAGCAAGGTTTCCCCCATAGAACAGGTTTAGATCTAGAAAATGAAGTGTACAATTTAGGTAATTATTCGTCGAATTTCATGGTCCTGAATGTTCAGTCTGATACTACTCCAGACTCACCTGCTATTTCAGTATTACCAGTCAAAGGCGAATTATGTGTTCGTAATTATGGTTCTGTACATGTAGGACATAGTGATTGTACTACTATTATCAAGTATAGTGACAGTGGGAAATCTATTTTTAAAACTTCACGTCATTCTTATTTCGTTTGTGGTCAAACTGCATATGTTCGTCTGCCCCTCGATTGGGAGGGAACCTGTTACATTGCCTTCCTACTGCCACCTGTTTTCCTAGCCCCACCTGACTACCATAGGAATTCCTTCCTAGTACATACTAGACACAAGAGAAACCTCCCGATTGTCGATTATACTGAAACTGCTGCAGAGCAATTCATTGATATTGATAAAGGTGTGTTCCCTTATTTAGGTACAGTTGTAAACAGTAAGCTAATCCGTAGGTTAACAAGAACCCTTGAAGCAGTAGTAGATGAGACTGCCTCCGCTCTAGGTAACTTAACCGAAGAGCAATCCTTTATGAGAATTGTCGTGCTCCAGAATCGTCTCGTCCTTGACGTCATACTGGCCGATAGGGGCGGGGCCTGTAGACTTATCGGATCTAGTTGCTGCATTTTCATTCCAAATAACGCGCCGTCTGTTTATTCAGCTATAACCAGACTTCATAAAATTGTCCATCTATTACACCAAGATCCAGGCACTTGGACATGGTCCGGTTGGTTCTGGAATATAATTTCCGCCTGGGGATGGAAAGTCCTGTCCTTTCTAGGTATTGCAGTAGCGATCATATTCAGCTGCTGCCTCTGTATACAATGTGGCCCTGCGATTTGCGGCATGTGTGCTACCTCTTGTATTCCTAGTCCCAAGCCCCGTTCTAAATCCCGTTCCAAGACAATTCGAGATGAACAAATGGTACTATATGAAATGATAGATGGTATCATGAATATTGATGTTTCCTGATGGAAACGTAGTGACAAGGAGGGAATGTGGAAAAGTAAATTTTGCCATGTTCTGTGTCCCTACGTGTCATCCATCATATGTTATGTGTGCATGACCAATATGCATATGTTATTCCCCATGTCCGATTAATGACGCAATTACAGTTGTGTCCACCTCTAGTATGCTAGTTTTCAGTCCTCGTGAATACTACGAATATCAGGCCTATGTAAAGTTATGTTGCCACGTTTCTCAGTGTGCACGTTATTTCATTATAAAGTCCCCGTTTCCAGGCCTCAACAGGGCCCGGACATCAGATTCAGCTCCTGTCTCCTGAAGCCTCGCTGAGGAGCGATCCAGCCCCCACCTGTATCCTCGACCCTTCACTTACTTCCTGCCTCGCAGTGCCCAGTGCAGCTTGGCTCTGCCTCTGAGTCTGCCAAGACTATGTTATGATTCCAGTTATCAGTTTAGTCCTCCTTCTCTGCATTCCTAAGCTACTGAACTGCATCAATAGTTTCCGTCATTGTCTAGCCTATGCGGCTCCATATTAAGAGAAATACTGTATTTAATGGTCATTTAATATTCTTCATCACGCACTACATGTAGAATAAATGCATGCTCTAGTCTTAGAGTCAGTTAGCTTTTCCCCTCATGACTTCTAGTTTATATCAACATGTTCCCTAAACATTAGATACTAGATAGGGTTTAGGTACATGTCGCTCCGACCCTCCAGACTTTAGTCTCTGCTCCTAGCACAGAGTTCATAGCCCCCAGCTTCTCCTAGTAACACGTCATTGCCAGTTTGCGCGCACCACCAGGTTAGAGGTCCCGGCTCCTTAGGTAGCCCCCTCCATGGTTTCCGCCCCATTCATGACATATTCTGTTACGTTTGCATCACATGTCTGAGTTACGCCTTCTTTTTACTCTTATCTTTCGCGACTGCTACGCGTCACGCCTTCTGCTCCACCCACTGCTACGCCTACTGCAATGTAATGCTATGTGTTTGCGCTATGTATATATGCTCGTGTATTGTTATTAAAAGTTAGAGCGCTCATCCCAGATCCAGCCCCAGCAGCTGCTGGGCCCCTGTCACCCCGCGGGGCCCTGTCATCCTATTTCTATGCAGGTTGTCCTGTTCCTGTCCTTATGCTGTAATAAACCTGCAAAACTCCTACTACCTCGAATCTTGACTCTTATTTATTGAGCTATCTGTTATGATATATGTATAGACAAAAATAGGGTATTATTTATTTATTTACCACACACAGCCAAGAAAGGCAGAAAGTGTGCACATTACCCACTGCCTTCAGCCGGGGTAGTAGTTACAAAAAAGGCTCTATAAATGGCCTGAACTTTGAATTAGAATATGAAATAGAAGAATCATTGATAACCACTGCCAAGAAAGGCAGCAAGTGTGCAAATTACCCACTGCTTTCAGCCGGGGTAGTAGTTACAAAAAAGGCTCTATAAAGGTCCTGCACTTTGAATTAGAATATGAAATAGAAGAATAATTGATACCCTCAGCCAAGAAAGGCAGCAGGTAGGTAAATTACCCACTGCCTTCAGCCGGGGTAGTAGTTACAAAAAAGGCTCTATAAAGGGCCTGCACTTAGAATTAGAATATGAAATAGAAGAATAATTGATTACCACAGCCAAGAAAGGCAGCAAGTATGCAATGTAAATCAGTTATTGATCATACTTTGGGGCCATAATTGACTATATATATATATATATATATATATATATATATTTATATATATATATACATCAATGCTCGAAGGTGTCCACCTTTGAGTAGCACGCGAACAGCAGCTTGGTTTATGTATAGGTGAGGACGGGGATCCACTCGTAGACGCCGCTCTGTACGGGATCTGCCCGACGCGTTTCGAAGCTCCATTTGCTTCTCTTCAGGGGCTTTAACGGAAGCGGTGTGCGCAACCGCCGACCCACTTCCCCATTTTATATATAACACACCCACCGATGGGAGGCTCAAATGAGACTGTGCATTCTGGGAAGTGTGGTCCGGGAAGCAAACAATCAAGCCCTGTATGGACTCCACAAGTGGGCCCGTCCTCGATTCCAAGTACGACTGCTGCTTCACCATAGTGACCCCCAGGGTGCCGGGGTGGTGCATACTCCGCGGCTGGACGGCCGCGTATAAATCAATGCTCGAAGGTGTCCACCTTTGAGTAGCACGCGAACAGCAGCTTGGTTTATGTATAGGTGAGGACGGGGATCCACTCGTAGACGCCGCTCCGTACGGGATCTGCCCGACGCGTTTCGAAGCTCCATTTGCTTCTCTTCAGGGGATTTAACGGAAGCGGTGTGTGCAACCGCCGACCCACTTCCCCATTTTATATATAACACACCCACCGATGCGAGGCACAAATGAGACTGTGCATTCTGGGAAGTGTGGTCCGGGAAGCACACAATCAAGTCCTGTATGGACTCCACAAGTGGGCCCGTCCTCGATTCCAAGTACGACTGCTGCTTCACTTTAGTGACCCCCAGGGTGCCGGGGTGGTGCATACTCCGCGGCTGGACGGCCGCGTATAAATCAATGCTTGAAGGTGTCCACCTTTGAGTAGCACGCGAACAGCAGCTTGGTTTATGTATAGGTGAGGACGGGGATCCACTCGTAGACGCCGCTCCGTACGGGATCTGCCCGACGCGTTTCGAAGCTCCATTTGCTTCTCTTCAGGGGCTTTAACGGAAGCGGTGTGCGCAACCGCCGACCCACTTCCCCATTTTATATATAACACACCCACCGATGGGAGGCTCAAATGAGACTGTGCATTCTGGGAAGTGTGGTCCGGGAAGCACACAATCAAGTCCTGTATGGACTCCACAAGTGGGCCCGTCCTCGCTTCCAAGTACGACTGCTGCTTCACTTTAGTGACCCCCAGGGTGCCGGGGTGGTGCATACTCCGCGGCTGGACGGCCGCATATAAATCAATGCTCGAAGGTGTCCACCTTTGAGTTGCACGCGAACAGCAGCTTGGTTTATGTATAGGTGAGGACGGGGATCCACTCGTAGACGCCGCTCCGTACGGGATCTGCCCGACGCGTTTCGAAGCTCCATTTGCTTCTCTTCAGGGGCTTTAACGGAAGCGGTGTGCGCAACCGCCGACCCACTTCCCCATTTTATATATAACACACTCACCGATGGGAGGCTCAAATGGGGAAGTGGGTCGGCGGTTGCGCACACCGCTTCCGTTAAAGCCCCTGAAGAGAAGCATATGGAGCTTCAAAACGCGTCGGGCAGATCCCGTACGGAGCTGCGTCTACGAGTGGATCCCCGTCCTCACCTATACATAAACCAAGCTGCTGTTCGCGTGCTACTCAAAGGTGGACACCTTCGAGCATTGATTTATACGCAGCCGTCCAGCCGCGGAGTATGCACCACCCCGGTACCCTGGGGTCACGAAAGTGAAGCAGCAGTCGTACTTGGAATCGAGGACGGACCCACTTGTGGAGTCCATACAGGACTTGATGGTGTGCTTCCCGGACCACACTTCCCAGAATGCACAGTCTCATTTGAGCCTCCCATTGGGGGCGGGTGTTATATATAAAATGGGGAAGTGGGTCGGCGGTTGCGCACACCGCTTCCGTTAAAGCCCCTGAAGAGAAGCATATGGAGCTTCGAAATGCTTCGGGCAGATCCCGTACGGAGTGGCGTCTACGAGTGGATCCCCGTCCTCACCTATACATGAACCAAGCTGCTGTTCGCGTGCTACTCAAAGGTGGACACCTTCGAGCATTGATTTATACGTGGCTGTCCAGCCGCGGAGTATGCACCACCCCGGTACCCTGGGGGTCACGAAAGTGAAGCAGCAGTCGTACTTGGAATCGAGGACGGGCCCACTTGTGGAGTCCATACAGGACTTGATGGTGTGCTTCCCGGACCACACTTCCCAGAATGCACAGTCTCATTTGAGCCTCCCATCGGTGGGTGTGTTATATATAAAATGGGGAAGTGGGTTGGCGGTTGCCCACGCCGCTTCCGTTAAAGCCCCTGAAGAGAAGCATATGGAGCTTCGAAACGTGCAGGGCAGATCCCGTACGGAGTGGCGTCTACGAGTGGATCCCCGTCCTCACCTATACATAAACCAAGCTGCTGTTTGCGTGCTACTCAAAGGTGGACACCTTCGATTTATACGCGGCCGTCCAGCCGCGGAGTATGCACCACCCCGGTACCCTGGGGGTCACGAAAGTGAAGCAGCAGTCGTACTTGGAATCGAGGACGGGCCCACTTGTGGAGTCCATACAGGACTTGATGGTGTGCTTCCCGGACCACACTTCCCAGAATGCACAGTCTCATTTGAACCTCCCATCGGTGGGTGTGTTATATATAAAATGGGGAAGTGGGTCGGCGGTTGCGCACACCGCTTCCGTTAAAGCCCCTGAAGAGAAGCATATGGAGCTTCGAAACGCGTCGGGCAGATCCCATATGGAGCGGCGTCTACGAGTGGATCCCCGTCCTCACCTATACATAAACCAAGCTGCTGTTCGCGTGCTACTCAAAGGTGGACACCTTCGAGCATTGATTTATACGCGGCCGTCCAGCCGCGGAGTATGCACCACCCCGATACCCTGGGGGTAAGCAGCAGTCGTACTTGGAATCGAGGACGGGCCCACTTGTGGAGTCCATACAGGACTTGATGGTGTGCTTCCCGGACCACACTTCCCAGAATGCACAGTCTCATTTGAGCCTCCCATCGGTGGGTGTGTTATATATAAAATGGGGAAGTGGGTCGGCGGTTGCGCACACCGCTTCCGTTAAAGCCCCTGAAGAGAAGCATATGGAGCTTCGAAATGCGAACTTCGGGCAGATCCCGTACGGAGCGGCGTCTACGAGTGGATCCACGTCCTCACCTATACATACACCAAGCTGCTGTTCGCGTGCTACTCAAAGGTGGACACCTTCGAGCATTGATATATATATATATATATATATATATATTCACTGAAAAAACCATAGGTTATAGACCATATATAGTTAGGAATTTGCATTTACAAAACCTTGAAAATTCACTGAAAAAACCATAGGTTAGAGACCATATATAGTTAGCTGGACATTTTATTGACATAAGACCAATGAAATTCCATATATAGTTAGTTGCACTAACTATATATCGCGCACCCGCAATCCACTGCTGATGATGTCACATATTACATCATTCATGACATGGTCAGTGACATCACTGATGACATCACTGATGACATCATCTAGTGTCTGTGTGTTTTTGTAAAGTTTAAATATGTTTTACATATTGAAGAATGAGTGGATGTATGGAAGACTGAGTGTGTGGGTGGCTGGCTGGGA
Source organism: Lissotriton helveticus (assembly GCF_964261635.1). Lineage (NCBI taxonomy): Eukaryota > Metazoa > Chordata > Amphibia > Caudata > Salamandridae > Lissotriton > Lissotriton helveticus. The sequence continues at coordinate 128,904,438 of NC_136059.1, read as the reverse complement.
GGTGTGTGACTCTGTGCATATCAATGTGTACTTGTATCAGTGATTGTATAAGAGAGTAAGTATGTGTTAGTATATGTGTGAAAAGTATGGTGTTCTGTGTTTAACTGTATAGATGAGGAAATCGAAGTGTGATTGATTCTTCACAGGACTGACTAGGTGTATGAGTGCATATGATAGTGTTGTAATAATGAGTGACTGTATGTATGAGTGATTGTATGGGTGAATGAGTGAATGTGTGTGTAGACGTAGGAATCAGTGAGTGCGTATGTAGTAACTGGTATTGGTGTGTCATGATGTCATCAGTGATGTCATTTGAGATGTCATCAGTGATGTCATCAGTGATGTCATTTGAGATGTCATCAGTGTTGTCATCAGTGATGTCACTGACCATGTAATGAATGATGTAATATGTGACATCATCAGCAGTGGATTGCGGGTGCGCGATATATAGTTAGTGCAACTAACTATATATGGAATTTCATTGGTTTTATGTCAATAAAATGTCCAGCTAACTATATATGGTCTCTAACCTATGGTTTTTTCAGTGAATTTTCAAGGTTTTGTAAATGCAAATTCCTAACTATATATGGTCTATAACCTATGGTTTTTTCAGTGAATTTCATTGTTTTTTTAAAAGCTAATATCTATAGCTGTAAAATATATTCTTTATTACGTGACGTATCACGTAGCCACGTGAGACGCCTCATGACGCGTCGCATAACCGTGACGTATCGGCTCTGCAGCGCAAACAAAACCCGTAACGTAAGCGTGCCGGAGCACGCTTACAGATATATATATTTTTTTTAACCTTAATTAGACAAAACCCACACGTGCACATATCTTGAGGCCTTGCAAAGGCACATCAAACAAACAGTCCCTACAATTTTGCCAAGTTTGCTGGAAATCTATTCCCTTAATTTTTTTTTTACTGTTTCTCTTGGTTTTCCCCTTGTTACGCTTACCGGGACGCTACCCGGTACGCGAACCGGACGCTCCAAAAAACACAAGATGGCAGACTCCCGTTACGCTGCCGGTTAGCTGCCCGGTTCGCGTACCGGGAAGCGCCTCTACCGCGAAAAATCGCGGGGCACTTAATATCCCCCTCATCAATCCTAGGGGGTCAGGAGTGGTCTACCTTGCCCCCTTTCCTTCATTTCCCCCTTCGTTTTTCACCACATCTTGTCTCTCGATCGTACCGAGAGACAAGATGGCGGCCGCTCCGGACTGTTTAGAATGTTGACAGACACTGGAGAGCCAATCAGATTCGCTTCGCGAAGTTCCGTTACGCGTCAGGTACGCGAACCGGGGCGCTAACCGGAGCGCTGTCACAGATACATATATTTTTTTAAACGTTAATTTCTCAAAATCCACTGGAGCACATATATTGAGACATAGCAAAGGCACGTCGGGCAAACCATATCTACAATTTTGCCAAGTTTCATGTAAATCTATTCAGCTGTTCGAGCTAAAAGTGAGTCCAACCGCCCTATGGAAAAATGAATGGGAAAACGCGTTTTGGGACCCCCCTTTGTTCTCGGCCCCCCCTTGACGAAACCCCCCCAATTTTCAGGGGCTGCTCAGAAAAAAACTGTGCCATTTTCCTGAAAATTTCAGCCAATTCCGTCCACAAACGCCAAAGTTATTAGACATAGAATTTTCAGAAATCCCATAGAGAAAAAATCCTAACTATATATACCCACTGGCTATCGCCAGTAGGTAATATACATATATAAACATATGTAATCTGCATATCTATATAAATATAAATGCATGCATACATATACATATATGCATACATATGCATGTTATTTACATGAAAGTTTTAAAAACACTAATAAAAGCAAAGCTAAAAAGCCACCTCATTACAAACAGAATGGCTTTAACTTAAACGAGGGCGAGATCTATTGCATTTTCAATGCTTGTTTACTTTGGTTCTAACAAGAAGGCATTCAGATGTGTCACACATTTGCCATAAATTCTGAATGTTAGCACTCTAGTTGCTCATTAGATCACTGTAGTAAAGCTAGTGCTCACCAGGGAAGTCTGCTGCTAATCATGGTTTGCAGCCATTTTCCCGCATTTTTTATCCTGCAGACTTTCAGTCCGCATACCATTATCCCGCAAGGTCATTGAGCTCGCATACCATTATCCCGCATTTTTTCAAAACGCATGTGCATTTATCACGCATGCCTTTACAAAGAATTACGTTTTAAAGGCATGTATGGTAAATGCATTTGCGTTGTGAAAACCACGATGACGAGAGAGGTAAGTGGGTTTGTGTTAATTTTTTCGTGGGTTAGTGATTGTGTAGTGTAGTGTAGTGTTGTGTAGTGTAGTGTTGTGTTAGTGTAGTGTAGAGTTGTGGTGGTTGTTTAGTGTAGGGTCATGCTGGGGGTAGTGTTTTAGGGTTTATGGTTGTGTTGTAGTGTTTGCGTAGTGTAGGGTCATGCTGGGGGTAGTGTTTTAGGGTTCAGGGTAGTGTTGTAGTGTTTGCGTAGTGTAGGGTCATGCTGGGGGTAGTGTTTTAGGGTTTAGGGTTGTGTTGTAGTGTTTGCGTAGTGTAGGGTCATGCTGGGGCTAGTGTTTTAGGGTTTAGGGTAGTGTTGTAGTGTTTGCGTAGTGTAGGGTCATGCTGGGCGTAGTGTTTTAGGGTTTAGGATAGTGTTGTAGTGTTTTCGTAGTGTAGGGTCATGCTGGTGGTAGTGTTTTAGGGTTTTGGGTAGTGTTGTAGTGTTTGCGTAGTGTAGGGTCATGCTGGGGTGTAGTATTTTAGGGTTTAGGGTAGTGTTGTAGTGTTTGCGTAGTGTAGGGTCATGCTGGGGGTAGTGTTTTAGGGTTTTGGGTAGTGTTGTAGTGTTTGCGTAGTGTAGGGTCATGCTGGGGGTAGTGTTTTAGGGTTTTGGGTAGTGTTGTAGTGTTTGCGTAGTGTAGGGTCATGCTGGGGTGTAGTGTTTTAGGGTTTTGGGTAGTGTTGTAGTGTTTGCGTAGTGTAGGGTCATGCTGGGGTGTAGTGTTTTAGGGTTTTGGGTAGTGTTGTAGTGTTTGCGTAGTGTAAGGTCATGCTGGGGGTAGTGTTTTAGGGTTTTGGGTAGTGTTGTAGTGTTTGTGTAGTGTAGGGTCATGCTGGGGGGTAGTGTTTTAGGGTTTTGGGTAGTGTTGTAGTGTTTGCGTAGTGTAGGGTCATGCTGGGGGTAGTGTTTTAGGGTTTTGGGTAGTGTTGTAGTGTTTGCAAAGTGTAGGGTCATGCTGAGTGTAGTGTTTTAGGGTTTAGGGTAGTGTTGTAGTGTTTGCGTAGTGTAGGGTCATGCTAGGGGTAGTGTTTTAGGGTTTAGGGTAGTGTTGTAGTGTTTGCGTAGTGTAGGGTCATGCTGGAAGTAGTGTTTTAGGGTTTAGGGTAGTGTTGTAGTGTTTGCGTAGTGTAGGGTCATGCTGGGGGTAGTGTTTTAGGGTTTAGGGTAGTGTTGTAGTGTTTGCGTAGTGTAGGGTCATGCTGGGGTGTAGTGTTTTAGGGTTTTGGGTAGTGTTGTAGTGTTTGCGTAGTGTAGGGTCATGCTGGGGGTAGTGTTTTAGGGTTTAGGGTAGTGTTGTAGTGTTTGCGTAGTGTAGGGTCATGCTGGGGTGTAGTGTTTTAGGGTTTTGGGTAGTGTTGTAGTGTTTGCGTAGTGTAGGGTCATGCTGGGGGTAGTGTTTTAGGATTTAGGGTAGTGTTGTAGTGTTTGCGTAGTGTAGGGTCATGCTGGGGGTAGTGTTTTAGGGTTTTGGGTCGTGTTGTAGTGTTTGCGTAGTGTAGGGTCATGCTGGGGGTAGTGTTTTAGGGTTTAGGGTTGTGTTGTAGTGTTTGCGTAGTGTAGGGTCATGCTGGGGGTAGTGTTTTAGGGTTTAGGGTAGTGTTGTAGTGTTTGCGTAGTGTAGGGTCATGCTGGGGTGTAGTGTTTTAGGGTTTTGGGTAGTGTTGTAGTGTTTGCGTAGTGTAGGGTCATGCTGGGGGTAGTGTTTTAGGGTTTAGGGTAGTGTTGTAGTGTTTGCGTAGTGTAGGGTCATGCTGGGGTGTAGTGTTTTAGGGTTTTGGGTAGTGTTGTAGTGTTTGCGTAGTGTAGGGTCATGCTGGGGGTAGTGTTTTAGGGTTTAGGGTAGTGTTGTAGTGTTTGTGTAGTGTAGGGTCATGCTGGGGGTAGTGTTTTAGGGTTTAGGGTAGTGTTGTACTGTTTGTGTAGTGTAGGGTCATGCTGGGGGTAGTGTTTTAGGGTTTAGGGTAGTTTAGTTGTTTAGTGTATGCTAAAGGCATATTCGCTCTAAAAGTTTTCGTTATTTTAATTTGCGGTCTAATAGTACATGCGGGATTTTTTGCGAACTGATGGTATGCGGGATTTCGTCATATATTCGCTAATCATACTTTCTATGGCAAAATGAACCCCCTCATTTTGTTCCTTTTTAAATTAAATGTTTTAAGAGTTACCACTTTATTCCAATCAAGATGGCTTCAGGTGTGCCATACCTTTGTAATAAGTAGGACTGTTAGCACTCTAGTTGTTCTTTAGAACACTCTGGGACATTCTGTCATTGGGCTATAGTTGGGCTACATCTGGCTGATATTTGGGCTACATTTGTTTTTTTTTGTCTCTGGTGGCCATCTTTGGGCTACATTGGGCTACATTGGGCTACATTGGGCTACATTGGGCTACATTTGGGCTCCAACATATATATAGCCCAATGTAGCCCAATATATATTTTTCAAAGTTAATTTTCATAAAAAACAACGGGAGCCTATATCTTGAGACATAGCAAAGGCACATCGGGCTACCAGTCCCTACAATTTTGCCAAGTTTGGTGTAAATCCATTCAGCCGTTCAGGCTAAAAGTGAGGCCAACCGCCCTATTGAAAATTGCATGGGAAAAACACGTTTTGGGACCCCCCTTTTTTCTCGGCCCCCCCTTGACGAAACCCCCCCAAATTTTCAGGGGCTGCTCAGAAACAAAATGTTCCATTTTCCTGAAAATTCCAGCCAATTCTGTCCTCAAACGCCAAAGTTATTCAACATAGAATTTTCAAAAATCCCATAGGAAAAAAATCCTAACTATATATACCTACTGATGCACTTTATTTTCTTGCTATTTTGCACAGAGAGTTTTGTACAGTGATCTATTAAGATCTTTTGTATATTGGTGTATTGCAATTTTGCACATGTATAAATATTTATTTTAAGTATTTATTATATTTATTGCGAAATTTTGCACAAATCCGTGGGATAAACTATTATGATGTTGATACAAGGTTTAAAAAGAACATGAATGTAATGTAAATATTGGTTTGTCAAAAAATCCGGTCTAGGCTGAAGTATTTTCTTTATTTCTATAGGCTTGGAACCATGTGACCAATCCAGCACTACAAATCACTGGGTGTATTTTGACCATGTCATGTGATCAAGGGCTTTAGGGCCCGAAACGCGTCATGGCGATCAAGAGGGTGCACAGAAAATAAAAGCGTTTAAATCATCCTAAATGGGTCCGTTCCGTTATTTAGCCTGCAGCTGTGTTTGCTGAATTTTCGGAGTTCCTGATATAATTTCCACACCGGTTGGCTTCTAGGTGTGACACGGATCCCTCCAGCACGAAGGGTAAGCGGACAGGAAGCAAAGCTGACAGTGACCCGGAAGCATTCTACAGCCCCGTTAGGAGCAACCGCTTTCTACCCCCGGCGTTTTCCGACTAAGCGAAAATCAAGATTGACGTCAATACCCCTCACGGCGGTGAAGGAGTTTCTGGCGTTAGAAGGAATTCGCGGCTTGTGAACGGATTTGCCGGCGCTGGGGAAGGAACACGTGAGTGAGCAGAACCACTGCGGTAAAAGGAACAAAACTGCTCGAAAACGTGTACACGCTATAATTTTGAAAAGACATCTATCTGTGCACCATCATGGACGCCGACGACGTGGTCAGAAAGAGAAACAGGGAAGAGGCGGCAGTAAGCCTGTTTGACAACAGCCCTGCAGCAGAGGTTCAACAGGCGGGGGAGAACATAATAACCGGACCCGTGAACAGCCAAATCAAGGATCTGTTCAAACAATTGGAAAAGGCCATGAAAGTAGAACAAGCAAAGTGGTGGGAACAAAAATCACTTACAAGATACTTGGAAGTAGGGAGAGTTCCCCGTGGCCTGAGGATTATGCTGGCCCCCAGCTTCGAAAACCCTGACCCAAAGATGCTGCATGACTGGGCACAGTGCAATTTGGATAATTCCAGTCGTTTAATGAGGATTCTTGTAGGATACGCCGAGAGTGATGGTGCCAAACTTCAGATAAAAGTGAAAGAATTGAACAACCAAATTAAAGCACTGAATGAGGATGATGTGGAGAAAAAGTTAAGAGAGGCCATGATGACTAGACTATCAAAAGAAGAAGACATCATCATGAAAAGGAAGGCCTTTAAATTTCAAGGGGACAAACTCGACTATCAAAACGGTCGAATTTACACTTTTTCTAGGAAATTTGATCCTCCAACGCTGAATAAAACGCCTAAACAACTTCAGGCGAGTACAGGACAGAAAACGCCATCAATTTCATCAACAGATGTGAGTACGATCCCTAGCAGTGATTCCGAGATTGAACAAGGATCGACTGCGGCGCCGGCGGGTTTTACAAAGCGGTCGTTGGGACAGGAGGTGGAGTGCCTTCAGAACGACCGCAAAAAAACATTAAGGTCCCATGTCTCCAAACCAAACATAAACAAAGGAACAACGCCAAGCGCAACCAGCGAAGGAAACACAGGGCAGCCAAATCAAGGCGCAAAAAAGAAAACTTACAGGAGATGGAATCGTCGATAAATTCACAAGTAAGTGACAGTATGACGATTGTTAATTTAACCAATACTCGTCTAAGTCCTAAAGAACAGCAAATTTTATCACTGGGGCTAACATTTTGTCCACCATGTATGTTTGATTATGCCAGAACCCGAATGGACTTTTTCAAGTTTGTGAGAAAGTTGAAACTTAGAAAACTATTTTTGATTAACAAACAAAAGGCACGTAAACCCCAAGAGATTAACATGGGGAAGGACAACAACCTATCAGTGAGGGAATATGAGTTGCAATATGATCTACAAGATCTCCTTAATGAGGGAAATCTAGAGAACATCCAAGATGTAACAGACACAGTGGTAACTAATATTCCTGGGAATACATCATTTAAACCGAAATCAACGTTTAACCCAGTGTTGGCACATGATAATATCGATGTGTTCAGTGATATGGTAACATCTGAGATAAAGAAATTAAACAAAAAAACTCTGTTGAGGAACAAAGGCACGGTAAAGCACAATCATTATTTTGGTAGCCTGATGAAAAAACTTCAGGATGATGATAAAACGGTGATCAGGCAATCGGACAAGGGGGGCAATATTGTCCTTTGGCCCCTGTCCTCATATCTGGAGGAGGCACTAAAACAATTGGGTGATAGACTGTGCTATAGCAGGTGTGATCGATCGGCATTTAAACAGGCATGGGACAGGTTGAACTCAAAATTATACACGTGGAGAGGACAAGGTCTTCTAAGTGGGGATGAGCTGAAATTTTTAAAGACTAATCATCCCATAACTCCAGTGTTTTATCTGATCCCCAAGATCCACAAGGACAGTGCTAAGCCACCCGGGAGGCCCATAATTTCAGCGTGTGGGGGGACATTTGAAAAAGTGTCCAGGTACATTGATCACTTCCTCCAAGACTTTGTGAAATCCCTGCCATCATACATCAGAGACACCATGGACTTTCTGCAAAAGATTAAATCCGTAAAGTGGTCTACAGAATACCTATTGGTGACACTGGATGTCACTGCCCTCTACACAAGCATCAACCATGTTGATGGAGTGAGGGCAGTGAAACATTTTCTTAGTAAAAGATCTGTGTGTATGCTGGAACATAATATCATGTTGGTGGAGATGTTGGAAATGTGTCTCAATAACAACTATTTTCTCTTCCAAAACCAAATGTTCCAACAATTGCGGGGAGTAGCAATGGGGGCCTGCTTCTCCCCCAGTTACTCATGTCTACACATGGGGCTGTGGGAGGAGCAGGTCCTAGGCAATGCCTTCAGTGAAATCATGTCCAGCAAAATAATATCGTGGTACAGATTCATAGAAGATTTGTTTATAATCTGGAAGGGGACAGTGAGTGAGGTGGAACAATTCATTAGTAATATCAATCAGAATGAATTGAATTTACACTTCACAGGTACCATCAGTGAAAGTAAAGTTAATTTTCTTGATGTAGAGGTTTATGTAGAGGAAGGGAGACTGCAGACTAAATTACATCGCAAAGAAACTGCAGGCAATACAATCCTCCATGCCTCCAGTCAGCACCCCAACCATCTAATCCGCAGCATCCCCTATGGGGAGATGCTGAGGATTAGAAGAATCTGTAGCACGGATGCAGCCTGTTATTTAGCACAGAAAGAGAGCAAGGCAAGGTTCCTACAGAGGGGCTACACAGCAAGTGTGGTGTCTAAAGCGACTGAAAGGGCTAACATGGCTATAATATCCCCAATAACATCAACGGGGGTTGAACCTACAGTGTCAAAAAAAGCAGAGGGACAACGAAGACTTATTCTGGGCTATAGTTGTCAGCATAGACTGATAAAGAACATTGTTAAAAGAAACTGGCATATAATCACAGGGGACCCTGTGATTGGCAAAACAATGGCAGTCTTTCCGGCTATCACATATAGCCGTGCTAGGTCCATTAACGACATGCTAGTCAGTAGTAGCCCAGAGATACCAACTAAAGGCAACTGGCTGGACAAAAGTAGGGGGTTCCTCAAATGTGCCGTGTGTAAGGCGTGCACCATAGGAAAGAACAAAACATCATATAGTTCTCCGTTCAGTGAGACGGAAATTCCTATTTCTAAGAAAATAACCTGTAAGTCAGATTATGTCATCTATGTCTTAGAATGCGTTTGTGGACTTTGCTACGTTGGTAGCACGAAGCTACAAGTCCACAGGCGCATATTGCAGCATATGAGGGCAGTAATCAACAAGGATGAAGCCTACCCTGTGGCTAGACACATTAATCTATGCCACAAGGGAGATGTAAACTGCCTGAGGTATTATGCAATAGATATGGTGCTGCCGTTACGCCGGGGTGGAAATAGAGAAGCAAAACTAAGAGTTTTGGAAACCCGGTACATTCTTGAACTTGACACTAAGACACCGTTTGGTCTTAATGCGACTGAGGATTTATATACTTGCTTACATCTGGAATAACAACATAAGCGAGTTATATAAAACAGTTAGTAGAATTGCACAAATGAATCAGGGCATTGGAATGTCAAAACAAGCTATGTTATCAAGTACTGCCAGATTTTAAAATAAAACACTTGATTAGGGAACAATCACACTATTTTTACTATTTCCTTGTGTGGTGCGTGGATAAAAAATGATATAATTCTGGGCAATGTAGAAGCAGTGGTCCGGAACTTTATTGACAATGCCCACTTGGGCGGAATTATTTTAAACCTTACAAAAATAACAGACCCTTTTGGAAAATTTGCACAATGCACTTTATTTTCTTGCTATTTTGCACAGAGAGTTTTGTACAGTGATCTATTAAGATCTTTTGTATATTGGTGTATTGCAATTTTGCACATGTATAAATATTTATTTTAAGTATTTATTATATTTATTGCGAAATTTTGCACAAATCCGTGGGATAAACTATTATGATGTTGATACAAGGTTTAAAAAGAACATGAATGTAATGTAAATATTGGTTTGTCAAAAAATCCGGTCTAGGCTGAAGTATTTTCTTTATTTCTATAGGCTTGGAACCATGTGACCAATCCAGCACTACAAATCACTGGGTGTATTTTGACCATGTCATGTGATCAAGGGCTTTAGGGCCCGAAACGCGTCATGGCGATCAAGAGGGTGCACAGAAAATAAAAGCATTTAAATCATCCTAAATGGGTCCGTTCCGTTATTTAGCCTGCAGCTGTGTTTGCTGAATTTTCGGAGTTCCTGATATATATATATATATATATATATATATATATATATATATATATATATATATATATATATATATATATATATTACCTACTGGCGGTCGCCAGTAGGTAGTTATAGTTAGGACCTAGTTTCCATAGGAAATCCGCAACATTCTATTGAGAATAACTTTGGCGCCGGTGGACGAATCTTTGCGAATTTCTCAAAGAAGATGGCCTGCTCCGCTCCGCTCCTTCCCTGAAAGTGTGGGGGGGATTCGTCAAGTGGGGGCCGAGATAAAAGGGGGGTCCCAAAACGTGTTTTCCCCATGTTATTTTCCATAGGACGTTTAGACACGGCTACAGCTCGAACGGCTGAATGGATTTATAAGACATTTGGTAGAAAGGTAGAGTCCGGCTCGCAGATTACGCTTTTCTTTGAATGGTGTAAATCTGTTCAGTAGTTGCTGAGAAAATTAACTTTGAAAAAATATATATTGGGCTACATTGGGCTATATATATGTTAGAGCCCAAATGTAGCCCAATGTAGCCAAATGTAGCCCAAAGATGGCCACCAGAGACAAAAAAAAACAAATGTAGCCCAAATATCAGACAGATGTAGCCCAACTATAGCCCAATGACAGAATGTCCCAGAGTGTTCTAAAGAAGAACTAGAGCGCTAACAGTCTTACTTATGACAAAAGTATGGCACACCTGACGTCATCTTGATTGGAATAAAGTGTTAACACTTAAAAACATTTAATTTGCAAAGGAACAAAATGAGGGGGTTCATTTTGCCATAGAAATTATGATTAGTGCTGAAGAAAGAAAAATTAGGGCACATTTTGAGTGACTTCTCAAATCCTTTTATATTTCATTAAAAAAATTCTGATATGCAGTCTCCCAAGATGGCCACCAGAGACAAAAGAGCCCAAATGTAGCCCAAATATCAGCCAGATGTAGCCCAACTATAGCCCAATGACAGAATGTCCCAGAGTGTTTAAAAGAACAACTAGAACGCTAACAGTCTTACTTATGACAAAAGTATGGCACACCTGAAGTCATCTTGATTGGAATAAAGTGGTAACACTTAATACATTTAATTTGAAAATGAGGGGTTTCATTTTGCCATAGAAATTTTATATATATATATATATATATTCACTGAAAAAACCATAGGTTTTACACGCGTTATAGTTAGGAAGTAGCATTTACAAAACCTATGAAATTCACTGAAAAAACCATAGGTTTGATACCAGTTATAGTTAGCTGGAAATTTTACTGATATAAAACCAATGAAATTCCACGTTATAGTTAGTTGGACTCACTATAACTTGCGCGTGTAATGCACTGCTGATGACGTCACATATTACATCACTCATGACATCACTGATGACACCATCCAGTGAATGTGTGTCTTTCTGAAAAATAAATATGTGTTATATATGTATATATTATTGAATATCTTAGTGAATACATATATTACTGAGTAATGCTTAAATATTTAAATATATGTATTAGTGTTTCACTTTGTGTATAAGTGGCTGCATGGGTTGATGAGTAGGTACATGTGTATGTATATAGGTGATTAGATGTTTTTCTTAGTATCAGTATGAGTGTTTCCATGCTTTGGTGGGAGTATTACTTAGTACATAGATGCAAGAATGACTGAGTCTCTGTTTGTATGTGTTTTGAAGACAGCATATGTGCAGGACTGTATGGGTGGATGAGTGTGCATATGTCTGTGTTAGTGAGTGAATGACAGTCTTATTAGTGTCTTTATCAGTAACTACATATGTTTTAATGTAGTATATGTGAATATTGATGTATATAAGTGACTATATGTGAGAGTGAGGGATTCTAAAAGTTCCTGTTTAAATTAGTATGTGTTTCTAGAAGTGATTTTTTAAGAGAGTAAGTATGTGTAAGTTTCCTTAGAAGTAAAGTGGTAGTGTGTGTATATTTGTTTATGCAAATAAATGTATGTTCAATAGTTTATGTGCATGTGTGAGTATGTGTGTGAATAACTTTTGGATGACTGTCGGTGTGTAACAGGATGTGTAGGTGTATCACTACATATGATTAGTGAATATATGTATGAGTGACAATATAGAACTGTTGGTGAATTAGTGCATGTGTATATACATGGTGGAATTATTGAATTGGTTGTTGTAACTAGTATGGGTATCTCCATTTTTTTGAACATTTTAGTTTCTATTTTTGAATATGCGTTTCAAGGGTTAGATTACAGTGAAAGGAGGTATGTCACTGTGTCACAAGGATGGTGTCATCAGTGATGTCATGAGTGATGTAATATGTGACGTCATCAGCAGTGCATTACACGCGCAAGTTATAGTGAGTCCAACTAACTATAACGTGGAATTTCATTGGTTTTATATCAGTAAAATGTCCAGCTAACTATTACTGGTATCAAACCTATGGTTTTTTCAGAGAATTTCATAGGTTTTGTAAATGCTACTTCCTAACTATAACGTGTGTAAAACCTATGGTTTTTTCAGTGAATTTCATTGGTTTTTAAAATGCTAATTCAGAAATATCTTGTGTATACAACCTATACTTTTGTCAATAAAGTTCTGGCAATATTTTTTTCAGAAACAAGCCGTTTTCTTCACTGTTCAAGTTGCATACAGACTCCTTGTAAAGCGATACAGAATTAGAAAGTCTCTACCTTACCTTTTTTTCAACGCATTAAAATTTGCCTGTAAATAAAAATAGCCTTTCTAAACTTTCGTGCACGACCCGGTGTGTGCACTCTCGGCAACAGTTCTCAATAAAATGGATATCGCATTTCCAGGCTTTCGTGCGCGACCGACTGCGCGCACCTGCCTATATATTTTGTGAAAACTTTGCAATCTGAACTTATTGAATTTCTTCATAGACCCATCAAAGAACTTATACTACATCAAAGAGACTAAACCTAGGCTTCTTTTTTAATATTATGAAAATTTTCATTAAATGGAGCCGAATGTCTTTTTAAACTTTCGTGTGTGACCGAATGTACACACCTTGGTATATTAAAAAATATATAAAAGGTTTTATACTTTAACAATTGTATGCTTGAATCGAGCTCAGAAGATATATTAAATCCGGATATGTTTGGATTTACTCCTTTTCACGTTTTGAAACTTCGCTGAATTAGACCGCTACTTCCAAATGATGTACGTGACCAGATACTATCACCGCGTACACGTCTTGAGACGCGCATGTGAAGTCATGTGACTCGAAAACAACACTTCCAATTGGTTCTTAGTAGTTTCTATTCTGCAATTTACACGGAGGACTCCACCCACTCCTCTCACTATCTTTTGTACTCTCAAAAGAGAATGACGTTCAACACCCTTCAGAAGACTTTGCTGAAATGGCTGCCGCCCCGCATTCATCTTCCGAATCTGAAGGAAATGAGCGACTACCTTTAAAAAGAAAAAAGGAATCTTTTATTTGGCAATTTTTCACTTATCCTGAAGAACAAAAGAAAGTGAATGCGCCAAAAGTTACCTGCATGATATGCAATTCGGTTCTCTCAAGAGGAAATCCAAGAAAAAAATATTCCTTTTCCATACATACCATGGTGCGGCATGTCAAACAAGTGCACCCTGTGGAATTTGCAAAGGCATCGACAAGAGCCCTGGCCACGCTATTACCATCAGAGGTGGCCAGCACATCTTCTGGTGGACGACCTGTATCTCCATCGAGTGCTGTCATGGACTTGAGACCATATCTTGCAAAGGTGCACATGAAATGCAACGAGTGTGGAGAAATTCTTCTGTACGGAGAGCAGAGCCTCATTCTTACTAAACTAAAAATTGAGAGTCATAAATGCCCCGAGAAAAGATAAATTTCTTCATTTCATTTTGATCCTGTGTCACACATGAAAATGTTGTTGCAAGTTTAAAAAATCAAAAACAACATAACACTTGTTTAAAAAAAAAAAAAAAAAGTTATTTTCAGAACTAACTCATTCTAGCAAAAAGAGCTCCAGGAGCATATTATAAAAAGGGTTTATCTCCGCTTTTTTGGCTTTCGTTCGTGCGCGACCGTGTGCGCGCACCCGCCTATATATTTCGTGAAAACTTTGCAATTGCAACTTCTTAAATTTCTTCATAGACCCATCAAAGAACTTATACTACGTCAAAGACAGTAAACCAAGGCTTCTTTTTTATTATTATGAAAATTTTCATAAAATGGAGCCGAATGTCTTTTTAAACTTTCGTGCGTACACACCTTGGTATTTTAAAAAAATATATAAAAGGTTTTATACTTTAACAATTGTATGCTTGAATCAAGCTCAGAAGATATATTAAATCCGGATGTGTTTGGATTTACTCCTTTTCACGTTTTGAAACTTCGCTGAATTAGACCGCTACTTCCAAATGGCGTACGTGACCAGATACTGTCACCGCCTACAAGTCCCGAAACGCGCATGTGAAGTCATGTGACTCGAAAACAACACTTCCAATTGGTTCTTAGTAGTTTCTATTCTGCAATTTACACGCAGCACTCGACCCACTTATGTCACTATCTTTTCTACTCTCAAAAGAGAACAACGTTCAACATCTTCCGAAAGACTTTCTTTTCACGCGATAATGTGAAATACTGAGATTGTTACAGGATTTTTATCACTTAGAAGCCTTCCTATTATGAAGGTTTATCTCCTAAGTCTCTGATTCTCAAACTGTGCAACGCGGCTCCCCTGTGTGCCGTAATGAAGTGCTAGGGGCGCCGCCCACACTCTAGTGTGACTAACCATCTATAAATCCCACAGACATCTCTACCCTGTTATCTGCAATTGTGAGCATCAAAAGGAGCTGCGCTACGCCCCTGTGAGAGGCCTCACTCCCACTGCTGCAACGGCTTGGCAGTCCTCCAGATGCACAGGAACAGCCCCTCCGATCCATTGAAGTTCTCTGTCGTGAGAGGCCTCACTCCCACTGCTGCAACGGCTTGGCAGTCCTCCAGATGCACAGGAACAGCCCCTCCAATCCATTGAAGTTCTGTGTCGGTCTCAATACCACTTACGAAATGAAAATAAGCACTGAAGAATATTCAAGCATGTAGTACTCCTCCTGCTACAGCATACAAAATGCATTCTATTACCTATAAAAAAGTCAAACACCCACGCTACAATCATATAGAACACTTCCTCTAAAGAAGCCTGTGAATAACTTTAAAACATCAGGTTAACCTTTTTTTACTCTCTCATCATTATTAAAGATAAGTATTTACAATGCTATATTAAACAATGCCATGGTTCTTGCTTTTTAATTTTAAAAATCTTGCAATCTTTCACAAACCCAATACTCATGGCTTCTTTTTCGTGACAAAAATCTTGCAATATTACATACCTACATAGAATAACAGAAAAAACATAACACTACAAAGGCCGAACACTCTACTAAATGCGGATTTGTAACCTATGAGGCAGATTTATGTTAACTACTTCATACCCAGATATGCACCAGTTAATGTGCACCACAGTATGCTAGTGCTCCGTTACCCATGGTGTGCCACATTTGAAATGTGGCGCACCATGGTACAAAAACACCATACATGCGTAACACATCTGTGCTCAAAAAGTAATACATTGCTAGAGTTGCATCGCAAGTGTGATGCAGCTCCAGCAAGGCTCACCAATGCACTATATTCACAATACTGCGTCAATACCTACGCCTGCTTGAAGCACATGCACAGTTTTGAAACAGCATAGGTCTGAAAGTCACTGAGTGAAATATCATGCATTACAGTCAGCCACTTTCAAGACGCATTCCTTCAGAGGAACACTTCCTTATGGTGCAGGGCTTTAAAATGTGACATATCTCCTAAATCCATAACGTTGTAAATATGGTACATTATTTCCACTGTCATTGTATTAAATAAACTGATGAAATTGTGGCGCAAAGAGACGCAACGTCAACATAAAGCTGCTACAATGTGTTTTAAAGTGCCCTTTAAATTACAACCAACACTCTCTTTGAAGAGACCCCTCATGTTTTTTTAACACCTGTTAAGTCCTTCCATGCTCATGACAGAGCCGCTCCATCACAAGCATTGCCTCAGCTGTCCGCAGAATAGACCAGTTTTGTCATGGCCTTGCCCCTGTGCTTGCACAGCACTAATATTGTACCTCCATGACACGTTCTATTGACTAAGCAGAGCCATGAGAGAACCACTGTATCATGAACAGATCTCAACCGTGGCTCATGAAGGAGTACCTCTATCATGAACATAGAAGTACCACTCAGCCCCCCGGCCCCCTAATGCTGAGGCAGAATTGCCACTGCAGCAAAGGACTTAAACTCCTGGAAAGAACAACATGTAACATTTAATATCATTTCCCACCAATGTTTTCATATATCAGTGTTGCTGAACTCACTCAGTAAAATGTCGCTCATTTCATTAAATCACTTTTAAAGCATGCCTTATAACAATGCACCCAATCCTATGTGGAAGTGCTTATATTAAACATGACATTGCTTTAAGCAGGATAGACAAAGAAATGACACAGTGATGTAAAACTTTCTTTATTTTTTATACTTACCTAAAAAATAGTAAAAAAGTAAAGTAAATTTCTTTTAAAAACGTAGTACCTGTGGAAGAAAAGTAAAAATAAGATTATAATGTACATTTCATAAAATAAAAAAAATAAGAGAAAATAAGAGAGAGGCAGAGAAAACTCTTGGATGTTATTAGTTGTACTTACCTTATAAATATAATATCTGTGGAAGACAGTAAAAAAATATGTTTTAATACATATTTCTAAATTCAATGTAACAAAATAACTCAAACAACATATTAAATGGTTTATTTTTGCTGTCCTCAGAATACATTGATTTTCACTATAAACAGTGATTTCAATATTAATCATCATATAACAGTGGGGAAAAAAAAACACAATCAAAATGATTGTGTTTAAAAAAACCATCCAAAATCTCCATACATATTATAAATACCTGAAAAAAACATATCTTAAATGTTTTTCTCAAATTCGCAATTTCTTGAGTAAGCACACTACATCTTCCACAGTTACAAACTAATTAAACTATACGACCTATTTTTAAATATATCTCAAAAAAACACCGTACAAGTATCTCCTATAAAAATCTATCTTAAGTATTCATTTTCTTTTCTCATACCTTTCCGCATGGCCAAATTGTATAAGTTAACTCATTACCTTTTAAATACCTCTCCCAAAAACTTGCGTCCATATATGTTCTAAAATAATCATCTAAAGTACTCATTTTCTTCTCTCATATTTTTCCACATGGCCAAATACTATGAGTTAAGTAGTTTTTTTCTGAAATTTCTTAATCTTAATCTTATCTATTCTTTTGTGAACCTTTACAGTAAAAATGTGTAACATGCTTTATACCACCAAACATTAACTAAATTTCTAGCTGATGTTATCACTATACCAAACACAAATTTCATTTATAGATTTGTAGACCCTCAGTCACATGATATTTGTAAACAAGAACGTTTCATATCTTTACAGTATTAATCTTCCTACAGCAAGTGATTCTACTGAAATTTGGGTTCCAAAAATAGCAGATAGGAGTTAGTTAAGGCAACAGGCAAACGTTTCTTAAAAGTCAATTGGGTATCATTGCAAAGCGTCCAGCCACTTCCACACTTCAAATAAGCTGTATAATGTCCTGATGATGTGGAAGGCCCTTCATGAAAAATAATGGCTACAGCTACAAATGTTCTTCTAGAAATAGATACTTGAGTAGCCACAACATTTTTAATTAAAGTTGACAATTTACTCCCATCAGCTCTGCATCGTTGAAACATTAATATTACATATTGTCCATATCTATGGATAAATAAAGTTGATAACATTTCAGACTTGCATTGAGAACAGACCATGTTCTGATGCGCATCTTTAACTAGTTTATTAAAAGACACTTCTTTACAGTCTGGTAATGTTAAATATATAAATCTTTCACTGTGTATATCAGAACTACTTGAAAATGAGCAATTATCACAGTTATGTTCCCATTTATAAGAAAGGCCAAAAAGATTATCAATATCTACACCTTCATCTTCCAAAACTGTAAACATATACACAATAAATTCCTGACAATCTTGCTGAATATTCTGTGAAAATTGATTTACTCCTGCACATATGTCTAAAACATTCCTTAGTTCTGAACCACTTCCTACTTCACTTTCACCACTACTACATTTTTCAAATATAGAATTTAAGGAATAGCAAAATGTTTGCTCCTGATTTTCTACAATCTGTTCCCTAACATTTTTTAGAAAAAAAACAACATTAACTACTACATTTGCATAACAGTTGACACCAGACCTGTTTTCAAACTTAAATCCAACAATCTCTTCAATACTAACCGTTTTCTTATACCTACCAACAACAGCTACATCTTTTTTTCGTCGTTTCTCAACTACTTCAGCACATTTCTCCTCATTTTTCCTTTTCTGACCAACCATACGCCTTTCAATTAAAGGATATTGAGGTAAACTTGGAGCATATTCTCTTCTTAACCTATTATACTCCTTCACACAATTTAAATCTGCACTAATCTTTGTCTCATCATAATCAATTAAATAAAGTCCACATAAAGTTCTAACTCGCGATAAAGCAACATATGCCATACCCTCTTTGAATACAGTGCTTCCAATATTTACCAAAGCACAATCTACACTTAAACCTTGAGATTTGTGAATAGTCACTGCATATGCCAAACAAATTGGAAATTGCTTCCGACGGACATATAAGTCTTTCACAAGCAAAAAACGATTTGAACAGCGACTAATTTGCTGAACTTCCTCAATTCCATCAAATTTTATTCTTAAAAATTCAATCTCATCTCTATTTGTATAATTAACAAAACCAACAACATTACCCATTGCTCCATTTACCAATCCTCTTTCTACATGTAAATTTCTCCTTAAAATTATCCGACAATTTAAACATACATACAGATTTTTCTCTAAACCAGCAGTTTTAGATATACTTTTTTGAAGAGAATCCAATTTTAACTTCAACTTTTCAGACAAAACAATAGTACTACCTTCATGCTCTATTCTATCTTTAGCTTCCAGTTTCCTAATTTGTTGATTTTCTAAATTCAACATTTTCTCATTAAAAACTGAACATTCTTTCACAGTTGGCATCAAGCATATCACTGATTTATCTGCTACCTCTTTACTATATATTTTCTCAGGTACATTATCTTCATTAGGAAACAGCTTGGAAAGTAATCGTGTTCGTAGAGTGTGTTTCGCATCTTCAGTTAGTTTTCCAATCCTGATATCTTGAAGAATATTTCCATATTTAGTATCCTTTGCCTGTCGCATATTTTGAATCAGTTCAGTATATTTGAAATGTGACCATATATTAACATTTCCAATACTGCCCAGGCACTTTCTAGTCTCCTCATGCATAACAGTTTCAAATACAGGTTGTCCTTTCACTGGAGTTAGTTGGAGTAGATCTCCAAAAACTATGACATGTTTACCTCCAAATAACACATCATACTCTGTCTTAAGTATCTGTTGCATTCTTAAATGCACAAAAGCAAGCATTAAATTAGATACCATGCTTACTTCATCAATAATAAGAAGTTTCATTTTTTTAAGCACTCTAGAAACTTCAAAACAAGCTTCTCCAGATAGCTTGTGATATTGTAATTTATTTTCATGTTCAACTGGCAGCATCAGTAAACGATGTAAAGTAATACCTTTAATATTATGTGCTGCCAATCCAGTTGGAGCAGTAACAACACACGACAGTGTTGACTGAGTTCTTTGCTGTAAATATGTAGTAATTCCTTTAATTAGGAAACTTTTACCAGTTCCAGTTTCTCCACTTACATATAATCGAATAGGTTGAAATGACATACATGAGCAATCTTTTCTCTCATGACGAAAGCCATGCTCAATGTGCTCTGTCACTTCATCATATATCTGTCTTTGCTCAACATTAAATTGCTTCTTTAATTCTTCTAAGTTGATTGCTTCCTCTTGACCTTGCTGCATTGCTCTTTCCACCTCATCCATGGCAGTGGCTGCTTCATTTTGGATAATTGGTTGTCCCAGTGGATCTTGACTTAATGAAGCCGAACTTTGACTATCTTGTGAACTATCTCTACCAATCTCCGCTGCAATTTTCACTTCTTGCTCTATTTCATCATTCAACATTTGCAGATAATTACTAAAAACAGTACATTCAATACTACTTTTAGATGCGTTGAATGAATCTTCATAACTATCAAAGTCCCCAAGTAGTTCCTCTTCTCTACGCCATGGTTTAAAGAGTTGCAAAAGAGCAAAATAGTAAAATTCTCTTTTGTCAGGTGTTTCGCAACTCAGTTTCCGATGATTAATCAAGTGTCCTTTTCTTTGCTTCACCAGACATCCTTCTTGTCCAATTACAGCATATACACCTTTATCAATGTTCTCTGTAACATTCCTTTTAAAAGTGTAGTTTTGAAGTATTTCATACAGACAAATGTTTTCTAGAAAAGTACTTCTATTTGGATAGTATGTATCCAACATATTTGTTTTCAGAATGTCTGTACTGTTTGGTTCTTTCTGGGCTAAATATTCAATTTCTTGCACAGGTTTTAGAACACGGTTTCGTGTTTCTGCAAGACCCAAACTCACCCAGAGAATAGTCCTTGATTTAGCATAAAGACTTGCTGATGATAATCGGTCACAACATTCATATGCTCCAATTTCTCGATGAGACAACATCTTCAAACTGTACGTATACAATTTTTTGCTTAGGCTCTTTTCATGAGAAATGTCTTCCCACATCTCCTTCAGTTCCGTCTTTTCAGATTTTGTGATGTAAGACGTTACATATCGAGCCACAGCAATAGAGTTGTCTGCAACATATTGTATATCCATGTTAGCATTCCACATGGACAAAATGACTGGGTTATAGTCATTTATATATTTGGATTCTTCACCTCTTCTTAAATTGTACGTATTTTTAGGTGACCTTCTTCTGATGTTATGTCGCAAAGATGACATCAAATTGTTGACTCTTCCTTTTGAAAGTACCGGTCGTGCAAATCCAAAACGACATTTGGTGTAGAATTTACTCTTTGATTTGAATTTTCGCCGACAATATTTTCCACAACGATGACTTTGAAAGCGTAACACTTTTCCTCTTAAGTCCTTATCAGTTGTACTATTAGGTATGTCACAAGTGGCATACTGTTCAATAAAAGAGAGTACAGTCTCATCCGAGTCTCTTCCAAATTTAGGAGCATCCTTGATCCATAACAGCATATGAATATGAGGAGCACCTCTTGCTTGGTATTCTTTTCTCCAAAAGAAATCCAGTACTTCACCAAGAGGCGGATTTTTCTTGTTTGTAAGAAAAGACATCATAGCTTCAAATCTATGATTAAAATATCTGCAAACATTAACCGGATCTAACGAACACAGTTCTCCGGGTGTCTTGTAGTTTATATTTTCTATGTTTGCATTCGCCTCCTGAAGAAATTCAAGTAAATCTTCCCAAGCATACTCTGCACAGCTTAGAGTTAAAAACCATGTTGGTGCTCCTAAGTTTCTAAGCATGCACTTCAAATCTCCATGACGACGGTACCAATACTCATTAGTACCACGCTGACAAGCCATTACATTAATTAGGTGTGAATCCAAAACACTATCTTTCTGTTGCACTTTATCCATAAATTCCTTTGCTGAAATATTATGCAGATGAACTCCATTTTTTAAGATATGATTTACTGCATAAGAGAGACCAGATAAGTCACTCTCAAACAGAAGATGAAACAAATATGGAATGCATTGGCGAAACCTCGGATCTTCTGCATATAATCTTGTTGTCCGGTATTCAGATGCAGGAATCTGCATAGGTCGATCATCATATCGTGTACCTTCACCTGTAGGGAATAACTGTGGGAAACAACGACCTTCCAAACTTTCTTCCCACACACTAATAGGATTTCCTTTCGCCTTTTTCATCTGAAATAATTCAATAGCATTCCCTATTGCTTCTTTGGAATGCAGTGGATGAACACTGTAATGTTCATAAATTTCTTCACTTCTGGATAGATCAACTTTTTCAATTTGTCCAATAGACAAATCACTCTCCTCTTCTTCACTTACATCTTCTTCTTCTACATATACATCTTTATAGTACGTATTGTTTTGAACTAAATACAACGTTGCCTTTTTGACTTTTCTAACATCCACTAAATCTTGCCAGATTTTCTTACTCTTTGTAGGTACACCATTAACTAGAATAACTAGAGGTTCCTCTTCTACATTTTCAACACCAATTGTTTCCATATTTTTTTTTTAAATCAAGTGGCAAATATACAACTCTACCCTTTAATCCTCTTTGTAAATCTGAAGGATTTAATTTACCAGTCTTAGGCTCCATACAAACAATAGCCTGAAAAGGATGTACACATTGGATCAGAATAGTCTCATAAGTATTTAAATCCATCAATTCTGATGGAATATTTATCAACTCTAGATTATTATGAACAGCTCTAGCAGGCATTTTATTTTCATTTAATTTATTATAACAATATTTACAAATACGTTGCTCAAAACCCAAATCAAAATAGTTTTCCACCAACAAATAAGTTGCAAAATCTTTCCATTGACCATTACTTTCATCTTCACTTTTAAATATAAATCAACTAACCTAGTTTGACTTTTGTAATGAATGCGTCGACAACAGACACAAGAAAAATTTGGTTTCTCACCTGCAATTACCTTAAACTTTATTATTTCCTGTTCAAAATTTTCAATATTAACATGTCCAACATTTTCTAACACATTTCCTTCTATAATTATCAGTTTCTGTATTACCTTCCTCTGGACCAAAATAACTTACCTCAATTTCTGCACAAATCTTCTTAACATCTAATTCACATCCATACAAAAGAGCAGTTTTTAACTGTTTAAGTTTAAGTGCTGGACTTTTTGCATAATACAACTTTCTCACCAATTTTCTCATTTTAGCATGATGCACTGCTAACATCCTGAAGTGATGAAACACACTCTGGCATATTTTTTTTTAGAAAGACAAGCCAGAGAATGACCTTGCAGACCTATTTTTTCTCTCACTCTGCAATGATCTAATTCTTGCAACATAACAATTTTTTTTCTAAGACTTTCTTTAGTGTACTTACGTAAGAAATTGCGAAAGAAATCAATTGAATCCTGTCGTACACTACAAATGCTACTACAATTCCAACTGTAAACAGGAACATTAGCACGTCCCGCTGGAGCTTCTCCAGCCATCACCTCTTCTGCATTTCTAACCACAATTTTCTCTTTCTCAATTACACATCCCTCCTTCACCTCGTATCCTCGACCACTCGTGTCAACTGCATGCAACAAATCGTTACTTTGAAAGTAACTCTATTCATTAAAAAATGGTTCAGACGTTGAAGTATGCATCCACTTCCCAGAAAACAATTTACAAAAATTACTCCTATTTATGTGTCTCTTCCATTTACTTTTAGCATTTAAAACTTGTATTGCCTTATTTAGCATATTTATTCTATTAAGTACTAAAATAAATAATTTTCTTTTTGTCTCAAACGCGCGCTCAAGAATACCCTCTATATATTGTTTCTTCTTAAGAAAAGCAGATCTTCTTTTAGAAACTTCCTCCTTTTGTAATAAATTCGAAACTACTCTGTTGTAAAACATACGCTTCCTGATTTGGCTAAATTGATTCATCCGAGTTTTACTGTACAGATTTTCCTGTCTCCTGATTCCAGAAACATTTTTATCTTTGGTTCCATGTCTCCTTCTCGATACTGGTATACTTTTTTCCTTGTCCACTTCAATACTAACATTTTTCCTTCCACATATTGCTCTCAAAAACTTTTTGGTTTGCTTACCAGGAGCACTCTTTTTTTATCCGTCCTAAGTTCTTTTGATACTTCTTCAATTCCTTTCTTCTTCAAATTGTAAGTCCGTTTATAGAGCTTTCTTTTTTCAGTTCTGGTCGGCATCTTAATTTAAGATTTTGATGAAATTCTCAATCTGTAAAACACAAACATAACAAATATTATAGTTGACTACTAGCATATAACGTACAAATTTAAACCACAGATTCATTTTCTAACTAGAATTAAGAAAATAACAGAAAGTCTCTGAACAGAGTAGGAAATCCTGTAGTGAATGTTGGTTCTTAATTTTATCACACTCCATATCTGTTTTAACATTATAGACAGTTTTTAATTCTAATTTTTAAAGCATGCAAACAGTACACTTTTTTCAAGAACTATGTGTCATCGTAGATGTTTTAATCTTTTTTACTACAATCTCTTTTACACTTCATGAGAACATGTCTTATCACTCTCCTAAAGCACATCAACGACGAATAGGACAAGAAAACTGTCTTCAAGAATGCTTTACTATCAAAAAAATGTTTATTTATTGAAATCTTCATAATTTTGTAGAACTTCCACCATTATATCATCAGGGACTTCTTCAAGTCCAAAGTCCTCATCTCCTTCAACCATCTCTAAGTAAGCAGAGTCTAAAGACATGTCCATAAAATAATTTTTTTCATCTATTTCCTCTTCAAAGACTGCGTCTAAAATTTCCTCCATCACTTCGTTAATGATTTCAAAATGAATTTGTTTCTCTTCTGAGGAATTCTCCATAACTAGACCCAGTTTATTCTTCTGTATCCTTTTAAAAAATATAGAGACTAAATTATATCTTTTTTCATGAATGTATAACTTAAAAATACATTTACTAATTTTTAAACTACATATATTTCTATAATTTCTAACTTATTAACTCTATATATTTTTAGATATCACGTTCCTCTTCTTTTGAAAAGAAATTGGCAATATAACCCTAAACATTAACACTGATCTTTTTTTTCCATTAAATAATTACTGTTGTTAAAAGACATTTTACTGTAAAATTTCTTTTTAGATTTTCTAGATATCACAAATATTGATAATCTGTAAAATTAATTTTTAGAGCCCCATTTTTTCAGTTCACAAGTACAAAGAGCTATGTAAACTATATGCACTCTGAAGAGAAGGCTCACACTATACAAACCATAGCATTCACTTAACAGATTACTACTTCTCACAGAGACAGTTCCTTTTATGTTTCAACAGCATACTCACCATGTAAAAGTCATAGCATATACAAAATGTCATACTAAGCATGAAGAACAACCTCATAATAAACCTCTGCATGAATATGTAAAACAATGCCTATACATAGTATAATCACAGATATGCAGGAAAGATACCCATCACACCTAGAACCATATCATAATACCTCTTTGTAAATAAAACAGAAAAACTGCCAAACATAATGCAACAAGATTTCAAAAATCATGAGCACTTAACAAGATTTAAGTAATGGAAACATGAAAGAATTATACTCCAATGATCCGTAAATCTGAACTCCATCAAAAAGAACACATGCACCAAGCCCATTAAAAGATAATTTCAACTGTCAGTGGAGAATATCTCAAAATACATATCTAGTATAAGCAGATACAACCCATGTGAATAATTCAAGATAAAATCATATTCCAAAATGAAATTTTACAAACATTTAAAAAATTCTTCTCCATTATTTTCATGTGCACCCAAACAAATTTCCTATGCAAAAATACCAACTCACCTGAAAAAAAGAATATAATTACTCAAATTCTGTAATTCAGAAGGCACGTTGAAAATAATAAAATTTACTTAACTTATTACAGACTTATTTCTTACACAACATAGAGCCATTATAACAAAGAACAAGCATAACAGATAAATTCCCCAAGATTCTCTATCATTACAATAAGATACAAAATGTCTCATTTATGAAACCATTGCGCCACAGATATATCACTTTTTCCCATGTTAAAACTCATGCACCAGCAACACAAGGCCTTCATAACTAAAAGCCCATGTGACGGAGAACAAGTGCATAGACAGAAAATACAGGGCCAAGCATGGGCTTATGCAAGCAGTACACCTGCACAGAACCACCAAACCCCAGGAGCCACCATATTAATATATATGCTTAATATAATAATCCTCTAAGGATGCATACATATTTGCGTAGCGGACCATGGCAGGAATTTGGCGTGCTCTGCCTCTGTTCCACTTCCAAACACCTTGATCCACCCCCCCCTCTTCAGTGGGCTGCACGCTCCGCCCCGCCCAAACCCCCTGTTACAGAGCCCCCTACCTACGCTCCCTGCCCAGGGCTGCCATGACCCTATACCTGCCCCTGGAAAATGTGTAAGACACAGCAACAGTAAAAATCAAAGAATAGGCAACATGCAGAAAAACTACACAGTAGATAAAGAAACGAGGGGCATATTATCAAGGGGGTTTATCTCCGCTTGCTTGGCTTTAAAAGCCAAGAAAGCGGAGATAAAATTATCTCCCTATTACCTAGCTGTCACTAACACCAGTTAGCGACAGCTAGTAGGAGATAGCGTCCATCTTAGGCCCCACTTTGCATGTCAGTGATATTTATCACTAATGACATGCAAAGTGGGCGTGCCAAGATGTTAGCGACTGGAAACAGTCGCTAACATCGCTATCTCCTATTACCAACTTTTGAAGATATTCGTGCTAGGCGCGAATATCTCCAAAAGCTAACACCTGCCCTGAGCAGTTCTTAGCCATGTTATCCAATGGGAGGTGGATAACATGGCTAAGAGCATTAGCTTGGTAATGCATAAATATCGCTGACTTTTCAGCGATATTCATGCATTGCGGCCGTTTTTTATCGCATTTGCGATAAACCTTGGTAATACCAAGGTTTATCTGCGATAAAAATTACCGCAGCGCAGCGGTACATTTTTGTCTCCAACCAAGCAATAGCGATAATTATCGCTATTGCTTCATAATATGCCCCCATATGTTTAAGATAACCCCATTGAAAAACATGTAGTAATTTTTTTAATCTGCCATGCATCTAGCCCTCCACGACCGCTTTGGAAACTCCTGCTCTAAACCTTTACATTTCATTTTTAAAACAAACCCACGTTTTTTTTCAAAGCTGCATATTAAACGCCTAAATATATATTTAGTCGTCCACATGCAGGCACTTTCAATTACATGACTTATTTAAGTGAAATCCCTGTAATGTTGCATATCTTTCCAAAAATACACCAGTGCCTATTATTATAACGATTTGTGATATTATTTTTTACATATAATGAAAATCACTATGACTTTTTAAACGACAAAGCTTACGCGGTAAAAATCACTCTGCATTTGCTTCCCTTTAAGAATGTAGTTTATCTACCCCACGCATGTGAACCTTGATGTTTTCATCTGGCAGCGAATTCCGGCCTTGAATAACAAGACATGAACAACAGCCTTATTGTCACAAAAACAAGTTAGCGTAGCATCTGTTCGCGAACATATCTTTCACTTAGCTAATATTCACAGACAACACCATTCCTTATAAAAGAGTGGCCTTCCTTTACAATTTACTGAGGTGACTCCCTTAATTTTAAACACATCCTACACTTCAAGACACGCTATTTTTTTTATAACTACTAACCAATGGTTTATTGACCGGACTGCCAAAAATTATATCAAGTCATTCTGCTACTATTCACTCCATGCTCTAGGACCTATTTCTGTGGACTTCCTGTTGAACTGCCAGTGCTGCGACGTTTGTGTTCCCATCTCGTTTACTTCAAAATGGATGTCCCTCCAC
Organism: Lissotriton helveticus; assembly: GCF_964261635.1. Classification (NCBI taxonomy): domain Eukaryota; kingdom Metazoa; phylum Chordata; class Amphibia; order Caudata; family Salamandridae; genus Lissotriton; species Lissotriton helveticus. The sequence goes on along the minus strand of NC_136059.1, from coordinate 128,876,780 downwards.
AAGCCGGAACACTTAGAACTATTTCGCCAGAAGATGCTTGACTACTACGGCATCTTAGCACTCTCGACTCTGAATACTTCATATCGATTATCATTTCGATATTCCTATTTCACCTGTGTGCAGCCTGTATTTCATTGCCTGAGCTGTGATTTCATGTGGGCCCTGGACTTATGTCTCTGCAACTGGGTACCTCCTGAAGTGAATTACAATCATCTCATGAATCCGTTAATTGATCATGAACAACTTTGTTGCAACGGAGGGATTATGGCCTTTGCAGCGATACAAGGAGTTCTGGGTCATTGGGATATATTCGCAGCGGCGCAAGATTTCCTGACAGACAGCTACATTGAAAACCCACCGAGCTGTCCTCTGATGGTACTAGAGGCTCCGATAATAACAGATCATGAATGCTGCTTTCCTCTTTTCAATTGGATGGCTGACATGTTTTCGGATCATAACAGTGACTTCCTGTTAGAAGCAATTGCTGCCTACTTCGCCTATACAATCCTGAGTTGACTGTTATGCAAGCCATTGACGTCCACATTTCGTTTTGCCTCCCTATATTTTTCACGTTTTCTTGCATACTTTCTTAACATGAACAGACCTATTGGCTTTACTAACAGTGGACATTATGATTTCCTACTGGTTAAATTTTGATCTTTTATGTGGACAACATTTTTTTTCTTCAGCTACTCGATTTTGAACTTTATTTTTTATTAAAGTCTAATCTCAACAATTCTATTGTATATCTTATCTTATGTTATTTCAAACGTACTCGAACCAAAACTCGCTAATATATGCTACATGTGCCCTAATTAATGTGTAAATATAGAATGAATTTTTTATAACTTTAAACGCCATTTCGCATTTGAACTGCTTAATTCCGCCTCAGACACCTCTGATCATTTAATTTTCCATAAACTGAAATATTTTCATTACATACATGCACCTACCGCCATTTTGTCCGTTTTGGCGCGTTTTTTTTCTTTACACAATAGCATAACAGAAACGTGATAGTGCTTCGCATACAGAGAGCTGATTGATAAAGACATAATGTCTAACCACTAGCATTTTCATGTATCGTTCCTAAACTGAAAGGCCAGAGACCTTCTTCCATTTATTAAAATATAATATACTTCCTCATAAGAGTGTATAATTAATTTTGCAAAACCATATTCATTTTTCATCAACTATACCGTTTGTATTCTATGTACTACTGACTATACCGATTACTTTGTTTTTTGCAATATCTCTACTCGTATTAGATTAGAAACTTGCCTTGAAAACAGTGCATTTCTGAATAAACATTTCAAATATACACGTTCTCTCTTTTAATCCATAATCTCAACTAAAATGATTGTATATTGAAACAGTATTCATGTGTTCCACGTAACTTCAGCTGTACTAACTTAATATTTTCTTTTGTCGACCTGATTTACTCATACTAGAACCCACAGCCCTATAACAGCCCGTGAACCCTTTCTTAGTAGGTCGCGCACCGTGCAGACAGTTGTACCTCTGTAAAAAAATAATTTATTACTCTTCTCAAGCACCGTTGCAGTTCCGCTCCACTCAGTGTTAATCACTGCTCCCACGCTTCTACAGACCAGACGCTATGTCGTATTTCACTCCTTATCATGCTTTAATCTCCACAATAACAAACACTTCTCCGCCAGCCACCAGAGAACAGAGTGCACATGCAAAGGCACTAAGTAGTGAAATACAACATACCCTCTGCTCTATGGAAACAACCGAGCGGTAATTCTGAAAGAAAACATTCACTAGCGCTTCAAAAAAGCATTTGAATTATATAAATAGTTTTTTGAAAACGTTCCAACTACTTTGATGCGACTATCTGTGTGTGCCTCCACAGCAAAATTCCTCAGCCCGGACTGAAGGCAGACACAGACAGACACACACACAATAAGATAACACAGGGCAACGGAGATGGAAAACAGAAGAGAGATGAAGATGCAGTCAAACAGCAGCAGTGAGAGAGATATTTTTATACTCCGTTTGGTACCTCAATTTACGAACACATTTACTGCACAAATCTGTGTACAACCTCATGGTCAGAACTTTTCATTTTATTTTACTCGACCACCTGCCCTTCTCACCCTACGCCCACCAATGCAGGCCGCGGCCACAAACCGCACTATAATTTTGTCGTCTGACAAAAACTTTAAGAATTCATTAAACATTACCACTTTTTCAAGACGGTATCACATGTAACATATCAACTTTTCATTTTATTTCACTCAACCACCTGCCCCTCTCACCCTACACCCACCAATGCAGGCCGCGTCCAGAAACCGCACTCTAATTTTGTCGTGTGACAGAAAGTTTACAAATTCATTAACCATTAACATTTTTTCACGACGGTATCACATGTAATTTACCATTTCTCTCTCTATCTGCATTATCTGTCTCTCTGCTAATATAATTTTTTCACTTCATAAACAACTTCTCTCATTATATATAAAAGCTTCAAAATCACACAAATAATTACTCTTTATATTAAACATATTTTATACTTCATATTTCACATTTAAATAAAAAATAGTTTTAGAAATACAACACATTATGACAGCCAAAAATGAGTTTAGTTTCAAACTATGAGGAAAATCAATCATTGTTTGTGAGTAAACCATATTTTACGGTACATGACAAAACAAACAGTTACAGACTTACCTTTACCAATGCTTTGTACGATGTACAACAGTGGCAGTCACAAAATAGATATTCGTTTGACGGAAGTCTCAATTATGCTGCTATCACTGCAACCAAAATTCAATGGCACAGATATCCAGTCAATACAGACTCATATATGTCTCTTCAGCCAATCATATTTCCTCCCGCAAAATGTTGTATTCAAATTTACATTTCAGTTGGTTGTCCCTCACAATATTTTCAATGTAACATAAAAGTCACCCATCACCCACTGCCATCTCTGGCTGTTTCCATGGTAACACCTCATTCTGCACCTGGCTGAAGGCACAGGTCAAAAAAGTTCATATCTCAATGTTCTACAGCAAACTAACAACACTGTTCTCCCTCCAGAAACACCTGCCTATCCACAGCTCTGTTACATGTCATTTTTTTCACACCCAATACTACTTTTTCTTTTACATAACATTAACATGCAACGTAGTCTTCAATCTTCACGTATTAGAATCAACCAATCATTTTTCGTTTTTCAACCACACCAAGCTTCATCCATTTTTTTATCCTGACTTTCAGCTTCTAACTGCCATTCCACTTCCAGAACCCATCGGAGTACGAGTGCATCTGCCTTGAAAATGAAGGTTTGGCTTTTAGGACACAGCTATATTCACTGGAGTGGAAAATATGCAGCAAGCAGACGAATTTCCAACCTTGATTTACCAAATGTGCAGATAACGTGGATTGGGCAAAGAGGATTAAGATGTCACCAATTAATACCATTGGTGAAAACTTTTATGCATCTCCCAGAACCAGACCTTATAATTGTGCACTGTGGTGGGAACGATCTAGGCACATTGACTGGGGTAGGTCTGGAAATTCTTCTAAAAGACACCTTTCGACAATTGATGACACTTTTTCCTCGAACTGCCTTGGTATATTCCAATATATGCCAAAGACAGAAATGGAATTGGTCCAATCAACATTGTGCACAAATTGAGAAAGCAAGGAGACATGTAAATAAATCTGTTTCTGCTTTCCTCAGAGATTATAGCATGGGTTCTATTTACCACAACAACTTGCATTACCACATGCAAGACATCTATAGGACAGATGGTGTTCATTTCACGGATGAGGGGAACAGAATCTTCCTCTGCAACATCAGACTCTGCATCGGTACTTACTTATAAATGCAGAAAAAACTCAATTAACACAAGGGCTCTTTTCAGAGCCACCTTATATCAAAGCACTCAAACTTCTGATTTATCTCCATTTTCACACTCTTGTAAATAGGAGTGCGCGCCCGAGTGCGCGCACCCCGCAACTTTAAAAAAATATATATATATATATTTTCGCGTTTAAGGGCCTTACTGCACACCCTGAGAGAACTTACGCAGCAAAACAATCTCTACCTTCTCCCCTTTCCATGTTCCAACACTTTGAAATGACAATATATTTACTCGCAGTGACAAAATGGCGGTCAACACTTCCTGATTTCCTTCGAATAGAACGTTAACAGACGTCACGCAGAAAAAAAAAATTCCGCTCGCGCGCAGCCGCTCTAGTGCGCGCACCCGTACGCGCTTATAGATATATAATTGACTTTAACTTTAATTTTCTCAGCAACTACTGAACAGATTTACACCATTCCAAAAAAAGCGTAATCTGCGAGCCGGACTCTACAGTTTTGCCAAATTTCTTATAAATTCATTCAGCCGTTCGACCTGTAGCCGTGTCTAAACGTCCTATGGAAAATAACATGGAGAAAACACGTTTTGGGACCCCCCTTTTATCTCAGCCCCCACTTCACCAATCCCCCCCAAACTTTCAGGGAAGGAGCGCAGCGGACCGAGCCATCTTCTTTGAGAAATTCGCAAAGACCCTCAGTCACATGATATTTGTAAACAAGAACGTTTCATATCTTTACAGTATTAATCTTCCTACAGCAAGTGATTCTACTGAAATTTGGGTTCCAAAAATAGCAGATAGGAGTTAGTTAAGGCAACAGGCAAACGTTTCTTAAAAGTCAATTGGGTATCATTGCAAAGCGTCCAGCCACTTCCACACTTCAAATAAGCTGTATAATGTCCTGATGATGTGGAAGGCCCTTCATGAAAAATAATGGCTACAGCTACAAATGTTCTTCTAGAAATAGATACTTGAGTAGCCACAACATTTTTAATTAAAGTTGACAATTTACTCCCATCAGCTCTGCATCGTTGAAACATTAATATTACATATTGTCCATATCTATGGATAAATAAAGTTGATAACATTTCAGACTTGCATTGAGAACAGACCATGTTCTGATGCGCATCTTTAACTAGTTTATTAAAAGACACTTCTTTACAGTCTGGTAATGTTAAATATATAAATCTTTCACTGTGTATATCAGTACTACTTGAAAATGAGCAATTATCACAGTTATGTTCCCATTTATAAGAAAGGCCAAAAAGATTATCAATATCTACACCTTCATCTTCCAAAACTGTAAACATATACACAATAAATTCCTGACAATCTTGCTGAATATTCTGTGAAAATTGATTTACTCCTGCACATATGTCTAAAACATTCCTTAGTTCTGAACCACTTCCTACTTCACTTTCACCACTACTACATTTTTCAAATATAGAATTTAAGGAATAGCAAAATGTTTGCTCCTGATTTTCTACAATCTGTTCCCTAACATTTTTTAGAAAAAAAACAACATTAACTACTACATTTGCATAACAGTTGACACCAGACCTGTTTTCAAACTTAAATCCAACAATCTCTTCAATACTAACCGTTTTCTTATACCTACCAACAACAGCTACATCTTTTTTTCGTCGTTTCTCAACTACTTCAGCACATTTCTCCTCATTTTTCCTTTTCTGACCAACCATACGCCTTTCAATTAAAGGATATTGAGGTAAACTTGGAGCATATTCTCTTCTTAACCTATTATACTCCTTCACACAATTTAAATCTGCACTAATCTTTGTCTCATCATAATCAATTAAATAAAGTCCACATAAAGTTCTAACTCGCGATAAAGCAACATATGCCATACCCTCTTTGAATACAGTGCTTCCAATATTTACCAAAGCACAATCTACACTTAAACCTTGAGATTTGTGAATAGTCACTGCATATGCCAAACAAATTGGAAATTGCTTCCGACGGACATATAAGTCTTTCACAAGCAAAAAACGATTTGAACAGCGACTAATTTGCTGAACTTCCTCAATTCCATCAAATTTTATTCTTAAAAATTCAATCTCATCTCTATTTGTATAATTAACAAAACCAACAACATTACCCATTGCTCCATTTACCAATCCTCTTTCTACATGTAAATTTCTCCTTAAAATTATCCGACAATTTAAACATACATACAGATTTTTCTCTAAACCAGCAGTTTTAGATATACTTTTTTGAAGAGAATCCAATTTTAACTTCAACTTTTCAGACAAAACAATAGTACTACCTTCATGCTCTATTCTATCTTTAGCTTCCAGTTTCCTAATTTGTTGATTTTCTAAATTCAACATTTTCTCATTAAAAACTGAACATTCTTTCACAGTTGGCATCAAGCATATCACTGATTTATCTGCTACCTCTTTACTATATATTTTCTCAGGTACATTATCTTCATTAGGAAACAGCTTGGAAAGTAATCGTGTTCGTAGAGTGTGTTTCGCATCTTCAGTTAGTTTTCCAATCCTGATATCTTGAAGAATATTTCCATATTTAGTATCCTTTGCCTGTCGCATATTTTGAATCAGTTCAGTATATTTGAAATGTGACCATATATTAACATTTCCAATACTGCCCAGGCACTTTCTAGTCTCCTCATGCATAACAGTTTCAAATACAGGTTGTCCTTTCACTGGAGTTAGTTGGAGTAGATCTCCAAAAACTATGACATGTTTACCTCCAAATAACACATCATACTCTGTCTTAAGTATCTGTTGCATTCTTAAATGCACAAAAGCAAGCATTAAATTAGATACCATGCTTACTTCATCAATAATAAGAAGTTTCATTTTTTTAAGCACTCTAGAAACTTCAAAACAAGCTTCTCCAGATAGCTTGTGATATTGTAATTTATTTTCATGTTCAACTGGCAGCATCAGTAAACGATGTAAAGTAATACCTTTAATATTATGTGCTGCCAATCCAGTTGGAGCAGTAACAACACACGACAGTGTTGACTGAGTTCTTTGCTGTAAATATGTAGTAATTCCTTTAATTAGGAAACTTTTACCAGTTCCAGTTTCTCCACTTACATATAATCGAATAGGTTGAAATGACATACATGAGCAATCTTTTCTCTCATGACGAAAGCCATGCTCAATGTGCTCTGTCACTTCATCATATATCTGTCTTTGCTCAACATTAAATTGCTTCTTTAATTCTTCTAAGTTGATTGCTTCCTCTTGACCTTGCTGCATTGCTCTTTCCACCTCATCCATGGCAGTGGCTGCTTCATTTTGGATAATTGGTTGTCCCAGTGGATCTTGACTTAATGAAGCCGAACTTTGACTATCTTGTGAACTATCTCTACCAATCTCCGCTGCAATTTTCACTTCTTGCTCTATTTCATCATTCAACATTTGCAGATAATTACTAAAAACAGTACATTCAATACTACTTTTAGATGCGTTGAATGAATCTTCATAACTATCAAAGTCCCCAAGTAGTTCCTCTTCTCTACGCCATGGTTTAAAGAGTTGCAAAAGAGCAAAATAGTAAAATTCTCTTTTGTCAGGTGTTTCGCAACTCAGTTTCCGATGATTAATCAAGTGTCCTTTTCTTTGCTTCACCAGACATCCTTCTTGTCCAATTACAGCATATACACCTTTATCAATGTTCTCTGTAACATTCCTTTTAAAAGTGTAGTTTTGAAGTATTTCATACAGACAAATGTTTTCTAGAAAAGTACTTCTATTTGGATAGTATGTATCCAACATATTTGTTTTCAGAATGTCTGTACTGTTTGGTTCTTTCTGGGCTAAATATTCAATTTCTTGCACAGGTTTTAGAACACGGTTTCGTGTTTCTGCAAGACCCAAACTCACCCAGAGAATAGTCCTTGATTTAGCATAAAGACTTGCTGATGATAATCGGTCACAACATTCATATGCTCCAATTTCTCGATGAGACAACATCTTCAAACTGTACGTATACAATTTTTTGCTTAGGCTCTTTTCATGAGAAATGTCTTCCCACATCTCCTTCAGTTCCGTCTTTTCAGATTTTGTGATGTAAGACGTTACATATCGAGCCACAGCAATAGAGTTGTCTGCAACATATTGTATATCCATGTTAGCATTCCACATGGACAAAATGACTGGGTTATAGTCATTTATATATTTGGATTCTTCACCTCTTCTTAAATTGTACGTATTTTTAGGTGACCTTCTTCTGATGTTATGTCGCAAAGATGACATCAAATTGTTGACTCTTCCTTTTGAAAGTACCGGTCGTGCAAATCCAAAACGACATTTGGTGTAGAATTTACTCTTTGATTTGAATTTTCGCCGACAATATTTTCCACAACGATGACTTTGAAAGCGTAACACTTTTCCTCTTAAGTCCTTATCAGTTGTACTATTAGGTATGTCACAAGTGGCATACTGTTCAATAAAAGAGAGTACAGTCTCATCCGAGTCTCTTCCAAATTTAGGAGCATCCTTGATCCATAACAGCATATGAATATGAGGAGCACCTCTTGCTTGGTATTCTTTTCTCCAAAAGAAATCCAGTACTTCACCAAGAGGCGGATTTTTCTTGTTTGTAAGAAAAGACATCATAGCTTCAAATCTATGATTAAAATATCTGCAAACATTAACCGGATCTAACGAACACAGTTCTCCGGGTGTCTTGTAGTTTATATTTTCTATGTTTGCATTCGCCTCCTGAAGAAATTCAAGTAAATCTTCCCAAGCATACTCTGCACAGCTTAGAGTTAAAAACCATGTTGGTGCTCCTAAGTTTCTAAGCATGCACTTCAAATCTCCATGACGACGGTACCAATACTCATTAGTACCACGCTGACAAGCCATTACATTAATTAGGTGTGAATCCAAAACACTATCTTTCTGTTGCACTTTATCCATAAATTCCTTTGCTGAAATATTATGCAGATGAACTCCATTTTTTAAGATATGATTTACTGCATAAGAGAGACCAGATAAGTCACTCTCAAACAGAAGATGAAACAAATATGGAATGCATTGGCGAAACCTCGGATCTTCTGCATATAATCTTGTTGTCCGGTATTCAGATGCAGGAATCTGCATAGGTCGATCATCATATCGTGTACCTTCACCTGTAGGGAATAACTGTGGGAAACAACGACCTTCCAAACTTTCTTCCCACACACTAATAGGATTTCCTTTCGCCTTTTTCATCTGAAATAATTCAATAGCATTCCCTATTGCTTCTTTGGAATGCAGTGGATGAACACTGTAATGTTCATAAATTTCTTCACTTCTGGATAGATCAACTTTTTCAATTTGTCCAATAGACAAATCACTCTCCTCTTCTTCACTTACATCTTCTTCTTCTACATATACATCTTTATAGTACGTATTGTTTTGAACTAAATACAACGTTGCCTTTTTGACTTTTCTAACATCCACTAAATCTTGCCAGATTTTCTTACTCTTTGTAGGTACACCATTAACTAGAATAACTAGAGGTTCCTCTTCTACATTTTCAACACCAATTGTTTCCATATTTTTTTTTTAAATCAAGTGGCAAATATACAACTCTACCCTTTAATCCTCTTTGTAAATCTGAAGGATTTAATTTACCAGTCTTAGGCTCCATACAAACAATAGCCTGAAAAGGATGTACACATTGGATCAGAATAGTCTCATAAGTATTTAAATCCATCAATTCTGAAGGAATATTTATCAACTCTAGATTATTATGAACAGCTCTAGCAGGCATTTTATTTTCATTTAATTTATTATAACAATATTTACAAATACGTTGCTCAAAACCCAAATCAAAATAGTTTTCCACCAACAAATAAGTTGCAAAATCTTTCCATTGACCATTACTTTCATCTTCACTTTTAAATATAAATCAACTAACCTAGTTTGACTTTTGTAATGAATGCGTCGACAACAGACACAAGAAAAATTTGGTTTCTCACCTGCAATTACCTTAAACTTTATTATTTCCTGTTCAAAATTTTCAATATTAACATGTCCAACATTTTCTAACACATTTCCTTCTATAATTATCAGTTTCTGTATTACCTTCCTCTGGACCAAAATAACTTACCTCAATTTCTGCACAAATCTTCTTAACATCTAATTCACATCCATACAAAAGAGCAGTTTTTAACTGTTTAAGTTTAAGTGCTGGACTTTTTGCATAATACAACTTTCTCACCAATTTTCTCATTTTAGCATGATGCACTGCTAACATCCTGAAGTGATGAAACACACTCTGGCATATTTTTTTTTAGAAAGACAAGCCAGAGAATGACCTTGCAGACCTATTTTTTCTCTCACTCTGCAATGATCTAATTCTTGCAACATAACAATTTTTTTTCTAAGACTTTCTTTAGTGTACTTACGTAAGAAATTGCGAAAGAAATCAATTGAATCCTGTCGTACACTACAAATGCTACTACAATTCCAACTGTAAACAGGAACATTAGCACGTCCCGCTGGAGCTTCTCCAGCCATCACCTCTTCTGCATTTCTAACCACAATTTTCTCTTTCTCAATTACACATCCCTCCTTCACCTCGTATCCTCGACCACTCGTGTCAACTGCATGCAACAAATCGTTACTTTGAAAGTAACTCTATTCATTAAAAAATGGTTCAGACGTTGAAGTATGCATCCACTTCCCAGAAAACACTTTACAAAAATTACTCCTATTTATGTGTCTCTTCCATTTACTTTTAGCATTTAAAACTTGTATTGCCTTATTTAGCATATTTATTCTATTAAGTACTAAAATAAATAATTGCCTTTTTGTCTCAAACGCGCGCTCAAGAATACCCTCTATATATTGTTTCTTCTTAAGAAAAGCAGATCTTCTTTTAGAAACTTCCTCCTTTTGTAATAAATTCGAAACTACTCTGTTGTAAAACATACGCTTCCTGATTTGGCTAAATTGATTCATCCGAGTTTTACTGTACAGATTTTCCTGTCTCCTGATTCCAGAAACATTTTTATCTTTGGTTCCATGTCTCCTTCTCGATACTGGTATACTTTTTTCCTTGTCCACTTCAATACTAACATTTTTCCTTCCACATATTGCTCTCAAAAACTTTTTGGTTTGCTTACCAGGAGCACTCTTTTTTTATCCGTCCTAAGTTCTTTTGATACTTCTTCAATTCCTTTCTTCTTCAAATTGTAAGTCCGTTTATAGAGCTTTCTTTTTTCAGTTCTGGTCGGCATCTTAATTTAAGATTTTGATGAAATTCTCAATCTGTAAAACACAAACATAACAAATATTATAGTTGACTACTAGCATATAACGTACAAATTTAAACCACAGATTCATTTTCTAACTAGAATTAAGAAAATAACAGAAAGTCTCTGAACAGAGTAGGAAATCCTGTAGTGAATGTTGGTTCTTAATTTTATCACACTCCATATCTGTTTTAACATTATAGACAGTTTTTAATTCTAATTTTTAAAGCATGCAAACAGTACACTTTTTTCAAGAACTATGTGTCATCGTAGATGTTTTAATCTTTTTTACTACAATCTCTTTTACACTTCATGAGAACATGTCTTATCACTCTCCTAAAGCACATCAACGACGAATAGGACAAGAAAACTGTCTTCAAGAATGCTTTACTATCAAAAAAATGTTTATTTATTGAAATCTTCATAATTTTGTAGAACTTCCACCATTATATCATCAGGGACTTCTTCAAGTCCAAAGTCCTCATCTCCTTCAACCATCTCTAAGTAAGCAGAGTCTAAAGACATGTCCATAAAATAATTTTTTTCATCTATTTCCTCTTCAAAGACTGCGTCTAAAATTTCCTCCATCACTTCGTTAATGATTTCAAAATGAATTTGTTTCTCTTCTGAGGAATTCTCCATAACTAGACCCAGTTTATTCTTCTGTATCCTTTTAAAAAATATAGAGACTAAATTATATCTTTTTTCATGAATGTATAACTTAAAAATACATTTACTAATTTTTAAACTACATATATTTCTATAATTTCTAACTTATTAACTCTATATATTTTTAGATATCACGTTCCTCTTCTTTTGAAAAGAAATTGGCAATATAACCCTAAACATTAACACTGATCTTTTTTTTCCATTAAATAATTACTGTTGTTAAAAGACATTTTACTGTAAAATTTCTTTTTAGATTTTCTAGATATCACAAATATTGATAATCTGTAAAATTAATTTTTAGAGCCCCATTTTTTCAGTTCACAAGTACAAAGAGCTATGTAAACTATATGCACTCTGAAGAGAAGGCTCACACTATACAAACCATAGCATTCACTTAACAGATTACTACTTCTCACAGAGACAGTTCCTTTTATGTTTCAACAGCATACTCACCATGTAAAAGTCATAGCATATACAAAATGTCATACTAAGCATGAAGAACAACCTCATAATAAACCTCTGCATGAATATGTAAAACAATGCCTATACATAGTATAATCACAGATATGCAGGAAAGATACCCATCACACCTAGAACCATATCATAATACCTCTTTGTAAATAAAACAGAAAAACTGCCAAACATAATGCAACAAGATTTCAAAAATCATGAGCACTTAACAAGATTTAAGTAATGGAAACATGAAAGAATTATACTCCAATGATCCGTAAATCTGAACTCCATCAAAAAGAACACATGCACCAAGCCCATTAAAAGATAATTTCAACTGTCAGTGGAGAATATCTCAAAATACATATCTAGTATAAGCAGATACAACCCATGTGAATAATTCAAGATAAAATCATATTCCAAAATGAAATTTTACAAACATTTAAAAAATTCTTCTCCATTATTTTCATGTGCACCCAAACAAATTTCCTATGCAAAAATACCAACTCACCTGAAAAAAAGAATATAATTACTCAAATTCTGTAATTCAGAAGGCACGTTGAAAATAATAAAATTTACTTAACTTATTACAGACTTATTTCTTACACAACATAGAGCCATTATAACAAAGAACAAGCATAACAGATAAATTCCCCAAGATTCTCTATCATTACAATAAGATACAAAATGTCTCATTTATGAAACCATTGCGCCACAGATATATCACTTTTTCCCATGTTAAAACTCATGCACCAGCAACACAAGGCCTTCATAACTAAAAGCCCATGTGACGGAGAACAAGTGCATAGACAGAAAATACAGGGCCAAGCATGGGCTTATGCAAGCAGTACACCTGCACAGAACCACCAAACCCCAGGAGCCACCATATTAATATATATGCTTAATATAATAATCCTCTAAGGATGCATACATATTTGCGTAGCGGACCATGGCAGGAATTTGGCGTGCTCTGCCTCTGTTCCACTTCCAAACACCTTGATCCACCCCCCCCTCTTCAGTGGGCTGCACGCTCCGCCCCGCCCAAACCCCCTGTTACAGAGCCCCCTACCTACGCTCCCTGCCCAGGGCTGCCATGACCCTATACCTGCCCCTGGAAAATGTGTAAGACACAGCAACAGTAAAAATCAAAGAATAGGCAACATGCAGAAAAACTACACAGTAGATAAAGAAACGAGGGGCATATTATCAAGGGGGTTTATCTCCGCTTGCTTGGCTTTAAAAGCCAAGAAAGCGGAGATAAAATTATCTCCCTATTACCTAGCTGTCACTAACACCAGTTAGCGACAGCTAGTAGGAGATAGCGTCCATCTTAGGCCCCACTTTGCATGTCAGTGATATTTATCACTAATGACATGCAAAGTGGGCGTGCCAAGATGTTAGCGACTGGAAACAGTCGCTAACATCGCTATCTCCTATTACCAACTTTTGAAGATATTCGTGCTAGGCGCGAATATCTCCAAAAGCTAACACCTGCCCTGAGCAGTTCTTAGCCATGTTATCCAATGGGAGGTGGATAACATGGCTAAGAGCATTAGCTTGGTAATGCATAAATATCGCTGACTTTTCAGCGATATTCATGCATTGCGGCCGTTTTTTATCGCATTTGCGATAAACCTTGGTAATACCAAGGTTTATCTGCGATAAAAATTACCGCAGCGCAGCGGTACATTTTTGTCTCCAACCAAGCAATAGCGATAATTATCGCTATTGCTTCATAATATGCCCCCATATGTTTAAGATAACCCCATTGAAAAACATGTAGTAATTTTTTTAATCTGCCATGCATCTAGCCCTCCACGACCGCTTTGGAAACTCCTGCTCTAAACCTTTACATTTCATTTTTAAAACAAACCCACGTTTTTTTTCAAAGCTGCATATTAAACGCCTAAATATATATTTAGTCGTCCACATGCAGGCACTTTCAATTACATGACTTATTTAAGTGAAATCCCTGTAATGTTGCATATCTTTCCAAAAATACACCAGTGCCTATTATTATAACGATTTGTGATATTATTTTTTACATATAATGAAAATCACTATGACTTTTTAAACGACAAAGCTTACGCGGTAAAAATCACTCTGCATTTGCTTCCCTTTAAGAATGTAGTTTATCTACCCCACGCATGTGAACCTTGATGTTTTCATCTGGCAGCGAATTCCGGCCTTGAATAACAAGACATGAACAACAGCCTTATTGTCACAAAAACAAGTTAGCGTAGCATCTGTTCGCGAACATATCTTTCACTTAGCTAATATTCACAGACAACACCATTCCTTATAAAAGAGTGGCCTTCCTTTACAATTTACTGAGGTGACTCCCTTAATTTTAAACACATCCTACACTTCAAGACACGCTATTTTTTTTATAACTACTAACCAATGGTTTATTGACCGGACTGCCAAAAATTATATCAAGTCATTCTGCTACTATTCACTCCATGCTCTAGGACCTATTTCTGTGGACTTCCTGTTGAACTGCCAGTGCTGCGACGTTTGTGTTCCCATCTCGTTTACTTCAAAATGGATGTCCCTCCACAAGCCGGAACACTTAGAACTATTTCGCCAGAAGATGCTTGACTACTACGGCATCTTAGCACTCTCGACTCTGAATACTTCATATCGATTATCATTTCGATATTCCTATTTCACCTGTGTGCAGCCTGTATTTCATTGCCTGAGCTGTGATTTCATGTGGGCCCTGGACTTATGTCTCTGCAACTGGGTACCTCCTGAAGTGAATTACAATCATCTCATGAATCCGTTAATTGATCATGAACAACTTTGTTGCAACGGAGGGATTATGGCCTTTGCAGCGATACAAGGAGTTCTGGGTCATTGGGATATATTCGCAGCGGCGCAAGATTTCCTGACAGACAGCTACATTGAAAACCCACCGAGCTGTCCTCTGATGGTACTAGAGGCTCCGATAATAACAGATCATGAATGCTGCTTTCCTCTTTTCAATTGGATGGCTGACATGTTTTCGGATCATAACAGTGACTTCCTGTTAGAAGCAATTGCTGCCTACTTCGCCTATACAATCCTGAGTTGACTGTTATGCAAGCCATTGACGTCCACATTTCGTTTTGCCTCCCTATATTTTTCACGTTTTCTTGCATACTTTCTTAACATGAACAGACCTATTGGCTTTACTAACAGTGGACATTATGATTTCCTACTGGTTAAATTTTGATCTTTTATGTGGACAACATTTTTTTTCTTCAGCTACTCGATTTTGAACTTTATTTTTTATTAAAGTCTAATCTCAACAATTCTATTGTATATCTTATCTTATGTTATTTCAAACGTACTCGAACCAAAACTCGCTAATATATGCTACATGTGCCCTAATTAATGTGTAAATATAGAATGAATTTTTTATAACTTTAAACGCCATTTCGCATTTGAACTGCTTAATTCCGCCTCAGACACCTCTGATCATTTAATTTTCCATAAACTGAAATATTTTCATTACATACATGCACCTACCGCCATTTTGTCCGTTTTGGCGCGTTTTTTTTCTTTACACAATAGCATAACAGAAACGTGATAGTGCTTCGCATACAGAGAGCTGATTGATAAAGACATAATGTCTAACCACTAGCATTTTCATGTATCGTTCCTAAACTGAAAGGCCAGAGACCTTCTTCCATTTATTAAAATATAATATACTTCCTCATAAGAGTGTATAATTAATTTTGCAAAACCATATTCATTTTTCATCAACTATACCGTTTGTATTCTATGTACTACTGACTATACCGATTACTTTGTTTTTTGCAATATCTCTACTCGTATTAGATTAGAAACTTGCCTTGAAAACAGTGCATTTCTGAATAAACATTTCAAATATACACGTTCTCTCTTTTAATCCATAATCTCAACTAAAATGATTGTATATTGAAACAGTATTCATGTGTTCCACGTAACTTCAGCTGTACTAACTTAATATTTTCTTTTGTCGACCTGATTTACTCATACTAGAACCCACAGCCCTATAACAGCCCGTGAACCCTTTCTTAGTAGGTCGCGCACCGTGCAGACAGTTGTACCTCTGTAAAAAAATAATTTATTACTCTTCTCAAGCACCGTTGCAGTTCCGCTCCACTCAGTGTTAATCACTGCTCCCACGCTTCTACAGACCAGACGCTATGTCGTATTTCACTCCTTATCATGCTTTAATCTCCACAATAACAAACACTTCTCCGCCAGCCACCAGAGAACAGAGTGCACATGCAAAGGCACTAAGTAGTGAAATACAACATACCCTCTGCTCTATGGAAACAACCGAGCGGTAATTCTGAAAGAAAACATTCACTAGCGCTTCAAAAAAGCATTTGAATTATATAAATAGTTTTTTGAAAACGTTCCAACTACTTTGATGCGACTATCTGTGTGTGCCTCCACAGCAAAATTCCTCAGCCCGGACTGAAGGCAGACACAGACAGACACACACACAATAAGATAACACAGGGCAACGGAGATGGAAAACAGAAGAGAGATGAAGATGCAGTCAAACAGCAGCAGTGAGAGAGATATTTTTATACTCCGTTTGGTACCTCAATTTACGAACACATTTACTGCACAAATCTGTGTACAACCTCATGGTCAGAACTTTTCATTTTATTTTACTCGACCACCTGCCCTTCTCACCCTACGCCCACCAATGCAGGCCGCGGCCACAAACCGCACTATAATTTTGTCGTCTGACAAAAACTTTAAGAATTCATTAAACATTACCACTTTTTCAAGACGGTATCACATGTAACATATCAACTTTTCATTTTATTTCACTCAACCACCTGCCCCTCTCACCCTACACCCACCAATGCAGGCCGCGTCCAGAAACCGCACTCTAATTTTGTCGTGTGACAGAAAGTTTACAAATTCATTAACCATTAACATTTTTTCACGACGGTATCACATGTAATTTACCATTTCTCTCTCTATCTGCATTATCTGTCTCTCTGCTAATATAATTTTTTCACTTCATAAACAACTTCTCTCATTATATATAAAAGCTTCAAAATCACACAAATAATTACTCTTTATATTAAACATATTTTATACTTCATATTTCACATTTAAATAAAAAATAGTTTTAGAAATACAACACATTATGACAGCCAAAAATGAGTTTAGTTTCAAACTATGAGGAAAATCAATCATTGTTTGTGAGTAAACCATATTTTACGGTACATGACAAAACAAACAGTTACAGACTTACCTTTACCAATGCTTTGTACGATGTACAACAGTGGCAGTCACAAAATAGATATTCGTTTGACGGAAGTCTCAATTATGCTGCTATCACTGCAACCAAAATTCAATGGCACAGATATCCAGTCAATACAGACTCATATATGTCTCTTCAGCCAATCATATTTCCTCCCGCAAAATGTTGTATTCAAATTTACATTTCAGTTGGTTGTCCCTCACAATATTTTCAATGTAACATAAAAGTCACCCATCACCCACTGCCATCTCTGGCTGTTTCCATGGTAACACCTCATTCTGCACCTGGCTGAAGGCACAGGTCAAAAAAGTTCATATCTCAACGTTCTACAGCAAACTAACAACACTGTTCTCCCTCCAGAAACACCTGCCTATCCACAGCTCTGTTACATGTCATTTTTTTCACACCCAATACTACTTTTTCTTTTACATAACATTAACATGCAACGTAGTCTTCAATCTTCACGTATTAGAATCAACCAATCATTTTTCGTTTTTCAACCACACCAAGCTTCATCCATTTTTTTATCCTGACTTTCAGCTTCTAACTGCCATTCCACTTCCAGAACCCATCGGAGTACGAGTGCATCTGCCTTGAAAATGAAGGTTTGGCTTTTAGGACACAGCTATATTCACTGGAGTGGAAAATATGCAGCAAGCAGACGAATTTCCAACCTTGATTTACCAAATGTGCAGATAACGTGGATTGGGCAAAGAGGATTAAGATGTCACCAATTAATACCATTGGTGAAAACTTTTATGCATCTCCCAGAACCAGACCTTATAATTGTGCACTGTGGTGGGAACGATCTAGGCACATTGACTGGGGTAGGTCTGGAAATTCTTCTAAAAGACACCTTTCGACAATTGATGACACTTTTTCCTCGAACTGCCTTGGTATATTCCAATATATGCCAAAGACAGAAATGGAATTGGTCCAATCAACATTGTGCACAAATTGAGAAAGCAAGGAGACATGTAAATAAATCTGTTTCTGCTTTCCTCAGAGATTATAGCATGGGTTCTATTTACCACAACAACTTGCATTACCACATGCAAGACATCTATAGGACAGATGGTGTTCATTTCACGGATGAGGGGAACAGAATCTTCCTCTGCAACATCAGACTCTGCATCGGTACTTACTTATAAATGCAGAAAAAACTCAATTAACACAAGGGCTCTTTTCAGAGCCACCTTATATCAAAGCACTCAAACTTCTGATTTATCTCCATTTTCACACTCTTGTAAATAGGAGTGCGCGCCCGAGTGCGCGCACCCCGCAACTTTAAAAAAAATATATATATATATATTTTCGCGTTTAAGGGCCTTACTGCACACCCTGAGAGAACTTACGCAGCAAAACAATCTCTACCTTCTCCCCTTTCCATGTTCCAACGCTTTGAAATGACAATATATTTACTCGCAGTGACAAAATGGCGGTCAACACTTCCTGATTTCCTTCGAATAGAACGTTAACAGACGTCACGCAGAAAAAAAAAAATTCCGCTCGCGCGCAGCCGCTCTAGTGCGCGCACCCGTACGCGCTTATAGATATATAATTGACTTTAACTTTAATTTTCTCAGCAACTACTGAACAGATTTACACCATTCCAAAAAAAGCGTAATCTGCGAGCCGGACTCTACAGTTTTGCCAAATTTCTTATAAATTCATTCAGCCGTTCGACCTGTAGCCGTGTCTAAACGTCCTATGGAAAATAACATGGAGAAAACACGTTTTGGGACCCCCCTTTTATCTCAGCCCCCACTTCACCAATCCCCCCCAAACTTTCAGGGAAGGAGCGCAGCGGACCGAGCCATCTTCTTTGAGAAATTCGCAAAGATTCATCCACCAGGGCCAAAGTTAATCCAAATAGAATGTTGAGGATTTAGTATGGAAACTAGGTCCTAACTATAACTACCTACTGGCGACCGCCAGTAGGTAATATATATATATATATATATTCACTGAAAAAACCATAAGTCTTAAACAAGTTATAGTTAGGAAGTAGCATTTAAAAAACCTATGAAATTCACTGAAAAAACCATAGGTTTTACACACGTTATAGTTAGGAAATAGCATTTACAAAACCTATGAAATTCACTGAAAAAACCATAGGTTTGACACCAGTTATAGTTAGCTGGAAATTTTACTCACATAAAACCAATGAAATTCCCACGTTATAGTTAGTTGGACTCACTATAACTAACTATAACTGGTGTCAAACCTATGTTTTTTTCAGTGAATTTCAAATATATATATTACCTACTGGCGGTCGCCGGTAGGTATATATAGTTAGGATTTTTTCTCTATGGGATTTTTGAAAATTCTATGTCTAATAACTTTGGCGTTTGTGGACGGAATTGGCTGAAATTTTCAGGAAAATGGCACATTTTGTTTCTGAGCAGCCCCTGAAAATTTTGGGGGGTTTCGTCAAGGGGGGGCCGAGAAGAAAGGGGGGTCCCAAAACGCGTTTCTCCCATGTTAATTTCCATAGGGCGGTTGGCCTCACTTTTAGCTCGAACGGCTGAATGGATTTGCATGAAACTTGGCAAAATTGTAGGGACTGGTAGCCCGATGTGCCTTTGCTAGGTCTCAATATATGTGCTCCAGTGGATTTTGATAAATTAACGTTCAAAAAAATATATATATCTGTAACAGCGCTCCGGGTAGCGCTCCGGTTCGCGTACTTGACGCGTAACGGAACTTCGCGAAGCAAAGCTGATTGGCTCTCTGGTGTCTGTCAACATTCTAAACAGTCCGGAGCGGCCGCCATCTTGTCTCTTGGTAGGATCGAGAGACAAGAGGAGGCCAAAACAAAGGGGGAAATTACCATAAGGGGCATAGTAGATCCTCCCTGACCCCCTAGGTTTGATGTGGAGGCTTTAAAAGGGCCCCGTGGAAAAAATAAAATAAATAAATAAATTCTGGACGCCATCTTGTCTCTCGGTAGGATCGAGAGACAAGAGGAGGCCAAAATAAAGGGGGAAATAACTATAAGGGGGCATAGTAGATCCTCCCTGACCCCCTAGGTTTGATGTGGAGGCTTTAAAAGGGCCCCGCGGGGCCAAAAAAAAAAAAAAAAACGTTTTTTTTGCGTGGGGTGCGCCCGGTACGCGCACCGGTAAGCGGTCCGGGGAGCGTACTATGAGGAAAAAAGAATGATAGACTTTTCAAATATTGTATGTTTAATGATTGTTGTTTTGTTGTTTTTTTTTGTTTTTTTTATTGATTGTTCGTTTTGTTGTTTTTTTTATTTATTTATTTATTTTGGTTGTACTTAATGAATTAGATATAAAAATGAATAATGTCTCAAACAATTTTTAATTATTAAATAAAAATGTATTGGTCAGAATTTTCATAGTTCAATAAAACTTCCAGTATTACATCATCTGGAATCTCCTCAAACATGCATGTTTCTATGTCTTGTAAGCATTCAATAAATTGTTCATCCAAAGACTGATCCATAAAATCTTCATCTAAAAATTCTTCATTTAAAATCTCCTCAGATGTAATGTCGAAGGAAACATTGATATTTTCGTGCTCCCCTTCCATTTTTTTGCTGTAAATAGCATACAAAATAACTATATCAGAAGAGTTAGGGCACTGTTGGGTTTAAGTTCAGACAAGTAATTCTAATTTTGCAACAGTGAAGTTAACTTTGGGTAGTGTATGGTAACAGGCAGGAAGTAGAAATATAAAAAAGTGCCTGTGAAGAAGTGCAAGTAAATTCATAATTATAGCAGAGAAGCCTAAGTCAATCTATAAATATAAAAGAGGAGCCTATCTGTATCTATAACTATAGCAGGGGGACAGTAAATAATTATCAAAAAACGTTTTTACAAATTAACTTAAAGTGCTCCTTACAAATTATCAACTTACTTTACAGAGAGGTAAAAATGCTATTGAAATGTACTTCAGGAAGTAGTAGTCAAAATGGCTGTGTTTCTCTCTCTTTCTTTATATACATTCAGGTACATAACCATTCAAATGTCAGGTAAAAAAAGTAGAAAATGAAAGTAACATTTTAATTGGTTGTCAATTCCTACACTTCAGATGTGTTTTGTGAAGTAATTTACCTCAGGGAATTTAGAGAGGTCTGCAGGCTAAATGGTTAAATGGAATTCCAACCAAATTTGTGAAAATGGTAGGGATTGGTATGTAGTATGAGCTAATCTATATTTGGTGAAAGTGTCTCCAGTGTTTTTTCTGTAAATTACTTTCCCACCTTTTTTATGCGATCGCTTCTCACTGCGCGACCCGGTACGCGAACCGGCAGTGTTACGGGAGTCCTCCATTTTGAGTTTCGGTAGAATTGAGATACAAGATGGAGGGCAAATAATGTTCAGAATGGGTAGAAGGGGGCATGGTAGACGTATCCTGACCCCCTAGGTTTTCTGAGGGTGGCTGAGGAGGCCCATATGTGCGAAAAAAAACTATTTTTTTTCAAATTTTCCCACGGTTTGCATCCGGTGCGCGTACCGGGTGGCGATCCGGAAAGTGTAAATTGTGAAAATTAGTGAAAAAAAGTTACATTTAAAATTTGTTTATAGTGATCATAGTTAGGGTAGCTCTGAGAAGAGCTTTTGGGTCTGTGGTACATTTAGGTACTTATAAGTAGGTACCAATACATAGTCTTAAATTCAGGATGAAAACTCTGTTCCCCTCATCTGAGAAGTGAACTCCATCTCCTCTGTAGATATCTTGCATGTAGTAACGCAAGTTATTGTTGTAGATGCAGCCCATTCCATGGTCTCTAATGTAAGCTGAAACAGACTTATTTACATGCTTCCTCGATTTCTCAATTTGTGGACAAAATTGGTTCGACCACCTCCATTTCTGTCTTTGGCATATATTTGAATATACCAAGGCAGTTTGAGGAAAAAGTGCCATCAATTGGTCAAAGGTGTCCTTTAAAAGCATTTCCAGACCTACCCCAGTCAAAGTGCCCAAGTCATTTCTTCCACAGTGCACAATTAACAGGTCAGGTTTTGGCAAATGCAAAAAGGTTTTCACCAATGGTATCAATTGGTGACACTTTAATCCTCTGTGGCCAATCCACTTGATTTCCACATTTTGTAAATTGAGGTTAGGTAAATTTCTGTTATCAGCATACATTTGAGCCCAGTAGATGTAACTATGTCCAACAATCCAGACAGAAAACATGGTGAGAGAAGGTTCTGCTGCAGTTAGATGAAGTGTGGGAATGAAATGGCAGTTGAAAAAATAAGAGTTTATAATGAAAAAAACTGTGGAGTTTCTGTGCTAATGATTCAGTAGCAGTGATTGGTGGATTTGGATTGCTGAAAACAGAAAGTTAGGGAGCATGGATGAGTTCTTTGAAAGATGTAATTTGAATGGTCAAGAAAAAATCATTTTATGAAAGATTGCACTGGATACGCAGGTGCACTGAGAGTTCAGAGTTCAATTGAAACATTGTTGTGTGCACTTTCAAACACCAGAGGTCTTTCAGGAGGTGGTTGCTATGGAAAAAAGGCAGAAAGGGCAGAAGGGGGAAGGGTGTTGATTTGAAAAAAGTGAGGGAAGAGTTTTGATTGGGTGACATTAGAGATATGTGTGATGAATTACAGCATTCGTGTGCCATTGTTGGTTGCAATCTCTGGAGTGCATACCCTTTGCTCTTCTGAAGACAAATTGGGGTGTGTCTGAGACTGTTTTCAAACACAAAAGTATTTGCTAAGGTGAGAAAAGATTCATTTAATTTAAATAGAGAATAGTATGCTTTAGGGAGAAAATTAAGAAGAAAGTTGTGTATTTAAAATGTTGCTTTGTGTCAAGTGTTTTACAAATAGATTTTGATTCTTTGAGTTACATAGCCATGTTAAAAGTGACGCAAAAATGGTGCAAGGGCCTTAAAAAAACGCTTTCATGTGTCTTAGGGCATTTTAAGTCACTTTCCATGAATATGGTTGAATAATTGTTTTAGATGATGGGTTTAAAAACGTTTTTTGAAATCAATTAGGTTTCCTAATATGTACTGCTAGAGTTTCATAGGTTGCTTGGGATATATTAACAAGCAATTGAGGGCCCGATGTAGGTCGGTCGGTAACGGCCGAAAATCGGTATTTTCGGCCGTTACCGACCGGTATTTGAGCTTTGGTATGTAGGGACACATATTTCACAGAATCGGTTTATTTACCGATTGGTAAATTTAACGATTCTGTAAAATACCGAATCGGTATTTCTACCGATTAGGTAAATTTGGTATGTAGGTGGGACTCTTCTGAGTCCCACAAGCCTTATCGATTCGGTATTTTAGCATCAAATTGAATTTGATGTTAAAATATCGATTCAGGTGTGCATGCATATGTGTGCATGCACACCTGTGCCATATGACTTAAGACCATAAGGCTTCAAAGCCCATAGGAATGAATGGAGCATTACCGGTCGGTATTTACCGAATCGGTAAATACAGATATTTACCGATTCGGTAAATGGAGCATCTGGATGTTCCTACATACCCCCCTTCTTATTTAGCGATTCTTAATTACCAAATCGGTAAAATTCGGTAATTAAAAATCGGTAAATAAGTCCTACCTACATCGGGCCCCAGGTGTGCATGCACATGTGTGCATGCACACCTGTGCCATATGACAGGCAGACCTGCCCTTAGGACAGGTATGCCTGCCACATGGCACCTGAACCTTTTTTGGGGGTGCTAGAGGGTGTCAAAGTGACACCCCCTGCACCCTTGTCAAAATCTGTATTTACCGATTCGGTAAATACCGACCGGTAATGCCCCATTCATTCCTATGGGCTTCAAAGCCCATAGGAATGATAGGAGCATTACCGGTCTGTATTTACCGAATCGGTAAATACAGATATTTACCGATTCGGTAAATGGAACATCTGGATGTTCCTACATACCCCCCCTTCTTATTTAGCGATTCTTAATTACCGAATCGGTAAAATTCGGTAATTAAAAATCGGTAAATAAGTCCTACCTACATCGGGCCCTCGAGTCCCTTTGATGGTATTTTTCCCATTTTAATTTAAGACATTTCCCCGTGGTGCAAGGTCCTTGTAAATACGCCCCCATGTGTGCTTGGCAAATTTAAATTTTGATTGTTTGAGTTACATAGCCATGTTAAAAGTGATGGAAAAAAAGGTGCAAGGGCCTAAAAAAAACGCTTTCTTGTGTGTTAGGGCATTTTAAGTCACTTCCCCATGAATGTAGGTATATAATTGTTTTACATGATAGATTTAAAAACGTTTTTTAAAATCAATTAGGTTTCTTGATATGTACTGCTAGAGTTTCATAGGTTGCTTGGGGCATATTTACAAGGTCTTTGAGTCCCTGTGATGTTATTTTTCCCATTTTAATTTTAGACATTTCCCCGTGGTGCAAGGTCCTTGTAAATACGCCCCCTTGTGTGCTTGGCTAATTTAAGTACTGATAGGGTGTGTTTCTACATAGGACCTGTGTTGTGTATTCAAATTTAGACCAGAAAATCACATTTATGAGAAGGTCATATTGGTGTCTGCTTCTTCAAATAAATATTGAACTGAGAAGTATTAAACTGAGGCTAAATTTCATCTGCGACCCTGAGTAGGCCTCACCTCAAACAAACCTCTAGATAGTCCACACCTTATCGTCATCTTGAATCAATCATTTAAAGTGTTAGGTGCAGATTTATGATGGCCGTGCGCCTCTTTTGTGCTGCTGTTCCGTTACTTTTATAATGCAGCAGTGATTTACAAGATGTACCATGTTGCAAGATAGGCCTCACTTCATTGGTAGGCCTGCACATGTATTATCTCCTCTATATTCTTCAACAAGCCTAAATTTAATCAGCAACCCTGAGTAGGCCTCACCTCAAACTTTTGTGACGCAGCGGCGGAGCAAAAGATGCGCTATGTTGTGACATATTTACAACTTGAAGCATCAAGGAAGATGTGTCATGCTGTAAAGTCCTGGCCCACATGAAACGTGCGTTAGGTTTCATGTGGGCGTTTTGTTGCAGGGTGGGCAGTCATTTGCATGAAAGCCCTGTAAAACTAACACAATAAAATTAAGAAGATTTCACTGAGTCACCTTTATGGCATTGCTGAATCAAATCTTTACGCCTGTTTGAAACAGGCATAAGGAGAGAAGCACCATGCAATGTGTGGCTTGCCCCTGTGAATTGCAGTAGATATGTCGCGTTTATGACGTGATTCCTGCAAATGCGCCGTTTTTGTGGAACAGATGCGTGATGCATCTGTGCTGTTTTTGCTCAATGGTGCTCTGCATTGTAAATGCGGTACATCATGGGTGGCAGAGCAGTGGCACACGTTAACTGGTGCATCCCTGGGGATGCGCCATTTAACATAAATCTGCTCCTTTAAATTTAAGTATTAGCAGGGGACACAGTGTTGGTGAGGTTATCCAAGGTTAAGAAGAGATGAGTCTTGTTCACTGAAAACTTGGACATAGGCCTCACCTCCTCAGCATCGCTGGACATGGTTAAATAATATCTGCAAAATCTTACTCTTGGTAAACAATTTTACTATTATAGTGTCTGATATTTGTCTCTTACTCTGCAACATCTCATTGTTGTTCTCTTTCTTTAAAGATAACGACAACATCAAGCATGAGTGATAATGAGCAATCTGTTGATCTCGATCTTATCATTGAACTTGTCATTGAAACGTCAGTGGAAGTAGATCCCTTGGATGATTTATATCCTGTGGATGATGAAGTAGTTGATGAGGATGCTGATTTGTCAGAATTGTATGACATATGGTGGGCATCTGACCTGCTCGAGCCTATTAACCTATAAAGACTTTTTAAAATAAATTTAAGTTACTCGAAATGAAAAGTAACCATGTAAACCGTTTTATTAAAAATTAAATACAACTTCAAAAACAAATTGTGTGAAGTGTCTTTAATGAAATAGTAAAATATACTAATAAAATTAGTTCAGATTCACATATAAAAGATCACAGGTCAAATGTAGAAGTATACAATTTCTTTGCAACTATTTGTGAGTTTTAATTTTCATAATGCTCTAAAAATTATTGTATGTAGAATTTATAACGAGTATGTTAATTTTTTGACGACTGTTATTGATTTACTGTTTGGTAATAGTGGTTAATAACATTTTTTATTATATTTTACTACAGATTCCACTGCAGATCATTTCGAAATTAGACAATGCCGTCTAAGGATAGAATCCGAAAGGTTACAAAACGTCAAAGACAGCAGATTAGTAAATGATTGCAGCAGTCCTCTACAATAAAATCTCGTCAAGTCACCAAGAAAGCTCCGGGTAAGAGAACAAAATCCTTCCTTAGAAACATTTGTAGAAACAAAAGTATACCTACAGAACAAGTTTTAGTCCAGAAAAAGAGAGCCAATTTAAACGGAAAGGAAAGGCCAAACAAAAATGTTACTGGTAGAGCAGGAGATAACTCTGTGCATGGTAGTAGAAGGAAAAATCAGTTTAGGGACATTCGTAGACGAATGTTCCGCAACAGGATAATTGGTAATTTGTTAAAAAATATTAAGAAAGGTCAACAGAAAGTGGTTTTTTATAAGAGAAAAAAAAGAGTTGAGAAAATTATTGATCAGGCTTTTGAAATTAAGCGAAAGTTATTTATTTTGATAATCAATAGAATTAGGAAACTAAACAAGGTAATTTATGATTTAAAAACAAATAGTAGATGGAATAGAACAGTTAATCGTAGTAATTTTTGTGAAGTTTTTTCAGGAGAATGGATGCATAGTTCAAGTTCTGAGGCATATTTTAATGAGGAGAGTTACTTTCAGGATAATGATTTGGTGCATGCAGTTGACACCAGTGGTCGAGCTTATGAGGTGAAAGATGGTAGTCCGGTTGAAAAAGAAAAACTTGTGACAACAGAGGCAGAAGAGGTGTTACGTAATGAGGTTTTAGGAAGACGTCCTAAGGGACCTGTGTAACACCTGGAAGTGTAGTATTTGCAGTGTGCGACAGGATTCCATCAATTTGCTTTGTGATTTTGTACGGACATTTAATAAGAAAAGTTTGAAACAGAAAATGAAGATGTTGCAAGAATTAGATCCTTGCAGAGTGAGGGAAGTGACAGGTTTGCATGGTCATTCACTGGCTTGTCTTTCCAGGAGAGTATGCCTGAGTGTTTTTCATCATTTCAGGATGCTAGCAGTGCATCATAATAAAGTGAGGAAATTAGTTAGAATGTTGTATTATGCTAATAGTCCAGCAATTATGCTTAAACAATTATGCACTGCTCTTTTGCATGGTTCTGAAGTAGATGTGAAGAATATTTGTGAAGAAATTGAGTTTTGTTACTTTACAAGTAAAGAGGAGAATTGACCCAGAAGAAGAGGGTAATGTGGAAGATAGTGTGCAGGTTTCCAGTACAGATAATTTTCAGAAGGAAATTGCCACGTTTCAGGTGAAATCAAGTGAGAGGCCTAATTTCACTTGTGTGTGTTGTCGACGCACTTAATATAAGAATCAGACTAAGTTAGTGGATTTATATGCGAAAAGTGAAAGGGAAAATAATAGTGAATGGAAGGATTTTGCAACATACTTGATGATAGAAAATTCTTTTGATTTGATATTGGATCAACGTGTGTGTACTTATTGTTGTAACAAATTATATCAAAACCGGATGCCTGCCAGAGCGGTTCATAATAATCTGGAATTGGTTGAGATTCCTTCTGAATTGAAGGATTTAAATACTTATGAATCTATTTTGATTCAAAGTATCCATCCCTTTCAGGCTATTGTAAGAATGGAGCCAAAGACAGGGAAATTGCCCCCATCAGATTTACAGAGAGGATTAAAGGGAAGAGTTGTTTATTTGCCTCTAGATTTGAAGAAAAACATTAATACAATTGGAGTAGAGAAAGTGGAAGAGGAACCTCTGGTTATCTTAGTTAATGGGGTTCCGACAAAGAGTAAGAAAATATGGCAAGATTTAGTAGATGTTAGGAAAGTCAAAAAGGCAACATTGTATTTGAAGAAAAACAATAAGTGCTACAAGAATGTATATGTTGCAGGAGAGGATGTAAGTGAAGAAGAGGATAGCGATTTGTGTGCTGGTCAAATTTAGAAAGTAGAACCCTCTAAAAATGAAGAAATATATGAACATTATAGTGTTCATCCTTTGCATTCCAAGGAACTCATGGGGAATGCTATTGAGTTGTTTCAAATGAAACAAGCCAAAGGGAGTCCCGTTAGTGTTTGGGAGGAAAGTTTGGAAGCTCGGTGTTTCCCACAGCTATTTCCAACAGGTCAAGGAGGAAGATATGATGAGCGACATGATCAAATTCCTGCTTCTGAATACCGGACTTTACGATTGTATGCAGAAGAACCTAGGTTTCGTCAATGCATTCCCTATTTGTTTCATCTCCTGTTTGAAAGCGATCTGTCAGGACTGTCATATGTAGTGAACCATATCTTGAAAAGTGGTGTACACATGCAAAACATCTCAGCAAGTGACTTTATGGATAAAGTCAATGTGCAAGATAGTATTTTGGATTCTCACCTGATTAATCTCATGGCGTGTCAGCGTGGTACTAATGAGTACTGGTACCGTCGTCATGGTGATTTAAAATGTATGCTGAGGAACTTAGGAACTCCCACATGGTTCCTCGCTCTCAGCTGTGCCGAGTATGGCTGGGAAGACTTACTTGAATTTCTACAAGAGGCAAATGGAAACATTGAAAATATCGAATTCAAGACACCCGGAGAACTGTGCTCTTTGGATCCAGTGAATGTATGCAGGTACTTCAATCATAGATTTGAAGCTATGATGTCTTTCATCATGAACAAGAAAAATCCACCTCATGGAGAGGTGTTGGATTTCTTCTGGAGGAAGGAGTACCAAGCAAGAGGTGCTCCTCATATACATATGCTGCTGTGGATCAAAGATGCACCCAAATTTGGAACAGATCCAGATGACTTAGTGATGAGTTTCATAGAACAGTATTCTACATGTGCTGTTCCAAAGGCAAAGGAAGACAAAAGCCTAAGAGAACAAGTTTTACGCTTCCAAAGCCATCGTTGCGGAAAGTACTGTCGTCGTAAATTCAGAAACAAGGACAAGTTCTACACCAAATGTCGTTTCGCCTTTCCACGACCGGTGATTTCTAAAGGAAGAGTGAACAGTTTGATGTCTTCACTGCGACATAATGTGATGAAGAAATCACCCAAAAATACAAACAATTTGAAAAGGAACGAAGAGTCCAAGTACATCAACGACTACAACCCAGTGATTTTGTCCATGTGGAATACTAACATGGATATACAGTTTGTGGCTGATAACTGTATGGCTGTGGCTCGGTATGTGACATCTTACATCACCAAAAAAGAAAAGACAGAATTGAAGGATATGTGGGAGGACATTTCCCATGAAAAGAGCCTCAGTAAGAAGTTGTACAGTTTCAGTCTGAAGATGTTGTCGCATCGAGAAATCGGAGCTTACGAATGTTCTGACCGGTTGTCTTCAGCAAGTCTCTAAGGAGTATCGTTTGGGCGAGTCTTGGTCTTGCTGCAACGCGTAATCGAGTTCTGAAACATGTACGGGAAATTGAGTATTTGGCGGAAAAGGAGCCAAACAGTACAGATATTTTGAAGACCAACATGTTAGATACATATTATCCAAATAGAAGCAGTCACCTCGAGAATGTTTGTCTGTATGAGGTTCTGCAAAATTACATATTCAAGAGGAACATCAAAGAAGATATTGATAAAGGAGTGTATGCTGTAATTGGAAGTGAGAGATGTCTGGTCAAGCAAAGAAAATGTCAATTGGTAAATCATCGAAAATTGAGTGGTGAATCTCCTGAAAGAAAAGAGTTTTTCTATTTAGCTCTTTTGCAACTTTTCAAGCCTTGGCGTGCAGAAGAGGAACTGCTTGGAGATTTCCTCTCTTACGAAGACTCTTTCAATGCTGCCAAAGAGACCATAGAATGTCCTGTTTTTCCCAAATATCTAGAAATGTTGAATGCGGAAATCGAGCAGGAAGCAACGATTGCAGCCGATATTGCTAGAGACAGTTCTCAGGACAGTCAGAGTTCTGTTTCATTGAGTCAGGATCCACTAGGAGGACCAGTTATCAAAAATGAAGCTGCCACTGCCATGATTGAAGTGGAAAGAGCCATGGCACATGCTCAGGAGGATGCGGTTAACTTAGAAGACTTGGAAAGACAACTGAACGTTGAGCAGAAGAAAATATATGACGAAGTTACCAACCAAATTGATCATGGATTAAGTCATGAGAAGAAAGAGTGCTCATGTACGTCGTTGAAGCCTGTCCGACTGTACGTGAGTGGAGAAGCGGGAACTGGAAAAAGTTTCCTCATTAAAGCAATTTCATGTTATTTGCAGAAAAGGACTGAGTCATCGCTGTCTTGTGTTGTCACCGCTCCAACTGGACTGGCAGCACATAACATTAAAGGTATTACTTTGCATCGTCTACTGATGCTGCCAGTGGAGCATGATAACAAATTACAATACCACAAGTTATCTGGAGATGCTTGTTGTGAAGTTTCAAGAGTGTTGAGGAAAATGAAACTTCTTATCATTGACGAAGTAAGCATGGTTTCCAATGTCATGCTTGCCTTGGTGCATTTGAGAATGCAAGAAGTTCTCAAAACAGAGTATGATGTGTTATTTGGTGGCAAACACATCATTGTTTTCGGTGATCTTCGGCAGATGACACCAGTGAAAGGACAACCTGTGTTCAAAATGCTCACGCATGAAGATACCAGGAAGTGCCTAGGGAGCATTGGCAACTTCAATATATGGTTAAACTTCAATTATGCTGAACTGCGTGAAAATATGCGTCAGGCGAAGGATGAAGATTACAAGAATATTCTACAAGATGTTAGAATCGGAAAAGTGACCGAGCATGGGAAAGAAGCTTTACATGCACGATTACTGTCAAATTTGTATCCAGAACAAGACGTTGTGCCTGAGAATATTTTTCAGAAAATTACTGAGAAGAAATCTGGAATATGTTTGATGCCAACTCTTGCAGAATGTGCCATCTTCAACAACAAAATGTTGCATTTAGAAAACCAAGAGATTGTGAAACTGGAAGGTATTGACAGAGTAGAGTATATGTGATCAACAATTATTTTGTCTGAGAATTTGAAATCAAAATTGGATTCATTAGAGAAGACTATATTTAAAAATGCAGGTTTTCAAAAGACTCTGAATGTGTGCTTAAATTGCCGTATAATTTTAAGAAGGAATTTACATGTTGAAAGAGGTCTGGTAAATGGATCAATGGGTAATGTTGTTGATTTTGTGAAATACAGAAATAGAGATGGAATTGAATTTTTAAAAATTAAATTTGATGGCATTGAGGAAGTACAGCTAATTGGTCGTTGCTCTGCTAGGTTTTTGCTTGTAAAAGACTTATATGTTCGCCGTAAGCAGTTTCCTGTTTGCTTGGCATATGCGGTGACAATCCATAAATCGCAAGGTTTAAGTGTAGACAGTGCATTGGTGAATATTGGCAGTTCTGTGTTCAAGGAGGGTATGGCATATGTGGCATTGTCACGAGTCAGAACTTTATCGGGATTGTACTTGATTGAGTGTGATGTCACAAACATTTGTGCGGATCTAGATTGTGTTAAGGAATACAATAGGTTAAGAAGAGAGTATGCGCCACATTTGCCTCAATATCCTTTGTTTGAGAAACGTGTGGTAGGCCGGAAACGAAGAAATGTGACCAATAGTAGGGAGGTTCTAGCAAAAAGACGAAAAGTCGATGAACCTGAAATTATAAGCAGAAAGAAAAAGGATTCTGTTGAAGATGTTGTTGGTTTTCAATTTGTAAATAGGTCTGGTGTCAACTGCTATGCTAATGTAGTGGTTAATGTTGTCTTTTCTCTAGAAACTTTAAAACAACAGATTGTGATCAATTCGGATCAAAGTTTTTGCTGCTTGCTGAATTCTGTGTTAGAGAAATGTAGCACTGATAGATCAAAATTAGAAAGTGTGTCTGAAATTCGAAATCTGTTAGACAAATGTTCAGGTCAAACGCAATTCTCTCAAAATATTCAGCAAGATTGTCAGGAGTTTTTAATGTATATGCTTGATGTATTGCAAGATGAAGGTGTAGATGTAGATCACCTGTTTGGCCTTTCTTATCAATGGCAGCATGACTGCGAGAATTGTAGGGTATCAAGTACTAGTAGTGTAGACTCAGAAAGATTTATATATTTAACTTTGCCAGACAGTAAATCAGTGTCCTTTAATAAGCTAGTAAAATCAGCCGATCACAACATGGAGTGTAGCCAATGTAAGTCAGCAATGCTGTCCACATTATTTATACAAACATATGGCCAGCATGTCATTTTAATGTTCCAACGATGTAGGCCTGATGGAACAAAATTGACAACTTTAATAAAAAAATTTGTGGCTTCGCAGTTGTCAATATCAGGAAGGACTTTTGTAACTGCAGCAATTATATATCATGACGGTCCTTCAACAACATCAGGACATTACACAGCTTATTTAAAGTCTAGAAATGGCTGGTCATTCTGCAATGATTCTGTTTTAACTTTAAAAAAAAAATTGCCTTTTGACCTTAAAAATTCTTACCTGGTGTTTTTACAACCAAAATTTTAGGGAAAGAATCTCGGGATGTGCTCTGAGGAAATTCAAGAGGTTCTAATGGCTCCTACACTATTTGGCCTTGAGGATAAGTGTAGTACAGAGTCAAAAGTTAAATGTGGAAATGTGGAACATGAGTGAGCAAGAAGGGTGAGATATTACTAGTACAGGATTGTGAAAGTGATCTTGAACGTTTTCTTTCTAAAAGTTGCGGAAAAAGAAAATGACGGGATTTGCTTAGAAGAATTCCAAGTGTTATAAATGGCTCTTACACGATTTGGCCTTGAGGAAATGTGCGGTAGAGAGCGAGAAGTCATTTATTGTATGTAACATATTTGTCAAAATGATGGAGCTTTTCTTTCAGAAAGTGGCGGGCAGAAAATAATAGTAGCACAACAGAGTATAAGCTGTTCATAGGACATCCTTCGACGTCATGGAAAGTAGTTACTTTTGAGGAGTTCTGATTTCTGATTGGATATGTTATATGGGTTTTTTAAACACAATCATTTTGATTGTGTTTTTTTTTCCCCGCTGTTATATGATGAATACCTTCAACTCACTGTTTTTAGTGAAATTTGATACATTTTGAGAACAGCAAAAATAAACCATTTAACATGTATAATATTTCTGTACCTTTTTGTATTTATGATATTCATTTAAAACTGTGTAGGAGGCATGGAGAAACTGAGGCTTCTGTAAGTGTCAAGGGAGGTGAGTAATGTACATTGCTCTGTTGCATACAGTCCTCACCTTCTCCATACTCTTGGATATGCTAGACTAAACCTGCACAATGACATACCTAAGCTGAGGAAATACAGGTGATGTGATTGTGAAATGAGCAAAAAAAATTGCACATTTTTCAATTACAATACCTGTGTTTCCTAACATTATGAATCACATTGTGCAGATGAGGTTTAGGCCTGTCCAGGGATACAGAAGAGGTCTGGCCTTTGTTCAAGAGTGCAGTGGACATGACTCACTTCATTGGTAGGCTTGCACATGTATTATCACCTCTGTACTCTTCAACAAGCTTAAATTTCATCTGCAACCCTGAGTAGGCCTCACCTCAAACAAAGCTCTAGATAGTCCACACCTTATCGTCATCCTGAATCAATCATTTAAAGTGTTAGGGGCAGATTCATGATGGCCGCGCGCCTCTTTTGTGCTGCTGTTCCGTCACTTTTATAATGCAGCAGTGATTTACAAGATGTACTATGTTGCAAGATAGGCTTCACTTCATCTGCAACAAGATACCGTCAGATTAAAATGTATATATTTAGGACTGTGTAGGGGGCATGGAGAAGCTGAGGCTTCTGTAAGTG
The DNA here is from genome assembly GCF_964261635.1 of Lissotriton helveticus. Taxonomy (NCBI): domain Eukaryota; kingdom Metazoa; phylum Chordata; class Amphibia; order Caudata; family Salamandridae; genus Lissotriton; species Lissotriton helveticus. The sequence continues at coordinate 128,842,406 of NC_136059.1, read as the reverse complement.
TCAAAGTTGTTGCATACAATACTCACCATTTGCGTAGTCTTTCATATGCTAGACTACATCTGTACAATGAGATACCTAAGCAAAGGAAAAACACAAGTGATGTGATTGTGGAATGAGCAAAAAAAATTGCACGTTTTTCAATTACATTACTTGTGTTTCATAACATTACGAATCACATTGTGTAGATGAGATTTAGGCCTGTTCAAGGAGATAGAGGAGGTCTGATGTTTGTTCAAGAGTGCATTGGACATGAGTCACTTCGTTGGTAGGCCTGCTCATGTATTATCTCCTCTGGACTCTTCAATAACTTAAATTTCATCTGTAAATCTGAGTTGGACTCACCTGAAACAAATCTGTGGATAGGCCACAACTTATCAGCATTTAGAAACAATCATTTAAAATGTTAGGGGTAGTTTTATGATGGCCGTGCGCCTCTTTTGCGTCGCTGTTCCGTCACTTTTGTGACGCAGCAGCAGTGCAAAAGATGCACCATGTTGCAAGATAGGCCTCACTTCATCTTCAACAATATACCCTCAGTTTAAACTGTATACATTTAGGACTGTGTAGGGGGCATGGAGAAGCGGAGGCCTCTAACTTTATTTCTTTGTAAAATTGGATGATTGTCAATCTTTTCCCTTGCCTTTTTTAATTTTTAAATACAGGTTTTAATATTTTTCAAATTTTTGTTCTTTCTTTCACAGATTGAAAGTATAAAAGTAACAAGTGACTAAGTTAACAACAATTATAAGGTAAATGTTTTGTACTCTTTTCGTTACGTTTCTATCACATTTAACTTCTATTATTTCCACTGGTTCATTTCTTTAACCCTCAGTTTTCTGCCTTTGCTACTTACCTCATTCCTTTCTCTATTACTTACTTACTCTACTCCTTCCACTCCTTTTCTCGGTCCCTCTGTTCTCATAGTTACTCACTCTTGTTCACTCACTCCGTCTCTATTACTCTCACTGTCTCTGACTCATCACTCTTTCACTACTTCTTCATTATGCTTTCTCCCTGTAGTTCAAGCATACTAAGGGGCATATTATCAACACAGGCAATAACATTATCGCTGCTTTTATCGACAGAAAACTGCCGCAAAAGCAGCTTTAGCTGCAGTTTTTTGCCGCAAAAGCGGATTTAGCGGCAGATTTCTGCCGATAAAAGCAGCGATAATTTTATCGCCTATGTTGATAATATGCCCCTATGTTATTTACATTTCTTTGCTGTTTCAATCATTCCTTTTCTGTTACTTCTTCTTTTCTGCTTTCTGTTTTTTCTCTATGTTATTCCACATGTTTTAATCATTCATCATTTTAAGCATTCACTCACATTCTCAAAAAACTCTTGTTTATTATTCTTCTCCTCTCCTTTTTTTCTTTCATTTCCTTATCTATTTTGTTTTTCACAATTATACCCTCTTCCATCTTTTCCTTGGTAAATAGATCTATTAAACAGTATCTCTGTGTTACTCCCTCTAGCTGTGTTTCTTTTAACATTACTCTCTGTTTCCTTCCATTATACTTACTCTTCTTTTTTTTAAATTTTTTTTTTGGTTCGCTCCCGGTTCGCGTACCGGCGAGCGAACCGGGAAGCGAACCAAAAGAAATAGAGGTTTACAGAGTGCAAGCATTCTAGCAATTTTTTTTATAAAGGGGAGGTAGTTCTGAAAAGAACTTTTTTTTATTATTTTTGTTGTTTTATATTTTTTTAAATTTTTTTCTGAACATTTTTTTACTTTTTTTGTATTTTTTGAACGGTTTTATGTTTTTTTTGGTTTTTTTGGGGGGGGACGAAAACGATTCATTGTAAAGGGCTCAACAGGAGCAACAAAAAAAAAGATAATTTATTATCTGAATCGTTTTGTACAAACATGATTGTCAATTGCTAAGTTGATTAGATTGATGCTACTTTCTCTGTAGCAAATCAACTGACCGCAACGCACGCAGACTTGTTTGACTTCCCCGAACCTCATCTGTATATTTGGGACCATGTCCCTCACCTCTGGTCCCGTCACTTCCTGTACATTTGATCTACTGGCCACAGGAGGAGGGTTATCCTGCAGGTGACGTACCTGCGCAGCACTGTAGTTGATAGGGTGCCACCTGTCCATATGGCGATGCATTGTATAATTGCCATAACTGTATTTTGTATCTGTCCCTCTGGACAGATCTTTCTTGCAGATAAGGCAAGTTACATACCGGGCATTCACTTTTTTTTGGCCCCGCGGATATTTAAAAAATTGCCAAATATAATTTTCTTTGACATGAGACCTCCTGGGCTCCTCAGGCAAAAACTGCCTCTCTTGCTGCTCTTCCTCTTCTTCCTCTTCTTCCTCCTCTTGCTGAATGATAACTTCAGCAGGTGGTCCTCTCTTCCTAGGAGGTGGTGGTGGTGGTGGGGGTGCACTAGCTGAAGCTACAACACTTGCCATTGCTAAGTGATGAAAAAAGGTCTTCCTCTCACAAAGATGAAAGTCAGAGTGAGGAAACAAGGAGGGGTTTTCATCATTTGGGAAAAAGAAATAGTTCTAAACCAATGAAAAGTGATATTTTTAGGTCACATGACCTAGCCTTACATCATTAGGAAACCAAAAGTGAAATGAACCAATAAAAAGTGTTATTAACAAGTCACATGACCTGTTATGCTTACGTTACGCGCTCCGCGCCGCGGCCCGAATTGCTTCCAAAAGCTGCGCTTCGCGCCTCGCTTCGCGTACCGGAGCACTTCCGGGTGCGCTAATGCGCTGCGTCAAATCACGCATTACGCGACAACGCGATACGTCGCGCTTACGCGACGCGTCACGATGTTGTTTTCTAACGCGACAGTTGCGCAAACGGAACGTTTACTGGTTCGCGGACCGGGTCGCAGCAGCAAATTGAGCTAACGGAAAACCGGCTGATGATAACTGCTGATGATGTCACATATTACATCATTCATGACATGGTCAGTGACATCACTGATGACATCACTGATGACATCTCAAATGACATCACTGATGACATCACTGATAACAACATCCAGTGATTTTTTGTTTCTGTAAAGTTTAAATATGTCTTACATATTGAAGAATGAGTGGATGTATAAGTGTCTGGACGAAGGATTTAGTAGGTGCATGACTGACTGTATGAGTGAGTGATTAAATGTGTCTCACTGAGTGCACGGGTTAGTGACTAAACTGTCCTAATTTGTGCATCATTATGTTTGTTGTTCTGTAAACTGCTGCATGTGTTGATCAGTAGCTATATGAGTAAGTATATGGGTTATTGATTGGTTGCTCAAGTATTTGTATGGGAGACTGAGTGTGTGTGTGGGTGCCTGGGAGGTGTATGACTCTGTGCATAGATGTGTGAGCAGTTGATTCACTAGATGTATGGGTTCAAAAGTGCATGTGGAAACAGCTGTATGGGTGGTTGACTGTGTGCATGAGTGCATTGGTGAGTGAATGGATATCTCAGTGCTACATGTCAAAGTAAGTACATATGTAAAACACAGTACATGTGAGAGTTGGCATATATAAATAACTGTGCATGAGAGCCACTGAATGTGTGAGTAGCTGTATGGATCATTGTGAACTTGTATCAGGGATTGTATAAGAGAGTAAATATGTGTTAGTATATGCTTGAATAAGTAAGGTGTGTATAACTGTATAGTTGAGGAAATGGAGGTGAGATTGTTTCTTTGCATGACTGACTAGGTGTGTGAGTAACTCCATGGATGAGTGACAGTGTGTGAGTTTCTGTATACACTGAGTGTATCTAAGGTTATATTAGAGTCTGAAGAGGTTTATCGTATTAGCACAAGAATGATGTCAAATGAGATGTCATCAGTGATGTCATCAGTGATGTCATTTGAGATGTCATCAGTGATGTCATCAGTGATGTCACTGACCATGTCATGAATGATGTAATATGTGACATCATCAGCAGTGGATTGCGGGTGCGCGATATATAGTTAGTGCAACTAACTATATATGGAATTTCAATGGTTTTGTGTGAGTAAAATAAGGTTTTTTAAATGCTAATTCCAAACTATATATGGTCTATAACCTATGGTTTTTTCAGTGAATTTTCAAGGTTTTGTAAATGCTAATTCCTAACTATATATAATCTATAACCTATGGTTTTTTCAGTGAATTTCAATGGTTTTTTAATAGCAAATATCTGTAGCTGTAAAATGTATTCTTCTTTAAATCCCAAAATATATTTTATATGTTTATTAATAACTTTTTTTTTTTTTTTTATTTTCTTCGTTCCCGCTTCGCGAATCGGGAAGCTCCCCGTTAGCTGACCTTGATGCCGCGAAATAGACCGCGAGCTGGTAAACGTTTCTTTACCGCAACTGCCGCGTTAGAAAACAACATCGTGACGCCTCCCGTCCGCATGACGTTTCGCGTTGTCGCGTGATACGTCATATGACGTACTACGTTAGCGAACTGGTACGCTTACCGAGTCGCAAAGCACAGGTTTCTGGAAGCAAACCGGGAGGCCCTGCAAAGCGTGTAACGTAAACACAGCAGGTCATGTGACTTGGTAATAACACTTTTCATTGGTTCATTTCACTTTTGGTTTCCTAATGATGTAAGACTACGTCATATAATCTAAAATGAACACTTTTCATTGGTTGAGAACTATTGTTCTTCCCAAATGATGAAAATCCCTCTTTCTTTCCTCACTCTGACTTTCATCATTGTGAGAGAAAGACCCTTTGTTACCAGTGAGCAATGGCTTCTTTAGTAGCTTCAGCTGGTGCTTCCCCACCACCTCCACCACATCCAAGGAAGAGTGGACCGATGTGTGAATGTGTTCACTGTATGCAACAACTTTGACACTTACAGAAGCCTCACCTTCTCCATGCCTCCTACACAGTTCTACATGTACATCATAAATGCAAACAGAACAGAATTAATTATACATGTTAAATGGTTTATTTTTGCTGTTCTCAGAATGTATCAAATTTCACTAAAAACAGTGACTTGAAGGTATTCATCATATAACAGCGGGGAAAAAAAAACACAATCAAAATGATTGTGTTTAAAAAACCCATACAACATAACAAATCAGAATTCAGAACTCCTTAAAGTTAACTTACTTTCCATGACGGCCAAGGATGTCCTATGAACAGCTTACACTCTGTTGTGCTGTTATTACTTTCAACCCGCCACTTTCTGAAAGAAAACCTCCATCGTTTTCAAAAACATGTTACATACAATAAATGACTTCTTGCTCTCTACCACAAGTTTCCACAAGGCCAAATCTTGTCAGACCCATTTATAACTCTTGGATTTCTTGTAAGCCAATCCCGTCTTTTCGCATTTCCGCAACTTTCAGAATTAAAATGTTGAAGATCATTTACACAATCCTGGACTAGTAATATCTTCCCCTTCTTGCTCAATCATGTTCTACATTTCCTATCACACTGATACTGCTTACTATGAAGCAGACTTACACTACCTTTATGACTAGTACAATTATTTAATTCTCTACATCACTTTTAATCACAAAGCAATGTAAAACAGTAGACAGCATTGCAGACTTACATGTTTTGATTGGCTGCTTCAATTAGCTTATAAAAAGAAATAGTTTTTCTGAACTCATTCAAAGTGCACGTATTTCTCCATGACGTCCAGTGTTACGGTAAGAAGTTATGTCTCTGTACTACACTTATCCTCAAGGCCAAATAGTGTAGGAGCCATGAGAACTTCTTGAAATTCCTCAGAGCACATCCCGAGATTCTTTCCCTAAAATTTTGGTTTTAAAAACACCAGGTAAGAGTTTTTAAGGTCATATGGCAATTTTTTTGTGAAAATTAAAACAGAATCATTGCAGAATGACCAGCCATTTCTACACTTTAAATAAGCTGTATAATGTCCTGATGTTATTGAAGGACCATCATGATATATAATTGCTACAGTTACAAAAGTCCTTCCTGATATTGACAACTGTGAAGCCACAACATTTTTAATTAAAGTTGTCAATTTTGTTCCATCAGGCCTACATCGTTGGAACATTAAAATGACATACTGGCCATATGTTCGTATAAATAATGTGGACATCATTTCAGATTTACATTGGCTACACTCCATGTTGTGATCAGCTGCTTTTACTAGCTTATTAAAAGAGACTGATTTACTGTCTGGCAAAGTTAAATATATAAATCTTTCTGAGTCTACACTAGTAGTACTTGATACCCTACAGTTCTCGCAGTCGTGCTGCCATTGATAAGAAAGCCCAAACAGGTGATCTACATCTACACCTTCATCATGCAATACATCAAGCATATACATTAAAAACTCCTGACAATCTTGCTGACTATTTTGAGAGAATTGTGTTTGGCCTGAACATCTGTCTAACAGATTTCGAATTTCAGACACACTTTCTATGTTTGTTCTATCAGTGCTACATTTCTCTAACACAGAATTTAACAAACTGCTAAATCTTTGATCAGAATTGACCACAATCTCTTCTTTTACATTTTCTAGAGAAAACAAAACATTAACCACTACATTAGCATAGCAGTTGACACCAGAACTGTTTTCAAATTGAAAACCAACAACATCTTCAACAGAATCCTTTTTGTTTCTGCTTATAATTTCAGGTTCATCGACTTTTCGTCTTTTTGCTACAACCTCCCCAGTATTGGTCACATTTCTTCGTTTCCGGCCTACCACACGTTTCTCAAACAAAGGATACTGAGGCAAATGTGGCGCATACTCTCTTCTCAACCTATTGTATTCCTTAACACAATCTAGATCCGCACAAATGTTTGTGACATCACACTCAATCAAGTACAATCCCGATAAAGTCCTAACTCGTGACAATGCCACATATGCCATACCCTCCTTGAACACAGAACTGCCAATATTCACCAATGCACAGTCTACACTTAAACCTTGCGATTTATGGATTGTCACCGCATATGCCAAGCAAACAGGAAACTGCTTACGACGAACATATAAGTCTTTTACAAGCAAAAATCTAGCAGAACAACGAGCAATTAGCTGTACTTCCTCAATGCCATCAAATTTAATTTTTAAAAATTCAATTCCATCTCTATTTCTGTATTTCACAAAATCAACAACATTACCCATTGATCCATTTACCAGACCTCTTTCAACATGTAAATTCCTTCTTAAAATTATACGGCAGTTGAAGCACACATTCAGAGTCTTTTCAAAACCCGCAGTTTTAGATATACTCTTCTCTAATGAATCCAATTTGTTTTCAGATTCTCAGACAAAATAATTGTTGATCCCATATGCTCTACTCTGTCAATAGCTTCCAGTTTCACAATCTCTTGCTTTTCTAAATGCAACATTTTGTTGTTGAATTTGGCACATTCTGCAAGAGTTGGCATCAAACATATTCCAGATTTTTTCTCAGTAACTTTCTGAAAAATATTCTCAGGCACAACATCTTCGTCTGGATATAAATTTGTCAGTAATCGTGCATGTAAAGCTTCTTTCCCATGCTCGGTCACTTTTCCAATTCTAACATCGTGTAGAATAGTCTTGTAAACTTCATCCTTTGCCTGACGCATATTTTCATGCAGTTCAGCATAATTGAAGTTTAACCATATATTGACGTTGCCAATGCTCCCTAAGCACTTCCTGGTATCTTCATGCGTGAGCATTTTGAACACAGGTTGCCCTTTCACTGGTGTCAGCTGCCGAAGATCTCCGAAAACAATGATGTGTTTGCCACCAAATAACACATCATACTCTGTTTTGAGAACTTCTTGCATTCTCAAATGCACAAAGGCAAGCATGACATTGGAAACCATGCTTACTTCGTCAATGATAAGAAGTTTCATTTTCCTCAAGACTCTTGAAACTTCAAAACAAGCATCTCCAGATAGCTTGTGATATTCTAATTTGTTGTCATGGTCCACTGGCAGCATCAGTAAACGATGTAAAGTAATCCCTTTAATGTTATGTGCTGCCAGTCCAGTTGGAGCGGTGACAACACAAGACAGCGATGACTCTGTCCTTTCCTGCAAATAACATGAAATTGCTTTAATAAGGAAACTTTTTCCAGTTCCCGCTTCTCCACTCACGTACAGTCGGACAGGCTTCAACGACGTACATGAGCACTCTTTCTTGTCATGACTTAATCCATGATCAATTTGCATGGTAAGTTCGTCATATATTTTCCTCTGCTCAACGTTGAGTTGTCTTTCCAACTCTTCTAAGTTAACCGCATCCTCCTGAGCATGTGCCATGGCTCTTTCCACTTCATTCATAGCAGTGGCAGCTTCATTTTCGATAAGAGGTCCTCCTAGTGGATCCTGACTCAATGAAGCAGAACTCTGACTGTCCTGAGAACTGTCTCTGGCAATCTCGGCTGCAATCGTTGCTTCCTGCTCAATTTCCACATTCAACATTTCTACATATTTGGGAAAAGCAGGACATTCTATGGTCTCCTTGGCAGCATTGAATGAGTCTTCGTAACAAAGGAAATCTCCAAGCAGTTCCTCTTCTGCACGCCAAGGCTTAAAAAGTTGCAAAAGTGCTAAATAGAAAAACTCCTTTTTTTCAGGAGATTCGCCACTCAATTTTCGATGGTTTATCAAGTGGCATTTTCTTTGCTTGACCAGACATCCCTCACTTCCTATTACAGCATACACTCCTTTCTCAGTATCTTCTTTGATGTTCCTCTTGAATATGTAATTTTGCAGAACCTCATACAGACAAACATTCTCGAGATGACTGCTTCGATTTGGATAATATGTATCCAACATGTTGCTCTTCAAAATGTCGGTACTGTTTGGCTCCTTTGCCACCAAATACTTAATTTCCCGCACAGGTTTCAGAACTCGATTACGCGTTGCAGCAAGACCAACACTCGCCCAAACGATACTCCTGGACTTGGCATAGAGACTTGCTGAAGACAACCGGTCAGAACATTCGTAAGCTCCGATTTCTCGATGCGACAACATCTTCAGACTGAAACTGTACAACTTCTTGCTGAGGCTCTTTTCATGGGAAATGTCCTCCCACATATCCTTCAATTCTGTCTTCTCTTTTTTGGTGATGTAAGATGTCACATACCGAGCCACAGCCATACAGTTATCAGCCACAAACTGTATATCCATGTTAGCATTCCACATGGACAAAATCACCGGGTTGTAGTCGTTGATGTACTTAGACTCTTCGTTCCTCTTCAAATTGTATGTGTTTTTAGGTGATTTTTCATCACATTATGTCGCAGCGAAGACATCAAACTGTTCACTCTTCCTTTAGAAATCACCGGTCGTGGAAAGCCGAAACGACATTTGGTGTAGAACTTGTCTTTGTTCCGGAATTTACGACGACAGTACTTTCCACATCGATGGCTTTGGAAACGTAGAACTTTTTCTCTTAGGCTTTTTTTCTCCTTTGCGTTTGGAACAGCACACGTAGAATACTGTTCTATGAAACTCATCACTGAGTCTTCTGCATCCGTTCCAAATTTAGGTGCATCCTTGATCCACAGCAACATATGTATATGAGGAGCACCTCTTGCTTGGTACTCCTTCCTCCAGAAGAAATCCAACACCTCTCCAAGAGGTGGATACTTCTTATTCATGATGAAAGACATCATACCTTCAAATCTATGATTGAAGTACCTACATACATTGACTGGATCCAAAGAGCACAGTTCTCCGGGTGTCTTGAATTCGATGTTTTCTACGTTAGCATTTGCCTCTCGTAGAAATTCAAGTAAGTCTTCCCAGCCATACTCAGCACAGCTCAAAGTGAGGAACCATGTGGGAGTTCCTAAGTTCCTCAGCATACATTTTAAATCACCATGACGACGGTACCAGTACTCATTAGTACCACGCTGACACGCCATGAGATTAATCAGGTGAGAATCCAAAATACTGTCTTGGACATTGACTTTATCCATAAAGTCACTTGCCGAGATGTTTTGCATGTGTATACCACTTTTCAAGATGTGGTTCACTGCATATGACAGTCCAGACAGATCGCTTTCAAACAGGAGATGAAACAAATAAGGAATGCATTGTCGAAACCTAGGATCTCCTGCATACAATCGCAAAGTCCGGTATTCAGAAGCAGGAATTTGATGAGGTCGCTCATCATATCTTCCTCCCTGACCTGTTGGAAAAAGCTGTGGGAAACACCGAGCTTCCAAACTTTCCTCCCAAACACTAATGGGACTCCCTTTCGCTTGTTTCATTTGAAACAACTCAATAGCATTCCCCATGACTTCCTTGGAATGCAAAGGATGAACACTATAATGTTCATATATTTCTTCACTAGTACAGGGTTCTACTTTCTCAATTTGACCAGCACACAAATCGCTATCCTCTTCCTCACTTACTTCCTCTTCTGCAACATACACATTTTTATAGTATTTATTATATTTTTTCAAATACAATGTTGCCCTTTTGACTTTCCTAACATCTACTAAATCTTGCCATATTTTCTTATTCTTTGTCGGAACCCCATTAACTAAGATAACAAGAGGTTCCTCTTCCACTTTTTCTACTCCAATTGTGTTAATGTTTTTCTTCAAATCTAGAGGCAAATAAACAACTCTTCCCTTTAATCCTCTCTGTAAATCTGATGGAGGCAATTTCCCTGTCTTTGGCTCCATTCTTACAATAGCCTGAAAGGGATGGATACTTTGAATCAAAATAGATTCATAAGTATTTAAATCCTTCAATTCAGAAGGAATCTCAACCAATTCCAGATTATTATGAACTGCTCTAGCAGGCATCTGGTTTTGATTTAATTTGTTACAACAATAAGTACACACACGTTGATCCAATCCCAAATCAAAACAATTTTCTACCATCAAGTATGTTGTAAAATCCTTCCATTCACTATTATTTTCCCTTTCACTTTTTCCATATAAATCCACTAACTTAGTCTGATTCTTATAATAAGTGCGTCGACAACACACACAAGTGAAATTTGGCCTCTCACTTGATTTCACCTCAAACGTCGCAATTTCCCTCTGGAAATTATCTGTACTGGAAACCTGTACACTATCTTCCACATTACTCTCTTCTTCTTGGTCAATTTCAACATTCTCCTCTTTACTTCCAAAGTAACAAAACTCAATTTCTTCACATATATTCTTCACATCTATTTCAGAACCATGCAAAAGAGCAGCGCATAATTGTTTAAGCATAATTGCTGGACTCTTAGCATAATACAACATTCTAACTAATTTCCTCACTTTATTATGATGCACTGCTAGCATCCTGAAATGATGAAAAACACTCTGGCATACTCTCCTGGAAAGACAAGCCAGTGAATTACCATGCAAACCTATCACTTCTCTCACTCTGCAAGGATCTAATTCTTGCAACAACTTCATTTTCTGCTTCAAACTTTTCTTATTAAATGACCGTATAAAATCACAAAGCAAATTGATGGAATCCTGTCGTACACTGCAAATACTACTACACTTCCAGGTGTACACAGGACCCTTAGGACGTCTCCCTAAAACCTCATTACCTAACACCTCTTCTATCTCTGTTCTCACAAGTTTTTCTTTTTCAACTGGACAACCATCTTTCACTTCATAAGCTCGACCACTGGTGTCAACTGCATGCACCAAATCATTATCCTGGAAATAACTCTCCTCATTAAAAAATGCCTCAGAGCTTGAACTATGCATCCATTCTCCAGAAAAAACTTCACAAAAATTACTACGATTAACTATTCTCTTCCATCTACTATTTCTTTTGAAATCATAAATTGCCTTGTTTAGCTTCCTAATTCTATTGATTGTCAAAATAAATAACTTACGTTTAATTTCAAATGCCTGATCAATAACTTTCTCAACTATTTTTTTTCTCTTATAAAAAACCACTTTCTGTTGACCTTTCTTAATATTTTTTAACAAATTCCCAATTATCCTGTTGCGGAACATTCGTTTACGAATGTCCCTAAACTGTTGTTTCCTTCTACTTTCATGCATAGAGTTATCTCTTACTCTAGCAGTAACATTTCTCATTGGCCTTTCCTTACCATTTGAATTGTTTCTCCTTTTCTGGACTGAAACATTTTCTGTAGTAATATTTTTTTTACTAGACATATTTCTTATGACTGTTTTTGGACTCTTACCCGGTGCTTTCTTGGTGACTTGACAAATCTTTTTGTTAGAGGACTGCTGCATTATTCCATGGTCCTGCTGTCTTTGACGTTTTGCAGCCTTTCTCACTCTTTCTTTGCTTGGCATCCTAAAATCTTGAAATAATCTGCAGTTGAATCTGTGGTAAAATATAATACAAAATGTTATTAACCACTATTACCCAACAGTAAATTAATAACAGTCATCAAAAACTTAACACACTACTTAAGTATATAATATACTGAAGCCTATCTCCAATTTTTCACTGAACAGGACTCATCTCTTCTTAACCTTGGATAAACCTCACCTACTCTGTGTCCCCTGCACATAATTAAATGTAAAGGGGCAGATTTATATTAACTAGCACATCCCCAGGGATGCCCCAGTTAACGTGCACCGCTGCTCTGCCACCCACGGTGTGCCGCATTTACAATCAGATAGGACAAAGCTACATCAAAACCCTGCGCCTGCTTGAAGCAGGCATCGATCTTGACGCAGGTAGGCTGAAAGCTAAAGCAACAACTAAGTGTTGTGTGCAGAAGTTACAAAAAAGGAAAAATGGCGTTTAAACCAGTAATGAGCCCATGCTAACTTAACACAGAGTAAAAATATCCAGGATCTACATCAGTTTGGGGTTCACGAACCTGGCAGGTACAAGGCACTGAGGCTTTCCACCGTGCATGTCTCATCCCAAATCATATGTTGTTTGTGAATGAAACAATTTCCCAGACCAAATGCTTTGGATTGGCTACTTCTAAAAAATTAAACACCCCTACTATCCCGGAGTTAGAGGAATATGATGGTTGGAGTAATTTTACTCGTTGTCCATTAAAGATTTACAGGCCCTACTCCGTAATTCTTCCTTTAACATTTCCAGTATAAATCCAAAAGGTTGACTGCTTTGGCAACGTGCCTTATCCACGGTTTAATAACGCTGCCTTTTGCTTTATATAAGTTTTCAAATTGTATGAAATATATACCAATAGGTCGTTATTAACCTTTAGGTAGTGGTTTTCTTCATGAGGTCTGGTCGCTTCCATACACATACAGATTTTCAAAGATGATCAAGAAGTTTATCTGAATGGAGAGGAATGCACTGAGACGCCAGATCATTCACTAATGTGTAGGCACATACAGTTACACGGTTCATGCAACAAACACCGACCAAATATGGCTTGCGTGTTGCAAGGCACACCAGTTCCTGCTATCATCCCCACGTTCAAGTTCTTGGAAAATGGTAGTTATTTGATGCTCAATAATGAAGATTGTTCTGGGTTAATTAAAAGTATTCCTTTTATCGTAACAGTAAATGAACGGGTTATTTGCTGCAGAAATGTTCTATTTCCTCCCACACATGAACATAGGGAGTTTTCAATCTGGCCACAAATACCAACCTTGGGAGCACATTTCAACGGCATGACAAGAATAAGAGCTCTTTTGTCTCAGAGAGAGGTGGCCTTGACTTCGGCCCGTGAAACTTTCGTCCTTCACATAGCGAACACCCGTACAGAGGTGCAGACCCTTTTAAATACAGATTCGCCTTTCCATTTCAGCAAGATGGTTCGGACTATCTCTAACGCGTCCTCCACAAAGGGCCTGGCGCACTTTTTTAAAGTTGTTACCAGTGGTCTCGTGACTTCATTTGAGAAAATCTTTGGAGTCATCCCTGCTTTCTTTCATTCTATTTTTTCCACTCTGCTTCGTGGATTCCCATTTTTACTTGCATTACCAGCGGACGCTCTTGTGCTTTTTTACATTTTTAAATATGGATGTCCCTCCTGTGCAAGCTCCCGCCCTGCAGCTGCTGACACTGTTCCGCAATCGCATGCTAGAATATTATGGCACAATGCCGTTGGCGATATTAAGCACGGCATATGGATTATCTTTTCGATTCTCCTACTTCACCTGTGTCCAGCCTGTATTTCACTGCCTGACCTGTGATTTCGATTGGGCCATTGATGTGTGTCTCTGCGGACCGGTTTCTCCTGACATCGACTTTAATCAGCTGATGACTCCTATCATTACTCACGAGTTGGTTTGTCCTGGCGAAAGGATTATGGCTGTGGCATTGATGCATGGACTAATTGGTCCCTGGAATTTACTGGCGGCAACACAGTCTTTCTTGGAACAGAGCTTTCTTGAAAACCCACCGAGCTGTCCTCTGATGTTGATAGAGGATCCGGTGCTGGGAGAGCACGTATGTTCTTTTCCGCTTTTAAATTGGATGGCTGAACTGTTTTCGGATGAAGACGGTGACTTCCTATTGGAGGCTGTTGCAGCTTATTTTGCATACACAGTTATGTCATAGACCTTTTTCATGTTTGATATGCTGAGTACTAGCATTTCATTGACAATTCATTGACTTATTTGTCAAGTTTTTATTATTTAGCTTGCCTATTGGCTTAAGACTCGATAAAGTACTTGGCTGTTTTATTTTTCTTTAGCATTAAATTTTCCTAGTTTTTAATGTTTTACCTTGCGGACCGTCCACATATAAACTTGCAATCTGCTCTCATGAGATGGCACTTCTATTATCTTATTCAGTTTGTTTCCGGATCATGGGGAGGTGTCATCTAGGTCCTGGATATCTTTACACCGTGTTAAGTTAGCATGGACTCATTACCGGTTTAAACGCCATTTTTTCCTTTTTTGCAACTTCTGCACACGACACTTAGTTGTTGCTTTAGCTTTCAACCTAATAGTTCATCGTGATTTACATGACAATAATATGTTATTGCTCTACTATCTGCTTTACTTGTTAAACTATATCTGTACAGCGAGTGCTGAAGTTTCAAGAACAACATGATACAGAATTTTTATGAGGTCTGATCTCCACGACTTCATACTCATAACATAAGTGCAGCTTCTGCCAAATCTGGGCATGAGGCGGGTTTTATATTGCTTTGCCGAGCACACATACACAACACTTGATGCGGTTCACATGAAGAGAGAGCTGGTGTATGCTGATGTGATTCCTTCAAATCTAAGACACTAAAGTATTGGCACGCCCTAAATCAACACAAAGAGACCTTCTTAGCAAATAATATATTATGTGTATTAGGGAGGGTGAGATATAAGCAGCCGCGGGCCGTGGAGGGAGTTACGGTGGGGCAGGGAGGCGGGGAGGGGGAGGGGCAGGGTGGAGCCCTCTCCACCCTGCCCCTCCCCCTCCCCGCCTCCCTGCCCCACCGTAACTCCCTCCACGGCCCGCGGCTGCTTATAAGTGTTGCTAACTCTTATTCATTTACGGCATGTTAACATACTGTCACCATTCGCTTTTTATGTACTACTAACTATGCTGGTAATTTTGCTACTGATAATATGTGTACTTGTATAATCTAAGATACTACGCCTGAGAAGACGGCATTAGTAAATAAACATTTCAAATACACATGTGTTCTTCTTAACTCCATGTTCTGGTTTCTAAGAAATATATAACGACCGACTGTTCATGAGTTCCACGTATCCTGAGGTACTATAAGTTCATATTCTGGATTGTCTAAACATTGAGAGTTTGTTATATCCAATGTGACACTGTACCTAGCTTGCTAAGGGGTTTTGATTACTAAGGTGAGTTTTGGGACACCCTAATTCGCCGAGGTTCCAATCCTCTGTCCACAGTTCTGTGTGAGAACAGAAACCCTGCGACAGGGGCACCCCTGAGCCTTGCTGGAGCTTCATCACACTTGCGATACAACTCCAGCAATGCGCCACCTTTACGGCACAGATACGTCACGCATCTGTGCTGTTTTTGCCCCATGATGCGCCGCATTGTAAATGCAGCACACCATAGGTGACGGAACAGCGGCACAGAATGACTAACACATCCCTGGTGATGCGCCAGTCATCATAAATCTATCCCTATGCTTCTTATCTTGTTAGAGATGAACCGCCATATGTATCATCAAAGTTTTTTGCATTTCCTAAATAGCGAACTTTAAGGAATAAATAGCGATTCTTTACCATTCCTAGTTTGCGATGACCTATTTGCTAATTACAAATTACCCATTCATTTCCATGCAGCAGGAGGCCCATAGGAATGAAGGTGCAATTTGCGATTAGCAATTACCTCATCGCAAATTACGAATTTTTCCGAGGGTGCAGGGGTGTCTCAAGAACACCCTGGTGCACCCCTGAAAAAGAAATTTGGGGGCATATGGCGCACATAAATTTTGAAAACATTCCTTTACCTCAAAAACGATTTTCAACTCATAATTTGAAAACACTGCACATGGGGAAATGACTTAAAATGTCCTTAAGACACATAAAAGCGTTTTTTGATTGCCTTTGCAGCATGTTTCAGTCACCTTTAACATGCCTATGTAACGCAAACATTCAAAATCTAAATTTGCCATGCACAGGTGGGAGCATATTTACAAGCAATTTGCTCCACAGACAAACTTCTTACATTCAAATGGGAAAAATAACATCAGAGACTCTCAATTACCTTATAAAGAAGCAGACACCATTATGTCCTTCTCATCAATATTAAAACCATTGCTTTTTCTCAAAAACGATTTACAAGTCATAATTTGAAAACACTCCACAGCTCCTATGCACATAAAAGCCCTGTCAGTACTAATACTTCACATTTTCTCCAATTACAATTTCTCAAAGAAACAAAATCTATTTGTAAAACACTTGAGACAAAGCAACATTTGAAAAACACAACTTTCTTCATAATTTTCTCCTTAAAGCACACTATTTTCTATCTAAATTAAAGAAATTTTTTCTCACCTTAGCAAATACTTTGAGTTTCAAAACAGTCTCAGAAACACACCAATTTGTCTTCAGCAGAGCAAAAGGTATGCACTCCAGAGTCTGCAGCTATCAAAAGCACAGAAATGCTGTAATTCCTCACACATATCTCTCATGTCACCCAATCAAAACTCTTCCCTCACTTTTTTTCAAAGCAAAACCCTTCCCCCCTCTGCCCCCTCTCTGCTTTTTCTGCATAGCAACCACCTCTTGCAAGACCTCTGGTGTTTCCAAGTTCACACAACAATGTTGCAATTGAACTCTGAACTCTCAGTGCACCTGCATATCCAGAGCATTCTTTCATTTAATGATTTTTTCTTCGCCACTCAAAATACATCTTTCAACGAACTCATCCATGCACACTAACTTTCTGTTTTCAGCAATCAAAATCCACCAATCACTCTTACTGCTTCATTAACACAGAAACTCCTCAGTTTTTTTCATTTTACACTCTCATTTTTTCAACTGCCATTTCATTGCCACACTTCATCTGACTGCAGGAGAACCTTCTCTCGCCATGTTTTCTGTCTGGATTGTTGGACATAGTTATATCTATTGGGCTCAAAGGTACGCTGAAAACAGGAATTTACCTAACCTCAATTTACAAGATGTGGAAATTAAGTGGTTTGGCCACAGAGGATTAAAATGTCACCAATTGATACCATTGGTGAAAACCTTTATGCATTTGCCAAAACCTGACCTGTTAATTGTGCACTGTGGAGGTAATGATTTGGGCACTTTGACTGGGGTAGGTCTGGAAATGCTTTTAAAGGACACCTTTGAGCAATTGATGGCACTTTTTCCTCAGACTGCCTTGGTATATTCAAATATATGCCAAAGACAAAAATGGAGGTGGTCGAACCAATTTTGTCCACAAATTGAGAAATCGAGGAAGCATGTAAACAAATCTGTTTCAGCTTACATGAGAGACCATGGAATGGGCTCCCTGTACAACAATAACTTGCGTTACTACATGCAAGATATCTACAGAGGAGATGGAGTTCACTTCTCAGATGAGGGCAACAGAATTTTCACTCTGAATTTAAGACTGTGCATTGGTACCTACTTATAAGTACCTAAATGTACCATAAACCCAAAAGCTCTTCTCAGAGCTACCCTACATCTGATCACTCACAATTATTATTTTACTCTAACTTTTTTCACTAATTTTCAAGAAAGTACGCTCCCCAGAACACTTCCCGGTTCGCGAACCGGGCGCACTCCACGCAAAAAAACTAAAAAAACTGTATATTTTTTTTTTGCCCTGCGAGACCCTTTCAAAGCCTCCACATCAAACCTAGGGGGTCAGGGACGATCTACTATGCCCCCTTATGGTCATTTGCCCCTTCGCTTTGGCCTCCTCTTGTCTCTCGATCCTACCGAGAGACAAGATGGCGGCTGCTACGGACTGTTTGGAATGTTTACAGACGCCGAAGAACCAATCAGCTTCGCAAACCTCCGTAACGCGAAAAGTACGCGAAGCGGAGCGCTGTTACAGATATATATCTTTTTTTGAACGTTAATTTCTCAAAATCCACTGGAGCACATATATTGAGACCTAGCAAAGGCACATCGGGCTACCAGTCCCTACAATTTTGCCAAGTTTCGTGCAAATCCGATTATTATAATTTTTTTTTTTTTGCCCCGTGGGGCCCTTTTAAAACCTCCACATCAAACCTAGGGGGTCAGCGACAATCTACTATGCCCCCTTATGGTCATTTGCCCCTTCTCTTTGGCCTCCTCTTGTCTCTCGATCCTACCGAGAGACAAGATGGCGGCCGCTACGGACTGTTTGGAATGTTTACAGACGCCGGAGAACCAATCAGCTTCGCTTCACAAAGCTCCGTTGCGCGAAAAGTACGCGAACTGGAGCGCTGCCCGGTCCGCTGTTACAGATATATATCTTTTTTTAAACGTTAATTTCTCAAAATCCACTGGAGCACATATATTGAGACCTACAAAAGGCACATCGGGCTACCAGTCCCTACAATTTTGCCAAGTTTCGTGCAAATCCATTCAGCCGTTCGGGCTAAAAGTGAGGCCAACCGCCCTATGGAAATTAACATGGGAAAAACGCGTTTTGGGACCCCCCTTTTTTCTCGGCCCCCCCTTGACAAACCCCCCCAACATTTTTAGGGGCTGCTCAGAAACAAAATGTGCCATATTCCTGAAAATTTCAGCCAATTCCGTCCACAAACGCCAAAGTTATTAGACATAGAATTTTCAAAAATCCCATAGAGAAAAAATCCTAAATATATATACCTACTGGCGACCGCCAGTAGGTAATATATATATATATATATATATATAGTTACTGAAAAAACCATAGGTTATAGACCATATATAGTTAGGAATTAGCATTTACAAAACCTTATTTTACTCACACAAAACCATTGAAATTCCATATATAGCTAGTTGCACTAACTATATATCGCGCACCCGCAATCCACTGCTGATGATGTCACATATTACATCATTCATGACATGGTCAGTGACATCACTGATGACATCACTGATGACATCTCAAATGACATCACTGATGACATGACTGATAACAACATCCAGTGATTTTTAAAGTTTAAATATGTCTTACATATTGAAGATTGAGTGGCTGTGTAAGTGTCTGGACGAAGGATTTAGTAGGTGCATGACTAACTGTATGAGTGAGTGATTAAATGTGTCTCACTGAGTGCATGGGTTAGTGACTAAACTGTCTTAATTTGTGCATCATTATGTCTGTTGTTCTGTAAACTGCTGCATGTGTTGATCAGTAGCTGTATGAGTCACTATATGGGTTATTGATTGATTGCCCAAGTATTTGTATGGGAGACTGAGTGTGTGTGTGGCTGGCTGGGAGGTGTGTGACTCTGTGCAGATCAATGTGTACTTGTATCAATGATTGTATAAGAAGGTAAGTATGTGTTAGTATATGTTTGAAAATGTAAGGTGCTCTATGTTTAACTGTATAGACAAGAAAATGGAAGTGTCATTGATTCTTTACATGACTGACTAGGTGAGTGAGTAACTCCATGGATGAGTGGCAGACTGTGACTGTCTGTATAGGTGTATGAGTGCATATGATAGTGTTGTAAAGATGAGTGATTGTATGTATGAATGATTGTATGGGTGAATGAGTGAAGGTGTGTGTAGACGTAGGAATCAGTGAGTGCGTATGTAGTAACTAGTATTGGTGTGTCAATGGTTTCAAAAATTATACTCTGTATTTAACACTGGGTGAAACAGAGGTTATATTAAAATGTGAGGAGATGCATTGTATTGTCACATGAATGATATCATCAGTGATGTGGTCATTGATGTCAAATGAGATGTCATCAGTGATGTCATCAGTGATGTCATTTGAGATGTCATCAGTGATGTCATCAGTGATGTCACTGACCATGTCATGAATGATGTAATATGTGACATCATCAGCAGTGGATTGCGGGTGCGCGATATATAGTTAGTGCAACTAACTATATATGGAATTTCAATGGTTTTGTGTGAGTAAAATAAGGTTTTGTAAATGCTAATTCCTAACTATATATGGTCTATAACCTATGGTTTTTTCAGTGAATTTTCAAGGTTTTGTAAATGCTAATTCCTAACTATATATGGTCTATAACCTATGGTTTTTTCAGTGAATTTCATTGGTTTTTTAACAGCTAATATCTGTAGCTGTAAAATGTATTCTTCTTTAAATCCAAAAATATATTTTATATGTTTATGAATAATTTTTTTTTTAAATATTTTTTTTTCTTCGTTCCCGCTTCGCGAATCGGGAAGCTTCCCGTTAGCTGACCTTGATGCCGCGAAATAGACCGCGAGCCGGTAAACGTTTCTTTACCGCAACTGCCGCGTTAGAAAACAACATCATGACGCCTCCCGTCCGCATGACGTTTCGCGTTGTCGCGTGATACGTCATATGACGTGCTACGTTAGCGAACTGGTACGCGAAGCGAGTCGCAAAGCGCAGGTTTCTGGAAGCAAACCGGGAGACCCTGCAAAGCGCTTAACGTAAACACAGCAGGTCATGTGACTTGGTAATAACACTTTTCATTGGTTCATTTCACTTTTGGTTTCCTAATGATGTAAGACTAGGTCATATAATCTAAAATGAACACTTTTCATTGGTTGAGACTCTTGTTTTTCCCAAATGATGAAAATCCCTCCTTCTTTCCTCACTCTGACTTTCATCATTGTGAGAGAAAGACCCTTTGTGATCACTGAGCAATGGCTTCTTTAGTAGCTTCAGCTGGTGCTTCCCCACCACCTCCACCACATCCAAGGAAGAGTGGACCACCTGCTCAAGTTATAATTCAACAAGAAGAGGAAGAAGAGGAACAGGACGACGAGCACGAAGAGAGGCAGTTTTTGCCTGAGCAGCCCAGGACGTCTCACCGGAAAGAAAACTTCATTTGGCAATTTTTTAAAATTCCCAAAGGTCAGAAAAAAGTAAATGCAAGATACGTAACTTGCCTTATATGTCAAGATAGACTGTCCAGAGGAACCGAGAAAAAATACAGTTTCGGAAACTACACAATGCATCGCCATATGACTAGGTGGCATCCTAACAACTACAGTGCTGCACAGTTTCGGAACGACCTAGATAATCTCCCTATTATGGCCAGAAGATCTGTTGTACCGGAAGTAACGGGACCAGAGGGCAGGGAGATGGTGCCAAATATACAAATGAAATTTGGTGAAGTAAAACACATCTGCGTATTTTGCGATGGATTCATTTCCTACGGAGAAAGAAGCATCACTCTGATCAACAGAGCTATTGACTATCATATACAAGTTTGTACGAAACGCCCAAAATAATAAATACTTCTTTTTTTGTTTTGTTGCTCCTGTTGAGCCCTTTACAATGAATCGTTTTCATTGCCCCCTCCAAGAAAAACCCCCAAAAATATAAAACTGTTCAGAAAAATTCAAAAAAAGTAAAAAAATGTTCCGAAAAATAATAAATAAAATATAAAACAACAAAAACAATAAAAAAAAAAGTTCTTTTCAGAACTACCTCCCCGTTATTAAAAAATTGGTACAATATTTGGAACTGTGCCAACCTCTATTTCTCTTAGTTCGCTTCCCAGTTCGCTCGCCGGTACGCGAACCGGAAGCAAACCAAAAACAGTAAGTATAAGGGAAGGAAACAGACACTTATGTTAAAAGAAAGACAGCTATAGGGGAGTAAACTAGAGATACTATTACCCGTAATCCACTGCTGATGATGTCACATATTACATCATTCATGACATGCTCAGTGACATCATCAGCAGAGGATTGCGGGTTTTTTGGCAACGTGCCTTATCCACGGTTTAATAACGCTGCCTTTTGCTTTATATAAGTTTTCAAATTGTATGAAATATATACCAATAGGTCGTTATGAACCTTTAGGTAGTGCTTTTCTTCATGAGGTCTGGTCGCTTCCATACACATACAGATGTTTCAAAGATGATCAAGAAGTTTATCTGAATGGAGAGGAATGCACTGAGACGCCAGATCATTCACTAATGTGTAGGCACATACAGTTACACGGTTCATGCAACAAACACCGACCAAATATGGCTTGCGTGTTGCAAGACACGCCAGTTCCTGCTATCATCCCCACGTTCAAGTTGTTGGAAAATGGTAGTTATTTGATGCTCAATAATGAAGATTGTTCTGGGTTCATTAAAAGTATTCCTTTTATCGTAACAGTAAGTGAACGGGTTATTTGCTGCAGAAATGTTCTATTTCCTCCCACACATGAACATAGGGAGTTTTCAATCTCGCCACAAATGCCAACCTTGGGAGCAGATTTCAACGGCATGGCAAGAATAAGAGCTCTTTTGTCTCAGAGAGAGGTGGCCTTGAGTTCGGCCCGTGAAACTTTCGTGCTTCACATAGCGAACACCCGTACAGAGGTGCAGACCCTTTTCAATTCAGATTTGCCTTTCCATTTCAGCAAGATGGTTCGGACTATCTCTAACGCATCCTCCACAAAGGCCCTGGCGCACTTTTTTAAAGTTGTTACCAGTGGTCTCGTGACTTCATTTGAGAAAATCTTTGGAGTCATCCCTGCTTTCTTTCATTCGATTTTTTCCACTCTGCTTCGTGGATTGCCATTTTTACTTGCATTACCAGCGGACGCTCTTGTGCTTTTTTACATTTTTAAATATGGATGTCCCTCCTATGCAACCTCCCGCCCTGCAGCTGCTGACACTGTTCCGCAATCGCATGCTAGAATATTATGGCACAATGCCGTTGGCGATATTAAGCACGGCATATGGATTATCTTTTCGATTCTCCTACTTCACCTGTGTCCAGCCTGTATTTCACTGCCTGACCTGTGATTTCGATTGG
Organism: Lissotriton helveticus; assembly: GCF_964261635.1. Taxonomy (NCBI): domain Eukaryota; kingdom Metazoa; phylum Chordata; class Amphibia; order Caudata; family Salamandridae; genus Lissotriton; species Lissotriton helveticus. The sequence continues at coordinate 128,819,217 of NC_136059.1, read as the reverse complement.
GCCATTGATTTGTGTCTCTGCGGACCGGTTTCTCCTGACGTCGACTTTAATCAGCTGATGACTCCTATCATTACTCACGAGTTGGTTTGTCCTGGCGAAAGGATTATGGCTGTGGCATTGATGCATGGACTAATTGGTCCCTGGAATTTACTGGCGGCAACACAGTCTTTCTTGGAACAGAGCTTTCTTGAAAACCCACCGAGCTGTCCTCTGATGGTGATAGAGGATCCGGTGCTGGGAGAGCACGTATGTTCTTTTCCGCTTTTAAATTGGATGGCTGAACTGTTTTCGGATGAAGACGGTGACTTCCTATTGGAGGCTGTTGCAGCTTATTTTGCATACACAGTTATGTCATAGACCTTTTTCATGTTTGATATGCTGAGTACTAGCATTTCATTGACAATTCATTGACTTATTTGTCAAGTTTTTATTATTTACCTTGCCTATTGGCTTAAGACTCGATAAAGTACTTGGCTGTTTTATTTTTCTTTAGCATTAAATTTTCCTAGTTTTTAATGCTTTACCTTGCGGACCGTCCACATATAAACTTGCAATCTGCTCTCATGAGATGGCACTTCTATTATCTTATTCAGTTCGTTTCCGGATCATGGGGAGGTGTCATCTACGTCCTGGATATCTTTACACCGTGTTAAGTTAGCATGGGCTCATTACCGGTTTAAACGCCATTTTTCCTTTTTTGCTACTTCTGCACACGACACTTAGTTGTTGCTTTAGCTTTCAACCTAGTAGTTCATCGTGGTTTACATGAGAATAATATGTTATTGCTCTACTATCTGCTTTGCTTGTTAAACTATATCTGTACAGCGAGTGGTAAAGTTTCAAGAACAACACGATACAGAATTGTTATGAGGTCTGATCTCCACGACTTCATACTCATAACATAAGTGCAGCTTCTGCCAATTCTGGGCATGAGGCGGGTTTTATATTGCTTTGCCGAACACACATACACAACACTTGATGCGGTTCACATGAAGAGAGAGCTGGTGTATGCTGATGTGATTCCTTCAAATCTAAGACACTAAAGTATGGGCACGCCCTAAACCAACACAAAGAGACCTTCTTAGCAAATAATATAATATGTGTATTAGGGAGGGTGAGATATAAGCAGCCGTGGGCCGTGGAGGGAGTTACGGTGAGGCAGGGAGGCGGGGAGGGGGAGTAGCAGGGTGGAGCCCTCTCCACCCTGCCCCTCCCCCTCCCCGCCTCCCTGCCCCACCGTAACTCCCTCCACGGCCCGCGGCTGCTTATAAGTGTTGCTAACTCTTATTCATTTACAGCATGTTAACATACTGTCACCATTCGCTTTTTATGTACTAGTAACTATGCTGGTAATTTTGCTACTGATAATATGTGTACTTGTATTATCTAAGATACTACGCCTGAGAAGACGGCATTAGTAAATAAACATTTCAAATACACATGTGTTCTTCTTAACTCCATGTTCTGGTTTCTAAGAAATATATAACGACCGACTGTTCATGAGTTCCACGTATCCTGAGGTACTATAAGTTCATATTCTGGATTGTCTAAACATTGAGAGTTTGTTATATCCAATGTGACACTGTACCTAGCTTGCTAAGGGGTTTTTGATTACTAAGGTGAGTTTTGGGACACCCTAATTCGCCGAGGTTCCAATCCTCTGTCCACAGTTCTGTGTGAGAACAGAAACCCTGCGACAGGGGCACCCCCGACCCTTGCTGGAGCTTCATCACACTTGCGATACAACTCCAGCAATGCGCCACCTTTACGGCACAGATACATCACGCATCTGTGCTGTTTTTGCCCCATGATGCGCCGCATTGTAAATGCAGCACACCATAGGTGACGGAACAGCGGCACAGAATGACTAACACATCCCTGGTGATGCGCCAGTCATCATAAATCTATCCCTATGCTTCTTATCTTGTTAGAGATGAACCGCCATATGCATCATCAAAGTTTTTTGCATTTCCTAAATAGCGAACTTTAAGGAATAAATAGCGATTCTTTACCATTCCTAGTTTGCGATGAGCTATTTGCTAATTACAAATTACCCATTCATTTCCTTCATTTCCATAGGGCGGTTGGACTCACTTTTAGCTCGAACGGCTGAATGGATTTGCACGAAACTTGGCAAAATTGTAGGGACTGGTAGCCCGATGTGCCTTTGCTATGTCTCAAGATATATGCTCCAGTGGTTTTTACGAAAATTAACTTTGAAAAATATATATTGGGCTACATTGGCCTATATATATGTTGGAACCCAAATGTAGCCCAATGTAGCCCAATGAAGCCCAATGAAGCCCAATGTAGCCCAATGTAGCCCAAAGATGGCCGCCAGAGACGAAAAAAAACAAATGTAGCCCAAATATCAGCCAGATGTAGCCCAACTATAGCCCAGTGACAGAATGACCAATCAGCGTCGCAAACCTCCGTTCAGCCGTTCGATTATTAATATTTTTATTTTTTTTTGCCCCGCGGGGCCCTTTTAAAACCTCCACATCTAACCTAGGGGGTCAGCGAGGATCTACTATTCCCCCTTATGGTCATTTGCCCCTTCGCTTTCGCCTCCTCTTGTCTCTCGATCCTACCGAGAGACAAGATGGCGGCCGCTACGGACTGTTTGGAATGTTGACAGACGCCGGAGAACCAATCAGCTTCGCTTCACAAAGCTCCGTTGCGCGAAAAGTACGCGTCCTGGAGCGCTGCCCGGTCCGCTGTTACAGATATATATCTTTTTTTAAACGTTAATTTCTCAAAATCCACTGTAGCACATATATTGAGACCTACAAAAGGCACATCGGGCTACCAGTCCCTACAATTTTGCCAAGTTTCATGCAAATCCATTCAGCCGTTCGGGCTAAAAGTGAGGCCAACCGCCCTATGGAAAACTCAATGTTAAAAACACATTTTGGGACCCCCCTTTTTTCTCGGCCCCCCCTTGACAAACCCCCCCCAAATTTTCAAGGGCTGCTCAGAAACAAAATGTGCCATTTTCCTGAAACTTTCAGCCAATTCCGTCCACAAACGCCAAAGTTATTAGACATCGAATTTTCAAAAATCCCATAGAGAAAAAATCCTAACTATATATACCTACTGGCGACCGCCAGTAGGTAATATATATATATACCAGTACCTATCATATAAAGATGCAGCACTGAGGTCTCTCCTGATACCCACAGCCAAGAAAGGCACCAGTTAGTCAAATTACCCACTGCCTTCAGCAGTTTCTGAGAAACGGCTACCACATCTAAGGAAGCAAGCATATGCACAAAGTACACACTCCCGACTGTTCATGAGTTCCACGTATCCTGAGGTACTATAAGTTCATATTCTGGATTGTCTAAACATTGAGAGTTTGTTATATCCAATGTGACACTGTACCTAGCTTGCTAAGGGGTTTTGATTAGTAAGGTGAGTTTTGGGACACCCTAATTCGCCGAGGTTCCAATCCTCTGTCCACAGTTCTGTGTGAGAACAGAAACCCTGCGACAGGGGCACCCCTGAGCCTTGCTGGAGCTTCATCACACTTGCGATACAACTCCAGCAATGCGCCACCTTTACGGCACAGATACGTCACGCATCTGTGCTGTTTTTGCCCCATGATGCGCCGCATTGTAAATGCAGCACACCATAGGTGACGGAACAGCGGCACAGAATGACTAACACATCCCTGGTGATGCGCCAGTCATCATAAATCTATCCCTATGCTTCTTATCTTGTTAGAGATGAACCGCCATATGTATCATCAAAGTTTTTTGCATTTCCTAAATAGCGAACTTTAAGGAATAAATAGCGATTCTTTACCATTCCTAGTTTGCGATGACCTATTTGCTAATTACAAATTACCCATTCATTTCCATGCAGCAGGAGGCCCATAGGAATGAAGGTGCAATTTGCGATTAGCAATTACCTCATCGCAAATTACGAATTTTTCTGAGGGTGCAGGGGTGTCTCAAGAACACCCTGGTGCACCCCTGAAAAAGAAATTTGGGGGCATATGGCGCACATAAATTTTGAAAACATTCCTTTACCTCAAAAACGATTTTCAACTCATAATTTGAAAACACTGCACATGGGGAAATGACTTAAAATGTCCTTAAGACACATAAAAGCGTTTTTTGATTGCCTTTGCAGCATGTTTCAGTCACCTTTAACATGCCTATGTAACGCAAACATTCAAAATCGAAATTTGCCATGCACAGGTGGGAGCATATTTACAAGCAATTTGCTCCACAGACAAACTTCTTACATTCAAATGGGAAAAATAACATCAGAGACTCTCAATTACCTTATAAAGAAGCAGACACCATTATGTCCTTCTCATCAATATTAAAACCATTGCTTTTTCTCAAAAACGATTTACAAGTCATAATTTGAAAACACTCCACAGCTCCTATGCACATAAAAGCCCTGTCAGTACTAATACTTCACATTTTCTCCAATTACAATTTCTCAAAGAAACAAAATCTATTTGTAAAACACTTGAGACAAAGCAACATTTGAAAAACACAACTTTCTTCATAATTTTCTCCTTAAAGCACACTATTTTCTATCTAAATTAAAGAAATTTTTTCTCACCTTAGCAAATACTTTGAGTTTCAAAACAGTCTCAGAAACACACCAATTTGTCTTCAGCAGAGCAAAAGGTATGCACTCCAGAGTCTGCAGCTATCAAAAGCACAGAAATGCTGTAATTCCTCACACATATCTCTCATGTCACCCAATCAAAACTCTTCCCTCACTTTTTTTCAAAGCAAAACCCTTCCCCCCTCTGCCCCCTCTCTGCTTTTTCTGCATAGCAACCACCTCTTGCAAGACCTCTGGTGTTTCCAAGTTCACACAACAATGTTGCAATTGAACTCTGAACTCTCAGTGCACCTGCATATCCAGAGCATTCTTTCATTTAATGATTTTTTCTTCGCCACTCAAAATACATCTTTCAACGAACTCATCCATGCACACTAACTTTCTGTTTTCAGCAATCAAAATCCACCAATCACTCTTACTGCTTCATTAACACAGAAACTCCTCAGTTTTTTTCATTTTACACTCTCATTTTTTCAACTGCCATTTCATTGCCACACTTCATCTGACTGCAGGAGAACCTTCTCTCGCCATGTTTTCTGTCTGGATTGTTGGACATAGTTATATCTATTGGGCTCAAAGATACGCTGAAAACAGGAATTTACCTAACCTCAATTTACAAGATGTGGAAATTAAGTGGTTTGGCCACAGAGGATTAAAATGTCACCAATTGATACCATTGGTGAAAACCTTTATGCATTTGCCAAAACCTGACCTGTTAATTGTGCACTGTGGAGGTAATGATTTGGGCACTTTGACTGGGGTAGGTCTGGAAATGCTTTTAAAGGACACCTTTGAGCAATTGATGGCACTTTTTCCTCAGACTGCCTTGGTATATTCAAATATATGCCAAAGACAAAAATGGAGGTGGTCGAACCAATTTTGTCCACAAATTGAGAAATCGAGGAAGCATGTAAACAAATCTGTTTCAGCTTACATGAGAGACCATGGAATGGGCTCCCTGTACAACAATAACTTGCGTTACTACATGCAAGATATCTACAGAGGAGATGGAGTTCACTTCTCAGATGAGGGCAACAGAATTTTCACTCTGAATTTAAGACTGTGCATTGGTACCTACTTATAAGTACCTAAATGTACCATAAACCCAAAAGCTCTTCTCAGAGCTACCCTACATCTGATCACTCACAATTATTATTTTACTCTAACTTTTTTCACTAATTTTCAAGAAAGTACGCTCCCCAGAACACTTCCCGGTTCGCGAACCGGGCGCACTCCACGCAAAAAAACTAAAAAAACTGTATATTTTTTTTTTGCCCTGCGAGACCCTTTCAAAGCCTCCACATCAAACCTAGGGGGTCAGGGACGATCTACTATGCCCCCTTATGGTCATTTGCCCCTTCGCTTTGGCCTCCTCTTGTCTCTCGATCCTACCGAGAGACAAGATGGCGGCTGCTACGGACTGTTTGGAATGTTTACAGACGCCGAAGAACCAATCAGCTTCGCAAACCTCCGTAACGCGAAAAGTACGCGAAGCGGAGCGCTGTTACAGATATATATCTTTTTTTGAACGTTAATTTCTCAAAATCCACTGGAGCACATATATTGAGACCTAGCAAAGGCACATCGGGCTACCAGTCCCTACAGTTTTGCCAAGTTTCGTGCAAATCCGATTATTATAATTTTTTTTTTTTTGCCCCGCGGGGCCCTTTTAAAACCTCCACATCAAACCTAGGGGGTCAGCGACAATCTACTATGCCCCCTTATGGTCATTTGCCCCTTCGCTTTGGCCTCCTCTTGTCTCTCGATCCTACCGAGAGACAAGATGGCGGCCGCTACGGACTGTTTGGAATGTTTACAGACGCCGGAGAACCAATCAGCTTCGCTTCACAAAGCTCCGTTGCGCGAAAAGTACGCGAACTGGAGCGCTGCCCGGTCCGCTGTTACAGATATATATCTTTTTTTAAACGTTAATTTCTCAAAATCCACTGGAGCACATATATTGAGACCTACAAAAGGCACATCGGGCTACCAGTCCCTACAATTTTGCCAAGTTTCGTGCAAATCCATTCAGCCGTTCGGGCTAAAAGTGAGGCCAACCGCCCTATGGAAATTAACATGGGAAAAACGCGTTTTGGGACCCCCCTTTTTTCTCGGCCCCCCCTTGACAAACCCCCCCAAAATTTTCAGGGGCTGCTCAGAAACAAAATGTGCCATTTTCCTGAAAATTTCAGCCAATTCCGTCCACAAACGCCAAAGTTATTAGACATAGAATTTTCAAAAATCCCATAGAGAAAAAATCCTAAATATATATACCTACTGGCGACCGCCAGTAGGTAATATATATATATATATATATATTTACTGAAAAAACCATAGGTTATAGACCATATATAGTTAGGAATTAGCATTTACAAAACCTTATTTTACTCACACAAAACCATTGAAATTCCATATATAGTTAGTTGCACTAACTATATATCGCGCACCCGCAATCCACTGCTGATGATGTCACATATTACATCATTCATGACATGGTCAGTGACATCACTGATGACATCACTGATGACATCTCAAATGACATCACTGATGACATGACTGATAACAACATCCAGTGATTTTTTGTTTCTGTAAAGTTTAAATATGTCTTACATATTGAAGATTGAGTGGCTGTGTAAGTGTCTGGACGAAGGATTTAGTAGGTGCATGACTAACTGTATGAGTGAGTGATTAAATGTGTCTCACTGAGTGCATGGGTTAGTGACTAAACTGTCTTAATTTGTGCATCATTATGTCTGTTGTTCTGTAAACTGCTGCATGTGTTGATCAGTAGCTGTATGAGTCACTATATGGGTTATTGATTGATTGCCCAAGTATTTGTATGGGAGACTGAGTGTGTGTGTGGCTGGCTGGGAGGTGTGTGACTCTGTGCAGATCAATGTGTACTTGTATCAATGATTGTATAAGAAGGTAAGTATGTGTTAGTATATGTTTGAAAATGTAAGGTGCTCTATGTTTAACTGTATAGACAAGAAAATGGAAGTGTCATTGATTCTTTACATGACTGACTAGGTGAGTGAGTAACTCCATGGATGAGTGGCAGACTGTGACTGTCTGTATAGGTGTATGAGTGCATATGATAGTGTTGTAAAGATGAGTGATTGTATGTATGAATGATTGTATGGGTGAATGAGTGAAGGTGTGTGTAGACGTAGGAATCAGTGAGTGCGTATGTAGTAACTAGTATTGGTGTGTCAATGGTTTCAAAAATTATACTCTGTATTTAACACTGGGTGAAACAGAGGTTATATTAAAATGTGAGGAGATGCATTGTATTGTCACATGAATGATATCATCAGTGATGTGGTCATTGATGTCAAATGAGATGTCATCAGTGATGTCATCAGTGATGTCATTTGAGATGTCATCAGTGATGTCATCAGTGATGTCACTGACCATGTCATGAATGATGTAATATGTGACATCATCAGCAGTGGATTGCGGGTGCGCGATATATAGTTAGTGCAACTAACTATATATGGAATTTCAATGGTTTTGTGTGAGTAAAATAAGGTTTTGTAAATGCTAATTCCTAACTATATATGGTCTATAACCTATGGTTTTTTCAGTGAATTTTCAAGGTTTTGTAAATGCTAATTCCTAACTATATATGGTCTATAACCTATGGTTTTTTCAGTGAATTTCATTGGTTTTTTAACAGCTAATATCTGTAGCTGTAAAATGTATTCTTCTTTAAATCCAAAAATATATTTTATATGTTTATGAATAATTTTTTTTTTAAATATTTTTTTTTCTTCGTTCCCGCTTCGCGAATCGGGAAGCTTCCCGTTAGCTGACCTTGATGCCGCGAAATAGACCGCGAGCCGGTAAACGTTTCTTTACCGCAACTGCCGCGTTAGAAAACAACATCGTGACGCCTCCCGTCCGCATGACGTTTCGCGTTGTCGCGTGATACGTCATATGACGTGCTACGTTAGCGAACTGGTACGCGAAGCGAGTCGCAAAGCGCAGGTTTCTGGAAGCAAACCGGGAGACCCTGCAAAGCGCTTAACGTAAACACAGCAGGTCATGTGACTTGGTAATAACACTTTTCATTGGTTCATTTCACTTTTGGTTTCCTAATGATGTAAGACTAGGTCATATAATCTAAAATGAACACTTTTCATTGGTTGAGACTCTTGTTTTTCCCAAATGATGAAAATCCCTCCTTCTTTCCTCACTCTGACTTTCATCATTGTGAGAGAAAGACCCTTTGTGATCACTGAGCAATGGCTTCTTTAGTAGCTTCAGCTGGTGCTTCCCCACCACCTCCACCACATCCAAGGAAGAGTGGACCACCTGCTCAAGTTATAATTCAACAAGAAGAGGAAGAAGAGGAACAGGACGACGAGCACGAAGAGAGGCAGTTTTTGCCTGAGCAGCCCAGGACGTCTCACCGGAAAGAAAACTTCATTTGGCAATTTTTTAAAATTCCCAAAGGTCAGAAAAAAGTAAATGCAAGATACGTAACTTGCCTTATATGTCAAGATAGACTGTCCAGAGGAACCGAGAAAAAATACAGTTTCGGAAACTACACAATGCATCGCCATATGACTAGGTGGCATCCTAACAACTACAGTGCTGCACAGTTTCGGAACGACCTAGATAATCTCCCTATTATGGCCAGAAGATCTGTTGTACCGGAAGTAACGGGACCAGAGGGCAGGGAGATGGTGCCAAATATACAAATGAAATTTGGTGAAGTAAAACACATCTGCGTATTTTGCGATGGATTCATTTCCTACGGAGAAAGAAGCATCACTCTGATCAACAGAGCTATTGACTATCATATACAAGTTTGTACGAAACGCCCAAAATAATAAATACTTCTTTTTTTGTTTTGTTGCTCCTGTTGAGCCCTTTACAATGAATCGTTTTCATTGCCCCCTCCAAGAAAAACCCCAAAAAATATAAAACTGTTCAGAAAAATTCAAAAAAAGTAAAAAAATGTTCCGAAAAATAATAAAAAAAATATAAAACAACAAAAACAATAAAAAAAAAAGTTCTTTTCAGAACTACCTCCCCGTTATTAAAAAATTGGTACAATATTTGGAACTGTGCCAACCTCTATTTCTCTTAGTTCGCTTCCCAGTTTGCTCGCCGGTACGCGAACCGGAAGCGAACCAAAAACAGTAAGTATAAGGGAAGGAAACAGACACTTATGTTAAAAGAAAGACAGCTATAGGGGAGTAAACTAGAGATACTATTACCCGTAATCCACTGCTGATGATGTCACATATTACATCATTCATGACATGCTCAGTGACATCATCAGCAGAGGATTGCGGGTTTTTTGGCAACGTGCCTTATCCACGGTTTAATAACGCTGCCTTTTGCTTTATATAAGTTTTCAAATTGTATGAAATATATACCAATAGGTCGTTATGAACCTTTAGGTAGTGCTTTTCTTCATGAGGTCTGGTCGCTTCCATACACATACAGATGTTTCAAAGATGATCAAGAAGTTTATCTGAATGGAGAGGAATGCACTGAGACGCCAGATCATTCACTAATGTGTAGGCACATACAGTTACACGGTTCATGCAACAAACACCGACCAAATATGGCTTGCGTGTTGCAAGACACGCCAGTTCCTGCTATCATCCCCACGTTCAAGTTGTTGGAAAATGGTAGTTATTTGATGCTCAATAATGAAGATTGTTCTGGGTTAATTAAAAGTATTCCTTTTATCGTAACAGTAAGTGAACGGGTTATTTGCTGCAGAAATGTTCTATTTCCTCCCACACATGAACATAGGGAGTTTTCAATCTCGCCACAAATGCCAACCTTGGGAGCAGATTTCAACGGCATGGCAAGAATAAGAGCTCTTTTGTCTCAGAGAGAGGTGGCCTTGAGTTCGGCCCGTGAAACTTTCGTGCTTCACATAGCGAACACCCGTACAGAGGTGCAGACCCTTTTCAATTCAGATTTGCCTTTCCATTTCAGCAAGATGGTTCGGACTATCTCTAACGCATCCTCCACAAAGGCCCTGGCGCACTTTTTTAAAGTTGTTACCAGTGGTCTCGTGACTTCATTTGAGAAAATCTTTGGAGTCATCCCTGCTTTCTTTCATTCGATTTTTTCCACTCTGCTTCGTGGATTGCCATTTTTACTTGCATTACCAGCGGACGCTCTTGTGCTTTTTTACATTTTTAAATATGGATGTCCCTCCTATGCAACCTCCCGCCCTGCAGCTGCTGACACTGTTCCGCAATCGCATGCTAGAATATTATGGCACAATGCCGTTGGCGATATTAAGCACGGCATATGGATTATCTTTTCGATTCTCCTACTTCACCTGTGTCCAGCCTGTATTTCACTGCCTGACCTGTGATTTCGATTGGGCCATTGATTTGTGTCTCTGCGGACCGGTTTCTCCTGACGTCGACTTTAATCAGCTGATGACTCCTATCATTACTCACGAGTTGGTTTGTCCTGGCGAAAGGATTATGGCTGTGGCATTGATGCATGGACTAATTGGTCCCTGGAATTTACTGGCGGCAACACAGTCTTTCTTGGAACAGAGCTTTCTTGAAAACCCACCGAGCTGTCCTCTGATGGTGATAGAGGATCCGGTGCTGGGAGAGCACGTATGTTCTTTTCCGCTTTTAAATTGGATGGCTGAACTGTTTTCGGATGAAGACGGTGACTTCCTATTGGAGGCTGTTGCAGCTTATTTTGCATACACAGTTATGTCATAGACCTTTTTCATGTTTGATATGCTGAGTACTAGCATTTCATTGACAATTCATTGACTTATTTGTCAAGTTTTTATTATTTACCTTGCCTATTGGCTTAAGACTCGATAAAGTACTTGGCTGTTTTATTTTTCTTTAGCATTAAATTTTCCTAGTTTTTAATGCTTTACCTTGCGGACCGTCCACATATAAACTTGCAATCTGCTCTCATGAGATGGCACTTCTATTATCTTATTCAGTTCGTTTCCGGATCATGGGGAGGTGTCATCTACGTCCTGGATATCTTTACACCGTGTTAAGTTAGCATGGGCTCATTACCGGTTTAAACGCCATTTTTCCTTTTTTGCAACTTCTGCACACGACACTTAGTTGTTGCTTTAGCTTTCAACCTAGTAGTTCATCGTGGTTTACATGAGAATAATATGTTATTGCTCTACTATCTGCTTTGCTTGTTAAACTATATCTGTACAGCGAGTGCTAAAGTTTCAAGAACAACACGATACAGAATTGTTATGAGGTCTGATCTCCACGACTTCATACTCATAACATAAGTGCAGCTTCTGCCAATTCTGGGCATGAGGCGGGTTTTATATTGCTTTGCCGAACACACATACACAACACTTGATGCGGTTCACATGAAGAGAGAGCTGGTGTATGCTGATGTGATTCCTTCAAATCTAAGACACTAAAGTATGGGCACGCCCTAAACCAACACAAAGAGACCTTCTTAGCAAATAATATAATATGTGTATTAGGGAGGGTGAGATATAAGCAGCCGCGGGCCGTGGAGGGAGTTACGGTGAGGCAGGGAGGCGGGGAGGGGGAGAAGCAGGGTGGAGCCCTCTCCACCCTGCCCCTCCCCCTCCCCGCCTCCCTGCCCCACCGTAACTCCCTCCACGGCCCGCGGCTGCTTATAAGTGTTGCTAACTCTTATTCATTTACAGCATGTTAACATACTGTCACCATTCGCTTTTTATGTACTAGTAACTATGCTGGTAATTTTGCTACTGATAATATGTGTACTTGTATTATCTAAGATACTACGCCTGAGAAGACGGCATTAGTAAATAAACATTTCAAATACACATGTGTTCTTCTTAACTCCATGTTCTGGTTTCTAAGAAATATATAACGACCGACTGTTCATGAGTTCCACGTATCCTGAGGTACTATAAGTTCATATTCTGGATTGTCTAAACATTGAGAGTTTGTTATATCCAATGTGACACTGTACCTAGCTTGCTAAGGGGTTTTTGATTACTAAGGTGAGTTTTGGGACACCCTAATTCGCCGAGGTTCCAATCCTCTGTCCACAGTTCTGTGTGAGAACAGAAACCCTGCGACAGGGGCACCCCCGACCCTTGCTGGAGCTTCATCACACTTGCGATACAACTCCAGCAATGCGCCACCTTTACGGCACAGATACATCACGCATCTGTGCTGTTTTTGCCCCATGATGCGCCGCATTGTAAATGCAGCACACCATAGGTGACGGAACAGCGGCACAGAATGACTAACACATCCCTGGTGATGCGCCAGTCATCATAAATCTATCCCTATGCTTCTTATCTTGTTAGAGATGAACCGCCATATGCATCATCAAAGTTTTTTGCATTTCCTAAATAGCGAACTTTAAGGAATAAATAGCGATTCTTTACCATTCCTAGTTTGCGATGAGCTATTTGCTAATTACAAATTACCCATTCATTTCCTTCATTTCCATAGGGCGGTTGGACTCACTTTTAGCTCGAACGGCTGAATGGATTTGCACGAAACTTGGCAAAATTGTAGGGACTGGTAGCCCGATGTGCCTTTGCTATGTCTCAAGATATATGCTCCAGTGGTTTTTACGAAAATTAACTTTGAAAAATATATATTGGGCTACATTGGCCTATATATATGTTGGAACCCAAATGTAGCCCAATGTAGCCCAATGAAGCCCAATGAAGCCCAATGTAGCCCAATGTAGCCCAAAGATGGCCGCCAGAGACGAAAAAAAACAAATGTAGCCCAAATATCAGCCAGATGTAGCCCAACTATAGCCCAGTGACAGAATGACCAATCAGCGTCGCAAACCTCCGTTCAGCCGTTCGATTATTATTATTATTTTTTTTTTTTGCCCCGCGGGGCCCTTTTAAAACCTCCACATCAAACCTAGGGGGTCAGCGAGGATCTACTATTCCCCCTTATGGTCATTTGCCCCTTCGCTTTCGCCTCCTCTTGTCTCTCGATCCTACCGAGAGACAAGATGGCGGCCGCTACGGACTGTTTGGAATGTTGACAGACGCCGGAGAACCAATCAGCTTCGCTTCACAAAGCTCCGTTGCGCGAAAAGTACGCGTCCGGGAGCGCTGCCCGGTCCGCTGTTACAGATATATATCTTTTTTTAAACGTTAATTTCTCAAAATCCACTGTAGCACATATATTGAGACCTACAAAAGGCACATCGGGCTACCAGTCCCTACAATTTTGCCAAGTTTCATGCAAATCCATTCAGCCGTTCGGGCTAAAAGTGAGGCCAACCGCCCTATGGAAAACTCAATGTTAAAAACACGTTTTGGGACCCCCCTTTTTTCTCGGCCCCCCCTTGACAAACCCCCCCCAAATTTTCAAGGGCTGCTCAGAAACAAAATGTGCCATTTTCCTGAAACTTTCAGCCAATTCCGTCCACAAACGCCAAAGTTATTAGACATAGAATTTTCAAAAATCCCATAGAGAAAAAATCCTAACTAAATATACCTACTGGCGACCGCCAGTAGGTAATATATATATATACCAGTACCTATCATATAAAGATGCAGCACTGAGGTCTCTCCTGATACCCACAGCCAAGAAAGGCACCAGTTAGTCAAATTACCCACTGCCTTCAGCAGTTTCTGAGAAACGGCTACCACATCTAAGGAAGCAAGCATATGCACAAAGTACACACTCCCGACTCCTGGTGGTAGGGATAAAAAAAATAACAATACAGGCCCCTTTCAAGAGCTTGTCATTAGAACTAGAAAATTATTCGGCAGCTGCAGCCAACAAAGGCAGCAGGTAGGTGTGTTTCAGGGAGTGGATGCTGAATAAGGTGAAAAATAACAAAGGCAGCAGACGCACAAACTACCCACTGCCTTGTCAGGGAAGTGGGTGTTTGGTTTTCCAGTCCATTACACAGACTGAGAGTCAGATTCCGCAGTGGGAGCCTGAGAAACGGCGACCCCATCTAAGGAAGCAAGCAAGTGCACAAAGTACACACTCCCGACACTGGGTGGAAGGGTTGAAAAATAACAATACCGGCCCCTTTCCGGAGCCTGTCATTAGAATATCAAAATTACTTGGCAACTGCAGCCAACAAAGGCAGCAGGTAGGTGTGTTTCAGTTAGTATGCGTTTGACTTAGCTGAAATCTTCAAGGGACACATTGGGCTTGCATAATACGGAAACACTTTGTACTTAGTGGCACCCAATTCTATTTTCAGTAGAACGGTTGAATTCAAGCTCTGCCTCTAAGACTGATGAGAGGGTAGCATTCCAAAGTGTTTGACAGCTTAGACTACATGGTTCCATGCAGCCAAAGAAAACTTAGCATGCTAATGAATGGGCACCCTGTCACACAAAACCCAGCACTCAGCCTTCAGGATTGTAAAGGCTTGCCATAAGAGTGACTGATGGGTTTAAATATGTCAGTGATAAAAGAAAACAAGTGAAAGTACGCTTGTTTTACATTACAAATATACAGTCCTGAAAGACTATGCATCCAAATCCATAAAAACCTTTTTGAATGTATGGAAGAAAGCAGTGAAACTGTGTTTAAAAGCAATACTGTCCAGCATAAAATGTGTATAATTGTTCTTTTTGTTCACTCTAAACACACGTTTTGGATTATGACCATGCAATAGTGGTGTTTGTATATTATAGATTCTGTTGTCATACGTCTACCTTAGTGATAGTGGAATTACCACTACTTCTTAGACTATCATTGAACAATAACGTGTGGTTGAGCGGTATCAGTTGTTGATCTTCAAAGAGGAGGAAGAATTCAATTTATGTTTCAACACCGTAGCCACATAGTTGCTCGATTTCAAACAGAAAATTAAGTAGGAATGTTAGAGGAAGTCTGGCCCACCTCTAAAAGGATTGTGCAAGTCATGACAGCTGAAGGGAGTATCTCTCAACATTACTTCGTATGATAATCCGGACACAACACTAGATGGCAGGAGTATGCAAAACATCTAATTCGACATCTTTCATGCGATCACATCTAAACTTTCATAATACATACATTTGGTACATTTGTAACTAGTAAAAGGTAACCAGGATGTTACATTTGTTTTGATACATTCAAGGTGGACCCATCTGCGGTATTAAAAACATTGGGCCTGTTGGGAAGATAGTGAAAAATAACTTGTTATTAACATTGCATTGTTTAAAGGTCAATAGAATGTTGTTATAATAACTTAAATGTATTTACATACTAAACATAGTGACTTGTTCATACTCAGTGGGAAAGTGGCAATGAGTCCATTACTAGGAAGGGTGAATAGCCGGCTAACCAACATGGCAGACACAACTATAAAAAGACCCTTGGAAATCCCTAAGTTATCGGAGTCATACTAACGTACACTCTGCATCAGACAAGTGTGAAATGGAGATTTAATGCCAACAAAACACCCCAAGTACTTATATCAGTTACTTTTGATCTTCAGCGTCTAGAATCATTGAGGGTACTTACCATTAATATTTGCATATAAATTGTTGAAGAATCTTGGTTGCAGACACCACAATGCTTTTCAACAGACTCTAAATGTAAAAATGTTGTACATTAGCACATCATAACAGCAATGCTAACAAATCAAAACTTGTTAGTAGAACAGTGATATTTGCCGAGGAAGATACAGGACGACACTGTTGCCGATATTGCTAAACACTAAGGTTAAAATTAAAGGGTTTCAGTACACACATTGGTGTAAAATTAGTATTTAAAGATAGGTATCTGTATTAGGAATGACAATATACGTACATTTGGACTTGAGAAACATATTTTTGAGAGGTAGGCATTGATTACCTGTAAAAATATATGAAAGCACATGAGCTTCTAAAGAGGAACCAACATGTACATCCTACGCCATAAGCTATACATACACAACATAAATGTAGCAGAAACTAACCTCATCAACTATCCATTGGTCCATTTTAAGTGACCAAAGATAACTATCATATAATTTAAAGCTCAACACTATTGCTTCGAAATGATCTTTTACTGGTTTCTTCCACACATCCAAAACTTTTTTCCGGGATATAGATGGACGAGATGCTGGAGATGGAGGATGTGCTCTAGATGGTAGAGGTGCTGAAGATGGTAGAGGTGCTGAAGATGGTACAGGTGTTGGAGAATTATCACTCGTCATTCTTCCTGAAAATTTATTTTGAAAAGTTTAGAAAAAGTAATATTTCTTAAAGAACTATGAATTATTCAAACAACTTACCACAAACCTTTCTCATACAAAAATAGCTAATCAGAAATACCTTTCTGAAATTAATGTACTTTGCAAAGCATGTCATGTGCAGAAAGACAAAAATACGTACTCTTCCTCAACCTACTAAGTTTTCACCTATAAAGGATACAATTAAACTAGCTAATAGAACATCATTACTCTAGACATTCAAATTATGTGCCATTACATAAAAAAGGTACCCATTAATAGATCACCTTTGATGCTCGATTTATAAGGCTTTAACATGTTGTGCTCCAAAATCCATCCTTTCCTCGTTGTTTGCCTGCAATTTATTAAAAGCAGTAAATCTCCTTCGCTGAAGGTGCACAGCTTATATTTCTTCAAAACTCTTTCTATATTTTTCTTTCTGCTTTTCCTGGGCAACCTCAATATTCTGATTTGTCTGCTTCTGCAGCTCTGCTTTTCTAATGTTCTTTTCTGTGATAATTCCTGCATTTTCACTTTCTGTTGGTAGTACAAAGTCAAGCTAATAAAGGAAATATAAAACTCAATCACTGATATTTACCATTCAGAAAAATGTAAATGTATGTATAAATGCATAATAAAATAAAGAAAATTAAAATACAAATTGGAGTAATCTAAATTTCATACCAGATCATTCTCCACCTCACTAGGAAATCTTGCTTCTCGGCTGTACATAAGTTGGAAGGGGGAAACCTTCGTTGTAGTATGTGGCTTAGATCGTAAGGCGAACAATGCATGGTCCAAATGTAGATCCCAGTCATTCTGGTGCTCATTCACGTACTTAGACAACGTGCTGTAAAATTAGAAAAGATTAACATATGGCATGACTGTTGATGGCAGTACATTAATCACGTTTCTTTGTGATTACAATTGGACAGCAGCAACCGATGAGCATCAAACCACATCAAACAAACTGTCAGATGAAATAACACCATGAAAGCAACCCCACATTCAACTTACAAACTTATAAATAAAAAAGACTAGGATTACCTTTTGATGCTAGCATTGGCACGCTCTTCTAAACCATTAGCCTGTGGGTGATAGGCTGCACTTACAGAACGTTCCATTTGTAAAAGCTTATTTAACTCTGAATTAACCTGTAAAAAGAAGGTATGTAAATGTACAGGAATTTATATAGCGCAAATCACCGAGCGGTTTCTAAGCGCTTGCTTAGGGAACCCGTCCTGGTATTCCCCTGTGAGATAACCCCAGCAGGGTATCCACAAGGTGAAAGCCAGGCATCCCGCCACGAGGGGCCGTTGTGGAGATTAAGCAAGCTATTGCCCAGTGTCGCAGAGTGTGAACCCGTGAATCGAGTAGGCACCGGAGCGAGAATTGTCAAGTCCATGGACATTTTAGGACTCAAGACCCCGCCGAGCCGGGAATTGAACCCTGGTCCCGGGCGGACCTCTGCTTCCAGGTCTGCCTCCTCTAACCAGTGAGCCACACTTCTCCACTTGAAGGCATGGCAGTTTAAAAAAGGCCTTCCAGGCACTGCAGTGCCAGGCCTGACTTCTCTCTTTAGCGTTACTTGTGTGGGTGGCACAATTAGTGCTGCAGGCCCATGAGTAGCATTTACATGAGCAACCCTGGTATACATAGTACACTTTACTATCAAGACTAACATATCAATCATGGACAAATAATTACCATTACACTATCAAAAGGGAGCAATTGCACTTAAACACTGATCATGAAGTGGTGAAGTGTCCAAAACATCTATTTTGGTGAAAGCATGTCATAAAAAGATGTAGGACAGAATAAAAAATGGTTAGGGAACCTAAGCCAAAGAACGGGCAAGTATAACACCATCGTACCAAATCTAGCAACTGTGCAGCCAATAGACAGGATAAAAAACCCCTGGCATTAAATAGAGCACACTGAGGGACAAACAGAAAAGGGTAAGGAAATTAAGCAAACCCACAGGGCATAACGAGGCAGGCGTCACAGTGAGGCACTACAAACAGTTTTCACAGATTGTCGTACTACCTTTGAGCAAAGGACTGGGGTCCCACAAATGCACAAATGGTTATTAATTATTATCAATTATTATCAATTAAGACTAGGCTATTCTCAGGAGGCAAAACTTTTGCCGGACAACTTGACCACATTTAACAAAAGATATATATATATATAGGCCTCGTGAGACAGTATTAAATATTAAAAGTCACGGAAGGATTAGGAGGTAACACATACGATAAAGCACAAAGCATGTGGTGCACAAAAATAAAGCAATACAGAGCTTGGAGGCCCTCGTGACGCAGAAAGAAATATTACCATCATGCACGCATAATTTATAAGAATAGAGGCCAAATCACATAGCGCACAACAAAAATGTGACACAGAAATTAATGCACGCACAATTTATAAGAAAAGAGGACTGGGAGGTCCCTGTGATGCAGAACGAAATATAACCATAATGCACACAAATTTAAAACAATTAAGAGCTGGGAGGGCTACGTGACTCAGAAAAAAATACTACCATCATGCACGCACAATTCATAGGAATAGAGGCCAAAGCACGTGGCGCACCACAAAAATGCAACACAGACAGTCATGTACGCACAAGAGGCCTGGGAGGCGCCCGTGATGCAGAACAAAATATTACGATCATGCACGCTCGATCATCATGGGAGGATTAGGAGGGAGCACATACGATGAATTAAAAAGCACGTGGTGTAGAAAAATAAAGCAAAACAGAGGTGGGAGGGCCACGTGATGCAGTAAAAAATAATACCATCATGCACGCACAATTTATTGGAATAGAGGCCAAAGCACGTGGCGCACAACAAAAATACCACACAGAAATTAATGCACACACAATTTATAAGAAAAGAAACCTGGGAGGACCCCGTGCCGCAGAAAGAAATATTACTATCATGCATGCACAAATTAAAACAATTAAGAGCTGGGAGGGCCACATGACTCAGAAAAAAATATTTCCATCATGCGCGCACAATTTATAAGAATAGAGGCCAAAGCACATGGCGCACCACAAAAATACCACACAGAAATTAATGCACGCACAATTTTTAAGAAAAGAGGCCTGGGAAGGCCCCGTGACGTAGAAGTAATTTTCACGATCATGCATGCATGATCTATAAGAATAGAGGCCTGGGAAGGTCACGCGAGGCAGCAAAAAATATTATTCACAGGAGGATTAGGAGGGAGCACATACGATGAACCACAAAGCACGTGGCGTACAAAAATAAAGGAAAACAGAGTTGGGAGGGCCACGTGACGCAGTAAAAAAGTAATACCATCATGCACGCACAATTTATAAGAATAGAGGTCAAAGCACGTGGTGCACCATAAAACATACCACACAGAAATTAATGCACACACAATTTATAAGAAAAGAGGCCTGGGAGGATTTTGAGACGCAGAAAAAAATATTACCATCATGCACGCACAAATTAAAAGAATAGAGGCCAAAGTAAGTGGCGCACAAAAAGAAAGCAAAACAGAGCTGGGAGGGCTACGTGACGCAGAAAAAAAGTATTACCATCATGCTCGCACAATTTATAAGAATAGAGGCAGAAGCTCGTGGCACACCACAAAAATATGACACAGAAATTAATGCACGCACAATTTATAGGAAAAGAGGACTGGGAGGGCCCCGTGACGCAGAAGGAATTATAATCATCATGCACGCACAATTTAAAACAATTAAGAGCTTGGAGGGACACGTGACTCAGAAAAAAATAGTACCATCATGCACGCACAATTTATAAGAATAGAGGCCAAAGCACGTGGCTCACCTCAAAAATGCGACACAGAAAGTCATGCACGCACAATTTATAAGAAAAGAGGTCTGGGAGGGCCCTGTGACACAGAAGGAAATCTTACGATTTTGCACGCATGATCTATAAGAATAGAGGCCTGGGAAGGTCACGTGAGGCAGCAAAAAATATTAATGGTCACGGGAGGATTAGGAGGGAGCACATACGATGAACCACAAAGCACGTGGTGCAAACAAATAAAGGAAAACAGAGCTGGGAGGGCCACGTGATGTAGAAAAAAATAATACCATCATACATGCACAATTTATGAGAATAGAGGCCAAAGCACGTATTGCACCATAAAAATACCACACAGAAATTAATGCAAGCACAATTTACAGGAAAAGATGCCTGGGAGGGCCTTGTGACACAGAAGGAAATATTATCATCATGCACGCACAATTTAAAACATTTGAGGGCTGGGAGGCCCATGTGATGCAGGAAAACATATTAACATCATGCAGGCACAATTTATAAAAATAGAGGCCAAAACACGTGGCGCACCACAAAAATACCACACAGAAATAATGCACGCACAATTTATAAGTAAAGAGGCCCGAGAGGGGCCCGAGATGCAGAAGGAAATATTACGATCATGCATGCACGATCTATAAGAATAGAGGCCTGGGAAGACCACGTGAGGCAGCAATAAGTATTAATAATCATGGGAGGATAAGGAGGGAGCAAATACGAAGAAGCACAAAGCAAGTGGCGCACAAAAATAAAGCAAAACAGAGCTTCATGCATGCACAATTTATAAGAAGAGGGGCCTGGGAGGGCCATGTGATGCAGGATAAAAACATAGTTACAGTATAGTCAATAACAAAAACTATACAAATTTCTCACCTTGCAAGGACAGGAAAAAGATGAAGTCGTCGAATGAGGTATGCACACGATAGACAAGACGAATGACCTATACACTCAATGAACTCAAAGAATGAGGTATGCGAATGATGAAGACAACAATTTATTATCAGCACTATCCACAGGACTGCTAAATAGAAGAAGTTCTAGACGGATACACAGTTACGTATAACTTTACTTGTACAAGGATGGGAAGTTACTTATAACTTTGGATGACAGTCATTGGTTAAGCAATACGTACGGGGGTTTTAGAGCTGTGATTGGTCAAGCAGGATGTTAGATTGATGGACGGAAACAGACACTACAACGCGGCGGTTTCCATGAAATTACTTACCACGTATGCTTTACAACGCATGAGTGGTTACCACGTTTAACCTTTACCACACATTCATGTACTATGAGATACGTAGTAAATGAATGTGAGGTAGAGGTAGAAATAAAAAGGGGGGAATGAGGGGTCTCCCCCACTCATAAAAAAAAAAATTGAGTGAGTTTAAAAAAA
Organism: Lissotriton helveticus; assembly: GCF_964261635.1. NCBI lineage: Eukaryota > Metazoa > Chordata > Amphibia > Caudata > Salamandridae > Lissotriton > Lissotriton helveticus. The sequence continues at coordinate 128,797,299 of NC_136059.1, read as the reverse complement.
TATCTTACTTGAAAAAACGATCTTCAGCGGCTGTTGTCCTTAATTGGAGCCTCCCTAATGACGTAATTACGTACGTGCGTCTACGTACTGCAGTGTAAAAAATAGAAAAAGGACCAATTGAAACAATGTAAGAAGAAGGAGAATTACGGACAAAGAATCTGTGAGTATATTTTTTTATAATACTAATTTATTAGGTTAGGATTTATAAAAAAAATGCTTATAGATTTTAACTAAATAATCAGCCCTGCATTCTGTTTAACATGAAAATGCCTTTATCATGCATATTTATACAACGAAAATCGTTGTAAAGTTATGCGTGATACAGGCATTTTTGTGGTAAATCATATGTGTGGTAATGGCATTCCCGTTGTAACGCATGCGTGGAAAAGGCATGCATTGTAACGTCATACAAATGTTGGGGTACACATCCAGACGGCTCCCGAAGGACGCAGGGAGCCGGCTGGGACTGTGGGGTATTGGGGCTCCCCCGACGGTCAACAACATTTTAATTGAGCCCCGGGGCATGGGGTCCCCGGGGATGATAAAAATTTGTGATAGGGGCTATTTATTTTTACGGTAAATTTACAATACGTGTACCATGTAAGGTCGTACGACATATCGTGGGAGGTTCCTAAGTCGTTTAGTACGCATTCCTTTTCAAGAAAAAAAGAATAAAAAAATGTTTTACAGATAGCTATGAAGCTTATGTGTTTAGATGTTGGTTTATTCTAACAAGTGCTTTTCTCTTTATTGGTACTTATAAGTAAGTACCTTTTGCAGAGTCCGAACTTGTTCAGGTGGAGTGTTTTACAGTGTGCTGAACTTTTGACCTCTGTGGATAGTTGACTTTTGCATGATCTTTTGGGGGTAGGGTTCAAAGTTCTGTCAGTTGGAAAGGGTTCAAATGTTCAACCAATAGAAATGTGTGTTTGGGTTTGAATTAATGTGTGAAGCAATTTGATTTGTTTTTAACATGTATATATGTGCATATGTGTAAATTGAGAGGGAAAGTGGTTTTGCTAAGAACACTGAAGTAGAGAGATTCTGCATAAGAATATTTGCTGTGTGACTGGTATTCTTATTAATCTACAAATCAATTTGAAAGGTAAGTTGATAACTTGTAAGTGAATGTATGTGGTGCATTTTGTTTTAGTAAGAGTTATGTATTTATCCTTCTAAAGTGTGTAGAATCACATTCTGAGTTTGTCTGCATTTGGATGTCCATTGTGATAAAACCATTTGGTAAGTTAATGTGTTTGGGGAGTCAGCTTTGTGCACTAAAGTGCAGTACTAAGAAATGTAGAAATCTATAATTTTCTAGTCAGTATACATACACTACTGTAAACTCTCTGGGACATATTTACTAGCCTCTTGTGCGTCTTTTTGCTGCCATTGCGTCACTTTTTTGATGTGATGTTGGCACAAATAATGCAGCCAATTGCTTATATATTTGCAAAATGAGTCAGGGTTGACCACTAAAATGTAGCAGTTATATACATGGAATGTGAGCAGTCACTTAACTGTTTATAGACTAGTAAATGTGTTTTGGTAAAATGCAAGGTCTAATATTTTTCGTCTAAAAGCACACTGTGCGTTTGCAGATACAAACATGCTTCTAACGCTATCCTTTTTTCTAGTTTTGATAGAATAAAAAAACGGTTATTGGTTTTGTATTTGCAAAATGACTCATGGTTTTATAGTAAAATTCGGTAATTATATTTTTGTAATGCGTGCAGTCATATTAGCCCTTCAAGAGTAATTAATAGTGTTGCTTGTCTAGAAACAGACTTGTGTTTTAAATCTAAAACTCCCCAGTCAGTATACATACACTGCTGCATACACTCTGGGGCAGATTTACAAGCCCCTTGCGCCTTTTTGTGGTTCTATTGTATCACTTTTTTGCTGTAATGTTGGCACAAATAATACTACAAATTGTTTATGTATTTGCAAAATGAGTCAGGATTGTGCACTGAAATGTAGTAGTTATATACATGGAATGTGTGCAGTCACTTTATCGTTTCTAGATTAGTAAATGTGTTTTTTTTGTAAAATGCAAGGTCTAATATTTTTGTATGTTTTGTGTTTGTGGAGACACAAGTGCCTAAATATCCATAATTTTTTGAAGTTTTGATAGAAATAGAAACTAGTTATTGTTTTTGTATTTGTAAAATGACTTATGGTTGTTCAGTAAAATGCAATAATTATATTTCTGTAATGGGTGCGGTCATATTAGCCCTTCAAGAGTAATTAATAGTGTTGCTTGTCTAGAATCAGGCTTGTGTTTTAAATCTACAATTCCCTAGTCAGTATACATACACTGCTGGATACACTTTGGGGCAGATTTACAACCCCCTTGTGCCTTTTTGTTATTCTATTGCATCACTTTTTTGATGTAAAGTTGGCACAAATAATGCAGCAAATTGCTTATGTATTTGCAAAATGAGTCAGGGTTGTCCACTGAAATGTAGTAGTTATATGCATGGAATGTGTGCAGTCAATTAGCTGTTTCTAGACTAGTAAATGTGTTTTGGTAAAATGTAAGGTCTTATATTTTTTGTCTAGAATCATACTGTGCGTCTGTGTGCATTTAAGAATTATACTCGCCCCTCTTTCCACATTCTCCCCCCTCTCTCCTCATACTACCCCCTTTCTCCTCATATACACCCCTCTCTCCTTATACTCCCCCTCTCTCCTCACACTCCCCCTCTCTTTCCTCATACTCCCCTTCTCTATTCATACTCCCACCTCTCTCCTCATACTACCCCCTCTCTCCTCCTACTCCCCCCTCTCTTCACACTTCCCCTCTCCCCTCAAACTCCCCCCTCTCCTCATACTCCCCCTTTCCTCATATTCTCCTGTCTCCTCATACTCACCCCTCTCTCCTCATACCCCACTCACTCCTCATACTCCCCAATCTTCTCATACTCTTCCTTGTCTCCCCATACTAGTCCCTCTCTCCTCATACACCCCCTCTCTCCTTACACTCCCATTTTCTACACATTCTGCCCTCTCTCTCCCCATACTATTCCCTCTTTCCTCATACACACCCCTCTCTCCTTATACTCCTGCTTTCTCCTCATACTCGTCCCTCTTTCCACATACTCCCCCCTCTCTCCTCATACTCCTCTTCTCTCTCCTCATACTCCTTCCTTTCTTCTCACATTCCTCCTCTCTCTCTTCATACTCCCCCCTCTCTGCTGATATTCCCCCTCTCGCCCCATTCTCCCCCCTCTCTCCTCATACTCCCCCTTCTCCTCATACTCCCCTTCTCTCCTCTTACTCCTTCCTCTCTCCTCATACTACCCCCTCTCCCTATACTCCCCCTCTCCTCTTACTTCTCCCTCTTTCCTCATACCCCCATCTCTCCTTATACTTCCCCGTCTCTCCTCATACTCCCCCCTTTCTCCTCATTCTCTCCCTCTCTCTCCTTATACTCCTCCATCTCCTCATACTCCTCCCTCTCTCCTCATACTACCCCTTCTCTCCTCATACACCTCTTCTCTCCTTATACTCTCACCTTCTCCACATTCTCCCTCTCTCTCCTCATACTCCCCCCTTTCTCCTCATACACACCCCTCTCTCCTTATACTCTTCCTCTCTCCTCATACTCGCATTACATTTTTTTGGTAATGCTTGGTAGGAATGTTTGCAATAGAGAGGAAATGTATTTTGTAATATAGTGAGTTTTCAGTACTGAAATGGAATGCTTGTACATAGGACCTGCGCTCTGTTTCTAAAATGTTATTCAAAAAACGATTTTGGGGCAAATCAATGACTTTTACATTCTGCTTCTCTAGGCACAAGTTTCTCTTTTTCAATCGGACAACCGTCCTTCACCTCATATGCTCGACCACTGGTGTCAACTGCATGCACCAAATCATTCTCCTGGAAGTAACTCTCCTCATTAAAAAATGGCTCACAACTTGAACTATGCATCCATTCTCCAGAAAAAACTTTACAAAAATTAGTCCGATTAATTACTCTTTTGCATCTACTCATTGATTTGAAAACATCAATTGACTTGTTAAGTGTCCTAATTCTATTGATGACTAAAATAAATAATTTTTTCTTAACTTCAAAAGCCTGATCAACAATCTTCTCTACACTTTTCTTTTTCTTATAAAAAGCAGCTCTCTGTTTACCTTTCTTAATATTTTTTAACAAATGTAAAACCACCCTATTGCGAAACATTTGTTTACGAATTGCCCTAAATTGATTTTGCCTTCTATTCCTATACATAATATTATCTCCTGCTGCAGTAGTAACATTTTTTGGGGATCTCTCCTTCCTCTTCAAATTTTCTCTCTCCTTCTGTACATTCACATGTATATTATCATTTTTTTTGGATCTACATATGTTCCGAAAAAAAGACTTAGTTGTCTTACCAGGAGCTTTTTTCGCGTTTTTGAAGTATTTGTTGTAGGAGACTGCTTTAATTCCGTTGCTGTTTTTGATTTTTTCCGCTTAGCATCTTTCCATCTCCTCTGCCTTGAGGGCATATTTCCTTACTATTGAAATCTTGATTTCAATCTGTGGTAAACAAATAAAAAAAAAACCTCATTATAGACCACTATTACCAAACAACAAAGCAATGACAATAAGCAAACAATATAAACATTATAATGCTTATACATATGACCTTATCTCTGTTTTAAATGTTATTCTAAAAAAATATTTCGGGCACATGAATTGGTTTTACATTATTGACAAAGATTAGATAGTATCTGCATTATTAGAAAAATATATTTGCATATTTCACAATCATATCACCTGTGTTTCCTTAGATTAGTAACCAGATTGTACACATGAGGTAAGGCCTGTCCTGGGGAGCATAGGTGATGAAACCGGTGTCTAAGAGTGCACTGGACTGGACTTCATGAAGCCTATCCCCCACTACACTCTTAGACACAGCCCTCACCATCTTTCCACCCCTGGACAAACCTCTCTTCCACTACACTCTTCAACACAGGCATCACTTCCTATGCACCCCTGGACAATCCTCACCTCATCTGCAACCCTGAATAGACCTCAACTCATCTGCACCATTAGACAGGCCTCAGTTAATCTACACCCCTGGACACGCCTCTTTTCATCTGCACCCTGTTATCATAAATTATACTCAATGTATTAAGGTCTGTCCAAGGGGCACAGATTAGATAATGCTTGTCTAAGGGACAGAGGAGGTAAATCCTCTCCATTGCACTCATGGACACAGGCCTAAACTCCTTTGCACCCCTAGACATGCCTCACCTCATCTGCACAATCCACTTCCTAATTTGAGGAAACACAGGTGACATGATTGTGAAAGGTTCAAATATTTGTATGTAATCATGCACACACTATTTATTCCTTCTCAAAAATGTAAAAGCCATTGATTTGCCCCAAAATCGTTTTTTGAATAACATTTTAGAAACAGAGCGCAGGTCCTATGTACAAGCATTCCATTTCAGTACTGAAAACTCCCTATTTTACAAAATACATTTCCTCTCTATTGCAAACATTCCTACCAAGCTTTACCAAATAAATGACACAAACCAACAGCAAAGAAGCTCACTCTGCTTCCTAATCTGAGGTAACACAGGTGACATGATTGTGAAAGGTTCAAATATTTTTATGTAATCATGCACACACTATTTATTCCTTCTCAAAAATGTAAAAGCCATTGATTTGCCCCAAAATCGTTTTTTGAATAACATTTTAGAAGAAGAGCACAGGTCCTATGTACAAGCATTCCATTTCAGTAATGAAAACTCTCTATTGCAAACATTCCTACCAAGCATTACCAAAATTATGACACAAACCAACAGCAAAGAAGCTCAGTCTGCTTCCTAATCTGAGGTAACACAGGTGACATGATTGTGAAAGTTTCAAATATTTTTATGTAATCATGCACACACTATATATTCCTTCTCCTCAAAAATGTAAAAGCCATTGATTTGCCCCAAAATCGTTTTTTGAATAACATTTTAGAAACAGAACGCAGGTCCTATGTACAAGCATTCCATTTCAGTACTGCAAATTCACTATTTTACATAATACATTTCCTCTCTATTGCAAACATTCCTACCAAGCATTAACAAAAAAATAAACACAAACCAACAGCAAAGAAGCTCAGTCTGCTTCCTAATCTGAGGTAACACAGGTGTCATGATTGTGAAAGGTTCAAATACTTTTATGTAATCATGCACACACTATTTATTCCTTCTCAAAAATGTAAAAGCCATTGATTTGCCCCAAAATCGTTTTTGAATAACATTTTAGAAACAGAGCGCAGGTCATATGTACAAGCATTCCATTTCAGTACTGAGAACTCACTATTTTACAAAATACATTTCCTCTCTATTGCAAACATTCCTACCAAGCATTACCAAAAAAATGACACAAACCAACAGACAAGAAGCTCAGTCTGCTTCCTAATCTGAGGTAACACAGGTGACATGATTATGAAAGGTTCAAATATTTTTATGTAATCATGCACACACTATTTATTCCTTCTCGAAAATGTAAAAGCCATTGATTTGCTCCAAAATCGTTTTTTGAATAACATTTTAGAAACAGAACGTAGGTCCTATGTACAAGCATTCCATTTCAGTACTGAAAACTCACTATTTTACAAAATACATTTCCTCTCTCTTGCAAACATTCCTACCAAGCATTACCAAAAAAATGACACAAACCAACAGCAAAGAAGCTCAGTCTGCTTCATAATCTGAGGTAACACAGGTGACATGATTGTGAAAGGTTCAAATATTTTTATGTAATCATGCACACACTATTTATTCCTTCTCAAAAATGTAAAAGCCATTGATTTGCCCCAAAATCGTTTTTTTAATAACATTTTAGAAACAGAGCGCAGGTCCTATGTAAAAGCATTCCATTTCAGTACTGAAAACTCACTATTTTACAAAATACATTTCCTCTCTATTGCAAACATTCCTACCAAGCATTACCAAAAATATGACACAAACCAACAGCAAAGAAGCTCAGTCTGCTTCCTAATCTGAGGTAACACAGGTGACATGATTGTGAAAGGTTCAAATATTTTTATGTAATCTTGCACACACTATTTATTCCTTCTCAAAAATGTAAAAGCCATTGATTTGCCCCAAAATCGTTTTTTGAATAACATTTTAGAAACAGAGCGCAGGTCATATGTACAAGCATTCCATTTCAGTACTGAGAACTCACTATTTTACAAAATACATTTCCTCTCTATTGCAAACATTCCTACCAAGCATTACCAAAAAAATTACACAAACCAACAGACAAGAAGCTCAGTCTGCTTCCTAATCTGAGGTAACACAGGTGACATGATTATGAAAGGTTCAAATATTTTTATGTAATCATGCACACACTATTTATTCCTTCTCGAAAATGTAAAAGCCATTGATTTGCTCCAAAATCGTTTTTTGAATAACATTTTAGAAACAGAACGTAGGTCCTATGTACAAGCATTCCATTTCAGTACTGAAAACTCACTATTTTACAAAATACATTTCCTCTCTCTTGCAAACATTCCTACCAAGCATTACCAAAAAAATGACACAAACCAACAGCAAAGAAGCTCAGTCTGCTTCATAATCTGAGGTAACACAGGTGACATGATTGTGAAAGGTTCAAATATTTTTATGTAATCATGCACACACTATTTATTCCTTCTCAAAAATGTAAAAGCCATTGATTTGCCCCAAAATCGTTTTTTTAATAACCTTTTAGAAACAGAGCGCAGGTCCTATGTAAAAGCATTCCATTTCAGTACTGAAAACTCACTATTTTACAAAATACATTTCCTCTCTATTGCAAACATTCCTACCAAGCATTACCAAAAATATGACACAAACCAACAGCAAAGAAGCTCAGTCTGCTTCCTAATCTGAGGTAACACAGGTGACATGATTGTGAAAGGTTCAAATATTTTTATGTAATCTTGCACACACTATTTATTCCTTCTCAAAAATGTAAAAGCCATTGATTTGCCCCAAAATCGTTTTTCGAATAACATTTTAGAAACAGAACGCAGGTCCTATGTACAAGCATTCCATTTCAGTACTGAAAACTCACTATTTTACATAATACATTTCCTCTCTATTGCAAACATTCCTACCAAGCATTACCAAAAAACTAAACACAATCCAACAGCAAAGAAGCTCAGTCTGCTTCCTAATCTGAGGTAACACAGGTGACATGATTGTGAAAGCTTCAAATATTTTTATGTAATCATGCACACACTATTTATTCCTTCTCAAAAATGTAAAAGCCATTGATTTGCCCCAAAATCGTTTTTTGAATAACATTTTAGAAACAGAACGCAGGTCCTATGTACAAGCATTCCATTTCAGTACTGAAAACTCACTATTTTACAAAATACATTTCCTCTCTCTTGCAAACATTCCTACCAAGCATTACCAAAAAAATGACACAAACCAACAGCAAAGAAGCTCAGTCTGCTTCATAATCTGAGGTAACAAAGGTGACATGATTGTGAAAGGTTCAAATATTTTTCTGTTATCATGCACACACTTTTTATTCCTTCTCAAAAATGTAAAAGCCATTGATTTGCCCCAAAATCGTTTTTTGAATAACATTTTAGAAACAGAGCACAGGTCCTATGTAAAAGCATTCCATTTCAGTACCGAAAACTCACTATTTTACAAAATACATTTCCTCTCTATTGCAAACATTCCTACCAAGCATTACCAAAAATAGAATATTCCTCCTGAATTTAAGACTGTGCATTGGAACCTACTTGTAGGTAGCTAAATCAGCCACAGAACCCAAAAGCTCTTTTCAGGGCTACCCTACATCTGATTACTCAAAATGATTATTTTACTCCAACTTTTTTCACTCATTTTCACCAAAGTACGCTCCCCGGTACGCGTACCGGGCGCTTCCCCCGCGAAAAATAAAAAATAAATAGTTTTTTTTGGCCTATATGGGCCTCCTAAGCCCCCCTCAGAAAACCTAGGGGGTGTCTACCGTGTCTCCTTTTACCCATTCCCAACGTTGTTTGTCCTCCATCTTGTGTCTCAAATCTACCGAAACACAAGATGAAGGACTCCAGTAGCGCACCGGTGAGCGCTCCCCAAAATATTTTAAAGTTAATTTACATAAAAACCACTGGAGAGACTTTCACCAAATATAGAATAGGCCCTACTACATACCAGTCCATACCATTATCCCCAATTTGGTGGAATGGCTGTAGCCCTGTCTAAATATCCTGAGGTAAATTACATGACGAAAACACATATGAAGTGTTAGGATTTACAACCAATTAAAATGTTTTCCTGACATTTGATTGGTTATGTACATGAATATATATAAAAAATGAGAGGGAAACACGGCCATTTTGACTACAACTACCTGAGGTACATCTTGAAAGAATTTTCTCCATTTATCTTCATCACCTTTTAATAAGGTAAGTTGTTAATTTGTAAGGGGCGTTTTCTGATAGTTATTTACTGTCCCTCTGTTATAGTTATAGATTGAGATAGGCTTCTCTGTTATAGTTATGGATTGAGTTAGGCTTCTCTGGTATAATTATGAATTTACTTAGGCTTCTTCACATACACTTTTTTATATTTCTACTTCCTACCTCATACCATACACTGCCCAAAGATAACTTCACTGTTATAAATTCAGAAGTACCTCTCTGAACTCAAACCCAACAGTGCCCTAACTCTACTGATAAAGTTATTTGTTATGCAATTTACAGCAAGAAAATGGAAGATACACCACAGACCAACAATATTTCTTTCGAAATAACTGATGAGCAGATTCATTTCGAAATAACTGATGAAGAAATTCTTCAAGAAGATTTATTTGACTTCCTAGATGACTCTCTTGACCAAGAATTCATAGACTGTGTAGATAATATGGAATCATGCAGTACAAATTTGGAGGAGATTTCGGATAATGAAATGTTGCAAGTGTTATTAAATTATGAAAATTCAGAATAATAAATTAATATTTAATAATTAAAAATTGTTTGAGACATTATTCATTTTTATATGTAATTCATGAAGTAGTACCCAAATGATTATAATATAAAGTGAGACTTACAGTATACTGTGCATACTCTACAACTTTTTTGTGTTACATAATAAGCTTGCTCAAAGTTACTTCCTTTTTCCTACTATATTATCTCGAATGTGTATTTGACATCTCTTTTTGATCTACAGCCTTCTTTCTCTCACTGTCTGTCTCTAATGCACCATATCACCACCAATTTTGTGTAGATTCAGAAGAGAGTAAAATGTAATACTTGAAAATATCATAAGGGAGCAGGGTAGACTACCCATGATCCCATAGGCTTTCTCAAGGAGTGCTTAAAGGATCTGTTTCTGCTTTCCTGACACACTATGATATGGATTCCATTTACCACAATAACTTCTGTACCAACATGCAAGATATCTACAGAGGAGACGTGTACATTGAATTTAAGACTCTGTATTGGTACCTACATGCTGGTACTTAAATCACCCACATAACACAACAACTCTATGCAAAGCTACCCTACCTCTAAGCACTTTAAATTATTATTTTACTGTTTCACTGGGTTTTCCCCTTGGTACGCTCCCTGGTACGCTCCCCGGTGCGCGTACCGGGCGCTCCCCCCTTTAATGGCCCCCACATCAAACCTAGGGGGTCAGGGGGGTCTACCCTGCCCCCTTATGGTCATTGCCCCCTTTATTTTTGTCATCTCTTGTGTCTCGATCCTACTGAGACACAAGATGGCGGCCGCTCCGGACTGTTTGGAATATTGACAGACACCCGAGAGCCAATCCGCTTTCCGCGCGCGAACTCACGTTACGCGTCGGGTGCGCTCCCCGGTGCGCGTACCGGGGCGCGCTTATAGATATATATATTTTTTTTAACCTAAATTACTCAAAATCCTCTGGAACATAGCAAAGGCACATCGGGCTACCAGTCCCTACAATTTTGCCAAGTTTCGTGGGAATCCATTCACCCGTTCGGGCTAAAAGTGAGTCCAACCGCCCCATGGAAATTAACATGGGGAAAACACGTTTTGGGACCCCCCTTTTATCTCGGCCCGCGCTTAACGAATTCCCCCCAAACTTTCAGGGAAGGAGCGGAGCGGAACTGGCCACCTAATTTGAGAAATTCGCGAAAATTCGTCCACCGGCGCCAAAGTTATTCCCAATAGAATGTTGCAGATTTCCTATGGAAACTAGGTCCTAACTATAACTACCTACTGGCGACCGCCAGTAGGTAATATATATATACACATATATATATATACATATATAAAATTATATATATTACCTACTGGCGGTCGCCAGTAGGTATATATAGTTAGGATTTTTTCTCTGTGGGATTTTTGAAAATTCTATGACTAATAACTTTGGCGTTTGTGGACGGAATTGGCTGAAATTTTCAGGAAAATGGAACATTTTGTTTCTGAGGAGCCACTGAAAATTTGGGGGGGGTTCGTCAAGGGGGGGCCGAGAAAAAATGCATTTTTCCCATGTTAATTTCCATAGGGCGGTTGGCCTCACTTTAGCCCGAACGGCTGAATGGATTTGCACGAAACTTGGCAAAATTGTAGGGACTGTTAGCCCGATGTGCCTTTGCTAGGTCTCAATATATGTGCTCCAGTGGATTTTGAGAAATTAACGTTCCAAAAAACATATATATCTGTTACAGCGCTCCGGGCAGCGCTCCGGTTCGCGTACTTGACGCGTAACGGAACTTCGCGAAGCGAAGCTGATTGGCTCTCCGGTGTCTGTCAACATTCTAAACAGTCCGGAGCGGCCGCCATCTTGTCTCTCGGTAGGATCGAGAGACAAGAGGAGGCCAAAGTGAAGGGGCAAATGACCATAAGGGGGCATAGTAGATCCTCCCTGACCCCCTAGGTTTGATGTGGAGGCTTTAAAAGGGCCCCGCGATTTTTTTCGTGGGGTGTGCCCGGTACGCGTAACGGAAAGCGGACTGGGGAGCGTACTACAAGGAAACAAGAATGATTGACTTTTAACTTATTGTATGTTTATAGACTTTTTTTTTTTTTCTGCTGAGTGACGTCTCGGCCTATCTCCACGGGATGCAGTCCCTACCATCTCGGCGTTTAAGCCCAGGGGGACCGGTAGTGTGGGAGAGATAACGTCTGTTAACGTTCGATTCGAAGGAAATCAGGAAGTGTTGATAAACATTGTCTGCGCCATCTTGCCTTTTTTCAAATGCCACACTTTTGTTGTGCACGGCAGCCATTTTAGATGCCTTGACCAGACCCACTCTCTGCACGCTGTCGATCCTTAGCATGGCTCCCCACCCTCGCAAGCATCTCCCCCAGGCACTGGTCACCCCCGCTCTCTGTCTTATGCATGGGCAATAAACCTCCCCCCATCTGCGCTGCTCTTCCTTGAGAATCACACCCTGTGCCCGCCCGACACCTCCCTTTCGCCCTATTCACTACCGCACCCTCTGACACTCCTCTTCCTCTGTGTCCGATTGTCCAGGCCGGTCCCAGGCTATCACCTAGCCCTGCAGATGTAGTTTATGGCCCCAGCTGTAAAGAATCACCCCTCTTCAAAGGAGTTACAGTAGATCAAGGCCCCCACCCGATGAGATCCGTCACACCACACGCGTTCCTACTATCTGAAAACCATCCTGTATTGTGATTGGGGAGGGGACCGAGCCTGAAGCGGAAGATTCCAGGGATGCCTCTTTGTACATCAAAGTTTTTACAATTATGTGTCACATTAAAAATATATAGCACTCCAACAAAGTAGTAGGATTATAAAACTTTAATAACTTATAAATATATACAACGCAACAAAAACAGTAAATACATTTAAACATTTTTTTGAAAAAAGAAGCAACAATGGTCAGTAGCTGTGTTTTGTGCTGAGTTCTGGACGGCACCCAGGTGATGTTACCTGGGTGCCGCACTGGTTTTTGGTATCCTACAATGCAGCTCCGAAAAACGGCGTGGGGCATCCCGGGGGGTGCGGGGGGAGGCCTCGTCAGTAGCGGTCTGTTGTGCGAATAGTCCCAAGGCAGCAGAACGCGCTGAGATGTGGATGGCACCCAGGTGATGTCCAGTAAGTTGCCGCACTGGTTTTGGTATCCTACAATGCTGCTCCGTAGCAGCATTGTAGGATGGCCACACCAGTGCGGCAACTTGCTGGACACCACCTCGGTGCCATCCAGATCTCGGCGCGTTGTGCTGCCTTCGGACTATTCGCCACAAGTGCGCACGCAACTCAGCTGCATAGCAAGTGAAACACCAAGGGGCGCCCCACTGCAGCCGAGGAACCTCCATCTTGGGGGCGACGCACAGCATCACATTGCTTTCCAATGCAGTCAGATCCTCAAACAGCCCCCACTGACTGACGCGAACTCACAGGCCAATGGGGCGCCCCACGCCGACTTTCGGCGCAGCATTGTAGGATGGCCACACCAGTACGGCAACTTGCTGGACACCACCTCGGTGCCATCCGGATCTTGGCGCGTTGTGCTGCCTTCGGCCTATTCGCACATCGGTCCGCTACTGACGCCGGCTCACGTGCCAACGGATTTTCTACGCTTTTTATAGCCCTATGCCGCATAACAGGTCATGTGACTTGTTTATAAAACTTTTCATTGGTTCATTTTACTTTTGGTTTCCTAATGATGGAAGGCTTGATCATATGACCTAAAAATAACACTTTTCATTGGATTAAAACATTTTTTTTTCCCAAACGATGAAAGCCCCACCTTGTTTCTGGATGTTTCAGACTGAAGCTGGCGTCAGCATGAGAGCACCACCATCTCGTAGCTCCGTCGTGGCCATTCCACGAGCAATCATGGCAGCCGCTCCCCACCAGAAGCCTGCGGGAGTCGGGGGCCCCCAAGACTTTTGTAGAATCTTCAAGGCTGAGGGGACGCTTTCGAGAATGGAGCCCAAGACCTAGCAGACAAGCGTCCGAGTTCCAAGGTGTCCCAGGGCCATTTCAGTGGACCACGCCCAAATCTGAAGAGCCGGCCGCCATTTTGAGAGTCCTGTGGCAGCCGCCTATCGCTGCACCGCAAGAGCGGGAGCAACTCAACTACATGGTGTGCGAGACGCTGTAGTCGCAAGAGCGGGCGGTAAACAGCTGAATAGCGGAAGAGGCACAGTGTAGCAAAAGCGGGCGGAATGGCAACTGAAACGGTAAAGGGGTGCCCCACTACAGCGTGTCTTTAGGTCAAACGGATTGTGGGACAAGGTCAAGAATGGAAGAGTCACCAAAAGGCAAAAAGTTCCGCTTGCCCCGGGAGCCGGCCACCTATGTCGGGGGCGATCTCAGGCCACACCAGGGCAACACGACTTGGGGAGGGGGCCGGAGCCAAGCGCCCCCTCCGAGTCCGCGCCATCACACCGTCCCTCGGGGGCCTCCGTCAAGCGGTTCAGGGAGGCACCGCATCACATTGTTTTCAAATACAGTCACGTCCTCAAACAGCCCCCACTTACATTGAGAATAGTGAAGCTGTAGCAGGTGCAAATAAGCTTCAGACAGTCTAACAAGCACTCCTCAAAACTTTGAACTATCAGAGTGCATGAGTTTCATGCTCGATCGATTGAGCTAGCCGGATCGGGCAACAAAAAGTATAAAATAGTTATGTAAATAGTTATTTAATAAAATGTTTTACCCTGTTACTTTGCTGGTGTGTTGTTTATATTTGTAATATTTGCATAGAGTTTATCGTTATTTTGGGCGGGGTGGGTGGCGGAGCCGAGCTGTCTTGCAGCCATCATGGTGTGGAGCTCAGTTCATCTCACTAGTTTCGTATTTCTCATGAGGGGTTGTTCCTAATGTTTCTATTTTAGCGAGGTCAAAAAGAGATCCCATTAGTGGCCTACTGATTTTTCTCGATTCCTTTTGTTTTTTTACACGATTTTTCACTATCTGCAAAGACTAAACAGAGTATTGTGACTCTGTGCTTGTTTGTAAATAGAGAATGAACCAAAGAGAACCAATTCTAAAACAGTAAATGCTTGGATAACAATCAATCAAATGGAGAGAGAAGCAGGCACGACGGATTACAACGGGGGCAAAGGCCTGCGTTAACTACCCTTCACTATCTGCAAAGAGAGAGTACTCCTAATAGAAATGAGGGGGGGGCAGCATTCAAAGCAGATCAGTGTGCATAAACACGAAAATGTTTTTACTTACTACGTACTTGACATTCGACAGCTTATGATATTTGCTATTAAAAAAACATTGAAATTCACTGAAAAAACCATAGGTTAGAGACCATATATAGTTAGGAATTAGCATTTACAAAACCTTGAAAATTCACTGAAAAAACCATAGGTTATAGACCATATATAGTTAGGGATTAGCATTTACAAAACCTTATTTTACTCGCACAAAACCATTGAAATTCGCATATATAGTTAGTTGCGCTAACTATATATCGCGCACCCGCAATCCACTGCTGATGATGTCACATATTACATCATTGATGACATGGTCAGTGACATCACTGATGACATCACTGATGACATCTCAAATGACATCACTGATGACATCACTGATGACATCACTGATGACATCACTGATGACATCATCCAGTGACTGTGTGTTTCTGTAAAGTTTAAATATGTTTGATATATTGAAGAATGAGTGGATGTATAAGTGTCTGGATGAAGGACTGACTGTATGAGTGAGTGAATAAATGTGTCGTACTAAATGCATGGGTTAGTGACTAAACTGTCTGAATGTGTGCATCAGTATGTCTGTTGTGATGTAAACTGCTGCATGTGTTGATCATTAGCTATACGAGAGGCTATATGTGTTATTGATTGGTTGCCCAAGTATTTGTATGGGAGATTGAGTTTGTGTGGGGGTGGCTGGGAGGTGTGTGACTCTGTGCATAGATGTGTGAGCAGTTGATTCACTAGGTGTATGAGTTCAAGAGTGCATGTGGAAAAAGCTACATGGGCGGTTGACTGTGTGCATGAGTGTATTGATGAGTGAATGGATATCTCAATGCTACATGTCATAGTAAGTACATATGTAAAACACAGTACATGTGAGAGTTGGCATATATGAATAACTGTGCATGAGAGCCACTGAATGTGTGAGTGGCTGTATGGATCATTGTGAACGTGTATCAGGGATTGTATAAGAGAGTAAATATGTGTTAGTATATATTTGAATAAGTAAGGTGTGTATAACTGTATAGTTGAGGAAATGGAGGTGAGATTGTTTCTTTGCATGACTGACTAGGTGTGTGAGTAACTCCATGGATGAGTGACAGTATGTGAGTGTCTGTATACACTGAGTGTATCTAAGGTTATATTAGAGTCTGAAGAGGTTCATCGTATTAGCACAAGAATGATGTCAAATGAGATGTCATCAGTGATGTCATCAGTGATGTCATTTGAGATGTTATCAGTGATGTCATCAGTGATGTCACTGACCATGTCATGAATGATGTAATATGTGACATCATCAGCAGTGGATTGCGGGTGCGCGATATATAGTTAGCGCAACTAACTATATATGCGAATTTCAATGGTTTTGTGCGAGTAAAATAAGGTTTTGTAAATGCTAATCCCTAACTATATATGGTCTATAACCTATGGTTTTTTCAGTGAATTTTCAAGGTTTTGTAAATGCTAATTCCTAACTATATATGGTCTCTAACCTATGGTTTTTTCAGTGAATATATATATATGCCACACGATCACCTTCATACAAGGAAACCCAGGGACAC
Source organism: Lissotriton helveticus (assembly GCF_964261635.1). NCBI lineage: Eukaryota > Metazoa > Chordata > Amphibia > Caudata > Salamandridae > Lissotriton > Lissotriton helveticus. The sequence goes on along the minus strand of NC_136059.1, from coordinate 128,780,598 downwards.
ATCGGGGTACAGATGGGAAGCCTTCAATCACCAAAAACAACCAGCATGATGCATTTCGGCCATTACGCCTTATTCGGATGCTGAAATGTTCACAGGTATCTCCTCCTCCCTCCTTTGTAATTGCCAGGGCACTCCCATTGGTTGGCGCTCAGCCTATCCAGCCACCTGGGAAAGCTGCAGTGTTGTAGACAACTACAGCTCCCAGCACGCAGAGGAAACTGTCCATTTGGCAGCTGGTTCCAAAACTTTTCACAAAGGGCCGAGTTAATGCCACGCAAAGGAAGGGCGGTGTAGCGGCTAGTGACCCCGTTTCCAATATCGGTGTACAAGGCTCCCTTATGTCGCCAACGTCCAAAGCCCCAAAAGAATGGAACACGGCTGGGCCGTGATGTGGGAGCAAATCAACCCGCCCCCCTGTACAGTTACAGGCTGCCACTGACAGTGGCCACTTGCTCGGCCCGTTCCTGAGGCGGTCCTGGGATTATATCAATATTGTGATGAGGAACCAAGTTGCCAACAAAGATCCAGGACACTTGCTTGGACCGGTCCCTGTATGGCGCTGCTGGCAAGCGTGAAAATATTCTACACAATCACCTTCATACAAGGAAACCCAGGGACACAGCGGGGTACCGATGGGAAGCCTTTAATCACCAAAAACAACCAGCATGATGCATTTCGCCCATTACGCCTTCTTCGGATGCTGAAATGTTAACAGGTATCTCCTCCTCCCTCCTTTGTAATTGCCAGGGCACTCCCATTGGTCGGAGCTCAGTCTATCCAGCCTCCTGGGAAAGCTGCAGTGTGGTAGACAACTACAACTCCCATCATGCACAGGAAACTGTCCTTTTGGCAGCTGGATCCAAACCTTTTCACAAAGCGCCGAGTTTATGCCATGCAAAGCAGGGGCCATGTAGCAGCTGGTGACCCCGTTTCCAATATCGGTGTACAAGGCTCTCTTGTGTCCCCAATGTCCAAAGCCCCAAAAGAATGGAATACGGCTTTGCCATGACGCGGGAGTAAATCAACCGGCCTCCCTGTACAGTTACAGGCTGCCACTGACAGTGGCCACTTGCTCGGCCCGTTCTTGAGGCAGTCCTGGGATTATATCACTACCGTGAGTCACTGAAAAATACATAGGTTTCACACATGTTATAGTTAGCTGGACATTTCACTCATACAAAACCATTGAAATTCCCCTGTTATAGTTAGTTCAGCTAACTATGACTCGCGTGCCCGCAATGCACTGCTGATGACGTCACCATTGGCATAACTGATGACATCTCAAATGACATCACTGATGACATCACTGATGACATCATCCAGTGAATGTGTGTTTTTCTGAACAATAAATATTTTTTCATATATGTATATCTAGAGGTCGATGGAAGAATAAATGGGTAAATAAGTGTGTAAATTGAAGTTTTTTTGTAAAATTGATTGTATAACTGACGTATCTTAGTGAATACGTGTATTAGCGAGTAATGTTTAAATATGTAAATATCTGTATCAGTGTCTGAGTTTGTGTATAAGTGGCTGCATGGGTTGGTGAGTAGCTACATGAGTGTCTATATGGGTAAATAAGTATGTGTTTCTATAAGTGATTGTTTAAGACAGTAGGTATGTGAATGTTTCTGTAGAAGTAAGTGTAGTGGTGTGTGTATAGCTGTATATGCAAGTAAATGGATGTTTGCATGTGTGAATATGTGAGTGATTAACTCTGTTATAATTTGGCAGAAATTGGGTTAGCATTAGCAGAAGCCATCCTGTATTTAAAGGCTTTCCTGCACGTTTTGTGGAATCCATTCCGTATTTCTGGCAGACATCTTGTTTGCCATGTGTACCACGTGCGTGCCATGTGCTCTGTCCTACCTTGCTGTTGTCTGCTCTTGAAATCTGCCTAGAGACAGGTTATATTTAGCCTCTTCTGCTTAGCACATGCTCAGTTGAGCTTGCAGCTGTAATTGAAGCTGTCCCTAGTCTGTAAATGTCAGAATGTGTTCACCAGAATTAGCAACTGTTAGCTCCTCCCACTTGTTGAATGTGCATTTTCTGTATGACCTTATATGTACCTGAAACCTTCGCTTGTACTTGTACCGCCTTCTTTTGAGCCCCTGTGTGGGTATAAAAGGACCAAGCTCCTTCCATTCAGTGTGCTACTTCATACATTGCCAAAGGGTGTTGTGTGAATGTAGTTTCACCTCATGAGGTTTAATACATTTTGTATTTTCTATTCCAGTTTATGTGCCAACTTCTTCCTATTGGTCTGAGGACTTGTGCAGAGAAGGGCGAACTTCTTCCACTGGTAGGCCTTGCTGAGACTCTCCACCACAACTCTATGGATGAGTATCAGTGTGTAACAGGATGTATAGGTGTATGAATACATATGATGAGTGAGTATATGTATGAGTGACTATATGTAACTGTTGGTGAATGAGGGGATTTGTATGTAGATGTTGGAATTACTGAATAGGTTTTTGTAACTGGTATTGGTATCTCCATTTTTTTGAAAATGTATGTTTCTATTTTTGAATGTGTGTATCAAAGGTTATATTAGGGTGAGAGTAGATCTGCTACTCTTTCACAAGGATGATATCATCAGTGATGTCATCAGTGATGTCATTTGAGATGTCATCAGCGATGTCATGAGTGATGCTACTGACCATGTCATGAGTGATGTAATATGTGATGTCATCAGCAGTGCATTGCGGGCGCGAGAGTTATAGATAGCTGAACTAACTATAACGGGGGAATTTCAATGGTTTTGTATGAGTGAAATGTCCAGCTAACGATAACATATGTGAAACCTGTGTTTTTTTCAGTGAATTTCTAAGGTTTTGTAAATGCCAGTTTTTAAAAGTATTAATTATTTTTTTTATATTCATTTCCTACATGTTTTATATTAATTATTTTTAGTTATTTTATTTTTTAAATTTCATTACATATTTTTAATGTAAAATAATAAAAAAACAAAATTAAAAAATATTTTTTTATTTGTATTTTTTTCAATTTATTAAAATTAATTTCCATATATTTTTTTGTCATTTTTTTGGTGCGTAAAGGTATGGTATGCGTACCGACTTTGCACTATCCTTTGCATCTGTAATTGTACTGTGCGCTTACGCGTGCATACAAATACGTTTTGACGTTGGGCGTTGCATCAGCGCTTTCGCGTCAAGTCAGGTACGTTTGTACGGCGCCCCGTACGTGTACCCCGCGACAATTTCTAAATGTTTAAAAAGATACATTTATGTATTTCATGTAAATATTAAGGGAAGACATTATCTGTGATAATCATGAAAATAGTATTCATTGAGTTTTAATAAGCGTATATTACTTTTAAAAGCAATTACGCAAATCGAGGCGTACGTCGTACGTACGCGCAGCGTAAGCGCACCCTATGCGCACGCCATGTGACCTCAAAACATGAGATTTGATTGGTTCATAACACTTCCTATTCCAACTGTTGAAAGACCCCACCCATTTTAATCATTCTTTGACTTTCACTGAAGAACTATCTCTTTTCTGGAGCTCCTGTGTTTTAGAAGAGAACTTTAATATGCTGCACATCAGGAAGAAGATACTTCTGAACAATCTTCAGAAGCGGAATTTCTGGCTGAGGAACCCCAGTCAAAAAGGAAGGAGGCTTTGATTTGGAAATGGTGAAAAGAAGGTGAATGCTGCAAAGGTCACCTGCAAGGTGTGTGGGACCACACTATCTAGAGGAGATCCAAACAAAAAATATTTATTTGGAACAACCATTATGGTTCGACACGTGAAGACCCTTCATCCTAGCAATTATGCGAGAGCTTCATGTGATAGGCGTGGGACAACACTCCACCAGCTGTTTCCAGCACTTCAACAGCACCATCAACAGAACTAACTTCACTGCTCAAAAAAAGAGCTACATTAGTATAATAGTGTGTAAAATGTTTTTGAATGAATAAGTAGTGCATAAATGAATGAAAGAATACATTAGTAGTGTATGGTGAATGTGAAAGTACAGAACTATAAGGAAGTGCTACAGCATAAGTCTATAAGATGTTTACTTACAGTGTACTGTATTACTTCCGAAGCAATTCAATGTAACATATGTACATAAATATGTTACAAGTCTATGCTTCCCTTTGCACTGCTGGTGAAACTGCCTGTGTGAATTTGTAAGTGTTAAGGGCAGATTTACAACCCCCTTGCGATTCTTTTACGCTGCCGTTACGTCGCTTTAGCGGCGGCACAAAAGATGCGCCATGTGCGGGGTATTTACAACGTGACGCAGTTGCGTCACTTTGTAAAGCCCTGCGCCAGAAGGAGACGTTCTGAATAGTGCATAGAGGTTTGAAGCAGTGCATGTCCTAAGGCCTAATTTCCTGCATCAGTACTTGAGTACTGAATGAATGATTACAGTTCTGCAAGGAAAGTGCATGACTGAATTTATAACTGCTTCAGTTTTACCACAGTGAATGGATAAGCACATACTGCTGAAATGCTCACTACAATACTGAAACAGCAGTGACAGAGTGTTTGGTGGAAGTGTAAAGACACAGACTGGGGAATTGAAGGTATAAAAGACAAATGTGCAGGTGGATAGAAGACTCCATGCATAGTGTATAGGGGTTTGAAGCAGTCCATGCCCTAAGGCCTACTTTGCTGTATGAGTTCTTGGGTACTGAATGAATGATTACAATTCTGTAAGGGGAGTGCCTGCCTGAATTTATAAGTGCTTGAGTGTTAGTCCAGTGAATGGATTAGCACAGACTGCTAAATGAGTCAATACAGCAGAGCAAGAACAGTCGCAGAGTGTTTGGTGGAAGTATAAGGATACAGAGAGGACAATTGAAGATGTGAAACCCAAGTGTGCAGGTGGATAGAAGAATGCATATATACTGGATAGGGGTTAGAAGCAGTTCACGTCCTAAGGCCTACTTCACTGCATCAGTACTTGGGTACTGACTAAATGATTACAGTTCTTTAAGGGGAGTGCCTGACTGAATTTATAAATGGTTGAGTGTTACTGCAGTGAATGGATTAGCACAGACTGCTAAATGGGTCACTACAGTAGTGCACAAACAGTCACAGAGTGTTTGATTGAAGTTTAAGGATACATAGTGGAGAATTGAAGATGTCAAATACAAGTGTGCAGGTGGGTAGAAGAATGCATATATACTGGATAGGGGTTTGAGGCAGTTCATGTCCTAAGGCCTACTTCGCTGCATCAGTACTTGGGTACTGACTAAATGATTACAGTTCTGTAAGGAGAGTGCATGACTGAATTTATAAGTGGTTGAGTGTTACTGCAGTGAATGGATTAGCACAGACTGCTAAATGGGGCACTACAGTAGTACAAGAACAGTCACAGAGTGTTTGGTTGTAGTATGAGGATACAGAGTGGAGAATTGAAGATGTCAAACACAAGTGTGCAGGTTGATAGAAGAATGCATACATACTGGATAGGGGTTTGAAGCAGTTCATGACCTAAAGCTTAATTTCCTGCATCAGTACTTGAGTACTGACTGAATGATTACAGTTCTGCAATGAGAGTGCATGACTGAATTTATAACTGCTTCAGTTTTAGCACAGTGAATGGATATGCACTTACTACAGAATGGCTCACTACAATAGTGAAACAGCAATGACAGAGTATTGGGTGGAATTGTAAAGATACAGACTGGGGAATTGAAGGTATACAAGACAAGTTTGCAGGTGGATAGAAGACTCCATGCATTGTGTTTAGGGGTTTAAAGCAGTCCATGGCCTAAGGCCTACTTTGCCTCATGAATTGAATATTCACCAAAGCACTATCTACACTTAAGCCTTGAGATTTATGAATGGTCACTCAATACACCAAAGAAACAGGAACATACAACATGCGAACATACAAAACTTTTACAAGCAAAAATCGAGCTGAACAACAACTAAATTGTTGTACTTCTTCAATTTTATCAAATTTGATTTTCAAAAATTCAATACCATCTCTATTTAGGTAATTAACGAAATCAACAACTTTACCCATTGCTCCATTTACTAAACCTTTTTCCACATCCAAATTACATCGTAAAACTACCTGACAATTTACACATGCATATAGATTCTATTCTAAAGCAGTTTTAGATATGGATTTCTCTAAGGAATTCAATTTCCTCTTCAACTTTTCTGTCAAAATAATAGTGATTCTTTCATGCTCTATTTTATCAATTGCTTCCAATTTTATAATTTCTTAATTTTCCAACTTTAAAATGTCTTCATTGAATATAGAACATTCACGCATTGTTGGCATTAGGCAGATTACAAATTTGTTTTCTGCAATTCTCATATATATTTTCTCAGGAACAATATTTTCATTTGGAAACAAATTGGAAAGTAATCGTCTCTGTAAAGCTTGTTTGCCATGTTCAGTCACTTTTCCAATTCTTATATCTTGAAGAATAGTTCCATAATGAGCATCATTTGCCTGTTGCATATTTGTAATACGTTCCTTATATTCAAAATATGACCAAATGTTAATATTTCCAATGCTACCCAAAGACTTTCTGGTATCTTCATGCGCAAGTGTTTTAAATACTGGTTGTCCTTTTACAGGAGTAATTTGTAGTAGATCTCCAAAAACTATGAAGTGTTTTCCTCCAAATAGCATGTTGTTCTCTGTTTTAAGAATTTGCTGCATTCTTAAATGCACAAAGGCAAGCACTAAATTTGATACCATGCTTACCTCATCAATAATGAGAAGTTTCATTTTTTTCAAGACTCTTCAAACTTCACAACAAGCTTCTTCAGATAGCTTGTGGTATTCCAATTTGTTTTCATGCTTTACTGGTAGCATTAGTAAACGATGTAAAGTAATTCCTTTAATATTGTGTGCTGCCAACCCAGTTGGAACAGTGACAATACATGACAAATGCGACTCAGTTGTTTTCTATAGATAAGTTGTAATTACTTTAATTAAAAAACGTTTTCCTGTTCCAGCTTGTTCACTCACGTACATTCGGATAGGTTGAAATGACGAGCAAGAGCACTCTGTCTTTTCATGAAGTAATCCATGGCCAATCTGTTGTCTCACTTGGTCATATATTTGTTTTTGCTCAACATTTAGTTGTTTTTCCAAATTTCCTAAGTTTGTTACATCTTCTAGAGATTGATACATTGTTGTTTCCACCTCATCCATGGCAGTTGCTGCTTCATTTTGAACGACTGGTTCTCCTAGTGGATCCTGACTCAACGGAGCAGAAGTTTGACTATCGTGAGAACTGTCTCTAGCAATCCCAGCTGCAATTATAGCTTCTTGCTCAATTTCGTCGTTCAACATTTCCACATAATTAGCAAAAACAGCACATTCTATAGTATCTTTAGTTGCGTTGAACGAATCTTCGTAGCTCTGAAAATCTCCAAGTAATTCCAATTCTGAACGCCACAGCTTGAAGAGTTGCAAAAGAGCTAAATAGTAAAATGTCCTTTTGTCAGAAGTTTTGCAAATCAGTTTATGGTGTTTAATCAAATGTCCTTTTCTTTGTTTCACCAAACATCCTTCAGAACCAATCACAGCGTATATACCATTATTGATGTTTTCTGTAATATTCCGTTTAAAAGTATACTTTTGCAGCACTTCATAGAGACAAATGTTCTCAAGATATTGAATTCTATTTGGATAATATGTATCCAACATTTTTGTTTTCACAATATCTGTACTTTCTGGCTCTTTTTCAGCTAAATATTCAATTTCTTGTACAGATTTAAGTACTCAATTTCGTGTTGCAGCAAGACCTAGACTCACCCAAATGATTCTTCAAGATTTGGAGTACGGACTTGCAGATCTGAGCATTCATACGCTCCAATTTCTCGATGAGATAACATCTTCAAACTGTAACTGTATAATTTCTTACTTAGACTCTTCTCGTGGGAAATCTCTTCCCACATTTTCTTCAATTCCATCTTTTCTGATTTCGTTATGTAGGATGTTACATATCGAGCAACAGCAATGGAATTGTCCGCAACGTTTTGGAGATCCATGTCAGCATTCCACATGGACAAAATAACTGGGTTGTAGTCATTCATGTATTTTGACTCTTCATTTCTTCTTAAGTTGTAGGTATTTTTTGGAGACTTTCATGTGATAGTATGTCGCAAAGATGACATAAAACTGTTCACTCTTCTTTTCGATATTACAGGACGTGGAAATCCAAAACGACATTTGGTGTAGAATTTGTCCTTAGATGTGTACTTTCGATGACAGTATTTTCCACAACGATGGCTTTGGAATCGTAAGACTTGTTGTCTTAAGTCCTTTTATTCTGTGCTTTTGGGTATAGCGCATGTAGCATATTCTTCAATAAAAGACAACACAGTATCATCCGATACTCTTTCTCCAAAAGAAATCCACAACCTCTCCAAGAGGAAGATTTTTTTATTGGTGATAAAAGACATCATAGCTTCAAATCTATGATTGAAATATCTGCATACATTAACTGGATCCAAAGAACACAATTCTCCAGGTGTCTTGTATTGAATATTTACTATATTTGGATTTGCCTTTCGAAGAAATTGAAGTAAATCATCCCAAGCATATTCAGCACAGTTTAGAGTAAGGACCCATGTAGGAGTTCCTAATTTCCTTAGCATACATTTAAATACTCCATGACGACGCTACCAGTACTCATTAGTACCATGCTGACATGCCTTGAGATTAATCAGCTGAGATTCCAAAACATTGTCTTTCTGCTGTACTTTATCCATAAACTCCTTTGCTGAACCATTTTGCAGATGTACACCTGCTTTCAATATATGGTTGACTGCATAAGAAAGTCCAGTAAAGCCAGTCTCAAACAAAAGATGAAACAAATACGGAATACATTGTCAAAATCATGGATCTTCTGCATACAATCATGATGTCCGGAATTCAGATGCAGGAATCTGCACAGGTCATTCATCATATTGTCCTCCTTTTCCTGTTGGAAACAACGAGCTTCCAAGCTTTCTTCCCATACACTATTGGGACTTCCCTTTGCTACTTTCATTTGGAATAACTCAATAGTATTCCTCATCACTTCTTTTGAATGAAGTGGATGAACACTGTAATGTTCATAGATTTCTTCAGTTCTGGACACGTCCACTTTTTTAATTTGTCCAGTTGATGAGCCACTATCTTCTTCTACAGTTATTTCTTCTTCTTGCACATACACGTTTTTTTATAGTACTGATTATTTTTTACCAGATACAACGTTGCCTTTTTCACTTTCCTAACATCCACTAATTCTTGCCAAATTGTCTTACTCTTAGTAGGAACGCCATTAACAAGAATCACTAGAGGTTCATCTTCTACATTTTCTACACCAATTGTTTCAATATTTTTCTAGATAAGTACACACTGCTGAATGGCTCACTACAGTACTGAAACAACAGTGGCAGAGTGTTTGGTGAAAGTGTAAGGATACAGACTGGGGAATTGAAGGTATAAAAGACAAGTTTGCAGGTGGATAGAATACTAGAAGCATAGCGCATAGAAATTTCAAACAGTGCATGCCCTAAGGGTACTTTACTTCATGAGTACTTGGGTACAGACTCAATGATTATAGTTCTGCAAGGAGAGCGCCTGACTGAATTTATAAGTGCTTCAGTTTTAGCACAGTGAATGGATAAGCACATACTGCTGAATGGCACACTACAATACTGAAACAGCAGTGACAGAGTGTTTGGTGGAAGTGTAAGGATACATACTAGGGAATTGAAAGTATGAAAGACAAGTTTGCAGGTGGATAGAAGAATGCATGCATAGTGCATAGGGATTTCAAGCTGTCCATGCCCTAAGGCCTACTTTGCCGCATGAATACTTGGGCACTGACTCAATGATTACAGTTCTGTAAGGAGAGTGCCTGAGTGAATTTATAAGTGCTTCAGTTTTAGCACAGTGAATGGATATGAACATAATGCTGAATGTCTCACTACAATAGTGAAACAGCGGTGACACATTGTTTGGTGGAAGTGTAAAGATACAGACTAGGGAATTGAAGGTATAAATAACAAGTGTGTAAGTAGATACAAGAGTGCATGCATAGTGCATAGGGGTTTGAACTGTAAGGCATACTATATATATAACTATTGCATTTTACTATACAACTCATTTTGCAAATACATAAGCAATTTGCTGCACTATTTGCACCAATATTACATCAGAAAAGTGACAGAATACAACCACAGAGAGGCACAAGGACCTTGTAAATCTGCCCCAGGGTGTTTGAAGCAGTGTATGTATACTCACTGGGGAATTGTAAATTTGAAACACAAGTCTGAATCCAGACAAGCAACACTACAAATTACTCTTGAAGGTCTTATATGACCGCACACATTCCAGAAATATAAGTACTGCATTTTACTGTACAACCATGAGTCATTTTGCAAATACCAAACCAATAACTAGTTTCTAATTCTATCAAAATTGAAAAAAGGATAGATTTTTAGGCAGTTATGAGTCTGCAAACATAAAACATACAAAAATACTTCTCTCAGAATAATTCCTAAATGCACACAGACGCACGGTGTGATTCTAGAAAACAAATATTAGACCTTGCATTTTATCAAAACACATTTACTAGTCTAGAAATGGTAAAGTGACTAAACACATTATATATATATATGACTGCTGCATTTTACTATACAATCCTGATTCATTTTGCAAATACATAAGCAATTTACTGCATTATTGGCGCCAACGTTACATCAAAAAAGTGACACAGTAGAACAACAAAGAGGCACAAGGGGCTTGTAATTCTGCCCCAGAGTTTATGCAGCAGTGTATATATGCTGACTGGGAAATTGTAGATTTGAAACACAAGTCTGATTCTAGAGAAGCAACACTCTTAATTACTCTTGGAGAGCTAATATGACTCCACACATTCCAGAAATATAAATACTGCATGTAACTGTACAACCATGAGTCATTTTGCAAATTCAAAACCAATAACTAGTTTCTAATTGTATCAAAACTTGAAAAAAGGATACATTTTTAAACAGTTATGTGTCTGCAAACACAAAACATACAAAAAATGTTCTCTCAAAATTATTCCTAAATGCACACAGATTCAGAGTGTGATTCTAGACAAAAAATATTAGACCTTGCATTTTACCAAAACTCATTTACTAATATTGAAACTGTAAAGTGACTGCACACATTCCATGTATATGACTACTACACTTTAGTGCTCATCCCTGACTCATTTTGCAAATACATAAGCAATATGCTCCATTATTTGTGCCAACATTGCATCAAAAAAGTGACGCAATGGCAGCACAAAGACACGCAAGAGTCTTGTAAATCTGCCCCAAAGAGTTTGCAGTAGTGTATGTATACTGACTGGAAAATTGTAGATTTGAAACACAAGTCTAATTCTAAACAAGCAACACTATTAACTACTCTACAACTGGAAAACTGACTGCACACATTCAATTCAATTTTTACTACTGCACTTTACTGCACAAAGCTGACTCACCAAACACATTAACTTACCAAATGTTTTCATCACAATGGTTATCCAAATGCAGACATAATCGGAATGTGATTCTACACAACTAAACTACTCCTTTCACTTCAGCAGAATAAACACATTACTCTTATTAAAAACAAAATGCACCACTAAGCATGGGCATAAAATCTGCTCCGATCGCGGATTTTTCGGATTTTCGGCAAATTCGCAATCCGCGAACGCTCGCGAATTTGTCGAAAATCCGTGAATCCGCTCGCGGCAGATTTTTTGCTTGGTTGCGGCGCGCGGCGTGGTGCACGGCGTTCACTTTCCGTCATTTAGCGTTTGCCGAGTTGTTTTTCTTTGCGAGTGACGCGCCATTTTAGATCTTGCTGCGTGTTCCCGCGGGAGTTTGGCGCCCGCGAATACGTAATCGCGGCTTGCCACCTTGCACAGCACACCTCGCGAGAGTTCGCAATTGCGAACACGTAGTTGCGGCGGAAAGGAACAATCTCGCACTTGCGAAATAGAGATTTTGCAATTTCGCACAAGAAAATCACCAGCAAACAGGATAAACCTTCAGAAAATTATGATTTTTATCAGAATCACTCCTCAGGTTGACATTTGCATGGCCTTTTTTTTTGCAAGGAGTCCATTTGGGGGGGGTGGGGGGAGGAAGGAAGTGCCCCACAGTCTTCAACTTCCTGTTCCTGTCCAGCAGGCTCCTCCCAGTGCTTTGTCCATCTCCTGGTCACTTTCATTTGGATCTGGAGCTGGAAGGATTACTTTTTGTGGGTGCTGCTGGATATTTGGATTTGAGGCCTTTTTGACTGTCTTTGGATCACTTTTGGATTAGAAATCAACTTTCACAAGTAAGTTTGTTTGGGGCATTACAGTTGCTGCAAGTAAAATTTTGGAACTTTTTCAGAACATTAAATAAATTATATTGTGGGTAGCCACAGTATCCAGTAGGACCAGGGTTGGTTAGGGGTGCATGATACAACTGTTTTGTTGAATTTAAACACCATTGAGGCCATGGATGGGCTGGGATTGTGCTGATTTTTGTCCTTTTTTTGGGCCTGCTGGTGTGGCCCTTTGCCCAGGGGTGGTGAGTGTTGCATGGGCCTAGTCTTTCTGTGGGGTGTCTTCTTGAATTTAAACATAATTGAGGCCATGGATGGGCTGGGATTGTGCTTATTTTATTGTTTTTTGTCGTTTTTGGGGGCTGCTGGTGTGGCCTTTTGCCCAGGGGTGGTGGTGCATGGACTGAGTGTGCCTGTGGTGTGGTCTCACTCTCTTTAATGTAAACATCATGGATGGCATTGGATTGTGGTGATTTCTGGCTGTTTTTCTGTTTTTTGGGGGTGTACTGTTGATGTGGACTGGCCATGTGGGTGGTGGTGGTGGCCATCTTGAGTGCTGGCTGGTACAGGCAACATGTGCTTTGGGTGTAAGGGGCCATTTTGAGGAGAGGCAGTGTCTGAGGCCTGCACTTATTTTGCCTACTTTTCATCCATTATGCCCAGGGGTAGTGAGTGTTGCATGGGCCTAGTGTTTCTGAGGGGTGTCTTCTTGAATTTAAACACCATTGAGGCCATGGATGGGCTGGGATTGTGCTGATTTTATTGTTTTTTGTCGTTTTTTTGGGCCTGCTGGTGGGGCCCTTTGCCCAGGGGTGGTGAGTGTTGCATGGGCCTAGTCTTTCTGTGGGGTGTCTTCTTGAATGTAAACATAATTGAGGCCATGGATGGGCTGGGATTATGCTTATTTTATTGTTTTTTGTCGTTTTTGGGGGGCTGCTGGTGTGGCCTTTTGCCCAGGGGTGGTGGTGCATGGACTGAGTGTGCCTGTGGTGTGGTCTCACTCTCTTTAATGTAAACATCATGGATGGCATTGGATTGTGGTGATTTCTGGCTGTTTTTCTGTTTTTTGGGGGTGTACTGTTGATGTGGACTGGCCATGTGGGTGGTGGTGGTGGCCATCTTGAGTGCTGGCTGGTACAGGCAACATGTGCTTGGGGTGTAAGGGACCATTTTGAGGAGAGGCAGTGTCTGAGGCCTGCACTTATTTTGCCTACTTTTCATCCATTATGCCCAGGGGTAGTGAGTGTTGCATGGGCCTAGTGTTTCTGAGGGGTGTCTTCTTGAATTTAAACACCATTGAGGCCATGGATGGGCTGGGATTGTGCTGATTTTATTGTTTTTTGTCGTTTTTTTGGGCCTGCTGGTGTGGCCCTTTGCCCAGGGGTGGTGAGTGTTGCATGGGCCTAGTCTTTCTGTGGGGTGTCTTCTTGAATTTAAACATAATTGAGGCCATGGATGGCCTGGGATTGTGCTTATTTTATTGTTTTTTGTCGTTTTTGGGGGGCTGCTGGTGTGGCCTTTTGCCCAGGGGTGGTGGTGCATGGACTGAGTGTGCCTGTGGTGTGGTCTCACTCTCTTTAATGTAAACATCATGGATGGCATTGGATTGTGGTGATTTCTGGCTGTTTTTCTGTTTTTTGGGGGTGTACTGTTGATGTGGACTGGCCATGTGGGTGGTGGTGGTGGCCATCTTGAGTGCTGGCTGGTACAGGCAACATGTGCTTTGGGTGTAAGGGGCCATTTTGAGGAGAGGCAGTGTCTGAGGCCTGCACTTATTTTGCCTACTTTTCATCCATTATGCCCAGGGGTAGTGAGTGTTGCATGGGCCTAGTGTTTCTGAGGGGTGTCTTCTTGAATTTAAACACCATTGAGGCCATGGATGGGCTGGGATTGTGCTGATTTTATTGTTTTTTGTCGTTTTTTTGGGCCTGCTGGTGGGGCCCTTTGCCCAGGGGTGGTGAGTGTTGCATGGGCCTAGTCTTTCTGTGGGGTGTCTTCGTGAATGTAAACATAATTGAGGCCATGGATGGGCTGGGATTGTGCTTATTTTATTGTTTTTTGTCGTTTTTGGGGGGCTGCTGGTGTGGCCTTTTGCCCAGGGGTGGTGGTGCATGGACTGAGTGTGCCTGTGGTGTGGTCTGGTCTCACTCTCTTTAATGTAAACATCATGGATGGCATTGGATTGTGGTGATTTCTGGCTGTTTTTCTGGTTTTTGGGGGTGTACTGTTGATGTGGACTGGCCATGTGGGTGGTGGTGGTGGCCATCTTGAGTGCTGGCTGGTACAGGCAACATGTGCTTGGGGTGTAAGGGGCCATTTTGAAGAGAGGCAGTGTCTGAGGCATGCACTTATTTTGCCTACTTTTTATCCATTATGCCCAGGGGTAGTGAGTGTTGCATACTTGCATGTCCCTAGTCTTTCTGTGGGGTGTCTTCAATGTAAACATCATGGATGGCATGGGATTGTGCTCATTTTTCTGTGTTTTGTCCATTTTTTGGGGTGTATAACTGAACTGATGTTCCTCTGTCTTCCATTGCTTTTAGGTGCACAAGAAGACTCAAGAGAACCACCAGTGCCAGGAAGAAGTCCTGCAGCGGTGTGTGTGTGCAGCATAACGTCACGCGACGTCACGTCTGGACACAGAACCCTCTTTAACTCGTGCAACTGCTGCCTGCTGACCTGCTCTGAAGAAGATGGCCCCAAAAAAAGTAACCCGTAGCTCCTCTAGCAAGAAAGGTGCCAGTAAGGAGCAGAAGAAGCAAGTTACCAAGGACCCTGGTGTGCCGCCCGCCCCTTTTTTTGGGAGTAAAAAAAAAAGTATGCCTGCAGCAGCAGCGGGATCTGCTGGGGACCAAGCTGGCAGCAGCACCCCCGCTCCATTGGGCTCAGTGCCACCACCACCACCACTCCAACTTAAGTCCAAGCCCTTGAGTGCTGCAGAGGCAGCCAGTATAGTTCTTCAATCACCATCGACCAGTGATGTTGGCTCATCGCAAGAAAGCAGCAGCAATGTCCCTCAATCAACACAGGTTGTTGTAGCTCATCTGACGAGTGTTGAACAACCACAGCCGCAACAACAATCACATGTGCAAGTACAAGCCCAAGTACATGTGGAAGGAGAGGCAGCGCAAGGAGATGCGCAAGCAGAGGTGCATGGAGGGTCACAAGTGGCCACAATAGTTGTTCCTCCCGAAGTAGGGGCACATCAGGAAATCGACAATCAAGGCGAGGTATCATTTGAGGAAGCCACTCCTCCTGATGATCCTTCATTGTCTTCCACACCCCTAGCAAGGAAGAGATCAAGGGTTGTGTCTACATCTTCTTCAAGCACACCTCCTTCTGATGATACGGATCAAACTTGGGAACCAGCACCACAGCCGTCTGAGAGTGAGGCACACCATGATCCGACAAAGGTAGTTAAGCGTAAAAGGAAGCTCGTCCAAAGTCTCAGAGTTATGGAGTGTGATGAGGCTCAACAAGAAGTGGCGGATACTGCTGCTGATGAAGACTCTGCCAACGACGACCCAGTCATCATAAAGGTCACTGCAGCCCCAGCGGGCATGCAGCAAACAGACATTTTGACCCTAGCCCGAAGAGCTGCTGAGCGTGATGATGATGATGATGTTGTCGATGAGGAGGCAGTGGAAACACCACAATCATTGGAGTTAAGTAGTACACCAACTCGTCCCGCTTCCATATTTCTTTCTGGCAAGAAGAGACCTCCGTCAACCTCGACCTTAATTAGTGGTGGTGAAAGTGCAAAACGTACAAAAGTTGGGCAATCCAGATCCTCCACTTCATCTGGCATTAGCTTCATGACCACCACCACCAGTATCGCCGCCTCCTCCATGTCCCACAGACACTTCAAGTCCCCAGTTTGGGACTTCTTTACTGTTTGTCCAAAAAATCCAAAGTTTGCCATTTGTACCATTTGTAAGCAAGCAGTTAGTCGTGGTAAGCCAGGTACCAACTATGGTACCGGAGGCCAGAGAGGTCATCTTAGGAGACAGCACACTGTCAAATGGTTTGCGCACCTAGATGCGATCAAGAAAGGCCGAATTCAAGGAAACGTTGATGTTTCATCTGATGATGACGAGGAGGAAGAAGACGTGTCAAACACTTCCCTTACACCCAGTACCCCTGTCAGCAGCACACCCAATGTGAGGCACACTAAGAGTGTTGGAGCGACTGAGACACCAACGCACAAAAGTTCACCAGCGAGCAAAATTGGGTCAACGAAGTCATTATCAGCCCGTAAATGCTTGGTCCAGGGCAACATTAGAACAATGCTTACTTCAGACGTGCCATATGAACGCAACCACCCACTGACGCGTCTGTATAACACTAAGCTGGCTAAAATGCTAGCTGTGGACCTTCTCCCTTTTTCTTTTGTAGAAGCGGTAGGTTTTCTAGAATTAGTGGCAACGCTCTGCCCTAAATGGAAGGTTCCTAGCCGGTTCTATTTTGCCAGAGTTGCGGTTCCAGCACTACATGAAGATGTGCTGGAGGCGATTGGGGCAGCTTTGCAGAAGAGTGCTGTTCACACAATACATCTGACAACAGACATGTGGACCAGTGGCGCAGGCGCTGATTACATGTGCATCACTGCACACTGGGTCTCTTTTTCAGGTGTTAAAGCAAAGCTAAACGCAGGTGTTGACCCGGACCAAGTTTTTAAAGCTGCTCGGAAACATGCAACACTAGCCATGTTTGGCTTGGAGAAAAGTCACACAGCAGAAAACCTTTTGGAAGAGTTTAAC
This sequence comes from Lissotriton helveticus, assembly GCF_964261635.1. Taxonomy (NCBI): domain Eukaryota; kingdom Metazoa; phylum Chordata; class Amphibia; order Caudata; family Salamandridae; genus Lissotriton; species Lissotriton helveticus. The sequence continues at coordinate 128,763,531 of NC_136059.1, read as the reverse complement.
AAAAAGGTCTTGAAAATGCTATCCCCCCAAAAACGCATGATTGGTTATGTTTCCACGGATAATGGCGCCAATGTAGTTAAGGCCATGTGGAAGGGTGACTATTTTAGAGTGCCGTGTTTGGCGCACTGTATCAACCTGGTAGTTCAAAAATTCTTGAGTGATAAACACAGTCCAGCGTTCGAGGTAATGGCCACCTGCCGCAAAATGTGCAACCATTTCGGCCATTCTTTTAAGGCCCGGAAGCATCTGAGGAGACTGCTACTTGAACGTCAAATGCCAGTGAAAGCACTCATCCAGGAGGTGGCAACACGTTGGAACTCAACCTTCTACATGCTTGAGCGTCTGTATGAGCAGTATACGGTACTCGATCACTATTTCTTCACAGAGGGTACATCTCAGAAGGAGGACATGCGGTTGGGTGCGGCGCAATGGGACATAGTTAAAAGTCTGACAGACATGCTTCGTCCTTTTGAATTCTTCACGCGTGCAGTCAGCCAGGAGGACTGTAATTTGGGAAAAGCTATCCCATTGTTGTGCATGCTGGAGCACCAACTGATGGCGGTGTCTTCTGAGTTTGAAAAAGATGAAAAAAAAAGACCATTTTATTTTGTCTGAGAAATTATTAGAGCGCCTACGTGGTGATGAACGTCTTAAAAACATCAAGTCAGAACAGCATTACATTTGTGCTACTATTCTGGATCCACGCTACAAAAAGACACTGGCAGGTGAAGCATTCTTTCCTTTTGCTGATGCAGATGTTCAAAAGTACAAACATTGGTTAGCCTTGTCAGCCAAGAGGTTTGAAAAAGAACGGCAGGTTATTGAAGGAGAAGACAGTACATCAGCATCAGCATCAGCAGGCCATCCCCAGTCACAAGAATCCACTTCTGCACCTGTGGCTGGGGCACAAGTGACCTCTCAGCCGTTAAAGGCAACTGGATCATCTGCACCACACACAACAGTATCAGTGGCTATTGTAGAGGATTGGCTAAGTTTGCTTGGGTATGGTTCTCGAAAAAATGTCAAAGGCACAGCAAAAAGTAAGCAAAGTGGAGGAACCGTTGATGACCTTGAGCCGATGGTGCAGGACTATATGAATGACTCAACAGAGGTCTTTCTTAATGATGAGCCATTGCAGTATTGGCATGGCAAAAAACAATTGTGGCCACAGCTCTCCAACCTGGCTATAAACTATTTGTCTTGCCCACTCGCAAGTGTGTCTTCTGAACGTGTTTTCAGTGCTGCTGGTGGCATTGTAACTCCCAAACGGAGCCGCCTCTCGCCCAAAAATGTGGAGCGGCTGACAATGATCAAGATGAATCAGCACCTCATACCACCAGATTACAAAGTACGAGAAAGCACGCCGCATGAAGACGAGGAGGACGGCAACGTAGATGAGGGGATTTGTTCTCTGTTCGGTGGCACTGACCTCATCCAGCCTGAATTCGCAGAGTATGATGACGAAATCTTCTTCTTATTCCCTGACACCGAGCCCTGAAAATGAGACAATGAATCAAGAACTTTCTTTTTCGTCCTTATTCACTTTTATTCCTGTTTGTCTCTCTTTCTTTGGTTTGCACAGTTAATTTAATTCAAACTTTAATCACCTAATCCCAAAAACAAGACCATCAGCAGAACTGTCTTCACTTGTTTGCTTATTGATTTGAAGGTGCCGCAGTCTACATTCCTCAGGTTCACAAGTTCTGAAGAACATGCTCCTCTATCCTCCTCCTCCAGACTGCGATTTCCCTCAAAGCAGAGTGCTGGATTACGCCCAATGAAGAAAGACTCAGCACTTGTGGGGGTGTTGTACTTCTTTGCGGGTGAGTTGACGGACTTGGGCCCATTGCTGTGAAGCTCTAATAATGGACAAAAGTGTTTTGGACCAAATATGAGGTGGAAATTTCTTGCCGTTTTTGCTGACTTGCTTGCCTTTGGGGTGCTCTTTGGCGGGGTTCCGGGTGTTTGTGGGTGATTTTTGGTGTCTGGGAGCACTGCTGCGACAATCTAATCTTGATTGCATTTGCTTTTCAGGAAATCCGTGGTGGAAAACAGGAGTTATGATGATTGATGATGATGACCTAGCTGCACAGCGCCGCGTTTGGACCGAAGGCCGAGAGATATTGTAAGTATGAGATTTAGCTTTTTCGCTGTTTGGGGGTGTTGTCGGGTGGTTTTTTCCGGGTGGGTTGGTTGGCGGGTCTTGCCTGGGGCATTCCTGGGAAGGTCTAATACCGGATAGAAGTGTTTTGGACAAAATCCTTAAGGAACAGCCTTTTTTTTGCTATTTCTTCTGTCATCTTGCTCAATGTAGCGTTTTGGGGGGCTTCCTGCTGTTCGTGGGTGGGTTGCAGCCGGGGTCTCTGTCGAAGCGCTGCTGCGACAATCTAATCTTGATTGCATTTGCTTTTCAGGAAATCCGTGGTGGAAAACAGGAGTTATGATGATTGATGATGATGACCTAGCTGCACAGCGCCGCGTTTGGACCGAAGGCCGAGAGATATTGTAAGTATGAGATTTAGCTTTTTCGCTGTTTGGGGGTGTTGTCGGGTGGTTTTTTCCGGGTGGGTTGGCGGGTCTTGCCTGGGGCATTCCTGGGAAGGTCTAATACCGGATAGAAGTGTTTTGGCCAAAATCCTGAAGGAAACACCAGTTTTGGCACTTTTTGTAAGTTAGGGTTCGTTAGGGTTAGCCCTAGCAGCAGGATTGCATGTGTTTCGGGGGGTTCGATTACAACGCAGTTCTGGTGTTGTAGAGCACTGTTGGAGCGATGCTGGCTATGGATACTTTTGCTTGCTTGCAAGTGGTTTGAATACAATCCACGGTCTGTATTTGGGCCTACTGTTACTTTCAAAGTACGTTTTGTAACCATTTTTCTGCTAGGCATCGTTTTTGGAGATCTGATTGGGTTCTTCTACATTTTTGCGACGGGCTTTAGTAAGGGTCTTGGTGGGAGCATTGCTGGGAAGGTCAAATTTTGTTCTAAAACACAGTTTACAGTACACCTACCTTGACTTGAGGGGAAAGATCCGCTATAATATTTTGGCCATACTTATTTATCCTTAAAAAGGTGACTCAGACAGAGCACGCAATTTCAAAAATATTGTACTGTCTATTAGGGAAATCAAAGTGTCACTTTTTGAACCACACAGCGTACATACCTTTTATTTATTTATCAGTGGTATTGTAATAGCACTTCCTGTTTTCCGTTCAATAATTACAGGCCGGGTTTCAGTCAACATCCGCCAGGCAGGCAGTGGACAGGGTGTCTTCTGTCAGTGGTCACCAACATTGATGGACGAAGCGTCAGCTGGAATGGAGGAGTGCCGCCAATAAGAGGAATTGTTTGCTGCATGCAACTTACTTACCAAATTCAACAGGACAACTCCAACAACATACGCAATACAGATACAGTATCCATTGTTTTATTCTATGAGTGTGACTGCATGTGCTTAGCTTTAGTTTGTAACCAAAGATTGTCTTTATCTTCAATTATTGTTTGTCCATGCTCTGCTTTTTTTTTCTTCTCTCAACAAAACCTACCCAAAAAGAAACCCCCATTCCCATCCATTTTACAAACCCTAACCCTCTTCCCCCGGGCTGTGTTGTTTTGCTTGATGTCTGACTAAAATGACATCAATAATTCCACACACTTGCTAGGGAGGATAAGGTCATAGCAACAGGCTGGTGAAGGAATACGAGGATATCTTCTAGACTTACTCAGCTTCAGTACTATATCTTCTAGTAGTAGTAGCCAATGTCAAATAAATTCTACGCAAGTACTAGTTATACTTGCAAGCAAATACTTTACCATTTGTTAGGCTACATTATGGCACTGTTCTGTCTGTCACCTGCTATATTCTCGATCGTACCGTAACCGTTGTAATGCTACAGTAAGGACAAACAAGGTTTCGTTTTCTTTTTTTCCATAGGCATGCAACTGCCACTGTGTCACACCACTAGTACCACCGCAATGAGGAAATGTCACCCGCCCAGGATTGACAACGTTAATCCCCATTTCACGTGGAGCCAGCCCTGGGCCTAGCCCTAATTTCTAACACAAATTACAGGTAAGATAAGCGTTTGGTGGGAGGTAGTATAATGGAGTATTATTTCGGAGTAGACAAGAGATTGACGGTTGTACTACTAAAGTCCTACGACTGTTCAGGAAAACAAAGTTACTGTTACACCCCCGCCCCCCACCCACCAGACTGAAAAGCGGGAAAAAACAGGTATGGTCAAATAAAGTTTAAAAATATATTTATGTAGCCCTAACAAAATAATCTCCCTCACCCACCCTAACCCCAACGATTGTCTTTGAAACGTCCCAAAACAATCCCAACGCCCAAATCCCACCCCCCAAAAGTCTATAAAAAAAGGGCAAGGGACACTCCACTACTGGAGGGTGCTGGTGCTGGTGCATTTTGCGGCATGGGCATCATACTCCTTGCGGAGAGTGGCAAGCTCGGAGCGGAGGCCCTTAACCAAGTTCTTATACTTCAGGACCTCCTGCTCCAGGTTGGACATTCGGACTCGTAGGCGGCGTTGGTGTTCCTTGCAGCTCCTGTGGGGGGCAGCTGGTATTTCTGTTGCTTGGCGGTGGCGGTTGTCTTTGTTAGCCCGGCTCGGTCCCGCTGGCTTAGTCACGGAGGAGGATGCAGTGGTCCCAGTCGAGGATGTTGTTGTTGCCCCGCTCGACTGCGTGTCCTCCTCCAGGGCAACCAGCCGCCGATATTCGGCGACAGTGGCCTCCAGCCTCCGTTGCCGGGCCATTCTAGCCTGCTCCCTCCGTGTTGTTGATTTGGAAGGAGCAACTATATGAAGAAAGAAAGACATAGTCTGTAACCAATGCTCCTTAGCATTAATAACACAAAGTGATTGAGCCGAAAGTTGGGTCACAGTACAAGTAGCAAATTGAAAGCACAGTACATAACTATTGAGGACAATATCTATGTAACCTCCCACTTCTGCATCCTTGCTCTAACATTAGTGGTAGTTTAATGAACAAATTCTACGACCACTATGGACTTACATTACAGTCGACTATGACAGTACACCAGTCTTATTCTTCTTCTTCTCTCTTGTTTAGGGAAATTGGTACGTTATCTTATGCAAGCCGGCAGAATGACATGGACAGCACAGTGAACTTGCACCCGAGAAAAAAAGTTGCACACCATGATGAGTGAGACAGACTTGCGTTACTGTACCGGTCCAGTACATGCAGGTGGTGAAGCTATTACTTTTCTATTACGGGTGGCACTGAGAATACTCTGTTACAAGGGCTACTGCTTAATTAATTTACCTTTCACCCTACAGTGCAAATGAGTACTAGAAAAGGAAAATGAAGAAGCTAACTAATTTGATTATCTATCACTTCACATGGGACATATTTGATGACATATGGGATGACTTTAGGTGCTTTGCTTAATATTGAGTGAACAGTGATACACCCACACATGAATGACGTACTACAAGTAAACTAAAGTTATTAAGAGAGGTACGGAGTGTCCACCGTAATAATCAGATATATGCTGTGATTGCAGACGCAATACAAAGTACTGCTACTATTCATGGTAGTATTGGACACATTTACAATTTCTTTTCCTTGCCTTCCCTGCACTGGAACGGACGTGCGGGTGCGGTGGTACATGCTCTTCAAGGTAACACTTAGTTCATCTGGCGACCATCTACTCTCTCTAGATACACATGTGCTATCTAAGAGTCAGAGAATACCATGCTCCAGGCATCCATTCAGTCAAAGTATACGCACACATACAGTTTCTGTTTCACCCACCCAGGCTGCTGTCCTTCCACCCATCCTTGCTTCATCATTGACCCAGCCATGCACCATACCATATTCTTTCCTTCCCAGCCACCTCGGGGGCCAAGCAAACACATATCGTTCTTCTTTGCCAGCCATCATACAAGTTCGCGTCCCACTTACTTACACCCTTCTTTCGCTTTTCGTTCATCCCATCCATCACGTTCGTCTAAGAACTTATTGGGATTCTTCTCACCAAAAACTTCACAGCTAAGTCGAAGTACATTTCGAGGAGGCTACTACCTGGTTGATTTGTAATACACCCGTGCAGAAAGCACACTATGCAGTCTTCAATCTCAATAAGTAAGGAATATATAGCTTACCTGTTTCCGACACCACCGTTTGAACCCCCACAGGACCGTCCGCCGGCTCTTGCACCGCCTCCTCCCCAGAGTCCTCCGAGTCCTCGCCCAACACAGCCACCTCCGCGCTGGCCCCGTCACCAGATGTTACACCTACAAAGTACATTTAAGAATGTTAGAATACACCACTCACTACTATATAATATTTGGTCTAGGAGAAATGTTAAAAAAAACTGAATACAATGTAATAATTTGTGACTGTCTACTCCAAAGTAAAAATGTCCCTTTTTCCAGGGAAGGCTGTTGTCTTGCTGCACTTTTATGCACAACTGATGAATGCTTGCTTTTGATTTTTAACACGCACCACTTTTTCTCCTAACAGACAGAAGCTTGACTCCTAAGAACACGACCAGGATCAAGTTCAAACCAGGTGAGAGCTCTGCTCGACCACAAGAAATGTGTCCAATTAATCGTCAGCACTAAACACTTTTCCGTTTTCAGTTAAATAGTTTTATGACAAAGTAGATTTTAATAAATGTGTTTACTTTTAATAAAGCTTTTAAACTTAAATAGACTCTGTGGTTTTTGTTCCTCCAGACTAGAGTGGATGAGCTAAAGGTTTTGGAATTTTTGCAAGCATGAGTGCCTCTGACACTTCTTGACTGTGCTGTGACTCCGTACTCTCTTGTCCTGCGTACGATAATCTAGAGATCATTGGGGATCAATAATCGGTGACTTCGGGAGCTGAATGACTCTGCCACACTATCTAGTCAGTAAGGAGACAGTGCATAGAGCTATTGCTGAATAGAATGGGAGTCCAATGGAATTGCCAAATGTCCAATCTTAGTTAGCTACACAGACAGACTAATAAGAATAGTCTAGTAATATCACAGGGAGTCATATTCGAGGCAGGATAAGAATGTATATCCAGTCTACAAGAAGATCAAAGACGATTTAGAAAAAATCGAATGAGGAACGCTAGGAAAAAATAGGTACTCTTTATTAAAATGTAAACTTACTGGGGCCAGCAAAGGAGCCCTCGCCTGCCCGATCCTGGCCTGCATCCTCAGCACCCTCCTCCTGTGTCCTCTTGCCCTTGGGGGGAGCTGATGTACAACATGAAAGAAAGAAAGACCAGAAAACATGGATGAGATTTTTCAACCAAATCAAACATTTCAAAAGAACAATAACAAAATATTTTGGAGAAATAGCAAATAGATAGACAACTATTCCACGGGATCTATCTCATGTGGTATACTACGTTATTCGTATTGCCTGATTTGCGGAACGTTTACTTAGAAAGTTCCTATGTAACTCAATAAACAGACTACTAAAGAGGTTTGCCTAGGCCTGGCACTGCAGGCAGCAGTCCGCAGCACGCGAAGTGACAGACAAAGTCCATCCTGCTTGCAGATCAGTGAATACTCAAACTATCAATCCACCCACCACCGCCACTATTTCTTCTTATAGCCATGAGTCTAAAGGAAGGACTGGACTTCAGTCTGTTGGGGCTGATTTAGAAGTCCCTTGCGGCTCATTTTCCTCCATTGTTGCGTGCCTTTTGTGACACAGCGGCAGAACAAAAGACTCGCCATGGTGTTGGTGCGGCGTATATATTAAAAAAAACACATATGGGCATATGGGCGATGCATCACGTTGTAAAGCCCTGCGCCATCAGGGGGCGTTCCGGCCCAAGGGAGGGCGTACCTGCGCAGGAACGAATCCTAAAAGTGGCTGAGGGAAATCTACAAGATGTCAATCAGTCACTTTTAGGACAATGATGCATGACTCAAACCCTGCGCGCTTGAAGCCGACGTACGGCTTGATGCAGCATTGGGGAGATAGGGTACCCCAGAGCATTGCTGGAGCTGCGCCATCGTTGGCATGCAAATCCAGCAATGCGCTGCCTTTACGGCACAGATGCGTAAGGCTTCTGTGACGTTTTGGGCCAATGGGTGGTGGTGGCATGGCACACAATTACTGCCGCATCCCTGCTACTTTGCAGGGATGCGCCGGTAATTGAAAATATGACCCTTAGTGTCTAGCATTACGCAGTTCTTATCTTTACACTACACTCATACATAATTTCTCAGGCCAATGAAATGCTTCTGAACACAACATACAAAACAAAGAAGCATAGTAGCAAGCAAGGCTACTGAGAAGGAGAGCAGTGCACCTGAAATGCATAGAAGATTTTGAAATATAATTTACCTCAATGTAATCAGCAGCATTATTGCTCTTGGTAAAGAACAAAGATTTGCAAATAACAGAGCCGGATAAAACAGAGTAGTAAATGAATAGCTACTACTACTCACCAAGCCCGGGGACCTCTACGCCGAGCGCGTCCAGCAAGTCCCGTTCCCGGTCCATGACATCGGTCCAGTGGTGGGTGGCCTGGTTATATGTGCGCTGGACCCCAGAGAGCTGAAACATGGCCCGGCACACCTTCTCCCACCGCTTGCGGCGCTCCCGGATGCCATAGCCAGTCGCGATCTTGCCGCCTCCCAGGATCGTCTTGGGGAGGCGGCGCTGGACGTGGAAGATGAGTGCCGCCACTTCCTCCGTGCTGAAGATCTCCCGCGGCACCACTTGCTCCCCCCTCAAACGCCCGCACGGGAGCCGGGCACGGGGTGCGGGACCCTTCCCCTTCTCAGGGTGCTTCCCGGCTCCCTTTACCATGGTCTGGGCAGAAATACAGTTAAATGATAAACAAGAAATAGAATAGTGAAGAAGAAAAGAAAAGAGTTTAAAAAAGTAGTTTAAAAGTAACTAAAAGCAGCAGAAAACACAAAAATATAGAGCTAGAAAAATAGAGGGATAGATAATAAGTAAAATTAGATCAAATAAACTTCAAACAAGCAAAGGATGGCAGAGATTGAGAGAGGATAGAGAAAGCATGCCCAGAACCATAGCAATGAATGAGAAACAAGATGGCCGCGCCCGTTCACGACCGCGTGGGTAAGTTCGCGCGAGATTTTCCTCGCGAGCACGCGCGAAATTGTACTAGCGAGCAGCACACTTTGCGAGATTACACATGGCGGCCGGAAACGGAATTACGTCACGCAAACAAGATGGCCGCGCCCGTGTACGACCGATAGGGTAACTTGGCAAACGTATAGCTAGAAGCGCCTCGCGAACACGCGCAAGATCACGCGAACATACACGTCGCAAAAAAAACAATTTTGTATTCGCGGCTTCCGAAATCGATCTCGCACGGATTCGCGCCCCAAAAAACACGCGAAATTGCAGAAAAAACGATTTTAGCTAAACTGAAAGCAATGAGCAGGTGCAAAAGTTCAAACTTAACATTAGTAACATTCAAGGTAGTGCTTCCTGAGGGGCCCCTCCAGAGTTTGCAACTATTCTATGACCCTGCTATGACCCAAACAGCAGGCTCATAGAATAGCTACAAGTAGACCATAAAGGTCCTGTGAAAAAAAATTTCACTGCAACAAAAAGCAAATTACAGATATGAAAGGAAGCAGGTGCCAGCCAGACTGGAAGTTTCAAAATTACTGACACATTAATGACCCACAAATTAATTGATGGCAGTTGAAGAAGGGCAGGTGTGCTTGCTTTTTTCAACCACCATAATCTACAGTGATAAATAAACCTAATGGGTGGCAGTGAGGATGTACCAGAGGGTGGCATGGGTGTCCCAGAGGGTGGCAGTGGTGAAACAGAGGGTGCTGTGAACCTGTGATGATAAACCAGACGTAGAAACAACATAGTCGCGGCAGTTGCGAGCCGAAAAGTACGTTCGCAATTGCGAACTTGTCCCAAAATCGGCGCGAACGCGCGCCAACACAAAAAACGGGAAAATCCGCAAATCCGCTAGAGTTCGCGTATCTTCGCGGATTGCGAATCCGTAAATCCGCAATTTCGCGTACGCGAGATCCGCTAGATCCGCCCATGCTTATGCACCACATACATCCCCTAACAAGTTAACAACTCACCTTACAAATTGATTTGTAGATTAAGAAGAATGTCACAAAGCAGATATTCTTATATAGATTCTCTGTACTTCAGTGTTCACAGCAAAACCAGAAAATGGCAACCTTTCCCTCTCATTCTACACATATATACATGTAAATAACAAATCAAATTGCTTCCCACATTAATTCAAAAGCAAATACACATTTCTATTGGTTGAACATTTGAACCCTTTCCAACTGACATAACTTTGAACCCTACCCACAACAGATCATGCAAAACTCAACTGACCACAGAGGTCAAAAGTTCAGCACACTCTAAAACACTCCTCCTCAAAAAGATTAGAATCTGCAAAAGGTACTTACTTATAAGTACCAATAAAGAAAAAAGCTCTTGTTAGAACCAACCAACATCTAAACACATAAGCTTGATAGATATCTGAAAAATATATTTTTTGTGTGTTTTTTTCTTGCTTAGGGACGCGTACGGGATGACTTAGGAACCTCGCACCATACGTGATACGGCCGCGCTCTGTAACTGAACTATAAATTTACCGCAAAAAAAAAAATGTCCCCTATCACTAATTTTTATTATCCCCGGGGGATGCCCCCACTATCCCAGCTGGCTCCCCGCGTCCTTCGGGAGCCGGCATTGCTTTTCATCAGGGAGAGCAGCTAACATGCTGCTCCCCCTGACGAAAAGCAATCTGCTCTCTCTTCCAAATAGGAAAGCATTTTCTATGGTAGAGGGGGAACCGCGAGGCTCCTGCCCTACCATAGCAAACTACAGTATCCGGGGGGTAGGTACCCCGGGACACTGCAGGAGCTGGCCCTGGCGGTGGCAGTCCCCAGGGCCACTAAAACAAGGCACAGGAGGGGGGCCGCACGGCCCCCTCCCAACATTTAAAAGCCCTGGGGAGGTGGCGGTCCCCGGGGCGTGTGGAGGGGCTTGAGCCCTCCCACAATAAAGCAGGCTTCGAGTTTTTTTTAAAATTTTTCACGCGGTACGCGTACCTTACGCGTATCCCTCATTTTTTTTTTAAAATAATTTTGGGGGGCTTCGGGGTTCCTTGTGGAACCCCCTGAGCAGGCCTAGGGGGTCAGGGTATTTCTACCCTGCCCTCTTTGCGCCTTTTGCGCACGTGTTTTTCAGTTTTCTTGTTCATCGGTTCTACCGAGGCACAAGATGACAAGACAAGTGTTGACAGACAGTTAGCATGTAGCTCGTGCTGGTAATGGTACGCGTATAATCCTCGGACATTACATATCTATGACTTTTGATTTTCCCAGGAACTACTTAACGGATTTACACCATTTAACAAACAGCATAATCTGTGAACCAAACTTTACCCTTTTGCCAAATTTGGTGTAATTCCGTTCAGCAGTTCGGCTGTAGCAGTGTCTGAAGTTCCCTATGGAAAATTGCATAGGGAAAACACGTTTTGGGACCCCCCTTTTTTCTTGGCCCCCATTTGAGGAATCACCCCGAAACTTTCAGGGAAGGAGCGGAGCGGGCCATCTTCTTGGAGAATTTCGCGAAGATTCATTGACCGGTGCCAAAATTATTCCAATTAGAATGTTGTGGATTTCCCATGGAAACTAGGTCCTAACTTTAACTACCTACTGGCGACCGCCAGTAGGTAATATTAACTGAATAACCATAGGTCTCAGGCCTGATATAGTTGGGAATTCGCATTTAATTCAATTCAAATTGGCTCTATTCGATAACAAGTATCATAAAAGCATTCTACTGTCGTATAAAAAGTATATATTTACAAATTTCATATGGTTAAAATGTTTAAAATCTTGCTATACAACCCACTCTAAAATTAAACATCTTTTCCTATTCTCTAGACCGACATTGGAATAAAAAAAGATATGATTACTAACACAATTAATGTACAAAACAACTGGAAGCGGGTACGGAGTTTATGGATTCCTATTGGGGTTTTCGAAATTAGGAGAGTATCGTCTGCAAACTGGAGGGTTGGTATTTTTTCTCCTGCCAGGGTTGGGGCATCTGCTGGATGTCGTCTTAGAAAACTAACCACTCCATTCACATAAAGCGAAAAAGAGGGTAGGAGCCAGCACACAACCCTGGTGGACCCCCCGTTGACCGGTATCCTCTCTGTGGTTTGCCCCTGTTCCCCCATCTAACTCGGGCATAGTTATCATCATGGAGACGTATTGAAAGATTTAAAATATAGGAGGGTATGCCCATTTCTTGGTGAACTGACCATAGTTTTTCACGTGGAACGAAATCGAAAGCGGTCTTAAGGTCAATGAATGCAAGGTAGAGGCTTCCCTTGCCAATTACGACCACCTTCCAGTGGAGAAGAAGTAGTCTAAATACCTGGTCCACTGTGCTAGTAGCTTTCCTGAAGCCTGCTTGGTAGTTGGAAAGAATACTCTTCTCCTCCATCCAGTTCTGGATCCTGTTTAAGAGGGCTCTACCAACCACTTTCTGAATGACATCAATTAGGCTAATAGGCCTATAGTTGGCAGGGTCCTGGCGGTCTCCCTTTTTGTATATAGGTACAACCTCTGCCCCCTTCCAAAATTTGGGAACTTCCGCTTCTTTTGATATAGCATTGATTAAAAGCAGAATATAATAGAATTAAATCAACTTGAATGCCATCTGGTCCTGCTGCCTTTGTAGGAGTAATACAATTAATTGCATTCTCAATCTCCTTCAGATGGAAGAGATTAGTAGCTTCAAAAGCAAACGGAACCTGTATTCGCTGTGATTGAATTGTGGATGACACCTCATCTTCCTCCGTATACAATAGAGCAAAATGATCCTGCCAGACCTGGCTGCTAACATGATTCGGGATTGGAATGGTGTCTCTCATTTCTCCCTTTTTAATTAAAGCCCAGAAGGAAGCAGAGCCCCTTCTGTTACATGCATCTTTTAGATCTTGCCAGTGTGCCTCATCCCAATCACGTTTTGCCTGCTTCAAAGATTGATTATACTCCTTCCTCGCTATTTGGACCTTGGAGGAATTTTTCCCCTTTACCGCTGAAACTAGTGCATACCTTTTTTTTCTGCATGTCTCCCATGAATGGGGGCTTTTTATTTGCCTCTTTTTACGACCATTGCATGGTCCTCCAAGAAAGTGGGCACCAATCTGCCCAATTGTTTCTTGCTATATTATAGGGATCGTCTCCCACCCCTGCGCTTCAACAGAAGCTACCTCCAGTTCTACTATCTTTGACACTAGGATGGAAGAAATGCTCTTGAGTTTTAGATCTTCCCCTGCAACCTTTGACCACCTTAGGCGCCTATCACAATTTGAAAGAATTAACTCCTTAGTAAAAAGGGAAGGGATCACGGCTTTATTTGTTGTAAATAAGGACCATTGGTTCTTTATTTTAAACATTAGGGGGTTATGATGGCTATCGATGGTTTGGCCCACTTCCATGTCAATAACATCAGCCCAAAGACGTAGGTCCACCAGGATATAATTGATACGGGACGGGCATGTAAGTTTATTTAAAGTGTATCTGATGGAGTTCTGGCATTCGCGGCTCTAAGGCCATATTCTAATGTTAGTGCATTTACTTGAATTATCATCTGGGACCATCTTTTTTCTTTGGTGGGCTAGTTGGCCCCCAGGGACCCCAGTATTCAAGGGGAAAATAGTTCCCCCTCTGTAAACGTGCCAGGGGCGCGTTTGTAGAGTGGTGCAATCCGTCACCTCAAGCCCCGCCCCTACCTTCATCACAGTGCAGACGCACTCTGTGGCACGTTCTAAATTGGGGGATTAAGTCCCCTTGAATACTGGGGGTCCCTGGGGGCTAACTAGCCTACCAGAAACCTCCACTATGAGCCAGGAGACTTCGTTGCAGAGAGGTGTAAAAAGGGGCATGTCCTCATTACACCTCTCTGCAACGCAGTCTCCTGGGGCATACTGGAGGCTCCTGGTGGGCTACTTAGCCCCCAGGGACCTCCAGTATTCAAGGGGAATTACTTTTACCTCTGCAAATGTGCCAGGGGGCCTTTTTGTAGAGTGGTGCAGGGAGGGGTGTGGCCTCCTCACGTATCCCGCGATTTAAAACAAATATATATATATATTTTTGGGCCTTGGGGGTCCTTGTGGGACCCCCAGAGCAGGCCTAGGGGGTCAGGGTGTTTCTACCCAGCCCCCTTTGCGTCTTTTACGCACTTGTTTTTCAGTTTTCTTGTGTCTCGTTTCTACCGAGACACAAGATGGCTGCCAACACTTCCTGGCTTGGAGTGTTGACAGACAGTTGACAGTCAATTAGCATGCAGCTCGTGCTCGTAAGGGTACGCTTATAATCCTCGGACAGTACTTGGTCCATAGATATATCCATGATTTTACTTTTGATTTTCTCAGGAACTACTTCCTGAATTTACACCATTTAACAAAAAGCGTAATATGCAAACCAAACTCCCCCTTTTTGCCAAATTTGGTGTAATTCCGTTCAGCAGTTCGGGCGGTAGCCTGTCTTAAATGTCCCTATGGAAAATTGCATTGGGAAAACACGTTTTGGGACCCCCCATTTTTCTCGGCCCCCACATCATGAATCGCCCCAAAACTTTCAGGGAAGGAGCGGAGCAGGCCATCTTCTTTGAGAATTTCGCAAAGATTCGTCGACCGGTGCCAAAGTTATTCCAAATAGTTGCAGATTTCCTATGGAAACTAGGTCCTAACTACTGCCAGTAGGTAAAATATATATATTACCTACTGGCAGCCATTTTGTGCCTCGGTAAAAGAGAGGGTGAGGAAGTCAGTAGAATATGTGTGAAAAACGTAGGAAGGGGGCAGGGTAGAAATAATTTTACCCTCCAGACCCGCTTAGAGCATCCCAGAAGAACCCCCAGGGCCCACAATGATTTTTTTTTAAATACCCGGCAGGTGGTTGTATGGTGAGCGGACTCTGTCGTAAAATAAATAAAACAAAACTGAACTTTTTTTTATAATTAGCCCTCCCGGGGGTCTTTATTCAAATTTATGGGGGTGCTCAGAGGGGTGCCCCGGGGATCGTCAGCCCCCAGGCCTAAAAAGAAAAAAATGGTGAGGGCAGGGATCGAAGGTCCTAAAAGCTCCGGGGACCACCACTCCCTGGGGCTTTATGCATTGTGGGAGGGCCTGTTCCTGCAGTGTCCCGGGGTGTGCATCCCGCCCTCCCATAGCAAGGAAATCTGTTCTCTTTTTCAAAATCTAAATTAGATTGCTTTTCCGCATGTTAGTAGCTCCCCATGTGGAATAGCAATGCTGGCTCCCAAACGCAAAGAAATTGTGCACCAAGGCGCTGGATTTGTGCACCCTACAGATTATGAGTTGTGCATGCAGCGCGTGGACAACAGAGGGCCGCACTGACCGCTGCACTGGGTGCGTGACTTCTAATTTTACCGTAAAAAATAGTCCCTATCAGTAATTTTTAATATTCCTGAGGACCCCATCACCTGGGGCTTATAAAAAAATGTTGGGGACCGTGGGGGGAGCCACAATGCCCCTACGGTCCCGCCGGCTCCCCGTGTTCTTTGTAAGCCAGCATTGCTTTTCTACATGGGGAGATGCTAAGCTGTATATGGAAAAGCAATCTGGTTTGGATTTTTAAAGTGAGAATAGATTTCAGTATTCTGTCTTTCAAAATCCAAACTAAGTTTGCTAAGGGAGGGTGGGAGCTGCAAGACCCCCGCCCTCTCATTGCAAACAGCAGTGTCCCCGGGGTAGGCACCCCGGGACACTGCAGGAGCTGGCTCTGGGGCATCGCGGTCCCCAGGGCCTTGAGGGATCCAGATGGAGGCCCGTGCCATGCTCAGAAGCTGAAATTAATACTATTGGGGGCTCGCATATACTCACTTCCGGGGAGGGCAGGAAGTAAGGTTGGGGCCAAAACCTTCGGGTTAGGGCTCTAGATGCGCATCCACCAGGGCTGCTTAGGCATGGCTGCAAAGCAGACACAGTGATAGATCAATAATTTCATTACCCAGATCACGGACCTCACTGCTAACGCTGCGTTGTCCTCGCCTAATTTTACATTGCTTGGGGATTTTAATCTCCATTTGGACGACCCCCATGATACGTCAGCCAACAATCTGCGGGTCAACCTGCAAGCGATAGACCTCTGCCAGAGAGGCTATCAGGCGACCCACAAGAAGGGACATCTTCTTGATCACATATATAGCAACACTGACCTTAAGGTAGAGTCCCCTGTTCCACTACCCTGGACTGACCATTTTTGATACCCTTCACTTGGTTTTCCAATTCCCCTTCTCCCTGTTATGTTCCCGCCAAGCATCTGGGAAGGAAATGGTCCTCACTCCCCCTCACTGATTGGACAGCTGTTCTCGCCCAAGATCCCCCGAGGAAGGCTATGACTCCTGCCTCTGCCTCTAACGAATTTGATCATTGGATTTCCAGCACCCTTGACCAGGTTCTTCCCAAATGCCCATGTAAACTTATTAGAAGACCTAAAGTCGCACCTTGGTATACTCCCGCTCTCAGGTCGTTAAAACTTGAGTGTCGTAAACTTGAGAGAGCTTGGAGGAAGGACCACTCTCAGTCTAGAAAAGAGGATTATAGGGCTGTAATGAAGCTGTACAAATCAGAGATCAAGAGGGCGCAAGCTCTCTTCTATGAAGGGAAAATCAATGCAGCAGCCAATGCGCCCAGGGAAATCTTTAGGATAGCTAAGTCTCTCATTTCACCTCTTGCTGAGCGTCCTACTGCCGAAGGTGCACTAGACCGCTGCAATGAGTTGGCCGCTTTCTTCTCAAAGAAAATCCAGACCATATACTCTTCTTTTAGCAATCCCAAGGTCAACGCCAGCTCTGTCTCACACAAATTAGCTGACTCCCTGGCTCTCTGTAAGTTGGACACAATTCCGCTTCTTGATGCCTGTGGTCTGGACAGATTAATTTCCAAAGTCACTTCCGGGTCGCCCAACGACCCGGCACCCCCCCCAGATCCTTGTTAAGGCCCTGGACGTCATTCGTCCTGTAATTTTGGAAGCCCTAAACACTTTCATTGTTTCCAAATCTGTCCCACCTTCCTGGAAATGTGCCATGGTGAGGGCACTACTCAAAAGCCCACCCTGGATCAGAGTAACTTGTCCAACTACCGTCCCATTTCGTTACTCCCCTGGCTGAGTAAACTGCTGGAGAGGCACGTTAATAACATCTTAACAGACTATTTGGAATCCAATGGTCTTCTGCGTGCCTCCCAGACAGGATTTCGTCCTCAACACGGTACCGAAACAGCTTTGTTAGCGGTTACGGAAGAAGCAAGAGCCGTTCTGGATCAGGGAGGAAAGGTGGCCATTATTTTACTAGATCTGAGCGCCACGTTCGACACGGTAAACCATGCCACGCTATTACATCGACTGGCTGGCATGGGCGTGTCGGGCGTGGCCCTGGAATGGCTTGCCTCCTTCCTGAGCGAGCGATTTTTCCAGGTCTTCGAGGGTGAGGTAGCCTCTCCTAAACATCCTCTCAGGTGCGGGGTCCCTCAGGGCTCCTCCCTGAGCCCGACCCTTTTTAACGCCTACATGGAACCTCTGGACAGGATAGTCCATCCCTTGGGTGTGCGTATTGTCACCTACGCGGATGATACACAGCTGGTGGTCTCCCTAGACCACTCAGATGGATCATCCAACACCTTAGGCCCCTGTCTAGAGGCTGTCGCCAGATGGATGCAAGCTTCCTGTCTGAAACTTAACGGGGAGAAGACAGACATCATTCTTCTCGGCAATCCTCCCCCGTCTGCTCTTGCATCCATCTGGCGTTCCCCCCGCCCCGAGGTCCCAGATAAAGAGCCTCGGGATCTGGCTCGACACCGCTCTTGACTTCTCGGTCCAGGCCACCAAGACTGCTGACACTTGCTTTGGACTAATGAGGATGCTCCGCCGGGTACTCCCTCTGCTCCCTTCCCAGGCGAGGAGGATCATGGTCCAGGCCCTGATACTCTCCCGCCTGGATTACGGGAACGTTCTCTATCTGGGAGCCCCGGCCTCGGTATTACAGAAGCTTCAGGTCACACAAAATGGCGCGGCCCGCCTACTGTTTAACCTGCCCCGTCAGCAGTCGGCGAGGAAGGCACTGAAAGATCTCCATTGCCTCCCAATGGCTGCCAGAGTGCAATTCAAGGCTTTGTGCATTTTGCACAAATCCTTTAACCGAGCAGGCCCAGCGATTTTGCATTCCCTGGTTACGCCCTATGTTCCAGCTCGCTCCCTCCGTTCTGGCACCCTGCAGCTGGCTACCTCCTTCAAAATTAATAGAGCCCGCTGGGGCGGCCGCTCCTTCTCCCATTCGGCGGCCAGACTCTGGAACGCCCTTCCTCTCACCATCCGAGGAAACAGTAACCTCCTGTCTTTCAGAAAGGCCTTGAAAACGCATTTGTTTGCTAAATCCTGCTGATCTACCCTGAGCCTGCGCTAAGCCATTTAATCATCAAGCGCTGCGAGGCCTCAGGGTAGTTATGCGCTATACAAATGTAATTTTTCATTTCATTTCATTTTCATTTCATTTCATTTCACTTCGAATCGGGCATGTTAACCTGCTCCCTGTAATTTTGTAAATTATCGTTTCACTGCCCTGTCATTTTCCTATACTCTGTTTTAAAGTTTTTCTTTGGACTATCTGAACAAGTGAATAGTGAAACTTTGATTCAGTTGGAATAGGAATCTTAGGGAACTACGCCCTTACCTGCTTAGAAGCTGTAATCAATACGCTTGGGGGCTCGCATATACTCACTCCTGGGAAGGGCAGGCAGTAAGGGTGAGGCCAGAACCTTCAGTAAGCGCTTTAAATGTGCATCCATGTGGACTTCTTAAGCATGGCCGCACAGAGCCACGCGCAGCGGCTGCGCCAAAGGCACACCAAATGCAAGTCCATCTGCGCCCGTCCGCACACCGTCCGTGCACCGTCCGCGGACAGCGACAGCTATGCTGCCGGTTTTGAGTTCCATGCTGGGAGGGAGCAACGAAAGAAGTACACACGGGAGCAACTTCTACATTTGAGAAAAGGTAGGAGTGATGATACCCTTAATACTTCCTCCGTGCCGGCTAAAAGGCCCATTTTAGAGAGCATGCCAGCTGGTCTTAAGTGTGGCTTGCTTAATGTCTGGTCATTTGTAAAACACCAACAGGAGATTATCATATTGATAGATACCCTTGAATTAGATGCACTATTTCTCACTGAAACCTTGACCCGCCCTGTCTCTGTGGTCGAATTGGTACTGGCTTGCTCAGTCGGCTATAAGGTGTTTTACAAGCTACGGGCTACTGGAAGAGGTGGGGGTGTTGGATTGATATTTAAGGATATCTGGAACTGTGTGCAACTCTCTATTGAGGACACTAAGGGCATGGAGACTATGGGATTCTCCTTGATGAGCCCTAGTGGACATTTATTTTCTGGTATCATCTACTACAGTCCTCCTGGTGTAGTAATAATAATAATAATAATCCACATTTGTATAGCGCACAATCACCCGTTAGGGTCTCTAGGCGCTGGGGGCCGTCGGGAAGATTAAGCAAGCTATTGCCCAGAGTCACATGGTGCTGGGCTAACCTGCCGCCGGCGCTGGGGATCGAACCGTGATCCCCAGATTCCAGCGTCAGACGCCCTGGCCGCGGCGCCACACCTCTCCCTAGGTGAATTCTCACTTTCAGAATTGTATTGATAAACTGTTTAATCTGGCACTCACACACTTCAACTTGGTTATTGTAGGGGACTACAACCTCTGGGCTAATGGAAACAATGGGTCAGCACTTAACGGTCTTGTGCAATCATGTGAGAACTTGAGGCTACAACAGCTGATATTGGTCCCTTCCCACCAAGGTGGTCATGTTCTAGATCTCATCTTTGACAAGGAAAATATAGCCAAAGTTGAGTCTATTTCGCCTTTGAGGTGGACGGATCACTTCCTTGTTACCTTCTCAGTTGGTATCACTACAAAAAACCCAGAGTTTGCGTTCACACCTAATTACCATAAAGGCAGGGAGTGGAATAAAATGCATGATATAGACAATCAAATGTCCTTATTTACTGACTCCAGTGTTTTTGACGCAAGATCAATAAGACGCTTGATCAGTTTATTCCTATAAAAAATCTAAGAACTAAACATAAATGATCTGCCCTCTGGTTTAACAAGCATTTGAAAGCTCTCAGATACAACTGCAAATTGGCAGAAAGAAAATGGAGGAAAGGCTATGCTACTGCCGATAAAGAACAACTACAAAAATGAAATCTCTAAAGCTAAGGCAGAATTTTTTGCCAACTCTATTTTGGAGGCCCCTAATAAAACCATGGGGTCTTCAAAATAGTTGAAGAATTATCTAAACCTGACTCTCTAAAAACTAAAACAGTCGCAACTCAAGAACTTTGCGACAACTTAGCTAATTTTTTTTAGGAGAAAATCCCTAGGATAATAACTGGGTTGGCAGAAAAACAGGATAACTCGAGTAATATGGCCTCTGAGACTTACAATCAGTAATCGGCAGGTCAAATAAATGAAGAGGCTTGCGAATACAAACTAACAAATCTAAGCCAGCTTGTTCTTCCCACAGAAGATGAGTTTTACAAACTTGCTATGAGCCCTAAATCTGGATCCCCCTTGAACCCTCTCCCCCCAAGGTCTGGAAGGAGTATGGAAGACAATTACTGCCAAAGCTCCATAGGATCTGTTGTCAATCCTTGAGCAGTGGGATAGCCCTTCTTGGTTGAAACAGGCCGTAGTGACACCCCTACTGAAGAAACCTACCCTTGACCCTCAGTGTCCGAACAACTACCGTCCTATATCACTTCTCCCTTTCCCAATAAAAATTCTCGAACGCCTGGTCAGCAGAGCTTTGTCTACCTTTTGTGAAACCAATTTGCGATTTGAAGATGAGCAAATTGGGTTTCGAATAGGCCATGGGACAGAGACAGCATAGGTTGTTGTCCTGGATGAACTTAGAATGAAGGCAGACAGAGGTCAAACAACTGTTCTGATTTTACTCGATATGTCCGCCGCTTTGACACGGTCAACCACATAATTTTACTGAGGCGCCTTGCGGAACTTGGGCTGGAAGACCTTGCTTTTAAATAGCTCAAGTCCTATTTGGAGAATAGGTAACAGGCAGTACGACTCCCCCCCTTTTCAACCAAATTTAGAACGATTGAGCACGGGGTCTCTCAAGGTTCCTCTATTAGTTCCGATCTTTTTCAATATTTATTTAAGACCTCTGATCCCCATCATTAAATCCTATAACATCAAGCTGGTGAACTACGCTGACGATACATAGCTCGTCCTGTCTCTGGAAGGCAGGGAGTCTGCGTCACTCGGTGACTTCCACCAGTGTATGCAGAAGGTGGCGAGTTGGCTTATGGACAATTCCCTGCAATTTAATGGTAGGAAAACAGAAATTCTGTGCTGCACAGTGAAAAAAATCCCCTGCTCATTTCCAGATGAAATTTAGCCTATCCAGACAGGCAGGCCTCCCATACCAGCGGTTGATGGGGGTAGTCTTTGATAACAAGCTGAGCAAGGAGAAACATGTAAATAAAACAGTTGGTACTTGTTTCTCTCTCATCAAGTCCTTGTGGAAGATCCTTCCCATGCTGCCTCTGTCAGCCAGGGCTCTAGAAGTCAGAAGCGTCATCTTGAGTCAGCGAGACTACTGCAACGCCCTGCTTCTTGGTGCACCTAGTTTTCTCATTAAGAGACTACAAAGAATTCAAACACTAGCCGCCAAGTTAGCCTTAAAGAGGAGATGGGATGACTCTGCATCTGCGGCGTCCTATCGATCTCCACTGGCTTCCTCTGGCCCAGAGAATCCAGTGCAAAGCTGCATGCATGGTGTTCAAAGCCCTACATGGACTTGGACCCCAGCCTCTGCAGAAAAAAATTGTCTGGCACTCTCCTTCACAAACTCTTCGCTCCTCTACTGCTTACCTGGCCTGTACCACCAGAGTACGAACATCTGGATTTGGTGGCAGAGCATTCAGCTGGACAGCGGCACAGTGGTGAAATATCCTCCCACTTAATATCAGGGAATCAGAGGAGTTGGTACTGTTTAGAAAAAATGTAAACCCCATATTTTTCCCGGGGTGCGGTGGGCTAACTCTGCGTGTGTACTGGAACTTCTATCTTCAGCGCCAGGATACCCATGGGGTGATAGATCGCTTTATAAATATTGGATACTTTACATTATTAGATACATTACAGTCTGCCTCCCACAATACACAAAATCCCGGGGGGGGGGGTGGTTCAAGGGGCTTGAGGGGGGGTCGTTGAGGTCCCCACACTTTTAATTTAAGGGAGGGGGGTCTTGGAGCCCCCACAACCATTTATTTTATAGCCCCCGGGGGTGGTTCTCAGTCTTGTATAGGAAACAGAAATTCTGAGAAAATCTTCCAGTAGGATAACAAAGGATTTTGAAGTCCATTTTCTGTGTTTTTGTTGTACTTTGCAGGCATTAACGCGACAACAATTTTAACTCTGTCTTTGTAAATATGCCACTAAGTTTTGTAATGTCGACAACCTCGTCTTTCATTTAAATAGGCACAAAGTATTTATTGTAGTTCATTGTGACTCGTGAAACAACACTATCTAATTGTGATCAATAAAGAAGTGAAAGAGTTGTGTACTTGTTTTGCTCGTAATGTGCATAGGGGTAGATTTACAAGTTCATTGTGTTACTATTGCATCACTTTTAAGATGAGATAGGTGACACGAAAGTGGTGCAAGGGTGTTGTAAATCTGGTTCGGATTTTGAAAGAGAGAGTAGGGTGCATCTGTAGGGTTAGTGCCGGTTAGTGTAGGGGTAACAATTACTATTGCAAATCCAGGGGGTTGCATCTGCGGGGTATTTGCTGGATAGTGTATGAGTAATAATTACTATGAAAAAGAAAGTAGTTAAAGGAGAAGAAGACACGCACTTTCACGGTGAACATGGAAGAAGAGAAAGTGAGAAGAAGATGATATCTGACTTGTTTAGGCTTGAGAGCCTGGATAATGATGAAATGGGGTCTGGCAGTGAAGTGCATACTTATTCTGGAAGAAGCCTTTCGGGGTCTTGCGAAAGCAAGTCATCTTTAATAATTGCCTCTCGCTGCGTGTACTTGCAAGGTCATATGATTTGCTCGTATGTTAAAAACAGAAACTATCTACACCTCTGTTTCATTGCTTGTGAAGCATTGTAAGAAGACGTATTACAGACCAATCCAATTCCTTGCACAGATTTGGAAAAACATTTGATTGGCTGTTGTGTGGTTAACTCTACCTTCCTGATCCTAATGTTGATTGGCTTGTTTTTTTCTATGTGACGTTACGATACGCTCACCGTGTAAGTAGCCCATTTTGTGATGCACTAGTTTACAATGTTTTCAAAAACTAGTTGTAGTAGGGTGTTTTTAACTTAAACTGTGTACTCTGCTTTTTAGTTTGTTGACTGTAACGGTATTTAAAAATATTATTCTATTTTCTATTCTATCATAATTGAGCTGACTTTTCTCCTTTAGCATGGAGTACCTTGTCCTTTCATTGAATGTATAAATCTTCAAACCATCCTTAAAAGAAAAATGCACAAGTTTTGAAAATATTTTTATTGAGTCTTTTATATTCATCACATGGGTGAAATGCAAAATCTTTTTTTCATTCATTGGTATCATGCGTTGGACCACATTTATTTTAATTTATCATAAGCACTCATTCCTTAGTTTTACATTATACAAGTGTTGCCCCATCATGTTTATTTAAATGTTTGGGCTTTTTTTACTTTCAGATTTGAAGAATAGAAGTGCTAAGACAAACACTCCATCACTAATTCATCTTTCTTTTTTTATGTACACTTCATGTCTTTATTAAATTTTACTATAATTTTTAAAAATGGAAAGCATTATTAACATTTGAAGACACAATTATATTATTTTTTTTCAAAGCAAGTGCTTACGATTATAATACTCCAGTGCTGCACGAGTGAAAATTAGTAAAATCACTAATCAATATAAATACTTTATCCCTTTTTCACTGTAGAAGATAAAGAGTATTTACCTTTATTTCAAAATATTTTGTTTTTTCGTAAATAGTTTATGTATACTACATTTTTCAAGAATTAAGAAATACTTGCATACTAAAAGAATATTATTTCTTAATGAAATTCTCGGTTGAAATTCATCCAACTCACGTTGAAGGATCATAAAGTTATATATTAAAATATGATCCCTCTGTGGAAATTAAAGATAAATTGAATTTGATGGCATTGCTGCTAACCATTACTTTGCACGTAGTAATTCCTTAAATAATCTATATTTTTGTAATAGTTATTTCTTCATCTTGTTATTATATTCCATTTAAACTTAATCATACCACATTCTATAATCATTTAAATATATTTGCTTTTTTTAAAAAAAAGTATCAAACATATACCCATTCAGATAATTTACCTCTCTTCGTCATTCTTTCCTTCCTTCATCAAAATTCATCCAACTCCTCTAGAAGGAAGATAATGTTTAATGTATTTTTAAATATACATTAACAATATGTTTCCTCTGAGGAAATGAAAGATATTCTCAAGATGCTTCCGCAGCCCCGAATCATTAGCTTGCTCATAGTTTCTTCGCCCGTATTGATTCTCTGAAACAAAACTAATCATCCCAGGGGTGGGGTTTATATACTTTTTGGTTACTTAACACTCTATGGGATCAATTTATTGCTCTTCCCACTTTTTAGTCACATTTTCAGTTGAGAGGAGTTCTCATTTCCACTGTTTTAGTGCGTCACGTGTTTATGTAAACGTGCCTCTTTCCATACTTTTTAACTTTCGTATAATTTCTAAAATGCTTTATTTAAACTCATTTTACTTATTAAAGCATTTATATAGGTTACTTTCTTTAATACGAGTATTAACATTCATTCTCCTTTTTTTGTTCGACTTATTATTCTAGTAACTTCCTTTTTTAGTAAAACATTTTTTATTATTCTTCATTACCCTAAACCCCAATGTGCCCTGCATCCCGTGCCAGAGATACTCTCTATTTAACTTTGAGTATTCTAATTTATATCCGATTATTAATTTATTTAATTCCATTACTCTGATTTTAAATACATTTATTTATCTAATATTTTTAATCTATACACTGCAAGGGATACTGTTATTTGTGTAGAATATCAGTGACCTTCAAGCTGCTCACACGCACCTATAAAGCCCTCCACAACACCGGACTCCAACACCTCAATTTCCTTCCACACCCACAAAAGAAACCTCCACTCCTCTGAGCAGGCCTTGGCCGAAATCCTCTGTATTCACATAACCAGACAGGAGGCACACCCTTCTCGTACATCATGGCCAAGGCCTGGAAAGAACTCCCCCTCAGCATCAGATGAACACCCACACTGCAAGCATTCAGGAAGAGCCATAACACCTGCCTTTTTGAATGACCAAAGCTGCACAAATACTCCTCACATACTCCCCAGCACCTGGAAACCCTCACAGGTGAATAGTGAGCACTATACCTATTTGATTGATTCATATGCCACCACAATTTGTGTTTGAGTGTTATGAACAGGCCATGCCATTTCTTTGGCTGTCTGTAACTCTTAAGGGTTGTGAAATGAGCAGTACTACCTTCTTTAATATACACAGAATCTCTCAGATTGGTTTGGTGTGGATTCACCTCTGAGAGCTACTGTGAATTCTTAATTGGTTCACTTTTAATTTACTGAAAATAGTCATTTTCAAATTGCAGCAGGAGTCACACTGTATTAGCTGGAGTATATAGATACTGATTGGGGGAATTGTAGGCCTGAAGCACAAATGTGAAGGTGGTTACACAACTACATGCATAATGCATAGGAGTTTGAAGCACTGCATCCCCTAAAGCCTGGCTTACTGCAAGAGTATATATACTTATGTAACTGCAAACACATCAACCAACCAAATCAATCTTTCTCAATTTTGCCAAATGGACACTGATTCATAGTCTTATTCTACACAAATAACAGTAACCCTTACAGTGTATAAAGAAAGATTACAAATGTTAGATAAATAAATGTATTAAAACTCGTAGTAATGGAAATAAATAAATTAATACACGGATATAAATTAGAATACACAAAGTTTAATAGAGAGTATCTCCTGCACGGGATGCAGGGAAAATAGCGGTTTAGGGTAATGACGAATATTAAAAATAGTTTTACAAAAAAGGGAAGTTACTAGAGTAATACGTCGAAAAAAAAAGGGGGACTGAATGTTAATACTCCTATTAAAAAAAGTAACCTATAAAAATGTTTTAAGGTCAGAGTTTAAATAAAGCATTTTAGAAATTATACGAAAGTTAAAAAGTATGGAAAGAGGCACGTTTATATAAACATGTGACGCACTAAAACAGTGCAAATGAGAACACCTGTCAACTGAAAAACTTGACTTAAAAGTGGGAGGAGCAATACATTGATCCCATTGACTGTTAAGTAACCAAAAAGTATATAAACCAAACCCGTGGGATAATTTGTTTCATTTCAGAGAATCAATACAGTCGAAGAAACTACCAGCAAGGTAATGATTAAGGGCTGCGGAAGCATCTTGACAATATCTTTCATTTCCTCAGAGGGAACATTTTGTTAATGTATATTTAAAAATACATAAAACATTATGTCCCCTCCAGAGGAGTTGGATGAATTTCGACGGAGGATGGAAACAATATCGAAGATAGGTAAATTATCTTAATGGGTATATATTTTATATATTTAAACAAGAAAGCAAAAATTTTTAAATGATTATGGGCCATATGTATCAAGCAAATTCGCATTCGCAAAGGCCGGCCTTTGCGAATGCTAATTTGCTAAATTGTATATATGAAACATTTTGGCTGCAAAATAAGGAATCGCAAAATTTGCCATTCCTTATTTTGCGATTGCACTTAAGGAATCGCACATTTTGCGTTTCCTTAAATGCAATGTATCAAAGAAAAATTATTTCAAAAATGCCCATAAGGATTCGCAAATTACCACCAACTTCTAGTTGGTGGTAAGTTGCGAATTCTTTTAAAAAAGCAATTTTTTTCAAATCCAAGGGTGCCATATGACACTCATACATGCCCTTAGGGCATGTATGTGTGCCATATGCTCACACATGTCATTTTCAGGGGTTGAGTAGGGTGTTCTTGTGACACCCCTGCACCCTTGAAAATATTCGCAATTTGCGATTAGCAAATTGCTAATCGCAAATTTCCCCTTCATTCCTATGGGCCTCCTGGCCCATAGAAATGAATGGGAATTTTGCGATTAGCAATTTGCTAATCGCAATTTAGGAATGTTAAGGAATCGCTAAAAATAAGTGATTTCCTACATACATACCATTTTGCGATGTCTAAATAGCGATTCCTTAAAAATCGCTATTTAGGAATCGCAAAACGGTATGTTGATACATATGGCCCTTTGGCTGCAAAATAAGGAATCGCAACATTTGCCATTCCTTATTTTGTGATTGCACTTAAGGAATCGCAAATTTTGCGATTCCTTAAATGCAATGTATCAAAGAAAAATTATTTCAAAAATGCCCATAAGGATTCGCAAATTACCACCAACTTCTAGTTGGTGGTAAGTTGCGAATTCTTTTAAAAAAGCAATTTTTTAAAAATCCAAAGGTGCCATATAACGCTCATACATGCCCTTAGGGCATGTATGTTTGCCATATGCCCACACATGTCATTTTCAGGGGTGCAGCAGGGTGTTCTTGTGACACCCCTGCACCCTTGAAAATATTCGCAATTTGCGATTAGCAAATTGCTAATCGCAAATTTCCCCTTCATTCCTATGGGCCTCCTGGTCCATAGAAATGAATGGGAAATTTGTGATTAGCAATTTGCTAATCGCAATTTAGGAATGTTAAGGAATCGCTAAAAAGAAGCGATTTCCTACATACATACCATTTTGCGATTTCTAAATAGCGATTCCTTAAAAATCGCTATTTAAGAATCGTAAAACGGTATGTTGATACATATGGGCCCAAAGAATGTGGTATGATTACATTTAAATAGAATATAATAACGAGTTGATGAAAGAACCATTACAAGAAATATAGTTGTCTGTACGACAAGGGGAAGAACATGGCGGCCGTGAGCTGAGCGGTCGCTGCCTGCACTGAGCAGCTCTTTTGTTCCTTTATGTATGTCGGCTGAATCGGGCTGAATTGGGCTGAGACCACAGTAATGTTTGCGCAGTTGTGAGCAAAAGCCATAACTTTTACCTGTGATGTGTGTGGGCCTCCGCCGGGATCTTCCGCGCTGCTTTGGAGCCGCTTCCGAGTTGAGGCGGAGTCGGAGATTCGGGGTGCCAGTCTCCTTGTGGGGGCCTTGCTAGGAGTGCTTCCGGGAAGTTGGAAGGCAGGGGCAGTACAGGCGCGGTGTCAGCTGGAGTGTTTGGAGGCTTCGCGCTGGAGGGTGCAACGGCGACGATGGTGGGAGAGGTGGCAGAGGAGGAAAATGCTGGTACAGAAACACAGAGCTCCACTGCCATAGTACAGCAAGGAAAATCGTGCGTTGAGGTACCGGGGCTCTGGGGCGGCTCTTACATCTGGTAAGTCTTCTCCTCCATAATCTCTGTGAAATTCTAGTAGGAGGGGGGACTTTGGAGCGGTTAGTCCCCCGCCTTTGTTGTCCTCTCTACCCACCCAGCACACTGTAAACACACAGGGTATTAAAGGCAGAGTAGCCAGCAGAGTCATTGAGCCATCAAAGTTATCGAGAGGCAAAGGGCCAAAAAAGGGTAGGAATAGGGGACCAGGTAAAGAATCTGGTGAGCAAGGGCTCAGAACTCAGGAGAGTAGTGAGGAAAACAGGGGCTCTAATAAAGCACCCACAGATCTAATTTATTATATTTCAGGGGATGAGGGAGACAGTGGTGAGAACTCCCCATACCGGGAACATAAAGGAAAGAGTACCAAGAAGGGCACTCAAAAAATAGGGAAAAAGGCATCCCAGCAGACACTACAATTAGAATAACCGCCTCGCTGAGATCTTATTTTAATGTTCTGTCTCAAGTGCTGGAGGTAGGGAAACAGAGGGAGGCGCTGAGTGTGTCATCAGGGCTAACACAAATGTCTACGCCTTCAGTTATGGAGCTAAGTCTTTCTCTCCCTCTGCTACCATCACCCTCTTCAACCTGGTTTGGACCCTGTGTTGGATCCTTTGCACAGTTTAAGGCCCCCTTTCTGGCTTGCTTTTAAAGCCCTCTGGACCAGTTATGCGGTCAGTTGAGCCTTAAGCTAAACTGGTTAACTCAATGGAAACCTCTACAAATTGTGTTAGTGCCAGAGACAACGTGCTATCAGTTGTAAAAACGGGGGAGTTAGTAAAGATTAGCAGAGAGCCTAACACAGGGGCAAAGAGTGTACTAGAGGTATGCAGTGGTACTTCGGGGCCTTTGGCAGCATTAGGAAGTCCATGTTTGGAAACTTTTTTCTTTTCGATGGCCACGGACATCAAAAAAGGGTTCGCAGTTTCAGAATCCAATCAGGGGGAAATTCGACTTTTTTGCGAATCACTGGAAAAAAAATTGGACTACTTAAGTTCAAGAACGGTGGTCCTAGAAAATGCGGTCGAAGTCCTGAAGGATGGTTTGGGAGAAGTCAGAACAGATATCTCTATGCTTAAAAAAGAGGAGGCTGCTCTGCAGGAAATAGTGGAACTACTGGAAAATAATTCCAGGCGCAATAACCTGCAGCTCTCAAATATACCCGAGGAGAGAGAGGGTGAGGATCTAAAATCCTTTATTGTCTCCCTCATCAAAGATACAATTCAAATTGATGTTTTGGAAGAAGAATTAAGGAGAGACATCCAAAGAATTCACCGGGATCCCTTTAGGAAGCATCCAAATCGGACAAAGCCCAGGAAGATTTTAATCAGTCAGTCAGTCAGTCAAAGTTCTTTATTTCAATTAGTTAAAACCATAAAAAGCAGTACAAAACTTCATCTTCCGCACATTACAAATGTATATTAGAAATTAAATACATGTTTAGTTGTTACAGTTCAGTTCATAAAACCTACACCTAAAATACATTAAAAATTGTGCAATATAAAACCGAATATCAAAGAATCCTTGGCCGACGACAGTTTAAGTCCATACAAAGTACATTATTGAGTATGTTGATTTAGGGACCATAACCCCCTTTTAATCTTACAAGACAATTATAAATGCAGTAGTCTCCTTTTATTCAGACGGGCTGCTGCCACCAAAAAACTGGCTACGCTGTAGGTGACCCGAACAGAACCAAGCATTTGTAAGTGTAGGAGGGCAGGTCTTACCTGGACAAAACCAATTTCCCTCAGGATTGGATAAAAAAACAATTTATGAGCCACCAAGTAATGCTCACAGAACATCACTAGGTGGAGCTTGTCCTGTGGGTAAATGTGCATGGTGTTGTATCTTCTGGTTTCCCCCATTTAGGGTATAAGCCTAACGTAAGATGGATGAGGTTGAACCGAAATCTGACTAGAAGAAAGAAATGGAAGGGCTTGGTGACATACTTCAAATACGGTTCAATCACTAAAGTGGTTGATAGGCCATAGATAGATCTCACCATAGGTTTTCTAAGTTCTGCCTCCTCCCTCTCTGCCTCCAACAAATTGCGAAAATTGAGTTTGATCCACCATACATCCTCTTTCCTGATGCCCTGTGGTGATAAATATATTTCAGGACGCCCTTACCTGCCGCTCTAACATACGACGGCCAAGGAATTCTGTCCGCTTTGTCTAGGGCAACACAGTCCTTCAGTATCAGGTGGTTTAATGTGATCTCCTCGTTCGACCAGGTGTTAACCCAACGTAACAACGGGGCCATTTTCAGGTGATCAGAGACGTAGCCCAATCCCACTTCACAGTGTATAGAGAATGTGGGGGATGATTTAGGGAGTGACAAAAGAGATCTAAGAAACTTGTTTTCTGCGACTTGTATCCCGGGGGATGGTACATAGCCCCAGATGTTCGACCCGTAGGAGGCAATTGCCAAACACTTGGACTTATAAATCTTTAGCATTGCCTCCATAGGTCTTGCCCCCAATCTCCTAGAGAAGGTCAGGAGAGCTGTGGTACATCTTAAAGCCACATTACTTTTATGCTTCATCTGGGGGCCCCAATTCCCTTTCTCGTCAAATAGAACACCCAGATAGCAGAAAAACAGCACCCTTGATATTTCTGTGCCGTTGCACATGAAGGTTTTAACCTTCATGCTCTTTTTCCGTGCTCCGGTCACCATTACATTGGATTTCGAAGTGTTAATTTTTAAATCCAGTGCTTCCATAAAAGTACCAAAGTGATCCAACAGCCTCTGTAGGCCCATGCCCGTGCGTGCGAGGAGGACTGCGTCATCCGCTTACAGGAGGACAGGGATACCCGATCCGCCTATACGTGGGATATCCAGTGTGTCCAAGTCCAATGATTTCTCGAGGGCATTGATGTAAATAGTGAATAGAAGAGGGGCCAGAATGCAACCTTGTCTGACACCCCTTCTTGAACTAAATTGCCCAGTACACCTGCCTTCCCTTGTTACCCTAACGGAGGCAGACAGGTTCTGATGAAGGTCACTTAAAAAATTAACTAAAGAAGCATCTAAACCCATATCCCGCAAAATAAACCAAAGCTTTGAACGGTTAACCAAATCAAATGCAGAAGATAGGTCCATGAAATCCAAATATAAAAGGCCTTCCTTCACCACTGTGTATTTGCTTATGAGGAAGTGTAAATTCAAACATTGGTCCATGGTACCCCTGTGTGCTCTAAAACCATACTGGAGATTAGAGAGGAAACCACTCCCCACAAGCCAATCCCCCAGTCTCTGTAGAATGACTTTGCCCACGATTTTTACCGCAGAGTCCAGCAGAGAGATCGGCCTGTAGCAAGCGGGGTCCCCTCTGTTCCCCTTCTTAAAAATAGGAACTATAACAGAAGAGGACCAGGAAGAAGGAAAACCCACAGTAGACACTGCATTGAATACGTTAGTCAGAATCTTTGCCCAAAATTGTGGTTGTAGGATGTACAGATCTACGGGGACCCCGTCTGGACCTGGAGCCTTGTGTCTACTTGTGTCCTTAATCGCCCGTTCCACCTCAGCCATATAAAACTTAATGGGCATAGAGTACAGAGCCACAGCAGTATCAGAGGAAGCTAAAACTCCTTTGTCTGTATCATAGATACTTTTAAAATGTTCAAGCCAGCTCTCGTCAGGAATTACACAATCCATATCAAGTTTAACCTGGTCCGAGAAAAACGGCTGATTAATGACGGCCCAGAATTTCTTACTATCCTTTAACGCGTCCGTGGATTGCAGACTTTCCCAAGCCTCCTCCTTAATTTGACGCTTACGTGTTACAAGTGCAAGTTTATACTCCTTGCGGAGGTCTGCCACTAGTGCTCTATTCCTAGGTCTGTGTTTTAGTGCTTTAAGTAGAGCACCATGGGCAAATGAACACTTTTTGTCGAACCATTTATAGGCCCTCCTTGAGTGTGCGGTGTCGCCAGCCTCTAAAGCTTTGGAAATCTGCTTGCAGACTTCTACGTAAGCAACCACAACCTCCTCTCCTGCTGCAGTGTCCTCCAAACAAACAGCCATATTGGCCTCAGTTTTCAGTTCAAGGGACTCAAAGAATGCCTCTGGGATGACCTTATTCCATTTAATCCGTCTCCCCTGATCTGTAGTTGACAAATGCCTAGGCACCCCCTCTCCTAGGTCCTTCTCCTTCATAAAAGTGGCAAAGTCCACTACCAGCAAAACCGGGTTATGGTCGCTGAAGATAGCAGTCACTAAACTATAGGCCAGAGTTTTAGCCAAAACCCCAGGGGATAAAAAAATATAATCAATGACGGTATTTGCGCCTCTCCCTATAAAGGTTGGTGCTCTGGCCTCGCCATTACCCAGTCCTGGTTCAAGTAAATTCAGGTTAGAGAGAAGGCCCTCAAGTGCTTCTCCTTCCTTACTATGCTCAAAGTGGGGCACCCCCTCACTAGGCGACCCTCCATAGTTATCATTATAACAATCCCCGAAACAGGGATGAATGTTAAAATCTCCCAAGAGGACCACCTCTGGGACAAAAGAACGATCTTGTTTATAGACTGACAGAAATTGCTCTAGAGTGGTCAAATACTCATTTTGAGAAGAACCCTCCCTAGAGTTATAAAAGCTAATAAATACAAATTTCTGATAGTTAGAAGTGGACCATTCCGTGGGGCCAACAGATTCAAGTGGCAGATGGGTGATAACTAAGATTTTGGTAGGGAACATCCCTTTTACAATTGTTGGATATTATGGCCCTAACCAGGATGATCAATTAATTTTAAAGATCATTTTTTTTAATCTCTTGCAATTTCCTGACTCAACTATCTTGGCAATGCGATTTTAATATAGTACTGAATCCAATTTAGGACAAATCACTAAAAAGCAGAGCTATAGTCTCTGCTAAATCTAGGTTTTTTTTTTAAAGCAATGATGAAACAACATGCTATTTGAGATACATGGAGATCTGGTATACAGTTGTGTGTATCATTTTATAACAAGCAATATAGACATAAATCATGAATAGATTACTTCTTGATTAGTAGTAACCTAAAGGGTAATACAAAAAATATTGGGTATTTGACCCCGCACTTGTCGGACCATGCGGCAGTCTGGATTGACCTGGATCTAGCATGCAGTGAACAGAGGGTGTGGACTTTTGGCCGCTCACTCCTCTTGGACAATACTATACCTGGTCATTTGATCTAGGGAGAAAACGCCTTTTTAGATATTAATATAGGATTGGCAGATACCATGGTAGTATGGGATGCCCTGAAATCTTTTTTGAGATGCCTGATTACGAACAAAACTGCCCATAAGAACAGAGAGTACAGGCAGGAAATTGCATCCGTAGAGCGCTGAATGAAAGTGCTGGAGGAAAAGATTAATCGGGTACCCGATGAAGATCAAATACTCAGAGAGACTTTAGGGGCGGAATTAGATTCGCTAAAATCCCTGTTGGAGAGTACAATCCAAACAAGAATCTCTACTGGGTGGAAGTCGAGCAAGCTCACCCACTTTGAATATGGTGAGGGAGCCGGCAGGTTACTCACCAGGAAGGCCAAAACGGATAGAGTCAGGAATCATAATGAACAAATAGAGGATGTACACGCTAATTTACTAATAAGTAGGGAGGAGGAGATGGGAGAAATCTTCCATGCTTATTTTAAGGAGTTATATAAGGACAATAGCAACTCTGATAGTTCATCCATTCAAGATTGGTTAAATTTGATCCAGCTACCTTCTCTCGATAAAACCCTTTGAGAAAATTTGGAGGCTGCAATTATGCACCAAGAAGTCAGGAAGGCTCTCATAGATTGCAAAAAGTGCAAAGCTGCAGGGCCAGATGGCCTCCCTGTGGAAATTTATAAGAAATTAGGGGAAACAATTATCTCTTTTATGGTTGAGGTGTTTAATAAAATTCAGGTAGAGGGAGTTCATCCACCCACCATACGGGGGGAAGCAAATATTATCCTAATTCTAAAACCTGGTAAACCCCCTACAAAATGTGGGTCTTAAAGGCCAATATCTTTGTTGAATTCAGATTATAAGGTATTCTCCAAGATATTGGCTGATAGATTAGGGTGCATAGCAGGTGAGCTGAGACACACTGATCATAAGGGCTTTGTAAAGGGCAGACATCTTTATGACCTCACTCATGATTTTATTGGTACAATAGATTTCCCCTCCACTTTCTCTCTTCCTTTGGCGGCAATGACATTAGATGCAACTAAAGCATTCGATAGGGTGGATTGGAAATACCTTAGAAGGGTTTTGGAGAAGCTGAACCTTGGGCCAAAATGTTGCTGTGCCATCCGCCTTATTTACAGTGAGCCTTCAGCTAGGCTGGTGGTAAATGGCAAAATGACTAGGCCATTTAAAATCAAAAGGGGTACCAGACAGGCCTGCACCCTCTCCCTGCTTCTCTTCGACCTATATATATCCATTTGCTCAGCGTCTTAGGGTAGCCCTGTATGCTGACGACATTCTTATTCTTTCGTCGGATCTTGAATTCTCCTTTCCACGGGTGATCGAGCTAGCGAGAGATTTTGGTCGGGTTTCTGGCTATGAAATTAATGCTGACAAAACCGAACGTATGTCATGGAACCTGCAGAAATGCCGATACCAAACCAAAAAAGAGCTGCGCTACTTGGGGATTAAAATTCTTCCAGAGATAGACAAAATATCAAAAGTAAATCTCTCTAATACTTTGAAGGAGTGTCAAGAACTTATGAGATCTTGGGTCCATCTCCCATTGTCTATCCTGGGTAGAGTTAATCTCATTCAAATGTAAATTTTGCAAAGGTAACGTTTCTATTTAACACCATGCCCTTGAATTTTGAGAAAGCACTAGTAGATAAATTCCAGCAATCTATCAATTCTTTTGTTTGGGCCTTTAAAGCTGTTAGAATTTCATGGAAGAAGCTAAGATGCAGAACAGAGAAAGGCGGTCTGGCGCTCCCTGATATTCAATACTATGCTTGAGCCTTCCATCTAACTCACTCCAGAATGCTACTAAAATCTCCAGACTCTTCAGGGAGAGGCCAAATGTTTTCCGCTATGTTGGAACAACTGGGGTTTCCACATGAAGACTTTCTGTTTAAGTATGGGGACAAAATATTTTTCAAAAAGGTCAGACTAAAAGTCCTAAGTGGCGCTGTTGGACCTGGCTTCGTGGCATGGTTCCCCCTGTTCCTCAGCACCCCGTTAGCCTAGCCCTGCACCCAGAAACCCCTGGTCATCCCGTTCCCTGTCCGCCCCGCTCCCTACATGACCCTACCAACAGACGACCATCCCCGCATTCCGCCATCCCCTTCCCGGTACCGGTCGCCCAGAACCTGCATCATCCCACAGGGCCCCCGGCCCTCATTACCCTTCCCGAGGTCCCTGACTCCCTAGGCCTTGCCTGACCCCGGCCCCAGCGAAACTTAGGCTTCAGACGTGCCATGCCCGGCTGGGGGGTAAAGGGCTTCCTGAGTGAGATAAGAGCCAGGAGTTTCGATTGCACCTCCGGCCTCCCCTGGGAGACTGGCTTCTCTCACACCTCTGGCCTTCCCCCGTGGGCTGGTTTTGATCACACCTCTGGCCTCCCCGAGAGCTGGATCCAGACCCTGCTGGGCGTCTGGGTATTCCTGGACACATCTTCTAAAGGATCAAAGGTCAACCGACGGAACACTCCGATGACCAGCCCCGAGGCATGAGATCTCTGCCTGCGAGGGTCCGGACATCAAATGCCCACTGCGCTATATCAAGGCCCACCCGAGAAATAGCGGGCAGTTGTATCCTGGACAAGAGAGCCCTGCTGATCTGATCGCGGCTCAACCCTTGGGGAGAAGACTGAAACTTGGAACTTATCGAGCCCTGTTGACGCTGTCGCGGCTCATCCATGTGAATAAGGAACTGGAACCTTGGAGCCCTGCTGACCTCGTGGCGGCCAATCCTTGAACTCTAAAGGACCTTCGTGGAACATCCTGAGCCCTACTGACGTGGTCGCGGCTCCTCAAGAACTGACAGACACTCTGTTCACTCCGGATCGAGCCCTGCTGACCTCGTCGCGGCTCGAGGAGTACTCTGGTCCGGCTGGACCATCAACGCTACCAACACGACCTGGTTCGAGAAGAAGTGAGTGGAGCAGCCAGTACGATCGCCATCTTCCGTATCCCCCGGCTTGAGGATTGAGAGCTGTGCGCAGGGTACGCTTCGTACTGGACTAATACTGAGACTGTCACGCTTCCCTCCTCCTTACCACTGAGACTTTACGATCCCTCGATTGCTTGTAAATACGTGTTCATTTTGCCTAAAACTCTACTGTGTGATAAAGAACTTTCTTACTGAAATCCACAGTGTGGTGTCCGTTCATAAGTGTGGTGTGAGCTCAGTGTGTACGATCTTAGACCCAAAGTCCTCCCCGGCGAGGACCTCACGTTAAGACTCGGCAGTATTCTGGGGAGAGGTGGGTCATGGAGTGGTTGGGAAAGCATATCCTAGCCCTCTGGTATCGCCCCTTCCAACAGGCGCGGTTCAAATTTGGGCTAAGATCAAAAAATTAACAGGGCTCGAATATTATTCTAGGCTGGCCCCTATTTGGGAATGTCCAGGAACCCCCAACTGCCTAAAAGATCTGTTGGCAGTTCCCCTTAGTACAGCTAGGGTATAGGTATGGGGGGATCTAGCGGTAGATGGTTCATTATTACAGTGGGCCAAGTTAGATGAAAAACTGGAGGGGGGCATGTCAAGGTTCAAGTACTTGCAGATATTAAGTTGGTCTCAGAATTTGAAGAGCTCACTAGGTCGGGGAGATCTCTTTTTTCTATTGGGCTATAGAAGAGCCTATTGACGGCGAGTTCAAGCTTGCCGAGGAGTTATGAGGGGCAGTCATACAGGGGATAGACTGAGAGGAACTGTGGAATATCTCCTATAATATTCTCTTCTCAGTTGTAAAGCCAGTGTGGCTGAGGAGGAACCACTATTTCACGACACATAGAGCTTATTTCTCCCAAGCAAGGCTCTCTAAATTCTCTAAAGGTCCACCTGCAAGGTGCAAAAAATGTAACCTGGAAAGTGCACCGGATGTGCATATGTTTTTGGCTTGTCCATCGCTTCTGGAATTCTGGAAGAAATAGGAGATTCTCTATCCTCTATTCTGGATCGCTCAATACAGATTTCCCTTAATCTCATTATTTTTGGTATAGCGAGTGATATCACTGGCCCAATAGAGGCTTTCTATTCTTCGCTATCTTGTTGGCTAGACAGGAAATATGTAAGAGATGGGTAGAGACAACACCTCCAACCCAATCGGACTGGCTATCCTCTCTATACAAAACTTCCAAAACAGATCTGGCCCAATTGAAGAACTCTAAAGAGAGTGCCATTTGGAACAGCTTGCTAAACTCGACTTTGGTCTGAAGTTGTCCCATGATTAAGCCTCCGTGGAACTCTCAGACTGGGCTGGAGATTTCTGTAACATTTCAGGTTTCAGCCTGCTTGGACTCCGGCCTAAGTCTCTGGGCTCAAATCCTGAAAAGAGATTGCAACCATTCTCTCCTTAACCCCTTGCGTGCTGATGACGGCTCCTGTCCGTCATGCATTACAGTGCTCCTGTGCTGATGACGGCCAGGAGCAATCATGACCACGCCCGCGATCTGAATGTCCCGCACAGGAGCGGAATTCCGGCCGCGGGCAAGGGGTTAATAAAGGGAGAACAGCAACTAGAGGGAAGTTGGTTTTGCTACTGGTAGGCCTTGGATAAAGGGCAGACTCGAATATCATGTAGCCTACTTCTCCTATTGGAGCAACAGTAGCAATCTTCTAAACTATGTTAGCTGTGGTTCGAGGCGAATGATTAAAATATTTCAACAAAAAAAAGAAATATAGGTTATTTAAGGAATTACTATGTGTAAAATAATGATTAGGAGCGATGTCATAACCTTCAATTTATCTTTCATTTCCACAGAGGGATCATATTGTTAATGTATATTTTAATTTATATATAACATTATGATCCTTCAGCTGGAGTTGGATGACTTTCAACCGAGAATTTCATACATTAATAAATAATATTTTTTTAGTATGCAAGTAATATTTTATGATTGAAAAATGTACTATAAATAAACTATCGAAGAAACAACGAAATACTTAGGAATAAAAAAGAATACTCTTTATCTTATAGAGTGAAAATGGCCTAAAAGTATTTATATTGAGTAGTGATTTTCCCAATTTTCACTCGTGAAGAACAGGAGGATTATCTTCGCAAGCACTTTTTAAAAAAAACAGTAATATAATTGTGGCTTCAAATGTTAATAATTCTTTCTATTTTTAAAAATGATTGTTAAATGTAATAATGACATGAAATGTAAATAAAAAAAGGAAAATGAAAGGGAGTGTTTGTCGTAGCACTTCTATTCTACTTTATCTGAAAGTAAAAAAAGCCTAAATATTTATAAAAAGATGATGGGGCAACACTTATATAATGTAAACATAAGGAATGAGTGGTTATGATCAAATAAAATAAATGTGGTCCAACGCGTGATACCAATGAATGTAAAAGAATTTGTGCATTTCACCCATATGAAGAGTATAAAAGACTCAATACAAATTTTTTGAAAACATGAGCATTTTTCTTTCAAGGATGGTTTGAACAATTATACATTTTATAAAAGAACATAGTACTCCACGCTAAAGGAGAAAAGTCAGCACAATTATGAAAATAGAATAATATTTTTAAATACCTTTACAGTCAACAAACCTATTAGCATATTACACAGTTTAAGTTAAAAACACCCTCCCACAACCAGTTTTTGAAACGCATAGTAAAATAAAGTGCGTCAGCAAAATGGGCTACGAACATGGTAAGTGTAACGTAACGTCACATCGAAAAAACAAGCCAATCAACATAAGGATCAGTAAGGTAGACTTAACCATACAACAGCCAATTAAATGTTTTTCAAAACCTGTGCAAGGAAAGGGATTGGTCGGTGTTGGAACTGGGGTAGCCTGGCCTAGGGCAAGACATAAATTTCAGAGGCACAGTGTTAAGGTTGCAGACCACCCAAGAATAAAACCACGCAATAGCACACAAAAGAAAACACTACACCGAAAATGTAGGAAAATACAAACTGCTTTATAAAAATAATATACTCTTTGTCCTTAAAATATATAGCTTAGAACATTTCCGGTCACTTTAGTATCAGCAATTATATCACTTAAACTGCTAAGCGAATAATCAATTAACTTCGTCAGTACTCTTACACTTATTACTCTAGGATTCACAGTTCAGTACTTTATAATCAATCAGGTGAAATATTAATCCGCTAGAACCTTAGGAGAGAAAACTACAACTCAATATAAGTACATGCAGATTTCCTTTTTGAGATGAAAGCAAAACTTCTTAATCAGGAAATTAATACAGTCTTTGACAAGGTGCTAGCTTAAATCATCAACTTTACATTACTAGCGTTTCTAGCATTTAATTAGGCCTCGTTTCTAAATAGTGCCTAAAACTTTACAACTGGTCTCAATAATAGCAATAATACTTTTTAAACTGCTATGCAAGTCATTAATTAATTCCAATAGTTAAACATGCACCATGACCATGGCTGATTGGTAACCCTTCCACTTTCTTAGGCCAGATTAGCTGTACATCGCTCTTTATTTGGCTTCTCAGCAATCCTACTCCACCAGAGGGGGGAAGAAAGCAAGCTGTCGCCAACTGTTGAGTACCAGGGGTCTTGAAGACCTTTGTATTCTTTGCACCCCCCAGATGACCAGGCCTTTTGAAGTCAGTTAGTTAGTTTTTAACAGCTAGGCCACTTGTTTCTTAGGCCCTCCTCCCTCAGTTCTGCATCGAGTGGGGGAGGAAACCAAACGACTAGGAGACCTTACCGGAACTCTCTCAGCACTCCCTCGCTCTTCCCGGCTTACTTGTTTAGACGGCCGGCAGGCAGTTCCTCCGCTCACCCCCTCAGCACTCAGTCGCTTTACCTCTGGGGATCGGCCTCCTCGCTCCCACGCAGAAGAGCGGAGGCCCTCTCAGCTACAACTCGAGCCGCAGTAACGGTGATTCCGCCACACAAGCAGCGGCTCCTCACCACGAAGGATCGGTCCCACGGCGCGTCGATCAGTCTGCCAACACTCGACGATCAAGAGACGTTCCACCGGCGCCTCTCCTCAGGGCAGACACTCCCTCGCCGGGCATGCGCGGAAGCGCTCGCTCTTGTCCCGCCTCTCCCGGCGGCCGCTCCCAGGAAGGACACTACTCTCCTGGGCCTGCTCGGTCCTAGGCCCCTCCTGTGGGGATGGTGATCGCGACAGCGGGCATGCGCGAAGGCGCTTCCAAGAAGTGTCTCGCCCTCCCCTTTTCTAAGGGAGACAGTACTCTTCAGGCAATGCGCCAGCAACGCGGAAGGCGCTCCGGGGTCCCGTCCACAGAGAGAAGCCTCTCAGGCTCAGTGGATCCCGGGGCAGGCGCTGTCACAGAAAACGATCATCCCCTCAGGGATCCCGCTCACAGTGGGGTTG
This sequence comes from Lissotriton helveticus, assembly GCF_964261635.1. Taxonomy (NCBI): domain Eukaryota; kingdom Metazoa; phylum Chordata; class Amphibia; order Caudata; family Salamandridae; genus Lissotriton; species Lissotriton helveticus. Next base: position 128,722,463 of record NC_136059.1, on the reverse strand, counting down.
GCGCTGCCTCCAGAAACCGGCCAGCTGCACGAACAACCAGGACTTCCCAGGAAACCAGGGGACAAGCCTTCCTCAGCACCCAGGAAGGTAGGAGATCAGTGCCAGTTCGTTTCCTTTACCTCAGCGCCCACTCTGCCAAGTCCTTTTAGTACTCAAGTTGAGATGGGGGTTGGGGTCCAGGGAAGAGGGCTATTCTTCCTGAGTCCCTTTCTGCTGGGCAGAGGACTGCGCACCGCAGCACTGCAGTCTCCTTCTCCTTGGACTTCCCCTGTATGGTTTGGACAAGGGGCAAGCTAGGCGCCCAGGGTCTCCAGTAACCCTTCACAGCGGGGTCAGGACAAGTAACCAAAAGGGGAGTAGTGGGGTGGATCATAAGGCAGCTTCCCAGTCCAGGAGGTCAACCCTAAGTCTAACCTCTTCCCACCCTTAGCTACAGCCTGTCCTCCAGCTGACTTCCACAGGTAGACAAAATGGCTGCCCCGCATTCCGCCTTTTATAGGCTGCCCTTCAATGGTCCAGCATGGACCAGAAGGTTCTGGAATGCCCTATGTTAGGCTATGGCCAAGTTCTGAGTGTGACAGTTGGGGCAGTTGGTGGCCACCATTTTAGGTGGTGCCAACTTTCCTGTCAGAACAGGCCTCTGGGCCTGAGGTAAAAGATTATGGGGGAAAGAAAGAACACCTATCCCCTTGACCAACACCTAAAAAAAAGTAGTAGACACAAAAATATCAAGGGAGTGAGGGTCAAAAAGGGGACAAAATAAATAATAATGAGGAGGGACTGCGCAAAAAAATCGAGACAGGTCTAACACGCGTCCCCCCCAGCTGAAAGTGGGGAGAACTACCCAACCCCTTGGGAGTCCTCTTCACTAAGGCGGAAATACCTGGAGAGACCGTCTGCATTGGCGTGGTCCACTCCAGGCCGATGTTCCACCCGGAAGTCCATTCCCTGTAGGGAGATGGACCACCTCAACAGCTTGGGATTTTCCCCCTTCATTTGCATCAGCCAACGAAGGGGGCGGTGGTCCGTCTGAACCAGGAAGTGCGAGCCAAAGAGGTATGGCCGCAGCTTCTTCAGAGCCCACACCACCGCAAAAGCTTCCCTCTCAATTGCACTCCACTTCTGTTCCCGGGGAAGCAGCCTCCTGGATAAGAAGACTACAGGCTGATCCAGGCCCTCTGCATTTAGTTGCGATAACACTGCCCCAATGCCATGTTCGGATGCATCTGTTTGAACAATGAACTCCTTGGAGAAATCGGGAGCCTTCAGGATCGGTGCTTCACACATTGCCTGCTTCAACTTTTCAAAGGCTTGCTGACAAGCCTTTGTCCAAACTACCCGTCGAGGTTGTTTCCTAGAGGTGAGCTCTGTGAGGGGCGCTACAGTAGTGCCATACCCCTTCACAAAGCGACGGTAGTAACCTGTGAGGCCCAGGAAAGCTCGGACCTCAGTCTGTGTCTTGGGGGGTTCCCAGGCCATGATTGCCTCAATCTTTGCCTGCAGGGGTTGCACTGACCCCCTACCCACCAAGTGTACAAGGTACACAACCGACCCCTGACCAATCTGGCATTTACTGGCTTTGATGGTCAATCCAGCTTGTTTCAGCGCCTGGAGAACTGCTTGCAAATGTTGCAAGTGGTCCTCCCAACTGCTACTGAAGACAGCAATGTCATCCAGGTAAGCAGCCGAGAAACCCTCCATTCCAGAGAGGACCTGGTTCACCAGTCGCTGAAATGTGTCAGGAGCGTTCTTGAGACCAAAGGGCATCACACAGAACTGGAAGTGTCCCTCGGGCGTGGAGAAGGCTGACCTTTCCCTTGCTCCATCTGTCAAGGAGATCTGCCAGTACCCTGAAGTGAGGTCAAAGGTACTTAGGTATTGGGCAGCTCCTAGCCGGTCAATTAACTCATCCGCCCTGGGGATTGGATGAGCATCAGTTTTGGTAACTGAGTTCAGTCCTCGGTAATCCACACAGAACCTCAGTTCTGGTGTGGTGCCCGGTGGGGCGGCTTTTGGGACTAGTACCACCGGACTGGACCAAGGGCTGTTGGACGGTTCTATCACTCCTAGCTCCAACATCTTTGCAACTTCGCCATGGATGCTAGCCTTCACCTTGTCCGACAGCCTATAGGTCTTGGATTTCACTGGAGGGCTGTCTCCTGTGTCCACATCATGGGTACACAGGTGGGTTCTTCCCGGGACAAGGGAAAACAGAGAAGAGTACTGCCCCAATACCCGTCGGCAATCCTCTCGTTGCTCAGGAGTGAGAGACGGGGAGAGAATTACTCCCTCCACCGACCCATCCTTCTCTTGAGATGAAAAGAGGTCTGGGAGAATGTGAATAAGGAACTGGAACCTTGGAGCCCTGCTGACCTCGTGGCGGCCAATCCTTGAACTCTAAAGGACCTTAGTGGAACATCCTGAGCCCTACTGACGTGGTCGCGGCTCCTCAAGAACTGACAGACACTCTGTTCACTCCGGATCGAGCCCTGCTGACCTCGTCGCGGCTCGAGGAGTACTCTGGTCCGGCTGGACCATCAACGCTACCAACACGACCTGGTTCGAGAAGAAGTGAGTGGAGCAGCCAGTACGATCGCCATCTTCCGTATCCCCCGGCTTGAGGATTGAGAGCTGTGCGCAGGGTACGCTTCGTACTGGACTAATACTGAGACTGTCATGCTTCCCTCCTCCTTACCACTGAGACTTTACGATCCCTCGATTGCTTGTAAATACGTGTTCATTTTGCCTAAAACTCTACTGTGTGATAAAGAACTTTCTTACTGAAATCCACAGTGTGGTGTCCGTTCATAAGTGTGGTGTGAGCTCAGTGTGTACGATCTTAGACCCAAAGTCCTCCCCGGCGAGGACCTCACGTTAAGACTCGGCAGTATTCTGGGGAGAGGTGGGTCATGGAGTGGTTGGGAAAGCATATCCTAGCCCTCTGGTATCGCCCCTTCCAACAGGCGCGGTTCAAATTTGGGCTAAGATCAAAAAATTAACAGGGCTCGAATATTATTCTAGGCTGGCCCCTATTTGGGAATGTCCAGGAACGCCCAACTGCCTAAAAGATCTGTTGGCAGTTCCCCTTAGTACAGCTAGGGTATAGGTATGGGGGGATCTAGCGGTAGATGGTTCATTATTACAGTGGGCCAAGTTAGATGAAAAACTGGAGGGGGGCATGTCAAGGTTCAAGTACTTGCAGATATTAAGTTGGTCTCAGAATTTGAAGAGCTCACTAGGTCGGGGAGATCTCTTTTTTCTATTGGGCTATAGAAGAGCCTATTGACGGCGAGTTCAAGCTTGCCGAGGAGTTATGAGGGGCAGTCATACAGGGGATAGACTGAGAGGAACTGTGGAATATCTCCTATAATATTCTCTTCTCAGTTGTAAAGCCAGTGTGGCTGAGGAGGAACCACTATTTCACGACACATAGAGCTTATTTCTCCCAAGCAAGGCTCTCTAAATTCTCTAAAGGTCCACCTGCAAGGTGCAAAAAATGTAACCTGGAAAGTGCACCGGATGTGCATATGTTTTTGGCTTGTCCATCGCTTCTGGAATTCTGGAAGAAATAGGAGATTCTCTATCCTCTATTCTGGATCGCTCAATACAGATTTCCCTTAATCTCATTATTTTTGGTATAGCGAGTGATATCACTGGCCCAATAGAGGCTTTCTATTCTTCGCTATCTTGTTGGCTAGACAGGAAATATGTAAGAGATGGGTAGAGACAACACCTCCAACCCAATCGGACTGGCTATCCTCTCTATACAAAACTTCCAAAACAGATCTGGCCCAATTGAAGAACTCTAAAGAGAGTGCCATTTGGAACAGCTTGCTAAACTCGACTTTGGTCTGAAGTTGTCCCATGATTAAGCCTCCGTGGAACTCTCAGACTGGGCTGGAGATTTCTGTAACATTTCAGGTTTCAGCCTGCTTGGACTCCGGCCTAAGTCTCTGGGCTCAAATCCTGAAAAGAGATTGCAACCATTCTCTCCTTAACCCCTTGCGTGCTGATGACGGCTCCTGTCCGTCATGCATTACAGTGCTCCTGTGCTGATGACGGCCAGGAGCAATCATGACCACGCCCGCGATCGGAATGTCCCGCACAGGAGCGGAATTCCGGCCGCGGGCAAGGGGTTAATAAAGGGAGAACAGCAACTAGAGGGAAGTTGGTTTTGCTACTGGTAGGCCTTGGATAAAGGGCAGACTCGAATATCATGTAGCCTACTTCTCCTATTGGAGCAACAGTAGCAATCTTCTAAACTATGTTAGCTGTGGTTCGAGGCGAATGATTAAAATATTTCAACAAAAAAAAGAAATATAGGTTATTTAAGGAATTACTATGTGTAAAATAATGATTAGGAGCGATGTCATAACCTTCAATTTATCTTTCATTTCCACAGAGGGATCATATTGTTAATGTATATTTTAATTTATATATAACATTATGATCCTTCAGCTGGAGTTGGATGACTTTCAACCGAGAATTTCATACATTAATAAATAATATTTTTTTAGTATGCAAGTATTATTTTATGATTGAAAAATGTACTATAAATAAACTATCGAAGAAACAACGAAATACTTAGGAATAAAAAAGAATACTCTTTATCTTATAGAGTGAAAATGGCCTAAAAGTATTTATATTGAGTAGTGATTTTCCCAATTTTCACTCGTGAAGAACAGGAGGATTATCTTCGCAAGCACTTTTTAAAAAAAAACAGTAATATAATTGTGGCTTCAAATGTTAATAATTCTTTCTATTTTTAAAAATGATTGTTAAATGTAATAATGACATGAAATGTAAATAAAAAAAGGAAAATGAAAGGGAGTGTTTGTCGTAGCACTTCTATTCTACTTTATCTGAAAGTAAAAAAAGCCTAAATATTTATAAAAAGATGATGGGGCAACACTTATATAATGTAAACATAAGGAATGAGTGGTTATGATCAAATAAAATAAATGTGGTCCAACGCGTGATACCAATGAATGTAAAAGAATTTGTGCATTTCACCCATATGAAGAGTATAAAAGACTCAATACAAATTTTTTGAAAACATGAGCATTTTTCTTTCAAGGATGGTTTGAACAATTATACATTTTATAAAAGAACATAGTACTCCACGCTAAAGGAGAAAAGTCAGCACAATTATGAAAATAGAATAATATTTTTAAATACCTTTACAGTCAACAAACCTATTAGCATATTACACAGTTTAAGTTAAAAACACCCTCCCACAACCAGTTTTTGAAACGCATAGTAAAATAAAGTGCGTCAGCAAAATGGGCTACGAACATGGTAAGTGTAACGTAACGTCACATCGAAAAAACAAGCCAATCAACATAAGGATCAGTAAGGTAGACTTAACCATACAACAGCCAATTAAATGTTTTTCAAAACCTGTGCAAGGAAAGGGATTGGTCGGTGTTGGAACTGGGGTAGCCTGGCCTAGGGCAAGACATACATTTCAGAGGCACAGTGTTAAGGTTGCAGACCACCCAAGAATAAAACCACGCAATAGCACACAAAAGAAAACACTACACCGAAAATGTAGGAAAATACGTACTGCTTTATAAAAAATAATATACTCTTTGTCCTTAAAATATATAGCTTAGAACATTTCCGGTCACTTTAGTATCAGCAATTATATCACTTAAACTGCTAAGCGAATAATCAATTAACTTCGTCAGTACTCTTACACTTATTACTCTAGGATTCACAGTTCAGTACTTTATAATCCATCAGGTGAAATATTAATCCGCTAGAACCTTAGGAGAGAAAACTACAACTCAATATAAGTACATGCAGATTTCCTTTTTGAGATGAAAGCAAAACTTCTTAATCAGGAAATTAATACAGTCTTTGACAAGGTGCTAGCTTAAATCATCAACTTTACATTACTAGCGTTTCTAGCATTTAATTAGGCCTAGTTTCTAAATAGTGCCTAAAACTTTACAACTGGTCTCAATAATAGCAATAATACTTTTTAAACTGCTATGCAAGTCATTAATTAATTCCAATAGTTAAACATGCACCATGACCATGGCTGATTGGTAACCCTTCCACTTTCTTAGGCCAGATTAGCTGTACATCGCTCTTTATTTGGCTTCTCAGCAATCCTACTCCACCAGAGGGGGGAAGAAAGCAAGCTGTCGCCAACTGTTGAGTACCAGGGGTCTTGAAGACCTTTGTATTCTTTGCACCCCCCAGATGACCAGGCCTTTTGAAGTCAGTTAGTTAGTTTTTAACAGCTAGGCCACTTGTTTCTTAGGCCCTCCTCCCTCAGTTCTGCATCGAGTGGGGGAGGAAACCAAACGACTAGGAGACCTTACCGGAACTCTCTCAGCACTCCCTCGCTCTTCCCGGCTTACTTGTTTAGACGGCCGGCAGGCAGTTCCTCCGCTCACCCCCTCAGCACTCAGTCGCTTTACCTCTGGGGATCGGCCTCCTCGCTCCCACGCAGAAGAGCGGAGGCCCTCTCAGCTACAACTCGAGCCGCAGTAACGGTGATTCCGCCACACAAGCAGCGGCTCCTCACCACGAAGGATCGGTCCCACGGCGCGTCGATCAGTCTGCCAACACTCGACGATCAAGAGACGTTCCACCGGCGCCTCTCCTCAGGGCAGACACTCCCTCGCCGGGCATGCGCGGAAGCGCTCGCTCTTGTCCCGCCTCTCCCGGCGGCCTCTCCCAGGAAGGACACTACTCTCCTGGGCCTGCTCGGTCCTAGGCCCCTCCTGTGGGGATGGTGATCGCGACAGCGGGCATGCGCGAAGGCGCTTCCAAGAAGTGTCTCGCCCTCCCCTTTTCTAAGGGAGACAGTACTCTTCAGGCAATGCGCCAGCAACGCGGAAGGCGCTCCGGGGTCCCGTCCACAGAGAGAAGCCTCTCAGGCTCAGTGGATCCCGGGGCAGGCGCTGTCACAGAAAACGATCAGCCCCTCAGGGATCCCGCTCACAGTGGGGTCGGCGCTGCCTCCAGAAACCGGCCAGCTGCACGAACAACCAGGACTTCCCAGGAAACCAGGGGACAAGCCTTCCTCAGCACCCAGGAAGGTAGGAGATCAGTGCCAGTTCGTTTCCTTTACCTCAGCGCCCACTCTGCCAAGTCCTTTTAGTACTCAAGTTGAGATGGGGGTTGGGGTCCAGGGAAGAGGGCTATTCTTCCTGAGTCTCTTTCTGCTGGGCAGAGGACTGCGCACCGCAGCACTGCAGTCTCCTTCTCCTTGGACTTCCCCTGTATGGTTTGGACAAGGGGCAAGCTAGGCGCCCAGGGTCTCCAGTAACCCTTCACAGCGGGGTCAGGACAAGTAACCAAAAGGGGAGTAGTGGGGTGGATCATAAGGCAGCTTCCCAGTCCAGGAGGTCAACCCTAAGTCTAACCTCTTCCCACCCTTAGCTACAGCCTGTCCTCCAGCTGACTTCCACAGGTAGACAAAATGGCTGCCCCGCATTCCACCTTTTATAGGCTGCCCTTCAATGGTCCAGCATGGACCAGAAGGTTCTGGAATGCCCTATGTTAGGCTATGGCCAAGTTCTGAGTGTGACAGTTGGGGCAGTTGGTGGCCACCATTTTAGGTGGTGCCAACTTTCCTGTCAGAACAGGCCTCTGGGCCTGAGGTAAAAGATTATGGGGGAAAGAAAGAACACCTATCCCCTTGACCAACACCTAAAAAAAAGTAGTAGACACAAAAATATCAAGGGAGTGAGGGTCAAAAAGGGGACAAAATAAATAATAATGAGGAGGGACTGCGCAAAAAAATCCAGACAGGTCTAACACGCGTCCCCCCCAGCTGAAAGTGAGGAGAACTACCCAACCCCTTGGGAGTCCTCTTCACTAAGGCGGAAATACCTGGAGAGACCGTCTGCATTGGCGTGGTCCACTCCAGGCCGATGTTCCACCCGGAAGTCCATTCCCTGTAGGGAGATGGACCACCTCAACAGCTTGGGATTTTCCCCCTTCATTTGCATCAGCCAACGAAGGGGGCGGTGGTCAGTCTGAACCAGGAAGTGCGAGCCAAAGAGGTATGGCCGCAGCTTCTTCAGAGCCCACACCACCGCAAAAGCTTCCCTCTCAATTGCACTCCACTTCTGTTCCCGGGGAAGCAGCCTCCTGGATAAGAAGACTACAGGCTGATCCAGGCCCTCTGCATTTAGTTGCGATAACACTGCCCCAATGCCATGTTCGGATGCATCTGTTTGAACAATGAACTCCTTGGAGAAATCGGGAGCCTTCAGGATCGGTGCTTCACACATTGCCTGCTTCAACTTTTCAAAGGCTTGCTGACAAGCCTTTGTCCAAACTACCCGTCGAGGTTGTTTCCTAGAGGTGAGCTCTGTGAGGGGCGCTACAGTAGTGCCATACCCCTTCACAAAGCGACGGTAGTAACCTGTGAGGCCCAGGAAAGCTCGGACCTCAGTCTGTCTCTTGGGGGGTTCCCAGGCCATGATTGCCTCAATCTTTGCCTGCAGGGGTTGCACTGACCCCCTACCCACCAAGTGTCCAAGGTACACAACCGACCCCTGACCAATCTGGCATTTACTGGCTTTGATGGTCAATCCAGCTTGTTTCAGCGCCTGGAGAACTGCTTGCAAATGTTGCAAGTGGTCCTCCCAACTGCTACTGAAGACAGCAATGTCATCCAGGTAAGCAGCCGAGAAACCCTCCATTCCAGAGAGGACCTGGTTCACCAGTCGCTGAAATGTGTCAGGAGCGTTCTTGAGACCAAAGGGCATCACACAGAACTGGAAGCGTCCCTCGGGCGTGGAGAAGGTTGACCTTTCCCTTGCTCCATCTGTCAAGGAGATCTGCCAGTACCCTGAAGTGAGGTCAAAGGTACTTAGGTATTGGGCAGCTCCTAGCCGGTCAATTAACTCATCCGCCCTGGGGATTGGATGAGCATCAGTTTTGGTAACTGAGTTCAGTCCTCGGTAATCCACACAGAACCTCAGTTCTGGTGTGGTGCCCGGTGGGGCGGCTTTTGGGACTAGTACCACCGGACTGGACCAAGGGCTGTTGGACGGTTCTATCACTCCTAGCTCCAACATCTTTGCAACTTCGCCATGGATGCTAGCCTTCACCTTGTCCGACAGCCTATAGGTCTTGGATTTCACTGGAGGGCTGTCTCCTGTGTCCACATCATGGGTACACAGGTGGGTTCTTCCCGGGACAAGGGAAAACAGAGAAGAGTACTGCCCCAATACCCGTCGGCAATCCTCTCGTTGCTCAGGAGTGAGAGACGGGGAGAGAATTACTCCCTCCACCGACCCATCCTTCTCTTGACATGAAAAGAGGTCTGGGAGAGGCTCGCTTTCTGCTTCCTCAGCACCATCAGTCACCATCATCAGGATGACCTCTGGCCTCTCATGGTGGGGTTTGAGGCGATTGGCATGCAGCACCCGTAGGGGCTGCCGCGGTGTCTTAAGATCCACCAAGTAAGTGGCCTTACCCTTTTTCTCCAACACCTCAAATGGGCCTGTCCAACGATCCTGAAGGGCACTTAGCTCTCCAGGTTCCATCACCCAAACTTTCTGGCCAGGCTCCAACTCCACCGGGTGAGCATTTTGGTCATACCATTCCTTCATGACTGCCTGACTGGCCTCCAAGATGTCAGCAGCCTGCTTCCACAACTTGGCCATCTGGCTTCTGAAGGCCAACATGTAGCTCACCACATCCTGGGGAGGTTTTCTGGGAGACTTCTCCCACCCTTCCTTCACCAGGCTGAGAGGCCCACGCACCGGGTGCCCATACAACAACTCGAATGGGCTGAAGCCCACCCCTTTCTGCGGCACCTCTCGGTAGGAGAACAACAAGCAAGGTAGGAGGACGTCCCACTTCCTCCGTAAGCTCTCTGGCAGACTTCTTATCATGCCCTTCAGGGTCTTATTAAACCTCTCAACCAGTCCATTGGACTGGGGGTGATAAGGAGTGGTGAACCGGTAGGTCACCCCACACTCCTTCCACATGGTCCGCATGTAAGCAGACAGGAAGTTAGTCCCCCTGTCAGACACAACCTCCTTCGGGAATCCTACCCTAGTAAAGATTCCCATCAGGGCCCTAGCTACCACAGGTGCAGTAACAGTCCTCAGAGGGATGGCCTCTGGGTACCGTGTGGCATGATCCACCAGAACCAGGATGAACCTGTGACCAGCTGTTGTTGGTGGATCCAATGGCCCTACAATGTCGATGCCCACCCTCTCAAAGGGGGTGCTAACGACAGGAAGTGGTTCCAGAGGAGCCTTTAGCTTCACCCCTGTTTTCCCACTGGCCTGGCAGGATACACATGTCCTACAGTATGTGTTGGACGCCACTTTCATCTGAGGCCAGTAAAAGTGGAGGACAAGCCGTGCAAAGGTCTTGTCCTGGCCTAAGTGTCCTGCCAGTGGTATCGCATGAGCCAATTCCAGCAGAAAGGCTCGGTATTGCTGCGGGACCACCAAGGCCCTTGATGAGCCAGGTAGAGGTACCTTGGGTTCACTGTAGAGGAGGCCATCCTCCCAGTAAATATGGTGGTGTCCCGTAGCATCACCTGCTGCCTGGGCTTCAGCCTGACGCCTCAGTCCCTCAAGGGTGGGGCACTCCCTCTGCCCCTTACAGAATTTCTCCCTGGTAGGACCTCCCTCCACATGCCATTCAGCAGGGATGGGTAAATCCTCCAGAGAGTCTACTCCCCCCTCCACGGACTCCTGGCCTACCACTGCAGGTGGCCGATCTGTCACATGGGGCGTGGAAGCCGAAGCAGGCTGTCCCTGTCTCCGTTTCTGTCCATTTTTGGCAGCGGGTTGGGCCATTGTTCCAGGCTCCAACCCAGGCGAACTCCCTCTCCGGGCAGTCGCAGACCGTGTGCTTACACAGGCCCAGTCAGGTGTACCCAGCATCGCAGAATGCGTCCGGTATTCCACCTCTCTCCAAGTGTTGTGCTCCATGTCATTCCCCAACAGACAATCAACTGGCACGGCAGGGCTTACGGCAACTCGAAGTGAACCTGCAACCCCTTCCCACTCAAAGGGAACCTCAGCCACTGGATAGTGGCCCATTCTGCCGTCAGCCATCGCGGCGGGGTGGAGTACATTAGGAACAACCTGCTCTGGAGACACCAGTTGACTTCTCACCATAGTCATACTGGCTCCTGTATCTCTCAGAGCCTCCCCTCTTTGGCCATTGATGGTAACCCATTGCCCATACTTTGTAGTATTTGGGGGCACCTGGATCTTTGGTACCATCTCCCGCTCTCCCAGGGACACTAAGGTGACACCCGCCCACTCACCCCCCTTATCTAAGGGCAACTCCTCCCCGAGCGCTACACTAGCTACTCCCGGTGACTTTCCTCCGGTGGGAGGGGGTGGTCTCTTTGGGCATCTGACATCTCCCTTATAATGTCCAACACCACCGCATTCAAAACAGTGGAGAACCCTTGGCTGCTGGCTTTGGCCAGGATTAGGGTTTCTGGGCGGGTTTGCCCTAGGGGTGAAACCTGCTCCCTTACCTTGGAAATTATTTTGGGGACCTTTGGAGAACTCCTTCTTTTTATCTCCTCCCTCTTTCTTCTGGGGGGCGCCCTGTCCGGCTTTTTGAGAATCCCCTCCAGTCCCCTTGGAGGACACCCGGGTACTTGCCCAAGTGTCCGCCTCCTCTGCAAGCTTCCGGGGATCGGTCAGCTTGCTGTCCACCAGGTGTTGGCGCAACTCGGGAAAACATTTCTCGAGGAGGTGTTCTTTCAAAAATAGATTGTACAGCCCCTCATAGTCTTTCACCTCGCTGCCCTTGACCCAACCCTCCAAAGCTTTCTTGGCGTAGTCTAAAAAGTCTACCCAATTCTGGTTAATCATTTTGTGACTTCCCCTGAATTTTTGTCTGTACCTTTCAGGGGTAAGTCCAAACTTTTTCACCAGTGCCACCTTCATGACAGGGTAGTGGGTTTGCTCATCCTGCTCCAGAGCCAACAAGGTGTCTCTGCCAGCAGGTGGCATGTATTTATACAGCCCACCTCCCCAGTGAGTCTCTAGGATCCCGTGAGCTCTTAAAGAAACTTCGTAGGCGGCCAACCATTTGGCAATGTCATCACCTGGGGTGTAACTAGCGATGACATCTTTAGGTAAATAGGGTCTGGATTCCCTGGTGTCCACTTTCTTTTCGCTGCCACCATTGTCTGGATTGGGAGACCTACGGATGAGAGCTTGTAAGTCCATCTCCTTGATGGTCCGCTCATGAGCTAACCTCCTTTCCTCCCTTTCCATATCCATCCTAGCTAATTCCAGCTTCATTCTCCTCTCCTCCCTCCTATCTTCTAGCTCGGCTTCAGTTAAACCCTTCTCCGAGACGCTGCTGCCCACCCTGGGAGGTGACCTGGTACCTGTCGGTAGATTCCCCCCTCCCGCTTGGTACAGCATTGCAGTCTCAATGACAGTGTCCCTGTCACTCCCTTCTGATTCTGGTACCTCCCCGGAATGAGCCTCCACCCATGCCCGTATGCTTGTCAGCAGCTCGCCTTTCCTGGCACCCTTTTTGAAAAACACACTTTGCTGCTGACACCAGTCCTTTAGTTGGGTCACAGTATAGTTATCCAGCTCTTCCACATTTATCTCCATTTTTACTAGAGTATAAACTTTTCACACAGGAGGTAACCAAAAGTGTCCTAGGGTCAACCTCCACCCACCACCAGAAATAAATTTAGAAAAACAAAATTTAAATTAGGAGGGCCGCAGGGAGAAAACTCCTGGTGTAGGTTAGTGTATTGCGTTGAATTACTAGTGAGTAGCTGCAACCAAGTCAGTAATCCCACCGCTAGGCACCAAATGTTGGAACTGGGGTAGCCTGGCCTAGGGCAAGACATACATTTCAGAGGCACAGTGTTAAGGTTGCAGACCACCCAAGAATAAAACCACGCAATAGCACACAAAAGAAAACACTACACCGAAAATGTAGGAAAATACGTACTGCTTTATAAAAATAATATACTCTTTGTCCTTAAAATATATAGCTTAGAACATTTCCGGTCACTTTAGTATCAGCAATTATATCACTTAAACTGCTAAGCGAATAATCAATTAACTTTGTCAGTACTCTTACACTTATTACTCTAGGATTCACAGTTCAGTACTTTATAATCAATCAGGTGAAATATTAATCCGCTAGAACCTTAGGAGAGAAAACTACAACTCAATATAAGTACATGCAGATTTCCTTTTTGAGATGAAAGCAAAACTTCTTAATCAGGAAATTAATACAGTCTTTGACAAGGTGCTAGCTTAAATCATCAACTTTACATTACTAGCGTTTCTAGCATTTAATTAGGCCTAGTTTCTAAATAGTGCCTAAAACTTTACAACTGGTCTCAATAATAGCAATAATACTTTTTAAACTGCTATGCAAGTCATTAATTAATTCCAATAGTTAAACATGCACCATAACCATGGCTGATTGGTAACCCTTCCACTTTCTTAGGCCAGATTAGCTGTACATCGCTCTTTATTTGGCTTCTCAGCAATCCTACTCCACCAGAGGGGGGAAGAAAGCAAGCTGTCGCCAACTGTTGAGTACCAGGGGTCTTGAAGACCTTTGTATTCTTTGCACCCCCCAGATGACCAGGCCTTTTGAAGTCAGTTAGTTAGTTTTTAACAGCTAGGCCACTTGTTTCTTAGGCCCTCCTCCCTCAGTTCTGCATCGAGTGGGGGAGGAAACCAAACGACTAGGAGACCTTACCGGAACTCTCTCAGCACTCCCTCGCTCTTCCCGGCTTACTTGTTTAGACGGCCGGCAGGCAGTTCCTCCGCTCACCCCCTCAGCACTCAGTCGCTTTACCTCTGGGTATCGGCCTCCTCGCTCCCACGCAGAAGAGCGGAGGCCCTCTCAGCTACAACTCGGGCCGCAGTAACGGTGATTCCGCCACACAAGCAGCGGCTCCTCACCACGAAGGATCGGTCCCACGGCGCGTCGATCAGTCTGCCAACACTCGACGATCAAGAGACGTTCCACCGGTGCCTCTCCTCAGGGCAGACACTCCCTCGCCGGGCATGCGCGGAAGCGCTCGCTCTTGTCCCACCTCTCCCGGCGGCCGCTCCCAGGAAGGACACTACTCTCCTGGGCCTGCTCGGTCCTAGGCCCCTCCTGTGGGGATGGTGATCGCGACAGCGGGCATGCGCGAAGGCGCTTCCAAGAAGTGTCTCGCCCTCCCCTTTTCTAAGGGAGACAGTACTCTTCAGGCAATGCGCCAGCAACGCGGAAGGCGCTCCGGGGTCCCGTCCACAGAGAGAAGCCTCTCAGGCTCAGTGGATCCCGGGGCAGGCGCTGTCACAGAAAACGATCAGCCCCTCAGGGATCCCGCTCACAGTGGGGTCGGCGCTGCCTCCAGAAACCGGCCAGCTGCACGAACAACCAGGACTTCCCAGGAAACCAGGGGACAAGCCTTCCTCAGCACCCAGGAAGGTAGGAGATCAGTGCCAGTTCGTTTCCTTTACCTCAGCGCCCACTCTGCCAAGTCCTTTTAGTACTCAAGTTGAGATGGGGGTTGGGGTCCAGGGAAGAGGGCTATTCTTCCTGAGTCTCTTTCTGCTGGGCAGAGGACTGCGCACCGCAGCACTGCAGTCTCCTTCTCCTTGGACTTCCCCTGTATGGTTTGGACAAGGGGCAAGCTAGGCGCCCAGGGTCTCCAGTAACCCTTCACAGCGGGGTCAGGACAAGTAACCAAAAGGGGAGTAGTGGGGTGGATCATAAGGCAGCTTCCCAGTCCAGGAGGTCAACCCTAAGTCTAACCTCTTCCCACCCTTAGCTACAGCCTGTCCTCCAGCTGACTTCCACAGGTAGACAAAATGGCTGCCCCGCATTCCGCCTTTTATAGGCTGCCCTTCAATGGTCCAGCATGGACCAGAAGGTTCTGGAATGCCCTATGTTAGGCTATGGCCAAGTTCTGAGTGTGACAGTTGGGGCAGTTGGTGGCCACCATTTTAGGTGGTGCCAACTTTCCTGTCAGAACAGGCCTCTGGGCCTGAGGTAAAAGATTATGGGGGAAAGAAAGAACACCTATCTCCTTGACCAACACCTAAAAAAAAATAGTAGACACAAAAATATCAAGGGAGTGAGGGGCAAAAAGGGGACAAAATAAATAATAATGAGGAGGGACTGCGCAAAAAAATCCAGACAGGTCTAACAGTCGGTAATACATCTTCTTACAAGGCTTCACAACCAATCAAAAAGAGGTATAGAAAGTGTAGGAAGGTGGATATCTGACTATATGGTTACCCCCACTTTTTTTCCTTGTGTTTTGCTGGTTTTTGACTTAGTTGGACTGGGACCCTGCTATTCAGGGCCCCAGCGGGTCTGCTTTCTCTATAAAATGGACTCCACATACTTAAGGTACATACCAGATTGGTTACTGGGTCACCCTCGTGAGCCCCTGTATAGTGTACCCTAGGTACCCAGGGCTTAGGTGCACCCTAGGCCTACCAGGGGCTGCAGCATGTATTGTGCCACCCCTGGTTTGCCTTCCAACTGACACCACAGTCTGTTCACACAGCCTGGGTAAGGTGGTGTAATCACCCCTTACTTAGATATAGTATATCTATATCTACCTTATATATAGACACATAGTAACCTATAAGCCACTCCTATGGCAGGCCTGAACAATCCTGGAGGCCGAGTGCTTGGTTATATGTGAGAGGGTGCCTTAGCATGAGCTGATCCCCTCTGCTGCTTTCAGAACTATCTCCTTATTGCTGTTCTATGATATTGCCATACCATATACTCTGAAGTGCATTTTAATCCTCGTGGTTAATGCTAACTTTGGTTTGGCTTTATCAAAACATATCGTGTAAGGTGTCAAACACTTTGGAATACTACCCCCCATCGCCAGTCCTGGCGGCGGGGGTAACATTCCACCCTTCTAGAGGGAGGAGACATGTAGTTACTGAATGGATGCTGCTGCCACAGACACGAGTCTGACCTCCTGCTGCTGGACGGAACTCCAGCAGGGGAGGCCTGGACAATAGGTTTCCTGTCCAGGGAGGTGCTGGCACCTCCCCAGACAGGCTGTAGTGTATTTGGGCAGGGAGGGCTGCATTCAGTGAATGCTTTCCAGACACTGCATGGGGCACACAAGGTGCTCCATACATAGCCCGGTACAAAACAACTCTGGTGCGAAACTAGGCAAAGGGAAAGGGGTGTAACCACCCCCTTCCCGGGTCCACCCATAGGAGTGACCATACAGGTAGTCCAACCCCTAAACTGAGTATAAGTATAGGAGCTGTGTTCCTAGGTCTTTATATTACCCTGAAAGAAACTTTGAAACATGAATCCTGGACCTTCAACAATCCATTTTGACTGGAAGATGGAATACATCTCCCTTGTGGTCAAGAAGTGACCACCCTGTTCAAACAGGCACCAACAGCAACTTTGCTGGTCTGCATTGTTGAGACTCCCCCTGGAACTCGAAGACTCTGCGACACAAGACACAGACTTCCAGACATCTCTGCTGTTGCGCGATGTTCCCAGCAAAAGCTGAGAAATGTGGCAGACACGAGAGACGTGGGACCAGAACTCTTGGACATCCTGCATTTTGCTAACTGCATCTGCTCCCAAGGTATCTCACAGTTGTGCATTGGAATAAAAGAAGCCCCATCCCCAAGTACCATTTGCACCCAAGTTCAGGCCCCCACACTCTACACGTGAGCTGTGGGGCCCGCTCTTGCATTTCAGCTTGACGCATCTTCTCAGTTCTTAGTCCATTGGCTAGTGAGCCCCCTGAAGACTTCTTTTTAAATCTAACTTGCTTTCCTTGTTGCTCATGGCTTGCTCCAGCATCCCTAGAAAGGGGAAGCACCACAGACCGTGCTGGTCTGCACTGAAGCCAATCTCAATATCTTGTGTGGATTGTGTTTGCCAAGGCGTGTTGGGTCCAATCCGGATACCAACACCGCAGTCAACTAGATCCTTTGTGGGACAGCTCGAATCCAGCTCCTGGTTGTTGTGGACACCTCCTGGACCTCGCGGCTGAATAGACAAGCTTCACTTTTTCACCTGAAATCACCAGACATCGCCTGGTTCCTTCCTGGTTCAATCCTGGTCACTGGCAAGTGACCCAGACTCTGTCCCTTCTGCTTTTAGGTTCTTCAGATCTCCGATCCACTCTTGGATCCACCTGGACACTTTTCCTCTGGTCACCTGCAGCACTTCTTTGCATCTCTCCGTTGAAATCGACGACGAAACCCAACATCAAAAGACACCTATGCACCCGGCTTCCGTGGGTGAGGTAACACTAATACTCTAGGAGTGTCAAGGTGCTTGGACATCCAAGGTTCCTAGTCTAAAAGGGTTTCATCGTAGTTATCCTAGAAGGGTCCTTAATCTTTAAATTTGTTTGTTTCCCATAGAAAGTCAACGGTAACCCGCGGCTGTGTTTAGACACTGCACGCGTCTCTCATGGGCCTCCTACTTCCTAACCTTTGGTTGTTTAGAGTAGCCCCAGCGATTCCACAGGCCCCAGGCCTGCTTTCTAATTCTCACATGGTTCTTATACCACTATTTTAGTTTATGGTTTTTGAGGCCCCTAGGGCAAAACGTATACTGTGCAACTTATCGTATGCTAATGAAGTAACTTGTATTGTACTTTTACCTCTGACCTAATAAAGAGTGCAGAGGGGTTGTGTTTAGAATAAATACATATATATTTGATATAAGCCTCGTGTGGTGTACTTTCATTTGGTACTCAAGCGATTATAATTGGTAAAACAACTTGTTTAATGCGCTCTCTGAAGTCTTAGCCTGACGACTGCTGGTCCATGCTACCACTGACTTCGCAACCACCATCAATAATGGTCAATAAGACTGGGGCAAGCTGCCCAATAGAACTAGTAGACATCATATGCCAGGTTAACTTCTCACTGAAAGTTTCTGTTTTTAACATACGAGCAAAACAGATAACCTTGCAAGTACACGCAGCAAGAGGCAATTATTAAAGATGACTTGCTTTCGCAAGACCCTGAAAGACTTCTTCCAGTCGCACTTCACTGCCAGTCCCCATTTAATGATTATCCAGGCTCTCAAGCCTAAACACATCACAAATCATCTCTCGACACTTTTTCTTCCTTCACGTTCTTCCATATTTAACGTGAAAGTGCGTGTCTCCTTCTCCTTTAACTGCCTACCCCCGGAGCACTGCTGTTTGCTATGAGAGGGCGTGATTCTCGCCCTTCCGCCCTCCCATAGGAAACTAAGTTTGGATTTTGAAAGACAGAGCAGTGAAATGTATTCTCACTTTCAAAATCCAAACCAGATTGCTTTTCCATATACAACTTAGCATCGCCCCATGTAGAAAAGCAATACCGGCTCCCGAAGGACGCGGAGAGCCGGCGGGACCGTGGGGGCATTGTGGCTCCCCCCATGGTCCCCAACATTTTTTTATAAGGCTCGGGGTATCGGGTCTCTGGGGATATTAGAAATTACTGATAAGAACAATTATTTAATGTTAAAATTAAAAGTCGCGCCCCCACCGTAGTGCTCAGTGCGGCCCCCTGGTGTGCATGTGCTGGATGCACGACTCATAATCTGTAGGGTGCACGAATTCAGCACCTATGGTGCACAACGTCTATGCGTTTGGGAGCCACCATTGCTTTTCCACATGGGGAGCTACTAACATGCAGCTCCCCATGTATAAATTCAATCTCATTTACATTTTGTAAGAGAGAACATATTTCCTTGCTATGTTAGGGTGGGATAGACACCCCAGGACACTGCAGGAACCGGCCCCCCCACAATACATAAAGCCCATGGATTGGTGGTTCCTGGTGCTTTGGACACCTTGCAGCCCTCCCCCACAACCATTTTTTTTTAGCCCCGGCAATGCGGCCCCCTGGTGTGCACACGCTGCATGCACAACTCATAATCTAAGGGCAGGTCCAGCCCTAGGCATGGGCAACTTGGGCAGCTGCCCAGGGCCTTGTGCTCAGCCCACCCGCATGGGGCTTGAACCAATTATGTGCCCTGTTGTCCCCCAGTCTCCTTGCAATTAGGGTACATGGGAGGCCCCCCTCCCTGGGCCTCTCAGGGTGTCTGGATGCCTAGGGGAGGGAGACGCTTCCCCTAGTGCCAATTGCAAGGAGACCCATTCAGAGACACTGCGGGAGGTCCATTGTACAGGATTTTAGCGCTCACACAGTGTTAACTGTCAGCCCATAAGCAATTCTTACACCTATCAGGCTGGAGGTGTGAGAATTGCTTGTGTGTTGATAGTTAAAACTATGGGGGCGCAAAAATCCTGTACAATGGGCATCCTGTGGTGTCTCTGAATGGTTTGCAAGGGGTCACTTCAGTAAATTAGAGGGTCTTTGCGCATTCCCTTAAGTAAATTAGAGGGGACTTGCGCATTCCCTTTTGGCCCAGGGCCTCACAAATCATAGAACCCTCCCTCCTGTAGGGTGCATAATCCAGCGCCTTCTACGCGTTTGGGAGCCACCATTGCTTTTCCACATAGGGAGCTACCAATGATGGAGCAAGGTTTCGCACGTAAAGCGACTTGCTTGTAATCAACCCTCTCAAATAATACTTAATGTATTAACCAACATGTTTGTCTTATTAATTAATGTACCACATTACATATATAGCATCTAGGGGAAGCTTGTCTATGTGCATTTACGAACCGTAATTCACTTGCACTAAAATGGCCACTGCTACGCGGGATTTCCTATTGCGCATGTGTCTGTCACATTCACGTGACATGACGTCCCTTTCGCTTGGAGGGAAAACTTTTGCTTCTGCACACTAGAACTAAGATGGCTGTTCTGTGTCCTAACGTGCAAGAAGCTTGCATCGCTGCTTTTGCAAATCTGTTTGTTCTGCCTAATCTCTAATGCAATAGTTAAAATAAAGTAATGGGAATAGAGTAGAGATAAGTGGTATACAGTACATTCATTTATTCTGTGTTCTAAATCTGTTTCTCTTCTACTTTGCTATTAGCTCGTATTTGGGCCTGATATAATCTTGCTGAACTCCATATTGAAAGAAACTGCGTCTGCGCAGAAGAAACTCAAAACCCTGAAGCATTGGCATTGAAACCCGGCCAAGTCCTGACTTGCTAGAAGATGTTCATGAGAACTTTACCTCTTGACCCTTGTGGAGGAAGCTGAACTAAAATAGGGACTACAGTGTATCCGTTATTGATACATTCACTGCCATGTGAAATAAAATGATGGGCGGGAACGCTAATTTCAATATTCTAAAGAAAAATGTCATTTTGGTATGGTGTGATGACCTCTCCTCGTCTTTTTGTCCAATCAAAATTGGGGATTCTTACACTTCCAAAATTGCACTCTGTCAGAAGATTCGATAACCCAATCGGGGTTCGAGATTCAGGGTGCTGGCGGAGCACTTTGTCAGAAGATTCGATAACCCAATCGGGTTTTGGCTGTTAGCTGCAGAGAGGGTTGTAGCGCTGGCGTAACAACTTTAACTGTGGATGCCGGTCTTAACCTGTGGTGGTCCTGTCCTGATCCAATTAAGCTTCACCTGTCCTGATTTCTGGTATGCACCTGTTGTCCTGATGGCACCTGCTCTTCTGTCCTTTAACCAGCTCATGGCCAAGGTTGGTCTTCACACCATTCTAGGTAAATATTTTGTATGAGTATGTGATTGTATTGTTTCCTTTTCTCTACCCTCCCTAATGTCAAATGCTTAAAGGCAGACTTATAGAATCTTTGCATATTCTGATTTTAATCGTTATCTTCCTAATCAAAATATCTTTAATTTCAAATGCTTGGATTATGACATATAAGAATTTTCATAGATAGAGAGTTGCAACCTTTCCCAAGTTTCTGGTTACTTTATAAAGTAAATAGTCATGGAAATGTTTATTGTTTACCTATTATGCTAACTCCCTTGATTCCCTACGACTTTAGGTATCGATGACAAGGATTGGTAAATCAATGGTATAGGTCCTAAAACGTAATATATAAATCACTGATTAGAGTAAGTGCACAGGTTACCTGATTAAATTATTATAATGTTTGTTTATGGGCCCAGGTGAGTATGGTAAAACTAGTCGGGTGACCTGCGCGCTCTATCACATGACCTGCGTGCTCTATCACTAACATGCAGGTCTTCATGTAGAAAATCAATATCATTTAGATATTGAAAGAGAGAACAGATTTCCTTGCTATGGGAGGGTAAGATGTACACCCCTGGACACTTCAGGAGCTGGCCCTCCCAAAAAACATAATGCCCCAGGGAGTGGTGGTGCCTGGGGCTTTGCATACTTTACAGCCCCGTACCATTTTTTTGGAGCCCCGGGGTGACGGGGTACTCGAGTGCTCCAGGAACGGAGCCACACAGTCCCCCTCCCACAATACATAAAGCCCCAGGGAGTGGTGGTCCTTGGGGCTTTGGAGACCATACAGCCCCCCGCAAACCATTTTTTTGTAGCCCCGGGGGTAACAGGGCCCTCGAGTGCTACAGGAAGGGGGCTATGCAGTCCCCCTCCCACAATACATAAAGCCTCAGGGGGTGATGGGCCCAGCGGCTTTGGGGACCTTGGACCACTCTCCCCACCATTTTTTTCTTTTTAGCCCCGGGGGTGATGATCCCCGGGGTTGGGGTCCCCTCTGGGCCCCCCATAAAATTTAATTATTTTGCTCCCAGAATTTAGCCCCCCGAGGTCTAATTATAAAGGCCCCCCATAAAATATAATAATTTTGCCCCCGATATTTACCCCCTGGGGGCTAATTGTAAAAAAAGCTCTGTTTTATTTTATTTATTTTACGGCAGAGTCTGCGCACCCTACACTCACCTGCCTTTTGAAAAAAATGTGGGCCCTGGGGATCCTTCTTGGACCCCCTAAGCAGGTCTAGAGGGTAACATTAGTTCTACCCTGCCCCCTTTCTCTGTTTACACAAATATTCCACTGATTTCCTCAGCCTCGCTTCTACCGAGGCACAAAATGGCTGCCAACAGTTCCTGGTTTCGAATGTTTACATCTGCTTGACAGCCAATCAGCATTGAGCGCGTGATCAGCATGGTGCGCTTATGCTACGATGCCAATTCTCACACAATCCGCGGATCCACCGCGTCCATATATATATAAATGACTTTAACCGTAATTTTCTCAGGAACTACTGAACAGATTAACACCATTTAAGCAAAAGGCACAAGTCTGAACTGAGGACTACCTCTTTGCCAAATTTGGTGTAATTCCGTTCAGCCCCCAAACTTTCAGGGAAGGAGCAGAAATGACATGGCCAAAAGTTTTTGAAAATTTTGAGAAGATTCATCAATTGGCGACAAAGTAATTGGCAATAGAATGTTGTGAATGTTGTGGATTTCCTATGCAAAATAGGTGGTCACCAGTAGGTAGTTATAGTTAGGACCTTGTTTCTATTCAAAAAAAGCCTTTTTTTCTTTTGCCAATATCTTTAGTGCAGTGCCTTTTACCATTTTAAAAACTAATGGGGTGCTCCGTTCAGCTTCTGCCTTAAATGTTTCGGGCTGATTCGTTAAGCAGTGGCCGAAAAAAAGTGGGTCCCAAAACACATTTTCTCCATGTTCATTTCCAGTGGATTATTTAGACAAAGCTACAGCCCGAACTGCTGAATGGAATTATACCAAATTTGGCAAAAAGGTAGGTCCTAGTCTAGAAAGTGTGTTTTTCTTTAAATTGTGTCATTCTGCTTAGTGGTTGCTGAGAAATTCAGCAAACCCCTCTTCCTTCTGTCTGCAGTCCTCTTGCCTCTTTCAGCACCTCTGTTGCTTCTCTCTGCACTGCTCTTGCATCTTTCTGCACCCCCTTGCCTCTTTCTGTACCCCTTTTGCGTCTTTGTGCACCTATCCTGCCTCTTTCTGTTCCTCTATTGCCTTTTCTGCAATTCTCTTTCCTCTTTCTGTACCTCTTTTTCTTCTTTCTGAACTTTTCTTGCCACTTTCCGTACACCTCCTGCCTCTTTCTGCACCTTTGTTGCTTCTTTCTGCACTTCTTGTGCTTCTTTATGCAGCTCTGTTGCCTCTTTCTGCACATCACTTGCTTCTTTGTGCATCCCTCTTGCCTGTTTATGCATCCCTCTTCCCTCTTTCTGCACCTCTCTTTTCTCTTTATGCACCTCTGGTCCTTCTTTCTTTACTTCTTGTGTTTCTTTCTATACACCTCGTGCCTCTTTCTGCACCCGTTGTGCCTCTTACTGCCTCCTGCTCTCTCTTTCTGCACTCCTCTTCCCTCTTTTTTTTACTTCTTTTGCTTCTTTATGCAATTCTCTTGTTTCTTTCTGCCCTTCTCTTGCATCCCTATTTCTACACTCCTCTTGCCTCTTTCAACACATCTGTTGCTCCTTTGTGCACTTCTCTTGCTTCTTTCTACACCCTACTGTACACCTTTTGCCTCTCTGTGCACCTTACTTGCCTCTTCCTGCACCTCTTTTGCCTTTTACTGCAGTTCTCTTGCCTCTTATTGCACATCTTTTGCTTCTTTCTGCACTTTTCTTGCCACTTTATGTAGCCCTTTTGCCTCTTTCTGTACCTCTGTTGCTTCTTTCTTCACTTTTCCTGCTTCTTTCTGCTCCTATATTGCCTCTTTCTGCACCTCACTTGCTTCTTTGTGCACAACTCTTGGCTCTTTCCGCACCCCTCTTCCCTCTTTCTGTACCTCTCTTGCCTCTTTCTGGACCTCTGTTCCTTCTTAATAAATTCCTTTGTTTATTTCTGCACCTCTCATGCTTCTTTCTGTACCCCTTGTGTTTCTTTCTGCACCCCTCTTATCTCTTTCTTCACTGCTCTTGCATCTTTCTGCACACCTGTTCCCTGTTTCCTTACTTCTTTTGTTTATTTCAGAACCTCTCTTGCTTCTCTCTGCTTCCCTCTTTCCTCTTTCTCCACCCCTCTTCCCTCTTTCTGCATCTCTGCTGCTTCTTTCTGCTCTTCTATTGCCTCTTTCTGCAACTCTGTACCTTGTTTCTGCTCTACTCTTGCCTCTTCCTGGACCTCTGTCCCTTCTCTCTGCAACACCTGTCCCTCTTTTTACTCTCCTCTTGGCTCTTTCTACACCTCTGTTGCTTCTTTCTGTAATTCTCTTGCTTCTTTCTGTACTTCTCTTGCCTTTTTACTGCATCTCTCTTGCCTCTTTCTACACCTCACTTGCTTCTTTCTGCACCCTTCTTGCTTCTTTCTCTATCTCTCTTCCCTCTTTCCATACCACTCATGCTTCTTTCTCTACCTCTTTTGCTTCTTTCTGCACCTCTCTTGCCTCTTTATGTACCGTTTGTTCCTCTTTCATCACCTCTGTTGCTTCTTTCTGCACTGCTCTTGATTCTATCTGCTACTCTATTTCACAATTCTGCACCCCTCTTGCATTTTTATGTACCTCTCTTGCCTCTTTTTGCACCTATGTTGGATCTTTATGCATGGCTCTTGCTTCTTTCTGCACCTCCCTAGCCTCTTTCTGCACTTCTCTTTCTTCTTTCTACAAATCTATTGCTTTTTTCAGCAAATGTCGTGCCTCTTTTGGCACCCTTTTTGCCTCTTCTTGCACCTCTGTTGGTTCTTCCTTGTTATTTTATGTTATTTTATTATTATAATGCGCACAGCTACCCAACAAGGGTTTACCAGCGCAAGCCATAACAGAAACTAGGAGACAAGCGGAATTAGCAAAGTAAGTTAAAAAAACAGGTTTTTAATTGTTTCTGAAAGACGGGAAACAGCTTCTCCCTCCTCATCGCATCAGGTAAGGAATTCCATAGGGTTGGCCCAAGAAAAGCAAAGGAGCGGCCTCCTATTCTCGACCGTTTAAACCTCTGGATTTCAAACAGTTGGGGGTGGTACGCCTGAACCAGATCTTGTAAATATATGGGGGCAGAGCCGATAATTATTCTGAACATATAGCATAAGGCTTTACATTTTATACGATGTTCTACCTTAAGCTAATGCAGTTCTCTCAGGGCAGTGCCCATGTTGGACATTCTGGGAAGGCCGCAGAGCAATCTAGCAGCACAGTTTTGCACCACCTGAAGCTTTCGTAGTACCCTAGAAAGAGAATGTTCCCGTAGTCCAGGTGAGATGTTATTAAAGCCTGGACGACTGTTCTTTGGGTGTTTACAGGGAGCATCCAGATAATTTTTTTTAGCCATTTTAAGATGGTAAAACAGGTGGCTGCTGTCTGAACTGTCTGTTGTTTCATTGACAATTTCTTGTCAATGATGAAACCTAGATTGGTGCCTGAGAGGAAGGTGTGGAGTGCTGATAATGAAAAGATGATTTGTGTATCATCAGCAAAGGAAAACAATGCAAGCACTGCCGCTTTCGCAATAATTGCTAGTGGTTGCACATAAATATTGAAAAACAATGGGCTCAAAATAGAGCCCTGTGGCACACCATACGGGGAGGGATAAGATTTAGACGAGGCCCTGGTGGAGTACACCTGGAATGTTCGTTCTGCTAGAAAGGAAGACACCCAGCCAAGAGCCGTCCCAGCAATACCCAGTGCCTGTAAAGATTCAAGTAATACGATATGAGAAACCGTATCAAAAGCGGCACTTAAATCTAATAAAATAAGGGCAACTGTCTCGCCAGCGTCCATGCGCTGGTGTAACATTTCAGTGACGCCCAGCAAAGTAGTCTCCGTGGAGAACCCTGCTCTAAATCCTGATTGCGAGTTGTACAGAAATTGAGACGCTTCCACGAACAAAGATAACTGTCCATTTACGTGCTTCTCCAAGACTTTCGAGAAAGTCGGGAGCAGGGAAATGGGTCTAAAATTGGATGGCATGGTCGGATCTGCATTAGGCTTTTTTAAGAGAGGCAAGACCATTGCATGTTTTCAGACTGTAGGCATCTGTGCTTCTCCAAGAGAGGCATTTAATAGCCCCATCACTACTTCAAGAGTAGGTTGTTCCAACTGAAGAAGCACTGTAGCTGGAAGCAGATCACAAGGAGAACCCGATTTAATACTCGTTAAATTTTTTTAAAGGGAGCCCATATCCAAAAGATCTCACTGCTCCAGTTTTAACCGCGGATCTCTTGCACAGCTCTTGCTTCTTTCTGCACCTCACTTGCCTCAATCTGCACTTTTCTTGCTACTTTCTACACCTCTGTTAATTCTTTCTGCAATTCTCTTGCCTCTTTCTGCACTTCTCTTCCTTCTTTCCGTATCCCCCTGCCTCTTTCTGTACCTCTCTTGACTCTTTGTGTATGTCTCCTACCTCTTTCTGCACCCCTCTTGTGTTCTTTTTGCACCTCTGTTGGTTCTTTCTGCACTGCTCTTGCTTCTTTCTGCACCTCACTTGCCAATTTTTTCACTTTTCTTGCTTCTTTCTAAACCTCTGTTGCTTCACGGTTGACTGAGTGAAATACCTATCTATTGTTTCCGCAACTCTGAGAGATATATTCTTATTCTAGGGAAACAAAGATGTCATGTTTATGCGGTTGTCAGAAACAAATCCCTTCTTTTGAATTCAAGAAAGTTTCTAGTGACCTCTGAGGTAGCTGGCACTCACTTTTAAGTTTAGTATATTCAATAGAGACCTAGTTGACCTCAGTCCTACGTCAAATCTATAGGATATATCATTCCAATGCGCAGAGCCTATTGGGAATATAGAAACTACACGACATGGGGCCCAACGTTTGGTAAGGCACTAATTTAACGCTAGATACTAAAGTAACTCAGTCATGCTTTACTCAGAGACCCCTTGTTCCCGTAATTACACCAATAGACGTCTGGAGTGAGTAAAAGGATAATATCCGCCATAGCTAAGTAGGACGAAAAATCCTATGTATTAAACTTGAAAACTTGCTCTGCAATTTTCATTTCACAATGACCGAAATGAGGATAACAACTCGACTTGAGCTGTAGGCGAAAACGCCGGACCAGCTTTTGACATAACAGGCTTTAATGAAGACGAGGATGATGCTATAAGCATTCCAGAAAATATAAGGAAAGCCATCACTATAAAACTTATACGAAATGGCCTATCATCAAGATGTGGTAGGGTAGTTTTTGTGATAGAGGCACACGAATATCATCTGACAGAGGTATTCTATTCATGGATAAACTTACCTGAAGTAAATCCAGTAACTAAAGTGTTTCACTTCTACAAAGAAGATGAACCACCAACAGAATACATTCCTTTCGAGGACATTGAAATTCCACTAACATACCAAGAGCATGCACTCTGGTGTAAAGGCGCCCTAAAAAATATAAATCACATTACCAGGCTCCGTCCACGAGGTAGACCATGAGCAACATGGACGGTATTGGACAGCTATACACCGCATCCTGAAATTAATGAAATGTCAGATGCGGAACTATTAGTTCAACTCAAACAACTAATCAAAATCTATAGATTGATACTACCCCTCATGAGAAACACAGAATTCTAACAATCTATTTACCGATGGGGATCACACCACACCTGGAGGACTGCGACACACGGGATACAGTCTTTGCTAGAACAACAATTGATTGACAGAATGCAGAACAATTTCAAACATTTACCCCAGTACAGAGATCTGGGCCTAAATCCATCGTTTTTTTGCACTCCACACCACCCCAGGTCAGACATGGCCATATGAAAATCAGCCTTGACCCTGTGCCTCATGGGAACAGTCCAGGCCGAACTGCCAAGCCATGTCTTTCCTGGACCGGAATAAAGCATCCAAGGACCGGTTTCTGGCTATCAGCCGTCATCAGCCTGGATAGCTTGACTCCAGTGGTGTGGAGAGCATGGGACTCACGTCTGAGCATACTCACCCCACTTGGGGTGACAAATGCAAAAACAACAACAATGGATTTAGGCCCAGATCTCTGTACTGGGGTGAATGTATGACATTGTTCTGCATTCTGTCCATCAATTGTTGTTAGCTCACAAGGACTTGAAGGATCGTCTGGAGACAGTGGACTTGAATGAGTGCATTTAAGTTGAAACTGCAGATACCAGGGTTAGTGTCCCACATAAGTTATTTGAAGTAACACTCCGGATGGAGGGGGACATAATTAGAAAAATAAGAGCACTTTTTTTGGAGAGTCTCTCTCAGGCTTATGACATTCTTCTAGCTGAACAAGACTGGCCACCTGAATTAGTCAGGGAGTGCCCACATGGCAAAGACATCATTATGCCAGCCTTCTCCAATCATATTCCAATTCATTTAAAATATACTTATGCCAGGAAATGGGCAGTGGCCCAGGCTCCTGCATTATACAAACATCATGTAGAATGGGATGAGGATTCCCCTCACCATAAAATCCAATTGAAAACTCAACCAACTGCACAAAGGCAGGATCCAGTTAAGCAAGAAGTTAAAAAACAGGTCAGGGAGATATTATATCAACTTGAATACCTGGGGTGATTGAACATGCACCTCGTCAATAAACAATCCTTTGTTTCCTGTCTCCAAACCAGACAATACATATCGTCTAGTATTGGATTACAGACATTTAAACTCTTGTTGCAAAACTTTTGCACTACAAAATGCACACAGAGCAGCACTAATGAACAACAAAACATTGCATACGAAAGTAGGTATTTGACCACTTTCTCAATTATGGGAACACAGCGTCACTTCTGTCGCCTCCCCCAGTGATTCAAGAATAGTCCTTGGTTATTTTCAACCAGGGTAACAGAGTTACTACAAACGTATGATGATGATGCATTATCATATGTAGATGACATCTATCTAACAGACAATGACTTGGACAGGCACTTGAACAGGGTGAACACAATTATATTGGGCTTTGCCTCTGAGGGTTATAAATTCAATGTTAAGAAATGGAGAATTGCAAACCTCAACGTCCTTTTTGTAGGACACGAGTTATCAAGTGAAGGCAAAAGCCTGGCTGCAAACTTTTTAGAAAAGTGTGCGCTGCTCCAACCTCCAAAAACGCTGACAAACTTGCATTCAGTTCTAGGTTTCCTAAAATTCGGAATAACTTACATTCTAAATTACGCAGAAAGGGTTAAACCGCTCTACGAATTAATCAAACCTGATTTCAAAACAATGAATTGGACTTAAAAACAAACAGAAATTTTGAGTTAAGTCCAAACAGACATGTTATCAACAAACATTTACAAATATGCGTAAACTTACGCAACGTAGTGATCCAAATCATTCCAGGAATGTACTAAACCTCTAACAAAGGAGAAAAAGTACCCATAGCTTTGGCTGTTAGCTGCAGAGAGGGTTGTAGCGCTGGCGTAACAACTTTAACTGTGGATGCCGGTCTTAACCTGTGGTGGTCCTGTCCTGATCCAATTAGGCTTCACCTGTCCTGATTTCTGGTATGCACCTGTTGTCCTGATGGCACCTGCTCTTCTGTCCTTTAACCAGCTCATGGCCAGGGTTGGTCTTCACACCATTCTAGGTAAATATTTTGTGTGAGTATGTGATTGTATTGTTTCCTTTTCTCTAACCTCCCTAATGTCAAATGCTTAAAGGCAGACTTATAGAATCTTTGCGTATTCTGATTTTAATCGTTATCTTCCTAATCAAAATATCTTTAATTTCAAATGCTTGGATTATGACATATAAGAATTTTCATAGATAGAGAGTTGCAACCTTTCCCAAGTTTCTGGTTACTTTATAAAGTAAATAGTCATGGAAATGTTTATTGTTTACCTATTATGCTAACTCCCTTGATTCCCTACGACTTTAGGTATCGATGACAAGGATTGGTAAATCAATGGTATAGGTCCTAAAACGTAATATATAAATCACTGATTAGAGTAAGTGCACAGGTTACCTGATTAAACTATTGTAATGTTTGTTTATGGGCCCAGGTTAGTATGGTAAAACTAGTCGGGTGACCTGCGCGCTCTATCACATGACCTGCGCGCTCTATCACTAACATGCAGGTCTTCATGTAGAAAATCAATATCATTTAGATATTGAAAGAGAGAACAGATTTCCTTGCTATGGGAGGGTGAGATGTACACCCCTGGACACTTCAGGAGCTGGTCCTCCCAAAAAACATAATGCCCCGGGGAGTGGTGGTGCCTGGGGCTTTGCATACTTTACAGCCCCCCAACCATTTTTTTGGAGCCCCGGGGTGACGGGGTACTCGAGTGCTCCAGGAACGGAGCCACACAGTCCCCCTCCCACAATACATAAAACCCCAGGGAATGGTGGACCTTGGGGCTTTGGAGACCATACAGCCCCCCGCAAACCATTTTTTTGTAGCCCCGGGGGTAACAGGGCCCTCGAGTGCTACAGGAAGGGGCTACGCAGTACCCCTCCCACAATACATAAAGCCTCAGGGGGTGATGGGCCCAGCGGCTTTGGGGACCTTGGACCACTCTCCCCACCATTTTTTTCTTTTTAGCCCCGGGGGTGATGATCCCCGGGTTTGGGGTCCCCTCTGGGCCCCCCATAAAATTTAATTATTTTGCTCCCGGAATTTAGCCCCCCCGAGGTCTAATTATAAAGGCCCCCCATAAAATATAATAATTTTGCCCCCGATATTTACCCCCTGGGGGCTAATTGTAAAAAAAGCTCTGTTTTATTTTATTTATTTTACGGCAGAGTCGGCGCACCCTAAACTCACCTGCCTTTTGAAAAAAATGTGGGCCCTGGGGATCCTTCTTGGACCCCCTAAGCAGGTGTAGAGGGTAACATTAGTTCTACCCTGCCCCCTTTCTCTGTTTACACAAATATTCCACTGATTTCCTCAGCCTCGCTTCTACCGAGGCACAAAATGGCTGCCAACAGTTCCTGGTTTCGAATGTTTACATCTGCTTGACAGCCAATCAGCATTGAGCGCGTGATCAGCATGGTGCGCTTATGCTACGATGCCAATTCTCACACAATCCGCGGATCCACCGCGTCCATATATATATAAATGACTTTAACCGTAATTTTCTCAGGAACTACTGAACAGATTAACACCATTTAAGCAAAAGGCACAAGTCTGAACTGAGGACTACCTCTTTGCCAAATTTGGTGCAATTCCGTTCAGCCCCCAAACTTTCAAGGAAGGAGCAGAAATGACATGGCCAAAAGTTTTAGAAAATTTTGAGAAGATTCATCAATTGGCGACAAAGTAATTGGCAATAGAATGTTGTGAATGTTGTGGATTTCCTATGCAAAATAGGTGGTCACCAGTAGGTAGTTATAGTTAGGACCTGGTTTCTATTCAAAAAAGCCTTTTTTTCTTTTGCCAATATCTTTAGTGCAGTGCCTTTTGCCATTTTAAAAACTAATGGGGTGCTCCGTTCAGCTTCTGCCTTAAATGTTTCGGGCTGATTCGTTAAGCAGTGACCGAAAAAAAGGGGGTCCCAAAACACATTTTCTCCATGTTCATTTCCAGTGGATTATTTAGACAAAGCTACAGCCCGAACTGCTGAATGGAATTATACCAAATTTGGCAAAAAGGTAGGTCCTAGTCTAGAAAGTGTGTTTTTCTTTAAATTGTGTCATTCTGCTTAGTGGTTGCTGAGAAATTCAGCAAACCCCTCTTCCTTCTGTCTGCAGTCCTCTTGCCTCTTTCAGCACCTCTGTTGCTTCTCTCTGCACTTCTCTTGCATCTTTCTGCACCCCCTTGCCTCTTTCTGTACCCCTTTTGCGTCTTTGTGCACCTATCCTGCCTCTTTCTGTTCCTCTATTGCCTTTTCTGCAATTCTCTTTCCTCTTTCTGTACCTCTTTTTCTTCTTTCTGCACTTTTCTTGCCACTTTCCGTACACCTCCTGCCTCTTTCTGCACCTTTGTTGCTTCTTTCTGCACTTCTTGTGCTTCTTTATGCAGCTCTGTTGCCTCTTTCTGCACATCACTTGCTTCTTTGTGCACCCCTCTTGCCTGTTTATGCATCCCTCTTCCCTCTTTCTGCACCTCTCTTTTCTCTTTATGCACCTCTGGTCCTTCTTTCTTTAATTCTTGTGTTTCTATCTATACCCCTCGTGCCTCTTTCTGCACCCGTTGTGCCTCTTACTGCCTCCTGTTCTCTCTTTCTGCACTCCTCTTCCCTCTTTTTTTTACTTCTTTTGCTTCTTTATGCAATTCTCTTGTTTCTTTCTGCCCTTCTCTTGCATCCCTATTTCTACACTCCTCTTGCTTCTTTCAACACATCTGTTGCTCCTTTGTGCACTTCTCTTGCTTCTTTCTACACCCTTCTGTACACCTTTTGCCTCTCTGTGCACCTTACTTGCCTCTTCCTGCACCTCTTTTGCCTTTTACTGCAGTTCTCTTGCCTCTTATTACACATCTTTTGCTTCTTTCTGCACTTTTCTTGCCTCTTTATGTAGCCCTTTTGCCTCTTTCTGTACCTCTGTTGCTTCTTTCTTCACTTTTCTTGCTTCTTTCTGCTCCTATATTGCCTCTTTCTGCACCTCACTTGCTTCTTTGTGCACAACTCTAGGCTATTTCTGCACCCCTCTTTCTGTACCTCTCTTGCCTCTTTCCAGACCTCTGTTCCTTCTTAATAAATTCCTTTGTTTATTTCTGCACCTCTCATGCTTCTTTCTGTACCCCTTGTGTTTCTTTCTGCACCCCTCTTATCTCTTTCTGCACTGCTCTTGCATCTTTCTGCACACCTGTTCCCTGTTTCCTTACTTCTTTTGTTTATTTCAGAACCTCTCTTGCTTCTCTCTGCTTCCCTCTTTCCTCTTTCTCCACCCCTATTCCCTCTTTCTGCATCTCTGCTGCTTCTTTCTGCTCTTCTATTGCCTCTTTCTGCACCTCTGTACCTTGTTTCTGCTCTACTCTTGCCTCTTCCTGGACCTCTGTCCCTTCTCTCTGCAACACTTGTTCCTCTTTTTGCACTCCTCTTGGCTCTTTCTACACCTCTGTTGCTTCTTTCTGTAATTCTCTTGCTTCTTTCTGTACTTCTCTTACCTTTTTACTGCATCTCTCTTGCCTCTTTCTACACCTCACTTGCTTCTTTCTGCACCCTTCTTGCTTTTTTCTCTACCTCTCTTCCCTCTTTCCATACCACTCATGCTTCTTTCTCTACCTCTTTTGCTTCTTTCTGCACCTCTCTTGCCTCTTTATGTACCGTTTGTTCCTCTTTCATCACCTCTGTTGCTTCTTTCTGCACTGCTCTTGATTCTATCTGCTACTCTATTTCACATTTCTGCACCCCTCTTGCATTTTTATGTACCTCTCTTGCCTCTTTTTGCACCTATGTTGGTTCTTTCTGCATGGCTCTTGCTTCTTTCTGCACCTCCCTAGCCTCTTTCTGCACTTCTCTTTCTTCTTTCTACAAATCTATTGCTTTTTTCAGCAAATGTCGTGCCTCTTTTGGCACCCTTTTTGCCTCTTCTTGCACCTCTGTTGGTTCTTCCTTGTTATTTTATGTTATTTTATTATTATAATGCGCACAGCTACCCAACAAGGGTTTACCAGCGCAAGCCATAACAGAAACTAGGAGACAAGCGGAATTAGCAAAGTAAGTTAAAAAAACAGGTTTTTAATTGTTTCTGAAAGACGGGAAACAGCTTCTCCCTCCTCATCGCATCAGGTAAGGAATTCCATAGGGTTGGCCCAAGAAAAGCAAAGGAGCGGCCTCCTATTCTCGACCGTTTAAACCTCTGGATTTCAAACAGTTCTCCTGATGACGAACGAAGCAGGCGTCGGGGGTGGTACGCCTGAACCAGATCTTGTAAATATATGGGGGCAGAGCCGATAATTATTCTGAACATATAGCATAAGGCTTTACATTTTATACGATGTTCTACCTTAAGCTAATGCAGTTCTCTCAGGGCAGTGCCCATGTTGGACATTCTGGGAAGGCCGCAGAGCAATCTAGCAGCACAGTTTTGCACCACCTGAAGCTTTCGTAGTACCCTAGAAAGAGAATGTTCCCGTAGTCCAGGTGAGATGTTATTAAAGCCTGGACGACTGTTCTTTGGGTGTTTACAGGGAGCATCCAGATAATTTTTTTTAGCCATTTTAAGATGGTAAAACAGGTGGCTGCTGTCTGAACTGTCTGTTGTTTCATTGACAATTTCTTGTCAATGATGAAACCTAGATTGGTGCCTGAGAGGAAGGTGTGGAGTGCTGATAATGAAAAGATGAATTGTGTATCATCAGCATAGGAAAACAATGCAAGCACTGCCGCTTTCGCACTAATTGCTAGTGGTTGCACATAAATATTGAAAAACAATGGGCTCAAAATAGAGCCCTGTGGCACACCATACGGGGAGGGACAAGATTTAGACGAGGCCCTGGTGGAGTACACCTGGAATGTTCGTTCTGCTAGAAAGGAAGACACCCAGCCAAGAGCCGTCCCAGCAATACCCAGTGCCTGTAAAGATTCAAGTAATACGATATGAGAAACCGTATCAAAAGCGGCACTTAAATCTAATAAAATAAGGGCAACTGTCTCGCCAGCGTCCATGCGCTGGTGTAACATCTCAGTAACGCCCAGCAAAGTAGTCTCCGTGGAGAACCCTGCTCTAAATCCTGATTGCGAGTTGTGCAGAAATTGAGACGCTTCCACGAACAAAGATAACTGTCCATTTACGTGCTTCTCCAAGACTTTCGAGAAAGTCGGGAGCAGGGAAATGGGTCTAAAATTGGATGGCATGGTCGGATCTGCATTAGGCTTTTTTAAGAGAGGCAATACCATTGCATGTTTTCAGACTGTAGGCATCTGTGCTTCTCCAAGAGAGGCATTTAATAGCCCCATCACTACTTCAAGAGTAGGTTGTACCAACTGAAGAAGCACTGTAGCTGGAAGCAGATCACAAGGAGAACCCGATTTAATACTAGTTACATTTTTTAAAAGGGAGCCCATATCCAAAAGATCTCACTGCTCCAGTTTTAACTGCGGATCTCTTGCACAGCTCTTGCTTCTTTCTGCACCTCACTTGCCTCAATCTGCACTTTTCTTGCTACTTTCTACACCTCTGTTAATTCTTTCTGCAATTCTCTTGCCTCTTTCTGCACTTCTCTTCCTTCTTTCCGTATCCCCCTGCCTCTTTCTGTACCTCTCTTGACTCTTTGTGTATGTCTCCTACCTCTTTCTGCACCCCTCTTGTGTTCTTTTTGCACCTCTGTTGGTTCTTTCTGCACTGCTCTTGCTTCTTTCTGCACCTCACTTGCCAATTTTTTCACTTTTCTTGCTTCTTTCTAAACCTCTGTTGCATCACGGTTGACTGAGTGAAATACCTATCTATTGTTTCCGCAACTCTGAGAGATATATTCTTATTCTAGGGAAACAAAGATGTCATGTTTATGCGGTTGTCAGAAACAAATCCCTTCTTGTGAATTCAAGAAAGTTTCAAGTGACCTCTGAGGTAGCTGGCACTCACTTTTAAGTTTAGTATATTCAATAGAGACCTAGTTGACCTCAGTCCTACATCAAATCTATAGGATATATCATTCCAATGCGCAGAGCCTATTGGGAATATAGAAACTACACGACATGGGGCCCAACGTTTGGTAAGGCACTAATTTAACGCTACATACTAAAGTAACTCAGTCATGCTTTACTCAGAGACCCCTTGTTCCCGTAATTACACCAATAGACGTCTGGAGTGAGTAAAAGGATAATATCCGCCATAGCTAAGTAGGACGAAAAATCCTATGTATTAAACTTGAAAACTTGCTCTGCAATTTTCATTTCACAATGACCGAAATGAGGATAACAACTCGACTGGAGCTGTAGGCGAAAGCGCCGGACCAGCTTTTGACATAACAGGCTTTAATGAAGACGAGGATGATGCTATAAGCATTCCAGAAAATATAAGGAAAGCCATCACTATAAAACGTATACGAAATGGCCTATCATCAAGATGTGGTAGGGTAGTTTTTGTGATAGAGGCACACGAATATCATCAGACAGAGGTATTCTATTCATGGATAAACTTACCTGAAGTAAATCCAGTAACTAAAGTGTTTCACTTCTACAAAGAAGATGAACCACCAACAGAATACATTCCTTTCGAGGACATTGAAATTCCACTAACATACCAAGAGCATGCACTCTGGTGTAAAGGCGCCCTAAAAAATATAAATCACATTACCAGGCTCCGTCCACGAGGTAGACCATAAGCAACATGGACGGTATTGGCCAGCTATACACCGCATCCTGAAATTAATGAAATGTCAGATGCGGAACTATTAGTTCAACTCAAACAACTAATCAAAATCTATAGATTGATACTACCCCTCATGAGAAACACAGAATTCTAACAATCTATTTACCGATGGGGATCACACCACACCTGGAGGACTGCGAAAACACGGGATACAGTCTTTGCTAAAACAACAATTGATGGACAGAATGCAGAACAATGTCATACATTCACCCCAGTACAGAGATCTGGGCCTAAATCCATCGTTTTTTTGCACTCCACACCACCCCAGGTCTGACATGGCCATATGAAAATCAGCCTTGACCCTGTGCCTCATGGGAACAGTCCAGGCCGAACTGCCAAGCCATGTCTTTCCTGGACCGGAATAAAGCATCCAAGGACCGGTTTCTGGCTATCAGCCGTCATCAGCCTGGATAGCTTGACTCCAGGGGTGTGGAGAGCATGGGACTCACGTCTGAGCATACTCACCCCACTTGGGGTGACAAATGCAAAAACAACAATGATGGATTTAGGCCCAGATCTCTGTACTGGGGTGAATGTATGACATTGTTCTGCATTCTGTCCATCAATTGTTGTTAGCTCGCAAGGACTTGAAGGATCGTCTGGAGACAGTGGACTTGAATGAGTGCATTTAAGTTGAAACTGCAGATACCAGGGTTAGTGTCCCACATAAGTTATTTGAAGTAACACTCCGGATGGAGGGGGACATAATTAGAAAAATAAGAGCATTTTTTTGGGAGAGTCTCTCTCAGGCTTATGACATTCTTCTAGCTGAACAAGACTGGCCACCTGAATTTGTCAGGGAGTGCCCACATGGCGAAGACATCATTATGCCAGCCTTCTCCAATCATATTCCAACTCATTTAAAATATACTTATGCCAGGAAATGGGCAGTGGCCCAGGCTCCTGCATTATACAAACATCATGTAGAATGGGATGAGGATTCTCCTCACCATAAAATCCAATTGAAAACTCAACCAACTGCACAAAGGCAGGATCCAGTTAAGCAAGAAGTTAAAAAACAGGTCAGGGAGATATTATATCAACTTGAATACCTGGGGTGATTGAACATGCACCTCGTCAATAAACAATCCTTTGTTTCCTGTCTCCAAACCAGACAATACATATCGTCTAGTATTGGATTACAGACATTTAAACTCTTGTTGCAAAACTTTTGCACTACAAAATGCACACAGAGCAGCACTAATGAACAACAAAACATTGCATACGAAAGTAGGTATTTGACCACTTTCTCAATTATGGGAACACAGCGTCACTTCTGTCGCCTCCCCCAGTGATTCAAGAATAGTCCTTGGTTATTTTCAACCAGGGTAACAGAGTTACTACAAACGTATGATGATGATGCATTATCATATGTAGATGACATCTATCTAACAGACAATGACTTGGACAGGCACTTGAACAGGGTGAACACAATTATATTGGGCTTTGCCTCTGAGGGTTATAAATTCAATGTTAAGAAATGGAGAATTGCAAACCTCAACGTCCTTTTTGTAGGATACGAGTTATCAAGTGAAGGCAAAAGCCTGGCTGCAAACTTTTTAGAAAAGTGTGCGCTGCTCCAACCTCCAAAAACGCTGACAAACTTGCATTCAGTTCTAGGTTTCCTAAAATTCGGAATAACTTACATTCTAAATTACGCAGAAAGGGTTAAACCTCTCTACGAATTAATCAAACCTGATTTCAAAACAATGAATTGGACCCAAAAACACACAGAAATTTTGAGTTCAGTCCAAACAGACATGTTAGCAACAAACATTTACAAATATGCGTAAACTTACGCAACGTAGTGATCCAAATCATTCCAGGAAGATGCGGATTCATGTACTAAACCTCTAACAAAGGAGAAAAAGTACCCATAGCTTACAAATCACATTTGTACACACAAGAAGAAATGAAATTCACTTCTACAGAAAAAATTCTGACAGCGGGTCAAACTGCAGTAGCAAAAGAGTGAGCCCTCGCACAGGGTAAGCGCATAATGGTCGTTACTCCTGTGATGAAAGCAAGCATTCCAAATGCAAAAGCTTTACATCCAAGATGGATACAATGGGTTCATTCTCTTGCAGCAACAGACTTTGAATACGTTTTTGACCCCAATTTAAAGACACACAAATTTCTACAATACGAACAAGCATGTCCTCTGCCTAATGAAATTCTGCCTCTAGAAAAGTATGAATGTATAATTTATACTGACAGAGCAGCACAGCCCGCCACGGCGGGTAAACAAGCATATAGTGCTGCGTGCGCGATTGTTAAAAGTCGCTGGTGAGATGGCAAATTCCGGCCTATGGTTACTAAAACTCAATCTCTAGAAGATTTTACAGCTCAGCGAGCTGAACTACAAGCATTCAAGATGGTGCTTGAAAATACTGATCACGAATTCCCGACACTCATATTGTGCGATTCGTAATATTGTGTTCAATCTTCCAATGAATACTTGCAGAACTGGATTCAAAACGGTTACAAAGATGTAAAAGGTGGCACAATCAAGCATAAGTTGCTTTGGGAAAAAGTAGTTTAGATACGACAAGATCTACAAAAGATTCACGTGATACATACACAGGGTCATCAACTTGATGGCGTTCACGTTGCAGGGAATTCATTGGCTGATGAAGCCGTGAAGGCAGCTGTGCAAACAGCTTCCGTAGCTGCAATCACTCGTTCAAAAATGAAAATAAAAGGCAAAATAATGTAAGCTGTCAATACTTCAAGACAGTGGTAAAACATTACCAAAAGGCTTTCCACACAAATACTCATACCTAACAGATGCGAATAATGTTCCGTTTGCTCGAATCCCTGGAGTGGGGGATAGAGTAATTCCAAACATGGAACATAGATTAGGTCTAATCTTAGCAGCACATGAAGAGCTTCACTCTGCACAGGCAGGTGTTTCCACCACAGTGTCATTATTAAAACAGAGATACTAGTGGCGGCGCATGAGGAAACAGACCAGAAACAATGTTTTCGAATGTGAAATCTGCCAAAAGATGAAGGTCTCCACAGTGAAACGTCATGCGCAGACACCCCTGTTAATTTCAGATAAACCATTAGCTTGCATTTACCTGGACTACTGCAGTCCCTTACAGAGGGATGGCAGCAATAAATATATCATGGTCGCAGTGGATTCATGCTCAAGATTAATTTGGATGTGGCCTCAGCGCTCGACTGACGCTCGAACTGTTATAAAAGATTTGCGAGTCTTTATCGGCACATACGCAGTCAGCATGCTACATTCTGACCAGGGTCCTGCGTTTAGCTCAAAAGCTTATAAGGAGGCCATGGCCAAATTGGGGGTTGCATTGTGGTACTCTATTCCATTCCATCCTGAGGGAAATTCGGTAGTGGAGAGAAAGAAACGGGACATAAAGCAATCTATAACAGCTAGGCTATTAGGCTCGGGTGTCGGTGAGTCAAACATCTAATAAGTGTTGAACGTAGTCTTAACAATCTGCCAAGAAGTTCTCTAGGGGGTATCACTCCATAAGAAATCCTTTTTGGTACCAGAATGATTGTGTCAGACCTTAATTGTCACACTTCAGTGGTAGAACAAAAACCCTTTGATATCAAGGATCGTGTGGCTGTTTTGTAGGACTTAAATGAAATAAGACAAAGACAAATTAACATACCCCTGAAGCCAACAACCACTGAAGAGAAACCGACCATCCAAGCAAGGCCTGTCTGGATTCCAAAGATCGGGGATCTCGTCAGAGAAAAGATGGCAGACAAGAAGAAATTTGGGCCTTCTTACAGACAACCAGTACCTGTCCTAGCCATCCACGGATCAAGAACAGTGATACTACCCCCCCTTGCTGGCAAAAAGGAGAACAGGTTTGTGTCAATCGACCTGGTCAAACGACATCATGTGGCCAATCATAAGTAGTAGGCCAAGTGGACTTCAAAAATAGCAGACACCCAAATCTGAATCCTATCCAAGAGGTTCAAACTGAGAGACTCGTCACTTTTGAAAAACCTGCAGTTCAAAAAGAAGGACTATGCAACAATGCCATGGAACTTTTACCTCTTGAGACCCAAATAACAGTTTGTCAAGAAACGCCTGTCTACAATGATATAGCATCTGACTATACAAATATAACAAGTGATCAAGTGGTTCCAGCGATTTCTACAAATCCTGATGCAATACCTAGAATTGACAGAACTACCTCTGGCTATTTCATTAACTTTGATACATTTTCAGAGGATACCAGTGAACCGTAAACTACACCAATAAATAGGAATTTCAAGGAACAAGCGACAGAACTTTTTCATCACCTTGAAAAGACTTATCTTGTTTCACCATGGATTGAAATTTGTATTGTGT
Source organism: Lissotriton helveticus (assembly GCF_964261635.1). Classification (NCBI taxonomy): domain Eukaryota; kingdom Metazoa; phylum Chordata; class Amphibia; order Caudata; family Salamandridae; genus Lissotriton; species Lissotriton helveticus. The sequence goes on along the minus strand of NC_136059.1, from coordinate 128,682,139 downwards.
TGGGTGTACTTTTTCTTCTACTTTGGTTGACTATGGTGATAACTTTGAGAATGCTGATAAATGGAAGATATGATGGAAAGGACACAGCAAGTAAGAACATCAACTTACTCCTCAAGCCACACAAATCAGCTCATTGTGTACAAAGAGACTTGTCAACAGTGAACATCACAGCAGTTCCTATACCTGGTGGTATAGCTTGGGACAGAACTGAATATGACATTTTGGGCCTGGCGAAGCTATTGAAGATTCCACACCAGTTCAAGATTTCCTTGCGTGACTTTGTTTCATCTAGTACCTTTTTCTGATGATTGGGACTTTGAGACTGTTAATAATATGATATCAGACTTAGAAATGTCTGCAAAATGTACAATTCATGAATATTTAGATGGTTCATCAGATTATGAACAAATGTACTGTTATAATCACTATAGTCATCATTTCTTGCACAAATCTTTCAAACCTTAGAAATGTATTACTAACAAGGGGAACATTGTCCTACGCCACCAAAGGAATGTATGATGTTACAACGCATACATTTACAATGCATGCACTTACAATACAGTTTTGACATCACAACATCCACTACAATGTATTCCATAACATCGCATGACATTACATCGCATTCTAAAAAAGAACCTTTACAACGTATTCCATTACATCGCATACCACCTTTATAAGGCATACCATTACATAGCATACATTACATTGCACTTAAGGTAAGTATTGGATAGTATAGGGGTAAGAATTACTATTCCAGGGGGTGCAACAGTAGGGTAAGTGTTACATAGTGCAACAGTAGGGTAAGTGTTGGATAGTGTAGGGGTAAAAATTACAATTCTAACTCCAGGGGGTGCAAGAGTAGCGACCCTTGACTCTGATCTTGGGTCAGGTCGCTCCCCACGCCGCAGGGCTACTCCAGTGCACTTTTGATTCTCCCCCACCACTGCCGCTGCCAGGAGCCCGTCGTTGGTGCGCTTCCTTACTCGCACCTGTATTACCTGCATTTCTGTCCTGATTTTCGAGGTCTTTATTATTTTTTACTCATCTCTATCACTTAGTCCCTTTTGCCTTTCCCTTCTGTGCCCCTTGCCCTCTGTGCCCTCCCCGCTCCCCGCCGCTGCTCCCCTGCGGCCCCACCCCTTCTCCAGTTTCCTGTTCCTATTGGCCACCCCCCTCCCGCCACCCAGCTGCTCCTCCCTCCCACTTGGCAACTTATGGAGGGCACCGCGCGCCAGTGAGTGCGACCCTTGACCCTGATCTTGGGTCAGGTCGCTCCCCACTCCGCACGGCTCCTCCAGTGCACCTCAGACTCTCCCCCACCGCTGCCGCTGCCAGGAGCCCGCCGTTGGTGCGCTTTCTTCCCGGCACCTGTACTGTCTGCATTTCTGTCCTGATTTTCGGGGTCTTTATTATTTTTACTCATCTCTATCACTTAGTCCCTTTTGCCTTTCCCTTCTGTGGCCCCGCCCCTTCTGCATTGTCCCAATCCCATTGGCCACCCAGCTCAAGCCTCCCAGCTGCTCCTCCCTCCTACTTCGCCTCATATGGAGGGTGCCACACGGAATCCCTCCGTGCCTGCATCGCGCCTGCACCGCGCCTGCACCGCCCCCAGCACTAGAAACCCTGGACCCCACGCACGCCACAACGCCAGACTGCACTACGACTCAAACACCCTCCACGCTCTCAACACCGGACGACACCATCCCTGCTACAAGGCCAGCCCGAGGCACACCCAAGGGCCTTTTACCTGCCGGAACTGCAGATACACCAGCATCCAGCTTGCCAAACCACCAACTAGAGAACCCAACCACCTCAGATGCATCCTCCTCAACACCCGCTCCTCTCGCAAGCACGCCATCGAACTTTGGGACCTCCCCCGACGTCACCTTCCTGACAGAGACCTGGCTGAACGCCACCTCAGGACCAGACATCGCCACAGCCATCCCACAAGGCTACAAGATCTCCCACAGAGACCGTGCCAACGGAGTTGGAGGGGGAATCGCCATCATACACAAAGACACCCTCAGAGTCTTGATCAACACCGACGACACCCTCGCCACTGCCGAACACATGCACTTCCAGATCTACACCGACCCCAACACGACCCTCAGAGGAATACTCGTCTACAGACCACCCGGATCACGACCACAGTTCAACAACACCATCGCCGACCTCATCAGCACGCACGCCCTCGCCTCCACGGACTACATCCTCCTCGGGACCTTAACTTCCACCTCGAGAACAACAACGATGCCAACTCCTCCACCCTGATTGACAATCTCGCCAACCTCGGACTCAAACAGCTTGTGACGACCCCCGCCCATGTCGCCGGACACACGCTGGACCCCCATCTTCTCCGCAAGTCCCTATATCTTCTTCAACCACATCACCGAACCCCATTGGACCGACCACAGATGCGTCCACTTCACCTTCAGGAAACCCACCAAATACCACCGCACCCAACAGTTGCCGCGCCGCTGCTGGGGCAAGATCACCAAGGACCAACTAACAACCACCCTCGCCCTGAAACCACCCGCCGACCCCATCAACCCCATCGACCCCAACACCGCTGCAACCAACCGCAAACAGTGGATCAACGACTGCGCCAATGCACTCGCCCCTCTCAAGGCTTCCACTTCCAACCACACCAACAAGAAAGGCGCCTGGTTCACCGAAGACCTCCGGACATCCAAGCGCACCTGTCAGAAGCTGGAGCAGAAACGGTAGCCACACAGCCCACAAGAATGCCACCCGAGACACCACCAACTCATCAGGACCACGAAGAGGACCGCCTTCAAGGACCGCCTAGACAACAACACACAAAACACCAAAGAGCTCTTCAGCATCTTGAAATAACTCTGCAACCCCAGCTACAACACCAATGACATTCCTACATCACAAGTCCTGTGCGACTACCTGGCCACCTTCTTTCACTGCAAGATCACTGACATCCACGACAGCTTCAACTCCGACACCTCTGCACCCACCACCGAGACTACCACCCCCAAACCCCCCACCCACACCAGCCGCCTGACCGCCTGGACCTCCGTCAGCGACGAAGACACCATCAAAACCATGAACTCCATCCACTCCGGATCCTCATCCGACACCTGCCCTCACCACGTGTTCAACAAAGCCAGCACAACCATCGCATCCCACCTCCGGAAAGCAATCAACATCTCCTTCGAGACAGCAACCTTCCTGGAAAGCTGGAAGCACTCCAAGATCAACGCCTTAATGAAGAAACCCAAGGCGGACCCCAAGGACCTCAAGAACTTCTGGCCCATCTCCCTGCTCCCTTTCCCGGCAAAAGTGACAGAGAAGATCGTCAACAAACAGCTAACCCGATACCTCGAAGACAACAACATCCTGGACCCTTCCCAATCCGGTTTTTGCAGCAACCACAGCACCGAGACTGCCCTCATTGCCGCCACCGACGACATCAGGATCCTGGACAAGGGAGAAACAGACGCCCTCATCCTCCTAGACTTATCAGCAGCCTTCGACACGGTCTGCCACCGTACCTTAGCAGCACGCCTCCATGACGCCGGAATCCAAGAGAAGGCCCTGGCCTGGACCACATCCTACCTCTCTGGCAGAACCCAGAGCGTCCGCCTCCCACCCTTCCGCTCAAAAACCACCAAGATCATCTGTGGCGTCCCTCATTGATCCTCCTTCAGCTCGATGCTGTTCAATGTCTACATGGCTCCACTGGCCCACGTCGCACAACAACATAGCCGCAACATCCTCTCCTGCCCCGACGACACAGCAGATCATCTCCCTCACCGGAGACCCCCACACCACCAAAGCCAACCTCCACAGAGGAATGAGGCCGTCACCGACTGAATGAAGGTCAGCAGACTTAAGCTGAATTCAGATAAGACAGAGGTCCTCATCCACGGACCCACCCCATCAGCCTGGAATGACTCCGGGTGGCCCGCATCACTAGGCACCACCCCGGAACCCACCGACCACGCACGCAACCTGGGGGCCATCCTCGACTCCACCCTCTCCATGACCAAGCAAGTCAACGCTGTCTCCGCGTCCTGCTTCAACACCCTCCGAATGCTCTGCAGGATCTTCAAATGGATCCCCCCGACATGAGAAAAACCCTCACCCAGGCCCTCGTCACCAACAGACTCGACTACGGAAACGTCCTCTACTCAGGAACAACAACCAAGCTCCTGAGACGACTACAATGAATCCAGAACGCCTCGGCTCGACTGATCCTCGACGTCCCCCGACGCAGTCACATCACACCCCACCTGAGAGGACTACACTGGCTCCCCATCAACAAGAGGATCACCTTCAAACTCCTCATCCACGCACACAAAGCGCTACACAACACCGGACCCACATAACTCAACGACCGACTCAGCTTCCACACCCCCACCCGCAGCCTCCACTCGGCCAGCCTCGCCCTCGCCTCCGTTCCACGTATCCAGAAGACCACCGACGGCGGCATATCCTTCTCCTACCTCACCGCCAAGACCTGGAACTCTCCCTACCAGCCTACGACAGACCCAGGACCTGCTGGCCTTCAGAAGACTTCTCAAGACCTGGCTCTTCGATCAGTAGCAGCGCCCCCCTACTCCCCCCCAGCGCCTTGAGACCCTCACGGGTATGTAGCGCACTTTAAAAATGCAGTGATTGATTGATTGAGTAGGGTAAGTGTTGGATAGCGTAGGGGTTAAAAATGACTATTCTGACTCCAATGGTATGCATTGTAATGGTATGCGTTGTAATGCCTGCTTTGTAGTGACATGCATTGTAAAGGATGTTGCGATGTAATGCCTGCGTTTTAAGTGTAGTGCAATGTAATGGTTGTGCTGTAAAGGTTGTTTCTCCAGCAAAGGGGATCTCAAAAACATTTTATGGCAAATTTCCCTATTTTTCAGGTTTTAATGTTTCAAATCCAGAATCATTTACTTTAAAAATGTTAATAGTACATGAATGAAAAGTATGTTGACAAATACCAAGCTAATTTATTCTGCAGCCTTTTATGCTCAGCTGTCTACATTAGCTTTGACTTTTGGAAAGACAACATTGAGACAAAAACTGTTTGGGGCACAAAAGATTGGCAAGTGCAGGGGATAGAAGCTTTATTTCGAGCCTGCATCATCCCAGAGCAAATAATGTTTTTGAATGACACTGTCCAACTGACATCTTGTCTTGGGTTAACCAAGATCAAGGAGTTAAACAATCCATCCATACTTACACCCACACCTGATAGTAGTAACACTTCAGAGGGGGAGGTTGACGTACATACTATTTTGCATTACAACAGAACTGCTCTAGATTGGAAAAACGTGTTAATCTGGCCTACAGACACAAACACCTGTCAAGATAGATTCCTGAATAAAACACGGGGGTTCAAATTCACTAGGCCAGATCCAAGATATGTTCAGAGGCAGCATCCAGGGTTATTAACATTACAGTGTAGGAAAACTGTGTCTTGTGTGGCTACACAAATCTACACTAAATTAAGTAAAACAACACTTACTTGAAGATGGCGTTGATCTGAGGGACTTCTTACAAGGACCTACTAAATCACATCATAAACGTTTTATATACACCGGTTTCTATGCATTGTATAATGAAGCATGGAAGATTACGCAAGCAGAGACTGCAGAACGAATACGAGAAATTGATTGTATTAATTTAGAGAAATCTCTCTCTGTAGTTGACAATGGGTTAACAACTCTGTTGTCCAGGATATATTCTTTGGACAGCATAGTATCCTCTGCCATAGACATAATGGAACAGGACTTGGCATGACCAACATGAAATCTGATGTAAACATATACCAGCAGGCATGTAAAAAAAAAAAATGTAGTATACTTGTAAAGCGCACAGCTGCCCCAGCAACGGGGCGTCCCGGCGCTGTATAACTCTGGGGAACCCGTCCTGGCTTTCCCTGTGGGATGGTCCCTTGCTGGGAGTCCCCAAGGTGGAGCCAGGCATCCCCGGAATTGGTGGGGCCGTTGTGGAGATTAGGCAAGCTAATGCCCTGAGTTGCCGAGTGGAACCCCTGATTAGAGTAAGCACCGAAGCGAGAATTATCGAGTCCGCTGACCAAGGTCCATGACCCTGCCGCGTCGGGAATTGAACCCTGGTCCCAGGCTGACTTCTGCTCTCAGGCCTACCGCCTCTAACCAGTGAGCCACACTACTCCACTGTATGAAATGTTGGGTAAGGAATACATTAAGACATCCTGGGATTTAGCATACACACACAGATGTCGGAGTGGGGGGAAAGAAGTGTTTCTTAGTGGTAAAAATTGTGAAAACGCACTAAGGGGTTCTCTCCTTTGTCAGGGTATTAATTTACACAGGGCCTGTGATAGTTCCTCTAAAAACTTATCCTACCACTTGCAAGGTTCACCAGCTGCAGTGATTGATCCAATTTTTGGACAACTTTCTAATGGAAGTTACCTCATGTTGAACGATCACAGCTGTTGTGGCATATTGCCAGGTTTACCCTATCTCTTAACTTTGTCAGCCAGGGTCACTTGCTGTATGCAAAAATTGTTTCCAAAAACTAAGACAGACCGGGAGTCACCGTTATGGCCTTCACTGAACATCTCTTCTATACAAATGGATACTTTAAGCAGAATGAAAGCCATTCTTTTACAGAAAACTGTGCCACTGACCTCGGCCAAAGAGACGTATGATCTGCAAGTCACTAGGACTTCTGCAGAGATACATGCCCTTTTAAAAACTAATTGCCCTATACAGTTCTCAGAAATGTTCAGTTGTATCTTAAATATGTTTGATAGGGCCCGTATTGTACATGTATTTAAGACAGTGTTTTCGGGACTGTTAGCACCTTTTGAAGCAGTCCTAGGCATATTTCCAAACTTCGTGCACTCTGTGTTTGGCGGACAGCTTCTCGTTTTGTGATTCATAGCAGGAATACTATTTTTGCTCCAACAGCTTCGATATGGCAAGCCAAATCACCAGCGATACCCAGTTCACCGTGGAGAACACTCTACTGGTGATGAAGTGTTGTGAGCGCATAATCCAAATTTTGGAATTACCTTGTTTAAGAGAATTGAATACCTCATGGTTTCTATCATTCAGACCAATTTGGCAAGATTGCATCTTAACTGTTTTGCGCTGCTTGCTATGCAAGAAGAGTGCATGCTAGACATCTGTCTGACACTCCCATCAGTCATGCCAATGGATGTTGTTACTTTACTTGGACCAGTGACAGCTCATGCACTATGTTGTCCCCAGCGGCCACCAATTCTGATGACGTCATTCATTGAGATCTCACAGACGCAAAATGCTGACGGTGAGGTATGAGAAGCAACAGGCGCACAGGTACCATCTGATTCAAACATTGCTAATGTGACCAAACCTGACAGCGATGCTTCACATCTATGTGCGATTGATCTTCTTAACGAGGTGATCCAACTTTCACCTACAATTGTAGACAAATTATTTACAGACTTAGAAGACTTGATGTTTTCTCCGAACAATAACTTTTGAGTTGGCACACAATGTTCTGAGAGACTCTGAATTCGACCTTCATTTTTACGAAACAAAGATCTAACTTTAGAACTCTATTTTTTCTAGGATTATTAATGTTTCCAAATTTGTATATATATGTTTTTTGGGGGGGCATAAAGTCATCTGCTTAAAGTAGAACTGTTCATAGAGAACTAGTATTCTTTGAAAACTTCCAAGAGACAATATTTGACCTTGTCCACATTCAAAAAGTTTATATAATCTGCCATGAAATGGTGGCATCTTTTTCTTCTGTATTTAGGAGCCATTTCATAAATGTATTTTCGTGATTCATTCGGATAGCATTTTCAGATGTCATCTATATGCTTTGAATGAAACATTGCTTTAAATGCGTACAGCACAGATGCTCTTTTCGTCATGTTTAGATATGTTTTACTTTGTTTAGAACTTAGTAATGTCGTACATCAGAAAGTGGAGTGGGTGTTGTGTGGCGTTTTAGGCTCCGAGTGAATTTTCCCGATTCATGTCCTTATATAGGTACAACTCACATTGCACTTATAGAGGCATATAAATCTTGTTGTAAATTGGCAGCGATCGGGTTAGCGTTAGCAGAATCCATCCTGTATTTAGAGGCTATCTTGCCGGTTTTGTGGAATCCATTTTGTATTTCTGTCAGCCATTTTGTATGCCATGTGCTACCTCGTGCTCACCATGTGCTCTGTCCTACCTTTCTGTTAACTGCTCTTAAAATCTGCTTAGAGACAAGATATATTTAGCATCTTCCACCTTCGCACATGCTTAGTTGATCTTGCAGCTGTCTTTGCAGCTGCCACTAGAATGTAACTGTCAGGATGTGCTTGCCAAAAATAGCCACTGTTAGCTCCTCCCACTTGTTCACTGTGCATTTTCTGTATGAACATATATGTACCAAAAACCAGCATTTTGTACTTGTACCGCCTTCATTTGAGCCCCTGTGTGGGTATAAAAGGACCAAGCTCCTTCCATTTAGTGTGCTACTTCATGCATTACCGGAGGGTGCTGTGTGAATGTAGTTCCACCTCATGAAGTTTAATAAATCTTTGTTTTCTATTCCAGTTTCTGTGCCAACTTCTATCCTATTGGTCTGAGCACTCTGTGCAGAGAAGGGCGAACCCCTTGCACTGGTATGCCTTGCTGAGACCCACTACTACAATGTAGCCCTTATTTAGGCATAGCCCATGCTACCCAAATACAGGGATGGCTACTTCCACCCGTACCAAACATCACAACGATTTCTTGAAAAAACGGTTTAAGCAGTTAGGCACCTTCCCCTTGCTTGAATATTGATTTCTCCAAGAACTCAGTTACTTTACAATGAACAACTATTCCCAAGAGGTTCATTATGACGTTCTGATGCCCGACTTACGTCAAACAATGGCATTCCTAAACACCTTCAAGGTATAAATATACCTTCACTTGCTATAGAAAACTACGGTTGTTCGGAGCAGTTCGACTATCTACTTGCCCGACGCAGCTCGCTACAGCAAGTGCTAAAGGAAGCCACTCTCCAGCTGACGCACTGATCAGGAAGCTGTCTTTCTCCTGCTGAGAATCCAGCTCCAGTATTACTAAAACCTATGCTACACAATACTTACTTCTTCCTGCGTACTAGACTTAGGTTAGGTACATTGGGGTAGGTGTATTTTAGAAGCACCAGTTGAGTATTTTAGCCTGTGTATTTATGTATGAATTTTTATATGGCTTAGAAAGCATACAATGCTTTTACAGTATAATTTCATATTACTGTTTACGCTGTACGCATTATACTTTGCAGTCTGCATAACGATTGTAGCAGTTCACTTCTCTTGCATGAGAAGGAAAACTGTTCAATAAACCTTTTATTGAAAGCGCCCGTCTCTCTATTTCTCTGCAAGTCTGTAGAAACAAAGCATGCATGATTGACTGAGTGAAATACCTATCTATTGTTTCTGCGACTCTGAGAGAAATATTTTATTCTTGGTAAACAAAGTTGTCATGTTTATGCGGTTGTCAGAAACGAATCCCTTCTTGTGAATTCGAGAAAGTTTCTAGAGACCTCTGAGCTAGCTGGCACTGACTATTATCTTTAGTATATTCGATAGAGACCCAGTTGATCTCAGTCCTACGTCAAATTTATAGGATATATTATTCAAATGAGCAGATCCTATTGGGAATATAGGAACTACACTACAGTATGGTATTCTGAAGCTGGAATTGGAACTGGTCGATCATCATATCGTCCACCTTTTCCAATGGGGAACAGCTGTGGAAAACAACGACCTTCCAAACGTTTTTCTCACACACTCAAGGGAGTTCCTTTTGCTTTTTTCATCTGGAAGAATTCAATAGTATCTTCTATCAGTTCTTTTAAATGTAAAGGGTGTATAGTATAATGTTCATACATTTCTTCTTTTCTCGAATTCTCCACTTTTTCTAGTTGTCCACTTGAATTATGTGTTCCAACTTCTAAATTCATTTATTCTTCTTGTACATTTACAGTTTTATAGAGTAGAGTAGTTTATTACTATGCATACACATAACATTAACAATTTAATATAAGTAATTCAATGGATAAAAACTAAGTATGGGTGAAATTTGCGAATTCGCGTTCCGCGAATTCACGCTAAATCGCAAACCTGTGTTGTTTTGCCAATATACACCTTTTGGCATGGACATTGAATGGCATACACCACGTACTTGGTATGTTCCTCATGCCGCCAAAAAACCCTCTGGTACAGCACTGTCACCCTCTGGTTTACCACTGCCACCCTCTGGTTCACGACTGCCACCCTCTGGTTCATCACAGCACCTCTGGTTCACCAGTGCCACCCTCTGGTTAACCAATGTCACCCTCTGGTTCAGCACTGCAACCCTCTGGTTCACCACGGCCACACTCTGGTTCACCCCTGCCATCCTCTGGTTCACTACTGCCACCCTCTGGTTCATCACAGCACCCTCTGGTACAGCACTGTCACCCTCTGGTTCACGACTGCCACCCTCTGGTTCATCACATCACCTCTGGTTCACCACTGCCACCCTCTGGTTCATCACTGCCACCCTATGGTTCACCACTGCCACCCTCTGGTTCACCCCTGCCACCCTCTGGTTCAGCATTGCCACTCTCTGGTTCACCCCTGCCACCCTTTGGTTCACCACTGCCACCCTCTGGGTTATGACTGCCACCCTCTGGTTCATCACAGCACCCTCTGGTTCACCACTGCCACCCTCTGGTTAACCACTGTCACCCTCTGGATCAGCACTGCCACCCTCTGGTTGACCACTGCCACCCTCTGGTTCACCGCTGCCACCCTCTGGTTCACCACTGCCAACCTCTGGTTCATCACAGCACCCTCTGGTTCACCCCTGCCACCCTCTGGTACAGCACTGTCACCCTCTGGTACAGCACTGTCACCCTCTGGATCACCACTGCCACCCTCTGGTTCACGACTGCCACCCTCTGGTTCATCACAGCACCTCTGGTGCACCACTGCCATCCTCTGGTTAACCACTGTCACCCTCTGGTTCAGCACTGCCACTCTCTGGTTCACCACTGCCACCCTCTGGTTCACCCATGCCACCCTCTGGTTCACCACTGCCACCCTCTGGTTCACCCATTCCACCATCTGGTTCATCACTGCCACCCTCTGGTTCACCCCTGCCACCGCCTGGTTCAGCACTGCCACCCTCTGGTTCAGCACTGTCACCCTCTGGTTCACCCCTGCCACCCTCTGGTTAACCACTGTCACCATCAGGTTCAGCACTTGCACCCTCTGGTTCACCACTGCCACTCTCTGGTTCAGCACTGCCACCTTCTGGTTAAACACTTTCATCCTCTGGTTCAGCACTGCCACCCTCTGGTTCATCACTGCCACCCTCTGGTTCACCACTGCCACCCTCTACCAAGACCTTTTGTGATGCAGCGGCAGCACAAAAGATGCGCCATGGTGCTGGGTATTAACAACGTGACGAATCTGAGGGATGCGTCATGTTGTAAAGCCCTCCGCCATCAGGAGGCGTCCCGGTGCTGGGGAGGGCGTTCCTGCGCAGGAACGCCTCCTAAAAGTGCCTGAGTGAAATCTACAAGATTTCACTCAGTCACTGTTAGGCCAATGCTGCGTCAAAACCCTGCGCCTGCTTGAAGTAGGCGCAAGGCTTGATGCAAGATTAGGGAGATAGGGCCCCCAGGAGCATTGCTGGAGCTGTGTCGGATTACCACAAAACCCCTGGGCGCCTGTGCAATGTGAAGCCGCACTCCCTTACTGACACTGGGTGTTCAGGGGAACAATATAGCTGGCTTGGATCAGAAGGAAACCTTCTGATCCCCCTGGAATAGCACCCTTTTGCCTGTCTGATCACTGGGACATGTTGAGAATGGTTGGCTTACGGGGCCTCGCTCCCTCCTGCAGACTGCCTGCATCTGATCTCTCCTTGCCAACTTGTTTGGTTTACCTGAGCCTCACTCGGAGGCTGGTGGGGCTTGCTTCTTCACTCCACTGGAGCTAGCTCGGGGCTCATTGTAGGCTCCCCATGCCTTTGCTCCCATGGGCCCCTACTTGGGTAAATTCACTGGTACCAGGCAGGGTCTTCCGGAGCACGCCATCTTGAGTCCATTGGAGCTACGTTTCCAAACTGTACAATTCCCATGGCCTGCCTGGGCCTACAGTCACTGGGGGAGTTATGAAGCACTTACCTCATGCCATGGCCGCCCTCAAGGATGTGCACCTCAAGACACCTGGGGTTCAGTTCAGACCTTCCGCTATGACTTTGAATGTGGATGAGGCATCAGACACAGGGCAATATCAGAGGTGTTAGGCTCTCAGGATAGGTTGGTGCTGATCTGAGAGGATCTTAACCTCACTGTGAGAAGTTGGCCTGGTGTATGCTGTCCATTAATTAAAGTGGGCACCTTGCACCCGTCCAAACAACCCTTATGGTGATTTAAGAGGTCAAAGATGAACTGTGAAATCTATCTAAGTGGTAGCTGTGGAGAGCAGCTTTCAGGCTTAGTCTTGAAGGAACGTTAAGCAGCTTGTTTTACCAGAAAGCAATCTTATAGTATTGCTTAAATGAAAGGAGAACCACAGAAAAGTTATACAAACATATATTTCTTAAAATAACACTCTCTAGTACAACAAAGTATCTTCTACACAAATATTCTCCCAAATCACCCAATACAAGCACAAAAATGACAGTAAATAGCACTAATACACAGTGAGTCCCAGTCGGGACCAAACCATGTACTAAAATAGTATTATAGGTACCATAACTTACGTCAAGACAGTGTCTAGAGGACATAGAATCGCTGGGACCGCAAGGTGAGTAAGTAGGGACCCTAAGGAGGACGGGTGCAGTGTGGGCACACAATAGCGTGCTCTGTACAATTCTTTTGGAAAGTCGCGGGTTAACGTTTTTGAGTTTAACCCCTTCCATGCTAATGGCAAGGTCAGCTCGTCATGCAGTGCACTGATCCTGTGCTAATGACGAGCTGACCTTGTCATGAACAATGGGGTTTTCAATAAATCAGCGCAGGAGGGGAAAAGCCTTAGCAGCCAAGGTGTTAAGGACCCATCCCAGTGGACTTCATAGAAACCCTGAGGAAGTTAGGAGGTTTGAGACCCACCCTGAACATGGATACCATAGTACCAGAGTTACCTATCCCAGGGGAGCCTGGTGCATAGGTCTGAAATGGTGTCGGAAACCGCCATCAATCTCAATGGAGGGCTTCAAAGAAGAGCCCCTGCTGGAAGTAAGAAAAATGTTCAATGGAATCCAAAGGTGTATTCTGGTTAAAGAGTACCCAAAAGCAGAGGGGACAAAGTCTGGGTCACTCAGGAGTGACCAGGCGCTCAGTAGACAAATGCCCACCAATGTCAGGGTCTTTGGGGGTTCTTGACTCTGCGGCCAAGGGGACCAGGAGATATTGAGGATGACCAGGAGCTGGATAGGAGCTGCCTAAGGAAGGATGTTGAGTGCTGGGGGGTTAGTGTCCAGTGGGAGCACCAACAAGCCTTAGCAACAACAACCTACACAGAGGGTCAAAGAGGTTATGGTTCGGACGAACAAGGTCCAGGAGACTCACCAAAGCCAGGGTAGTCAAGCCAGCCCATTAGCAACCAAGGGAGCTCAAGAAAAGCAAAGTTGACCCTCAAGTGAACTCTCAGGCCAGAGGCACAGGAGTCGCGAGAGGACCTCGAGCGATTTCACCAAAAAGCAACCCACGGAGCACAAGGAGGTTGGAATTGTTGGTAAGAAATGGTGCCAGAAGTTGGCTCAAGGCCTCCAAGTGGGAACCATGCAACTGCGCAGGCTACGTATGAAGCACTCCAACTGTTATTTGTCAGGAACAGCTGTGTTTCTTGAGGGCTCTGACTGAAATTCCCTCATGGAGTTTGCCGAGTTTCCTTGATACTTTTCTTAGATAATTCCAATAAATAGTGCATTCTGCTATGCTTTTCTATGAGAATAGAGCATTGAGTACATTCTTGTAAACATTTCTTCCCTCAGAACCTGCAATTTATTCATCTCCAGAGGTCAAAAGCTTAGCCTAGTGGAGCTTCCCTGTATCGAGGGGACCCAAGTCTGGTGAGAGAGGAAACTTCTGTGAAAGCGAGGCTTACTCCAAAATTGTCAAGTAAGATAAATAGACTGTTTAGTCGCGCAATTGCCAGCAAAATTATTGCGCCTCTGAGAGTAGAATTTGTATAGACTTTACCACAGCGTTCCTTATCTTTAGCGATTGAGTACGTTTTGACGCCTTGATTTTTTTTAATAGGACTTCAGAGAAAGTTTTTCCTCAGTGAGGACTTCTTCAAGCAGTGCTCAGCCCTTGAGATCACATTAAAGACTCGCTATTGTTATACAGCTACTTCAGCAGGCTTGTATGAGAGACAGTTTTGTGGCAGAGACCCAGCATCAAACAATAATTATTTATTATAATATTATTTGAACTGCTGAACCTTAATTTTACATTATTTTCTGCACCATTGAATACTACATCAGAATTATTATGCACTGTGTGTGTTGGCCTAAACTTCTTCCAATCAGTCAAAAAATATACAACACACAAGGAGAGAGGCTAACCCCTCATGGTATATAGGTAACTAGGATAGATAATTAGTTGTCAGGCTCCAATAAAATAGTTCAGGGACAGCAGTAATAGTTTGTGTTTTATTGCAGGTACCCGTGAAGAATTACTGCATGAGGGCCATTGCCTGAGGCCGTCTCTCTTGTTTGTCTTCCCATTCCCCTTTACCCCGAGTTGGTTTTAGTAGCGATTCTACCTTTTAGACTGTTGCTGGAGACAGTTTGAGGGATTTGTGGAAAAGTCATCGGCTTCTGAGCAGATCGCAAATTCAGATAGTTGAATGATTGAAATGCCACCTCTTCATTGAGGAATACAGATCTCCTCCCGAGCAAGGTATAGACTTGAAGGTGTTGGCTTACCATTTTGATGGAATGCAAAAACCATTGAATGACTCAGTAGAAGAAAATAAAGCCTTAAGAGCAGAAGTTAGGAGAACAAGCCAAGAGTCAATTCAAATAAGCAAAAATTAGAGGAGTTTGCTAGCGGGGTGGCATCTGGTTCAAGTTTAAAAGGTCCTCAAGCTTTTACTGGTAACCAATCCCCCTCTGAAGTCGCTACCCAAGTGATACATGCTGTTTCCCAAATTATTCCTTTGGCCACCCGGAAAGATCTGTGGGGACCCATAGAAAGCGCAAGTATTTGTAACTCAATGTTCTCTGCATTTTTTATGCAGACCAATCATTTTTTCAGAGGATCAATCAAAGATGGCATCCATGCTGTCTTATCCGACTGGCGATGCGGCTGCATGGTAAATGTGTCTGGTAACACGGAATGACCCATCGTTGTTTAATTTTGAGAACTTCAAGGCAGAATTTTTGAGAATATTTGATCGCCGATCTGCATCTCAAGCACCGACAATGAATTACTGGAGCTGAAAAAGGCAATAGAGTTGTGGTTGGGTAAATAGCTCACTTTCATAAATTAATAGTAGAAACTAATTTGCCGGAATCCCAAAGAGCTGCGATATTTTTTCAAGGGTTAAAAGACGAACTAAAAGATGTCTTGGTCTAGACCCTCCGAAGTATCAGAATTAATCGACTAGATTTTGCAATTAGATCATCGGATTAGTGAGCAGCAGAATGAAAAAAGAAGAGATGCTTGCCTGCTCACGCCTTGATTAGGCCGAGTTAGATAAAAAATGTATCTCTCCTCCGAATCCCGAGCTACTGATGAGCCAATGCAGATTGGATCTATTTGTGGTCCTTTAACGAAGGAAGAGAAATATAGGCATAAATCGAGACAATTGTGTTTGTATTGCGGACAAGCTGTCCACTTTGTGAGAGAGTGTCCGAAAAAACCAAAGACCTCTCAACAGGTAAAAGGTTGGCTCAAGCTGTAGAAGGAGTTCCACAGGTGGAAGCGAATCTCAAGTCAGCTCCAGATTCCCATCACATTGCAAATACGCTACAGTAATCTGAACCTTGCCTCGTAGTAACTTTGACAGTTAAGGTCCAAGACATGGAGTTACAAGGAGTCTCAGTGAAGATAGACTCAGGAGCTACAGGCAACTTCTGTGATATAAAATATGCGAATGAGTCGGAATCAGATTCGTGAAGAAACAAGTCCTTGAAGCCATTCGAACAGTGCATGGAACCTACCTTTCCTCTGGGCTCATCACTCATGAGACATAACTAGATCGTTAGTCCGATTTAAATGAGCATACAGTATTGATTACCTTTAATCTCATTGATGCTCCTCAATTTCAGTTAATACTGGGCCTAACCTGGCTAACTGAACACAATCCCAGTATTGGCTGTGCAAATGAACTCCGCCCATTGTTAAGAAAACTGTTTCAATGAAAAAAAAACATGAGAACAAAAAGTCACCTGCCAAGGAGTTAGCCAATCATCCAGCCATCATCTGTTCCTTGGAGACTAAGGAAATTCCTTCCGAATATAGAGAACTGGCTTCAGCGTTTGACAAAACGGAAGCTGAAAAACTCCCCCCCACCCACCGTCCCAATGATTCTAAAAAATTGATTGTACCTGGGGCCATATTACCTTGCAGTAGAAATTATGCGCTAACTGAAACGAGAATCAACACCTCAAGACCTACTTGGATCAGTATTAAGCAAATGGTTTCATCTGCCCCTCCCAATCCCCGGTCTTATTCCCTTTATTTTTCATTCCTAAGAGCGATGGAAAACTCAGAAATTGCATCGATTATAGAGCTCTCAATCAGGTAACCATAAAAAATCGTTGCCCCTTACCTTTGATTTCTGTTTTGTTAAACCAAGTCAAAAATCCAAAGATCTATACCAAACTGGATTTGCATGGAGAGTATCATTTATTTGGCATAGCCCCAGGAGAAGAGTGGAAGACGGCCTTTCGCACTCGATATGGCCTTCTTGAATACCAAGTGATGCCATACGGTTTATGGAATGCCCCATCGGCATTTCAACATTTTGTCAATGATGTACTCAGAGAGTATTTGGATAGAATAGCAGTGGTATACATTGACGATATATTGTTTTTTCCAAATAATGTTAAAGAACATGTTTCTCATGTGAAATCCAGTTTAACCAAGCTTCTTGAGAATCATCTCTATGTAAAATTATGAGAAATGTGCCTTTCATGTGGAGAAGGTTGAATTCTTGGGTTTCGTACTGTCTCCAGAAGAAGTTAGCATGGATATCTCTAAAAGTAAGTCAGTGCAGAATTGGCCACCTCCAGAAATGTGAAAGAGATCCAGAGTTTCATATGATTTTCGAACTTCTATCGAAGATTTATCCCAGATTTCTCGCTGAAGGTGAGTCCCATCACTCCCCTGTTGAAGAAAGGAGTCAAATTTGACTGGCCTAATGAAGCTGAGGAGGCTTTTCAATTTTTGAAGAGATATTTTACCCTGACTCCAATTTTGTTACACCCAAGAATTAAGGAACCATTTTATGTTTAAGCGGATGCTTCTGACATCAACATTGACGAATATTATCTCGACGACACAGTGATACGGCCCAATTACATCCGGTGGCTTATTGCTCCAATAAGCTAAGTCCTGCAGAAGCTAATTACTTAATAGCTGACAAGGAGTTGTTGGCAGTCAAGTGTGCATTTTTGGAGTGGAGATACTATTTGCTTGGAGCCAAACACAAGGTTACAGTTTATAATGATCACTGACATTTACAATTCTTGAAATCAGCCCGTACCTTGACAGCTCGGCAATTATGCTGGTCATTGTTTTTCGCAGATTTTAACTACAAACTCACTTTTAGACCAGGGGTGAGTAATGCCAAAGCAGATGGATTTTCCAGAACATATACAAATTTTTCAAAAGCTCAAGAAGTGAAACAGAACATAATCCCTGCAGAGAAGATGACCGTCACAATATCCAGCACTGATCTTAAACTACAAATCCAGAAGGCTATGTCTGAATAGGAGATGAGTGAATGGATGAGAGAGCAACCTGACAGAGAAATTAGAGATGGTCTTCAATACCAGATCAATACACTATACCTTCCCAGTAAAGCATTACAAGAAAAGGCTCTTAAATCCTGTCACAACAAGTTGCTTGCTGGTCATAAAGGAATTCAAAAGCCCACAGAGTTGGTGGAGCAGAATTTGTGGAGGCCAGAGATGAAAGCCCAGATAAGACATGATGGGCTTGATTCACAGAACTAATCTGAGACAAAATCCTAAATTTACTAATTTTGGTATTCACAGAAGGCATTTAGACGTAGTAAAGTTAGGATTTTGCCTAAAGTTTCACTTACGTTTGACTTAAGACAGACTTAAGACACATTTAAGACAGACTAAAGACAAACTTAAGACAGACCTAAGACAGACTTAAGACAAAATCCTAACTTTACTACTACTAAATGCCTACTGTTAATATCAAAAGTAGTAAGTTTAGGATTTTGTCTCAGATTAGTTTTGTGAATCGTGCCCTATTTGTCCACCTGCGAGAGATGCCTAGAAGGGAAAACATATTGTTTCACTCCTCAAGGTCTTTTAATGGCAATGCCTACTTCCCCTCATCCTTTGCACACAGTCTCTATGGAAATAATTGTTGATCTTCCTTTTAGTCAAGGGTTTAACACAATCTTGGTCATAGTATACATGTTCAGCAAAATTGCATATTTTGTCCCATTAAAGAGTATTCCATGTGCTTCTCAATTAGCGCAGTTATTCTCTCAGCACATAGTAAGGCTGCATGGGATTCCCAAGGTCCTGGTGTCCAATCGTGGTCACAATTTGTTTCACACTTTTGGAGAGCATTTACCAAGAGATTAGGAATTGACACCCATTACTCCACCAGCTTCCATCCGGAGACTGATGGACAGATGGAAAGGGTAAGCCAAGATCTAGAGCAATATCTAAGACGCTATTTGCAGGCTCAAATATTAGAATGTTCAGAGTTGGTTGGGAAGCAGAGTTCACTTATAACAATGCCAAAAACTGCTCTAAAGGTTATACCTCTTTTTACTTAAACTATGGAATACATCCCAGTTTTATCTTTGAAAAAGTACAAAAGCCAGTACCAGCTGTAGCCGAGTTTGTGAAAGAAATACAAGACACTCTATTGAAAGCAAATGTAAATCTAGTCAAGGCCAAGAATTCTTACAAGACTCAAGCGAAGCAGGAGATAAGGTTTGGTGGTAAACTCGGAATTTAAGACTAAAAGAACATCGAATATTCCAACCAAGATTTATCGGTCCTTTTGTAGTTGATTATATAATAAATCTAGTAACTGTAAAACTGCACTTACCTCTTTACGTAAAGGTACATCCAGTATTGTATCTTTGTGAAAAAGAAACCCACCAGATTTACACACTCTTGTTACACCTAAACCAGTATTAGTAGATTCAGTTGAGGAATATGAAGTGAATACAATTTTAGACTCCAAAATTAGCAAAGGCAAATTGTATTATATGGTCGATTGGAAGAATTTTGTTCCAGAAGAAAGGTCTTGGGAGCCAAGACTTACACAAGCCTTCCACAAAGCAGATCCAATGAAACCCACTTGGAAGGGACACCTCTTGGAGGGAGGTACTATCAAGTCCCCCCTTACTAGTGCCTGTGGTTGTTTGGAAGGAACCACGAAAATATGAGGCATGAGGAAATACCCACACTGGTGAAGGCTGGGTCCAGTGTGGAAGGCTGCATTACAATCCATTTTGAGGAAGGTGTGAGTTCTGTGTGGCCATTTCAATAGGAGACAGCAGTTCACTTCCTGTTTGGGTTCTTGGCCTAGTTGTTGAGACTCAAGACCTCCAAGCGGGAACAATGCGCCACCGCAAGCTACGTGCGACACACTTCAACTGTTATCTGTCAGGAAAAGCTGTGTTTCTTGAGGGCTCTGACTAAAATTCCCTCATGGAGTTTGCAGAGTTTACATGATATTTTTCTTAGACAATTCCAGTAAATAGTGCATTCCGCTACGCTTTCTAATGAGAATAGAGCATCGAGTACATTCTTGTAAAATGTTCTTCCCTCAGATCCTGCAATTCATTCATCTCGAGTGGTCAAAGGCTTAGCCTAGGGGAGCTTCCCTGCGTCTAGGGAGTCGAGTCTGGTGAGAGAGGAAGCTTCTGTGAAGAGAGGCTTTCTCCAAAACCGTCAAGTAAGATACATAGACTGTTTAGACGCGCATAATTGCCAGCAAAATTATCGCGCCTCTGAGAGCAGAATTTGTAGAGACTTTAACAAAGCTTTCCTAACCTTTAGCGGGTGAGTACATTTTGACGCCTTTATTTTTTTTCATAAGACTTCAGAGAAAGTTTTTCCCGAGTGAGGACTTCTTCAAGCAGGGCTCAGCCCTTGAGATCAGATTAAAGACTCGTTATTGAAATACAGCTACTTCAGCAGGCTTGTATGAGAGACCGTTTCATAGCAGAGATCGAGCATCAAAGAATAATTATTTATTATAATAACATTTGAACTGCTGAACCTTAATTTTACATTATTTTCTGCACAATTGAATACTACTTCAGAATTATTATGCGCTGTGTGTGTTGGCCTGAACATTGCAAATACGCTACAGTAATCTGCACCTCGCCTCATAGTAACTTTGACAGTTAAGGTCCGAGACATGTAGTTACAAGGTGTCTCAGAGATGATAGACTCAGGAGCTACAGGCAACTTCTGCAATATAAAATAGGCGCAATGAGTCGGAATCAGATTTGTGAGGAAACAAGTCCTTGAAGCCATTCGATCAGTGGATGCCCAAAGTCAACCGGGCTAGGTCAGGCGGTCGTTCTTTCACTGTGAACGCTGCCAAGCTGTGGAACAGCTTACCACTCCAACTAAGGTCTAACTCAGACCTAACCTCATTCAGAAAACACCTGAAAACTTTTCTATTCAATAAATAGTTTTTTCCTTCTCTGTGCCTAGTGAGTCTCATTACCCACAAATTCTTATGCAATCCAGCGCTTGGACGCCTCCGGGCAGCTACTTCGCGCTATATAAGACGCATTTTCATTTCATTTCATGGAACCAACCTTTCCTCTGGGCCCATCACTCATGGGACATAACTGGTTAGTTTGTCTGGTTTAAATGGGCACACAGTATTGATTACCTTTATTCTCATCAATGCTCCTCAATTTCAGTTAATACTGGGCGTACCCTGGCTAACGGATCACAACCCCAGTATTGGCTGAAATCAAAGAACTGTGCAAATGAACTCCTTCTATTGTTAAGAAAACTGTTTCAATGAACAAACCAATGAGAACAAAGAGTCACCTGCCAAGGAGTTAGCAAATCATCCAGCCATCATCTATTCCTTGGAGACTAAGGAAATTCATTTAGAATATATAGAACTGGGTTCAGTGTTTGGCAAAAAGGAAGCTGAAACCCCCCCCCCACCTTCCCTATGATTGCAAGATTGAGATTGAACCTGGGGCCATTTTACCTTGCAGTAGAATTCATGTGCTAACTGAAACCGAGAATCAACTCCTCAAGACCTACTTGTGTTAGGAGAAGGACCAGCTTCCACGGGAGCGAAGACGAATCCCTCCACCTCCAGGACACAGAAGCAAGAATGCGATATATATAACACACTCCTGTCTACTGTCTCCTAAAAGTATGAGGGAATTTACCCAAGGAGTGACCACCACTCTCCTCATACGAGGGGTAACGAAACAGAAGGCGTCTCAGGGGATGGTCCAGGCTAGGAAACAAAACCAAGTGATAAACAATAACAATCCCCACAGTTACTCTAAGTATAAAGAAGAAAGCATTGACATGTGTGATTAACTCAAAATGATCTTACCCCAACTGTAGGTCGGGCGAGCTTCAACGATGAGTTCAGGAAACTGAGAACTGTAGGAAATCCCAGTTCTGTCTAGGATAGTTGAACTCACGAAGGACTCACCACACCTCAGACGTAAATCAAAAAGAATAAAGGGAGTGAAGTGCACCACCCGGCTGCAAGGTGCAAACACAGCGGAGCAGTACAACCACACAACATACACAACTCAAAAGATAAGAAGGGAGTGAGGTGTACCGACCGACTGCACGGGGGTCAAGTACAGCGGAGCAGTACACACTCAGGAGGAGAGACACCCGGCCCTTGTGAAGGAACAGGGCAGAGCGCTCACTCTCTTAGGAGTACTCAAAAAGAATGAAAAAATAAAGGGATTGGATTCAGCCCCCAGGAGGGAAGTAAAGGAAAGCACGAGCTGAATACGCCCGCGAAATGCGTGAGCTTTGGTAGGGGCGTCGCATTCAAAGGCTCGCGGACAACGAAGAAATGCCGAGGACCGGCAGACATTCAGGCACAACACACCAGGGCTGAATTCTCACGGAACAAGGGGGCAGCAACAGGATAGGAGCGAAGGGAGCCTCTCAGAATCACCAGAGGGTCCAACAGACGCTAACAAACACACGAGCAGGAACCAGGAGGTGGAGAGGGGGCGTGGTCACGAGGAAGTAAGCCAAGCAAAAGCTTCACTCTGCCGCTCCTCCTTATTCACGGAAGGGAGCGTCTACCAATGTTCTAGCTCTCACATCCAGGGGTAGGGAAAAAATATCAGACCATATGAAATCACACAAGTCAAGGCTGCTAAATCCTAACAGTACCCCTCCTTAAAGGCCTATTCCCAGGACCAGGTTTCAAGGGATGAAGTCTGTGGAACTGTCGGATCAGTCGGACAGCATGTATATTTTCAGCAGGTTTCCATGATCTCTCTTCAGGGGGATATCCCACCCAATCTATGAAGTACTGGAGTTTACCTCTGAATCTTCTGGAATCCAGAACTTTGCGTACTTCATATTCTGCTTCCCCATCTATCTGTACTGGCGGGGGAGGGATTTCAGGGACATTGGAAGGTATGTATTTTTTGATCAATGAACTGTGGAACACGGGATGAATTTTCATGCATGGGGGTAGTTGAAGTTTCAAGGTGACAGGGGTTAGAATTTTCTCTATTGGGAAAGGCCCTATGAATCTAGGTTGGAATTTTTTCGACCCTTCCATTCTGAGGTTTCTTGTGGACAGCCATACTTTCTCTCCTATCGTGTACATGGGCTCTGTTCTACGGTGTTTATCAGCTTGTTTCTTCATTGCTTCTTTGGCCTTCCCTAGCTCTGTCTTTGCTGATTCCCATATGTCCTGGATGTGGGCATGGTGTTCCTCTAGTGCGGGCACTGAAATGTCATCTGAGGGTAACACAATGGGAAGCATTCTAGGGTGTTGGGCATGTAAAAAGAAAAAAGGAGAGACCTTTGTGGCTGAATGGCTAGAATTGTTTTATGCGAATTCAGCTAGAGGAAGAGCTTGAACCCAAGTAGAAGGAATAGATGTTAATAAACACCGCAGGAATTGTTCCAAGGTTTGGTTAGTTCTTTCAGTTTGCCCATCCGTTTGGGGGTGATAGGCTGTGGAAAGCCTGTGATCAATGCCCAAAACAGCACACATTCCTCTCCAGAACTTAGAGACAAACTGGGGACCTCTGTCAGAGATGATAACTGTAGGTAACCCATGTAACTTCACCACCGTGTCCAAAAACACGGATGCTAGTTCTTTAGAGGAAGGTATTTTCTTTATAGGAATGAAATGTCCCATTTTGGACAACATGTCCACTACTACATAAACAGTGGTATAGCCCTGACAAGGGGGCAAATCCGTCATGAAATCCATACTGATAGTATGCCAGGGTGCTGGAGGTATGGCTATATGCTTTAAGAGCCCTGTGGGTGCACAATGCGAAGCTTTTTGGCGTGCACAAATCGCACAGGATTGTACATAGTCCAATACGTCTTGGGACAGAGATTCCCACCAAAACCATCTATGGCATAGGTCAATAGTTTTACGACCACCTGGATGTCCTGCCAAGGTGCTACTATGACACCATCCTATGATTTTTTGTCTCAAGGTAGAGGCAGGGACAAACATCTTGTTGTCGTGATAATACAACCCTTCTTTGATGGTGTGTAGGCGATTGTGCAACCACTCCTCAGGTGACATATCTAAGAGTAGTTCCTTGATTTCCTCAAGAAGATTGTGGTCCTTTTCCCCCACCCCAAGGATCTTGTTCTCAGGAATGATAGGAAGTGGTTGTTCGTTGGTTGAGCTCTTTTCCTGTCCGAGACGTGACAAGGCATCAGCTTTTCCCTGTTGTGTACCAGGCCGATATGTAATCAGAAAGTCATATTCACTAAAGAACAATAACCACCTCATTTGTCTTGGTGTAAGAGCTCTAACAGACTTGAAGAACTGAAGGTTTTTATGGTCAGAATAAATAGTAACCACATGGGGAGACCCTAACAAATGGTGTCTCCATTCTTGGAAGGACAACTTGATGGCCAACAGTTCTCTTTCCCCGATGGTGTAATTTTTTCTGCAGGTAGTAATGTTTTTGAATAATATGCTATGGGATGCATTTGACCTGTCTCGATGTCTCTTTGGGAAAGTATACCCCCTACCGCATATTGAGAGGCGTCCGCCTCCACATAAAACGGTTGAGTATTGTCAGCGTGCCGAAGAATAGGGGCGGAAGTGAACTTGTTTTTTAAGTCACAAAAAGCTTGTTCTGCCTCGAGAGTCCATAAAAAAGGCACCCCTTTTTTTAGAAGCTTTGTGATTGGGGAAATAGTTTCAGAAAAATGGTCAATGAATCGCCGATAAAAATTGGCAAATCCTAGGAAAGATTGTATTTCCTTGACTGAAGTGGGACTTTTCCATTTAACCAAAGCCTCTACTTTCTTGGGATCCATCTGAAGGTCACTAGGTTTAATGGTGAAACCCAAAAAGTCCACTTCTGAAGTGTGAAACATGATTTTATCCAATTTGGCATATAACTGATTCTCCTGTAATTTATGTAGGATTTTTCGGACATGGTCAACATGATCAGTTTCATTTTGAGAGAATATAAGAATATCATCTATATAGACGATTACAAAGATATCGATATATTCTCTCAGGATGTCATTTATGAAGTATTGAAACGCCGCAGGGGCATTGCATAACCCGAACGGCATGACGCAATACTCATAGAGTCCAAATTTGGTGCGAAAGGCCGTTTTCCATTCGTCTCCCTGCTTTATCCGGATCAAATGGTAAGCACCCCTTAGATCAATTTTTGTAAAGATCTTTGCTCCCTTAATCTGGTCGAGAAGGACAGGAATCAGGGGAAGAGGGTATTTGTTCTTTATCGTGATTTTATTCAGGGCTCTATAGTCCAGGCAAGCCCGAAGCCCTCCTTCCTTTTTATCAATAAAAAACAAAGGGGAAGACACAGGTGAAGTAGAGTGTCTGATGAATCCTTTGGCCAGCATCTCATCTAGGTAATCTTTCAGGTAGTCATTTTCTGAGGGAGTCAAGGCATATATACGACTGCAGGGTAAATCTGCGCCGGGTATCAGGTCAATCCTGCAATCATAACTCCTATGCGGAGGTAATTTGGTAGCTTCCTGTTCACTAAAGACATTGGCAAACTCTGAATATTGATCGGGCAAACACAAGTCTACCCCTGATTGGACTGCACAAAACAATGGTAGCTCTGGTTTGCGGGCTTCCTGGTAACAGTGAGTTTTACAGAAGGGGGAACTCAAGGTGACAGTTCTCTTCACCCAGTCTATAGCAGGATTGTGAAGCTGTAACCATGATACTCCCAAGATAACACCGAAATTGGGAGCATCTATTAGATCAAACACAAGGCTTTCTGAGTCACCGTTATTGAAAACGATAACCAACGGCGGGGTTTGATAACTGATCATTCCCGAAGATAATTCAGATCCATCCACAGCCCAGATGGATTCAGGCTGGGGTTTAGTGATAAAAGTAAGACCTAATTGTTTAGCGAGTTGAATATCAAAAAAATTCCCAGTAGCGCCGGAGTCCAGAAGAACAGACATGGTGTATTGTCTTTTGCTCAAGTAAGTGAGGGTAATGGGTACTGTAAAGTGTTTTACCACTAGTACCTGACTGGAGGAGATCTGTGGGGGTGTAGAACTTGGGGAATCGACCTCTCTGTTCCTCAAGCTTTCAAGTTTTCCGAACTGGAAAGGCTACTGACTGATTGCTTTGGTGTCTTAGGGCGCACTGGACACTCTCTAGCAAAATGACCTCCTTTTCCACAATAAAGGCAAAGGTTCAATCTCCTTCTCTTCTCTTTTTCTTCTGTGGACAGAGGCCCGCGGATTCCCCCTATTTGCATGGGTTCTGGGACATCTCTAGGTGGGGTTTTCTCAGGTCTATGAAACAGCACTTTGGGAACGATATTACAATTCCGTTCTCCTTTTCTCTCATGCAATCGATGATCTAGTTTCACTACCAGGTCGATAAAGGAGGCACAGTCTTCTGGGGGGTTCACTATCTGGGAGAGTAGGTCCTTTATTTCCTCACACAACCCACGGTAAAACAAGGAGGTTCGTTTGTCTTCAGGCCAGTGGGTTTCTGCCACCAATCGGTTAAAATTGGTTATGTAGGAAAGGAGATCCTTGGAACCTTGTTTGAGATTGAGCAGTTCGGTATCGCTAGCTTGCATATATGAATGCTTCGCAAAAAGACTCCTCATCTTTTCCTTAAACTGATCAAGATCATATAACAAGGGATCATTATTCTGCACTAGAGGTACTGCCCATTCTGCAGCATTCCCTGCGAGATAGGAAATTATAAACGCTACTTTGGCCGAATCATCAGGAAATGAAGCCGCCTTGCAAAGGAATTGGAGTTGACATTGATTCATGAAGACATTGAATTTGGTGCTATCTCCAGTAAATCTTTCGGGCATTGCTAAGGGAACAGGATTAGGGGTGTGTACCGTGACTTGAACAGGGGAAACATTGGGATCAGGGCTAGCTCTTGTGTCTGTTTCTGTGGGAGCTAGTGTAAATCTGGCAGGCTGTATATACATTTTACGCGGTTTAGGGATCGTACCTGTTCTCAACTGATGTACTTCCGCCACTAATCTCTGGTTTTCAGTTCCTAATCTGCCTACTTCTGTCTGAAGGGCCACTAAAGCCGCAGTTAGGTCCTTCATAGTAGGGGTTTGGGTTTCAAGGCCCGTAGCCTCCATAGAAGGGTCAGGATTCATCCTCTCTCGCGGGAAGGATAATTCGTGGGCTTGGCTTTCTGTTAGGAGAAGGACCAGCTTCCACGGGAGCGAAGACGAATCCCTCCACCTCCAGGACACAGAAGCAAGAATGCGATATATATAACACACTCCTGTCTACTGTCTCCTAAAAGTATGAGGGAATTTACCCAAGGAGTGTCCACCACTCTCCTCATACGAGGGGTAACGAAACAGAAGGCGCCTCAGGGGATGGTCCAGGCTAGGAAACAAAACCAAGTGATAAACAATAACAATCCCCACAGTTACTCTAAGTATAAAGAAGAAAGCATTGACATGTGTGATTAACTCAAAATGATCTTACCCCAACTGTAGGTCGGGCGAGCTTCAACGATGAGTTCAGGAAACTGAGAACTGTAGGAAATCCCAGTTCTGTCTAGGATAGTTGAACTCACGAAGGACTCACCACACCTCAGACGTAAACCAAAAAGAATAAAGGGAGTGAAGTGCACCACCCAGCTGCAAGGGGCAAACACAGCGGAGCAGTACAACCACACAACATACACAACTCAAAAGATAAGAAGGGAGTGAGGTGCACCGACCGGCTGCACGGGGGTCAAGTACAGCGGAGCAGTACACACTCAGGAGGAGAGACACCCGGCCCTTGTGAAGGAACAGGGTGGAGCGCTCACTCTCTTAGGAGTACTCAAAAAGAATGAAAAAAGAAAGGGATTGAATTCAGCCCCCAGGAGGGAAGTAAAGGAAAGCAACGAGCTGAATACCCCCGTGAAATGCGTGAGCTTTGGTAGGGGCGTCGCATTCATAGGCTCGCGGACAACGAAGAAATGCCGAGGACCGGCAGACATTCAGGCACAACACACCAGGGCTGAATTCTCACGGAACAAGGGGGCAGCAACAGGATAGGAGCGAAGGGAGCCTCTCAGAATCACCAGAGGGTCCAACAGACGCCAACAAACACACAAGCAGGAACCAGGAAGTGGAGAGGGGGCGTGGTCACGAGGAAGTAAGCCAAGCAAAGGCTTCACTCTGCCGCTCCTCCTTATTCACGGTAGGGAGCGTCTACCAATGTTCTAGCTCTCACATCCAGGGGTAGGGAAAAAATATCAGACCATATGAAATCACACAAGTCAAGGCTGCTAAATCCTAACAACTTGGATCAGTATTTAGCAAATGGTTTTATCCACCCCTCCCAATCCCCGGTCTCATTCCGTTTATTTTTCATTCCTACGAGCGATGAAGAGCTCAGAACTTGCATCGATTATAGAGCTCTCAATCAGGTAACCATACAAAATTGTTACCCCTTACGCTTGATTTCTATTTTGTTAGACCAAGAAAATTATCATGTAAACTCTGCAAACTCCATAAGGGAATTTCAGTCAGAGCCCTCAAGAAACACAGCTGTTCCTGACGGATAACAGTTGAAGTGCGTCGCACGTAGCTTGTGCTGGCGCATTGTTCCTGCTTGGAGGTCTTGAATCTCAACAACTAGCCCAAGTACCCAAACAGGACGTGAACTGAAGTCTCCAATTTAAATGGCCACACAGAACTCACACCTTAAGCTAACCCCTCCAAAAGCTAATTACTCAATAGCTGACAAGGAGTTGTTGGCAGTCAAGTGTGCATTTTTGGAGTGGAGATACTATTTGTTTGGAGCCAAACACAAGGTTACAGTTTATAATGATCACTGAAATTTAGAATTCTTGAAATCAGCCCGTACCTTGACAGTTTGGCAATTATGCTGGTCATCGTTTTTCACGGATTGTGACTTCATACTCACTTTTGGACCAGGGGTGAGCAATGCCAAAGCAAAGCAGATGCATTGTCCAGAATATATTCACATTTTTCAAAAGCTCAAAAAGTGAAATAGAACTTAATCCCTGCAGAGAAGATTATCTTCACAATCTCCAGCACTGATCTTAAACTAGAAATCCAGAAGGCTATGTCTGAAGAGGAGATGAGTGAATGAATGAGAGTACAACCTGAAAGAGAAATTAGAGATGGTCTTCCATACCAGAACCATAGACTATATCTTCCCTCTAAAGCATTACAAGAAAAGGCTCTTAATTCCTGTCACAACACATTGCTTGCTGGTCATAAACAAATTCAAAAGTCCACGTAGTTGGTGGAGCGGTATTTTTGGTGGACAGAGATGAAAGCCCAGATTAGACAGTAGGGGCCTAATTCACAGAACTAATCTGAGACAAAATCCTAAACTTACTAATTTTGGTATTCATAGAAGGCATCAATTAGTAGTAAAGTTAGGATTTTGTCTTACGTTTGACTTAAGTTTGACTTAAGAAAGACTTAAGACAAACCTAAGACAGACTAAAGACAGAATAAAGACAAAATCCTAACTTTGCTACTACTAAGTGCCTACTGTGAATATCAAAAGTAGTACGTTTAGGAATTTGTCTCCGATTAGTTCTGTGAATCGGGCCCTATGTGTCCACCTGTGAGAGATGCCTAGAAAGGAAATCAGAATGTTTCACTCCTCATGGTCTTTTAATGTCAATGCCTACTCCCCCTCATCCTTTGCACACAGTCTCCTTACACTTGATTTCTGTTTTGTTAAACCAAGTAAAAAATGCAAAGATCTATACAAAACTGGATTTGCATGGGGCGTATCATTTAATTTACATAGCCCCAGGAGACGAGTAGAAGACGTCCTTTCGCACTCGATATGACCTTCTTGAATACCAAGTGATGCCATACGGGTTGTGCAATGCCCCAGCGGCATTTCAACATGTTGTCAATGAAGTGCTCAGAGAGTATTTGGATAGAATGGCAGTGGTATACATTGACGATATATTGATTTTTTCAAATAATGTTAAAGAACATGTTTCTCATGTGAAATCCATTTTAACCAAGCTTCTTGAGAATCATCTCTATGTAAAACTATGAGAACTGTGTCTTTCATGTGGAGAAGGTTGAATTCTTTGGCCACTTGAGCATATCGAACACCTTAGTAGCGTCAAGGAAAACCACTGCGGCCTGCACGTCAGGGTGGAGGTAGTGCAGCACCGAGAATAAAGTCTGCAGATTGTGTGAAGTGGACCGTCCAGGAATAAATCTCGACTGGTCAGGAAGTGCAATGAGGGGAAGTAGGGGCTGCATCCTGTTGGCTATCAGCTTAGCCAGGATTTTAACATCCACATTTATCATCGATAACGTCCAATAGGAATTCAGCTCGGTTTTCCGGGTTTTAATAGAGTAATGATTATCGCCTCCTGCATGGTTAGCAGCAGTATACAGTAGTTTGAGCTTCTTCATATAGTGCCGGTAGATGAGGCGCCAACTCTTCCATGTATGTTTTGTAGAAGGCGGCAGTCAGGCCGCCGGGCACAGGGGCCTTATCAAGGGGTAAACTTTTTATGACCTAAGTGATGTCTTCCACAGTGAAGTCCATGTATTCTCTATGTTGTTGATGGAACCATAAGAGTTCCAATGAGTCGAGAAAAGATTGCATTCCCTCTGGGCATGCCTCCTGGGTTACAGTATAAAGCTGAGAATAGAATGTGGAGGATTCCCTAGAATACCCGTCTGACCCCTAACAACATTCCCCTATGAGATAACCAGTTTAGGAATGTATGCAGTAGAGTGCGGGGGGTCAGATCATACCAGCCAATGTGTGTACCGGCTTGTCATCCTCTCCATACCTCTGCGCCTCCACATACCTTCCTAGGAACTTAACTTTGCATTGTGCCTCTTCAGTATAATCCTGTAATTTGGTCTTCAAGAGGGCCATAGTGTCAGAATCACCTGAGGAGTAGAATTGTACTTCAAGCTCTTTTATTTGAGCATGCCTCTAATTGCCTTTAATACTGCCGCCTGGCGGGCTATGCATTGTCCTCTGATGACCACCTTAAATGCTTCCCTGAGAGAGGCCTCAGTGTCCACCGAACCTGCATTGAGAGCGAAATAGCTGGTAATATCTGTTCGGATCTCCTCCTTAAAAGCCTCATCTGATAGAAGTCGCCAGGAGAATTCTTGGGGAATGGACTCGGGTAGCAATTATTACAACAGGCACGGGGCGTGGTCTGACAGGGAACGCGGCAGATGCAGCACATCACTGGTCCAGGTGGCCACTTCATGCAAGACTAACCAAAAGTCCAGGCGGGATCAGGCGTTGTGATGTTTTGAGAGACACGTATCCTCCCCAACAAAGGGGTGCCTCCGACACCATATATCAACTAGGTCACCATCTGAGATTATTGCATTCAAGGCAACTCCAGCAGCTGGATGTAGGGACCGGGCCACCCCCGCCTGTCCATGTCTTCATCTAAATTGGCATTAAAGTCCCCCCCAGAGAAAGGCACTGCAGCCAGTTGCTCTGACCCTGGTCCAGACGTCCTGGAAGAACCTGGGGGAGTCTACGTTGGGACTGTATATCGCTACTATTACTAGGGAAACCCTGCCCAGTGTGCCCTGTATGAGAATGAACCTGCCCTCAGGTTTCCTGGGATTTTCCCCTTCTCTCCAGCCCAGGCCATGCTACGCTGAATCAATACAGCCACTCCAAAGGAATACTTAAATATATGGAGGAGAAGGAATGACCCTACCTGTTGTGTCTGAGTATAGGGGATGGCGTAACATTAAGGTGGGTCTTTTGCAATAGACATACATCTATATTGTGTCTATTTAAGTAAGGATGCACCAGTCTAGACTTCCTGCCATCGTTCAGTCCCCTAATGTTAGATGTGAGATAATTCAGTGTGTTGGCGAGGTGTCATACAGTGTGAGCTGCAGAAGGGGATGAAAACAATGGCAGCACAATGTCTCCCTGCTAGAAACTGTGCAATGTGAGCAATGAAGTGCAAGTATACTGGCTAAAAACAATAAAACAATCCCCACTTTCCACCCTCCACACACTCCAACCCACCAATCAGGTTGTTGAATACCCTCCCCTAAACAAATTAAAAAAAAAAAAATACTTGTCTGTGCAGGAAATTCTCTGTTCATACAGAGTGGCCGAGAGTACTACAGAGTGTGCTGCATGGTAGAACCAACACAGTAAAAATCAAGACTCTGTGTAGACCAATTCCAATAACGGTATAATACTCAAAATACATTGCGTAACTAAATATACAGGTTATATAACAGTACAATACCCATGTGAGTCATTATCACTGAGGCGGTCAGCTGGAGACATCTCAGATCCCTGAGTCTCTTTCTTCCTCTTCCCTCCAACATGCTTGGCAAACTTCAAGGCAGACTTTACATCCTTGAAGAAGTGGGCTGTTACGTCATGTGATACCTTAAGCTTGGCAGGGTACAGTAATGAGTAAGGAATTTGTGCTTTGGGCAAGATAAGTTTTGCAGGCAGGAATTCACACTGCACCGCCTGCACAGCCGTAGTGAAATCGGAATAGAACAATATGGTATATCCCTTGTGCAAATGCTTTCCCTTTTCCCTAGCAAGTCGTAGAACAAGTTCCCTGTCTTGGTAGTTCAGGAGTTTTGCCAGAATGGGCCTTGGTGTTGCTCCAACCGAAGGCTTTGGTCCCAGTGATCGATGTGCCCTTTCCACCACGAAGACAGGAGACAAGTGAGGATCAATGTGGTCATACAGCAAGTGTGTGATAAAGGTCTCCATTTTAGATATAGTGGTTGTTTTCAGAATCCCAGTAATGCGTAGGATGTTTCTGCATGACTTTGCCTCCAAATCCTTGTTCTTGGCTCGGAGTTGCCACGTGGGTCTTGACAGCGTCCAGATGCACAGTGAGTGTATCCAGCTTGGTATTGATATTGCACAGGCTTGAACACATCTCTTGCATGAGGGTCTGTAGGTTTTCACCGTGGTCCTCTGCCTGTATTTCGTGCTGACTCGGCGAATTAGTGTCTGGGTCCAATTCCTTGTGTCTTGTTGCTCTTTTATTTTTAAAAGTAAGTTTCGGCTGCTTGGCATCTTGTTTCCCCAATTTTGCGAATACAATATGGATATGTGGAGGACAGGAGTAGCCTGTTAGGACTGGGCCCAGCACACCACATTACGTTGCTCAATTTCCAGTGTGTCGTGCGCCTGTGGCTCCCCTCTCCTGCACCAGTCTTCCGGCTACAACCGAACAAGGCCCTTCTCTCCGCTTATGAATCCACGCCTCTAAATCAGCTTAATCTGGTAGTGCCCACTGGCATCAACCCTGCATGCCCCAGTCAGACTCCTGTCTCAGTCTGTGAGATTTTGGTGTTACCCCTCAGGACCCCATCGCCATTGGCCCTTGCCCAAAATGTCTGCCTCGCGGTGATCAGGGCTGTGGAGGCAATGTGGCACACACTTTACTTTAGGGTGTAAAATACAGTATATGCAGTTTCTTTAGAGCGCCAGTTGAGGAGCAGTTTTTCAGTATGGGGAATCTGCCACGAGTCCAGCCTGCACCTCTGGAGGCAACCAGGACCATCCCAGACACGAGGCGGCTGTAAAATTGTGTCCTCAACATGCAGAGCACCTCTCTCCTCTCTCCAGCCCCGTGCTTCACCTCAGAGAGTAGGGCGTGTCTGGCAATGCAAGAATCAGGCCGAAATCGGTGCGACAGTCAGGGGGTCCGCTGGAGCCAGGTGGACACCGACACTGCTCCAAGGCTGAGGCCTGCACCACAACGGCCGCCGTGGGCTCGAGTTGCCAGGGCTGCCCGCCCATGCCGCGTCTGGAGCTGCATCAGTGGCCCGCCTTACACAATGTAGCTGCGTATCTCGGCACCAGAGTGGGGCACGCCAACGGAGTTGCAGCGCTTGTGTTCACAGGTATTCCACTGGCATATATTGAGTGTTGGCACAGCAGCAACCCTCTGTGTGTGAGGATAACTAAAGGATTGTTCCTCGGCCGGCTGAGTGCACTCATAGCGTGGCCATACCGCAGCACAGCAGACCACGACCCCTCCTAGTCGCAGGTACTTAATGACATTGAAGTTCACTTTGATACGGAACTCCACACATTTCCTGCCTACACTATCATGGGCCTCCCCAATGCGTTCACCTTCCCACTCAATTTCCACTGGAGAAGGCAGATTTGTCTAGCCCTGGGGGCAGCGATACAGAATATTTTGAAAAATTGGAGCACAAGGACATTCTCACTCATTAGGGATGGTTTCATTGATTGTTGTACACTTTAGGGATGGAACACATATCCCTTACCTTGTCCACACAGGGAACATCATTTCCCAATGTTTGGAATCTATTTCCAAAGTTGTTGTTGATGTCCATGGGCTTACCTGTCCCGATTACTTAAGACTTCTTCAGCTGTCGGAGTCCCTCCCTACCACAAATGGAGAATGTCCCACCCATAGTTATATCCTTGTTAAGGTGGTGTTGATTTTGTTTTCTGGGCCAACGTGTCCAGAGGGATTTTTTTCTGGGGGAAGGGAGGGAGTTCTTGGGTTTATAAGCATCTTACTGCTTTGTGGCCTGATGGAAACAGGCCTTGATTTACTGATGTATTCTGTTTCATGTTTATAATGATAACAAAGAAATCAAAACGATATAAAAGAACACGTACATGAAGGCTGTGCATCTCATGTCTCAACAGATGTGTATTGCATGTCTGTAAATGAAAAATTGTGTGTGCTGATCCCTCCCATACAATAGTATTATGGAACAGTACTCCTGTGAGCAAGACTAGGATTCTGTTCTTCCTGATTGGAGCACCACATCCACCTGACCAGATTCACTAAACATGACAGATGAGATTTATCATGCCACAGTCCCATTTGTTAATGACACATTATTATCAATCATTATCTGTTTTACATGCAAAGTGGTATGCCTTTATTTTTTGCCAGTATTTTTTCAATGCTTTCATCTGAAACTTCAGAAGGCAGATGTGTGGAGAAGGCTATTTGTATTTCAGTGGCTTTATTGGTCTTTTTAAGTAGGCGTACACTTACTTAAAGGCTCTATCAATGGAAGATCCCCACTAAAGGGTAGAAATTCAAACAGAGACAGATAAGTCAGAGTTCACTATCTGAGACATTTAAGATGGATGTCAGCAGTGATGTTGTTTGTACTTACGTACCAAAGAAGAGTGGATTCTGGGCCTTGCTGTAATTCACCTCTCCAGTAACAGAGAAACCGGCCGGTGGATGATAAGATCAGGATATCACTATGTTTTTGTGTGCCTCCTGCCACCTCTCTTTTCCTTCATTTCAGCTTCAATTATATTTAGGACAATTGATACTTTCTGAAGCCATGAGCTTCAGTGATATACTGTACATAAGAACTTAGATTGAGCCACTGGGACTGCTCGCAATACATACTTCTGGTTGCCAAACGTATAAAGCACCCCACTTCAATGCCATACTGAGCTTCTAATGTCTACTGAGCACAAGTAGGACTCACATCTTCTGATGACCTTGAGGTAATAATACTGCTATTTCCAGGTGTATCTTGCCAGATTCTAACACCCTACTCTTCACAGTTGTGACAGTACCAGTGCAGGTCATATATCTCAGACTATGGCACCATGGGAAAATTATTCAAGCCTCAATTAAAATTTTGTTTTCTCTTTATCACCTTGAGTGAAGGCATTACAATTGCTGCTCATAGAGTCATTGTTTGTGTAATGCATTTGAGCAAACATCATGTCACTGAGAGCAATTGATTTTATTTTGAACATTTTAGAAAGGTAACATACAGTGATCAAGAGTGCAATCACCAAATCCCCCTTCCCATCCCTCTAATTGTCATTTCACCCCTATTGAATCAATCATGTGACCTCTTCCACTCAGGTAAATACACGGCCATTTAGCCAACAACCCAAAAAATAGGGCAGGCGGCGCTTTTAGTTCATAACATAGCCAACATAAGCAAGCCAAAACATTTTCAGCCAACGACAATACTGAGAGCAATTGATAACCTTATGTCCACTGTTTCCTATTACTGCTACAGTTTTCCTTCAATTGTTGCTAATGGATTAATGTTATAATATTGTGTGTTATATGTATGAAGATTAAAGCATAAAATACATAACTATTCATGACAAAAACTTTGGTGGATGCATTGCACCCTTGAATCTGGTTTTAATAAGTAAGGTAATTCAAATATGTGTTATTAATATTTCATTTTAAGCTATTTCAAAATCTCACTGATCACCTGCTTTACTGTGTTATGAAGAAGCCTCATTTAAGTGGTCTTTGGCTCATCATAGATGTGCTTTTTTTGGTCACTTGGTTATAAAATAGCTCCTGCTACAATGCTGTGGCTCAGCAAACTAAATTCATTAATTCTTAGGAAATGTTTTTCTATAAATGCAATACAACTTCCAATGCTACCTGCCCATACTCCCAACTTGCCCTTTTCATAGTAATTTTGTTGATAGGGGGTTATACAAACAGTGGTTGCTATACAATGGCAAAACAGCAACATCTTATTTATTTATTTATTTATAGTAAGGTTTTATAGAGTGCGAACCAGACCCGTGATGGATATGTGAATAGAGCTGGCCTGGGCAGTGAACTTTTCTGCACTCTTCAGGGCTCACGGACTGCGAAAGTGCAGCAAAGTGTTTTCCCTGCTTGCTCTTGCCAATGGTAAGTTGGAAAGCGCGACCTGCTCGGGTAGAATTTCTGCCAATTGCCTAACTCTGCAGATTTTCTAGTCACTTATTGGAGTGCCGCGTAGCAGAACACTGCGAACTCTGCCCAGGCCTAAAAGAGAGAAGGTGAGACATTTGTCACCATCATGACCTTTTGAGGATTGCTTTGTTTCACAGGAAGAGATAGCGATCAATGCAAAATTAAAATTAATTTCTTGTAAAGCTGCTTTTAGGATGGTTCCATGTGATGATTGTGAATGTGGTGTTTCTTCTAAAAGTGATGATGTATCCCAATGGGCTTGGAAAGCTGGTAGATTAAACACTTAAAAAATGGCTGCACAAAATGTGATAAACGGGGCAGTTAAAATTGTTTTATGGATTATAGGGGGTTGCTAGAATAATTTTGGGAAAATCCAGAATCTGGATGCTTTAGGTCCTGCAGTTTATATGCTTCAAAGAAATGTGAGCTTCATCCGTATCGAAGTCTATGTCACCTTTATAGATTTTTCAAATGCTTTTGACTACTTTGATAGGCCGACCCTTTGGGAAAAGTTGAGACCATGGGAATAAAATGGGGTCTCCTAAACTGTATTACAGCTCTCCGCACAGCTACCTAGTGGCATGTTATGTTAGGAGGTGTGCAGGGTATCATGCCAATAGTTCCAACCAGTAATGGTTTAAAGCAGGGATGCCTATTGACACCACTGTTTTTCACTCTTTAAACAGTGGACCTACCCAAAGTGATGCCCTACGATTATGTCTTTACCCTTTAGGGACACTGCTTTATGTGGATAGCATTGTCCTGTTATACGCGGACCTGCCCAATGTGCTGAGCAAGGCTGCCAGTGAAACCCCAAAATTAGGAATTTGCCCATTAGGGACATTGCTTTATGAGGATTATATTGTCCTGTTAGATCTGGCACCTAAGTCTTCAGAAACAGTATTTTGTCATCATATTCGGAAGCACATTTACTGAAGGTTAATATAAAGAAAAAACAATATTATGAGTTTTTATCCTAAAGTGTGTTGGATCAATACAAAGTATATGTGGTTCTGCAATAATCCTGCCATAGAGGTAGTAAAGTCGGACCCTTATCTTGGAAGAATTATGACTGCAAATTCAACCGTTGCCAAAAATATTGCAAACATATCAAATAAGGCTTACCAAGATGGAAATGCACTTAAGTCACATTATGGCGCAACATGTCACAGGCACTTTAATCAGCTCCTAACAGTATATAAAAGGAAGATTATATAGACCCCCTTAAATGCTATAGATACAATTCATTTTAAGCTATGGTACTTTATTCTGCTGCATTCAACACTGTAGATCATACCATCTTGGTCCAGAGACTACAAGATGCGGGCTTTGGGGGGAAGGTGCTGACCTGGCTGACATCATATCTCAGCAGCCACACCCAGAGAGAGTCGCCCTACAACAATTTGAATCAAAACCCAAACATCTTTAGTGTGGTGTCCCTCAAGGCTCAGAATTGAGCCCTTTACTCTTTAATCTCTACCTAGTTATGCTTTTTTCCTTGAATGCCAACTGGGGAGTGAAAGCAATTTCTTACACTGACGATACCCAGCTGGTTTTCCCTTTTCAAAAGCAGATGGTAGCTGCCTTCAAGAACTTTAAAGGGTGTCTGCGAGATATAGCACTCTGGATGAATACAAACAAACTAAAACTTAATGCGGGGAAGACAGAAGTTCTGTTTTTCGGAAAGGGCCCAGTGCCAGCTCCAGATCTGTGGTGGCCATCAGAAATGGGTCCACCTCCGTCTCCTGCCACAAACATCAGAAATATAGGTGTGAGATGGGAGGCTGACCTCTCCTTCTCTGCCCAACTTCAGCAGGTCACAGCTACATGTTTTAGTAAACTAAGAAATCTCCAGAAATGTTTACATTTCTTACCAGAAGATTGCCGCAAATATGTAGTCCATGCCAGAGTAACATCTAGGCTCAACTACGCAAATGGCTTATATCTTGGCCTCCCTAAATACTCCATTCAACACCATGTCTCTCCACATCTACAAGAGCTCCACTGGTTCCCAGTAGCCAAAAGATTCAAATTCAAGGCCATGACTTTGGCCTACTGAGCTCACAATGGAAAATGCCCTGGATATCTTAAGCAAAGGCGATGTTGCTATAAGCAAAATTGAGCTCTGAGGTCGAACTCTCAAAACTTTCTGTGTACTCCCCGTTTTGTAAAAGCACGTTTGGGTGGTAGAGCGCTCACAGTTAGAACGGCCACAATGTGGAGTGCCCTACCTGGGAACGTCCGCGAAGCTAAATCAGAGACCTGCTTCAGAAAGGCCTTGAAGACGTGGCTCTTTAGGGTTATTATTATTATCAATAAGGTGAAGAGGAAATCCATTGCACTATCTGCACTTAAAACTCCATGGTTTTAATAGAAGAGCTTGTGAGAAGTTAGCCTGGCATATGATGTCCACTATTCTAGTGCTAGTGGGCACCTTGCACCAATCCAAACGCACCTTATTGATGGTAGGTTAAAGATAACCTATGGAAAGCTATCCTAGTGGTAGCTGTGGAGAGCAGCCTTCAGGCTAAGTCTTGAAGGAATGTAAAGCAGCTTGTTTTACCAGTCTATAATCTTGTGAATGACTAAATTAAAGGAGAACCACACCAGCTTTATATATAAATTATATGTATTTATTCTAAACACATCCCTCTAGTCTATTTATGACGCTAGAGACAAAAGTACATCGGTTATACTTAATTAGCACACAGTAAATTAGCACAGTATACGTTTAGCCCTAGGGGCCTCACAAACCATATACTAAGAAAGTGGTATAAGAACCACGACTGACATAGATACAAGGCCTAGAGCCTGTAGGACTGCTGGGGCCACCAGGGACTATCCAAGGTAGTTACACAAGGGACCCACGGGGGACGCGTGCAGTGTCTAAACACAGACCCGAATCACCATTTACTTCTTTGGAAAAGTACAAAGGAGGAACACTTAGAAGAGTACTTGGAGCAAACCCCCTTAGAACTAGGCAGTTCTAGAGTCAATATCCACAGGAGCACTGGAGTACTCGAGTTACCTCACCCAGGGAAGCCGTATCCATAGGTGTCTTTTGATGTCGGGTTTCGTCGTCCTTTTCAATGGCGAGCTGCAAAAAATCGAAAGTGTCCGGATGGATCCAAGCCTGGATCAGAATCAAGAAGAACCTGAAAGCAGAAGGGACAGAGTCTGGGTCACTAGCCAGTGAGCAGGAAGGCGAGGAGATGAAGCCAAGCAATGTCAGGTGATTTCAGGTGAAGAAGGTGAAGCTTGACTCTTCAGCCACGTGGAGCAGGAGGCGTCGACGATGACCAGGAGCTGGATTCAAGCTCTCCCACAAAGAATGTTGCGTGCTACAGTGTCAAATTCTGGATGGGACCCAACAAGCCTTGGCAACAGCAACCCACGCAGAAAGCAGAGATTGGCTTCGTTGCAGACCAACAAGGTCTGAGGGACTCACCCTTTGGAGGGAAGTCAGGGCACTCCTGGATCAACCAGAAAAGCCCAAGAAACAGAAGAGTTACCTTCGTGGGGACTCACCAGTCGATGGACCAGTGATCGCGAAGGAGCCTCGAGCGGAAATGCTAGAAGCGGGCCCATGGAACACTCGAGGAATGCAGGCCACAATCTTCGGTGCAAATGGTGCTTTGGGCTTAGACTACGAGTAGCCCAATTCACTTCAGGAAAGCTCGGGAAGTTGATGCACTTGTAAATGTGCCCGGTGTCCAGGAGGTCTGGTCCCACATCTCTTGTGGTGGCTGTGGGTCTCAGCTTTGCTGGGATCTCGTGCCGGCCTCGGAGATGTCTGGAAGTCCATGTCCTGTGTCGCAAATCCATCTGGATTTGGCGGGAGCCTTGGAAATGCAGACAGGCAAGATGCTTCTTTGGTGCCTGTTTCAACAAGAGAGTCACTCCTTGACCCCCAAGGGAGATTCTTCCCTCTTCTAGTCAAAATAGAATGTCATTGTTCCAGGATATATGTTGCAGAGTTTCGTCCAGGGTTATCTATTCTTCT
Organism: Lissotriton helveticus; assembly: GCF_964261635.1. NCBI lineage: Eukaryota > Metazoa > Chordata > Amphibia > Caudata > Salamandridae > Lissotriton > Lissotriton helveticus. The sequence continues at coordinate 128,641,530 of NC_136059.1, read as the reverse complement.
AAGGACTGGGTTCCTATACTTATACTAAGTTTAGGGGTTGGAATCACTCTAGGGACCCACCTGTGGGTGGATCCAAGTAGGGGTTGGTTACACCCCTTTCCCTGTGTCCAGTTTCAATCCAGATCAGGGGCTGAGTGCCCCTACAACTTGTTTGAACTGGGATATTCACAGGGACACCAAGTGTGCCCTCAACACTGTCTGAGAAGCATTCACCGAATGCACCCACCCAGCCCCAATACACTAAAGCCTGTCTGGGGAGGTGGTTATATCTCCCTGTGACTGGAAACCTATTGTCTAGGCCTCCCCTGCCGGAGTTTCGTCCAGCAGCAGAAGGTAAGACTCGTGTCTGTGGCTGCAGCATCCATTTTGTGATGCTGGGGCTCTTTTAAACTATTACTGGTTAGGTAAGTGTGCACATGTCTTCTCCCTAAAGAAGGGTGGATTTCTACCCCCGCTGCCAGAACTGGTGGGGGGGGGTAGAATTCCAAAGTGTTTGACACCAAACACAACATGTTTCCATGCAGCCATTCCAAAGTTATCATTTACCACAAGCTTATAATGCACTTAACTTGCTTGCTTTAAACTCCAGGACCTAATGGATCGCGCATTAACGCCAGGGGTCACTCTCCACGACGCATAAAAAATATAGACCTAAAACTCACAGAGAAGGCAGGGTCTCCGGTGAGTTTGAAAGTCATGTATTGGAATGTTGCCGGCCTTAGGCGGTTGCTTCTCAATCAAAATGCGCATTTATGGAGGAAGCAGACATAATTTGTACACAAGAGACTTGGCAAATCCACCCTCTCTCCCTGAGAGGTTATGCTGAGTATGGAAAACCAGCAAAAAAGCTTAACATCTTCGGTAGACCCTCGGGAGGGATATGCGTCTACATTAAACACGCACTGAATTTGGAATTTGCAGAAATCTCTAACCTACCGGATTTCCTCCAGGCAGGCATTCTGAAAGGCTGTCGCCTGGCAAATAGTAACTTCTCAATATTGTTAATCAATCTTTACCACAACCCGCATGGGTCTTCATCTAACCCGGCCATGTTGATACACCATATTGAGTGCTTACTGTTTCAATTTGCGGGCCTTGAATGCATCATTCTTGGTGATTTTAACACTCACAATATAGGGGTCATGACCAAACGCAGCCACCGGGCTGGGGCTACTGTTGCCCTAAATGATCTACTTAAATCCCATAACCTGGCGACGGCCCACTCAGTCCTCTTAAAGAACAGTCCGGGGCAGACGGTCGGCCCCACATTCAATAACCAAACCACGGTCGATTACATAATATTAAGCGGCAAACTCCAACTCTTGATGTCAAATTTTTCAGTCCATCCGCGTAGCGATAGCGATCATGCTGCCTTAACTGTCACTTTGAACCTCATCGTGGACCAACGTCACAAGCTTGAATACATTGGAGATGCAGTTGGAGAAGAATTAACAAAGCTGCCCAGAAGGATCAAATGGGTACAAACCACCATAACCAGATTTAATAGCTGGGCAAATCAGTGGACAGGCTGGCCATCGAGTGGACAGAAAAATGGCGCAATAGAAAGTTGGAACGCCACATCAGAGACCCTGGCAGCGATTCTTCGTGGGAATCAGAATAGTGTGTCACACAGGCGTCCCCCCTCTAAATATGGTTATAACATAGAAATCAAAACAAGTGCCAAAACACTAAACAAGGAATGTAAACGGTTCCATAAAAGCGGGACAAAACAAAACAAGAAGCAATTACAAGAAGCTAAAAAAAGTCATGTAAAAAAGGTGTGGGCTGAAAAACGTGCCCACTGTGAAGCACAATGGTTAATTATATTTGATTTGTTGAGCCCGGGAAAATCACAGCAGTGTTGGAACTACATATGCAACATGGGACGAGGCCCTAACCATAGAGAAAATGCCCTATAAGCCTCTATTTGGGTCGCCCATGTTAAGGCCCATGTAACACTCATTCCTGGAGACTATCTTGATCCTACCATCGAGATGACGGCCCCACCGGGAAAATTGTTGGTCTCCAAAATTTTAAAAAACATTCGACAAAACGCCGCACCGGGCCCCATTGGGCTTCCCGGGCACTTATTCAAGGCAAACATTGACTTTTGGACTAAAAACGTGACCCACCTGTACTCCGAATGTTGGCTCCTGGGGGAAGTCCCAGATTCGTGGAGAGGCTCGCTTTTACAGCCTATTCACAAAAAAGGCCCAAAATCGGAACCCGCTAATTACCGCATGATTGCCCTGTTGGATATTGAGGGTAAAGCGTATGCTAGCGCCATCTTGAGGGACCTCGCAGACTGGTCAAGTGCAGCTGGCATCCTTCCATTCTGCCAAACCAGATTCAGACCTGGGTCAGCCACAGTTGATAACATCATCGCCCTCTCTTTCCTGGCGTATCGCGCACGGACAGGCAAAAGCCTTCCCCTCTTCGCCTGCTTTATTGACTACTCGGCCGCGTTTGATGGGGTCAACCGTGCAATTCTGTGGCACAAGCTGGTCCAATGGAACATCAACCCGGGGCTGCTAAGAGCGATACAGTCCCTGTATCAAAAAACTTGGGTGCGTATCAAACTTTCAAGGGACCATGCTTCTGCTAAGATCTACACAGACAGAGGCCTAAAACAAGGGTGTGTGCTAGCCCCATTACTATTCAACTTATATACAGCGGACATGGAGAGGGCCCTGACTGGCGCCGTCCTGCCCACCCCAAAGATCGGCGAGCGCAAAATATACTTTATGCAATATGCTGATGACCTGGTCCTTTTAGACCACACGAGAATGGGGCTGCAAAAGGTGTTGACGGCACTTGCCGTATACAACGACAAAAACAGGCTTGTAGCTAATCGAACAAAATTAAAGGTAATAATATTCGGGCAATACCCAAAGAAAAAATCTTTGAAATGGAGGCTAGGTAATCTTTTGCTGGAAAGCACGCATCGCTACATCTACTTGAGCATTTGTTTTCAATAGTCAGGGCTCCCAAGTGCCCATCTTAAGTCAATCCAGGCCAAAGGTAAATCCATCACCTATGCCATCTGCAAGCTGCAAGCCTCCCTACACTGTCCGTCTACCACGGCCATCATCAGAGTGCTTAAAGCCAAGCTCATGCCGGCACTCAACTATGCCCTCCAGGCATTCCCGGGCAAACTGAGCCATGAACTAGAAAAAACTCTTTGCAGGGCATATAAGAGACTTTTCCACCTGCCAAGCTGTACCCAGAAACATCCTCGTTCGCCTGGAGTTCTCACTCAACCAGCAAAACCTGGAAGAGCTGGCCGCCTTAAGCAAATATTATTTTCTAACAACGGCGGCACAAGAGAACACACTGAAGGCAGTCCTGAAATGCATTTTCAGAGAGCCAGGGAATCCTTGGTCGGCCAACCTTGAAGTGGCTAAGGCCCATCTCAACCTTGCCATGGACTCCTGGAATCCTGAATATGTTACAAATTCTGCCATCAAAAACACGATTAAAAAACAAGTGCGTGCGCCGTCACGGGAACTGGATCTGGAGTCCCTGAGGAGTAGAAAAGACCTGCATGAGACGTTGTGTTTCCCGCACACCCTGCACACTCCTAAACAGCATCTTTCGCAGGCAGTGGGAAGGGTAGCCCTTCATAAGATCTTGGCTTACAGATTACACCCACTGTCCCTTAAAGAATTATACCCGTGTGGCAAGGCCAGCCTAGGAGCACAGGAATGCAGGCTCTGCAGTGATAAACGGGAGTCATTGGCACATCTTCTCTTCTGTTGCCCTGCCTTGCGGTTGCCCCGCAGTCTTTATCCTAGGCCACTACTTAGAAACTCTAGGTTGCGCTCTGCAAAGGATGGGATTTTTCACCTCCACACCCTGTCCATGGTATTGCACATGGCCGCCTTTGGGAAGTTCATCTTCCAAGCACGGGCAATGCTGATGGCTTCTACTGGTCGGATCACAGAGTCTTTCGCCGGCCCATGAACCTTTTCCTTGGCTTCTCTGCATTCTTGGAGTAACTTTTTAATTTGATTTTTGAAATTCCTTGATTTTAACTTTTTGTAATGTGCTGACTTTTGCATTTCTGGTTTTATGTAATGGTTTTCAGTAACCAACAATAAAATTATTCATTCATTCATTCTTATAATGCACTTAATAGTATATGATCTGGCTGCATTACAGAATAGCTACAGAGAATAGATTCTAAAAACTGCAGAGGGGTCCTGCTGATGCATGGGCACCCTCTCACACAAAACTAAGCACTCTGCCTTCAAGATTGGTAAGGCCTGCAATAAGAGAGACTTACAGGTTTGTATGTGTCAGTGATTAAAGGTAGATATAGGTCGCCTATATCTTAGTAAAGGATGCATGCACCACCTTACCAAGGCTGCAGTAGCAGGCCTCTGGTGCCATTTTGGAAGGCTTCCCAGGGGTGGCATAATACATGCTTCAGCCCCTGGTAGGCCTCTGTGGTACCTATGTCCTTGTGGTGTGGGGTTCAAATCAGGCCTACATACTCTGCTAAATTCTCGGACGCCTTAGTATAGAAGTTGGCACGGACACTGGAAAAGGTAAAAGACAAGTTTATTAAGACCCCATGGGGTGGTGATACATTCCTACAGCACCCTTCGGCAATGTAAGAAGTAGCACACCGAACATCGGTGCGCGACCTCTTTTATACAGTTTAATAGTAATAAAAAGATAGGCGGTTACAAGTTACACATTTTAGGTACATATAAGGTCATTTTTGGAACACAGCCAACGTGTGGGAGGAGTTTCAACAGCACTGGTCAGTTAGTGTGAACATTCCTAAAGAGTGACCAATTGGTGTGTAATGCGCATGTGCGCTTGACCAGTACTAAAAATAGCCTGTTGCCGAGCAGACTAGTGACCATGGGTATCGAGAAAGGACGAAAGGGCATACTGACCACGAGGCAGCGTGTTCATAGGAAACGGAAGTCAGAGGGATTCAAAATGGCCCCCGTTCATTTTGGTCAAGTTAACAGAAAAGACCGTGTAGCTGTGCTAAACGCTAACTCAGGAGCTGCCAAAACAGTAGCTCCTGTATCGACCAGAAATTGATCAGTGGAACCCAGAACATGTGCTTCTATGTATGGACCCCTCTGATCAACTGGTACCTCAACCGATTCCACACCCCATCCTACGCAATCCTATGCGTAATGCTCATCCCGTAGTTCAGCAGGACCACCCTCATTTATCTGATATTGATTGCGATTATCAAACGTATTATAATCTGACTGACCACGACCCCTCGCTCCATATCCTCCACGATCATTCGTGCCATAACCTCCTCTTGACCCTCCATAATAACTTCTAGACCTTCCACTTCCTCGCCCCCTCAAATTACGCTGCTCTCGAAACACCGGACAGTCTGCAATCCAATGCCCAAACTGTTTGCAGTATGCACATTGATTCACAGAAATGTCAGAACGAGGGGGAGGAGCATTACTGTACGATCCTCGTCCCCCTCTAGTGTTCCCTCTCGTAGCCTGAACCTGAGCTAACATTACCTTCGTTTTCAATTCCTTCGCCTTCTTTTCACTACTTTCTTTCGCCTCCAATTCCTGTCTTTCATAATATTGAGCCATAGTCAATAAAGAAACTGGGGTCGCTGTGGTCCATGAACTTTCACTCGTTTTCAATCGTTTCGCAATCTCCGGTAGGAGATTAGCCACATACTTATCAACAAATAAATGCCTGCCAGTATCTTCTGTCAATAATTGACCACTGTAATCATGGAACGCTTCCTCGAAGCGAGAGAAAAAATCGGAAACTGATTCATCCGCTTTCTGCTTACAAGAGGCTAATATAGTCCAATCAATCTTTTTAGCGGGAGCAAGAGTCTTTAGTTTTGTTAGTATGGCCCCTGGAAGGTCTAATATTAATTGACACGGCTTACATGCTGGTTCTCTATCTAAATCAGCCTGAACAAGATCTTTCCAAGTGGCCCCGAGAGTCGTGAGGTCATCAAACCTACGAATCGCTCTCCACATGTCAGGGGGCAATATTAACCCGAAAAATAGATCAATATCAACTAACGTCATGATACACGAAGAAATTGCACTTTCAACATTTTCATAGAAAGCCGCAGGATTTTTACGGGGATCAGGTAACGCATTCTTCAGTGCCATAACATCTGCTCTATTCCAAGGCGTATAAACCCAGTTATATACAAAATACCCTTTCGCGTCTTTTGATCTCTTATCATCATCTGTGCCATCCCCTTTATGAGGGACATATAAAGGCGCAGCTTCTCGCATAGGTCTAACATTAATCGCAGCGATCTTATCTGTTTCAAAGATAGGGCATTCTTTGGATATCCCCGTCGCTCCAGACGTAGACGAATTCTTCGACTTTTCCAACTCCCGTAGTCGTGTTGCCTCATTACGCAGGTCAATCAAACGTTTGAAGAAGTCGTCCGCATCTGAAAGAACAAAAAGACCTTTACGAAAAGTCTCACAACCCTTGGATATCTCCTTTGGTTCTAACTCGAGAGAATATTTTCTATACCGCTCAACAACTTCATCTCCAAAACGATCTAAAAAATACAGTCGTTCCTTATCAGGCCACTGTTCCATTTGGTCAGTAACGTCAGAAACAGTAACAGTATTAATATTTAATTTTCGTGCAAATGAACGTAATTCCGCAGCTCGTTCCGCATGTAACCTGGTACGCTGTGTTCGATCACTATCCTCGTCCGAGTCCTCGTTCGGAGCCGTAGGTACGACATACGGAGGCGGACACCGATCTAGTAATGAAAAATCATCCGTTTCATTAGTAAGGACTGGATAAAGAGGACGCCTGATAGGGAATTGACCATTAACCTGTAAATTGCGTTCTCGTCTCTCCCTCTCTTTCTTTTCCTGTAATTCCTTCTCCTGTAGCTGTAAAGCTTTGTCATGTGCAGCCTTCCGCTGTACTTTCTCCGCCAAGGCTTCCTCACGCTTCGCTCGTTCACGCACCTCTTTCTCCCACATACGCACACAATCAAACATATCTTGTCTAGACCTTCGCTGAAACAAACACTGTTCTACATACTGTACCTTTCGAAGGTCAAACGACCCATATAGTGGCCACTGTAATTCACGATCAGTTTTAGTATACTTATGCCATAATGTACTATACATTATTGGTGGAATACCGAATTTTACATACATGTCACGATTTGGAGTCCCCTCTGGGGGAGCCGGCTGTTTTGCACTTAATCGATAATTGGTACCGTTTTCAGAACAGCACATCCTACGGAGTGTGCTAAAAACAGGCATGTTTCAAAAAGTACCACAAAAACGTGATACTACAAAAATGCCACCTAACACGGTGCACTGTTCAAATCAAATAAATCAGAGAAATATCCCTACATGCCTGCCTATGTGAGGTGCACTTCACATATTCAAATTCAAATTCAAAGATTCAAAACGTTAGCTAACAAATTCAAATTCAAATTCAAAGTTTCAAAAAAAGCCACAGTAAGTGTCAGTAGACTACCTCACCACTTAAAAGCTTACCAAATATTTTTAAACGTCCAAAGTCCAACTGCCAAGTTCTGTGGTCAAATCAGCCAAAACGGCACATCACGACAATCCAAGATCAGAATCTCAGTCGAGGACCGGCGCCACCTGGAAGGTCAGATCGGAAGGAAGGGAAAACACACCGTGGGTGCCTAGACTCGGGTCACTCAATGGCAGCGATCGCGTCCATGGCGAGTTTCCTAACCTTCGTCACGACCTCTCCTTCGGGCATCCGAGTCGCCGATGAGTCCCTTCGTGGTCGCCAATTGTGGTGTGGGGTTCAAATCAGGCCTACATACTCTGCTAAATTCTCGGACGCCTTAGTATAGAAGTTGGCACGGACACTGGAAAAGGTAAAAGACAAGTTTATTAAGACCCCATGGGGTGGTGATACATTCCTACAGCACCCTTCGGCAATGTAAGAAGTAGCACACCGAACATCGGTGCGCGACCTCTTTTATACAGTTTAATAGTAATAAAAAGATAGGCGGTTACAAGTTACACATTTTAGGTACATATAAGGTCATTTTTGGAACACAGCCAACGTGTGGGAGGAGTTTCAACAGCACTGGTCAGTTAGTGTGAACATTCCTAAAGAGTGACCAATTGGTGTGTAATGCGCATGTGCGCTTGACCAGTACTAAAAATAGCCTGTTGCCGAGCAGACTAGTGACCATGGGTATCGAGAAAGGACGAAAGGGCATACTGACCACGAGGCAGCGTGTTCATAGGAAACGGAAGTCAGAGGGATTCAAAATGGCCCCCGTTCATTTTGGTCAAGTTAACAGAAAAGACCGTGTAGCTGTGCTAAACGCTAACTCAGGAGCTGCCAAAACAGTAGCTCCTGTATCGACCAGAAATTGATCAGTGGAACCCAGAACATGTGCTTCTATGTATGGACCCCTCTGATCAACTGGTACCTCAACCGATTCCACACCCCATCCTACGCAATCCTATGCGTAATGCTCATCCCGTAGTTCAGCAGGACCACCCTCATTTATCTGATATTGATTGCGATTATCAAACGTATTATAATCTGACTGACCACGACCCCTCGCTCCATATCCTCCACGATCATTCGTGCCATAACCTCCTCTTGACCCTCCATAATAACTTCTAGACCTTCCACTTCCTCGCCCCCTCAAATTACGCTGCTCTCGAAACACCGGACAGTCTGCAATCCAATGCCCAAACTGTTTGCAGTATGCACATTGATTCACAGAAATGTCAGAACGAGGGGGAGGAGCATTACTGTACGATCCTCGTCCCCCTCTAGTGTTCCCTCTCGTAGCCTGAACCTGAGCTAACATTACCTTCGTTTTCAATTCCTTCGCCTTCTTTTCACTACTTTCTTTCGCCTCCAATTCCTGTCTTTCATAATATTGAGCCATAGTCAATAAAGAAACTGGGGTCGCTGTGGTCCATGAACTTTCACTCGTTTTCAATCGTTTCGCAATCTCCGGTAGGAGATTAGCCACATACTTATCAACAAATAAATGCCTGCCAGTATCTTCTGTCAATAATTGACCACTGTAATCATGGAACGCTTCCTCGAAGCGAGAGAAAAAATCGGAAACTGATTCATCCGCTTTCTGCTTACAAGAGGCTAATATAGTCCAATCAATCTTTTTAGCGGGAGCAAGAGTCTTTAGTTTTGTTAGTATGGCCCCTGGAAGGTCTAATATTAATTGACACGGCTTACATGCTGGTTCTCTATCTAAATCAGCCTGAACAAGATCTTTCCAAGTGGCCCCGAGAGTCGTGAGGTCATCAAACCTACGAATCGCTCTCCACATGTCAGGGGGCAATATTAACCCGAAAAATAGATCAATATCAACTAACGTCATGATACACGAAGAAATTGCACTTTCAACATTTTCATAGAAAGCCGCAGGATTTTTACGGGGATCAGGTAACGCATTCTTCAGTGCCATAACATCTGCTCTATTCCAAGGCGTATAAACCCAGTTATATACAAAATACCCTTTCGCGTCTTTTGATCTCTTATCATCATCTGTGCCATCCCCTTTATGAGGGACATATAAAGGCGCAGCTTCTCGCATAGGTCTAACATTAATCGCAGCGATCTTATCTGTTTCAAAGATAGGGCATTCTTTGGATATCCCCGTCGCTCCAGACGTAGACGAATTCTTCGACTTTTCCAACTCCCGTAGTCGTGTTGCCTCATTACGCAGGTCAATCAAACGTTTGAAGAAGTCGTCCGCATCTGAAAGAACAAAAAGACCTTTACGAAAAGTCTCACAACCCTTGGATATCTCCTTTGGTTCTAACTCGAGAGAATATTTTCTATACCGCTCAACAACTTCATCTCCAAAACGATCTAAAAAATACAGTCGTTCCTTATCAGGCCACTGTTCCATTTGGTCAGTAACGTCAGAAACAGTAACAGTATTAATATTTAATTTTCGTGCAAATGAACGTAATTCCGCAGCTCGTTCCGCATGTAACCTGGTACGCTGTGTTCGATCACTATCCTCGTCCGAGTCCTCGTTCGGAGCCGTAGGTACGACATACGGAGGCGGACACCGATCTAGTAATGAAAAATCATCCGTTTCATTAGTAAGGACTGGATAAAGAGGACGCCTGATAGGGAATTGACCATTAACCTGTAAATTGCGTTCTCGTCTCTCCCTCTCTTTCTTTTCCTGTAATTCCTTCTCCTGTAGCTGTAAAGCTTTGTCATGTGCAGCCTTCCGCTGTACTTTCTCCGCCAAGGCTTCCTCACGCTTCGCTCGTTCACGCACCTCTTTCTCCCACATACGCACACAATCAAACATATCTTGTCTAGACCTTCGCTGAAACAAACACTGTTCTACATACTGTACCTTTCGAAGGTCAAACGACCCATATAGTGGCCACTGTAATTCACGATCAGTTTTAGTATACTTATGCCATAATGTACTATACATTATTGGTGGAATACCGAATTTTACATACATGTCACGATTTGGAGTCCCCTCTGGGGGAGCCGGCTGTTTTGCACTTAATCGATAATTGGTACCGTTTTCAGAACAGCACATCCTACGGAGTGTGCTAAAAACAGGCATGTTTCAAAAAGTACCACAAAAACGTGATACTACAAAAATGCCACCTAACACGGTGCACTGTTCAAATCAAATAAATCAGAGAAATATCCCTACATGCCTGCCTATGTGAGGTGCACTTCACATATTCAAATTCAAATTCAAAGATTCAAAACGTTAGCTAACAAATTCAAATTCAAATTCAAAGTTTCAAAAAAAGCCACAGTAAGTGTCAGTAGACTACCTCACCACTTAAAAGCTTACCAAATATTTTTAAACGTCCAAAGTCCAACTGCCAAGTTCTGTGGTCAAATCAGCCAAAACGGCACATCACGACAATCCAAGATCAGAATCTCAGTCGAGGACCGGCGCCACCTGGAAGGTCAGATCGGAAGGAAGGGAAAACACACCGTGGGTGCCTAGACTCGGGTCACTCAATGGCAGCGATCGCGTCCATGGCGAGTTTCCTAACCTTCGTCACGACCTCTCCTTCGGGCATCCGAGTCGCCGATGAGTCCCTTCGTGGTCGCCAATTGTGGTGTGGGGTTCAAATCAGGCCTACATACTCTGCTAAATTCTCGGACGCCTTAGTATAGAAGTTGGCACGGACACTGGAAAAGGTAAAAGACAAGTTTATTAAGACCCCATGGGGTGGTGATACATTCCTACAGCACCCTTCGGCAATGTAAGAAGTAGCACACCGAACATCGGTGCGCGACCTCTTTTATACAGTTTAATAGTAATAAAAAGATAGGCGGTTACAAGTTACACATTTTAGGTACATATAAGGTCATTTTTGGAACACAGCCAACGTGTGGGAGGAGTTTCAACAGCACTGGTCAGTTAGTGTGAACATTCCTAAAGAGTGACCAATTGGTGTGTAATGCGCATGTGCGCTTGACCAGTACTAAAAATAGCCTGTTGCCGAGCAGACTAGTGACCATGGGTATCGAGAAAGGACGAAAGGGCATACTGACCACGAGGCAGCGTGTTCATAGGAAACGGAAGTCAGAGGGATTCAAAATGGCCCCCGTTCATTTTGGTCAAGTTAACAGAAAAGACCGTGTAGCTGTGCTAAACGCTAACTCAGGAGCTGCCAAAACACGACATCCTTAGTACCTAAGGTACCATATATTAAGGCTCACAAGGGTAACCCAGTAACCAATCTGGAGTGCACCTAAGGTACGTACAATCAATTTAGAGAAGAAGCAGCTAGGCTGGAGTACTGGTTAGCAGGACCCCAGCCAGACTAAAGTCGAGAAACAGTGAAACACAGGCAAAAAGTGGGGGTAACCATAGTAAGCAGATCCTACTTTCCTACAGAGCGTAGGCTAGAATTAGGATTGGTGAGCACTTACATAAGAGGACTAGACACTATTTTAAGATAGTCCTATTGTATTCTACATGCCAAGGAAAAGTCTTTAATGAGTAATATTGCCATAGACTGTATCCTTCCTTCTACAAAGGCCATTTTTGACTAACATTTTAACTGCACTGCCACACTTTTCCCTGACTAAAATAGAGATTCTGAATATAAGTTATGCTCACCTTAAAATGTTTTGAAGCGTACTATGGCAACTGTGTTGATAGAGAATGATATGGCGCTATGTAGTGCAAAAGCCTGCTTTCAGTGTGTTATTTATTTGTGTTAGACTGCAGTTCTCCAAGCATATTTTAATTGAAACCTGGAACATGGGGTGCAAAGGTATATAATGCTTTGTAAGTCGAAATGCTTAAAGTTAAAGTCTGTGACAGATGCATGGCAGAATGTGGCTTGAAAGGAAAGATTGTGCACTTTATGTTATAATGGTTCACAGACTATTGAACACGTTATATTGCTTTTCCTGATTTTAAGGGTCTGTCAACAGAGATTTTTAAAACCACTGGAATGGAGGTGATAAATTGTCCTATGAATTAATTAATGTGTTGGAATGTATTTACATTTAGGCTCCTTTTACAGTTGTTTTAATGGATACATTTTATTTATTGTAGACCTCAAAATAAGAACTAAGGGGCATATGTTCGAGGAAGTTGTGCAGTGCGGCGCTACAGCAAATTTTGCAATGCCACATCATTTAGAAAATGCAGGGATGCACCATATTTACAAGAATACAACACACCCTTGTGTTTTCCCTGTGCTGACACTAAATATAGCTGTCTAGTGCCAAAACAGACACCATTGAGCCATAGTGCAAGGGTGGCTGCATTACAATTGATACTTGCAGAGTAACAGTATGAACATATAGAGCAATCTACGCCTTCACACCGGGAGGAATGATATCATGGGATTCACTTTTTCGTGTGGCTTCTACAGTTAACCTAAAGTGTTGCTAATAAACTAATGTGCTAATATTTTGTTCTATATGTATAAAGTTTAAAGCATAACATTCATACCTGTTCATGAAAAAAGGTTTGGTGGATGCATTGCTTGGTTGTATTTGGTTTTAATAAATATTGTAATTCAAATAAAAGTGTTAATATTGTTTTATTTCAGGTTATTTAAGGACCTCATCAATAAGCTGCTCTACTGTGTTATGTTTGTGAATCAGAAGCATCATGTGTGTGCTCTTTGGCTAATCCCAGGTGTGTACTTTTGGGTCACATGGAGCGTGGGTAAGAAATGGCTTATGCTACAATGCTGTAGCTCAGCCAACTGAATTAATTAATTCTTGAAACATGTTTTACTCTAAATGCAATACCACACTTAATGCCACCTGACCATACCCCCAACTTTCTTTTTTTGTATTAATTTAGTTGATAAGGTGTTAGATAAACAGCAAGTAATCTACAGTAGCAAAATGGCAACATTCTATCCTGGCTGATGAGGGCTGAAAGCCCAAAACCGGTCCTAGGATGCTTGTTTCCAGTCCAGGGAGGACCTGGCCTGGCAGTTTGGGCTGGCTTGTTCCCATTGAGCGCAGGGTCAAGTCTGAGTAGCATAGTGTTGAGTCATAACTGGAATGGCATGGTGAGCGAAAAAGAAATGATGGATTTAGGCCCATATCTCTGTACTGGGGTGAACGTATGACATGATCTGCATTCTGTTCATTGTTCTTTTTGCATTTGTCACCCCAATCCTGGGAGTAGTTTGCGTAGTTGTGCTACGCAAAGCTACGCGAAGATGTTATTGCTACGCTTAGCTTCATGAGCGTGCATAGTTGCTTGTCGCGCCCATTCGCGATGCATTTTTCTTGTTCTGGACGATGTCGCTGTTTGCCTGCTCGGGGGATAGTATCTCCTGAACTTACCCATGCAGTTGCCTACGGCCGTGTCCATCTTGTTTTTTAATTGTCCTGCTGGCTCACGATGCCTTATTTCCAGTTTTTTCCAGGTCACGAATAGCGTGTTCACGATGCGCATGTCATGTTCAGGAATGCGATTTACTTGTTTGCGACGATAAGTGGATGCTCGCGGGGAAATATCGTGCGAACTTACTCACGCAGTCACGATGGGCGCAGCCATCTTGATTTTCACATGCTATGGTTCTGGGCCTAGTTTTCTATCCTCCCTCAATCATAGAAATCCTTAGTTTTTTACACAGTTTTTCTGGCTTTTTTTTATTTATCATCTATCTTTCTCTGTCCCTAAGTTTAAATTTTGCATTTTATTTCTACTTTTACTGTGGTTTTATTTTTAATTTTCTACTGTTTTATATTACTACACACCCCAGAATCCATGGCGAAGGGTAGCAGCACCACTAGTGGCGGCTCCAAGGGCAAGGCGCCTGCACCCAAGAGCCGCCTGCCTTGCGGCAGAATGCGTCCGGCAGCTTTTTGGCGAGGCGGAGGTGGCCGCCCTTGTTTTTTTCATCCAGCGACACCTCCCCTATACCTTGGCAGCAGACTACAGGCCTGGCTCCGGGTACCCTACCCAGGAGCATCACTGTAGGTAGGCGTAGCTGCGTCGGGCAGTGTTTCGCTGCTCAGGAGTCCGGCGCACCCATAACCAGCAAGCCCACCGTGGTCAGACATCCTGGACCAGGAGCCGGACCTGTTGGACCTGCTAGGGGTCGAGGTCGTTTCTCTTGGTTAGTAGCTAACATATAGTAGTATACGTATTGTGTATAATGTTCTGCCATTGTTCCAGGTGGCAGCACCCTCCATTGGGTGGGAAGGGTTTAAGGGAGTGGCCGAGAAGGGTGCAAGGCAGAGTGCGAGAAGGGTGAAAGGCAGAGTGCGAGAAGGGTGCAAGGCAGAGGGGAGAAGGGGGCAAGGGGGAGAAGGGTGCAAGGCAGAGAAGGGTGCAAGGCAGAGAAGGGTGCAAGGCATAGGGGGATATGGGTTCAAGGTGGATAAGGCTGCAAGGCGGAGGGGGAGAAGGGTGCAAGGCAGAGGGGAGAAGGATGCAAGGTGGATGGGAGAAGGGTGCAAGGTAGAGAAGGGTGCAAGGCAAAGGGGGATATGGGTTCAAGGTGGATAAGGGTGCAAGGCGGAGGGGGAGAAGGGTGCAAGGCAGAGGGAAGAAGGATGCAAGTCGGAGGGGAGATGGGTGCAAATCAGAGAAGGGTGCAAGGCAAAGGAGGATAAGGGTGCAAGGCGGAGGGAGAGAAGGGTGTAAGGCAGAGGGGAGAAGGATGCAAGGCGGTGGGGAGAAGGGTGCAAGGCAGAGGGGAGAAGGGGCAAGGGGGAAGGGTGCAAGGCAGAGGGGGAGAAGGGTGCAAGGTGGGGGGGAGCAGGGTACAAGGGGGAAGGGGAGAAGTATGCAAGGCAGTGGGGAAAAGGGTGCAAGGGGGATGGTGATGAATTTAAAAATGTGCCCACCCCTAGAAACCTTTCTGTGGACGCCCATGCCCAATTGCCCTCATCCCATATGGCCCAGGCACACACCCATGCACCATGCTTAATGCACAGGGAGTGGGAAAGTACTGACAAGGTAGCTGACACTGGGCCCTGGTGTAGGCAGCACAAGGCCCTTCTGTGACCAGTGCAAACACAAACACCAGGACAACAAGGTCAGATATCTTGGACAGGAACTCACAACTACTGCAGGTAGCTCTATTGCTCCTCTGCCGAGGGGCAGGGACAGGGAGGTTAGCGCTTTAGTCACCCCTGCCTATTTGAACAGTATGTCCCACCCCCTGTGCAGCGGACGCGCGCAGCGGGTGCGTCGCCAGCGCGCCGGAGGCACGCCAAAGGCAAGCCCGTCTGTGCCCGTCTGTGCCAGGACGGGGCTAGGGGCCGGAATCCCTGTTCAAACTCCCCCCGGTAATTCCTGCTACAACAGGGAGCAGCGTTTGAGGCTCAGAGGTGAGAGGACGAATATATGTACTCATATTATGTCTTTTGAGAAGGAACACAACTACTGTCCTCTCTGTAATAAAGTTAAGCCGGTAGAGTTTCCCCCTTTAGAACCTGGGAAAGTAAAATCCTTTTCTTTGTTACTTCTTAATTGCCGTTCCCTCCCCAAGCATGCGAGTGAAATCTCCCTGCTCTTAGAAGAAAGGAGTCCTGACACACTCTTTCTCACTGAAACATGGGCAGCTATGGCCCCGGATGCCGATGTGGTCCGGGCCCTCCCGCCAAACTATGCTATTATCAGAAAAGATCGAGATAGTGGCGGGGTGATTGCCATTATATACAAAAATACTTATAGTTGTAGACCGCTAAGTTGCATTTTATCGGATTGTGAGAGTGTTTCTTTTGCTATTGGCTTCTCTCCCACTTGTACTTTTTCAGGGATCCCTTTGTATCGCCCACCAGGAGCACATGCCAATTTTTGCAATGATCTGCCAGACATTGCTATAAATTGTGCCAGTTTTACCTCCAATTTTTCTGTTTTGGGTGATTTCAATATTCACCTTGACGAACCTGACACCTCCCCCTCACATGATCTTATGGCAGGCCTTGAAGCCTTTCAAATGAAACAAATTGTTACTGGCCCTACCCACAAATTAGGCCATTTGATCGACCATTTCTTTGATAACATTATTTTGGCTGAGACCATTTTTGTACCTTGGTCGGACCATTTTTTGTTATCCATTGTTTGGTCCCCCCTAGATCGATCACAACCTTTTATAAGGACAAAAAAATTGGGTCGCACATGGTCCAAACTTTCAGTGGAAAAATGGGC
This sequence comes from Lissotriton helveticus, assembly GCF_964261635.1. Lineage (NCBI taxonomy): Eukaryota > Metazoa > Chordata > Amphibia > Caudata > Salamandridae > Lissotriton > Lissotriton helveticus. Next base: position 128,624,909 of record NC_136059.1, on the reverse strand, counting down.
AACTAACCTTAACAACTCTACCCCTGCATTCTGCCCTAATCCCATTATGGCGAATGAGTATTTTAATAGCTGGATGGAGTCTTCTTTGGACCTCACCCTCCCTAAGAAAGAATTCTGCCATCGAGTTGGCGTTAATAAAAAAGCGTGGTACTCCCTCGAACTCAGACTGCTTAAACAATCATGCAAGCAATCCGAACGGAAATGGAGGAAGGATTTTTCTGAGGCCAGTAAGTGCAATTATAGAACTGCACTTAGGCTCTATAAAAACAAAATAAAAGTCGCACAAGCCAGCTATTACCAGGAGAAGATTGTCTCTGTTTCTAATTCTCCCAGGGAAATGTTTACATTTTTTAAATGCCTGATTACTCCTCCCGGCCCTCTGCCCGAACCGTTGAATGCTCAAAAACGCTGTGATGAATTGGCAAATTTTTTCGCCTCTAAGGTTTTTAACATCTATTCACTGGTTCATCAAACTGATTCTGAAGTACAACTTCTTCTACCCGTTCAACAAGTTCGGCTGGAGGAATTTGCTCCGCTTGCCTTATCCAATCTGCAGCAACTTCTGGGGAATCTTAAGTCGCGATCCCCGGCCTACGCCGCGCTCCCCCCCATTCTTAAGTTGGTCTCAGAGACTATTTCCCAAGTTATTCGGGATGTAATTAATTCCTCCCTTGTAACCGGACTGGTCCCGCCTTTATGGAAACAAGCAAGAATTAAAGCTCTACTGAAAAAAAACAATTTAGGGCTAGATGTAGGTAATTCTATTTTACCACTTCTTAAATACCGAATTTTACCGATTTGGTATTTAAGAAGTGGTGAAATAGAGGGGGTGGGGGGTGTAGGTATTTCTGAATCGGTAAATACCGAATCGCTAAGATTCGGTATTTACCGATTCTGTAAATACCGATTCGTTAATGCCCATTGATTCCTATGGGCATTGAAGCCAATAGGAATCAATGGGCATTACCGAATCGGTATTTACCGAATCGGTAAATACCGATTCCAGCAAGGGTGCAGGGGGTGTCACTTTGACACCCTCTAGCACCCCAAAGACGGGCATGTGTGCCATGTGGCACACAGACATGCCCAAAGGGCATGTCTGTATGTCACATGGCTAGATGTGCATGCACACATGTGCATGCACACCTGGATTCGGTATTTTACAACCCAATTGGATTGGGTGGTAAAATACCGAATCTGTAAGGCCTTTGGGACTCAGAAGAGTCCCACCTACATCTGGGATTTACTGAATCGGTAAAAATACTGATTCGGTATTTTACAGAATCGGTAAATTTACCGATTCGGTAAATTTACCGAGCTGTAAAATGATGCCCCTACATCCCAAATACCCATTCGGCCATTACCGGTCGGTAAATGGCCTCCTACATCTGGCCCCTAGACCCTGAGGATTGGGTGAATTATCGCCCTATCTCTTTACTGCCAGGCATTAGTAAACTTTCTGAAAAACATGTTAATTCCATATTAGCAGCGTTTGTGGAGAATAACAAAGATCTACACTCCACCCAGATGGGCCTCAGAAGCACGCATGGCACGGAGATCGTCCTTCTTGTCGTAGTCAAAGAAGACAAGAAAATCGTGGATACCGGAGGCTGCGCTGCCAATATTTTGTTTGATCTCAGCGCAGCCTTCAACACAGTAATTCATTCTATCATGATTCAAAGACTGAGGGAGGTGGGTGTAGCAGGGACTGCCCTTAATTGGCTGCAGTCCTTTCTCTCTGATCGATCTTTTGCGGTGTTCGAATAGGATGTTCTTTTGAAACAGATTCCTCTGCAGTATGGCATCCCACAGGGATCTGGAGTCGTGTGTGCATTACATATGCGAGCACATCCCAAGGAGGCACACCGGAGTGGTTCAATCAAATGATTCCAAAGTTTTTCAAGTTCAATATTTTATTTCCATAGAGGTAAAGGGTTTATTTCATGATATTGTCATCATATCAATGAAGTTCATACATATTTAATCCATAGTATGGTTGTTCAACGAAAAGCTCCGATGCATTTCGGGCGGGCTGCCCTTTATCAAGGAGCGCTGAAAGAAGAAGAGAAAGATACTATTGAGGGCGAAAGGTGGAGGTCCAGTGAGCTTGTGCTGCTTAGAAAGGGTTGTGGGGGGCTGGTGAAAGTGATAAAAATAAACCGGGTGACAGTGAATGGTGAACGCCGTAGATTATATAAAGTAAATCGGAGTGCAGTTCAGAAGATGTTAGGCGGACAAAAAGTTTACAGTAAACGAGCGGTATTGCGTGAACTAGTGTACTTGAGCTATAACGAGACGCGTAAGTTTACAAGGGCGGCGTGCAGGGCGGTGAAAAGATAGCGTGGTCATGTGTAGCGGAGAGAGGTTTATGTAAAAAATAATGGTAACGGGTAATGCTTACTTCGTAAACGAGACGTGAAGTCTTTAGTGATGCGGTCGCTCGGAAGTTGTGAAAAAGGGTGTGGGTGGAGTCACAGTTAATGAAGAAAGATGTAGTGATAGAAAACGGACTGTTAGGTGGTGGTCTATAATACCCAACGTAAAGCTATAGTTGAGTCGTGGGTGTATGTGGTAGAACATAGTGATAAAACATAGTGATAAAAGTGGTAAAAGTGATAGTAGCACAATCATAAGAGGGGGCGAAGGGAAAAGAACAGTAACTAAAAAAACTATAAGAAAGGGGTAAACTATAGCGGCCATCTTGAAGGGGTGTTCAGATGAGTGGTGTGACAGAGACAAAGAACAATGCGGACAATATCAAACTGAACAGGGTACAGATGCAATACATTTATAGATAACAACTGTATTCAATACGATCATTTAATCCATGTGGTTTAAGAGACTGCAATCGGTATATCCATTCAAGTTCTCTTTTTAGGAGAAGTTTATGATTGTCAATTCCCTCTTTCTTAATGATTGTCTCCAGCACAATGAACTTAAGCTGTGCAATGGTGTGATGAGCTTCATTGAAATGTGTGGCTACATTCGATTTCTCATGTTTTGTGCGAATGTTCGATTTGTGTTCATTTATGCGTGTCTTTACTTTTCTTTCTGTCTTGCCAACATACAGTTGGCCACACGGGCATTTGATGGCATAAATCAGATTCATAGAGTCACACGTGGCGTTAACATGAAGTTTGATTGGATAACCTTTCATGGAGTGTCTTAGGATGTTACCTTTAATAACGCAATTGCAATTGCTACAATTTCTGCAGGGTGATGTGCCTTTGTACTCAATGTGAGTAATGGGTTTCTTTGAAAGGATTTCCTTAATGTTATTGCTGCGGGTATAGGCAAACAGTGGTGTTGTTTGAAAGCAGTCCTGAAAATCAGGTTCCATTTGTAATACTGGCCAATGTTTAAGGATAATTCTCTTGAAGGTGGTGCTGCTGGTGGAAAATTTGGATACTAAAACCATTCGTTGGTCAGAGGTCTTGGGCATTTTAGAAAGGCTCTCATTTCTGCTAATGCCAGCTACTCGTGAGTCGGCTTCATCAAGGATGGATTGAGGATATCCTCTATCGATGAATCGATTTTGCATTTCTTTCATTCTGATGTCACATGTATTCTTATCTGAGACAATACGTTTCATACGTAACATTTGGGAAAAAGGCAAATGCCTTTTCAGGGATCCTTGGTGGAAGCTGGTGTAGTGCAACGTGTTGTTGTGGTCGGTGGGTTTGCGATGCAAGTCTGTGATGATCCCATCTTTAGTTATTTTGACAATGACATCCAAAAAGGAGATTTCTGTTTCGCTCATTGACCATGTGAAATTGATGCGTTCGTCTTTTTTGTTCAATTCAATTAAAGCGTTGTTTAGAGATTCCTTGCTGTCTGTCCACATAAAGAAAAGGTCGTCGATGTACCTGACGTATAGTTTGATTTTGTCAAAGAAGTTCGTGTTGCCATAGATGTATTGGTTTTAAAAATTTTGCATATATATGTTCGCGTACGTAGGAGCCGCACAGTTTCCCATAGCCATTCCTGAGCGTTGAAGGTACCACTTATTGTCTTGTTGGAAGTAGCTATGGTACAGGGTGAATACCATAAGTTAAAGTAGGAAGGTTTGCATAGTTGTGTCGATATTGCTGTTTAGTAGAGCTTGTTCAATGGCTTCAATGCCCCCTTGGTGGGGGATGGAAGTGTATAAAGCGTTAACATCGGCTGTGCAAAGGATGATGGATTCGTTGATGTTAATGTCGGTTTGTGCCAGTTTCAGTAAAAATTCAGTTGTATCCTTGATGTAACTTGTCATGTTGGTGACTGATGGTTGCAGGTATTTGTCAATAAATGTGCCGATGGGCTCGTGCAGTGATCCTTTGGTGGAGACTATTGGTCTGAATGGTGGATCCAATAGATTTTTATGAATTTTGGGTGACATGTGGATGACAGGGCTTCTCGGATGGTCACGAAGCAAATATTTTTTGGTGCGGTCTTCAATGATGCCGGCTTCCTGAGCGTTAGCTACCAGGGCTTGTAACGTGGCTTGGAATTCCCGGGTGGGGTTATGATCAAGTTGTAAGTAGATGTTCTCATCTTGGATGTGCTCCTGTAGCCGTTTGGTGTACATGCTGGTGTTCAAGATTACGAGAGCGCCTCCCTTGTCTGCCTTGACACATTTTATTGATGTGTTGTTAGCCAAGTTTTTGAGAGTGTCTCTGTCTTTTTGTGAAAGATTTCTTTGTTTGGATGCGGTTTTAAAATTTATTTTAGACAAATCCTGACGAACCAAATTTTCGAAAAGGTCAATGCATTTGTGACTGTTAGGGGCTTGGTAAGTGCTAGGTGGGCGTAAGCCTCTAAGTTGATCTGGTTTTACATTGGTAACCGTTGGGAGAATATTGTCGAAAAAATGTCGCAATTTGAGTTTGCGAGTGAATTTGAAAGTTGAAACTTCAAGTTCTAATAAATTGGTGTGTGTGACAGGTATAAATGATGTGCCCTTTTGTAGAAGGTTCATCTGATGATCGGTGAGAGTGGTATCTGAGATGTTGATAACTAAGTGGGTTTCTTTGGTTTGGGATCCTTTTTGGTCGCTGTGCTTCTGGTCATAGGCGGGCTTTTTTCGATCTCTTTTCTTCTTGCCCTTCCTGGGTCTTCTATGGTTTCTGGACCTGATGCTAAAAAATGAACCAGGGATGGTTCTGTAGAAGATGTGCTTGCTTGATTGTTAGTGGAGGTTGAACTTATGTTGGAACTCACGGTTGTCTTTTGTCCTGGACGATAGGTGGAGTCACTGCTGGAAGATGAAGTGTCTGTTTGGGTGTTCGGGGGTCGGTTGCGGCGTCGTTGTGTGTATACATCGGCCCAGGTGTATACTTCATCTAACTTATAGTCTAAAGTGTCTCTTCTAAATTTTCTTACTTTACGATCATTGATTTCTTTACTGTGTTTTTCGAGAATAGTTTTTATGTCTTCCAGGGTAGTGGTGAGTTCTTCAGGAGTTAATACATTTCTCAGTTCGTTATCTGTTTCGGAAATTTCCTTCTCTAAATCCTTGAGAATGCCTGAGAGTTCTTCAACTATAAGTAATATTAGATCAAGACTACATTTGTTCAGGATACCATCCCATTTTTCTCTAAATGCTTTAGAATTCTTGCATAAAGAAGGTTTAAGAGCAATTCTTAACCCGCGTGGGATTCTGAGGGCTCGGTGGTACTTAAGTAACGTGCTCGCGTGAAGCTTTTGATTGATATGTCGTTTTGAGAGGTATAGTAACTGTTTCAAGCATTGTTCTTTCGTTCGTGAAGTGGCAATGGGGCTAATGTCTTCTTCGATCAGCGAGTAAATCCGTTTGCATTCATCTTCATTGTATGCTAAGATGTGTGCTCTTGCTTCGGTAGATTTGCTAATTTCATCAAACTGCATGATGTGGGCGTGCTACCCTCAATGTGGCGGAAGTGGAAACTGACGAAAAAATGAAAGATGAGGGAGCACAGCGAGTTGAAACTGTGTTGTTGCTGCTGTAGTTAATCAATTGGGTGCACTTCTTGGTGGTGTTTCCGTCAAAACACCTACAATACTAGGAACTGGAGTCGTGTGTGCATTACATATGCGAGCACATCCCAAGGAGGCACACCGGAGTGGTTCAATCAAATGATTCCAAAGTTTTTCAAGTTCAATATTTTATTTCCATAGAGGTAAATGGTTTATTTTATGATATTGTCATCATATCAATGAAGTTCATACATATTTAATCCATAGTATGGTTGTTCAACGAAAAGCTCCGATGCATTTCGGGCGGGCTGCCCTTTATCAAGGAGCACTGAAAGAAGAAGAGAAAGATACTATTGAGGGCGAAAGGTGGAGGTCCAGTGAGCTTGTGCTGCTTAGAAAGGGTTGTGGGGGGCTGGTGAAAGTGATAAAAATAAACCGGGTGACAGTGAATGGTGAACGCCGTAGATTATATAAAGTAAATCGGAGTACAGTTCAGAAGATGTTAGGCGGACAAAAAGTTTACAGTGAACGAGCGGTATTGCGTGAACTAGTGTACTTGAGCTATAACGAGACGCGTAAGTTTACAAGGGCGGCGTGCAGGGCGGTGAAAAGATAGCGTGGTCATGTGTAGCGGAGAGAGGTTTATGTAAAAAATAATGGTAACGGGTAATGCTTACTTCGTAAACGAGACGTGAAGTCTTTCCTGATGCGGTCGCTCGGAAGTTGTGAAAAAGGGTGTGGGTGGAGTCACAGTTAATGAAGAAAGATGTAGTGATAGAAAACGGACTGTTAGGTGGTGGTCTATAATACCCAACGTAAAGCTATAGTTGCACACACGACTCCAGTTCCTAGTATTGTAGGTGTTTTGACAGAAACACCACCAAGAAGTGCACCCAATTGATTAACTACAGCAGCAACAACACAGTTTCAACTCGCTGTGCTCCCTCATCTTTCATTTTTTCGTCAGATCCCACAGGGATCCTCATTAAGCCCTACCATGTTTAACATCTACATGAGGCCCCTTGCGGACGTGGTGCTTCCTTGGGGGGTCCAGTTGGTCACCTACGCTGATAACACTCAGCTGGTGGTGTCCCTCAGCCGGCATGGTACTTGTGACAAGAACCTTACATCCTGTCTGAGTAAAGTATCTGAGTGGATGGACTCGTCTTTTCCTAAACTTAATGGCTCTAAGTCGGAAATTATGATGTTAGGACATATGGCCCCCATGAACTTAGATCCATGGTGGCCTAGTTGCGTTGGCCCTTCCCATCTACCTAAGAAACAAATTAAGAGTCTAGGCGTATGTCTGGACCCTAATCTTAACTTCTTAGTTGAATCACGTAAAGTTGCTGCTATCTGTTATGTCCTGATTAGATTGATAAGGAAGATTCTGCCTCTCCTTCCTTTTGAAGCTCGACGTCTGTTGGTTCAAGCCCTTATATTATTGTGGTTAGATTACGCTAATGCGGTCTACCTGGGCGCACCTCATGGAACCATTAAAATTCTGCAGATTGTTCAGAACTGCGCCGCCCGACTTCTAATGAATGTACCAAAGCGGAACTCTGCTAAATCAGCACTCTGTCAGTTGCACTGGCTGCCAGTGCAGCAAAGGATCTGGTTTAAGGCCATGTGCACGGTTCATAAGTCCATTACCGACAACGGACCCACTCTGATTCAGCCTATGCTGCAATTATATCAGGTCCTCCGGACTCTTAGATCTAACCATAAAAAATTTCTGACAGTCCCTACGATTAAACGGGCACGGATGGGTGGCCCATGTTTTTCACTTCATGCCGCAAACTTTTGGAACCAGCTCCCCGACTCTATTCGTCTTGAACCTAACTAGCTCCGTTTCAGAAAACTGTTGAAAACCTTTCTCTTTCCTTGATCAGTGAAGAATGATTAGGTGTCATCAATGTGCTGGAATGCCCTTGGGTAGCCATGCGCTATATAAATGCGTATTCATTTATTCTTTCATTCATGGGGGGACAGCTACACCACAAGGGAGGCCCAGTGCCAACTCAGACTCCAAATCCCAGCACGGCCTGTCACACAGACCCCTTACACAAACATACCCTCCTGGGACAGGCAATGGAGTGCCCCACTGTCACAATGGACATGTAACAAAACAAAACCAATACATATCTGCTGAAGCATACAAGCAAAAAATGCACGATGCAGATTCACAAGCCCCTTGTGCCTCTTTCACGCTGCCGTTGTGTCACCTTTGTGACGCAGCATGGATGTAGAGCTGGGGTTAGATAGTTCACTCACGATGCCGATGAGCTCCTTGATGTCGTGTGTGTTGTTGCCTAGGCCCTACCTGAAGGATGTCCTCTTGTCCGTGCTGATGATATGGTGATGTCTGTGTGTCCGGCAGTTTTCAGGGCGGAAAAAGATAACTGATGGGTGTTTGTTTCGCAAGGTTTGCACAAGAGTCCGGCTAGATCTGTATGAGTCCAGTGGGTCTGCATTGTCCCAGGTGGCTTAACTGTTGTTGTGCTTCACAGGAAAGTCCGCCAATGTGGCAAGAGTGTTGGATCCGTCACTGATCCAGTGTGTGAGTTTGCAGGGTGTGGCGGTGGTGTTGGTTGGATTGTCCTGAGCGAGGGTGCCACGCAGCTCGTCTGTGGTGACTTAGATCAAGCATCTTTGGGGATCTGTAGGGGAGTGTGGGGCAGTGTCTTGCTTGTGGGAGAACTGGATGCTAATGTTGATGTACCAATGAACGATGGTGGTGTGGTTGTCCTCCAGCCAGAAGTTGCTGTCCCCAGCCACATGTGGAGGTGAGGGCCAGTATGCTGATGTAGTTGTTGATAGCTTAGCGGAATTGTGGGTGTAGGTCTGGAGATCTGTGGTATTCTGAGGGTGGTCAGGAGGTTGGTGTGAAACCTGATGTGCAGGTGCTTGACAATGCTGAGTGTGTTGTATGTGACTCTGAGTGTGTACTTCTGAATGATTTGCAAATCATCCTCCTGATTTGTTGGTGCAGTCCCTTCGGGTGATCTTGTATCGTCTGTGATGGCAATATTGAAGTTGTGTGCTGAGGATGCGTTGTGTTGCAGGGTCCAATGGCGTGCTGGTGGATGGAGCGGGTGTGGAGTAGGAGGCACATAACCTGGTTGTACGGACATGGTCTGGTAGGCAGGTCAGCACGGTGTAGGCGGTAGGAGTTGCATACCCAGCATGCAAAGCTGTCGTGCGTGCGCTTAGGGGTTGCCTGATAGCAGGTGGTTGATTGTCCGTTGTTCATTGCTTGGAGGTTGGCTGGAGCATGAGTCTGTTGTGATACGTGGGTCATGCAAGGGCCAGTGGGTCTTGTACTCTGTACGTTGCAGGCGCTGATGGGTGCTGACGGGCCAGCCTTTGGCACGGCATTAGCGCAACAGTGGCATAGACAAACTGCTGCCTGCATTAAGAATGGGTGGAGGGAGGGAGGAGCATCTGGGAGGCGTGTGGTTTGCAGAATCAGGGCACTCCGTGGGCCTTGCTGCAGGGGAGGCAGCAGCAAGAATGCGTGAACACCTGAAGGCGGAAGAGGTGAGAAACTAGGCCAAAACTCGCACACAAAGACAGAGAGGTTAGAAAGGCACAGTGTAACAAGTGTATGGAAAGGATTGAGTGTCTAGTTACTCATGGGTTTCTTAAAGAAAATGGATGAACAATCACAAAAAATGACGGCACAGGATCAGGCTCCAAAAGGGCAAGCTGCGCCCATGACACACAGCATCAGCAGGTGTCGCATGCCCGTTGTGGGTAGCAACCTGAACATATACATACACAACCAGGTACTTCATGCACAATAGGGATCCTTAGCCATGAAGAACTGCATGCATGTTGCCAAAGTACACATACACCCATATGCACAATCTTTGACAATTATGCCATAGATGACGCGTGCAAAGTGGCAAGAGATCGGCGGTGACAGAGATGAGGCACATTGCACTGAGGTGAATACATTTACTACACAAACGGATAAAGTATGTGTTGAGGCCATGCTGCATGAGCCAATGTCCATGGCCAGTGCCATTGCTCTGCAGGAAATAACACTACGTGTACTGCTGTTGAACCAATGTGCACATGACTGCCTGTGACTGCCAGGGCCTTGAATCCTCGGAAATGTACGATGCTAAAAGGTGTCCATCTCCCGATAGCCCCCTGGTCTGAGTAGAAATTACAGACTCAAAAGGGTGATCAGGTGAGGGAAGGATAGGAAGGGAACAGCAGAGAGGGAGATCTGAAATGAAGGTAAACAAGCTTAAGGATTCAACACTTCTTGTCACTGAATCACAGAATACCTCAGGACCTATACTGTAACAGTAATACCTGTAAAGGAAAACAACAGCCACTGTATCCTAGTTGGGATCACAGTAATGAAAGTGCTACTGGATCTGAGGATCAAACATGGACATTACTACACACTTACAAAGAATGCTGTTCTATACGTTTCCATGTATTTATCCAGCAGTTAGCAACATACCCACAAAGGTTTTAAGAGCCACGTAACTGGGGAATTTGAGCTTTCTTCAAGACGAGCTCTACAAGCCACCGCTGTGAAAACAGATATGAACAATCCACATGAATTCATAGCACATGGAAAGGTGATGAAACACCATAACACACCAAAGATAATGTTGGACGAATTGCTAAAGAAATGGCCAAAATTATGATCCTGTTCCAAGGATTGTGCAACTAGCACAGGGATTACCAAAGAAACATAAAAGGTAGCAGAGTATTACAGCAATATGAAGGGGGTATAACGCTCTGCAGGCTGCTTCAATGCAATTAGAGCCTTGTAGTAATCCAGAAATTCACAGTATATGAATAAAGTCCAATAAACAGAATTTCAAATGCGCTGCTGCGCGTCCCACACAAAGCGGACAATCCGTAGTTCCCTCAGGGAATCAGTGAGGGTCAAGAAGGGAAATTACCCAGTCCTCGCAAGAGCCTTAAGAAGCTCGTCCAACGAGGGAGGGAATTAGGTAAACACAAGGAAGCACCCCTACCATGACCAGGGTATGCAGCACGCCACAAGAGAATCCTGGAATTAACGGCACCCGACTGGTGCCACGGATGCGTTTACATTCACTTCCACGCAACGTCGTGATGTCATCAGCGCCACGTTCTTGGCTTCATGGGAAATGTAATTTATCATCCACTTACTGAGAAGGCTTGCACTGCAGTGTTCTCCACTGGCCCTGAGGAAGCGACGTGACAGTGACATTACATACTGCCACAAAGGTCAATGCATCTATAAGAACAGACTCACAGGATAATTGACAGAACATGTGGGACATACGCTGGCCCCCACCTTCACAACATGGATGTTGGAAATCCAAATGTACAGGCACACAAGATTAAGTGGATGAGCCAAACACATCCTGCTGCACACAGAGAGGCTGCAATTCCCCATAGAGCATGTTGTTGTGATGTCCCACACAATCTCAACCCATGGCATCCACAGTGTTTCAGGGGCAAGGTTTACACACATTGATGTCTTCACCAGAGTCCACACTCCACTACAGATGACTGTCAAGAAGGTTGACTGTCATGTCATGGGAGTGTTGCTACATGTTATTTGATCCATGGTGATGAGACATGTATGCATGGTACTGCAACATCCACAGAAACAGTTCCCACACATTCCTAAAGCGTATCAACACCAAAAAGCCTGTTTGGATCTCTTACCCTAACTGACATTTACACATGTCCGTGCATGGAACGCTGATTCAGCCCACGTTGCAATCATCATGAGGAATAGCAGGAGGACAAAGATGACACGAGCACACAACAAGCACAGCAACCTGGGAATGACAGACACTCAAGAGGTCACCGGTAAAAATGTTTGCAGCAGACATGGGCAGTTACGAATAACCCTGGGCAAAGCACTACGCTACGCTTGCGTAGTTTGCGAAGATCGAGCAACTTCGCACTACGCGAGCTGCACATAGCATTGTGCGAACACGCGTAGTGCAGCGTAGCGTAGTGCAGCGGTCATTTTTTGCTTGTTCACGGTCCTCAACGTCATGTTCGCGACCGCGAGTTAGCAAAATGACATCCCGGCAAGACTCTCAACGCGGGGAGGTCAGGTTTCTCATTGCAAGTGGTCGTGCATGCTCGCGACCGCTCGCGATGAGAAACTACCAGTTCGCGTTGAGAAAGCTGCCGCTCGAGTAAAAATCTACTCGAGCGGCAGAAAACTACAGCTCGGACTGTGCAAGATGCCGTTTTCAATGATTGCACAGTGCCTGATGCTTGTTCGCACTGTGCAATCATTGAAAATGCATCTTGCACATTGCGAACATGCTACTACGCAGCTCGCGTAGTGCTACGTGAAGTTTGCGTAGTGCGAAGTGCACTTCGCGTAGCGCTACTTCGCGAACTACGCCCAGGGTTAGTTATAAAACATGAGCAATGTAGGACACATGCAAATTTCATAGAAAGTCATTGCTACATCTACAAAAAAAGGGGGGGTCCAAGGGAATATTTACCGACCACACTTGTTATCATCCCTAACTACTTATCAATACCAACAATGGATAACAAAGGGTCTAGACAAATTGTAAATTGGCTGTGTGCATAGAGGAAACACCCAACAAGTCCACCGAGAGTGTGTCACCATTGGATGAGTGTTCCCATCAGATCACCGACCTGTACCGCCCTGCATCATTTGGGGATCCTTCACCCGAAGGAAGGTGGTTTTACCCACTGTGGACTGGATAGATGCAGCCCACTTATGATGGAAATATGACAAAAGTGCATATAGAATGTTTATGGTATCAGGAGGTAAGCTGAAAAGCAGTGCATGTGTAAATAATACGTGATAAAGTGCAAAAATGTGCTTAAAATTGAGTGGTGGAAATGGAAAAACAATTTTAATATGATCCTATCCACTCTCAAATGGTTAAAATCAGAGCATAGTAGCGTCAACAAATAGCTACTAATGTTGTGATGTGGTCGACATGTTTCTGCAGTTCTTATGAAGCCTCAAGGTCTTCTGCTGCTTCCTCAGGACCTTACTAAATGCTACTGCATTTCGTGAAATAACGTGTTAAAGAAAATTCTTAAATATCACCTGGGATTCGCCTGGTGAGGTAATCCGCGGATCGCCCAGTATCAGCAGGTAGATATAAGAAAAAGAAAAAAGTACACAAAATACACACAGTAAGTTACAACATATGGCACTATCTTGATAGTATCAATACATCGCCAATACAATTTATCGGTCGAGGATTCTATTCTAGTAATCCAAAAACTGCCATCATATTATTTAGGCGAAATCATTGCATCACTCACCTATATTTAAGGGAATGCACTCTCCACCTCACCTGGCTACAGCTCAGGTAAAACGGAGCACCGCTCTATAAAAATATAAGGGGGGTAAGTCAAGGAGGGATTTTACAAGCTGCATACATCATTAATGGCAGACATAGTTTGTATGGTGTCTGCTGCTATTAACCAACTCAGTTGTATGTAAATTAAAAATTAAAAATTAAAAAGGCTAGGAGACGTAAGATAGGGGTGCTGTCTCCTTCTTGTCTGTTCGTAAGGCTAAAGTTAACCAGCAACCGAAAACCGACAAGGCGTTTTCAAAACAAACCGCCGAGTTTTTTACATGGTAGATGGTCGGTACGTAATCTCGTTATTGCCAAACATACCCACTCAGATTAACAAATCAACTGTCACCGCATATTTGTAGATTACACATAATCTATGCTGTGCTTGTCTCCGAATAGGAGTTACCACACTATAGTAGATGGTTAAGTGATCTGCGGCGCACAGAGCCGTAGCTATTGGATAATTGAGTTCTAAGTAATGAACTCGTCCCCGGGTAAGAGTTACCGCGCTGCACTCCAAGAGTCCATAGCCTGTAAGCAGATGATGTAGGCGCTTACCTGTCCGTCGGTACTCCGGACGTCCGTCTAGGCTGTCTGGAGGGAGGTACCGAACCGGGCAGGAAGCCGCCATTCATAACGCCTACAACGTGAGATGTGTGTCACGTAATCACGTGACCTGCGACATGACGTCCCAAGTTTCTGGGAGTTGTAGTTGTCTCATCCCGTAGCCGAGCATGGTCGATTGGCCAAACGGGTGGAAGTCATGTCGGCAGTGTTACGATCAAACAATCTCTCAATTTTAGGCATTGGTGGTAATAATAATTTATGTTCACACCACTATTCACAATTGCGAGGGTGTCATGTCACGTGTTCCCGTGGACCACGCCCCCACTTCAAAAGTATCTGGGAATTGGAGTTCGCTTTCTGTTAGAAGCGTTATGGATACGATGTTCAAATCTCTCCTGGAGTAGAGACATTATCTTAATTGTTATGGGCAGTTGTAAAAACTAAATTAGTATTAGAGGCTACGCAAAAGGTAAAGGTATCACTAGTGGCTGATCTTTGTTAGTTAAACATAGATAACTGAATATGAAAAGGATTGATAGACCTCATGTAACTCTGTCACTATCAACCGTTAGTAAGGACCCAAAGGTTGTGGACAATTAATTATAAACACACACATATAAGAGTGTGTCAAGAGTCATAATGAGAACAATCTAATCTTCTTATTGTGATGGTATCCTCACTTATCAAGGGCGAAGATCTCATGGCATATTTAGTGATGTAATGTACCCAACAAAGCCCCAAAGTGGACCTAAACTATCTTATAATGTCATCCATGGGATATCTTCGTTAAGTCCCATCTTATCTGTCTGTAATCTATACACCCATTTTTGTTCTCGTTTGAAGAGAAAGGTGTTGATGTCTGTTGTCTGCGATGAAATCATAGGTTGCTCTAGTACGGTCCAACGCAGATCCGTTGGAAGATGTTGTACTTGAATAAAGTGATTTGTTAGTCTTGTGGCTTGTCTACCACACCATATCGAGCTCTTGTGTTCTGATATGCGCAACTTGACCTTGCGGGTCGTCATCCCCACATACCTTTTGTTACATGGGCAGGTGATCAAATAAATCAGGTTCATACTATTACAATTGGTGAACCTGCGTTGCTCCCATGGTCGGTCTGTGCCGATGTCGATAGTCATTGATCTTGATGTTTTGGGACAGGCGGCACATTGGCCACAAGGGTGATGGCCTGTAACCGCGGGCATATCCCATAAAGTGCCAACGGCTCGGGAATTTCATTTTTCGGACGTGTATGGACCAATCTGTCCTTCAGATTTTGGCCTCTCTTGAAGGCAAAGAGAGGAGGAGGCAGTGTGTCGGTGCCTGTGTTTAGAATACCCCAGTGTCTTTTTATTATGTGTTTGATTTGGTTCGACTGTACACCGAAGGTGCTGACACAGGTCAATCGATCCGTTCTGGGTTTAGGTGGTAAAATTTCTAATAGACTGGCTCTGTTGTTATTTGAAGCTCTCTTCTTCGATTGCCGAATTAATTTTTTGGGATACTCCTTTTCAAGTAGATCTTCTGTCAAGTGGTTAGCATGAAATTCAAAAGAGGTACGTGTAGAGCAATTCCTCTGTATCCTTAAGAATTGCCCGTAGGGCAGGTTGTCGCGCAGGGACTTGGGGTGGCAACTGTTGTAGTTGAGCAGAGAGTTCCGTGCCATAGGTTTACGGTATAATTCAGAGGCTAAACCCGTGGGGGTACCCAAAATTAGTAGATCCAAAAATGCCAGTTTGTCGGCATTGTATTCCATTGTGAACCTCAGGAATTGGTTCCGCTGATTCAACCAATCATGGAAATCATTCAACTGGTCAATGGTACCTCGCCACACGACGAAAATATCATCTATGTAGCGCTTCCATGTTCGCAGACACCTAAGATGGGGGTTGGTGTCCGCGAACACGTGCTCCTGTTCGAAGTGGTGCACGTACAGATTCGCGAGACTGGGGGCAAAAACGCTGCCCATGCTGGTCCCGCTAATCTGCAAGTACAACGTGTCTTCGAAGCCCAAAAAAATTTCAGTCATTGCCAAGGTGGCTAATGTCATAATGAATCTGACAGGTGTTATTGTGTTTAGCTCCCTGTCCGACAACAATCTCTCAATAACTTCCAGGGTTTCCAATTGTGGAATCGAAGTATACAAACTTTCGACATCGAATGACACCAAGATATCAGTTTGTTTATTAAATTCAATTTCCGGTAATAGTCTCAAGATGTCCTTGGTGTCCATTACAAATGTCGGCATTTCCTTCACAATGGGTTTTAAGAAAAAGTCGACAAAAGTCGACAAGGGTTCAAGTAGAGACCCTATCCCTGATATTATGGGACGACCTGGGGGAGGGCGTTGGCTTTTGTGAATCTTAGGAAGTTGGTAAAAATAGGGTATTTTGGGGTTGACTGTACGGAGGTACTGACCTTCCTTGTTAGTGATCCAACCCTCTGCAAGTGCTTCTTGAAAAGGAGTATCCCCAAAAATTAATTCGGCAATCGAAGAAGAGAGCTTCAAATAACAACAGAGCCAGTCTATTAGAAATTTTACCACCTAAACCCAGAACAGATCGATTGACCTGTGTCAGCACCTTCGGTGTACAGTCGAACCAAATCAAACACATAATAAAAAGACACTGGGGTATTCTAAACACAGGCACCGACACACTGCCTCCTCCTCTCTTTGCCTTCAAGAGAGGCCAAAATCTGAAGGACAGATTGGTCCATACACGTCCGAAAAATGAAATTCCCCGAGCCGTTGGCACTTTATGGGATATGCCCGCGGTTACAGGCCATCACCCTTGTGGCCAATGTGCCGCCTGTCCCCAAACATCAAGATCAATGACTATCGACATCGGCACAGACCGACCATGGGAGCAACGCAGGTTCACCAATTGTAATAGTATGAACCTGATTTATTTGATCACCTGCCCATGTAACAAAAGGTATGTGGGGATGACGACCCGCAAGGTCAAGTTGCGCATATCAGAACACAAGAGCTCGATACGGTGTGGTAGACAAGCCACAAGACTAACAAATCACTTTATTCAAGTACAACATCTTCCAACGGATCTGCGTTGGACCGTACTAGAGCAACCTATGATTTCATCGCAGACAACAGACATCAACACCTTTCTCTTCAAACGAGAACAAAAATGGGTGTATAGATTACAGACAGATAAGATGGGACTTAACGAAGATATCCCATGGATGACATTATAAGATAGTTTAGGTCCACTTTGGGGCTTTGTTGGGTACATTACATCACTAAATATGCCATGAGATCTTCGCCCATGATAAGTGAGGATACCATCACAATAAGAAGATTGGATTGTTCTCATTATGACTCTTGACACACTCTTATATGTGTGTGTTTATAATTAATTGACCACAACCCTTGGGTCCTTACTAACGGTTGATAGTGACAGAGTTACATGAGGTCTATCAATCCTTTTCATATTCAGTTATCTATGTTTAACTAACAAAGATCAGCCACTAGTGATACCTTTACCTTTTGCGTAGCCTCTAATACTAATTTAGTTTTTACAACTGCACATAACAATTACGATAATGTCTCTACTCCAGGAGAGATTTGAACATCGTATCCATAACGCTTCTAACAGAAAGCGAACTCCAATTCCCAGATACTTTTGAAGTGGGGGCGTGGTCCACGGGAACACGTGACATGACACCCTCGCAATTGTGAATAGTGGTGTGAACATAAATTATTATTACCACCAATGCCTAAAATTGAGAGATTGTTTGATCGTAACACTGCCGACATGACTTCAACCCGTTTGGCTAATCGACCATGCTCGGCTACGGGATGAGACAACTACAACTCCCAGAAACTTGGGACGTCATGTCGCAGGTCACGTGATTACGTGACACACATCTCACGTTGTAGGCGATATGAATGGCGGTTTCCTGCCCGGTTCGGTACCTCCCTCCAGACAGCCTAGACGGACGTCCGGAGTACCGACGGACAGGTAAGCGCCTACATCATCTGCTTACAGGCTATGGACTCTTGGAGTGCAGCGCGGTAACTCTTACCCGGGGACGAGTTCATTACTTAGAACTCAATTATCCAATAGCTACGGCTCTGTGCGCCGCAGATCACTTAACCATCTACTATAGTGTGGTAACTCCTATTCGGAGACAAGCACAGCATAGATTGTGTAATCTACAAATATGCGGTGACAGTTGATTTGTTAATCTGAGTGGGTATGTTTGGCAATAACGAGGTTACGTACCGACCATCTACCATGTAAAAAACTCGGCGGTTTGTTTTGAAAACGCCTTGTCGGTTTTCGGTTGCTGGTTAACTTTAGCCTTACGAACAGACAAGAAGGAGACAGCCCCCCTATCTTACGTCTCCTAGCCTTTTTAATTTGTAATTTTTAATTTACATACAACTGAGTTGGTTAATAGCAGCAGACACCATACAAACTATGTCTGCCATTAATGATGTATGCAGCTTGTAAAATCCCTCCTTGACTTACCCCCCTTATATTTTTATAGAGCGGTGCTCCGTTTTACCTGAGCTGTAGCCAGGTGAGGTGGAGAGTGCATTCCCTTAAATATAGGTGAGTGATGCAATGATTTCGCCTAAATAATATGATGGCAGTTTTTGGATTACTAGAATAGAATCCTCGACCGATAAATTGTATTGGCGATGTATTGATACTATCACGATAGTGCCATATGTTGTAACTTACTGTGTGTATTTTGTGTACTTTTTTCTTTTTCTTATATCTACCTGCTGATACTGGAAGATCCGCGGATTACCTCACCAGGCGAATCCCAGGTGATATTTAAGAATTTTCTTTAACACGTTATTTCACGATATGCAGTAGCATTTAGTAAGGTCCTGAGGAAGCAGCAGAAGACCTCGAGGCTTCATAAGAACTGCAGAAACATGTCGACCACATCACAACATTAGTAGCTATTTGTTGACGCTACTATGCTCTGATTTTAACCATTTGAGAGTGGATAGGATCATATTAAAATTGTTTTTCCATTTCCACCACTCAATTTTAAGCACATTTTTGCACTTTATCACGTATTATTTACACATGCACTGCTTTTCAGCTTACCTCCTGATACCATAAACATTCTATATGCACTTTTGTCATATTTCCATCATAAGTGGGCTGCATCTATCCAGTCCACAGTGGGTAAAACCACCTTCCTTCGGGTGAAGGATCCCCAAATGATGCAGGGCGGTACAGGTCGGTGATCTGATGGGAACACTCATCCAATGGTGACACACTCTCGGTGGACTTGTTGGGTGTTTCCTCTATGCACACAGCCAATTTACAATTTGTCTAGACCCTTTGTTATCCATTGTTGGTATTGATAAATAGAAAGTCATTGCACATTACTGTGTGGCATGACATCAGCACTCGAGTGACACATCAGAACACACATCAAAGTCACTTTGCATACAATCAGCTGGACACACACATTGCAACACATGCCACTCAATGCTACAAGCTTGCTCACTCATACCCAGTGACTCACAATTATGAAAAGAAGTTGCGTCTGAGCTGACTTCGGATATCATCCTCCTCCTCCTCATTACTCGCATCGTGACCAGGCACTTGATCCTCAACGGGTGGATGTTAAGGCTCCTCAGGATCCAGAATGAGTGGCACTGCCTTCTCAACTGCCATGTTGTGCAGCATGCAGCACACGATGAAGATCTTACAGACCTTGTCCGATGCATATGGGAGGGATCCACCGGTCTTATCGAGGCACCGGAATCGGCTCTTCAGGAGGCCAAATATCCTCTCAATCACTCGCCTGGTATGCCCGTGTGCATTATTGTATCGCTGATCTGCAGCTGTTCTTTGGTTGCAGAGAGGAGTCATTAGCCATGGCACGTTGGGATAAACCAAGTCCCCTACATAGATACATCATGTAAATAAGTGGGTCAGGAGATGCCGTTAGAGCAAAAGATACTGAAACACACAGGACAAACAGAGTTTACCCACCAACAAGACATGCCCGCTCGTTGCGCAGCTGCAGCATCATTTGTGGCACCTTGATATGCCTCATGATGAATGCATCGTGTGCCGATCCTGGAAAACATGCACACACGTGGGAAATCAGCATGTTAGCAAGACACACCACAAGGGCATTTATTGAATGGTAATGTTTACGGTTGCGGTAAGCCTGCTACTGTGCCTTTGGTGGCACCAAAGCCACATGTGTCCCATCAATGGACCCAATGACATGTGGCACCCTCCCAGGGCATATAAATTACCCTTGACATCTCTCAAATCTTCAGGAGTAGGACATTTGATGAATTCATCAATGTGCTCCAACATGGCTGCCAAAACATCACGCAGGACACGGCTAAACATCGTCTGTGACATTCCACAAACACCATCTATGGTTAATTGAAACGTACCCGTAGCAAACACATGTAGGGCTGCCATCACCTTTATCTTGGGGGTCAGCGCAGTAGGATGCCTGTGTTGCAGTTGGAGATGTGGTGCCAGCTTGTTCGTCAACTCCTGAGTCAACTGTTGAGTGAATCGGTAACGTTGGATGCAGGCACGTTCCCTCAAGGTAGCCAAGTCTGGGAATGGCCTTGGTACAGGCGGTGCCCTGCAGGACATATTTGGGAATAATGAAGATTGACAGTCAGCCAAAATCAATGGCAATGTACATAGCACATGCAAAACTGCTACTAGACATCAGGTCACTATGGAGTCTGGTGTGTGCAATACATCCTGGGAACATATGCCAGTTTGCTGGCACTTCTACGAAAAGCCATATACACCTGTTGATTGACAAATCAACATGACATGCCCTGAAATGGCTGGGGAGGAGTCAAGATGGCGGGCTGACACCGCCGAGTGAAGGACGCTACATGGTGCTACTCTGCCAGAGACTCGCTTAATGCAGCGATACGGATAGACGTTTCTCATACCCAAAATCGGCAATTTGAAGTCGGCAAGGTCGAGCAGATCCCAGCGAATAAACTCCATAACTCCATAATTGCACTTACGAGCTCAACTTTTGGCCGTCAGATTTCTAAACGGCCCCAATGCTACGGGCTTTGCTACAACTCTGCAGCGGGAATCTATCTCGCGCTTGGTTCTACGCGGCGGTTCGCCCTGTCAGCACGTCAGGTGGGGAGGCCGGCTGGGCGTGCTCACCACAGCTGGTCGCTCACCTGAATCGGCATTCAACCTTTACGAGAGCACAGAGGACGCTGCAGAGAGCAGGGACGGAGGCAATAGAAAAGTCGATGTCCGTTCGGCAGACAAGGACCACACGGAGCAGGAAGACTGCCCTGGCTGGAAGACAACCAAACGCAAGTACAATGGCGGCAGCGGTCGCTGGGGTGGCGGTAGTGGGGGTGTCCGGCAGTAGCAAGGAACCCCAACTTGTTCAAGACACTAGCAGTATCGTTAACAGTGGGGGAATGAAAGTGAAAAGTACTAAACAGGTTGTTTTAATAGATGAGAAAACACGCTGGGAGGGGAAAAATGCTCCTACTAATAAGGGGATTGATTGTACAGAGCCCAACCCGGATTTAGAACGATTGACTGGACCTAGAATTAAAAAGAAAACGAACAATAAGGACAATAAGGATGAAGAAGAGAACATTCTATCTGAAAAGAACCTAACATTGGCAGATATCCATAAGGAGAAAATCGATAAAACTGGGACTAAGACTAAGAATTATGATATGCAAGGTTTAGACAAAGAGCCCGACGCAAACATTGACTCTTGGTCTGATGTGTTAAACATTGCTTTGGAAACTCAGCTAGGGAGCAGAGTTACTACACCCAGTGATGGCAATTTAACTACGCGAATTATAGAAGAAACAGAGGAAATGCAAAGTATGGCTCAAAATCAAAAAAATCAAAAAAAAAGGGTGGATGAGTTTACTACTACTAATACGGAACAAAATGAAAAAAGGGAGAAGGAATTTGGTTTAACGCATGAAATTACAACTGCAGCTGATGAAGACTCTAATTTAGAGTACGAGGAGCTGACAGACGACGAGGGAGCTGATGAAGCACTTAAAACTCTACCAAATAAGAGAATTGCTTCCAGGAAAATTAAGATGAAAGTTAAAATCAAGCAAAAAAATGTATTACTAAAGACAGTCAACAAGGAACCTTTTGGTAATAAAAAAAGTCGCCTAATTGATGATAGTCCTCTGAGAAGATGGATGGAGGCAAAGGGAGGGGTTAAGAACATGGCTCTAAGACTGTCAGGTGCCAGCCCCGACGAGGGGCCCAGCACTCAGGGGGCTCAGGGGGCTAACAAAACTAACCCTATAGATTTCACTGTGATTCTAACCTGGATGGCGTACCTATAAATCAAGAGACTTCACAACATGCGGCTTTGACTGATACAGAGTTGGCAACTGGGGTTTCCCCAATAAGTATAACTACATCTCCCACTCATATTTACAATACCCCTTCTACTCCGGCTACGTACAATAAAGAGGCGAATAAATCCAAAGACCAGGGTCTTGAATTCACTAACCTTGACTCTGATCAATTGAAAGCGAGTACTGAATCTATAATATCAAACTTGAAAAAAAAACAGATACTGCAAACAGGAACTTCTACTGAAAATATAGGCAATAGTCTTGAAGAAAATGATACAGAGCCGAGGTCAAACGACTCTATTAACGAAAATCAAGACACGCCAACCGATCCCGGATTGCTATCTGGAGCAAGACTTCCACAAATGGTCTCACAGGATTACTCTAATTTCCCTAACCCCTCTAATTTCCCTAACCCCTCTAATTTTCTAGATCCAACAAAGACATTTATGGAATCAATTATGCAGACTCTCCTAGAGCAAAGAGCGGAGATCCAACAGCAATATTTGCAACTTAGAGAAGACAATACTAAGATGCAAGAAACCATGAGCGTAATTTGCCAAGGCCTGGGAGGCGTGACAAAAGAGATCGAAGACATCAAACAACGTATTGTTGAAGTGGAAGGAGACGTAAATAAGACCTCAGTAACAGTAAAAAAGAATACATCAAGAGTCTCTAAGTTAGAAGTTAAAGTGGAGGATTTGGAAAATCGCGCTCGAAGGCAAAACCTTAGATTATTTGGTATACCAGAAGGAATGGAGGGGTCCGACCCGAGGGCATTCATGGTGAAACTTCTTCAGAGAGCCTTCACGGATCTTGCTGATTGGGACTGGGATTCTCAGCTACAGAGAGTTCACAGATTGCCTTTGATACAAAGAAATACTAGCAGCAAATTTCCTCGACCATTCTTGATTTATTTTGGTAACTTTCTTTTGCGGCAAGCTGTATCATTGAAAGCAAGGCCTAATAATCCCGTGACTGTGGACAACCTAACTTTTTTTGTGAAATCGGATCTAAGTAAGGGCACTATGGACAAACGTTGGGAGCTTAGGAAGTTGATAGATGTTTTTAAAAATCTGGGATGCACGGTCTATCTCCAAGAGCCTGCTCGTCTTAAGGTCATACGAAACGGCCATGTGGTTTTCTTTACAGATTTTGAAGCCGCGGAACAAGCTCTGGAAAAGTTCTCTAGGGAAAATGAAAGAGATAAACAGAACGAAAATGAAAAAGAATAAGTAGATATATGTGAGGGGGGAAAAAAAAGGGAAAGGGAAGGAAAGAGGGAAAAAGGGAAAAAGGGAAAAAAACAAACTGGAATTTACTAATGACAGTATTTAGTTGTCTGTCTTTCTGAGTTTCTTATTTGTGAACTTAATCTTTTTTTTGCATGACATGACACCAATGTTCCCCCTTTTTTTCTTTTTTTTTTTTTTTGGGGGGCTCAAATGGTTCTAGATTGGAGGTATGAGTTAACAAGGAGTAACTTAAGTGGTGGCACGAGCGGACTATCATGCTAGCGTCTTCACTCTGCTGCCACTTCAGCGGCAGCTCAAGATAGAGGGGTGCTCCCCCCTAAGGGACGGGTGGGTGCGAGGGCTAGGTTGGGGTCCTTGCTGGGGAGGGTTCGACCCTTTGTGTCTGGGGTGGGGAATAAATGTGGGGAAAAAATGGATTGCAGGATTCGACCGTTTTTTAAAGTCTAGTAAGGAAAGCTTAATTTATACGAAAAGGGCAAAGATAGTGGGGAGAAATTTGTATTGGAAGACCATGATATCAATATGTCTAAACTAAGAATACTAATTTGGAATGTTGACGGTTTAAATAGTAAAAACAAAAGGAATTTAGTAAAAGAAGAGATTAAAATGTATAATCCGAATATAGTTTTGCTCTCAGAGACACATGTAAAATATCAAGACCGCAAGTTGCTTTCACAATTGAGTTATGATTTGGTGGTATGCTCTACTCTAAATGAGACTATTAGAGGGGTAGCTATTTTAAAACAACGAGGTGCTCGACTAGAAACAATTGAAACCTCTTCAGATGCCCGGGGTAGGTGGGCAATTGCGCAGATGCAATGTGACAATGTTAAAATAGTATTATGTGTAGTATATGGACCACATATTGATGATCCAAGAGTTTTCGAAGAGCTAAGTTTAGAGTTATTGGAATGGGAAGGAGAAATTATAATAGCAGGGGATTTTAATTGTACTATTGATTATAAAGTAGACTCTACCGGGCAAAGCAAACATAAAAGAATGTATAAAGTTAGAACAGCAATCTTAGAATTAGCAAGATTGAACAATGTCAGAGATGTATGGCGATCAAAAAACCCTTTGCAGGCAGGCTTCACTTATTATTCTGTACCACACAGATCCTGCTCAAGAATCGATATGATTTGGGCTTCTGAACAAATTATAGACAATTGTCTGATTGACATTTGCCCTAAAGTCACCTCTGATCACAATCCTTTGCTATTTGAAGTCACACTTAAAGAGCAAATAAAAGAACCACGTAAATTTACCTTCCCGAGACATTTATTAGTAGACACAAGATTTACTACCCTACTAAAACAGCATATACAGGAGTTTATCTTAATCAATATTAACTCGGCTAACATAAACGTGGTGTGGGATACATGTAAGTGTAGTATTAGAGGTTTTGCCCATCAATATATACTTAGGCAAAATGCTGAGAGCCGCTATAATAATAAACAAACAATTGCCAATATACGGAATATGGAAATATGCCTGGCAGAGGCAACACGCCATGCAAAGAACAATATTGAAGGGATTAGGCTAAAGTTGGCGAAATTACAAGCTGGACTAATAAAAACTTTGAGAGAAAGATACAGTTCCAAATTACAAAAGTATAAATTTGATCAATATGAAGGTGGCGATCGTATTGGGAAATTACTGGCCTTTAAAACCGCGGATAGGAAAGCTAAAACAAAAATTAAAGAAATAGTGGGTATGGATTCAAATACGTACGACCGAACGGATCAAATACTAAACCAGTTTGTTAAATTGTACCAACAACTTTATACACCAGAGGCTGTACCAGCTAAAATAGATATAATACAATATCTAGATAAATATTTAACTCCATCTCAAGCACTAAATACAGAAACACTTCAACAAATCAACTCAGCAATAACATTAGATGAAATAAAACGCGCCATAGATAACCTAAAGGTTTAGGGAAGGCGGTTGGAGAAGACTGCCTACCAGTGGAACTCTTTAAACTCTGCGCCCAAGAATTATTGCCCTTATTAGAGAAAGTGATAAACTCAATTAGTGTCTCCAAACAAGTTCCTCCTTCATGGAAAATAGCGAAAATTATATTTTTTTTGAAAAAAGGGAAACCGGAAAAAGAATGTGGGTCCTACCGACCGATTTCCTTACTTAACTCTGATGTTAAAATTTTTTCAAAGATTCTTGCAAATCGGCTAGCTCCTACCATGCCATCTATTGTTAATCTCCAACAGCACGGTTTTGTAATTGGAAGGGATACTACCACGCATGTCAATACGTCAATAATAGCCTTTGATGTAGCTGAAGTTGCACACACCCCGCTCGGTATGATTATGTTAGATGCGGAAAAGGCATTTGACCGAGTGGGGTGGGAATATCTGTGGGAAGTATTAAAGAAATTGGGGCTTTCCGGGTCTTATTTGGATTGGGTCATGTCTCTCTATGATGAACCTTTGGCTTTGATAAGCTATGGAGATAAAAACTCAGCGAACTTCAAAATAGCAAGAGGCACGAGGCAAGGTTGCCCCCTTTCCCCACTACTTTTTGCTCTTTCTTTAGAACCTTTTTTAAATGCGCTAAGCGACCAAGTTAATATTATTCCAGTGAATCATGGGGGCATAGCTCTTAAATTAACGGCGTTTGCTGATATTAATAAAGCTATGCCAGAAATTATCAATGAAGCACAAAAATATGGCTTAATCTCGGGTTATAAATTGAATGTGAATAAAACCCAAATTATAGTTAATTATACTCCGGATATCCACATTTACGACACTTGCAGAGAAGCTACCTATTTAGGTATTAAACTAATGGCCAAAGTAGGGAAAATTTTGGAAACAAATTATGAGACATTTTTAAAAGAAACTACCTCAACCCTCAAAAAGTGGTATAAAATCCCTCTTAGTTTATTAGGCCGACTTAATTTGATTAAGATGAAAATACTACCTAAATTACTTTATTTGTTTAGAGCCATACCATTACAACCGAATCAACTTTTTTTTAAAAAGCTAGACGGTATATGTAGCAGCTTTATTTGGGGATACAAAAAGGCACGCAGGGCTATTAAATTTTTGACATTGCCAATATCGAAAGGGGGACTTGTTTTCCCGGATTTTAATTTATACTTTAATTTATACTTTTTGGCTACCTTTTTTTTTCGGATAAGGAGCTTACTAAAAAACGAGCCTTCTCTATTTTTTTATCAGTATTTGTTGGGTGCTGACTCCAACCAATTCCTGCTTCGCACACATGATCCAAATTACTTCAAGCGGGTTAAATTTAAGACTGCTAAACATGCCATAAAAATCTGGAATAAAATCATGCACATTAGTCAGAGTTCATTTTATAATACTGAACTTAGGTTATGGAACAATCCGGGTCTTCCGGGTATCTTTTCGGATGGGACAGGGAATCGTTGGATTAGTTGTGATATTATCACATTAGGCGATATATTTGGAAGCAATGGTATGCTAGATTTTGAAACTTTGAAAACATTAAATGGTTTAACGAATGATATGCACCTTAAATATCGCCAGTTGAGAGACTTTTTTTTTAACAAAATGAAAATAACGGCAGTTACGCAGTCTGATATTGTAGAGTGCATATACTCTGATAAAACCAAATCACTCATAAAGTTGGGATACCAACTTCTAATTAAAGACAAATGTGAAAATACTACTAAAATTGCAACTAAGTGGTCTCGCCGTCTAAACTTTGACATAAACTCAAGGCAGATCGGAAATGCTCTAACGCACTTAAGTGATGTTGTGCACTCCTCTAACCTAAGAATGCAACTGTATAGGACTATCACCGAGCTATATTACACACCACAGAGAATTTCCTCATGGACGCAAGGGAACCAATTATCTGACAAAACGAAATGTGCGAAGTGTAATACTTATGCTGCAGGCATAGAACATATGCTCTTTTCCTGTCCAGCATTTTCTAGTTATTGGAATGGAATAATAGATCATCTTCAAGCTAGCCAGATAAAGATACCTGAATTATCTCCTCAGTTGGTCTTATTAGACATTTATGAGACCAACGGTCCCAACCAGGATCTTATAACAATGTTGTTAGCTTGCGCAAGATTAATTATAGCAAGAGCATGGATCTCTAAGGATACTCCAACCGTAGCTGAGTGGTTAGTATTGGTTATCGAAATTAGAACCATGGAACTCACACTTGCCAAATATAGAGGACCAAAATCTCTGGCTAGAAAGGAAAAGATTTGGAAACAATTTTTTGAAGTTTAAGAAATGGGGATAGTTAAAGGCTTATTTGTGTGCTAAGTAATACTTGTATTAATTGTTTTCCTGAATTATTTCCTTTTTTCCTTTATTAATTCATCTTTCCTCTCTATGCCCCCTACTAGTTTCTTCATATATTATTTATATTTCTTTTTCTTTTCTTATCTTTAAATCCTCACTATCTTACCTTCTAAACTACAATTATTGTAAATATACGTTTTTCAAGGTCATTGGAAATTGTACTTATGTATCACTCTTGGTTTTTGTCGCTTCCTGCAATAATAAAAATATTTAAAATAAAGACATGCCCTGAAATGAGCTGCTGGGCTGGTCTGAATGAACAGCCCGAAATAGCACAAAAGCGACACATGTCACCATATCTGCTGTGGACGGATGTCATCCCATCCAGACAGCTGTCTGCAAGGCACACGCACAGGTCACATGGAATGTCAAATGTACATATCAAACACATTGCAATTAAGGTGGACACGTGACAATGAAACAACACAGCCATTGACACGACGCAGACATGTCTGCCTGGGGAAATATGATGTCTGATGCACACAGAACCAACAGCCGTGGGAATCCACATGTGGCATGGTGTGCGTAGATGTGAAAACATTACCATATCAACACAGACCCATGTTAGATGCACCAACAGCAGATGCATTTTACGGAACACAAACAGCAAGCTCAATATTACACATGACACACACCTGACATAGTCACATAGAGTCATGCTGAGCTTGACATGTCAGTTGACAAAGTGCCCCAGTCCCTGGCATCAGGAGACATGTGCCGGTAGTTATGACTGTGCCATCCCAGTGTTGCTGTGCATTTCAAAATTGGACTAATGATACACATGTGACAAGTGTCAAGGTGATGTGTGCCACATAGTGCCCCATCACACATGGCATGTGTCCACAGGTCATCACACATCGATTGTGCAACAAGATTAGATGTCCTGTGCTACATCACTGGCTGCGACACCTAGGGCCTGCACATGAAAGTATACAATGACAAGTACTTGATAGACATCCTTGTGCGAACCGTACCTCTAAATCCCTGCCATGTGTGTGCCTTGTATCAATATTGTAATTGTGCCATACGCGAGTGTGTGAAATGCACTGTACCCGTGCATTCTCATCAGCGTGTGAAACACACTGTACCCCTGCTTTCGCTCAGCGTGTGAATCGCACTGTCCCCCTGCATTAGCATCAGCAGGTGAAACGCAACGTACCCTTGCATTTTCATCAGCTTGTGAAATGCACAATACCCCTGCATTCGCATCAGTGTGTGAAATGCACCATACCCCTGCATTCACATCAGCGTGTGAAACGCACAGTGTGAAACGCACCCTACCCCTGCATTCGCATCAGCGTGTGAAATGCACCTTACCCCTGCATTCGCATCAGTGTGTGAAACACACCATGTGAAACGCACCCTACCCCTGCATTCACATCAGCGTGTGAAATGCACCGTACCCCTGCATTCGCATTAGCGTGTGAAATGCACCGTACCCCTGCATCCACATCAGCGTGTGAAACGCACCGTATGCCTGCATCCGCATCAGCGTGTGAAACGCACCGCATGTCTGCATTCACATCAGCGTGTAAAACGCACCGTACCCCTGCATTCGCATCAGCGTGTGAAACGCACAGTACCCCTACTATCCGGGCGTGTGTGCGCATGGTATCACTATTTTAATGGTGCCATACGCGAGCGCGTGAAACGCACCATACACGTGTGTGGATCTCAAAATTACTTAGGGGACCCATAGGGGACGAGTAGTAGGCCCTGAATGCATCCTGGGTGTCATGGATACTGAGTTTTGTGTTGTGTAGCTATTTGTCCAACAGGTGTCCTGCAAAAGTCAGTTGGCCCAAAAAACACAATGTTGCAAAATG
This sequence comes from Lissotriton helveticus, assembly GCF_964261635.1. NCBI lineage: Eukaryota > Metazoa > Chordata > Amphibia > Caudata > Salamandridae > Lissotriton > Lissotriton helveticus. The sequence goes on along the minus strand of NC_136059.1, from coordinate 128,595,314 downwards.
ATTGTTGAGCTGAAGCTCAAATTTTAAATGATGCAAATGCATGTCAGAGCCGTATGTTTAAAGGGATTGGAGGAAACGTACGATGCAAACAAATCTGACCTATCACTCTGTACTCCTCGAAAGCCCCTCAGCAGCACTGACTTAAGGCAGCATGACCCCTGAGAGGGCACTTGCCTGCACAACATTGGAGTGGACCACACCACTGCTGTCTCTGCAATGGCACGTACTAAGAAGAGGGCCCCAGCATTCAGTGAGGAGGAGAACCAGGCCCTGCTGGACAGGCTCCTCCCACAGTACCCAAAGCTGTATGGGAGACCAGAGGAGCAGGTGAGTGCTGACTCCACTACCTTTGACTGTGCACCTGTGTGTGTGTCACAACAGGCATTGTGTCTAGGTGGATTCCAGTGAGAAAACTTCCTAGGCAATTTCAATCAGTACGTGCAAATGTCAGAGCATAAATCAGGGGAAAGTAAAACAACAAAAATCATGTAAAAAAGCATAATATTTTTAATTATGTTAAAAAAGGCATAACGTTAAAAACAACATTAATTGCACATTGGAGAAAATAATTTTTCATTTCATTGCAGTTCTAAAATATACAGAATGTATAAAGGTGGCACTTTTAGTGTTCTTTATCTATTATCTATTGTATATTGTACAGATGAGGGGACCTGTGGTGAGATTGTCCAAATAATGTGTACAACCAAATGGGTATTGATGTGTGTGAATGTGCCTTGTCATGTGGGTGAGTGTGTATGTAATGTGTTGCACCACTGCTGCATGGCGTATGCAGCAGCTCTCTCCATCTGATGTGACAAGTAAGCAATGCTGTGTGCCTGACTTGTAAAGCTAGCACGACACCTGTGACACCCCACAGGCAAGTGGCACATGTGCAAAGTGAAGGTTGTATCCGCTGTTGTCAGTGACAGGCGAGTGATCTGTGCCAGGGTGTGTCTGTCTGGTCTGCTGAGGGTTCTTCAGTGGAGTCAGACATGTGCCTGCTTGGCATGTGCTGTCCCACACCCTGCGGTTGCATGTGCTGCCCAGTGTGTGCAATGATCAGTGAGTGTGTTGCACCTGTTACGCCATCTGTTGGCTTTCAATGACATGTAGTGCATTGGGGCTTGCACGCAGGCCAAATTCACATGGACAATGATGCAAGTCCTGTAAGCATCTGGCTATTACTCATGATGCATGGCATGATTTGCAGTGTGACCTACTGATGTTGTGCTCATGTGTCCGATGTGTACAGGTGACTGATGCATTTCTGTTTCTTCTCCTTGCCCACAGCATCATCACCCGAAACTGGAGGAGACAGCTACACGGACCAGGAGGAGGGACCCAGCCACAGTGCCACCAGTGTATAGGAGTCCGAGGGAGGCAGTGGCACGGAGGGTGAGGGGAGTCAGTCTGCGGACCTTTTGGAAGGCGACACATCTTACCACGCCAATAGATCCGATTCTCACTCCCATGAGGAGGGGGAATTTGCAGCAACAACGGGCAGCAGCACCAAGTCTGGCCCTGCCCCCTCCAGCACCATCTCCACCCTCCCAGTTGCTCCCGTCCCTTCTGTCCATGCAGCCCCACATGTCTTCATTAGCCCCGGCACCGCAGCCACTGCCCCTGTCACCCCTGCTGCCCTCAGTGCGGAGTCTGTGGACTTACTCCACCAATTACAGGTTGGTCAGACATCGATGCTGAATGTTCTCCATGTCCACTAAGGGTGGGCGTAGTTCGCGAAGTAGCGCTACACGAAGCTACGCGAAGTGCACTTCGCACTACGCGAACTTCACGTAGCACTATGCGAGCTGCGTAGTAGCATGTTCGCACTGTGCAAGATGCATTTTCAATGATTGCACAGTACGAACAAGCATCAGGCACTGTGCAATCATTGAAAACGGCTTCTTGCACAGTGCGAGCTGTAGTTTTCTGCCGCTCGAGTAGATTTTTACTCGAGCGGCAGCTTTCCCAACGCGAACTGGTAGTTTCTCATTGCGAGCGGTCGCGAGCATGCATGACCACTCACAATGAGAAACCTGACCTCCCCGCGTTGAGAGTCTCGCCGGGATGTCATTTTACTTGCTCGCGGTCGCGAACATGACGTTGAGGACCGCGAACAAGCAAATAATGACCGCTGTACTACGCTACACGTGTTCGCACTGTGCTACGTGCAGCTCGTGTAGTGCGAAGTTGCGCAAACTTCGCAAACTACGCGAGCGTAGCGTAGTGCTTCGCCCAGGGTTAATGTCCACACTCAAATACTGACACAGTTGTTGCCTTTCATGGAGGGCATGTTATCAACGATGTCTGACCAACGTCGGATTATGCAGTCCATGGACTCATCACTGACAGCAACAGTTTCCCTCCTGCAACAGTCCGTCCCCCCACCTCCTTCGGACTCATCCACACTCCCTTCTCCCATACATGTCCCACGCACATGCAGGAAGACATGATCACGCACCCGAACGGACACAGGCAGCACACCCCCACATATGGTGAAGCGTACACCTCCTGTCATGCACACTCAGGGGGCTGCAGGCACACCCACAGGGGCTAGGGTTAGACAGCATACATGCAGCCAGAGTCACAGTCTGCACTCCTCACAGCCCTCTCCCTCCACTTCAATAGTGTCCTTGGGTGCAGGGGTTGGGCTGGACGAACTGACTGCAGTGTGCAGCGCAGAGTATTTGTCCACCTTCGGTGCTGCACAACCCACTGAGGTGGATATGTCCACCCCTGCACCCACCACACCTACCCTTCCCACTCCTGTCCCTGCTGTGCCTGGTCCTGCCCCCGATGATGCCCCCCCAAGGGTCACCATCCCATGAGGTACTCCATGTTCTGGCAAGTTAGGTATAGACAGCCTACCCAACGTCCCCCTCCAAGGACATTTATGTGAACTGGCCATTGGCCTAATTTGAGCACGGACTCATTTTTGAACATCTTATTTTTTCCAGCTGAATAAAGACTTTTATTTTACGTTGAACACTATTGCATTTCAGGCACTTAATGTTGGTGATGAGGGGCCTGGAGTTGGTGTCCTGCGAATGTTTTAGGGCTCTGAAAGATGTTTTTTGTTGATGGACTTGTGATGGACCATGGTAGCTGTGTGCCATCACAATGTCTCTGCAATTAATCATTGGTTGAGTGTGTTCAGTTTGGCTAGAGACATTGTCCCAAGGAGTGTTCCTTCCTCTGTGGCACCTGACATCTTCACTGCAAACAGTTGCACAATTGTTGTGCTGACATGTGTGCATATTTACATTTTTGGTGACGGTTCCCTTCAACAATGGCAATGCCTGCTCACAGATGTCTACTGCTCATTCATCTGTTCCATCTTTGATACTCACTGTACTTGTGTTTTGAGTATGTACAAATGCCTTCAGGGACACATTCACCCTTTTCACCACTATGCATGTGTGTAATCACAGCCTACCCCTATGATGGGAATTGTTATGCAGGTAATTTGGGTACATGACGGACATTATTGTGCATTGAATCTAAGGGTTTTCAACCCTATTCCTTCCATGAGAGACTACATCTTGGTGGTCTGACCACCACCTGGACATTCATATCAGTACAGCGTGACAGTGTGTGTTCCCTTTCGCTATCTTTGTTTTGTAGGCTGTTACACCACTATACACTATTGTGTCATGATGGTAAGATGTGTATTTAGCCTGTAGCCTCCATGGGTGGGTATGCATGTGGAATTTGACAGCACACCCAAATGTGGTGTGTCACGACGTGTGTGAAAGTAATCTATCCTCCAGGGAGTGGGACACTGCCGTAAGTGATGTGTTGCTATGGCACTATCATTATAGTCACAAGTTAGGGATGTGCACATACCCCCATGTAGTTGTGGTATGCTGATGATGATGTACCCCCCTATATCTGAGCACTGCTGGGAGTCATATCCACCCACCCCTCATATGTCTGGCCTCTGCTGGGAGTCCTGTGCACCCAACCCCATTATGTTGGCCACTGCTGGGAGTCATATCCACCCACCCATCATATGTCTGGTCACTGCTGGGAGTCCTGTGCAGCCACCCTCATACTGTTGGCCACTACTGGGATTCATATCGACCCACCCTTCATATGTCGGGCCAGTGCTGGGATTCCTGGGCACCCACCCCCATACTGTTGCCCACTGCTGGGAGTCATATCCACCCATCCCTCATATGTCTGGCCACTGCTGGTTGTCCTCGACACCCACCCCCATAGGACTGGCCACTGCTGGTAGTGATGTACACACCCCCCCCTTGGAGCTGGACACTGCTGGCCCAGACCTGCTCATAGCAATGTGGAGTTAAAATGCAGGGCCAGATTGACGCATACCCTTCTGTTTGTGCGGTAAGCAGTGGTTGCTCGACACGCCCCCTAGGTAACTGGACATTGGCGGTGATGTATGGCATACAGATTATGGGGTGGTACTTTGGTATGGGTGATGTTTCCCGCCCCTCACCCCCCCTAGCCCCGGGTTGTTGATCTCGCACCAGGTCCAGTACTGGGGTGACACGGACGATGGGGTTGATGGCGTGTGTGTGCCTCGTATCACTTTTGAAATGGTGCCATACGCGAGCGTGTGAAATGCACCGTACCCCTACATTCCTGGCATGCGTGCGCATCGTATCACTATTGTAATGGTGCCATACGCGAGCGCACTGTACACCTACATTCAAGGCGTGTGTGTGCCTCGTATGTCTATTGCAATGGTGTCATACGCGAGCATGTAAAACGCAGCGTACCCCTACATTCCTGGCGTTTGTGTGCATCGTATCACTATTGCAATGGTGCCATGCGCGAGCATTTGAAATGCACCGTAGCCCTATATTCCTGGCATGTGTGCGCATCATATCACTATTGTAATGGTGCCATACGCGAGCGCACCATACCCCTACATTCCTGGCGTGTGTGTGCCTCGTATCACTATTGCAATGGTGCCATACGCGGGCGTGTGAAATGCACCATACCCCTATATTCCTGGTGTGTGTGCGCATCGTATCACTATTGTAACGGTGCCATACGCGAGTGTGTGCAACGCACCGTACACCTACATTGCTGGCAAGTATGCGCATCGTATCACTATTGTAATGGTGCCATATGCGAGCGCACTGTACTCCTACATTCCTGGAGTGCGTGTGCCTCGTATCACTATTGTGATGGTGCCATACGTGACCATTTTAGACGCACCGTACAAGTACACTTGCGTTGTTGCGGTACGTTGTTCTCACCGTGTGCGCCATCGTCGGTTTCTGTGCACCAGGTAGTAGGCGTACAGGACTGGGATGACACGCACGAAGGGGTTCATGGCGTGTACGTCGCGTACCGGGGATGCGGTATTGGTTGGACTCTGCTTTTCCGGACGTTTTGAGCTCCTGTAGAAAAAGGGTCGTACGCAGTGTCGCAGACACGAATCGTACTTGCTGGGCCAGAAACTGCTGCTTATTTACGTACGGAAGTCGCGTAATGAGTGTTCCGGATACAATTTGCACTTATTTTTTTTCATACGGTGTTTAGTACGATTCTTATGGAGATCTGCTTTGGATCCGAATCGTACTTCATCGTACGTACGAGGATGTTTACGGGTACGATTTGTAGGGAAAATATGCTCCGTACGGCTATTTGTAAGGGAATTTACCAAATCGGAATCGGCCCCTTAGTGTTGATATTTTCATTTATATGTGTATGCATGTATTTATTATTTATAAAATATTTTTTTAACAATTCATAAGTTATAATATTTAATTGTAAATAGTATTAAGTAAGTATATATATTATATTTTATATGTATATGTATATATTTGTTAACATTACATGTATTACTTATCATCAACTATGTTCATTTTACATATGTGTAATATTTATTTTATTTTACATTATTTTTATACATTAAAAAAATGATATTTTTGACAATATTTGTTTTCCGATTTTTTTATTCTTACCATAATGTAGATCTGACTTCGATATTCTTGACATCGATATTCCGCCTCTGATATTTTTGGCGTCAATATTTTTTACGTCAATATTCTGTCAGTGATTCTTTAGAACATATCGCTGGACCAGGTGACTGTTGTGAATATCGCAAAGTGGGGTTAGCAGACGTTGTGGCACGGGAATGCCTGCCTTGCATCTCATTTTCGTTACCTATCGCTAACAGAAGTGGCGATCGGAAAAAACTGACGATTTTGCCAGAAAACTGACGCTAACTGCTGTTAGCGGCAATTTGTCCATATGGTGATAAAACAATACCGCCCATAATGTCAACAAATGTACTCTACAACGGCGTTAACTCCTTGTACATATGCCCCTATATCTCTAGTACCGTTGGTCTGATTTGCATAAAGTTTGTCATGTTTTGCTCCTGGTTGTGACCTCTAGCTCACCTGCAGACCTGTTGGGGGAAAGACAGTGCAGGGATATTTCAAGTTGGCGTCACCCAGGAGTCACTTGCCGCATGTTCTCTGAGGGTCTTTGCTCTACCCCTCACAGACATCACTGCTGAGGCTTTCCCCAGTACAATTTCAAAGGAACCCCTCCTTGTTTGGTACCACGGTCTGGGATCCCTTCCTTTCTTTAGTGTGCTTAAGCTGGCCCTCTTCTTGGCAGAGGATGACCTCTGGCTGATCGATGCAGAGCAGTCCACCCAACCTCTGTCTCCTCAGGAGCTCACCTGATTATGATTAGTTACATCCTGTGTGGGAGTAGGCCTTTGTTCCTGTCGCTGGAGAGAACATTAATTAACCCACCCCAGCAATGTGACAAAAAGCCTGGGCTCTGATAGCTAGAGAAATATGGCATTCCTTGATGACCCATAAGCTATACAGATATGTAATTTGGCTTTAGATAATTGTTCTTTTTACACAGCTTACAGTGTACCTCAGTACAACCCTCGTGTCTTTAGACCAAGGGGTAGAGTTGTTGCAATCTAAAGCAGCCTTCCCTTTAAGTGTATAATGTCACTGCAAACTAGACATTGACTTTCCCTATCTATGTAGACCAACATTATAAGGCCTATCCCTGGTAAATACCCCATCCTGTAGAGTCCCTTCCGTGTCAGGTTATTTGTGCACAGTTCCTGTGCTGAGCCCAACAGGAGTCTCCTATGCACAGAACTTACATGTGTGCACATGTGTGTGTACACATGTTCATGTGTAACCAGCCAAGTGCATCTTACCCTTGGTACATCGCAGCAGCCTTATCTTAATAGCCGAACACTGATGGTAAACATGCACAGCCCATTTTACAATGAGTATATTGTGGGTTAGTCACAGGTTATGAGGCTTCCTTGAAGAAAAAGTTCAAAAACCAAGTGATCAAAAGCAAAACATCTGGGTGAAGTGAATGAGCAGAACCACCTTCTCACATATCTTAAGATGTCTTAATAGTTAGAAAAAGGATATAAACATGTCTTCAAAGTTTTAAAAAGGTCCCAATTGTTTAATAAAACAAGTAGGTACAATGATCCAGATCCCAGTACAAGTACTCTCTCCCTAAAACTGTTAAATGCAAATTGGTATTCCAATTTGCAAGGACTTTAACCCCCTCATAAGTCCTTAGTGTATGGTACCAGTTTTTACCCAGGAAATAGATGGTAAAGGGCCCACGGCTTACAGCACAGTTTGTGCCACTCTGAGTGACCCAGGTAAACTACTGACAGCAGGCCTGTTATTGCAGACTGCAACACCTTTGTAAACTTCTTGAAATCAACGTTTCCCTCAACATGTGTTGCAAAGTCAAAGCATTATCTTTAATATATAATATATGCCAGTCAGCCCTAAGGAAGGCCTCCTCAGCCCAGGAGGCAGATTGGATTATATCAGGTTGAGAACACAAACATGCAAGCTTATAAGGCACTACAGTTGACTTTACCATTAAAGGACAAGTGTTAGACGGTGTATAGATTAACATAGGCTGTCACCCGGGACAACCCAAGGTAGCCAGCTCCATCATAGTACCACCTGAATATGTAGTGTTTGGTATCAAATAATATGCCTTCTCACCCCTAACATGAATCATGTGTCAGGAGTCATCTGGCTTTCACCCAGATACTACCTTAGAAGTTGCCCCAGCTTTTCCTGTGCTCCTGTTGATAGTCCATGCTTCATGGCCCCAAGACATCATACAGACCTCCTGCCAATCAGTGTGAACACTCCCATAAGTCTGAAACAAACGCTTGGGCAGAAAGGAGGTCACACCTTTGACCTCCCAGGATGACTAATGAAGTAGCACCACAAGGCGGTCAGTTAAAAGGCAACACCACTGCTGATATGTATCCAGGCAGGGAAGAACATTAGGGATTTAGAAGACATATATCCCTAAAGGGTTAGTCACACCTCCAGGGTGGGCTACCTGCTGGTAGAGCTGAGGCAGACTGCTGCCGTTTTTACACGTGGTAGAATAGAGGTTTCTGGGTACAAAAAGTGATCTACACCCCCGAATGTGGTCACTTCTTGGTGCGCATTAGCAGCCTAGGCTATTGGCCCATTTGTGATTTGCATCTACACCACTAATACTCCTAAAGCTAGGATTTAAGGGTCAACCCTGACACAAGAACCTCCTTTATGATCTGACCTACATCAAAGAACACAAAGAAGATACCAGAGATGACAAAATCAGGATTTTGCACAAATATAAAGAGTGTGGCAACACTTCTCAATCAAGGCTTGTCCTAGGGAAAAGTTTGGTTGCTCAAGACATACAGACACATGTGAGACCCAGATGAACCCTCAAACTCCCCTTTACTACTGTTGTTAGTCATCAGCAGGCTACAGGTAAACTAATGCTCTGGATCTGAACAACTGCTTGCCGTCTGGCCTTCTGAGGGATCACCCAAAAGCCAGATGGTCTAGCACATTTTGGGCACTGTAATCCTGCCTTCCACTAAGTCACAGGTAGAGCCTGTACTCCTCTGGACCACTGAACATCAAAGCATCCATATTCTCTGCTTACCACTGCCGACGCATGCTCTCTGCCAGTCCAGCAACCAGCCCCTATGCTCAACACTGCACCTAGAGGGAACTCCACCAAATGTTCATCTGACATCAGCAGTGACCCAATTGTTGTATTCTGCATCTTGATCCCTTAGCACCGTGTAAGTGCTATACGCAATTTTCCGACTGCTGCTTGAACTCAAGATGTCTTGAAAAAACAAGAGACACGAGCCATTTGGCTAAACAGGAACAATTTTTTTAATTAAACATTTTGGCTGCGAGATCAGTTGATTGCATAGGGTCTGAGGATTGTCTCAATTTGCAATCAATCCATGGCTCTCCTAAATACTGTTTATTATAAGCAATATAATGCATCTGTTTGTCCTTGTTTGTAGAGGAACGTAAGTTGCCACTTCCGTAGTCAGAAATAGTTGTCTAATTGATAAGACAGGTGAGCCTGGACCTTGCTTGGACACAATGCTGGCATTGGGTAAAATGTCCAGACATCCAGCATGGGGGGCGTGTGATCACTGTGTGTGCTGTGTTCTGATTGGCTATTTGTTCCTAACTTAAGTGGCATCTGACTTAATGGTGTTTTAGAAGAGCACATGTGTGCTGTATTCTGGCCATTCACCATTGACCATTGTATTGTTGCTGCGTCAGTCTATGGGATCAATTTAAGGTTTCCTGTCTATGCATTTGTCTGCCAGGTATGTGCCACCCCACATCTGTTGAGACAAACAATAACCTTGGGTCTGGATTAAAGTGCTGTCCTGACTATGTATGTGCAAGTTTGGGTTGATGTGGAGTTCACAACGAGCAAACTAGTTAATACAGATGCCGTTTTGTTGCATAGTTTTTCACATCAAAATCAAGTTTTTCCATATTAAAAACAAGCCTCTCACTCAGCACCAGGGACAGCCAGGTCACCTTTGCACCCAGGCTCTACAGACCAGGTACAATTTAACTGACTTCAGTGGTGTGGGACGTTAATCACCTATACCCTCCTTGGGTTCCATGCAAATTGACCTGCAAGTGACTGATTGTCACTACCACTTTTTCCCATTGACCGCAGTGTAAAGGTTCTGTTGTTTTGTATTGCTGTGATTCATGTTTTCTTCTAAAATCCATTCCTCCACTTACATGTAACTGAAGATGTTCATTTGGTGTCTAAATTTGTATAAAAATCTGCTTTATTTTTTATAAATGGGTGTCAGGTTTCTTCTGAGTCATGTCAATTACTTATCGTCCATGTTGGTACTCTGAAATGCTTAACATAATGTTCCTCTAGTAAAGCCTTACTGTTCTTTGCTACACTACCATGACTGAGCTAAGGATTAATTAGTGTGAATCCAAAATTCATCTTTGGGATATGTGAGTGTATTTCATGGTCAAGCTTAACCAACATCATCACATAATACTCCTACTTACTACGAAAATGTCACATCAGAAGGGTGTGGTTTGCTCATTTTAATGAAGACTCCTTAGACTAGTGACATGATCTGAGGTGCTAAAGTGAAACAATTCAATGTACACTACTTTATGTAAATGTTAATAACTCAGTTACAAATAGCATGGCAGTCTCTGACATTTGAAGAAGAGTGGAAGCCAACCTGAGCCAGGAGCTGCTCAACTACACCTTTTTCAGACAAGATGCAACACAGATGGGGTTGCAAAGCCATGCGATCCAGTGTGGCACACACTGACTACCCTTGCTCTGTTGGTTCTAGTAATAAGGTAGGAGATGCTTATATGCTGTCTTTATAGTTCACATGCTCAAGGCCTATGCACTCACCCTGCTCACATTCACGCAGTTGTGAGTGTGGCTTGGCAGCATAAGCATGGTCTGTTTAAGGCTGAAATTACAATGACACATCCTGTGAACCATGCATTAAATTGACTTCCACTATATTCAGGCCTGCCCAATTACCCATCTCCTATTTTGGACTGGTGAACAAGCCCTATGAAGCAAGGGTTGTTTAACAATATTTGATGTGAAATTCCTATATTCCTGGGAAACACACTTCACCTCACAGTGACACTATGCAAACACAGAGGCATTTTGATGAAAAAGAGAAATGCCAGTTGCCTAGCCACCTGTTGCTTATCTTGTGGTAGGGAGACACCAGTAAAAAACATTTTGAACTCATCCACCTAGATTTTTAATTACATTTTAAAAGTTTAACAAAGGAAAGAAAAACTTAACATAAGTGACATAATTTCTGTCCAGCATTTGATAAAAATGATACCTCACAATTATGAGTGGGCCAAAAGACCATGTCGCAAAAGACCCTAGAGTGCTACATGGAGAGATCAGCAATAGGGGCAAAATCAGGTTTTGGGGGTGTGCTCAGCTGAGCTAGGGCCCATACCACAGCTACCAACCCACACGAGTGAGATACCACTTTTATTGGGATACTCGGGGAAATGTTGGACGGAAAGAGTTTTATTGCTCACCACAGATTCCAGGACTTTCCATCACAAAAATGTGAGTAAAATGTGTTTTTAGTCAAAGTTTGATGTTAGCAAAAGATTCTAGTTAAAAAGACCTTGTGACTTTGATCGCCATGAGGGGGTAGTCAATAATCCACTAAAAATTGTGTAATTTATTTAGAAAGTCACTGGTCTCTCTTATATACGATGGCAATTATTTCACATGTTCCTCCCAAAAATAATTCACATACTGAGATTTATGTTCAAGCAAACTGTCACTGGCCAAAATATTCAGTGACCCCATTGGTTTTATTGGGTCGTTGTGCTCCTTCAGAATGAAATAGATGGTGTTTATTGTGGGGTTCTCTTTTTTCAGGAATTTGAATTCTTGCATATTGATTAATCCTTTTGTTTTCCATGTCAGTAGTTTAGAATAGAATTCATTGTATATCATATTTAAATTAGAAATGCTGCTCCTGATATAGCAAGTCCTGTGATTGATTTGGGACATTGTTTTCTTGGTATACTCTTCTTTCGTCCAAATAACAATATACTATCCTTTGTCGGAGTCCTGAATTATTATTTGATTGTCATTGTGCAGTCTTTTCATAAGTTCATGGTATTGCTGATTGAGCTTGTTGTATTTTAATTTGGTATTTTGGACTATTCATTTCAATGGTTTGATTTCAAATGTGACCTGTTCATGGAAGATATCTATGGAATCTCTTGGGGTGATGAGATTGAATGTAGACTTTAATTAGAAAGTTGTGGGCTGAATTGTAGTGTATGATACTTTTTTAATTTGAGTTTCCCAAAACATCTATATATATATATATATATTCACTGAAAAAACCATAGGTTATAGACCATATATAGTTAGGAATTAGCATTTAAAAAACCTTATTTTACTCACACAAAACCATTGAAATTCCATATATAGTTAGTTGCACTAACTATATATCGCGCACCCGCAATCCACTGCTGATCATGTCACATATTACATCATTCATGACATGGTCAGTGACATCACTGATGACATCACTGATGACATCTCAAATGACATCACTGATGACATCACTGATGACAACATCCAGTGACTGTATGTTTCTGTAAAGTTAAAATATGTCTTACATATTGAAGAATGAGTGGATGTATAAGTGTCTGGATGAAGGATTTAGTAGGTGCGTGACTGACTGTATGAGTGAGTGATTAAATGTGTCTCACTGAATGCATGGGTTAGTGACTAAACTGTCTTAATTTGTGCATCATTATGTCTGTTGTTCTGTAAACTGCTGCATGTGTTGATCATTAGCTATACGAGAGGCTATATGTGTTATTAATTGGTTGCCCAAGTATTTCTATGGGAGATTAAGTTTGTGTGGGGGTGGCTGGAAGGTGTGTGACTCTATGCATAGATGTGTGAGCAGTTTATTCACTAGGTGTATGAGTTCAAGAGTGCATGTGGAAACAGCTACATGGGCAGTTGACTGTGTGCATGAGTGTATTGATGAGTGAATGGATATCTCAATGCTACATGTCATAGTAAGTACATATGTAAAACACAGTACATGTGAGAGTTGGCATATATAAATAACTGTGCATGAGAGCCACTGAATGAGTGAGTGGTTGTATCGATCATTGTGAACTTGTATCAGGGATTGTATAAGAGAGTAAATATGTGTTAGTATATGTTTCAATAAGTAAGGTGTGTTTAACTGTATAGTTGAAGAAATGGAGGTGAGATTGTTTCTTTGCATGACTGACTGGGTGTGTGAGTAACTCCATGGATGAGTGGCAGTGTGTGAGTGTCTGTATACACTGAGTGTATCTAAGGTTATATTAGAGTCTGAAGAGGTTTATCGTATTAGCACAAGAATGATGTCAAATGAGATGTCATCAGTGATGTCATCAGTGATGTCATTTGAGATGTCATCAGTGATGTCATCAGTGATGTCACTGACCATGTCATGAATGATGTAATATGTGACATGATCAGCAGTGGATTGCGGGTGCGCGATATATAGTTAGTGCAACTAACTATATATGGAATTTCAATGGTTTTGTGTGAGTAAAATAAGTTTTTTTAAATGCTAATTCCTAACTATATATGGTCTATAACCTATGGTTTTTTCAGTGAATTTTCAAGGTTTTGTAAATGCTAATTCCTAACTATATATGGTCTATAACCTATGGTTTTTTCAGTGAATTTCAATGGTTTTTTAATAGCAAATATCATAAGCTGTCGAATGTCAAGTACGTGGTAAGTGAAAACATTTTCGTGTTTATGCACACTGATCTGCTTTGAATGGTGCCCCCCCCCTCATTTCTATTAGGAGTACTCTCTCTTTGCAGATAGTGAAAGGTAGTTAACGCAGGCCTTTGCCCCCGTTGTAATCCGTCGTGCCTGCTTCTCTCTCCATTTGATTGATTGTTATCCAAGTATTTACTGTTTTAGAATTAGTTCTCTTTGGTTCATTCTCTATGTACAAACAAACACAGAGTCGCAATACTCTGTTTAGTCTTTGCAGATAACGAAAAATCGTGTAAAAAAAAAGAAAAGGAATCGAGCAAAATCAGTAGGCCACTAATGGGATCTCTTTTTGACCTCGCTAAAATAGAAACATTAGGAACAACCCCTCATGACAAATACAAAACTAGTGAGATGAACTGAACTCCACACAATGATGGCTGCAAAACAGCTCGGCTCCGCCACCCACCCCGCCCAAAATAACAATAAAGAACGGCTGCCATGATTGGTTGCGGAATGACCACGACGGAGCTACGAAATGGTGCTGCTCTCATGCTAACCCCAGCTTCAGTCTGAAACATCCAGAAACACTGTAGACTACCAATTCGATCAGTTCCGGTAGCGCCCCAATGTAACCCGGTAGAGAAGAACTAGCCCTCCCCTCTTTGACTGATGGTTCTTGTTGCCTGTCCCTTCTGTTGTCATTTAACAGAACTATTTAGCCTGCTGAAAGGGGTTGTGTTCCGACCGCTGGTTGGTGGAGACATTTTGACTATATTCTGTACCTGCGTTGTCGCGTAATGCGTCATATGACGCGCCGCGTTAGCGCATCCGGAAGTCATCCGGGGCGCGCAGCGCGTAACGTAAGCATAACAAGTCATGTGACTTGTTAATAAAACTTTTCATTGGTTCATTTTACTTTTCTTATTGTAATGATGAAAGGCTTGGTCATATGACCTAAAAATTACGCTTTTCATTACTTCCGAACATTATTTTTTCTTAAATATATGTTATAATGTTCCAGGCTAATGTACTTTCCCGGAAATTTTACAACTGTCCTGCAAGTAAAATATATTCTTTTTTCGAGAAAAAGAGCGTTTCTTCGTCCCATGACGGAGCCGTTGAGCAAAAGAGGGTCGACCTGCTGTCTTAGTCGCCGATACGCCTGAATATGAGATTCTTATCGATCACTTTATGTTGCAGGAATAGAAAACACAACAGCCCTTGACCATTTATCTTTACTGCGTTCCTTCGTATTATACCTTTTACCCTTCATGTAATTGGTCTGCTTTATTTCACTTGCCTTTTAATGATTCTAAAACAGTCACTATTATTAAAAACTTTACCAATGTATATACTACTACCATGTTTTCTTTTAAAAACCTTTATTGTGAAAATTTCATTATACAAATACGAGCCTATAACCACGTGGGCCTGCCACAGAGCAAACTGTAATCGTATATGATGAATAGACATTTACACTGTAGAGTAACGTAACGGGCGGGCCATTAGGTTGCAAGAACTAAGGTGTCTAACAGTTACGGAATCGGTGGACGTACATTTTATAATTAAAATACGACAGGGCCAGTTACAATAAAATTATCTAGATATACATTTGCGGGCAAGTACCATGGGTGACGTTAATTCGAACTTTCAACAGTACAGTAATCAATAACACATCAGAACTTAATATCAATAGGGATGTCGAAATAGTCAATCAATTCTCGTCCCCGCCCGCCATGTGCTTCAAAACTGCATACGTATCTCGTGATTTCAAGGTTCTGCAACCAGTACACAACAAGGAATTATGAGTCCCATTTATTCCGGCGCCATTTTGGGCGAGGACGGGCAGGTCCAGGATATAGTCAAAATGTCTCTACCAACCATCGACTATGATGATGTTCATATGCTGTATTTATTAGAGTAACACTCATCTGTCCACATGAAATTAATTTGCCACAATCTAAACATGTCATTTTAATCTTTCCAAAGTTCTTCTAAATATTTGGGACCGTTTCCCTTGCCTCTGAAGCTCTCAGTGCCACTTCTTTGATGAATGTACTAGCAGGTCAGGGGTTCTCCTCCAAATCTCTCTTTTATGCAGCACTATAATTAATTGGTGCCACCTCTCCATATGACGATGCATGGTATAGTTACCACAACTATATATTTTTTCGGTTCCTCTGGAGAGTTCATCGTGGCAGATGAAGCGTGTAACGTACCGGGCATTTACCTTTTTTTGCATGTACAGGAAAGGAAAAAAAAATCGAGCGTCCGAGTTCTAAGGTGTCCCAGGGCCATTTTAGTGGACCAGGCCCAAATCCAAAGAACAGGCCGCCATTTTGAGAGTCCTCTTGCAGCCGCCTGTCGCTGTAGCATCAAGAGCAGCCGAAACTCAGCTGAATGGCAACTGAAACGGTAAAGGGGCGCCCCACTACAGCAGACGAGCCTCCACCTAGGAAGGCCCATTCACGCCGGCTCCCCCCCCCTTCGGGCACCCCACGCCGTTATTCGGAGCAGTATTGTAGGATGGCCACACCAGTGCGGCAACTTGCTAGACATCACCTCGGTGGTAACCGAATCTCAACGCCTTGTGGTGTCTTCTATTCAAAAAACATTGTTATGCTGCCTTCGACCTATTCGCCGCAAGTGCGCACACAACTCAACTGCATAGCTTGCTAGACACCACCTCGGTGCCATCCGGATCTTGGAATGTCAGCACCTTTTGGTGTCGTCTCTTCAGAAAATATTGTTGCGCTGCCTTTGGCCCCATTCGCACATCAGTCCGCTACTGACGCCATCTCACAGGCTAATGGGGCGCCCCACGCCGACTTTCAGCATTGTAGAATGACCACACCAGTACAGCAACTTGCTAGACATCACCTCGGTGCCATCCGGATCTCGGCGCCCCACTGCAGATGAAGTGCCTCTCAACTATGAAACCACCACGGTGACATCCGGATCTTGGCGCGTTGTGCTGCCTTCGGCCTATTCGCACATCGGTCCGCTACTGACACCATCTCACAGGCTAATGGGGCGACCCACGCCGAGTTTCAGCATTGTAGGATGACCACACCAGTACAGCAACTTGCTAGACATCACCTCGGTGCCATCCGAATCTTGGCATCTCAACGCCTAGTGGTATCTTCCATACAAAAAATATTGTTACGCTGCCTTTGGCCCCATTCGCACATCAGTCCGCAACTTAGACATCACCTCGGTGCCATCCGGATCTTGGCATCTCAGCGCCTTGTGGTGTCAGTCAGAAAATATTGTTGCGCTGCCTTTGGCCCCATTTGCACATCGGTTCGCTACTGACGCCATTTCACAGGCCAACGGGGCGCCCCACGCCGACTTTCAACATTGTAGGATGGCCACAGAAGTGCGACAACTTACTAGACACCACCTCGGTGCCATCCGGATCTTGGCGCGTTGTGCTGCCTTCGGCCTATTCGCACATCGGTCCGCTACTGACGCAAACTCACAGGCCAACGGGGCGCCCCACGCCGACTTTCAGCATTGTAGGATGGCCACACCAGTGCTGCAACTTGCTGGACACCACCTCGGTGCCATCCGGATCTTGGCGCGTTGTATTGCCTTCGGCCTATTCGCACATCGGTCCGCTACTGACGCCGCCTCACGTACCAACGTATTTTCTCCGCATTTTATACCCTATGCCGCATAACAGGTCATGTGACTTGTTTATAAAACTTTTCATTGGTTCATTTTACTTTTGGTTTCCTAATGATGGAAGGCTTGATCATATGACCTAAAAACAACACTTTTCATTGGATGAAAACTTTTTTTTTTTCCCAAACGATGAAAGCCCCACCTTGTTTCTGGATGTTTCAGACTTAACTGGCGTCAGCATGAGAGCACCACCATCTCGTAGCTCCGTCGTGGTCATTCCGCGAGCAATCATGGCAGCCGCTCCCCACCAGAAGCCTGCAGGAGTCGGGGCCCCCAAAACTTTTGATGAATTCTCAAGGCGGAGGGGACGCTTTCGAGAATGGGGTCCAAGACCTAGCAGACAAGCGTCCGATTTCCAAGGTGTCCCAGGGCCATTTCAGTGGACCAGGCCCAAAAAGGAAAGAGCCTGCCGCCATTTTGAGAGTCCTGTGACAGCCGCCTATCGCTGCACCGCAAGAGTGGGCGCAACTCAGCTGAATTGCGGCTTTTGACACAGTGGACCAAAAACGGACGGAATGGCAACTGAAACGGTAAAGGGGCGCCCCACTACAACAGATGACACTCCACCTGGAGAGGCCCGTTCACGCCGCCTCCCCCGGGGCGCCCCACGCCGTTATTCGGAGCAGCATTGTAGGATACCAAAACCAGTGCGGCAACTTACTGGACATCACCTTGGTGCCATCGTTCTGCTGCCTTGGAACTATTCGCACAACAGTTTGCTACTGATGACCCACCCCCCGCGACGCCCCACGCCGTTATTTGCTGGGTGGCAACTTACTAGACATCACTTTCGTGTCATTTAGATTTCGGCGCGTTCTGCTGCCTTGAAACTATTCGCACAACAGTTTGCTACTGATGACCCACCCCCCGCGACGCCCCACGCCGGAAATCTGGACGTTGTGCTGCGTTGGGACTATTCGCACAGCCGACCGCTACTTCGTTGTTTTTCCCTAAAAATGTTTATATGTTATTACTATTTTTGTTTTCTTGTATATATTTATAAATTATTAAAGTTTTATAATCTTACTACTTTGTCGGAGTGCTATATATTTTTAATGTGACACATAATTGTAAAAACTTTGATGTACAAAGAGTCATCCCTGGAATCTTCCGCTTCACGCTCGGTCCCCTCCCCAATCACAATACAGGATGGTTTTCAGATAATAGCAACGCTTCTGCTGTGACGGATCTCATCGAGTGTGGGCCTTGATCTACTATAACTCCTTTGAAGAGGGGTGATTCTTTACAGCTGTGGCCATAAACTACATCTGCAGGGCTAGCTGATAGCCTAGGACCGGCCTGGACAATCGGACACAGAGGAAAAGGAGTGTCAGAGGGTGCGGTAGTGAATAGGGTGAAAGGGAGGTGTCGGGCGGGCACAGGGTGTGATTCTCAGGGAAGAGCAGCGCAGATGGGGGGAGGTTTATTACCCATGCATAAGACAGAGAGCGGGGGTGACCACTGCCTGGGTGAGATGCTTGCGAGGGTGGGGAGCCATGCTAAGGATCGACAGCGTGCACAGAGTGGGTCTGGTCAAGGCATCTAAAATGGCTGCAGTTCACACGACAAAAGTGTGGCATTTGAAAAAAGACAAGATGGCGCAGACAATGTTTTTCAACACTTCCTGATTTCCTTCGAATCGAACGTTAACAGACGTTGGGGCATATTACCAAAGTTAAGCGATATTTATCCCTAACGATGCATTGCAAAGATTTTTTTACCGTCAGAAATTATCGCAGATAAACCTTGCTATTATCAAGGTTTATCGCAAATACGATAAAAAACGACCGCAATGCATTAATATCGCTGAAAACTCAGCGATATTCATGCATTACCGAGCTAATGCTCTTAGCCATGTTATCCACCTCCCATTGGATAACATGGCTAAGAACTGCTCAGGGCAGCTGTTACTTTTTGGAGATATTCGCGCTTATCTCGAATATTTCCAAAAGTTGATAATAGGAGATAGCGATGTTAGCGACTGTTTCCAGTCGCTAACATCTTGGCATGCCCACTTTGCATGTCATTAGTGATAAATATCACTCACATGCAAAGTGGGGCCCAAGATGGTCACTATCTCCTACTAGCCGTCGCTAACTGGTGTTAGCAACAGCTAGGTAATACAGATATAATTTTATCTCCGCGAAGCGGAGCGCTGTTACAGATATATATCTTGTTTTTGAACGTTAATTTCTCAAAATGCACTGAAGCACATATATTGAGACCTAGCAAAGGCACATCGGGCTACCAGTCCCTAATATTTTACCAAGTTTCGTGCAAATCCATTCAGCCGTTCGATTATTATTATTATTTATTTTTTTTGCCCCGCGGGCCCTTTTAAAACCTCCACATCAAACCTAGGGGGTCAGCGAGGATCTACTATGCCCCCTTATGGTCATTTGCCCCTTCGCTTTGGCCTCCTCTTGTCTCTCGATCCTACCGAGAGACAAGATGGCGGCCGCTACGTACTGTTTGGAATGTTTACAGACACCGGAGAGCCAATCAGCTTCGCTTCGCAAAGCTCCGTAACGCGAAAAGTACGCGAAGCGGTGCGCTGTTACAGATATATATCTTTTTTTGAACGTTAATTTCTCAAAATCCACTGAAGCACATATATTGAGACCTAGCAAAGGCACATCGGGCTACCAGTCCCTACAATTTTGCCAAGTTTCGTGCAAATCCATTCAGCCGTTCGATTATTATTATTATTTTTTTTTTTTGCCCCGCGGGGCCCTTTTAAAACCTCCACATCAAACCTAGGGGGTCAGCGAGGATCTACTATTCCCCCTTATGGTCATTTGCCCCTTCGCTTTGGCCTCCTCTTGTCTCTCGATCCTACCGAGAGACAAGATGGCGGCCGCTACGGACTGTTTGGAATGTTGACAGACGCCGGAGAACCAATCAGCTTCGCTTCACAAAGCTCCGTTGCGCGAAAAGTACGCGTCCTGGAGCGCTGCCCGGTCCGCTGTTACAGATATATATCTTTTTTTAAACGTTAATTTCTCAAAATCCACTGTAGCACATATATTGAGACCTACAAAAGGCACATCGGGCTACCAGTCCCTACAATTTTGCCAAGTTTCGTGCAAATCCATTCAGCCGTTCGGGCTAAAAGTGAGGCCAACCGCCCTATGGAAAACTCAATGTTAAAAACACGTTTTGGGACCCCCCTTTTTTCTCGACCCCCCCTGGACGAACCCCCCCCCCAATTTTCAGGGGCTGCTCAGAAACAAAATGTGCCATTTTCCTGAAAATTTCAGCCAATTCCGTCCACAAACGCCAAAGTTATTAGACATAGAATTTTCAAAAAACCCATAGAGAAAAAATCCTAACTATATATACCTACTGGCGACCGCCAGTAGGTAATATATATGCATCCTAGTTGTCGCATAATCAAAATTGCTTACCGGGCAAAATGATAAACCAAGACTCAGGAGTTGTTCCTCTGCTTAGGACGGGTTGATATTGGCTAACTTTATGATGGTTTTGTTTGCCATGATGGTAGTATTCACTTCCTTTTCCATTGCCCCACTGTTTTTGTTGGTTCTGTGTTGCTTCTTTGAATTCTTGGATTAAGGGTTTGCCTCCGATCTAGACATACAAAATTGAGTTATTCTGCTAGCGAGGGTGTCTGAGGTTGTTGCCCTTTGTTAGGATTTCCTAAGTCAGATTCTGACTCGCTGTCCATCTCTGAGCTTAGATCTGGGTTAGATGTATTAGAAAATTGTTCCCTACTCCTTGATGTAGTTGCTGTTGGACCATCACTTATTTTGAGCTTGGATACACTCAGTGAGTCGTAATTTCTAGCAAATGTAAATATTTGTCAAAGCTCATAGTCCATCTTGTCTCTTTGAAATTTGTAATTTTTTCTCTCTTTTATTTTATCTTCTACTTTTTTTAGTCTTGTTAACCTCTCACTGTGCAATTTGCCCGACTCCTCTGGTTAGCTCATGCTTTTGAATCCATCATGGATTTGATCTATTTGGTCCAACAATTCTGCTCGATCTATATCAGCATATTTTATTAGAATTTGCACCAATCGTTTAAAAGAGTCCAAATTACACTGGGCCCACTCATGCATCATATTTAGGTTGGGGTTCTCGTAACTCAGTGCAATGAGCCTCCTGAGGCCTCTAGGTATTCTACCAACATTCATATAGAGCTGTAGGGATCGTGACTCCCACCATTTACTTGGTTCCTGTTTCATCATTTATTCTAATTTGTTTAATTTTCTCTTTTACAGAACTAGGGGGCATATTACCAACAACTAGCGATAATTTTTGTCTCTAACTTGTTTAGAGACAAAAATTATCGCCGCACATCGGCGATTTTTATCGCAGATAAACCTTGCTATTAGCAAGGTTTATCGCAAATGCGATAAAAAACGGCCGCAATGCATGAATATCGCTGAAAAGTCCGCGATATTCATGCATTATCGAGCAATGCTCTTAGCCATGTTATCCACCTCCCATTGGATAACATGGTGAAGAACTGCTCAGGGCAGGTGTTAGCTTTTGGAGATATTCGCGCTTAGCGCGAATATCTCCAAAAGTTGGTAATAGGAGATAGCGATGTTAGCGACTGTTTCCAGTCGCTAACATCTTGGCACGCCCACTTTGCATGTCATTAGTGATAAATATCACTGACATGCAAAGCGGGGCCCAAGATGGTCGCTATCTCCTATTAGCTGTCACTAACTGGTGTTAGCGACAGCTTGGTAATAGGGAGATAATTTTATCTCCGCTTTCTTGGCTTTTAAAGCCAAAAAAGCGGAGATAAACCCCCTTGATAATATGCCCCTAGATTTGTTAATTGGTGAAATATTACTGTTCTCGCACTCGGGGTCACGGACGGATGTCATTGAACATCCCAATGGCAGCCGACATCGCAGTGAGTTTAAATCACCGAACGGTAATACATCCAATCAATACGGCTATTCTCCTCCTAGGATTTACCAACTGTTCCTACCTGGTCTCGTAGTAGGTGCCGTCTGCGTCCTCTGACTCAGCTTCACAAAATACAGCCAGGGTTTGTGATATTTTCCAGTTCTGGGGGGTCAGGTGTGTCGTATCCTCCCCGATTATTAAGTTGGCAACTGCTTAGCGAGGAAAATCTTACTCTGGCCATCTCCCGGCCAGATTTCTCAAAACAGGCAGATGCCGATAGCCACAACGACTCACATTGAGAAACCTTTGGTGCGCTTTGAGGAAGATGATGCTTGGGTTTACTGGAGCGGCAGAAAGAAGCAGCGCCCTCATGTTCTGCGCATGTAGCCATTCACACACATTTTCCAGTGTGAGGCAACACCCAGCGCTACAGTAAGCATGAATTGCAAGACCAAACTCACTTGCAGAACCCCAACCTAGCATAATTACATGTGTTATGTACAGAGGCACGAAATTGGAGAAGAATGTCCCACCATCAGTAATTTGCATTCCTTCTCCCACCTGTGTTGTGCTGATGATTTTGGGGACATCTTTGGAGTGACAAGGAAAAATAAATTTCAGACAGCAAGCGTTTTTTCAGAGTATTGTTTAAGGAGCCATTTCGCAAATGAATTGAGGGGTTTTCTGGTGTTTGGCTGATTAAGGGCTGTGGCACCCAGTGACACAATGTTACATATTACCACAGAGCCTTGGATGAGAGCCCATAAACCACCTATAACTGAGAAAGTCTATAAGAACCTGAGCATCAAAAAGGTCACTTATTCTTTTGCACTTGGCTTCTAGTCATTCTTTGGAGGAGGAGCCCTGCATCACAGGGGGAATCCAGATTTCCAAACAATGGAGTCTGGGGAAAAATGGGAGTAGACAGTTTCTACTGTATTAGTATTTTGTCCCATACCCCTATAGTGGCCAAGAGTATTGGAAGAAATATGTAACAGGCTGTTGATGTGCCTTGGGCAACCACACCCACCACCGCATGATCACTAATCAATCAATCAATCAGGTCATTTGTAGAGCGCACTACTCACCCGTAGGGTCTCAAGGCGCTGGGAGGGGGGGGGGTGCCGCTACTGCTCGAACAGCCAGGTCTTGAGCTTCTTCCTGAAGGAGAGGTGGTCTTTGGTCAGGCGCAGATTGGTGGGAAGTGAGTTCCAGGTCTTGGACCAATGTGTTGCAGTTCATGGGGGGACCATTCCACGAAGGATTCAGTTGTGCCACTTGGTAATATCTCACATAGTAGGGCGCTTGTAGACCGCTCTCATTGCTTGGGGCAAATATGCCTTTGTGTTTGCCATCCTTGCCTTTCTCCCATCCCAAAGGAACTCCCAGATAAGATTCTGCAATGTATCCAGTGTCTACGGTGGATTCTGGAGTAGGAATTGACATACACGGCTCTCAGCAAAAGGGTCATCTTTTTAGCTGACAAGAGACCCAACCACAGGATCCCAAAACTCTTCTATTCAATCAAATCAGCTTGGGCCTTTCTCACCAAAGTGGCATAGTTACATTCCACAGTTGCATTGGGAGTGGGGTGTATCTGCAGGCCTAAGTATTCCACCCGTATGTGGTCCAAGTGAATGGAAAGCCTGACTCCATAGCGGTCCTGTCTGCCTATGGGATATTAAGATTAAGTACCAATGTTTTTTTTAAGTTAGTTTTAAAGCCAAAGACTCCTCCAAAGGTCTTAATTTATTTCATGACTGCAGTCAGAGATGTCTATGGATTTGTCATGGTGACCAGGATGCTATCTCTGCAAAGCACTATTTTCTGGGACCTGTCCCTCATACTAACATCAGAAATCCTCAGGTTACCAAAGGTCTGTGCAGTGAAAGGCTCCATATACAGGGCAAACAATAGCGGTGACAGGTGCTGCCCTAACGAGTACCTCTAATGATAATAAAGGGCTGGTATAGGGTTTGTTAACCCTCACCATTGCCCCATGGGAGGCTTAGCTACTCTGAATCCAACTGCAAAACCGTGAATGAATGGGCACCAGTACCACTTGGACATAAGACTAATGGACTAGGTAAAACATCTTCTCTGCATCTATGGTAAGGAGAAGGACCAGGTTGCAGGAGTGTTGCATCTTACACAAAATTGACAGAGTCACTTACTAACAGAGTCACTTAGTTTTATCCCATCTGGTACTGGTCCACCACACCTTGCATATAGGAAACTAGTTGATTCTCCAGGATGCCCATGTAGAGATTGCTGTCTGTATTCAGCAAGAATATAGGGCGGTACAAGGAACAGTGCTTTGGGTTAGGGATAACAGAAAACATGGCCAGTTGCATGGTAGGTGTCAGGGAGCCTGTGGAACTAAAAGCATTATAGAGCCGTATTAGGATGTGGACTCAGTGAGTCCCAAAAGTTTTATAAAAAATCCTCACTGAACCCCTCATTATCAGTCGCTTTACATATCTGCAATTGCTGTATTGCCATAAGAAATTAGTTGGGGGTTTTGTTTCTGACCAGGCTATTGACTTCCATGGGGGAAATTCGAGCTAGAGTGATCTACTCCAGCTATGTCGGTATCAAGATGCTCCATGAAGTACAAGTCAATATAGAACGACTCAAACTCTTAAGCAAGCAGCTGTTCCTGATGGGTCAGGGTGCCATTGGACCTCAGCCATTCATTTACTCTCTGGTGGATAGCCTAAGAACGAAGGCGGGTGGCTTAAAGACATTCTGCTTTGTTCTCTCCTGCGTAATACTTTTGCTTGACATGTAGCAGGGCATATTCTGCCTGTTTATGGTCTGTTGTAAGTTACCAGTGGGATGCCAGTGAGCCTGTACACTTCTGAATGGCTTCCAGCTCCCTGAGCATTACCTCCAGCTGCAGCCATTTGTTAAGTCTATCAGTGTTATATCTTGCTGCTATGGCAATAAAGTGACCTGTCACTACAGCTTTTAACATGCCCTATAGTACTGTAATAGGAGTGCCTGATGTGTCTTTCAATACCAGAAAGGTATTTAGTGTGTCTTGAATGTCCACTAGTGTATTGCTGTAGGTGAGAAATGGGCATTAAGACGCCATTGCGAGGGGATGGAGGGAGGCTAGTCATGATGAACTATAAAGTAAAGGGTGAATGATTGGACAAGGCAGCTAACCTTATGTCCACAGTGGATATGGTCTTTTTGATACGTTGTGAGGCAAGGAAATAATCAAGGCAAGTGTAACATTGATGTGCTACAGAGAAGAAGGTGTAATCTTGTATATATGAGTGCAGCTGCAGATGCATATCATTGAGCCCAACTTCAATCAACCATTGTTTAAACCCTGCAGATAAAGCCCCATTCTGCCCCTGTTCAAAGTGGACCTGTGTAACTGTGCATCCATCCATCACTATGATAACGTCACCACCCACTATCACGTCCATATGTGGAGTGTTGAGGACCCTCTCTAACTAATAGCTCTTCAAGATCGCTGAGACTACAGACATAAGCTATCGTAATCCTGCATCCTTCCATGTCAATATGCTGCTACAAAAGTCTGCAAAGGATATTAGTGTGTGTTTCCCCTTCCAGGGAAATGTGTCCCCAAGAGGATCGCAAATACAGCCTTTTTACCAGGTCCCGAAGAGATGGCAGTCAAAGCATCAAGACCGTAGTCACCTCCAGTTGACCTTAAGAAAGTTTCTTGCAGAAGACAAACATCACATTTGACCTCTTTGAATAGGGAGAGTAGTGCAAGTTGTTTCACAGGGGTTTTCAGACCTCTAATGTTAAGACTAAGTACTTTAACCTAGGCTCATGTAGACAACATTCTCTGATAAGTACTATTGCGCACATGTGTGAATAAAAGACACTGGGATATTGCCCAGAAAAGATGCCTACATTGGACTCGAACCCAGTTAGATCACCATAGAAAAGAAGAATGAGAGAGGACAGAAAATGATGTAACAAGTAGTTCCTTGCATGGGAAATTACCAAATTAATTATCAATAAAATAATTACTATAATTAATATTACATTAAAATGATAATATTAAATTAATAACTACTTAATTAACCCCTCAACATAATTATGGTAAATGGTAAATATGGTCAATATAATATTTACACAGTTTAAGTATTTTATAATGATACATTTAAGAATTCATATAAATGAAAAAATAATTGTTCATTTAATTATACTTAATTACCTTCCCACACTGTACCCAGAAAAGCTCACAACTTGCTCACAACTTGCTAACACACTACAAATTATTATTAACAGTTAAATGCTAAATTGTGAAAAACTTAAATGTAATACCTATATTATAAATAGTAACAACAATCATACAAACAATATATAGCATATACAATTTAAATATGAACCCAAACACATACTAATAATTTACAACCAATATTTTTAGAACAAAAAAACAGATTCTTGCAAACGATATTACCTAAAACTCAATATTTATCCACACAATATTTCTTCTGCATCATAAAGGTAATGTGTCACGATAATAATAACTCAATATTTATGTAGCTCAGTATTATTAACCCAATATTTAGTCCAGATTCCTTAGGAAGCGTGCTTGCAACACCACTTTGAGTGTGATGCATCCTGCCTAAAAGAGGTGCAGCATGTGCCAAGGACCTCTACAAACCCTAAGCTTCTCTGTGAAGCAGTATAGCACCTGCTAGTGTGAAGAGACTGGGTTCAAAATCATCTCTTTAGTGACAACTCAAGATACCATGGACTGTCACAGAGTCAGTGCTCCTGACCAGATAGGGGAATCAACGCAATATTTTAAATATTTTTTTTCAGTTTTAAATAGTTCAAACTCACAATTATGGTAATGGAGACCTTTACATGAGCACCAGTTACACTGCACTTTATTTGTTTGATATTTTACCTGCAAAAAAACAAACTACTTTTTAATTTAATATAAGAGCTGTGAGAGCGAAGTGCTGGAATTATAACTCAACTCAATGATATTCATTTAGGGCTCCAGCTTATCACTGGTGCCACCAGAACGCTCTGTGTAGTCTGGGGTGGGGGTTCACCCAGCTAAGAGCACCTACCAGTCCATAGTTGTGACTCTTCCAAATGGGTCTTCTTTGCCATCTGCTCTCCAGTCAAAGTTTTATGTTTGCAAACGATTCTAGGTAAAAAAAAACTATTGAGAGCTTCACAAGTCACCCGACCCTGGAAGACTTGAGTTGTCTTGTTTTACAAAATGTTCAAACTTGTTAGGTTTCCCTGGGCACGGGCTGAATTAGGGCCAAAAATCCACTGCTACCCAAAAATGACACAAAAGTCTCTAACATGCTATGTGAAGTGATCCGCAATAGGGAAAGCTTTGATATTAGGGGTTATGCTCAGCTGAGCTAGGCCCCAAAATCCACAGCTATCCACTTTGCAGAGAAAGGGTCAGTTTTGACTTGAAAAATATGATGTATGCATTCTGCATTATGGGCCATTTCCTAAAGTCCACCCCCACAAGTGAGGTGCCATTTTGATATAGATACTTGGGGTAATATTGGTGGCAGGAGGCGTGTGACTCTACTCAGAATCCAGAACTTTCCATGATAGAGGAAACTGATTTTTATTAGTCAAAGTTTGAGGTTTGTAATGGATTCTGGGTTAAACAACACAGTAAGAGCCATGCAAGTCCCCCAGCTTTGAATTCCTGAAGGTGTTTAGATGTAAAGAATGTGCAGTGTTTACGTAGATGCCAGCTGACGTAAGAGGCCAAAATCCACAGCTACACATATTGCAAAAAAGGGTTCCTATTTAGTGGAATCATTAGGCATCCACATTGTGATTTGCCCTGTTTCCTGTCGGGAGCTCTAGGCTTACCCACACATGTAAGGTAGCATTTTTATTTGAAGCATAGAATAGTAGAACATTTGTCATTACCAGTTGGATTTCATGGCATTTGTTTCTAGCAGTTGTAAGTATATAAGAAAGAAGACATTTTGAAAAATACCCTCTAAATCATATGGTACTATGTGTACCCGCTAGCGGATGTAATGGTATATTACTCCTTTTCAATATTTATTTATATAAATAGTTAGTTTATTTGGGAAAACTTGAGGGTCAAACACATATTTGCCCTTGTTTAATTTGAAACACCATAACATGTTTTACCTCTGTAAAAAGTTCCCAGTGATGATTTGAATCAGCTGGCATCTACTTCTAATGTCCAGCCATTATTTCAACAAGTCGACTTTACTGACAGACTAATATATTTTGCACAGTTGCATAAAGATGTGCGCAGAATGATGCGCACACTTGCATCTTGGTGTGGTGCAGCACTAATACAAGATAAACCTGTAACCCAGTGGTGTTAAATGGTCATAGATTTTTAGTTTTTTATTACACTAAGCAGGGCCTGCTCCAGGGCGGTGCAACCTGTGCCACTGTATCTGGCGCTGTCTTCGGGGAGGCGCTGTGTTTTCAAATATATTTTCATTTTGAAAACGTGTGCTGCTGCGTTCCTTGCCTCCAGCAATTTTCAGGCAGCAATGAAAGTGTCTAAATAACAACGTGATTAATGTTTTTTTTTTCTGCAGAGAGATCGGAGTTTTCTCTAATGGCAACCAGTGGCGGCTGGTGACTTTTGAAGGTGGTAGGGCGCAAAATATGCGGTGGAGCGAATTGCAGCGAACAAGCCAGAACGACCTGAAGAGGCTCCGGAGGTTTCCCCTCCAGAAACTTTTTTTAAAAATAGAGGGCAAATGGTGCGTTTTCAAGCAAATTTGAGAAAGCAATGTACTGTATAATAAACCCTGCCAGTTTTACCAGTACGAGACACATTGCCAATTTGTTTTATCACCACACAGAGGTTGAGATGATGTGCATGTCTCATCCATGTACTAACCACACCTCACCCCATCCGCTTTTTCCCAACTGCTTCTTATTCAAATCTGTACATCTCATGTACTGCGGTATTGTACTGTTGTTCTTCAAAGTTAGTTGTTCACATCCAAATGCAAATGTATATACCCCTACATATCCCATAGTTAAACTGATGCCAAACCACAAATGTCTAAGCTCTCACTTGCTTTACTAATGTATTTAATACAGCATTTCTCTTCCACGTGCAGATGTTGTGCAACTTCTCATTCTATGATCCTTATTGTGAAAAAATCCTCCATCTTCATGTCTAGCAGCAGTATATTATAACTTTAAAATAAAAAATAAAATAAAAACAAATCCTCTGTAAATGGGCCCTGATGTATTAGTACATAAGACATAAATCACAATCGAAATGTTAGTGGGTTTTTGGATTTTGGGGAGCTGAGGTTTGATGAGGAATGTCTATATACAAGCTGTTTTAGAAGTTGCAAGTGCAGTTGGTAATCTTTAGCACTATAGCAGACACATGGGTTCTCATTGCAAGTCTTATGTTCTGTCTTCTAATAAACACAGTCCATACTCACAGAGGTGGGCAGGTATGAGCTTGCAGCACTGCATAACAGTCGTGTTGCCCAAGATGGGTCTCAAATGGGACGAAGGGCTTGGGGGCTGAGTGACAGCATTTGCATGAGATCAATTAAGTCCCCCTTTCTGTGATCGTCCAAAAATGCAGCCACAAAGCAAGAAGGCTCACTACAATAGTGAAGTGCTTGTCAATGCTGCACATCTGCACTTGTATTACTGAGGGAAAGGTAAGTTATTTAGCACTCGAGATGGCAGGGCCTAGCATCAGAAACATTTACGAATGTCTGAAATTCTGCGCTAGTCTGAGTTTCCGCTATATAAACATTGACACTCTTGGAAGTGCAGAGTCACTCTGCACTTCAAAGACTGTTAACGTTTATATAGCGGAAACGTGAACCGAACCAAACATATTAAGAGCTGCAGCAGCTGGCGGCTTTACATCCTGGCGTGTGGATTTCGCAAAGTCCATGATCAAACATTGATGTACGAAAATACTTTTTAATCACTTAATATAATTAAAATCTTAATCTCCGTGCCTAACAGCCAGATCACAGGATTTTGAGGCAATGACACCGGTAGGGCTTGATACTAACTCAAACCTGGCTGGTTTAGGTTGTTCGAGTCTAGGCATTGATCGCTCAACATTTTATTGTGTGATGTATTCTGCAGCAGGGTTCATGGCCCATGAACTCTGCTGCACGATAAAATATGTGTTGAGCCATCTGATCCTGGGATCATGGCTGTCTTGCTGGCCAGAGCAAGAACAGCTGAGCTGCTGACTTTGGAGGGGGTGCAAAAGAGGGTGGTGATGGACGGAGCATCTGAACCAATCAAACACTCACACCCAGTCAAAAGATCTGGGTTTGATCCATCACCGTTGTTTGATTGGTTCAGATGCTCCGTCCATCACCACCCCCTTTTGTACTGCTTTTGGCCACCATAAGTGTGGCGGGGTATGCTCAGACGTGAGTCCCTTGCTCACTTTGCCACTGGATTCAAGCAAGCCGGGCTGAAGACGGCTGGAATACCAGAAACCGGTCATCGGAAGCGTTTTTCCGGTCCAGGGAAGGCATGGCTTGGCAGTTCGGGCTGGACTGTTCCCTTGAGGCACAGGGTCAGACTGATTTGCATATAGCCATGTCTGAACTGGGGTGGCGGAGTGGGCTAAAGAACGGTGATGGATTAATCCCAGATCTTTTGACTGGGTGTGAGTGTTTGATTGATTCAGATGCTCCGTCCATCACCACCCCCTTTTGTACCGACTTTGGAGGGGGTGACGTGTGTAAGAGTCCGACGTGTGCACTGTAGTAATGGTGTCGATAGGTACAGAGCAGACCTGACGACTTTGGAAGCACCATGCCATGATACACACACACAAACAAAATAATACATACTCACTCAGAGTAAGTGGGCAGGTCAGACATTCATCCGACATTCACATTGCAGGCTGCCAATAAAGAAGTAGTGACGCACACACTACAGTTGTGTGCTCGAGGCGGCTCGCATGTGGTAACACTCAAACCTAGTTGTCAGGTTTCCCCTATCCAAAACCCACATTATAAACCCCCCCACTTTATCCTGGAGTCCGGACTCGTACAACACTGCGTTTCCTCAAACATCCAGCAATCTGCTGTATAGTCTCACGTCTCAGATAGCACCTCACGATTGATCATGGCTGGCTGGCGTACTGCCTGCGTTTTAGCCAATCCAGACACTGCTCCAGCAGCAGCGCCAGGATTGGCTTGAGCTGTAGTGCGCATGTTCTGTTTAGGGCTTGAAGATTTTTGCGACCAGCGCGAACATGCGCACTAGGCTGCTCATTAGAAGAGCGGCATGGAACAACCCTCGCTCTTCTAATGAGCAGCCTGGTGCGCATGTTCGGGTTGATCGCAACATTTTAAGCCCTAAATATAACATGCACACTCTTGCTGTGTGCTCCACCGGCCACCTGATACATTCTGCACTTGCACTGATCTCTGTATTGCTGCGGCTACCCCGCACCCTTCTGAGCCGACTGCCTCCAGTGAGTGATTGAGACTGAGAGAGTGATGGCAGCAACGGCACGCATGCTTGAAACTCGACTCATGCCTAAAACTAATTATTAGGGCAACACCCAAGCGCCCTAATGGCCGTACCGCCGCTGGTGGCAACTTTGTCTCGTCCTCAGGTAGCACAGAGGATTAATATTGCCTGCTGAAAAAACATGTGTACCATGCATGTCCCAAAGTGGGTAACTGCTTTTGTCAGAGAAATCCTTTTAATCCTTGCAGTTTATAGATTAAAGTCCTAATATTGAACAGTGAGCTATTCATTGTCGTCAAAGTACTGCATGGAATAGGTGAGAGAGTTATGATTTCTTTCTCCAGCCTTTCATTATTCAAATGCTATAAAAAAGGGTTATTTTTGGTAGAAATACATTCTTATTAGTAAAGAGAACGGCCAACCATCAAGATAAGTTTCAAAAGCTTAGTTTGTGCTTCTCCAGTCCAAGCACCATTAAACTATACTTCCTTCCAGTATGGGTGGCATGTGACTCCTAAACCTTGTAGTCCTCTGTCTTAAGCAACATTTCCTCTGTCACCCTACACCGTATGAGTGGGGCAATAAAACAAATGAAACGCATTCGAGAGATAGTGGTCATGGAGACTCAAGGGACACTGTTAAAGGATGGTAGTGAGGGAATCCGTGGCAAAGGTGGTCATTGTGGGCACCAAAAACCATGGTCCCACCGGGCGTCACCTGCGCTAAAGAAATATAGAAATACATTATTATGCTCTTTTTTTAGGTGTTCTGTAGTAGGAGCTGTCAACTCTCTAATTACTTCCTAATCTCTTGCTTTTTTGGCAATTAATATAAATGTTGAGAGGACTTTATTTTATAATACCTATTTATAAGGTAAATTTGTTGCTATTTTGTCTTTTGTTAAGAATCTTGTTATTTGTTATGTGAACCTCCGCTGGAGTTCCTCATAATAATAAAATGTTTGTTCCTTGTACGACATGCAATACATATTAACCCCTTCGACGCTCATGGCGAGCTCAGCTCGTCATGGAGTTTCCATTGATTTCAATGGAAAATACATGAGGAATTTGCAAGGGCCTTAGCATCCAAGTGGTTAATGGTGTTAGACAAATCAGAGTATGTTTTAGAGCTGTAATGTCACAATTCATAATCATGCTTAAACATATTGTAACTTTCAATGTCACTTCCAGTCTTCCAGATGTTTCTGCTTGTCCTGGGCACCTGAACCTTCAGTAACATCTTTACTGAATGATCCTGGGTACTTGCACCGGCAGCATTGAGTGCTTCGTTTAGAGAGTGCAATTTTATGGTGGTGGTCAAATAGGATTTAATCACAGACAGGGCTCTGCTATGCTTAATTCAATGTGTGAGACCCATTTTGCATTTGTTCATATTTGAATCGCCTCTTACTCCCACAGTTAGGTCTGAGTTGCACATGACAGGCCTACACTTATTAAAACCAACAATTCTACTCACAATTATTTGCCAAGATACCTCACTGTCTGCTGGTGCGTTGCAGGTGATCGATGGCTTTGGTTCTGTGGGAACAGTTTTCCCTGCCAGACCTTCCCCCTAATCTGCATTGCAGGTTCTATATCTACAGAGATCTCTAGTGCTCCGGCATCACTCACTGAGTTTGAGAGATCACTCCTGAGCTGACAGAAGATAGCAGTAGCAAGAGGTGAGACCTGACACCATCACTCACTGAGTGTGTGAAATCCCTCTTCAGCTCACAGAAGAGAGTAGCAGGCAGAGGTGAGTAATCCAATAGAAGGTGAGCAGAAAGGATGTAAAATGGTTTATTCCCTTTGCAACTTTGTGAGGTTTCTCAGCAGTAAATCTCTGCTAAATGTTTGTTTGTATTAGAAATCTACATCAACAGGAGAAATATTTTTGCAACACATGTTCTGAAAGAAAAGTACATTGCAAAAACTTCTTTTATGTAGAAAACCACCCCCGCAAGAACTGTTTAATGAACTTGTAGACATATACGCCTACAGGAGGAATTCCTCCATCATTAG
The DNA here is from genome assembly GCF_964261635.1 of Lissotriton helveticus. Lineage (NCBI taxonomy): Eukaryota > Metazoa > Chordata > Amphibia > Caudata > Salamandridae > Lissotriton > Lissotriton helveticus. The sequence goes on along the minus strand of NC_136059.1, from coordinate 128,561,644 downwards.
TGGTCCCATTAGCTCACCATCATAACCTCCCCTGATATTTCCATCATGGGCCACTAGGAGATCTGACTGGTCTTCCTCAGGAGGGTTTCCACCTTCAGCCCATTCACCTCTTAGTGAGCTGCTCAGATTCTGGCCTCCAACACACATATCTACATGGACCATGGAAACGCCTCCAACTTCATCGTCCCACAGCCCCACAAAGGGCTACAGGATCCTTCCCTCCATGATTGTCAATATTAGATGATTGGTACTGTGGTGACTGCACACTATTGTCTTCTAGGCACCCTGCCACTCTGAACGGAGACACTCTGCCCATATCTTGAGTACCACTCTTCTGAGAAAGGCCTTGCACTGTACCGGTGTCTACATGGTATTCAAATGTTATTGTCTAAATGTCGTTCACATGTTAGAGTCTGAATGGTAAGGGTCAGCGGTCCATTGCACTGCAGTTTCACTATGGCTCATTAGTGCTGCCCTCTTCTGATATGTCAGTGTGCTCCTCCAATCCTCAGTGGTTCCACTAAGGCGCATTAGCATTGACCTCTTCTAACATGTCACCGCACTCCTCCATTGCACTGTGGTTCCAGTAAGGAACATTAGTACTGCCCTCTTCTAACATGTCACTGCACTATTCCTTTGCACTGTGGTTCCACTAAGGCGCATTAGCATTGCCCTCTTCTAACATGTCAGTGCACCCCTCCGTTGCACTGCGGTTCCACTAAGGAGCATTAGTGCTGCCCTCTTCTAACATGTCAGTGCACTCCTGCAATGCACTGCAGTTCTACTGAGGTGCATTAGTAATACCTTGTTCTAATATGTCAGTGCACTCCTGCAATGCACTGCGGTTCCCTTGAGGCACATTAGTACTGCCTTCTTCTAACATGTCAGTGCACTCCTGCAATGCACGACAGTTCCACTAAGGTGCCTTAGTACTGCCCTCATCTGACATGTCAATGCACTCTTCAATTGCATTGCGGTTCCACTAAGGCACAGTAATACTGCCCACTTCTAACATATCCGTGCACTCCTCCGTTGCAACGAGATTCCACTGAGGCACATTAGTACTGCCCTCTTCTAACATGTCAGTGCACTCCTGCAATGCAATACAGTTCCACTAAGGCGCATTAGTACAGCCTTCTGCTGACATGTTAGTGCACTCCTCCATTGCACTGCGGTTTCACTAAGGCACATTAGCACTGCCCTCTTCTAACATGTCAGTGCACTCCTGTATTGCACTGCGGTTCTACTAAGGCACATTAGTACTACCCTGTTCTATATATCAGTGCACGCCTCCATTGTAATGAGGTTCCACTAAGGTGTATTAGTACGACCCTGTTCTAATATGTCAGTGCACTCCTGCAATGCACTGCGGTTCCACTAAGGTACATTAGTACTGCACTCTGCTGACATGTCAGTGCATTGCTCCATTGCACTGCGGTTTCACTAAGGCACATTAGTACCGCCCTCTTCCAACATGTCAGTGCATTCCTGCATTGCACCGCGGTTCCACTAAGGCACATTAGTACTACCCTGTTCTAATATGCCAGTACACTCCTGCAGTGCACTGCTGTTCCAGTAAGGTGCATTAGTACTGCCCTATTCTGACATGTCAGCACATTCCTCAATTTCACTGTAGTTCCACTAAGGTGCATTAGTACTGCCCTCTTCTAACATGTCAATGTAGTCCTGCATTGCACTGTGGTTCCACTAAGGTGCATTCGTACTGCCCACTTCTAACATGTCAGTGCACTCCTCAATTTCACTGTGGTTCCACTAAGGTGCATTAGTACTGCCCACTTCTAACATGTCAGTGCACTCCTCAATTGCATGTCTGATCTGTTGAGAAATACATTCTGGGATGGGTCTCTTGTGGGTCTTGCAATGCTAATGAGATCAGCCTATAGTGACCTACAGCATATGATATCATTCTGGTGAAAGCTGGCACCGCCCTATCACAAAGTGCCATTTTAGACCTACGCTGCAACATATTTTACATAACTCAATCCTGGGAAACTAAGCCTAAGAACAGGTGGTGTGAAAACTGCTGGCATTACCGTTTTAATACAAATGCACTGTGAGCATCTGGCTACACACATCTGTATATGTCTGGTGGCAGCACTAGTGAGTTCTATACTATCAGAGAAACAACATATCACGCATGTTTTTATCACGTCTCATATGAGGTGGCCACAGTTACTTTCTGCTTCACAATTGTAAAGCAAGGATCAATAGCAATGAGTGTACTGCAGGCAAGCCAGATGTGTAATAAGCTTATTTTGTAAAATTATTTTTATAGCAGATGTTTGCAGTTCTAAGTATTATAAAGAATAAATACTACCATTACCTACTTTTTTGGTACTCAATTCATTAGTCTTAGCATATTGAAAGGATGAGCTAGTCTAGCCAAAAATACATCTTGTGATACACAGATATCAACAGCGAGCACCAAATCTGTTCTTCATAGCATTAGTGCAACAAAGCTCCCCCTTAAACTTAATATAATACATGCTCTAATACAATAAAACACCCTTTTATTCTAGTGTATCACTGTTATTACACACCTGTCCTGACAAAATTGTTGAAATGTGATGGGGCAGAAGGAGTCTTTTCTTGGGTGATGCTTGTCTTCATCTGTCCATAGAAATAATGTCACAGCTGAAGTACTCACTAACAATGCAAACAATATGTGTTCAATATCAAATACTAACAATAATTCTAGTAACGGTATCTGCAGTTCACTTGTTTGCATTGTCAGCCAAATCTGACTTTCCTTCATGAAGAGGTGGCCTGATGGTGCTATGTACTGGTCCTAATAAACTATTTATTTGCGACCAGTAATGTTGTGGCCACTAAAGAAATTTAATAATACACCTATGAACTGAAAGGATGGTTCTTTAAATTCCGAATGGTAGTCAGTCAGAATGAGACTGGATTGAGGTTGGTTGCAAATTACAAATCACTATTATTGGAGACCATCACATAGATAGTGGCCTGTTGGGTTCAGAGGAACACCATATCCTTGATTTCTTTCATTGTATTTTAAAAAATCAACCTGTTATTTTTTAAAGCAACCCAAATGGAACTTTGTTTTGTTGAAGAGTTGGAAGAGGTCACAACCAATGTTCAGAAAACATATGTTTACATTCACAATGTCAAGTGGTGCCAGGGGGCCCTTCCCCCTCTGTGGCTGCATTAACACCTCCTTTGAGGTGTTGGTAAAATATCAATGTTTTTCCACCAGCTTGTATTCGGAAAATAAGGATACATAAGATGCCATGGCAGTATTTGGAAGGGACGCCTACAATCATGTTATGTTATGTAATTTTTGTAGAGCGCTCAAATGCCTATGGGCGTCTTGGTACTAGCGTTGAAGCCACTGCAATATCTTGCTAAGCTGACAAGAGGCATTGTACAACCAGAGAGATTGCCTTGTCTGGTCTACTCAAACTATTGTAGTTATTTATCAGACAGCCAGCTGGTTCAAGTGGGTTTTGTTTGTTAAAATAGTGGGTAATTTGCTTTGAGCCATCTATTCATTATTTAGGATCTGGACCCCATGCCAGTTTTTCACAGGTGCCTTTTGTCTGTGAACATGGTGATAGTGAATTTCTCTACCACAAAACATGGCTACAGCTCGCACTGCAATGTTGGCTATGCATTTTATCAAAACTCTAGTGCCTACATGCAAACTAATGTAGACAGCATTGAACACCCTGTCTTGTTATAAAGGTTCACACTGCATCTCTATAACTCTTCACACTCACATAAGGTCCAGTGTAGACCTTGGCAGTGGAGGTAAGTGGTTATTGTTAACCAAGCTTGCTTTGGACATACTGCTGTTGTTTATTGTTGTAGCTTCAGATATTCAGGGTTTTAAGTTGTCTCTGTTTACTGCATAAATGATAAAACATATTTCTCTGCCATCCTATGCAGGAAGAAAACCTAGGTAGCAGATTGGTCAGACCCGGCACCATGGGACCCAGAATACTAATTTACTCTCTGGTCATCGTACTGTCAATCCTGGAAATGTCCCTTTCTGGTCCAGTTGCCATTTACAGTAAGTTATCTGACATGGGAGCCTGGCGTTACCTCATGATATTCTGTGATTTCATGCAGTGACAATGATGATCATGACTCTATTGGACATCTTCTCTTCCCACATTAAAAGGGCAGTGGCCACCTCAAACCGGACTATAAACAAGGCATCATGGGCTGGGTGGTCGAGGAATTCTTTTGAAGTATCCTAGATTTTGTCAAATCAATGCGACACTCCGCATATGCTACAGCTCTCAGGATGCCTCCTTACTATAGTGCAATCAATCGTGTAATGGCTTTGTTTCCTTAAACACAAACACCCACAGCAATAGCAGTCACTGACACTTCTTTTGGACAAGGGAGGGTGTTTTATTTTAGGAGAACATATTGCAGAGCAGGCTAACACAATAACATATCGCTTTACTGTCTGCACACTGTGCACATCCTAAGATGGACATCAGCCTTGAAACTTGAAAGTATATACATTTTCTATTTACATCCCCTTTGGGGCAGGCAGAGCACAAGGACCAGGGAAACATGGATTACTTCAAACAAAGATAAACCTTGTTAAGTATCATCTCAATGTTCAGCGGAATGACACAATCTAGTCACAGCCAAGTGAACATCATGGGCATCAGAGGTGTGGCTAGAAGGTCAGGACCACCAGCAGGTTGGTCCCACCGCTAACTCAAAGATGACTCCCTGTGCCAGCTGCCAGTGTGATGGTTTACATGCCATGTGGCACCTCTTCTGCTGGAGTAACCTAAAATTAGAAGGGTGCTCAAAACATTCCCACCTCCACCCACCCCTGACTGAGGCCCTGTCTGCATGGGAGTGTGGGTGCAGTACTCACTTTGCACTGGTTCACATCCTTTTCCTCTTCCTGATTCGGAGCAACATGGCCTTTACCTGAGTTAGTAAGAGATATATTCTTCCTTAAATTGGGAATGGTGTGTTGTCTTAACTATCAGGTAATATGGTAATACTGATTTACTCATACAATTTGGGCGTGCTTGCTCCCAACAATGAACAGTAATACTGCTATGTGTGCTCTACCATTCCTCTTGAATAGTTAAGAGGGTCTGGTCACCATCCCAAAGGATAAATGCACAAACTTTATGTCAAATGATAATTCTACTGCTGCTAATGGACAGGGGCCAATCACTCAAATCACGTCTTCACGTTCCAGCAGGGTGAACCCTGAAGAGTTTGCGTTTGGTAATTCAGGCTCACATATCTCTATTATCAGTCCTATTGTAGATTTTAGTATCAATCATACAGACATGGAACCAGGAACCTGGGATGATACAAGTTCCTGGTTCCATGTCTGTATGATTGATACTACAATCTACAATAGGGCGGATAATTACCTGATCAGCTGGTATGAGAGGACATGGCTGGTTGAGGTTTCCTATACAGATGTCCAACACTGGTGCGGTGACCGAGTGGTGAACCCTGATGAATCTGCCATAAATTTCACCAGGCAGTGAAACATGTCGGTTACAGGTAGTGGTATGCGACAGTAAGCTACCAGCCTTTTTATTTCACCAGTACATACCAGAGTTAGTAATAAAGTTGTATAATTGGTGTGTCTGTTGATTTTATCTCACTCTTCGTTATTTGTCTCACCAGGGAGCTATTTCTTTAGTCTCTGGTTAAGCACTTCTCTGTTCGCACCTTTTACTTTTGACACTGTCTTCTTGGAAAAGGAATGGCAACCGATGATGAGAAAGGGGCATAGAATTGGTAACATCTGCCAAGTTCCCCGAGGGTTGTTCCCCCGTGAGGTGCCTTCTTCTCCGCCACACATTTTTTCATTCATTTACTTTTTAAGTGTGGGTGGATGGACTGTCTCAGTGGGGCAGACATCATTGGATATGTTGAGTTGAACCTTGCCCGGAATCTCCTGTTTTAAGTGACAAACATTGGTTTGTTGTGGACAGTAAGGCATTAGAGAACACACACTCTACCATAAATACAGAGGGGGTGTGTCTGGAACTTAACAGTATATTTTGTCCAGACAATCGTGTGCTCATGTCTACTAGACGTGTGCTAACCAATGTCCAGGGTACAGGGATCTTTTTGTATTGAATGGCTTTCATCCCTACAAATATCATTTGCGAATACAGAATTCCAATCAGTGGAACTTCCACAAAAGCTAATTAAGAATTATTTACAAGTTAAAATCCATATTTTGTAGGCCTAATTACAAACTACAACCTGAGGTGATTACAGGCATTTAACCCCTCCCCCATGGGTAGTTTCTCATGCACGTTAATAGACCCCTCTCATGGGCAAGGATAAGCTTCCACCTCATGAGCAGGCAGGAAGTATACCCTCCTTTAATGGGAGTTCACAGGAAGAACTTTATCATTCAAAACACAATCCTCACGTAATGATATAAAACATAATATAAAATATGCAAAATACCCAGTTGCTTCAAATGTCTCTAGGTGGAACCAAAGGAATTTGTTTGCAGACATCTGGCCAGGTGTAGACTTTTATGGACCCTCCTATAATCCTTTGAGAATCCCAGCAATGTGGAATATTCACTCAAAATATAGGAATCATCTCAGAAGAGAAAATCTACCCCTTTCAAAACCAAGACTTTGTGAATGTGACCTCTGGGGTTTTATCCCATCATATTAATTTAAGGAGCCAATCATATTCCGTCTGATTACCTCCCGTGATGCAAAACGCTCTGTTACTGGCTTGTTCACTATCAGGGATGTCTTCTTGGAGCCGTGGGAAAAGAGTATTCTTGTCAGAATGTTGAGTGACATAAATAGTGTGTCCCAAATATTCTCTCCAGGCATATATCCCCATTGGACTTAATATTATAACATTTACCTTTCAGTGGGACACTATTTAGAGCACAACATTTGTTTCAAATAATATTTTTGTGTACACCATTGTGAGATACAATCATTCAACAAGTTTTTAAGGAGGCAATACAGATGTTATTAATACAACACATTCAATGAGTTTGTCACACAAAATTAATACTTGCGATTCTTTTTTGTTAGTCCAATTTAATCTTGAGCTTTAGTTTGTACTTTTCAACGCGTTCCACCTAATATCAGTGTTGTCTCCCAAAAACTTGTTGAATGAAGCATTGCAATTTATGGTCGATGGGCAGCAGACCATTAAGGTGGGCAGCAGACCATTAAGGTGGGCAGCATTTTTTTCTAATTTATTGTGGTGACGTTATCAGGCAGTACTGCTTTGAATTCCCTGGCTGTTCTTTTGACCTTTTAGAGGAACATTGTGAGATGCCCATTTTTGCTTACTGCCCTGTATCTTCTACATAAGGAAACATGTTCTTCCATTTTTGGGTATTAATTATAATGTATTAATTAGATCATTGAAAATGCAATTTGAATGATTACACTCATGACAGAACATGTAGCATGTATTATATACATTATATCGGCGTTACTGGCCTGTGGTACAGATTGTAAATATGGGATTCTTTCACTTTCAGAGGTGGCTCCTCCGCTGAGGTGGACGAGTATCGCCCACTGCTCTCAGTGGAGAACAAAGGAAAAAGGAAATTGTAATAAATAGTTATTATCATTTTATTTTTCGCAGGATTAAGGCAGGGTTAGTGCCGGCGGGGCTGGTGGCTCAGGCGAGGAGCGGTTTGTGCACACTAAGGGGTATATTTACAAGAATTGACGCTAACTAGCGTTAGCGTTAGTTAGCGGCACATTTTATAACACTGCATATCACTGAAAACTATTACCCGGTTACCGACGTATGCACAATACGTTGCTAGAGGGAGATAGTATCAGCTACCCACAGCTAAAACTGCACTAACACTAGCAGCAAGGCAATAACATTTTTGCCACTAGCAAGAGAAAAGTGAGGAAAGGCCAATTAGAGGCGAACGAAATCACGTTAGTCAGCCCAACGTCCCTTTTCTGCCTCTAGGGGCAAATATAGCCTATAAGTCCACCATCAATGATAACAATAAAATAAAAACAATTGAATGCAGAATGTAGCAGCAAGGGCCAATTTCATTACAGGTAAACAACCCCCCCCCAACCCCCCAACAGCCAGGAATACCAGCCAGAGTCTCAGGTGAAGACAAAATGCAGATTCAGGGCTCCATTTATGTCGCTGGTGGAAGCCAATAATGCGTCACTTTACATAGTTCTTTTCTTGTGACACCAAGGCAGTCGAAGCCTGGAAACCCAGAGGCCTCGGTGGGCCTGCGTCTGAGAACCAGAGTGGGAGGTGGAAGTGCTGTGTAGTTACTGCGGCCTGAGGGTGGAAGCAGGCCATGTCGGGACCAAGCCTTCGGCCTTGGCGGTAGACATTGAGGCAAAGGCGATCGCGCTTATCTGGCAGGTTGCTTGGAGACAAGTTTCTAACCTGTGTGAGAAGACCACCTGGTGCCCCTTGGAGCTGTGATTGGTAGAGGTGCTCCTGCGCACCAACGTAGGGAGGTTTGCATCGCATAACACTTGCCACCACTACACTGGGATGCACGAAGGAGATTGCCAATGGTGTGCCGCACCTCTCTTCACCACAGACCGGAGGATGTGGTGCTGCCCAGATGTTGTAGAGGGTGAGGCAGGAGCACTGCAAATTCACTTCTAAGGGGGCCCTATTACATCACCTGCATCAAGAGGTTCCCCAGTGTGCTTTGTGGCGACTACTGTACCCAGGCTTGTGAAATACTACCTGGCTGAAACTCCTGCTGGCTGAATTACAGATTCAGAGAGAGCACACGGATTGAGCACCGGTGTCGATGTCCAGGTGAGGAGAAAGTGGTACAGGTAGCAAAGGAGACCTGGGGGGGTTATGTCGGGCCCAGGTCTAGCACGGGTGGGTGGTGCTCACTCTACCTTGAGCAATCCGTGCGCTGCGGAGGATGCTCTTTTCCAGGACACCACATTATAAAAATTGTGGAGTGATGGTATGCGGGATGTTGCTTTGCGGAATCTCATCACATATTCGGACACCACACAAGACTGGTGTGGTACTACACTAACTGGCTCAAGTTGCTGGGATCGGCAATTGCTGGCAGCGAATGCCAAGAGCACGAGGGCCAGTTTGTGCTCAGGTCCATTGGTATACCGCTTGATCTGCCGTTACTCACTAGGGAACTGTGCCACATTTTGATTAGAAGAGGAAACCGGGAGGTGCTGCCTTTCCACACTCCCTGGCAGTGAGCTCTTGATTGTACAGGGGACTATCCCTTAGTGGACTACTCCTTACCCACAGCACAGTGCCATCTGGTAGCTGCTGCTGTCCTCATCTGCTGCTGCTGGTTCCTCTGACCCAAAGGTCAGGTGTTCGAGGGTCTCCATCTCCGCAACACAGTCCTCTGTGCATCATAGCGCAAGCGTGCCTCTGTTTTCACCCATGGCAGCCATTGTGCGCCATCATAGGTGAAAAGACAGATGGTGTATTTCTGAGCTCCTTCTGACAGTTTGATGCCACTGGTGCATCAATTTCTTGATGTAATTGTAATGAGAATTTTGAACCACGTTGCGCCGTATTTACAAAGCGACGCATCTTAAAACAAAAATGTATTTATTTCCTACCCTATAACACCACATCAATAACAAAACACTTCAACATTTTATAACATTTCTTTACATAATTAACCGGGTGTTGCCCTTTGGGAAAATAATCAATATCGAGGAATGCACAAAACCATTGTTTATCATATTTCAGCACTAAAACATTTCAACATATACAATATAAGGGATGGCGAAGATAGCGAAGATAGCAGATAATCGAAAAAGATGCATCGCGGAACACGTAACTACATTGACCACAGTCCTTAGGGGCGATACCGCTGGTGTGTGAGTAGTGTGCGACCCCACCCCCAATTGTAATATACAATATAATTGCTTTACTTACAAGAAGGCAACATTTGACTTAAGAGACTTTGTAGACACAAAGTAGCCCTGGTACTCATAATCTCCAAAGGAACATACGCATTCAAGCAGTGATGAAGCTCGACCTGTAGTCTCAAACAGTCTCAGTGATCGCAATACATAGAAAGGGGCCACAAACACAACTTCATTCAATATTCTTTACTATTTCCATTGTGGAGAATAAAATGTCTTCCAAAGTATACTCATTATTTTATAACAGTAAATGTTTCCTCCCTTTTCATGGAGGGCGTCTGAGGTACAAGTTCCCCTTAATTTTAGGGTGGAAAACAACAGATACCAATAGAAATATAAGATCCGCTGGAGTTCCACTTATCTCATCACTTTTACACAGTGAGTTGGGCTGCTGAAACCTCCATTTGAAAGTCTAGTAAAAATGAGGAAGTACCAGCAAAATCCAACCCGGAACTATTGACTTTCATTGTAATTCCTTATTTTTTAATGGACTCTAAGTTTCCTATTAATTATTGCTGGAAAGTTGGTTATTAGCGGTAATAAGTGCTGACTTGCCACTAGAAATAGGGCCACAAAAACAATAAGAGGGTCAGTCTAGGTCTCAATATATGATTACCTTGCTCAAACCCTTGGTAAATGGAAAGATCAGGAAGGCAAAACTTAGGAGACAGATTTGTAAAACATTTGGAAAAACCAATGCACTTAAAAGGTAGGACACAATGAAAAAAACAACACCAGTTTATGAAAATAGGTTATATTTATATCAATGAATAGAAACCAAAATGACCAAAAATCCAATGTAGGGACCCATAGATATGAGTTTTAAAAGATTGAAATTAAAACAAGAACTTAGAAGCAAATAGCACTCAAAGGGTTAAAAAAGGTGGAGCAGGGCAAGGACAAAGTCTAAAGTTTACACTTACTTCCAGAAATGTTTCTTGATGCTGTAAATTGGTCCACAGCACCAGCCAAGGGTTTAGAGGCTCTGGTTTTCCTCTTGAGGTCTGGGACTGCAACTACCACAATGCACCTGTTCGGCTTATTGAGCATTTTACACATGTTTGTTCCATACTTCCTAACCTTCTTCCAGAGGGTCTCTTTGATGGTTCAAAGTATCCAAAATACCAATCTAAGGATCTGGAATCTCCTAGGTGGTCCTTTGGAAGTGTGAACTACAATTCCCACAATGCACCTTGCCAAATCAGTGAAAGTCCACTGGTCACACTACAGGATGAGAACTCTTGGTGGAGATGATGCAGGTGGGCTCTGTTAACCTGTTGCTTGCAAGTGAGTTCACTGATTTATCCTTCTTGAAGCAGGGCAAAGGCTAGAGTACCAGATTGTGCAGCAGGCGCGGTCTTCAGAGTTCAAACACTTGTGGTGCCGTTACAGAATCAAGAAGGGCAGTCCTTCTTCTCCTAGCAGCTGATCTTAGGTGCTGCGGAACTCTTCTATATTTATCCAGTTTTCCTGGGCATCAGGCTGTGAGGGACTGACCAATGGGTCACAGGGTACCACCCAGGTATATGACCACTTCCTCCATAGTGTGGCATATTCTTATCCCAGAGAGCACTATTCTCTCAAAATCCAAAATGGGGAAAGCCTCTCATCAGAGGATCTGGATGGGGCTTACCCAACAAACTGGGGTGGTTATTTTTTAACGCTCTACTTCCACACCTCACCCTAATCAAATTACAGGGTGTCTGTGTGGGTGGGTTGGCATTATGTGGGGGTCATTCTTCCTTTGAAGGCCTGTCTGGCTAGCCCTCACCCGCTTGAGGAAAATTGAATTTTGCCCTGTCATGTGTCCCTACGTGTTCCCCATTATATGTTATGTGTGCATGATCGATATGCATATTTACCCCTTGCCCGAATAAAGACGCAATTATAGTTGTGTCCAACGTTAATATGTCAGTTATCCAGTTCCTCGTGAAAGCAACGTGAATTAGGCTTCTAGGCCTATGTTGCCAACGTTTTTGCATTATGCACGTTAAATCATCGAGTTGTCCCCGTTTCTAGGCCTCACAGGGCCCGGACACCAGATTCAAGCCTCAAGTCTCCTGAATCACTCCGAGGAGCGATGCAGCCCCTCCCGCATCGCTGACCCTTCACTTACTTCCTGCCAAGCAGCGCGGTGCCCGGCCTGGCCTGCCTGCCTGTCTGCCAAGAATAAGTTATGCATACAGTTATCAGTTCAGCTCCCCGGCTTCACATTCCTAGCTAACGAACCGCATAAACATCTTCATCTATAGTCTAGTCTTTCTGTCTCCATGCAAGAGAATTACTGAATTAGTATCCATAGAAGATTCATAGCACACGCAATACATGAAGAAATATATGCATGCACCAGCCTCAGTGACAAGTAGCCTTTGCCCTGATGACTTTTAGATTCAAGCAACATGTACTCCAAACACGAGATATCAGATATGCTATAGGTACATGTCGTCCTGACATCCCAGACTTTAGTCTCCTCTTCTAGTGCTAGAAGTCAGAGCCCCCAGCTCTCCCCAGTTACACGTCATGGCCCGTTTGCGCGCACCAGTAGGTTAAAGGTTCCAGCTGCCCAGGTAGCCCCCTCCATGTATCCGCCCATTTATGACACTTCTGTGACGTTTACATCACATGTCTACGTGCACGCCCTGTGCACGCCTTCTTTTCACGCCCATATGTTCTTATCTTTCATTTGTCACTTATTACGCCTACTGTATGCAATGCAATTGTACTGTTTTACTATATATACTGTATGATGTTAATATGACATTAGGCTTTTTTCCCTTTGTCCTGTGTTTGTCCCTTCCTGAACCTTTGCAGGTGATGGAACCCGATGGTCCATTGGCTCGAGCCATCTGATTAAAGCCCGTATGACTCAGATACCACGGATTCTGCCTCTTATTTATTGAGCTATCCTTTTCAGTTAATGCATAGAAAAATAGTACCGGTAATTAATTATTTATTTACCACATAAATGGCGCCCGAATAGGGACGAGCCCCTTCCCCACGCGCCGGCGATGTAACGCAGGCCCCCTGACCCTTCTACAGCCGTGACGGAACCCTACTGTGCACGTGCAGATATTTCTGCTTCAAGTCTCCCTCAGGCCCACGGAGGAGACGGAGACTGCGGTCCGGCATCCAGACGAGGCGGTGAGGAAGGCGGATCGTCCCGACCAGAGCCCAAGCCGAGAGAGCAAGGTCCGAGGTATCCAGAGGCCCACCTGTTTCCGAAGCCCGAAGCCCGAGGCGCATGCGTAGTGCGTAGCAGTAACCAGACGTTGTAGCAGTCCAGTCCAGTCCGAGGCTTTCAGTTTTTGCTTCCCGGTGAGTACCGTTGCTGGGACGTATCTAGACGGGTTCATTAATTTGTGCCCGGTCCGACGGGTTTGGGTACACAGATCCGGTCCGACGTGTTCACCTAGGTGGATACGGTATGACGTGTCTCTTTAGGAGACCGGTATGTTCTGTACTGTTTTAGCAGTGCATCCAGTAATTCTAGTAAGTCTGTTCTCGAGAAATCCAAGTATTGTGTTTTCAATGTATTAGGTAGTATCTGTTCGAACTGTTATTAATGTGTTTTTGATGTCGTGGTATGAATGATTGTTTTGCTATTCATTACTGTGTTCATTGTGTATTGTGTTCAAGTTCAAGTACGGTTCAAATATGCCGCTGTTTTCTAAGTTACGTCAGATAAAAACCAGAAAAGGGTTACTCGAAGAATCAGTTCCTGTCCCTCCCAGGGACAGTCCTGGACATTTCATGTATCATAAGCATGGCTTAGATGCCATACTGTATCTAGATTTATGGGTGGACTACACCAAAGATCTCGAAGAGAAATATAGATGGCCTGTTTCAGGAACATGGGATGCCGAGTGCATCATGAGAGTAAAGAGGCATTATGGAAAAAGAAAGCCAGACAATCCCAGAAGGACGCCATAGAACTGTGGCGTAAAGAATCCCATAAAAGAACAGAAAAGGAATTCAGAAAAGCAGAACTAAGTAGAGAATCCTCAGAAAAAGCCCAAGAAAGCGAATTACTAGAAGAAGGTGAACGAGTTAGAGCAGAACAGTCAGACAGACAGAGAAATGCCCTTATTAAAGGTATGTATCCTCTTCTCGCCGAGGGTTTGCCTAAGGCGACCCCGGAAACATCCTGTAATTTACCGCCACCATTAGTCCCGACTAAGCTACGTCATAAACCGACTGCAGCTGAAATCTTTCTTTCTTCCTATTTAGATGACACTGTCCCAGAATATGCTAATACGAATCCTACGCCTGTTCAACTTCCACCTCCTGTTAATAATGTAATTACTGTGCCTCCAGTCGTTGGTCCCGGGAATTCCGTTAATGTGCCAGTACCCCAGGACCAACCCACATTACGTACTCCTGCTTTACCAGTCACGTTACCAGCAGCCGCACATTCAGTATTAATTGGCGATTCTAGTTCAGGAGGAGCAGGGGGAGGTATTCCTATCACCCCGCCTCAAACAAAACGACTAACGCTGAGAGATGCAGCGTTACAGCGTACGCCAAAAGTGGCTACGTTCGAAGCCCTCAAAAAGTATCTTACTGATTGCAGATATGACCCAGTGCCAGGCGAAGATGACATGATATTGTATTCCGTACGTTTACAACGAGTTGCAAATTTTTTGGTTACCATACCAGGTATGGAAAAACATTTAGACAGTATATATCACTTCATTCGTACAGGGGAGAAACCAGAAAGTATTCACGAAGCTATGGCACACAGGAAAGTCGAGACTCAAGGCATGATTTTGCAATTTTTAATAAACTGTTTAATAAGAGAACAGGATCATCCTGATAAAGACAAAGAAGAGATGAAAGCCCTGACCAGATGGAGTGACAATATAGCAGAAGGAAAACACAGGACACAAAATTGTATAGAAACCATGTACAGAAAGATTCGTAAAGAAATCATAGGCATACACGAAAAGGAGAAAGCAAGGAAGATAGCCGAGAAAGAGAATGACTCTTCAGACGAAGAGGTAGATAACGAGAATCCCACCAGAATAGCGTATGTAGGTAGGACGAGACCTTCCGATAGACACACACGCCGAGATTACAAGAAAGCTTTTCCTCCTCCCGTACCAGAACAGTGTTCTCTTGAACAATTATTCCAGGCTACCGATAAAGTTCTGAAACTACGAATAGGTTACAGTGAGCTTAGTACCATGCATGAACAAGAACTAGCCCGATCAGCAGTCCGATGGATTAGTGATTCTACCACGTTTTCAGATAAAATAGTGGCTCAAATGTTTCTGAAACTGCCCCCAGACGAACAGCGACTGGTGGGTATGTACATGATCCAGCACCTCATTACACTGTACGAGGATCAGCATTCTGATCCAGGTCCTTTATATAATGTATTGAACGAGTTACTCTTAAACAGATGGAAAGGTCTAGGTATCGATTTAATTAGTGTCATTTTAGAACAGCGCCACAAATACAGAACGTTCCTGACTCCACATTTTGTTCCTGTTTCACCCCCATTTTATATAGACAGACAGAATCCGTTGCGAGAAGTGCATCCTGTTAAGGGAACGGGGGGTGCGCTCGAACGAGTATTTGTGTACACCCCTATAACGAAAATAGAACTACTGGAAATGAAGAAGTTAGTGCCCTGTCGCGATAAAGATCCAGCAGGGTTCCACCGTGAATTAAAAGACATGCTCCGCATGGGAGAATACACGTATCCTGATATCATCAAAATGTTAAAGGTCCTGTTACCCGCGGGCATATATGAAAAACTCAAAGAAAAAGAATGGGAGGTGGGAGAGAAAAAGATTGACTGGACCGCGTTAGAGAACGAAGATAATACACGAGTCCCAGGTACTGGTCTTGGGGATAAAGCCAAAGAATTGCCCGAACTGTTAATACAAGTCTTGCCAAGATTACTAGCCACGAAAAAGGAAGACTGGGATGCCATCTCAGCCTGTAAACAGAAACAAGAAGAAGACACTAGTGATTTCTATTCCAGATTTGAGAAATGTTTCATTATTAATAGCGGTCTGAAAACAAGTAGTGAATCGTATCCACATCTCTTTGTTACCAAACTAGTTGAGAATTCTTTACCACAAGTTAAAAATCGAGTATTAAAAGTCGAGAGTACATGGCAAGCTAATACCCCGTCACAAATGCTCCAGATGTTACAGTATCACCAGAACCGAATTAGGGAAGAGCAAGAACACGAAAGGAGACGTATGAAAGATACGAAAATGAAAGTTCTAGTTGCACAGTCTGTTCCAGCAGATAGTCAGAAGAGGGGTCCGAATCAGACTAGTCATTCTGCAGCTCCTGTTAAAGGGACATGCAATTACTGTAAACAGCCAGGTCATTATATAAACGGATGTGCAGTTCTGAAACACAACATAGCTACAGGTAAGACGAAAGAGAGACCGCGACCTCCTAGACAGGAACATGTTCCGCAGAATTCGCAACCACCGCAGAATGCACAACAGTCAGTTACAGTACCGCAGCCTATAGCTGCCACACAACACGTTACACAACAGATGTACCAGTACGCACAGTCAGATTATCCAGAATATCAGCAGTATTCATGAAACAGCCTAGAGAGGGAGGTTGGCTTGCCTCTCATCGAGATTCCTGTAGATCAAGAGGGTCCCTATGTACACAGTCAAGTATTAGGGAAAGATAGAAAGTTTCTGATTGATACAGGGGCAAGTAGGACTACCATCAGTCATGACGAGGTTCCAGGGGCTCCACTCTCAGGCTCAAGAAATGTTTCCCTGGGATTTTCAGGAAAGCCGATTGTTAATGAAATATCGAAACCAGTTTCCCTAGAAGTTGGTCCATTGTCTCGAACTACAGACTTGTTACTTACGAAATCATGTCCTGAAAATTTACTTGGTATTAAAACATTGAAAGAATTAGGAGCTGTTATATGCTGTTCTCCGGAAGGAGTGAGATTGTTTTTACGTGATTTTAAAGGTCATTATGTGTTGCGTGATTTTGATTCAAGATTACTGAATGTACCACAGCATTTATGGGCGCAAGGTCCAACTGATGTAGGTTGTATGCACATTACACCATATCGTGTCACTCTGAAACAAGGTGTTGTATTACCACGAATCCGACAGTACAAATTGCCACCTGAGGCTGTAGCAGCCTTATCGAAAATCATTGACGAGCTCATTGCTCAAGGAGTAGTTGTAGAAACTGACTCCAATGTATGTAATTCTCCTATCATTCCGATTCTTAAACGTACTGACCCAAATGCACCTCCAGTTTATCGATTAGTGATTGACCTTCGAGAACTTAATAAATGTATCATACCTCAGTACCCAGTGGTTCCAGATATCTCTTCCCTATTGACTGCCATTGATTCTGAAGCTACGTTCTTTACTGTTATTGATCTCAAGAACGCATTCTTTAGTGTCCCCATTCATCCAGACAGCCAGTTTCTTTTCGGATTCTGTTTAAATGGAAGAAGCTATAAATTCACACGTGCTCCTCAAGGTTTCACAGAAAGTCCTAGTATTTACAGTCAAGCACTTAAAAGACAACTAGACAGTATTCACATGCCACCTGACACTACCCTGCTCCAGTATGTCGATGATCTATTGATCACAGCCCGTACAGAACGTGACTGCGAACGTGCGTCACTGACAGTCTTGTATTTTCTGGCAGAAATGGGGCACAAGGTGTCCCCTTCGAAACTGCAATTCTGTGTCCAGCAAGTGGTATACCTAGGACACTTACTGTCCAAGAGGGGTAGACAGTTGACACCTGACCGTATCCAGTTAATAGCACATCTTCCACAGCCCAAGACACAGAAGGAGGTACGAGCTTTTATCGGCCTCACTTCTTACTGCAGACAATGGATCCCTCAGTACGCATATCTAGCCAAACCTCTGATACAGTTGACAACACAGGAGGCAGCCACATCGACTGTCCTCCCTTGGACCCAGGAACATACACTTGTTTTCAATGAGTTAAAGAAAGCTTTATGTAACGCACCTGTGTTAGCGACACCAAACTACAGTAAGTCTTTTACACTTTTTGTCACTGAACGTGATGGTACAGCATTATCTGTTCTCACGCAAGATCAAGCAGGACAACAGAAGCCTTGTGCTAACTTTTCTAGCACATTAGATCCAGTAGCCCAGGCATTGCCTGCGTGCCTCAAGTCAGTTGCCGCCACAGCTCTAGCTATCAGACAAAGTGATTCCATAGTGTTAGGACACTCCCTGACAGTACAAGTTCCACATTCCGTGGAAGTTCTTTTAAACCGAACACAGACTCAGCACTTGACAATTGCACGTTTAACAGGATATGAACTGACACTGTTTCAGCCACACATAGAAATCAGACGCTGCAACATTTTAAATCCTGCTACACTGTTACCTTCGATTACATCAAACCCTGCCACACATGACTGTGTGGAAGTTATTAACACCATGACAAAGCCAAGACAAGACTTGACAGACATTGCATTACCTGATCCAGACCTGACACTTTACGTGGATGGTTCATGTATGAGAACAAGTACAGGAGAGTTAGTAGCCGCGTATGCAGTGACTACTGAAACTGAAATTATAGAAACACATCGTATTGACACCTTGTCTGCTCAAGCAGCAGAGCTCATTGCTCTGACCCAAGCCTGCATACGAGCTAAGAACCTGAAAGTAAACATATATACAGATTCACGTTATGCATTCGGAGTCGTTCACGACTTTGGAGTCCTCTGGCAAGAAAGAGGTTTCATGACCTCTCATGGAGCCAAGATACAGCATGGCCCCCTCATTCAAGCTCTGTTAGAAGCAATACATTTGCCGACAGCTATTGCCATTATGAAGTGCAAAGCACATACGAAAGCCACTGACACCATTTCCCAAGGTAACGATCTAGCAGATCGAACAGCCAAGCTTACAGCTCAGACTCCAGACATTCCAGTTAACATGACAAAGATAGATGTTCCAGATCAGACGACTTGTATGACAGTTAAGGACCCTACACAAGATGTACTAGACATACAGACACATGCTACCCCAGACGAAATCAAGAAATGGTCTGAACAAGGAGGGGTCCAGACAGATCAGGGATGGTTGACGAAGGGAAAAGCCACATGGTTTCTCCCCGACTCTATGGTTCAAGTCATTATTAATACAGCACATAGTCCAGCACATTTAGGAGAAAAAGCCATGTTAGACAGTATCCAGAACATTTGGTTTAACAAGCATTTACGAGCAGCAGCCAAGCAGAAAGTGCGTACCTGCATGATCTGTTGTCAGTTCAATCCAGGTAAAGGTGTTCCGGTGGAACAAGGTGGATTCCATCCTCCTGACCACCCTTTTGAAGTCCTCCAGATGGATTATATTCAGATGGATCGATGTCGAGGTTTCAAGTATGTCCTTGTAGTTGTATGCGCTTTGTCCAGATGGACAGAAGCCTATCCAGTCCCAGATTACACTGCCGCGACCACTGCCAGGCAGTTGGTTCGTGAGTATTTCCCACGCTATGGTTTGCCCAGGGTCGTGCATTCAGACAACGGACAGCCATTCTCATCCGAACTCATGAAACAAGTATCACTTCTGTTACGGTACCAGTGGAAGTTCCACTGCGTGCGACATCCCGAGGCAGCTGGCCTCGTCGAGAGACACAATCAGACTCTGAAAATACGTATTGCAAAGGTCTGTGCCGAGAAAGGTGTAGATTGGATGGTAGCCCTGCCAGTCGCCCTTTTTTACATGAGAATGGTCGCCCACTCCCGATCAGGTCTGTCACCTTTTGAAGTTGTATTTGGTCGTCCCCCGAACATGTGCGGTACACCTATGCCACGTAAAATCACCGATGTTGACAGTAATATGCTGACAGATTACCTAGCTTCCTTGATGTCTGCACTACTCTCTTGTCGTTCACAGGTCGCGGCTGCCTTTCCAGACAACACCCAAGTGAAACCGCACGAGGTCATTCCAGGTGACCTCGTCCTTGTTAGGAACTTTGATCGTTCAAGCCCGCTGGAGCCCCGCTGGAAAGAGCCGAAACTTGTTCTGATGACCACAAGGACCGCTGTGAAACTGGAAGGCCGGAAGGGCTGGCTACACTCCAGCCACATCAAGCGTTTTCATGGACTGCGTCCAAAGACTTTTCTCAAGGACTGCCCCGATACTGACTCTAAACTTCCCCTGTTAGAGAAAACTCCGCAGCAGGAGTATAAACTCAAATTAAGGTCTAGCAAGTCAGACAGTTTAATTGTTTAAGTCCCTCTTGGGTGAAGCGGTTAGACAGGTTCCTGACATGTATGAGATAGACCCACATAGTGAGAGAGTTAGACGAAACTCCAAGAAAATACGTTACTGTAAGAATCTGCGCAGCAGATGTATTGTTACTTTATTGTTTATGTTATTTCTGAGTCTTACGATTACATGCATAAGTTATGTTTTACATGTATTTTTTCCTCCTCTTGATTCACATGTACATCTTTCCTCCAATGATACAGTAGAGCACACTTTTAGTGAACTACCCCCTCACGAGTTATCCTATCGACTTGCAATGCGCAACAATACTTTTATACGTATGTTACACTATTCACACCAGACTAGCAATGCCACTAATTGTTGGGTGTGTGGTCGACTCCCCCCTTTCCAGACACCGAAGGGAGTTCTGCCACTCTTTCCCTATCCGTTTTCACACAATGGTTCGTGTGGAGCATGGTTTACGATAACGTCATCTTTAGACGATAAGTCCCTTTTAAATAGAACATGTTTCCCAGACAAGGAAGGTCTTTCCCATAGGACAGGGTTGGATCTAGAAAATGAAGTATATGATCTAGGTAATTAGTCCTCGAATTTCATGATTTTGAATGTTCAGTCCGAGACTACTCCAGACTTGCCTGCTATTACAGTCCTACCAGTAAAAGGCGAATTATGTGTTAGAAAGAATGGTTCAGTACATCTAGGACACAGTGATTGTACTACTGTGGTCGAGTATAGTGACAGTGGGAAATCTACTTTCCAAGCCTCACGTCATTCATATTTTGTA
This sequence comes from Lissotriton helveticus, assembly GCF_964261635.1. Lineage (NCBI taxonomy): Eukaryota > Metazoa > Chordata > Amphibia > Caudata > Salamandridae > Lissotriton > Lissotriton helveticus. The sequence continues at coordinate 128,540,729 of NC_136059.1, read as the reverse complement.
TGTGGTCAGACCGCATATGTACGTCTGCCCCTAGATTGGGATGGAACATGTTACATTGCCTTCCTACTGCCACCAGTTTTCCTAGCCCCATCCGATTATCACAGAAATACACATCTAGTACACGTTAGACATAGAAGGGAGATCGAGTCCCCAATTGTCGATCACACTGAAACTGCCTTAGAACAGTATACAGATTTCAATAAAGGTTTCTTTTTCTTCATAGGACCTATCCAGAATAGTAAGCTAATACGTAGGTTAACGAGAACCCTTGAAGCAGTAGTGAATGAGACTACTTCCGCTCTAGGTAACTTAACAGAAGAGCAATCTGCTATGAGATTTGTCGTTCTCCAGAACCGCCTTGTTCTTGACGTCATACTGGCCAATAGGGGCGGAGCTTGTAGAGTCATCGGATCTAGTTGTTGCATTTTCATTCCTAATAACGCATCGTCTGTATATTCAGCGATAACAAGACTCCATAAAATAGCCCATCAGTTACACCAGAATCCAGGCACCTGGACATGGTCCGGTTGGCTCTGGAGTATAATATCTGCCTGGGGATGGAAAGTACTGTCATTCCTGGGAATAGTAGTAATGATCATATTCAGTTGTTGTCTCTGTTTACAATGTGGCCCTGCGATTTGTGGCTTGTGTGCTACCTCTTGTATTCCAAGTCCAAAGTCCCATTCCAAGAAGATTAAAGACGAGCAAATGATGCTGTATGAACAGATAGATGGTATCATGAATATTGATGTTTCCTGAAGGAAACGTAGGGAACAAGGAGGGAATGAGGAAAATTGAATTTTGCCCTGTCATGTGTCCCTACGTGTTCCCCATTATATGTTATGTGTGCATGATCGATATGCATATTTACCCCTTGCCCGAATAAAGACGCAATTATAGTTGTGTCCAACGTTAATATGTCAGTTATCCAGTTCCTCGTGAAAGCAACGTGAATTAGGCTTCTAGGCCTATGTTGCCAACGTTTTTGCATTATGCACGTTAAATCATCGAGTTGTCCCCGTTTCTAGGCCTCACAGGGCCCGGACACCAGATTCAAGCCTCAAGTCTCCCGAATCACTCCGAGGAGCGATGCAGCCCCTCCCGCATTCCCTGACCCTTCACTTACTTCCTGCCAAGCAGCGCGGTGCCCGGCCTGGCCTGCCTGCCTGTCTGCCAAGAATATGTTATGCATACAGTTATCAGTTCAGCTCCCCGGCTTCACATTCCTAGCTAACGAACCGCATAAACATCTTCATCTATAGTCTAGTCTTTCTGTTTCCTTGCAAGAGAATTACTGAATTAGTATCCATAGAGGATTCATAGCACACGCAATACATGAAGAAATATATGCATGCACCAGCCTCAGTGACAAGTAGCCTTTGCCCTGATGACTTTTAGATTCAAGCAACATGTACTCCAAACACGAGATATCAGATATGCTATAGGTACATGTCGTCCTGACATCCCAGACTTTAGTCTCCTCTTCTAGTGCTAGAAGTCAGAGCCCCTAGCTCTCCCCAGTTACACGTCATGGCCCGTTTGCGCGCACCAGTAGGTTAAAGGTTCCAGCTGCCCAGGTAGCCCCCTCCATGTATCCGCCCATTTATGACACTTCTGTGACGTTTACATCACATGTCTCCGTGCACGCCCTGTGCACGCCTTCTTTTCACGCCCATATGTTCTTATCTTTCATTTGTCGCTTATTACGCCTACTGTATGCAATGCATTTGTACTGTTTTACTATATATACTGTATGATGTTAATATGACATTAGGCTTTTTTCCCTTTGTCCTGTGTCTGTCCCTTCCTGAACCTTTGCAGGTGATGGAACCCGATGGTCCATTGGCTCGAGCCATCTGATTAAAGCCCGTATGACTCAGATACCACGGATTCTGCCTCTTATTTATTGAGCTATCCTTTTCAGTTAATGCATAGAAAAATAGTACCGGTAATTAATTATTTATTTACCACATAAATGGCGCCCGAATAGGGACGAGCCCCTTCCCCACGCGCCGGCGATGTAACGCAGGCCCCCTGACCCTTCTACAGCCGTGACGGAACCCTACTGTGCACGTGCAGATATTTCTGCTTCAAGTCTCCCTCAGGCCCACGGAGGAGACGGAGACTGCGGTCCGGCATCCAGACGAGGCGGTGAGGAAGGCGGATCGTCCCGACCAGAGCCCAAGCCGAGAGAGCAAGGTCCGAGGTATCCGGAGGCCCACCTGTTTCCAAAGCCCGAAGCCCGAGGCGCATGCGTAGTGCGTAGCAGTAACCAGACGTCGTAGCAGTCCAGTCCAGTCCGAGGCTTTCAGTTTTTGCTTCCCGGTGAGTACCGTTGCTGGGACGTATCTAGACGGGTTCATTAATTTGTGCCCGGTCCGACGGGTTTGGGTACACAGATCCGGTCCGACGTGTTCACCTAGGTGGATACGGTATGACGTGTCTCCGTGCACGCCCTGTGCACGCCTTCTTTTCACGCCCATATGTTCTTATCTTTCATTTGTCACTTATTACGCCTACTGTATGCAATGCAATTGTACTGTTTTACTATATATACTGTATGATGTTAATATGACATTAGGCTTTTTTCCCTTTGTCCTTTGTCCCTTTGTCCTGTGTCTGTCCCTTCCTGAACCTTTGCAGGTGATGGAACCCGATGGTCCATTGGCTCGAGCCATCTGATTAAAGCCCGTATGACTCAGATACCACGGATTCTGCCTCTTATTTATTGAGCTATCCTTTTCAGTTAATGCATAGAAAAATAGTACCGGTAATTAATTATTTATTTACCACACGCTGCCTGCCATCTGCTCTGTAGTTTGTACTTCTTTGCCCACAGGAAGCAGGGCTTTTCACATCTCATTAGAGCAGCCTGGTTAGCCTGGGCAGAGGCTGGCCAACCAGGAGAGAGTAGATGAAAATCTGGATTTTGGCACACAGAAAAGAAAGTTTAATAACATTTCTGTCACAGCTATTAGAAGTCTAATAATGACAAATTGCTGGATATATCTTAACTATTCATGTGATACCTTGAACTAAAATATTTCAATATTTGTACTTAGGTAAAATATTACAATGTTAGCCTATGGAACCATTCACTACAATGAGGAAAAGCAAAATTGGCAGTTGTTTTCTGTCATCAGGGCATATAAAACATATTTTATAATGTCCCTGTAAAGTTATAAGGCACCCTATCCCTGGGGCACCTAGGAGAGACCTTAGGGGTGACACATATGTAACAGTAAGGTAGATTAATACTTTGGAAGTACCTTGAAATCCAAAGCCACATTTGCATATAACTTCAACTTAAAAGCAGCCTGCAAGGCAGGGCTGGCTTTTAAAATGCCAGCTGGCGCCACAGTAGTGCACACTCCAGTTCAGGAATTCTACTGGGCTTCTAAACCTCCATGCCCTATTATTTACTAGGGACTTATTGATAGATTAAATCCTCCTTGTCTTATTATATACTAGACCCTTACAGGGGTCTGTAATTGGCAACTGTAATTATATCAAATTACCATGTACTTTATTTACAGAGTACATGCCCTGGGTCGGCTTGGTGGAGCCCAGGGCTCAATCAGAGTCTGAAAAACAGCAACTAGTAGTCAAAATGAGGGCAAAAAGTGGGGGCACACTGTAAACAGTTCATGATTTCTCACAATTACGGACTGTATATTTATCACCATCTGACTTACTGTCACACATTTATCAGTTACTTTGGGTGTGAGGAAATATCAGCCCGTTTTCTGGACATTTCATTATGGGAGCCTATAATGCATTGTTTGGGATGGAAGTTTCAATCCTTGCATTTTGGGTGCTGCTGAAGCTGATGTATTTCAGACAATCCTTATTAATGTGTGTCAGATCTAGTGTTATCCTCTAATGCTCTGGAATATATTGTGTGAGGAGTATCCTGCACTATGTCTAGTATATCTATGTCTGGTATCACTGGGTAAATGTGTAGTATGTCCATGTCTTGCATCACTAGGTACATATGTAGTATTTCCATGTATGATACCAGCAGGTGCATGTGTTTTATGTCCATGTCTGGTATCACCAGGTACATGTGCAGTAGTCCATGTCTGGTTTCAATAGGTACATATGTAGCATGCCTATTTCTGGTATCACTAGGTACATATGTAGTATTGCCATGTCTGGTATCACCAGGTACATGTGTATTATGCCCAGGTCTGGTATTATCATGTTAATCTGTAGTATGCCCATGTCTGATACCAACAGTTGCATGTGTACTATGGCCATGTCTTGTACCACCAGGTACATGTGAAGTATATCCATGTCTGGTATCACTAGGTACATGTGTAGTATGTCCATGTATGATTTCACCAGGTACATGTGTAGTCTGTCCATGGCTGATATAACCAGGTAAGTGAGTAGCATGTCCATGTGTAGTGTCACTTGGTACATATGTAGCATGTCTATTTCTAGTATCACTAGGTACATATGTACTATGTCCATGTCTGATGTCACTAAGTGCTGTGTTAACATATATTTTGGTATAATCCGAATATATAGCCGATTTGCTTCATGAAAAGACTTGTAAATCTACACTCAGGGAATTACACCATGGCACATGGACATAATTTCTTCCTTCTTAAGCTCACAATTCTTTTAACTAGATGACCTGGGCCCCCTTTGCAGGTTCCAGGTATGATTGAGGTGAACATGTTTGCATTTCTATTTGCTCCTGTAAGTTGTCATTTTCAATGGAGTATTTGTAAACAGTGTACAACTAGCCCAGGACAAAAGACAACTCCTTTATGCAATGGTGTAGTTTTCTTTATATTTTTGCCTTAGGAAATCACTTACCTGACACCCCGCAAATTATTGGGGTGTTTCTATATCCTTCTCATCCTGGAAGGACATTTATTCGCGGCTCTGAAAAGAGAAAATCTCCAAACAATGTTGGGATTGAAAAGGGTCAGAGGAGAGCTGGCATTGGTCACAATCTTAGATATATATGGACATTAATAAACTTTCAATATTGACCAAGCCTTGAACCTCTCACTCCCCAATCCTGCAAAACATTGCACCATCATGGGGAAATATCACAAGATATTGACAAGATTTATGCAACATCAAATTGTGTGAATTCAGTGACCTGCAAATCATAACACTATGCTCCTATATCTTTTTTACGAGTTGTAAATGGATTTGGAAATTGGGATCAGTATGTCTACGCTTTCTATTCATGTTCATTATATGTGGTATTCCTTTATCTAATATGCCTGAATAGACTGGTAGTTTTACCTAGTCTACTTTGTATCTGTTTACTCTTAGTATGGCCATGTCTAAACGTACATTTTACTCTCTTTGACTCTATAATGACTTCATAGTTTACAATTTCCTAGAAGCAGCATCTCACCTTCGCTGCTAAAATAAGGTGTGACTGGTTTACTCTTACTTTTTCCAGTAGTCCTGTGTTTTAGTCATGTCATGCACAATCATGTAATAAGGCATCAAAGAGAGAGCAGCCACTGGACAGGATCGGCCCTTGAGTCACCCGGAAAAGATTGCACACTCTGTCGTCTCCATTATTACATGTAAGACTAATGGATCACTCTAGATAGTTATGTTATATTAAAGACATATGTGTATCTCTTAAACGCCCGTGGTTTCTTGCTACCACAGAATTGACAGAAATGGTTAGATTTATCCCAAATGAGGATCTTTTGAAATCAAAAGCTGGGCATTGCTCTTGCTGCCCTAATGTCAAGTCTGGCTTTGTGAGAGAGATTACCTGAGCAGCAGGAAATAAATGTTGCATATATTGGGGTTACATGTCAGAATTAAGGTGTTCACCCCTCCAACTGAGCATATATCCCTCCAGATTGTTATTGTTAGCTCTTAAAATCTCTCATTCCCATAACTTTATTCATATCACTTTATTCTGTAACTGTTCTCTCCAGGGCGTAAGAGGGAGGCTGACTGTAAATCATCAGCTGCTAATCTCAAAGAAGCAGTGAAGAGTGTCAGCAACGCCCAGGACGTGAGGGCAGAAGCTGAGCTGATGATGAAACCGTACGCTAACTGGGAAGAGTTCCTAATGCCCGGCCCCATCTCCATTGCAATCCTAGGAGAGCTGGCATGCATTTCATCAGCCAGTGGGGACTTCTCTATCAACCTGAATCCACCACCAAGTGGTTACAAGTACATGCAATACCCAGAGTCCTTTTCAGCCTCCCTAATGCAGATTTCCAACAAAGCCTGGAATTCCTTCAACACAGCAAACAGAAACATGGATAGGATAAGGCTCCTCACAGGTGGCTTGCCACGTGACATTAAAGAATTAGTCACAATTCTGTTCCAGCCCACTGCCACTGTTAATGCCATGCTCCCACGGCGCCTAAGCTCTATTCTCGGGACTTCCAGGGATTGCACATCCTTGGCTCAGGCTGTAGAGACAAGTTTTAGTAACACCATTCTCTTAATCCACGAGGTGCTTGAAGCTTGTGTGAACTCCAAGAGGGGCTACGAGAAGAACTTGGAGGATGTGAAGGTCGCCCTGGAACAGCTCACCATTAGAGAAGCATCTGCAAAGGATGCTGTAAAAATGGCAGAAGAGTACAGGAAGATGACTGAGACACAACTTAAGGATGCTGCAGATGCCTACAAGGATGCTCTGAAGAAGGTGCCCTCTGTGTGGGAAACTATGGCTGCTAATTTTGTTGGTGGCATTCTTGACACACTGACTTCCTCTGCAAACACAATGATAAGCAGGGAGCTTGGCACAAATATTCCTGCTGGTGGGAAGGTGGGTACTGTTTACAGTAGTGATGTCAAATCCAATCAGGCGACTAAGACAATCTGTACCAAGTCCAATCAGATGACAGCTATCACCGACGGCCTTCAGAAAGTCATAGACAGTAATGGGAAAACTATTAACATGAAGATGGTTTATAGTGAGAAAGATAATACAGTGACAACAAACTATCCAAAAGATCTGGCAATGAGATTGAAAAAGGAGATAGCGGAACAAGCTGAGTGTAAAGCACAAACACAAATGGATAATGTTCTACAATCTGTTATTGACATATGTGAAGACTTGGGAAGAGTTGCATTGGCTAAGACACCAGATGAGAGTTTCCAGCAAGCAATTGTTCAAAGGATAAACTCATTAAGTAGCAGGGCAATAAAAGTTGATTCATATTGTAAAATAGAGACTAATGCTCAACCCTTGAAGCCAAATCCACCGAATGCAGACCAAACTAAAGGCCCTGTCAGCATAGGCACTCACTCTGCACAAATGGCACAGACACGAGTAGAACAAGCTACAATTCAGTTAAAAAATACTCAGGAAATGTACAAGGAATCCTTCGAGAAGGTTCAAAAAGAAAATAAGGAACTTACAACGATCCTGGTTGAAATGAAAAGCTATTCACTGAAGGAGATTGATTTTGAGACAGCCAAAAAGATGCTCATTAAAGGCCTAGATTGCCTAGGGAGAGTGAAAAAGCAGTGGGAGAAAATGATCCTCTTCTTCCAGATGATATCCAACCTAATCCAATCCTGCCTAGATAAAAATGTCAATGAGTTAGTGCAGTCTGCCAGATCAGTGCAGAGCATTCCCAACTATTCCACTGATGCCTTTGTGAAGGACCTGATGTACAACCGAGCATTTGCATGCAGCAGTGTTTCCCAGTTAGTCAACATGATCTCCTCTACCTACTGCGAGGTTTCCCAACGCTACCTGATGGACCGCGTGAGCTCTTTAGGAAGACTGATCACCATGTCTCCCACAAACCCACAGTTCAAGATTGAGCGTGAGAAGCTACAAAGTGGTTGTGAAGAGGCTCAAAAGTCAATCCAAGACTTGGTGATTACCAAAAAAGAAGAGTTTGACATGAGTATTGAGGCAAGAGTTAAGGAAATCAATTGCCAGCTGGGAGCAGCCATCCCATCCCTCACTGAAGCCGAAAAGAAACGCATCAGTGAGGATGTAAATGCAGGCGCAAACGCAATTGATTTCTAGGAATATCTTTCTTCGCCTGAGAGGGCCAGACTATTCTGTTTATCTCAAGTTTACCTCCTAAAGCTTTGCTTAGACAATAATCAATTGCAGTCAGTGGGTGGAAGATGTTTCCATTCCAATGGGCACCTTACATTTGATATTTCATGTGTTTTGCTCTAGATACAAGCTGCCCATTGATTTGAAATGTTGCCTCATATGCCATTCTTTAGAAATGTATCAACCATGAGATATCAGGCAATGCTAGCTCACGTATGTGCACTGCTATATGAGATAAAATTGTGTGTGAACTCAAGGTCATGACAAATTCCTCTGCCTTGAAATCAAAGCACTGTTCAATATCTCGTTCCATGAACCATAGGGTGTGGAAAATACACTACTCGAGAATTAAACTGCTGCTAGATCCACCTGTGCTTTACATTTTATGCATGCGCATCGTTTGCTGTTTTTCTTGGACTCATTGGAGACTCCCATATTCTGACCTTTGAACTCAAAGTACCTCTGAATTCCATGCCTTGCTTTCTCCAATAATTCATGATTTAAAACACCCCTGCTTGAGAACAGGTCCCTGCATAGTAGATGGGTCCCAGATCAAGACCTCTGCAGATCTAATGTGTTAGTGAGGAGTTACCCATTGTACTTTGGGTATCAGCTAAACATGACATAGACTTCCCATAGGCTGTCCACGGACAAGAATGTTAATATTGTTCAGAAATTAGCCAACACATGCACACCAATTTCTTTGCTTTGTATCCTAAATCATGCATTGGCTTTGTTTCTCGAGATTGTAATCTGTAACACAATAAAGTTTACTGCTTAAGATATATATAAAGTTTACAGTTCCATTTATTTTGTCGGTACGTTTTCTTATTTGCACATGTGTAGCCACATAATTATTCAGACTAAACATTTAGCACTTGTATATTTTGAGGCACCAAGGACTGGATGATAAACAAATTCCAAGAGAGCCAAACTCACACTAAAAAAGCAAAACAAGGCTACAATATCTCCATCTACACTTAAGTATCAGTCATCAGTAACAATAAGTCAAACTGCTAGTTATAGTGAAACTCAAAATTAGGGGTTGACATAACTCACATAATTCCATGTAGTGTAATCATGCTTCATTACCCAAATATTCAGCAAGAATATGTGGAATAATGCCACAAATGCCTCCTCGCTAATAGGTACCTCACAGTATAGCTCTCAGTGTCTCATCTCATCCTTTGGCTGGGGTGACTGTTAGCGCTCTATTCGAAATCCCATGATCAGTCCTTAGGGATGTAAGGCTAATGCTTAAACGACAGTGCAGCGGACGCACACAGCGGGCGAGCTGCCGACGCGCCAAAGGCTCGCCAAAAGCAAGCCCATCTGCGCCCGTCCGCGGCCGTACGGGGACCGGGGCCAGAACCCCTGGCCGATTTGCGGTTAGAAGGCAATATGGCAGGGCGGAATTGCTGGCTTTATGTCCCCTTATGGACAGTGCTTGCAGACACAGTATGTCGGCTAATCAAGTTAGGGCATGTAATCACTGTCCACTTAGCTGGTGCTTGGGCCACATAAGGCAGGTAGAGAGAGGGGTTCTCTGTTGTGGGTTACAGAATTGCAGATCTCTCAGTAAACACAAAATCGGAATCTCTGACTTGCTCTCTGACACTAAGCTTGATCTCCCGTTTCTTACTGAGACCTGGCTGGATGCCAATTCTGCGCCATATATTATTGAGGCACTCCCCTCCGGTTATACTACAACTAGAATTGATAGAGCGGTATACAGAGGAGAGGGGATATCGGTAATTTTTAGATCTCCCCTTGAATGCTGCTTTGAACCGGCCATGCTATGTGATAGTGAGGCCGGCTCCTTTAAATTGAATATCAGCCCTAACTTTACGGTGAAAGGGCTTTTGGTTGATAAACCCCCCGGGCTCTCCTACACACTTTCTGCCCAGTCTGCTGGAGGGTATAGCTCATTTAGCCTTAAGACATGTTAAGTTCCTGGTTCTGGGTGATCTGAATCTCCATTTGGAGGACCCTCTGAATAAGGAGGCATTCAAAGTATGCCAGGATCTTTAGTCACTTCACCTAGGCTTGAAATCATGCTCTCCTACTCATCAGCACGGACACCTACTTGATCCAGTGTTCGCTAGCTGGGAGAATGTAGAAGTTTTTACCCCCCTCCCTGTTCGGACCACTTTTTGGTGCCTTTTGTGATCAGGGTGCCAGAGATCGAAAGCCAGGAGGTAGCAATGGGCAACCACCCGTGTAGGAAGTGGAAAAACTTTGTACAGGGTGATTTTAATAGAGAGTTGACAGTGGGCGGACCCCCGGGTGGTTCAGACAGTAAAACCGCCTGTATGAATCTGGAGAGGTGCATAATTGACGCTCTTAATAAGGTGGCCCCGCTGCTCTCGATCAAAGTTTGGGGCAGGGTACATAAATCTGCAACCTGGTTTACCCCAAATCTACATCTCGTAAAAGCGGAATGTAAACGTCTGGAGAGGCAGTGGAGAAAGGGATTTTGGAACCAGGATAGAATGAAATACAGGGAGGAATAGAGGAAATATCAAGGTCGGTTAAGGCGGGCTAAAGCCACCCATTACAAGGCCAGAATTGGAACGCGGAGAATTCTACTAACAAACTCTTTAAAATATATAAGGAGATCTCCTCCCTGGCTGGTACGGCTGTGCCAAGCAGGGGCTCAGCTAAGGACTGCAATCGGGTTGCGAATTACTTCTCAGAGAAGGTGAAGGAAATTTACTCATCGTTCTCAGGGACTGTAATGAGGGGCGCTGAATTTGAAGAACAGATGGGAGGAACTAAGACAGGGCTGAGACTGAACAACTTTTCCCTCTCCTGAGACTCTTAGGAGTATCTGCCTCAGTGTTAAATCTGGCTCTCCCAGAGATCCTGCCCCACCTAAGGTGATGGGCGAGAGTTTAGATACTCTTGAGCCGTTCATTAGGCATGTGTTAGACATCTCGTTCAGTCTACACACACTGCCAGCGAACTGGAAACGAGCCATTGTTCTCCCAGTCAAGAAGAAGCCGAACATCAGTCAAGACAAACTAGAAAATCTGCGACCCATCTCCCTTCTGCCATTCTTGGCAAAGGTAGCAGAGAAGGTGGCTAATCTTCAACTCATGACACATCTGGAAGCCGCGAGTCTCCTACCTCCGTCGCAATCTGGATTTCGGGCAGGGTATTCTACGGAAACTGCTCCACTACGTGCCACAGAAACTATTAGACAGGGGGCTGATGCTGGGTAAACCATGGCTCTGATCATGTTAGACCTCAGTGCCGCCTTCGACACTGTAGCACACTACACCTTGCTGCAGTGACTGAATAAGGGTGGTGTCTCGGGTCTGGCCCTGAAGTGGCTGAAATCCTTCCTAGTAGATCGCAGTTTTCAGATCAGACAGGGTGTACACTACTCCAATGACATTAAATTAGAGCAGGTACCTCAGGGCTCTGCCCTTAGTCCTACCCTGTTCAACCTGTACATGACTCCTTTGGCTGAGATAGTACAGGGATTTGGAGTTGGGGTTGTCTCTTATGCTGTCGACACCCAGCTGTTGTTCTCCCTATCCCAGGCACTGGAGGGGTCGGCCTCTAATTTCAGGGCTTGCATGCCGGAGCTTGCCTCCTGGATGGATAAGAACTGCCTGAAATTGAATGGCAGTAAGACAGAGGGGCTTGTGGTGGGAGGTATTACATCGAGCTGAACGTCGGCTTGGTGGCCTCCGAGTTTGGGCCCTACCCTCATACCTTGCACCGAGGAGAAAAATCTGGGGATCAGGGGGGACTCCACTCTTTCCTATGAGGGACATATTAGACAGGTAGTCGGGAAATGTTTTGGAGTCCTAAAAAATCTACGTAAAACGTTGGATCTCCTCCCGATAGGGGCTAGGAAGACAATGGTGCATGCTCTCATCACATCTCGCCTAGACTATGGCTAAAGGTCTGGTGAGACTACAGGTCTTGCAGAATGCTGCCGGGCGGCTGGTACTCACACAGCCTAGGAGGGCGGCTTCAAAAAAAGCCCTTGACTCACTGCACTGGCTCCCAGTTAAGAAAAGAGTTATGTTTAAGACGTTATGCACCTGTCACCGTATTTCCCAGAACCTTGGCTCTTCGTATCTGAGTGACTTGGTCACCAGGTATGTGCCAGGGAGGTCTCTTAGATCCAGTGGGACCGGGATGCTGGAAATTCCGAAGGTAAAGAAGGCCACAATGGTAGGCTGATCCTTCAGGTTCCTGGCAGCTCAGAACTGGAACAAGCTCCCTCTAAAACTCAGGATGGAGAGCTCTGAAGCTAAGTTTAGAAGGGCGCTAATAACGTATCTATTCTCCGGTTAGCACTAAGTGGACCTCAGATGCGGTCAACTGTCTCCTCCCTCTCACTGAGCACGGGGACACGCCGAGATGGCGTAACCATGCGCTTTATAAATGTCTTTATTATTATCTATGGATCATTGTACCTATGGAACACCAGCTCTCTGTAAGCCATCGTCCTAAAGTTTCCACTCATCCAGTTACCACGAACCTGGAACAGGACGAAGGAACACATATTTTATTCTGCATCAAGGGGCATTCCAAAAGTGGATGTTCCCAGTCAACCACCTATGGTTTTTGATGTCTATCTACTAAAAATAGCATGCAAGGCTTTGGGCTAAAACAATAACGCATCTTTTGCTGCTAGTGTTAAAAAAGAGCAATGCTTTTATTTCACCTAATGTTTCTAACTTGTCATGTGTGCATTAATATAGAGCACACTTCCAAAGTAGGAAACATTTTAAAGTTAGACTAAGCATAGTGGTTTCTACTAGAAGAGCACTACTTTAGTTCAAAAGCTATCCTAGAAATGATGCTGACACCTTTGCACAATGATGCTGAAGTGTATCAGTGGTGTAGGGCTGTCTGACCTTGTGCCAGCACTAGAGAGAGAGCTGGCCAGAGCCATATATTAGGAGATATGGCACTATCCTGCTCTCTCCCTCACAGACAATGCAGCACAGCAAAACTGGATGCTGTTCTTTGTAGTGTGACATTTGTAAATTAGCCCCTTGCAATTAAATATCTTCCTTGGAACCCTATCTCCATGGGTTCAGCTCTTGATATGTAAGATAATGGGTAGGAGGTATTCTGCATTATCTGGCTTTCTACTCCATCCCTACTATTGTGGGAGGTACGCTCATCCTTATTTCCTCCTTCTACACATTCTTTATCTAGTCAGTTTTAAGAGAGATTACGTTGCCACAACAACTGCGCTGGTTAATGTGCACTAGTGAGACAAAATGCCACATCCAGAGATGGGTGGTATGTAGGGTTATTCTAAATAAGATATGAACAACGGATATATGTGGAACACACAGAGTGAAGTCAGCTGAATGCACACAATGGAAGGTACTTTCAGGAGCATTAAAAATGCAATTAAATAGAAATGCAGTATCAAACCCTTTGGCATTCCAAACTATGGCATTTGTGTCCAATACTTATGAATTCCATGTGATGCATGTCGGAAAATGCTTTTTTTAGTGTGAACACCCAATTTTTGTGGACTGATGCTGATGGCATTTTGAGCTGGGGAACTGCTAACCAGGCCCAGTGCATTTGCTCTTACTCCTAAAACATGTCAAATTTGGCTTACTCCGAATTGGAATATTCAACTTTCCTATAAGTAAATAGAATATGGTGTACCAAAATACAACCATGGCATGGCAGGTTAAAAGTCACCTATTTAGTATAGCTCTACTGTGCCATCTACTAGTGTGACAAGACAAACATGACCCCAGGCCTACCAATGTCGCCCAGCTGCTGCAGTTTTGAAACTGAGTCTGGCCTTGCAAAATGACCTTTTTGCAAGGCCTCCCATTTACAAATAAAAATGACAATTTCTAGCCCACAAATCAGGTAACTTGATGTATAAAATGGAGCATTTAAATTTAAAGTGACTGGCATCCAAAAGCTATTTTCAATCAATCAATCAATCAATCAATCAATCAGGGGTTTCTAAAGCACACTACTCAGCCGTTAGGGCCTCAAGGTTAGGAGGGGACGGGCAGGTGCAGCTCTGGCTCACCCAAAAAGCTAGGTCTTGGAGCTCTTCCTGAAGGTGTACAAGGTAGGAAAGCTCCTTACAGGCCTTTCCCATGATGTAGGAGAAGGCTCTTCTGCCTGCTCTGGTTGTGGATGTGCGGGGTCTCTTGTGGGGTGAGGTCGGCGGAGCTAAGGTTTCTTTTGGGTACGTTGAATGAGACTCTTTTGTTAAGGTATTTAGGTCCGATGTTGTGGAGGGATTTGTATGCATGAGTGAGTAGCTTGATAGTCACTATCTTCTGGACGGGGAGCCAGTGGAGGTCTCGCAGGTGCAGGGTCATGTGCTCATGTTGTGGGGTTCCAAGGACATGGCTGGCTGTGGTATTCTGGATGATCTGGAGTTTTTGTAGCAGAGATTTGTTGATACAGGCGTGGAGGGTGTTTCCATAGTCTAATCAGCTGGTAATGAGTGCATTGGTGATCGTAATTCTGACTTTGGGGGTCCTCCTGAAGGTCTTGTGGAGGATGCAGAGGGAGTTGAAGCAGGTGGAGGCAACAGCGTTGATATGGCGTGTCATGGTGAGGGAAGAGTGTAGAATGATGCTGAGGTTCCTGGCGTGGTCTGTAGGGTGGGTGGGTTTCCGAGGGCCACCAGGTGTCTCAGTCAGAGGGGGAGGATCTGAGGACAAAGACCTCTGTCTTCTCCGAGTTCATCGTGAGGGAGAGGATGAACTAGGTGTCGTTGGCATAGGACACTATACTGATCCCATGCTGTCTGACAATGGCGGTGAGGGGTGCCTCATAGATGTTCGAGAGCGTGAGGCTGAGTGAAGATCCTTGCGGTACTCAGCAGTTGATCTCTGTGGGATCAGAGAGGAAGGGTGGGAGCCTGATCCTTTGGGTTCTACCGGTGAGGAAGGAGCAAAGAAAATCGAGGGTGGTTCCCTGTATGCTGGCGTTGTGTAGTCTTGCTGCAAGAGTACAATAGGAGAAGGTTTCAAAGGCTGCGGGGAGGTCCAGCAGGAAGAGGGCCATGGGGTGGCCCTGGTCGAGTAGCAGGCAGATGTTGTCTGTGGCGGTGAGGATGGTGGTTTCGGTGCTGCAGTTACAGCGGAACCTGGACTGGGAGAAGTCGAGAATGATGTTCTATTCGATGAAGGTAGTCAGCTGGATATTGACACATTTTTTAGTGACTTTGGCTGCAAAGGGAAGGAGAGAGATGGGTTGGTAGTTTTTCAGGTCAGTCTGGTCAGCCAAGGGTTTCTTGAGGAGGCGCTTTAACTCTGCTTGCTTCCAATCATCGGGGAAGGTGCCGGTTTCAAAGGAGGTTTTGACGGTGTGGCGTAATTCAGGTGCTATGGTGGTGGCGGCTCTTTTGGAAAATGTGTTGCAGGCAGGAGTCCATGGAGACTCCTGCGTGTGTACTCTTTCTGGTAGTGGTGGGATATTTGTTGGTGACCAGTGTCTAAGTGGAGATGGTGGGCTGACTGTAATGAAGTTGTCGTAGTGGGCCCTGAGTTTCAGGTGGGAGTAGGAGCCAAGCTTGTTGCAGAGATCCTGGGAGAGAATGAAGTCTGTGGCTTCACTGGGGGGTTTGGTTAGCTGCTGGATGATGTTGATGAGTTCTTTTGAGTTGATGGCATTGGTGAGGATTCTGTTTTGGACAAAGGTTCTCTTGGTGGCTCTGATGGTATTCTATTTTGGCATTCTTGTAGGTGTTCTGGTCAACAGTGATTTTGCTGTTTCTACAGCATTTTTCAAGACGTCTGCAGGAGTGGCTGGTTTCTTGGAGTTTGGTGGTGAACAACTTGGCCTTCAGTATGTGTTGTCAGTCACTGTGGCAGAGGGGTGTGAGCTTGTCTGCGCAGCTAAAGATCCAGCAATTTAGTTCCTTGGCTGTGGAGTTGGGATGTGTTGTGGCGGAGGGGGGGGGTCATAAATGAGGGTGGAGTAGAGGTACTTCTCTTTGACCTTGATCCAGTTCCTTCATTGTGGGCACGGGCAGGATTGTGTTTGGGGGTGGTGTTGAATGAGAAACGTACTCAATGGTGGTCTGTCTGGAGGGGCTGCAAGGTGTGGCTGTGAAGATGAGGTCAAGGATGTGTCTGGCTTTGTAGGTGGGGGTGGTGATGAGCTGCTTCAATCTGAGATTGACAAGGTTGTCCAGGAGGGGTCGCTGCTGTAGTTGAGGTGAAAGTTCAGGTCTATGATGAGTATGTAATCAGTGGAAGCAATGGCGTGGAGTTGCGATGAGTTCAGCAATGGTGATAGCGAAAGTGGCACCAGGCCCAGGGTGTCTGTAAGTGAGGGTGCTATGAAGTGCGGTTCTGGAGCTGGTCTGGATCTGGAAGTGGAGGTGTTCGGTGTTGGAGATGGAGTCGCTCGAGGTGCAGCTGGAGAGTCAGAGGCAGCTCTTGAGTGCGATGGCAAGTCCTCCTCTGTATCTTGTATCCGTCTGGAATGGCGGTGGCAATGTTGGGGTTCGAGGCAGCGTTTCTCCAAGTTTCCGTGAAGAAGGCGACGTCTGGCCAAAGTGTGTCAAGGAGGTCCCAGATCTCTACTGTGTGCCTGTGTAGGGAGCACATGTTGAGGAGGATGCACTTGAAGGTTTTGGTGGTGCGGGCCTCCTGCTGTGGATGGTGAAAGATCGTCTGCAGTGTCGGCAGGAGAACTGCCCATGGGTGGTGTTCAATGTCGACTGCTGGTCATCGTCGGGTCACGGACAGGTGCAGACAGGCTTGCCTATGGCATGCCTTCAGCCTGCCAGTGGCATGCTCGATGTGTGCGCAGCGGCTGCCAGTAAATTGGGATGGAGAGGGAGCAGGCATTTGTAGTAGGGAGGGGCCATGGGAGGTCTGCGGCAAGAAAGCGTGGCGAAAATAAAAATACAAGGAGGTGTTACACTAAGGCACAATGAGCACATCTGGAGACAAATAAGGCAACTGGGAAAAATAAGGCAAATTAGAATAGAGCAGCACGTACAATAAGGCTTAATGAGTACAATAACTCAGTAGGCAAGCAGGGAGAGAAAGTCAGGCAGAGAGCAGTATGGCCTTTAACACCTAACAGGAGGAGGTGTTGGGAGCAGTGGCAGGCGAAAGCCCAGCAGAGCTACTGGGGTGGAGAGAAGCCATGGGAAGGAATATTCTATTGTGTCAGGCCAGGAACCATCTAGAAAAGTTATTATAAGAATATTTTTAATACTTATTTAAATCGCAACTATAATGTATTGCATTATAAGGAAAACAGACATACTAAACGTTTCCCTTTTGCTTCCTGAAGCTCTTTGAGGATAATTTGCATATCTCCCAGCTGATCATTAGTACTATTAAGTTATGAAAAGTGCTCTCTGAGCCGGGACAATGGTGTTGGTGTGCAGAGGTGTTTTTTTGTTTTTCTGACAGGAGGATCAGTTGGAGTATACCCAAGAACTTAATTTACTTCAAGGCACCCTCCCATGTTATAAGCAGATATAAGTTATATCATATAACATAGCACCTAAATTGGCTCTTTGCTTTCTGCTCCATGTCAGGCAGTAACCAAAATTCCTGTCACTTTTCCCACTGGGGAAAAAGCTACGGCCCGAACTGGTTTAGAGTGACCACAGAGGAGAGACTGTGTATTGCTCTGGCAACACCTCGAAGTATGCACACAGTCTCTTTGTAAAGGGAAATGGGGTTCTTCATCTTGTGTTTAGTAAGTGAGGGGCAGTTTAGGATTATTTGGACACGGGCACACAGGAAATTCTGTAAGAGTTGGTAGGGCTAGCAGTGGCAACCGTTACCTTATTGGCATTAAGCCTTTGGTACTTTTTGATTTTGTTTTTCAAAATAGTTGTTTGTTTCAAGTTGTGCACCTCAAGTCTCAGGGAACATGGAGTTGGATCTGGCTGCTATCATCATTGTGGAGATGAAGGCCCTATGCAAGAAAAGGGCACTGCAGATGGGCCTGAATGACAGGAAGGCAGAGTACGAAAAGGCCCTTAGGGAATAGGTAAACATTTTAGAACCTCAAATCTCCTCCTAGGCTAAAGAGAGTGATGAACCACCAGAAGAAGAAGTGGCAGGAGAAAGCCTGTTCCATAATGTATTTTCTGGTGCCCTCCCTGGAGATGGAAGTGATGCAGGCTTCTCCAGCATAAATCATTCAGAGCTGTTAATCTGCCAGATGGATATCAGTGAAAAGCAATCAGCAAGAATGTACAGGGCAAACTGGCACCCATAGCACCAGAGGAAAATAAACTTGCACTTGAAGAACATAAATTGGCTTTGGAGGAGAAGAATGTCAACCGAGGAGTCCAGAGGTCCAAGAAAGATGGTTGGTAGTAATGGTGAGGTATCTTCAATGGGATTAAACACCCCTTTCTTTGCCAATAGTATCATGTATAGCTTTGTGGTGGCAGACACCATTTACAAGTGGTTTTAACCCAATGAAAGGGCATAAAGAATGGGCAGGGTAGGCCAACATCACCAGGGTGTCCTATTGTGGACAGTAATACATATACCAGTGGGGTTTACACGCCTGATTCTAGAGGAGGAGTAGATGACTCTTACACTCATATGAAGGATGATCTATTGCAGCAGTTTGAGATTATACCTGATTCGTATTGGTAGATGTTTTTGGACACAATGATTAAAAAGAATCCAAGGATAATTTTTAGATGTCTCAGTGACCAGCACTGGAGGGCTGGGAGAAAGTCAGTCAACACACATGATCAGTCAAAGTAACACTAGAATTCAATGGATTCAAAGCTGTCTGACCAGAGACAGCTTCAGAAGGAAGCTGACATGTGGGTGCCTACTGGGGTGCTTAACAAGTGCCAGGGGTTGATCCCAAGAAAGCAGGTATATTCCTCTGAGGGAAGAAAATGGACCTAGACTGTCATAAACTGGGACAAAACAATGGTCATTCTATTGGTTCCAAGAAGCCATCCACTGTTGCGCAGACTCACAGGACTGCAAGGGTAGGGATTTGAATCAAAGTTTGCCCACGATTATGCAGGGGATAGACTAAAGTCACCCTCAGAGCCTGGTTTGCTGCACTTGCACTTTCTTGCTGATCCCTGATGCTGAAGTAGAGAGGCGGGGCTACCCTGGACCACGAGCGCAGGATAGCTACAAACACCCGAGAGGCATCCTGCAGTGCGAGACCCTCAGAGCCTGGTTTGCTGTACTTGCACATTCATTCTGATCCCTGAACCTGGTTGAGAGAGGGGGGGGCTGCACTGAACTATGAGCACAGCAGTGCTACAAAAACACCAGAGGCGTCCCGCAGCATGGGACCCTCAGAGCCTGGTGTGCCTCACTTGCACTTACTCTCTGATCCCTGACCCCGTGGAGATAGGCGGGGCTACGCCAGACCACGAGCGCAGGATAGCTACAAAAACACCAGAGGCATCCCGCAGTGTGGAAGCCTCAGAGCCTGGTTTGCTGCACTTGCACATTTTCCCCAATCCCTGACCCTGGTGGAGAGAGGCGGGGCTACGCCAGACAACAACTGCAGGAGTGCAACAAAAACACCAGAAGTGTCCTGCAGAGTGGGACACGTGCGGGCATGCCTGTGTTCGACCTGGACTAATACTAGTCCGTCTTGCCTGTCATAGCCCAACAGAGGCCGGGCTGGGCCCCCTTCCTTGGTTCTCTGGGAGTACTGTTGGTATTTCGTCCATCGTTGGCAGTGAGTACATAAAAGAGGACAGTGTTGTAAATCTGACTACTTGGCTATTATTAACCACTTATGTGCCTGCCGGGCCTGCTCTTTATTTGATTACAAGCCGCAGCATCACCTCAAGACATTTAGCTGTATAAAGGAAAAAACAATTAAAAACGTTTGCATCGGATACTCTACCTAGTATGAAAAATTGGGGAAATAAAGGTAGAAAGTAAGAAGAAGGCAACCACATTGACCACACCCAAACCTACTGTGGGTTTGCGCTTAATAATGATGAATTATTTGACAGCGGTGATGGGGGCAATAGAAAAACAGATAACATCCGTGAAGGTGGTTTCAAATGCAGAAAGTCGGGGGCAGAGATAATTCCAAGTAATGGGTCCTAACATCTGTAGCTATTGAACGCAAACAGTTCACTAACAGCTGTGTTCACAATGTTTCAGATCACGTATTGGTTAGTGACCATGATACCTGTGATATCCAACCCCTGTCAAAGTGCCCTAGAAATCCAGGGGAAGATATAAAGGCTGTGGATGACTGTCATATAGGATCAAACATTTTAGGCAAAGAAGAGTATACAAATCCAACTACGTGGGGAAAAATATCAGTGCCATCTGACACAGGTTCTGGTGGGAAACTACCAGCACATACTCAGTCTTACAACACAAAGGATGACATGAGAAAACTATCCACAAAGTTAGATGGGTTAGAGAAGAAGCTTTAGCTAAACCGACAGAGAGATTGACATCAATTGAAGTGTCCCTAAATAGACATCTAGGAAATACTTTTTGTTGGAGTGATAATAACACAAAAGAGTATGCTGACTTACAGAGAAACAAGGATAAGAGGGCACAATATATGTCAGTTCCAGAACCACTACCAATATTGGAAAAGAAGGGAATCAAGCGGCGACAAACCCTGAGAATCATGCAGAAACACTCAGGCTGTAAATCCTCCCAGGCCCAGTAAGGCTCCCTCTCAATCATGGCTTGAGAGACACAGATAACATAATTCTGGAGTGGGGTTCAAATGCTCAGATTCCTCCATTGAGCCAACCTGACCACGATCACTCTACAATGACCCAATTACAATCTAGATACCAGTCGGAGCAGCTCTACCTAGATTTGCTTGAGGTCACTCCCCATACGATAGTCATATCGCGGCTGCGACTGGAGGGGATCTGAATGTGTTCTCAGGGTATAGGTCTGCAAAAATGTGAAGTTTCATCTTCTGCCTCGTTGTCTTATGAATTCCTTCCTAAATGCAAGGCAGCATGGGATTGTGTGCCAATGAGATAGAGGGTTACAGCCAACAAATGATGACAGAATACTGACAATGCAAACATTCTCCCCTAGTTAAAAGATCTGGGTTAAATCCATTGTTCTTTTGCCCACTACACCACCCCAGTTTGGACCCAGCCATATGCAACTCAATCTTGACCCTGTGCCCCATGGGAAGAGTCGAGACCGAATTACGAGGCCAGGTACTCCCAGTAACAGAAACAAGCATCCTGGGACTGGTCTCAGGGTATGTCACCCTTCTTCAGCCAGGCTAAATTTAATTCAGTGGTACAGTAAGCAAGTGACCCACATATCGGCATGCCCATCCCACTTAGGGCAAAAAGTGTTAAAGCAAACAAATGATCGACGGAATGCTGACAATGCAAACATTCTCCCCCAGTCATAAGATCCGGGTTAAATCCATTGTTCTTTTGCCCACTACACCACCCCAGTTTGGAGCCAGCCATTTGCAAATCAGTCTTGACTCTGTTCCCCATGGGAACAGTCCGGACCGAACTGCCAGGCCAGGTCCTCCCTGGACCGGAAACAAGCATCCAGGGACAAGGTTCATTGTATGTCACCCTTCTTCAGCCAGGTTAGCTTGAATCCAGTGACACAGTGAGCAAGGGACCCACGTCTTGGCATACCCATCCCACTTAGGGTGAAAAGTGTTACAGCAAACAAATGATGGAGGGAATGCTGACAATGCAAACATTCTCCCCCAGTCAAAAGATCTGGGTCAAATCCATTGTTCTTTTGCCCACTAGACCACCTCAGTTTGGAGCCAGCCATATACAAATCAGTCTTTACCCTGTGCCCCATGGGAACAGTCCAAGCCAAACTGACAAGCCAGGTCCTCCCTGAACCGGAAACAAGCATCCAGGGACCGATTTCAGGGTATATCACACTTCTTCAGCCAGGCTAGCTTGAATCCAGTTGCAAAACAACAGTTGATGGACAGAATGCAGAACAATGTCATACATTCACCCCAGTACAGAGATCTGGGCCTAAATCCATCGTTTTTTTGCACTCCACACCACCCCAGTTCAGACATGGCCTTTTGCAAATCAGCCTTGACCCTGTGCCTCATGGGAACAGTCCAGCCCGAACTGTCAAGCCATGTCTTTACTGTACCGGAATCAAGTATCCTAGGACCGGTTTCTGGCTATCAGCCGTCTTCAGTTGTGTGCAAAAATTCCTAGGCAGTCAAGGGCTAACAGTTAAAATAAACAAGTGAGGGACCCAAAAACAAGGACACTAGAGTAGCTGAATACCTTGATCTAAAATCATAAAGTTTTAATAAACGTAAACATAAAATTAATAAAAACCAAGACACCTACGGTGAATCCAAAATAATTCAACCTAGATGACACAATGATAAAAATTACAAAAAGTAATACATTACAAGACAAAATACAGTATAAAATTACGACAGGAACACCAGTTATGGGGGTGTCCGACAGGGTTAACAATGCAATACTCGACGCGCGTTTCGGCGAATAAACGCCTTCTTCAGGAGCCACAAAACAATTTCGTATGAACCAGGGATTGACTCGGATAATGCTCTTAAGTGAATGATGTACCAAATTAGATCTGTTAAAACTACGCAGACTGCAATCCTAGATAGGGTATTTTGTCTGTTGGAGGTTCATAATATGCTGCCGGAAACGATAATCACGACGTGTAGACCAAAAAGATATAGGAAACCTCTCAATGGGGTAGTGATGTACGTGTTGAGTTTGAACGAGTTAAAAAATGGTCTATTCAAAGTGGGAGATAGCTTATCATGATCCGTACCGGAGATTAGGACCGGGCTGATACAAGGTACACAGAGTGGATGCGTCCTCCGTGGCGAGAGTGATGTAGTGTGACGGGTGTCGGGTAACGATCATTTTTTAACTCGTTCAAACTCAACACGTACATCACTACCCCATTGAGAGGTTTCCTATATCTTTTTGGTCTACACGTCGTGATTATCGTTTCCGGCAGCACCATAGATGAAATGTCCAGTCTTTAGGAATATCGTTCTGTAGACTCATCCCTTTTTGTGTTCATATTATGAACCTCCAACAGACAACATACCCTATCTAGGATTGCAGTCTGCGTAGTTTTAACAGATCTAATTTGGTACATCATTCACTTAAGAGCATTATCCGAGTCAATCCCTGGTTCATACGAAATTGTTTTGTGGCTCCTGAAGAAGGCGTTTATTCGCCGAAACGCGCGT
This sequence comes from Lissotriton helveticus, assembly GCF_964261635.1. Taxonomy (NCBI): domain Eukaryota; kingdom Metazoa; phylum Chordata; class Amphibia; order Caudata; family Salamandridae; genus Lissotriton; species Lissotriton helveticus. Next base: position 128,517,532 of record NC_136059.1, on the reverse strand, counting down.
CGATTATTGCATTGTTAACCCTGTCGGACACCCCCATAACTGGTGTTCCTGTCGTAATTTTATACTGTATTTTGTCTTGTAATGTATTACTTTTTGTAATTTTTATCATTGTGTCATCTAGGTTGAATTATTTTTGATTCACCGTAGGTGTCTTGGTTTTTATTAATTTTATGTTTACGTTTATTAAAACTTTATGATTTTAGATCAACGTATTCAGCTACTCTAGTGTCCTTGTTTTTGGGTCCCTCACTTGTTTATTTTAACTCTTAGCCCTTGACTGCCTAGGAATTTTTGCACACAGTTGTTTACCCTGCCCTAGGAGTCTATTATAGCATTACCCAGGGGGTCCTTGTTATTCACACTTTTATCAGCCGTCTTCAGCCAGGATAGCTTGAATCCAGTGGTATGGAGAGCATGGCACTCACATCTGAGCATACCCATCCCACTCGGGGTGACAAATGCAAAACAACAGTTGATGAACAGAATGCGGAACAATGTCATACATTCACCCCAGTACAGAGATCGGGGCCTAAATCCATTGTTTTTTTGTACAACACACCACCCCAGTTCAGACATGCACATATGCAAATCAGCCTTGACCCTATGCCTCATGGGAACAGTCCAGCCCGAACTGCCAAAGCCATGTCTTTACTGGATCGGAATCAAGCATCCTAGGACCGGTTTCTGGCTATCAGCCGTCTTCAGCCAGGATAGCTTGACTCCAGTGGTGTGGATAGCCAGAAACCGGTCCTAGGATGCTTGATTTCGGTCCAGGAAAGACATGGTGACGGTCCCTCCCAACATCGAACTTTGCGAATCACTGGCCGACTTTTTCTTGAATAAAGTCCAAGCAATTTTTACCACGTTGGAACAACAGGTGGCCCTCAGTCTTGTGGAGGGTTCCCATAGGGCGCCTACTGCCGGGTCTTCTGAGGGAAAATTGTTGGCCTTTAAGCTAGTAAGTTCGAGTGAGGTTCTAAAACTACTGACAGCAATTAAATCTGGCTCACCTCAAGACCCCTGTCCTACGTCAATTTTAAAACTGGCAGCTGTCCCCATAGCCAACCACCTAGCCCGTATTTTCAACTTGATGTTCGAGAAGGGCGACTTTCCCACAGTGTGGAAGCGGGCATCCATCCGCCCACTACTTAAAAAACCCTTGCTGGACATCACGGACCCTAATAGTTATAGGCCAATTGCCAGACTACCATTGCCGGCAAAACTTATAGAAAAAATCATGAATTCCCAGCTCTGCTCATTTCTGTGTAACTCGAAGGGCCTAGACCCGGCCCAACATGGGTTCAGGGAAGGGCACAGCACTGAGACCACCCTGATTAAATTTACAGAGGAGGTCCGGAAAGTGCTGGATGACGGGGGCCAAGCGGTACTGATTCTTCTGGATCCGTCAGCAGCCTTCGATACGGTTCACCATGCTATGCTGGTGGACCGATTGGAGGGCTGCAAGATCCGGGGGCAAGCACTTAGCATTCTGAAGGCCTTCCTGACAGATCGGGTACAAGTGGTGGCTGTGGGTGAGTTCGAATCAAAACCCTTCAAACTCCCCGGAGGGGTCCCTCAGGGATCCTCCCTTAGCCCCACTTTATTTAATATCTACGTATCCTCTCTTGCCCCAGTGATCCGTTCCTTCGGGTTCGAGCTAACATCTTACGCAGACGACATCCAAATTGTGGTCTCGGTGCTTCCAGGGAAAGAGCTGGGGGTGGTAGCAAGGTTTCAGGACTGTATGTCCGCAGTTAGTTCCTGGATGGCCAAAAGCTGCTTAAAATTAAACTCCTCCAAGACTGAGGTGCTTACTTTTGGGTCAAATGCAAATCTTTGGAGTTCCATGTGGTGGCCCCCAGATATGGGATCCCCGCCATCTCCGGTACAAAAGGTGAAGAATCTTGGAGTCATTATAGACCACCAACTCTCCTTTAAACCTCAGGTCAAGGCGCTGACTTCCTCCATACATTGTACTTTGAAAATCATTAGAAAGGTTCTGCCTTTCTTACCAGAGGGAAGCAGAAAGACGGTGGTGACGGCACTCGTACTTTCGCGCCTTGACTACTGTAACAGCCTCTTTTTAGAGGCACAACAGGGGGTGCTTAACAAACTTCAGGTTTTACAAAATGCAGCAGCCCGCCTGATCGGGGGCTTGCCCACATTTTCATCGGTTTCTAAGGAACTAGAAAAGCTGCATTGGTTACCGATAAGGAAGAGGATTCTGTTTAAAGCCCTCTGCATTGTCTTTAAGGCATTACATGGTCTAGGCCCAGTGTTTCTTCAGGATCATTTCCAGTGGTACAGACCAGGGAAACAACTTAGGTCTGCCACTATGGGACTGATTAAAACATCTAGGATCAGGAAAGCACGCTGGGGGGGTAGGAGCTTTGTTGGGGGAGCAACAAAGGCATGGAACTCACTCCCCCTGATCCTTAAACGAAACACCAATCTGCTAGCATTCAGGAAAAACCTCAAAACATGGCTCTTTACTCTCTAATCCGGAATCTTATACACAGGGAGTTACCACTTTAGCGCCAGGACACCGATCGGTATTTGTGCGCTCTATAAGTGATATAAATAAATAAATAAATAAATGGCTTGGCAGTTCGGGCTGGACTGTTCCCATGAGGCACAGGGTTAAGGCTGATTTGCATATGGCGATGTCTGAACTGGGGTGTTGTGGAGAGCAAAAAAACGATGGATTTAGGCCCAGATCTCTGTACTGGGGTGAATGTATGACATTGTTCTGCATTCTGTCCATCAACTGTTGTTTTTGCATTTGTCACTCCGAGTGGGATGGGTATGCTCAGACGTGAGTCCCATGCTCTCCACACCACTGGAGTCAAGCTATCCTGGCTGAAGACAGCTGATAGCCAGAAAGGGGTCCTAGGATGCTTGATTCCGATCCAGGAAAGACATGGCTTGGCAGTTCGCGCTGGACTGTTCCCATGAGGCACAGGGTCGAGGCTGATTTGCATATGGCGATGTCTGAACTGGGGTGTTGTGGAGAGCAAAAAAACAATGGATTTAGGCCCAGATCTCTGTACTGGGGTGAATGTATGACATTGTTCTGCATTCTGTCCATCAACTGTTGTTTTTGCATTTGTCACCCCGAGTGGGATGGGTATGCTCAGACGTGAGTCCCATGCTCTCCACACCACTGGAGTCAAGCTATCCTGGCTGAAGACAGCTGATAGCCAGAAAGGGGTCCTAGGATGCTTGATTCCGGTCCAGGAAAGACATGGCTTGGCAGTTCGGGCTGGACTGTTCCCATGAGGTACAGGGTCAAGGCTGATTTGACATATGGCCATGTCTGAACTGGGGTATTGTGAAGTGCAAAAAAAACGATGGATTTAGGCCCAGATCTCTGTACTGGGGTAAATGTATGACATTGTTCTGCATTCTGTCCATCAACTGTTGTTTCAGCTTGAATCCAGTGACATAGTGAGAAAGGGACCCACGTCTGGGAATACTGATCCCACTTAGGGCAAAAATGGCTAGGGTCAAACTGGAATGGCATTGTGAGCAAAAAACAATGGAGTTAGGCCCAGATCTCTGTACTGGGGTGAATGTATGCCATTGTTCCGCATTCTGTCCATCAACTGTTGTTTTTGCAATGAGATAGAGAGGGCTTATAATATCGGAGTACCCAACCTCTTGCCAAGGCTCATCCCATGCCCATCTCAGTGTCTCAGAGGTGTCTATATCGTCACAAGGACGGCGAGATGACTGATATAGTGCTACGCTGAGGGGAACCGGCGCCACCGCATCAGTTTTCCCTACCACGTGGGGTTGGAATGTCTTTGGGTGAACCTAGTAGTGCAAAAATTGGGCTTGAGTGTAAAGGGCATATATTTGCATTTCTGGAGCTCCTAACCCTCCCTGTTTCAAAAGGAGCGTCAGTAAGTCCGAAAAATGCTGTGTAAGAGGATTGGAATGTTGACAAATAAATACAAAAACTTCCGTAAAACAATCATTTTAGGTAGAGCCATTTTCCCTGTCAAGGATAATGGGAGCTTAGACCATATTTTAACCTTCTCCTCCAACAATGTGACGGCACAGCCATAATTCAAGTTCCACACCTCCTACGTGTCACGACTTTTCCAAACACCCAAGTATTTGACTGGCTCGGCCTCCCATTTCAAAGGGAACTTAGAAGTCATTTGGAGTGTGTTGTCTGTCAATGGAAATACATAATAATAATAATAGAGACACCATCCAGCCCCCTGAATCGGATGAATTCCCTCAAAATGGGGTCTAAGTTTGCCACAGAATCGATGATATATTATAAAGTGAAATCGTCCGCATAGAGCGAAATAAGAAGGCTTCCGGTGCTGAATCCTATCCCCTTAGCGTTGTAATGTTGCCTAATATGTGCTGCCAGGGCTCCTTTTCAATCACGAAAAGCAAAGAGGAAAGAGGACATCTCTGCCTGGTGCTTCGCGTAATGGGAAAGGGGTCCGATAACAGGCCTTTCATCCTAATCCAAGCAGTGGGCATGGTGTATAACCTACCTGAACAGCAGACTCAGCTTCTACACCCCCACCCGCCAGCTCTCGCCCTCGACGCTGTCCCCCACATCCAACGAACGTTCTCTGGTGGCAGATCCTTCTCCTACCTCACCGCCAAGACCTGGAACACCCTCCCTACCCACCTACGGCAGACCCAAGACCTGCTCGCCTTCCGAAGACTCCTCAAGCCCTGGCTCTTCGAGCAGTAGCGGCACCCCCCTCCCCTCAGCGCCTTGAGACCCTCACAGGTGAGTAGCGCGCTTTACAAGTACTCTGATTGATTGATTGATTGATTGTATAGCAATCGGATTAGGTTAATGATGAGCAGACTAAACCCCATGAGACCTAGTACAGCAAATAAATATGGCCACTTGAGCATATCGAACACCTTAGTAGCATCATTTAGTAGCGTCAATGAAAACCGCTGCTGCCTGCACGTCAGGGTGGAGGTAGTGCAGCACCAAGAATACAGTCTGCAGATTGTGTGAAGTAGACCGTCCAGGTATAAATCCCGACTGGTTAGGATGTGCAATGAGGGGAAGGAGGGGCTGCAGCCTGTTGGCTATCAGCTTAGCCAGGATTTTAACATCCACATTTATCATCAATAATATCCAATAGGAATCTAGCTCTTTTTTAGGTTTCGCGGGTTTTAATAGAGTGATAATTATCGCCTCCTGCATGGTTAGCAGCAGTATATCAGTAATTTGAGCCGCATTATATAGTGCCAGTATACACGGTACCAACTCCTCCATGTTTGTTTTGTGGAAGGCTGTGGTAAGGCAGTTGGGCCCGGGGACCTTATCAAGGGGTAAACTTTTTATGACCTAAGTGATGTCAGATCATACCAGACAACGTGCATCCCAGCTTGTCGCCCTCTCCATACCTCTGCGCTTCCACGTAACACCCTAGGAACTTAATTTTGCGTTGTACCTTTGGTCTTCAAGAGGGCCATAGTTTCAGATTCACCTGAGGAGTAGAATTGTACTTCACTTTTATTTGGGACTCCATTGAGAGTGAAATAGTCCATGGCAAGATGGCCGCTGAAGAGTTGAGCTGAGCAGTCGCATTTCTTCCCTCTCCTGCTTAATTGGGACTTAACAGGATAGGATGCAGGGCTCCCCCTGTTGGCCCATGAGCTGTGGTGGCAAGGTGGAGTGAAAGAATACTGCCGAATCAAGAAGCAGTTTCGACTGAACAGTGCGACTTGGAATTGGATAAGGTCGAGTGTATACAGGCTGCTGAGAGTAATAAGGGGTGAAGATAATCTGATGAACGAGATGCCCCCCCGACCACCGCGACAGGACAAGCCGAGAGAGGCGGCAGAACCAGTGGCAAAAGGAGCAGTGACTGGGGAGGCAAGTGCAGGGAAAACTCCCGGAGCGATCCGCAAGGTGCCTAATATACCAGCAAAAAGGAAGGCAGAGATACGCAGAAAAACCCGGGCGCTCCTAAAGAATGCGCCTGGCAGCCGTACAACATCAACATCAAGGAATGTTAATACGGCGGATCCAAAAGGAGGTGATACGAGCAAAAACAAAGATAGCGGAATGTGGCAGCCTACCTTGACTGAGGTTTTCTCCACTATGGCCCCCGGACAGCCTGAGGAATCACCGGAGACGCTGGAATCAGGAAAGAGCGTCCGCGTGGACGCTGCGGGAGTAGCTGACGCCGCTGAGAAACCGGTTGCTAGGCAACCAAGTCAGCACACAGAGGCAGCAGGGATGGCAGACGCGAGTGCAGAGGCTACCAGGGCGGCGACGGGAGGAACAGCTCACATACAGGGAATCAAAGCCCAGAATCAACAGAGTTAACAGAGAACCGAGCGGCGGAGTCAGCAGGTACAGCGCTAATCCCGGTGAAAATGAAGATAGGAAGAGACGTGGAGGGGCGCTCGGGCACTCCAATTGGGAACGCTGATATGCTGGGGGCTTTGATGTTGGTGGAGGCTGAAATGAATGAAGGGAAAAGAAATATCCAAAGCCAAATAACAAACACTTGGGGCAACATGGAAAGCCTGGCAGGCTAAAGTGTCCAGGGGAGGAGCAATAAGGATAAACACTTCACAGAAAAGTTAGATGGGGGCTCAATTGAAGGGGAGTGCTTCTTTTCAGTGAATGAGGACTCAGAGTCAATTATATCATCTGAAGGTAGTCTGGAAGAAGATGTAGATGAGGAGGTTACAGACTCTGGATCTAGTACTTCCGGCAAAGAGTCCACGCAAAAGAAAAGGCCCTCAAAATCAAGGAGGCGCACTTCAGGGTCTCCCCCCCATCATGATAGACGATTGCTATGGGACTATTCAGCTACATCCCAGGTCTATCAGGATAATGGCAGTAGTAGGGTCCCTATTTCTGATGCCTTACCTCAGCAAAACTCTTTCGAAGTTCTATTTGGTACCCTGAAGGAGATGCAAGCAGAGGCAAGAACAGAAAGTCGTAGAGCAAGGCAGGCCTCAAAAAAGATCCAGGGCTCGCTGAGGAAAATAAACAAATTGTATAAGGAAGTGGAGGGAAGAATAACAGAAGTAGAAGAGCGTACAGGCAAATTGGAGGACGACGTGGGAAACTGGCAGGCATTCAGGACAGAGCAAGAGAAACTAACAGAAGACCTGAGCTGGAAGATGGAGGATTTCGAAAATAGGCAGAGACGGAACAATGTTAGAATTTTGGGTGTGGCAGAAGGGGCAGAAGGCAAGATGTTAGACAATTTGTTGTTAATCTGTTAAAGGGTGCCTTTCCGGAGTCCCAGTGGCAGTGGGTAAGGGAGGTACAGAGGGCACACAGATTCCCTTTTACGATGAGGAGAGCCCGAGGTACAGGGGGTGTAGGAGGTGAGGGCCAGGGGAACCTGCCCATGGCAATCTTGGTGAATATTGGGAACTTCTTACTGAGAGAGGAGATAATTGGCAAGGCAAGGCCTGATAGCAGGAGATCATTCGAAGGTATCACTTTCTTCGCCTGGCCTGACTTCTGTCACGTCACCGTAGAGAGGAGATGGAAGCTTAGACAGATGATTGCCCCTTTTAAGGCTTTAGGCTTGGAAGCATACCTCCTATTCCCTGCTAGGCTCAAAGTAGTTGTAAGGGGAAAGGCCTGGATGTTCACTTCAGAGATCAATGCCCAGCAATTCTTGGAAGAAATGAGGAAGCAGAAAGGTGGTTAAAGGAGAAGGGCCCTGATGTATATACATAACGTACTCCACGAAGTTTAGGTAGAAGAAGATGGGGTAACACAGCATAGCAAAATGAGAAGTGGGGGAGGGAGGCAACTGGCACAACTCAAGGCGGGCACACATTGGTCCCTTGACCTATTTGCCTGTAAGGGAGAAGGGGGAGGGGGAGGGGGGGAGCAGAGGGAGGGGGGGCGGAGGGAGGCATAGGGAGGAAGGGGGGTGAAAAAGAGGCACTAAGTCTTGTCGTGTATTTCTATAGGTTCTGCATCAGTCCCCCTATTCCTGACCCTATTCTGGTTAAACTAACTATCAAGTTAACTAACAGTCAGCCCATGAGGCAAGAAATCCCCCATGATGCAGATACCGTTATCTGACGCAGTCACACTACGGCACAGGAACGTGTTATCTGATTAGGTCATAACGCTTGAGATCTAATTAGACAAGCGACATTCCTCCAGCCCCTGATAAGGCATACGACGTTCTCATAACAAATCAAACCTATGACAACCTGGATAATCCGTGCGGCCATTGTTTTGATTTCACAGAGAACTTTAGTAAAGAATGTGCTAACGAGCAAATCGTATGACATCTTTATTGACGTACCTATGTCCATCCTTACGTCAATCCCGGCACCTTTAAGGTATAAATATTGCCGATCTTGCCCTATGCAAAACACACGCGTGGTGACAAGACGGAGCAGCCATACTTGCCGAAGCCGAGAGCAGAAGCAGACCCCGCAGGCAGCAGCCCCGCCTTCCTGACGCGCTGAGAGACGCGCTGCTATCTCAAGCCGAGAGACCCAGCACCGGCGCTTCTGGGCAGCCCTCGCAGGCAGCCTGGAATATCGAGAGCAGAGAAAGAGATACCATTCCTCATTCATCCTAAATTCCAGGTACAGAACTGAATAACCCCTCCTAGAGAATTCTTTAGTTATTCACTTGGCAAAAACAAACTTAACTTAAACTGTAACTTTCTATTCCCGCCCACGCATTAGACTTAGGTCAGGTACACGGGGTAGGCGTATTTAGAAACACCAGTTGAGCACGTTTAGTCAAATGTATATGTGTATGTAAATATATTTTAATCATTTAAAACATCATATGGCTCAGAAACCATATCAATGTTTTTACAGTATTATTTTATACTATTGCTTCTAATGTATGCACTTTACTTAACTATAAGTATCGCAATAATATCGATCCATTTCTCTTGTACGAGAAAAGAGACTGATCAATAAATAACATCTTTTTATTGAACACGCCCGTCTCTTCCTTTTCTCTACATTCTGATGAGACTAAGAATGCACGTACTGACTGAGTAAAATAATTGCCTTGTGCTCACACGACTCTTGAGATTGACTCTTGATTAGGGGAGAGCAAAGTTGTCATGTTCTATGGTTGTCAGAAACTAAATCCCTTCTTGTCTAATCAGGGGAGTTAATCCTTCCTTGAACATTCAAGAAAGTTTCTAGCGAACTCTGAGCTTAGCTGGCAAACCCAAAAATTAAGTCTAGTATCGACAGTAGTAGACCTAGTTAACGTCTGGCCTAGGCCTTTACTGCTGTAGGTACTATTCCAATGCGCAGAGCCTATTGGGAAAATAGGAACTACACTACATGGCGCCCAACGTGTTTGGAAAGGGCGATAAAACTAACGTAAGACATTTAGAGTAACTCAGTCGTGCTTTCTCACTCAGACCCCTTTTCCCAAATACTCCAAAGACGTCTGGAGTGGGTGAAAGGTTATAAAATCCTCCAAAACCTCGCAGGAGGGAACTCCTATGTATGGTTCTTGGTATAGTCAACGTTGAAGGATAAAACAGTTCCAAAATATTGTGCACCTAATCTCTGTTTCCATAAAGAAACCTGATCTGCAAATAAACATAATACCATCCTGTCTGTAAAATGGGAGACAGTGATGGAGAAAGAGAAGCAGTTAGATTAGCGGCTGAAATAGCAGCAGCTGATAATGCTGCACTAGATGCGGACGCGGATATAATACTCATTCCGGTCGCCAAAAGGAGATCTATAACCTTAAAACTTATAGAAAATGGACTGACACCTAGAGGTGGCACAGTCATATTCGTAATCGAGGCACACGAATATCGGCAGACAGAGGTATACTATACATGGATACATTTTCCAGCAGCAAATGCTGTAACAAAGTACTTCCACTATTACAAAATAGAGGTTCCTCCAGAAACGTACACTCCTTTCGAGGAGGTGGAAGTACCACTCAAATTCCAAGAGCATTTGCTCTTATTTGATGGCGCCCTAAAACATAATAATCACATTACAAGGCTCGGTCCTTTAGGAAGACCAGGAGCAACGTGGCCGGTCTTAGCCGGATACACACCACATCCAGACATCGACGAGATGCCTGCACCAGAGCTATTAATACAGCTAAAACAACTACTAAAAATTCACAGACAATTAGTTCAGTATGTAATGCGGACTTCTACAATTCAGCCAGCGATTAAACTACCACAGCTGACCTCTCACCAGGGGAACACAAATAAAATTACACCACAGAACATCCAATCCTGCCTAGGTAAGGTTCCAGCTAAACGGGAACAGATACCATTCTGGTTGGCACAGAAAATCACCCAAATAGAGGCAGTGTTTCCTGACACCACCCCGCTAGAAAAACACAGGATTCTGACTATATGTCTCCCAATGGGAATCGCACCACACATTGAGGACTGTGACACTTGGGGTACAGTCTTTGCTTCCATCTACACAAAAACGCACGGTGTCCCATCCATTTCGGTGATACCAGATGTGCTAAAACAAATTCAAGATGAATACGGTCCAGAACCTGCTTTAACTCTTGGTATGAAATTACTGAAAGACTTCAAGCAGGTCTCGGCTATATTACTAGCCAACATAAAAGGTGAAGCAGCAAACGTGGCGATCCGCCAGAGGTTAAAAGAGACAGATATAGCAGACCAACCAGCTGAAATTGCCAGAATCATAGAAAAATCCTATGAAGAACTAGGCAGAGATAGTCTAGGTGGAATACCAGTAAAACCGCAACTGACTACAAGTCCAGAAAAAATATTTTTTAATAATAATAATTCACCAAAAAAGAACTGGGATGGAAACAAACAATCAATCCAAAAGAAAAGAAATTCCAGTCCAGAGGAAGGTCTCCTAGGCGAAGAGAGAAATCTCCAAACCCGAGACAAAGGTCACCTCAGAGTGAACCCTCTGGGAATAGATATAACCTTAGAAATAGGGATAATATTAAAAAACCTGATAGATATCAAGACATTGATACACGTCCCTCTCAATCTTTTCAGAATTCCTCGCAGAAATCGGAAAGAAGAGGACGATCAGAAGAGCACGCCAAGTCCAAAGACAAGGAACCTGCTCAACTGAAAAAGAAATCACAATTTCCAAAAAAGAAGGTAGCCAGTATCAAGGTAGTTAACAATGCCGAGAATACTGAGGACACAATTGAAAAACGGAGAGTGGGCTCAGACAATGCTAGACAGCGCAGCAGAGGTGAGCATAGCTCGCAAAGTCCTTATGAATCATCTGGAGACAGTGGACACGAATGAATACCTTCAAGTGGAAACTGCAGATACCAGAGTTAGCAAGCCCCACAAAATATACGAGATAACATTACGTATAGAGGGAGATAAGACTAGGAAAATAAGGGGACTATTTTGGGATAACCTATCCAAAGGCTATGACATCCTTCTAGCTGAAAAAGACTGGCCACCGGAGTTTGTCAGGGAGTGCCCTCATGGCGAAGAAGTAATTATGCCTGCCTTCTCGAATCAAATACCGATTCATAAAAAATACACACTTGCTAGAAAGTGGGCAGTGGCCTTAGCACCTGCTTTATATAAAAATCATGTAGGATGGGATGAGGATTCTCCTCCTCACAAAGTCCAGTTAAAATCACAACCAACTGCACAAAGGCAGTACCCAATTAAGCAAGAAGCTAAAAAACAAGTAAATGAAATACTAGATCAGCTAGAATACCAAGGGGTGATTGAAACTTGCACCTCACAAATGAACAATCCTTTGTTTCCGGTCTCCAAACCAGACAATTCATATCGTCTAGTTTTGGATTACCGACACCTTAACACATGTTGCAAAACCTTTGCAGTGCAAAACTCACACAGTGCTGCACTAATGAATAACATAGTGCGCAAAAAATACAAAACAACCTTGGACATCTCCAACGGATTCTTTTGTCAAAACATAGCACCAGAGAGCAGATATTTAACTGCATTCTCAGTAAATGGCACTCAAAAACAATTCTGTCGGTTAGCCCAGGGGTACAAGAATAGCCCGGGGGTATTCTCAGCGAGAGTGACAGAATTACTACAACAATATGATGATGAAGCATTATCTTATGTCGATGACATTTACTTAACAGATGATGACTTGGAAACTCACTTGAAAAGAGTGAACACCATAATACTTGGTTTCGCTGCAGAGGGTTACAAATTCAACTTCAAAAAGTCCAGAATTGCCCATCTGACGGTCCTATTCTTAGGATATGAGTTATCAAGTGAAGGCAAAAGCCTGGCAGACAATTTCCTAGAGAAATGTGCCGTAATCCAAGCTCCTAAAACACTAAAAAACCTACAGTCAATTCTAGGCTTCCTAAATTTCGGAAGAACTTACATTGCTAATTACGCAGAAAGGGTCAAGCCCCTTTACGATCTAATTAAACCAGACTTTAAAAGATCCAGTTGGACTCAAACACACACAGAAATTTTGAGATCCTTACAAACAGACATGCTAATTAAAACAAAATTAGAAACCCGTGATAATACACGCAACCTTGTGATCCGAGTCATCCCAGGGAGATGCAGATTCACATACCTAACCTCTAATGAGGGAGATAAGGTACCAATTGCATTTAAATCGCACTTGTACACTAAGGCTGAAATGAAATTTAGCCCAACGGAAAAAATTCTTACAGCAACACAGACAGCTATAGCAAAAGAACGAGCCCTGGCACAAGGTAAACGAATAATAATCGTGACACCAATACCAGCCTTAGAGGCAGTAACAAAGGCAAGCATTCCAAATGCGAAAGCACTCCATCCGAGATAGATACAATGGGCTAACTCTCTTGCTGCAACAGACGTGGTGTACGAATTTGATCCTTACTTAAAAACACAAGAATTTCTACAATATGAATTTGAATGTCCTCTGCCAACCGAAATTCTGCCTCTAGACCAATACGGCTGTATAATATATACAGACGGATCAGCACAACCCGCAGTAGGGGGTAAACAAGCTTACAGTGCTGCGTGCGCGATTGTTAAAGGTCGTTGGCACGAAGGGAAATTTAAACCAACCCTAACTAAGACCCAATCTCTAGGAGATTGCACAGCTCAGCAAGCTGAATTACTAGCATTCAAGATGGCGCTTGAAAATACCGATCGAGAATTCCCCACACTCATAGTGTGCGATTCGTATTATTGCGTTCAATCTTATAATGAATACTTGCAGATCTGGCTTCAAAATGGTTTCAAGGATGCGAAAGGAGGCACAATCAAGCATAAAATGCTATGGGAACAAGTAGCACTTTTACAAAAAGAACTACCAAAGACTCACGTGATACATACACTGAGTCATCCACGTGATGGCGTTCACGTTGCAGGGAATTCATTGGCTGATGAGGCCGCGAAGGCAGCTGTGCAAACGGCTTCCGTAGCTGCCATCACCCGGTCAAAAACAAAAATAGACAGCGAAATATTACAAGCTGTCAGCGCTTCTGAAAAGGATTCGATAGAACCACTCCCTAAAGGCTTTCCATTAAAGTACTCATACATAACAGATGAAAAAAATGTTCCTTTTGCTCAAATCCCTGGAGTGGGGGATAGGGCAATTCCAAACATGGAACACAGATTAGGACTAATAATAGCGGCACACGAAGGGCTTGCTTCTACCCATGCTGGCGTCTCAGCCACAGTATCATTATTAAAACAGAGATACTGGTGGCCGCAAATGAGAAGACAAACAAGGAACTATGTTCTAGCATGTGAAATATGTCAAAAAATGAAAGTATCAACTGTGAGACGTCCAGCACAGACGCCCCTTCTAATCTCGGATAAACCATTAGCCTGTGTTTATCTAGACCACTGCGGTCCCTTACAAAGGGACGGTAACTATAAATATATCTTGGTCGCAGTGGACTCATGCACGAGATTCATATGGATGTGGCCCCAGCGAACGGCTGACGCCAGAACTGTTATAAAAGATTTGCGGGTCTTTATCGGCACATACGCAATTGGCATTCTGCATTCGGACAATGGTCCTGCTTTTAGCTCTCGGGCTTATAAGGAGGCCATGGTCAGCATGGGCGTGCAATTGCGGTACTCTTGTCCATTTCACCCTGAGGGGAACGGAATTGTTGAAAGAAAAAACCGTGACATAAAGCAATCTATAACGGCAAAGGTATTAGGTTCGGGAGCTGGGTGGGTCAAACATCTAATAAGTGTCCAACGTAGTCTAAATAACTTGCCAAGAAAGTCTCTGAAGGGATTCAGTCCGTACGAATTACTATTCGGAACTAGGATGTTGATCTCTGACCTTGATAGTCAGACTTCAGTGGTAACAGAAAAAACCTTTGATGTCAAAGACCGTTTGGCTATTTTGCAGGACTTAAACAAAACAAGAAAAGACCTGAGCAACATACAGTTGAAACAACAGCCAACAACCACTGAAGATTCACCACCTGTCCCAGCAAGACCTGTCTGGATTCCAAAAGTCGGGGATCTAGTCAGGGAAAAGATCGCGGTAAAGAAGGAATTTGGGCCTTCTTACAGAAAAGCAGTTCCTGTCTTGTCTGTCAACGGGACAAGATCAGTTGTACTACCGCCACTTGCTGGAAAAAAGGAGAACCGAGTTGTATCCATCGACCTGGTAAAACCACAACATGTGGCCGATAACAAACAGTAGGCCAAGTGGACTCCCAATAAGTAGCAGAACACCAAGGTTTGCTACCAGTACAGAGGTCCTAACAAAGAGGCTCATCACATTCGAAACGCCTACAGAAGAACAACAAGGACTATGCAACAATGCAATAGAACTTAGACCTCTGAAAACCCAAATAAAGACATTTAGTAGAGACACACCAATCTATACAGAAGTACCAAGTGAAAATGCAAGAAACAAAAATCCTGAACCAATTGGAACAATTGACAGAACTGCATCCGGTTACTTCATAAACTTCGATGATTCCTCTGAAGGCTTCAGCGAACAAAAGACACAGCCATCATCAAAATCCTTTAAAGACAAAGCAAAGGAGCTTTTGAAACAACTAAAAGAAACATATCTGATTTCTCCATGGATTGAATTTTGGGTGGGTTTTGGTGCATTTATCCTCATACTTTGGCTCATCATGGTATTTACCTTGGGACGCTTCATTGAGGGAAAATATGCTAAAATGGACACAGCAAGTCAGAACATCAACTTGGTCCTCAAACCACACACATCTTCACACGTCGAGAAACGAGAACTTTCTTCAGAACTTTCTTCAGCCAACTTCACAGCAATTCCAATACCTGGTGGGGTAGCCTGGGACAACACTGACTATGAAATTTATGGTCCGGTCGAGATCCTGAAATATCCACACCAAATCAAGATCTCTTTGAGTGACTTTGCAAAACCAAACTCATTTGCTGATGATTGGGACTTTGAAAGTATTAACAATATGATGTCTGACTTAGTAATGTCTGCTAAATTTACAAAACATGATTATTTGCAGGGTTCTACAAATTATGATAGTATGTATTGCTATAACCACTATGGTAACCATTTCTTGCATAAATCTGCACAACCTAGAAATGTTTTAAGTTATAATCAATGGGAACATTGTGCTACACCTCCAAAAGGGAGCTCTAGAACCGTATATGACAAATATTCATATTTTTCAGGTTTTAACATAACTAATGCTGAAACATTTTATTACAAATTGTCAAACAAGACAGGGATGAAAACCATGATAACCAACACAAAATTGATATATTCAGATTCTTTCTTTGAAAAAATTAATACTTTTGGATTTGATTATTGGGACAAACATGTTGATTTGAAAAGTGTTTGGGGTACAAAAGAATGGCAAGTACAGGGTTTAGAAGCTTTGTTTAGAGCCTGCATGATCCCAGAACAAATGATATTTTTAAATGACACCGTCCAACAAACGACCTGTCTTGGCCTAGCAAAAATCAAAGATTCAAATAACCTGTCTATTCCAAAGCCAACAATGTTTAGCAATAACTCTGATACAGATAAAGAAATAGACATAAACCATATACTTAACCAAAACAGAACACATCCTGATTGGAAACAATGGTTGATCTGGCCCACAGATACAAATAACTGTCAAGATAGATTCCTGAATAAAACACAGGGTTTCAAAATGACCAGGCCAGACCCTAGATATCCTCAAAGACATCACCCAGGGATAATAACAACCTACAGTGTGGGCAAATTATGCCTTCAATGGCTACAAACTTCCACACTGCCTGAAATTAAGCAACACCTAACTTTACTTACTGATGGTGCTGACTTGCGTGATTTCATACTGGGACCACGCAAACAGCGTCAAAAGCGTTTCATAGCAGCCTCTGTATATGCAGCATACAATGAGGCCTGGAAGGTTACTCAAATTGAGACAGCAGAAAGAATACGGGAAATTGACCGTATTAATTTGGAAAAATCACTTTCTGTAGTGGACAATGGGTTAATGACTCTGTCCTCCAGAATTTTTTCATTGGACAGCATTGTGTCTTCAGCAATCGATACATTATCGCAAGACTTACTATTATTACAACATGGTCAGTCACAATTGCGTTCTATTGTACAGCTTGGTTGGACGTTACAAAATCTGCGTTCAGGCTATGTGCCTTGGCGTTTAATCAACACAACGTCACTATTCCAAATCTTTAACCTTACTGATAGACAAATCGGTATGGCGCAGAAGGGTGCTGATTATACAATCTTGAGCATTGAAAAACTAGAAAGATTACCAATGACAATGTCAGAACGACCTGTCAGTGAATGGATAATACACGGAATCATAAATATTCCAATCTCAACCTTCAGGTTTCAATACTGCCAAAAATATATACAGGCTGGCATGTACGAGAAATTGGGAAAAGGGTACCTTAAAACAACTTGGAACCTGCCCTATTCACATGCATGTGTCAGTAACAAAGGACAGAAAGTGTTTCTTAGTGGCAACAATTGTGCTATGTCACTGAGCGGCACGCTTCTGTGTAACGGTATTAGTTTGCACGGAGCCTGTGAAGGGAATTCATACAACCTTTCATGTCACCAGCAAGGCGCACCTGCAACTGAAATAGAACCATTCTTTCAAAGACTCTATAATGGGAGTTACATTCTTATTGTAGACCGCAGATGCTGTAGTCTTATGCCCGGGACTCCTTATCTCGTCACTACGACGGCGAAGGTCAAGTGCTGTGGACGTTCTTTGTTCCCCAGCTCCTTTCCAGACAGGGAGGCAAGGGCATGGCCCGGTCTGAAAATTACTTCTATTCGAATAGACACTTTAAGCAGAATGAAAACAGTGCTTCTTCAGACGCCTATAAGGCTCACGTCATCTAAAGAAACGTATGATCTACAAGTCGCAAGGACGACTGCAGAGATACATACATTATTATCAACCAATTCCCCCGTACATTTCGCGGAAATCCTGAGCGAAATCTTAAATATTTCTGATACCACAGGGGTCTCAAAGGTATTTAAGACAGTATTTTCGATGGCATTAACACCATTCAAAGCCATACTGGGTATTTTTCCAGACTTCGTCCATTCGATTTTTGGCGGACTTCCCCTGATCCTAGGACTAATTGCAGGAATCCTATTCCTGGTCCTTATTTTTCGTTATGGCAACCCATGTCACGGACCAAAATCTCACGACAATGGAAGATACGATCCTAGCCATTGGATACCGGGACCGGATATCAAAAATCCTGGGACTCTCCCGGCTTAGAGACCTAAACATGACTTGGTTTCTATCATTTCGACCAATGTGGCAAAGGTGTGTTTTACCTGTACTAAGGTGTCTGCTATGCGGAGAAGAATGCGTGTTAGACACCTGTCTGACGCTACAATCGGATGCGCCAGTGGATGCAGATACACTGTTGGTTCCTACCAAGGTTCACGCACTGTGCTGCCCTCAAAGGCTGCCAATTCTGATGACGGCATTCCTGGAATCTTCACCACTGCGATTGAAGAGTAGTGAAGTTCAAGATGAAAGCAGCATCGAACAGGTACGACCTTCTGTCAGCAATGCAAATCAGAATGTCAATGGAGACAATCATGCGCACGAATGCATGGTTACCCCTATTTCCGACTTAGTGGAACTTTCCCATGAAGCTGTTGACAGTTTTTTCGAAAGCCTGAATGATATGATGTTCTCTCCGGAACAGAAATAGAGACTTTTGAGTAAACTCGCACGCGGCGTTCCCTGAATTCGGCCTTCAACTTTAATAATAAAGTCACATGAACAATTACAATCCAGTTCACGGACAGCAACTTTTTTCAGCAAGCCCCTAAAATATTCTTCTATATATTTTTTCCCGGGACACTGATCTTCTGCTTAAAGTAAGAAACTATTCCTAGAGAACTAAGATTTCTATTTTTTTAGATTCTTTATAGACTTTATATAGACTTTAGCTGCCCACTGGTATGTTCACAATATATTTTATGTGATGAAATGGTTTCGACTTTTTTTCTGTATAGCCATATTAAGAGCCATTTCATGTGTATTTCTCATATACCAACAAACAATAATGCATAACAATGCGTGTTTACTTTTGCATTTGATTCATAGCTTAAGTGCATACGATATATATGACTGCAATTTTTCAGTATATTTGAAAATTTCAAAATGCATTTATGTATTTTGGGGTGGTAAGGTATACACTATACTCTATAGTATGTTGTACTATGTTATACTATGCATAGATTAGTAGATATGACCATAGTTAGCGTGGAGTGGGTGTCGTGTATTTCTATAGGTTCTGAATCAGTCCCCCTATTCCTGACCCTATTCTGGTTAAACTAACTATCAAGTTAACTAACAGTCAGCCCATGAGGCAAGAAATCCCCCATGATGCAGATACCGTTATCTGACGCAGTCACACTACGGCACAGGAACGTGTTATCTGATTAGGTCATAACGCTTGAGATCTAATTAGACAAGCGACATTCCTCCAGCCCCTGATAAGGCATACGACGTTCTCATAACAAATCAAACCTATGACAACCTGGATAATCCGTGCGGCCATTGTTTTGATTTCACAGAGAACTTTAGTAAAGAATGTGCTAACGAGCAAATCGTATGACATCTTTATTGACGTACCTATGTCCATCCTTACGTCAATCCCGGCACCTTTAAGGTATAAATATTGCCGATCTTGCCCTATGCAAAACACACGCGTGGTGACAAGACGGAGCAGCCATACTTGCCGAAGCCGAGAGCAGAAGCAGACCCCGCAGGCAGCAGCCCCGCCTTCCTGACGCGCTGAGAGACGCGCTGCTATCTCAAGCCGAGAGACCCAGCACCGGCGCTTCTGGGCAGCCCTCGCAGGCAGCCTGGAATATCGAGAGCAGAGAAAGAGATACCATTCCTCATTCATCCTAAATTCCAGGTACAGAACTGAATAACCCCTCCTAGAGAATTCTTTAGTTATTCACTTGGCAAAAACAAACTTAACTTAAACTGTAACTTTCTATTCCCGCCCACGCATTAGACTTAGGTCAGGTACACGGGGTAGGCGTATTTAGAAACACCAGTTGAGCACGTTTAGTCAAATGTATATGTGTATGTAAATATATTTTAATCATTTAAAACATCATATGGCTCAGAAACCATATCAATGTTTTTACAGTATTATTTTATACTATTGCTTCTAATGTATGCACTTTACTTAACTATAAGTATCGCAATAATATCGATCCATTTCTCTTGTACGAGAAAAGAGACTGATCAATAAATAACATCTTTTTATTGAACACGCCCGTCTCTTCCTTTTCTCTACATTCTGATGAGACTAAGAATGCACGTACTGACTGAGTAAAATAATTGCCTTGTGCTCACACGACTCTTGAGATTGACTCTTGATTAGGGGAGAGCAAAGTTGTCATGTTCTATGGTTGTCAGAAACTAAATCCCTTCTTGTCTAATCAGGGGAGTTAATCCTTCCTTGAACATTCGAGAAAGTTTCTAGCGAACTCTGAGCTTAGCTGGCAAACCCAAAAATTAAGTCTAGTATCGACAGTAGTAGACCTAGTTAACGTCTGGCCTAGGCCTTTACTGCTGTAGGTACTATTCCAATGCGCAGAGCCTATTGGGAAAATAGGAACTACACTACAGTCTGGTTTCTTTATTGGCACATCACACTTACGGGGAAAAAATTGTATTAGAATGTACACAGAATGAAAACCGCAATGTATTAGAATGTATACAGTACGTGAAAAGGACCGTATGGAATCAGCAGATGCAGGTTTTTCTTAATGATTTTGTAATTTCATTGGTAGGACAAGGGGTGTATCTCTATGCCGTGTAGAATCGCCTCGATAAATGTCTGTGGACTCAACGAGGTAAACAAGAGACTCAGAGTAGCTGCATTTCTTAAATCGTTGTGTCTTGATCTAGTATGCCTGCAGGAGACCCACATAGAGGGTGCTAAAGGTTATCTTTTGGAGCAACTGGGCTTTTCACTATTAGCGAGCTCCAAGCAAGGGACTAATACTAGAGGAGTGGCAGTAATAGGGAGGAGTGGGGATGTAACAGTGAAAAGGAAGAAGGAAGATCAATGGGGGAGGTGGGTAATACTGGAATTGGCCTTTAAGGGAGATACTTTCACATTGGTTACAATATATGGGTCGACAGAGGATGACCCAGATGTGTTTCAGTACTTGGATGTTGAGTTGGCACAACCAATCGTCTGATCTCAGTAGCTCATTTGTTCAACCTGGTGGACACTATATAGGGAGGAAAATGAAGGTATATAGAGTACTCTCAGATATGGCGATACACAATTCCTTGGTAGACCCTTGGATGAAGTGGCATCCGCATTTAGACGGTAGTACATTTTACTCAGCTCCCCACAAGGTATTGGTCCGTCTAGACTACTTTTTAATTTCGAATAATTTGATCACTGGCTCAAAAATTGAAAGGCACCCCAAGTGATCTCGGACCACAGTCCACTGGTAGCGACACTTAATCTGGGCCAGGTTCTAAGGAGTGATGTCTCTTGGACTTTTGAACGTGCATTACTACAAGATCAGTCATATCGGGATTAAATGGCTATATGGATAAAGGATTTTTGGGATATAAATAGAGGAACAGCATCACCAGGGGTTGCATGGGATTCATTCAAAGCGGGGGTTAGGGGGGAGACACTGAGCTTTGTGTTATCTAATCAAAAGAAGGAGAAATTAAAGTCAGAAGAACTACAACAAAATCTTTTAAATTTGGAAGCAGATTTAGCAGCAGCTATAACTCAGAATTCCCAGATAGACCAGATTCTGCTTAGGATTACTGCAACTAGAGCTGAAGCCCTTGAAGGGATGGCCAAAAAAGCAGCAGAGAAATATCTGAAGCAAAGGGAGAAGGCGTATGAATTTAGTGAGAAGGTGGGCCATATCTTAGCGGTTCGAAGTAGGCAGAGGGCAGCAAAATCTGATGTCAAGGAGATTGTAGATGCAAAGGGTAACTCTTACACAGAGGCAGAGCAGGTGAGAGAAGTATTTAGACAGCTTTATATATATTTATACTCCTCTGATAATGTTGGGGATACGGAGGAGGTAGAGGGGTATCTGAGTGATGTCCTCCCGCCTATGTTTGAGTTGGAGGACAAGGAGGGATTAGAAGCCACATTTCAAATGGTAGAATTGAATATGGTGCTTGATAGCCTACCCTCAGGAAAGGCAGCGGGTCCAGACCCGATCCCGGTGGAATTTTTTAAAGTATTCCAAACGGTATTAGCAATAGATATGTTTGATATTATGTTACTGGCTCAGAAGGGGGATTCAATACCAGACTCTTGGGGTGCTGCTGACATTATAGTGATAGCAAAAAAAGACAAACCACCAACGGCTCCAGGATCGTATCGACCTATCATTTTAATGAATGCCGACATAAAAATGTACTCTAAAATGCTGGCCAAAAGACTATCAAGGGTAATTGAGAGCATGGTTAGTCCCTCCCAGCATGGGTTTATCCCAGGAAAAGGCACAACACATCATGTCAGACAAGTAATCACAATGTTCGACGCAGCAGGTACCCTGGGAGACCCTATGGCAGCATTGTTTTTAGATGTAGAAAAAGCATTTGATAGGGCCTCCTGGGGTTATCTATGGGCTGTCATGAGGTGGAGTGGTTTCGGGGAGGGATTTATAAAGGCTACACACACCCTATATGAAGACCCAAAAGCTAAGATCAGGGTTAACAGAGGGCATTCTGCATAGGTTAAGATCAGTAGGGGGACTAGGCAGGGCTGTCCTTCCTCTCCCTTGCTATTTGCGCTTTATCTAGATCCTTTTATTCGCCGACTAGAACAAAACCCAGAGATACCAGTAATGCGGATGAATGGCTGCTCGATAAAAACTTTGGCATATGCTGACGATGTGGCCATCTTGACACCCAATCCGTCTGGGGCCATTAGGGAGGTTGAACTGGAAGCTTAACAATTCGGTCTGGTATCGGGATATAGCTTGAATAGTTCAAAAACACAGATTGTAAAAAATAGGTATGTAGACTGTAATGATGGTAGGGTGGCGGGCTCCGCGGTATACCTGGGAATCACAATTTCAGCAAATCTAGAGGAAGTAGTAGGAAATAATATGACTCCTTTAATGACACGAGTAAAAGCTGATCTAGACAGACTTAATAACCTACATTTGACAATAGTGGGCTGTACTAATGTAATTAAGATGCTGATAATGCCTGAGTTTCTTTTTCTTTTTAGATCCATTCCGTTATTATTTGAAACAAGATGGTTTAATGCACTGGAGGTGATTATGAATAGATTTATATGGGCGCATGGAAAGACATGGAGGGCCTATAGGTTCATCTCCCTCCCGAGAGAAAAAGGTGGATGGGGAGCACCAGATTTTAGATTGTATTATATGGCCGCCTCCTTACAATACATGCAGGGGTTAATTGGGGGTGCGAACCTCGACCGAAGAGTTGCCAGTTTCTCCACGGAGGTGTATTCAGCAGTGCTCGGGGCAGAAACTGGAAATTGCTTGCTAAATAGTATCGACTTTGGATACTTCAAAAGAACAATGTTTAAAACAATAGCTACCGCGGTAAACATCTGGAGTGCTTTTTAAAAAAAGTCAAGATTAGGGAGATACAATAGATACACTACGATGTAAAAAAATAGGTCATTTCCTCCTACTGCATTCTCAGACGCAACAATGGCAGACTGGGCGGCAAGGGGGATTACACAAATTGGTGATATCACTAACACGGATGGGATACTGCAGTTTAGTGATATAAGGAACAAATACGGTCTGGATAACAGAGGCTTTTTTAAATATCTTCAGATCAGGAGCTTTTTAGGTAATAAGCAGGGTGGGGCCGCTGGGTTCAGCAGGAACGAGATTCTGGAAAAAATAAAACTGTCTGGGGATTGTACGATACGATCTTTTTATGCAAGTCTGGTAAAGGAGAAGAAGGATGACTTGGAAAAGCACAGTAATAAGTGGGTGGAGAAACTGGGTGGGGAGCAGGTTTGGTTTCAGGAATCACTAGAATTAGGTCGAACAGCACTGTGTTCAGCTCTTTACAATTCCAACACTGCAAAACTATATTCTCTTTGTACTTTATGCCAGCCAGGATTGCAAAATGGGGCGGTACTACGGGTATTTTGTGTCCCAGATGCAATTCCCTAGAAGCAGACAGCGTCCACATATTCGCCACCTGCCCTCAACTGCACACACTAGTGAGGGATATAGAGGTCTTTTTGAATAGGACATTGGGAATTCAAATAGTGCTCACTCCTCTTCTGATTCTGTTAGGGGTTGGTGCAGACGAGGAAGCAGTACCACGGGAATTTTTGTTTGTAGCAATGGCAGTTTACAGATTAACCATAGCGAGGGCGTGGCTTGATAAAAACCCTCCGGGAATGCAAACCTGGCTGGCTAATCTACTATGAGTATTTCATTTGGAAAAGAATATCTATGCTCGAAAGGGCAGGAGGAAAAGAACCTTAGGGCTAAGAATCTGGGATCCAGTAAATATGTGGAAAGAAAGACTAGGCAACCATTGAACTTATGAGAAAATTTTAATGCGTGTTGATGTGTCTTGGTAAATAATGGAACATAGTTTTTGTTTTTTTTTGTTAGATATTGATTGTGTACTGTATACAAAGAGGTCATGAATTAATGGAAAAAATACATGAAATATTTATGTTTATTGTGTGTGTACAATTTGGAAAATAAAAATATATTATAAAAAAAAAGAGAGTGAAATAGTCCGTAATATCTGTTCGGATCTCCTCCTTAAAAGCCTCATCTACCAGGGCGTGTGATAGAAGTTGCCAGGAGAATGCTTGGGGGAAGGGACTCGGGTAGCATTAATTACAGCAGGCATGGGGCATGGTCTGACAGGGACCTAGGCAGATGCTATATATCAGTGGTCCAGGTGGTCATGTCATGCGAGACTAACCAAAAGTCCCGGCTGGACCACCCCCGCCTGTCAATGTCTTCATCTAAAATGGGATTAAAGTCCCTACCAGAGAATGGTAGTGCAGCCAATTGCTCTGACCCTGGTCCAGACGTCCTGGAAGAAAGTGGGGGAGTCTACATTGAGACTATATATTGCTGCTATTACTAGGCAAAGCCCGCCCAGTGTGCCCTGTATGAGAATGAATCTGACCTCAGGTTCTCTGTGATTTTCCCCTTCTCTCCAGTCCAGGCCACGCTTAGTCAACACAGTCACTCCACTGGAATAATTAAAATACATGGAGGAGTAGGTGTTACCCCACCTATTGTGTCTGAGCCTAGGGGATGGCGAAACATTAAGGTGGGTCTCTTACAATAGGCATACATCTATATTGTGTCTAGATAGGTAAACATGCACCAGTCTAAACTTCCTGCCATCGTTCAGTCTCCTAATGTTCCATGTGAGAACATTTAGTGTGTTGGCGTGGTGTCATACAGTACGAGCTGCAGGAGGGGATGCAAACAAGGGCAGAGCAATGTCTCCCTGCTAAAAACTGTGCAATGTGACCAATAGAGTGCAAGCATACTGGCTAAAAACACAAAACAATCCCCATCCTCCACCCTCCACCTAATCCAACCCACCAATCAGGTTGTAAAATACCCTCCCCTAAACAAATAAAAAAAAAATACTTGTCTGTGCAGGGAGTTCTCCCATGGGGGCGCAGTAGTACTGGTGAACAACCCTGTTCATACACAGTGGCCGAGAGAAGTGCGGAGTGTGCTACATGATAGTACCAATACAGTAAAGTCAAGAACTCTGTGTAGACCAATTCCAATAACGGTATAATACTCAAATACATCCAAGCCCACCCATTACGTAACTAAATATACAGGTTATATGACAGTACAATACCCATGTCAGTCATTATCACTGAGTCGGTCGGCAGAAGACATCTCAGATCCCTGAGTCTCTTTCTTCCTCTTCCCTCTGACATGCTCAGCAAACTTCAAGGCAGACTTCGCATCCGTGAATAAGTGGGCAGTTACATCATGCGATACCTTAATCGTGGCAGGGTACAGTAATGAGTAAGGAATCTGTGCTTTGACAGGATACATTTTGCATGCAGGATTTCGCGCCGCCTACACAGCCAAAGTGAAATCAGGAAAGAACAATATGGTATTCCCCTTATGCAAATTTTCTCCCTTTTCCCTAGCAAGTCGTAGAATAAGGTCCCTGTCCTGGTAGTTCGAGGGTTTCACCAGAATGGGCATGGGTGTTGCTCCAACCGAAGGCTTGGGCCCTAGCGATCGAAGTGCCTTTTCCACCACTAAGACAGGAGACAAGTGAGGATCAAAGTAGTCAAGGAGCAAGTTATGATAAAGGTCTCCATCTTAGATATAGCCGTTGTTTCCAGAATCCCAGTATTGCATAGGTTATTTCTGCATAACCTTGCCTCCAAATCCTCGTTCTTGGCTCGGATAACTCCCAACAATTTGTCCATGTGTAATAGCTGTTCTTTTGTTTCCACTTTTGTTTCGGTTTTCTAGGACGTCAAGGCGGGTCTCGTGCATCTCCACCTGGGCCTTGACTGTGTCCAGTTGCGCAAGAGTGTATCCAGCTTGGAATCAATATTGCACAGGCTTGAACGCATCTCTAACATGAGAGTCTGTAGGTCTTCACCGTGGTCCTCCGCCTGCATTTTGTGCTGACTCTCCGAGTTAGTTTCTGGGTCCAATTCTGTGTGTCTTGTGGCTCTTCCATTTTCAAAAGTAAGCTTCGGCTGCTTGGCATCTTGTTTCGCCATTTTCTCAAATACAATGTGGATATGCGGAGGACAGGAGTAGCCTGTTAGGACCGGGCCAAGCACACCGTGTTACGTTGCTCAATTTACAGTGTGTCATGTGCACGTGGCTCCCCCCTCATACACCAGACCCCCGGCTATGACCGAACAAGGCACCTCTCTCCGCTTACGAATCCACGCCTCGGAATCAGCTTAATCTGGTAGTGCCCACTGGTATCAACCATGCATGCCCCAGTCAGCCTCCTGTCTGCGTGATTTTGGTGTTACCCCTCAGGACCCCATTGCCAATGATCCTTGCGCAAAATGTCCGCCTCGCAGTGATCAGGGATGTGGAGGCAATGTGGCACCAACTTCACTTCAGGGAGTAAAATACAGTATATGCAGTTTCTTTAGAGGTCTAAAGTTGAGGAGCAGTATTGGGAATCTGCCACGAGTCCATCCTGCACCTCCATAGGCAGCTGGGCCCATCCCAGACATGACGCGACTGTAAAATGGCATCCTCAACATGCAGAGCACCTCTCTCCTCTCTCCATCCCTGTGCCTCACCTTAGAGAGTAAGGCGTGTGTGGCGATGCAAGCAGCAGGGCCCCCTAGCCTTGCGTCCGAAATCGGTGCCAAGTCAGGGGGTTTGCTGGAGGCAGGGGGTCACCGACGCTGCTCCAAGGCCGAGGCCTGCACCGGCCGCCGCAGGCTGGAGTTGCCAGGGCTGCCTGCCTACGCCGTGTCTGGAGCTGTTCTAGCAGCTGTCCTTACACAATGTAGCCACGTATCTCAGCACCAGAGCGGGGCACACTTACGGGAGTTGCAGCGCTTAGGTCCTCATGTGTTTTACTGGCATATATTGATTGTTGGCACAGCAGCAACACTCCGTGTGCGAGGATTACTAAAGGATCATTCCTCACCCGGAGGAGCAAAATCACAGAGGGCCATTCCGCAGCACGGCAGAACCCGCCCCCTCCTGGTGGCAGGTACTTAATGACATTAAAGTCCACTTTGATACGCAACTACCCAGATTTCCTGTGTGTGCTGATCACTCACATACAATAGTATTATGGAACAGTACTCCTGTGAGATAGACTAGGAGGCTGTTCTTCCTGATGGGGGCACCACATACGTCTGACCAGATTCACTAAACCTGAGAGATGAGATTTATCATGCCACAGTCTCATTATTTGTTAATCACACATTATTATCATTCATTATTTGTTCTACATGCAAAGTGGTTGCTTTTATTTTTGCCAGTATTTTTTTAATGCTTTCATCTGAAACATAAGAAGGCAGTGGTGTGGAGAAGGCTATTTGTATTTCAGTGGCTTTATTGATCTTTAGGCTTACACTTACTTAAAGGCTCTGTCAATAGAAGATCCCTACTAAAGGGTAGAAATTCAAATAGGGACAGATAAGTCAGAGTTCACTATCTGAGACATTCAAGATGGATGTCAGCACTGATGTTATTTGCACTTATGTACCAAAGAAGAGTTGATTCTGGGCCTTCCTGTAATTCACCTCTTCAGTAACAGAGAAACCGGCCGGTGGGTGATAAGATCAGGATATAACCTTGTTTTTGTCTGCCTCCTGCCACTTCTCTTTTCCTTCATTTCAGCTTCAATTACATTAAGGAAAATCAATACTTTCTGACGCTATTAGCTTCAGTGATATACTGCGCATGAGAACTCAGATTGAGCCACTGAGATTACTCACAATACATACTTCTGGTTGCCAAACGTATAAAGCACCCCACTTCAATGCCATATTGAGCTTCTAATGTCTACTGAGCACAAGCAGGACTCACATCTTCTGATGACCTTGGGCTGAAATTACTGTTATTTCCAGGTGTATCTTGCCAGATTCTAACACCCACAATTCCCTCTGTCTTCCATGGGAGATGCCATTTGCTTACTTAATGGCTCAAGATCTTCTACTCTTCACAGTTGTGACTGTACCAGTGCAGGTCATATATCTCAGAATATGAAGGCACCATGGCAAAATTGATTACATTATTCAAGCCTCAATGTAAATTTTGTTTTATCTTTATCACCTTGAGTGAAGGCATTACAAATGATGCTCGTGGAGTAACAGTTTGTGTAATGCATTTGAACATATAGAGTAATATACAGCACCTCACGGAGAGCAATTGATAACCTTATGTCCAGTGATTCCTATTATTGCTACAGTTTTCCTTCAATTGTTGCTATTGGATTAATGTTATACTATTTTGTGTTATATGTATGAAGATTTAACCATAAAATGCATAACTATTCATGACAAAAACTTTGGTGGATGCATTGCACGGTTGAATTTGGTTTTAATAAGTAATATAATTCAAATATAAGGGTTAATATTATTTCATTTTAGGCTATTTCAAATTCACACTGAACACCTGCTTTACTGTGTTATGATTTTGAGTCAGAAACCTCATGTGAGAGGTCTTTGGCTCATCCTAGATGTGCTTTCTTTGGTCACATGGTTATTAAATAGCTCATGCTGCAATGCTGTGGCTCAGCCAACTGAATTCATTAATTCTTAGGAAATGTTTTTCTATAAATGCAGTACAACTTTTGTTGATAGGGGGTTATACAAACAGCGATTGCTATACAATAGCAAAAGAGCAACATCGCATACAGATATTCTTACTATGAAAACTTGATAGCCCTGTTATAAACCTGCCCATAATTTTGTTGTCATAATGCTTTCATGACAGAACCTCTATTAGAAAATGTTTGTGAGCACCCCACTCAAATAATTCATTACAGTTGAGTTTTGTCTTTCCAAAATGAGGCCCATGTACACGGAGGATGCTCCCTCACTGGACACAATCTTTAGGAGAGTCTGAAGGTGGAATCCTGAACTGGTGACATCGGTGGTCAATAGCAGTACTCTATCTTCCTTAGTATGAAGATACAAAGGGATTATTACTGGTTAGATTACATCTGCCTGTGAAGTCTGTGCTCTGTTGCTGTGAGAAGGAGGACTTGAAGGAGGACACTAAGCGAGTCAGAGCAAGGATGAAGGACCTAGAAGGGAAGTGAGAAAAGGGTTAGGGTGAAGCAGAGGTCTTGACTCACAGTGACATTTGTGATAAGAGAATCTGCCTGCCTGCCCAGTTGCCTCAGTTTTTTAAACTTGCTTTCCCGACAATGATGAGGACCTACTATGCTGTGCTGGCAGTGCCGGTAAACAGAGCAGGCTCAGCGTATTCTCATTGTCCTGCCCACTTACCCTCTTGGCTACCCGGAAATCACCTTCCCTGCATTCAGATGGTATTCATCCTGGTAAGCTGCAACACCAAGCATTGTCGAAGCTGTGTGTAACCCTTGTACATTACATGGATGAGAGCCCAGGGACCAGCAAGTAAACTGCAAGGCAGTTATCTTCTAGTAAGCTCAGCTGAAACACTTGCTTATAACATTGTGCCATGATTCCAATTCTGCAATCCCAGTGGCAGAACCCCAGTGCTTTAATATCAACACTATTACTTGATGTTTGGTTGAATATATATTTACAGTCTGAGCAGACTCCTGGAGGCAGCTGAAGTGGCCCATAAAAGGTTTGGATGTGGCCGGCGGCTACTAGGGTGGAGCTTGGTGTATTTTACATCACCTTACATCACCTAAAGCAATGTGTTCCACAGGTGTCTTGCAGTTCCACTAAATGTTTGAGCGGGCTCTCTGATGGCTGGGAAAAGCTATTTTATAGTTCTACAATTACACCACAATTGACACTACCTGCTTGACTTGGGAGACTCTCATAGCCCCGCATTAGTCCCTGGAAGGGGCGAGCTCCCTTGTTAAAGTGGTCAGCCTAGGTGTTGGTGTGGCTTAAAGGGTGCCTGCCTTTCTCTTCTTTGTTTTTTCCCTCCAAGAATCTTGTTTTTCAATATTTTGTAGCAGCAAGTTGAAACCCAGGCATCCTGTCCTGTGGTGGCACAGTGGTGGACTGCAAACCTATGGCCAGTAGTCATTGGAAAGAAGTCTACACAGAACTAGGGCAAAGTTTGTGTTTGTATTGGTCTCAAATTTTAAGAGGTGACCCATCTCTTGGAGAAACCAGGAAAAGCTGATTGTGTTATTTAACTCATCTGCCATTGCCCTATACATTCTATTAGACTTACTCAGCATTGACCACCACCCATCATGACAGCAAGAAGGTAAGGATTGGTGAGATTAATCTCCTCAAGATGTTATGGAAAAAATCTAATGAATCCATAAGGAATCCGGGTATTTTAAAGAAGAAAACTATGATCTAGACCTATTTCATTAGATTGCATGAAGACCATCCCTAGTTGGAGGTTGATTTATTTCCGATGAAAGAAGGTTAGAAAACAAATGTATACATATAATGGCAATTGAATGGTCCTTGAGTGGGCCTGAAGGGTATTCCTCATGTCACTTTATGTAATGAAACACTCTTGTTTCTTCTTTATTCTTTCTCAACAGCGATCCAGGCCTAGTTGTTCAGGAACTCTCAAGTCAAGGCTCTCTGATGTTAAACAAGCCTGTATCTCCACACGAGGAATGCTAAATATTTCAATAGAGGGTCAATAGCAGAGATACCTCTTTATAGGTAGATTGTACCCTTCCTGATATTTCACCGTTCAAGAATACCTCCCCTATGTTAATAGAGGTATCTCAGAAAGGGCTGTACCATTAACAGAGATAAAGACAAAAAGGCTGCAATTGTTCTGTAGTATTCCTAGAATTATGAATTCATCAGGCCTATATCTGTCAGTAACATTACAGTTACCACTTCATTTTTCAATGAATCTCCCTGGTTACTATGCCTGCTTTTACAGGACTCTTTAATGCCCTGAGAGAATGTTGTCCTCCATTATTCAAATGTTGAAAAGAAATTCTAATGGTTCAGATATTATTCTGGATTTTTTATTTGTAATTTTGAAAGCCACAATGAAAGAAAAGGGAGTTTATGGTCCAGCTGATAAGCAGACTTTTCATGCTTATCCTACTCAAACTAATGATTTTGGAGTTCAAGTAGATTGCCCCATATCTAAATTACAGAGGGGGCAGATTTATGAAGGCCTTGCGCCGCCGGTGCGTCATTTTTAACATGGGAAAAAGTGACGCACCGGCGGCGCAAGGCCTTCATAAATCTGCCCCAGAGAATTCCACACAAATCAGAACTGGTGGTAGATTTCCCTTCACTGGAGCTTCTCTTTACTGTCTCTCCAAGTCTCTCCAAAGGTGGCTGCAGATAATGTAAATCTATCTGTCAAAACAATCCATGGAATCTTAGAATTTTTTTCAAATTTTTAAAAGAAAAGAAATAGTAATTGAGTTGACGAAAGGCCAGTGTCTCCAGATGTATCTCCGAAAAAAAAGAACACATAAGAAAAAAGTTAAATGTTAAAGGAAAGCTTATAAGGTTGAGTAAAAGAGGGAGTAAAAGGGACATTCTATTAAAGGAGCTGGAGCCAGTGATTAAAAAAGTCATTTTTCAAGAGGAGGAGGCGGAAGAGATTTCAAACGTCTGTACCCCAGCTGACTATTCGTATTGGGACTCAAAATAATTAAAAAGGGAAATCACTGCTCCTTTTTAGATCCCAAACCTACTCACACAACCTGTGTGCCTCCTATTTCAATGGAGAATGTAGAAAATGACCCTCAAGATTTCTAAACTTTCCAGTATAAAATGCAAAAGAGAATGGAGTCAATTGTAACTTTGGTCTTTATTGTCTTATTTGAGATGGATTCTGCTTTTTTTACCAATCACTTTTGCCTTTTACCAATCACTTTAGACCAGCCTAAGTTGTTGAGGACTGGCAATCTGGAACAGGTGGAAAGAAGAGAAGAAAAACAAAAGTTACATTTATATTGTCAGGTATTATAAAATAGATTCTGAATAACTGTGAATTTGTTATGACTCAAGGAATCAACATTATTACCTCGCCTACTAAAATTAAGGATATGTGAATAGAGCAGGCCTGGGCAGTGAACACTGCTCTGTTCGTGGAGTTTGTGAAGTTTTCTGCAGTCTTCGGAGCTCATGAACTGCGAAAGTGCAGAAAAGTTTTTTCCCCTGCTTGCTCTCGCCAATGGTAAGTTGACAAGCGCAACCTGCTCGGGTAGAATTTCTGCCAATTGCGGAACTCTTCAGACTTTTTTGTCACTTCTTGGAGTGCCGCGTAGAAAAACACCGCAAACTACCCCCAGGTCTAAAATAGAGGAGGGGTGACATTTGTCACCATCATGAACTTTTGAGGATTGCTCTGTTTCACAAGAAGAGATGGCGATCAATGCAAAATTAAAACTAATTTCTTGTAAAGCTGCTTTTAGGGTGGTTCCATGTGAGGGTGTTTCTTCCAAAAGTAATGATGTATCCCAATGGGTTTGGCAAGCTGGTAGATTAAACACCTAAAAAATGGCCACCCAAAATGAGATGAATGGAGAAGTTAAAATTGTTTAATGGATTATTGGGGGCTGCTAGAACAATTTTGGGAAAATCCATAATATGGATGCTTTATGTCCTGCAGATATATGCTTCAAAGAAATGTCAGCTCCATCCATAGTGAAGTCTATGTTACCTTTATAGATTTTTAAAATGCCTTTTACCAATTTGATAGTCCGACCCTTTGGAAAAAGTTGAGACCATGGGAATAAAATGGGGTCTCCTAAAAACGTATTAGAGCTCTCCGCACAGCTACGTAGCAGCATGTTATGTTAGGAGGTTTGCATGGTATCATGCCGATAATTGGAACCAGTAATGGTTTAAAGCAAATATGTCTATTGACACCACTGTTTTTCACTCTTTATACAGCGGACCTACCCAATGTAATGCCCTAGGATTAGGTATTTACCCTTTAGGGACACTGCTTTATGTGGATAGCATTGTCCTGTTATATGCGGACCTGCCCAATGTGCCGAGCAAGGCTGCCAGTGAAGCCTCAAAATTAAGGCTTTGCCCTTTAGGGACACTGCTTTATGAGGATAGTATTGTCCTGTTTGAGCTGACACCTACGAGTCTTCAGAAACGTCTCAGTATTTTGTCATCAAATTTGGAAGCACATTTACTGAAGGTTAATATAAAGAAAAAACAAGATTATGAGTTTTGATCCTAAAGGGTGTCGGATCAATACAAAGTATATGTGGTTCTGTAATAAATCTGCCATAGAGGTAGTAAAGTCTTACCCTTATCTTGGAGGAATTATGACTGCAAATCGAATGTCACTAAAAATATTGCAAACATATCAAATAATACTTACCAACATGGAAATGCACTTACGTAACATTATGGTGCAACATGTCACAGGCAATTTAATCAGCTCCTAACAGTATATAAAATGAAGATTCCATAGACCCTCTTAAATGCTATAGAGACAGTACATTTTAAGCAATGGTACTTCAATTCAATTCAATAGAGACGTTATTTCGGTTATATTTCACACCATAAAAGTACACATATATACAATACAATCAAAAATATTACTCATAGTATTACAATAATTCATAGTCACATTAAAAAATCATATTACACGTGTCCAAATGCCAGATAAGTGAACCAGGTAGATAGTAAGGTGCAAATAGTGCCAGTTAAGTTATGATACCACAAAAATGGTACTTTATTCTGCTGCATTCAACACTGTAATATTGGTCCAGAGACTACAAGATGCAGGCTTTGGGGGGAATGTGCTGACCTGGCTGACATCATATCTCAGCGGTCGCACCCAGAGAGTCGCCCTACAACCATTTGAATCAAAACACAAACACTTTTAGTGTGGTGTCCATCAAAGCTCAGCATTGAGCCCTTTACTCTTTAATCTCTACTCAGCACCGCTTTTGTCTTTGATTGCCAACAGGGGAGTGAAAGCGATTTCATACGCTGACGATACCCAGCTGGTTTTCCCTTTTCAGGAGCAGACGGTAGCTGCCTTCAAGAACTTTAAATGGTGTTTGTGAGATATAGCACTTTGATGAATACAAACAAACTAAAACTTAATGCGGGGAAGACAGAAGTTCTGTTTTTCGGAAAAGGCACAGTGCCAGCTCCAGATCTGTGGTGGCCATCAGAAATAGGTCCACCTCCGTCTCCTGCCACAAATATCAGAAATCTAGG
The DNA here is from genome assembly GCF_964261635.1 of Lissotriton helveticus. Lineage (NCBI taxonomy): Eukaryota > Metazoa > Chordata > Amphibia > Caudata > Salamandridae > Lissotriton > Lissotriton helveticus. The sequence goes on along the minus strand of NC_136059.1, from coordinate 128,483,300 downwards.
TGTGAGATGGGAGCCAGACGTCTCCTTCTCTCCCCAAACTCAGCAGTTCAGGCTACATGTTTTAGTAAACTTACAAATCTCTGGAAATGTTTACATTTCTTACAGGAAGATTTCCGCAAATCCGTAGTCCTTGCCAGAGTAACAGCTAGGCTCGACTATGCAAATGGTTAATATCTTTGCCTCCCTAAATACTCTATCTGCCACCTCCAGATGGTACAGAATGTGGCTGCGAGACTAGTCAGACACATACCTTTTTGACTACAAGAGCTCCACTGGCTCCCATTAGCCAAATAATCAAATTCAAGGCCATGACTTTGGCCTACTGGGCTCTCAGTGGAAAATGCCCTGGCTATCTTAAGCCAAAACAATGTTACTATAAGCAAAATCGGGCTCTGAGGTCGAACTCTCAAAACTTGCTGTGTACTCCCCGTTTTGCGAAAGCACACCTGGCTGGTGGAGCGCTCACAGTTAGAACGGACACAATGTGATATGCCCTAGCTGGTAACCTCCGCCAGGCTAAATCAGAGACCTGCTTAAGAAAGGCCTTGAAGACGTCGCTCTTTAGGGTGAATTAGGACATTTTTTTTGTGCCGTAGCCCCTTTGCGTGCAATGCTTGCTGCTACAGCACCAGGACACCTCTGTTTGAGGTAGCTGTTTTGCTATACAAGCTCCAGTATTATTATTAATATTATCAATAAGGTGAAGAGGAAATCCTTTGCACTATTTGCACTTTAAACTCTATGGTTTTAATAGAAGAGAGTAGGCTAGAATTAGGATTGGTGAGCACTTACATAAAAGGACTAGACACTATTTTAAGATGGTACCATTGTATTCTACATGCCAAGGAAAAGTCTTTAAGGAGTCTTATTGCCATGGACTGTATCCTTCCTTCTACAAAGGCCCTTTTTGACTAACATTGTAACTGCACTTCCACAATTTTCCCTGACTAAATTAGAAATTCAGAATATGAGTTATGCTCACCTTAAAATGTTTTAACGCTTACTATGGCAAATGTGTTGATGGAGAATGATATGGCTCTATGTAGTGCAATAGCCTGCTTTCAGTGCATTATATTTTTGTGTTAGACAGCAGTTCTCTAAGAGTATTTGAATTGGAACCTGGAACATGTGGTGCACAGGTATATAATGCTTTGTAAGTTGAAATGCTTAAAGTTAAAGTCTGTGACAGATGCATGGCAGAATTTGGCTTGGGAGGAAAGATTATGCAGGTATATGAATACATTATATTTCTTTCATGATTTTAAGGGTCTGTCAACAGAGATTTTTAAAACAACTAGAATGGAGGTGATACATTGTCCTATGCATTAATGAATTTGTTGGAATGTATTTACATTTGGGCTCCTTTTAAAGTTGTTTTAATAGATACATTATATTTATTGTAGAACTCAATATAAGAACTAAGGGGCATATGTACAAGGAAATTGTACAGTGCGGCGCTACAGCAAATTTGGCAATGCCAAATCATTTAAAAAATGCAGGTATGCATCATATTTAAAAGAATTCAACACACCACTGTGTTTTTCCTTGCGTTAACACTTAATATAGCTGTCTAGTGTCAAAACGGATACCATTGAGAGATAGTGGAAGGGTGGCTGAATTACAATTGATACTTGCAGAGTAACTGTTTGAACATATAGAGCAATCTACGCCTTCACACCGGGAGGAATGATAACATGGGATTCACTTTTTCCTGTGGCTGCTGCAGTTAACCTAAAGTGTTGCTAATGAACTAATTCTCTAATATTTTGTGCTATATGTATAAAGGTTAAAGCATAACTTTCATCCCTGTTCATGAATAAAGGTTTGGTGGATGCATTGCTTGGTTGAATTTGGTTTTAATAAATAATGTAATTCAAATAAAGGTGTTAATATTGTTTTATTTTAGGGTATTTCAGGATCTCAGAAATAAGCTGCTCTACTGTGTTATGATTGTGAATCAGAAGCATCATGTGTGTGCTCTTTGGCTCATCCTAGGTGTGTACTTTTGGGTCACATGGAGCTTGGGTATGAAATGGCTCATGCTACAATGCTGTAGCTCAGCCAACTGAATTAATTAATTCTTGAAACATGTTTTACTATAAATGCAATACCACACTTAATGCCACCGGACCATACACCCAACTTTCTTTTTTTGTATTAATTTAGTTGATAAGGAGTTACATGAACAGCAAGTGATCTACAGTAGCAAAATGGCAACATTCTATACTGGTGTCATTTGCATGGAAGCCCATCATTTTGTTGTCACCTGTATAGGGACAATGTCATAAGCACCCCCAGTCAAATAGCTTATTACAGTTGAATTTTATCTTCACAAAATGAGCTCCAAATACAGGTTTGGGAAGCTCCCTCTCTGCACATTATAAAAAGGACTTTGTTCAGGGGAAAGCCTGAAGAGGTGACATTGGTGGCCAAGGGCAGTACTGTCTCTACCTGAGTATGCACACACAACAGGGATTACTGAGTCGCTTTTGGCAATGCAATGAGAAAGAGGTCTGTGATATTGTCTGCAGATGCAGCCATTATGGGTCCAATGTACAAAAGCCCTATGACAAGGCCCAACAGTGCAGTGTTTGTGGGGGTACCACCAGCTATCTTAGCTGTGTGACACTCCACCAAGAGGGCAAGAAGTGGGGGACTTTCATTGGCACAGTGTTTGCAGAGTGGAGGGTGGCATGAGACATATTTCTTCAAGACAAGAAAGAGAGCTGCCACTTGGTTAGAAGCCGCCACCGCCAGGAGTCATACAGGGACTGACACTTACATGAGAGCACGCCGCCACCGCCAGGAGTCATCCAAACTTTTCCAAATCGCGCCGCCGCCCCGGGACTACAATTCCCGGTTGCCTCAGCGGCGGCGCACTCTGTGACACCGCACCAGCGCGAGGAGGCGCACAAAAGCAGAGCTGCGCCCGGCGGAGTGGGGGAGACAAGAAAGAGAGCTGCCACTTACCTGGTTAGACGCCGCCACCGCCAGTAGTCATACGGGGGCTGACACTTACATGAGAGCACACCGCCACCGCCAGAAGTCATCCAAACGCTGCCAAATCGCACCGCCGCCCCGGGACTACAATTCCCGGTTGCCTCAGCGGCGGCGCGCTCTGTGACACCGCGCCAGCACCAGGAGGTGCACAAAAGCAGAGCTGCGCCCGGCGGAGTGGGGGAGACAAGAAAGAGAGCTGCCACTTACCTGGTTAGACGCCGCCACCGCCAGGAGTCATACAAGGGCTGACACTTACATGAGAGCACGCCGCCACCACCAGGAGTCATCCAAACGCTGCGCTCTGTGACACCACGCACAAAAGCAGAGCTGCGCCCCGCTTCGCGGGACATGCGCGGGACGAGCCGGGCGAAGCCCGGGCCAAGGGCGGGCCCGTTTAAGCCCGTTCAAGACCGGATAAGGCCGGGTCGGGCCACCCCTCTTACATCTATTATACGGCCTATCTTGTGAGTACTCTGCTATTGCACATATTTGTAGTTGTCTGAGTTTATTGCTTGGTTTGCTGCCTGGGGCCTTATAAAATGTCTACCAGAAAGACCAGGAGTAAAAAAGTTGCAGGAGAGATTCTAACAACAGGCAGCTTGGACAATTTTATCATTAGGGCTAACACCTTTATTGATCAAGGGATCACACAATTGGAGCTTAGGGTGTCCCAAGACCTCGCCATGGCAAAGAAAAGATCATCTATGGGCCCATTTGCGATGGCAAAAACTCCCGCCGAATCTAAGGCAGTGGGTCTTATAGATGTCCAGGCAGAGGTACACACTGCTAGATGTAGCCTACCCAATACAGTAGACCTCTCAGTCTCTCACCTATCTTGTGCCTCTGAACTAAATACTGATCTGGAAAACACCCCGGACCTAGTTATTAATACCTCTCAGGAAGACATAAGTGCTACCACACTGAGAGGCAGGAAGGAGGGTGCCATTCCTAAACGACACAAGAGAAGGGAACGTCCCCAGAAAAAGACTAGTGAGGCCGCAACCCCAAAACAAAATGCAAATCACGACCCCCAGGCTAGCGACGCTATAATAGAGCCCGAAAATACATGGAATGTAGAGGGCCCAACTAGCCCGGTTGGGAATAGTGGGGAAATGGCTGACACCCAACTTCTAATGAAGGTTGAAGAACTTTTTAAACGCTACCTCTCTCCTATTGAGAAAAGATTAACTCACATAGAGAAGAAATTAGCTGATCTCTGTACCAAGCCTCATAACCAAAAAAACACCTGGGGCCCAAAATACGGGGAGTAATAAGCCTAATCCTAACAAGACCACAATACAAGTTCTCAAAAAAACGGAATCTCTAGCAACAAACATTAATGCTAAAAAGGCCCCCGTTGTCGAAAAAAAGTTGTCAATGAGGGGATAACAAATACAGGTCCCGTCCCTCCCTGTGCAGGATCCACACTACCCAGGGAACACCCCCACACAGTTAAAAGAGAAAAAAACTGGTGAAGCAGTCACCAAAGGTAGAGTGGTGAACCTCCCCCCGGAGGCCACACCGTTTGTGGTGGTTATGACAGGGGTCCCTGAACTGGAGGAATATCAGGAGGAACCCAACTGGTCGCTATATAATAAGGTCCGACACTGGCTCAACCAAAATCGTCCCCTGCCCCCACACTGTGTAGGTAAGATCCTGACAGTGCGGAGGGTGGCATGGCTGGGGTACCAGAAGAAAACTATTCAGGGAGACTGTGGGTTGATCAATTTCGCGGATCCACACACCGCCGCCCAAGTCTGTTCAAGAGACACACAGGACAGGTTTGAGGGCATAGCCACCAGACGACTCTCCTTGTTCTACCCCTCAATGAGAGGGTCCACTCGGGATCCTAGAGAAATCAATAATTGGCACAGAGTAGGGAATCAAAATTGGGGCAGGAATTGGGAGCCTTGGGGGGAGCAGAAATCCATAGAGCCGGATTTTAGAGATAATTGGGGTGGTTTCCCGATTAGGAACAGGTTTAGCTGCCTGGATATGGTGGATTGACATACAATATCACCAAGTATTTTAAATTGGGAAAATAAGGTCCCTAGAGTTGTGGAAAAAGGCGGGACTGGACAAGAGAATCTTATAGGTGCCAACTGCCGTGATATCAGTAGTAATGTAGTTACGACAGAACTAAAGCCCCAGGGGGATATCGGTGAAACCGATCCAACTCGAAGATTAACCGATCCCTTAGAGGAAGTTAGTGACCCAATTCCCAGTGTGCAGACTGGGACAAGGGAGTAACCACTGACATATCTGTTATAGGCCACAAGGTGATTAATCTGAAATCCTGGAACGTGGCTGGGTTACAAAAAAAAATGGTTTTACCAGAATGGAACGCGTTCATCGAGAAGTTCGATGTATTCATATTCCAAGAAACTTGGAGTCTACTCCCAGTGCATAAATCTGGCTACACTACTTTTTTTGTGCCGGCAATAAGTAGCGGTAGGGGTAGACCGGCGGGTCGACTTCATATTTGGGTAAAAATCGAATTGAACTGGGACATTACCATCCATGAAGTAGCGACTAGTGATATCCTACACATTTCATTTGCAGGGCATATTAAGGGGAGCAGGATACACCTATTTAACATCTACTCTAGATGGATTATGGGGATACAAGCTGATGTACATTGACAATACTAGAGCAGGTTCTAGCGAAATGCCCCCCAAACTCTAAAATCATAGTGGGAGGGGACTTTAATTGTACATTCGAACCCCTATCTAGGGAGGATCCTCTGGGTATAGAGGAGGAGGACTCCATATGATCTATCCCTGCCCTCTCATTAGCTCCAATTAGAAACTGGTCAGCAAGGGCAATTCAGATCAATGCCCTGACCATGGGATTTAACTTAAGAGCATTAAATGGTAGGACAATCTCTGATCGTGCAGGAGCAATGACCTTTAACCGGCTTAATGGCCTGTCCAGAATAGATTATATCTTATTGGACGTCACATTGTGGCGTGACCTATTCGATATGGAGGTCGTGCCTTTGCAGGATAGCGACCACAACCCCTTATGCGCGAAGTTAAGGTGGGGTAGATTAAAGGGAAGCAGAAAAAAAGCCCTTGTGAGGATGACTAATGAAGTCATTCCTTACAATGGCAACCGCAGGTTGAAATGGGAAAAGGTGCAGTTCCAGGAAGGGAACCTGGAGAGGATTGGGGGCCATGTAGCAGAACTAACATCAGAGCTGGAGAACCTTGAACTGGGAAGTGTTAGTGACCCGGGGATGGCCTTCTCCTCAGCTTACAAGAACATGATAGAGGAGGTAGGGCAATACTTTATAGTCAGGTTAAAAGGGGTAGAGAGAATAATAAACCAGCTACAACCAGTAACCTGTGGTATTCAGTTGAGTGCAAGGCTAAACGGAAGGAGCTAACAGTCGCCTTGCTCCAAAAGGATCCCTTACTAGTTAGAGCGGCTAGGAAGGATTATGCGAGGGCGTTAGTGTTGGCTAAACAAGAGTGGGAGGAACAACACTGGCAGGACCTTAAATCTGTAGCCAATATTAAGAATGCCAGGCTGTTCTGGGATTTAATTAATAAGGCTAGGCAGCGAAGTATACCACCTATCGCCAACCATCTAACGGAACACCAATGGCACTCCCACTTTTCTGCCTTGTATGGTGAGAGGGAAGCTACGGGCTCACCTCCCCCAGATCCAGACGCTAGGATTCAATCCCAACTGGGGTTTGAAGAACCATTTCTGCCCTCCGAAGTAATTCTGGCTATTAAACATTTGACCCCCAGGAAGGCAGCCGGCCAGGATGGGATACCGGGAGATTTACTCCTGAATGATCCTGAAGCCTGGGCCAGACTTATTGCCATAGTAATGAATTTGATCACCAAGGGTTATCCTGTACCAGACTCTTGGAAGGGAGCAGAGGTGGTAACAGTTTACAAAAAGGGCCCCAGAGATGACCCCGCCAATTACAGACCGATCAGTCTAATAGACGTGATCCAGAAGGTGGTTGGCAGAGTCATCATTTCAAGGGTAGGTGTCTGGATGGAAGAAGAGCATGTCCTCTCCCACTTCCAAGCAGGGTTCCGCCAGAAGGTGGGCACAATGGACCAGGTCTTTCATTTTTTTGCGATCTATTGGAAGGCAGTGACCATCAACAACGGTAGTTTATATTTGGCATTCATAGATCCCAAGACAGCGTTCGACCTGGTACCACGAGCAAGGCTCTGGGATATCCTGGAGAAGATGGGTTTCCCAAAGTCTCTTCTGGGTTTTGTTGTAAAGCTACATGAGGGGAATTATGCGAGGATCAGATGGGGCACCCAGGGGCAACTGACAGAGAAGGTGCCCGTGAGGAGTGGAGTCCGCCAGGGATGTGTTATGGCTCCGACCCTGTTCTCCCTCTTTGTGAATGGTGTGGTGGATCATCTGAGGGAGGAAGCGGCGGATGCACCATCCCTGGCGGGGGAAAAAATACCTACCCTACTCTTCGCCGATGATACCATCTTGATCTCTAAATCCCCCATAGGTCTCCAAAAACTCCTGGATCGCTTTAGTGAGTTTTGCACTGATAGAGGCCTTACCATCAACACCTCTAAAACAAAGCTTATGGCCATTTCACCCTCCAAGATATTTAGGAACAATTTTTTACTTAATGGCGGCCCCTTGGAGCTGGTTGACTCCTTTGACTATCTGGATGTTAGGGTAAACAGTAGGATGAAATGGAAAGATCACCTGGCTAAAATGTTAGTAAACTACAAAAGAGTCGCAGGGGTGGTATTAAGGGAACATCGGGAGTCGACGAGTAAACCTGTGGCACCGACTCTCGCAATATATGATGGCCAAGTATTACCGGCAGCCCTCTACGAATCTGAGCTATGGGGGTTCGAGAACGTCACGGAGTTAGCCACAGCGGAAAAATAAGTTCATGGGAGATCTGGTGGCCCTTCCAGTTTCTACCCCAGTGATCCCTCTATGCCTGGATCTGGGTCGGCGTACCCTTAAAGACATAGTACATTTGCGCCCACTACTTTTCTGGGTGCGACTAAGAAGGACCCAGGAGCTACACAAGTATGCTGCAGCCACTTATCCTGCTTAACACGGCTGATAAAATCAAGTGGTTGTGCAACCTGAGACAGCTGGTCGTGCAACTGGGCATAAGTGAATCATGGCTGAGCCAAACCCCTCCTCCGAAGGCAGTGATTAAAAAAAATTTCTGGGACTGGATACAGGAGACGGGCATACGCAGGAGTGATGGGGGGCCCCTCTCCCAGCGATTTCTGGAGTTCAAATGGACTAGAAAACTGGAACCCTTTCTCGACTTTATAGAGAAACCCCTGGATAGAGCACTTTACCTGAAATTCAGGCACGGGACTTTGCCGGTAAATGACTTTTCTTCTGGGTTGAAAAGCAAAGGTGCTCTTACTAAATCCTGCCCTGGTTGTGCAGCCCCCAACGAGTCAGTAGCGCACCTTTTGTTTGCCTGCCCGGCCTACAGGGTTGCTAGGAAAATATGGTTAAAACCACTATGTAGGGGGATGGGCTTTAGATGTCATAAAATGGCCCTACGTGTTCTCCGCACTGACACGTCATCTACTGCTATGGTATGTGGGGTAGCCAAATTTTTGGGTAGTGCATGGCACACCCGTACAAGAAGGGCAAACTTACCCCCTGTCTAGTCTAACCTTTGGACAGCCCTATGGCAGGAAGTACTCTTCACGATTTTTATGTGACAAGTTTGAGCTCAATTTTAGATAATTTAAACTGAGTAGTATATGAGGATGGTTGAATATACATGAATGCTGATCTCATACTCTTTTATCTTTTTAAATCTACCGTATAAATTTTATACTTTTATGATGAAATTTTTTATCGAATAAAGTAAATACTACTACTACTACTACTACTACATATTTCTTTGGAATGGGGTTTGTGGCAGCAGAACATAGATTGGGATGTTGAGTATAATGTAAACCTCCAGTAGAAGGCAGGCATCAGGACAAAAAGGAGGAGTGACTATGTGGTTATTTTATTTTAAAATGGACCTTGGAGCACTTCAGAATGCAGATCTACGGCCAGCAGGTGAGGCTAGAGGATGACATGCCATCAGTGAAATAGTATGGTCAGGGAGAGATGATATGGAGCCAATCACTACGCATGTTATGGAAACTAATTGGGAGAGTGGGAGCAGACCATGGCCACAGAGGACCTCAATTCACTTAGGAAAAATGGAATTGTTGAAAATGATCAAAAAAAGCTTCAAAAATTGCATATGAGATAAGATAAAATGGATGTCATAGAGATGTGGTTACTGTTCAGGGTAGTGTGGAGAGGACCATGAAGACTGCTACTATTACCAAGAAGCACAGAAAATTAAATAGAGATATAGAAGGTTTTGTAAGGTGCACAACATTGGTGTTGTAAGCCACATGGACATGGGATATACATTGACTGCAAACACCTCTTGCTGCCGGGGAACAGAATTTACCTAAGGAAATTGGTGGTACTGCTGTAGCAATAGTGATGAAGAATAGTAGCAGAATTTGGGGTATAGAAAGAACACCTCTGTTGAAATAAATGATTCCTCACTATAAGGCAGGAAGACAAATAGTACAGTGCAAAAAGGTCGAGTTTTAGGTAGTGATGCCAGTTGGGCACACCAAAGACGGTCCTTGGTTTTACAAAATTACATCCTTATCCTCGTCTTGGTAGAGTGGCAAAGAGCAGTCAGGTTTTATTAGAAAATGTGTTAAGAATTTTTGAGTAGTAAGTGGCAAGACTCAAAAGAAATTTAACACCATTTTATAATAGAAAACAGATTTTTTTGTAGATTTAGGCAGCAAAGCGAAGTAAATCAGATAAGTATAACTTGAGTTACTTATATCAGTGTTGCCTTTTCTTTAGGCAGTCACGTTATCATCAACAGTTTTGCCTGATACCCTTCAAAGTCTTCCCAATTTGCATGGATCCAATCCCTTCCCTCCCTCCCAGCACCTAGATATTACAGCCATTTTCTTCATTCTCCAATTAGTTTAGCATCAATTCTAGCTAAACATAGTTGTTCTCTTTAGCATATCCAGATAAAAATAAATAAATAAAACAGTGTATTAGGTTTTCATCAGGTCCGTTTTAATCTCTGTCCCTTTGTCATTGTACCAAACCCTGAGGAGTAAGCACGCAGAGGGAATGTTCCCTCCCAACTGCTCTTCTCTATTCCATGTGAATAGAACTCTGTAGCACAACACTCACTGGCAATTTGCTTGGCCTTTGGTCACCACTTCTAGATGACCAAAAATTGTATAATATACCTTGTGGACAACTGTGCTCCTCAAGTATTTTGATCATTGAATGACCATTTTGCAGGGTCAAGAAAGTGAGTAATTTTCCTTTACCAACCATTTGGTTTCCTCCGTAGACACAGAAAGGTCCTTAGTTTCTGAATGGTGGTAGAGCTGCACATCCCATTGCAGCACTAGTAGTAGTGATTGAGGCTTCGAGTCCCTGGGATATCTGGCAGCCCATTCACCCAGATCTCGCGGATGATCCACTCCCACTCCTCCAGTCTCTGTGCCTGCTCAAGCTCCTTGGTCGACGCAAACACATTCATGTTCAAAATCCTCTCGAAGCGGTGGTCCTGCCCGGCTGACAGGTTAGAGATGGTGTCAGAGTTGTCATTGCTGCTGTCACTGCAGTTGTCTTGTTTTCTGGTGGTCTTCTTTACAGTGGAGCATTTGAAGTCTGTTTGGCAGGATATTCGCACATCCAGAGCCACCAGTGTCAGTAGCAGCCTAATGCACATGCCGGACACAAGTAGTGAGATGAAGGAGTAGGCCGCAGGGAGGTTGCTGATCAGTGCCATTTCCATGTTGAGTCTGCCCACGGGATCCATGCTGGTGTTGAAGCCCATTCTTGGCGTCTCATCCAGCCATTGCAGCAGCGGGCGCTCTATAGGGGAAAATGTTGCCGACCTCCCTGTCTTTTTCTCTCCTGTTGGCGGTGCTGTATTATGAGTGGAGAGACATCGGAGAAGGAGGCACCAGTGCATATCACGTCGGGATTGTAGGCTCTTGGCAGCTGTGGGAAATGAGATCTTCGGGGTCCTTGGTAGTTGGTTGGCTTTGGATGGGATTCAGGGAGGAGTTTCTTAGGCACTCTGACCTTGTGATGGGCAACCGGTGGGCAACCGGGAGAGGGCAGAGGGTAGCAGCCCCGAACAGTGACTCTGGGTCCCTCCGAGAGCCCCATCAGCAGCACAGGAGCGGTGCCTGATCTTGCCGGCACAGGTGGAGGAGGGTTGGGAGAGCAGCAAAGAAAGGGGAGGGAACAAGGCCGGAGTTACTTATTTTAGAAGCAATATTAAATCAGTGCCAATCAGTATTGCTGAATTTCATCATTTCAGCCAATGGTAAAAAGCACTAATGGCAATTGGTCACTTGCAGATCAAGCTGCATGGAACCCAAAGAGTGTAAAGTTGATATAGGGTCTCAGGACCAAGCCAAAAATGTCAGTTGCATTTTTCCTGGTGCAGAGTTGTCTTGGCTGACCTTGGTGCTCAGGCTGGAGCCGTGAAGAAGCTAGTTTTATTGCTTACGTGGTGCTGGTGGGGAACAGAGTGCAAAATGTTAACAACAAAGCCACTGTTGACATAAACGTATTGTTTTGCAGAGTTTCTGCAAGGTGCGGCATCGAGTAAAGTTGTTGGTTGCCAGGTTAACAACCAACAAGCCTTGGCAGCAGTAATCTCAGCAGAAAGTTATTTTGACATCAGAGGTCTGGGGTAACAAGGTAGCTGCTTGAAACTTCATGGCGGTCAGGACTACATTTTCCACAATGCACTGGACTATGTATTTCCGGACAATCCCCCGAAGGGCCTGATGCTCAGCATTCCTTTGGTTCTGGTAAGTTGTTTTTATTTGCTTTTGCATGGGACTAGTGTCCCTATTCCAGGAGAGTCTGGTGATGCCTTTGACTCTCAAAGGAGTCCCTCTTTCTTGGGGAACTGAGCATTGATCTGTACAACTCTTTAGGAAAGTGCCTCTGTTGACATGGTTATCCCCCACTTTTTGCATGCTGTCTGATGTTATTTTGAGCTATAAGTGTACTGATTCCCTGCTAACCAGGTTTCTAGTTCTAAATCTCCTTTCCCTAAAACTGTACCATGATTGGCGTAACTTATGTTTCCCCTGTAAGCACTGATAAATAGGAATCTTGGTTCCCAGGGAATAGAGTCTGAAGAAGGTCCCTCAGGGACCACTCACCCAGGAATAGGTGGTGCTGCTTTCATAGGGTGTGTGTCTAAGTGGAGAAGTGTGGCTCAATGGTTAGAGCGGCAGACCCTGATGCAGAGGTCTAGCCCGGGACCGGGGTTCAATTCCCCGCCTCGGCGGGTCTTGGGCTCAAAATTCCACGGACCTGATAATTCTCGCCTCGGTGCCTATTCCAATCATGGAGTCCCACTCTGCAACTCTGGACAATAGCTTGCTTAAACTCCACAACAGCCCCCACAACGCTAAGGATGCCTGGCCTCCACCTTGGGGGTGCCCAGGAGTGGACACCTCACAGGGAAAGCCAGGATGGGTTCCACATCGGTATTCGTACAAGCGCCTTGAGACCCTTGCGGGTGAGTAATGCGCTATACAAGTATCAATTTACAATTTAGGTGCATGGAAAACAACCTTGTGTGCCATGTTACCTTTAGCCTGCATACGATATAGGTCACTCCTGTGGCATGCCTTCATCCATAAGGTAGGGTACAGTATATCCTATGTGAGAGCATATCAGAATGAGCATAAATCCCCTTATGATGCCCAGTCCATTCTGCCCTAAGGCAGGGTACACTATATCCTATGAGAAAGCATATCAGCATGAGCATGTATCTCCTTGCTATGCCCAGTTCATTCTCGGCATTGTAAGTGAACCGGGTAGTCATGAAGAGTACATGGATTGGATACTCATCAGCACAGGTTTCCTAGCTCCGGGAAGGCTTCACTGATTTTCTAAGAAGTACATCTTGTTGTAATCCTTCCTTAAAGCGGCCCTAGATTCAGTATTTAGGAGGCTTCCCAAGAACCTGACTTTAGATTCAAATGACATAAGAAGGCAACAGAAGAAGACTGCTGTAGTTCAAGAACTGAGAGCCTATGCAGAAGAGACTGGCTCAAGCCCCTGCTGCTGCTAAGAACTCAACTTTTGCAACCTTATGTCTCTCCCTAAACTCATGAGGCTTCCAAGAAACCAAGACACCTCTAGCCTTCTGCAAGTTGCCAAGAGCCTCCCTTTGAGCTAGAGTCTATGGTTCCTGGCATCCACCTGTAAAGAAACTGATGTAGTTTAGGACTGTCACACTCTGTGTCAATAAGATTTACTACTGACAGAAACATTGGAGCAATCCAGGCCGGTTAGTTTACCAGTCCAGTGGAACCAACCACTGTACGCCTACCTCAACTTGAGGGATATTCTCAGTACAACGGCCAATGCTAGTACCCGCCATGTTCTTGAGAGCTTATACCCTCATGCATGTTGCATCAATGGCGTAAAGCGGCAAAACTGGTATGACTGCCTCCTCTGTGATGGTCTTGCCTGTATCTTCTCCGTGGCCTGACCACTGCCAGGGACCTCCAAAAATTGCCCTATGACCTCGGGTACTCCTGTTCCAGGTAAGACTCATCTGCCTGCTGTACCCAAGTCCTGGACCTTCATAGACATCCATCCTTCCAGTGAAGATGACCTCCAATCTTTCACAGGACCGTAGTCCACCATAACCCCTTTCCAGAGTCCTCCTTCCAGGGACCATGATGGAAACTGAGTCAGCGGCCCTCCACTATCTTAAGCCAATCCGTCCTGCAGCAACCACTGCTTTGCAGATCTACCAAATGCCATTGAAAGCTGCATGCTTTGTTTGCATCTCTGCCAACTGCAATGGTGACAATTTGACAGTATCAATCAATCAATCAATCAATCAGAGTACTTATAAAGCGCGCTACTTACCCGTGAGGGTCCCAAGGCGCTGAGGGGAGGGGGGGTGCCGCTACTGCTCGAAGAGCAAGGTCTTGAGGAGTCTTCTGAAGGCGAGTAGGTCTTGGGTCTGCTGTATGTGGGTAGGGAGGGTGTTCCAGGTCTTGGCGGCGAGGTAGGAGAAGGATCTGCCTCCGGAGGTCATTCGTTGGATGCGGGGGACAGCGGCAAGGGTGAGGCTGGTAGAGCGGAGCTGGCGGCTGCGGGTGTGGAAGCTGAGTCTGCTGTTCAGGTAGGATGGTCCGGCGTTGTGGAGTGCTTTGTGTGCGTGGGTGAGGAGCTTGAAGGTGATCCTCTTGTCGACGGGGAGCCAGTTTAGGTCTCTCAGGTGGGGTGTGATGTGGCTGTGGTGGGGTACGTTGACAATCGGTCCGGCTGAGGCTTTTTTGGATGCGTTGTAGTCGTCGTAGGTGTTTGGCTGGGATTCCTGCGTAGAGTGCATTTCCGTAGTCCAGTCTGCTGCTGACGAGGGCCACTGTCACCGTTCTTCTTGTTTTGGTCGAGATCCACTAGTAGATCCTGCGAAGCATGCGGAGGGTGTTGTAGCAACAGGAGGAGGAGACGGTGTTGGCCTGCTTAGACATGGAGAGGGAGGAGTTCAGGATGAATCCTAGATTGGGTGCATGGTCGGTGGGTGTTGGTGCTGTTCCCAGTGTGGTCGGCCACCAGGAGTCGACCCAGGCTGAGAGGGTGGTTCCGAGGATGAGGACCTCCATCTTGTCTGAGTTTGGCTTCAGACGGCTGCTCCTCGTCCAGTCGACGATGCCCTTCATTCCATCGTGGAGGTTGGTTTTGGCGGTGTGTGGGTCCTTGGTGAGGGAGAGGATGAGCTGGGTGTCGTTGGCGTAGGGGATGATGTTGAGGTCGTGATGGCGGGCCACTTGTGCACAGGGGGGCATATAGACATTGTACAGCGTTGGGCTGAGTGGTGAGCCCTGGGTGATGCCGCAGATGATGTCGGTGGCTTTGGATCGGAAGGGTGGGAGGCGGATACTCTGGGTTCTGCCGGAGAGGAAGGACGTGTTCCAGACAAGAGGCTTCTAGGAGGCGTTTCTTTAGAGTGCGATGGCAGACCGTGTCAAAGGCGGTTGACAGATCCATGAGGATGAGGGCTGATGTTTTGCCGTTGTCTAGTTGTTGCCTGATTTTGTCTTTGGCGGCGATGAGGGCTGTCTCAGTGCTGTGGTTTTGTCTGAATCCAGACTGGGACGGGTCCAAGATGTTGTTGTCTACCAGGTGGCGGGCCAGTTGCATGTTGATGATTTTCTCGATGACCTTTGCCGGGAACGGGAGCAGGGAGATGGGTTGAGAGTTCTTGAGGTCCTTGGGGTCTGCTTTGGGCTCCTTGAGGAGGGCGTTGATTTCAGCGTGCTTCCAGCTTTCCAGGAATGCTGCTGAATGCTAGATAAAGTTCCACCTACTTTGAACTGCACTGCATTTACTTCGATAACCATAAGTGTACAATGTATTTATTCAAGTATTGAAATGGTACAAAGCATATTTCCAATTTGAAGTCTTGCTTCTCAAAACATAATTAAAGATTTTTTTTATTTTAAACAAAATTGATCTCGGGTTTATTCTTAAGTGTGTGTCCCATACATTGCCTCTGTGATTACAACACATGCTTAATATTGCTCTCCGGTAAGACTAACTGATTGCCCACATTGCCACAAAAAGACATTTACTATTATTTACTTGTTGGCTCTATCTTCCTCTGGGGAAATCTCACATTCTCTACATGGTCTACTTCATTTTAGTACATAGTTCAGAGAGGTGGTATCTTACAAGCTCCTTGCAGAATTGGGTCTCTTCTTGTGTCTGTCATGCATGTCAGATTAGAACTGAGGCTCTGGTATAAGTGCTTGCCCTCACATCCTCGATTTAGGGTTTTGGGGGTTTGGGTGCTAGTGGCTGGTGCAGTGAGCAGTCAGTGCTTCTAAAACTCCAGCACAGCAGAGAGCTCTTGACTATCTTTGGGGCTGGGGAAGAGTTAAATCAATAGAACACATGTCAGTGCCTTTAAAACTCTAGGGCAACATGGATTATCATGTGAGGCCGATCACCTTTAAAACTTTCTAGAGCTTGGATGGAGTCAGTAAAATGTTGTATAACCACAGACCAATGCCACACAGGTAGGCTGGGGCAGAGTCAATCATATGTCAAGCACACACTCTCCAATGCTTCTTGAAGGCTGGTGGGCCTGAGTCACTCAATAGGCAGAAGCTTGTCATGTGACTGGCCTTGTCCAGTCTCTCCTGCCTTGCTGATCCCTGATTTCCCTAAAGGCCAGTCCTGGCAGAGGTCAGATCAATGCTACTCAAGGAGCTGCATGCTAGTGATGTACAGGACTACCAGCACCAGGGTGAGCGGGAAAAAGATGTGTAGAGGCACTGGAAACCCATGATGGCACAGGGCATCATCTCCCACTGCCCTCAGACCTAGACCCTGACTGAGCTGGGAGCCCTGCGTGCTCCAGGACTCTGAGCCTTGCACAACTAGTGCGGAATGAGGCATCAGAGATGAATCCTAGTAACAGCAGATCGAAAGGGAAGGCTGTCCCCTGGGAAGGAACCACTGTGAATGTTTTTCAAATTCATCATCTTCATAAGACCAGTCGAGGCGGAAGCCCAAATTAGGACATGCGTTGCTGCTGCGTTGCTTTAGTAATTGCCATGACAAAAACAACACCAAGACCACAATGGGAAGGCCAGGACGTCATGAGGTAATTACCTTCCAGGTACCAGCTATTGGAGAGAACAGACTTGGAGGTATGGTATGGACGTAAGTAATTGAAACATTGAAACTGGCTGATCTTGGTTGTTTATTAATATATACCAAGAGGAATATCATATGAATTTCATTTATAACATTAGCTGTTCCCTACCAAAATAATATACATATTAAATGCACAGTTTTTCTACTCTTCATGTCCAACAGAAAGTGGATCACATTTAAGCCTAGATCCTGTGAAAGCATTTTTGAGATCTCTGCTGCTTCTGGTTTTATAAAATCAGACACTTAATGGCGCCGGTAAAAAAAAAAATGTGTTATACATCTTGATTCAAAAAACATACCGTTCTGCCCATTTCAGTTTTCCTACGTTAAGGCATTTAGTGTGACTTTAGTTACAGGGTACAGTGCCAATTGCCAAAGAAGGACGTTCAATAGCACAAGTGACTGCCTCTGGAAACTGGTATACTAGAAAGTGTAGGCTAATCCTGACCCACAAAGTAAAGTAGCTATGTGTCAGTCAGAAATACTTTATTCGACATCCAAGATAAGCGTGGGCGTAAAATCCGTTCCACTCGCGGAATTTGCAGATTTTCGGCAAATTCGCAATCCGCGAACTCTCGCGAATTTGCCGAAAATCCGCAAATTCGCACGCAGCGGATTTTTTTGCTTGGTGATACAATTTAGCGGCGCACGGCATTCACTTACCGTCATTCAGCGTTTGCAGAGTTGTTTTTTTCCATATTTTGCCTGTGCTGCACCATTTTGGATCTTGCTGCGGGATCCCGCAGGAGTTTGGCGTCATCGCGGCTTGCCACCTTGCACAGCACGCATCGCGAGAGTTCGCAATTGCGAACACGTAGATGCGGCGAGCAGCAACAATCTCGCACTCGCGAAATTTCAAAATTTGAAATTTTGCACAAGAATCCACCAGCAGGCAGCATAAACCTTCTAAAAATGATGATTTTTATCAGAATAACTCCTAAGGTTGACATTTGCCTGCACTTTTTTTGCAAGGAGTCCATTTTGGGGGGGGTGGGAGGAAGGAAGTGCCCCACAGTCTCCAACTTCCTGTTCCTGTCCAGCAGGCTCCTCCCAGTGCTTTCTTCATGTGCTGGTCACTTTCATTTGGATCTTGACCTGGAATGATTACTTTTTGTGATTAGAAATCAACTTTCACAAGTAAGTATATTTGGGGCATTACAGTTGCTGCAACTACAATTTTGGAACTTTTTCAGAACCTTAAATAAAAGATATTGGGGTAGCCACAGTATCCAGTGGGACCAGCGTTAGTTATGGGTGCATGATACAACTATTTTGTTGAATTTAAACATCATTGAGGGCATGGATGGTACGGGATTGTGCTGATTTTTGTGTGTTTTTCGATTTTTTGGCTGTTGTTGGGGCCTTTTGCCCAGGGGTACTCAGTGGTGCATGGGCCTAGTCTTTCTGTGGGGTCTCTTTAATGTAAACATCATGGAGGGCATGGATGGAATGGGATTGTACTGATTTCTGTTTTTTTTTTTGGGCTGTTGTTGGGGCCTTTTGCCCAGGGGTACTCAGTGGTGCATGGGTCTAGTCTTTCTGTGGGTTCTCTTTAATGTAAACATCATGGAGGGCATGGATGGAATGGGATTGTACTGATTTCTGTTTGTTTTTTTCGATTTTTTGGCTGTTGTTGGGGCCTTTTGCCCAGGGGTAGTGAGTGGTACATGGGCCTAGTCTTTCTGTGGGGTGTCTTGAATTTAAACATCATTGAGGGCATGGATGGCATGGGATTGTGCTGATTTTTGTGTGTCTTTCGATTTTTTTGGCTGTTGATGGGGCCTTTTGCCCAGGGATAGTGAGTGGTTAATGGACTGAGTCTGTCTGTGGGGTCTCTTTAATGTAAGCATCATGAAGGGCATGGATGCCATTGGATTGTGGTGATTTTTGTGTGTTTTACGTTTTTTGGGGTGTACTGTTGATGGGGACTGGCCATGTGGGTGGGGGCCAATTTGAGTGCTGGTACAGGCAGGCCCTGGCCATGTGCTTGGGGTGCAAGGGGCAATTTTGAATGCAGCCAGTGTTGTCAGGCCTGCACTCATTTTGCCTAGCTTCCATCCATTATGCCATGGGGTAGTGAGTGGTGCATGGGCCTAGTCTTTCTGTGGGGTGTCTTCTTGAATTTAAACATCATTGATGGCATGGGATTGTGCTGATTTTTGTGTGTTTTTCGATTTGTGGGGCTGCTGTTGAGGCCTTTTGCCCAGGGGTAGTGAGTGGTGCATGGACTGAGTCTGTCTGTGGGGTCTCTTTAATGTAAGCATCATGGAGGGCATGGATTCCATTGGATTGTGGTGATTTTTGTGTGTTTTTCGTTTTTTTGGGGTGTACTGTTGATGCGGACTGGCCATGTGGGTGGGGGCCATTTTGAGTGCTGGTACAGGCAGGCCCTCGCCATGTGCTTGGGGTGCAAGGGGCCATTTTGAATGCAGCCAGTGTTGTCAGGCCTGCACCCATTTTGCCTAGCTTCCATCCATTATGCCCAGGGGTAGTGAGTGGTGCATGGGCCTAGGCTTTCTGTGGGGTGTCTTCTTGTATTTAAACATCATTGATGGCATGGGATTGTGTTGATGTTTGTGTGTTTTTCGAATTTTGGGGCTGCTGTTGAGGCCTTTTGCCCAGGGGTAGTGAGTGGTACATGGACTGAGTCTGTCTGTGGGGTCTCTTTAATGTAAGCATCATGGAGGGCATGGATTCCATTGGATTGTGGTGATGTTTGTGTGTTTTTCGTTGTTTTGGGGTGTACTGTTGATGGGGACTGGCCATGTGGGTGGGGGCCATTTTGAGTGCTGGTACAGGCAGGCCCTGGCCATGTGCTTGGGGTGCAAGGGGCCATTTTGAATGCAGCCAGTGTTGTCAGGCCTGCACCCATTTTGCCTAGCTTCCATCCATTATGCCCAGGGGTAGTGAGTGGTGCATGGGCCTAGTCTTTCTGTGGGGTGTCTTCTTGAATTTAAACATCATTGATGGCATGGGATTGTGCTGATTTTTGAGTGTTTTTCGTTTTTTGGGGCTGCTGTTGAGGCCTTTTGCCAAGGGCTAGTGAGTGGTGCATGGACTGAGTCTGTCTGTGGGGTCTCTTTAATGTAAGCATCATGGAGGGCATGGATGCCATTGGATTGTGCTGATTTCTGTTTTTTTTTTTTTATTTTTTGGCTGTTGTTGGGGCCTTTTGCCCAGGGGTAGTGAGTGGTGCATGGACTGAGTCTGTCTGTGGGGTCTCTTTAATGTAAGCATCATGAAGGGCATGGATGCCATTGGATTGTGCTGATTTTTGTGTGTTTTTCAATTTTTGGGGCTGCTGTTGAGGCCTTTTGCCCAGGGGTAGTGAGTGGTGCATGAACTGAGTCTGTCTGTGGGGTCTCTTTAATGTAAGCATCATGGAGGGCATGGATTCCATTGGATTGTGGTGATTTTTGTGTGTTTTTCGTTTTTTTGGGGTGTACTGTTGATGGGGACTGGCCATGTGGGTGGGGGCCATTTTGAGTGCTGGTACAGGCAGGCCCTGGCCATGTGCTTTGGGTGCAAGGGGCCATTTTGAATGCAGCCAGTGTTGTCAGGCCTGCACCCATTTTGCCTAGCTTCCATCCATTATGCCCAGGGGTAGTGAGTGGTGCATGGGCCTAGTCTTTCTGTGGGGTGTCTTCTTGAATTTAAACATCATTGATGGCATGGGATTGTGCTGATTTTTGTGTGATTTTTGATTTTTGGGGCTGCTGTTGAGGCCTTTTGCCCAGGGGTAGTGAGTGGTGCATGGACTGAGTCTGTCTGTGGGGTCTCTTTAATGTAAGCATCATGAAGGGCATGGATGCCATTGGATTGTGCTGATTTTTGTGTGTTTTTCAATTTTTGGGGCTGCTGTTGAGGCCTTTTGCCCAGGGGTAGTGAGTGGTGCATGGACTGAGTCTGTCTGTGGGGTCTCTTTAATGTAAGCATCATGGAGGGCATGGATTCCATTGGATTGTGGTGATTTTTGTGTGTTTTTCGTTTTTTTGGGGTGTACTGTTGATGGGGACTGGCCATGTGGGTGGGGGCCATTTTGAGTGCTGGTACAGGCAGGCCCTGGCCATGTGCTTTGGGTGCAAGGGGCCATTTTGAATGCAGCCAGTGTTGTCAGGCCTGCACCCATTTTGCCTAGCTTCCATCCATTATGCCCAGGGGTAGTGAGTGGTGCATGGGCCTAGTCTTTCTGTGGGGTGTCTTCTTGAATTTAAACATCATTGATGGCATGGGATTGTGCTGATTTTTGTGTGATTTTTGATTTTTGGGGCTGCTGTTGAGGCCTTTTGCCCAGGGGTAGTGAGTGGTGCATGGACTGAGTCTGTCTGTGGGGTCTCTTTAATGTAAGCATCATAGAGGGCATGGATTCCATTGGATTGTGGTGATTTTTGTGTGTTTTTCATTTTTTGGGGGTGTACTGTTGATGGGGACTGGCCATGTGGGTGGGGTCCATTTTGAGTGCTGGTACCGGCAGGCCCTGGCCATGTGCTTGGGTTGCAAGGGGTCATTTTGAATGCAGCCAGCGTTGTCAGGCCTGCACCCATTTTGCCTAGCTTCCATCCATTATGCCATGGGGTAGTGAGTGGTGCATGGGCCTAGTCTTTCTGTGGGGTGTCTTCTTGAATTTAAACATCATTGATGGCATGGGATTGTGCTGATGTTTGTGTGTTTTTCGATTTTTGGGGCTGCTGTTGAGGCCTTTTGCCCAGGGGTAGTGAGTGGTGCATGGACTGAGTCTGTCTGTGGGGTCTCTTTAATGTAACCATCATGGAGGGCATGGATGCCATTGGATTGTGGTGATTTTTGTGTGTTATTTGTTTTTTTGGGGTGTACTGTTGATGGGGACTGCCATGTGGGTGTGGGCCATTTTGAGTGCTGGTACAGGCAGGCCCTGGCCATGTGCTTGGGGTGCAAGGGGCCATTTTGAATGCAGCCAGTGTTGTCAGGCCTGCACCCATTTTGCCTAGCTTCCATCCATTATGCCCAGGGGTAGTGAGTGGTGCATGGGCCTAGTCTTTCTGTGGGGTGTCTTCTTGAATTTAAACATCATTGATGACATGTGATTGTGCTGATTTTTGTGTGTTTTTCGATTTTTGGGGCTGCTGTTGAGGCCTTTTGCCCTGGGGTAGTGAGTGGTGCATGGACTGAGTCTGTCTGTGGGGTCTCTTTAATGTAAGCATCATGGAGGGCATGGATTCCATTGGATTGTGGTGATTTTTGTGTGTTATTTGTTTTTTTGGGGTGTACTGTTGATGGGGACTGCCATGTGGGTGGGGGGCATTTTGAGTGCTGGTACAGGCATGCCCTGGCCATGTGCTTGGGGTGCAAGGGGCCATTTTGAATGCAGCCAGTGTTGTCAGGCCTGCACCCATTTTGCCTAGCTTCCATCCATTATGCCCAGGGGTAGTGAGTGGTGCATGGGCCTAGTCTTTCTGTGGGGTGTCTTCTTGAATTTAAACATCATTGATGGCATGTGATTGTGCTGATTTTTGTGTGTTTTTTCGATTTTTGGGGCTGCTGTTGAGGCCTTTTGCCCTGGGGTAGTGAGTGGTGCATGGACTGAGTCTGTCTGTGGGGTCTCTTTAATGTAAGCATCATGGAGGGCATGGATTCCATTGGATTGTGGTGATTTTTGTGTGTTATTTGTTTTTTTGGGGTGTACTGTTGATGGGGACTGCCATGTGGGTGGGGGCCATTTTGAGTGCTGGTACAGGCAGGCCCTGGCCATGTGCTTGGGGTGCAAGGGGCCATTTTGAATCAGCCAGTGTTGTCAGGCCTGCACCCATTTTGCCTAGCTTCCATCCATTATGCCCAGGGGTAGTGAGTGGTGCATGGGCCTAGTCTTTCTGTGGGGTGTCTTCTTGAATTTAAACATCATTGATGGCATGTGATTGTGCTGATTTTTGTGTGTTTTTTCGATTTTTGGGGCTGCTGTTGAGGCCTTTTGCCCTGGGGTAGTGAGTGGTGCATGGACTGAGTCTGTATGTGGGGTCTCTTTAATGTAAGCATCATGGAGGGCATGGATTGCATTGGATTGTGGTGATTTTTGTGTGTTATTTGTTTTTTTGGGGTGTACTGTTGATGGGGACTGCCATGTGGGTGGGGGCCATTTTGAGTGCTGGTACAGGCAGGCCCTGGCCATGTGCTTGGGGTGCAAGGGGCCATTTTGAATCAGCCAGTGTTGTCAGGCCTGCACCCATTTTGCCTAGCTTCCATCCATTATGCCCAGGGGTAATGAGTGGTGCATGGGCCTAGTCTCTCTGTGGGGTGTCTTCTTGAATTTAAACATCATTGATGGCATGTGATTGTGCTGATTTTTGTGTGTTTTTCGATTTTTGGGGCTGCTGTTGAGGCCTTTTGCCCAGGGGTAGTGAGTGGTGCATGGACTGAGTCTGTCTGTTGGGTCTCTTTAATGTAAGCATCATGGAGGGCATGGATTCCATTGGATTGTGGTGATTTTTGTGTGTTTTATGTTTTTTGGGGGTGTACTGTTGATGGGGACTGGCCATGTGGGTGGGGGCCATTTTGAGTGCTGGTACAGGCAGGCCCTGGCCATGTGCTTGGGGTGCAAGGGGCCATTTTGAATGCAGCCAGTGTTGTCAGGCCTGCACCCATTTTGCCTAGCTTCCATCCATTATGCCCAGGGTTAGTGAGTGGTGCATGGGCCTAGTCTTTCTGTGGGGTGTCTTCTTGAATTTAAACATCATTGATGCCATGGGATTGTGCTAATGTTTGTGTGTTTTTTGATTTTTGGGGCTGCTGTTGAGGCCTTTTGCACAGGGGTAGTGAGTGGTGCATGGACTGAGTCTGTCTGTGGGGTCTCTTTAATGTAACAATCATGGAGGGCATGGATGCCATTGGATTGTGGTGATGTTTGTGTGTTATTTGTTTTTTTGGGGTGTACTGTTGATGGGGACTACCATGTGGGTGGGGGCCATTTTGAGTGCTCGTACAGGCAGGCCCTGGCCATGTGCTTGGGGTGCAAGGGGCCATTTTGAATGCAGCCAGTGTTGTCAGGCCTGCACCCATTTTGCCTAGCTTCCATCCATTATGCCCAGGGATAGAGAGTGGTGCATGGGCCTAGTCTTTCTGTGGGGTGTCTTCTTGAATTTAAACATCATTGATGGCATGTGATTGTGCTGATTTTTGTGTGTTTTTCGATTTCTGGGGCTGCTGTTGAGGCCTTTTTCCCTGGGGTAGTGAGTGGTGCATTAACTGAGTCTGTCTGTGGGGTCTCTTTAATGTAAGCATCATGGAGGGCATGGATTCCATTGGATTGTGGTGATTTTTGTGTGTTTTTCGTATTTTTGGGGTGTACTGTTGATGGGGACTGCCATGTGGGTGGGGGCCATTTTGAGTGCTGGTACAGGCAGGCCCTGGCCATGTGCTTGGGGTGCAAGGGGCCATTTTGAATGCAGCCAGTGTTGTCAGGCCTGCACCCATTTTGCCTAGCTTCCATCCATTATGCCCAGGGGTAGTGAGTGGTGCATGGGCCTAGTCTTTCTGCGGGGTGTCTTCTTGAATTTAAACATCATTGATGGCATGGGATTGTGCTGATTTTTGTTTGTTTTTCGATTTTTGGGGATGCTGTTGATGCCTTTTGCCCAGGGGTAGTGAGTGGTGCATGGACTGAGTCTGTCTGTGGGGTCTCTTTAATGTAAGCATCATGGAGGGCATGGATTCCATTGGATTGTGGTGATTTTTGTGTTTTTTCGTTTTTTGGGGGTGTACTGTTGATGGAGACTGGCCATGTGGGTGGGAGCCATTTTGAGTGCTGGTACAGGCAGGTCCTGGCCATGCGCTTGGGTTGCAAGGGGCCATTTTGAATGCAGCCAGTGTTGTCAGGCCTGCACCCATTTTGCCTAGCTTCCATCCATTATGCCCAGGGGTAGTGAGTGGTGCATGGGCCTAGTCTTTCTGTGGGGTGTCTTCTTGAATTTAAACATCATTGATGGCATGGGATTGTGCTGATGTTTGTGTGTTTTTCAATTTTTGGGGCTGCTGTTGAGGCCTTTTTCCCAGGGGTAGTGAGTGGTGCATGGACTGAGTCTGTCTGTGGGGTCTCTTTAATGTAAGCATCATGGAGGGCATGGATGCCATTGGATTGTGGTGATTTTTGTGTGTTATTCGTTTTTTGGGGGTGTACTGTTGATGGGGACTGCCATGTGGGTGGGGGGCATTTTGAGTGCTGGTACAGGCAGGCCCTGGCCATGTGCATGGGGTGCACGGGGCCATTTTGAATGCAGCCAGTGTTGTCAGGCCTGTACCCATTTTGCCTAGCTTCCATCCATTATGCCCTGGGGTAGTGAGTGGTGCATGGGCCTAGTCTTTCTGTGGGGTGTCTTCTTGAATTTAAACATCATTGATGGCATGGGATTGTGCTGATTTTTGTGTGTTTTTCAATTTTTGGGGCTTCTGTTGAGGCCTTTTGCCCAGGGGTAGTGAGTGGTGCATGGACTGAGTCTGTCTGTGGGGTCTCTTTAATGTAAGCATCATGGAGGGCATGGATTCCATTGGATTGAGGTGATTTTTGTGTGTTTTTTGTTTTTTTTGGGGTGTACTGTTGATGGGGACTGGCCATGTGGGTGGGGCCATTTTGAGTGCTGGTACAGGCAGGCCCTGGCCATGTGCTTGGGGTGCAAGGGGCCATTTTGAATGCAGCCAGTGTTGTCAGGCCTGCACCCATTTTGCCTAGCTTCCATCCATTATGCCCAGGGGTAGTGAGTGGTGCATGGGCCTAGTCTTTCTGTGGGGTGTCTTCTTGAATTTAAACATCATTGATGGCATGTGATTGTGCTGATTTTTGTGTGTTTTACGATTTTTGGGGCTGCTGTTGAGGCCTTTTGCCCTGGGGTAGTGAGTGGTGCATGGACTGAGTCTGTCTGTGGGGTCTCTTTAATGTAAGCATCATGGAGGGCATGGATGCCATTGGATTGTGGTGATTTTTGTGTGTTATTCGTTTTTTTGGGGTGTACTGTTGATGGGGACTGCCATGTGGGTGGGGGCCATTTTGAGTGCTGGTACAGGCAGGCCCTGGCCATGTGCTTGGGGTGCAAGGGGCCATTTTGAATGCAGCCAGTGTTGTCAGGCCTGCACCCATTTTGCCTAGCTTCCATCCATTATGCCCAGGGGTAGTGAGTGGTGCATGGGCCTAGTCTTTCTGTGGGGTGTCTTCTTGAATTTAAACATCATTGATGGCATGTGATTGTGCTGATTGTTGTGTGTTTTTCGATTTTTGGGGCTGCTGTTGAGGCCTTTTGCCCTGGGGTAGTGAGTGGTGCATGGACTGAGTCTGTCTGTGGGGTCTCTTTAATGTAACCATCATGGAGGGCATGGATGCCATTGGATTGTGGTGATTTTTGTGTGTTATTTGTTTTTTTGGGGTGTACTGTTGATGGGGACTGCCATGTGGGTGGGGGGCATTTTGAGTGCTGGTACAGGCAGGCCCTGGCCACGTGCTTGGGGTGCAAGGGGCCATTTTGAATGCAGCCAGTGTTGTCAGGCCTGCACCCATTTTGCCTAGCTTCCATCCATTATGCCCAGGGGTTGTGAGTGGTGCATGGGC
Source organism: Lissotriton helveticus (assembly GCF_964261635.1). Lineage (NCBI taxonomy): Eukaryota > Metazoa > Chordata > Amphibia > Caudata > Salamandridae > Lissotriton > Lissotriton helveticus. The sequence goes on along the minus strand of NC_136059.1, from coordinate 128,456,977 downwards.
CTAGTCTTTCTGTGGGGTGTCTTCTTGAATTTAAACATCATTGATGGCATGTGATTGCGCTGATTTTTGTGTGTTTTTCGATTTTTGGGGCTGCTGTTGAGGCCTTTTGCCCAGGGGTAGTGAGTGGTGCATGGACTGAGTCTGTCTGTGGGGTCTCTTTAATGTAAGCATCATGGAGGGCATGGATGCCATTGGATTGTTGTGATTTTTGTGTGTTTTTTGTTTTTTGGGGGTGTACTGTTGATGGGGACTGGCCATGTGGGTGGGGGCCATTTTGAGTGCTGGTACAGGCAGGCCCTGGCCATGTGCTTGGGGTGCAAGGGGCCATTTTGAATGCAGCCAGTGTTGTCAGGCCTGCACCCATTTTGCCTAGCTTCCATCCATTATGCCCAGGGGTAGTGAGTGGTGCATGGGCCTAGTCTTTCTGTGGGGTGTCTTCTTGAATTTAAACATCATTGATGGCATGTGATTGTGCTGATGTTTGTGTGTTTTTCGATTTTTGGGGCTGCTGTTGAGGCCTTTTGCACAGGGGTAGTGAGTGGTGCATGGACTGAGTCTGTCTGTGGGGTCTCTTTAATGTAAGCATCATGGAGGGCATGGATGCCATTGGATTGTGGTGATTTTTGTGTGTTATTTGTTTTTTTGGGGTGTACTGTTGATGGGGACTGCCATGTGGGTGGGGGCCATTTTGAGTGCTCGCACAGGCAGGCCCTGGCCATGTGCTTGGGGTGCAAGGGGCCATTTTGAATGCAGCCAGTGTTTTCAGGCCTGCACCCATTTTGCCTAGCTTCCATCCATTATGCCCAGGGGTAGAGAGTGGTGCATGGGCCTAGTCTTTCTGTGGGGTGTCTTCTTGAATTTAAACATCATTGATGGCATGCGATTGTGCTGATTTGTGTGTGTTTTTCGATTTTTGGGGCTGCTGTTGAGGCCTTTTGCCCTGGGGTAATGAGTGGTGCATGGACTGAGTCTGTCTGTGGGGTCTCTTTAATGTAAGCATCATGGAGGGCATGGATTCCATTGGATTGTGGTGATTTTTATGTGTTTTTCGTTTTTTTGGGGTGTACTGTTGATGGGGACTGGCCATGTGGGTGGGGGCCATTTTGAGTGCTGGTACAGGCAGGCCCTGGCCATGTGCTTTGGGTGCAAGGGGCCATTTTGAATGCAGCCAGTGTTGTCAGGCCTGCACCCATTTTGCCTAGCTTCCATCCATTATGCCCAGGGGTAGTGAGTGGTGCATAGACCTAGTCTTTCTGCGGGGTGTCTTCTTGAATTTAAACATCATTGATGGCATGGGATTGTGCTGATTTTTGTTTGTTTTTCGATTTTTGGGGCTGCTGTTGAGGCCTTTTGCCCAGGGGTAGTGAGTGGTGCATGGACTGAGTCTGTCTGTGGGGTCTCTTTAATGTAAGCATCATGGAGGGTATGGATTCCATTGGATTGTGGTGATTTTTGTGTGTTTTTCGTTTTTTGGGGGTGTACTGTTGATGGGGACTGGCCATGTGGGTGGGGGCCATTTTGAGTGCCGGTACAGGCAGGTCCTGGCCATGTGCTTGGGTTGCAAGGGGCCATTTTGAATGCAGCCAGTGTTGTCAGGCCTGCACCCATTTTGCCTAGCTTCCATCCATTATGCCCAGGGGTAGAGAGTGGTGCATGGGCCTAGTCTTTCTGTGGGGTGTCTTCTTGAATTTAAACATCATTGATGGCATGTGATTGTGCTGATTTTTGTGTGTTTTTCGATTTTTGGGGCTGCTGTTGAGGCCTTTTGCCCTGGGGTAGTGAGTGGTGCATGGACTGAGTCTGTCTGTGGGGTCTCTTTAATGTAAGCATCATGGAGGGTATGGATTCCATTGGATTGTGGTGATTTTTGTGTGTTTTTCGTTTTTTGGGGGTGTACTGTTGATGGGGACTGGCCATGTGGGTGGGGGCCATTTTGAGTGCTGGTACAGGCAGGTCCTGGCCATGTGCTTGGGTTGCAAGGGGCCATTTTGAATGCAGCCAGTGTTGTCAGGCCTGCACCCATTTTGCCTAGCTTCCATCCATTATGCCATGGGGTAGTGAGTGGTGCATGGGCCTAGTCTTTCTGTGGGGTGTCTTCTTGAATTTAAACATCATTGATGGCATGGGATTGTGCTGATGTTTGTGTGTTTTTCAATTTTTGGGGCTGCTGTTGAGGCCTTTTGCCCAGGGGTAGTGAGTGGTGCATGGACTGAGTCTGTCTGTGGGGTCTCTTTAATGTAAGCATCATGGAGGGCATGGATGCCATTGGATTGTGGTGATTTTTGTGTGTTATTCGTTTTTTTGGGGTGTACTGTTGATGGGGACTGCCATGTGGGTGGGGGCCATTTTGAGTGCTGGTACAGGCAGGCCCTGGCCATGTGCTTGGGGTGCAAGGGGCCATTTTGAATGCAGCCAGTGTTGTCAGGCCTGTACCCATTTTGCCTAGCTTCCTTCCATTATGCCCAGGGGTAGTGAGTGGTGCATGGGCCTAGTCTTTCTGTGGGGTGTCTTCTTGAATTTAAACATCATTGATGGCATGGGATTGTGCTGATTTTTGTGTGTTTTTCGATTTTTGGGGCTTCTGTTGAGGCCTTTTGCCCAGGGGTAGTGAGTGGTGCATGGACTGAGTCTGTCTGTGGGGTCTCTTTAATGTAAGCATCATGGAGGGCATGGATTCCATTGGATTGTGGTGATTTTTTGTTTTTTTTGGGGTGTACTGTTGATGGGGACTGGCCATGTGGGTGGGGCCATTTTTAGTGCTGGTACAGGCAGGCCCTGGCCATGTGCTTGGGGTGCAAGGGGCCATTTTGAATGCAGCCAGTGTTGTCAGGCCTGCACCCATTTTGCCTAGCTTCCATCCATTATGCCCAGGGGTAGTGAGTGGTGCATGGGCCTAGTCTTTCTGTGGGGTGTCTTCTTGAATTTAAACATCATTGATGGCATGTGATTGTGCTGATGTTTGTGTGTTTTTCGATTTTTGGGGCTGCTGTTGAGGCCTTTTGCACGGGGGTAGTGAGTGGTGCATGGACTGAGTCTGTCTGTGGGGTCTCTTTAATGTAAGCATCATGGAGGGCATGGATGCCATTGGATTGTGGTGATTTTTGTGTGTTATTTGTTTTTTTGGGGTGTACTGTTGATGGGGACTGCCATGTGGGTGGGGGCCATTTTGAGTGCTCGTACAGGCAGGCCCTGGCCATGTGCTTGGGGTGCAAGGGGCCATTTTGAATGCAGCCAGTGTTGTCAGGCCTGCACCCATTTTGCCTAGCTTCCATCCATTATGCCCAGGGGTAGAGAGTGGTGCATGGGCCTAGTCTTTCTGTGGGGTGTCTTCTTGAATTTAAACATCATTGATGGCATGCGATTGTGCTGATTTGTGTGTGTTTTTCGATTTTTGGGGCTGCTGTTGAGGCCTTTTGCCCTGGGGTAATGAGTGGTGCATGGACTGAGTCTGTCTGTGGGGTCTCTTTAATGTAAGCATCATGGAGGGCATGGATTCCATTGGATTGTGGTGATTTGTATGTGTTTTTCGTTTTTTTGGGGTGTACTGTTGATGGGGACTGGCCATGTGGGTGGGGGCCATTTTGAGTGCTGGTACAGGCAGGCCCTGGCCATGTGCTTTGGGTGCAAGGGGCCATTTTGAATGCAGCCAGTGTTGTCAGGCCTGCACCCATTTTGCCTAGCTTCCATCCATTATGCCCAGGGGTAGTGAGTGGTGCATAGACCTAGTCTTTCTGCGGGGTGTCTTCTTGAATTTAAACATCATTGATGGCATGGGATTGTGCTGATTTTTGTTTGTTTTTCGATTTTTGGGGCTGCTGTTGAGGCCTTTTGCCCAGGGGTAGTGAGTGGTGCATGGACTGAGTCTGTCTGTGGGGTCTCTTTAATGTAAGCATCATGGAGGGTATGGATTCCATTGGATTGTGGTGATTTTTGTGTGTTTTTCGTTTTTTGGGGGTGTACTGTTGATGGGGACTGGCCATGTGGGTGGGGGCCATTTTGAGTGCCGGTACAGGCAGGTCCTGGCCATGTGCTTGGGTTGCAAGGGGCCATTTTGAATGCAGCCAGTGTTGTCAGGCCTGCACCCATTTTGCCTAGCTTCCATCCATTATGCCCAGGGGTAGAGAGTGGTGCATGGGCCTAGTCTTTCTGTGGGGTGTCTTCTTGAATTTAAACATCATTGATGGCATGTGATTGTGCTGATTTTTGTGTGTTTTTCGATTTTTGGGGCTGCTGTTGAGGCCTTTTGCCCTGGGGTAGTGAGTGGTGCATGGACTGAGTCTGTCTGTGGGGTCTCTTTAATGTAAGCATCATGGAGGGTATGGATTCCATTGGATTGTGGTGATTTTTGTGTGTTTTTCGTTTTTTGGGGGTGTACTGTTGATGGGGACTGGCCATGTGGGTGGGGGCCATTTTGAGTGCTGGTACAGGCAGGTCCTGGCCATGTGCTTGGGTTGCAAGGGGCCATTTTGAATGCAGCCAGTGTTGTCAGGCCTGCACCCATTTTGCCTAGCTTCCATCCATTATGCCATGGGGTAGTGAGTGGTGCATGGGCCTAGTCTTTCTGTGGGGTGTCTTCTTGAATTTAAACATCATTGATGGCATGGGATTGTGCTGATGTTTGTGTGTTTTTCAATTTTTGGGGCTGCTGTTGAGGCCTTTTGCCCAGGGGTAGTGAGTGGTGCATGGACTGAGTCTGTCTGTGGGGTCTCTTTAATGTAAGCATCATGGAGGGCATGGATGCCATTGGATTGTGGTGATTTTTGTGTGTTATTCGTTTTTTTGGGGTGTACTGTTGATGGGGACTGCCATGTGGGTGGGGGCCATTTTGAGTGCTGGTACAGGCAGGCCCTGGCCATGTGCTTGGGGTGCAAGGGGCCATTTTGAATGCAGCCAGTGTTGTCAGGCCTGTACCCATTTTGCCTAGCTTCCTTCCATTATGCCCAGGGGTAGTGAGTGGTGCATGGGCCTAGTCTTTCTGTGGGGTGTCTTCTTGAATTTAAACATCATTGATGGCATGGGATTGTGCTGATTTTTGTGTGTTTTTCGATTTTTGGGGCTTCTGTTGAGGCCTTTTGCCCAGGGGTAGTGAGTGGTGCATGGACTGAGTCTGTCTGTGGGGTCTCTTTAATGTAAGCATCATGGAGGGCATGGATTCCATTGGATTGTGGTGATTTTTTGTTTTTTTTGGGGTGTACTGTTGATGGGGACTGGCCATGTGGGTGGGGCCATTTTGAGTGCTGGTACAGGCAGGCCCTGGCCATGTGCTTGGGGTGCAAGGGGCCATTTTGAATGCAGCCAGTGTTGTCAGGCCTGCACCCATTTTGCCTAGCTTCCATCCATTATGCCCAGGGGTAGTGAGTGGTGCATGGGCCTAGTCTTTCTGTGGGGTGTCTTCTTGAATTTAAACATCATTGGTGGCATGTGATTGTGCTGATTTTTGTGTGTTTTACGATATTAGGGGCTGCTGTTGAGGCCTTTTGCCCTGGGGTAGTGAGTGATGCATGGACTGAGTCTGTCTGTGGGGTCTCTTTAATGTAAGCATCATGGAGGGCATGGATGCCATTGGATTGTGGTGATTTTTTTGTGTTATTCGTTTTTTTGGGGTGTACTGTTGATGGGGACTGCCATGTGGGTGGGGGCCATTTTGAGTGCTGGTACAGGCAGGCCCTGGCCATGTGCTTGGGGTGCAAGGGGCCATTTTGAATGCAGCCAGTGTTGTCAGGCCTGCACCCATTTTGCCTAGCTTCCATCCATTATGCCCAGGGGTAGTGAGTGGTGCATGGGCCTAGTCTTTCTGTGGGGTGTCTTCTTGAATTTAAACATCATTGATGGCATGGGATTGTGCTGATTTTTGTGTGTTTTTCGATTTTTGGGGCTGCTGTTGAGGCCTTTTGCCCAGGGGTAGTGAGTGGTGCACGGACTGAGTCTGTCTGTGGGGTCTCTTTAATGTAAGCATCATGGAGGGCATGGATTCCTTTGGACTGTGGTGATTTTTGTGTGTTTTTCGTTTTTTGGGGGTGTAGTCTTTCTGTGGGGTGTCTTCTTGAATTTAAACATCATTGATGGCATGGGATTGTGCTGATTTTTGTGTGTTTTTCGACTTTTTGGGGTGTATAACTGATGTTCCTCTGTATTCCATTGCTTTTAGGTGCACAAGAGAACCACCAGTGCCAGGAAGAAGTCCTGCAGCGGTGTGTGCAGCATAACGTCACGCGACGTCAATTGTGGCCACAGACAAGACAACTCTGCAACTCGTGCAACTGCGTCCTACTGTTCTGACCTCTGAAGAAGATGGCCCCAAAAAAAGTTCCCCGTATCTCCTCTAGCAAGAAAGTTGCCAGCAAGGAGCAGAAGAAGCAAGTGGCGCCACTTACCAAGGAGACTGGTGTGACGACCGCCACATTTTTTGGGAAAAAAATAAGTACGCCTGCAGCAGCAGAGGGGTCTGCTGGGTACCAAGCTGTCGGGAGCAGCACCCCCGCTCCATTGGGCTCAGTGCCACCACCACCACGCCAACTTAGGTCCAAACCCTTGAGTGCTTTAGAGGCCGCCAGTATAGTTGTTCAATCACCATCGACCAGTGATGTTGGCTCATCGCAAGAAAGTAGCAGCAATGTCCCACAAACAACACGGGTTGTTGTAACTCATCTGACGAGTGTTCAACAAACACAGCCGCAACAACAACCACCTGTGCAAGTAGTACAAGCCCAAGTACATGTGGAAGGAGAGGCAGCGCAAGCAGATGCACAAGCAGAGGTGCATGGAGTGGCACAAGTGCCCACAATAGTTGTTCCTCCCGAAGTAGGGGCACATCAGGAAATCGACATTCAAGCCGAGGTATCACATGAGGAAGCCACTCCTCCTGATGATTCATTGTCTTCCAGATCCCCAGCAAGGAAAAGATCAAGGATGGTGTCTACATCTACTACAAGCCCCCTTCCTTCTGATGATATGGATGAAACTTGGGAACCACCACTGCCGTCTGAGAGTGAGGCACACCATGATCTGACAAAGGTAGCTAAGCGTAAAAGGAAGGTCCCCGAAAGTCTCAGAGTTATGGAGTGTGATGATGACGCTGAAGAAGAAGTGGTGTATACTCCTGCTGATGAAGACTTTCCTGACGACAATGCAGTCATCATAGGCGTCACTCCAGCCTCAGCGGGCATGCAGCAAACAGACATTTTTATCCTATCCCGAAATGCTGCTGAGCGTGATGATGACGACGTGACAACGGGACCACCACAAATGTTAACTAGTACACCACCACCTACCGCTTCCATATTTTCTCACCAGAAGGGACCTCCATCCACCTCCACCTCAATTAGTGGTGATGCAAATGCACAACGTAGTAAAGTTCGGCAACACACATCCTCCACTTCATCTGCCATTAGCAGCATGACCAGCAGTATCGCCTCCTCCACCCCCCACAGACATTTGAAGTCCGCAGTTTGGGACTTCTTTAGTGTTTGCCCAAAAAGGGAAAACATAGCCATTTGTAGCATTTGTAAGCTTGCAGTTAGTCGTGGTAAGCTTGGTACCAACTATGGTACCGGAGGCCAGAGAGGTCATCTTAACAGACAGCACACTGTCCAATGGCTTGCGCACCTAAAGGAGATCAAGGAAGCCCGAATTGGAAGTCAACAAACTGTATCCGTTGATGTTTCATCTGATGATGACGATGAGGAAGAAGCGTCAAACATTTCTTCACCTACACCCAGTACCCCTGTCAGCAGCACACCCCCTGTGCGCCACACTAAGAGTGTGGGAGAGAGTGAGACACCAATGCGAAAAATTTCATCATCACCGAGCGTAACTGGGTCGAAGAAGTCATCATCTTCCCGTAAAAAAATGGTCCAGCCCACCATTAGAAGCATGTTGTTTTCAGATGCGCCATTTGAATGCAACCACCCAATGGTGCGTCTGTATAACACTAAGCTGGCTAAAATGTTAGCGCTGGACCTTTTTCTTTTTTTCTTTTGTGGAAGGGGTTGGTTTTCTTGAATTAGTGGCAACGCTCTGCCCTAATGGAAGGTTCCTAGCCGGTTCTATTTTGCCAGAGTTGCGGTTCCAGCACTACATGCAGATGTGCTGGAGGCGATTGGGGCAGCTTTGAAGAAGAGTGCTGTTCACACTATACATCTGACAACAGACATGTGGACCAGTGGCGCAGGCACTGATTACATGTGCATCACTGGCCACTGGGTCTCTTTTTCAGGAGTTACAGCAAAGGTAAGGGCAGGTTTTGACACGGACAACGTTTTTAAAGCTGCTCGGAAACATGCAACACTAGCCATGTTTGGCATGGAGTCAAGTCATACAGCAGAAAACATTTTGCAGGAGTTTAACACAAAGGTCTTTCAATGGCTGTCCCCCAAAAAACGCATGATTGGTTATGTTTCCACGGATAATGGCGCCAATGTAGTTAAGGTCATGGATAAGGGTAACTATTTCAGAGTGCCGTGTTTGGCGCACTGTATAAACCTGGTTGTTAAAAAAGTTCTTGAGTGAAGAAAGTCCAGCGTGCGAGTTACTGACCACCTGCCGAAGAATGTGCACACATTTCAGCCATTCTTTTAAGGCCTGGAAGCATCTGAGGGGCCTGCTACATGAACGTCAGCTGCCAGTGAAAGCACTCATCCAGGAGGTGGCAACACGTTGGAACTCAACCTTCTACATGCTTGAGCGTCTGTATGAGCAGTTTACGGTACTCGATCAGTATTTCCTTACACTGGGTACAGCTGTGAAGGACCTGAGGTTACATGCGGAGCAATGGGAGCTAGTTAAAAGCCTGACAGACATGCTTCGTCCTTTTGAGGTCTTCACGTGTGCAGTCAGCAGGGAGGACTGTCGTTTGGGAAAAGCTATCCCACTGTTGCGCAAGCTAGAGCACCAACTGAAGGCGGTGTCTTCTAAGTTTCAAAAAGATGAAGAAAAGCAAGAAGCTTTTGATTTGGAGGAGAAATTATTACAGCGCCTACTTTGCAATGAACGTCTTCAAAAGATCCACACAGAACAGCATTACATTTGTGCTACTATTCTGTATGCACGCTACAAAAAGGCACTGGCAGGCAGAGCATTGTTTGCTTTTGGTGACGCAGAAGTTTCAAAGTACAAACGTTGGCTAGCTCTGTCAGCCATGAGGTTTGAAAGAAAACGGAAGGAAATTGAAGGAAAAGGCAGTACATCAGCATCAGAAGGCCATCCGGAGTCCAAAGAATTCACTTCTGCACCTGTGGCTGTGGCAGGAGTGACCTCTCAGCCGTTAAAGACACCAGCAACCGGATCATCTGCACCAGACACAACAGCAACATTGTGTGAAGAAGACAATTGGCTAACTGAGCTTGGGTTTGCTTCTGAAAAGGTCCCAGCAAAAAGTACGCAAAGTGGAGGAACCGTGCAGAACCTTGAGTCGATGGTGCAGGACTATCTGAATGACCCAACAGAGGTCTATATTCATGATGACCCATTGGCGTATTGGCATGGGAAAAGAGAATTGTGGCCAGAGATCACAAACCTGGCTATAAATTACTTGTCTTGCCCACTCGCAAGCGTGTCTTCTGAACGTGTTTTCAGTGCTGCTGGTGGCATTGTAACTTGCAAAAGGACCCGCCTCTCGCCAAAAAATGTGGAGAGGTTAACAATGATAAAGATGAATCAGCACCTCATACCACCAGATTACAAAGTACGAGAATACACACCGGAAGAAGACGAGGAGGACGGCAACTTAGATGAGGGAATTTCTTCTCTGTTAGGTGACCTACTCCCGCCTGAATTCGCAGAGTATGAGGACGAACTCTGCTTCCCTGACACCGAGCCCTGAAAATGAGCCAATGAATCAATAACTTTCTTTTTCGTCCTTATTCACTTTTATTCCTGTGTGTATGTCTTTCTTTGTTTTGCAAAGTCAATATAAATAAAAAATGTAATCACCCAATCACAAAAACAAGCCCATCAGCAGAACTGTCTTCACTTATTTGCTTATTGATTTGAAGGTGCCGCAGTCTGCATTCCTCAGGTTCACAAGTTCACAAGATCATGCTCCTCTATCCTCCTCCTCCAGACTCCTATTTCCCTCAAAGCAGAGGGCTGGATTACGCCCAATAAAGAAAGACTCTGCACTTGTGGGGGTGTTCTACTTCTTTGCGGGTGAGTTGACGGCTCTGGGGCCATTGCTGGGAAGGTTTAATACCTGAAAAAAAGTGGTTTGGACAAAATCGGAGGCAAATTTTTCTTTGCATTTTTGCTGACTTGCTTGTCTTTGAGGTGCTGTTTGGGGGGGTTCCGGGTGTTTGTGGGTGGGTTTTGGGGTCTGGGAGCACTGCTGGCACAGTCTAATTTTGATTGCATTTGTTTTTCAGGAAATCCATGGTGGAAAATGGGAGTTATGACCTAGCTGCACAGCGCGTTTGGACAGAAGGCTGGAAAATATTGTAAGTATGAGATTTTCCATTTTATTTTTTGCCTGTTTGGCGGTGTTGTGCTTTTTTGCGGGTGGGTTGGCGGGTCTTGGGGCATTGCTGGGAAGCTCTAATACCGGATAAAACTGGTTTGGACCAAATCCATGAGGAAAAAGTTTTTGCTTTTTATGACATTTTGGTCAATTTAGCGTTTTTCGGGGGCCTGTTTGGGGGGCTTCCTGGTGTTTGTGGGTGGGTTTCGGGGTCTGGGAGCACTGCTGGGTATGGATAGTTTTGATAGCAAGAGGTTTGAAGAAAATCCATGGTGGCAGAGGGGAGTTAGGGCCTAGCTGCAGAGGGCGCGCGGAGTGATTTGGGAAATTGCCCAGAAAATGTCAAAGTGCCCATTTTTGTACTTGAGCTTTTTGGCTGTTTGGGGGTCTTCTACTTGTTTTCGCCTGAGTTGACAGCTCTGGGGCCATTTCTGGGAAGCTCTAATACCGGATAAAACTGGTTTGGACCAAATCCATGAGGAAAAAGTTTTTGCTTTTTCTGACATTTCGGTCAATTTAGCGTTTTCGGGGGCCTGTTTGGGGGGCTTCCTGGTGTTTGTGGGTGGGTTTCGGGGTCTGGGAGCACTGCTGGGTATGGATAGTTTTGATAGCAAGAGGTTTGAAGAAAATCCATGGTGGCAGAGGGGAGTTAGGGCCTAGCTGCAGAGCGCGCGCGGAGTGATTTTGGAAATTGCCCAGAAAATGACAAAGTGCCCATTTTTGTACTTTTGCTTTTTGGCTGTTTGGGGGTCTTCTACTTGTTTTTGCCTGGGTTGACGGCGCTGGGGCCATTGCTGGGAAGCTCTAATACCAGATAAAACTGGTTTGGACCAAATCCATGAGGATAAGCATTTTTGCACATTAACTTAGGGCTCGTTAGGGTTAGCACTAGCAGCAGGGTTTCATGTGTTTTGGGGTGTTCTAGATTTTTGCAACTGAGTTCTGGGGTCTTAGAGCACTTGTGGGAATGTGTAATGTTGGTTGCAAGTGGTTTGAAGAAAATCCATGGTGGGGAAGGGGGGATTTGGCCTAGTTAAAGAAAGCGTTTGCCACTATTCTTAACTTATGGCTCGTTAGGGTTAGCAGTATTGTATTGCATGTGTTTGGGGGGGGGGCTGTTTGTGGGGGGGGTTGCGAGTCTTGGAGCGGTGCTGGGTATGGATACTTTTGTTTGCTTGCAAGTGGTTTAAATACAATCCACGGTGGGTAAGGGGAGATTTGGGCCTACTTTACTTTCAAAGTACGTTTTGTCACCATTTTCTACTAGGCCTCGTTTTTTGAGATCTGATTGGGGGTCTTCTTAGGGTCTTCTACATTTTTGCGACTGGGTTTAGTAAGGGTCTGGAGCACTGCTGGGAAGGTCTAATTTTGTTCTAAAACACAGTTTACAGTACACCTAGCTTGAGGGGAAGTATCCGCTAAATTAATTCGCCCATGCTTATTTATCCTTCAAAAGGAGACTCAGACAGAGTAGGCACTTTCAAAAATATTGTACTGTCTATTAGGAAACTCAAAGTGTGACTTTTTGCACTACACAGCGTACATACCTTATATTTATTTGTCAGTGGTGTTCTAATATCACTTCCTGTTTTTCCATCAATAATTACAGGCCGGATTTCAGCCTGTGCAATGGGAAAAAAAGGATGAAGTCAGGCTTCACATTAGCGAGCCGCAATTCAGCATCCGGCAGGCAGTGGACAGGGTGTCTTCTGGTCACCAACATTGATGGACGGAGCGTCAGATGCTACTAAGAGGAATGGTTGGATGCATCTTACAACTTCCCAAATTCAACAGGACAACTACAACACCATACAGATACAGTATCCGTTCTTTTCTAATTATCTTTTAAGTAATGTTATTGCTGTGAACTTCTATGAGTGTGACTCTGCATTTCTTTGATCTCTGCTTCTAATTTCATCCCTACAGCCATTGGATAGGTTTTACTTCTGCTATTTTTCAAACCTAATTTAATGTAAGAAGTGTTTCTCTGAGTGCAGAGATAGGCAAGTGAAAACACATAATTATTACTGCAGCCCTGTACTGTCGCATTCTTTCATTCACGGTTGTCGAAAGTACTAATTACTTTTCAGTAACCATGCATGCAGTAGTGCATGCACTTCCTTTATGTCACTTAAAAGATGCATGGTTAGCTTTGTACCCAAAGATTTGTTTATCTTCAATTATTGTTTGTCCATGCTGTGCTTTTTTTTTCTTCTCTCAACAAAACTTTACCAAAAAACCCCCATTCCCATCCATTTTCCAAACCCTAACCCTCTTTCCCCGGGCTGTGTGGTTTTGATTGATGTGTGACTAAATTACAGCAATAATTCCACACACTTGCTGGGGAGGATAAGGTCATAGCAACAGGCTGGTGAAGGAATCCGAGAATATATTCTTACTCAGCTTGACACCGAGTCACTATTGGCACATGAAAGCAGATTTTCATGTGCGCCATCAACTTGATTGGTCATCAAGAACATCCTCCTCCTAGACGTGGCAAATGAAATTATTACGCTGCTATGTCCTTCACCTTCAGTACTATTTCTTGTAATAGTAGCCAATGTCAAAGAAATTCAACGCAAGTAGTAGTTATACTTTAAATACTTTACCATTTGTTAGGCTACATTGTGGCACTGTTCTAGTGTACTGTCACCTGCTATATTCTCTATCGTACCGTTCTAATGCTACGGTAAGGACAAACAAGGTTTCATTCTCTTTTTTTTCAGATGCTGCAACTGCCACTGTGCAACACCACAAGTACCACCGCAATGATGACATTTCATCCGCCCAGGATTGCCAACCTCAATCGCCATTTCGCGTGCAGCCAGCCCTGTGCCTAGCCCTATTTCCAAACACAAATTAAAGGTAGGATAAGCGATTGGGGAAGGTAGTATAATGAAGTATTAGGAGAGACGGGAGACTGACACTAGTCCTTTGTAAACATTTGGGCCATTAGTACTTACACAACTTGAATCAAGATGCCACTTAGGTTTCAGGACTAGTGTTAAACCCCCACCCACCAGCCTCAAAAGCAGTAAAAAACACGTATGCTAAGATAAAGTTTAAAGTATATTTATATATCCAGTAACATAAATCTCCCGCAAGACCCAACCCACCCCCCCGAACCCCAACGAATGTCCCTGAAAAAAAAGTCCAAAAAAGTAGAAAAACCAACTCCCAATTCCCACCCCCCAGAAGTCTTTAAAAAAGGGGCAAGGGACAGTCTCCTCCTACTGGCTGCTGTTGACTTTTCGGGCCAGGTCAGCATGCTCCTTGCGGAGGGTCTCGAGCAGGGTCTTGGTGTTGAGGAGCTCCTGTCCGAGGTAGGAAACTCTCAGGGAAAGGCGGTGCATCCTTTTTTTGCAACTGCTGTGGGGGGCAGCTGATGTCTTTGCTGCTCGGTGGTGGCGGGTGGCTGCGGTACCCCGGCTCCGTACCGCTGGAGACCTGCGCTGACTGGCTGACCCAGGGAGCACGAAGGAGGATGCAGGTGTCGCCGTGGATGTTGTTGACATACTCTGCGTGTCCTCCTCCTCCTGGGCCACCAGCCGCCGATATTCGGCGACAGTCGCCTCCAGCCTCCGTTGCCGGGCCCTTTCAGCCAGCTCCTTCCTTGTTGGTTTGGAAGGAGCATCTATATGAAGAAAGAAAGACATAGTCTGTAACCAATGCTCTTTAAGATTAACACAAAATGATTCAGCAGAAAGTTGTGTCACAGTAGAACTAGCAACTTGGAAGTGCAGTACATAACTATTGTGGCAAGTATCTATCTAACCTCCCACTTCTTCATCCTTGCTCTAACATTAGTGGGAGTTTAAGGAATCAATTCTACGAGCGCTATGGACTCACTCCATTAGAGTCGACTATGACAGTACACCAGTCTTATTCTTCTTCTTCTCTCTTGTTTAGCAAAATTGGTACGTTAACTTCTGCAAGCCGGCGTAATCCCAGCGCAGTCAACTTGCACCCAAGAAAAACAGACACCCTCCATGATGAGTGAGACAGACTTGCGTTACTGTACCAGTCCAGTACATGCAGGTGGTGATGCTCTTACTTTTCTATTACGGGTGGCAGTGAGAATACTCTGTTACAAGGGCTACTGCCTAATTAATTTAACTTTCACCCTACAGTGCCAATGAATAGATACTAGAAAAGGAAAATGAAGTAGATAAATAATCTGATTATCTATCACTGCACATGGTATGTATTTGCTTACATATGGGATGACTTTAGGTGCTTTGCTTTTTATTGAGTGAACAGTGATACATACACACAAGAATGACCGAGTTCTACTAAACTAATTAACAGAGGTAGTGAGCGGCCATCGTAATAGCCGGATATATGCTGTGCTTGCAATACAAACTACTGCTACTATTCATGGTAGTATTGGGACAAAATTACAACTTCTATTCCTTGCCTTTCCTACACTGGGATGGACATGCGGATGCGGTGTTACATGCTCTTCGAAATAACTCTTAGTTCATCCAGTGACCGTCTACTCTCTCGAGATACACATATGCTATCCAAGAGTCAGATAGTACCATGATCAAGGCATCCATCCATTCAAACTATATGTCAATCATTCTTCTTCATGTCTCTTATCTGGACAAACCTTACGTTTTCTCACGGGGAGCACACTGTGCAGTCTGCAATCTCAATAAGTAAGGAATATAAGAGCTTACCACTGCCCGCCACTACCGTGGCAACCCGCACAGCAGTTTGGTCCGGCACTTGCACCACCTCCTCCCCAGAACTTTCCTCCTCCACCTCCGCACTGGGCCCAGCACCAGATGTTCCACCTACAAAGTACATTTAAGAATGTTAGATGTCATAGACATACACCAATCACTAGTATGTTGTCTAGGAATAAAGAAATGTGAATACAGAAAACAAGCTAATAATTTGTGACTGTCTACTCTAAAGTAAAAATGTCCCTTTTTCCAGGGAAGGGTGTTGTCTTGCTGCACTTTTTGGCACAACTGATGAATGCTTGCTTTTCAACACGCACCATTTGTCACATAACAGACAGAATCTTCACTTCTAAGAACAAATCATCATCACAAGGACAGAGGGACCAACGATTCAGCACCAAAAAGAAAAATTAAAGTTCAAACCAGGTGAGGGCTCGGCTCGCCCACAATAAATGTGTGAAATAAATCACTATAAGCACTTTTCCATTTTTAATCAACCGTTTATGTTTTATGACAAGCTTGATTTTAATAAATATGTTTACTTTTAATAAAGCTTTAAAACTTAAATAGACTCCGTGGTTTTTGGTCATGAGTGAATGAGCAAAAGGTTTTGCAATTTGCAATGCATGAGCCCGTGCCTCTGACACTTCTGGACTCTGACTCCGTACTGTTGTCCTGCGTTGGATAATCATCATTGGGGATCAATCATCGATGAATTCGGAAGCTAAATGATTCTGCCACACTTTCTAGTCAATAAGGAGATTGGGGGTTCTTCAAAGTCTGATATCACTGAGGTATGTGGAAAGTCTACCTGCGCCTATTATAATTGATAAACAATGCACTTTAGTGTCCATAGTTCTGTTTGTACAGATTTGTCCCTGCAACAGTAGTAGTATGGATTGTCCTCCTATCCAAACCAAAAGTAAAGTAGTATCTTATTATTTGTTGGTGGTCATTCACCTTTTTATTGTTGGTAATTGTCAAAGCATAAACATTTAGAAGACTTGAAAAGACATTATGGACAATCCCAGAGGACTGCACTCAGTGCATAGAGCTATTGCTGACTAGAATGGGAGTTTCGTTTTACACCTTTTGCCAAATGTTCAATCTTAGTTAGCTACACAGACAGACAAATAAGAATAATCTAGTAATACCACAGGGAGTCATAGTCGAGGCAGGATAAGTATTTAGATACAGTCTACAAGAAGATCAAAGACCATTTAGAAAAAAATCGAATGAGGAACGCTAGGAAAAAATAGGTACTCTATATTAAAATTAAAACTTACCGGGGCCAGCAAAGGAGCCCTCGCCTGACTGATCCTGGCCTTGTTCAGCAGCAGCTGCAGCCTCCTCCAATGTCCTCTTGCCCCTGGGGGGAACTGATGTACAACATGAAAGAAAGAAAGACCCAAAAACATGGATGATTGCTGTCAACCAAATCAAACATTTCAAAAGAACAATTTAGAATTTTAGAATTTAAAAGCATTTATAGAGTGCTCGTGTACTAAGCAGTTTCTTAACGCTTAAAAGTAACAGGTAACAGTGGCAAGAGCAAGCAGACAAAGAACGATAGGCTAGCAGTTGAACGCTTGCTGGAACAGAAGGGTTTTTAGGGCCCTACGGTATTCCATATAGGAGGGCAGAAGTCTTACTGAGGGTGGGAGGGCGTTCCAAAAGGTGGGGGCCAGAACAGAAAATTTCTGACCACCAGCTCTTTTCTTCTTGAAGCGTGGTACTGCCAGCAAGCCCAGGGAAGAAGAGCGAAGAGCTCTCGGCGGGCAATAATTCGTGATAGCAGAATTGATAAATGCCGGAGCAGTGCCCGCTCGGGCTTGAAAAGTAAGGCATCCCAATTTAAACAGTGCCCGCTGTTTAATGGGGAGCCAGTGAAGGGCTTTCAAAAGAGGGGTAGAGTGGTGTGACTTAGCCAGGCCGTAAACCAGGCGAGCTGCCTGGTTCTGGACCAGCTGAAGGCGGTGAAGGGCATATGCGGGAACACCGTTATAAATGATGTTCCCGTAATCAATTTTTGACAGCACCATAGCCATTATAATCAGTTTGAGGGCGGGAACAGAGAAAAAACGGGATATTTTCCTAATAGTCCGTAAAGAAAAAAAACAAGAGGAAACAACTGAACTAATATGTGAATGAAGTGTAAGTTGATGATTAAGAATAATACCTAACGTTTTAACTGATAGGGAGGGAGTGGGGGGGGCACCCAGGGATGGTGGCCAGAAAAGAGATGACCAAGGATTACCGATACCACCCGTCAGGACCAGCTCCGTTTTGTCCGGATTTAGCTTAAGGTGGTTCATATTCATCCATTCACGGATGAATAGCATCACGGACTGGAAGCTGGTTTGACCTGATGAAGCCGGGGACAAATCAAAAATAAGTTGGAGGTCGTCGGCATAATTATACACCGCGACCTCCATGTGCTGCAGAGCGAAAATAAGAGGGAAGATGTATAAGTTAAAAAGCAAGGGGGAAAGGGAAGAACCCTGGGGAACCCCACAGTTTATTTTACGAGGAGGAGCAGCGAATTCTGCCAGGTGGACAGCCTGGGAACGATCAGACAGGAAGGACTCCAGCCAGGCCAAGGGGGAGCCCTCGATGCCCGCCGACCTGACACGGCGCAAAAGGATGGAATGGTCCACCGTGTCAAAGGCGGCGGACAGATCTAGTAAGACGAGGGCCTGAGGAACGCTGGAGTCCAATCCCTCCCTGAGTCGGTCCAGGACTGAAATGACCACCTTCTCTGTAGAATGGCGGGGGCGGAAACCTGCTTGGCAGGGGGCGAGATACTCGCTGCCCTCGATGAAGGAGCTCAAGACCTGAGTAAGGTGGGACTCGGCGATCTTCCCTAAAAAAGGAAGAAGGGAGATTGGCCGATAGTTGACCGGGGCGCCAGGGTCTGCCCCTGTTTTTTTTTAAATGGGGATGACCGTAACAGCCTTAAAAGAAAGGGGGACAGTACCATGTTTGAATGAATTGTTTAACAGGGTAAGGGCGGGGGAGGGACAGTCCAGGAAAATCTGACTTAATATGCGTGCTGGGCAGATGTCATCGGGGGAGCCAGATTTCACCCGTCTGAGAAGAGGGGGGAGTGAGTCCAGAGTCAGAGGGGGGATAAGGGCTAAAGACTGGCTGTTGGAGGGAATGGGACACTCACAGAAGGTGGGTGAGGGAAGGGGGATGTTAGCTTTAATGGTAGCCACTTTTTCTATAAAAAACTCATTGAGAGAGTTGCACAAAATCTGTGAAGGGGGAATTTTTGACTGGGTCCTGTCAGAGGCGGCCAACTCATGGACCATCGCAAAGATCTCTCGTGGCTGGTTCTCAGCCGCCAAAATGCGTCCGGAGAAGTAGTCTTTTTTTGCGGCTAGAAGATCTCGCTTATATTCAGAGAGGACTGTGACGTAAAGCTGCCTAACTGAAGGACAGTAAGCACGTCGCCATGCGCGTTCGGCTTGTCGCACTATTAGTTTCTTAGCTTTTAGGGCTGGACTAAACCACTTATTGGCATTGTGGACGCGGTTAATAGTTACCCGCCTAAGTGGGGCTATATGGTCGCAGGTTTTGACAAGCCAATTGTCCAGTGTGGTGACCTGGGAATGTAAAGCCAGACCCTCGAGGGCCGGGAGGGAGGAGCGGAGTGAGCTACACAAGGTGGGGATGTCAACTCGACTCCAGTTCCGGGTCCAGATGTTTTTGGAATGACGTGGAGGGACAGGGATATTAAGGGCCAACGAGAAGGACAAGATATGGTGGTCCGACCAGGCACAGGGCAATACCGAAGGCGCCGAGATAGGGATGTTAAGAGTCCATATCTGGTCAAGTATATGCCCCTGCCTGTGTGTAGAAGTGTGAACATGTTGCGAAAAGTTCAGGCTAAGGAGTAATGCGGTAAATTCTTTAGATAGTGCATCCTCAGCAGGGTCGCCGGGCCAGAAGTTAAAGTCCCCAAGGACTAGCACTGAGGCGTTGTTGATGGACAGAGTGCCTAGGAGTTCCTGAAATGTGGTGATAAAGCCAGGGGAGGGTTGGGGAGGACGGTAGACCAAAACACAGGTAAGAGGGGTTTTAAAGGAAACAGAACTTACCACTAAGCAGTCTGACGTTGGCAGGGTGGAAGAAGCCAGCGTCTGAAATTGTAGCCCCTCACGCGCTATTAGGGCAACTCCACCCCGTCTTCCTATTTGGACGGTCAGCACGGAGGGCAGAGTAAGAGAGGGGAAGGGCCGCCAGGACATAAGAAAGAGAGTCCTGGCGGTACCAGGTTTCCGTTAGGAAGAGCAGGTCTGGGCTCTCAGTGTCCAGCAGATGGAAAATGTCAGTTTGGTGCCGTACAGCGGACCTGGTATTGAGCAAAAAAGCAGAAGTGGCAGGAACAAGGGTGGGGGCACGTGAGATAGGAGTGGGCGGTGTAGTAATACGGGGAACAGGTCTGGGACAGTGCTGGAAGGGGCTAGAACGGGCAATACCGTGTGCCATAATACAAGCAAGAGTGGCAGGGTCAAGTGGATAGCCGATGTGTAGAGAGTGTAATACTTGCGGAGAGTAAGTGAGCAAATGGGCATGGTGGTATGGCCCAGGCCCCAGTAGGCCGCGGACGGGCGCAGACAGGCAGGACTTTGGCACGACTTCGGCGTGAAGTCGGCGCTCCCGCTGCGCTCGTCCGCTGCGCTTCCACCACTGCATCGTTAAGTACTCAGCGGATAGAAAGCCACTAGACCGCTAACCCTCCGTTTGGCGAGCAGGGCGGAAGTGAGGATGGGAGGGGCGGAAGTAGCGCTCGTAGGGGCCCGCCGCTACAACCGGCACAAGCCGTGGCGGATCGGTGCCCAGAGCGAGAGTCTGCTATGTGGAGAGACTGAAGGAGCGTTGCGCCGAGGAGCGGCGGTCACAAGGTAATTTAAAATCAAGCACACAACAGATTACACGTTGCGCCGAGAAGCGGCGATCAGATAAAATTCAAACAGAGTTAAAAGCACAAGATACTCCAAAGTACTAGCACAGCCCCCAAGCGGCCTGCCTTGCCAAATGTTAACCCGGAATGAGGCAAAAACTGGCATTAAAATAGCTACCCCAATTCCAACCACTAGACCGCTAACCCTCCGTTTGGCGAGCAGGGCGGAAGTGAGGATGGGAGGGGCGGAAGTAGCGCTCGTAGGGGCCCGCCGCTACAACCTGCACAAGCCGTGGCGGATCGGTGCCCAGAGCGAGAATCTGCTATGTGGAGAGACTGAAGGAGCGTTGCGCCGAGGAGCGGCGGTCACAAGGTAATTTAAAATCAAGCACACAACAGATTACACGTTGCGCCGAGGAGCGGCGATCAGATAAAATTCAAACAAAGTTAAAAGCACAAGATACTCCAAAGTACTAGCACAGCGCCCAAGCGGCCTGCCTTGCCAAATGTTAACCCGGAATGAGGCAAAAACTGGCATTAAAATAGCTACCCCAATTCCAACCACTAGACCGCTAACCCTCCGTTTGGCGAGCAGGGCGGAAGTGAGGATGGGAGGGGCGGAAGTAGTGCTCGTAGGGGCCCGCCGCTACAACCGGCACAAGCCGTGGCGGATCGGTGCCCAGAGCGAGAGTCTGCTATGTGGAGAGACTGAAGCAGCGTTGGCGAAATAGCAAATAGACAGCTATTGAACGGGATATATTGACCTATCTCATGTGGTCTACTACGATATTAGTATTGCTTGATTTGCGGACCGTCGACTTGGAAAGTTATGCAACTCACTAAACAAACTACTAAAAAGGTTCACCTAGGACTGGCAGGCAGCAGTCCGCAGCACGCGAAGTGACAGACAAACTCCATCGTGATTGCAGATCAGCGACAACACTAAAAAGTTTCCTTCTACATTAACCAGTCATTAAAATACTCAAACTATCAATCCACCACCACTATTTCTTCTTATTGCCAGGTGTACAAAGGAAGGACTGGACTGGAGTCTGTAGGGGCAGATTTACAAGCCCCTTGCGGCTCTTTTGCTCCATTGTTGCGTGACTTTTGTGACGCACAGGCATAACAAAGGAGGCGCCATGGTGTGGCGTATATTAACAACGTGACGCATATGGGAGAGGCATCACGTTGTAAAGCCCTGCGTCATCAGGGGGCGTTCCGGCGCAAGGGAGGGCGTTCCTGCGCAGGAACGCATCTTAAAAGTGGCTGAGGGAAATCTACAAGATGTCAATCAGTCACTTTTAGGACAATGATGCGTGACTCAAACCCTGCACCTGCTTGAAGCTGACGTACGGCTTGACGCAGCATTGGGGAGATAGGGCACCCCAGAGCATTCCTGGAGCTGCGCCATCGTTGTCAGGCAACTCCAGCAATGCGCCGCCTTTACGGCACAGATGCGTACGGCTTCTGTGACGTTTTGGGCCCATGGTGCGCCGCATTGTAAATACGGCGCACCATGGGTGGTGGTGGCGTGGCGCACAACTACTGGCGCATCCCTGCTACTTTGCAGGGATGCGCCGGTAATTGAAAATCTGACCCTTAGTGTCTAGCATTACGCAGTTCTTTACACTACACTCATACATAATTTCTCAGACCAATGAAATGAACACAAAATAGAAAACAAATAAGCATAGTAGCAAGGCTACTGAGAAGGAGAGCAGGGCACCTGAAATGCACAGAAGATTTTGAAATATAATTTACCTACAATGTAATCGGCAGCATTATTGCTCTTGGTAAAAAACAAAAATTTGCAATATAATAACACACAGAGCGGGAGAAAACAGAGTAGTGATGAAATAGGTAGAAATAGCTACTACTACTCACCAAGCCCGGGGATCTCGATGCCGAGCACGTCCAGCAAGTCGCGTTCCCGGTCCATGAGATCCGTCCAGCGGTGGGTGGCCTGGTTGTAGGTGCGCCGGTCCCCAGAGTGTTCAAACATGGCCCGGCACACCTTCTCCCACCGCTTCCGGTGCTCCCGGATCCCGTAGCTGGTAGCGATCTTGCCGCCTCCCATGATAGTCTTGGGGAGGCGGTGCTGGAGATGAAAGACTAGTGCGGCCACCTCCTCTGCACTTAAAATCTCCAGAGCTATTACTTGCTCCCCCCTCAAACGCCCGCACGGGAGCCGGGCACGGGGTGCGGGACCCTTCCCCTTCGCGGGCTGCTTCCCGGCTCCCTTTACCATGGTCTGGGCAGAAAGGAAGGTAAATAATAAAGAAGATATAGAATAGGGAAGAAGACAAGAAAAGAGTTAAAAAAAGTAGTTTAAAATTAACCCAAAGTAGCAGAAAACACAAAAATATAGAGCTAGAAAAATAGAGGGATAGATAATAAGTAAAATAAAACAAAAAAACTTCAAACAAGCAAAGGATGGCAGAGATTGACAGAGGATACAGAAAGCATGCCCAGAACCTTAGCAATGAATTAAAAACAAGATGGCCGCGCCCGTTGACGACCGCGTGGGTAAGTTCGCATGAGATTTTTCCCACGATCACACGCGAACATGTACTAGCGAGCCACACACTTTGCGAGATTACACATAGCGCCCAGAAACGGAATTACGTCATGCAAACAAGATGGCCGCACCTATGTATGACCACTAGGGTAACTTTGCAAACGTTGCGCTACAAGCGGCTTGCAAACACGCAAAAAATCACGCTAACAAACACGCTGCAAAAAAAACAAATTGTGTATTCGCGGCTTCCGAAATCGATCTCGCACGAATTCGCGCCCCGCGAATCGCGTGAAATAGCAGAAAAATGATTTTGCAAAACTGAAAGCACTCAGCAGGTGCAAAAGTTCAATCTTAACATTAGTAACCATTCCCTCTAGTGCTTTCTGAGGGGCCCCTCAAGAGTTCAGTTGCCTACTTTCAACTATTCTATGACCCTGCTCTGACCCTCACAGCAGGCTCAGAGAATAGCTACAAGTATGCCAAAGGTCCTGCTAAAATAAATTAGACTGCAACAGAAAGCAATTACAGATAAGGAAGCAGGTGCCAAACTGGAAGTTCAAATTCAGTGACACATTAATCAATCAGCCCCTAATTCATTCATGTCAGTTGAGGCAGGGCAGGTGTGCTTTTCCCCCCATAATCTACAGTGATGAAACACAGGGTGGCATGGTTGAGCCAGAGGGTGGCAGTGGTGAAACAGAGGGTGGCAGTGGTGAAAAAGAGGGTGCTGTGATGAACCAGATGTAGAAACAACATGGTCGCGACCGTTGCTACCCGACAAGTAAGTTCGCGTTTGCGAACTGGTAAAAAACCAACGGATTTTGCGGATTGCGAATCCGTGAATACGCAAGTTCGCGGATTGCCAATTCGCAAAATCCGCCCATGCTTAATCCAAGAGGCATAAAAGCATACAATATTATTAAAAGAAGATACACATTCCAGCCAAATACATAACAATGAAAATATCTCACATATCAATCACAGTATTCATATCTAAAAACGTTCTTAAAAAAAGCCAATATCATATAAAGTGCACTGTGCTCATGTAATAGACCAGATCCATACATAATATCACGTATAAAAATGTCCCATACTAGGCAAGAAGGGGAAAACGCAATTGCGCCATCAAACAACACAAAATCACTATTACGGGAGTAATCTGTTCCTAAAACTAATAGTCCCAATTCGAAAACTTGCGACACCAAAACAAACCATGGGTGATGCCAGCATTTGTAGGTAGAGCAGAGCTGGCCTCACTTGGACAAACTGGCATTCTCTAAGAAGAGGGAGGGGGCGATGCCTACGCAGAGACTCATAATGGGTGCAAAAAAACATTAGGTGCAAGCCATCCTGTTCCAAGAAGTTGTCACAGGGGGCAAGGTTTTAACAGTTCAGGTTTTGAATATCGTCTCGGGAATGCCAGCAGCCAGGGAACCATATTTAAACGAAATCTTGTTAAAACAAAACATTGGTATGGTTTATTAACATAAGATAAATATGGTTGCAGCTGAGGTCCTAGACTCAGAGTGACGTATCTTCTCACAGATGGCTTGCTAACTCGGTCTCCTCCCTAAGGTATTTCCGTCTATCGACAAACTGTCGTTTAAAATCTATGATCGCAGTCTTGGCCAAAGGTTTCGGCTCAAAACCAACTCTGGGCACCTTAGACATGTTGTTTCTTCCTTTATGTATTTGAGCCAAGGGATATGCTGGGCTCGCTCTAGCGACATACAGTCTGAGATTATGAGTTGATTTAGATTCGGGTGGTTACCAGGGGGGAAATTGCGAACTGATCTGTAATGTACCCCATCCCCAGTTCTTCATGTAGGCAGTAAACAGGAGTAGCTACAGGAATCCCAAGGAGTTTGCGCATAAAATTATTCTCTGCCACCTGTATATCCTTTACATCTTTATAACCCCAGATGTCACAACCATACGTGGCCATAGGGATACATTTTATGGTATAAACTTTCAAGAGTGCGGGCAGGGGTTTTGACCCTAGTCTTTTTGCGAAGTCCATAGTGGCCCCCTTTGCTCTTGCCCAAATTTTCTTTTTAAGTGTTTGTTGCGCTCCCCATGTACCTTGGTCATCAAGTAGCTATGTGGTTGCATAACTCTTGGAAAGTTTCTGAAATACAATACAGCTCAATCAGTGCTCTGCCTGCTCACGGATCCCTTTGCCATCTCTATTAATCACCCAATGACAAAGGAAGACAACAGAATCACCACATTGGATGCTATCAGCACAGACAAAACCACAAAAATCATGAAGAATACTCGTCCAGAGCCCCAGAGGGCCCTTAGTCCCACCATGCCGTTGATAAAGGACTGAGACAAATTGGGTTGTTGGTTGACTGGTCTGCAAGCCCTGGTCATGCATCAGCCACAGTCCCTTGCAGTGTGAACCATTAAAATTCACTAATTTAACATGTGCTTAACCATGGATAACTTGGCACAAAGAACTGTCAGGCTTAACCTGGAGTGAAATATGCATGCAGCACACAAAGAGTAATAAAGTGAAAACACAACACAATAAAAATCATAAACAATTCAGAAAAACAGTCAATTTTAATCAATTATTTGGATCAAAAATGACCACAATCCATTCAGTAGAATCCAAGTTATCGATTTTTTAAAATTTAAGGTGCAAAAAGTGCCTAACTGATAAAAGCTCACATGAGACCAGCTGAAAGTCGAAAGATGAGGCCGACCACAATGGAGAATGGTTTGGAGACAAGAAATGGATTGGACCCAATCAGCCATTTCTTTTAGAGTTAGAAATATTTTTGAAGAAATTGTCTGAGAATGTAAAGTTCAGCTGCAGTAAAGTTTTCTACGCTTGAAATTATTCCTCAAAAATATAAGCCGAAATACTACAGTGAAATGTGGCAGAAGGCTTGCTGAATACAGTTGCATGAGGTTGGATACCCCGTTGGTGAAAGACAGCTGAAATGTATTTGATGCTGCAGAGAAGAACACAGTGGGAGAATTTGCAAGGTCAATCTGACCTACAGTGCACCACAGGCTGATGGGCAGTCAGCTAAGTCCTGTTTTTCTCGATATTCTCACAGCACTTTTAAGCAAAATTGTGTCTCAGTCCTCAGTTTTAAAAAACGGCCATTTGACATCCATTAGAACCACAACTAAGGATCCAGGAGTGCTGAGAGACCTCTTAGGGGTTCAGGACTCACTCAGACTGGATCTAGGTGATGGTTGAGGATGGTGGGAGCCTGTTATGTCCCTGTGGCTCGGAACAGGAGGCCAGCAAATTTGCCATTCGAAAACCTGAAACCTGTCCTAGGATGCTTGTTTCCCGTCCAGGAGGACCTGGCCTGGCAGCTCAGGCTGGCCTGTTCCCATTGGGCATAAGGTCAATACTGATTTGCATATGGCTCTGTACTGGGGTGAATGTATGACATTGTTCTGCATTCTAATCATCAATTGTTCTTTTTGCATTTGTCACCCCGAGTGGGACGGGTATGCTCGACGTGGGTCCCATGCTCTCAATGCCACTGGATAATAAGCAAAGGGGATAGCCCTAATACTCCGACTGCATCTGGGCATATGTAAACTTGTAAATATAAAGAACAATGCGTTCGAATCAATATTTCAATCAACAATAAATGAGAAGGAAAATATTAATTAGACCTTCTACAGAAAAATATTTCTCGCCTTTAATTGCTTTGAATAAACGTCACTTGCTCAACTAGTGGTTCTCCATATTTATTTTTATATATATATATCTTTTTAGGAAAAAATTTAAAAAACTGAACATATTTTCAATTGACTAGTAAACACAATATAACCACAGGTTATTTATCCAATCAATACTGAAAAAAAAGCTTTCAAGTTACCCTAATCACTAGTACAGATGCTCATTCATATATACACAACAGCATTCTGTCAAGAAATCGCCCCATGTTCTCATAGGTGAGTACAACGTTGGACTACCGTTATTTTAATCCTTCTCTTAGTCTTTTTGTACTCTTATACTGGTTATACCATTTCTTTAATATTTTACAGGGCTTCTTGCCACTGGATTCAAGCTATCCTGGTTGATGAGGGCTGAAAGCCTGAAACATGTCCTTGGATGCTTGTTTCTAGTCCAGGAGGACCTGGCCTGTTCCCATTGGGCACAGGTTCAAGACTGATTTGCATATGGCTTGGTCCAAACTGGAATGGCATGGTGAGCAAAAAAATTATGGATTTAGGCCCAGATCTCTGTACTGGGGTGAATGTATGACATTGATCTGCATTCTTTCCATCAATTTTTCTTATTGCATGTGTCACCCCAAGTGGAACGGGTATGTAATGTAAATGTATTTATATAGCGCAAATCACCGGCACGGTATCTAAGCGCTTGCTTAGGGAACCCGTCGTGGTATTCCCCTGTGAGATACCCCGGCAGGGTATCCACAAGGTGAAAGCCAGGCATCCCGCCACGAGGGGCCGTAGTGGAGATTAAGCAAGCTATTGCCCAGAGTCGCAGAGTGTGACCCCGTGAGTCGAGTAGGCACCGGAGCGAGAATTATCGAGTCCGTGGAATTTTAGAGCCCGAGACCCGCCGAGGAGGGGAATCGAACCCTTGTCCACGGCCGATCTCAGCTTCCGGGTCTGCTGCCTCTAACCACTGAGCCACACTTCTGCCCAGACATGGGTCCGGTGTGCTGCATGCCACTGTTCAGTTCAGTTCATAAATCTTTATTCGAACTCCAAGAATTCATAAAAGCACATACACAATTTACACAATTATTATAAAATCCATATAAAATTAATTAAGCCATAGAAACATCAGACACATTTTACAGATTATTATTCAGAGAAAAACTCAGGCATTGTCCATCATTTTGCGAGCTCGGACGGCAATTCTAAAAAAAGTGCTAGTGAGACTGTTGTGAATGTATCTAGGACCCTATTTAAATATTCCCGATTCATGCCCTTATGTGGTTAAAACAAATAATATCCTTATAAAGGCATCAGAATCATATCCATATTTAGTCATAGCCAATGCAGTCCAAATACGGCAAGGCTACTCCCATAGACTCCTAGAAAGTACAACACGTTCTTTAAACAAACCAAGCCTCCAGCAGCCCGGGAATTCCCCCTGCTTCTGTTTTGATTTGTGCAAGAACTCCTGGAGTCCAGAAAGAACTGTATGTTCTTAGTGACGTCTTATGTCCAACCTTATGTCAAACCCGGCACCTTTCAGGTATAAATATACCAGCATTTGCCTTAAGCAAACACACGGTGGTTTGGAGCAGAGCGGCTATCTACTTGCCCGACGACCAGCAGATGCGAGTGCTGAAGGAAGCCGACCCTCCCATTTGACGCACTGAGATGCTGTCTTTTCTCCTGCCGAGAAATCCAGCCCCAGTGTTTCCAGTCACCCTTGCGGGTTGCTGGGAGATCGAGTCCTGAGAGAGAGATACAAGACCTCCTTCATTCTATATTCAAGGTACGGAGCTGATTAGATCCATAGAGAATTCTTGATGCAAATTCTTGGCAAAACTATCTTAGCTAACTTACTCCTTCCCACGTATTAGGCTTAGGTCAGGTACACCGGGGTAGGCGTATTTTAGAAACACCAGTTGAGCACGTTTAGTCAACCTTTTATCATTGTATGTATTTTATGTATTTTATCCATTTTAAGTATCCTATGGCTCAGAAACCATATCAATGCTTTTACAGTATTATTTCATAATACTCCTTTTACTGTACGCACTTTACTTTATAACAAGTATTGCAATTGTGGCAATTCACTTCTCTTGCATGAGAAAGAGGACTGCTCAATAAATAACAACTTTTATTGAAAACGCCCATCTCTCTGCACTCTGGTGAAACTAAGCATGCACGATTGACTGAGTGAAATAGCTGTCTATTGTTTTCACACGACTCTGGAGATATACTCTTTATTCTGAGTGAGCAAAGTTGTCATGTTTATGCAGTTGTCAGAAACTAATCCCTTCTTGTCTAATCAGGAAAGTTAACTCGTTCATGTTCATTCGAGAACGTTTCTAGTGACCTCTGAGCTAGTTGTCATTCATAATTAAGTCTAACATATTCAATAGAGACCTAGTCGACCTCAGTCCTACGTCTAAACTATCATTTATGTTATTCCAATGCGCAGAGCCTATTGGGAATATAGGAACTACACTACATAGCGCCCAACGTTTGGTAAGGCGATCTAACACAAGATACTAGAGTAACTCAGTCATGCTTTTCACACAGACCCCTTTTCCCGTAAAAACTCCAAAAGACGTCTGGAGTGGATAAAAGGTTAATATCCGCCGGAACTTAGTAGGAAGAGATTCCTATGTATTAGTTTTTGGTTTAGTCAACGTTGAAGGATACAGTGTTCAAAATATTGTGCACCTAATCTTTGTTTCCTTGAAACTTGCTCTGCAACAAAACACTTTCTGTCAGTAAAATGGGGGAAAGTGAAGATGAAAGGGAGAGGGCTAAAATAGCAGCTCAACTTCTAGCCGATGACACAAGTCTCCGAGAAGAAGACCCGAATGCTATAATCATTCCGGTAAATGTAAGAAGAACTATAACTCTTAAACTTATAGAGAATGGACTATCACCAAGAGGTGGTACAGTCATATTTGTGGTAGAGGCCCATGAATATCGGCAGACAGAGGTATTCTATTCATGGATACATTTTCCAGCAGCACACTCTGTGACACAAGATTTCCACTATTACAAAATAGAGGAATCTCCAGATGAATACGTCCTTTCGAGGATGTTGAAATTCCACTAACATACCAAGAGCACCTGCTCTGGTTTAATGGCGCCCTAAAACATCAAAATCACATCACCATGCTCGGTCCACTAGGTAGACCAGGAGCCATGTGGCCGGTTCTAGCCAGCTACACACCACATCCCGACATTGAAAAAATGTCAGACCGAGAACTTTTAGCTCAGCTAAAACAACTAATTAAAATACATAGACAATTGGTCCAATATGTCATGCGAACTTCAACAGTCCAACCAGCAATAAGAAGTTCACAGACCACCCCTCACCAGGGGAACACAAATAAAATCACACCACAGAAAATACAATCAGCCATTGGCAAAATACCCGCAAAACGGGAGCAAATTCCATCCTGGTTAGCTCAAAAAATCACTCAAATAGAGGCAGTATTTCCTGGTACTACACCTCATGAGAAACACAGAATTCTGACTATCTGCCTTCCAATGGGGATCACACCACATGTGGAGGACTGTGACACTTGGGGCACAGTCTTTCCTTCAATATACACAAAATCGCATGGTGTTCCGTCCATGGCGGTTATACCAGATGTATTACGACAGATTCAAAATGAATGCGGTCCAGAACTTACTTTAACTCTAGGTATGAAATTACTGAAAGACTTTAAGCAAGTCTCGGTTATATTACCAGCCAACATAAAAGGAGAAGCAGCATCTGTGGCGATCCGCTAGAAATTGAAAGAAACAGATATAGCAGAACAACCTTTTGAACTTGCCAGAATCATAGAAAAATCCTATCAAGAACTAGGTAGAGATAGTTTGGGTGGGAAACCACTAAAGCCCCAACTAACTGAAAATTCTGAAAAACATTTATTAAAGATAATCTCAATACTCCAAAAAAGAGGTGGGAGGGTAATACACAAACCACTCCCAGAGAAAAACAGTTTCAGTCCAGAGGAAAGTCTCCTCAACGAAGAGACAGATCTCCAGAATGAGGAGGCTAGTCTCCCCACAGGGAACCCTCTGAAAAAAGATACAACCTTAGAAATAGGGAAAATTTGAGAAAACCGGATAGATATCAAGATATTAATACACGTCCCTCTCGATCTTTTCAGACTTCCTCACAGAAATCGGAAAGAAGAGGATGGTCAGAACACAAAGAAGAACACGTCAAGTCCAAAGACAAGAAACCTGCTCATCAAAGTAAAAAAGTACAATATCAAAGAAAGAAGGTAACTAGTATTAAAATAAAACATGCAGAGAATTCTGAGGACACAACTGAAAAACGGAGAATGGGCCCAGACAGTGCTAGACAGCGCAGCAGAAGTGACTATAGCTCGCAAGATCCTGATGAATCTCCTGGAGACAGTGGACACGAATGAATACATTCAGGTGGAAACTGCAGACACCAGAGTTTGCAAACCCCATAAATTATACAAAATCACATTGCGTATAGAGGGGGACAAGACTAGGAAAATAAGGAGTCTCTTTTGGGATAACTTATCAAAGGGCTATGATATCCTTGTAGCAGAAAAAGACTGGCCACAAGAGTTTGTCAGGGAGTGCCCACATGGCAAAGAAATTATTATGCCTGCCTTCTCAAATCATATTCCAGTTCATAAAAAATATACATTTGCTAGAAAATGGGCAGTAGCCCAAGCTCAAGCATTATATCAAAATCATGTAGGATGGGATGAGGATTCTCCTCACCACAACATTCAGTTAAAAAATCAACCCACTGCACAAAGGCAGTACCCAGTTAAGCAAGAAGCTAAAAAACAAGTCAGGGAGATCTTAGATAAACTTGAATATCAGGGGGTGATTGAAACATGCACCTCACAAATGAACAATCCTTTGTTTCCTGTCTCCAAGCCAGATGATTCATATTGTCTAGTTTTGGACTACAGACACCTAAACTCCTGCTGCAAAACATTTGCAGTACAAAACTCACACAGTGCAGCACTAATGAATAACATTGAGCGCAAAAATTATACAACAACATTAGATATTTCAAATGGTTTCTCCTGTCAAAACATAGCACCTGAAAGCAGGTATTTGACCGCTTTCTCAACAATGGGGGCCCCAAAATAATTTTGCCGTCTCCCACAGGGATTCAAGAATAGCCCAGGATTATTCTCAGCAAGGGTAACAGAGTTACTACAAATATATGATGATGAGACATTATCTTATGTCGACGACATCTATCTCACAGACGATGACCTGGGGACTCACTTAAAAAGAGTGAACATCATAATACTTGGGTTTGCAGCAGAAGGGTACAAATTCAACTTTAAAAAGTCACGAATTGCCAACCTAAGTGTCCTATTTTTAGGATATGAATCATCAAGTGAAGGCAAAAGCCTAGCAGACAACTTCTTAGAGAAGTGTGCTGTACTCCAAGCTCCAAAAACGCTGAAGAACTTACAATCAATACCAGATTTCCTGAATTTCGGAAGAACATACATTCTAAATTATGCAGAGAGGGTTAAACCTCTCTACGAATTAATAAAACCTGATTTCAAACCAATTAATTGGACTCAGAAACACACAGAAATGTTAAGATCATTACAAACAGACATGTTAACTAAAACAAAACTGCAAACACGCGTAAACGTACGCAACCTTGTAATCCGAGTCATCCCAGGAAGATGCGGA
This sequence comes from Lissotriton helveticus, assembly GCF_964261635.1. NCBI lineage: Eukaryota > Metazoa > Chordata > Amphibia > Caudata > Salamandridae > Lissotriton > Lissotriton helveticus. The sequence continues at coordinate 128,425,040 of NC_136059.1, read as the reverse complement.
TTCAAGTACCTGACCTCTAATGAGGGAGAAACAGTACCAATAGCTTATAAATCACACTTGTACATACAAGCTGAAATGAAATTCAGTTCAACTGAAAAAATTCTGTCTGCGGTACAAACTGCTGTAGCAAAAGAAAGAGCCCTCGCACAAGGTAAAGGAATAATAATCGTTACACCGGTACCTGCATTAGAAGCAGTAACAAGAGCAAGCATTCCAAATGCTAAAGCTTTATATCCAAGATGGATACAATGGGTTAATTCTCTTGCTGCATCAGACGTAGTATACGAATTTGATCCAAATTTAAAACACAAGAACTTCTCCAATACGAATATGAATGTCCTCTGCCAACCGAAATCCTGCCTCTCGAACATTACGGCTGTATAATATATACAGATGGTTCAGCACAACCCACAGTTTGGGGTAAACAAGCTTATAGTGCTGCGTGCGCGATTGTTAAAGGTCGTTGGCACGAAGGAAAATTTAGACCACTGGTCACTAAAACTCAATCTCTAGGAGACTGTACAGCTCAGCGAGCTGAACTACAGGCTTTTAAGATGGTGCTTGAAAATACCGATCACGAATTCCCCACACTGATAGTGTGTGATTCATAATATTGCGTCTAGTCTTACAACAAATACTTGCAGAACTGGGTTCAAAACGGTTTCAAAGATGCAAAAGGTGGCACAATCAAGCATAAAATGCTTTGGGAACAAGTAGTTCTTTTGCAGAAAAAACTACGAAAGACTCACGTGATACATACATTGAGTCATCAACGTGATGGCGTTCATGTTGCAGGGAATTCATTGGCTGATGAGGCCGCGAAGGCAGCTGTGCAAATGGCTTCCGTAGCTGCCATCACCCGGTCAAAAACAAAAATAGACAGCGAAATAATGCAGGCTGTCAGTGCTACAGTAAAAGACAATAGAAAAACACTTCCGAAAGGCTTTCCAATAAAGTACTCATGCATAACTGATGCGAATAATGTTCCTTTTTGCTCGAATCCCTGGAGTGGGGGATAGGGCAATTCTAAACATGGAACACAGGTTAGGACTAATTTTAGCGGCACATGAAGGCTTAGCTTCTGCACATGCTGGTATTTCCTCCAAAGTATCATTATTAAAACAGAGATATTGGTGGCTGCACATGAGAAAACAAACTAGAAGCTATGTTCTAGTATGTGAAATATGCCAAAGAATGAAAGTATCAACAGTGAAACGACCAGCAAAGACGCCCCTTCTAATCTCAGATAAACCATTAGCATGCGTTTACCTGGACCACTGTGGTCCCTTACAAAGGGATGGCAACTATAAATATATCAGGGTCGCAGTGGATTCCTACACGAGATTCATTTGGATGTGGCCCCAGCGCTCGGCTGACGTCAGAACTGTTATAAAAGATTTGCGAGTCTTTATCGGCACATATGCAATTGGCATGCTACATTCTGACCAGGGTCCTCCGTTTACCTCTCGAGCTTACAAAGAGGCCATGACCAGCATGGGCATTGCATTGCGGTACTCTAGTCCATTCCATCCTGAGGGAAATGCGGTAGTGGAGAGAAAAAAACGTGACATAAAGCAATCTATAACAGCGAGGGTATTAGCTTCCGGTGACGGGTGGGTCAAACATCTAACAAGTGTCCAACGTATTCTTAATAATCTGCCAAGAAATTCTCTAGGAGGTATCACTCCATACAAACTTTTGTTTGGTACTAGAATGATAATCCAGGACCTAGATTGTCAGACTTCAGTGGTGAAAGAAAAAACTTTTGATATCAAAGATCGTTTGGCTGTTTTACAGGACTTAAATGAAACAAGAAGAAGTCTAAGTAACATAAAGCTAAAGCCAACGACTACTGAAGAAAAACCACCTGTCCCAGCAAGACCTGTCTGGATTCCAAATATTGGGGATCTGGTCAGAGAAAAGATCGCGGTGAAGAAGGAATTTGGGCCTTCTTACAGAAAAGCACCACCTGTCTTAGCGGTCAGTGGAACAAGATCAGTAGTACTACTGCCCCTTGCTGGTAAAAAGGAGAACAGAGTTGTATCCATCGAACTGGTAAAACCACAATCATGTGGCCAATAATAAGCAGTAGGCCCAGTGGACTCCCAAGAAATAGCAGAAGACCAAATCTTGCTACAATCCAAGAGGTTCAAACTGAGAGACTAATCACATTTCATAAACCTGCAGTGAATAAAAAAGGACTATGCAACAAAGCAATGGAACTTGTGCCTCTTGAAACCCACATTGCAACAGTTCGTCAAGAAACACCTGTCTATAACGATGCAGCCTCAGACTATGCTAATGAAACAAAGAAAAATGCAAAGACTAATGAGAATCCGGAAGCAATTCCAACAATTGACAGAACTGCATCTGGCTACTTCATCAATTTCGATGACTTTTCTGATGATCCAAGTGAAGATGAAGAATTGCCAGCAACAAAAACTTTGAAAGAAAAAATGACTGAAATCTTTCATCAACTCTTGGAAACATATCTGATTTCACCATGGATTAAATTATGGATTGAGTTAGGTGTACTTTTCCTCCTACTTTGGCTCATCTTGGTTTTATGTTTGGGCAGATTTATTGATGGAAAATATAGTACAATGGACACAGCAAGTCAGAACATCAACTTGGTCCTAAAGCCTCACAGATCTTCACACATCGAAAAAAGAAAACTGTCATCAGTGAACATCACAGCCAATCCTATACCCGGTGGGGTAGTATGGGACAAAACTGATTACGAAATCTATGGCCTGATTGAGCTCCTGAAATATCCACATCAATTCAAGGTTTCCTTAAGTGACGTTGTGACACCAAGTACTTTCTCTGATGATTGGGACTTTGAAAATATTAATAATATGATATCAGATTTAGTAATGTCAGCAAAATTCACAGAACATGATTATTTGCAGGGTTCATCAAACTATGAAGAAATGTACTGTTTTAACCACTTTGGTCATCACTATTTGCATAAATCTGCTAATCCTAGAAATGTTTTTACTTATAACCAATGGGAACATTGTCCAACACCGCCAAAAGGCAGTTTGAAAACCTTTTATGAGAAATTCGCATACTTCTCAGGGTTTAACAACAGTGATCTAGAAACGTTTTATTTCAAAATGTTAAATAAGACAGGCATGAAAACAATGTTGACAAATACTAAACTGATTTATTCTGAAAAAATGTCTACATTTGGTTTTGAATTTTGGAAAAACTACATTGAGACAAAAACCATCTGGGGTACAAAAGACTGGCAGGTACATGGTCTAGAATCATTATTTAGAGCCAGCATGATCCCCGAACAGATAATATTCTTGAATGACACCATTCAACAAACAACCTGTCTTGCCTTAGGCAAAATAAAAGACTTTAACAAACCGTTTATTCCGAAGCCCATACCTGATACTAATAGCACTACAGATGTGGAGATAGACGTATCCCATATTATACACCAAAACATAACACATCCTGTGGGTGGAAAAAATGGTTGATCTGGCCCACAGACACAAATAACTGTCAAAATAGATTCCTGAACAAAACACATGGGTTCAAACAGACAAGGCCAGACCCAAGATACTCCCAGAGACAACATCCAGGGATAGTTACAACATATAGTATAGGAAAACTATGCCTTGAGTGGCTACAGAAATTCACACTGCCTGAAATTAAGCAACACTTAACTTTACTTAAAGAAGGTGCTGACTTGCGAGATTTCATACTGGGACCTGGCAAACAGCGTCCAAAACGTTTCATATACGCCGGTATTTACGCTGCTTACAACGAAGCTTGGAAAGTGACGCAAATTGAAACTGCAGAAAAAATACGTGAAATTGATCGTACTAATTTGGAAAAATCACTTTCTGTGGACAATGGGTTAACGACTCTGTCCTCCAGAATTTATTCACTGGACAGAATTGTATCATCTGCTATTGATATAATAGAGCAGGACTTGCTAATGTTACAACATTGTCAGTCCCAATTGTGTTCTATTGTACAGCTAGGCTGGACGTTGCAAAACCTGCGTTCAGGCTACGTGCCATGGCGTCTAATTAACATAACGTGATTATTCTCTATCTTTAACCTTACTGATAAACAAATCAGTTTGGCACAAAAAGGAGCAGACTATACGATTCTGAGCATTGAAAAACTTGAGAGATTACCATTGACAACGTCAGAGAGACCTGTCATTGAATGGATAATACATGGTACATTTACAATTCCGATAACAACTTTTCAGTTTCAATATTGCCAAAAGTATATACCAGCAGGCCTCTATGAAAGGTTGGGTAAAGGATACATCAAGTCAACCTGGAATTTACCTTATACACATAGATGTTATATTGAAGGGAAAAAATAAGTATTTCTTAGTGGTAACAACTGTAATAATTCACTAAGCAGTACACTTCTGTGTCAAGGGATTAACTTCCATGGAGCCTGCAAAGGTTCATCAAATAACCTTTCATGTTACCTGCATGGCACCCCTGCAACACAGATAGAGCCTTTTTTCAGACAGCTTTCCAACGGCAGTTACGTTATAATAAGTGACCACAGCTGTTGTGGCATGGTGCCAAGAAAAGCCTATCTCGTAACCGTTACTTCCAGGGTCAATTGCTGTATGCAAGTATTGTATCCAAACAGCAAACCAGACAAGGAGGCAGCAATATGGCCTTCTCTGAATATCTCTTCTATTCGAATTGATACTTTAAGCAGAATGAAGTCTATTCTTTTACAGACAACTGTGCCTTTAACCTCGTCCAAAGAGACGTATGATCTGCAAATTGCAAGGACAGCAGCAGAGATACATACCCTATTATCGACAAATTGCCCCGTGCATTTCGTAGAAATGTTAAGCCAAATTCTAAACATGTCTGATACCAGTGGCATCGCACATGTATTTAAGACAATTTTTTCGGGACTGTTAGCACCCTTTGAAACAGTTCTGGGCATCTTCCCGAATTTTGTGCATTCTGTATTCGGCGGCCTACCTCTTCTTTTGGGACTCGTAGCAGGAATTTTATTTTTGTTCCTTCTGCTCCGATAGGGCAAGCCAAGCCACAGACAAAACTCAGGCTACAATGGAAGAAATGATCCTGGCTATACGATACCGAGAACGGATCACTAAAGTCCTTGGCTAAGAGATCTGAGTACTACCTGGTTTCTTTCATTCAGACTAATCTGGCAAGATTGCATCTTACCTGTGCTTAGATGCCTGCTATGCGGAGAAGAATGCGTGTTGGACGTCTGTCTTACACTACCATCAGCAGTACCTATGGATATCGATACTTTGCTTGGTTCGGTAACGGCTCATGCAACGTGTTGTCCCCAGCGGCTACCTATTCTGATGATGGCATTTGTTGAGACTTCACTATTACGATTAGGTGGCGGTGAAGTACAAGATGAAAGCAGCACCACACAGGTACAACCTTCTGTGAGCATTGCTGATCCAGACATCGATGATGGCAATGATTCTCACGTTTGCACTATTTCAGCTTTTTCGAACTTGGTCGGACTTTCACCTACTGTTGTAGACCAATTTTTCGCAAGCCTGTCTGATTTGATGTTCTCTCCTAACAACGGGAATAACTTTTGAAACAACGAGCACACAGCGTTCCCTGAACTCTGAATTCGGCCTTCAGTTTTTTATAAACAACACTACTGAAAACAATTGAAACTATTTTTTCCCCTGAAAGCGAAATTATTTTTCCATTTCCAAAATATTTACCTTTTTTCTGGCACATGGTACTCTGCTTAAAGTAGAACTATTCTTAGAGAACAGAACTTCTATTTTTAGAGACTCTATAGACAATATTTTTGACTTAGCCTCTAGCACATGTACAGTATTGTATAAATATGTGATGAAATGGTCTCGACCTTCTCTTCTGTATTAAGAGCCATTTCATAAATGTAATTTTTGCAATTCATTCAGCCGATATTTATATATGCATTATCTGAATGATATCGCTGCTTGAAAAACGTACAGTATAAATACTCATTTTCGTGTATATACCATATACCATTTCAAATGCAATTTATGTGTTTTGGGGTGGGTTGGAAAACACATGCATCGTTATATGTTTAGTATTGCTTAGTATTTAGTAATGATGGACATTATACGTGGAGTGGGTGTTGTGAATGTATCTAGGACCGTATTTAAATATTCCCGATTCATGCCCTTATGTGGTTATAACAAATAATATCCTTATAAAGGCATAAGAATCATATCCATATTTAGTCATAGCTAATGCAGTCCAAATATGGCAAGGCTACTCCCATAGACTCCTAGAAAGTACAACGCATTCTTTAAACAAACCAAGCCTCCAGCAGCCCGGGAATTCCCCCTGCTTTTGTTTTGATTTGTGCATGAACTCCTGGAGTCCAGAAGGAACTGTAAGTTCTTAGTGACGTCTTATGTACAACCTTACGTCAAACCCGGCACCTTTCAGGTATAAATATACCAGCATTTGCCTTAAGCAAACACACAGTGGTTTGGAGCAGAGTGGCTATCTACTTGCCCGATGCCCAGCTGATGCGAGTGCTGAAGGAAGCCAACCCTCCCATTTGACTCATTGAGAGAGACACTGTCTTTTCTCCTGCCGAGAAATCCAGCCCCAGTGTTTCCAGTCACCCTTGCGGCTTGCTGGGAGGTCTAGTCCTGAGAGAGAGATACAAGACCTCCTTCATTCTATATCCAAGGTACGGAGCTGATTAGATCCTAAGAGAATTCTTGATGCAGATTCTTGGCAAAACTATCTTAACTTCGTTACTCCTTCCCACGTATTAGGCCTAGATCAGGTACACCGGGGTAGGCGTATTTTAGAAACACCAGTTGAGCACGTTTAGTCAACCTTTTATCATTGTATGTATTTTATGTATTTTATCCATTTTAAGTATTATATGGCTCAGAAACCATATTAATACTTTTACAGTATTATTTCATAATACTCCTTTTACTGTACACACTTTACTTTATAACAAGTATTGCAATTGTGGCAATTCACTTCTCTTGCATGAGAAAGAGGACTGCTCAATAAATAACAATTTTTATTGAAAACGCCCGTCTCTCTATTTCTTTGCACTCTGGTGAAACTGAGTATGCACGTTTGACTGAGTGAAATAGTTGTCTATTGTTTTCACATGACTCTGGAGATATACTCTTTATTCTGAGGGAGCAAAGTTGTCATGTTTATGCGATTGTCAGAAACTAATCCCTTCTTGTCTAATCAGGAAAGTTAACTCCTTCCTGTTCATTCGAGAACGTTTCTAGTGACCTCTGAGCTAGCTGGCATTCATAATTAAGTCTAACATATTCAATAGAGACCTAGTCGACCTCAGTCCTACGTCTAAAATATCGTTTATGTTATTCCAATGCGCAAAGCCTATTGTGAATATAGGAACTACACTGCAATTATCCAAGGAAAGCAGCAGTTGATAGGATTCCCCCAAAGTAATTGGTCTATATTTTTAAAAAAAGGGAGTTAAAAACCATTTTACATATTTTAGATAAAATTTACGAACAAAGAAAAAGTGCAAATCTATTTGTGTGCTAACCCCGTCACAAGGACATCTTATATTGTCGGAAATTGGCCGATAGCACAGAGGAAAATTTAACAAGAATCTTACAGTTCCAGCCCTCAGTCGAAACAGAAGACTTCTTTCCCAATTTATCATTGGCAGGGTTAGATATAATAACAAAGGGTATCTGTATGATTCCCTGCCCCTGTAGGTAAGGACTGTGGTTTTCTTAGATTCTTCGCTGACTTTGTCTGTGTTATAAAGTGCATAGAGTGCTTTCTTCAAGTCATTCTTATGGACCAAGTTAACTTTACTTGGGTCAATGAAGATGCTACCTTTGTCAATACTACACAGACTTTTATAAACCCCCGCGAGCCAAGGAATCTCCATTCCTCTTTCGCATTTTAGACAATCGGTTATGATTTCTTGGGTCAGGGTAGCTGATTTATTCCTCCAGACAGAATGCCAAGATAACGTGGGTCGAACACTAATAAAATCGGATATAAAATGTAGATGTAGTTCCTTGTGGCAGATGTATTGGGAGGTTGAAATCGGCGCTCGCAGCAGCTTTCTACAAAACCGATTTTCTTCCTGCTGGACACACTGGTTCTTCGCCAGACCCCATACCTCTGCCCCATAGGTAGCTACGGGGATACATTGTAATTTAAAAATCTTTGCAATTGCTTCAATGGCGCCTGCTTTCTTAGGTCGGGGATACTTAAAATAGAGTTGATGGCCTTTGAGAATTTGCTCGTGGAGTGGGCCAAAAGCCCAGTCCACGAGCCATTCGCAGCAAAGACCATCCCCAGTATGGGAAATTGTGAGTAGAGGTAAGTCTGTCGTTCCCTACCAGTATGGAATTAAGCTGACGTTTCCCTGGTCCGCATGGCATGATAAATGACTTTTTGAAGTTCACCCGTAAATCTAGTCCGTCCATGTATTCTTTAAAACTTTTGACTAGGGTAAAGAAGGAGTTTGGGGTTCAGCCCATTACGACCGCATCGTCAGCGTAGAGACGTACAGGCAACAATTTGCCATTAATTATATGGACATCTGGAGTAGACTGTTACAGATGGTTACTCAATCCGTTAATATAAATAATAAAAAGCAGGGGTGCTAAGACGCACCCCTGTCTTACTCCCCTTCCTACCTTAATTGGTCCTGATAATTCCACTCCCATTCCTATCTTTACTCGCACCTTAAGATCGGGGGGCCTGATTCACAGAACTAACTTAAGACAAAGTCCTAAACTTACTACTTTTGGTATTCACAGAAGTTAGGATTTTGTCTTAAGTTTGTCTTAAAACAAACTTAAGACAGACTTAAGACAGACTTAAGACAAAATCCTAACTTCTGTGAATACCAAAAGTAGTAAGTTTAGGATTTTGTCTTAAGTTAGTTCTGTGAATCGGGCCCAGTGTGTAGGAATGCTAAAAACTGGACCAATATATGGTCCAAACCATAACTCAATAATATAGTCCAAAGTTTGGACCTGTTAACTAAATCAAAAGCGGGTGACAGGTCCATGAACGCTAAATAAATGGGGGCGGAACGATCAATGTTATACTTATTAATAACCAAATTAAGATTTAAACATTGTTCAACTGTGCCAACCCTAATTCTAAAACCCAGTTGGCACGGGGATAAAATGCCACTTTCCTCTGTCCAGTCTAAAATCCTGCTGTAAATAACACGGCCCAGAATATTTAGGGTCTTATCGAGTAAAGAGATCGGTCTGTAATTAGCAGGATCCGATCTGTCACCCTTTTTGTATATTGGGATGATTACACTCATTGCCCATGTATCAGGCATGGCTGCTTGGTGTAAGCTATTAAAAACATTCACAAGGACTGGGGCCAATAATTCCGGTTTCCATTTTATAATATCGATAGGTAACCCATCAGGTCCTGGAGCCTTGTTTCCAAGGCTCTGTGTAATCGCCTCTTCTACCTCCACCATTGTTATCTGTAAGTTGCCAAGGTGGCCCTGTACATAATGATCCTAGCTGTGTGATGGCAAGGCATAGATTTTAGAAAAGTGGTTTTCCCAAGAACTGCTAGTAATAGTGCAACTGACAGGTGTTAACTGTTGGCCCATATTACGCAAGTCTCTTACTGCGGACCAAAATAAGTTACCAGTGTTCCCCCCTGCTGTTTCTGCGAGGGCTTCCCATCGCTCACTCAGAAGGATGCCCTTGCGCTCATTTATTGTAGTTTTGTAAACTTTCCTAGCTGCACTAAAATCTGCCCTAGATCTTGGTTTAGCAGTTAGGGCCTTACACAGTTTCCTATTGGCCTCAGAGCAGTTGTGGTCAAACCATCTTGGGTCTTTTGGACCCTGGGAGAGTGGCACTGATAGAAGGGATCTAATCACAGAACATATTTTAATAAAATCTTGAATTTCATTGGGACATGGTGCTGTTGTAGATAGACATGAATTAATTAGAGTCTAATGTCCTGATAATAGGGACTCAGTTATTTCCCCGCTATTTATCCCCTTCCACTTTAGTCTTAGTATATCTGTTGAAGGGGTTATATCCCTCGCCCCTTGAGCAGTAACATACACTGGCCGTGGGGCTAATCTTCAGGCTACTGTCAAAGGGTTGTGATCACCAAAATCTGTTGCAAGAACCTCTTTGGCCAATAGGCGATCCGCCAGGCAGGGAGAGACTAAAATGAAATCAATAGTTGAGACACTATCCCTCGGCACCAGCTCGGTTGTAGGGGGTGAGCCTAAATCCATTGCGTTACTAAGAATGTATTCGCTAAGAAAAGAGTTTAGTTCTAATCCCCTCCGCACGGCTGGATCCGCCTGTCGTGTGCCTGTATTTCGGGTATCTGTTTGGAGCTTGGCATTAAAATCCCCCCCAGAAGGATCCCCATGCCCTCACCTGAGCCCTGAATTTTCTCTAATTTGGAAATGAATTTAAAAAGTGCAATGAAATACTTATTTGGAATAGAATAAAAATCATTATTACAAAAATGTATTAAATAGAAAGGGACTCGACGCTTGTATTCTATTACTTGTATGTTAGGGTTGTTTGTATTTATTATCTTGAAACTCCCACCAGCTGCTATACTGATCCCGATACATAAACCCCCTGCTGCACGGACGAAATTTGGGTTGGGTGCCACTACGCTAAAGCAGTGGAATCCTTCTATGTGCAAGTCGTGAGTAGCCCATGTTTCTTGAAACATTATTATATCCTGAGAGGATAATATATGTAGCCACTCTGTATCGGCGAGTCTTGGCTCGAGACCGGCAACATTCCAGCTTGAAATTCTAAGGTCAGAGTCATTATTACTTCTGTTATTATTCTGAGGAACCTTAATTATTTAACCCCCCCACCGGTTTTAACATCGCTGGAGCCATCCTCTGCCTGCCCCTGATAATCAGTGAAACACGGTGACCGGGTAGAACGCTGATCTACAACTACTTTCCGCATCTTAGGAAAGAGGGACCTTAGAGTTATCCGCTCTCCACATCTTCTAATTCCGTTACTTCTGGGCCTACTACCCGAATTACTTTGTTCTGGGGAATGAGGGAGTGACACACCGGTCATCCTTCTAACACTTTTATGCAGATTCTGACATTGACACTTTGATCTCTGACGTCTCGTCTTAGGGTGCCGATTCCACGTCTTTAGTGAACTACTGAACAGGTTTCGAGCCCTGCCGGGTCGGAAGTATCACCGGCGGAACGACCTCATTTCCTGACACAGCCTAATTCAGAGCCCTGAGGATTTGCAGAAGCGATGAAACACGTGTCGGCTGGCTGTTTTTTTAAAGAAAATTAAAGAACTTCATTGGATAAATACTGTACAGGAGAACCCTGATTACTCTGTTGCTTTGTTTCTTTCTCTTTTGTATATTAACTCTTATACGGCCAAATTGATTTTCACGTGTGTGCATAGGGTATTCTGCTTGTTTCAGTTGGTTGGTCAGCTGTGCTGACTAACTTCAGAGTGGTTATAAGGGTTTTTCCACTCACCCAGTTGCACCACCCATTCACAGTAGTTACAATACACATGCGTCCACTCACGGCTCAGCGCCCATTGCCTCTCTGACACCAAAAATATTTTGTGCAAGGAAATAAAGGGTCCCTTGGTATGTTGTCATTTGCCATCCTATCTAGCAGTCAGTCTTGTGCATCTAGGTTGGAAAAAGCTAAATCAAACGTTTTAAATGTTGGCACATTGTACTCATTCCTCCACTGATTGTGAGCACTAGTTAGTGTTGGCATCTGTTCGTAGGTAACAGAGGGTAGAAGAAACCTAGAGGTAGAATATTTATCCCTTCCCTGCCCATGTGCTACTTCTATTGAACCAAAGTTCAGTATTATGCAGTCACCTCTGCTAGGTTTGATTGATCTACCTTTCCATGGGACCCTTCTGGCCATTTTAAAGTCCTGAAACGAGCAGCTGCCCAGTCCCGTCTTAGTGTCCAATAGGTAAAGTGCCCTATTTCTTAAAGAACTCCAATGTTCCACTGTGTTGGGAGCTAAAGGTGGTATATTGGAGAGGACAATAACATATGGTGTACATTCAAGGGGTAGATTAAAATGATCCTTGCTATAAGTAGCTTGTACAATAATTGAACTGTCCCCATTCAGGCCCCTATTGTTCCCCTCACTTAATTCCCCCCCACCCTTTGATTAGGATTGCATGATGTAGAATTTGCCCCACTGGTACATGATGTAGGGACATGTGTGCCCGCTCTGATAGCATCATTATTTACAGTAGATGGCTGATTGAGGACGGGTGCCAAGCATGCACTAGACCCCCCTGATGCTACCAAAGTCCCATTTAATAACTGGCTAGGCTGGGTCGATAGTTTTTGCTCAATGATATTTAGTCTTATATTAATATTGGCAAGTTTATTTAGCAGTGGATTTAACAATACCACAAATGTATCTACTAGCTTGGATAATAACACATCCCCTAAATCAATTTGGGGCTGCTTGCAGGGGGCAGTGACATCCAGAAGTACTTGAACCAGTGGGGTTTATGACGGTTACCTCATCAAGGGGGCCCGTCTTTCCACGGGCAAAGCCTTTTGTTTTAGCTGCTTTGTTAATTTGTTGGGTTGTAGCAGGTAAATCCCTCGCCTTCCTTTTCCGTGTTATATTTAAAACTGTATTTCCCCCACCCTGTAACTGACGTGTAGATCGTGTGATGATTTGAGGAGGGGGTGAAAGGGGCGCAGGGGACATACCTACGGCTATAATAGGTAGTTCTGTTGCTGCCGTCTCGGGCTCAGAAGGCCTAGTGGCTGGATGGTGAATACTAATTAGGCTGCATTCAGCTTGTTTTGGTGGGTTAGAAGAGGGACCACTTATGGATGTTTCAATGGGAACACAACGTGTCTCCATTGATAGTCTTTTTTGCGTGAGCTCGATCTCTTAGTTTAGGAATTAATCTGCCTGGAAAAAAAGGCATCAAGGGTACCCACAACCCCGTTACCCCCAACCCCATTGCGAGTACTCATTATTCAGCAATGAGGAAATAGGCAGAAATACTGAATATTAATATAGCTTGCAGTAAATAGCAATAAACAATAAAATATAAAAGTCACTGACCACGTTAACAAAGTGCAAAAAGTAGGTCCAATGATCCGATGAAAGGGAGGAGGCCCTGCCCTGCCTTATCCTGCCTCTGACTGCGTCAGATGGCCCGCCCCTTGCCCGGGATTAACCCGGCGCCGTCCGCGTGCGTCCCGCGACACGGGGGATCTCCTTGATTTCTATGCGCCTCCGGGCGCGGAACAAGCGTGTGAAGCTTCCTGCCATTGGGGACACTGGGTAATGTATTCCCCCCCTCACTGTGGCCGCGCCGAGATTTCAAGAGGCTGCGGCGGCAGGGGGAGACCAGCGTCAGGGGCAAGGAGCGTGGTACTGTCAACGGAGAGCAGGGAACCAGGAACTGCCAGGAACTGCAGCAAAGAATCAGGGTCAGTCCAAAGGTTAGAATAGAGCCCCCACTCCACTGGGGCTCTCCTTGATTTTTATGCGCTTCCGGGTGCGGAACAGGCGTGTGCGGCTTCCTGCCGCTGGGGACACTGGGTAATGTAGTCCCCCCCTCACTGTGGCCGCGCCGAGATTTCAAGAGGCTGCGGCGGGGGGAGACCAGCATCAGGGGCAAGGAGTGTGGTACTGTCAACGGAGAGAGTGAACCAGGAACTGCCAGGAACTGCAGCAAAGAATCAGGGTCAGTCCAAAGGTTAGAATAGAGCCCCTGCTCCACTGGGGCTCTCCTTGATTTTTATGCGCCTCCGGGCGCGGAACAGGCGTGTGCGGCTTCCTGCCGCTGGGGACACTGGGTAATGTAGTCCCCCCCTCACTGAGGCCGCGCCGAGATTTCAAGAGGCTGCGGCACCGGGGGGAGACCAACGTCAGGGGCAAGGAGCGTGGTACTGTCAACGGGGAGCAGGGAGCCAGGAACTGCAGCAAAGAATCAAGGTCAGTCCAAAGGTTAGAATGGAGCCCCCGCTCCACCGGGGCTCTCCTTGATTTTTATGCGCCTCCGGGCGCGGACCAGGCGTGTGCGGCTGAAGTCAAGCTATCCTGGTTGATGAGGGCTAAGAGCCCGAACGCGGTCCTTGGTTGCTTGTTTCCAGTCCAGGGAGGACCAGGCCTGGGAGTCCTGGCTGGCGTGTTCCCATTGAGCGCAGGGTCAAGACTGATTTGCATATGTCTGTTTCCAAAGTTGAATGGCATGGTGAGCAAAAAAATTATGGTTTCAGGCCCAGATCTCTGTACAAGGGTGAATGTATGACATTGTTCTGCATTCTATCCATCAATTGTTCTTTTTGCATTTATCTCCTTATAGGCGGCACAACAAGATGATATACCGGATTTTAATCTCATAGATGCTAAAGTTTTTTGGGGGGGATCACAAAATAACCAAAATATATTGCGCAGTCCTAAACAACACTCCTTCAACACTAAATAAAACTTGGGATGCCTGGCATCTGGACTTGCGTCCCCTTGATGAGGGTGACTAGGTGGAGGCTCTAGAATCACTGTATAGCATGGTGATTGCGGCCCGTCTGTGACTTATCCAATTCAAATATCTGCATCGTATTTATTTTACTAGACAGAAGTTTTGGCACACAGAGTTGAACACCTCGCCTCAATGCCTGCACTGTGGGGCTGCTGAGGGTACCTTCTTTCATATGTTATGGCAGTACGTGACTTTATGGAGGTTTTGGAGGGGGGTATCTACATGTCTTTCGGAGGTCCTGGAATGGGATATATTGCTCTTGGCACAACTGTTTATGCTCCATATCTCTGAGGTCTGGGTGGCAATAGATATAAGCGCCACCTGCTATTTCTTGGCCTCACGCTGGCCAAGCATGATATCTCCAGGGCGTGACAAGATGAATCTCTGCCATCAGTTGTAATATGAAGAAATGGCCTTGATTTCTGTATGGGTTTAGAGATCCCCATCTTTTCGGCAAGGGGGTGTCCTCAGAAACACTATAAAATATGGAAGAGGTGGGCGGAATACCAAGGGCTGGATTTGGAACCTCCTTCCCCTGTCTCTGCTGTTAAGGAGGTGCTGGGATGACTCTGCTGTGTCAAAGTATGGATGTGGATTATAATTGCTCCCACACTGAGTGGTTCGTACTTCCATACCCTCTCTGCATATTGGTATGGCACTATTGTTTGTTGTTAAGAGTTATATTCAAATATGTTTATTATATGAACACAAATATGCTATCATCAAATATGTTGAGTTCATTACCTGTGTCAGGTACTGTATAATATTGGTGCTTCTTGCGACACCGAACTTGTGCCAACTGTCAACAAAAAAATTACGTT
Source organism: Lissotriton helveticus (assembly GCF_964261635.1). Classification (NCBI taxonomy): domain Eukaryota; kingdom Metazoa; phylum Chordata; class Amphibia; order Caudata; family Salamandridae; genus Lissotriton; species Lissotriton helveticus. The sequence continues at coordinate 128,409,707 of NC_136059.1, read as the reverse complement.
GTGACGAAAAGGGTTCATGGAAGGTTAATGCAGTATATCATAATGCGAGAGGAGAAATGTCATGAAAAAATACAGTTAATTGTTACTTATTGTTCAGCACACTGAAATGCTAAAAGGACCTAAAAGTCTCCTTTTCTAGTCTGAAACCTAAAAAACATAAATTGTGCCTCCCATCAGCCTCAGTGCTTTTGGCAAAAGGACTTACAGAAATAAAAAAAATCCAACAACAGCAAACATCGATGGAGTGTGTGAGATTTTTATAATGGACGTGATGGCATACTTACATTATTTGAGGACCTTGGCCATCAATCAATCCTGCCAACCAAGCCAAAACTTTCGCACCATTGTGCAAGGGTGCATGAGTAGGCCGCTTCGGAATGGCGTAGGACAGAGCAGCAAAGAGGCATACTTTACTGACCTATGACAATTCATTGGAAATGAGGGCCTTAGTTGAGGTGTCAGCCAATGGAAGAGCCCCAGTTGGGCTAAAATTCAAATAGAACCAGTTAAGTTGGAGCCAACTATCTAAGAGAGATTGTAGGTGAATATAATCACTGATTTTGTTTGCAATTATGTTCCAAAGAAAAGTTGGTTCTGGCCTTCATTTAAGTCACCTCTCCAATAACACAGAGACCAGTAGGTGAGTGATCAGATAAGGATATATCATTGTTGGTGTGTTCCTCCTGCCTACTCTCTCTGCTTGATTTCAGCTTCTCTTACAGTTATGAAAATATACACTGTCCCAAGCCATGAGCATCAGTGATCTACTGTGCAGAAGAACTCAGACACAGCCATCGAGACTAGCCAGATTCACATGCCTCTAGTTGCCAAAAATATAAAACACCCCACATCAATGCATTATTGAGCTTCTATTGTCTACTGAGCACCAGCAGGACTCACACCATCCGATGCACAACTGGTGAAAATACTGATATATCTAGGTGCATCTTGCCATTTTTCAACACCCACAATTCCCTCTGTCGTGTGTATGGGATGCTAATTGTTTTCTTCATGACTCAAGCTCTTCTACTCTTTGGTGTTGTGACAATACAGGTGCAGGTCATCTATCTCCGACTATGAAGCCACAATGGTGAAGTTGATGCATCTTTCCATGCCTCAATTTTGTAGTGTAGTTCCTATATTCCCAATGGGCTCTGAGCATTGGAATAATATATCCTGCAGCTTAGACGTAGGACTTAAGTCGACTAGGTCTCTGCCGAATATATTAGACTTAATTGTGAGTTCCAGCTAGCTCAGAGGTCACTAGAAACTTTCTCGAATAAACAAGAAGGGATTAGTCTCTAACAACCATATAACATGGCAAATTTGTTTCCCCACAATGAACCGTATCTCTAGAGTCGCGGAAATAATAGACGGCTATTTCACTCAGTCAGATGTGCATGCTTCGTTTCACCAGAGTTGCTTAGAAATAGAGAGACGGGCGTTTTCAATAAAAGTATTTATTGAACAGTCTTATTTCTTAAGCATAAGAAATGCACTGCTACAATTGAAATGCTATTTAAGAAGTACAATGCATTTAATACGAATAGTATTATAAAATAGTACTGTAAAAGCATGATATGGTGTCTAAGCCATAAACATAAACATAGAATATATAAAATGCATAAAATACATACAATAATAAAAGAGTGGCTAAATTCAACTGGTGTTTCTAACATACCCCTACCCCGGTGTACCTAACCTAAGCCTAGTACAAGGGAAGAAGTAAGTGAGGAGTAGTTTAAGTTTTAGTATTTCTCTGCCAGGAATCTGGGATCTAGGTTTTAGGATGATAGAGGTCTTGTATCTCTCTCTCTCAGGACTCGATCTCCCAGCAACACGCAAGGGTAGCTCGGAAACACAGGAGCTGGATTTCTTGGCAGGAGAAATGACAGAGTCTCTCAGTGCGTCAGTTGGAGGGTCAGCTTCCTTCAGCACTTGCAGCAGCAGGGTGTCGGGCAAGTAGTTAGTTGATCTGCTCCTGAACCACCGTGTGTTTGACTGAGCAAATGTAGGCATATTTATACTTTGAAGGTTCCGAGTTTGACGTAAGATTGGACATAATATCGTCACTAGTGCCTCAATTCCTTGAAAACTCCAGGAGTCCTTGGATAAATTAGTATTCAAGCAGGGTGAAGTCCCTGACTGCTGAAGGCTGGTTTTTCCAAGATATTATTGTGGATTCTTGGTGTTTAGTGGAAGTAGCCATGCTGTATTTGGGCTGCACAGGCTAAGACTAAATAAGGCAATGATTCCTATGCCTATATAAGGATTGGGTGAATTATACCTATATATGGGCATGAATCAGGAGAAATTAAACTAGTCCTAGATTCCCACATAACAATTTAAAATGTACTTTATCTTTATCACCTTGAGTGAAAGCATTCCAATTGATGCTTGCAGAAAATCGTTTGAGTAAAGTGTTTGAAAGGTTACGTTCGCTAAACTAGACCTAAGTACTGTGACCTTCTATCTACATTTTTCCTACTTTACTATGAATAAAGCTCCTAGCATTGACCTTTACTCAGTTATGTGCTCGATTAATGTTGATTGGTTTCCTTAAATTAGCCTAATTTATTATGTATGAGGATTCTTAGTAAAAAAACATGCATGTGATATACATTACAGGATTAAATGCTTTGTTTAAAAGTCATCTTTATCTTTCATCCTAGAGTGACCAGGCTACTTTGCATAATTACAATTATTAATTTAAGCTCATCTACATAATCGTAATCACAGCATATCGATTGTGCTAGAACCCCTGAGGCTACCTTTTTGGTGTAAAAGAGCCACACATTCATTAGTGAAGAAGAGGAAACACAAACACTGCGGTCCTAGCACGCTGCAGCTTCAAGACACAGCGGTCTGACATCCCTTGCGGGGTGACCAACTCAAGACCAAGACGAGGTTCTTGATTTTTACCCATCAGGTAATGGGGTTGGCTCTTTCCTAAGGGATTGTTGGGGCACATACATGCTTGTATACTGACATGTTTATATGCCTGCATACCATTTGGGCTTTAGCAACATGGTAGAATTCTACCTTCTATTTACTCCATTGGTGCTTGTATTCTCTTATGCTTGCTTCTGCCTACTGTTTTCTGCAGCACGTATGTTTGCTTCTAGAATGTCACTGGTTCAATAAATGCTTATTGCAAATGTCCCCAATGTTTATGCTGTGTATATCTCTGAGACTAAGTGAGCATGATTGACTGAATGAAAAATTACTGGACTGCTAACTAGTCTATAGGCCAACATTTCCTGTGGGCTGCCCGGAACCAGTCTTGGCACCAAGTCCTTAGTTTATGTTGTCCAACAAATGCACACATATTTTTAGGAACTAAACAACAGAACAAATAGAGCAAACTACACCATCAAACCCGGAGGAATTGATAACCTCAGTCTCAGTACTTTCCATGACTGCTATAGTTTTCCTGCAGGTGTTGCTAATGGATTACATTGTATCACTGTTTGTGTTATATTAATGAAGTTTGATTGATGCATTGCACTGTTGTATTTAGTTTTAATAAAAGATCTCAGCTGCTTTACTGTTGTATGATTGTGAATCAGAAGCAGCGTTTGTGCACTCTTTGGCTCGTCCTAGATGTGGATTTTTGGGTCACATGGAACGTGAGTAAGAAATAAATCAAGCTACAATGCTATCTCTCAGCCAACAGAAATAATTCATTCTTGAAACATGTTTTCTATAAATGCAATACAACTACCCACCCATGATCACAACTTTCCTTTTTAGTATTAATTGTTTTTAACAGAGGTTGGATAAAAAGTGAATACTAGTAGCAAAATGGCAATATGGCAAAATGTTATGCAGGTGACCATTGTATGAAATCCTGATCACCTTGCTATAAACATGTCCATAGCTGTGTTTTCATAATGCTTTCATGACATCACTGCTATTAGGACAATGTTATAAGCACCTCACTTTGTCTTCACAAAATGAGCCCCATGTAAAGAGTTGGGAGGCTCCCTCTCTGCACATGGGCATTGGCAGTCTGTGCAGGTGGAATCCTGAACAGGTGACATTGATGGCCAAGGGAAGCACTCCCTCCTCCTCAGTATGCACACATAGGAGGGATTATTCATTCACTTTTGGCAATGCAATAGAAAGAGGTCAGCGATAATATCGACAGTTGCAGCCATTATGGACCCAAGGTACAAGAACCATATGACAAGGTCCACAATTGCAGTGTCTGTGGGGGCACCCACAGCCTTCTTAACTTGTGTGACACCCATTCAAGAGGTTGAGAAGTGAGGGAGCCACAGTGGTACAGTGCTAGCTGTATTTGAAGAGGGGAAGATGACACAAGACATTCCTTCTGAATTGGGGTTGTGACATCAGCACATGTATTGGAATGGGTCAATGAGAGTTTTGCTAAGTATATTTTACCCCTCCAGTAAAACGAGGCATGGAATGGAATGGAATGAGAATTTGTAGAGCGCGATGGCTACCCAGGGGCGTCCCAGCGCTATAGAAAACTGGTTAGTTGAGCAGAGGAGGGGGGAGTGTGGGGAGCGTGGGGAGCAGAAGGGATTAAGTGGGGGTTTTATTTGAAGAGACAAGTTTTTAGCAGTTTTCGAAAGGTAAGCAAGTTGGGTTCTGATCTGATTGAGAGGGGGAGGGAATTCCAGATCTTAGCCAGGTTGTAGGAGAGCGAGCGGCCTCCACATTTAGCTCTTCTTATGCGTGGTACAAAGGTGAGGTAAGAGGTCGCGGATCTGAGGGGCCGAGAAGGATGATAGGCTACTACCAGATGCTGGTTTATGGCGGGGCCCGTTCCCCAGTAGGAGCGGTGTGCAACGCACATGCTCTTGAAATCTATCCTAGCTCGCACAGGGAGCCAATGGAGGTCCTTCAATCTGGCTTTGACTGAGGAGCGGCGGGGGAGGTTCAGCAGGATTCTTGCCGCGCAGTTTTGAACGACTTGTAATTTGGTGAGGGTGGACTGTGGGGCACCAAGATATAGGGCGTTGCCGCAGTCGAGACCTGACAAGATTAGTCCTTGGACCATAATCCATCTTGAGTGAAACGGGAGAAGGGGGAGAATCTTTGGAAGTAATCTCATCAGCCCAAAGCAGGTGGCGGCAAGTTTGGTGGCTTGATGGTTGACGGTGAGGTTTTGATCGAGCCAGATGCCTAGGCTCTTAATTTGGTCTTTGGGTTGAGGGGGGCTGCCTAAACAGAGGGGCCAGATGGTATCAATGGATTTTGTGATGTTATTTCCAAGTAGCATTACCTCTGTTTTATCCCCGTTAAGTTTTAAACAGGAGTCTGACATCCAGGTCGCGACAGCTTTCAGGCATTTATGTAGGCTGTGGTGAGAGTTGAGAGGGGGGTCCAGCGCCACCACCAGCTGGGTGTCGTCCGCGTAGGTGACAATTTTCACCCCGAAGGGGGGGACGACATCAGCTAGAGGACGGAGGTAAACATTAAAAAGGGTTGGACTCAGGGAGGAACCCTGAGGCACTCCACAATTAAGCAGTTTACTCGAGGAGGTGAACTCTTTTCCGAATACCCGGAAGGATCTATCTGTGAGGAATGATTCTATCCAGGTAAGCGCTGTTCCTGACACTCCTATCATAGCAAGCCGGTGGAGTAGAATGCTATGATTTACAGTGTCGAAGGCGGCACTCAGGTCAAGTAGGACGATGGCCGTGGAGCTGCCACCGTCCAGGATCCTTCTTGCCTCCTCCGTCACTGCGATCAGGGCAGTCTCAGTTCCATGGCGAGGCCTAAAGCCCGTCTGGGTAGGGTCCAGTATATTGTTAGTTTCTAGGAAGTCTGTTAAAACTGAGTTGACGTGATTCTCAAGAAGTTTGCTGAGCCAAGGCAAGAGGGAGATGGGACGGTAATTGGAAGGGTTGGACTGGTCGAGGTTGTTTTTTTTTTAATAGAGCTTTGACCATAGCTCTCTTCCATAGGAGCGGGACAATGCCAGTATCGAGGGAGGAATTGAGCAAGTCTCGAATGGTGGGTGATATCTGGTTAATTATTTGAGTGAGAGCCCTAGGAGGAGCTGGGTCAACAGGTGATCCTGATTTGACTAGTCTCATTAGCTTTTCTAGGGTGGTTTTGTCAAGACCTGGAAAGTTATTAAGGGCACTAAGTGGGACTGTCGTAGGATCTGTGATGGTGAGGTCACTGGGCGAGATGGCAGAGGGGGGAAAGGAGGCGCAGATGATTTCTATTTTATGATGGAAAAACTTTGCTATGTCCTCACAATGAGTCTGAGTGTTATTGTGAGCATTGGGACTCCAGAGAGTTGCAGGAGAGATTTAGCAATGCGGTAAATCTCTTTGGGTTTAGACGCTGCATTACTTATCTTTTGTTCAAAGTATGTGGCTTGAGTTCGTTTGATATCTGCTTTGTAATTTTTAATAGCTGCTCTATAACTAACTTGATCTGCTAGGCAGTAGTCAAGGCGCCATTTTCTCTCCAAACGTTTGCAGGCACGTTTTTTCTCCCGGAGATCGTTTGTGTACCATGGGGATGTTGGATTGCCCCGCTTGGGATGGATGTTTCTCAGTGGGAGCACGAGGTCCAGGGAATTGGTGATCCATCTGTTGTAATTATCGTTACCCTGAATAGGGTTGGATAAGTTGGGAGGTATTGTGCACTGTAGGGAGGTTTGCCATTCCGGTAGGGGAATTTTTTGCCAGTTTCGTGACTGCTGAGTCGCCGGGAGTTTGGGGTAGGAGTGATTGGGAAGGGTCCAGGTAAATGGGATAAGAAAATGGTCAGACCAGGGCAATGGGGAAGGGTTTTTGGCGAGAAGGTTGGGGCAGTTACTGAAAATGGGGTCTAGAAGATGTCCTTTTTGGTGTGTGGGCCCGAGGACAAGTTGGTGTAAATCCAGGGCTTGTAGGCCAGATATAAGTTCTCTAGCGGAGGGGTCGGTCTGATCATCCAAGTGGATGTTAATGTCGCCCAGAATTGTATAGTTGGCTGAGCTGAGTGCCAGGTTTGCGACTGTCAGCGCAAGATTTGAGAGAAATAGGCCTTGGGGTCCTGGCGGGCGGTATATGAGCATACCGGAAAAAGTATGAGTGGGGCTGAATTTTATAGAAAAGGGAAGACATTCACTGTCTGGGAGATGCACCGGGGTACTAGTTACATCATAGTCTGCTTTATGAATTACTGCAAGGCCACCTCCAATTCCTTTTTTCCGGTCGAGGCGGAGTATTTGATATCCAGGCGTAAGAGCTTGCACCAGATCAGGTCCTGAGTGCTCCTGCAGCCACGTCTCTGTGGCAAAGAGGATATCTGGGTTAGTTTCCTCTAGTAATATATGTATTTCTGTGGAGTGTTTGGGAAGTGAACGGCAATTGAGCAGAAGCATGGAGTAAGTTGTGGGTTTCATAGGGTGGTGAGGGGCGAGATGAAAGCCACAGCTGCTGCATGCAGAATGATTTATTGTAGGATCCCATGCGAGGAGGCAGGGTGGCTGGAGTTGGTTCCTTTGCCGTAGGGAGTGCGAGCTATAGACGATAGGCTGGCTCGGTGGCTGGGCAGGGGAGATGGCCCCTGGCCACGTGCGGTCGCGGACGGGCGCAGACGGGCTTCCCTTTGGCGCGCCTTCGGCGCGCAAACGTCGCGCCCGCTGCGCTTCCGGAAAATGCTCATATTTTATGCAGCCTCGGGTGGGGGTTGTGGGGGCGTGGCCTCGAAAGTGGGCGTGGCCTCCGGTCTTTGGCGAGGTGGCGCCAAGAAGTGTTGAGAATAGCGGACTGCAACAGCGTCAACTCGGCTGCTTAGGACCCTCGTTCCCAGATGAGTAAGCATTTAAAAACACAAGTATAAGTGACACAGAAATATTTTTTTTAAATAGAGCACGCTCCTGGCTTCCGCCTCAGGAGCACAACAACCAGCATCAGGAAGAAGAGGAGAAGTCACTATGTGGCCATTCTGTTTTTAAATAGGCGTTAGAGCCCCCCAGAATGCAGAGTTACGGCCAGCAGGTGATGCTAGAGGATGACAATGTGTCTGCGAAATGGCATGGTCAAGGAGAGATGATATGGAGCCATTTACCATCTATGTTATGGCAACTAAGTGGGAGAGTAGGAACAGATGTGATCACATATGACTCTAATTCACATAGAAAAATGGAGTTGTTAAAATCAAAAAGGTATAGAATGAATGTCATATAGACATGGCTACTGCTCAGTATAGTGTGGAGAGGACCATGAAAAACAACTTTTACCAAGGAGCACAATAAATTAGATCAAGATATGTAAAGTTGTGTAAGGTGCACAACATTGGGGTTGTAAGCTATATGGATGTTGCACACACATTGACCATATGCACCTCTTACTATCAGGAAACAGAATTTACCTAATTAAAGTGATGGTACTGCTGGAGCAGTAGTGAGGAAGAATTGTGGACAAATTGGGGGTATAGAAAGAACACCTAAGTAGAGGGTTTTCTGGTGGCAGAAATAATTCCTCAGTATAAGGCAGGAAGAAAAATAGGACTGTGTAAGAAGGTGGAGTATTAGGAAGTGATGCTGGTTAAACTTCACTATGCAATACTCTCATTGGTTTCACAATAATTAATCCTTAGCTTAACCTTGGAAGGGGGGCAAAGAGCAGTCAGGCTTTACTAGAGGAACATGATTTAAGGATCTCAGAGTAATAACATGGATGATAAGCAATTGGCTCAACCTGAAAGAAATTCAACATCAATTTAAAAAAATATATATATATAGTGTAAATTAAGACACCAAGGCAAAGTTACTCATATAAGTATAATGGAAAGCATGGATTTTAGAAGCAATATTGAATCAGTGCAAATCAGTACTGCACTAGTGACAATAGGTCACTTATAGGTCAATTTGTTTTGAGTGTAAATGTGACATGGGTCCCAGGACTAACCCAATAATGGCAGTTCAATTTTAGCTGGCTTGAGAATCCCAGGGTGCAGAGTTGTCCTGACTTTCTTTGAAGTTGAAGATGTAGCTGTAGCAAAAGCTAGTTTTAATGCTAACAAGGTGCTCGTGGATAACAGGATGCAAAATATTAACAACAAAGCCATTGCTGATGTCAGCTTAAGGTTTTGTGGAGTTCCTGTGAGATGCAGCATTGAGTAAAGGTGGTTGTTATCATTAAAGTGACCAAAAACCTTGCCTGCAGTAAGGACCACAGAAAATTATTTTGATATCTGGAGGTCCAGGGGAACAAAGTATCCACCTGACATTTCATGGAGGTCAGGACTACATTTCCTACAAATCACTGGACCATATACATTGGAGTGATCACTCGGAGGGCCCGATGCCCAATGATTCTTTGGTTTCAGCATGTTAATTTTACCTCCTTTTGCAGGGTTCTAGTGCCTCTAGTACAGGGCAGTCTAGTGATGCCATTGCCTCTGTCTTGAGTAACCAAGCTTTGATCCAGGACAAGTCATGGTTGTGCAGTTCCAGGAAAACAGCCTCCGCCGCGGCCATCTTTTATGCTAAGGTACTGGGTCCACCCGTTATCCCAGAGATCTTTCATATATAATCATTTAGCTTCAGTAGAAGGGGTTAGGCAACTCTGTCTTTTAACATGATAGGGTTTTTCATGGTATATGGTTATTGACCTTGCTCTTTGACCGAACCACAGCACCTTTGGTGAGACAGCTATTTCCCTCCACCTCCCCCAGCACCTTGAGACCCTTATGTGTGAGTAGTTTACAAGACACCTGATTGATTGATATCTAGTTTCAATATTCCCAAACACAAGAGAGAAAGCATGCAGTGTCTGCATCCCATAAACACATGCATCATCACAACATAGTGATCATGCAGCCTTCTTGTTAAATGGTGCATATCCCACAATGCACAAATTCAGCACAGTTGAGTCAAAATGTGATATCATACCACAAGCAGGGGGGACATGCCTTCAACAGTACAGTGCATGGACTGCGCATATCAGGAATGTGTCACCATAATGTTGTGCTACATGTCTTGTCTATGTACCATACTCACAGAAGTAAAAAGTCCCTGTAAAGAAGTATGACAAGTCAAGTATGAAACCAAGTTAAAATAGCAATTTAGCACCAAACAATGTCTAATTGATAGATGGCACCATCAACCCTTAGCTCAAAATGCACTCCTTTACTCTCAAGTGCACACATGTATCCTTCCTAAAACTGCATTCTACATTAGTCCTGGTATGACCTGCCTTTTACACATTAATGTGCATGTAAACAAGCATGTTGTAAAAGTAAAAAGTGTCAGTGAACAAATATGCAGCCATGTCTATTATCTTCTACACACAAACCCCAGCAGCAAAAAATCTGAAATAGGACAGCATGTATCATCCATGGGAGCATCTGCGTGCAATATACCCAAACACACATCACTCTGCCAATCGCACATAATGTGATGTGGGGCTGGGGTGATAGGGCCTGAGTAACACTATTAAGTATGTGGAAATCCACAGTCCTGAAATCTAGGCCCACTTACACACTACACATGGTGTCAACAACGAGGGTAATATGTGTTGTTACTGTCTGTTCAGCCTGCAACAGCAATAGAAAGTCACGCTGTACCAGTCTCACTACAGTTAAGCCAACAGGAGGGCAGTAAGCAATGCATGCATGGAACAACATGCCCAAAGCCATGCACACAAAAGAAATCGCAATAGCCAACGTAATTTGGGTGTACATGTGAACTGCATTGAGCAGCACACATACAAACAGCATTTGGCCAATCATTGCAAATGTGCCTGAAGGGGTCCCTCCTCATACATAAACATTCTTACACTAAACTCATGCACATGTGTACTACCCAGCAAAGCTGCCTTTCTGTGAGCCAAACTGACAAGGCAAGTGACAGCGCATGATGAAATGTATGCCTGCATCATAAACATGTTAACACGGTGCAGTCCACAGTCACTGAAGTGGCTGAGTGTGGAGTTCACCCTCAGAGGAGCAGCTCACACACTGTCACTTCCTTGTGTTCATACAACCTCTGGTGTAAGAAATACATCTGCTGGCCAACAATGCACTAGTGTCCCAACTGTGACCAAGGCTCATATTTCCTCAAGATTGCAACATCTCAGTATTTGAAATGCACATAAGTGAAAGCATCACTGGGTGAAAGGGATAAGTGGTAGTAAAACCAAAGCTGTACCATACCTGCAACACAACATGCATCCATTACGATTTCATCACTCATGGCAAATAAGGCATACTTCCCTGCCCATATCATGTGACACGTCACATCAACCCAGATCACACCAGTGGGATAGCTGTAATCGTGGCACAACAACAATCATGTTGCATTGCCAACAGCAAGGTGTGGAACTACCTTGACCACTTACTGTGAAAAGCGGGGAGACGACTAACACCGGAACGAATATCTGTAATTACTAACATGTCTGTACCTCGTACTCAACGTGATGTTCGTGCTTTTCTTGGCATAACCTCTTACTGTCGCCAATGGATTCCTAACTATTCACTTCTCTCTAAACCCTTGTTGTATTTGACCACCAAAGATGTGCATGAACCCCTACCCTGGACGGATGAATGTCAAGAAGCCTTTAATTCTTTGAAATCTGCTTTGTGTTCTGCACCTGTCCTAGGTACCCCAGATTACCGAAAACCTTTTACGCTCTACGTGCACAAGGTATACGGTTGCTCCCTTTCAGTATTAACACAGGATTTCGGTGGGAAATAGAGACCATGTGCTTTCTTTTCATCAGTATTAGACATGGTTGCCCAAGCCCTTCCCAGTTGTCTGAGGGCCACTGCGGCAGTAGCGGTGGCCATCCGGCAATCTGAGGGTATTGTTTTAAATACGGAACTTACAGTCCTGGTACCACATGCAGTAGACATTCTGTTAAATAGAACTAAGACCCAGCACTTTACGAGTGCTCGCTTGACAGGATATGAATTAACATTGTTTGCACCACACATTACAATCAAAAGATGTGCTACATTGAATCCAGCCACACTATTGCCTCTCCCTTCCGACGCTGAAACAAATGATGTTCACGACTGTATATTTAGAACTGAGGAAGAAACTAAAGGTCGCGTAGACCTTACTGACACCCCCTTACCAGAACCCCAGGGAGAATTGTATGTGGATGGTTCTTGCTTTAAATTACCAGATGGTACGGCCACAGCTGCATATGCATTACAACCTTAAAAACGGTGGTAGAAACCGCTAGGATTTCACATCACTCAGCCCAGGTAGCTGAACAAATAGTACTACTACGAGCCTGTGAGATTAGTAATGGTTTAAAGGTAAATATTTACACAGACAGCCAGTATGCCTTTGATGTCGCCCATAGCTTTGGGAGGCTGTGGAGGGAGAGGGGTTTCTTTACTACACATGGCCAGAAAATTCAACATGGTCCTTTAATCGATCGCTTATTGCATGCCCTGACTTTACCAGATAAGGTTGCCATTATTAAATGTAGCGCTCATAAAAAAATCATTGATTCTGCAGGAAAGGGAAATGCATATGTTGACTCGGTAGCAAAAGAAACCGCACAAACTAAAATGACTCCCATGTTCCCTAGTGACTCAGCCCGGTGGGTGGCAGAAACATCTGTGTTTGATAATACCATTGAGAGCATGAAAGAATTGCAGAAGGAAGCCACGATAGATGAGACACAGAAGTGGGAACAAGAAGTGGGACAATTGGATAAAAAAGAATGTTGGGTAGATCGAACAGAGAAACAGCGTTGGTTACTCCCCAATGCATTGGTATATGCTGTAGTGACCATGGCCCATGGTCCAGCACACATAGGAGCGAAAGGTATTTGTGCAGTGTTGGATCCAGTCTGGAATAATCCCAACATTCCTAAAACAGCAGTACATGTGGTCAAGTACTGCACAGTGTGTTTACGTTATAATTTGGGTGGTAGAGAGACTGTCCTGAGTGGAAACTTTGCCCCCCCATCTTTACCCTTTGAAGTGCTTCAGTTTGATTATATAGAGATGGAACGAGTAAATAATCTAAAATATGTACTAGTGGTGGTTTGTGCATTCAGTAAATGGGTCAAAGCCTACCCCACTAAGGAAGCCACCGCAGTGGCTACTGCTAAGGCTCTGATTAAGGAGTATTTTCCCCGCTTTTGTTTGCCCCAAATTATCTGGTCTGATAATGGCTCACACTTCAATGCTTCCCTGGTCCGGAGTGTTTGTGATGGATTACAAATCAGGCAGAAGTTTCATGCAGCCAGACATCCTCAGTCGGCAGGCCTAGTTGAAAAATATAATGGCATACTGAGGCTAAAAATGGCTAAGATCTGTGCTAGTACAGGATTAAAATGGCCCGATGCCCTACCCTTGGCTCTGTTGTCTGTAAGAACCACCCCACACACACGAACCAGTTTATCCCCTTATGAGGTGGTTTTTGGTAGACCTGCCAATGTGTGGGGAGTCCCAAGGCCCAGATCCTTGAGAGATATTGACTATCCTTTGATGACAGATAATCTATATGCATTGACTAAAGATTTACGTTTGATTCATCAACAGGTATCCAAAACATTGCGGCCGCTACCAGAGGGTCCAGGTCATCGGTTGGAACCCGGCCAGTGGGTCCTAGTGAGGAACTATCAACGGAAATCAAGTTTGGAACCGAAATGGTCTGACCCCTACCAGATCATACTGGCTACGAGGTCGGCGGTGACGGTGCATGGGCGCAAACACTGGATTCATGTGTCCCATCTGAGGCGCCTTCCGCTTCCTTTACCTTTTGATTTGCAAAACCGTGAAGGAATTCCTAGCCAAGAAGGAGAGTCGCTACAGAGCTTTGTGCCCTTTTCTGAAGCTCGAGAGAAGAGGCAGGCAAGCGAAGCATTGCCCACAGGTGACCTGGTGGCGGCTCGAACGGCGGAGGTCGTTGTTTCTGATATATCATTGGGATCAAACGCATCTCATGTTCCTGCAGCTGAGTTGTTTTCTGACCAGGAGCAACCTGGCCGTTGTAGGTACGACCTGCGGCCCCGAAAACAGTGCGGTACCCCAGTTTTCCGTGGGAAAAGATAGGGAAAGACTTCGTTTGGAAAACATTAGATAGTTCTACTGGGGTACTGAGCGAGACACTGGACTGAACTCGTTGAGAGCTTGGAACACTGTGCTGAGTAGCTCTGTTCAGAAAGAAGGACTGAGTTGGGGGCCGCGGTTGTTCTCTCAGACAAAGGAGATACTTTTCTTTTTCCATCTGACGAATGAAGAGAGTCTGCCCGTGAGGCTCCGGAACGGACACGGGAGGAAGATCTCCTCTGGTGGCGTCGGTGCTTTGTGGATACAAGGTAGTTGTTGGACTTGTAGAGAGGGACCGAGTTATATCTGGACTTATAGAGAGTATGTTTCCTTTTGCTCGATTTGCGATGGAGGATGAAAGGCCTTTGGCCCCTCGTCGATATGTGGATAATATGCATTTATTTTCTGGATGGTCCACCAGAGTGAAGGTGGCATTCGTTGTTTTTATTGTTATTATTATAATTATTATGATGTGTATATTCGTATACTTAGAATTTCAGCACCCAGCACAGAAATTGTTAGGAACTACTGTTGCCCCGGAAGAGCATCTTTTCTATACTTTGCCCCCTCACAAGGCTCGTCACAGAGAAACACATATAAAAAATGCCTTTATAGAAATGTTGCATCAGACACACACTACTACGAACAAAACGAATTGTTGGGTGTGTGGGTTACTCCCTTCTGTTATGCATCAGCATGAATTGTTTATCTCTCTACTGGTGTGTTATTTAGCGAGTTGTGAAGCCTGGTTCCAGTTGTTATCCTTAATGTATTCACATTATGTAGCTGAACCGAAAATTTATACTGAAAAAGATTATGAAGCCATTTTAAAGTACATAGAAAAACATCAAGGATTTGATGCAGCAGGAAATGGGGTAGAGGGTTCTTTGGACCCTAATGCTTGCATGAACGTGTGTACAGATTACAAGAATGTTACATGGCTAATGGAAGAAATGCAGGATTTTGAACTCTTTAATGAAACCATGTATAAGGCCTTACCGATTCCCATTATTAATACTACTTCACCCTTTTGTATACAGGGGAGGGGACATATTAAGGTAGGAAAGAGCAAATGTAATTACACCTACACTTTACAGATATATAGTACCCCACCTATGATCACTCCACCCGATGTATATTTCGTTTGTGGGGAGAATGCATATACATGGCTTCCCTGGGGATGGGCCGGAAGTTGCTATCTTTCATTTCTCTACCCCCCATGTACATTGCTCCGCCCGATTATTGTCAAACTCATGAGTTAGTGCACTAAGAAGCAGTAGTTAGCCGAAATGTTTGAAGCTACGACACTGATAGTACTGACCAAACAGATACCTACCTACAACAATTCGAAGACTTTAGTAAGGGCCTTGTCCCTTTCTGGGGACCTATATTTAATAGCCGCAGCATTCGACGCTTGTCTCGAATAGTCGAGAATGTGGTTCAGACCACTACTGGGATTTTGACTAATATCACTGTAGAGCTTGCTGCGACGAGGCTTGTTTCGCTCCAGAACCGGATGGTTCTTGACGTCATCCTCGCAGATAGGGGAGGAGCCTGTCGAGTGATCGGCAGCTCTTGCTGCGTGTTTATTCCAGATTCGGCCCCTACCATTTATTTAGCTATACAGAAACTACATCGTTTAGCAAGTCAAGCCCATGTGGATAGCGGTACCTGGTCCCATAGTAGCTGGTTTTGGGGTCTGTTAGCCACCTGGGGTTGGAAATTATTCATAGTCCTAGCCGGAGCTTTTGGAGTAATATTCACGTGCTGCCTATGTCTTCAGTGTGGCCCGGCTTTCTGCTCGTTTTGTGCAGACAGAATGACATCTGCTTTAAATTTTAAGTAAAGGTCGAGAAGCAGATGATCCGAAAGGAAGTATCAGATCTCATGCAGATTGATGAGGGAATTTTTGTAGAATAGTATTGGCTATAGTAGGCCAAAAGGGCCGTCTGATGGGATTTAATTTTCGATACCATGCATTATTGGCCTAATATATCCAATGTAACCTCGTAATTATATAATCACGTAGAAAGATACATTATAAACCGTAATTGCACTTTTGATTCGCTTGTTCCTATTGATATAACTAGAGCCAGTTTGTTTCGTTTCCTTGTGTGCCCGTGCTGTTTCTCTGAAATCACGTGATCACCCTTGCTGCTCGAAACCATGATGGCGGCTAGGCCGATTACTATGATTGTTAGCTGGTAGCTCAGGGAGACTCAAGGTCACATCTGCCTTTCTTGTGGGATGCGCACATTCTAGCAGAGCCCGTTCCTGTACTCCCCAGGCTACAGATAGACACGGAGGCACCTCATTGACCTGCCCCCGGAATAGCTTAGGCCCAGGCTACTAGCAATCAATTGTGCCTAATATGGGTATTCCTCTTGGCTTACTGACAAATTGTATCTTTCCTTGTAGGGTGTCATCTTGAACACATGAAACGTATATATGCTTTGTGTTTTGAACATGTAGTCAGTCTCCTCTGCGCACCTCCGAGGGTCCTGTAGACTGAGGCTCCCCTGCCAGGGCTTGTATTTTCTGAATAAACGATTGAACCTGCTCAATTGCCGACTGAATTATTAATACTAATATATGTATGCGGGCTATTGGTAAGTATAGTCCACTGGGATTAATTTTGGATCCTTCAGTACATAAAAAAAACTTTTTTTTTTAAATTACATGTTGTAACTTTCATGTGTGCTGCATGAGGTCCCGCCCCTCTCGCCACCGCAACTTCACAATAGGTGATGTTGTGGTGGCAATCGGGACAAACGTTGTTTAACCCACATTTTATACTCCGCTATATATCTTAAAAAGCAGGGCTGTACACCACAAACAGTTACAACACATTCCCCAAAGTAAGGCCCCTTAAAGTAAGAATAGTAATTGTGTTTTAATGGGGAATGAGTAGTAACAAATAGCAGTGTTAAGCACCCTCCACCCCCCAGAGTCCCTGGGGACCCGCAACAGGCCCCCAATGTCAAACACTGCATGCCGTTCCGTGGCAGTATTGCCATCACAGAAAGGCATGTCCCTGCCTGCATAGTAATACGGATGGCGGTGTCCAACAGACACCACCACCATATTAAACCCATTTCCGCCTGGTCAACTCGTTGACCGGGCGGAAAAGCGGCGGACTGACTTTTCATCTGCCGCAGTCCTCCCCACCATAGTCATATGGCCGAGGGAATTGGCTGGCGGGCGGGGTAGGATCACAGGAGGATTGCCACCGCCATGTGGGCAGTGGCGATCCGCCTGTGATCCTAATGGGCCCCTTAGTTGGGGCCATCTTTGCTAGGTGGTGGTGAATGCGCCATTTGTATCCTTGGCTTAAAGCTATGCCCTGGAAATTTTGGAAAGCTGGTATTTAGCAGACATATAATAGTACTGTGCTGACCTGTGTCTGATCCCGCACAGCCTGAACAACACTACGTCCTTGTGCATGATCTGGCCCACTTGCACAGTCATCTCAGTTAAGGATGTACATGCAGTCCATGTCTGGTCATATTCATCACCAACACCACTCACATGTCTCCTCTCCTGTCTGTATGCTGTGGAATCCCTATGCATGTGCTGTAGTGACAGAACACATTGATATTTCTTGCATGGGTATTCCTGACTGGGGATGTGCAAAGTTACATCAGGAAGACATATGCATTATTCCATCTTCACTTACTAATTTGTACACCCTTCACACTTCCACGAAACACCATCTCACTGGAGTCAAGGTACATCTAATACACACCCATACTGCATACTTCTAAGTACATGATTTGAGCCAGACATTCATCACATCTCACATTGACAATATTCAATGGGTGAACTCACCAGTGGTGTGTGGGTCCCTGAAGGTGTCAATATCCCCCTGTGTTATGAGTGGTCTTCCAGCTGTGAGACATAAAACAAAACGTGTGTTGGTAACAGACGAAAATTCACACATGCATTCATCACCAGCAATGCCATGCTTTATAACTGTACTGTTGCAGTTCATGTTGCATTCATTATTGTGTCTAGTTTGCCTGTTATTCCCACAAGACATGATAATGCAGAGTTAGGCCAAACAAGATAATCAGGCTTGCACATTCACATATTTTGCACAGACGACTTGTGTGACACATTCCCAAGGCACCGTTTCTCCAAACAACATTGTGTTCTCCATGTTCTTTTGACAATAGCATAGCTGGAGATCACACATGGGTGTGCCACAACTATTGATGGTGTATGACACTCTGGAGATGTCCTATGATAAAAGTAGAAATGTTCATATCTAACATAACGTTACTTTAAATCTAGGTACAAGTGCAGCATATATAGGAGGCAGCACCAATAGTAAAGGTCAGGGAAAACCTGATCCTAACCTGGCAAAACCAGGAATAAAAGCATTATTCCTCATCCTTTTTAGGTCTCATGCCTAGCGGTGAAGTGCGCAGCAGTGCACGCACAGAGCGAGACATTTAGTAGGTGAAAAACAGGGTTTCAGCACTGATCTAGGAATCGCACAAGCTTGTGCCTGTGCTTTTCCTTTTGTGCGACGCGATTGGCCTTTTTGCATGCGTGTTTTTTATCAACAGAGCACGCAATAGGCCAAAGGCAGGCACATTGCTCCGCCTACCGCCTATTGGTGTCTGTTACGTGCACCGGCCATCGTGTGATTTCAATTATCGTGGCAAGACACGGACGCGACAATTGAAACCACATGGCTCGCATTGGCGCGTGTGCGTGCACCACTAGCGGGCTTCTTTTTTGGATCTATTATATACGGAAGCAACGAAATTAAAGAATGAAAGAGAGGTGGGCTGCTCGCACACACCACTTGTTTCCTTTAGCTGTTGCTAATTATTTTTTGGTATGGTATAGTGTTTGACGTTTCCAAGCTCATCCGCATTCCGTGCTGAATTACGCAGTGTGTCTTGGGAAGAGAGGGGTGCATCGCACAGGTACCAGGGCAATGTTATCAGTACTTGGCTTTCGCTTTAGAACAGGATTCTGGGAGTTATAATCCATGTAGGTTAAAGAGAAGCGATGGCACAGACTGGCCTGAAAACAAGGGTTTCGGAAAGTAAAGCGGACAGTGCCCTGGAAGGGGTGAGAGCTGATCATTGAAACCTGAGAGGCTGAGTGACCCCGGAAGTGGGGCTCAGGGTTGCGGCATTAACAGCATGCATTGAGCCTAGAGGCAAACAAATCATAGGAGTTGGCATCTTACCTGGGACAGTGTCAGCCTCTTCTCTGGGGAGTTCTGGATCACCAGCGCGATCATGGCCAGGTAGGAGTATGGGGGCTTGGCATGGCGCCGGTATTTCTTCTTCCGTTTGACCTGCACCCCCGGGGGTGTCCCTTTAAGCATCCTCTCCCCCTCTCCCCGGGTCTCCTCGGTATCCAGGAACTCCATTGGTGCCTGGTCCACTCCATTGCACAAGGTGTGGGGGGAGCCCCGGGCCTCTGGGGGGAAGGGAAGTCCGGGATAGGTCCCCTTGGGCACGCTGGGGTCCCTGCCCTGGGCTGCTACTGCCCCATGATACCCGGATGCTGCTGGCGCCCGGGCGTACTTCTGGGCCCAGGGCGCTAGGCCTCTGCTGGGCTCTTGATGCAGTTCTGGGCCCAGGAAACTATAGTCCCGATTCGGCCAGGATGCCAGGGACCGGTGCTGTTGCTTGCGCTAGGATGCTAGGTGTTACGCCTCTCATGGCTTCATGGCACTATGCATCTGCTACAATTTGCTACAATTTGCTGCAGGGTGCTGGGTTACTGTTTGCTCCAGGGTGTCACGTCTTTGCAGGTCCCCGTGCTGCTGGCTTCATGTCGCTAACCTTCTGCAACTACTGCTTTATCCAGGGTGCGGCGCCACTGCAGGTCCCGGTGCTGCTGGCTTCATGGTGCTAGCTATCTGCTACTGTTTTCTCCATGGTGAGTGGTCACAACGTGGTGCGGGGTGCTAATCCCCTGCAGGGTCGAAGGGATGCTTGTAACACTGCTGCTTAGTCCAGGACCGAGCCCTTGCTGCTGAGGCCAGGCCTGTGCTGCTCCATGTTGCTGGGGCGCTTGATAGCGCTGCTGCTGAGTCCAGTGCTAAGCTTTTGCCGCTGGCATTTCAAGCTAGGCTTCAGCTGCTGGTAATCCGGGTTGCCTGGCCCCTACTATGGTTGGCCTCTCAGTCGTCCAGGCTGCTCGAGACCTGTTTCAGGTCTCGGTCCTGCCTCACCGAAGGTTGGGTGGTGCTTGCTAAGGATGTTGGGATATGTTAAAGGAAGCTCCCTCATGCTGCTGCACCCCCAGGGCTTTGTTATGCTAATGACCCCACAACTGGAATCATAGATTGGTCACAAGAAGGGGTGGGGGGCTTGTTGGAAAAACAACGCCTTTGGATCTGGAAAGCGCCGTGATGGCCAGGTTAAGCGCCGGGCATCATGCGTCTTGATTGGAGGAGGGGTGGAGCAGCTCAGACAGATGCTCCAGGCCTCTCTGTGGACAGGGCAAACACCAAGGGAAACAACACACACTGTTTGTGTCGAGGTAGAACAACATGAAAATAAAGGCAAACAAAGGGTGCAGGCAGCAGATTACACCACAAATCCGGGATCTGGGGGGATTTTCCCAGGGATTTGGGAAGGGGGTGCAAATACATGAAGGGGTGCCCTGCAGGGGGTCTCCATCTTGTTTTTGCTGGCATTAGCATGACCTTCTCTTAGTAGAAAGGACTCTGCCTCTCATCAGAAGTCAGGCTAGGCCTGGGGGTGCCTGGAAACCCTCCCTGGAAGAAAGAACCCCTGGGTGGGGGTGGTGAGGAGGCACAGTAACCTGGCATAAATGGAGAGGGCGGTCAAGAAACCTCTGAATAGATCTACAATAATCATGAATACTTAGTGGTTCCGTGAAGATAAACTTTAGTTTAGGTTTCTGACCTACTTTTATTTGCCACATCGATGTATTCTGGGACTTGTAATTTATTCACAGCCATTAGAGTTTCAGACCTGCATGCAGTGAGTTGTGGCAGCAGCGACTTCGTGACATGGAATTAACCTACAGTGCCCTGAAACCCCTACTAGAACGTAGGCACTATCTAAACAGATTGAGTAAGAATGCTGCAGGACATGTTTATCAGCAGTGTCCTAATATCAAAATAATTCCCCCTGAACACCACATACAAAGTGTCATTCATTGCTTGTAACATTTTCAAAATGCAATTGTATAAAATCCCGTATTGCACTGCGAACTGTGAAACATGGTTCACTGCACAATACTGCTTTCAACGTCATAATGACAGGCCTAAAACCACTTTACAGGGGTTTTCCGTTACCTGTGCTTCTCGAATTATGCTGCACGGAATACAAAATACACCTGCAAACGCAATACAAAAAACAAACAGAAGGAAAAAAGCTGGGTTCATTATCTGACCCGTGGCTTGTAAAATACAGTAAAGGCCGGGCAAGTCACAGAGGGTCACTGCAGCGATTCGGGACCCAGGGCCAGCAGCTGTCACCCCTAAATCCTGAACAAATGGGCGCTGTGTTATCTGGAAAAGGCGACAGCTCTCGAGAAATGTCACACTGCAGCGTCGAGGGAGGCTGGCGAGAGGGAGGCTGACAGGGGTGACTGATGGAATGAAGGAGGGAGAAGAGGCGGTAATTAATTATACCACTCTCCTGCAGGTCACTGTCCTTCCTAAAATTACCACTACTTTACAATGCTCATTTACAATAAACCTTATTTCTGCATTTAAATTGAATGGATGATTCCAAAGTCGATACACTGGCACGAAGTAATTTAATACCGTAAAAACCATTAAATAAAGCGCTTTAAAAAACAAATGATGGTCCAAATTGCTGTATAAACCACTTTTTATATTGTTTGTGGTTACCTTTCTTCAAGTAGCTGCTGTGTGTAATATCTTACTAACTGGCACACGGTAGTGACATAGCGGTGACGTGTATATATTTAAATTCATGTAGGTCATCTTGGTTGGTCAACTGAGGTGCCCCAAAGCAGGGTGTCGCACCTTATACAAGCCCCGTTTCTTACCCAGCAGCATGCTGTGATTCTTATGCCATACTTCTAGCTGTAAAGATAAAACTACGATTCCCAGAATGCTGTTTGCTAATAGCCAGTAATGGCGGGCGGTGTTTCATCAGACTGCTGAGTGCCTCATGTTGTGACAGATGTGATTAAGATCCTGGGGGGCCCCATGTCCTACCATCGTTCCTCAAAACATTATTTTGAGAGCTTAGCACATGACAAACTGGCTCTAAGCAGGTGCTGCGATCCAAAGGCTGACCGTTGACCTTTTCGGTTCAACTGGATGTATATGTCCAGCAACATTTTCTGCATTGTTAGAACAACTCAACAGCATGACTAGCAATTAAACAAGTATTTGCAATGCAATAGGTCTCGTTTAGTATTAGCACACTTTTTTTTTGCTAGTGTAGGCAACTTCCGGACCATCTGAAGAGTTATCAGTGGCCGGGCACCTTACAATTTCATCTCAATAAAAGATGCACACATTTTATTTTTCAAACAAGATGGCACTGCGTATTTCAAACAAGATGGCACTGCGTATTGAGTAGTTACATCTAGGTAGATGCGTCACTTTGTAAACCCCTGCGCCACATTATACCTGCGCCAGGTAAAATGTATGCAAGGGGGGCGTATTGACGCAAGGAAGGGTCGTAGAAGTGAAGC
Source organism: Lissotriton helveticus (assembly GCF_964261635.1). NCBI lineage: Eukaryota > Metazoa > Chordata > Amphibia > Caudata > Salamandridae > Lissotriton > Lissotriton helveticus. Next base: position 128,387,036 of record NC_136059.1, on the reverse strand, counting down.
AGTGAAATCTATGAGATTTCACTGCATCACTTTTAGGACGCCGTTGCGTCAAAATCTTGCACCTGCCTCACAGCAGGCGTAAGACTGACGCAGGCCCCATGTGAAAGGACGCATTGCTGGAGTCGCGTCACTTTTGTGATACACTCCAGAAATGCGTCACTTTTGCGCTTACAGATACGTCAGAAATACTGTCGTATCTGTAACTCCTTGCGATATGATGCGTCATACATTAAATATGACGCATCAGGAATATCGCAAGGGGTGCGCACTGAGAAGTGACGCATCGCTGCTTTCACACAGTGATGCGTCATTTCTCATAAATGAGGCCCCTGGTATTTTGTGACATTCTTTAGGTGTGCCCGGTTGCTGAGTAATGTGTCAGCAGTATTGAGCTTGGGCGTTGTGATTTACATGGAAGTATTGGTGTGAGTTCGGCAGTGTGGGCATGTGTTTGCATGTGTGATGTGCTATGTGTGACTGTGGTGCTGGCTGAGGTAGTGGTGTTATGTGGGGAGGCAATATCACTGGTTTGCAATGGTGGAAGTGATTGTGTGTGTGTCAATGGGTACCATGAGTGCTTATGTAACTTGTGCTCTGTGTGACAGTGGGACTGTGTGAGGCAGTGATGCTGTGTGGGGGATTGAGTGGCAGTGGTGGAGGTAGATCTCTGTGTGTTTTTGTCAATGGTGCAGTGTACGACAGTGGTAGTGCGGTGGCAGTGGTGGAAGTGGCTCTGGGTGTGGCTTCAGCTCGCTTGTCTCCTAGGCTGACTCATTCTCATCCTCTCCCCTGCTTCTTATTTGACGGAGCGTGCCTTTTAACTCTCCTGCTGGCTTGTCTTCTTCGGTGCCTGCTCCTTTGCCCTGCTTATTATTCTGGTGAATGTGCTTTTTAACAACTTCGAGAAGGGCTTGCACACAGCTGCGGCTCGCTCGTCTCCTTGGGTGGCTCCTCTCAGTATGACCAGCATAAAGGAGCAAACTAGCTTGATGCCATGTGACTTCTTATATATTTGTAGCACTCGTGAAATTGTACGCTTGGCATTTTGGCAATAATTTGGAAGTGAGATGGGAGTTCGAGTATGTAACAGGTAGCAGCGGTGCAAGCTTCGTTCTCGTGCGCGCGAGGACACCGAAGAGGAAATAGCATTGTAAGCATTGCACGCGCACACAGAACAAGTCGGTCACACACAGCTACAATGCAAACACCTCTTCACCCTACCCCCCACACACAGCTAAAATGCAAATACCTGTTCACCCCACCCCCCACGATAATGCGTACAGCACATCTAACAGCAGTAGTGAAAGCTTCAGAGCCACTGATGCACTAGCTACAACTAAGGCAGCAGCAAAGGTGTTGCAAGCTTCACCTTCTAACACAGATTAAGTACAGCACGAATAACTGCAGTGCAATCACTCAACCGCACTTCAATCATTCCTCCCCTAACATACAGGATAACGTGCAGTATAGATACAGCGCCAGCGTCATTCACACAGAGGTAGTTGTGCAGCGCGCAGCTCTCTCAATAGAGGGGCTTAATTTGACCCTGTGTTAGCCGGTACGCTAATAAATAAAACATATAGAAGTATAATAAAATGCGGGTAATAAACACAGCAGAGCTGGTCTGAATTCCCAAAAAGTTAGAAGCACAGATGTTTTGATACCAAATTCTGCTTTTTTAATCCCTCGCGTATTACAGAGACATCTTCAGTAGACCCCCAGTACCCTCCACCAAGGCATGCACACCAAAATCCCAGCTGCCAGTCCGACCATGTTTTCCGGTGGTGGTGATGCTGTTTTTGAAGTAGATCACCGATGAGCAGTGAGTGTTTGGACACAAGTGGCGATGCTGTTTTACAGAGAGTAAGAAGGAGCATGTGGGTATGTTTTTAAAAAAATGTATTAGCGGTGTGCTTTATTGTTTTTTCTCCACTCTAATTCATTTAAATTCTGATGGTGCATAATTGCTAATATATACTGTATACTTTTTAGAAAATAAAAACATTATAAAAAAGTATTTCATTTACAATAATAATAGCTCTAAACATTGTTACTGCAAGACCTATTGCATTGTAAATGCGTGTTGTTTTTTCCAGGTGTGCTGCCTTGTGCGGCACACAAGGAATAAGCAAGATGCCTTGGATTGTTTATGTAAAGTAAGGTTACCCTTCATGTACATGAACAATCTTTGCCCTACACACTGACAACCTTGCACTATGGTGCAAGTTTGCCAGCGTTAGCACTACACTGCCACATACTGCGCCAGCGCTGGTAGAAACGCAAGCCTTCACCATGTGCTGGTAAACATGGTGCAGCGTTTTGATTCTGAAGTGGAAAAGTTAGGTGTGAAGACATGACATCTATTGCTTCTCTCCGCCACTTTCTTGTACACATTCCCCATTGTGTTACAGACAGCATTTTTTATTTGTAACAAAAGTTTTCATTGAACTATTTAGAGGTTGTACTTACCACCTTGGTGGTCCAACATGTCACCCTCACGGCCAACGCAATCCTGCCATCAATGCCTCTATTGTCGGACAGTCCTCTCCACACCAAAGACCCACAGCATCTGGCCCCTCACATGATCCCACCTCACATTCCTCACATGTACCTCATAGCCCTGCAGGACCCGACCCCACTTTCAATCATCAAGGGCAGGTAGTACTTCAGGAGCCAGAGGGAGCCCCCCCAATCCACCTCCGACATCCTGCCCTCTTTATCTACACCCACCATTTCCTAGCACACACCTAAACCCATCCTAAAAAATAAAACCCAAATATGTACACCAACAAATATTAAGAATGTAACACACCCCTTGGATAAACACCCGACAAGATTTAGTACAATACGCAAAAAACACATAAGGACAAGTACAATGGACTTCACAGGGACATCAAGGACAGTTCACAGGACACAACCACACTCTCAAATCCAAATTCAGTAGCACAGAACACCAAACACCTCCAACACTCTCCACAGTCACATGAAGTATACTCAAAAGAGAAAGTGAAAGTGCATACTACTCCTCCAGGCAAGAGGATGCATCATGACATCACTTCCTGTGTGTTTGTGGCTAGTTTTTTAGGTCGAGCCTGTCCCATTCCACAGGAATGGATAGGGGAGAATTTTAGTATTGCATCAGGAAAGCTAAACCAGCCGGCGGATTTCCACAAGTGCCTGTGATCGTGAACGCACATCCGCCTGCTGGTTTAGCTTTCCTAGTGCAACTCCGTCACTTCAAAGGGATCCGCTCCACCCCCTGCTGCACGCGCTTTCCATCCAGCGCGGCATTACGGCCACTTATCAAAGCCGGCATTCTTCCCTGCAGCGACCATCTGGCTCGCCTCTCGACTCCTCCCTCCTGGCTCCTGCGCATCTTCATTTATTACCTCTCAGTAAACAAGCTTCAAAGGGGCTGCTATCATCATTCACACCTCCCGTGCTTAGCAGGCAGAACGGTGCCCATTTTCCTTGCATACCACGCTAAATTGATAAAAGAAACGCTTTATAATGAGCTGTTTACTTTCGTTTCATGGTGGAACAAAGCCAGGTGAGCCGTATCATACTATCATACTATCAAACTACCTCAAATTTTGGAGGGGAGTCAAGGCTTGGCTTTTTAATCAGTAGCATCCACAATATTTTAATCTTCCTAGTTCAGTCAAATAGATCCAAGGCACCGGGAAACCCTCAGGGTAGCTGTTGCGCTATATAAATGTAATAAATAAATAAATAAAAATATCATACCTCACTGATAACTATCGTCTATTATAGCGAACAACACCAGGTTCAACTTGTGACTTCAGGCGCTACACGCATCTTTGCAGGGTGTGTGCACAACCTAACGCTATTTTTTGTAGCTACCATTACGAGTATTATTGGGTATTACGACCCTGTCTACGTGCCTTGAAGTAGCATCCTGATGGCTTAAGGCGCTTGCTCACAAGTCCGCACTCAATTCACTCTCTTATCTTCTCCTTCCTGCTGCCCAGGCTCCGCATTTCACCCATTGAAATAACTTTAGAGCAGCATAAAAGGGTATACAAACAAAGTAATCAAACTAAACAGAACATAAATTCTTAACTAAATGTGGCATATACATGGATAATATATGGAACGTATGTAAGCATAACATACCATATGTAGAGTGCAGAGTGCAGATTTAGAGTGCAGAGTGCAGATTCAGTGTGCAGAGTGCAGATTCAGAGTGCAGAGTGCAGATTCAGAGTGCAGAGTGCAGATTCAGAGTTCAAAGTGCAGAGTGCAGAATGCAGATTCAGAGTGCAGAGTGCAGATTCAGAGTACAGATTCAGAGTACAGAGTGCAGATTCAGAGTGCAGATTGTGAGTGCAGATTCAGAGTGCAGAGTGCAGATTCAGAGTGCAGGTGCAGAGTGCAAGTGCAGATTCAGAGTGCAGATTCAGAGTGCAGAGTGCAGATTCAGAGTGCAGAGTGCAGATTCAGAGTGCAGAGTGCAGATTCAGAGTGCAGATTCAGAGTGCAGAGTGAAGATTCAGAGTGCAGAGTGCAGAGTGCAGATTCAGAGTGCAGAGTTAGAGTGCAGAGTGCAGATTTAGAGTGCAGATTGTGAGTGCAGAGTGCAGATTGTGAGTGCAGAGTGCAGATTGTCAGTGCAGATTGCAGATTGTGAGCGCAGAGTGTAGAGTGCAGATTGGGAGTGCAGAGTGCAGATTGTGAGTGCAGATTGTGAGTGCAGAGTGCAGATTGTGAGTGCAGATTGTGAGTGCAGATTGTGAGTGTAGAGTGTGAGTGCAGAGTGCAGATTGTGAGTGCAGAGTGCAGATTGTGAGTGCAGAGTGCAGATTCAGAGTGCAGATCCAGAGTGCAGATTGTGAGTGCAGAGTGCAGATTGTGAGTGCAGAGAGCAGATTCAGAGTGCAGAGTGCAGATTCAGAGTGCAGAGTGCAGATTCAGAGTGCAGAGTGCAGATTCAGAGTGCAGATTCAGAGTGCAGAGTGCAGATTCAGAGTGCAGAGTGCAGATTCAGAGTGCAGATTCAGAGTGCAATGCAGAATGCAGATTCAGAGTGCAGAGGTAGAGTGCAGAGTGCAGATTTAGAGTGCAGATTGTGAGTTCAGAGTGCAGATTTAGAGTGCAGATTTAGAGTGCAGATTGTGAGTGCAGAGTGCTGATTTAGACTGCAGATTCAGAGTGCAGATTCAGAGTGCAAGTGCAGAGTGCGGATTCAGAGTGCAGAGTTAGAGTGCAGATTTAGAGAGCAGATTGTGGGTGTAGAGTGCAGCGTGCAGATTTAGAGTGCAGATTGTGAGTGCAGAGTGCAGATTCAGAGTGCAAAGTGCAGAATCAGAGAGCAGAGTGCAGATTCAGAGTGCAGAGTGCAGATTCAGAGTGCAGATTCAGAGTGCAGAGTGCAGATTCAGAGTGCAGAGTGCAGATTCAGAGTGCAGATTCAGAGTGCAAGTGCAGATTCAGAGTGCAGAGTTAGAGTGCAGAGTGCAGATTGTGAGTGCAGAGTGCAGATTTAGAGTGCAGATTGTGAGTCCAGAGTGCTGATTTAGAGTGGAGAGTGCAGATTCAGAGTGCAGATTCAGAGTGCAAGTGCAGAGTGCAGGTTCAGAGTGCAGAGTTAGAGTGCAATTTTAGAGTGCAGAGTGCAGCGTGCAGATTTAGAGTGCAGATTGTGAGTGCAGAGTGCAGATTTAGAGTGCAGAGTGCAGATTCATAGTGCAGAGTACAGATTCAGAGTACAGATTCAGAGTGCAGAGTGAAGATTCAGAGTGCAGAGTGCAGATTCAGAGTGCAGGTGCAAAGTGCAAGTGCAGATTCAGAGTGCAGATTCAGAGTGCAGAGTGCAGATTCAGAGTGCAGAGTGCAGATTCAGAGTGCAGAGTGCAGATTCAGAGTGCAGATTCAGAGTGCAGAGTGAAGATTCAGAGTGCAGAGTGCAGAGTGCAGATTCAGAGTGCAGAGTTAGAGTGCAGAGTGCAGATTTAGAGTGCAGATTGTGAGTGCAGAGTGCAGATTGTGAGTGCAGAGTGCAGATTGTCAGTGCAGATTGCAGATTGTGAGTGCAGAGTGTAGAGTGCAGATTGTGAGTGCAGAGTGCAGATTGTGAGTGCAGATTGTGAGTGCAGAGTGCAGATTGTGAGTGCAGATTGTGAGTGCAGATTGTGAGTGTAGAGTGTGAGTGCAGAGTGCAGAGTGCAGATTGTGAGTGCAGATTCAGAGTGCAGATTCAGAGTGCAGATTGTGAGTGCAGAGTGCAGATTGTGAGTGCAGAGTGCAGATTCAGAGTGCAGAGTGCAGATTCAGAGTGCAGATTGTGAGTGCAGAGTGCAAATTGTGAGTGCAGAGTGCAGATTCAGAGTGCAAAGTGCAGAATCAGAGAGCAGAGTGCAGATTCAGAGTGCAGAGTGCAGATTCAGAGTGCAGATTCAGAGTGCAGAGTGCAGATTCAGAGTGCAGAGTGCAGATTCAGAGTGCAGATTCAGAGTGCAAGTGCAGATTCAGAGTGCAGAGTTAGAGTGCAGAGTGCAGATTGTGAGTGCAGAGTGCAGATTTAGAGTGCAGATTGTGAGTCCAGAGTGCTGATTTAGAGTGGAGAGTGCAGATTCAGAGTGCAGATTCAGAGTGCAAGTGCAGAGTGCAGGTTCAGAGTGCAGAGTTAGAGTGCAATTTTAGAGTGCAGAGTGCAGCGTGCAGATTTAGAGTGCAGATTGTGAGTGCAGAGTGCAGATTTAGAGTGCAGAGTGCAGATTCATAGTGCAGAGTACAGATTCAGAGTACAGATTCAGAGTGCAGAGTGAAGATTCAGAGTGCAGAGTGCAGATTCAGAGTGCAGGTGCAAAGTGCAAGTGCAGATTCAGAGTGCAGATTCAGAGTGCAGAGTGCAGATTCAGAGTGCAGAGTGCAGATTCAGAGTGCAGAGTGCAGATTCAGAGTGCAGATTCAGAGTGCAGAGTGAAGATTCAGAGTGCAGAGTGCAGAGTGCAGATTCAGAGTGCAGAGTTAGAGTGCAGAGTGCAGATTTAGAGTGCAGATTGTGAGTGCAGAGTGCAGATTGTGAGTGCAGAGTGCAGATTGTCAGTGCAGATTGCAGATTGTGAGTGCAGAGTGTAGAGTGCAGATTGTGAGTGCAGAGTGCAGATTGTGAGTGCAGATTGTGAGTGCAGAGTGCAGATTGTGAGTGCAGATTGTGAGTGCAGATTGTGAGTGTAGAGTGTGAGTGCAGAGTGCAGAGTGCAGATTGTGAGTGCAGATTCAGAGTGCAGATTCAGAGTGCAGATTGTGAGTGCAGAGTGCAGATTGTGAGTGCAGAGTGCAGATTCAGAGTGCAGAGTGCAGATTCAGAGTGCAGATTGTGAGTGCAGAGTGCAAATTGTGAGTGCAGAGTGCAGATTCAGAGTGCAGAGTGCAGATTCAGAGTGCAGATTCAGAGTGCAGAGTGCAGATTCAGAGTGCAGGGTGCAGATTCAGAGTGCAGATTCAGAGTGCAAGTGCAGAGTGCAGATTCAGAGTGCAGAGGTAGAGTGCAGAGTGCAGATTTAGAGTGCAGATTGTGAGTTCAGAGTGCAGATTTAGAGTGCAGATTTAGAGTGCAGATTGTGAGTGCAGAGTGCTGATTTAGACTGCAGATTCAGAGTGCAGATTCAGAGTGCAAGTGCAGAGTGCAGATTCAGAGTGCAGAGTTAGAGTGCAGATTTAGAGAGCAGATTGTGAGTGCAGAGTGCAGCGTGCAGATTTAGAGTGCAGATTGTGAGTGCAGAGTGCAGATTCAAAGTGCAAAGTGCAGAATCAGAGTGCAGAGTGCAGATTCAGAGTGCAGAGTGCAGATTCAGAGTGCAGATTCAGAGTGCAGAGTGCAGATTCAGAGTGCAGAGTGCAGATTCAGAGTGCAAGTGCAGATTCAGAGTGCAGAGTTAGAGTGCAGAGTGCAGATTGTGAGTGCAGAGTGCAGAGTGCAGATTGTGAGTGCAGAGTGCAGATTCAGAGTGCAGATTGTGAGTGCGGAGTGCAGATTGTGAGTGCAGAGTGCAGATTCAGAGTGCAGAGTGCAGATTCAGAGTGCAGAGTGCAGATTCAGAGTGCAGATTCAGAGTGCAAGTGCAGAGTGCAGATTCAGAGTGCAGAGGTAGAGTGCAGAGTGCAGATTTAGAGTGCAGATTGTGAGTTCAGAGTGCAGATTTAGAGTGCAGATTTAGAGTGCAGATTGTGAGTGCAGAGTGCTGATTTAGACTGCAGATTCAGAGTGCAGATTCAGAGTGCATATTCAGAGTGCAGAGTTAGAGTGCAGATTTAGAGAGCAGATTGTGAGTGCAGAGTGCAGCGTGCAGATTTAGAGTGCAGATTGTGAGTGCAAAGTGCAGATTCAAAGTGCAAAGTGCAGAATCAGAGTGCAGAGTGCAGATTCAGAGTGCAGAGTGCAGATTCAGAGTGCAGATTCAGAGTGCAAGTGCAGAGTGCAGATTCAGAGTGCAGAGGTAGAGTGCAGAGTGCAGATTTAGAGTGCAGATTGTGAGTTCAGAGTGCAGATTTAGAGTGCAGATTGTGAGTGCAGAGTGCTGATTTAGACTGCAGATTCAGAGTGCAGATTCAGAGTGCAAGTGCAGAGTGCAGATTCAGAGTGCAGAGTTAGAGTGCAGATTTAGAGAGCAGATTGTGAGTGCAGAGTGCAGCGTGCAGATTTAGAGTGCAGATTGTGAGTGCAGAGTGCAGATTCAAAGTGCAAAGTGCAGAATCAGAGTGCAGAGTGCAGATTCAGAGTGCAGATTCAGAGTGCAGAGTGCAGATTCAGAGTGCAGAGTGCAGATTCAGAGTGCAAGTGCAGATTCAGAGTGCAGAGTTAGAGTGCAGAGTGCAGATTGTGAGTGCAGAGTGCAGAGTGCAGATTGTGAGTGCAGAGTGCAGATTCAGAGTGCAGATTGTGAGTGCGGAGTGCAGATTGTGAGTGCAGAGTGCAGATTCAGAGTGCAGAGTGCAGATTCCGAGTGCAGAGTGCAGATTCAGAGTGCAGAGTGCAGATTCAGAGTGCAGATTCAGAGTGCAAGTGCAGAGTGCAGATTCAGAGTGCAGAGGTAGAGTGCAGAGTGCAGATTTAGAGTGCAGATTGTGAGTTCAGAGTGCAGATTTAGAGTGCAGATTTAGAGTGCAGATTATGAGTGCAGAGTGCTGATTTAGACTGCAGATTCAGAGTGCAGATTCAGAGTGCATATTCAGAGTGCAGAGTTAGAGTGCAGATTTAGAGAGCAGATTGTGAGTGCAGAGTGCAGCGTGCAGATTTAGAGTGCAGAGTGTGAGTGCAAAGTGTAGATTCAAAGTGCAAAGTGCAGAATCAGAGTGCAGAGTGCAGATTCAGAGTGCAGAGTGCAGATTCAGAGTGCAGATTCAGAGTGCAGAGTGCAGATTCAGAGTGTAGAGTGCAGATTCAGAGTGCAGATTCAGAGTGCAAGTGCAGATTCAGAGTGCAGAGTTAGAGTGCAGAGTGCAGATTGGGAGTGCAGAGTGCAGATTTAGAGTGCAGATTGTGAGTCCAGAGTGCTGATTTAGAGTGGAGAGTGCAGATTCAGAGTGTAGATTCAGAGTGCAAGTGCAGAGTGCAGGTTCAGAGTGCAGAGTTAGAGTGCAATTTTAGAGTGCAGAGTGCAGCGTGCAGATTTAGAGTGCAGATTGTGAGTGCAGAGTGCAGATTTAGAGTGCTGAGTGCAGATTCAGAGTGCAAAGTGCAGATTCAGAGTGCAGAGTGCAGATTCAGAGTGCAGAGTACAGATTCAGAGTGCAGATTCAGAGTGCAGAGTGAAGATTCAGAGTGCAGAGTGCAGATTCAGAGTGCAGATTCAGAGTGCAGAGTGCAGATTCAGAGTGCAGATTCAGAGTGCAGATACAGAGTGCAGATTCAGAGTGCAGAGTGCACTTTCAGAGTGCAGAATCAGAGTGCAGATTCAGAATGCAGAGTGCAGATTCAGAGTGCAGAGGGCAGAGTGCAGATTCAGAGTGCAGAGTGCAGATTCAGAGTGCAGAGTGCAGAGTGCAGAGTGCAGAGTGCAGAGTGCAGATTCCGAGTGTTGAGTGCAGATTCAGAGTGCAGAGTGCAAATTCAGAGTGCAGAGTGCAGATTGTGAGTGCAGATTGTGAGTGCAGAGTGCAGATTGTGAGTGCAGAGTGCAGATTGTGAGTGCAGAGTGCAGATTCAGAGTGCAGAGTGCAGATTCAGAGTGCAGATTCAGAGTGCAGTTTCAGAGTGCAGTTTCAGAGTGCAGATTCAGAGTGCAGTTGCAGAGTGCAGTTGCAGAGTGCAGTTGCAGAGTGCACTCAGCACCACCACAGCATCACTCAGCACCACCACAGCATCAATCAGCACCACCACAGCATCACTCAGCACCACCACAGCATCACTCAGCACCACCACAGGATCACTCAGCACCAGCACAGCATCACTCAGCACCACCACAGTATCACTCAGCACCACCACAGGATCACTCAGCACCAGCACAGCACCACTCAGCCCCACCACAACATCAACAAGCGCCATCACAACATCACTCCGCGACATCACAGCATCAATCTGTGCAACCATTCAACAACAACTGGTTCAATTATGTTCTCTCAATGTTTCAAGCTTTATTACAAATGTCACAAAAAGATGTTATTTCACTTCTGTTCTTGGATTTTCATCACAATAAAATACACTGAACAAAATCTTCACAAAAGAGTTTTACAAAAGTTTAAGCTATTGCCATTATAAATGACAATCACTTTTATTTAAGTATTAATTATGTAAAAAAAATTAAAAGCCGTTGTTATTTGTAATATCAATACATCTAAGTCACGTAAATACAAAACATGTTGCATTGCAAATGCTATAGGCGTCACATTTGCGAAAGTTATAACTATTGGCATTGAAAATGACAAAGCTATTAATTTAGCTATATTCAAAACCAACACATAAATAAAAAAATTGTCATTTACAAGACCAATAGCTCGAACTTTCATAATGCGAGACCTATTGCATTGCAAATGCTTGTTGACTTTGCAGTCACATTCTGCACGCAAGTTGGCCTTTGCAGTAATATTCGTGTTGTGCTATATTTTTCAGTCGCAGTTATGAAAAAATTATCACACTAGCGTTAATGTGGCAACAATTTGGACTCTAAGTGCAAGTTGTTCCTCAGATGAACAGTATTTGCTGAAATTTCCTGAGACTAAAATACACCGTAACAATCATCTATGACCCGAAAACACAACCTGCAAATCATCTCTAAACACAAAACACACCCTAAAATTCATCTTTGACCACAAAACACATACCCAACCACAAACATTCAATTCACCATTACTAACAGCACAATGTTTAACATTCACTTGTCAGACAGATGTACTTATGCAGAGAATGGACATGCACACAAGGTTTTTGTGTTGTGATGTTTTATTGCACTTACTATGTGTATGTGCAATTTGCTTAGAAAAGAAAAAAAGGGATGTCATATTTTGATGTGATTATGTGAAGAATTTATTAATAATTCTGTCCCTTTCTGCTCTTCCTGCAGATGAGGCAGGGGTGTGTGAAGCATCAGCCTTGTCTTCTTTGTCATCCTCAGGATTGTCTGATTCATCTGGCCCTGAGCATACACGCCTTGGAAATCTGGAACATCTGGGACACATTATCACGCATCATCACCTTCTTTACAGACACTTGGACCACCACCTTCTATGCCCTTGACATCGCCCTCGGTATCCTGGACAGATACAAGATCCAGTGGGAGAACCGCCCCAACCACCCGGGAGGAATCCTTGCCATGGCGCACAAAAGCACCCTATGCCGGTATACACCCGTTACAACGCATCTTTTACTCCGCACTACCATTACAACGCGACTTTTACTCCGCATACCATTACAACGCATTGCGCTGGGGGGCGCTCTAGGATAGGGAATAAGTATAATTTACTATCCAACACCTTCCCTAGGGTCCATGGGGACTGGAGTTAGAATAGTAAATTATACTTACCACTATCCAGCGCCCCAAGGCGCTATGCGTTGTAACGGTATGCGGAGTAAAAGTCGCGTTGTAATGGTCTGCGGAGTAATAGTATGCGTTATAACGTCATACATCCCCCTATGCCTCTTCACCTCCAGCGACACTTTATCTGCCGCCAAAGACCGGCACTTTCAGGTCCAGACCAGCCCCAACTCCACTCTCTGCTGCACACTTGCCTACAGACCACCTGGACTGCTTGGCCAACACCATTACTGACCTCATCGCACTCCATGCCATCTCCTCCATGGACTACATTCTCATCAGTGACCAGGACTTCCACCTCAACAACACCAATGACCCCAACATCATTACCTTCCGGATGAAAAGCTTGCCAGCATTGGATTAAAACAACTCTTCACCACACCGACTCACCTTCACAGGAGAAAACAGTGTACACTTCAGCTACACCACGCAACACCCATGGACCAACCACAACTGCGTACACTTCCTCAGCGATAAACCCAAGCCAGCCAAACCCGAACCACGCGCCCCGCAAAGGAACTGGAGCAGAGTCACAGAGGAGCAGCTGAAATCCACCTTCAACTGCAAAACCTCCACTACTGTAGCCGACACCAACCACGCTGCCAGGGAATTCCACACATGGATATCCAACTGTGCAGACAAACTCACCCAGCTACACAACTACGACAGGTAGCGAACCAGAAAAGCAGCCTTGTTCTCCACGATCTCAAAAAATCCAGACGAACCTGCAGACCCCCGGAGAAGAACAGAAGAAACAGCAAGACACCCGTAAACTTCACCACCTACAAGAACGCCATGACAAAATACCACCAAAGCATCTGTACAAATATAAAGACCTTCATCCACAACAAAATTGTCGCCTGCTCCACCAACTCCAAAGACATGTTCAACGCCATCCAGGAATTCACCAAACCCCCAGCTAAGCCAAGGATAATGCCACCCTGGACCCATCTCAATCTGGATTCCGCAGCAACCACACCACTGAGACAGCGCTACTTGCCGCCACTGATGACATCCGCATCCTCCTCGACCAAGTCCACACCGCAGCCCTGATTCTACTTGACCTGTCAGCAGCATTCCACCCCATCTATCACCACACACTAGCGGGCAGTATACATGACGCCAGCATACAAGGAACCATCCTTGACTGGATCCGATCATTCCTCACCGACAGAAGCCGAAGGATCAGACTGCCACCCTTCCTAAAACACAAAAACTAACTGCGGAGTGCCCCAAGGATAATCATTCAGCCCAACCCTCTTCAACATCCACATGGCCCCCATCGCCACCAGTGTCCAACAGCATAGCCTCAGCAAAGTATCCTATGCCGGGGACACCCAGCTCATACTCTCCCTCACCAAGGAACCCAACACCACCAGACTCAACTTCCAGGAAGAAATGCAGGAATTCACGATCTGGATGACCAACAGCTGCATGAAACTCTACAGAGAGGGAATATAAGTCCTCATCTTCATAACCACCCACTGGCATGGAAAAAAACCTAGTGGCTGACTGCCCTCGACAGCCTTCCTGCCCCCATGGACCACACCAGCTACTGCTATGAGAGAATATAAAACAGCTATCTTAATCGCTTAAGCTGCTGACTTCTCCAGAATTCTGAATTCTAATAACAGATCCAAAGAAATCTTCGCTATTGTAAATGAACTGTCCAACCCGGGTAGAGTTTTAATAAAACCCACACCCACTCAAGCACTCTGCGATTCCTTGAACAACTTCTTTATCGAAAATATTTCCACCATCAAAGCTAGCATTCCTACAAGCACCTCCCACGAGATATTCCATTTTATTACTGGAAATCCTTGCTCTCTCTAACACATCCCGGCCATTAGCATACAGGCATTCCAGGACCTAAAATCTGCCCTCTCTCTTCTGAATGAGTCCTTATCCCAGGGTTGTGTCCCCAAGGCTTTTAAAGAGGCAATTGTGGTTCTCCTTCTTAAGAAACCAGGAGCTGACCTCCATAACCTGTCAAAAGACCATCCAAACTCCTTGCTCCCATACCTGTCTAAGGTACTGGAGGACCATGTGGCTAAGTGCCTGTCCAACTTCATTGAACAATCCAACTATCTCCATTCACACCAAGCTGGGTTCTGCCCTGCCCACTCAACTGATATGGTAATACTGTCGGTTGTAGACTCCGTGCGAGAGAAGACGAACAGGGGCATCCCTCAGTCCCTGGTGCTAATGGATCTCTCTGCTGCCATTGACATGGGTGATAAAGGTATCTTGGTGGACCATGTCAAAGAGACAGGCATCCAGGGATCAGCCCTCAGTTGAATCAATTCCTTTCTAGAGGATCACTCCCAGTCAGTCAGCACAGCCCAGTTCACGGAACCAACATTAAAAACCACTTGCGGGATCCCACAGGGTTCCTCGCTATCCCCCCATCTTTTTATTTTTAAATTCCTTTTTATTGAGCATCAAATAAGACATAACAGAGAGGGTAATAACCTCAAGCGCACCAGAGAGTATGCAGGGTCTGGGGTGGCGATACATTCGGCTATGATGGGTTCAGCTTCACACGTTCCCACGGCCACTACCTCCGTGTGCAGAACAAATGACGCTATTTTAAAGAACATAGAACACCCCCCCAAAAAAAACAATCCCCCCACCCCCAACCGGTGGTGACTAAATTATAAAGAAAAAAGAGCAAGACATTAATACATAGGAGGCAAGTCTTGACTTGGCATATTGACTAGTGCAGAGGTTAAGGTAGACCCAAGATATAACTTAAGGGCCGTAGGGTGACACCATGATAAAAGGCAAACCTATAATTGGAAAAGGTGCATGGCCCGCATTGTCGGAGGATAAACCGCACAAGGCAAACCCTGAGACAGGAAGACCACCAGAGGACCCCATCTGAGCACAAAATCTTCATAAGTGTCCCGAAAAATGTCCACCAGACGTTTCATGGAAAGTATCCTCCACTGTCGGGCATGCCACAGCGAGGTTGCTGGAGTCTCTGTCTTTTTCCAAGCAGCTGGAATAGTGAGCTTGGCAGCTCCCAAACACGTCCACATAATCACTTTGTCAGACTTAGTTTGCCTGATTAAGGTGGGTTCTTTAATCCCAAGGAGAGCAAAGTCAATGGAAGCCGGAATCGGATAACCCAATATGTATTTGATGTGAGATAAAATCTCATCCCAGAATGGGTGAATCTTAGGGCAGTCCCACCAAATAAGCCTGAAGTCCCCCTGAAACCCACATCCCCTCCAACAGAGATCTGAGGTGTCTGCCGTAAGAGCCACAAATTTCTCAGTTTCCGTAAGATCTCTAGTAGCCACCTCTCTAATGGGAGGTGTCGTGACACTAAGGTAATGGTAATATTCACTCTGCGGGAGCGCAAATTCCTTCCTACATTCATTAAACGTCAAGACCTCCCCATAACGCAACAGGTCTGATATTTTTAGGCAGTCCCCCTCCCTCCAACGGTCAAAGGTACCCTCATGTAGCGCCGGGGGGAATTCTGGATTAAAATGAATAGGCATGTAAGGAGGAGGGGAATGAACTCCAACCCTCCCTTTTTGTAACCTTATCCCAAATAGTCAGAGTTGTGCGGGTGGGGGTGCTAAGATATGCATTGGGAGGATGATCTCTCCTGGGCTTCCACAGCACATCCCAGATATAACGCCCTATGACTGAGCAATCCATATGGAGCCCGTGCTTGTCGGATTCCCTGGCCGACCACTCAACGGAGACTCGCAATTGAGCAGCTTGGTAATATAAAGTAAAGTCAGGTATGGCCAATCCGCCGTTATCACGAGGGCGTCAGAGCACATGATAGGGCAGGCTTGCCCTCCCTCCTTGCCAGATGAATTTAGTGATCAAAGTGTGGAGGCTTGGTAACATAGTACTCTCCAATTCTATAGGAAGGGCCTGGAATAAATACAAAAATGTAGGTAGAACCGTCATTTTTATCGCACTATTTCGCCCCAGCCAAGAAATGTAGAGGGGCGACCAATGTTTAAGGTCCTGTTTGAGCTGGGTTATCAGAGGAGGGTAGTTCGCTTTATACAGTTCACCCAGCCTAGCCGTGAGATGCACTCCCACATAGAGTAAGGAGCGTTTAGCCCATTGAAAAGAAGTCAGGAGTTTCAAGCGAAGCACCTCCGTAGGAGGAAGGGTAAGATTAAGTATGAAGGATTTCGTGAAATTTATCTTAAACCCTGCTACCTGTTCAAAGCTGCATAGTTCTTTTTGGACCACCGGTAATGAATTCACCGGGTCTGAAATTGAAAGGAGGATGTCATCAGCGAAAAAAAGGTCTTATGCTCAAAGCCGCCAAAGGTAATGTCCCGGATCTCATCATTGGCCTGAAACCTGACCGCTAAGGGTTTGATACTAAGGGCAGACAAGAGGGGCATAAGGAGGCACCCCTGCCTGGTGCCTCTGCTCAAACTAAAAGGGACGGTAGAGCAACCATTTACCATCACTCGGGAGGTGGGATGGTAATAGTTGGCCTTCAACATATTAAGAAACGTGTCGCCAAACCCGAATTTCCGCATAGTTAAGAAGAGGAAGGCTCAGTCCAACCAATCAAAGGCTTTTTCCACATCCAGACCCACTGGTACTGTGGGGATCTTAAACCTAGAAGCTTTCTCGATCAGATGGAATGTACGCTTGATGTTATCATGTGTTTGCCTTCCTTTTATAAAACCAGATTGGTTGGGATGGATTAATTCCGGCATCAGAGTATCCAATCGCGCTGCTAAGATTACGGAATAAAGCTTAGCATCCAAATTAAGAAGCACAATGGGTCTGTAAGAGCCGCAGAGTTGTGGGTTCTCACCAGGCTTGGGGATTACCGCAATCACCTCCTCCACCATTGAGCCGGAGACCTGGGAGTCGGAGGCAATGGCTTGAAATGGGCCGTAAGATGAGGAATGAGCTCTGTCGAAAAGCACCGGTAGAAATTAGCTATAAGGCCATCAAGTCCCGGGGATTTATGCAATTTAACTCTCGAGATAGCCTCTCGAACCACCTCTGGCATTATGGGGGAATCCAACAATTCAGCGGATGCCCTGTTAATCTGCGGGAGGGCAAGGGAGTCTAAAAATTGTTGTTGGCGCGTAGTGTCTAGAGTAGTGCCCTGATAGAGTTGACCATAAAAATCCCCAAAAGGTTTGCTTTAGCGGAGTCGGAGTGTGTGAGGTGTCCCTGACGATCTAGAATCCCCCTGAGCGCACCTTATTGCCCTGCGCGTAAGAAGCTGCTGAATTTTTAGCAGAGTGAAATCCGGCCGATTGAAATATATATGGCCCTTAGTTTACCCCTGAGAGCGGTGAGCTGTCTCTGAAGAACTCGGGTTGGATTGGCTTTATGTGCTTGCTCTACATTCTCCAATTCCTTCTTAAGAGCCTCCCTTTCCCTCGCCCTTTGTTTGTTCAATGTCAAATTAAGTTGAATGCATTTCCCACGGATCACGGCCTTAAAGGCATCCCAAGTGTTCTGTGGGGATGTGTCATGCAGATCATTATGCACAAAAAAAGTCAGCGATAGCCGCTCTTATGGCCTCTCTGGCCACTGAGTCTCAAGTGAGAGCTAATGGGAAATACCACCGAAGAGACCAATGAGAGGCCCAGGGTGATCAAACTATGGTCTGAGATTGTTATCGGAAGAATCCGAGCAGCCTGAAGGGCCCCTACAAGGGATTGGCTAATAAAAATATAATCAGTTCTGGAGTACGTCCTATGTACATGTGATAAATGTCTGTAATCTTTGGTATTTGGGTGTAAGGAACGCCAAGCAGAAAGTAACCCCAGGTCGGTGATTTTCTGCCACACCCTGCTAGAAAAGGTGTTAGTGGAAGCCTTATTAGTACTAGAACTATCGAGAGACCCCTGTCACGTAAGATTAAAATCCCCCATGAGCACAATTGGACCTTTGGCAAACCCCCCTATTTGATCAAGAGTGTGTGAAAGGAAGACAGAGAGTCCCGAGTTAGGAGCGTACAATGAAACAAAGGTGCAAAGCTTGCCTCTCAGTCGACCTTCAACTACAATCTCCCCTCCCTGTCATGCTTGACAGCCTCTAATTGGAAATTTGCCGAGACATGAAAGAGCAAGGCCACCCCATTGTGTTTTGTTGCCGCAGAGGAGGTATACATCAATGGATAGCTCCAGTGACGCAGTCTAGGGACCTCTGCTCTCTTGAGATGAGTCTCTTGCAATGCTACCTCCTCAAATTTGTGGTCATTCAAGTATTTCCAAATTTTTTGGCACTTCTGTGCGGAATTCAATCCCTTAACATTCCAATTGGCAATGTTAACCATCAAAAAGTGCAACCCCCCTCTCCACACCGCCCCACTAACCATCGCCCCACTGAACAAAGCAGTTTACACTGATTACATGACCAACCTTCCCAACAGGGCCCCCTGCCTACCCCCCTAAGCAACATAAGGACATAAGCCCGTTTCTCAAAAAAGAAAAGATCAAGAATACAAAGCCACCTCCCACAGTCACCACCGGGTACCATCCCCCCCAAAACCCGCCCTCAAATTAATCCTAAAACTCAAAATCGTAGGATCCATAGGTCCACGGCCCAAAAACCCCCCAGACCTAAAAGGAAGTATACTGGGTAACACAGACAAGACCCGCTCCTTCCGATTGCTAAATCTTGAAAACTAGGGAACAACATAATATCAAATAAACAAGAAAAATAAAAACCTCGGTGTCCTTGGTATACCAATTTGTGCAGCCAATGGAGCCCCAGCGTCCCCTTCCGCCAGGGAGCCCAACAGCGGCGCCGTCATTATCCAGTCTAACTTGAAAAGTCTAAAGAGCTCCTGATGAGCAGGCAGGAGGGTAGAAATATCCAAAGGGGAAGGGAAGCGTCAGTGAGTCCTCACGGCCATGTGTCCAGAAATGGGATCCTTCCTAAATCTCCATCAACGATGTCTAAGCGGAAACCTCATCTAGCAAGGGCAATCCCAGGAATAAAAACATCAAAGGCCATGAAGGATGAAACCAGTGTCCCCCGTTACCCTTGAGGCTCCACGCAACGGACCATCCATCCATAAAACCTCCAACTTCGGCCTCCACATGGAAATACCACCAAACAGAAAGCATGAAACTCTGCGGCCAGGAACACCCCCGTAGGACAAAGAAGACTCAACAATGCCTCGTGACCATCTGCCAAGGGTTGGGGCTGACTCTTGATGGTGCTCTGCCGCTAATGAAAACTCTGAGGAGGGCGACTCTTCTGGATGGGGAAATACGCACCCCCTCCGAAAGTTCGGAGATGTGGTGAGTTTTGTTGCCATGTTCAAAGATGAGGCCAAAGGGAAAGGACCACCTGTAGCTCATTTTATCTTTTTGCAACTTAGCGGTGATTGGTCTCAACTTTGCCAGTGGGCGAGGGTTGCGTAGGCCAGGTCTTGGAAGAGAGAGCAGCTATGGCCCTGAAAGGACACTTCTTTCTGTTTCCTTGCAGCCGAGAGGGTGGCTTCTTTCACCCAGAAAGAATGGAGCTTGACCAACACATCTCGAGGACGCTTGCGACTTCCTGCCGATAACATACCCACGCAGTGGTCTAATTTGATTTTGATTTGTCTAGGTACAAGTAGTTCAGCAAAGAGACCAGTGACAAATGCTTCCAAATCCGGGCCTTCCACCCCCTCCTCCAGATTCTTGATCCGAATATTCTCAATCCGGGTTCTATTCTCCAAATCCTCTGCTTTAAGCATAACTTGCTGAATCTAGGCTTGTAGGACCTGCTGTGTATCTTGCATTTTGGTTTGAGCCGCCACCAGATTCTGCGCTTGCCCTTCCACCTCCAGGATTTGGGTACACACTGCATCCACATCCTGCAGGAGAGTTGTAAGCTATTCAGTGAGGTCAGCCTTCAGTTGGTCCACAGATGACCGACGTTCCTGTTGGAACTCTAGACATAATTTCACCTTGAAGTCCCAGAGGGTAGCCACCAAGTCCTCACGCGTAAGCGCCATCTCCGTCATGTTAGAGGTGACCTCTGGTGAGGGTGTCTTTTCCGAGGCCTTAAAGTACTGGGATACTTTGGTAGTGTGTTTCTTAGGAGGCATATGGTCCCTTCCGCAAACCTGTGCACTTCTCAGGGAACACCAAATCCTGGCAAGGGACTAGATGACTGGAGCTCCGTGTCTCAAGGAGTGCCCCTGATGACCAAGAAGATCCAACCCCCGTTGGAAACACCGGATTGAGTGCACAGGGCTGGCAGGACCGTGGGGTCACCCCCAGGGAAGGTACAACCAGCTGAAGATCCCTCTAAAGCCACAGACTGCTTCCAGACCAACAATCAATTCTCCTGATAGAGTCGCCTCCTCACCGCTCTACACCATTTACTGTCCAGTTGTGCTCCCTGTCTTCATGCCACCACCAGCACCGGACCCAGAACCGCCGCCATCTTGAAGTCAGGCACGCTAAGCTGTAGTGCTTATCTCTTCATGCAGAACATCTTGCTGCACTGAACGCACCAATGTTAGTGCATTTTATTACTCCTAGCTTGTGGCTTGGAAACATCTTGCTGTCTTCTGCGGGGAACGCTGGGGACCCAGCCACACAGCCTCACAAGATCCCGGGACGTCTCCGCCTCCGCCCTGCTAGGAAAGCGCCACCACAACACGTTACCACATCAGTGGTGCCCTCACCGGAGTGCGTCCCTCCGCCTGGATCCTTGCTCACCGCCCGACGCCAAACTCCAATGCGACCTGTCCCTGCCACAGCGCCCCATCGGGGAGCCCTTCCATGACCAGACGGGCCCTCTCCTGAGCACCCCGGCGCTCTGGAACGGACTCGATGCTCCCGGCTCAGGCACCTCTAAAATGGCACCCGGAGCCCGGGAACCCCGCTAGATCTCCTCTCAATCCAGGCCCGTCCCACAGGGCCGCAGACATCATCTGCCGGCCAGAGAGCTCCCAGCTCTCAGTGCGGACACTGAGGAGGCGAAAATCACCGTCCCCAGACACCAGGTAAAGGCATAGCACGATCCTTAAGGTGTGGAGCTGAGCATGATCACGACCGCTCCGCCATCTTACTTGGCCACGCCCCCATCTTTTTAATATCTACTTTCTGCCTCTGATCCGGTCTCTTAAGGAAAGGAAAGTTGCCACAATCAATTACGCTGATGATCTACGACTAATGTCCACCATCGACAACTCACCTCAATCAGCCTTTGAATTTCAGTTTACCAAGCTGCACATCTGCCATTGGATGGACTGTAACCATTCAAAGATTAACCCAGGGAAGACCAAACTGGTCCTGACAGATAGGCCACAACTTCTGGCGACAACACTTTTGGCCAACGGAACGAGGACCCTCCCCCACCCCTTCTCCTGCTGCAAAATGTCTTGGTGTCACAATAAATAATGACCTGTCACTAAAAACCCAAGTTGGCTCTGTGATTTCAACCTGCTTCTTCCAATTACGGAAGATTAGAAGGATCAGCAGACTTCTCACACAGGCGGCATTGAAACAGGTTGTAATAGCCACAATTATATCCCACTTAGACTACGCAAACTCAGTCTACCTTGGTATGCCACTATTCTTAACCTGAAGTTTTCAGTTGGTGTAGAATCGAGTGGCCAGTCTGATCCACCAGCAACCTAGATGGCAATATGTCTCCCCACTACTGAGGAATCTGCACTGGCTTCCAATCGCCCAGTACTGCGCCTTTAAAGTAGGATGTCTGGTCTTTAAATCGCTACATGGACGGATCCCCAAATTCAGCAATAGTTTTATTCAAAGGTCCACTACCTAACGTAACCTACGCTTGGCTCACCTTTATCTCATGGCAACTCCCTCCTTCAAGCTGAAGCAACAAGGGGGCTGTAGGTTTGCAACTCAGGCACCCAGATTTTGGAATTCCTTTCACCTGGAAATCAGATCATGCACTGACCTGCTGGGCTTCAGAAAATCTCTTAACCGCATCACCGCAGTGCTAATTCCCCCGCGGCGCGGGGGGAGGGGGCCGCGCACGGCACCGGGGTGCTGATTACGAGTTCGGCTCGTCATGCAGCATGGTGGCACTGTGCTGATGTCGAGCGGAGCTTGTCATGCCCACGCCCGCTCAATGGAACGCCGAGCACAGCGGGAGAATGATCCCCGCGTGGGCATTCCGCGGAGGCCATGACGAGCTCAGTTCTTCATCAGCACAGCGCCACCGTGCTGCATGACAAGCTCAGCTCGTCATCAGCACGGAAAAGGTTATGACATGGTTAGAATTTTATAACAGAACATAACTCCCTCTGCATCCTCTGTAAGATCTTCAAATGGATCCCCACAAGTCAAAAAAGACTGGGCTATGGAAACGTCCTCTATGCCGGCATGAAAAAGTATCTGCTCTACAAGCTCTAAAATATGCAGAACACCGCCTCCAGAGTCAGGCTTATGTTCAGACTTTCCTCATGGGTCCGGACCCTTTGTCACACCAACTTTGTTCACACCTCTCCCAGCATTTGCAGTTGTGTGACAGAGGGGCAGGACCTTTGAGGAAAGTTTGTCTACAAGGCTACCCCCTGTGACCGCAGACTCTTTGTCCTTGTGTATGGTAGGTGGGCATGTTAAAAGGCATGTTGTATGACATTTGCTACATGTGCATTCTCACATTTGTGAGCTACATGATTGTGGATCTCTGACCCTGGTCTGAGACCTGCTCTTCTCCCCAGCAGCTCCGCTGTGCCCTGCTCCGACTCAGATCCTCTTGACCCAACTCAGGTAGGGTTCAAAACCACTGAGTGCTGAGGGCCCACCCCACTGGCATCCTGTAATTGAGCTTGTCCCTTCCTGTAAGAATCATCACTGTAGCTTTTTCAAACTGTTGTTCTTGCATTCTGCTAAATAATTGTTATTACTCCGTCAGTAATTGTGCTCATCCATTGATTCTGTGCCCATCCGTTGTTTTTGTTGTATCTGTGTACTTTTTCCTGTTGTTACCCCCCACTTCCGTCTCCCAGCTGCACAGTCCCTCCCCTCCCCTTCCTAATGGCCGCTGCTGCGGGGGAGCGTGAGCAAGTCCTGTGACCCTGGTCTGAGGCCTGCTAATCTCCGCAGCGGCTCCACTGTGCCATGCACCACCACAGATCCTCTTGGCCCAACCCTGGTAGGGTTCGAGACCACAGTGTGCTGAGTGCCCACCTTGCTGGCATCCAGTAATTGCGCTTTGTATCATCACTGCAGCTTTTTCCCACTTGTGCTTGCACTATTGCTCTTGCATTCTGCTCAATTATTGTTACTTCTCCCTCTGTAATTGTGCCCGTCCGTTGTTTCTGTACCCATCTGTTGGTTTTGTTGTGCCTGTGTACTTTTTTTCCGCAGTTACAGCCCCGGCATCCACTTACCACCTGCACGTTCCCTCCCCCTCCCTTACTTAATGGTGGCTGCTGCGGGGAAGCAGGAGCAAGACCTTTCATCCCGATCTTAGGCCTGCTCTTCTCCCAAGCAGCTCCCGCTGTGCGCTCCTCTGCCTCAGATCCTTTTGGCCCGACCCAGGTAGAATTCGAGCAATCCGTGCCCTGCGGAGGATGCCTATTGCCAGGACACCACACAAGACTAGTGTGGTACTCCACTAACTGGCTCAAGTTGCTGAGATCGGCCATTGTTGGCAGCGGGAGCCAAGGGCACGAGGGCCAGTTTGGGCTCAGGCCCATCGGTATGCCGCTTGATCTATTGTTAGTCACTTGGGAACTATGGAACATGGAATCTGGTTGCCACAGTTAGATTAGAAGAGGAAACCGGGTGGTGCTGCCTTTCCTCTCTCCCTGGTAGTGAGCTCTTGTTTGTACAGGGGAGTATCCCTTAGTGGACCACTCCTTTCCCAGAACGCAGTGCCGTCTGGTAGCTGCTGCTGCTGTCCCCATCTGCTGCTGATGCCCAAAGGTAAGATGTTTGAGGCCCTCTTCCTCTTGGAGGCTCCTGCCTGCACATCATCGTTGATGGTCCAGTGGTAGAGCGTCACTGCTCTGCTGCTTGACTACCCTCCTGTCCCTCTTTTCTGCTCTTCGTGTTGCTCTTTCAGCTCTTCTCCATTGCTTTTTACCTTTGGCTTTGTATTTTTTTCCTTACTTTGTTTGGCTTTGGCTTTCATGTGCTTTTGTACAATTCTTTTTTCCACCTTCCCTCCCTCGTTGATGCTGCGATGCCCCCAGCCACACCCCCTCCAGTGTCCTTTCCAGTGTTTGCTGCTTCCCAGCTGTCTAGGCACCCCACATCACTACTTAATGGCGGCCACTGTGCAGCCATGTGAGGCGGGTGTGCCACTGGTGCGTCAAATGTGTGCCAAAGGCAAGCTCATCTGCACTGTCCGTGCATGGACCACGTCCACTGCCAGGCACCCTCCTCACCCTCAACCCTGGACACCACGCTGCCTGCCTTCTAGCATCACAAAAGAATACAGTTGCACCATTGGCCTGCCGAAACTGAAAAACACCTTCTGCCACATCAACACACCAGGGCCTCTTGCTGCCCACCCGACCAACAGCTCACTCAACCTGGCTCAATTTGATCCTCCTCAATTTTTGATCCCTCCAAAAACATGCCACAGAAATCTGGACCAACCAGCTACAACATCACCCACAAGGACCATCCTGACTGCCCAGGTGGAGACATTGCCATCATCTACAATAGCACAGTCCTACTGACCACGCACTCTAATGGGCAAATGGCACACTTCCACTTCCAGATCCGGACCAGGCCCAATACCACCCTCAGCAGGTACCCTCATCTACAGGCCCCTTGGACCTGACCCCCATTCACTGATGCTACTGTAGACCTCATCATACCCCAGGCTCTCCGATCCACTGACTACATCCTACTTGGAGATTTCAACTTCCAACTGGACAACCCGAGTGACCAGACATAAAAACACCCTCCCGGAGAACCTCGCCAATACCAGGCTCAAGCAGCTAGTCACCACACCAACCCACATAGCCAGACACACGCTAGACCCCGTCTCTTCTGCCAGTGGGTACATTCAACTAGAGCCACACCACCAAACTCTCCTGGACCGTCCATCATTGTATACATCATGCCTTCACCATGCCCACCGTACACCACCACCATAATTTCCCTTCCCTGTCGCAGCTGGATCAAGGCCACAGAAGAACTTCTTGTCAACTACCTCAGCACCACCCCTCTGCCAACGCTTACAGACACCAATACCGCAGTGCACAACGTCCACCAATGGATGTCTCGCTGCACCAACGCCCTGGCACCCATCAAGAAGAAACCGGGTAAACAACCCTTCAAGAAGGAAAATTAGTTCACTCCTGCCCTACTCTAGTTCAGACACACCTGCAGACGTCTCGAGACGAGCTGGAGCCACAACATCAATCAACTCCGCAACACAGTCATCCGTGCACCATAGCACAAGCGTGCCTGTGTTGGCCCATGGCATCCATTGTGCGCCATCATAGGGGAAACAAACAGAGCTCCTTCTGACAGGTTAATGCCACTGGTGCATCATTTTCTTGACGTAATTGCAGCGAGAATCTTGAACCACGTTGCGCCGTTTTTAAAAAGTGACGCATCTTGGCATATGTGTGACCTTCTGAAGCCCTAGGCCAATATATACAAAAAAATAAAATTAAAACATAAATGTATTAATTTTATTTCCTACCATATAACACCACACCAATAAAAAAACAATTCAACATTTTATTACATTTATTTACATAATTAACAGGGTGTTGCACTTTGGGAAAATAATCAATATCTAGGAATGCACAAAACCATTGTTTATTATAGTTCAGCGCTAACACATTTCAGCATGTACAATATAAGTGCTTTACTTACAAGAAGGCAACATTTGACTTAAGAGTCTTTGTAGACACAAAGTAGCCCTTGTACTCATAATCTCCAAAGGAACATACACATTCAAGCAGTGATGAAGCTCGACCTGTGGTCTGATGACACTACGTGGTCTCAAACAACCTCAGTGATTGCAATATATAGAAAGGGCCCACAAACACAACTTCATTTAATATTCTTTACTCTTTCCATTGTGGAGTATAAAATGTCTTCCAAAGTATACTCATTATTTTATAACAGTAAATGTTTCCTCCCTTTTCATGGAGGCCGTCCGAGGTACAAGATTCCCCTTAATTTTTTCAGGGTTGAAAACAACAGATACCAATAGAATTATAAAATCCGCTCTAGTACCACTTATCTCATTAATTTTACACAGTGAGTTAGGCTGCTGAAACCTCCATGTGAAAGTCTAGGAAAAATGAGGAATTACCAGCAAAATCCAACTAAGAATTATTGACTCTCATTGTAATTACTTATTTATTAACGAACTCCAAGGTTCCTATTAATTATTGCTGGTAAGTTGATTATTGGTGTTAGTAAGTATTGACTTGCCACTAGAAATAGGGCCACAAACACAATAAGAGGGTCAGTCTCGGTCTCAATATATTATTACCTTGCTCAACCCTTGGTAAATGGAAAGATCAGAAAGGCGCAACTTAGGAGACAGATTTGTAAAACATTTGGAAACACCAATGCACTTAATAGGTAAGACATGTTGAAAAAACAACACCAGTTTATAAATAATATAATAGGTTATAGTTTCATAAATTAATAGAAACCAAAATGATCAAAAGTCCAATGTAGGGACCCATAGATATGAGTTGTAAAAGATTAAAATTAAAACTAGCACTTAAAAGCAAATAGCACACAAAGGTTTAAAAAAGGTGGAGCAGGACAAGGACAAAGTCTAAAGTTTACACTTACTTCCAGAAATGTTTCTTGATGCAGGAAAGTGGTCCACAGCACAAGCCAAGGGTTCAGAGGCTCTGGTTTTCCTCTTAGTGTCTGGGACTGCTACTACCACAATGCACCTGTTCAACTTATTGAGCTTTTTACAAAGGTTGCTCCATACAGCCTAACCTTCTTCCAGAGGGTCTCCTCGATATTTCAAAGTATCCAAAATACCAATCTAAGGATCTGAAATCTCCTAGATGGTGCTTGGGACGTGTGAACTACAATTCCAACAATGCACCAGGCCAAATCCGTGAAAGTCCACTGGTCGCACTACAGGATGGGAACTCTTGGTGGAGATGATGCCGGTGGGTTCTGTTAACCTGTTGCTTGCAGTGAGTTCACTGCTTTATCCTTCTTGAAGCAAGGCAAAGGCTATAGTACCAGATTGTGCAGCAGGTGCTGTCTTCAGAGTTCAACCCCTTGTAGTGCTGTTACAGAATCCAGAAGGACAGTCCTTATTCTCCTAGCAGCAGATCTTAGGTGCAATGGAACTCTTCTATACTTATCCAGTTTTCCTGGGCATCAAGCGGTGAGGGGCTGACCAATGAGTCACAGAGTACCATCCAGGTATATGATCATTTCCTCCATTTTCTTGTACCAGAAAGCACTATTCTCTCAAAATCTGAAATGGGGAAAGCCTCTCCACAGGAGCTGGATCATGCTTACCTAACCTGCTGGTGTGGTTATGTTTTCTAAACGCTCTACTTCCACACCTCACCCTAATCAAATTACAGGGTTCCTGTGTGAGTGGGTTGGCAGTATGTGGGGGTCATTCTTTCTTTGAAGACCAGTCTGGCTAGCCCTCACCCCTTCCTGCCATCTGCTCTGTAGTTTGTACTTCTTCCACAGTAAACCCATTATCTGTGTAGCAGGGGTTTTCACACCTCATTAGAGCAGCCTGTTCAGCCTGGACAGAGGCTCGCCAACCAGGAGAAAGCATCTGAAAGAACATTTAATAACATTTTCTCTCACTGCTATTAGAAGTCTAACAATGGCAAATTGCTGGATATTTCTTAACTATTAATGTGATACCTTGAACTATAATTTTTCAATAAGTGTACTTAGGTAAAATATTACAATGTTAGCCTATGGAACCATTCATTACAAGGAGGAAAAGCAAAATTGGCAGTTGTTTTCCCTCACCACGGCATATAAAACATATTTTATAATGTCCCTGTTTAAAGTTACAAGGCAGCTTATCCGTGGGGCACCTAGGAGAGACCTTAGGGGTGACACATATGTGACAGTAAGGCAGATTAATACTTTGGAAGTACCTTAAAATCCAAAGCCGTATTTGCACATAACTTCAAATTAAAAGCAGCCTGCAAGGCAGGCCTGGCTTTTAAAATGCCAGTTGGCGCCACAGTAGTGCACACTCCAGTGCAGGAATTCTACTGGGCCTCTAAACCTCCCTGCCATATTATATACTAGAGACTTATTGAATGATTAAAACCCCCTTGTCTTATTATATACTAGAGACTTTCGTGGGTCTGTAATTGGCAATTGTAATTTTACCAAATTACCATTTACTTTTTTCACAGAGTAAAAACCAGCACCTAGAAGTCAAAATGGGGGCAGAAAGTGGGGGCACACTGTAAACAGTTCCTGATTTCTCACAATTACAGACTGCATTTTCATCACCATCTGAGTTACTGTCACACTTTTATCAGTTACTTGTGAGGAAATACCAGCCCGTTTTCGGGACATTTCATGATGAGAGGCTACATTTGGGGTACTGCTAAAGCTGATGGCTTTCAGACAATGCTTATTAATGTGTGTCAGATCTAGTATTATCCTCTGTTGCTCTGGAATATATTGTGTGAGGACTATCCTGCACTATGTCTAGTATATCCATGTCTGGTATTACTAGGTACATGTGCCGTATGTCCATGTCTGGTTTCACTAGGTACATAAGTAGCATGTCTATTTATGGTATCACTAGGTACATATGTAGTATTTCCATGTCTGGTATCACCAGGTTCATGTGTATTATGCCCATGTCTGGTATTACCAGGTGAATCTGTAGTATGTACATGTATGATACCACCAGGTGCATGTGTACTATGTCCATGTCTGGTATCACTAGGTACATATGTGGTATGACCATGTCTGATTTCACCAGGTAAACGTATCTTATGTCCATGTCTGGTACCACCAGGTACATGTGTGTATGTCCATGTATGATTTCACCATGTTCATGTGTAGTATGTCCATGGCTGATATCACCAGGTAAGAGGTAGTATGTCCATGTGTGGTGTCACATGTTACATATGTAGCATGTCTACTTCTGGTAGCACCAGGTACATATGTACTATGTACATGTCTTATGTCACTAGGAGCCTTGTTTACATATATTTTGGTATGATCAGAATATATATTTGATTTGCTCAGAGAATTACACTTTTGCACATGGACATAATTTCTTCCTTCTTAAGCTCACAAAACTTTGAACTAGATGACCTGGGCCACTTTGCAGTTTCCCGGGTATGATTGAGGTGAACATGTGTGCATTTCTATTTGCTCCTGTGAGTTGTCATTTCCATTGGAGTATTTGTAAACAGTGTACGACTAGCCCAGGACAAAAGTCAACTCCTTCATGCAATTGCATAGTTTTCTTTATGTTTTTACCTTCGGAAATCAGTTACCTGACACCCCACACATTATTGGGGTGTTTCTATATCCTTCTCATCCTGGAAAGAAGTTTGGGGCATATTATCTAGATGTGCGTTAAAAAACGCACATCGCACATTTTCATATCATTTTTTGCGCCGTGATAGCACGTAATTATCAACGTGCATCACGTAGGCGAAATCAAATCCGGCGATAGTCGGCGATATGGAACATTAGCGCATGAAAACAAGCTTTGCTTTCACGCGCTAATGTGTGCCTTGATAATATGGGGGGTGGCTTCAGCTTTATGATCCACACCCACATGTTATCTATGCCTAACACCTGATCAAAGCAGGCATTGGGAGACCTGCAATAAACGAGTTTATCGCAGGTCTCCTTCTCCCAACGCCTGCCTTGATGATAGGGTGTTAACACCTTCAACCACATTTTACATGTGGTTGGACGTGGGAACGCCCACCCTGCATCCCATTAGCGTTATCTATCGCCCCCAGTCCGGGGCAATAGATAACGTCAAGAATATGTCTCTAACTCAGGTTAGAGATGTACTGGGAATAGTGCGAATTGAAAATAAATGTGTTAGCGACTTTAAAAAGTTGCTAACGCATTTATCGAGGGCTTGGTAATATGCCCCTTTATTCTTGCCTCTGAAAAGAGAAAATCTCCAAACAATGTTAGCATTGAAAAGGGTCGGAGGAGAGCAGGCATTGGCCACAATCTTAGATATATATGGACATTAATAAACATTCAATATTGACCAAGCCTTGAACCTCTCACTCCCCACTCCTGCAAAACATTGCACCATCATGGGGTAATATCACAAGATATCTACAAGATTTATGCAACATCAATTTGAGTGAAATAAAGTGACCTGCTAATCATGATACTATGCGCCTAAATCTTTTTTACAAGTTGCAAATAGTTTTGGAAATAGGGATCAGTATGTCTACTCTTCCTATGCATGTTTATTATATGTGGTATTTCTATATCTAATATGCCTGTATGGACTGGTAGTTTTTCCTTGTCTACAATGTATCTGTTTACTCTTAGTATGGCCATGTCTACTCTCTCTTTGACACTATAATGACTTCATAGTCTACTATTTCCTAAAGGCAGGATCTCACCTTCACTGCTAAAATAACGGGTGACTGGGTTACTGTTACTTTTTCCAGTACTCCTGTCTTTTAGTCATGTCATAAACAATCATGTAATAAGGTGTCAAAGAGAGATCAGCCACTCGACAGAATGGGCCCTTGTGTCACCCGGAAAAGATTGCACACTCTGCCATCTCCATTGTTACATGTAAGACTAATGGATCACTCTAGATAGTTATGTTATATGAAAGATATATGTGTATCTCCCAATCGCCCGTGGTTTCTTGCTACCACAGAATTGACAGTAATGTTTAGATTTATCCCAAATCAGAAGTTGGGCCTTGTTCTAGCAGCCCTAATGTGAAGTCTGGTTTTGTGAGAGAGATTACCTGAGCAGCAGGGGTTAAAGGTTACATATATTGGGGTTACCTGTCAGAATTAATGTGTTCACCCCTCCAACTGAGCATATATCCCTCCAGATTGTTGTTGTTAGCACTTAAAATCTCTCATTCCCATAACGTTATTCTGAAACTGTTCTCGCTAGGGCGCAAGAGGGAAGCTGACTGTAAATCAACAGCTGCTAATCTCAAAGAAGCAGTGAAGAGTTTTACCAAAGACCAGGACATAAGGGCAGAATCTGAGCTGATTATGAAACCGTAAGCTAACTGGAAAGAGTTCCTGATGCCAGCCCCCATCTCCATTGCCATTTTAGGAGAGCTGGCAGCCATTTCATCAGCCAGTGGGGACTTCTCTATCAACCTGAATCCACCAGCAAGTGGTTACCAGCACATGCAATACCCAGAGTCCTTTTCTGCCACCCTAATGCAGATTTCCAACAAAGCCTGGAATTCCTTCAAAACAGCAAACAAAAGCATGAATCAGATCAGGCTCCTCACAGGTTCCTTGCCACGTGACCTTAAATAATTAGGCACGATTCTGTTCCATCCCACTGCCACTGTTAATGCCATGCTCCCACAGCACCTAAGCTCTCTTCTCAAGACTTCCAGGGATTGCACATCCTTGGCTCAGGCTGTAAAGACAAGTTTTAATAACACCATTCTCTTAATCCAAGAGGTGCTTGAAGCTTGTGTGAACTCCAAGAGGGGCTACGAGAAGAAGTTGTACGATGTGAAGTTCGCCCTGGAACAGCTCACCGTTATAGAAGCATCTGCAAAAGATGCTGTAAAAATGGCAGAAGAGTACAGGAAGATGACCGAGACTCAATGTAAGGATGCTGCAGATTCCTACAAGGATGCTCTGAAGAAAGTGCCCTCTGCGTGGGAAAACATGACTGCTAATTTTGTGAGTGGCATTCTTGACACTGACTTCCTCTGCAAAGTCACTGATGAGCAAGGAGCTTTGCACACATATTGCTGCAGGTGAGAATGTGGGTACTGTTGATGCAAGTGACGTAAAGTCCAATCAGGCAACTAAGACAATCTGCTCCAAGTCCAATCAGATGTCAGCTATCACAGACGGCCTTCAGAAAGTCATAGACAGTAATGGGAAAACCATTAACATGACGATGGTTTATAATGAGAGAAATAATACAGTGACAACAAACTATCCAAAAGATCTGTCAATGAGATTGAAAAAGGAGATAGAGGAGGAAGCTGAGTGTAAAGCATGAACACAAATGGATAATGTTCTACTATCTGTTGTTGAAATATCTGAAGACTTGGGAAGAGTTGCTTTGGCTAAGACACCAGATGAGAGTTTCCAGCAAGCAAGTGTTCAAAGGATAAACTCATTAATTAGCAGGGCAATAAAAGTTGATTTATATTGTAAATTAGAGACTAATGCTCAACCCTTGAAGACAGCTCCACCGAATGCAGCCAGCACCCAAGGCCCTGTCAGCGTAAGCACTCACTCTGCACAAATGGCACAGACACGAGTGGATCAAGCCATAGTTCAATACAAAAATATCAGGTATTGTACAAGGAATCCTTCGAGAAGGTCCAAAAAGAAAATAAGGAACTAACAACGATCCTGGTTGAAATGAAAAGCTATTCAATGGAGGAGATTGATTTTGAGACAGCCAAAAAGATGCTCATTAAGGCCTAGATTGCCTAGGGAGAGTGAAAAAGCAGTGGGAGAAAAGGATCCTCTTCTTCCAGATGATCTCCAACTTCATCCAATCATGTTTAGATAACAATGTCAATGAGTTAGTGCAGTCTGCCAGATCAGTGCAGAAAATCCCCAACTATTCCACTGATACCTTTGTGAAGGACCTGATGTACAACTGAGCATTTGCATGCAGCAGTGTTTCCCAGTTAGTCAACATGATCTCTTCTACCTACTGCGAGGTTTCCACGCGCTACCTGATGGACGGCGTGAGCTCTGATCATCATGTCTCCCACAGACCCACAGTTCAAGATTGAGCGTGAGAAGCTACAAAGTGGTTGTGAAGAGGCTCAAAATTCAATCCAAAGAAAAACCAAAGGTGGTGATGGACGGAGCGTTGACAATACAAACACTCACCCCCAGTCAACTGATCTGGGTTTAATCCATCACCGTTCTTTAGCTCACTCCACCACCCCAGGTCAGACATGGCCATATGCAAATCAGTGTGACCCTGTGCCTCATGGGAACAGTCCAGCCCGAACTGCCAAGCCATGTCTTCCCTGGACCGGAATCAAGCTTCGCAAGACCGGTTTCTGGCATTACAGCCGTCTTCAGCCGGGCTTGCTTGACTCCAGTGGCAAAGTGAGCAAGGGACTCACGTCTGAGCATACCCTGCCCACTTAGGGCGAACAAAGAAAAACCAAAGGTGGTGATGGACGGAGAATTGACAATACAAACACTCACCCCCAGTCAACTGATCTGGGTTTAATCCATCACCGTTCTTTAGCTCACTCCGCCACCCCAGTTCAGACATGGCCATATGCAAATCAGTCTGACCCTGTGCCTCATGGGAACAGTCCAGCCCGAACTGCCAAGCCATGTCTTCCCTGGACCGGAATCAAGCTTCCCAGGACCGGTTTCAGGCATTACAGCCGTCTTCAGCCGGGCTTGCTTGACTCCAGTGGCAAAGTGAGCAAGGGACTCACATCTGAGCATACCCTGCCAACTTAGGGCGAACAAAGAAAAACCAAAGGTGGTGATGGACGGAGCGTTGACAATACAAACACTCACCCCCAGTCAACTGATCTGGGTTTAATCCATCACCGTTCTTTAGCTCACTCCGCCACCCCAGTTCAGACATGGCCATATGCAAATCAGTCTGACCCTGTGCCTCATGGGAACAGTCCAGCCCGAACTGCCAAGCCATGTCTTCCCTGGACCGGAATCAAACTTCCCAGGACCGGTTTCTGGCATTACAGCCGTCTTCAGCCGGGCTTGCTTGTCTCCAGTGGCAAAGTGAGCAAGGGACTCACGTCTGAGCATACCCTGCCAACTTAGGGCGAGCAAAGAAAAACCAAAGGTGGTGATGGACGGAGCGTTGACAATACAAACACTCACCCCCAGTCAACTGATCTGGGTTTAATCCATCACTGTTCTTTAGCTCACTCCGCCACCCCAGTTCAGACATGGCCATATGCAAATCAGTCTGACCCTGTGCCTCATGGGAACAGTCCAGCCCGAACTGCCAAGCCATGTCTTCCCTGGACCGGAATCAAGCTTTCCAGGACCGGTTTCTGTCATTACAGCCGTCTTCAGCCGGGCTTGCTTGACTCCAGTGGCAAAGTGAGCAAGGGACTCACGTTTGAGCATACCCTGCCAACTTAGGGCGAACAAAGAAAAACCAAAGGTTGTGATGGACGGAGCATTGACAATACAAACACTTACCCCCAGTCAACTGATCTGGGTTGATTCCATCACTGTTCTTTAGCTCACTCCGCCATCCCAGTTCAGACATGGCCATATGCAAATCAGTCTGACCCTGTGCCTCATGGGAACAGTCCAGCCCAAACTGCCAAGCCATGTCTTCCCTGGACCGGAATCAAGCTTCCCAGGACCGTTTTGAGGCATTACAGCGTCTTCAGCCGGGCTTGCTTGACTCCAGTGGCAAAGTGAGCAAGGGACTCACATCTGAGCATACCCTGCCAACTTAGGGCGAACAAAGAAAAACCAAAGGTGGTGATGGACGGAGCGTTGACAATACAAACACTCACCCCCAGTCAACTGATCTGGGTTTAATCCATCACCGTTCTTTAGCTCACTCCGCCACCCCAGTTCAGACATGGCCATATGCAAAGCAGTCTGACCCTGTGCCTCATGGGACAGTCCAGCCCGAACTGCCAAGCCATGTCTTCCCTGGACGCGAATCAAGCTTCCCAGGACCGGTTTCTGGCATTAAAGCCGTCTTCAACCGGGCTTGCTTGACTCCAGTGGCAAAGTGAGCAAGGGACTCACGTCTGAGCATACCCTGCCAACTTAGGGCAAACAAAGAAAAACCAAAGGTGGTGATGGACGGAGCGTTGAAAATACAAACACTCACCCCCAGTCAACTGATCTGGGTTTAATCCATCACCGTTCTTTAGCTCACTCCGCAACCCCAGTTCAGACATGGCCATATGCAAATCAGTCTGACCCTGTGCCTCATGGGAACAGTCCAGCCCGAACTGCCAAGCCATGTCTTCACTGGACCGGAATCAAGCTTCCCAGGACCGGTTTCTGGCATTATAGCCGTCTTCAGCCGGGCTTGCTTGACTCCAGGCAAATTCAATCCAAGCCTTGGTGATTTCCAAATAAGAAGAGTTTGACATGAGTATTGAGGAGAGAGTTATTGAAATCAATTGCGAGCTGGGACAAGCCATCCCATCCCTCACAGAAGCCGAAAAGAAACGCATGCAGGAGTATGTAAATGCAGGGGCAAACGCAATTGGTTTCTAAAAATATCTATCTTTTCCTGAGAGGGCCAGCATATTCTGTTTAACTCAAGTTTACCTCCTTCAGCTTTGCTTAGACAATAATCAATTGCAGTCAGTGGGCGGAAGATGTTTCCCTTCCAATGGGTGTGGGTGATGGGCACTTTACATTTAATATATCACATGTTTTGCTCTAGATATATGTTGTCCATTAGTTTGAAATATTGCCTCATATGCCATTCTTTAGAAATGTATCAACCATGAGATATCAAGCAATGCTAGCTCAATTATGTGCACTGCTATGTCAGATAACTCTGTGTGTGAACTCAAGGTCATGACAAATACCTCTGCCTTGAAATCAAAGCACTGTTACATATCTCGTTCCATGAACTATAGGGGGTAGAAAATACACTACTCAAGAAATAAACTGCTGCAAGATCCACCTGTGCTTTACATTTTATGCATGAGCATCGTTTGCTGTTTTTCTTAGACTCATTGGAGACTCCCATATTCAGACCTTTGAACTCAAAGTACCTCTGAATTCCATGCCTTGCTTTCTCCAAGAATTCATGATTTAAAACACCCCTGCTTGAGAACATGTTCTTGCACAGTAGATGGGTCCCAGTGTAGTGGTGAGCCTCAGCAAGGCCTACCAGTGCAAGAGATTCACCCTTATCTGCACAGAGTCCTCAGACCAATAGAAAGAAGTTGGCACAGAAGCTGGAATAGAAAAGACAGAGTTTATTTAACCTCATGAGGTGGAACAACATTCACATAACACCCTTTGGTAGTGTGTGAGGTAGCACACTGACTGGAAGCAGCTTGGTCCTTTTATACCCACACAGGGGCTCAAATGAAGGTGGTACAAAGTACAGAATGCTGGTTTCAAATACATATAAGGTCATACAGAGAGTGTGCTGGCAACAAGTGGGAGGGGCTGACAGTTAGCTAATTCTGGTGGACACATCCTGACAGTTACAAGTTGGGGACAGCTGTAAGCTCAACTGAGCATGTGCGAAACAGGAGAGACTAAATATATCTCGTCTCTAGGCAAATTTCAAGAGCAGTTAACAGAAAGGTAGTACAGAGCACATGGTTAGCACATGGCAAACAATAGAAATACAAAATGGATTCCACAAAATGGACAAGATAGTCTCTAAAGAAGAGATGTCTTCTGCTAATGCTTAACCTAATCACTGCTAAATTACAACAGACGACCCTTTCAGCATTAGATGAAGACATTCATTTATCTGGGGTAATCTAGATATGCATCCTGTACTTTGATGTTCATCATCTCAGTAATTTCATTATTTAACATTTGTTGTGCTTTTATGTTTGCAATATTTCTTTTGGCAGGTGCACAAGCAGTGATGCACATGGAGCAAAGCATAGGACCACATTGTATACAAGTACCGCATGTAAATAGTATCACCAGTCGTATACATAGAATAGTCAGTAGCTTCCAGCCCCAAGTAACAAAGAGTGTCCATATCCAGTTCGAAAATGTCCATATACCAGTCTCTGGGTGAATTTCTGCCGCAATCTTATGCAGTTTAGAGATTGCATCATAGACTGAAGTTGAGTGATCAGGTATAAAAACACGACAACTGCTACCGATGATGCAAAATGCACCACCTCGATCAGCCAAAATCACGTCAAGAACCAGCCTATTTTGGAGTGCTGCAATTCTTGCAATTTGCAGTTCTCTAATGTTCCCAAGTGCCATAGATTTCTGATTGTTGACAGCCTCCACAACACAAGTCAATCAGCTGATCTTTCTGCTATTCAATGCAGCACCCAGAATGAAGAACAAACCCAAATTGAAATCAACATATTGTTGCAAAGTGGTATCTGTCTTGTCAACTTCATCTGTACTTATTGTTCGTTTGTATCTATTCTTGGAAATATCATTGTACGACTTGAGGTCAAGGTGATATGACGCAGGTTCTAAAAACACAGGGGGTAACAAAAATGATATGTAACATACCCAGGACTACCCAACAGGCAATTGATAGTATTACCACAAACAAAGTATGTATTGTGCGACAATGTAAAACTACTGGTATTGGCACCTTCAATAGTTAATGTTGAAATACATTCACTCCGACCTAGGGAATTCTCCCAGCACTGCCAATACATACATCTGTTTAAGCTCTGGTTACAGAAATCACGAAGGGTCCAATGTTTTTGATTGTTCTCATATTTGTGAAGACATATGGTGTCGAAATATTGTCCGGTTGGTACTCTTCCCATTCCCATTTAGTCCATTTAGCTTGAGGATAACCATCTTCATCTTGGTAGCATTCTTTATTCAACCGAAAGATGATTCCACCTACTGAGGGCTTTACAGAAGCAAACAAAAGGGCATACCAAGCTTGACATGAACCATTGTGGAAAAAAGGAAGAGGAATAAAAGATGTTCCTCCTTTCTTTTGGTGTGCAGGTATCATCCCACACACCCAACAATTGGTAGTATTCATGGCATTATGCGTATGATGCAACATCTGGATGAATGTGTTATTTAGGCAGGATTGTCGATGCTTCTGCTCATGATAGGGAAGCGTTTAGTAATGGTGTTCCACTGGAGCTGGAGTAGTGGCAACAAAAAGCTGTCGAGCAGGAGCAAATTTTTCAACAAACCAGGTGAATATTGCCATAACCACCAGGGCTGCAACAAACCCTACAGAACAAATGATTCTTTTGTTATTCATTTCATCAACAGTGATGATTGGTCTTTTTAAAAACTTGTTGAAAACAATCGTTGGAGCTCTTCTCCCTAGGCAGCCGTTGATTTCTTCACCACAGGCCAAGAAGGGTGTCACTACACTAATGCAGGGCTGATCCCCCCACTTGCCACATCGACTCTCCATTTCACAAACCCAGGGCGGTAGCTCAACCAGTCTTGTTCAACACTGCAGATTCTTTCCTAGATCTCAAGTGGTATCGCGATGCTCCAGGAATCGTGTGGTCAGGGAAGTCTTCCGCAGATTCGTCAGGTGAGATAGCTTGACCTTTCTCTGTCTCCAGAATCTCTCGATGGTCGGTCAGCGCAACAGGTTCCACCAAGGCAGGCGACACACGCTTGCAATGCGTGCTGTGGATCCAGTTCTTTTTGTTTGTCACTCGAACTGCTGTCCTTGTAGCCAAAAGCACCTGCTCCAGACCTCGCCACCTCAAGTCCAAGCTGATCGATCTGTCGAAGACCTTGACCATCACGTAGTCGCTGGGACGGAGTTCATGGGCCTCGCCTGCAGATCTGTCAGGAAGCGCTTCTCGAAGCTGTTGATGAATAGAGATCAAACTGTTGGTTAACTGTGCCAAATAATCATTCAACAGAACACAAGGTACATCATGTATGGGGCGTGGCTTAGGTACTCCCCAAATATTCATTGGTCTCCCAAATACCACGTCATACTGTGAGAGGCCTGACCGTGAGTGTGGCACGGATCTTATGGATAACTATGCCAAAGGTAGTGCATCTGGCCACTTTAGGGACGTGGAAGCCAGTATTTTTGCCAGCTTCAATTTTAAAGTAGCGTTATACCTTTCCACCAATCCTGCTGATTGCGGGTGGAAGACTGTATGGAATTTCTGTTTGATCCCTAACCCTTTCAGGACATGCTCAACAACTTACCCAATAAAATGAGGTCTGTTGTCACTCCACAAAGGCTTACAAACACCATGTCTAGGGAAAAACTCCTTCCGAAGCACCTTTGCTGTGGTAAGAGCAGTATTATCCTTTGTAGGGTATGCCTCTATCCATTTACTGAAGGCACATACAACCACTAGGACATATTTCAGGATTATTGCAGCGTTCAATGTGGATATAATCTATCTGCAAGACGTAAAAAGGAGCGGTTGGTGTAGCAAACCCTCCTGTAGGAGTCTGTGTCTCTTTTCCATGATTATACTGTCAACAGATCAAACAGGACTGTACTATTCTTTTAGCTATGCAGGCAATTTCAGGATGCTCCCAGACTTGTGTAAGCAATTTAGTTATTGCTAGAGCTCCAACATGTGCCTGCCCATGTGCCATTTCAACCATAGGTTGTAAATTGGCTGCAGACAATTTCCATGTATTCATTTCTTTGTTACGCCAACAACCCTCATCGTCTAACATTTCTTCTTCAGACCATTGCTCAAGTTCTTCCACAGAGGCAGATCTCTGTATATCCAATTCTTATCTCTAGCATCATGCCAACGCTCAGCTTGTGATATCACTATGTACATGGCTGTAGTGCTTCACTGCATCGCAGTCTCATTGGCTACGCGGTCTGCGAAGGCATTGCCTTGTCCTATTTTGTCAATGATTTTCTTGTGTGCGCTACACTTCATAATGGCATCTTTCTTCGGGTATGTAAGTGCAGTCAAGAGATTATGCACTAATTTTCCATGCATTATCAGCATCCCGTGGGATGTAAGAAAGCCTCTTACCTTCCAGAGTATGCCAAAATCATGAACCACTCCAAAAGCATAGCGGCTCTCCCTATAAATGTTCACACACAAGTCAGTGCTGAGCTCACACGCTCGTGTCAAAGCTATTAGTTCAGCTGCTTGAGCTGACTTCTGAGGTAGGCCAGCTGTTTCCACTACTGTCTCAAGTGTCGTGATTGCAGATGCGGCTGAGGTTGTGCCATCTGGTAACTTGAAACAGGATCCATCAACCCACAGGTCCCCATCTACATCTGGAAGGGGCGTATCTTGTAAGTCGATGCAACCCTTTCTCTGTTCCTCAGTAAGGAATAAACAATCGTGAGGCTCCTTTGACTGGGACTGAGTCGCAGGACATGGCAACAAGGTGGCTGGGTTCAGTGTTGCGCATCTCTTCAATGTAATATGAGGTGCTAACAGTGTCAATTCGTATTCTGTCAGGCGAGCACTAGTTAAATGTTGTGTCTTGGTTTGATTCAAAAGGGTATCTACTGCATGGGGTACTAGCACCAAGAGTTTGTGTGACAATACTATCCCTTCGCTCTGACTTATGGACACTGCTGTAACGGCAACTGAACCGAACCATCCAGGCAACGCACAAGCAACAAGATCAGGAAATGCAGAAAAATATGCACAGGGACGCTGTTTGTCACCATGTGTCTGTACTAAAACTGACAATGCACATCCATCTTTCTTGGGTACATAGAGTGTAAAGGCCTTCGTGTAACCTGGTGTGCCTAACACTGGTGCAGAGCAAAGTGCTTTTTTTAAACTGACAAAAAGCATTTTGACATTCATCTGTCCATGGAAGGGGAATCAGCGTGTTATTAGTCAAGAGTGCTAGCTGAGGTTTAACAATGTGTGAAAAACCCAATATCCATTGCCTACAAAACGAAGTTAAACCAATGAATGCACGGACATCTTTCTGTGTGGAAGGTACTGGAGTGTCTAAAATTGCTAGAATGCAATCTGGTGTCAGTGCACAGCCCTCCTTAGACAGAAGGTGTCCTAAATAGGTCACCTTCGGTCTACAGTATTGCAAATTCTTCCGTGATATTTTATGGTGGTGTGTAGCAAGAAAAGAAAGCAAGGACAAAGTACATTTTTCACACTGCTCAGGTGTATCAGCTGCCACCAAGATGTCATCGACATATTGTATGTGGGCCTCTCCTTCAGACAAAGTAAAGGAATCAAGTTGTCGTTTTAAGGCTTGACTATAAATACTCGGACTCTCAGTGTACCCTTG
Source organism: Lissotriton helveticus (assembly GCF_964261635.1). Lineage (NCBI taxonomy): Eukaryota > Metazoa > Chordata > Amphibia > Caudata > Salamandridae > Lissotriton > Lissotriton helveticus. The sequence continues at coordinate 128,346,077 of NC_136059.1, read as the reverse complement.
AGGAACTCTACAAAATCTGTATGATCTATTATTCAAAGTGAAACTGAACAAATATCGGCTATCAGGATCAATAGGAATGGAGAAGAAAGCATTCTTCAAATCAATTACAGAGAATGTAGTTGCTGTCGGAGGTACCAAGGTAAGCAATGTCGTTATGTCAGATACTACAGGGTACTGCGGTACTATAATCGTGTTGACTTCTCTCAAATCGATGATAAATCTATAAATCGTAGTGTCAGTATCTTTTTTCATAATGGGAAGAATTGGACTATTGCAAACATTGTAAGCAACTTCTTCCACAACTCCCACCTTAATCCAATCCTGTACAATACGTGTAAGTGCTTCTTCTCCTTCTTGAGTAATTTTATACTGAGGCAGTCTTGGCAATGAAATACCCTCCTTGACACTAATATGCACTTGTGGAATAACCATTTGTCCTACATCGGTGTCTGAAGTAGCCCACAAGGTACTAGGGAGTGAAGCTAATGCAAAGTCCTCTTTAACAATACAGGATCTCTCAATCATGGGATAGTTGTCATTTAAAATAACCTGTACTCCTTCCGGAGAACATCGTATTGTAGCTCTGAAATGTTTGAGCATGTCAAGACCCACAGAATTGTCTGGTGTGTTTGGAGAAAGCAAAAACAGACATGGAGCAGTAAACTTATCAACATGGAGTGCAAGTGGCTGTGACAATGGGCTAAGGGAAGGTGTTCCATCAAAACTTATCGATGTAATAGTTAAGCCAGACAGGGGAGCCCTAGGAACCAGGTGTTTAGACAAGGCGCTACGAGTGGCTCCTGTATCAACCAGAAACTGATCAGTAGAAACCAAAACATGTGCTGTAACATAGGGACCCCTCTGATCTACTGGAACTTTAATTGATTCCTTACCCCATCCTAGACAATCCTATGCATAAGCAGAATCTTGCAAATCAGACGGCACTTAGTCGGACATTTGATATTGGTTCCGTCTATCAAAAGTGTTAGACCCATCTTGTCCACGTGTATTAGCATCAAACCTAGCACGATCATTTTTGCTTCCTCTAGGCCCTCAATATCCTGAACGATTTCTCATTTGTCCCCAACCACGTGAACCCTGCTGAGCACGCAGTACTGAACAGTCAGAAAGCCAATGTCCAAATTTCTTGCAGTATGCACACTGATCAACAGACAAATTCGAACGAGTATAGGGAGGAAAAGACGAACCATAAGATCCACGTCCACCTCTGCCATTACCTCTAGAAGGCGGGCCATAAGCCTGAGCCATCATAACCTTTGTTTTTAACTCTTTAGACTTTTTATCCTCATTACTTTTAGCTTCTAATACTTGTCGTTCATAATACTGAGCCATGGTTAAGAGAGAAACCAGAGACGAGGTAGTCCATGAACTTTCACTGGCTTTTAAGCGACTAGCTATTCCTGGCAAAATGTTTGCGACATATTTATCGACAAACAGATGCCTACCCTTGTCATCTGTCAATGATTGGCCACTAAAGTCATGGAATGCTTCCTTAAAACGTGTGAAGAAGTCAGAGACTGATTCATCTACCTTTTGCTTGCAAGCCGCTAACACAGTCCAATCTATCTTTTTAGGGGGGATAATCATCTTTAACTTAACCAATATAGCTGCAGGAAGATCTAAAATTAACTGAAACGGTTTCTGTGCAGGTTCACTATCTTTGTCTAACCGTTCTAATTCTTTCTAAAATGCTCCAAATGCCACTTGATCATCAGCTTTGCACACAGTTCTCCACATATCAGGCGGTAATATCAGTCCAAAAAACAAATTAATATCAGGCAAAGTCATAGTACAAGAGCTAATGCCACCCTCAACTTCCTCATAAAAGGCTGCTGGATTCTATAGCGGATCAGGCAATGCATTTTTAAGGGCCATTACATCTGCTCTATTCCAAGGAGTGTAAACCCAATTATAAATAAAGTACCCTTTCGCATCGGTAGAAGTCTTATCATCATCTGTACCCGTTCCTTTAGGAGGAACATCTAAAGGCGCAGCTTTCCGCATGGGTTTCACATTAATTACAACACTCTTATCTGTTCCAGGAGTAGAAGTTCATGCCATGCTGATCCGAAACGTTGGTGCAACTGCATCTGCTGCCTTTTTCTGCTCTCGCAGACGGGCTGCTTCAACACGCAGTTTAACCAAGCGTCTGATCGTGTCAGCCACCTGGGAGAAGACAAAAAGACCGTCACGTAATTGTTTACAATCAGCTGCTACATCATCGGACTCTATTTCCTCAGAATATTTCCTATATTATTCACCATCCTCTGCGGCAAATATCTTGGTAAAATATTTTTGTTCCTTTTCCGACCAATCTTAAATACTATCTAGAAGTTCAGAAGTAGTGTTAGTACTACGAATGGCTTTACGCGCCGCAGATCTAATCTCAGATGAACTTCCAGTAGTTAACATCGAGCTAGTTTCTCAGACTTTATCCTGGTCTGTAGGAGAGTCCTCATATGACTCATAAGGAGCATAAGGAAGAGTATACGGAGGTGGACAACGATCTAATAAGAGAGAATCATCTGGGGGTTTATTAAGAATAGGATAAAGAGGCCTACGAACAGTGTATTGGCCATTTACCTGTAACTGACCCTCCCTATCTTCCCTCTCTTCAATTTCTTTCTATTCTTTATTTTTTATTTCAAATGTTTTTGCATGAATACTCTTATGTTATTCTCTCTCAATCAAAGCCTGCTCACGCTTCATTCGCTCACGCACTTCTTTCTCCCACATAAATACGCAGTCAAACATATCTTGCCTAGCCTTTCGCTTAAACATTTGTTGCTCCACATACTGAATCTTTTGTAAATCAAATGACCCATGCATAGGCCAACGCAACTCAGGATATTTACAAGTGTATTTGTTCCATAACGTGCTGTACATTATGGACGAAATACCATACTTAATATACATGTCCCTATTAGGCGTCCCATCTGGGGGGCTGGTTGTGCTTCGTCGAGTCTCTAATTGGTACCACTACAAAAGCAACCACATCCTACGAAGTGTGCTGGAAACAGGCATGCCAAAAATAGTGCAAAATATGCAGTATTATAATCAAAAATAGCGCTTAAGGTACTCTTCGTACGTTGTGCCGTTCAAACAAATTTAAATAGAGAAAAAATCTCCTAATTACCTGCCTATATGTATTTCAACACATATATATTTGTCAAACAAAATTCAATATTGACCAATCATACAAAAAAAGCTGCAGTAAGTGTTACTAAACTACCTTACCAGTCAAAGGCATCAAACCAACAGCAAGTGCTGCAAAACGGCTCTTACCAATCAAATGGTGTCCAGGTTCCAACTGCCAAGTTCTCAAATCGACCAAATGGTTACTGCACGGTGAATCAACAGAAGATATCTCAGTTGAGGAGCGGCACCACCTGGATGGTCAGATCAGAAAGAAAGGAAAAACGCCGTGGGTGCCAAGACTCGGGTCTCCTCAGGCAGCGATCGTGTCCAAAAGCGAGATTCCAATCTTTCGTCTCGACCAGCCCTTCGGGCATCCGAGTCGCCGATGAGCCCCACGTTGGAAGCGCCAATTTGTAGTGGTGAGCCTCAGCAAGGCCTACCAGTGCAAGGGATTCACCCTTCTCTGCACAGAGTCCTCAGACCAATAGAAAGAATTTGGCACAGAAGCTGGAATAGAAAAGACAGAGTTTATTAAACCTCATGAGGTGGAACTACATTCACACAACACCCTTCGTTAGTGTATGAGGTAGCACACTGACTGAAAGGAGCTTGGTCCTTTTATACCCACACAGGGACTCAAATGAAGGCGGTACAAAGTAAAGAATGCTGGTTTCAAATACATATAAGGTCATACAGAGAGTGTGCTGGCAACAAGTGGGAGGGTTGACAGTTAGCTAATTCTTGTGGACACATCCTGACAGTTACAAGTTGGAGACAGCTGAAGCTCAACTGAGCATGTGCGAAACAGGAGAGACCAAATATATCTAGTCTATAGGCAGTTTTCAAGAGCAGTTAACAGAAAGGTAGGACTGAGCACATGGCGAGCACATGGCAAACAAAATGGCTGACAGAAATACAAAATGGATTCCGCAAAATGGACAAGATAGTCTTTAAATACAAGATGTCTTCTGCTAATGCTTAACCTAATCACTACTAAATTACAACACCAGATCAAGACCTCTGCAGATCTAATGTGTTAGATAGGAGTTACACATTGTACTTTGGGTATGAGCTAAACATGACATAGTCTTCACATAGGCTGCCCACCTACAAGAATTTTATTATTGTTCAGAAATTAGCTAACACGTGCGCACCAATTTCTTTGCTTTGTATCCTAAATCATGCATTGGCTTTGTTTCTCGCCATTGTAATCTGTAACACAATAAAGTTTACTTCATAAGATATATATACAGTTTACTGTTCCATTTATTTGGTCGGTACGTTTTCTTATTTGCACATGTGTAGCCACATAATTATTCAATCAATCAATCAATCAAAGTATTTGTATAGCGCGCTACTCACCCGAGGGTCTCAAGGTGCTTGGGGAGGGGGGATCCGCTACTGCTCGAACAGCCAGGTCTTGAGCTGCTTCCTGAAGGCGAGGTGGTCCTGGGTCAGGCGGAGGTGAGTCGGGAGGGAGTTCCAGGTCTTGGCGGCGAGGTAGGAGAAGGACCTTCCCCCTGTGGTAGCTCTTCGGATGCGGGGGACAGCGGCGAGGGCGTTGGCCGGTCGATCGAAGCTGGCTTTTGGGAGCGTAGAAATTGAGGCGGCTGTTGAGGTATCCTGGTCCTTGGTTGTGCAGGGCTTTGTGTGGGTGGGTGAGGAGACGGAAGGTGATTCTCTTGTTGACCAGGAGCCAGTGCAGGTCTCGCAGGTGTACGGAGATGAGGTTGCGATGGGGGATGTCCAGGATGAGTCTTGCTGAGGCGTTCTGGATCCGCTGGAGTCTCTTCTGGAGTTTGGCGGTAATTCCGGCGTAGAGGGAGTTGCCGTAGTCCAGCCGGCTGGTGACGAGGGCCTGGGTGACCGTCTTCCTGGTCTCGGTGGGGATCCACCGGAAGATCTTGCGTAGCATGCGTAGGATGTTGAAGCACGACGAGGAGACGGCGTTGACTTGTCTGGTCATGGAGAGGGATGAGTCCAGGATGAAGCCCAGGTTGCGTGCGTGGTCTGTTGGTTTGGGTGCGCTGCCTAGGGCGGGGGGCCATCAGGAGTCGTCCCAGGCGGAGGGTGAGGATCCCAGGATGAGGACTTCCGTCTTGTCCGAGTTCAGTTTCAGGCAGCTGTTCTTCATCCATTCGGCTACCTCCTTCATCCCTTCGTGTAGGTTGGCTCTGGCGGTGGTGGGGTCATTGGTGAAGGAGAGGATCAGCTGGGTGTCGTCGGCGTAGGAGATGATGTTGAGGTTGTGCTGTCGTGCGATGGCTGCGAGGGGACTCATGTAGACATTGAAGAGGGTTGGGCTGAGCAAGGAGCCTTGAGGGACGCCGCAGATAACTTCGGTGGCTTCTGATCTGAACGGGGGGAGGCGGACTCTCTGTGTCCTTCCGGCGAGGAAGGAGCTGGTCCACTGCAGTGCCTTCTCCCGGATTCCGACGTTGCTGAGGCGCTGTACTAGGGTACGGTGGCAGACGGTGTCGAAGGCCGCGGAGAGGTCTAGGAGGATGAGGGCCGCTGTTTCTCCGTTGTCGAGCAGAGCTCGGATGTCATCGGTGGCTGCGATCAGGGCGGTTTCGGTGCTGTAGTTGGCCCTGAAGCCGGACTGCGAGAGGTCGAGGGATCTGTTTGTCTCGAGGAAGGCGGCCAGCTGCTTGTTGACGGTCTTCTCGATGACTTTTGCGGGGAACGGGAGCAGCAAGATTGGTCGGTAGTTCTTGAGGTCGGAGGGGTCAGCTGATGGCTTCTTTAGTAGGGCGCTGAGTTCGGCGTGCTTCCAGTTCTCCGGGAAGGTGGCAGTGTTGAAGGAGGTGTTGATGATGTCCCATAGGTGGGGTGCGATGACAGCATCGGCCTTGTTGAAGACGTGGTGAGGGCAAGGGTCGGTCGGAGATCCGGAGTGGATGGTGTTCATCGTGCTGATGGTGTCTTCGGTGCTGATCGGGGTCGAGGCGCGGAGGGTGGTGGTGGGGGACGGTGGTTCGGTCGTGGCGTGCGTCGGTTGAGTGCTGAAGCTGTTGTGTATGTCCGCGATCTTGTTGTGGAAGTAGGAGGCGAGCGAGTTGCAGAGGTCTTGCGAAGGGGTGATGTCGTTGTTTCCGGCGTTGGGGTTGGAGAGCTCTTTACCGATGTTGAAGAGTTCCTTGCTGTTGTGTGCGTTGTTGTCCAGTCGTGCCTTGAATGCAATTTTCTTAGTGGCGTGGATCAGTTGGTGGTGTCTTCGGGTGGCGACCTTGAGGGCATTCATGTTGTCCGGTGTTGGGTCTCTGCGCCAGGCTTTCTCGAGGGCTCTGCAGTTCTTCTTCGAGTTCTTGAGTTCGTCGGTGAACCATGGGGCTTTCTTGCTGCCGGGTCTGCTAGGCGGGGTCCTCAGAGGGGCGAGGTCGTCTGGGCAGTCGCTGATCCACTTCGTGAGGTTGGTGGCCGCTTGGCTGGAGTTCGATGCGCTGGTGGGTGGGTTCTTGCTCAGGGAGGTTGCAAACTGGTCGGCTGTGATCTTGTTCCAGCTTCTGCGTGCAACTTGTTGCTGGTGGTGGTGGATCGTGGTCCTTTTGAAGCTGAAGTGGACACAGCTGTGGTCCGTCCAGTGGAGTCCGGTGGCGTGGCTGAAGGCGATGTCCTTGCTGGAGGAGAAGACGGGGTCGAGAGTGTGTCTGGCGTAGTGGGTGGGGGTGGTCACCAGTTGCTTGAGTCCGAGGTTGGCGAGGTTGTCCAGCAGGGTGGTGGTGTTGCAGTCGTTGTTGTTCTCCAGGTGGAAGTTGAGGTCCCCAAGGAGGATGTAGTCAATGGAGGGGAGGGCATGCGGGCTGACGAAGTCGGCGATGTCCTCGCTGAATTGTGTGCGTGGTCCCGGGGGTCTATAGATGAGGGTGCCTCTGAGGGTGGTCCTGGGGTTGATGTGGATCTGGAAGTGCAGGTGCTCGGCGGGTGCGAGGGTGTCGTCGGTGTTGGTCGTGATGCGGATGGAGTTCCTGTGGATGATGGCGATGCCTCCTCCTGTCTGGTTGGTGCGGTCTCTCCGGATGATCTTGTAGCCGTCCGGGATGGCGATGGCGATATCGGGCGCTGAGGAGGCGTTCATCCAGGTTTCCGTGAGGAAGGCGATGTCTGGGGCTGTGGTGTCGAGCAGGTTCCAGAGCTCGATGGCGTGTCTGTGGACGGAGCGGGTGTTGAGCAGGATGCACTTCAGGTGGCTGCTGCTGTTGCTCGTCGAGGTCTTGGGCACTGATGGAGTGGTGCAGGTCCGGATGCAGGTGAACTTGCAGGCGTTGCAGCAGAAGGGTCCGTGGGTGCGTCTCGGGGTGGCTCAGTAGCAGCCCGGGAGTCTGCCGGCGTTGAGTGTGTAGAGATCGGTGGCGGCGTAGGTCCGGCGGGAGGGCTGGTGACTGCGGGAGCCAGGGGTCCTGGCACTGGGCGCGGTCCAGGCGCGGACGGGCGCAGACGGGCTTACCTTTGGCGCACCTTCGGCGCTCATTCGGTGCTCCCGCTGCGCGCGTCCGCTGCGCGGTCGCTCTGGGGGCGTCATAAGAAGGGATCGAGTAGGGAGTGTCTGCGGGGAGGCGGGAGCGGGTTAGCCAATCGGCTGGCAGGGGGGCGGGGCCGCGGGCTGGTAGCGGCGGGAAAATTGAGTGCGGGCTTGGCGGGCGGCCCTGCGGCGGCTGGGGTGCTGGCGGAGGGAGGAGGGAGCAGGCGGCGTCGGCGGCTGCGGCGGCAGGCGCAGGAGCAGGTAGGCAGGTAGGAGCGGGATACAGGCGGAGCGTGGGGGCGACCAGGCCGGGAGAGGCGCGGTGGTCGCTCCCTGGCTGGCGTCTGGGTCCCCTTAAGAAGGGATCCGGTAGGGAGGGTCTGCGGGGAGGCGGGAGCGGGTTAGCCAATCGGCTGGCGGGGGGGCGGGGCCGCGGGCTGGCAGCGGCGGGAAAATTGAGTGCGGGCTTGGCGGGCGGCTCTGCGGCAGCTGGGGCGCTGGCGGAGGGAGGAGGGAGCAGGCGGCGTCGGCGGCTGCGGCGGCAGGCACAGGAGCAGGTAGGCAGGTAGGAGCGGGATACTGGCGGAGCGTGGGGGCGACCAGGCCGGTAGAGGCGCGGTGGTCGCTCCCTGGCTGGCGTCTGGGTCCCCTTAAGAAGGGATCCGGTAGGGAGGGTCTGCGGGGAGGCGGGAGCAGGTTAGCCAATCGGCTGGCGGGGGGCGGGGCCGCGCGTTGGCAGCGGCGGGAAAATTGAGTGCGGGCTTGGCGGGCAGCCCTGCGGCAGCTGGGGCGCTGACGGAGGGAGGAGGGAGCAGGCGGCGTCGGCGGCTGCGGCGGCAGGCACAGGAGCAGGTAGGCAGGTAGGAGCGGGATACAGGCGGAGCGTGGGGGCGACCAGGCCGGTAGAGGCTAAACATTTAGTGCTTGTTGATTTTGAGGCATCAGGGACTGGATGTTAAACAAATTCCAAGAGAAGCAAACTGACACTAAAAAAGCAAAACATCTTGGGAGACGTCTCCCAAGATGTAAATGTATTGTCTCATCACTAAATACAAAAAGGTTTTTCAGAAATATAACTTACTCTCTCCGTGTGTTTTTTTTCCTGGCTTTGATTGATTCTAGTCAATGATAAAGTGTGATATTCTGTTGATACACTTGAGTCTCTTACACATGTACGACTCATAACTAAGATTCTCTGTTTCAAAAACAAGTCCCTTGTAGCATACTGTGACTTTAAAAATACAACCATGGCATGGCAGGTTAAAACTTACCTATTTAGTATAGCTCTACTGTGCCATCTACTAGTGTGACAAGACAAACATGACTCCAGGCCTACCACTGTTGCCTGGCTGCTGCATTTTTGAAACTGCAGCCTGGCCTTGCAAAATTACCTTTTTGCCAAAAGAAAGCCTCCCATTTACAAAAATAAATGCCCACTTCCAGCCCACAAAGCAGGTAGCTTGGGGTTTAAAATGGAGCATTTAAATTTAAAGTGACTGGCACCCAAAAGCTATTATCAGTCAATCAATCAATCAATCAATCAATCAATCAGGGGTTTCTAAAGCACACTACTCAGGCGAGAGAGCCTCAAGGCGAGGAAGGGACGGGCAGGTGCAGCCCTGGCTCAGCCAAAAAGCTAGGTCTTGGAGCTCTTCCTGAAGGTGTACAGGGTAGGGAAGCTCATTACAGGCCTTTGCCATGACGTAGGAGAAGGCTCTTCTGCCTGCTCTGGTTCTGTGGATGTTTGGGGTCTCTTCTGGGGTGAGGTCGGCGGAGCTAAGGTTTCTTTTGGGTATGTTGAATGAGACTCATTTGTTGAGGTATTTAGGTCCGATGTTGTGGAGGGATTTGTATGCATGAGTGAGTAGCGTGAAAGTCACTCTCTTCTGGACGGGGAGCCAGTGGAGGTCTCGCAGGTGCTGGTTCATGTGCTCATTTTGTGGGGTTCCAAGGACATGTCTGGTGGTGGTGTTCTGGATGGTCTGGAGTTTTAGTAGCAAGGATTTGTTGATACCGGCATAGAGGGTTATTCCATAGTCTAATCAGCTGGTAATGAGTGCTTTGGTGATCGTAATTCTGACTTTGGGTGGTCCTCTTGAAGGTCTTGTGGAGAATGCAGAGGGAGTTGAAGCAGGTGGAGGCAACGGCATTTATATGGCATGTCATGGTGAGGGAGGAATGTAGAATGATGCTGAGGTTCCTCTGTCTTCTCCGAGTTGAGCTTTAGGCAACTGTTGCTCATCCAGACTGCAACTTCTTTCCTTCCTTCCTGGAAGCTGAATCTTGTGTCTTTGGGATTCTTTGTGAGGGAGAGGATGAGCTAGGTGTCGTTGGCATAGGATACTATACTGATCCCATGATGTCTGACAATGGCGGTGAGGGGGGCCTTGTAGATGTTGGAGAGTGTGGGGCTGAGTGAAGATCCTTGGGGTACTCAGCAGTTGATCTAAGTGGGATCAGAGAGGAAGGGTGGGAGCCTGGTCCTTTGGGTTCTACCGGTAATGAAGGAGCAAAGCCAATCGAGGGTGGTTCCCCGTATGCTGCAAGAGTACAATGGGAGAAGGTTCCATAGGCTGTGGGGAGGTCCAAATGGAAGAGGGCCATGGTGTGGCCCTGGTAGCGTAGCAGGCGGAGGTTGTCTGTGGTGGTGAGGAGGGTGGTTTTGGTGGTGTAGTTACAGCGGAACCTGGACTGAGAGGAGTCGAGAATGATGTTCTGTTCGATGAAGGTAGTCAGCTGGATGTTGACAAATTTTTCAGTGACTTTGGCTGCAAATGGAAGTAGAGAGATGGGTTGGTAGTTTTTCAGGCCTGTCGGTTCAGCCAAGGGTTTCTTGAGGAGGGGCTTTAACTCTGCCCGCTTCCAATCATCGGGGAAGGTGCCGGATTCCAAGAAGGTTTTGATGGTGCAGCATAATTCAAGGCTATGGTGGTGGCCACTCTTTGGAAAATGTGTGGCAGGGAAGAGTCCATGGGTACTCTTGAGTGTGTGCTCTTTATGGTCATAGTGGTATCTTCGTTGGTGACCGGTGTCTAGGTGGATATGTTGGGCTGACTGTCATTGTAGGGTGGTTTCTGGAGTCAATTCGCTGAAGTTGTCGTAGAGGGCCTTGAGTTTCAGGTGGGAGTAGGAGCTAAGCTTGTTGCAGAGGTCCTGGGAAAGCGTGACGTCTGTGGCTTCACTGGGGGGTTTGGTGAGCTGCTGGATGATGTTGATGAGTTATTTTGAGTTGCTGGCATTGGTGAGAATTCTGTTTTGAATGAAGGTTCTCTTGGTGGCTCTGATGAGTTGATGTTATTCTGTTTTGGCATTCTTGTGGGTGTTCTGGTCAACAGTGGTTTTGCTATTTCTCCAGGAGTAGCACGTTTTTTGGAGTTTGGTGGTGAAAAAGGTGACATTCAGTATGCGATGTCTTTGGGGTGTGGGCTTGTCTGCTCTATTTTGAGCCCGACGCTTTTTAACGTCTACATGACACCCTTGGCGAGAGTAATTAGAGCGTTCGGTTTTGAGGTTTTATCATACGCCGATGACACCTAAATCCTAGTCACCTTAGGCCCGGACCTTAACGAAACTAAACTGCGCTTCAAAAACTGCATGGTCGAGGTTAAGAATTGGATGAGCACTAATCACCTGCAGCTCAATGGCGACAAAACCGAGATCATGCTTTTTGGGAAAGCTGCTGAATACTGGGCCCATGACTGGTGGCTGGAACAGCTGGGCTACCACCCCATCCCTAAAAAATCCGTACGGAATTTGGGTTTTTACATGGACAATAAGTTGTCCATGAAAACCCAAACAAACCATATCGTGGGAACCTGTTTCGGACTCATGCGCAGTTTGCGCAAAGTCTTTAAGTGGTTTCCAGTGGAGGCACGAAAACCCCTAATACAGGGTCTAATTATAAATAGGCTGGACTACGGGAACTCGCTCCTCCTGGTAATAAATGAACACCACTTGAGAAGACTGCAGGTTCTCAAGAGATCTCCGTCTGCCCCATGTCTCAGAGGCCTTCATTGGCTTCCGGTCAAGAAGCGAATCATATTCAAGACCATATGCTTGGTTCACAAGCACATGTACGGCAGCGGCCCAAAATATTGGTCTCAGAAGCTGACGTGGTACACACCCCTAAACAAACTTAGATCTAGCTCTGCGTCACTTCTTACCCCTCTGAGAATACAAACTTGCAGAAATGGGGGTCGAGCTTTTTCCTTTCTTGCCCCCTCCTTTTGGAACAAGATGCCCCTGCATCTGCGCACCACTCCAGGACATCACTGCTTCCGTGAGAAGTTAAAGACCTGGCTCTTTCCAAACTAAGTTGTCTTCTCATATTAGAGCCGTCTGCAAGCGCGGTGAAACTCTTTGGAGTGATATGTGCGCGATACAAATGCACCTGACTTGACTGACTTGACTCTGCGAGATCCAGAAGTTTAGTTCCTTGGCTGTGGAGTTGGCATCTGTTTTGGCGGAGGGGGTGTCATAAATGAGGGTGGAGTTGAGGTACTTCTCTTTGACCTTGATCCAGTTCCTTCATGGTGGGCACGGGCAGGATTGTGTGCGGGGGTGGTGTTGAATGTGAAACCTACTCAATGGTGGTCTGTCTGGAGGGGCTGCAAGGTGTGGCTGTGAAGATGGGGTCAAGGATGTGTCTGGCTTTGTGGGTGGGGGTGGTGATGAGCTGCTTCAATCTGAGATTGACAAGGTTGTACAGCAGTGGTCGCTGCTGTAGTTGAGGTGAAAGTTCAGGTCTCTGATGACTATGTAGTCAGTGGAAGCAATGGCGTGGGGTGTGATGAGGTCAGCAATGATGAGAGCGAAAGTGGCACCAGGCCCAAAGTGTCTGTAAGTGAGGGTGCTATGAAGTGTGTTTCTGGAGCTGGTCTGGATCTAGAAGTGGAGGTGTTCAGTGTTCGATATGGAGTCGCTCGAGGTGCAGCTGGATAGTCAGTGGCAGCTCTTGAGTGTGATGGCAAGTCCTCCTCTGTATCTTGTATCCGGCTGCAATGGTGGTGGCTATGTTGGGGTTGGAGGCAGCGTTTCTCCAAGTTTCCGTGAAGAAGGCGACGTCTGGCCAGAGTGTGTCAAGGAGGTCCCAGATCTCTACTGCGTGCATGTGTAGGGAGCAGATGTTGAGGAGGATGCACTTGCAGGTTTTGGTGGTGCGGGCATCCAGCGTGGGTGAGGCAGTCGTGGGGGTGCTTTGGATGGCGAAAGATTGTCTGCAGTGTCGGCAGGAGAACTGCCCATAGGTGGTGTTTAATGTCGACTGCTGGTCCTCGTCGGGTCACGGACAGGGGTAGACGCGCTTGCCTTTGGTATGCCTTCAGCATGCCAGTGGCATGCCCGATGTATGCGCAGCAGCTGCCATTAAATAGGCAAGGGGGAAGGAGCAGGCATTCGTAGTGGGGAGGGGCCATGGGAGGTCTGCGGCAAGAAAGCGTTGCGAAAATAAAAATACAAGGAGGTGTTACAATAAGGCACAATGAGCACAACTGGAGTCAAATAAGGCAACTGGGAAAAAATAAGGCACGTACAATAAGACATAATGAGTACAATACTGCAGTAGGCACGCAGCGAGTGAGACGCAGGCAGAGAGCAGGATGGCCTTGGACACCTAACAGGAGGAAGTGTTCGGGAGGTGTTGGGGGCAGTGGCAGGCGAAAGCCCAGCAGAGCTATTGGGGCAGAGAGTGGGACTCTGGCCCGTAGGAAGGACAACTGGCCCATAGAGAAGCACTGGGAAGACATATTCTATTGCGTCAGGCCAGGAACCATCTAGAAAAATGATTATAAGAATATGTTTTAATACTTATTTAAATCACTATAATGTATTGTATTATAAGGAAAACAGACATACTAAACGTTTCCCTTTTGCTTCCTGAACCTCTTTGAGGATAACTTGCATGTCTCCCAGATGATCACTAGCTCTATTAAGTCATGAAAAGTGCCCTCTGGGCCGAGACAATGGTGTGGGTGTGCAGAGGTGTTTTTTGTTTTTCTGACAGGAGGGTCAATTGGAGTATACCCAAGAATTTAATTTACTTCAAGGCACCCTCCCATGTCATAAGCAGATATAAGTTATATCATATAACATAGCACCTAAATAGGCTCTTTTCTTTCTGCTCCATGTCAGGCAGGAACCAAAGTTCCTGTCACTTTTCCCATTGGGGAAAAGCTACCGCCTGAACTGGTTTGGAGTGACCACAGAGGATATACTGTGTATTGCCGTAGCCACACCTCAAAGTATGCACACAGTCTCTTTGTAAAGGGAAATGGGGTTCTTCATCTTGGGTTTAGTAAGTGAGGGGCAGTTTAAAATTATTTTCACATGGGCTCACAAGAAATTCTGCAAGAGTTGGTAGGGCTAGCAGTGGCAAACTTTACCTTATTGTCATTAAGCCTGTGGTACGTTTGATTTTTTTTCAAAATAATTGTTTGTTCCAATTTGTGGACCGCAAGTCTCAGGGAGTTGCATCTGGCTGCTATCACCATTATGGAGATGAAGGCCCTATGCAAGAAAATGACACTGCAGATGGGCCTGAATGCCAGGAAGGCAGACTACAAAAAGGTCCTCAGAGAATAGGAAAATATTTTACAACCTCAAATCTCCTCTTAGGCTAAAGAGAGTGATGAAACACTAGAAGAAGAAGTTGCAGGAGAAAGCCTGTTCCATAATGTATTTTCTTGTGCCCGTCCCTGGAGCTGGAAGTGATGCAGGCTTCTCCAGCATAAGTTCTTCAGAGCTGCTTATCTGCCAGATGGACATCAGTGAAAAGAAATCAGCAAGGATGTACAGGGCAAACTGGCACCCATACAACCAGAGGAAAATAAACTTGCACTTGAAGAACATAAACTGGCTTTGTGTGAAAAGAATGTCAGCCTAGGACTCTGTAGGTCCAAGGAAGATGGTTGGCAGTAATGCTGAGGTATCTTCAAGGGGATTATACACCCCTTTCTTTGCCAATATTATCAAGTATAGCTTTGTGGTGGTAGACAACATTGACAAGTGTTTTTAACCCGATGAAAGGGCATAAAGAATGGACAGGGTAGGCCAACATCACCAGGGTGTCCTATTGTGGACAGTAGTACATATACCAGTGGGGTTTACACTATTGATTCTATAGGAGGAGTAGATGATCCCGGGGAACGTAGATGTCTGGCCAAATATTCCTCTTAACATTACACACTTAGGGGTAGAATATGGTATTAGCAATAGCAAGGGGGGGAAATCACCTGGGCCGGACGGTGTGCCGGTCGACTTGTACAAAGCCAACCCAGCCCTTTGGGCCCCTGTGCTGACCAGGTGCTTTAATGCGGCAGTATTGGAAGGTACACCGTCAACCTGGGGGCGAGTCGACAATTATCCCCATATTCAAAAAAGGAAATAGATCCGAGGCTAAAAACTATCGGCCAATCTCCCTCCTGGATTCATCAGTCAAGATCATGAGCCAGGTCTTGTTAGTCAGGTTGGAGGAGTGGGCGGAGGACAACAGTATTTTGGCTCAGTCACAATATGGGTTTAGGAGGGGGAGAGGAACTCTGGAACAATGCATTAACTTAGATCTACTAACAGGGAAATACACGTGTGCAAAGCAAGGATCACTCTACCTTTGCTTTGCAGATCTAAGTAATGCATTTGATCTAGTAGACCATGCTCTTCTGTGGCCAGTTTTACTGGGCATTGGTGCGCCAGGACCAATTATTTTCTTTTTGGCTAGGCTTTATGCCAAACTATCCTCCTGTGTACGCTACGGACAAGCCGGAGAATGCACTACTAAATTTAAGGTAAACTTAGGCATCAGGCAAGGCTGTGTGCTAGCGCCTCTCCTTTTCACTCTTTTTATTAATGCTATCGACTCTGAACTTAAAATGGTTAAATGCGATGCGCCGCAGGCTGAGGGTCTTGAGGTACCAGTGCTGTTATACGCAGACGATGTGGTACTTCTCTCAAGGACACCTCTAGGACTTCAGAGACTAATGGATACATTTGCAGATTTTATTAGAGGTAGGAAACTGCAGATCAATGAAAGTAAAACATATGCCTTGATCTGCGGTCATAGCGCAGGAAATAAGAAATCATTTTATTTAGACCACCAAAAAATCTCGCTAGTCGAGAAATTCTGCTATTTGGGCGTAACTTTTACCAGCAATGGAATGTGATCGCTGGAGGTAATGAACGTTAGGGCCAAATTGGCCAGAAGTGCATATGGGGTTTTTAAATTTGCTGCTAAATTTGGGGATCGTCGTATCCACGATATGCTACATATTTATCAAACTAGATGTGTCTCGATAGCACTCTATGGAGCCGGGGTTTGGGGTCACTGTCGCCATGTAGAACTTCAAAAAGAGGAAAATAGTTTTTTTTAAAAACTACTTTGTTTACCGATGTCAGCTTCCTCTGACCTCATACACAATGAAGTGGGGATAGAATACTTGACAGATCTAATTGGGCTAAGACCGTTGATGGTCTGGAGATCTATATGGGTTAAGGATGAGACTACTTTTTAATAGGAGTATAATTAAAGACTGTCTCCATCTGGACATATGCTTACAGATACCGTGGCTCAAATATGTAGTAACAACATTTAAGGACATTTTTAATATTGACATTATGGAAAATCCTAGTAGTGTATCTGAAATCCCTAAGAGCGAAATCAAACACATATATTTGAGGAAGAAAGCCTCAGACCGCAAATGTATAAGTGGTTCGTACTCACTAGAATGAGACTGAGTATTGTCCACCATTTGGTGGCCTTCCCATGTGTTAGAAAATATCCACCTGCACCATGTCCATGTGATGGAGTCACAAAACAGAGCACAATGCACTTTCTCCTCATTTGTGATTTATATTTGTACCTCCGTATTGCCTTTCTTAAACCTCTTTTTAAAACATATGGCATTTCAACTGTAAATACTGCTATAAATACTGCTGTTTTTACTACAAGAATCGGATATCTGTTATTTCACTGCAACTTACATCCTTAAATCTATTGCTGCTAGAAAGAGTATGACATTTTAATATTTGTTAACTTGACTGTTTCTACATTGCCCAATATACAGTAAATTGTACCCCAAAATATATGGCCGCTAGGAAGAATAGGACATTTTAACAATGTTACCTTGATTGCTGCTAAACGTATAATGTATGTCTATGTTTTAAACTGCCTGTGCTTTTATGATTGTTTTTAATAACCGAATAAAGCTTACAGAACTGAACTGAACTGAGTAGATGACTCTTACACTCACATGAAGGATGATCTATTGCAGCAGTTTGGGCTTATACCTGATTAGTATTGGAAGATGTTTTTGGACACAAACAATGATTCACAAGAATTCAAGGATAATTTGTAGATGTCTCAGTGACAAGCACTGGAGGGCTAGGTGAAAGTCAGTCAACACACATGATCAGAATTCAATGGATTCAAAGCTGTCTGACCAGAGACAGCTTCACAAGGCAGCTGACATGTGGGTGCCTACTAGGGTGATTAAGAAGTACCAGGGGTTGATCCCAAAAAAGCAGTTCTATTCCTCTGAGGGAAGAAAATGGACCTAGACTTTCACAACCTGGGACAAAAGAATGGTCATTCTATTGGTTCCAAGAAGCCACCCACTGTTACGCAGTCTGAAAGGATTGAAAGGTTAGGGATTTAAATCAAAGTTTGCCCAAGATTAAGCAGAGGATAGACTACAGTCAGCCTCAGAGCCTGGTTTGCTGCACTTGAACTTTCTCGATGATCCCTGATGCTGAAGTAGAGGATGGGGCTACACTGGACAACAAGAGCAGGATAGCTACAAAAACCCAAAGGCATCCTGCAGTGCGAGACCCTCAGAGCCTGGTATGCTGTACTTGCACTTTCTTCCTGATCCCTGACCCTGGTGGAGATAGGGGGGCTGCACTGTACTATGAGCGCAGGAGTGCTACAAAAATACCTGAGGCGTCCCGCAGTCTAGACCCTCAGAGATTGGTGTGCCTCACTTGCACAAACTCCCTGATCCCTGACCCCGATGGACACAGGCGAGGCTACGCCTGACCACGAGCGCAGGATAGCTAAAAAAACACCAGAGGCATCCCGCAGTGTGGAACCCTCAGAGCCTGGTTTGCTGCACTTGCTCTCCCTCCCCAATCCCTTACCCTGGTGGAGAGAGGTGGGGCTAAGCCAGACCACGAGTGCAGGAGTGCAACAAAAACACCAGAAATGTCTTGCAGAGCAGGATACGTGCGGGCATGCCTGGGCTCGGCCCGGGCTAAGACTAGCCCGTCTTGGCCCGTCATAGCCCATTAGAGGCCGTGTTGGGCCCCCTTCCTTGGTTTTTCGGGAGTACTCGTCCTTCGTCGGCAGTGAGTACATAAAAGAGGAGAGTGTTGTAAATCTAGCTGCAACAATTTTAGGGATTAAGTCAAAAACCTGCACCACTATTAGAATACCATCACTAAGTCAAGGTGGAAGGTGCTAGAACCAGGAACATAATCCCTATACGAACCTAACAGGGAAAGTAGAAAACTCTACTCCCTTGACATAATACACCTAGAATTTGGACTGCACCCTTCAAAGTTTCATTCCTTATTTCAGGTAAAGAACAAAATATATCATATTAACATTCTTAAGTAAGTATGCAAATGTGGAGATTATTTTCCCAAAGAAACAACAAAGCGGAGAGTCTTTCCTTCAATTTCAGTCCTTTATTCAATTTTCCTTTTTTGAAATTGCTGAAAGCCAGATAGCCAACGCGTTTCATCCGTTACTGGACTTCTTCAGGGCTGAATAGAGAGTGTCACGATCACTTTCACGTTTAACTCATACCATTGATAGTTTATTTGATTTAATAGTGTTTGTTTTGATGTTTGTAGAAAAATAGAAGTTTCCAATTATATGTTGGTCACTTTGACATTAATCTTATCAGGCAAATAGTAATGCCAAAAAATCGCGAGGTCCTGGGTCATAATGTGGTTGTCTGGTTCGTAAATCTGACTATTTGGCTATTATTAACCACTTATGTGTCCGCCGGACCTGCTCTTTATTTGATTACAAGCCGCCGCACCACCTCAAGACATTTAGCTGTATAAAGCAAAAAAACTATTAAAAACGTTTGCATCGGAGACTCTACTTAGTATGAACTATGGGGAAAATAAAGGTAGAAAGTAAGAAGAAGACAACCATATTGACCACACCCAAACCGACAGCGGGTTTGCGCTTTTATTGATGAATTATTTGACTGGGGCGATGGGGCAATAGAAAAAACTGATAACATCCATGGAGGTGGTTTAAAATGCAGAAATTCGGAGGCAGAGATAATTCCAAGTAATGGGTCCTAACATCAGTAGCTATTGAACCCTAACAGTTCACTAACAGCTGTGTGCACAATGTTTCAGATCACGTATGGGTTAGTGACCATAAAACCTGAGATATCCAACCCTTGTCAAAGTGCCCTAGAAATCCAGGGGAAGATATAAAGGCTGTGGATGACTGCCATATAGGATCAAACATTTTAAGCAAAATAGAGTATACAAATCCAACTAAGTGGGGAAAAATATCAGTGCCATATGACACAGGTTCTGGTGGGAAACTACCAGCACATACTCAGTCTTACAACACAAAGGATGACATGAGAAAACTATCCACAAAGTTAGATGGGTTAGAGAACATTTTAAAAGAAGCTTTAGCTAAACCAACAGAGAGATTGACATCAATTGAAGTGTCCCTAAATAGACATCTAGGAAATACTATACGTTGTAGTGATAATAACGCAAAAGATTACAGAGAAACAGGGATAAGGGGGCACAATATATGTCAGTTCCAGAAACACTACCTATATTGGAAAAGAAGGGAATCAAGCAGGGACAAACCCTGAGAATCATGCAGAAATACTCAGGCTGGAAATTCTCCCAGTAAGGCTCCCTCACAATCATGGCTTGAGAGACACAGATAACATAATTCTGGAGTTGGATTCAAATGCTCAGTTTCCTCTATTGAGCCAACCTGACCACGATCACTCTACAATCACCCAATTACAATCTAGATACCAGTCGGAGCAGCTCTCCCTAGATTTGCTTGAGGCCGCTCCCTATACGATAGTCATGGATAACATGACTTCACTCCCCACCACCTATATGAACCCAGGCCTGCCCTGAGGAACAAATCATTACACTGGTTAAATACTAGACCTGAATAAACTGAAGTACTTTTTTCCAAATTTAAAATGGTCAGAAGTGTAGGATGCGTAGGTAAAGCTTGTATAACCCTTGCAGGTGATTGCGTGGTCCTAACATGTAGATCCCCTCATTTG
Source organism: Lissotriton helveticus (assembly GCF_964261635.1). Taxonomy (NCBI): domain Eukaryota; kingdom Metazoa; phylum Chordata; class Amphibia; order Caudata; family Salamandridae; genus Lissotriton; species Lissotriton helveticus. Next base: position 128,326,175 of record NC_136059.1, on the reverse strand, counting down.
GTGCAGACCATGCTTGAAAGAGCAGAGAACCACTTTATTTTGTCCCAGCGAGTTAATATCGTACATTTAGGATATTTTTTATCAACCACCAAAGGTACAGCAGAGCAGACCTACGAATAGGAACTTCTCTGACATGATGCTCCATAGATATAGTGTCCCAGTTAGTAATAACTTTGATAGCCTTAAGATTTTGGAAGAAATAAACTAACTAAATAAAGAACTAGAATCACAGCCCACAAAAAAGGAAGACCCTGACAGAAATTAGCCTAGTAAACTAAGTATATACACAATCGCTGCAGCTCCTACTGGGAGATCCGCCCATTGTTCAGTGGCGCGACATGACGGTGGAGCTAAACCAGCATCACAATGCCAGAAAAGCTACAATGATTTGCACTCTCCAGTTCCGTTTTGAAAGGAAAGATTTATTGCTCTTTCCTTTCAAAACAGAACCTGAGAGTGCAATTTATTGTTGCTTTTCTAGGTAAAATAAGTATGTGCAGAACTGTCCCTGACCATTCACACATTACAAGAAAAAAGCCTGTTCAGCCACTAACTCAGTCTAATCAGAGCTGCAAGTTGTCAGGTATCATATATCCTGTAGAGGGGACTAAACTTATCCAAGGCACAAGTTCGAATCAGACGCAACCCATTAATTCTGTGTTAACTCCAAATAACGCTATTGCCGTGAAAACCACAAGTTACAATAATAGCGATCAATGGGGCATATTATCAAGACAGGCAATAAAATGTATAATATGCTCTATGGAATTCCAATTGAAGCCCATGTTAGATGTGAAGGACATCTAACATGGGCTTCAATTGGAATTTAATAGAGCATATTATCAAGCCCATTATTGCTGCTTTAGCAGCAGTTTTCTGCCGCTAAAAAGGCGATCATTTTAATGTCTGTCTTGATAATATGCCCCTATGTCCCCTTCTTTAACCTTATTTTCTGGAGTATTTCAGGCACATGATCAAAGGTAGCCAACCCACTGTGGGGTGACTTCATATATTGAAGTCCAATATAATGTGTTTATAAGAAACATTGGCAAAGGGTTCACATTAAAGGATACAGAATTTTCCCTAAAGCAGCTCTCGCAGTCGTCCATGGGAGGGCAAAGGGAGGGTTGTCAACGTACGTATCCAACACGGTGAACATGAGAAAAATAGAGATGAAAACAGAAGAAATATATTACCAACTGATTGTTCTTCATATTGATAAGAAGTATTGCATCACCTTGATTAAACTTCTATAAGATTGTGCCCTCTGAACAGATTGGGATGGTTCTGAAGAAACTAGGAAATTATTTTAAATCTATTCACAGCAATAGTGTAAAAGACATGATCATAATATAGGGGGACTTTAATTCTACCCTATAGGAGGGGAGCACATGGGTTCACAAATAAGGATGGGAAAAGCTACCCACATACTAAAGTTGGGGAACTAATAAATGAAGTAATGTTCAGTCTTGATCTGGGGTTCACAATTGAGCTGTTTGTATCACCTGTCCCCTTCAGACACACTTTTAATGGTAGAGGATGCTTCACGGTGAAAGATTACATACTCAAATAGAGATAAATCCTTTACTACACATAATATCATCCCGAGTGACCACTTTCCACTGAGCATCTTTTTACACTATTGAAACAACAGGCAGGCTCCGGGGACAAACTTGCACATATTGCACAGTGCCGAGCTATAACCAGAGTAAATGGCTACTCCCTGCGCTGGTCGATGGTGGATCCCTTAGAAATTATAAAGAATGTAGTAATTCAGTGCAAACTTGCTTTTACAGCCTGCTTGTATGAAACAACCACACTCGACTATGTCTTGACCTAATTTCCGCAGATTTCAGCAGCCATAAAAGAGGCTTTATTTGTGTAGAACAGGAAAACATGCAGGAAAAAACAAGGGTGGATATACACCAAATGTACACAGGCTCATGCTAAATTAAAATGTGAAATTCATAAAACACCTAGAAACCCGCATGACATTAGACAGGCCAGAGGGGCTTATAAATGTGTACTTAAGAAGTGCAGAGCAACACCGAGAAATGACGCATGGACGGCTCTGCATGATGCTTCTCTATCCAAAGACAGCTCAGCTTTTTGAAAAGCAGAAAAAACTCCTTTCCTGGATTTTGGGGATTGAGCACTTCACCAACATTAGAATTATTGTGGGTGGGATAATTATTCAGGAACTCAATAAACAGGTGAAGTTGCTCTGGCACCTTTGTCATACTGTACCGATCTCCAGTGTAACTCTGGAAGAAGTCAATTGTGCTATTACGGCAAGCATGGGTGGAATGGCCCCTGGGCCTGATGGGGTCCCTGCAGATCTATATAAATCCAATGTGATGCTATGGGGGTCCGCTGTTAACTCCTATTTTCTAAAAAGCTGGTCTGAATCAATTTTAATTCCTATTTTTAAAAAAGGGGATCATCAGGATCCCAGTTGCCATTGGCCAATTTCATTATTAGATTCCTTGGTAAAGGTTGTGGAGCAAATTACTCTTAAAAGATTACAGGACTGGGCTGATGACAGCAAGGTTATCTGCAGTTTGACTTCTGTGAGGGCCTAGGAACATTTGAACAAAGCCTACATTTTAACATCATTATTAGGAAGTACACCCTTGCTAAGAAGGGAAGGATGTTCTTAGCATTTGTAGACATCACAGCAGCCTTTGACTGTGTTAGGCATGATATGCTCTTGAGGCTTCTTGAGGACTTAGGAGTAGAACTCACAATTATTCACTTTTTAAGACAACTCTATAGTGAAGCAAAGGTTAGGGTATGGTACGGTGTCATTGGATAATGCACATACGTGTTCCAAATAAAGAGAGGGCTAAGGCAAGGATGCAGGTTGACCCCCTTTTTATTCAATCTTTATATAAACGGACTAGGCCAAGGGCTGGTAAATGAATGCCAAGACCTCCCACAGATTGATGGGCGACGCATACCCGCCCTATTGTATGCGGATGACTCTGTTTTGATGTCACGCACTCAAGTGGGATTACACAGGGTAATGAATAGATTTTCTTACGGTAAATACATCAAAAACTTTTGTTATGAGATGTGGTACTGGCAGTCATAAGTTCAGAGACATGATAAGCAGAAGATTGAGTTCATAAAACGATTCTCATACCTGGGCCTTCTCTTTGACCAAAATGGCACCTAGACCCAGGCTGTGCAAGCCAGAAAATGTATACTATATTTATGAAAGCCACCGCTGCCCTAGCTAACTTTGTGACAAACCTGGGTAGGAGACTGCTGACTGAGCTTTTACAGATCTATAAGTTCAAGTGTGCTTCTATGGCTATTTATGGCGCTGGGGTTTGGGGCCTTGTTGATGCGCACGCACTACAAATAGTGTAACATGTGTTTTTAAAATATATTCTGGCAGTCCCGAGCAGCACATCATCAGACATTCGTCATTCTGAATTGGGGTTACCATATGTTGTAGAGCCTATAAAAATGGAACCCATTCTATTATGGCATAGGATATGGTCATCATCTAAAACCACTCTTAACCAGGACATTTTAAACAATAGTATTATATTGGAAAGGGAATCAACTACTCCATTGTTAAGGTACGTTCGGGATGGGGCATTCAGAGTTTTACACCAAGCCTAGCACTATTAACGCATATCAAGAATATTGACATCTGACTATTTGCACTGTTTGCACTGATTGTTATCTTCTTTGGTGCTTGCCTCCCCCTTGTTGTTTTCCTTTTTTCGCCATGCACTTTTTCCCCCCGCCGCCCTCACCCGCCTTTTTTTCCACCGCTCTTTCCCACTGCTGCGTCTCTGCAGCCCTGCCCCCCTGCTGCCCATTCGCTGCCCCGCTCCTGCCTCCCAGCTGCTCCTCCCTCCCACCTACCCCTACTACGTCCAGCGCCAGAACACCTGGCCCCCATGAACGCCACGACGCCCGTCTCCGCTATGACCCCAGCATCCTCCACGCACTCAACACCGGATGATCACGCACCTGCTGCCTGGCCAGCCCGTAGCACAGCCAAGGACCCTTCTCCTGCCAGAACTGCAACTTCGCCAGCATCCTGCCCGCCAACACCCCTATCAAAGAACCCAACCACCTCAGATGCAATCTCCTCAACACCCTCTCCTCACGCAAACATGCTATAGAACTCTGGGACATCTGGACTTCGACACCCCAGATGTCGCCTTCCTGACGGAGATCTGGCTGAACCCCCCCCTCGGCACCTGACATCGCCATAGCCATCCCAGAAGGCTATAAGATCACCTGCAGGGACAGCACCAATGGAGTAGGAGGAGGAATCGCCATCGTCCACAGGAATACTCTCAAAGTCTCAACCAACACCAACAACACCTTCAGCACCACCGAACACCTGCACTTCCAGATTCACACCAACCCTAACAGCACCCTCAGAGGAACCCTCATCTACAGATACCCCGGACCCCGAGCACAGTTCAGCAACTCCATCACCGTCCTCCTCAGCTCACATGCCCTCGCCTCCATGGACTACATCTTCCTGGGGGACCTGAACTTCCACCTCGAGAACAACAACAACACCAACTCCACCACCCTGATAGACAACCTAGCCAGCCTCGGACTCAGACAACTCGTCACTACACCCACCCACCCACTCCACCAGCTACACGCTTGACCCCATCTATTCCGCAAGGTCCACGTCTCCTTCAACCAAACCACTGGACCGATCACTGCTGCATCCACTTCACCTTCCGGAAACCCACCACACACCACTGCACCCAACAGATACCGCTGCAGGAGCAAAGTCACCAATAACCAGCTTTCCATCACCCTCGTCCGCAGCCTGCCCGTAGACTTGATCGACCCCAACACCGCCGCTCACAACCTCAGACAGTGGATCAGCGACTGTGCCAACACCCTCACCCCGCTCAAGAAGCCCTCCAACACCCACACCAGCAAGAAAGCCAGCTGGCTCACCGAATACCTCCAGACCTCTAAGCGAACCTGCCGAAAACTCGAAAAAAACTGGACACGTGAACGAACTCGAGAATGCTACACAGCTCACAAGAACGCTACCTGCAAACACCACCACCTCATCAGATCCGCCAAAAGGACCTCCTTCAAAGACCGGCTAGAAAACAACACACACAACACCAAAGAGCTCTTCAACATCGTGAAGGAAATCTCCAACCCAAGCTCCAACACCAACGACATGTTATGTTATGTTAATAGTTTTTTGTAAAGCGCGCGGACAGCCATGGGTTTCATGGCGCTAACCAACAGAGCACCCCAATGGAAGAGGGAGAGTGCCTAAGCCGATGAGAAGAGCCAGGTCTTAAGCTGTTTCCTGAATGCCCGGAGGTCGGTGCAGGAACGCATCCCCAGAGGAAGGGAATTTCAAAGTCCGGATGCAAGAGTAGCAAACCTGCGTCCGCCCTGGCGTTGCAGCTTGAATGTTGTTGTTACCAGAAGATGAAGATTAGCAGACCAAAGTTTATGGGAAGGAATATACCTGGGCAGGAGGATGTTAATAAATTGAGGGCTACGGACATGGAGGGATTTAAAGACCATACAGGCTGTTTTGAATTTTACTCACTGAGCAAGAGGAAGCCAGTGGAGTTGTTTTAGCAGGGGCCTAGCTGACTGCCAGCGGGGCTGCCGGTGGATCAGTCTGGCAGCCTGGTTCTGAGCCAGTTGGAGACGTTTACCCAGGTAAAGAGGGAGGCCCAGATAGATGGCATTGGCATAATCCAGGTGGGACAGTACGAGTGCTATCACCACCTGGATCAGGGCCGACTGGGTCAACATCCGGCTGATTTTCCTTATTCTGCGGAGTTGGTAAAAGCAGGAAGATACCACCAAGCTCACCTGGGCCTTCAATGACAACTCGCTGTCAATGGGGAGAGGGGTTGGCCTAACGGCTAAGGCGCTCGACCTCGGACCTGGGGATCTGGGTTCGAGTCTCAGTAACAACGCCAAAAACCCCCTGTGATTCTGGGCAAATCACTTAATCTCCCCGTGCCTAAAATGAAAGTGTGTCCTCATGTAACGTAACTAGTGCTATGTAAAGCGCTCTGATAACTGATTCGGTTCGGTTCTAGTTCGCGCTATATAAAACTCTGCAAAAAAAAAAAAATGATTACTCCCAGGCTCTTAACCGATGCGGAGGGAGTGGGCGGGAGACCTAATTCAGGGGGCCAATAATGTGGGCCCCAGAATATTTGGCTTTTACCTTTAAGGATGATTTCTGTCTTGCCCGGATTCAGTTTTAAATGATTCAAGTCCATCCAGCGACAGATATGTAGCATGGTGTCTTGAAAATCCCTGACAGAATCGGGAGAGCCATCCATAGTGAAGATGAGCTGTAGATCGTCCGCATAGTTGAATGTAGCGGCCTTAAATTTCCTCAAGGACTGGATCAGAGGGACTGAATAAAGATTAAACAGAATAGGGGACAGAGAGGAGCCCTGAGGAACCCCACAAGTAATCGTGAGTCTAGGGGCAATGAAAGGAGCCAAGTGGACCGCTTGAGTGCGGTCACTGAGGAAAGAGCTGATCCAACTGTACGCTGAGCCCCAGACGCCAGCTTGTGCGACACAGTCGAGCAGGATGGTATGGTCGACTGTGTCGAACGCGGCAGACAAGTCTAATAAAACCAGGGCCTGAAGCATTGCTTTGTCTGCATTAGCATGTAGATAGTCCATGACGGCGGTTTTGACAGTCTCGGTGGAATGAGCAGGCCGGAACCCAGCCTGATGGGGATCCAGATGATTAGATTGTTCAATAAAGTTGGAAAGGTGGCTAGTGACATGAGCTTCAAGAATTTTGGCAAAGTAAGGAAGAAGAGAAATTGGCCTGTAATTAGAGAGGACTGAGGAGTCTACACCTGTTTTTTTTAAAAAGGGGTACAACCACTTTGAAGGCTTTGGGGACCATGCCCTGTGAGAGGGAAGCATTAAGAAGGGTCAAGAAAGGGGCAGGAATGGCCGAAAGAATTTCTTTTTCAATATATGGGGGGCAGCAATCACTAGGGGAGCCAGATTTTACCGTTGTGGTTAAGGTACGCAAGGAGTCGACATTGAGGTGTGGGAAATGGTCAAAAATGTGAACATTAGGCCTCAAGGGGATAGCCTTCAATTTAGGGCCAGTAGCTGGAATGCTGTCATTTATTGCAGAGATTTTATCCCGAAAGAATAAATTAAGGGAGTTGCATAAATCTTGAGTCACAGTAGGTTTTTTTGATAATTTGTTGACAATGGAGAAGATGTCTTGGACTTATTTCCAGAATGAGTTATTATGTCGGAGAAATAAGATGCCTTGGATTGGATAATAGCTTGCTTGTGGACAGTGCGGGCAGCAATGTAGATGGTTCTTGCATGGGGATGATAATTGCTCCTCCATTTACGTTCCTTTTGGCGGGTGTCGAGTTTTTTTGCCCTCAAGTCCTCAGAGAACCATTTCTCAGAGTCCGGATGGCGGCTAATTTTAAATTTCTTCAATGGGGCATGTAAGTTGCTTGCTGCTAAAAGCCAGTTAGAGGTGTTTATTTCAGCCTCGATCCCAGCCTCAAGATCTAGATTATCGGCTGGGATCGTGCTCGCTAAGCTGTCTAAAAAGGTTAGTTTATAAAGGGTGCTGCATTTCCGGATGAGATCTCCTGCCATTGCAGAGGGTTTACTGTCCGTTACAATGGAAATGGTGAATTTTATCAAAAAGTGGTCTGACCATACGCAGGGGCTTATGGTGGGATTGGAGATGGTAAGATAAGTTACTCCACACCTGATCAAGACTATGTCCCTTGACATGCATAGCAGATGTAATGTGACGGCAGAAATTAAGGCCAGATAGAAGTTCCATGAGTTTGGAGGCCTGCGGGCCACCTAGCTCATCGTTACTCCAAGCAGGAGTATTTTAGTGTAGTCTGTGACTATGGTAGCCAATTGTTCACACAGGGACAAGGGGAAGGAAGCCATGTATTGAGGTTGTCTGTAAACTAAGACGCAAATAAGTGGACCAGGTTTAGATTCAAGATTGATTATTATATCAAGTCAAGTCAAGTCAATCTTTATTTCGTTGCTTAGCAACGTAAAAGAATACAATAAAAAGTACTATTCACAGTGCCAAAATCAGTAAACATTGATGCTATTCATCGTAATTGGACACATTAATGTAATTGGGATTGCCACAGGAATTTGAATAAATATATTTAAAAATATAATATACACTATACAAATTTAAAAAGCATTAAATTGAATTCATAACAGCCAGGCAAATAATTAAAAAAATGTTAACACCTAAAAAAAAAAAAAAGAAAGGAGAGGAGAAAAAAAAAAAAAGAAGAAACAACACATTAAAAATTGTAGTTTAAATTTAAAGAGGAAGAGACATTTTTGATCTAATAAAATTTACAGCCAAAAGAAATTTACTAATTCCGAACACCATTACTTGGCTAGTGTCCGTGTTTAGGATTCTACCGGCTTCCTTATGAGAGGTAACACCAATGTTATAGCACAGTGGCACTATCCACTTTTTCCTTGCAATGCCATAGCTGGGACAAAAGAACAGTATGTGTAATGTGTCCTCCCTTGAGTTATTTGTGCATAGTGTGCAGTGGTCACTTTTTATCTTCCCCCAGCTTTTCTCAGTAGCTTTGGTTCTCAGAGTTCCGTACCTGTATTTTAAATACAGTGTTTTGGCCAATGGTGGCTGAATCTCGTCGAGAAATGGTTCAAAATTAGCCATGTTTTTGGACATTAGAAATTTTTCGGTTAAGGGGCCATGCACTCTTGTGTACACAGACTCATGGCTCACATAAGACCAGAAAGACATTTTGACTATTTTCTTGGCGGCCGTACTTAGGGACTCTGGGTTGCTCCAAAAATGGGTTAATCCTAGTTTGGTTAACCAAGCTCTTACGTGCTTGAACCAAAAGATTTTATTACCACTATCTAGGTCCAGCACTTCTTTCACACCATTTTTGTAGTCAATCAATTCAGGAGTTGTCCATAGTCTGACCCATAGTAATAGAGGTCTCAACATTACATGGTGGTCAGTATGTTTAATATTTAAATCTAAAAATAATGGTATCAGTGGGGTGTTATCAGGTACTTTTAACAACCCCCTAATGAACTTATTCTCCTGAGTTTCAAAGGTCTTCCTGCATACTGGGCCCCAGAGTTCTGCCCCATACAAAGCAGCTGATTGAACTTTGTACCTAAAAATCTCAATTGCTGGAGTAACTGCCTTGTTTGCACATTTATTGTGTCTTTTCAATATTGGAAGGCAATTTTGTTTAAACACTACTTTTGATTTTTCTAACTGTGGTCTCCATCCCATTGATGAGTCTAGTAAAACCCCAAAATAGGTGAAACTCTGTTCATAATCGAGTTTTTGGCTGTTTAACGTTAGGTTCCTTTTAAAACTTTAATGCGGGTTTAGTGCCATGTATTTTGTTTTTTTTACATTAATTTCTAACCCTTTTAGATTACAGTATTGCTGAAACCTGTCTAGTAAGGTCTGAAGGCCCCGAGGGGTTAGCGAAATAAGGATCGTATCGTCCGCGAAAAGGAGGGACGCTACTCGTTCCCCTCCTAATCGTGGCGAATCATTGGCACAGTTCTCCATATAGGCTGCAATATCATTACCGAAGAGGGAGAAAAGGGTGGGGGCTAATACGCATCCCTGGCGTACTCCCCTTTTTATGGGGATTTTATCTGTGAGTTCCCCGTTTGGGCCCCACCTAACCTTAGCATAGTTCTCCTGGTGCAAGCCTTTCACCAATTTCAACAGTTCTCCAGGGAGCCCTTGCCCTTCCAGAGATCTCCAAAGTAAGTCACAAGGGATTAGGTCAAATGCTGCTCGTAGATCTACGAAGGTCACATACAAATGACCCTTACGAATAATAACATATTTCCAGTACAAGCAGCATAGCCTTAGTACCTGATCTATGGTCCCAGTTTTTTTCCTAAACCCCGCCTGATATTTTGATAAAACTGATTCTTCCTCCAACCACATATTTATTCGATTTAATATATGCCTGGCATATATCTTATGGGTTATATCTAAAAGGCTAATGGGGCGATAGTTGGCTGGATCGCCTCGATCCCCCTTTTTAAAAATAGTAATAATTTCTGCGCCATCCCATGTGTCCGGAATTTGGTCACCGGCCGCAATAATATTAAAAAAATGATTCAAATAGGGTGCCCAAACGTCAGCATTATGCAGATAAAGATCCCCTGGAATTTTATCAAGTCCAGGGGCCTTCCCTTGTTTTACTGAGGCTATTGCTAGCTCCGTTTCTTGTAAATCAAAAACTACCAATGGATGAGTTTTCTCAAGCTGGGTGAAAGTGAGTTCATCCATAAAGGATTGTTTATTATATTATCTACTCCCGGAAGGGTTAGGGCGGACAGAGAGGTAAAGACATGCTCATTTTTTGATAATTACGGCTACTCCACCACCCGTCTTTCCTGGAGCCCGATCGACATGTAAGATATAATATGAACATGGAAGGGCGGCCAGGATGTCCGGGGGGGGGAGTCGGTGCTGAGCCAAGTTTCCGTGATGAAAAATATGTCTGGTTTATCATCAAGGAGAAGAAAAAAGACGTCCAATTGGTGTTTGGCCAAGGAGCGGGTGTTAAGATACAAGATGTGAAGTTCTCGGTTGGAAGCCGTGGTGGATGTGAACCTATGGCTGTGGCGGGGAATAGCAGGCAAAGGCTCAAGTATATTAGAAGAATCGCGAAGGATATCTAGCTGATTTAGGTGATCCGAAATGATAGGACAGAGTGGAAATCTTGCCTGGTATAATGTTTGAATGTCCTCCGAGGAGTACGTGATCATTTGGGCAGGGGGACAGGCCCCAGGGCCCATCCAGGCGCAGACGGGCTTGCCTTTGGCGTGCCGCCGGCGCTTCTGGGAGGGCGTGGCCATTTTATGCCAATGAGTGCGGGAGGGCCGAGCAACTGGTCCGCTCGCCCTCTTCCTCACCTAAGATGAAGGCTGAGGAAACCCCAGGACAGCGCCTAATCGGCTGTGGTGGTGATGAGGAGCATACAATGAGTGCAAGTGGCTTTTAAAGAATGCAGGTCAGTGCCAAATAGAACAAGATAAAAAAGTACAAATTTTTAAGAAATAATGGTGACGCTATGTAGCATTCCCGGCTTCCGCCTCAGGAATGATCGCACTCTCTGTTGGTCTGCGAGGGGAAAGCGCGGCTTTTATGCCAATGAGTGCGGGAAGGCCGAGCAACTGGTCCGCTTGCCCTCTTCTTCACCTAAGATGGCGGCTGAGGAAACCCCAGGACAGCACCTAATCGGCTGCGGTGGGGACGAGGAGCATAGAATGACTGCAAGTGGCTTTTAAAGAATGCCGTCAGTGCCAAGTAGAACAAGATAAAAAGTAAAAAAAATTTTTAAATAATGGTGACGCTATGTAGCATTCCCGGCTTCCGCCTCAGGAATGATCGCACTCTCTGTTGGTCTGCGCGCATAGGGGAAAGCGCGGCTTTTATGCCAATGAGTGCAGGAAGGCCGAGCAACTGGTCCGCTTGCCCTCTTCTTCACCTAAGATGGCGGCTGAGGAAACCCCAGGACAGCACCTAATCGGCTGCGGTGGGGACGAGGAGCATAGAATGACTGCAAGTGGCTTTTAAAGAATGCCGTCAGTGCCAAGTAGAACAAGATAAAAAGTACAATTTTTTTTTAAATAATGGTGACGCTATGTAGCATTCCCGGCTTCCGCCTCAGGAATGATCGCGCTCTCTGTTGGTCTGCGTGCGTAGGGGAAAGCGCGGCTTTTATGCCAATGAGTGCGGGAAGGCCGAGCAACTGGTCCGCTCACCCTCTTCCTCACCTAAGATGGCGGCTGAGGAAACCCCAGGACAGCGCCTAACCGGCTGCGGTGGGGACGAGGAGCATACAATGAGTGCAAGTGGCTTTTAAAGAATGCAGGTCAGTGCCATGTAGAACAAGATAAAAAGTACACATTTTTAAAAAATAATGGTGACGCTATGTAGCATTCCCGGCTTCCGCCTCAGGAATGATCGCGCTCTCTGTTGGTCATCCCACGCTCAAAAGACCTGTGCGACTCGCTTGCCACCTTCTCCAGTGCAAGATCGCAGACGTCCATGACAGCTTCAATGCCACCCTGGCAACCACGGAGACCCCCGCTCCCAAGACCACCACCGCACCAACCGCCTGCTCGCCTGAACCAACATCAACGACGACGACACCATCAAGATCATGAACACAGTCCACTCCAGATCCCCGGAAGACACCTGCCCACTCCCCATCTTCAACAAAGCCAGCAGCACCATTGCACCCCATCACCGGAAAACCATCAACATCTCCTTCAAGACAGCGACCTTCCCGCCTTACTCAAGAAATCCAAGGCGGATCCCAAGGATCTCAAGAACTTCCAACCCATCTCCCTGCTCCCGTTCCCGGCGAAGGTCATCGAAAAGGCTGTCAACAAACAATTGACAAGCTTCCTCGAGGTGAACAGCATCCTGGACCAGTCCAAGTCTGGGATTTGCAGCAACCACAGCACCGAAATTGCCCTCATCGCCGCCACTGATGACATCAGGACCCTCTTGGACAACGGAGAAACCGCAGCCCTCATCCTCCAGCCGCCTACGACATGGTCTGCTTCCGCACACTACGAACAAACCTCTTCGACACCAGAAGCCAAGAAAAGGCCCTGGACTGGACCTTCTCCTTCCTCCCCGGCAGAACACAGAGCGTCAACCTCCCCCCCTTCTGCTCCGAAGCCACCGGGACCATCTGCAGCATACCCCAAGTCTCATCCCTCAGTCCAACATTGTTCAATGTCTACAGGGCACCGCTCGCCCACGTCACACGATGGCACAACCTCAACATTATCTCCTACACCGACGACACCTGCTGATCCTCTCCCTCATCAAGAACCCCCACACCGCCAAAACCAACCTCCATGAAGGTATGAAGGCCATCGCGGACTGGATAAGGAACAGCCAACTGAAGCTGAACTCGGACAAGACAGAGGTCCTCATCCTCAGATCCACCCCTTCAGCCTGGGACGACACCTGGTGGCCAACTGCACTAGGAACACCCCCAACACCAACCGACCATACATGCGACCTGGGGGGTCATCCTCTACTCTACCCTCTCCATGAGGAAGCCGGTCAATACTGTCTCCTCCTGCTTCAACACCCTCCGCATGCTTCGCAGGATCTTCAAGTGGATTCCCACCGAAACGAGAAGAACGGTTACCAAGGACCTCGTCAGCAGCAGACTGGACTATGGAAAGGCACTCTACGCAGGAGACCCAGCCAAATTCCTGAAATGGCTCCAACACATCTAGAATGCCTCTGCACGCCTGATCCTTGACATCCCGCGCTGCAGCCACATCACACCCCACCTGAGAGACCAGCACTAACTCCCTGTCAACAAGAGGATAACCTTCAAACTCCTCACCCACGCATATAAGGCACTCAACAACACAGGACCAGCGTACCTCAACAGCCAACTCAGACTCTACACCCCCACCCGCAAGCTTCGCTCCGCAGACTGCGCCCTCGCCGCCGTCCCCCACATCTGAAGATTGACTGCCCGCGGCAGATCATTCTCTCACCTTGCCGCCAAGACAGGGAACACACTCCCCATCCACCTGCGGCAGACCTTCTGACCTTCAGAAGACTCCTCAAAACCTGGCTCTTCGAACTGTAGAAGCTCTCCCCCCAGCACCTTGAGACGCTCACGGGTATGTACTGTAGCCCACCACTGATGACATGCATCGTGCCAGGAGGCGCATAAGTACAGGCGGGGGCCCGCATCACGCGGGACCCACGTGGGTGCACCCAGGTAAAGCTCGGGCCAAGGGTGGGCCCGTCTGCACGCGTCCACGCCAGACCGTGGAAGGACAGGACCACATTATTGAATAATTGAACACCGCGCCTATTTGAATCCATTAGTCAAGCTCCGAAGGGCAATTTGTTACCAGACTTTGCAGGAACTGCCGGAAGCTATAAAAAAACAGTGAGTGGTGAGACGCTTTGAATTGCAACTGTGCCCTACCCTAATTTTGTGCTTTCCCAACCGTTTGTGGCACTGGTGCAGTTTGCAGATTTTAAGACTTTTCCTTCTTTTTGGACATTTTAATTTTTTTATAATCCTTTCTACTTGACCTTTATGCCCTGTGGGAGTAACCAAGGAACGAGGTATTTGTGTTAGTACTTATGTGTGTTGTTTTTTATATAATATATAGTCCTACATTCTTGTTATATAATATAGACCTATATTCTTGTTTCCAGTAGCCACATTTAGCCACATCAACCCACAATATTAAACGCTCTAAGTCCCTTGGCAGCTTATATATTTGGTCCAGCGTTGGGTGACTTATTAGCCATTTAGGCGGTAGGATGTCAAAACGCAAACTATTGAAAACCCCTAAAAATAAGGATCTCCATGGTTCAACTATCGATGACTATTTAGTTAAAGTAGTTAGCACCATTAATGTCAAAATTATTAGGGCAGAACGCCGCCTATCTCTTGGAGTGGGCAATGGTTCAGAGAACATATCTGCCATGGAGGTAGATGTCACCTCGAATAATGTCCAAGAACCTATCCTTTTGGCGTGCTTAGAGACCCCTACTCACCCTCAAGATTTATCCTTGCAAACTGTGGTACCCCAATCACCACTTTCTAGTGGGTCCCCAACACCCAAAAGGAAAAGGAATTGTAGGAAAGATCAAATTAAACAAGGGAACACTGGTAAAACTAAAAAAGGGCCATCTTCTGGTGTTATAAGTAAGGTACCTGAGAAAATCTCTGCTCCAAATTTGATGTCTGATGAACAAGTTAATTTTATCTTATCGATTATAACACAAAAAAATGAATTAACCATCAAACCATTGGTTAATAAAATAAGCAACCTAAATGTAGAGGTCATTAAACTTGGTAATATTTTAAAAGATGTTAGTGGACCTTTAAGGATAAAGGCGATTGATCCCCAAGGCGAGCGTAATTTAAATCCAACACTAACTACAGTTACAGCTAATACATCCGCTAGTGATACAGCTAAATCACACAATCCCATTAGGAGTACTGTTGATATAGGGACCATTAATCACACACCGATGGCTGCTAACACTTTGACTCTAAGTGTGGATAGACAGACAGGGCCACAGAATAGATAGCTGCACCCCTATAGAGGGCACACAGTTGTAAATAAAAACGTAATACACTCCCCGAATAAACTACAGGAGAGGGAAGAGCATGCAGGACCAGTAGAGACATCTATTAATTTACCGCCTGAATGTAGCCCATATGTGGCAGTTATGGTTAATGTACCACCGCTAGAGGCAGAACAAAAAGAAAATTACGGTACCTTAAAAAATAAGGTGGTGCACTGGCTGCAACAAAACTGCGATTTCCTAGTGGGTCATGCTGACCAGGTACTCTTAACTAGAAGGGTGAACTGGATAGGGCCCTCTAGCAAGCCTCTGCAAGGGGACTGTATTATTATTAATTTCAAGAACCCCTCTTGGGCACGGATGTCCCTTGAAAGAGCAGCTACTAGCCCGCATATAGAACGTATTGCTTTGCTCTATCCCCTTGGTTATTTTTGTAGACACCTAAGCTACCCATTGATTGGGGGCAGAAATCCAATATTAAGTAGATCTAACACAGTAGCTAATCCACAGTTATACCCTGTTTTGCCTACATCCAATAGATTCCATATTCTAAGCACATTAGATTCTAACAATTGACTGGACACAGCATGTATATCCTGTAGGCGGGGGCGCGGCGATATTAGGCTTTTAGATCCAGGTACACCACTAAGAAGTAGGTTCATTAAAGATTCTGATGCTATCACCATGCCTAACTGTTTACCAAGTGTCAATACTGAAATTGTACATCAAGGAGAGTATAAAGCCACAAAAAAGGGGACTAAAGTAGATGTGAGTAATGAGCTTGGAAAAGCAGTGAACACATCCTCCCATGTATTGTTAGAAGATTGTAGCAAGGCTATTAGTGAAGTTGCTATCAGTGTTCCCAACAGCCCAGGAACTGCCCTTTCTACATTTCATCAAGGAACCCCCTTTGCTGAGGGATACACTATTGTCACTTGGAATATAGCTGGAATCGCAAGTAAGATCGATCTGTTAGGATGGAAGGAGTTTATTTGTTCACACAATATAGTGTGTTTGCAGGAAACTTGGAGTACCGTAAATGTTTATTTCGATGGCTTTACTACATATAATTTACCCGCAACTCCATCACCTTCTGGTAGAGCAAAGTGGGGACTGTTAATCCTTCTAAAAAAGAATTTACCTGTGAAAGTCAAAAAAGAAGTATTAATATAGGGCATCATTCGCAGTTACTTTGGATACACCTGAAGGGATGGCCGTGATGTCCTACTGATTAACTTTCATAATAATGTATTTGATTCTACTCGTCATAGCGTAGTTATAGAATTGAAACATGAATTAGACAAAATGGCTAGTGTGGATACCAATAATTTGATTATTGTTTGGCTTGGTGATTTTAATGTTTATATTTGCCCCCTGACGATGACAAAAGTTTGTTGGTTCCAAAATGATGAAGGCAATGACTATTTACACTTCCCACATACCTCCTACGGTAACACCCTACATGCAGTCCTGACAGAATTTGATCTGAATATTTTGCAGTGTGCAAAGGATGGGAGCGGGCAGGTCAGCACACAGTAGTATTGACCATGTTATTGTTTCTGCCAACATTGTGAAACTATGCTCTACCCCGCAGATTGTTGATTTGTTAATGAGTGATAACAACTCAATTATAATGAGACTGCACTCATGGGGGCATAAGATAGCTGAACCATGTACTGTTATGTATAACATTGCTCCATCCTGCCCCGATGATACTAGAATTAAATGGAAGAGTGCCAAGTCCTGTGAAATGTTAAAAAAATGTGTACAGGCCTGTGGTAATGAAATAGAAGATAGCCTATTGGTCAGGACCGAACCAATTAAGATCCTGACCAATTTCCTTACTATCAATGAATCTATCTCTAAATTATTTACTGCATCGTCATCCATGAAACAAACACAGGCCAGGGGTTGGTTCAACCATTCATGTACTGTCTCTTTGAATCGCCTGAAAACAGCACTTTCGAACAAACCAAGGATAGTGCAGTAGTTTATGCCCTATGAGCAGAATATAATTTTAACTTAAAACGAAGGACGAAGGAGCTTCAACAGGAGGCATGGGACAACCTTGCACTTGCTGCAGAAACCTCCAACAACAAAATATTCTGGGATACGGTTAATTCTAAACTTCTCAAAAATGATTCCGCCCCAGAACTATTAATTCATGTTAGTTGCGAGGAATGGGTGGCCTATTTTTCCAGTATTTTTAACGCTAGTCATACATCCCTGGCATATCTAACAATTCAATATAATTGGCCAATTACCCCGCTTGATATCACTCTGGATGAAGTTTTGATGGGTATAGGTAACAGTAAAGGGGGGAAAGCACCAGGTGCTGATGGTGTCCCTATCGATGTATGCAAATCCATACCAGAATTGTGGGGGCCTATACTTACAAGAGTTTAAAATGCTGCAGTAACTGAGGGTTGCCCGTCCTCATGGGGGGAATCTGTTAATATTCCCATTTACAAAAGGGTGACAAATCTGAAGCGAAAAACTATCGACCCATCTCCCTACTCGACTCTTCAGTCAAGATTATGTGTAGAGTTTTATTGTTAAGATTGGAGGAATGGGTTTTGGATAATGATATTTTGGCCCAGGCACAATATGGTTTTAGAAAAGGGCTAGGTACATTAGAACAGAGTATTAAAATAGAGCTTTTAGTAGGAAAATATACAAAAGTTAAACAGGGTCTGATTTTTTTATGCTTCGTAGATTTTGGCAGCGCATTTGATTTGGTGGATCATGGTGTTTTATGGCCTGTCTTACTCAACTTTACTCAACCTTGGCACTCCGAAACCCATCATTTATTTTTTAGCTAGACTATACGAAAACCTATCAACCAAAGTACGGTATGGCCAGAAGGGTAAATATACCCCCAAATTTAATGTAAAACGCCGTATCCCCAAGGCTGTGTTTTAGCCCCACTACTTTTTACCTTGGTTAATAATGAAGTTGATGCAGCACTTAAAATGATACAGGCGGACTCCCCATTAGTGGAGGGCAAGGAAGTGCCAGTCCTGCTTTATGCTGACGATGTTGTGCTTTTATCTAGAACACCGGTAGGCCTCCAGAGGTTAATTGATGGGTTTGCTGCTTTTATTAATAAGAGGAAGTTGTTGATAAATAAGACCAAAACTTTCACAATGGTAAGCGGCCCGAAATATAAATGTCTGAAACCCTTCTTTATTGAAGGTAACAAAGTACAAAATGTGGACAACTTTTGTTATTTAGGTATTTCCTTTTCTTCGGATGGGAAATGGAATCATGAAATGTCCCATGTTCGGGCAAAATTGAGGAAAAGCATATATGGTGTTTTTAAATTTGCTACTAATTTGGGGAACCGCCGCATTAAAGACATGATTGACATCTATAAAGCTAGCTGTACATCAGTTGCACTTTATGGGGCAGGGGTTTGGGGATACCAACCAGGCTGTGATTTACAATCGGAAGAGAACTCTTTTATAAAGAAGCTTTTATGTCTCCCTGTCTCAGCCTCCTCTGAACTTATTCACTGCGAGGTTGGTCTTAATTATCTGATGGATTTAATAGCCGTGAGACCGCTTCCGTTATGGAGATCGCTATGGTCAAAGGAGGAGACTATTTTTACCAAGTCTATTATAAATGATTACTTGTGTTTGGATTACTATTTAAAGATACCCTGGCTCAATTAATTAGCTAAATCTTATGGGGACATATTTGATCTTACTATTCTGGGAAACCACAATGTACCATCTGCTTTGTCAAAACAGGAGTTAAAGAGTACCTTCCTGTCCCATAAGAATGAACGCAGGATGGAAATAGCAAGGAAACAAACCAGGTATCGGCTTTAACATCTGCATATTGATACAGTGTGCTTCCAAGCATATCTTTCATTTGTCACGAGACCTTCACATCGCTAACTAGAATGAGGTTAGGCCTTGCGCATCACTTGGTTGCGTTCCTCAGGATGAAACAGCACCCCGTTTCCTCATGCCCCTGCGCCGGGATTACAAAACAGAGCATCTTCCAATTTTTACTCCTATGTGACTTGTTTCTGCCTTTTAGAATTGTTTATCTTAAGTGGTGTGGAGTGGTGTGGCTCACTGGTTAGAGGCGGCAGACCCAGGAGCAGAGGACGGCCCGGGACCAGGGTTCAATTCCCGAAGGAGCAGGGTCTTGGACCAGGGTCAACGGACTCGATAATTCTCGCCTCGGTGCCTACTCTAACTGGGGATCAAACTCGGCAACTCTGGGCATTAGCTTGCCTCATCTCCACAACGGCCCCCCACATACGCCGGGGATGCCTGGTTTCACCTTGGAGATACCCAGTAGGTACCTCTCACAGGGAAAGCCAGGACGGGTTCCCCAGCGGTCTACAGCGCAGAGATACTCCTTCGGGAGTCGATTCTAGCCCTTTAGAAAGCCACAATTAATTAATTAATTAAACCATTTTATTAAAAGTACGTAGTCAAAACCACTAATGCTCCTATGACCCTACGTTTTGCACTTAAAGAACCTGAGATTTTTTTTATACCACTACGTTTATTTTAAGTTCAATTAAGGCTAGAAAGAGTATGTTGTTCTAATGTAAATTATCAACACCATAATGTTTGGGGGAGGATCTATCAATAAAGCACCTTCCACTTTATATTTTGCACTTCTGAAGCCTATGTGACCTGGTCTTTTGTTATCATAATTATGTAATGTTGCTATGAGCCTATTGTTTACATTAGGAGTTATGTCGTAATTTACGCACTTTATATTGCACTCTCTGAAGCCTCGAGTTTTGGATTTCTGTAACCAAATTTTGTAAAGCTGCTATATGTTTACTGTTTACATTAAGAGTATTGATGCAATGTACCATGTCTAATGAAATCAGTATTTGTACGCCTTTTTTTTTATATGGATGCCGAATTTTTATTAACTGTTTTTAACTTGTTATGTGTATAAATATTGTGCTTTTATTGTTGTATGTCCCAACCAAATAAAGCTTATTTTGAATTGAATTGAATCGATTGATCAATTGATTGATTGATTTTACTTATTTTAGCATCAAATGTAATATTTTAAATCTATTTTATTCATGTGGTATTTATTATTCGTGGAATAGATACCGACCATAACTGAATTAATTAAGTGCTGGAACATCTCCGCTGGTTCTCCATTGTAACAATGTTAATTAATTGAAACGATAAAATGTATTTCATTTCATTTCAAGTAGTTAGGATATGATGTGGAATGCAGGTTTAGAGGCCCCATCAATTTAATGCAGTGGAAAAATAATTTTTTAATTTCTATTGTTTTATGTCATTTTGTGTTGATACCCATATTGATTAATTTTCATGTTGTTTTTGTGTACAGTGATGTTTTGATTGTACTTGATGAATATGGTTGATATAAAGAGAATGGCAAATAAGTATGAAATACATTTGGGATAAATACTGAAGCACACAGGATTGATGTGAATGTTGTGTTTTTTTCAAACTGATGTTGATTAATGACCGAGTGGGGACTCTGAGTCTCCTTGTGTTTTAAGCACCGGAAAGCATATTTTTACATGTAATCTTAAAAAAAGTCATATCTCCGTTCCCCACATTGTATTTTGTAATTTTTTTGTCATCTTAATCATAAAAATATTTCCTATTTTTCTGAATTGTTATTTCCTGTCTTGGTGATACTAAATTCTGTACACACCTGCCTCCTAAATTTAGCCTGACTGCTGGTCAACCAAGCTACTAATGGTTGAGTGAGGATTATTTTTTTTTAAATTTGACTGGACCTGATTTTCGATTGTGGTGTTATTACTAGTTATAGGTACCTATCTCCATCTACTAATAAACCACCTTCCAACACTTCATCAGGGTGACAGATTAATTTACTCCATCACCCTGGTGGAGAAAGAGGGATCAATGGGGTCCATTAACATGGTGGTAAATCCGCGACCGGAGGGCCGGCGGTCTGGACCAATGGCCCGGCGTTAGCTGATTTACTGCTATCACCCTTAAAATTCCCACCGCCAAATTAGGATGACGGTGGGAAGGGGAAGGTACCTCGGCGGACAGAAAGACCGTCCGATGTGGTCCCGCAAGGCGGGCCTTTTCCATCCACCTTGAGGGACCAGGTACAAGGGGGCAATGGAGGGGGTGCTGTGCAGGCACCGCTGTCGGCATTAGGATGGCTGCCTATTGCCGCAGAGTTTCTGCCGCAAAAAGACAGGCGGAAAATGAATTCGGGGGCGCTTTGCGGGCCCCCAGGTGGGTGGGGTTGGGGTGCTGCACGTGGGGGGTACCTATGGTACCCCCCTAGATTTGCATGCCACGTTGCATGCCACGTTGCCACGTTGTACATGCAAATGTGAAACATGTATTTTTACATTGTGGCGGGTGCTGCCACTCGCCACAATGTAAACATACAGGATGCGCCCGCAAGTGTGGCGGGCGCATCCTAATTTGTTTTGTGGGAACGCCGCACCTATAACGGGTGGTCCCTTTTGCACCAACGATACGCCCGCCATCGTAATCGGCCCCAATGTTAGGCCCTATCTTTGACATCCAGTACTGACCAATTTCCCTGACTGAGAGTGCTATAGAGAGATCAGCACTCCCAACTCATAAGAGACATTTCCAAAGCAAATTTGTTAGCAGGGTGCTGTCTTGGCTGGAGAACGGTAGTATCATATGTTCTGATGATATTGCAGTCTTTAGCTCACTTAGAAGGAACACTTGACTCACCTTAGCAAAATGCTTCATTCCATACGACAAGTGGGACTAACTGTCAAGGCCAGCATATAACAAATAGGGTAGGGTGACTGGGGTGAACCAGGGCCATCTATTTAATAAGGGGTATGCTCATCTTATCCAGCATACAATCCAGATTAGCCTGGCGAGAGAGCATCGCTAATGCAATTTTAGACCAAATCTTTCCTGGGCATGACAGGGTGTTACAGGAAGTTTATGAAGCGATATGCCAGAGATGAAATCTTTGAAAAAGCTCAAGACGGTCACATGTAGAGAGGAGTATCAGAACACGAATGTATGATGTTATTAAGTGAGCAAATACCACGAGGTTGGTTACAACGCAGTCGTTACAACGACTGCATTGTTACCACGCGTGGCTTTACATCACAAATATCTATGACTTGCTCTAGATGGCGTGCTGGACTTAGGAAAAATATAAATTCCTATTCCTACTCCAGTTAGCGCAACAGCAGGGACTGTGTGGGACTTCAAATCCAACACATTCTCTGGTGTTGCACACCACCTAGCGCAAGTTGTAAAAATTGCTTGCGATGTAAGAACACCCGTGGTAACAATGTGGTCAATGTAACAACCGGATTGTTACCTACTTGCGTGGTAACAACAGCGTTGGTGGAGGTGTTGTGCACAAAGACAAATGATTTGTGGTATGAACATATGCCTTGGAACATGGTATTGAGGCAGTGTTAAAAAGGTTGAATGATGATGATTATTTTCAGCCCCTTAACTTTATCAGCAGGTGATTATTCCCTAGAGAGCTCTATTGGAGTGCAATCAAGAGAGCATTTGCTGTGTTTTTTTCACTGAAGAAGTGGAGACTTTACCTGTTCAGAACTAACTTCTGTGTACAAATCAACAACTGGGCTCTCAGATTACTCATTTGGATAAGAGGCGAGAGAGAGCCCAAACATTTGAGGTGGTTCTTTTCTCTACAAGGTATGGACTTTACAGTGGAGCACAGGCCTAGAACTGACCACGCCAGTATAAATGGCCTTACCACTTTCTTGCACTTGGAAAATAAAAACTGTAATGAAATGGATGAGTTGCTCCCCACCTTTCATCTGGGGAAAACATGTGAGAAAGTGTATTTTATGCACGGTCTCCCCATTTTTTGTGGACTGACACTGCTGGTGTTTTTAACTCTGACCACTGGTACATTTCTTACCAAGCCATACTACATATACACTGACCTGAATTGCTTCAATTGTCATATTTATGTTTCCTATAATGACATAGTTTCCATTCCAGGGAAAGTCAAATGTCACCTATGGACGGACTGTAGCACAGCTATGCTATCCACCAGTTTGACAAGACTTACAGTGACTAGCACATTAAAAATATTTTCCCTATAGGAAGGCTGATTGGCCCAAATCCAAATGCAGGGAAGCAACATGCCAAAGGTTTTCTGCTTTATGTGGTCTGGGATAGATACAAAAATGAGTAAAGAACTATATTTGATATTTATTAAAATGCCCAATCGAAGATGAGGTCAGAATTTTAAAACATTTTAAGGAAATCAAAATGTTTGGAATGTTAGCCTTTCCCTCCCTTAAGCTACTGGAAGTTTGTTTGCATTAGCCTTCCATTTAACAATCAGCTGGTGAGTAGCCCTGAGGAATTATGAGAACTGGTATCAGAGCAAGACACCTCTGCAGAACATGTTTGAGATCCAACATCTCCAGAGTTACAGGACAAACCTGTTAAATCAATCTGTCTAAGGCACAGCCTCAGTGGCTGAAGAAACAGATTTTTGCTGTTCACAATCATACCATGGCAGACGGTTTTTATTTAGCAACATCATGGTAAGAAGGTATCCTGAATTATAGTGTTTTTGATGAGCACAGTCAGCACCCTTACCCAGTGAAGAGAAAATAGTGTGGGTCTCTGAACGTATTTTTGTTCCTCCTTCAGGAAGACTGTCCTGGCTTTGCCCAGGAGCCTAATTTACTTGAAAAAAAGAAACAGCCTCATCTGCTGTTTTCCTAATTAGGCAGACAACAAACCCAGTGGGGCAAAACCTACCCCCAGAACTGGTTTGGAGTGACCACAGGGGAGGGGATTATCTTTACCCTCAACATACCACTGACAGGCACACTGGTTTTGCAGAAAGTGAAAAAGGTCTCTCCATCTAGGATTTAGTGAGTGAGTGGCACTGTGTGAGTATTTTCAGTTATGCACAAATTAACTGCTGCAAAAGTGGGTAGGGTAACCCAATGACATCTTTGCCATGTTTGTCGGGCAGGGTGCAGGAGTCAACCCCACCCACATATTGTGCAAGGCATTAATGTGACACCCCAGGGCACCTTCTTTATAAAACACTGTAACTATGGAAGAATACAAGTAGAACTGCATTGGCAGTTTGGGATCATTGAGGAGAGCAATTGGCCAGCCATGCTCTGACTCATGACTAGGACAAATAAGTGGATCCAAGGCTCTGGTGGATGACCTCCATTACAGCCAAGAGACACAACAAACTGCTAGAGCCCTTTTTCCTCAAGTGTCTAGTTAACCACTCCCATCCACTTCCAACTTTCCTCATGTGTCTAGCTAACCATTTCCAACTGGACCTTACCTGACCCTGCTGGTGGCCTCTGCTGGAGAGAGTCTTTATCCCCAAGTGCTGTTCCTGAGGGCCTGGAAATATGTGTTGAATTTAATTGGAATTCTCCTATCATCTGGAACTGTTTAAGCTCCAAGCCCTCCCAAGGAATAGGACAAATCTACCAAGCCACTTCATGTAGGGCTTGCTGTGATGAATAACCAGACCTACCCCCCTAGAGTTTCTCTGCAGCAGCAACCCTATTCAGCAGGACCTCAACTAAAATGTATCCAGCCTTGTGGATCCCTTGTCAGACAAAGCCGGCAGCCTTACTCTGTTGGAGGAGACTGAGCCCCTAATTTTTTAGATTTTGCTATAGGGTGGCGCAGCAAGGCAGGAAATGTATGAATGCCCTATATGTATGCAATACGGTGTATTCCTAAGCGGTCACTGTTTCAGCAGCCTAGCACCCTTGGACAATGGCGCACGAGTGTCTCTGTTGCACACAGAATTGTTTATATGCAGGAAGGGGCACCTTCCTTTACAAAACCAATCATAAGAGGCATTTTCCTATTTCTCTGTGTGCTGCAGAATCAAAGTCAGTGTGCTCCTTCATCTGATGACGTGGGGAGCAATGAAGTCTGAGATGACAGAATTCCAATCATGGGTGTGGGGGATGGTAGGCTAGGTTTCCTTAAGGGTGGCGTTATAGTCTATTCATATGTTTAAGTGGAGGACCTCCATGAGATTGATGTCTGAGTCAATGGAGGAGGCGCAGTCTACCTAGACTTGAACCTATGTAAAAGTATACCATTCCCAGTTGACTCCATTGCTGCTTAGTATTTTGTGGCACTATTTTTAATCTTCTAAAAAGCAAATCACCAGCTGCCTTTAAATGAATTTTTGTTGTTTTTGTTGTCATTCTGTTCAGTTCATCAGACTCCCACTGTGAGGGTCTGGCCTCTTTTTTCCTCGAGAAGGTGCTAGCCATATATTGTTCCTTCCCGACGGCCTCGTCTAATCTAGAGCGAGACAGCTGTATGGTGGGAGATAGTGAGTGTCTCGTCACCTTGCCTTCTATGACAAGGGAGGCTTTTGATCACTTGAGCCATAAAATCAAGTCGGGCTCTCCTGCAGATCCGCTTAAACCGGCTCAGCTTAGGACCATGCTGCCGTTTTGCAGCAATCCGGTGTTGTCCCTGATTAATTTGTCACTATCCTCAGGGGTAGTACCTATCAGGTGGAAGCAGGCCGTAGTCACACCCATACTGAAGAAGGCTAACCTCGATCCTCTCAAACCAGAGAACTATCGTCCGATCTCCCTGCTTCCCTGGGCCACAAAAGTTGCTGAGGCCCATGTGAACAGTATCCTGGCTGACCATCTGACCAGAGCTAACATCCTAGACCCAACCCAGAATGGGTTTCGTGCGGGCCACAGCACGGAGACGGCCCTACTTTCCATGGCATTCTGTGCTTGATGCAGGTCGGACAGCGGCGCTACTACTATTAGACCTTAGCGCCGCGTTCGATACTGTATCGCACAGGATCTTACTTCAGCGACTGGAGGAAGTAGGAGTCAAGGGCTCTGCCCTATGCTGGTTCCAATCTTTTCTCACAGATAGATCGTTCCAGGTTGCGATTCCACCTGGCAAGTCCAAACCCTACCCGCTGTCCCTGGGGGTCCCACAGGGGTCTTCGTTGAGTCCCACTCTTTTTAATCTGGATGTGAGACCGCTGGCTGCGGTCGTCAAGCAGTGGGGCCTGACGATGGTCTCATATGCTGATGACACGCAGCTGGCGGTCACGTTGAGTGGAGACTCTGATGTGGAGGCCCTCAGGTTCAGGGATGGTTTGCGGGCAGTGGCCAATTGGATGAACTCTAACTGTCTTCAGCTGAACACCAAGAAGACAGAGGTCATGGTGGTCGGCAAACAAGTGGGACTGTGGGGTGACGACTGGTGGCCTTCTGAACTGGGTGTGACCCCTTCTCCGGCTTCGGAGATAAAAAATCTTGGGGTTTGGCTGGATCCAACACTTAGTTTTACTTGCCACACCAAGAGGGTGGCGGCCTCTTGCTATGGCATCATTAGAGGTCTTAGGCTTCGGAGATAAAAAATCTTGGGGTTTGGCTGGATCCAACACTTAGTTTTACTTGCCACACCAAGAGGGTGGCGGCCTCTTGCTATGGCATCATTAGAGGTCTTAGGCCCATACTGAAATTCTTCGATGCCCCCACCAGACAGCTGGTGGTTCAGGCATCAGTACTGTCCCGGCTGGACTATGCCAGCTCACTCCTGGCCGGGCTAAATCAGTCGGAACTTACCCGGCTGCAGCGAGTGCAAAACGCTGCAGCCAGAGTAGTGGTAGGTTTGCCTAGGCGGTGCTCAGTAGCAAAAACGCTGCACTCGCTTCACTGGCTCCCTGTCAAGCAGAGGATTAAATTTAAGGTCCTCTGCCTGGCATTTAAAATTTTCAAAGGCTTGTCTCCCCAAATTCTGGCGAATCTTTTAACTCCTTATGTCCCTTTGAGAGCGTTGAGATCTTTAGGCCAGAATTTAGTAGTGGTTCCCCGCTTCAGGCTGAGCAGAACTGGCGGCCGCTCCTTTCGACTGTTAGCTGCGAAGTGGTGGAATCTTCTTCCCTGTGAGATCCGGGCTATGGACGATCTTCTCCAGTTCAGGCGCGCCATCAAAACGTTTCTGTTTGCTTAAACGCTAGGTTTCTATCTGTACCCTTCTCTCCTTGATGTTGTGTTGTGTTTTGCTTTCTCTTAGCGCCAGGACGCCCCTTTGCTGGGGCAGCTGTGCACTGTATAAATAAAAATAACATAACATAACATTTTATTATTCTCTTTTTTCCAAACTTGAGTGGAATATTTATGAAGTTGTAGTTTTGGGATTGGTAAATGCTTTGCACATTTTCTGTAAGTTAAGTCTGTGTGCTCTATGCCACAGTTGACAGGGCCTGCGATCAGGTTTAAATTACAGAAACTTTTATTTTGGCCGAGCAAGATATTGATCATAGTAATTGTGTTGGACTACTATTCAGCCAATTGATAATTCACTTGATCACCGTGCATAGATATGGTAAACTTGCATTCCACTGTAAAGTCACAAATATCCACCACCTAATCTAATGAGTAGAAATTGCAACTACTCGACCTTACATGACTTGAGCAACATGTAATATCTAAAATACATCTTCTTTGCCTACTTTATCTCCTCGGTGCTATCAGCTAACAACTGCATCTGCACTTTTTGGTTTATCATTTTCAGCACCTAAATTGAACGGTACGGTGTTAAAATATTGAATAATTAGAGCAAAACATTGTTGGCTCTATGATGGTTCTTCACTGTTGTCACCTCCCCTGTCATCATCCTTCTCACATTTCATTGTCATCTGCCCTCATTCTCCATGGCTTTGTTGCACTTTGCTTCCCTTTTATTTCTGCTTATTTTTGTCCAGTGCTTCTGGCTTCCTGTGCACAATGTGACATTTGCAAATTAATCAATGTACAAAAAGATAGGCCTCAAACAGTAGGTGTTAAATGTGCATTGACTTTTATTAAACCTTCTTTTCATTTAACTAAGCAAACGATGTCTTAGGTTGTGTCACAAAATGTCCAGTTGTTGTGGGTTGTATATTGACCTACCTAATAAATAATAAATAAGCATTGGCTAATATTTGTGACCCCATATGGTGGGCCGTGTCCACAAAATTTGTGGCTTGCAAGGAACAGTATATTTGGACAAACTATTGAGTTACAATTATTAATACAGAAATATCATAAAAAATAATGTACAACAAAAATATTGTGATCCAGTTGAAAATATAATTTTTTTAAATATTGTTTTCATCAATATTGTTGTAAAAAATATGTGTAGTTATTTAACCTGTTTTAGTTAATATATTCATTTTAGGTGATAGTATTGTATGTTATGAAGTTATATATTTTGAGTATTTTCTTTAACGTATCTAGAACTCCTAATGTAAGTAGCAGGTTGTTGAGTTTATAGGGAAATAAGGTGGCATGGTTTTTCCAGCACCACAATGAGTTTAAATATACTAGTACTTTATTTAGGTTTTCATTGAATCTTATTTATGTGAATTTCTTAATTGGTAGTTTCTATATTGTAATTTATTATGTTAATTTATTATATGTTTAACTGTTATCAAAATTATTAATACTAATAATAATATTATGTTTGTAGGGGAATAGGGCATGAAGTCAATTCATTTATTATTATTAAAATTTACGGTTAAGATTTTGTATCATACATTTATTATATAATTAGGTATTACTCATGTTCATTGTTTAATTGATAGCTTATATTTTGTTATTTAGTTATGTTTATTTTAATGTGTATTATTAATAATATGTTATGTTTTAGTAATGGCCTTTCTGAGTTAGTAGGGCTATAGGGCATGAAGTTAAATACAATAATTGTATTTTAATGGTAAAAATGTAGTTATTGGTATTTAATCATCAAATGTATTATTATTTATGTGAATTGTGTGTGAAATTTTATTTAAAAGTATATTTTGGTTATGTAAATGTATATTTTAGTAATTTTTTAATCAATTTTTATATTTTATTTGATCCTTTATTTTATTTCAATCTTTCTTAATTAAAATAGTATTATTGTTTTCAATGTAATAATACATATTAAGATTTATTTTGTATTAAAATAATTGTAATAAATTATATTTTTATATGTAATACTTTTAAAATGCAATACCCACTGTTGCTTTGACTAGAGTGAGAATAGTACATCTGACTCCTCTGTGCCTAAAGTTTTTGCTGCTGTTACTTTGATTGTAGTGAGAATCGTAAATTTAACCCACCTCGCTAAACTCCAGCATTTTCCCTCCATGATTTTGCGATTTTGTGATTTTGCGGCAAACCACGAAATCGGCACTTTTGTACAAATGCTGCGATTATTACAAAAGTGCCCACAAAATCGGCACTTTTGTAAAAAGTCCACGATTTTTACAAAAGTGCCCTGGAATGCAGGGACTTTCAAAGGGCATAAAAGCTGATGTGACCATCGAACCATTTCATCTGAGGACATTTATGGTCTCAACGAAAGAGATGCTTATGTCAAAGTGAAGCAGTAGAAAGGCAAAGGCCACTGTGTAAGGGGGAAACTCTCACACCAACCATGTGACACGTCTTTTTTTTAACTTACGATCCAAAATACTCTGGGGCATATTACCAAGGGCCATTATCGCCACATTAGCGGGACTTTTTGCCGCTGATGCGGCAATAATTTTATCGGCCTATTACCAAGCTGTCGCTAACACCAGTTAGCGACAGCTTGTAGGCGATAGCGGGCATTTAGGGTCCCACTTTGCATGTCAGCGCTAATGACATGCAAAGTGGGCGTGCCAAGATGTTAGCGAATGAGAACAGTCGCTAACATCCCTATCTCCTATGATCAACACAGGCGTTGTTTTGAAAATATTCGCGCTAAGCGCGAATATCTCCAAAAGCTAACGCCTGCCCTGACCAGTTCTTAGCCATGTTATCCAATGAGAGGTGGATAACATGGCTAAGAGCATTGTCACTGTAATGCCTGAATATTGCTGCATTGACAGCGATATTCACGCATTTCGCCTGTTTTTTATCGCTCCTGAGATAAACCTTGCTAATAGCAAGGTATCTCAGCGATAAAAACAGGTGAAGGGCGGCGATAGTAATATTGCTGCTTAGCCAACACAGCGATAATTATCGCTAGTTGTTGGTAATGTGCCCCTCTGGGTTTTTAAATCGGGAGAACAAAATAAAAAATTTAAAAGGAATATGCAGTGCCACAGGTAAATAATAAAAGTTATGGCTAGGGTAAATTGTGGTGCCTCGGAAGTGTTAGGGTGGACAAAATAGAGGAAGCTTAAGGGAAGAGATCACAGAGGACATCCCAAGTAAGCAAAACAAAGAAAAGAGAAGCAAGACATGGATTACCTTAAAAATGAGAGAAACATCTAACAAAGAAAACGGTCAGAGCCTGAGATTATCCACGCTCGACTTATACTCAGCGTGAATAACGGGAACTCCAGCACAGAACATGACTCATCTCTAAAAAATGTTTCCTCAGCGCATAGGTGCAAGTGACAGTTTCATCATATAGGTGCAATATAGGAAAGTAGCCTCAACAGGTTGATTGAGAACAAGACTGAAGGCAAAAACACGCAGTAACTGCAGTTACGAAATGCGACTAAAAAGTGACCAGCAGGGTTAGATTTTAATAGTTTCTGTGTCAATTTACATACATGTGCTGTCGGTGTATAAGCTGCCAGGCCATTCCTACTGGTGTAGCCTCCTTTTGCATCAGACCCATTGTTCATAGGATCATTAGATCCTGTAAGACTGTTGACAGACTCCAGCGAGTGCATAAGGCAGGCAGCTCTTCGGTTCCACTCAGCTGCAGACACTTGCCGCATACAGCACACATCTTCTAAGGTGACCGGTGGGCCTTATGTGAGATCTCATATCCAGTTAAATGAAACTCAAATGATGCACCATGCACAACACGGCCTGCGTGCCTGGTATCAGAGGTGGGGGACTTTCAAGGCAACGGGAGCATATACTTGAAACCACGGCATAGATTTAGATTCTGCTGAGGCCACTGAACAGAACCCTGGACATGCTCCCTCTCAAAAGCAGTGTCTACAATCAGAGCCGAACGTACCACATCTATGTGGGTCAGACTGGACTCGTCCATGTGCTTCTCCAATTTTAGTGACCAAACTCCGCTCTAGCAGTCTGCGTGTGGCCACCCTCACAGGGTCTGAACAGGCAGTGGGACCTTCTTTTCTCTGGCTGTCAACCTTTGGAACTCCCTTCCCTTGGTCATCTTGTAGGTAACAGTCAAGACACCAAAGGCTTTCCACCCTAAATACACTGTGGATATGCTTAGGTGGACTTTTAGGGGTAAGAAGATCCTGCTCCCTTCCTCCCTAACCCATGTGAGGGAGAATGACATCATGATATAAACAGACATATGGACACAAATGAAAAGAGATTTCATTTATGAAGCATTTATCATTTGCAGAGACCGTTTAGCTGCACAGGAAGACAAAGTTAAACAAAATAATCAAAGGCCACTGGGAACATGTATTCACCTAGCTGCTTAAAAAGGACAAAGAATACTCAAACAACATCAAGCTGGAACACGATACAATTTAGAAAGACAGACTGGAAGACAATTTCCGGCAAGGAATAAGATGTAGAAAGCAGGCATTTGGCGATAGCTCATTGGATCAGAAATGGGCGGGAATGGATAGCTCATGACCACTGACCAGCTGGACAGAATGGGAACAGCCACAGGTCCCAGCTTTTGGTATAGGGCACGGGTCATAGGCACCATGTTGGTGGAAGCCCTTGGGATCACAGTGGAAGGGTAGTTCACAAACTCAGAAATGGGATAATAAGGGTCAGGTGTATGCTTGCCTCAGCGGCGGATATCTGGAACTAGAAAAGGTAAAGTCAGGGCTGCCCAAAGGCTGCAAATGAAGGAGATCAAATCAATTCAGGAGATTGGATTGGGGTTATACTTTCCCTCATTTTCAGGGTGGGGGAAGAGACCAATGCCTGGATATTCAAAAAGGAAAGTTCATACATAGTGGACAACGAAACAGATGAAAAGGTGGCATAAGGCACTTGTTGTGTAAAAACAACAGGTATCCAGAGGTGGTCTGGGAGGAAGCCATGACGCTTCATGTGCCATGCGTGGTTGGTGTTCTCCATCTTTCTTGGATGGCCCAAGGGCCACTCACGATGTGCTAGTCATAACAGGAACAGAATAAACATCCGCAGCTGGAGATTTTTATGGAGATTCATGGATCACTTCACTTCAAAGAGGCTTTATTCGAGTAATTCTCATAAAAGCAGATTACATACATAGATATAAAAACATCATTAAATAAATACCTTGTTCGAATGAAAATCAATTACAAGACATAAAAATCATGGTTAAAAAAGTTACAGATAGTTAAAAATTTACACAATTACTCAAATGAATACAATAGAATAATCCCTATATGGGTAGTCTCTCAGCTATAGCTCTCTGCCTAATAGACCATGCCCATCCCAGATATTTAGCTGTTGCTATAGCTAGGGGAAAAAAAGTGCTAGTGCAGATGATTCTCAGAGCTACTGAGCTACTAGAGGTGCCTACATTTTTACACACTGGTGTTAGCCAGATTCGCCTTGGATCAACATAGGCCCTACAAGAAAATAGAAAGTGCCCAATGGTTTCCTTTGGGGTACCACAGACGGGGCAGATAGTGTTAGATGAACCCCTCCACCTGCCTGTTAGGGACCTGAGAGGGAGAGCACCTGCCCTGATTTGAAAAAGGAGCTTCCTATCCCCTGGCTTGGTTATATCGTCCCAATAAAGTTCTAGGCTAGGGAAGATTTTGGCTTCTAGAAAGCGACCAGTCATAGATTCATCGTCGGTTTTTCTCCAATCCTGCGTGGCCACATAATCCCAATATAGCTCCTTTATTGTTTTTTTACAAGGAAAAAGGACTCCTGACGGAATGTCCCAAAGGAATTTGAGGCCAAGCACACATAACGTGGTTCTAAGATCTTTTAGCCATCCTATCCTGTGGAACACATCAGCTTCAATCATTGCTAGAAACCCCTCAGCATAGTGTTTAAGCTCCAGAGTGTTCCAGAGCCGTCTCCAATATAGAATCGGGCGAAGCCTCGCCAAATCACCTACAACCTTCCTACCCAGTTCGCATCTAAGGGGGAGCAATGGGGTACTTTTGGGAAGACCAGTGATTGCCCTAAAAAACTTGTTTTCGGACTTCTGCATTAAATGAAGCTGTCCAAATCCCCACACCTCGGCCCCATATAATGCAGAGCCAATGGCTTTAGCTTCCTATACCTGAAGTACTGGCTTGATAGGTTTAGACTTTGATTTTCTATGCTCTGCCCCAAGAGCTCCAGCTAATTGTCTGTGCCTTAATACCGCTAGATCGATATGCTGAGACCATCTTAAATCATTGGTTACATAAATACCAAGATAGGTTAAAGCTTTAACTACCTCTAAAGGGCGATGGTTCATGAACACCTTGGATTGGAAACTACGATGGGGATTAAAAATCATTAACTTGGTTTTGGCCACGTTGACTTCTAAACCGTGCTCCCCACAAAATTCATCAAAAATAAAAAGAGCAAGTTGCAGGTCTTTGATAAAATCAGGGTGTCGTCGGCGAACATTAAAATCGGTACCTTAATGCCCACCAGCGAGGGTGCATCTACATTAGCAGACAGCATTCTAGCTACTACGCCATTGATAAATAATGAAAAAAGCAAGGGGGCCATTGCACACCCTTGCCGAACTCCCCGCTCCACCGGGAAGTCGGCGGTGACCTCACCCTGCCTACCCCACTGGATCTTGGCGAAATTCGCCTCATGCAACCTCATAACCATGGTCAGTAGTTCCTCCGGAAGTCCCAGGCTCCTCAATACCGACCACAGCTTTGTCCTAGAGACCACGTCGAAGGCAGCCCGCAGATCAACAAAAGCTGAATACCGGCTGCCCTCGCCTAGCACCACAGTTCGCCACCGTAGTAAGGTAAAGCGGAACACCTGATCCACCGTACTAGTGTTCTTCTGAAACCCGGCTTGGTGAGGGGATAAAGCGTTGTGCTCATCAACCCAATCCATAAGCTGTTGACCACCATTCTCCTTACCACCTTTTGAATAGTAGCAATCAAGCTTATGGGTCTGTAATTACCCGGCAACCCCCGATCACTTTTCTTGTATACGGGTATGATAATTGCACCCTTCCAGGATGACTGTACCAATGCTCCCTGGGCAACAGCATTGACAAAAAGAAAAATATATTTACCCCAGCATTCCCTGTCATCCATGAAAACATCCGCAGGCACCCCATCCAATCCAGGTGCTCTGCCCCTAGACACTGCACTAAAGGCCAACGATACCTCCTTGTGACTAAAGAAGTTATCTTTAGGCTACACAGCAGTAAACCCATCCGTCTCACTGCCCCACAAAATTTCGGCATATTGTGGCTTGAAATAATTGACCCAATCCTCCTCCTGGACATTATTATCGGGGCAGTCAGATACACCACCTCTACCCCATTTAACAATGCTCCAGAAAAGCCTGGAATCTTTAGTCCTACATGCTTCCCTTAGCTCACTCCAATGCAGCTCATCCCACATTTTCTTTGCTGTAGCTATACTATCTTTGTAGTTCTTTCTGGCTCTACAAATAGCCTCCTGTTCCCTGCTCTTGATAGCAGTGCCTAGAGCTAGCCTGGCGTTCCTACACTGGACATTATACCACTTCACTGGCCTAATAGATACCCTATTAGTTTTCCTAACTGGTTTCT
The DNA here is from genome assembly GCF_964261635.1 of Lissotriton helveticus. Taxonomy (NCBI): domain Eukaryota; kingdom Metazoa; phylum Chordata; class Amphibia; order Caudata; family Salamandridae; genus Lissotriton; species Lissotriton helveticus. Next base: position 128,291,385 of record NC_136059.1, on the reverse strand, counting down.
GGAAGTGGGACTTAATAGCGGAAAAGAGATTATCATGAATAGCTGTTACTTCATTTGACCCTGGCGTTACTGTATTAACCTGCTCCAGGGCATTTATCGCCCTGTCCACCTCAATATTTATACTAGTCATAGACTGTTGATTAGCTAAAACACATGGCCATTTTAAGCGTCGCATTTCGTTAGTGGGAACAGGCAAGGGGACTCCATCCCACTCTACAGTTGGGTTCCCTTTTAGAGATGTCCACCATTTGTGCTCAACGCACAGAGGATTATGATCACTTTTGATCCTCCGCTTGACTTCCATGTCACAGACTAGCTTCCATAATTTCAGGCTACACAAAACATAATCTATCCTGCTCCTATTTCGTCTATTGTCAAAGGTGCAAGCCCCCCCCCCCGTCGGTCTTTGTTCTCCCATTTAAAGCCCTGAGGCCCCATTGTAAGACAGATGGCATTTAGGCAAATGATGTCCTCAGACCAACGTTTAACAGGGTCTAAATCTATTTTGGGAACTCCCCAGTGCCTATCCTCTTCCGCCCCAGCAAGATCATCACAAATATCCAGGGGCTCAAACGTGCGATTTAGATCACCGGCAATAATAATGTTATTATTCAGGGAATGGGTTTCAAGTAGGGTAACCAAAGCCGCTAAAACTACTGACTTCCCTCCCTTGTTACCCCTAGCATATACATTGTATATGTCAAAACGCCCTGATAGGCCCATATACAATTTGATAAGTTGGATGTTCTTGCTACCTAATTCAACCATCTTGACAGAAAGAGGCAAACTTTGCCATACCCAGATAGTCAAGCCTCCCATAGGGCGGCCCTTTTGACCTTTAGTTGCAGGAACCGAATAGTTCAAATACCCCCGGAGAAAGGAAGGTTCACATAACCATGTCTCTTGGAATATACACACATCTCAACTATTAACAAAATCTACCCAGTCTTGAGACTCCTGTCAATGACGCATGCCAGCTATATTCCAAGACACCAGTCTTCCCACATCATCCCTGCGATTATTTGCTGATTCCCTTGGAGGGCCTGCCAGAGGTGTATCTGGATCAATAGCATTGCCAACAACAACTAATGGGTTAATATTACCCTTCATTGTAGACACCCGATTAAGAGGGTGGTCAGGGGGAGATTAGAGTCATACTCCAAATTGCAGCCAACTTGGTTAGGACCAAGTTAGTCGCAATCATTGAGCCCTGACAGAACATTGAATCTATTTGTAACTACAACCTCACCTCTGTCCCTTAGGTCTCCTCTAGACCAGGGTCCAGTTGGTGTCATATAAGTTGTGTGCCACCTCCCCTGTCCTGCTATAGGGCGAGTTTGTTTGTTGGGATTCCTCGATGTGGGGATCCTAAGTGTAGGTGCTCCCTGGGTACCAGGTGTATAGAAAAACCCAAGGGGCAAAATGTCAATGCTCTGTCCCCTCACTAGTGAATTCTGTTCAGTCTCCCAAAGGATCGTAGCAACTAAATTTGGGTTATTAAAATGTATGACTACACAGTCACCCTCTCTAGTCTTCCTTGAGCGACCCACCCATGTTACTCTGCTGGCCATGAGTATATTGCGTCCTACCTAATGGCCTTCCTCCAGATTCTTTGAGAACCAATAATGAATAACCTTGTTCTTTAATTGATAATAGTCCTCTGTTAGACCAGCACGAAGAGGGAGAACATTAGCCATAACCACCACTAGAGAAGCACTTTGGGGGGGTAAATCTAGTATAGATTGGTTACCTGTGCCGAGGTCCAATTTTACAGGGGGCAGGAGCCCAGATGCCAATCTCGATGGTTCTGCACGGACCTCTTGGTGTAATTGCGAAGCCCCTTTGTAGCCCTCATTAATCTCATAACATGTATTTTTGCCCCCTAGATCAGTCGGTCTTACGTCGTTGCGAAACGCTAGTTTTTTAACATTCTGAGATGGGGATTTACAAATAGTGGGTAGTTGTACACCCCCAATGTCTACCTGTTTGGAAGTGACAATATGATCTGGTCCCTTCCTCTTTTCACTGACTAAAGAGTGTAACTTTTTAGAGTTGTCCTTAGCGACTATTTCCAATTTATCCAAGCTAGCAGAGACTACTCTCAGTCTCTCAATTATGGGGAGTATTAGGGAACTAATCAATTGTTCAACCTGCCCCACCAGAAACCTATCACCCTGCGTAACAGATGGATGTTTTGCCGTGGAGTTGGACTGCGCTGAATTGTCAGTCTCAGTATGAATCCCCACACCCACCGGGTTGGCCCTCTTTTGCATTAGCTTTGGAATCTTAGCTCTTTTACACTTTGACCCGCCCCCTCTTCTTTTCCTTTTCCCTGTCCCTCTGTTACTTGAGGTCAATGATTCATCTATAAGACAGACAGGAGTTTGTTGGGGAGATGACGTACTTGCGGGAATTTCCACTAGATCAACACTAGTTATCTCTATGTCTGGTGAATCATTTCCCTCAAGGATATTAGCAAGAGAGTCTAGTTCAAAACTTGACTCACGCAGTCCCAAGTCACTTAACCGTTGACTAATACGGTTCTCAGGCGTGGTACAATGCTGGATCGGCCCCAGAGAGGACCTTTTGGAGAATATTTCGGTTGATAATCTTTTCTCAACGTCACTTATCTGGGGATCCAATGCCACTGAGACCCCCGTAATGTAATTATCCAGTGTTCCCATAAAACGTCCGGTAATGGATTTCAATCCGACCTTTCCCCCCTTGACCAACTGTACTGTCATGATACCTGTTAAAAGGGATAACTTTAGTAAACAGAGAACGAACCAAAGTAAAACCCTTATAGATCTATATTACAATAGACAGACGAGATAAGAACTAAGGGGGATGGCCCAGCCCAACCTCAGCCGGCCTCGGACGGCCACAGACGGCCCGCCCTTTGCCCGGGCTTCGCCCCGGTCTTCGTCCCGTGCGCGTCCCGCGTAACGCGGGAGTGACCAATGTTATATAGAAGACAAGGGGGCGGGAAGAGGGCCCAGGTGCGCTGGATGATGGTGCGCAGAGACTGCTGGTCCTCGCAGTCCCACTCCTCAAGCCCAATCCCCGAGTCAATGAAGTTCCAGCAAGTTACGGCAAGTCTTGGCCCCAAATCGGCAGAAAGACGAATGAAATGTCCTTTTTAAAATAATGCAACCACTCAGTAAAAGCGGCGGCAAGAGATCACGGCCGATCTTTGATGGGCTTCTCAGAACCTATACTAAAGCAAATGGAGGATTGCATTTCCAAGGAATAACAGCCTTCACCTGTGGGCTGCTTCCTCTATTCCATATCCGAGGTTGCCTATTTCAAAGCGGAATACTCTGCTAAAACAGATTCCATTGATATAAGGCTGAAATAAATGACTATGAGTAAAATGAAGTGCCGCAAAAATGCCACTAAATTGCCATATTTGTGCAGGTAAATTACCATATTTGTGCCGCTAAATTTGCTATTTCATGCCGCTACATCCTGGGGGGTCTGCATATTGTTGCTCTGATTGGAGAGGGAACAAACAGCATTAAAAAGTACATTATGATTACCGGGACCAAACCATAGATAAAATTCATCTTTTTCGCAGAAGGACAAAAGTTGACTGAAACTTCTACATTTTGCTATTTGGGAATACTTTTTGATAACAAGAACTTGTGGGCTCAAAGGATACTCAACAGATGTGCACAAATAGGGAAGGCCAGAAATAGTCTATGCTAATTTACAAAGGAATTAGGTTTGAAAGCGATGAGGAAACGTCCTCAAATATATATATGCTGGGTTGTGGCTGCGGCCTCATATGGTGCAGGTATATGGGGAATTGCCAACATGCAAAACAAGCAAAGAATTGAGGACTCACTTTTTAAGTCTATCCTCTCCATTCCCTCCAGCACCCCAAACTATGTAGCCTATGCAGAATTGGGCATGGCGTTTATTTCTGAAAGACTGAAGATATCCCCCATGATGAGGACAAGGGCTTGAACAAATTGATAATTAATAATGCTATGAACCTAAATTACGAAATGAACATCCCGTGGTTGGGATATATTAACACATTGCATGCTCATGACGAGCTGGACTCGTCATGGCACAAAGTGCTTGTGTGCTCATGATGAGTTCAGTTCAACCTGAAACATCACTTTTGAAATCTCTCTGGTGCGGCCTCCAGAGGGATTCCCTTTTTGCCAAAAGAGCCTCAGGAGCGCACGTTGCGCTGACGTCATTTCAGTGAAACCGAAACTGAAATGAGGCTCATTTCAGTTTCAGTTCCTACTTGCTTAGGGGGCTATCCCAGCCATGGCCAGACTGACTACCGGGCAGTTTTGAATGCTGCTGAGTTGGGGGCCGATTTCACAGGGGTGTGGGCTGATTTCGTTCATGGAGACCTGCGTGTGCTTCGAAATAATTAATGCAAAACGAATTTCGTTTAGCACACGCAGGTCTCCATGAACGAAATCACCCCCCAGCTCAGCAGCATTCCAAACTGCCCGGTAGCTAGTCCGGCCCTGATCCCAGCCCCCTGAGCAAGTAAAACTCAGGATAGGTATTGTTGAAAAGAGGAGAATCTCCTCTTTCCAATGGTACCCCTAGTGGATCCCTGCTTGGGGATCACCCCAGGAGGGCGATCCCCAAGCAGGGATCCACCCACTAGTCCCCAGGGAGGGGGGAGCAGTCCCTTAGGCAAGGGCCTTTGCTCCCCCATGGCATTTTTGGCATATTTAGTCTTTCTGCCCCCCAGGGGAGTGTATGGGGGAATTAGCCCCCAATCTGCCCCCCACGGGGGGTAGAAAGCCCACTAGAGACCAGGGTTTTTTAATAGGATATTTATAAGGAGTGGGAGCTGGCCAAAACGGGCATGCTGATGCCCCCCACCATTGGCCACAACATTACAGTCTTTCTGCCCCCCTGGGGGGGCAGATGGGCAGGAGCCCCCAATCTGTCCCCCCGGGGGGCAGAAAGCCCACTAAATGCCAGGGTTTTTGTTTTTGCACAATTTGTGTTTTAGGGTGGGGGCTGCCTGAAACAGGTATGCCAATGCCCCACCCCCGCCACAATTACAGCCTTTCTGCCCCTCCTGGGGGGAAGATGTGGCAGTAGCCCTCAATCTGCCCCCCTGTGCCGCAGAAAGCCCACTTAATGACAGGGATTTTGTTTTTGCACCATTTTTTTGGGTGGGGGCTGCCCGAAACGGGCATGCCAATGCCCCCACCCCACCACCATTACAGCCTTTCTGGTTCCCCAGGGGGGCATATGGGGGCAGTAGCCCCCAATCTGGCCCTCTGGGAGAGTAAAAAGCCCATAGACGTCAGGGTTATTTTGGGACATATCTGAATTAGTGTGGGGGCTGCCCAAAATGGCATGCCCCACGTCCTCCCCTGCAAACATTACAGCCTTCCTTCCTGCACCCCCTGGGGGGAAGATGGGGCTAGAGCCCCCAATCTGCCCCCCGGTTGAGCAAAAAGCCCTCTATACACCAGGGTTTTTTGTGTGCAAAGTTTTATTAGGGTGGGGCACTGGCATGCCTTTTTTTAGCAACCCCCACCCTAATTAAAATGTGCTCAAAAAAATCCCTGGCACCTAGTAGGCTTGATGCTCCCCCTGGGGGGGCAGATGGGGGCATTAGCCCCCAATATGCACCCATAGGGGGCAAAAAGCCCACTAGTCGCTAGGGATTTTTTTTAGGCAAAGTTGAATTAGGGTGACCCCACCCCCTCCCTCACAACAATTACAGCCTTCCTGCCCCTAGCCCCCAATCTGCCCCGCTGGGGGGCAAAAAGCCCTGTAGACCCCGAGGTTCTTTTGGGGACAAATTTGAACTAGAGTGGGGTAGAACAAAATGGGCATGCCCATGCCACCACCCCCTCCTCATCTGCAGCTGTTTCCTCTGCTCCAACACATACATGTTTGTAGTACTCATTGTTTTTTACCAAATACAACGTTGCCTTTTTGACTTTCCTAACATCCACTAAATCTTTCCAGATTTTCTTACTCTTTGTCGGAACCCCATTAACTAGAATAACCAGAGGTTCCTCTTCCACTTTCTCTACACCAAATGTATCAATATTTTTCTTGAAATCTAGAGGCAAATAAACAACTCTTCCCTTTAATCCTCTCTGTAAATCTGAAGGAGGCAATTTTCCAATCTTAGGCTCCATGCGAACAATTGCCTGAAAAGGATGGACAAATTGAATCATTTTGAATCAAAATACACTCATATGTATTTAAATCCATCAATTCAGGAGGAATGTCTACCAACTCAAGATTATTATGAACAGCTCTAGTAGGCATTCTGTTTTGATTTAATGTATCATAACAATATTTACAAAAACGCTGATCAGAACTCAAATCAAAAGAATTCTCCACCCACAAATAAATTTCACTCATAAATATTTATCTTTTCACTTTTTACGTATAAATCAACTAATCTAGTTTGATTCTTATAATGAGTTCGTCGACAACACACACAAGTAAAATTCGGCCTTTCACTTGATTTCACCTTAAACCTGATAATTTCCTGGTCAAACTTTTCTGTACTTGAAATCTGTACATTGTCTTCCACATTACCTTGAATTTCTGTGTCAATTTCTACACTGTCCTCTTTTTCACTAAAATAACAAATCTCAATTTCTTCACAAATCATCTTCACATCTAATTCAGTTCCATGCAAAAGAGCACTGTTTAATTGTTTAAGCTAAAGTGCTGGACTTTTTGCATAATACAACCTTCTCACTAATTTCCTCATTTTGTTATGATGCACTGCTAACATCCTAAAATGATGAAAAAGACTCTGACATACTTTTCTTGAAAGACAAGCCAGTGAATGGCCTTGCAAACCTGTCTTTTCTCTCACTCTGCAAGGATCTAAGTCTTGCAACATTTTCATTTTCTGTTTTAGAGTTTTCTTACTATAAATACGTAAGAAGTTACAAAACAAATCGATTGATTCCTGTCGCAGACTACAAATACTACTATACTTCCAAGTTTACACTGGACCCTTAGTACGTCTCCCTAAAACTTCATCAGCTAACACCTCTTCTGGTTCTCTTGGCACAAGTTTCTCTTTTTCAATCGGATAACCGTCTTTTACCTCATATGCTCGACCACTGGTGTCAACTGCATGCACTAAATCATTCTCCTGAAAGTAACTCTTCTCATTAACCCCTTCGACGCTCATGACGAGCTGGGCTCGTCATGAGGTAGCCTCCTCGCACGCTCATGACGAGCCCAGCTCGTCATGAAACATGGGAATGAGTAAATCCCAGCGTACGGGCGGAATTCCGCCCGCACGCATGCGGTTAAAAAATGGCTCACAACTTGAACTGTGCATCCATTCTCCAGAAAAAACTTTACAAAAATTAGTCAGATTAATTACTCTTTTCCATTTACTGTTTGATTTGAAAACATATATTGTCTTGTTAAGTGTCCTAATTCTATTGATTATTAAAAGAAATAATTTTTTCTTAACTTCAAAAGCATGATCCACAACCTTCTCTACACTTTTCTTTTTCTTATAAAAAGCAGATCTCTGTTTACCTTTTTTAATATTTTTTAACAAATTTAAAACCACCCTATTGCGAAACATTCGTTTACGAATGTCCAAAAATTGATTTTGCCTTCTATTCCTATACATATTATTGTCTCCTGCTGCAGTAGTAACATTTTTTTGGAATCTATCCTTCCTCTTCAAAATTGCTCTCTCCTTTCTCTTTTTCTACATACTGTCCAACATTTTTTTGGGATCTACATATGTTCCGTAAGAAAGACTTAGTTGTCTTACCAGGAGCTTTTTTCCTGTTTTTTGAAGTATTTGTTGTAGGAGACTGCTTTAATTCCGTTGCTGTTTTTGATTTTTTCCGCTTACAATCTTTTCGTCTCCTTTCCCTTGAGGGCATTTTTTCTTATTTTTGAAATCTTGATTTAAATCTGTGCAAAACAAAAATAAAAATAAAAAAATCATTATAGACCCCTATTACCAAACAACAAAACAATGACAATAAGCAAACAATATAAACACTATAATACTTCTACATATTACCTTATCTCTGTTTTTTAAATATAATTCTAAAAAAATATTTCGGGCACATGAATTACTTTTACATTTTTAACAAGGATTAGATAGTATCTGCATGTTTAAAAAAATATATTTGCACATTTCACAATCATATCACCTGTGTTTCCTCAGATTAGTAAGCAGATTGTACACATGAGGTAAGGACTGTCCTGGGGAACATAGGTGGTGAGGCCGGTGTCTAAGAGTCCACTGGACTGCACTTCATGAAGCCTATCCCCCACTATACTCTTAGACACAGCCCTCACTTCCTTTCCACCTCTGGACAGACCTCTCTTCCACTACACTCCTCAACACAGGCATCACCTCCTATGCACCCATGGACAATCCTCACCTTATCTGCAACCCAGAATAGACCTCAACTCATCTGCACCATTAGACAGGCCCCAGTTCATTTACACCCCTGAACACGCCTCATCTCATCTCCACCCTGTTACCATCAATTATACTCAATGTATTGAGGCCTGTCGAAGGGCCACATATTACATAATGTTTGTCTACGGGTCAGAGGAGGTAAGTCCTCTCAATTGCACTCATGGACACAGGCCTCGACTCTTTTGCGCCCTTGGACATGCCTCACCTCATCTGTACAATCCACTTCCTAATTTGAGGAAACACAGGTAACATACATTTCCTCTCTCTTGCAAACATTCCTACCAAGCATTACCATAAAAATGACACAAACCAGCAGCAAACAAGCTCAGTCTGCTTCCTAATCTGAGGTAACACAGGTGACATGATTGTGAAAGGTTCAAATATTTTTTATGTAATCATGCACACACTATGTATTCCTTCTCAAAAATGTAAAAGCAATTCATTTGCCCAAAATTGTTTTTTGAATAACATTTTAGAAACAGAGCACAGGTCCTATGTACAAGCATTCAACTTCACTACTGAAACCTCACTATTTCACAAAATAAAAATCCTCTATCTTGCAAATGTAGATACCAAGCATTATCAAAAAGCATGACACAAACCAACAGCAAAAAAGCTCAGAGCCTAATTTATGAGGCCCTGCATTAGTTTTCCGCTGGTGATGCGTCACTTTTTGTGACGCATCGGCAGCATAAAACATGTGCCTTGTTGCGCCATATTTAAAAAATGACACATGTAGGTAGATGCGTCACTTTTTAAACCCTCTGCCACATTATACCTGCGTCAGGTATAATGTATGCAGAAGGGGCGTTTCCCCGTAAAAAACCTTGTAATAGTGACGCAGTGAAATCTATGAGATTTCACTGCGTCACTTTTAGGATACTGTTATGTCAAAATCTTTTACCTGCCTCACAGCAGGCGTAAGACTGACGCAAACCCTTTCACATGGGACTTTCCCCATTTGAAAAGACGCATTGCTGGAGTTGCGTCACTTTTGTGACACACTCCAGCAATGCGTCACTTTTGCGCTTACAGAACGTCAGAAATACTGACTTATCTGTAACTCTTTGCGACATGATGCATCATAAATTAAATATGAAGCATCATTGGTGTCGCAAGGAGTGCACAGTGAAAACTGATGCATCGCTGTTTTCATAAATAAGGCCCTCAGTGTCCTTCCTAATCCGAGGTAACACAAGTGACATGATTGTGAAAGATTCAAATATTGTTATGTAATCATGCACACACTATTTATTCCTTCTCAAAAATGTAAAACCATTGATTTGCCCCCAAATCGTTTTTCGAATAACATTTTAGAAACACAGCACAGGTCCTATGTACAAGCATTCCATTTCAGTACTGAAAACTCACTATTTTACAAAATACATTTCCTCTCTATTGCAAACATTCCTACCAGGCATTACCCAAAAAATGTCACAAACCAACAGCAAAGAAGCTCATTCTGCTTCCTAATCTGAGGTAACACAGGTGATTAATTGTGAATGGTTCAAATATTTGTATGTAATCATGCACACACTATTTATTCCTTCTCAAAATTCTAAAACCATTGATTTACCCCAAAATCGTTTTTTGAATAACATTTTAGAAACACAGCGCAGGTCCTATGTACAAGCATTCCATTTCAGTTCTGAAAACTCACTATTTTACAAAATACATTTCCTCTCTATTGCAAACATTCCAACCAGGCATTACCCAAAAAATGTCACAAACCAACAGCAAACAAGCTCATTCTGCTTCCTAATCTGAGGTAACACAAGTGACATGATTGTGAAAGGTTCAAATATTTTTATGTAATCATGCACACACTATTTATTCCTTCTCAAAAATGTAAAACCATTGATTTGCCCCAAAATCGTTTTTTGAATAACATTTTAGAAACACAGCGCAAGTCCTATGTAAAAGCATTCCATTTCAGTTCTGAAAACTCACTATTTTACAAAATACATTTATTCTCTATTGCAAACATTCCTGCCAGGCATTACCCAAAAAATGTCACAAACCAACAGCAAAGAAGCTCATTCTGCTTCCTAATCTGAGGTAACACAAGTGACATGATTGTGAAAGGTTCAAATATTTTTATGTAATCATGCACACACTATTTATTCCTTCTCAAAAATGTAAAACCATTGATTTGCCCCAAAATCGTTTTTTGAATAACATTTTAGAAACACAGCACAGGTCCTATGTACAAGCATTCCATTTCAGTACTGAAAACTCGCTATTTTACAAAATACATTTCCTCTCTATTGCAAATATTCCTACCAGGCATTACCCAAAAAATGTCACAAACCAACAGCAAAGAAGCTCATTCTGCTTGCTAATCTGAGGTAACACAGGTGATATGATTGTGAAATGTTCAAATATTTTTATGTAATCATGCACACACTATTTATTCCTTCTCAAAAATGTAAAACCATTGATTTGCCCCAAAATCATTTTTTGAATAACATTTTAGAAACACAGCGCAGGTCCTATGTACAAGAATTCCATTTCAGTTCTCAAAACTCACTATTTTACAAAATACATTTCCTCTCTATTGCACATATTGATACCATGCATTTTCAAAAAGCATCACACAAACCAACAGCAAAGAATCTCAATGTGCTTCTTAATCTGAACTCTCTATCTATAGTGAATGAATCATAACTCACCTTTACAAATGCTTTGGGAGATTGAGAACAGTGTCAGATACACACACTAATATTTCTTTAGCAGAGCAAAAGGTATGTACTCCAGGCACTGCAACCATGAATGGCACAGAAAACCTCTAATTCTACACACATATTCCTCATGGTAACCAATCAAAACTCTTCCCTCTCTATTTTCAAATCAACACCCTTCCCCCCCTCAGCCCTTTCTACCTGTTACCATAGCAACTCCCTCCTCACTGAGCTCTCAGGGTTAAAAGTTTATTCTACAATGTTGCACATGAACTCAGCAAGCATGTTTGACCTATCAATAAACCAGCTTATCAGGTGCAATCTTTCTTTTTGTGACTTTTTCTTGACCATTCAAATGACTTCTTTCACAGAACCCAACCATGCACCCTAACTTTCACTTTTCAACTATCTGAATCCACCAATCATTGCTTGTGATTCAAGAGCACTGAAACTCCACAGGTTTTTTTTTGCAAACTCCTACTGTTCCAACTGCCATTTCATTCCTACACTTTATCTGACTGCACCAGAACCTCCTCTCACCATGTAGTCTGTCTGGATTATTGGACATAGCTACAATCACTGGGCTCAAAGGTATGCAGCTATCAGAAATTTTCACAACCTTGATTTACCAAATGTGCACATAAAATGGATTGGCCAAAGAGGATTGAGATGTCATCAATTGATACCATTGGTGGAAACCTTTCACCATCTGCCACACCCTGACCGTATAATTTTGCACTGAGGTGGAAATGACCTAGGCACTTTGACTGGGGTAGGTCTGGAAATGGTTTTAAAGGACACCTTTGGGCAATTGATGACACTTTTTCCACAAACTGCCTTGGTATATTCCAATATATGCCAAAGACAGAAATGGAAGTGGTCCAACCAATTTTGTCCACAGATTGAGAAAGCAAGGAAACATGTGAATAAATCTGTTTCTACTTATTTGAGGGACTATGGAATGGGTTCAATATACAACAACAACTTGCGTTACAACATGCAAGATATCTACAGAGGAGATGGTGTGCACTTCTCAGATAAGGGGAATAGAATATTCCTCCTGAATTTAAGATTGTGCATTGGAACCTACTTGTAGGTACCTAAATCAGCCCCAGAACCCAAAAGCTCTTTTCAGGGCTACCCTACATCTGATCACTCACAATGATTATTTTACTCTAACTTTTTTCACTAATTTTCACCAAAGTACGCTCCCCGGTACGCTCCCCGGTGCGCGTACTGGGCGCTCCCCCCGCAAATTTTTAAAAAATATATATTTTTTGGGGCCTATATGGGCCTCCTAAGCCCCCCTCAGAAAACCTAGGGGGTCAGGGGGTGCCTACCGTGCCCCCTTATACCCATTCCCAATGTTGTTTGTCCTCCATCTTGTGTCTCAAATCTACCGAAACACAAGATGGAGGACTCCCGTTGCGCTGCCGGTACGCGTTTTTAAAAGTTAATTTACATAAAAACCTCTGTAGAGAAGTTCACCAAATATAGAATAGGACATACAACATACCAGTCCCTACCATTTTCCCAAATTTGATGGAATTCCATTGAGCCATTTGGCCTGTAGCCCTCTCTAAATATCCTGAGGTAAATTACATGACAAAAACACATCTGAAGTGTTAGAATTTACAACCAATTAAAATGTTACTTTCAATTTCTAGTATTATTTCCTGACATTTGATTGGTTATGTACATGAATATAAATGAAAAAAGAGGGAAACACAGCCATTTTGACTAAAACTACCTGAGGTACATCTTGAAAGGATTTTCACATTTTTTCTTCTTCACCTCTCTCAAAAGTAAGTTGTTAATTTGTAATGAGCCCTTTAAATTAATTAGTAAAAACGTTTTCTGATAGTTATTTATTGTCCCTCTGTTATAGTTATAGCTTGAGATACGCTTCTCTATTATATTTATGGATTAAGTTAGGCTTCTCTAGTATAATTATGATTTTAATTAGTCTTCATCACATGCACTTTTTAATAGTTCTACTTCCTGCCTGATACCATACACTGCCCAAACATAACTTCACTGTTAAAAACTCAGAAGTACCTGTCTGAACTTAAACCTAACAGTGCCCTATCTCTACTGATATATTTATTTTTTATACAATTTACAGCAACAAAATGGAAGGAGAACAAAAGAAATTTAATATTTCATTCGAAATTGATCTCGAGAACAACCCAGAGGAAGAGATTAATGATTTAGACTTCTTGGATCAGTCTCTTGATGAAGAGCATCTTAAATATGTGGAAGAAATGGAATCATGTAATCCAAATGAGAACATTCCTGATGAAATAATGTTGGAAGTATTATTACATTTTGAAAAATCAGAGCAATTCATTTTTTTTAAAAATGGTTCCAGACATTATTCTTTTTTATATGTAATTCATAAAATAGTACCAAAATGAATATAATATAATGTGAGACTTATAGTATACTGTGCAACTTTTTTATGTTACATAGTAAATTTCCTCATAGTTACTTCCTTTCTCCCACTATATTATCTCCAATGTTTATTTGACATCTCTTTTTCATCTCCTGCCTCCATGTTGTTTCTGCTTTCCTGACAGACTATAGTATAGATTCCATATACCACAATAACTTCTGTAACAACATGCAAATTATCTACAGAGTACAAAGTCTACATTGAATTTAAAACTCTGCATTGGTACCTACATGCTGGTACTTATATCACCCACACAACACAACAACTCTATGCAGAGCTACCCTACCTCTAAGCACTTTAAATTATTATTTTACTGTTTCACTGGGGTTTCCCCATGTGTGGGGGGGTGAGGTGTGTGTGGGGTGTGTCTGTGAGGTGTGTGTCTGTGGGATTGGGGTGTGGTGTGTGTGTAAATTACTCAAAATCCACTGGAGCAAATATCTTGAGACATAGCAAAGGCACATCGGGCTACCAGTCCCTACAATTTTGCCAAGTTTGGTGAAAATCCATTCAGCCATTCGAGCTAAAAGTGAGTCCAACCGCCCTATGGAAATTAACATGGGGAAAACACGTTTTGGGACCCCCCTTTTATCTCGGCCCCCGATTGACGAATCCCCCCCAAACTTTCAGGGAAGGAGCGGAGAGCCGCAAGGCAAATTTGAGGAAAATTTATTCCCAATAGAATGTTGCGATTTCCCTATGGAAAACAATCCTAACTATAACTACCTACTGGCGATCGCCAGTAGGTAATATATATATAATATATATATTACCTACTGGCGGTCGCCAGTAGGTATATATAGTTAGGATTTTTTCTCTATGGGTTTTTTGAAAATTCTATGTCTAATAACTTGGGCGTTTGTGGACGGAATTGGCTGACATTTTCAGGAAAATGGCACATTTTGTTTCTGAGCAGCCCCTGAAAATTTTGGGGGGGTTCGTCAAGGGGGGGCCGAGAAAAAAGGGGGGTCCCAAAACGCGTTTTTCCCATGTTAATTTCCATAGGGCGGTTGGCCTCACTTTTAGCCCGAACGGCTGAATGGATTTGCACGAAACTTGGCAAAATTGTAGGGACTGGTAGCCCGATGTGCCTTTTGTAGGTCTCAATATATGTGCTCCAGTGGATTTTGAGAAATTAACGTTTAAAAAAAGATATATATCTGTAACAGCGGACCGGGCAGCGCTCTGGTTCGCGGACTTTTCGCGCAACGGAGCTTTGTGAAGCGAAGCTGATTGGTTCTCCGGCGTCTGTCAACATTCCAAACAGTCCGTAGCGGCCGCCATCTTGTCTCTCGGTAGGATCGAGAGACAAGAGGAGGCGAAAGCGAAGGGGCAAATGACCATAAGGGGGAATAGTAGATCCTCGCTGACCCCCTAGGTTTGATGTGGAGGTTTTAAAAGGGCCCCGCGGGGCAAAAAAAAAAAAATAATAATAATAATCGAATGGCTGAATGGATTTGCACGAAACTTGGTAAAATATTAGGGACTGGTAGCCCGATGTGCCTTTGCTAGGTCTCAATATATGTGCTCCAGTGGATTTTGAGAAATTAACGTTCAAAAAAAGATATATATCTGTAACAGCGCTCCGCTTCGCGTACTTTTCGCGTTACGGAGCTTTGCGAAGCTGATTGGTTCTCCGGCGTCTGTCAACATTCCAAACAGTCCGTAGCGGCCGCCATCTTGTCTCTCGGTAGGATTGAGAGACAAGAGGAGGCCAAAGCGAAGGGGGAAATGACCATAAGGGGGCATAGTAGATCCTTCCTGACCTCTTAGGTTTGATGTACCATTTTGCCAAGTTTGGTGTAATTCCGTTCAGCCATTCAGGCTGTAGACGTATGTAAATGTCCTATGGAAAATTGCATGGGGAAAACACATTTGAAAGTGTTGAAATTTAGAACCAATTAAAATGTTACTTTGGTTTTGTATTTGTGTGTGATGAAAGTTAATTGGTTATGTATATATGTCAAATGAGAGGAAACCACAGCCATTTTGTGATACGACTGTCTGAGGTACATTTGTGAGGAATTTTTGGTGGTGAATTTCTGGTGTTTGATTTACACAGTACTAACACTTTTCCTACTTTTGAAAAGGTGAGTTGTTAATTTGTAAGGGGAACTATGTTGTACACTTGAAGATAATTTGAAAAATGTTTTCTGTTATTTATTTGCAGTCCTTCTGTTATACTAAATACTTGATAAAGTTAGTTTTATATTATGTATTACTAAAAACGATAAATGAAAGTGATTATTTTTTTCTGCAATTTACAGCAAGCAATTTCAAAATAAAATGGCTCACAATGAAGAGACCGTGGCAATTTCTTTTGAATCGTCCACTACATTGATTGAAATTGAGAGCACCAATAATGAAACATTGTCACAAGGAGGACATGACTTGTATGATTCCATTAGATTGATTGAAATGGACAGCACCAAGAATTAAATATTGTCACAAGGAGATGACTTGAATGATTCCACTACGTTGATTGAAATTGAGAGCAGCAATAATGAAATATTGTCACAAGGAGGAGATGACTTGTATGATTCCATTAGATTGATTGAAATGGACAGCACCAATAATGAAATATTGTCACAAGGAGGAGATGACTTGAATGATTCCACTACATTGATTGAAATTGAGAGCACCAATAATGAAATATTGTCACGAGGAGATGACTTGAATGATTCCACTACATTGATTGAAATTGACAGCACCAATAATGAAATATTGTCAGAAGGAGGAGATGACTTGAATGATTTTTTTGATCAATCTCTTGATGGCGAATTTATCGAGTGTTTGGAGACCATAGAGTTACAAGAATCATTATTGGAGACTTTTCATGAGGACATTGCTGATGAGGACATGTTACTAGTTCTTTCAAATTTAGAAAATTCTGAAGAATAAATTTATATTTAGAAATCAAAAATTGTTTGAGACATTATTCATTTTTATTTTTAATTTATGAGGTTGTAGCGAAGTGATTGTAGTATAAAATGAGACTTATAGTATAGAGTGCAACATTTTTATGTTACATGGTAAGTTTACTCATATTTACTTCCCTTCTGCCACTATATTATCTCCAATGTGTATTTGACATCTCTTCTTCATCTCCGGCCTCCTTTCTCTCACTGTGTGTCTCCGATGCATCTTATCGCTGCTATTTTGTGTAATTACAGAAGAGAGTAAAATAAAATAGTTCGGAACGTGAAAAGGGGGCAAAGTAGAGTACTCCTCACCCCCTAGGCCTTTTTAGGCGGTCCCAAAAGGATCAGTTTCTGCTTTCCTGAGAGATTATGGTATGAGTTCCATATACCACAATAACTTGCATTACAACATGCAAGATATCTATCTCCTATTACCAACTTTTGGAGATATTCGCGCTAAGCGCGAATATCTCCAAAAAGTAACACCTGCCCTGAGCAGTTCTTAGCCATGTTATCCAATGGGAGGTGGATAACATGGCTAAGAGCATTAGCTCGGTAATGTATGAATATCGCTGAGTTTTTAGCGATATTCATGCATTGCGGCCGTTTATTATCGCATTTGTGATAAACCTTGATAATAGCAAGGTTTATCTTCGATAATTTCTGATGATGCTTAGCGGTAAAAAATTCGTTGGTAAGCATCGTTAGCGATAAATATCGCTTAACTTTGGTAATATGCCCCAACGTCTGTTAACGTTCGATTCGAAGGAAATGAGGAAGTGTTGAAAAACATTGTCTGCGCCATCTTGCCTTTTTTGAAATGCCACACTTTTGTCGTGCACGGCAGCCATTTTAGATGTCTTGACCAGACCCACTCTCTGCACGCTGTCGATTCGTAGCATGGCTCCCCACCCTCGCAAGCATCTTCCCCAGGCACTGGTCACCCCCGCTCTCTGTCTTATGCATGGGCAATAAACCTCCCCCCCATCTGCGCTGCTCTTCCCTGAGAATCACACTGTGCCCGCCCGACACCTCCCTTTCGTCCTATTCACTACCGCACCCTCTGACACTCCTCTTCCTCTGTGTCCGATTGTCCAGGCTATCAGCTAGCCCTGCAGATGTAGTTTATGGCCCCAGCTGTAAAGAATCACCCCTCTTCAAAGGAGTTATAGTAGATCAAGGCCCACACCCGATGAGATCCGTCACACCACACGTGTTCCTACTATCTGAAAACCATCCTGTATTGTGATTGGGGAGGGGACCGAGCCTGAAGCGGAAGATTCCAGGAATCACTCTTTGTACATCAAAGTTTTTACAATTATGTGTCACATTAAAAATATATAGCACTCCAACAAAGTAGTAGGAATATAAAACTTTAATAACATATAAATATATACAACAAAACAAAAACAGTAAAAACATTTAAACAACGAAGAGACCGTGGCAATTTCTTTTGAATTATCCAATAGATTTATTGAAATTGACAGCACCAATAATGAAATATTCTTGTCAGTAGCGGTCTGTTGTGCGAATAGTTCCAAGGCAGCAGAATGCGCTGAAATCTAGATGGCACGAAAGTGATGTCTAGCAAGTTGCCGCCCAGCAAATAACGGCGTGGGGCGCCGCGGGGGTGAGTGAGTCCAGTAGGCACCACAGCTATTCTTACCGGCATTGCAGAATTACTGCTGGGGACAATGCCTGTGCTGTAGCAGGGTCACAGCAGAAACAAAAAGGATTCTGTTGAAGATGTTGTTGGTTTTCAATTTGAAAACAGTTCTGGTGTCAACTGCTATGTTATTGTAGTGGTTAATGTTTTGTTTTCTCTTGAAAATGTAAAAGAGGGGGAGGCAGTCCAAAGTTCCGTTAAAAGGGCAAAGGAAAGGATCGGTGGTTTGAACTATCAGTCAAAAAGGGGAGGGGGTGCAACAATTTTTCCTACCGGGTCACACTGTGCTTTCACCGGAAGTGAGGTCTGCAGGATTCTAGTAATTCAAAGTGAGGCTGGCGCCGACGTCCCGCGGATACAGTTTCGTCACTCCACGGGTGATCATGGCAGTCATTCCCCATCGGGGGTCGGAGACTCCCGCGGCTCCTCTAGAATCTTCAAGGTCGTGGAGGACTACGGTGGTGGAGTCAACCAGTGACCGGGCCATTTCTTTATGCTGGGCCCGCTCTTGCCAGGTCGACCGCCATTTTGAGAGTTCGGTAGCTACTGGCGATCGCGGGGTCAAATGAGCGGACGGGCTCCACCCTGCCGGGCGAGACGTTGCAGCATGGCCACAGTGGAAGAACCCTTTTCCGGGCGCCTGGAGCGCTGAGGGTGCAGCTGGGAAGCCTCCACCTGGGGAGGCGGGAGAGGCCTGTTCGCACCGTCTCTCCCTCCCAGTGCACCCCACGGCGTCTCGCTTGAGATTTGTTATGGCCGGACCAGGCGATGAGGACGAGGGGGGGGGGTAGGAGGCATGTGCAAGACATCCCCCCCCAGTGTTGTCGCAGCCATTATAAAAGAAAGAAGTGTCCCGTCCGTCTTCGGGCCGGGCTTCCGGTAGATGTCGGCCGGACGCCCCTGGCTCTGGCCCCATGAACGGGTTTCTTGGTTTATTGGATGCAGCCGGATCCCGTCGGCCTCGGCCCCCCGACCGTTGGTGGCCGGACCGGAAGAGCATGTGGCGGGACTACCTGCAACTCTCAAGGGCCACCGCGGCCGGACTGGGAGAGAGAGGGGAGGGTCGAGGAGACATTCCCCCCCCTGCAACTGTTCAGCGTTGTAAAGGCAATCCCCTGGCCGGGTCCCGCTGGTCTCGGCCTCTCCTCCGGCTACACCCTACGTTAGGATCTCCTGGCCGAGGCGTGGCAGCAGGACCTGCCTTATATGGGCTGCTCCCGGCTGGGCGTAGCCGGAACCCTGCCCCACCTTGGAAGTTTCCAGAGTGGGGGCGGATGTTCTACTGACTTGCATTTTCCCTAGTCTATCGATTTTTTTGGCGTGGCAGGCGGTGGGACAGCGAGGGGTGATTTGGTTTCTCTTACTGTTTTTCTGGTCTCTCACCACTGGCATATTTCGAACGTTTTCTTGTTTCTAGGACATTAATAGGTTTTATCATTACGTTATGTTATCGTTTCTTTGTTCGTTGTTTAATAAAAGTTCATGTTCATCAGTGGCCTACTGATTTTCGATTTCCTATTCTTTTCTTTCCAGGTTGTTTCATGCTAAAGTTTCTGTTAACAGGATACAGTGATCACTTCGTTATTATTGCATATGTCCTTTTCACTAGGGGTGCTCTCTGGTCGGGCCAGATGACGTATGTCTAGTAAATGGTCCGGGTGAAACAGGTGCATCAATCAGTGGGGAGTAGATAGGCATGACAGATTACAACGGGGGAGAAAGGTCCGCATTACGTACCCTTTCACTACTTGCAAAGATTTTCCTACGTTTATTTGCAAACAGAGAATACCTCCAAAAAGAACTAATTCCCAAACAGTCAATGTTCGGACAATCAATCAATCAATGAGGAATGAAATAGGTACGACGTGTTAAAGGCTTGCGTTACCTACCCTTCACTATCTGCAAAGGGAGAGAGAATATTCCTATTCTTCCTCGTTTGCAGGCAGAGAAGATCCTTAAGAGAACCAACTTCGAACAATTCAATGCTCGATTCAAACAATCAACAAGGGGTACTGTGAACACAAATGAACGCCGCTTATGTACATACGCATTGCTATTTTCAACAGGTTGTTCCTAATGTTTCTATTTTAGCGAGGTCAAAAAGAGATCCCATTAGTGGCCTACTGATTTTGCTCGATTCCTTTTGTTTTTTTACACGGTTTTTCGCTATCTGCAAAGACTAAACAGAGTATTTTGACTCTGTGCTTGTTTGTAAATAGAGAATGAACCAAAGAGAACAATCAATCAAATGGAGAGAGAAGCAGGCACGACGGATTACAAAGGGGGCAAAGGGCTGCGTTAACTACCCTTCACTATCTGCAAAGAGAGAGTACTCCTAATAGAAATGAGGGGTGGGGGGCAGCATTCAAAGCAGATCAGTGTGCATAAACACGAAAATGTTTTTACTTACCACGTACTTGACATTCGACAGCTTATGATATTTGCTATTAAAAAACCATTGAAATTCACTGAAAAAACCATAGGTTATAGACCATATATAGTTAGGAATTAGCATTTACAAAACCTTGAAAATTCACTGAAAAAACCATAGGTTATAGACCATATATAGTTAGGAATTAGCATTTAAAAAACCTTATTTTACTCACACAAAACCATTGAAATTCCATATATAGTTAGTTGCACTAACTATATATCGCGCACCCGCAATCCACTGCTGATGATGTCACATATTACATCATTCATGACATGGTCAGTGACATCACTGATGACATCACTGATGACATCTCAAATGACATCACTGATGACATCACACTTGACATCAATGATCACATCACTGATGATATCATTCATGTGATAATACAATGCATCTCCTCACACTGTAATATAACCTCCGTTACACCCAGTGTTAAATAGAGAGTATCATTTTTGAAACCATTGACACACCAATACTAGTTACTACATACGCACTCACTGATTCCTATGTCTACACACACATTCACTTATACAATCATTCATACATACAATCACTCATCTTTACAACACTATCATATGCACTCATACACTTATACAGACACTCACACTCTGCCACTCATTCATGGAGTTACTCACACACCTAGTCAGTCCTGAAAAGAATCAATCACACTTCCATTTTCTCATCTATACAGTTAAACACAGAACACCTTACATTTTTGAAACATATACTAACACATAGTTACTCTCTTATAGAATCACTGATACAAGTACACATTGATCTGCACAGAGTCACACACCTCCCAGCCAGCCATACACACACTCAGTCTCCCATACAAATACTTGTGCAACCAATCAATAACCCATATAGCTACTTATATAGCTACTGATCAACACATGCAGCAGCTTGCACAACAACAGACATACTGATGCACACTTTCAGACAGTTTAGTCACTAACCCGTGCATTCAGTAAGACGCATTTAATCACTCACTCATACAGTCAATCACGCACCTACTAAAACCTTCATTCAGACACTTATACATCCACTCATTCTTCAATATGTAAAACATATTTAAACTTTACAGAAACACATAATCACTGGATGTTGTCATCAGTGATGTCATCAGTGATGTCACTGACCATGTCATGAATGATGTAATATGTGACATCATCAGCAGTGGATTGCGGGTGCGCAATATATAGTTAGTGCAACTAACTATATATGGAATTTCAATGGTTTTGTGTGAGTAAAATAAGGTTTTTTAAATGCTAATTCCTAACTATATATGGTCTATAACCTATGGTTTTTTCAGTGAATATATATATATATATATATATATAAAATATATATATATATGTCAACTTCTGTAATTTCAGACAAAAACCCCTCAATAGGGCCCACCCATTGAGTTAAATAAGTACAACCATAAAAAATATGCGTGACATCAGCCTTCTCCATTGCAAACCTACAGCACTTCCCATCATTTTATCTCCCCACTTCATCATCCTCAACGGTTTATGATATAAATTAAATAATGTTTTGAAATTTTGGGCTTTCAGCTTGGTTGACACCAAGATTTTCCTCATAATGTCAATTGATTGATGCATATATACGCCTTCCTGTCCCAACCGTTATGAAAATGGGGTGACTCAATCGTCAGGGACCTGGGTGTAGGTAGGTATAGAAAACAATGGTCCTAGACCCGTTATTTGATGCACTTTGCACATGGTGTGTAAATAAAATATCTGTGAACTGACCTGTTGCTGTGCCGTGACTTCATCCATGGTAATTGTGGTGAGAAGAGACAAAGCAAAATTTGGCGCGAAAACTGGAACGCGCATCACGGGCACTCTTGGACGAGGTGAGACGGTCGGAGAAAAGGAATCCAGTGAGTACGAGTTGGAGAATGAACGACTGACACCTCTGCTGCAACTACCGGGGCCCCGCAATGGAAGGCGTTTTGAAGAATCGCTGTAAACAGAGATTGCGGAGGATTGAAACGGCGAGGAACCCGGCGGTGAGTGAACTGGCTGGGGGGTGTGTTTGGTTTTGCTTTGTCCTGTAGCGTGGCGAAGGCGGCGCTCAGGCGGTGTGAGACGGCAGCCTCCCGCTGGCAAACAAACCGGTGGGAACAGTAGCCGTGGTGCCAGTGGGAGTAAAAGCGGTTTCATGGCAACAGTCATTAATGTGACAACAAATTACCGCGAAGAAACCCAGTGCACTTGAAATCCAAACCACGGTATACGCACGTACAGTGCGGCTAATTGACAAGTCAAAATCACCCGGAAAGGAAATTGGAGAGAGGGGTGACAGCGTAACCCTCGGGGAGTTTTGGAATTCCTTAAAGGGATAGAGCAGCATTTCGAGAGCCGAATGACACAGAGTGTTTATTAGGAGCAACAGATACATGGGAAGTCAGCGAACCTTAGAAATCAAAGGAGCTTTCGATCCTAGAATTCATTAAAGAACACATCAGGCAAGAGTAAAAGAACATCAAGAAGAATCATTATAAACCAACCCTGCACACTTAATAATGGCAGACAAGTCTAGAAATCGCCAAATGAGGGCGAGCGAGTTATTAAATGATGACAATCCACCCACCACAGTCATGAGACCTAAAGGGAATGGTGGAGAACGGTTTTAACCATAGTAAGAGAGTTACAACAACAATGCATTCAAGAAGTCAATAAATGGTGGGAGAAAATCCACTCTTGAAAAATATATCGAATACAAGAGAATTCCAAGAGGACTGAGAATCCTTATAACCGATCCAAATGAATGTTCCTTTAAGTTAATGAGAACTTTGATCATCCATGCCGAAAGAAAACTTGAAAAGATCATGGGCATAGAAACTGAACTCGCGGATATCCCCGCATCGGAAGAAAACAAGGAAATCATTGAGAATATGGAAAAAAAGGTGAATAAACATGAAATGGAGGTAGAAAAACGTAAGGCCAACAAATTCACTAGAGATAGATTGGATTACATGAATGGGCGAATATATACGTTCACACGTAAATACGACACTATGAGGAGTCATATGGCAATGGACAAGAATACTGACACAGTCACTGAACCAACAGAAGAGGTGGATAGCTCTGAAGTGAGCTGCATTGAAGGAGAATCTATCAGTACACCACTGGATTTTCGGGGGGAAATACAGTTGGCACATATGGTCACGCGACAGAGAGGGAGAGGCAGACTCAATGCGTGGGGAAGAGAAAAAAAACCACCAAAGCAACCCCCGACAAACCAAGAACTGGAAGGGGTGGAAAAAGGAGCCAAATCAAAAAGAGGCAAAGGAAAGCAAAAGTAGCAATGAAGAAAATGATGATATCTGATAACATAGTTATAAATTTATCAAGCAGACATACAACTAAAACTTCTAAACAGAGGCCTTTCATATTGCCCTACGAAAAATATGAATGTACCAAACGCACGCATTGACTTATACAAATTTTGCCGTAAAGTGAAATTGAAAAAATACTTTGCCGAAAAAGACCCTAGAAAAACACATGCCCCCAAGACAAAAGTATCAATGTCTACTGTCATACAAAGTGACCTACCAGCTATGATAACCTTAACATCAATCAAAGAAACTCCTTCAGCAAGTCAAAAAGATAATACAATATCACCACAAATGAAGATTGAGTTCTGTGACACACTGGGAATACCTACAAATTTAGGAGGTGACAGTGGTTTGAAAAGAAGCTCAATATTCTGTCCACAACTAGCACCGGGCAACAAGGTGGATTTGTTCCATGAACTAATGGTAGAAGAAATAACGAAGATCGCGGGTAAATCGGCAAAGACTGTGAAAAAGAAACAAAATCTTTCACCACAGGAATACACAGCCATGTCAGAATTAAAAAACAATGCAACAATTATAATCAAATCATCTGATAAAGGTGGCAACCTAGTGGTACAAGATGTATCAGCTGACATTGAGGAGGCCAATAGACAACTTAACAACCAAGACCATTATGAACAGTTAACGAAAAGTCAAATGGAAGAATGGACTAATGAATACCACTCCTTATTATTAGGTTGGAAAGAAAGGGGCCTAATCGATTTTGATTTGTTATTTGAAGACAGAAAATCCAATTGTTGCTACGATATACTTTTTACCTAAAGTTCATAAATCCCTCGTGCGACCTCCAGGAAGACCAATTGTGAGCTCCATAGGGTCATTGCTAGAATCAACATCAAGATTCATAGACATATTTCTAATGAACTATGTGACAGCACTACCTTCTTTTCTAAGGGACACAATGGATTTCCTAAAGAGGATCTCAGAAAGTGAATGGAAACCAACTTATCTGATGGCAACTATTGATGTTGCCTCCCTTTACACTTCAATCCGCCATGAGGATGGCATGAAAACCATAAGGAATGTACTAGGAACACGCTCAGTGAGTTTGTGGGAACATACAGCAATGCTATTGCATATGCTTCACTACTGCCTAACACACAATGTTTTCCTCTTTTTGGGGAAAATGTATCTCCAAAGGCAGGGGACCGCAATGGGGACATCATTTGCGCCCACTTATGCGAACCTCCTGATGGGGACTTGGGAAAGTGAGGTGGTGAAGAAAGAAGATGAAAACAGAAATGGATCCAGAATAAAACGTTGGTGTCGTTTTATTGATGACTTGTTCATCATATGGGAAGGAGACAACAGCTCACTAGAACAATTTATTGAATCCCTGGAAGTAAATGATTAAAATCTACACTTCACCTCAAACATCAGTTCCACAAAACTCATCTTCTTAGATGTAGAGATATTTGTGAAGGATAAAAAACTGTGCTCCAAAATTCACAGGAAACCAACAGCGTGCAACAGCATCCTCCACGCGAATAGTGGACATCCTGTAAAATTAAAGTGGAGCATTCCATATGGCCAAATGCTTCGAGCAAAAAGAAACTGCTCTGAAGAAATAGATCTAGGGGAGGAAATAAACAAAATGAGTCTTCGATTTCTTGAGAGGGGATACCCTGAAGAAGTAATATCCTCTGCAAAACCAAGGATGACGATGAAAAATAGAGTGGATTTGCTTGTACCGAAAAATCAAAGGTCTGAAAACATCTTAGGCATGGGAAGTAATCATGGGAATGAAGTAACAAGACTAATCATGGATTTTGACAACCAAAGCAATGAAATGAAAAGGGCATTGCAAAAACATTGGAAAATCTTGCTCCTGGATGAAACCTTGAAAAATAATTTAACAACCCTTCCAAATAATGCTTACCGGAAAACTTCATCTTTAAGAGATATCTTAACACAGAGTCATCTTGAGTTAAGAGAACCGGACAAACAAACTTGGCTAATTGCTCCTGGATTTTGGAAGTGCCACAAGTGCAAAGCCTGTGATCATGGCGTGAACATCAAGGAGTACAAACTTCAAAACGGCAAAACGGAGAAAATAAGGGACCACATCACATGTGAATCTAAATGTGTGGTCTACAGACTCCAATGTCCCTGTGATAAATCTTACATCGGGAGCACGATTAACAAATTGAAATTGAGAATATTGCAACACCTAAGGGCAATTAAGAACAAAGACCCTAGCTACCCGATGGCCACACATTTTGCCAAATACCATCAGAGCAACCCTGCCTTATTGAAATATTCAGGAATAAAATTGAGCAAAATCTCAGAGAGAGGCGGATATCGAACTCTTCAACTTCGAAAACTGGAATCCAGAATGATATTGGGAACTGAGGTCCCATTTGGACATAATCTAGATGCCAAATTGTTTGTACATTTATAAAAGGAAGTGGCAGGGAAAATGAGAACTCTATTTAACAAAACATAGAAGTGTAAGAACAGTACAATTAATGTAAACAGATGTGAGGAAATTTGAAATTGAATATAACATATCAGCCAGAACCCACAAACCCCAAAAACTTTTTTCAGCATCCCATGATCTAAATAGAATTATTATGAATCATTGTGACTGAGGTAACGGACAACATTGGAACAACATAGAATGAATGGGTGTTCAGGATATGAACAAAGGGGATATATAATCTGTACTTTACATAAATCATGAATGTTCATTTGTGTCACCCAATCATAGAGTGCCAATTATACTGTTAACGAAGGAGTATGTACATCATTATGAAAAATTTGATAAATTTAATCATCAATATATAAATAATGTATATATATATATATATATATATATATATATATATATATATATATATATATATATATATATATATATATATATATAAACCAGTGGAACCAGAAATTAGCTTGAAAAGTATGTTAAAATACAAATTTGTCCGGGATTTTGGTTTGGTTTTGTAAGTGTACTTTACGGAATATAGTGAGAAACAATGTATTTACTAACTATCTGGTAACTGTACTTGGAAATAGAATTGGGATGCAGAAATTGTAAAATTGTAAAAATATCAATATGTACATATTTTAATTTGGTTTTGATAGGGTTGAACAAACAGAGTACTTTATGTTAAGGTGGCAATGTAAAATGGCTGTTTGAATATGCCGCTAATAAACTGTGCAGGGTTGTCGGTCTAGATGACCAAGGAAATGGAAAAGGGTACTTGCACTGAGCACTTTAAAATGAGGTCTAGATCAGAGGACTCTATGGTCCAGTAGAAGGCTAGGAGTAGCCGAAACGCGTAGGCCGTTATTTGATGCACTTTACTTTGCACATGGTGTGTAAATAAAATATCTGTGAACTGACCTGTTGCTGTGCCGTGACTTCATCCATGGTAATTGTGGTGGGAAGAGACAAAGCAATATATATATATATATATATATATATATATATATATATATATATATATATATATATATATATATATATATATATATATATATATATATATATATATATTCACTGAAAAAACCATAGGTTATAGACCATATATAGTTAGGAATTAGCATTTAAAAAACCTTATTTTACTCACACAAAACCATTGAAATTCCATATATAGTTAGTTGCACTAACTATATATCGCGCACCTGCAATCCACTGCTGATCATGTCACATATTACATCATTCATGACATGGTCAGTGACATCACTGATGACATCACTGATGACATCTCAAATGACATCACTGATGACATCACTGATGACAACATCCAGTGACTGTATGTTTCTGTAAAGTTAAAATATGTCTTACATATTGAAGAATGAGTGGATGTATAAGTGTCTGGATGAAGGATTTAGTAGGTGCGTGACTGACTGTATGAGTGAGTGATTAAATGTGTCTCACTGAATGCATGGGTTAGTGACTAAACTGTCTTAATTTGTGCATCATTATGTCTGTTGTTCTGTAAACTGCTGCATGTGTTGATCATTAGCTATACGAGAGGCTATATGTGTTATTAATTGGTTGCCCAAGTATTTCTATGGGAGATTGAGTTTGTGTGGGGGTGGCTGGAAGGTGTGTGACTCTATGCATAGATGTGTGAACAGTTTATTCACTAGGTGTATGAGTTCAAGAGTGCATGTGGAAACAGCTACATGGGCAGTTGACTGTGTGCATGAGTGTATTGATGAGTGAATGGATATCTCAATGCTACATGTCATAGTAAGTACATATGTAAAACACAGTACATGTGAGAGTTGGCATATATAAATAACTGCATGAGAGCCACTGAATGAGTGAGTGGTTGTATCGATCATTGTGAACTTGTATCAGGGATTGTATAAGAGAGTAAATATGTGTTAGTATATGTTTCAATAAGTAAGGTGTGTTTAACTGTATAGTTGAAGAAATGGAGATGAGATTGTTTCTTTGCATGACTGACTGGGTGTGTGAGTAACTCCATGGATGAGTGGCAGTGTGTGAGTGTCTGTATACACTGAGTGTATCTAAGGTTATATTAGAGTCTGAAGAGGTTTATCGTATTAGCACAAGAATGATGTCAAATGAGATGTCATCAGTGATGTCATCAGTGATGTCATTTGAGATGTCATCAGTGATGTCATCAGTGATGTCACTGACCATGTCATGAATGATGTAATATGTGACATGATCAGCAGTGGATTGCAGGTGCGCGATATATAGTTAGTGCAACTAACTATATATGGAATTTCAATGGTTTTGTGTGAGTAAAATAAGGTTTTTTAAATGCTAATTCCTAACTATATATGGTCTATAACCTATGGTTTTTTCAGTGAATTTTCAAGGTTTTGTAAATGCTAATTCCTAACTATATATGGTCTATAACCTATGGTTTTTTCAGTGAATTTCAATGGTTTTTTAATAGCAAATATCATAAGCTGTCGAATGTCAAGTACGTGGTAAGTGAAAACATTTTCGTGTTTATGCACACTGATCTGCTTTGAATGGTGCCCCCCCCCCTCATTTCTATTAGGAGTACTCTCTCTTTGCAGATAGTGAAAGGTAGTTAACGCAGGTCTTTGCCCCCATTGTAATCCGTCGTGCCTGCTTCTCTCTCCATTTGATTGATTGTTATCCAAGTATTTACTGTTTTAGAATTAGTTCTCTTTGGTTCATTCTCTATTTACAAACAAACACAGAGTCGCAATACTCTGTTTAGTCTTTGCAGATAACGAAAAATCGTGTAAAAAAAAAAGAAAAGGAATCGAGCAAAATCAGTAGGCCACTAATGGGATCTCTTTTTGACCTCGCTAAAATAGAAACATTAGGAACAACCCCTCTTGACAAATACAAAACTAGTGAGATGAACTGAACTCCACACAATGATGGCTGCAAAACAGCTCGGCTCCGCCACCCACCCCGTCCAAAATAACGATAAAGAACGGCTGCCATGATTGGTTGCGGAATGACCACGACGGAGCTACGAAATGGTGCTGCTCTCATGCTAACCCCAGCTTCAGTCTGAAACATCCAGAAACACTGTAGACTACCAATTCGATCAGTTCTGGTAGCGCCCCAATGTAACCCGGTAGAGAAGAACTAGCTCTCCCCTCTTTGACTGATGGTTCTTGTTGCCTGTCCCTTCTGTTGTCATTTAACAGAACTATTTAGCCTGCTGAAAGGGGTTGTGTTCCGACCGCTGGTTGGTGGAGACATTTTGACTATATTCTGTACCTGCGTTGTCGCGTAATGCGTCATATGACGCGCCGCGTTAGCGCATCCGGAAGTCATCCGGGGCGCGCAGCGCGTAACGTAAGCATAACAAGTCATGTGACTTGTTAATAAAACTTTTCATTGGTTCATTTTACTTTTCTTATTGTAATGATGAAAGGCTTGGTCATATGACCTAAAAATTACGCTTTTCATTACTTCCGAACATTATTTTTTCTTAAATATATGTTATAATGTTCCAGGCTAATGTACTTTCCCGGAAATTTTACAACTGTCCTGCAAGTAAAATATATTCTTTTTTCGAGAAAAAGAGCGTTTCTTCGTCCCATGACGGAGCCGTTGAGCAAAAGAGGGTCGACCTGCTGTCTTAGTCGCCGATACGCCTGAATATGAGATTCTTATCGATCACTTTATGTTGCAGGAATAGAAAACACAACAGCCCTTGACCATTTATCTTTACTGCGTTCCTTCGTATTATACCTTTTACCCTTCATGTAATTGGTCTGCTTTATTTCACTTGCCTTTTAATGATTCTAAAACAGTCACTATTATTAAAAACTTTACCAATGTATATACTACTACCATGTTTTCTTTTAAAAACCTTTATTGTGAAAATTTCATTATACAAATACGAGCCTATAACCACGTGGGCCTGCCACAGAGCAAACTGTAATCGTATATGATGAATAGACATTTACACTGTAGAGGAACGTAACGGGCGGGCCATTAGGTTGCAAGAACTAAGGTGTCTAACAGTTACGGAATCGGTGGACGTACATTTTATAATTAAAATACGACAGGGCCAGTTACAATAAAATTATCTAGATATACATTTGCGGGCAAGTACCATGGGTGACGTTAATTCGAACTTTCAACAGTACAGTAATCAATAACACATCAGAACTTAATATCAATAGGGATGTCGAAATATTCAATCAATTCTCGTCCCCGCCCGCCATGTGCTTCAAAACTGCATACGTATCTCGTGATTTCAAGGTTCTGCAACCAGTACACAACAAGGAGTTACGAGTCCCATTTATTCCGGCGCCATTTTGGGCGAGGACGGGCAGGTCCAGGATATAGTCAAAATGTCTCTACCAACCATCGACTATGATGATGTTCATATGCTGTATTTATTAGAGTAACACTCATCTGTCCACATGAAATTAAATTGCCACAATCTAAACATGTCATTTTAATCTTTCCAAAGTTCTTCTAAATATTTGGGACCGTTTCCCTTGCCTCTGAAGCTCTCAGTGCCACTTCTTTGATGAATGTACTAGCAGGTCAGGGGTTCTCCTCCAAATCTCTCTTTTATGCAGCACTATAATTAATTGGTGCCACCTCTCCATATGACGATGCATGGTATAGTTACCACAACTATATTTTTTTTCGGTTCCTCTGGAGAGTTCATCGTGGCAGATGAAGCGTGTAACGTACCGGGCATTTACCTTTTTTTGCATGTACAGGAAAGGAAAAGAAAATCGAGCGTCCGAGTTCTAAGGTGTCCCAGGGCCATTTTAGTGGACCAGGCCCAAATCCAAAGAACAGGCCGCCATTTTGAGAGTCCTCTTGCAGCCGCCTGTCGCTGTAGCATCAAGAGCAGCCGAAACTCAGCTGAATGGCAACTGAAACGGTAAAGGGGCGCCCCACTACAGCAGACGAGCCTCCACCTAGGAAGGCCCATTCACGCCGGCTCCCCCCCCCTTCGGGCACCCCACGCCGTTATTCGGAGCAGTATTGTAGGATGGCCACACCAGTGCGGCAACTTGCTAGACATCACCTCGGTGGTAACCGAATCTCAACGCCTTGTGGTGTCTCCTATTCAGAAAACATTGTTATGCTGCCTTCGACCTATTCGCCGCAAGTGCGCACACAACTCAACTGCATAGCTTGCTAGACACCACCTCGGTGCCATCCGGATCTTGGAATGTCAGCACCTTTCGGTGTCTTCTCTTCAGAAAATATTGTTGCGCTGCCTTTGGCCCCATTCGCACATCGGTCCGCTACTGACGCCATCTCACAGGCTAATGGGGCGCCCCACGCCGAGTTTCAGCATTGTAGAATAACCACACCAGTACAGCAACTTGCTAGACATCACCTCGGTGCCATCCGGATCTCGGCGCCCCACTGCAGATGAAGTGCCTCTCAACTATGAAACCACCACGGTGACATCCGGATCTTGGCGCGTTGTGCTGCCTTCGGCCTATTCGCACATCGGTCCGCTACTGACGCCATCTCACAGGCTAATGGGGCGACCCACGCCGAGTTTCAGCATTGTAGGATGACCACACCAGTACAGCAACTTGCTAGACATCACCTCGGTGCCATCCGGATCTCGGCGCCCCACTGCAGATGAAGTGCCTCTCAACTATGAAACCACCACGGTGACATCCGGATCTTGGCGCGTTGTGCTGCCTTCGGCCTATTCGCACATCGGTCCGCTACTGACGCCATCTCACAGGCTAATGGGGCGACCCACGCCGAGTTTCAGCATTGTAGGATGACCACACCAACTTGCTAGACATCACCTCAGTGCCATCCGAATCTTGGCATCTCAACGCCTAGTGGTATCTTCCATACAAAAAATATTGTTACGCTGCCTTTGGCCCCATTCGCACATCAGTCCGCAACTTAGACATCACCTCGGTGCCATCCGGATCTTGGCATCTCAGCGCCTTGTGGTGTCAGTCAGAAAATATTGTTGCGCTGCCTTTGGCCCCATTCGCACATCGGTCCGCTACTGACGCCATCTCACAGGCCAACGGGGCGCCCCACGCCGACTTTCAACATTGTAGGATGGCCACAGAAGTGCGACAACTTACTAGACACCACCTTGGTGCCATCCGGATCTTGGCGCGTTGTGCTGCCTTCGGCCTATTCGCACATCGGTCCGCTACTGACGCAAACTCACAGGCCAACGGGGCGCCCCACGCCGACTTTCAGCATTGTAGGATGGCCACACCAGTGCTGCAACTTGCTGGACACCACCTCGGTGCCATCCGGATCTTGGCGCGTTGTATTGCCTTCGGCCTATTCGCACATCGGTCCGCTACTGACGCCGCCTCACGTGCCAACGTATTTTCTCCGCATTTTATACCCTATGCCGCATAACAGGTCATGTGACTTGTTTATAAAACTTTTCATTGGTTCATTTTACTTTTGGTTTCCGAATGATGGAAGGCTTGATCATATGACCTAAAAACAACACTTTTCATTGGAGGAAAACTTTTTTTTTCCCCCAAACGATGAAAGCCCCACCTTGTTTCTGGATGTTTCAGACTAAACTGGCGTCAGCATGAGAGCACCACCATCTCGTAGCTCCGTCGTGGTCATTCCGCGAGCAATCATGGCAGCCGCTCCCCACCAGAAGCCTGCAGGAGTCGGGGCCCCCAAAACTTTTGATGAATTCTCAAGGCGGAGGGGACGCTTTCGAGAATGGGGTCCAAGACCTAGCAGACAAGCGTCCGATTTCCAAGGTGTCCCAGGGCCATTTCAGTGGACCACGCCCAAAAAGGAAAGAGCCTGCCGCCATTTTGAGAGTCCTGTGGCAGCCGCCTATCGCTGCACCGCAAGAGTGGGCGCAACTCAGCTGAATGGCGGATTTTGACACAGTGGACCAAAAGCGGACGGAATGGCAACTGAAACGGTAAAGGGGCGCCCCACTAAAACAGATGAGACTCCACCTGGAGAGGCCCGTTCACGCCGCCTCCCCCGGGGCGCCCCACGCCGTTATTCGGAGCAGCATTGTAGGATACCAAAACCAGTGCGGCAACTTACTGGACATCACCTTGGTGCCATCGTTCTGCTGCCTTGGAACTATTCGCACAACAGTTTGCTACTGATGACCCACCCCCCGCGACGCCCCACGCCGTTATTTGCTGGGTGGCAACTTACTAGACATCACTTTCGTGTCATCTAGATTTCGGCACGTTCTGCTGCCTTGGAACTATTCGCACAACAGTTTGCTACTGATGACCCACCCCCCGCGACGCCCCACGCCGGAAATCTGGACGTTGTGCTGCGTTGGGACTATTCGCACAGCCGACCGCTACTTCGTTGTTTTTCCCTAAAAATGTTTATATGTTATTACTATTTTTGTTTTCTTGTATATATTTATAAATTATTAAAGTTTTATAATCTTACTACTTTGTCGGAGTGCTATATATTTTTAATGTGACACATAATTGTAAAAACTTTGATGTACAAAGAGTCATCCCTGGAATCTTCCGCTTCACGCTCGGTCCCCTCCCCAATCACAATACAGGATGGTTTTCAGATAATAGCAACGCTTCTGCTGTGACGGATCTCATCGAGTGTGGGCCTTGATCTACTATAACTCCTTTGAAGAGGGGTGATTCTTTACAGCTGTGGCCATAAACTACATCTGCAGGGCTAGCTGATAGCCTAGGACCGGCCTGGACAATCGGACACAGAGGAAAAGGAGTGTCAGAGGGTGCGGTAGTGAATAGGGCGAAAGGGAGGTGTCGGGCGGGCACAGGGTGTGATTCTCAGGGAAGAGCAGCGCAGATGGGGGGAGGTTTATTACCCATGCATAAGACAGAGAGCGGGGGTGACCACTGCCTGGGTGAGATGCTTGCGAGGGTGGGGAGCCATGCTAAGGATCGACAGCGTGCACAGAGTGGGTCTGGTCAAGGCATCTAAAATGGCTGCCGTGCACGACAAAAGTGTGGCATTTGAAAAAAGACAAGATGGCGCACACAATGTTTTTCAACAATTCCTGATTTCCTTCGAATCGAACGTTAACAGACGTTGGGGCATATTACCAAAGTTAAGCGATATTTATCCCTAACGATGCATTGCAAAGAATTTTTTTACCGTCAGAAATTATCGCAGATAAACCTTGCTATTATCAAGGTTTATCGCAAATACGATAAAAAACGAGCGCAATGCATTAATATCGCTGAAAACTCCGCGATATTCATGCATTACCGAGCTAATGCTCTTAGCCATGTTATCCACCTCCCATTGGATAACATGGCTAAGAACTGCTCAGGGCAGCTGTTACTTTTTGGAGATATTCGCGCTTATCTCGAATATTTCCAAAAGTTGATAATAGGAGATAGCGATGTTAGCGACTGTTTCCAGTCGCTAACATCTTGGCATGCCCACTTTGCATGTCATTAGTGATAAATATCACTCACATGCAAAGTGGGACCCAAGATGGTCGCTATCTCCTACTAGCCGTCGCTAACTGGTGTTAGCAACAGCTAGGTAATACAGATATAATTTTATCTCCGCGAAGCGGAGCGCTGTTACAGATATATATCTTGTTTTTGAACGTTAATTTCTCAAAATGCACTGAAGCACATATATTGAGACATAGCAAAGGCACATCGGGCTACCAGTCCCTAATATTTTACCAAGTTTCGTGCAAATCCATTCAGCCGTTCGATTATTATTATTATTTTTTTTTTTTGCCCCGCGGGGCCCTTTTAAAACCTCCACATCAAACCTAGGGGGTCAGCGAGGATCTACTATGCCCCCTTATGGTCATTTGCCCCTTCGCTTTGGCCTCCTCTTGTCTCTCGATCCTACCGAGAGACAAGATGGCGGCCGCTACGTACTGTTTGGAATGTTTACAGACACCGGAGAGCCAATCAGCTTCGCTTCGCAAAGCTCCGTAACGCGAAAAGTACGCGAAGCGGTGCGCTGTTACAGATATATATCTTTTTTTGAACGTTAATTTCTCAAAATCCACTGAAGCACATATATTGAGACCTAGCAAAGGCACATCGGGCTACCAGTCCCTACAATTTTGCCAAGTTTCGTGCAAATCCATTCAGCCGTTCGATTATTATTATTATTTTTTTTTTTTTGCCCCGCGGGGCCCTTTTAAAACCTCCACATCAAACCTAGGGGGTCAGCGAGGATCTACTATTCCCCCTTATGGTCATTTGCCCCTTCGCTTTGGCCTCCTCTTGTCTCTCGATCCTACCGAGAGACAAGATGGCGGCCGCTACGGACTGTTTGGAATGTTGACAGACGCCAGAAAACCAATCAGCTTCGCTTCACAAAGCTCCGTTGCGCGAAAAGTACGCGTCCTGGGCCGCTGCCCGGTCCGCTGTTACAGATATATATCTTTTTTTAAACGTTAATTTCTCAAAATCCACTGGAGCACATATATTGAGACCTACAAAAGGCACATCGGGCTACCAGTCCCTACAATTTTGCCAAGTTTCGTGCAAATCCATTCAGCCGTTCGGGCTAAAAGTGAGGCCAACCGCCCTATGGAAAACTCAATGTTAAAAACACGTTTTGGGACCCCCCTTTTTTCTCGGCCCCCACTGGACGAACCCCCCCCAAATTTTCAAGGGCTGCTCAGAAACAAAATGTGCCATTTTCCTGAAAATTTCAGCCAATTCCGTCCACAAACGCCAAAGTTATTAGACATAGAATTTTCAAAAAACCCATAGAGAAAAAATCCTAACTATATATACCTACTGGCGACCGCCAGTAGGTAATATATATATATATATATATATATGAAAAAATATATATATATGTCAACTTCTGTAATTTCAGACAAAAACCCCTCAATAGGGCCCACCCATGGAGTTAAATAAGTACAACCATAAAAAATATGCGTGACATCAGCCTTCTCCATTGCAAACCTACAGCACTTCCCATCATTTTATCTCCCCACTTCATCATCCTCAACGGTTTATGATATAAATTAAATAATGTTTTGAAATGCTGGGCTTTCAGCTTGGTTGACACCAAGATTTTCCTCATAATGTCAATTGATCGATGCATATATACACCTTCCTGTCCCAACCGTTATAAAAATGGGGTGACCCAATCATCAGGGACCTGGGTGTAGGTAGGTATATAAAACAATGGTCCTAGACCCTACTTAATTAACAGAGACAATCTGTACACAGTTTTAAGAGCCTGCTCCAAAAGTCAGCTCATAGTACCTAATACCTTAACAAAGGAAAAAATGAAAAAAATACAACAGGCGAAATTCATGAACTAGAAGCAATTTAATTAATTGCATCTAGAAGTTTGAGTGCATATCACAAGTCACAGTTATAATTTTTATCCATGTAGGTTGCCCCAAGGGAGGACGTGCAGGAAAGGGAAAGGTGGTTGGGAGTGTTTGAGTGATAAAGTGATCGAAGGGAAGTTCGAATAGTGACATATACATTATTTACAATATTTTACACATAGAGGATCGTTTCAAAATCACCGTCCTTGTTATCCTGGCCACAATTATGATTATAGATACATTTGTAAATTCATTCAAACAATGTGGATATTTTTTCCAATTTTATGGCACGTGGGATACGGGTAATCAGGGTCCAGGTTTGGTCAAAGGAGGGCGTCGTCGTTTCGACTCGTCTTATGGCCTTGTGGGTAAGTTAGACCTGGGCCGTACGAGTCTTCATCAGGACATATAGGGTCTTCATCAGGACATATAGGGACAAACTGAGGGCTGTAGATGACCCTAGGGGGATGAAGGTTGAGAATGAGGCTGCTGAAAGAGAGACTGTTAAAATGGATTAACATCTAATTGGGATGTAAGGGCACTTACCCAATTGTGTAGGTCCATGTGGAGAAAGATTCACAGCGGATGGGTTGACGCAATAGTCACCTGTAAGGTAATGTGATGTGATTAACAGGTGCTGAATATATGGGTTGGACAGGTCAACTATCGGTGTTGGTCAGTGAGATCAAATTACCTTGAAGGAGCTGATCGTGGAAATTCACAGATGTGTACGGCTCTCAGGGAAACAAATTCCTCTTAGTATGGCCTTCAGTGAATGAGGCTGGAATAGAATGGGGTTGAAGTCAATACACAGGTGATGGGTCTCAGCTGTATCTACACAGTCTGAGAAGCAATTCAGGCGGCAGACTATCCGCGTATGAAGTTACCTGGCGGCTGCATTAGTCAGTGTCTGTTCATAAGGCTCTTGATCGTCGATTCTGACACAAGAGTGTTAGAGTGCATAGCCTCGAGGACATTAAAGGTGCGCGAGCATCGCGCAATGTCAAAGACATAGAGACAAAGACTAAGAACCGGGTGGCATTGTACGTAGTATGTACCCAGAGGCCCCGGGAAGTACTTTAGGGGATTGGATGGAGTTATGATGCGAAAGTACTTCACAATGTTATTCTAAGGTACCGCCATTGCCGGTGAATAACGGGAAACAGTGTTTCACATTACAAATTACAAACAATTAACAGTGTGGTTAAAATGCAGCTATATATAGTTTGATAAAAACAGCACAGAGACAAGTAAATAAAATATTTCATGACATCATGGATACATTTTCAGAGAATCAGGCCTTCCCTCATGATTAAGGTCAGCATGATATTATATATCTAATAGTGCCACTTGTCTGTTGATCTCCTCCTGTTCCTTTAACCCTTTGGAGACCGTTTTTAAAAGATGTATCCATCTGCATTCTTGTTTACTGAGAATGCTGCTCAGGTCACCACGCCTGGGGTTGGGGAACACCTTTTCAATGACCCACCAACTGAGGCTGGTGGCCTCATGTTCAAACGTACTAAAGTGTTCAACTAAGGGTGCTCCTTGTACTTTACAGTTAATGCGGCTGCAATGTTGTAAGATGCAGCATTTTATCTTCTGAATGGTCTGTCCAATGTACATGAATCCACATGGACATATGATGGCATAGATCACCCCAGACGTGTTACAGTTACTATGTTGTTTCAGTGTGTATGCCTCGTTGTTGTGAGTGAAAACAGTCAATTCTAAAGTCAATGGGCAAGCCTTACACGTCCCACATTTGTTGTGTCCTGTCACCCGTGGGAGACCCCAAAGTGTAGTTTGGCTGATGGTTCGGGTGGTGGGAAGGAGTGATTTGACCAAATGGTCCCTGATGTTTTTGCCTTTGCGGAATGCATGTAAAGGAGGGGGTATGTTCCCTAATTCCATAGACACTAAGTGCCAGTGTTGATTTATCGCCTTCTTATAGGCATTGCTCTTAGTATTGTACGTGGTTACACAAACCAGGCGGTCTTCATCGGTAGTTTTAACTTTGGGGGTAAGTAGGTGTTCTCTGTGGTTGTGCCATGCACGCTTGCATGCTTTTTTAAGGAGTGTATGGGGATAACCATGCTCGCTGAGTCTCGCAATTAATAGTGAGGACTCATCAAAGTAGTCTTCCTTCTTAGTGCATTTCCTTCATAACCTCAGGAATTGGCCGAAAGGCAAATTATCCCTGAGGTTACGAGGGTGAGGGTGAGCTGACTTTTGGAGCAGGCTCTTAAAACTGTGTTTTTTACCCATCAACTACGTACAGATTGTCTCTGTTAATTAAGTAGGGTCTAGGACCATTGTTTTCTATACCTTCCTGTCCCAACCAAGCAGACCATTTTCTATCTTGAATTTCCAAATCATCCTGTTGCGCGTCCATTTACAAACCATACATTACCCCTATTTTAGCCCCTCGTTTGATTGTCTCCACTAGAGGGTTAGTTTCCACCCTCCTCTGTTTCTGATGTTTCCATAAATAATCTCGAATTTAAAAATACTTGAAGAAATCTATTTTCACAAACTAATTCTATCGGCTAAAGTCGAGAACCAGATAAGTACATCTTCCTCAAACAAATCTCCTAATTGCCTTTCACCATTAGCCCTCTATTTCTCTATTCTTAGATCCCAGAATATAGCATGTAGAATTAGCGTAGAATTTGTAGGGGTGTAAAATCATATCCCTGAAATACCTAACATCTTCTAAACTGGCCTCCATACCTTGTACGCTGCCAACACTACCTTAAATCTTGTTCTCTTTAAATAGCTTGGGTCCGAAAATTTAAATAAACAGTTTCTAGCAGCTGACACTAAAAGCATCTGATATATTGATGGCATTTCTGCCAGTGTTCCCACTTCCTTCCCGGTTAGCAATATCCTCATATTTTGAAGGAGACACACACAATAGTAAAATGTAAAATTAGGTACGGCCCACCCCCGATCACGTAGTAACATCATAAACTTAAAGGCCCGGAGAGCTTTCCTTTGCCCCCACAAAAACCTACCACCTATATATTGCAGTTTCTGTAATTGTGTTTGAGTCACCTCTAATGGTACTGACCGAAAGTAATACATAACTTTGGGGAGTACATTCATCTTAAGTACATTGCACCTCCCCACCAGTGAAAGATGCAAGCACCAAGCGGATACAGTTGTTGTTGAATCCCTGCAACTATACCTCCCCAATTAACCTCTATTACTTCCTGCAAAGACATCCTAATTTTAATACACATATAGGTAGCTTCCTTGGTTACCCAAACAACTCTGGGGCATGCCTCTTTAGTACAGACTATCTGAGTCTTCTGAGGGTTTATTTTATACCCTGATACCTCCCCAAATAGATAAAGCAAGCTCTCAATCTCTAACATAGCTTCCTCTAGGTCTGAAGTCACTACTGCAATATCATCTGCATATGCTAAACCCCCACCTGGTTTTTCCCACAGATCACGGAGCTCATCGTATTGCTCTTTTCCATCATTACCAGAAACAGGTTAATATACAGGGTGAATAACAACAGGGAGCAGGGACACCCCTCTCTTGTCCCCCTACTTATATACGCAGGCTCCGATTCCTTGCCCAATAAGCAAATCCTAGCTATCGGTGATTTGTACATAGTTTGAATAGCTCTCATATAGCCTGGGCCAAACCCCATCTTCCCCATAACAGCCCATTAAAAAGGCCAGGAAACACGTTTGAACGCTCTTTCTGCGTCGAGAAAAATCAACCCAACTTACTTTGTTGTGTGCTAGCAAAATCTATCAAAGAGACTACTCTATTAATATGGTTGACCGTGCTCCTGCCAGGTATAAATCCATGCTGATGAATGGATACCTGGGCGGTAATCACTCCCGCTAGTCTAGTTGCTAAGATTTGATCATATATTTTGCCATCCGCGTTTAACAAAGAAATTGGTCTATAAGACCCTTGCGAGTTGAAAGGGCTCATCTTTCTTTTTAAAAACTACTATATTAGCCTCATCCCATGATGGTGGCGACTTCCCAGACTGAGCCTCTTGAAATGTAACCAACATGTCCTAATTAGGCACTTAGAACAAAATTCGATAAACCTCAAGTGTTAATTTATCTGGTGCTGCTGCTTTCCCCTTGGCCATCGACCCTATTGCTTCCTCTAGCTCTCCCATAATTATTGGGTGTCAAGTACTTCCTGATCCTCGTGTCTTAAACCTGCAAACTCTAATTGTTGAAGAAATACATTAACAGCTCACTCATTACTTACATTCTGCTTATAGAGCTCCTTATAAAAAGCTTGAAATACTCCAGAGATATCCTCCATAGTTTCTGTTATAATCCCCGCAGGATTCACAAGTGAGGTTATTTTTTGTAAGATTCTTTAACTCGTAACCTCTGTGCCAGACACCGGCCTGTAGCCTCACCCTATTCATACCTTTCCTCCTCATATATCTTATATTGACTAGTGGTTTCCCTACTTCACACCCTATTCATTTTTGCTTTACAACAGACTATTTTAGTTTGGATTTCCTTAACTTCTACTCCCATCCTTATCCCCTGTATAAGTTCCTGCTCACTTTCCTTAGATCATCCAAACGCTCCTGTATAATAATCTGTTGTTGCTTCTGATTAACCAGCCCATAACTGAGTGTCTCACCTCTCATTCAGGCCTTCAAACCATCCCATACCATGGCACTAGCGATAGACCCTCTATTTATATCAAGAAATTCTTTAGGCACAATTTTCATATGATCAACAAACATACTGTCAAATAGGAATTTCCTATTGAAAGTAAAGGCTCTACTGTTCTTCTGTGGACTGATTGTAGAGAAATCCTATAGCAGTGGTCCACGATCAGACATAAGCATGGGCCATACCTGCATTTTTGCCCCCATGATAAGTAATTTAGAAATAAAGACATAGTCAAGCTTAATTAATTTGTGATGAGGACACAAATAGAATGTATACCCAGGATCTGGATAATTTAAGGTTGACTACACGTCTACCAATCCGTGGTCAACTATGAGCTGTGGTAATGCTTTGAAAAACCTAGGTTTCCCTCATATTTTTTATCATTTGAATCCCACTTGTGACCTTCCACATGAATGTTAAAATCACCACATACAATTAACAAGGTATGCCACAAGAGCTACTCAACATTTAACCCTTCTAATTTTGCTGCTTCATCAAAATTTGATATATATATATATATATATATATCGGTCCCCTTCAACCCCGGTTCTAGTGCCTGATAAAACTATATTCCTTGCTTCCTGCCATATCAGACATTGACAATATTGCCTTCGGCCTTGCTCACTCTCTTTTTCACCTTTGACCTCCGCATCAATATTTCAACAATATGTGCATGTTGCTCTTTATGTGACAATCCAGGGGTTTTGTGGGATATGTAGTCCTGGTGGAATTTCTGTGCATGCCCGGAGGCTGACATTTAAGTCAGAATACTGACACTATGTTTATTATTTAGCCCCGGATTTGCCAATGACTTTATTTAGATTTATTGACTCTGGATTGTCTTACTAGCCACGGTGGCTCTGGCAACTCGGTAAGAGTTTGCAGTACCTTGTAGCAGAGGTCACATGGAGACGGAAGAAAGGTGATTTCACCATCAGCTCGAGTGAACAATTAATTTGGCCGTCTGTCTGTTCTTTATTGGATAATAATGTGAAGGGGCAGCAGTTGTAAATATGTAACATTTGTGTTTTTATATTATTGTGGTTTTTTAATATGGCGAGTAGTGAAGAGACTTTGGCTGCCCATTACGAAATGCTCACATTACTCCCAATCTTGATGAGTGGCATTGTATTTAAACATGCACTTATGCTGTAAACGTTAAAGCCTAACTTTGTAAATACAATTTTGCACTATGCAATCAGTATAGTATAATATGTTTTTAACAATACTATTACTCCGTTTTACTGAAAATAGAGCATGTATTTAGAATGTACACAACAAAAGTGTGGTGATTAGTAGTATGTTGTTTATGTTTATTGATGCCTCAAATGGGAAGGGCTATTTATACTGTGGAAATAATGGTGCCAAATTAGATTGACAAAGGGTTCTTGTAATCCGAAACGCGTCTCTCTTACCTCAGGGGTTGAGGGTGGATCTGAGGAATAAATATTTGCCTCATCTTTACTACCTCGTGTCCGTGCCTTCGTCCATGGAGGTGTCTGTGGAAGCTGGATTGTTTGGTCATATATATATATATATATATATACTGTGCCTATTAC
Organism: Lissotriton helveticus; assembly: GCF_964261635.1. NCBI lineage: Eukaryota > Metazoa > Chordata > Amphibia > Caudata > Salamandridae > Lissotriton > Lissotriton helveticus. The sequence goes on along the minus strand of NC_136059.1, from coordinate 128,248,494 downwards.
CACCTTTTGCCGCCTACTAAACTTTCTGCGATAGCCCACTTGCCAAAATTGTCTACTGATTTCCTCCCAGTCGAGCCATAATCGCCACACCTCTATTTCTAGTGCTCTGTCGAGATGCCGCAATTAATGTAAATTCAAGCTCTGTTAACACTATACATTTGCCCCAGGGTATGTGTGTCTCCTGTAGCCACAATGTATCAGGTTTCATTAACTGTAAATCAGCCGCCACCCATTCCTTTTATTATTATTATTCAGGCCACACACGTTGAACGGACAAATATGTAGCCCACCAGTTACCGTTTTACCCGCCATACCTGACCAAACGATCTAACCACCTATATGTCATTTCTATAATGGTCATATTAGCCATATTGCCCTTGTTCTGGATTGATTTTCTTTAAACCCTCTTCCCCACACCCCCAACCAACCCCTCCCCATGAAACTCACCCCCCCCCCACACTCCAAACCCTGTGCTTCACCACCCACCCTCCCTCTTCCCTTCCCCAACTGCTCGGAAAATAGGGCCAATGGCCCTTGAAAAGAAGAACCTGGTTTTCTACCCGGTATATCTCCCCCTCTTAAACAAAATAAATCTTATCTTCTTCATCCAGAAGGTCAACAGCCATCTCAGATATTAAATACCTTACTAAAATCCTTGCTATTGCTGGACAATCCCTCAACTGAATATTCTCTTTATATCTACCTGGAAAGATTAAATGATAATGTATACACTCATAATACCCCAACACACTGGGATTAACTAGCCCATCCTTTGTCATTACAATCATAAAACCAGCCTAGGGGAACCTGACCAGTTTAACCCATAACCCCTTCTAACATTTAGACTTAAATAGACAAGAGGTATTCCTTGGCTTGTCCCTCTGATGTGAAATACCGCACTTTAACACTAAGGGTTGCATCCCTTACCTTAAAATAGAGCGATTATTTGGCATAATTGCCACCTTCTTTCTACTGTGTGATGACAAAAGTCAGGTCTGACTTTCGCCATCACACAGGCCATGCAAGATCGTAAACAGTAGGGGTGGGTGGCAAATTCCGCACCGCTCGTGGAATTTGCAAGATTTCGGAATTGCCGAAAATTTTGCGATTTACAGCGGAACGGAATGAGTAGTAGAGGTACTGCACAAAACTGTGGCACCTTCTTGGATAAATGGCAATGCTGGGCAGGATTCATTCTGGCATGATGCTCCTGTCACAAAAATTAATCCTCAACAGGAAGCACTTACAGCAGGTGCCCGAGTTAAAGCTCAAATTCGGTAATGCATTAATCAGCCCCAAAAAATAGGCTGGGCAGGTGTGCTGTCTCCCCATATCTACTGTCATAAATTAGCTGTGATGCTTGATGGCGGTCTTTGCATCCATGACTTTCTTGAGCGCAATCCTGTGTAGTTACTGTGACCAGGAGGTTATTTCTCCTCATTTGCTGCTCTGATGGGTCTCTGACCTTAAACAAGAGGCATGTGAACTTGCATAGAAGCCCCGCGACACACACTAGTGCTATGCAACATGTTCCTGCCCTTTTCACACTATGATGGACAGCTCACTCAAGGGACCCCGGCACCTTTTGGCGCAGTGGCAAAATTACAGACAAACATGGTCACTGGAGACAACTCTTCTCTTCTCTTCTGCCCTTTATGCAGTATAGTGTAGGAAAGGTGCTATACATTCATTCTGGCATGATGCTCTGAGTCCTGTCACAAAAATGCCACCAATCCTTTCTCTAGAGCCTCCGCCGACTAGAACAGAGCCCCCCCTCCAAACACTGCATCTCCTTCGCATACACTTTTGCTTGAGTGCCACTCGTACGTTTATTGCTCTCCTGGGTTATTGCTCCACTTCTCTGTAGTCTTTCCGCCACTTTTTTCTGTGCTAACAAGGATGAGGAAGGGGAAGCTGGGAGTTAGCAGTTCACTCGTCCATCCCACTGGACACCATCTTGCCTTCAGAATAGGCTTTGTGCTTTAAACATTTTCCAAATGTTGTTTTCTATTTTTGAAACATACTGATGCATCTGATGCAGGCTCAGTAGCAAAGCAATGTATGTTTCTGGAGGGTCATGTATGCAATTATATATCAAGTTTGATACCAGGTTTCACTCACACATAGCTTGGAAGAAAAGCATACATAAAGTAAAGCAGGTAGTTTGATTATGACAAAAGGAGATATGGTGACTATTTTTATGTATCTAACAGGGATGAAGGTATTTTCTCAGTCACACAGGCAGTATTCAGGCAGTCGTGGAATCACCTAGCCACTACTCAGAAATCAAATCAGCTATTCACTATACATGGTGTTATTCAATTATCATGAAACTATACATGTACTCTTGCAATCAGACAGGCAGAGATTATGTAGTTATTGAAGTATGCAGGCACTACATAGACATTCCTCTAACAACCTAGGTAGTATCTATTATCTTATGCAAATAACAAGGCTGTAACTATGAAATCATTATAACATTTGCACAGTGTAGTGTTGCGATGTTCCAAGGACCACACAACACGATTCCTTCATAATGCAGGTACCTTTATTGTTTCTCTTGTCGCACAGCTTCTCCTGCGTCCTACCCTATAAAGAGCACCTTAAACTAGATAGAGCACCTTAAACTAGATATTCTAGATAGGAAATGTTGTAAACAATTGGAAATAATGATCTATAGAATCACTTTCCCTAATAGAAAGACCAGCAAGGGAGCACTTATTTACCGCCCACCAGCAACATGTCCTAGTTTCTCCTTATCCCTCCTAGAAATACTTGGCCCTTATATACGGGCTAAAGAGGATTTCCTACTTTTAGGGGATTTTAACATACATACTGATCAACCTCTACTATCTGACACCAAGAGCCTGTCTGCTGATCTGGCGACCTTAGGCCTTATACAGAGAAATGAGGGCCCCACACATGAAGGTGGACACTGTATTGACCTGATATACACTAATTTTGATAACATATCCTGCAACAAACCGATACAACTTGAGTGGACTGACCACTTTCTATTAGAGTTTAACATACTCAAAATCAACAAAGGATCTAGTAAAAAATCCCTACCCCCTATAACGCGCAGACAGTGGCATAAACTCACATTGGAGGCATTACAAAAGGTCTGGGAAAAACCCGACATTAAGGACACAGGTGAAGTGGAATACAGTTTAACAACATTTCAGAATTCACTCACTGTAGCCACAGATAAAATCGCCCCCCTGAAAGCATTCAGGCAATTTCCTGTGGCTAAACAAGAAAAATGGTACACAGAGGCTCTCAGATCAGAGAAGCAGGAATGTAGGAGGATAGAGAAGAGGTGGAGAAAATACCATTCGGAGGAAAATAAGAAGGCCCACCGGGCAGCACAATCAAATTATTATAAACACGTTAAAGCCGCCCGTAAAAATAGCATAGCCCAACAACTTACGGAAGCTGGCAATTCACCTAAAGAGCTATATAGGATTCTTGAGACATTTGTCAAGCCTACGGCCTGTGTGAGCCCAGATGATTTTTCTCAAAGTCTATGTGAGGAAGTCTCCTTATACTTTGAAAATAAAATTGACTCCATCTATGATAAGATCCTAGCGTCCCAAACAGGAAAAGGTACCCAGAATGCTCTTCTCCCCACTAAGAATATAAATTCCTCACTGACCACCTTTCCCCCTATTAATAGTAAAGAACTTCAAACATTAATGACCCATGTAAAATATGGGTCTCCTGAGGATTTTATTCCTGCCAAAACCTTAGTCTCCCTGAGTCCTCTATTGGGCCCTCACATTCAAGATGTAATAAATCAGTCCTTAAAGAAGGGACACGTGCCTACTGAGTGGAAGAGAGCGGTGGTTAACCCCATCTGCAAGAATGCTGCTCTCCCCTGGACGGAACTTTCCAACCTCTGGCCCATCTCCCTCCTACCCTACCTTAGTAAGCTTGCCGAGAAACATGTCAATGCGCACCTGTCCAGTTACATCGAGGCAGCGGGCGGCCTAGACCACTCTCAATCTGGTTTTAGGCCTAACCATAGCACAGAATCAGCTCTCCTGTCAGTGACTGATAACATCAGGATGTCACTTGACGGGGGGGGCTCAGTGATTCTGGTGCTATTGGATTTGTCCGCTGCCTTCGACACGGTGTCGCACAAAATTCTTCTCGGTCGCTTGAGGGAGGTGGGAATAAAAGGGACTGCCATGGCATGGCTAGAAAGCTTTCTTGCGGACCGTCAACAAGGTGTCAAGTTAGGCTCCCACAAATCCATCTGTAGGAAGCTCACCAAGGGAGTGACTCAGGGCTCTTGCTTAAGCCCCACGTTATTTAACGTATATGTGGCCCCCTTGGCTGACATCATAAGATCTCACGGGTTCTCCCCAATCTCTTACGCTGATGACACCCAGTTGCTGTATCCCTTCCAAACTCTCACACCGACAACAATACAATCTTTCCAAAATGGTATGAGAGCCGTGGCAGATTGGATGGCCCATAACTTCCTCCAATGCAATGTGACCAAAACCGAAGTCATGTTGTTTGGAGGGGCCACCCTGCTATGGTCCCCCGACTGGTGGCCACTTGAATTAGGATCTGTCCCTGTACCAAAACAGACTGTCAAAAATCTGGGAGTGCGCCTAGACCAAGCATTGATACTAAAAGATCATGTCAATCAAGTCACGGGCACTTGTTTCCGAGTAATTGGGCTATTACGACGCATTTTCCCCTTCCTGCCTGATATTCACAGGAAGACGTTTTTACAAGCTTTGGTCATAAGTCGGATAGACTATTGTAATGGACTCCTCATTTCTGCCAATCAAGAACAACTGGACAAACTGCAGGTGGTTCAAAACACCGCAGCAAGACTCATCTTGAATGCCTTGCCCCGAACTCCTTCATGTCCACTTCTCTCTCAACTTCATTGGCTCCCGGTGAGACAACGCGTCAACTTTAAAGTATGCTGTATAATGCACAAATGTATTTACGGGTCGGGCCCTAAATACTTAAGAGACATATTTGTCCCTTACTCACCTGGACGTGTCCTGCGTTCTAGCAGCACTATGTTGCTACAGGTCCCTAGGGTGACGAGAGCAAGACAGGGAGGACGGGCCGTCTCACTTAAAGGCCCCATGCTGTGGAACTCTTTGCCCCCACAGCTGAGACACACCCCTAATCTTCTCTCCTTTAGAAAGGAGTTAAAAACATATCTTTTCATATAAGATTAATGACTTCTCTTGTTATTTTGCAGTCTCATGTCCTTGGCTGTTCCTATTTCTTTTCCAGAAGCTACGCGCGGAGATACCCCTTCGGGGCTGATTCAGGCGCGATACAAATATATAAATAAATAAATAAATAAATACCCCTAAGCCCTTTGGTCCTGATCTGTCCCGCCATGCTCCCTTTACCGGATGTGGTGTCCGGTGTGCCCTCCCCACACCCTTGACCCCAGAGTCCTAATGCCCAGTGCCTGGGCATGACATCTCCCCCTTTGTTGCAAACAAATATTACATGACGCGGCCTTTGGTCACTGATCGACCAGTGCTGAGAGAAGAGAGAGAGAGAGACACAGAGAGAGAGAGAGTGAGAGAGAGAGAGAGAGAGAGAGAGAGAGAGAGAGAGAGAGAATTCCTCGCAGGCCCTCGTCATATTACATCTCTTCAATCAGTCTCTGTGGTCTCTTGCATGTTCTTCTCGGTCGTGTTTCTTCGTTGTCCACCGGTCTATTTTCTTCCTCCTTGACTGCCTCCGGCGCTGGTGCTAGCTGTTCTTCCTCCTTTGGTCTCAGTTCTTTGAAATGAGAGCTGTTTCTTGTGATGGAATACCGCCCTACTGATGCTGTTATCATAGGTCTTTTCACCTCCATCACCGTCAGTGGGCCCTTCGAGAATGCACTGTCCGATTTCCTCTTCTGTCTTTGCCGCACTACCACTGAGTCCCCTTCTTTTAGTTTTGCTTTGGTGGCATGCCTCCTCTGATCTGCATATGCCTTCATTTTTGCTTTTGCCTCTTGATCTTTGGCAGCTATGTGACTTCGCTCCACATTTGTCTTTGCTTATATCTGCGGTAGCCGTGTCCTGCTTGATCGTCCGAGCACGAGCTCGGCCGGGCACCGGCCTGTGGAGCTGTGAGGGGTGTTCCGGTAGTCCCTCAGTATTTGGCATAGGGCTTGCCCTGTCGATAATTGTGTTAGCTTTGCTCTCTGTACTGCTTTTTAAATTTTTCCCATGAACCGTTCCGCCATCCCGTTCGCTTGTGGCCACAAAGACATCATCCATTACTGGCAAGGTTGCGCTTGCTGACGTTGAAGATACTTGTCTACAATTGGAAAACGAGAGAATTCATCTATTATTACCAACAGGTAGTTAACCGTCTCCAGGGGTCCATAGAAGTCTGCTGCCAGTTCGGTCCACATTCCTTTTGGTAGTTCTGACATCTGCAGCGGCTCCGGCTTGGGCGGCTGCCCCGTCACTTGGCAGATGTGGCAGCGAATAACAGTTGCCTCAACCATGCTGTCCAGTCCCAGGAACCACACTTTTTCTCGCAGCATTTTCTTGGTTACAACCATCCCTCGGTGTGATTTGTGCGCCAGTTCTATCGTCCGTCTCCTCAGTGTTCGCGGCATCACTATTCTCAATCCTCTCATCATGATGCCATTTTCAGTCTCTGGGAGCTCTTCATGGATCTTCTTGAATGCTAGCAGTTCCTCTTTTATTACTCCTTCATCTATGATGCTGTTGTTGTTGATGTGTCTCCACCTTTGCTGTCTTTTCACTCTCTGTATCGCTTGCATGGTGAGGTCTCTCTTTGTCTCTTGCTCCAGCTCTGTCATTGTTATTGACACCGGCGTGTTGTGTTTCAGTATGAAGTTCAGGTATTCTTCCGCCATTATCGTTGTCTCACCTGCATGAGGCAGGGGATGCCTTGACATGTAGTCAGCTGGGTTGTGTTCTTTTCCAGGTTTGTGGATTATTTTGAAGTTGTCGTCCATGAATCTTATTCCCCACCTCTCTATCCGGGGTGGTAATTTTGCATTTGGGTTTTTTCCATAGATTGTTATTAGTGCTTGGTGATCTGTTATTATTGTGAATAGTTTTCCATAGATGAACATGTGGTAATGCTCACAGGCCCACACCACTGCCAGACTTTCTTTCTCCGGTTGCGAGTATGCCCGCTCAATGTCTGACAGGCTTCTGATTCCGTAGGCCACTATACACCGTGGTGAGTCTTGCCTGGTCGGTGTTGTGCCAGTATTTCTCCCAGCCCTACTGGGCTGGCATCCACAGTCAATTCGGTGCATAGTAGCGGATCAGAGTACGCCAGATGATCTACTGCTATCACGGCATGTCTGATCTCTTCAAAAGCGTTGCTGCATTCCTTTGTCCATGCAAAACTTTGGCCCTGTTTTGTTAGTTCTCGCAGCGGTGCGCTCACTGTTGCGAAGTCTTTTATGTATCGTGCACAGTAACTAGAAAGACCAAGGAATGACCTCACTTCTGCAACGTCACTTGGCTGTCTTGCTTTCTACAACGTGTCCACTTTACTGCGATCCGGCCGCATTCCTTTTTTTGAAAAGATGTGTCCAAAAAATACCAATTCATCTCACCCTATTTCACACTTGTCTTCATTTAGCGTGAGCCCTGCCTGCTCCAGTTGGGAACACACCTCTCGCAGTGCCTTGTCATGTTCCTAATCCGACTTGCCCAATACCAGGATGTCGTGACTGTAGTTCAGGCTATTCTTTACTGGCCTTATTACTTGCCTTATCGTTTCTTGAAATATTTCGGCAGCGGATGATATTCCAAAATTTAGAAGCTTATATCGGAACAGACCAAGGTGCGTGGAGAACACCGTGATATACCTTGATTGAGGGTCAAGCTCTAGCTGGTGATATCTTTTGCACAAGTCTAGTTTGGAGAAGCGTCGTGTGCCTGTTAGGCAGCTGATCATATCATCGAGGTGAGGTCCAGGGTGTCTTTTTTGTTCGATTGCTGTGTTCGGTAGTCTCATGTCAACACAGATGCGAATCTTGGACGTGTTTTTCTTTGGTACTGCCACTATTGGCAACACCCAAGGCGTCGGCCCTTCAGCTGGTTCTATTATGTCCTGTTTGAGCAGCGCTTCAATCTCTTCTTCGACTTGTGGTGTTCAGCTATTGGTTTTATTGTTTCATCGATATGCAACGTCACTTGGCGCCCCTTTAGCTGCCCCAGTTCTTGCAGTAGTTTGGGATATTCCTTCAAGATGCTCCCTTTTTCTGACATGCTGTATGTCATTTCGAGGAGGCCCATCATCTGAGCTGTGACATTACTTAACAGGCAAGGTGCTGGAATGTCACCTCTCAATACATGAATCTCTTCTTTTATCATTTGACTTTTGTATGTTAAGTTCTCTGTGAATTGTCCCAGGTTTGTCACTGGTTTCCTTGACCCCCATGTGAATACTTCCACTTTCGACGGTTTCAGTGCCAACTTCACTTCCATCTTTTCGTATTCCGACGCACACATGATGTTGCATGTTGCGCCGCTATCTAGTACAAAACGTGCTCTGTGTGGTCCCACGTCTATTGTCATGGATTCTGTCTTCTTTATGTTGCTTTTGTCCACGAGGTGGATGCTTTCTTCAGTTTTGCTTTTATCTGTGGGCATGTCAGCGGTGTCCGACATGAGGTATAGTCGCTCTACTTTTTCTTCTTCCCCTTCATCTCCTGACTCTAGCGAGGAGCTTCTGTTTGCTGTTTCTACATGTCTGACGTGCCTGCTTGTTGTCATCCGTGGTCATCCCTGTCTTCCTCTTTCACCTCTAAACTGCAACCCCTGACATACACAGGCAAAATGGTTGCTCCGGTTGCATTTTCTGCATGTTTGGGCAAACGCTGGGCACGTGCCTCTGTGTGGGAACTCAAGTCCACATCTGTAGCATGTTGATTCAGGTTGCTTTCTTGTTGCCTGTTCATTATGCTCTTCCTTCCAACTGCTTGTGCGGTTGCTCTCTGCCATGCGGTCTGCCTGTTCCACTCGTCGTTCTTTTCCCCGCTCCATTTGTTTTGCTTGTACTGTCGCTCTTGCTTCAGCCCTCGCTAGTGACAGGATCTTTTCCAGTGACGTTGGTTCCTTCAGAATTCTTGTGCGGAACTCCGTGTCACGGCATCCTTCAATGATGCGCAGGTGAATTGCTTGTTCGCTGTCGTACTTGTCGAACTGACAGTGAGTCACTAATTTCCTTAGTCGCGTCACAAAATCATCTAGTGACTCGTCCGCATGTTGGAACGCTTGTGGATCAAATTTGTTTGTTAGGCACTTTATTAGGTCTTTGTATGTCGATATTTCGTCTTCTGGCAAGGTCACTAGTAGGTCATCTACTTCATCGCCTACCAAATTGAGGAACAGTCCTAGTTCCTTGGCCTCTATTACGTCGGTCGCCTCCATGTATCTCTCAAACCTCCTGACCCATCGCTCCCACCTTATTCCCACTTGCGGCTCTGAGAGGTTGAATGGGAGGGGTCTGCGATATTGGGCGCTCTGCCTTTCGCTCCTTGGCTCTGCCATTTCCCTTCCTTTGCACTCTTGGTTTCTTTGTTCGTTCTTCTTTCTGCCGCTGATTGCTCTATTTTCTTTGTGTTCTTTTATATCTTTTCACTCTGTCCTCTTTGCATCTCTTTGTGCCTGTCTTTGTTTTCTCGTTTGTTATCTGTTTGTGCCTTTTTCTTTTATTGTCCCTTCTTGGCCTTTTATTTCTCCTCTTGGTGCTCTTTTCGGCACTATTCTGTATTTTCCAGTGTTCGACTGGCCTCAAAATGGCCACCAGCCTTTCCTGCTTTTTGATTGGTCCTCTTGCCTGGCTTCAAAATGGCTGCCGAGACTCTCACGAGACTTCGGGACCAATCCGAGCGTTGCCTGATTTAAAGATGGCCGCCCGGTTTTCTCGCACGCTGATTGGCTCTTTCAGGCTGATCTTAAGATGACCGCCGAGACTCTCGCTAGAGCTCGTGCCTAATTTCTCGATCTTCGCACGTATTTCTTTTAGTCAGTCGGCGCTTACCGGACCATCAGGATGTCTTTTGTGGCGGTCAGGGTGGGCTCCCACACTGTTTCTTTTCTCTGTGGCGCGAACCAGGATGGGCTCCTGGCTCCGCTTCTCCCGCAGTTCGCCGCTCACCATAGTCCAGGTTGGGCTCCTGGTTTTGAGCTGCTGGGCAGTTGCTGCACATGTCCGTGCTTTGCCATTCGTCGCCAGTTGTAGTGTCGCGGTGTCCCAAGGACCGCGCAAAACGATTCCTTTATAATGCAGGTACCTTTATTGTTTCTCTTGTCGCGCAGGTTCTCCTGCATCCTACCCCTAAGCCCTTTGGTCCTAATCTGTCCCGCCCTGCTCCCTTGACCGGATGTGGTGTCCGGTGTCCCCTCCCCACACCCTTGACCCCAGGGTCCTAATGCTCACTGCCTGGGCATGACACACAGAACCTATGCAGCCATTTAAACATTCACTTACAACCCTTGCAGTCATTGAAATACTGAGGCATATGCATGCATTGATGAAACACTCAGGGTCTACTCATGTAATTATGTAGTGAGTGCCATTGTGGCCATTCAGTACCTATGTAGTCATTTAAATACTGAGCCAATAGTGTTGCACTAATACAGTCACCCCCGCAGTATACTTACTTTCAGCCAATCTTTCAGGCTTTAACAATGGAATTATGCAGTTACTCAGACAATAGTCCTGCTCTCATCTACTTAGGTAGACACTTATGATGCACTTATTCAATTCTGTACTCACTACCCATGTAGTTACGTAAGCAACCAGGCAGTACCAGTTTAGAAAACTATCTCCAAGCTAACAAATTCATTCATGCTATTGAATAAAGAGGACAATGTGATCAATTGAAAAACTGTAGTCTTATATCAAAACAGGTTATGGTATCTGGAAATGTAGAAGAAGGTATTGCAGAAGAGGTATGAGGAAGGAGTAGTCAGGGTACTGTATATACATAGAATTGTTGTAGTGTTTCTAGTATTAAACAGGAATCCATTGCTATATTAAGAACATTCCTGTTAATCTTTAAAACATGAAAATAAGTTGTACCACTCAAAAATGAGAACTTTAGGTAGGAGATTATATTATGTGAAAACTCCTGCTTTATAATTAGGAGAAATGAGTACAGCACTTATGCATGGCAGTGTGGCAGATGTAGAAAATGTTTCTGATGATGTACAGCTTCATTTATTTGGTCCTGAGCAAGACTCCAGGGAAAAGGGAGAGTTCTTAAGAGGAGGAGTTGCAGAGCAAGACACACATATTACTGTTGATAGTTTTAAATAAAGAGATTACAAAATTAAATAGAGTGCTCTGTAAAAAGCAGAGTATGTTTGAATATGCTGTTAATGCACTTACTAGAAGATTTAAATACAGACTGTTATATTTAAAAAAGGGAAAAAGTAATGTATGGTAACTGGCAAAGGATTGCTGGGTATCTATTTGTAGTGGGATGTTTTTACTTGTTTATATGGCAACGTTATATGTCAGTAGTGTTACCATAAATTGGAAGCTACTAAAATGAACAACAGATAGATATTAGATGCCCATTTTGTAAGATAATAAAATACCTGCTAATGTAGAAAAATGATGAATGTCAAAAATAAAAAAACACATCAACATTTAATATTCTTTCCAGCATTGTGAAGTGCTATTATGAACTGCTCCCCAGCACTAACTACATCTCCACAATCCAAGCAGCATGATGCCATTTGGAGAAAAGTGTGGAACCAAATATTGAAGTCGAGGCTGGAATTTTCATTTGACTCTCTGCTTTGGTGTTGCTGTGCTGCTATTCAAGTTGACGGTCCTTCGGTTTTGCAATGCCTTCTTGCTACTCACTTGAACTGTTATAAAATGTGCAAAAAATATAAAAAGGGAAAAAAAACACCATGTATGATTTTTGGCAGAATTTTTAATACCTTTAACACACTGCTTACCAGCACTTATAACAACACTACAGTCCATAGAGTATGTGGATATTCATGACAACTCTGGAGCCACATATGTTGCAATAGTCTGCACCTCATAGTTCCTGACCATGAATTGTTGCTGCTGCCACTGAAGTAGGTGGTCCTCCAGCTTCACTGTGCTTCAGATGTTATAATATGGATGTTGTCCCACATGAACACTTTTTGTTCTCTCTAGAGAGGCTCTTGTCAGACATTGTGCATTGCACTAGTTGAGTAGCAGTTCTTCATTCCCCATAAGTTTGTGTAACAATGGATAGTTTAAGGTTTGTTTGGAAGTTATGTTGTGATTGTGTGTTTAGATGTTGAAAGTTATTTTTTGAGACGGTTGTTTATTTTTAAATATGTTGCTAATATAAAGTTAAACCAATATGTTATTAAAGAGCTAGACTCAAACTTTTTATAAAATGTGTCTATATATCTCTTTTACACTTTTTCATTTGTATTCATGACTACTAATGTCATTGTGACCTCGGGTGTTGAGCTGAAGAAAAAAAAACATTTTTGATGTAGTAATTTTGACACATGAATTCAAAGGGGAGGTATATATTTGTATCTTACTAAATATTTACACTAACAAGTGATCTCAAATATGTCTATATATCTGTGTTAAACTGTGTTAAAAACACCCGGTATGGGCAGTCTGTCCTTGGCAATGGCATTCATGGAATCATACAGGGGGGATGTAGTCACCTTGGCTTTTGAGGGTATTTGTTGGCCAATAATCCCTCGTGTTACCACCAGCAAGTTACACACAGTCAGTCTGCTAAGAGGTATTCTGAGGCCACATCCCCTTTCTGCACTATTCTTTAAAAGCTTCTCCTGGCACACTACTGGTTGGGAAATAAAGTTGTCTTGGATGCTAAAGGACCTTGAGGACCAAGGAACCCTCCCACTCAGTGCAATTTCTGGTCAGAGGCCCTGTACCCTTTCCACAGCATTCTGCTAAGACAATTGCTACTTGAAAAAACATGGAAATTCAATGAACAGTCAAAGGTTACAGGTAAGTTATAATGAGGAATTAGCATTTAACACCTTGCCTGCGGGGCTAATTCCCCGCTGTCCTAGGGTGCGGGGGGCGCACACAGTGCCCCGGTGCTCATGACGAGCTGAGCTCGTCACAGCCACACCCGTCAGGACGTTCAGCACAGCGGGGGAATTAGCCCCGCGTGCAAGCGTTCTGACCGTTATGACGAGCTGAGCTCATCATGAGCATGGGAGGGGTTAAAAAAATGTAGAATTTCACTGACAAAAACAAGGTTACAGGGCTGGTATAGTTAGGAGATAGAAAAAAAAAACACCTTAGCTATTCACTGAAAAAAAATAAGATTAAAGGGATATTATAGTTAGGCTGGCCTTTCATTTGCGCGTAACCAGAGAAACTCAGCAGTTATAGTTAGTTGAGCTAACTATAACTAGTGTCACCTCAATGCACCGCTTATGACCTCACATTTTACATCGCTCATGAAATGGTCCGTGACATCACTCATGACATCACTGATGACATCTCAAATGACATCACTGATTTCATCACTGATAATATTATCCATAGAATCTCTGATGCACCCACTCATACACCCATGTAACCTTTCATACAACCACTGCAACTTCCACACTACCATTCTCAAAACCATTGACACACTCATACTAGTACTTACATGCCCACTCACTGGTTAATTGATTAACACACATCTCTATAGTCACCCATACAGCTACTCATGCACCTACTCATTCCCCAATACAGCCACTGCTATATTGACTCTTACAGCCATACAGCCACTCACAAACTCTCAGTCACTCATAGAGCTACTCACACTCCTACTCACTCACCTATAGAATCACCTATACACTTATACACACACCACCTCACTTACTCATACAAATGCTAACATACAATCACTGACCCATACAGACCCTCACAGACGAACTCACTAACTATAACTCATGCTACTGCAATGCACTGCTTATGACCTCACACATTACATCACTCATAAGTGATATAATAGTGACTCATCAGTGGAGAAGCGTGGCTCATCGTTAGAGCGGCAAACCCTGATGCAGAGGTCTGGCCCGGGACCAGGGTTCAATTCCCGCCTCGGCGGCTCTTCGACTCAATCTCCCCGGACCTGATAATTCTCGCCTCGGTGCCTAGTCTAATCATGGGTCCCACTCTGTGACTCTGGGCAATAGCTTGCTTAATCTCCACAATGGCCCCAGCAGTGCTTGGATTCACCTTGGGGGTGCCTAGGAGTGGACATTTCACATGGAAAAGCCAGTAAGGGTACCACAGCGGTATGAGTGCAGCGCCGGGACGCCCCGTCTCGTGGGCAGCCGTGCGCTTTACAAATACAACATATTTACATTTACATTTACATAACATGGTCAGTGACATCACTAATGCCATCTTGAATGATATCACTGATGCCATCATCCAGTGACTGTGACCGAACAATTGGAAGGAAGAACCCACTGACTGCCATCTGGACTAAGAAAGCTGACTCTGATTGATCCCTGGACCAGAGGGACACATCCCCAGGATCAGGGATGCTGGTCCCCTTATATCTCCTGATGACAAGTTGTGGGAAAGACTTGGTTTCTGTACAAGGAGGAGAGAGGCCCAGTGGAAGAGCAGAGGGGAAGGCTGTTGCAGAGAACCAGTAAAACCAGCTCTGTGCAAGGTTTCTTGCTTTGGAGGCATGACAAAAAAGCTCCAGGTGAATAGGGCTCACCACCTGGAGCAAAAGACCACAACAATTGTCTGAATCAGATTAACGGGCCCAAGTTATTGTCATTTACATTTTTCATGACCTTGAGCACTACCCGCAAGTGTAAGAAAGTGGAGCTTCTCTCCTGGCTGAAGTTGCTCCCTTTAGGGGGGTCAAGGGATCCAGGGGATGCGGCCCAGAAGAAGATAAAGCAGGGAAGAAGTGTTGCATTTTCCACGCAGGGGCAGGAAGTGTCCCAGAGGCATATCTGTGGGCCCCAAGAAGATCTGTGGTGAAAGTCTCCACCATCACGCTACCCTGTTTGAGGGGAGAAAGAACCCTGGACCCATCCATGGGCCCGAGATGTCATGGCTTCTACTGGCAAAAAGTGGATGAAGGAACTCCTCAGGCTCCAAACAATGCTCAATTGGGTCCCCCTCTTGATACCCCAATTCCGATATAATATACACACAATATTAGGGTGATCAAGTGAGGGAAGGGATAGGAAGGGAAAAGCTGGGAAGAAGGAATACAACCTGAACAAAGAGAAAATAATGATTAACACACCACAATAGTCTACTCTAAAAAATTCTCGCTAATAAGAGCGATTCACATACCTCATACCGGACTATGGTAGTCCTTCACTTCTCTCATATAATCTTTTCCCCAAACTAGGTTCTCTGTCCTTTAGATCAGAACACATGAAAATACATTCAACTTTACACACATTGAACCAAAAACACTTGAAGAATGTGAACCAGGCTGTATATCATACATACCCCAAAAAGTAAAATGAAACAAAAAAATATTTGCAGAAGCCTTCTAGTCAAAAAGAACGAAGTAGCAAGAAAAAAGTGTAATATAAACATTTGGATATTGAAAAGGTTGTGACCCAACCTCTGTAATCATAACTCAATGATACCCTCTTTAGAATTAAAACAGTGGCACTAGAAATCCTGGAATGTGCTAACTGACAAGGAAGTCAAAAGAAAATAGAACACAACAGGAAGATGGATCTCCTTATCCAGTTATTATGTCATAACTTTACGTGTTCCAGGTAAAGCACAGCAAGTGTTGTGTAGTCTATCGATACCAGAAATGGAAATTTCAAAAATGGGTAGCAGTTACATCACTGCCAACACAAAGACTCTTCAGTCAGGGGATCGAGGCCCAGACGTCGGGAAATGGACGCCGCAAAACCAACGCTGCCAGCTCAGCTCTGAAAAGCCTTAAAAAGCAGACTCACTCCTGGTCTCCTCAGAAACATGGATACTGCAGACGCAGAAATCTCTGGAAAAATGAGCACCTCCATGTATCGCCATCAGCTGTCCATCAGACAAAGAAACCATCCCCCGGGTAGAGAACCCAGTACTGAGACCTCAAATAAAACAAAGAATCTTCCGGAATTAAGCACGCCCGCCAACTTACTGCGGGGCCGATTTACGAGCCACTTGCGCCACTTTTGCGTCACTTCTTCCATGTTAAAACTGATGCAAAAGTGGCACAAAGGGCTTGTAAATCTGCCTCTTAGTCCGGTTTTATAGCCTCGGGATAGGCTGCGTCTAAACTACAACCCCTCCCATTGCTTCATGAGATTTGTAGTACTAACAGGGGCCGACTGTAGTTAGAGAAACCTCATTCTAACGAAAACACCCAGTTGATCATCCTTGCTCAGATAATGTAGGCACCATGCTACTGTTTCCTGACATGAGAAGAAAGATGTCAAGAGAGCAGGATTGTGCTCTCCAGTGAGTACAGGATGAAGCCCAGGACATCATCCCTTGGCCCTGTGTACAAAAGAGGAGGGGGTGCCTTTGCACTCCTCCCAAAGTACCGCTCCTTGCCTGCTCCCCACACCCATGTCTGAGGGAAGCAGGAGGGCCAGCCTTACAGTGCACATCTGCCTGCATGATCGGGCAGACCAGAATGCTGCATCTGCTCCTACAACAGCATGTCACAGGACTGCCCATGAGGGGAGCTGGTGAGAACAGTCAGGGGAGGGTGACCAAGGCGGCCCTACAAGGAGTGTGGGATGTCTGGGTGGGATCAGGCACCCAAGGAAAAAGAACAGTGGCATGAGGCTGCATAACAAGAAAAAGGAAACAAAGCAAAGGAAAGGAAAGAAGCGGCTCTACCTTGTAGAGGGGAAAGCCACTGCTTTATAATTCAAGAAAACCTGCAGAGGAACACTCCATAATGCCATTCAGGGACTTGCCTGCATTTAGAGGACAAAAACACTCATTTTCAACTTGTAGTGACCATCATTCAATTCAATGAAACTTTATTTGGATATCAAAGTAACCACAAAAGTACAAATACATAAAAAATCACTGAACGATTAAAAGAAAGCATCATAAGATCACATGATACATACAAGTTCATAAGTCAAGCATAGTCTGTCTAGCTCGAACAGTTGTAGGCAGAAAAGTGCTGGTGCGAAAAATGAGTTCAGCGTCATGCATGGTTAATATCATTAGATAAGCATTTTCCAAGCTAATAGGTTTAAGTTTTTTAAAATACGGAGTTAAAAACCATTTGATATAGTTCATATAAAATTTACAGAAAAATAAAAAGTGCAATGCAGATTGACCACTCAAGCCATCACACGGACAGGGCAAAGAATCAAGTTCATTAAGGTGGCCGAGGGGGAAACAAAGTGCAAATTTGATTGTGCCTACCCTTAAGCGGAATAATAAACCACACACCCAGAGACTCATTAAAAGTGTCAAATAACAAGGCATGGGTGAAGTTATAAAATCATGGGCCAAATATGTAGAGACAGTAGTCTTTGAGGATTCCCTGCATAATCTTTCTTGGTCATACAGTGTGTATAGAGCATTTCTGAATTCATTTTTATGTGGGACATCATTTGCAGTATACTTGGTAAAAACACTCCCTTGATTAATGCTGCAAAGGCTATTATACACTCCGGAGAGCCAAGGAATATTCAGACATTTATCACAATTCAGGCAATCAATAATAATGTCTCGTGTGAGTAATGCCGCGGGGTTCTTCCAAATTGAAAGCCAGAAAAGGGCAGGGCGGGCACGAACGAAGTCTTCAATAAAATTCAAATTTAGCTCCTTATGACAAACATATTGTGTGGTGGAAATAGGGACACAGAGCATCTTCCTGAGAAATCTATTCTCTTTTAGTTTTGAATGTTTCCGCTCTTGGCCACACCCCATACCTCCGCGCCATAAGTGGCAAAGGAGGTACACTGGACTTTATAGATTTTTAAAATTGCAGAAACTGTGCCAGTATGTTTGGGACGGGGTAAGCTGAGGATTGAGTTGATGGCCTTTGAGAACCTACCCCTGGAGTGAGCAATATGCTCAGTCAAGGAGTTGTTCGCAGCAAAGATCACCCCTAAATAGGTAAAACTATTAGTGTACCACAGTTTATCTGCGCCCACTGAGATACTACCTAACTGTCGTTTTTTAGGGCGCTTAAAATTTGTTTTTAGGTCAAGAGACTCCACGTAATCGACAAAAACCCTCACCCGAATGCGTAAAGCATTCGGGGTGCGGCCATAAGGACCGCATCATCTGCGTAAATCAGAACAGGAAGAAATTTGCCCATGATTTTCGGAACGTCATGAGAAAGAGGGGTAAGGACTTTATGCATGCCGTTAATATAAATGATTAAAAGGAGCGGTGCCAAAACACATCCTTGTCTAACCCCTCTTTGGAGTTTTATAATGTTTGTCACATCGCCCCCCTGGCCGATCCTGACACAAGCGGGCCAGCCTTACGGTGCACATCTGCCTGCATGATCGTGCAGACCAGAATGCTGCATCTGCTCCTACTACAGCATGTCACAGTGCTGCGCATGAGGGGAGCTGGTGAGAACAGTCAGGGGAGGGTGACCAAGGCGGCCCTACAAGGAGTGTGGGATGTCTGGGTGGGATCAGGCACCCAAAGAAAAATAAGAGTTGCAAGAGGCTGCATAACAAGAAAAAGGAAACAAAGCAAAGGAAAGGATAGAAGCGGCTCTAGCTTGCAAAGGGGAAAGCCACTGCTTTATAATTCAAGAAAACTTGCAGAGGAACATCCCAGAATGCCCTGAGGGGCTTGCCTGCAGTAAGAGGACAAAAACACTCATTTTCAACTTGTGGTGACCACAGGAGTCCAGAGACCCCATCATTCGTTTGGTGGGACTCTATAAACATATCACCACTGGAT
Organism: Lissotriton helveticus; assembly: GCF_964261635.1. NCBI lineage: Eukaryota > Metazoa > Chordata > Amphibia > Caudata > Salamandridae > Lissotriton > Lissotriton helveticus. The sequence continues at coordinate 128,229,618 of NC_136059.1, read as the reverse complement.
TTCTAAGTATTGGTCAAGCAGTTACCAGGCTACAGCTTTAGCCCCATAGTTGGGAGTGCTGTGTACTTTATGAGGCCAAGGCTATGGCTGCTTAAGTGATTCAGTGTGAGATTTCATGCTGGTAGGCACTCTCTAGGGGTAAAAGTCGGTAATTATACATGGTTTGCAATTCTAAATGTGATGCCCCTTGGGGGTTATGTTTAAATCGCAGTATTTAATTATGATTGCTTATAAGATTGTATGGTGCAAACACCTCTGTGGTGAAGGTATATAATTGCACTTGCTGTGATTATAAAGGAGACATTTAAATTGTTTATTGATATAAACATTTTCACTTCCCAATACTTTATTTAAATATTGAGACTGACAGCAACTTGTGAGCAAATTAAATATGTTTTATTGTCAGTATTAAGCCCTCTCAGCCATGATTATATTGTATTACTGCATTTATTCCTACAGTGAAATGCTTTTTGAGATAATGAGCTTGTATTAAGTGCTCTTACTTTAAGTTATATTACAGCATTACATTTATGGACAAGAAAGTATTTAAACCTGAGAGTTGTGTACTAGAACCACCTTTTTGGATGGGTAATAATGATTATGCAATGTCATCAAGAAGTATTTCCATTAACTTGTTTTTAATTGTATATCCCTACATAGTTTTGAGTAGTGTGTGTGTAATAAATGTACTCTTTTTTTCAAATTTTATAGTGAGAAGTTGACCCAAAGGTATCGGGTATCAGCGTGCTTTAAACAAGCTCCAGTTGTGTTACATGAGGACACATTCATTTTTGTTAGGCACGGGGAAATTAAGTAATTTGCCCAGAATCACAGAATGCGAAGACAAACTCAAAAGGTGCCTTTTGTTATATGCTTTATACTGCAGCACACTTTCTATATGTTATTTATTAGAGAACTAAACATATTTCCTTTTATTTGCACCTTCTTCCAGTAGTAGCTAGTTTCGGAGAAACTCAAACTTTGCATTTTCTATTACCCGTGCCAGTAATATCCCCTTAATGCCCCGCTTGACACAAAGTGACATTAACCAGAAAAAGGCAGGTTTGCACTGAGAATAGTGCTCTTACCTAGCACAAAACCCCTATAGCACTGGATAGTCAACATTAAGAGTAATGTTGCATTATTTTGAACTGGTTCAGAGGATTATCAAATCTGGACTGGCACATTTTGTTTATTTTTTGTATTCCATATTTTATGCACACTTATTCAGCATGACACATTTAACGGGAGTTCAAATATGTGTCAATTTGCTACTAAATTTACTCTTGTTTGATGGATCTGCACAAAATGGTATGTATGTTCATGAGGTTTAATTTCTATTGTGTCAATTTGGTGCTGATTTTTCAAAGAAGGGCAAAGATAAATGAAAGGATTCACATACTTCCATTTTGGGACTGATAAATACATAAGCATGAAATTTAGCAGATAATCAGAAAATGAAGCCTAATGCAAGAATATCTGAGTTCATGCTGATTAACTACAACAGAACTAAATGTATGAAAAATAAAGGTATAAGTCCCAAAAATATTTATCTTCCTATTTTTGCTCCCATGGGTATTTCTTCTCACTGCTGCATCAAAACCATTAGAATTTCTAAATATCATAATTTGCATTAATGTTGTACTTTATTCTGAAAGTGTGCTTCTGATGGTTTGTGATGCCTTTGAGATATCAGTGATTGAAATAAGGCTAAAGCGGGTTTGGCAAAAATGTACCTTTTTTAAATATCAGCAATTCACAATTTTAGCAATTGTGAACAAAAATATCTAGTTAAGAAAAGGCACTATGCCAGTTGTATGAAACTAAGGCAGAGCTAGGGGCACTCAGGTATGAAAAACGGAAGCAAAAAAGGAAATGAATATTGTCCATGGTAAATTTGCATTTGTTCCTAAAATATTAAGATAAGGACACCATGGCATCCTTGGAAACAAGTCAGAAATATCATAAGTACTAACATTGACAATTAATAGAAAAGCGGAAAATTAGATGCTATGAATGAAATTCCAATTAAGGTACACCAGAGTGTGCCAAACATTTCACCAACCTCTGCTGCACATTTACAAAACCAGTGTGTGACAAGAAATGAGTTCATGAAAGGTGAATAATTATATCATAAAGCAAGGGAAGGCATTACATGAAGACATACGGGTAAAAGTTAGTTAATTTTCAGAAGACTGGAACTTAAAAAAGACCCTGTATTCTGTGCTTTTGACAAAGGGACATAGGAAAATCAGCCAAACATCTAACTATAACGAACAACGAAGGAGGATGTGAGGTTTTTATAATGGGAGTGAGAGCATGCTCACATTACTTGAGGACCTTGGCCTGGCAGATGTCAGCAAAGTCAGCCCTTGGTTTTACAGTACTAATGATACTATAAACATATGTATAGTAAACAGCCGGTAACTGCGGAAAGTGGCAAAGAAGAGGTTACGTCCTTTAGTATTAGCGGGCTGTGGAAAGCTGAAGCCTGCAAATATGGCCATAAGAGTGATGATTTAGGTTTGGATATGTCTCATGAATGTGGGCAGGGTGATTGTCTTCTAAGAAGCCAGAGGAAATCCCAGTTATCAGAACTTGCAGCGACGTAGTCTTATTTGGTGAAGCACATTACCCATTCTATGAGAGTGATCAGCAGACACAATCTTTCATTTATAGCCTACACGAGACAACTACTTTAAAGAATATTTGAATAAAGGAGTTATTTAAAAAAAAGAACACAGGTGTGGCCAAAATGGCGGAAGAATGAGACGTGTTTTTTGCTGTCTCTGCTCCCCGCCATTGGCAGTCCAGTTGCAGTCACATGCCGGCTCTCAGAGACCAGATGACAATGTGGGTGGTCAGTGGCCTAGTCCTCTGGAACCTGCCATCACTGGGACATCCCCAGCCAACCTGACATTGGTCACCTTGGAAAGATTGACTGCATCTGGAGGAGGGTGATCGCCACTACCTGGCTGGTGCCAACAGTTTTAGAAGGTCAGGCTCTCTGGTGGGAACAGGCAACCGGGTGGAGTTTACCTGTTGGCCCTAGTTGTTTTGGCCTCACCCTTCCATCAGAAAGAAGGTGGTCCCCAACAGAAAAGCTGGTGCAGAGTTAGAGAATGGAGGCGAGCTGCGGTGCCTGCTCCAGTCACCTTCTCTTGCTGGAGGTCTGAGTGGGGCATGGGTGAGCTGTGTCCTGAAAGCCAAGGTCTGCTGTAGCTTAGGGAGCTTCTACCACCCACCTGATGACATATGGAGGAGAACATTCAAGTTTCCCAAGGCTGAAGCCTTCCAAAAAGGAGGTCCCATGGGCCTCAATCTGCAGCTGTGAAGAGTGTTGGGTTACGGAGGGGCCTGACTACTGGCTCGGGCTTCGCCCTCTCTCTCTCTCTCAAATCAGCACTTCCCTGTTGAGGAGAAAGTGTGGAGCATTGCTGGAGAAGGACCCTCTGCTGCAGTGTTTATGGACCTGGAGAGCGCCCACACAGGACATTGCTGCGAGTGACCTGTGCTGGTGTAGCTAGTAGAGCGCAGAGGCCCCCCATATAGGACATTGCTGCAATGAAGGGAAATAGGTAAGGAGAGCTCAGATAGGGCTGTCATGGAACTTTGGGTTCTTTGTCATGTTATGTTATTATAACTTGTATAGCACACTAATACCTGTAGGTGTCTAGGTGCTTCCAGTTCTACAAACTGTCAGGAAGAGCTAGTTTTTAAAAAAGCCTCATCATGAGTAGATTCCTAGGGTTAAGAAGCTAAATTCTAAACAGCCATGTCTTGAGTAGTTTCCTAAACTCAAGAAGAGAACTCCTAAGATAAGGTGGAAGGGAGTTCCATTCATTGATGGTATTGTAGCTGAAGCTCCTCCCACCCCAATTCATCCTTTTAAATCTAGGGGTGGGTATCAAGTTGGCACTAGCTGAGCGCACCTGTCTATTGAGAGAGTACCAACTGAAAAAGAGAAATTTTGGACCTTCTCTGTACAGCACCTTGTGAGCAGTGCAGAGAGCCTTGAATTTCATACTCTGACCAACTGGTAGCACATGCAGTTCCTGAATACATAATCAAACATACTGATATCTGGGAACGTCCAGGATTAATATGGCAGCGGTATTCTGCACCGCCTGCAGTAATCCAATTATGATAACAACAGGGAGGTCATCACCGTTTTTCTAGTGTTTTTGGGTATGAAAGGGAGAATCTTGTGTAGTATTCTGATTGTAAGGTATGAGTAAGACACACAAAAAACACAACGTGAGAGGGGTCTAAGGGGAAAAAATTGTTTAGAGACCAGCTTGCATCCTGTCCCCCGAACTAACAGTTTAACAACACACAGAGAATGCCAAGGGTCTATAGAAAGATTGAGAGGGTGCTAAACACTCAGTTGTAGTGTGTGAAGAGAGTTATTCTGAGGAGAGAAAATGAAAAATGAAAACCCATCAGCCCACCCGTTGGCGGAACCTCATCATCTGGGTTAGAGTTGGAAGCTGGTATCCACTAGACACCTGAAAGATCCTTCTAGAGGAGTACTAGTATTGGATCCGCCAGGGGAAAAAGTTGCAGTGCTCAAAAGGTGTGAAACGTAAATTTGATAATGTTAATGTTAAAAATGCCTTATATCAATGTTTCAAAATTTCAAAAGACTCACCCATCATTAGTATGGAGTAGGCCTCACCTCACCTCGCCTGGCACTCACTCAGGTCTAAGAGGCCCCGCTCTGTCCGTCGTTGCCTCGGTCTGGCGTCTGAGCCGAGGGAGACCTCCCCCTTGAAACATTGATATAAGACCACCAGATAGCAATACAACACTGGTAGGTCTATATAATAATTTTCCTTTTTCACTGTTGCAGTAGTATACATTATAGGTCCTGATGAAAGCCCTGTAGGGCTGAAACATGTTGACCAATCATCATTCATAATTGATAGTCATTTTTTCATACTGTCTTTACTCTGCTTTTAATCATGCCGTTATGCTGATCACTCCCAATAAAGTTGTTTCTTGTCATCATAACAGGCATTTTTAACATTATCACATTTACGTTTCACACCTTTTGAGCACTGCAACTTTTTCCCTTCAACGCACTAACACTACCTACTGGCTATCCATCTTACTGGCGGATCCAATACTAGTACTCCTCTAGAGGGATCTTTAGAGGTGCCTAGTGGATACCAGCTTCCAACTCTAACCAAGATGATGAGGTTCCGCCAACGGGTGGGCTGATGGGTTTTCATTTTTTATTTTCTCTCCTCAGAATAACTCTCTTCACACACTACAACTGAGTGTTTAGCACCCTCTCAATCTTTCTATAGACCCTTGGCATTCTCTGTGTGTTGTTAAAATGAGTAAGACACAACCTTAGAGACTTGAGATTTAAAATTATGTTTCTCGTCTATGATGACCCCCAGATTTGTATCCTTGGTTGCTGGTGTGGAAAGAGGGCCAAGAGTATCTGGCCAACAAGCTGGAGACCACGGTGCAGTGAGGTTTCCAAACAACACCACCTCAGTTTTGTTTGAGTTCAGCTTCAAGCAGGGCCTACTCATCCAGTTGTTCAGTTTGATCATACAGTCATGTAATTTAAGGGAGTAATTGACGTCCTTGTTCACTTTTGAAATCATCAAATGGGTGTCATTGGCATAGGAAGTAGGTATTAAATCAAAACTTCTAATCAAAAGGGTGAGTTCGAAAACATACATGTTAAAAATGTGTGGGGATCAATGAAGAGCCTTGCGGAACCCCCACAAGGCAAGACAAAAGGTGCAGACTTAAACTTGCCCGGATGAACTGTCAGTGTTCGGTCTGATAAGAATAATGTTAAAAGGGCAAAATCCATTCCTCCCACACCTATGTTTTTAAGTTGTTGGACCAAAAGTGTATGATCCACGGTATCAAATGCTGTGGATAGGTTGAGGAGAATAAGCCGACCCTCCGCCATGTAATGCCCTGCAAATTTCCTCCGTGGTCTTTATCAGAGCCGTCTCAGTACTATGATTTGCTCGGAATCCAAATTGACTCTAGTTCAGGATTTGGTTATCTGTGATAAAATTTGAAGGTTCAGCATTTATTATTTTCTCAATAATTTTTGCGGGAAGAGGGAGTCTCGCAATGGGCCAGTAATTGGCTGAAAAAATTATATCCAAGTTAGATTTTTTTAGAAAAAGCAAAACGCAAGCCTTTTTCCACATAGTGCGAAAAAATCCTTGCGGGAACATCAGGTTGAACATACTTAATAGCTGAGGACTAATAAAATGGCTAATGTTTTGTAAGATCCTAGGAGGACAAGGATCTTCCGGGATTCCGGATATGGCCACCGAAAGAAGCCTCTTTATTTGGGACGGAGAAGTTGGGGTAAAATTTAAAAATGACGTTTTAATTTCTGCTTCCTGTTCCATAACATCGGTGTTTACTTCGTAGTTGGCAAAGTAGTCATATATTTGAATCACCTTTATTTAAATACGTGAGCAAGTGTGTTGCAAAAATCTTGACTACAGTTAGTGGGATTATCTGTTCTAACTGTAGTCGAGTTCTTTATGGTCTTAAAGAGTTCTTTGCTGGAGTTACCAGCCTTCTCTACTTGCAATTGACTTTTCTCAGCAATTAACTTTTTCTTATAGTCTGCCAATAAGGATTTGTAGAGCTCTTTTTCTGATGCTTCATAATTTTTGTGCCAAATACCTACTTCCCTCCTACAAGATTGCTTATCTAATCTTAAGGCTTCAGAAAACCAAGGGGCTGATAGGGATTTTCTATTATTGTTAATCACTGTGACAGGTGCTAGTTTAGCAAAGTCGGACTCCAGCAGGTAGTATACTTACTGGCTGAGGCCTCTACAACTGATTCAAAATCTGTTAGGCGTTGTACTAGCTGGCTTTCCAAAACACCCCGGTCAATTTTATGCCATGATCTCCCCAAATGATTGATGTTAGAGATATTAGTAGGCTTTGACTGAGGCAGATTGTATCTGAAAAGAATGGCATGGTGAGCACACGAGGTTAAGGGGAGGATGGATAGATTGGAAATGGCTGAATGTTAGTGAACAGTCCAACTAAGGTATTACCCGCTAGATGAATGCCGTATTGAATAAGCTGTTGGAGTCCTACTTCAGGTATAAAATAGAGGAGCTCCTGCGTATCTTTATCAGCTGATGATTCAAGATGAAAGTTCATATCACCTACAATAATGAAATATTTGGATTGAAGACCCCACTCTAATAATGAATGAAAATTGGTCAGAAAGCTCCTTCTAGGACCTGGTGGACGATGGATCAAATGTCTTCTGAATGTCTCTTGCTCTAGAGGAGTGATTTTAAAAAGAAGGGCCTCACAGTCATGGCTATTATTGAACAATGAGAGGCAAGTTTGCTCTTGTGAATTAGTGCAATCCCCCCCCCCTTTTTTAGTTGTCTATCATGTCTAAACACTTTATATCCATGCGGAACCGCAATATTGAAGTCAGGATCAGAACTGTCTTCACCCCAAGTTTCCACAATGAACAATACATCCATCTTGATGTCGAGGATAAAGTCTGCAATTTCATATTTATTTTTTATCAAGGACCTAGCTTTGATGAGAGCTAGCTCAGTTTAGCATTTGGCAGGCCTGAATTATCTGAGATTTTTCCGTTATTGATTAACCAAAGGGAAGTTAATGGAGGCACTGCCCCTCGTCCTACAACCTGGATTACCACAAAACCCCTGGCCGCCTGTGCAATGTAAAGCAGCACTCCCTTACGGACACTGGGTGTGCAAGGGAATAATATAGCTGGATTGGATCAGGAGGAAGCCTTCTGATCCCCCTGGAATAGCACCCTTTTGCCTGCCTGATCCCTGGGACATCTTAAGAACGGTTAGCTTATGGTGCCTCGCTCCCTCCTGCAGGCTGCCTGCATCTGATCTCCCCTTGCCAACTTGTTTGGTACACCTGAGCCTCACTCGGAGGCTGGTGGGGCTTGCTTCTTCACTCCACTGGAGCTAGCTGGGGGCTCATTGTAGGCTCCCCATGCCTTTGCTCCCCTGGGCCCCTACTTGGGTAAATTCACAGGTACCAGGCAGGGTCTTCCGGAGCACGCCATCTTGAGTCCCTTGGAGCTATGCTTCCACACTGCACAATTCACATGGCCGGCCTGGACCTACAGCCACTAGGGGAGTTACGCAGCACTTGCCTCATGCCATTGCCACCCTCAAGGATGTGCACCTCAAGACACCTGGGGTTCAGTTCAGACTCTCCGCTATGACTTTGAATGTGGATGAGGCATCATACACTGGAGCCCCATAGGCACCAGTTACCCACCCCTACCTCGAGTCACTGTTTGCCTCCTTGAGAGAGGACCTCCAGTCCCTCAAGAGGGGCGTAAGGAATTCTGAAGCTATAAAAACGGTCTTGGGGACAGGGTTTTAACTCTGTAGGATCACAAATTGGGGAGGAATGTAGAAATTAAGCAGCTTCAACAAGAAAACCTACGCCTCAGGGACCAGCATTTGGATTTACAGGCCCATCCCAAAGACCTGGAGAACTGATTCCGCCACAATAGCTTCAGCAGCTTTTCCTCCAGGGCAGAGGGTTCAGATATCACTTCCTTCATTAGGGACATTTTCTGATCAATTCTTGGAGCACCTCCAGACATAGAGATTAAGGGATGGTCCAGGAGATCGCTGGCAGCTCCCCTCTGATATATTGATCTGAGTTCACAATTTTTCTTTAAAGGAGCGCATCATCCAGAGGGCCAGAAATGGGCATCCTAATCAATTACTAGGTCATAGCCCAGTTCTTTATCAGGATTTGGCATCATCAAACCTCCAGAAAAGTAAAACCTTTCACGCTGTCACCTAACATCTTAGAGCAGCCGGGGTGTCATACTCCTGGTAACATCCCTTTTGTTTGTTTTTATGCTTGGAGGGAAATTGCCACAACTTCAGTCACTGGAAGAGGCGTGCCGACTTGATCTGAAGTAATTCTCACTGGAGCGTTCCCTGGAAGAGCAATGCAACTGAGATACGCAAAGGTGATGATTGAGGAAGAGCACAAAAGCTTTCCCAGCTGAATTGGGACTGTATTCCTTGGCCATCCACACAGTTTATAATGTTTTCTCCCTGTTATTTGTTCTTGCAAGGGGCAAATTTTGGGTGGACACAGTGGCTGATCCTGTAAGTATCCACCACTGTCATCTATTTTCAGGACTCAATGATGCCCCACTATTTGGCTCACAACACTGAGGGAGGCCGGATTCAGTAGACTACTTACAGTAGACCATTATTGGAAGCCCCTTAATGTCAAGAGCCTCAATCACTCACTAAAGAGAAGACCTATTATTTCCTATTTAGAACACTCTGGTGCCCACATCTGCTTATTGCGGGAGATATATCTCTTTCCCAAGGATGAGCACAGGCAGCACCCTAAAGCTTTTACATTTTAGTATATCTTATCATTCTCTTCAAAAGAGGCAGGAGTGGCGATGTTGCTCTCTAATACCTTTTGGGTAACGATAGGATCTAAGCAGGCTGAGCTAAAAGGAAGATTGATGTGCTAATATCGTGGACACTGTTTACTCACCCAATGCGGGACAGAGACTCTTTCACCATAGGGCAATATCAGAGGTATTAGGCTCTCAGGATAGGTTGGTGCTGATGTGAGGGGATGTAAACCTCACTGTGATAAGTTGGCCTGGTGTATTCTGTCCACTAATTAAAGTGGGCACCTTGCACCAGTCCAAACAACCCATATGGTGATTTAAGAGGTCAAAGATGAACTTTGAAAACTATAGAAGTCGTAGCTGTGGAGAGCAGTCTTCAGGCTTAGTCTTGAAGGAACGTTATGCAGCTTGTTTTACCAGAAAGCAATCTTATAGTATTGCTTAAATAAAAGGAGAACCACAGAAAAGTTCTCACTGAGCACCCAATACTTGAGCACAGAAATGACAGTGAATAGCACTAATACACAGTGAGCCCCAGTGCAGACCAAACCATGTACTAAAATAGTGTATAGGTACCACAACTCACGTCAAGACAGTGTCTAGAGGATGTAGAATCGCTGGGACCCCAAGGTGAGTAAGGAGGGACCCTAAGGAGGACGGGTGCAGTGTGGGCACACAATAGCGTGCTCTGTACAATTCTATTAGAAAGTCGCGGTTGCCGTTTTAGAGTTTACGGACCCATCCCAGTGGACTTCGTAGAAACCCTGTGGAGGTTAGGAGGTTGGAGAGCCACCCTGAACATGGATACCATTGTACCAGAGTTACCTATCCCAGGGGAGCCGGGTGCATAGCTCTTAAATGGTGTCGGAAACCGCCATCGATCTCAATAGAGGGCTTCGAAGAAGTGCCCCTGCTGGTAGGAAAAAAATGTTGAATGGAATCCAATGGTGTATTCTGATTAAAGAGTACCCAAAAGCAGAGGGGATAAAGTATTGGTCACTCAGGAGTGACCAGGGGCTCAGTAGACGAATGCCCTCCAATGTCAGGGTCTTCAGGTACGTTGAGGGGTTTCTTGACTCTGCGGCCAAGGGGACCTGGAGATATTGAGGATGACCAGGAGCTGGATAGGAGCTGCCTAAGTAAGGATGTTGAGTGCTGAGGGGTTAGTGTCCAGTGGGAGCACCAACATGCCTTAGCAACGACAACCCACACAGAGGGTCAAAGAGGTTATGGTTTGGTCCAACAAGGTCCAGGAGACTCAACATAGCCAGGGTACTCGGGCCAGGCCAGTAGCAACCAAGGGAGCTCAAGAAAAGCAAAGTTGACCCTCAAGTGAACTCACAGGCCAGAAGCACAGGAGTCGTGTGAGGACCTCAAACAATTTCACCAAAAAGCAGCCCACGGAGCACAAGGAGGTTGGAATTGTTGGTAGGAAATGGTGCCAGAAGTTAGCTCAAGACCTCCAAGCGGGAACAATGCACCCGCACAGGCTACGCAGCATGGCTATGTTATCTGTCAGGAACTGCTGTGTTTCTTGAAGGCTCTGACTGCAATTCCCTCATGCAGTTTGCCGAGTTTCCTTGATATTTTTCTTAGATAATTCCAATAAATAGTGCATTCCGCTACGCTTTTATATGAGAAAAGAGCATTGAGTACATTCTTGTAAACATTTCTTCCCTCAGAACCTGCAATTCATTCATCTCGAGAGATCAAAAGCTTAGCCTAGTGGAGCTTCCCTGCATCAAGGGACCTGAGTCTGGTGAGAGAGGAAACTTTTGTCAAAGCGAGGCTTTCTCCAAAATTGCCAAGTAAGATGAATAGACTGTTTAGTCGCGCAATTGCCAGCAAAATTATTGCGCCTCGGAGAGCAGAATTTGTATAGACTTTACCACAGCTTTCCTTACCTTTAGCGAGGGAGTAAGTTTTGACGCCTTTATTTTTTTAATAAGACTTCAGAGAAAATTTTTCCTGAGTGAGGACTTCTTCAAGCAGCGCTCAGCCCTTGAGAACAGATTAAAGACTCACTATTGATATAAAGCTACTTCAGCAGGATTGTATGAGAGACAGTTTCGTAGCAGGAATCTAGCATCAAAGAATAATTATTTATTATAATATTATTTGAACTGCTGAAACTTAATCTTACATTATTTTCGACACCATTGAATACTACATCAGAATTATTATGCGCTGTGTGTGTTGACCTGAACTTATTCCAATCAGTCACAAAATATACAACACACAAGGAGAGAGGCTAACCCCTCATGGTATATGGGTAACTAGGATAGAGAATTCGTTTTTAGGCTCCAATAAATTAGTTCAGGGACAGCAGTAAAAGTTTGTGTTTCATTGCAGGTACCCAAAGAAGAATTACTGAAGGAGGGCCATTGCCTGAGGCAGTCTCTCTTGTTTGTCTTCCCATTACCCTTTACCCCAAGTTGGGTTTAGTAGCAGTTCTACCTTTTAGACTGTTGCTGGCGACAGTTTGAGGGATTTTGGAATAGTCATCGGCTTCTGAAGAGATCGCAAATTCAGATTGTTGACGGTTTGAAGGGCTACCTCTTCATTGAGGAATACAGATCTTCTCCCGAAAGATAGCTGAGGGTAAAAACGTGATGGTTTTGGCTACCATTTTGATGGAAAGCAAAAACAATTGAATGACTCAGTAGAAGAAAATAAGGCCTTAGAGTCAATACAAATTAAGCAAAATTAGAGGAGTTTGCTAGTGGGGTGGCATCTGGTTCAGGTTTAAAATGTCCTCAAGTATTTACTGGTAACCAATCCCCCTCTGAAGCCGCTACCCAAGTGATACATGCTGTTTCCCAAATTATTCCTTTGGCCCCCCCAGAACGATTCCGTGGGGACCTACAGAAAGCGCAAGTATTTGTAACTCAATGTTCTCTGCATTTTTTATGCAGACCGATAATTTTTTCAGAGGATCAATCAAAGGTGGCATTCATGCTGTCTTATCTGACTGGCGATGCGGCTGCATGGTAAATGTCTCTGGTAATACAGAATGGCCCATTGTTGATTAATTTCGAAAACTTCAAGGCAGAATTTTTGAGAATATTTGATCGCCGATCTGCATCTCAAGCAACCAACAATGAATTACTGGTGCTGAAACAAGGCAATAGAGATTTGCTTGAATACATAGCTCACTTTCATAAATTAATAGTAGAAACTTATTGGCCGGAATCCAAAAGAGCTGCAATATTTTAGGAAGGGTTAAAAGATGAGCTAAAAGATTTCTTGGCCCAGATTCCAAGAAGATCCTCTGAAGTATCAGAATTAATCGACTTGGTTTTGCAATTAGATCATCGGATTAGTGAGCAGCGTAATGAAAAAAGAAGAGATGCTCGCCCGTTCCTGCCTTGATTAGACCGAGTTAGATAAAAAATGTATCTCTCCTCCGAATCCCAAGCTACTGATGAGCCAATGCAGATTGGATCTATTTGTGGTCCTTTAACGAAGGAAGAGAAATAAAAGCACAGAACAAGTCAATTGTGCTAGTATTGTGGACAAGCTGGCCACTTTGTGAGTGTCCGAAAAAACCAAAGACCTCTCAACAGGTAAAAGGTCGGCTCCACCTGTAGAAGGAGTTTCACAGGTGGCAGCGAATCGCAAGACAGCTCCAGATTCCCAACACGTTGCAAATACGCTACAGTAATCTGCGCCTCGCCTCGTAGTAACTTTGACAGTTAAGGTCCGAGACATGGAGTTACAAGTAGTCTCAGTGATTATAGACTCAGAAGCTACAGGCAACTTATGTGATATAAAATATGCGCAATGAGTCGGAATCAGATTTGTAAAGAAACAAGTCCTTGAAGCCATTCGATCAGTGGATGGAACCAACCTTTCCTCTTTGCCCATCCTCATGAGACAGAACTGGTTTGTTAGTCTGGTTTAAATGGGCACACAGTATTGATTACCTTTATTCTCATCAATGCTCCTCAATTTCAGTTAATACTGGGCATACCCTGGCTAACGGATCACAACCCCAGTATTGGCTGAAATCAAAGAACTGTGCAAATGAACTCCTATTGTTAAGAAAACTGTTTCAATGAACAAACCAATGAGAACAAAGAGTCACCTGCCAAGGAGCTAGCCAATCATCCAGGCATCATCTATTCTTTGGAGACTAAGGAAATTCCTTTCAAATGTAGAGAACTGGGTTCAGTGTTTGGCAAAAAGGAAGCTGAAAAACTCCTCCCCACCGTCCCTATGATTGCAAGATTGAGATTGAACCTGGGGCTATATTACCTTGCAGTAGAGTTCATACGCTAAATGAAACCTAAAATCAACACCTCAAGACCTACTTGGATCAGTATTTAGCAAATCGTTTCATCCGCCCCTCCCAATCCCCGGTCTCATTCCCTTTATTTTTAATTCCTAAGAGCGATGGAGAGCTCACAATGTGTATTGATTATAGAGCTCTAAATCAGGTAACCATACAGAATTGTTACCCCTCCCCGTTGATTTCTGTTTTGGTAGACAAAGTCAAAAATGCAAAGATCTATATCAAACTGGATTTGCATGAGACGTATCATTTAATTTGCATAGCCCCAGGAGATGAGTGGAAGACGGCCTTTCGCACTCGATATGGCCTTCTTGAAAACCAAGTGGTGCCATACGGGTTGTGCAATGCCCCAGCGGCATTTCAACATTTTGTCAATGATGTGCCCAGAGAGTATTTTGATAGAATAGCAGTTGTATATATTGACGATATATTGATTTTTTCAAGTAATGTTAAAGAACATATTTCTCATGTGAAATCCAGTTTAACCAAGCTTCTTGAGAATCATCTCTATGTAAAACTATGAGAAATGTGCCTTTCATGTGGACAAGGTTGAATTCTTGGGTTTCATACTGTCCCCAGAAGGAGTTAGCATGGATATCGCTAAGAGTAAGGCATTACAGAATTGACCACCTCCAAAAAATGTGAAAGAGATCCAGAGTTTCATAGGATTTTCGAACTTCTATCGACGGTTTATCCCAGATTTCTTGCTTAAGGTGAGTCCCATCACTCGCCTGCTGAAGAAAGGAGCCAAATTTGAGTGGTCTAATGAAGCTGAGTAGGGTTTTTAATGTTTGAAGAGATCTTTTAACCAGGCTCCAATTTTATTACACCCAAGAATTAAGGAACCATTTTATATTGAAGCAGATGCTTCTGACATCATCATTGAGGAATATTATCTCAACGACACAGTGATACGGGCCAATTACATGAATGAATGAATTAATGTTGGATTTATAGAGCGCGTGGTTACCCTGGAACGTCCCAGTGCTGTACCACTGGGGAACCCGTCCTGGCTTTCCCTGTGAGATGGTCCCTATACTGGGCATCCCCAAGCTGAAGCCAGGTACCCCCGGCGGTGGTAGGGCCGGAGTGGAGATTAAGCAAGCTATTGCCCAGAGTTGCAGCGTGGGACCCCATGGTTAAAGTGGCACCGAGGTGAGATTTATTGGGCCCGCTGACATTGGTCCTGCACCCGGCCGCGTCGGGAATTGAACCCTGGTCCCGGGCCGACCTCAGCCTCCGTGTCTGCCGCTTCTAACCGTTGAGCCACACTTCTCCGGTGGCTTATTAATCCAGGAAGCTAACTCCTCCAGAATGTAATTACTCGATAGCTGACAAGGAGTTGTTGGCAGTGAAGTGTGCATTTTTGGAGTGGAGATACTATTTGCTTGGAGCCAAACACAAGGTTACAGTTTATAATGAGCACTGAAATTTACAATTCTTGAAATCAGCCCGTACCTTGACAGCTCGGCAATTATGCTGGTCATTGTTTTTCCCAGATTTCAACTTCATACTCACTTTTAGACCAGGGGTGAGTAATGCCAAAGCAGATGCATTGTCCGGAATATATACACATTTTTCAAAAGCTCAAGAAGTGAAATAGAACATAATCCCTGCAGAGAAGATTATCGTCACAATCTCCAGCACTGATCTTAAACTAGAGATCCAGAAGGCTATGTCTGAAGACGAGATGAAAGAGAAATTAGAGATGGTCGTCCATACCAGAACCGTAGACTATATCTTCCCACTAAAGCATTACAAGAAAAGGCTCTTAAGTCCTGTCACAACACGTTGCTTGCTGGTCATAAACAAAATTCAAAAGCCCACGTAGTTGGTGGAGCGGTATTTTTTGTGGCCAGAGATGAAAGCCCAGATAAGACAGTATGGGCCCGATTCACATAACTAATCTGAGACAAAATCCTAAACTTACTCATTTGGTATTCACAGAAGGCATTTAGCATTAGTTAAGTTAGGATTTTGGCACAGTTATTCTCTCAGCACATAGTAAGGCTGCATGGGATTCCAAGGTCCTGGCGTCTGATTGTGGTCACAATTTGTTTCACACTTTTAGAGCATTTACCAAGAGGTTAGGAAATGACACCCATTACTCCACCAGCTTCCATCCGGAGACTGATGGACAGACGGAAAGGGTAAAGCAAGATCTAGAGCAATATCTAAGACTCTATTTGTGGGATCAAATATTAGAATGGTCAGAGTTGGTTTGGGCAGCAGAGTTCGCTTATAACAATGCCAAACACTCCTCTACAGGTTATACCTCTTTTTACTTAAACTATGGAATACATCCCAGTTTAATCTTTGAAAAAGAAGAAAAGTCAGTTCCAGCTGTAGCTGAGTTTGTGAAAGAAATACAACACACTCTATTGAAAGCAAATGACAATCTAGTCAAGGCCAAGAATTCTTATAAGACTCAAGCAAGCAAGAAAAGCCCCCTGTATTTAAAGCAGGAGATAAGGTTTGGTTGTAAACTCGGAATTTAAGTCTAAAAGAACATCGAAAATTCCAACCAAGATTTATCGGTCCTTTTGTAGTGAATTGTATAATAAATCCATTAACTGTAAAACTGTACTTACCTCCTTACCTAAAGGCACATCCAGTATTCCATATATCTTTGTTAAAAAGAAACCCACCAGATTTATGTACTCTTGTTTCACCTAAATCAGTATTAGTAGACTCAGTTGAGGAATATGTAGTGAATTCAATTTTAGACTAAAAGATTAGCAAAGGCAAATTGTATTATATCGTCGATTGGAAGCATTTTGTTCCAGACGAATGGTCTTGGGAGCCTTAGAGTAATGTTCATGCTCCAAGACTTACACAGGACTTCCACAAAGCAAATCCACTTGGAAACGATGCCTCTTGGAGGGAGGTACTGTCAAGACCCTGCCTGTGCTTCTTTGTAAGGAACCATGAAAATACGAGGCATGGGGAAATACCCACATTGGTGATGGCTAGGTCCAGTGTGGAAGGCTGCATTATGATCATTTTTGAGGAAGATGTGAGTTATGTGTGGCCATTTCAATAGGAGTTTGCAGTTCACTTCCTGTTTGGGTTCTCTGCCTAGTTTTTGAGACTTGAGACCTCCAAGCGGGAACAATATGCCAGCGCAAGCTACGTGTGACGCACTTCAACTGTTATCTGTCAGGAACTGCTGTGTTTCTTGAGGGCTCCGACTGAAATTCCCTCATGGAGTTTGCTGAGTTTCCTTGGTATTTTTCTTAGATAATTCCAGTAAATAGCTCATTCCGCTACGCGTTCTTATGAGAATAGAGCATCGAGTACATTCTTGTAAAATGTTCTTCCCTCAGAACTTGCAATTCATTCATCTCGAGTGGTCAAAGGCTTAGCCTTGGTGATCTTCCCTGTGTCAAGTGACCCGAGTCTGGTGGGAGAGGAAGCTTCTGTGAAGAGAGGCTTTCTCCAAAACTGTCAAGTAAAATAAATAGACTGTTTAGTCGTGCCCAATTGCCAGCAAAATTATCGCGCCTCTGAGAGCAGAATTTGTAGAGACTTTACCACAGCTTTCTTCACCTTTAGCAATTGAGTACGTTTTGACACCTTCATTTTTTTTAAATAAGACTTGAGAGAAAGTTTTTCCTGAGAGAGGACTTCTTCAAGCAGCGTTTAGCCCTTGAGATCAGATGAAAGACTCGCCATTGATATAAAGCTACTTCAACAGGCTTGTATGAGAGACAGTTTCATAGCAGAGATCCAGCTTCAAAGAATAATTATTTATTATCACATTATCCAAACTGCTGAACCTTAATTTTACATTATTTTCTGTGCTATTGAATACCACATCAGAATTATTATAAGCTGTGTGTTGAACTGAAATTCGTCCAATCAATTGAATTAGTTTTTAAGCTCCAATTAAATAGTTCAAGGACAGCATTAATTGTTTGTATGTAATTGCAGGTACCCTTGAAGAATTACTGAAGGAGGGCCGTTACATGAGGCAGTCTCTCAAGTTTGTCTTCCCATTCCCCTTTCCCCCGAGCCGGATTTAGTAGCAGTTCTAACTTTTAGACTGTTGCTGGCGACACTTTGATGGATTTGTGGATCAGTTATCGGCTTCTGAGGAGATTGCAAATTCAGATTGTTGACACAGGGGTACGGTTTTTGCAGCCCCCACGAGGGATTTTTACCTAAAATTTGTAAGAGGAGACCTCAAATGACAAGGAAGCCCACCTCCTGTGTTGCTGGATCCTTCAGAGTCTTTAGGAGCTCAGGAGCATCAGATCAGTCCGTGTTGATGTGGTGCCTGCGTGTACAGGGGAGTGACTCCTTCACTCCAAGGGAGATATCTTTGGTTGTTCTTGATGCTCCATAAGTCCTGAACGGTGCTTGTATGGGTCACAGGCACTGACAATGCTTAAGACTGAGAGGAAGATGAAGTGGGCCCAAAGAAAGTATAGCAAAGTCCAGAGTGTCCCGACGGTTGAAGGTCAGTGGTTACTGGTTCAGAATCTTGTCCATGTCGAATCTATAGTCCTACAGCCAGGTAAGCCTTTTGTACCCATGAGAGAGGGTTGGACAGATTCAGGGGTCCCTCCCAGGGGAGAGTTTGGACAGTGGGGAGGTAACTCCCATGTCCTTTGTCCAGTTTTGCACCAGAGCAGGAGTCAATGGCTCCCAGTACTGGTTTGAACTGAACTATGCACAGGGACACCAGTTCGGCCCCTAGACTTTCTGCCACTGGCAAGTACACCCACCCAGCCCTAATACACTAAATCCTATCAGGCTGGTGATCACACCTCCCTGTGACAGGATGCCTATTGTTCAGCCTTCCCCTGCTCAAGCTTTGCTCAGCAGTAGAAGGGCAGAAATGTGTCTCTGTTCGACAACAACCATTTTGGGCTGCCCAGGACTAGAAGGCTGGTACTGGGAAAACCAGGGACCCCACTAAGCTTGCTTTTAAGGGTTGTGGGGATATGATTCCAACCTGTTTGACACCAAACACAATTACGGTTTGTTTAAGCCACTTTAGAGTTGGTCAGTACGCAGTCGCGTAAAGTCACTCTATATGTCATATATGAGAAAAGTATTCAATTGGGTATGACCGTATGTAATGTCCCTGAGCCACTCCTTCACCGAAGGCACCCTCCTCCGTCCCCATTGCACTGCAACTTAACGTTGTAAATAAAAGGAGACGTGCATGTAGTTTATGCATCTTGACTGGTGCATCTTTTCTGTATCTCAGTAAGGGTGGGGGAAGGGGTCAGAGACATACCAATGATTTGATTTATTGATGTGAAAATTGTGGACTAGAAAGCTGCAAGATTTGGACAGTCCCACGCCATATGTAAAAAGGACACTATATCTATATATCGCAGGGGCAACCCATTAAACCAAAGAGGCATCTGGGATTCTAAATTAAAAATTATCTGAAACAATGCCTATTGTATTTATTCTAAGGACCATTAATTTAAGACTGATACAACAAATTATCTATCTTCAGTTTTTGAAAAAATATTTCATGAATTAATCAAAAAATCTACTCATCTGGTCACTTTCCAAATAGTTCAATAAATCCACAAAACAAAACAAACATAGGTTTCTATATCTTATTTTAGTAAACCAATTCTTTTTTTCATTTTACAGGAAAATCAATTTTCACATATATAAAACACATTGGACATATTTTCCACATACATATTTATTTCCCCATTTTCGCAAATACAATATGGATATGTGGAGTACAGGAGTAGCCTGTTAGGACTGGGCCCAGCACACCACATTACGTTGCTCAATTTCCAGTGTGTCGTGCGCCTGTGGCTCCTCCCTCATGCACCAATACCCCGGCTACGACCGAACAAGGCCCTTCTCTCCGCTTATGAATCCACGCTCTGAATCAGCTTAATCTGGTACTGCCCACTGGCATCAACCATGCATGCCCCAGTCAGACTCCTGTCTCAGTCTGTGAGATTTTGGTGTTACCCCTCAGGACCCCATCGCCATTGGCCCTTGCCCAAAATATCTGCCTCGCGGTGATCAGGGCTGTGGAGGCAATGTGGCACACACTTTACTTCAGGGTGTAAAATACAGTATATGCAGTTTCTTTAGAGCGCCAGTTGAGGAGCAGTTTGTCATTATGGGGAATCTGCCACGAGTCCAGCCTGCACCTCCGGGGGCAGCCAGGACCATCCCAGACACGAGGTGGCTGTAAAATAGCGTCCTCAACGTGCAGAGCACCTCTCTCCTCTCTCCCAGGGGCGTAACACAGGCCCCCGCAGCCCACGCAGTGCGGGGGGGCCCCCAGGCTTCACTATCCAAAGGGGGCCCCTCCTGTCCCCAATGCTTCAAAAAAGAACAGCTCGTGGAAGGCAGCCTGTTTTCCACCGAGCTAAAAGCATAAAAATCATCCTTGCAATGTTATTGCGGTTTGTACTGTGAGGCCTCGCTCTCAGGAGCTGAACAGGGCCACACAGGGAACAGCATTCCAACCTCCAACCCCCCCAGGAAGGGGACTAAATGAAGGGGGCCCCCTCGCTAGGTGAGAGAGAGGCTTGCTCTGTCTTTAAAGCAAAAGCAGCCTGCACGCTCTGACCCAGGACTGAAGCGAAACAATGTTTCAAGTAACATTGTTTCTCTTCTGCCAGAGCGCAGGAGGCTCGGAAAGAGGATGGGGGTGGGGGCCCAGTTAAAGCAGGGGGCAGCACAGAGAAGAGAGCTGAGGCAGGAGAAGGATTGCAGCTCCCTCCAAGAACAGGATCTGCTGGGACACATTGGAAGGTAAACACACATTTGCAATATATGATTTTGCAATATATGCAGCCATTTGCATATATGCAAGTCATATATGGTTTGGGTTACAATTGTAAGTTATGGATTTGTGTTGTGTAGATTAGATCTGTGTAGTGAAATAATGTGGCATGGTGTGCAGTGTAATTATGTGGCATGTTGCTACGTGGCATAGACTGGATTTGAGTGGAATGTATTTATGCAATATGGAGTAAAGAATAATTATGTGGAGGTAAATTATGTGGTGCTGAGTGGTATTATGTGGAGTGTAATTATGTTGTGTGATGAATTGTGTGAGGTTTAACTGTGGAATTGTGTGACGTGTGGAATTATGTGGCATGGTGTGGTGTATAATTGTGCGAAGTGGAATTATGCAGCATGTTACAGAGTTGCATTTTGTGGAGGGTAAATAGGTCTTTTGCAGTTAAGTGTAAATATGTTGTGTGAACAGTGGCGGCTGGTGAGTTTTGAAAGTGGGAGGGCGTAAAAGTTGCGGGATGAGTGTTATATCGCGAGTGAGCAAACAAACAAGCCCAACTGAGAACATTTGGGATGAGGGGAGTTACACCCCAAGAATTTTTGGAGATAATGAACGGTAAATGGGAGGAAAGGATAGTGTGTGAAAGGGGCATTCTGCAGAGAGAAAGTGCAGGCACAGGGAGGAGGAGGTGTTAGAAGGAGGGGAATATAAAGGGGAGATAAAGATGGGAGAAACACAAGTGTAATTCGGAGAGGGGTGAGCAAGAAGGAGGGAGTAGTGTAAAAAGGTTGAAGTATGTAATAGAAAGATCTGGGAGAGTGGGACATTGTAAAAGGGTTTGGAAGGAGGGGGAAAGAAAATGCGTAAGATGTATGGAAGACTTGGTTGAGAGAGAGACAGGCGGGTCTAATGACCAGTCAGAGAGATAGGGGAATGGACACCGAGAAGAAGCAGAGAAATGGAGAGAAGATAGGAAAAATGTGTCAGAAAACGAGAGGAGTTATAGGCAAGTGAAGGAGCAGTGGAGAGTGAGTGAAATCCTGGAGAGCATGAGTGAGGGTGTAGCGGTGGAGAGTAGGGAAGAGCAGGAGTACAAACTGGAGAGAGTGGAGGAAGAGTGGGATGGGATCAGCACTTCCTGGTACAGCGCGATTGGCGGTTAGTCAAGATGCAGATGAGCGGCCCCTCTTATTGAACCTCTGTGCATTACTAAATATTAACTGCCCTTGTCTGGCACTGTGCGCCCTGTCAACTCTGGTACAGCACTGTGCACATGATCAGCCTCTATGCAGCTTTGTGCACACAGTGAACCTTTGTAAAAAATAGTGCCTCTGAGTTAGTTAATATCTGTACCAAGTTACAAAGCTCATAAGTGTCTGTGTGTGTATCCCTGAATGTGCTGAAGTTGAAAGGGTATCGCAAAAACGGTGTCACTTCATCATGGTGGGGAATAAAGTAATTTTGCATTAAACACAAGTGATAACAATATATTGTATTTTGATCACCAAAACCCTTTTATTTTGAGCACTGTAAGGATCACACATCAAAAAAGTGATTGGCCTTCGGTATGCTTCTGGCAGTGACGTACTGTATGTAACAGGCACATTTTCACAATTGGACAGTTCACTGCTGGGAAGAGCAGAGAGAGTTACTGTTTGGAGTGATGGGGGGGGGGGATAAAGGAGGTGCTGTGCTTGGATAAATGACCCTAACACTATACTCACAGCCACGAAGGCTAGGTGTGGTCGACAACAAATCTATCAGCTTTTAAAAAAGATCATATGAAGAATCACTTCTGAACAGTTTCCATTTGGCAACCATTTCACCCATGAGTAACTTTCACCTTCAATCTATGTCCTGCATCTATTTGAATTCAGCATAGTTCTTAGGCCGGCTGATCATTAGTTTTCGCCTATGTCTTCGCCTACTGTCTGTAAAATGCTTTAGTGGACTAATGGCACCCACCATAGAGATCTGTGTGAAAACTGAAAACTACAGCTTCACATCTTGCAGTGCCTACTAAACGTTGCATCCTTCCAAGGTCGATTCAGAGTTAGTGAACAATTATAATACTATTAGTGCCTAAAGATGGAGCCAATCGTGAAGTGTGCCTTTGTTACTGTACTAATTATGCCGCACACTGGTGCCCTGGCATGTAGGTTTGAACTCTATAAAAACTCTGACTAAATGAAATAAATAACAGTGTGATGAATCTGCCAGACGAGTCACAGAATCACAGTTGGCACAGCGTGCCCTGAATACATTCCAGTGGATTGGACATTATCTAAATAGTATTCCATCCATTTATTTTGGCCTTTTAAACATCAATACAAAAATATTTTACTGGAAAAAGAGCTGGTATGGACCATTGAAATCTTTTAACTTTAAAAAAGAATTAACACAGTTGTGGTTCACAATACTTGCGGGGTGGAGGCTGGGGGAGTTGAAAATTAAAATAAAAACTTACCTTGCCGGTAACGCACCGCCTCTGCTCCTGGACCAGGGTCCAGCGTTGGTGCTCTTCAACAGGAACAGCTGCGTCACTGGCAACCCCTCTCAGCCAATACTGACGCTGCCCCAGCAGCACCAGAATTGGCTTAGCAGGGATACTCGCTGCCCTGCCGCCCATTAGGAGACTGAGGGTTGCAGCGTTGATCAACCCTCGCTCTCCTAATGCGCAGCCACCAGCCACAGCAAACACTAGTGCGCATGACTGGGCTGGTCGGAAAAATTCTCTGACCTAAACCCAACATGTGCATTTGTGCTGCTGTGTGCTCCGCACCAGCCACTGGTCTGACAATGCATGTCAGTCAGCATGACGCCGGACCGCCAGTGGGCGGTCCAGTGTGATGCTAAATTGGGCACTTCAGCGCTGTGGTGTCATTGTGTTGGAATCTTAGATCCCGGCTTCTCCATTCAGAGCTGCCGTTTTTGCAGATCGCTCCCCGCAGGGAGGCGGAGGTTATCCTGGGTCACAACATCACCCACTCCAGAGCTCCGGTGCCCTTCTCAAGCCCCTAGCTCCTGTCAGGAACCAGTCCTTGCAGATGTCGCACTCAAAGCGGCTGACATCGTAGGGCTGCTGGGCCATGGCGCACGCGCCTGCAACAAATCCTCGAGAGACCTAACTTTATGGACACACTACGGAAATACGGCAAAATGTTGCGGGCATAGCAAAGGGACACTCATTACAGGACTACCACGCAGGCAGCTGTACTGCATAACGAAAATTACTGCTTCATGTGTAGGAGACAGGGAAATCACCAGAAAAAAGACGGTGGCCACATGGAAATACTACACCAGCTTTGATTAGCAGCGCTACCCGAGGAGGCACGATGCCTGTTATGCGTGATTTTGCATTCCAGTTCGGTGATGCGGATCACCACACTGAAATGTGTTCGTTTAATACCAGATGCGTGGTACTTGGCAGGACTGAATTAGATGGCGTTGATTTGGACAAGCTGGGCATGCTAAGGCTTTTATGTCATGGGGTTTAGAGTGGACGTTTGTCTATTTTTATTTGTAAAAATAATATGGTCTGTTTCTTTACCTTCCGGTACATTTATGAACAATTTGGTAAGCTAAATTGCATTGTTGCATTGTGTGCGCATGCAGGTCTGCCAGACATGCAAAAAATCATCCTACGTCTCAGTATTAACTTCCACACTTCTAAGCTGTAATTCCAATCTGAGAATGAGTTACCTGTTTGCTTTAAAATGACAGTTAGTAAAACAAGTAAGTGCTTGTACAAGTAGCAAAGGTTTTAACGGGACTTGTTTTCGTGCAAGGTATTGCCTTTCTCAGTTCATGAAAGGGATAAAAAACATGTCCAGATAATATTAGGGTTGACTGGATGGTGCGATAGCAGAATATTGAAACATGTGGATCTGGTGAGGACTGCGAGCAGCAAGTGCTTGATACGCTATTTGCATAAGAAAATACTATATTTTATTTTGCTATCCTCCCTTAGTTATTAGTAAAGAAGGAGCGTTCACCGACAGCATTCGGTTAGTCTTAGGGAGACAAAGAATGCTGTGGTCTGTGGTAGATGCCGCCCAGAAGTCATAGGTATATTTATCCAGGGCTACCATTGAAAGGAAGTGGAAATGCGCTTTAGATGTTGCTGGTATTGATGGCTACTGTGCGGTTGCAGACTTCGCTGGGCTGACAGTGGGTGGGGAAATGCTACGTTGTCACTATAGCTTTAATTACATGAATCGCACATTCTCTCTGGTGTTTGTCCTTGGGGTACTTGCTGACTGGTGCTACACATGGGATCAGGTTTGCCTCTGACAGGAGGTGTGGTTTAGTGGGGAACATAGTGTAAATTAATGTTGGTGTGAGGAAACAAATATAGGACCCTTTGTACATTTAATATTATTGTGTGCATCATTCAGAAGATGAAAAGTAGCAGGAATGGCTTTGATGCCGTAGAGGCTAGCAGGAAGATCTGTTTTGGGGTGGTCAGTTGAAGAGATTGTTTAACATGTTTTAAACTACCACAGTGGCATTGGGGGAGGGCAGCAGCTGAAAGGCAGGGGTTACATGGGGACCGGCCATCAGTCTTTCTGTCGGTGGTGGACAGGGGAGCAGTGGGCGGCAGTCACAGGTTTGCAGTGACATCCGAGGGGTGGTTTGAAAAGGCGGGCGGAAAAGCATAACTGTGGGTTTCGTAGGGGCGAGAGTAGAGTTGAGGGATGCGTTAGTAGCAGGCACGAAGGCAGTGGTCTGTGTTTGGAGGTGGTTAACTGAGCAGGCTTCGCTTGAAGGTGGATCATTAACATTACATAGAAGGATGTGTTTGGTGGGTGGCTGGAGGCAGTGTTATGTAACTTTGCTGGAGGGCGCAGCAAAATTTACTGATGTATGTAAATCACCTGATAAAAGGATGTGACCAATGGAGGAACCAGAATCCTTTTTTTATGGCTGGGGTGAGCCCCTGCAGTATGGCGGGTCGCTGGCTGGAGAGCTCTTGACTGGTGCGGAGAATGAGGGGCCCCCTCCATGTACTTTGCAGGGGGGCCCCCTCAGGTTTCGTTACGCCACTGCTCTCTCCAGCCCCGTGCTTCACCTCAGAGAGTAGGGCGTGTCTGGCAATGCAAGCAGCAGGGCCCCCTAGCCCCTCGGACAAAATCGGTGCCGCAGTCAGAGGGTCCGCTGGAGGCAGGGGGACACCGAAGCTGCTCCAAGGCCGAGGCCTCCACCGCACCGGCCTCCGCGGACTCGAGTTGCCAGGGCTTCCCTTCCACGCCGCGTCTGGAGCTGTTCCAGCGGTGGGCCTTACACAATGTAGCCCCGTATCTCAGCACAAGAGTGAGGCATGCTTACGGGAGTTGCAGCGCTTGTGTCCTCAGGTATTCCACTGGCATATATTGATTGTTGGCACCGCAGCAACCCTCCGTGTGTGAGGATAACTAAAGGATTGTTCCTCGGCCGGCTGAGTGCACTCATAGCGTGGCCATTACGCAGCACAGCAGACCACGACCCCTCCTGGTCGCAGGTACTTAATGACATTGAAGTTCACTTTGATACGGAACTCCACACATTTTCTGCCTACACTATCATGGGCCTCCCCAATGCGTTCACCTTCCCACTCAATTTGTGCTGGAGAAGGTAGATTTGTTCAGCCCTGGGGGCAGCCATACAGAATATTTTGACAAATTGGTGCAGAAGCACATTCTCACTCATTGGGGATAGTTTCATCGATTGTGGTACACTTTAGGGATGGAACACATAACCCTTACGTTGTCCACACAGGGAACATAATTTCCCAATGTTTGGGATCTATTTCTAAAGTTGTTGTTGATGTCCATGGGCTTACCTGTCCCGATTACTTAAGACTTCTTCAGCTGTCAGAGTCCCTCCCTACCACAAATGGAGAGTGTCCTACCCATAGTTAGATCCTTGTTATGGTGGTGCTGATTTTGTTTTCTGGGCCACCGTGTCCCGATGTTTTTTTTTCTGGGGGAAGGGAGGGAGTTCTTGGGTTGATAAGCATCTTACTGCTTTGTGGCCTGATGGAAACAGGCCTTGAATTGCTGATGTATTCTGTTTCATGTTTATAATGATAACAAAGAAATCAAAACGATAAAAAAGAACACGTATATGAAGTCTGAGCATCCCATGTCTCAACAGATGTGTATTACATGTCTGTAAATGAAAAATTGTGTGTGCTGATCCCTCCCATACAATAGTATTATGGAACAGTACTCCTGTGAGCAAGACTAGGATTCTGTTCTTCCTGATTGGAGCACCACATCCATCTGACCAGATTCACTAAACATGACAGATGAGATTTATCATGCCATAGTCTCATTATGTGTTAATCACACATTATTATCGATCATTATCTGTTCTACATGCAAAGTGGTTGCCTTTATTTTTTGCCAGTATTATTTCAATGCTTTCATCTGAAACTTCAGAAGGCAGAGGTGTGGAGAAGGCTATTTGTATTTCAGTGGCTTTATTGGTCTTTTTAAGTAGGCTTACACTTACTTAAAGGCCCTGTCAATGGAATATCCCCACTAAAGGGTAGGAATTCAAATAGAGATAGATATGTATGAGTTCACTATCTGAGACATTTAAGATGGATGTCAGCACTGATGTTGTTTGCACTTATGTACCAAAGAAGAGTGGATTCTGGGCCTTGCTGTAATTCACCTCTCCAGTAACAGAGAAAACGGCCGGTGGGTGATAAGTTCAGGATATCACTATGTTTTTGTGTGCCTCCTGCCACCTCTTTTTTCCTTCATTTCAGCTTCAAATACATTTAGGACAATTGATACTTTCTGAAGCCATGAGCTTCAGTGATATACTGTGCAAAAGAACTTAGATTGAGCCACTGGGACTACTCGCAATACATACTTCTGGTTGCCAAACGTATAAAGCACCCACTTCAATGCCATACTGAGCTTCTAATGCCTACTGAGCACAAGTAGGACTCACATCTTCTGATGACCTTGGGGTGAAATTACTGGTATTTCCAGGTGTATCTTGCCAGATTTTAACACCCACAATTCCCTCTGTCTTGGATGGAAGATGTCAATTGCTTACTTAATGGCTTAAGAATCTAGTCACTCCTAAGGCACAGCCGGGAGATCTTAGCTGTTTTCAGTTACTTTTTAAAACTTTGTGTAATACTGTGTTTTTAAACCTGTTCCTACCTTGAGCGCTGCTTGCCAGGGCACTCACTTTCTCTTAGCCCCCCCGCGCAGCCGAGGTCAGCGCTGACGCGGGAGAGGGAAATCTTGCGCAGGCGCCATTCCCTGCCCGCCTGGTAACCACACCCACTTTGCCAAGGCCACGCCCCCCCGCCTTCTTAAGCTCGCTGAAAACGAGCCGCTTACAGAATCTAGTCACTCCTGAGGCACAGCCGGGAGATCTTAGCTGTTTTGCAGTTACTTTTTAAAACTTTGTGTAATACTGTGTTTTTAAACCTGTTCCTACCTTGAGCGCTGCTCGCCAGGGCACTCACTTTCTCTTAGCCCCCCGCGCAGCCGAGGTCAGCGCTGACGCGGGAGAGGGAAATCTTGCGCCACACCCGACCTCTCCCTATAAAACAATGTGTTTGCACCGGACGCGCAGCGGACGGGCGCAGCGGGTGCGCCTAAGGCAAGCCCGTCTGGGCCCGTCCAGGCCCGGACGGCCTTAGGCCCTGTCACCATGCCCAAATCTCCGAAGTGCCGACTAACTTATACTCAAGATAGGCTACTTAGATTGAACCCGCTTAAACACAATAATTGTAAATACATCTATACAGGAGATAACCCCTTTATTAGCTGCGACCTCTGCATCCCGGCCTGCGCTGAGGCAGAATGCCACGGCCTTCAACTCGGCCTCCTTAACTGTAGGTCCCTCGTCAAACACGCCCACAAGATAAAACTCCTTTTCCGAGACCTCGCCATTGACATTCTGTTTCTCACGGAAACGTGGCTTACACCTAACGACTTCGATATCGTAAATGCCTTACCACCCGGCTACCAAATCTGCTCTCTGAACAGACCCCTCGGCAGAGGAGGTGGCCTGGCTATAATATACAAAGAGCACCTTGCCTGCAGAATTGACAATGGCAATATCGAAAACTGTGAAAGCTACCAATTCGCTTTACAGATCTCACCTGTAACCTCTCTTTCCGGGCTTCTTGTTTACCGCCCCCCAGGTGCACCAGCCAAGTTCCCTAGCACTCTCATTGACTCTGTCACCCTCATGGCATCGACATCCTCTAATTTCCTACTCCTAGGAGACCTCAATCTCCAC
Organism: Lissotriton helveticus; assembly: GCF_964261635.1. Classification (NCBI taxonomy): domain Eukaryota; kingdom Metazoa; phylum Chordata; class Amphibia; order Caudata; family Salamandridae; genus Lissotriton; species Lissotriton helveticus. The sequence goes on along the minus strand of NC_136059.1, from coordinate 128,200,918 downwards.
TTTTTAGATCCCAAGGACATTACGGCAGCCGAACTGCTGTTGGATCTCACCTCCGTTGGCCTACGTTTAATAAATCTACAGGCTACCCACGACACAGGCCACCTTCTGGACCCTATCTTCACCAATATTCATGACATCAAAACCCGCGCTCCCCTCCCTCTTCCTTGGACAGACCACTTTCTGATCCCTATCGATTGGCATCTCGAGGTTCCGCCACCCCAACTGCCCAAAACCCGGGTCATCAGCAGATGCTGGCACAAACTTGTGCCTGAAGAATGGGCATCTAAGCTCAGGGAATCTGACCCTCCCCCTGCTCTTGACCCCGCAACCGCCGATATTGAGTTTAATTCCTGGCTCACCCAATCATTGGACAGCGTTCTACCCTTAACTAGTACCCTTAAACGAGCCAAGAGGGTAAACCCATCCCCCTGGTACACCCCTGAACTGAATGCCCTACGGAAGGAATGTAAAAGGACAGAACGCGCATGGAGGAAGGACAAACTTGCAGACAAGAAAGCCGCCTTCCGGGTATCCATAAGAACTTACAAACTCGTGCTTCGTAACACCAAAAGTTTATTCTATGAGGAAAGAATAAAAAACTCCTCCTGCTCCGCTAGGGAAACTTTTACTATCTTAAAAGAACTTCTCAATGTCCCAGATCCCCCAGCGAAATCCCTTGACTCTAACACCGCGGGGGACAAATGTAACAAATTGGCAACATTTTTCGACGGGAAAATTCAGAAAATTCTCGCCTCCCTACCCCTAATCGACACCAGTGTCATACGCGGTGACAGTTGTAAACCTCCCCCCTCCACTAGCCCTTATCCAGACACCCCTGCTCCTCACCTTGACACCTTCGGCCCGGTAACCACTGAAGAGGTCTCAGCGATGCTCGCCACAATCAAGAGTGGCTCTCCCAGCGACCCGGTGCCCATACGTTTCCTGAAAAAAGTGGCCCCCATCATTGTCCCTCCGTTAACTGCTCTCATTAATGCCTCTTTACTTCAAGGAAAGGTCCCTCCCAGCTGGAAAGCGGCTGTTGTTAAAGGTCTCCTTATAAAACCTGTATTAGACCCGCAGGACTTAGCCAATTACAGGCCAATTTCCCTCCTCCCGGGGATTAGCAAAATCACTGAAAAATTAGTGAATAAAAAGCTCTCGCTATTCCTAGAGTCCAACAACTTACTCAGGAGCTCACAGACTGGATTCCGCCCTGGGCAGGGCACGGACACCGCCCTCCTGGCGGCAGTGGAGGAGACCAGATGCATTCTGGATACAGGAGGATCAGTGGCAGTGATCCTCCTGGACCTCAGTGCGGCCTTCGACACTGTCAACCACCGGGTTCTAATCCAGCGTCTCAGAGATATCGGAGTGGAGGGCATCGCCCTGACGTGGCTCGCGTCATTCCTCAATCACCGCTCCTTCCAGGTCTGGGAGAACGACAACCACTCCCCAGCAGTTCCCCTCCGGTGCGGAGTGCCACAGGGCTCGTCACTAAGCCTGACGTTATTCAACATTTACATGTCCCCACTGGAGGAGGTGGTCACCCCGTTTGGAGTGAAAATCATCAATTATGCTGATGACACCCAGCTGGTGGTGACCCTCTCCCATCCCAACCAAGAACCATCCAACCTCCACAGTTGCCTCTCTGAAATCCAGGGGTGGATAAACAACTCAGCGTTGAAACTCAACGGGTCCAAGACCGAAATTGTGCTTCTTGGACAAAAAGGGCTCTACCTTCCCCCCAACATCTGGCCTGCCTGTCTAGGTGAACCCCCTCTCCCCAAAACTGAGGTCAAGAGCCTGGGATTTTGGCTTGAGAAAGACCTGTCCTTCAAAACCCAGGCAAAAAAAACGGCGGGTATCTGCTTTGGGCTTCTTAGGTCATTTAGGAAAATCCTTCCCCTGCTCCCTCCCATCTCCCGGAAATTGCTGATCCAAGACCTTATTCTATCTAGGCTGGATTACAGCAATGCCATCTATCTGGGAGCCCCCGAAGCCACCTTTAATATCTTACAGAGAATTCAGAATGCCGCTGCCCGGCTTCTCACTAACACCCCGGCCAGAACATCGGCCAAGCCAGCCTTGAAGCAACTTCACTGGTTGCCAGTTAGAGAAAGAGTTGTGTTCAAGGCTCTCTGCCTGGCCCATAAACTCCTTCATAACAAAGGCCCCCCCATCTTCAAAAACTTTATCACCCCTTACAAAGCCAACAGATCACTCCGGTCGGACCACGAGAACTTCATCACAGTCCACAGAGTGAAAAAGGCCCGCTCTGGGGGACGGCGATTTTCTGTGAACACGACGAACCTCTGGAACACCCTCCCCCGTAAACTGAGGATGGAATCTAATCACCTACTTTTCAGGAAAGCACTGAAAACGTTTCTCTTACCCTGATCTCTCTGTCCTCCCCTGCAACCCCACCCTCTTGACTGTCTAGGTTCTAGCTCCGGGATGCTTACGGGTTACTACGCGCTCTACAAAACCCTAATAATTAATATTTTCTACTCTTCATAGTTGTGACAGTACCAGTGCAGGTCATATATCTCAGACTATGGCACCACGGCAAAAATTTTCAAGCCTCAATTTAAATTTTATTTGATCTTTATTACCTTGAGTTAGGCATTACAATTGATGCTCATAGAGTAACCGTTTGTGTAATGCATTTCAACATACAGCATCTCACTGAGAGCAATTGATAACTTTATGTCCAGTGTTTCCTATTACTGCTACAGTTTCCTTCAATTGTTGCTAATGGATTAATGTTATAATATTGTGTGTTATATGTATGAAGACTAAAGCATAAAATGCATAACTATTCATGACAAAAACTTTGGTGGATGCATTGCACCGTTGAATCTGGTTTTAATAAGTAAAGTAATTCGAATATGTGTTCATATTGTTTCATTTTAGGCCATCTCAAAATCTCACTGATCACCTGCTTTACTGTGTTATGAAGAAACCTCATTTGAGTGGACGTTGGCTCATCCTAGATGTGCTTTTTTTGATCACATGGTTATTAAATAGCTCATGCTCCAATGCTGTGGCTCAGTCAACTAAATTCATTAATTCTTAAGAAATATTTTCCTATAAATGCAATACAACTTCTAATGCTACCTGCCCATACTCCCAACTTCCCATACTCCCAACTTGCCCTTTTCATAGTAATTTTGTTGATAGGGGTCTATAGTTGTCAGGGGAAGTACGATTCAGCGTAGGTTTTTTTAGAATAGGGGCGACTTGGCCAGCTTTGAGAGAGTCAGGTATCGATCCCTGTAGGAGGGAGGCGTTGAATATTGCAGTCCAGGAAGTGATGATAGCCTGAGAGGCGGCAGCTAGGCAGTTAGAGGGGAAAGGATCATTGTAGTGATTGTTCGGGTTTAGGGAGAATAGAATTTTCGAGACAGAGTGGTCGTCATAGACTTTAAAGTCTAATACTTTAAAGGCATACAGATGTTTTTAGCATGAAAACCTTATAGCCCTGTTATAAACCTGCCCATAATTTTTTTGTCATAATGCTTTCATGACAAAACCTCTATTAGGGAAATTTCATAAGCACTCGACTCAAATAATTCCTTACAGTTAAGTTTTGTCTTTGGAAAATGAGACCCATGTACAGGGAGGAAGCTCCCTCATTGGACATAGTCTTTAGGAGAGTCTGCTGGTGGAATGCCGAACTGGTGACATTGGTGGCCAGTAGCAGCACTCTCTCTTCCTTAGTATGAAGACACAAAGGGATTATTCAATTTCGGGTTAGATTGATTTTGCCTGTGATCTTTGTGCGTTGTTGCTGTGAGAAGGAGAACTCGAAGGAGGACACTAAGTGAGTCAAGTTCAAGTTCAAGTTTATTTCACGTTTATTTGGTCCGTGGTCCACAAACAATACATATCAATAAAAAATTCATCCAAAGAGTTAAATAAAACATTTCATTAACACACATAGACACCCTAAAACATATTTTAAAAATACTCATTATTAAAACTCGTTTAAAAGATATAAAACTGCCTTCACTTTTTGCATATATTTCCCCATTGCCACAGCAATATCTAAGTGGGACATTTCTGTCATTAGTGTTACAGCCTGGGTCCTAGTTTTAATCTCATATTTCGTAAGAATCGGTTTTAAAATTTTGATTTGCAAGTCCAAAAACTTCAGACAATCCAATAGGATATGCAGCATATCACATTTGGACCCTAAAGAGCAAGTACAGCTTCCCTCCTCATTGATCATGGCCCGCTTTACCGAGTTGTTCATATAACAAGGGTTAACCCCAATTCTAACCCTCAGAACCTCATTTCGTAGTTGACGGTCTGGTAACTTATCTATGTAGGGGAAGCACTAAACATTATTCCATGCATCAATCATAAAACTGGTCGAAGTTTTACTTGCAAGATAGATTTTGTCCTGTGCATGCAATATTTCCTTCCCCGTCAACCTGAGTAACTTTTTATCAATACTAGCCACGGAGACCGTAGGGCACACATTAACTCTCATCTTCAAGCATAGCTTTGTTACTTCCCCCCTGATCTCTCTTGCCCATTTTAGCTCGCTGTCCTGTATTTCATTTTTGCCCCATTGAGATATTTTGGTAATTGCGCCTATTTCAAGGCGTTGCCAAAAGCGCAAAAGGGCCATACCAACTTGTATACCCCATGAAGTCAGGCCTAGTTCCAGTCTTACTGCCTGAACCATTGCTGACCGGGGAGCGTAAATACCATTTTTAGGTTTTTACCTTCTTCCACATCCCAGTTTTCCTTACCACTTAGGAACAACAGTTCAGCGCCATACAAGTATTGTGGGGGTACAATAGCAGAATAGGCTTTTAGCACAGGATTGTCGGTCATAGCACCATAGGCTTTATTAAACAATATAAGACCGCTAATTGAAGCAGAGGTTCTTACTTTAGATGCCTCTAAGTGGGTATTCCATTTCAAATTCTGCTGGAACCATAACCCCAAGTATCTATACTCTGTTACTGATTCCACTTTTTCTGACCCAATCCACCATGAGAACTCAGTTTTCCTCCGACCAAAGCTTAATGTTTTGGTCTTATCCATATTTATCACTAGTTTTTTTTTTAAGCAGTAGTCATTGAAAGCATTTAGTTTTCTTTGCAAGCCAACCTCGGTCTGGTCCATAATCACCAGGTCGTCGGCATAGAGTAGGCATGCTATCTGCTTGCCATTTAGTTTCGGGCTTGCCCCAGTTTTGTTCCCCAACATTGATGGTAGGTCTGCTAGGAACAAGGAGAACAACAGGGGAGCTAATATACATCCCTGACGCAGACCATTTCCAATTTCTATTTTCCCTGATAGACTACCATCTATATCTAAAATTATCCATACCCAGTTTTTAGTGTGGAGCATTTGTATCAGCCGCAGTATATCATTAGGAATACCCTGACTAATTAGGGCCTCCCACAGCAGCTCCCGGTCCACTAGATCAAAGGCTGCACGGAAGTCAGCGAAACAACAGAATAACCTACCCCGCAATTCCATTGACTTCCGTGCTATGGCCCAAAGAGCAAAACAATGGTCGATAGTGGAGTGGACGGCTTTAAACCCACCCTGTTCCGGGGGGCTGGTTTGGTTTTCCTCTGCCCAATCTTTTAATAAGTTTAAAATTACTTTTGCGAAGACTTTTTCCCCTATATCGAGGAGGTTTATCAGCCTATAATTTTTCGGTATTGTGTGGCTACCCTTTTTATGAATAGGCCTAATAATTGCGCCCTTCCAACTTTCTGGGATGATTCCCGTATCCAGGATTACCAGGAACATCTTTGCAAAAAACTCTGCCCACCATTCAGGCCTCGTTTTAATTATCACTGCCGGGAGGTTGTCTGGTCCTGCGGCGCGGGTAAGGTTCAAACTAGCTATTATCTCCGTTATATAACTTGGGGTAAAGTAGTCCTTTATATCATCCCTCATCCGTGGCCAATCTAAGGTTCCCGGTATTGGTTGTGTCGGCCAACTTCCATAGATTTCTTCCAGATAGCCTACCCAATCATGTTCCGGGACCATACAGGCCAAGGAACCAGATTTACCGCCCAAACTCTCTTGGACTAATTTCCAGAACCCTCTCACATCCTTGGTTTCAATCACCTCCAACATATTTGCCCAACATTTCTTATCATACCTTCTTTTTGTATTCCAAATTAGTGTTTTATACTTTAACCTTAGTTGCTGAAGTGTCTGATATAGGTCCACTTTGAACATGGCCCTTACTCTTCTCTCCTTCTGTCTTATCAGGGCCTTAGCTACCCTGCATTCTTCATCAAACCAGGGTTTCCTATTTTTATTAACTACATAGGTCCCCAGTCCTGACTTTTTTACCTTGAATTCCTTCTTGAGGGAGTCTGCCAGCTTACCTATGGTCAATTCAAACCACGGGATTCCTGCATTAGTATGAATTTCTTCAGTTGGGATTGACTGTTGAATTAGCCTAAGCTTTTCTATCTGTTCGTCTGATATACAGGTTGTTAACCGTTTGGGGTAATCCACATGGACCTGTAGAACTCTCTCTCTACTTTTACATTTCGGAATGTGTATTTCTAACTTCAAAGGGAAATGGTCACTACCTGTCATTTTCACAACCTCCAAATTTCTTATTTGATTGAAGCACCAGGCCTGACAGAACATATAGTCTATTGGGCAAGGTTGCTGGCCCCTCACAAAAGTCTTTCCCGCGGGCTGGTCTTACTGAAATCTTCCATTTGCACATACCATGCCCAAGGACCCCATTAGCTGACTAAGTGACTCATCCTGCTGTGAGAGCTCCCCCCTTGGAAAGAGTGCAGCTTCAATGTTATATGCTTCTAGCAATTCTTTGTGCCAACTGTCCACCTTTTTGGGGTCTAATCTATGGTTAAAATCACCTACTACTAGTACTAAATCCTTCAGATGCTTGGCACTAGTTGACTCCATATCTTCTTTCAGTTTACCCAAATTCTCCTTATATTCAAGGGCCTTTCCCTTCTGTATATACACATTTATAATGCATATTCCCTCATATCTGGGGTCTGCCTTCTGCAATAAGATTCTGCAACCTAGTGCCCACTCACAAAGTAAATTTAACCTTTCAACCCTCCTGACTATCTGTGTTGAGATTAGCGTTAGTTGACCCCCTGATGGCCTCCCCAAATTATTTTTCTTTGCTGCTTTAGAGTATTGGGCAAATCCTTCTATAACTAAAGAATTTAGGGTATCGTCACACAGCCATGTCTCTTGAAGGCATACGATGTCGTTACTCTTTATAATTTTATCGAACTCGATATGTGCCGAAATTTTCTTGTAGCCATTTATATTCCATGATAGAACTGTAAGGCTGTGTGACGACCCATTCTCCTAATCGATTTCGCTTAGAAATCCCTCCTCATTGTACTCCCTAGATTCTAGGGGTGCTAGAGCTTCATATCTATTTCTAGCAAATACACCTTCCCCATACCCTTCAGCTTCACAGTCAGTTACAGTGATTGCAACATTCTCCTTATTATTCCAGTTCGAATTAATTAGCCTTATCTGCCGTAACCCTAGACCAGCATGGTTCGTCAGGAAATACTGTCCCTGTACTTCCTTCTTCCCTATCAGTCTGATCCCCTCCTTTTGTAACTCATTTTTCGCTTTTTCCACCGCTTCTTTCACCCAAGCAGAGTGAAAGAGTACCTTGGTCGCCTCTTCTCCTGTACTGCTTGCAACAAATCCTACTTCTTTGAGGTCCATTGTACCAATACTCCTAAGACTTGCACATTTACCCATTATGTATAAAAGCTGAGATCGATTTAATGGGTGTAGTTTCCTAGCTTTTTTCCCCCCTTTTCCACCATTTTCGGGTTTTAGGAAAATCCATAGATTGTTAGAGGCTGTTTGCCTGGCCCCGTGGTTAACCCCCTGTGAGGTAGCTTCCCTTTTCATAAACATTTGGTCCCTCTTATTGTCGTCAATCGCGACCCTGCTGCACCTTGGCGTTTCTCGAGATCCTGAAGGCTTCCTATTCGTACTTTCCTCCTCTATAACCTCTAACTCCCTTGTTATAGGAGCCAACCCACTTTTATTAGGCTTTGGTTTTACTGATCTGTTCCAATGTTCTTTCTGTTCCATTTGTGGCTTTACATTATTCACCATTGATCTCTGAATTTTCCCCCCCATGTTACCTCCTATTTCCTTTGTTTCTCATTTCCCTCTACTCAAGTTCCTGGTAGGGTTTTTTCTTAGGCAACTTTTTGTACGAGTAGCGTCACTTCTCGGGAATCTACCCGTATGATATCTAATTTCCCCCCATTTTTTCACAATCATTGGCTGCCTGGATATATATACTGATGGTTCCTCTTTCATTAAATTTTGGGCCCCTAACACATCCTCCTCTGCCTTATTACTGCCGTCCCCCACCTGGCTTCCATATATTGGTCTAACCAGAGCTGGCATTAAACCTCTAATTTGGGTCAGCTCACCCAAGATTGCTTTAGACTGGTCCCCCTGGATTTTTAAAAGATCGTTGTTTACTATGGAAGCCTTTAGCAAGCCTTGCAGGGTTTTTTGGAGGATCCACATAACCTCAAGCATAGAGGTACTCGAGGCTCCTGTAACCTCAAGCCCATGCAGTGGTGATTGCAAATGTTCATTTCCTAGATCAAAGGAGCAGTTCACATTCACGTCCACATTTTCCTTAGATTGCTTCATAGTTCCATTTTGAACATTTGAGCTTAGACCATTACTAAGTATGGGTACGTCATCTCCTTCGTCCTCTAAATCCCCTTCAAATGACTGCTGGAATAATCTAGGTGAAGAAGACAAACGTGGGTTCAGCTGTACTCCTGATAAATTAAGGGTGGACTGATTCAGGGAGGTTAAGGCATCGTCGCTCCTGTACTCAGAGTTTATGTCTTTGGAAAATGAGACCCATGTACAGGGAGGAAGCTCCCTCATGTTACACAGTCTTTAGGAGAGTCTGCTGGTGGAATGCCGAACTGGTGACATTGTTGGCCAGTAGCAGCACTCTCTCTTCCTTAGTATGAAGACACAAAGGGATTATTCAATTTCGGGTTAGATTGATTTTGCCTGTGATCTTTGTGCGTTGTTGCTGTAAGAAGGAGAACTCGAAGGAGGACACTAAGCGAGTCAGAGCAAGGATGAAGGACCTACAAGTGAAGTGAGGCAAGGGTGAAGGTCAGCAGAGGTCTTGACTCACAGTGACTTGTGTGATAAGAGAATCTGCTTGCCTCTCCAGTTGCCTCAATTTTTTAAACTTGCCCTGCTTTACCGACAATGTTGAGGACCTACTATACTGTGCTGGTAGTGCTGATAAACAAAGCAGGCTCAGCGTATTCTCATTGTCCTGCTTACGTACCCTCTTGTCTACCTGGAAATCACCTTCCTTGCATTCGAATGGTATTCATCCTGGTAAGCTGTGGCACCTAGCATTGTGAAAGCTGTGTGTAACCCTTGTACATTACATGGATGGGAGCCCAGGGACCAGCAAGTAAACTGCAAGGCAGCTATCTTCTAGCAAGCCCAGCTGAAACCCTTGCTTATAACATTGTGACGTAATTCCAATTCTGCAAGGCCAGTGGCAGAACTCTAGTGCTTTAATGGCAACACTATTACTTGATGCTTCATTGAATATATATTTACAGTATGAGCAGACGCGTGGAGGCAGCTGAAGTGGCCCGGAAAAGGTTTGGATGTGGCCTGCGGCTACTATGGTGGAGCTTGCTGTATTGTACATCACCAAAAGCAGTGTGTTCCACAGGCGTCTTGCAGTTCCACTAAATGTTTGAGTGGGCTCTCTGATGGCTGGGAAAAGCTATTGTTATAGTTCTACAATTACACCACAATTGCCACTGCCTGCTTGACTTGGGAGACTCTGGTAGCCCTGCATTAGTCCCTGGAAGGGGCGAGCTCCCCTGTTAAAGTGGTCAGCCTAGGTGTTGGTGCGGCTTAAATGATGCCTGCCTTTATCTTCTTTGTTCTTTCCCTCTAAGGATCTTGTTTTGCAATATTTTGTAGCAGCAAGTTAAAACCCAGGCATCCTGTGGTGGTACAGTGGTGCACATCCATGGCCAGTAATCATTGGAAATAAGTCTGAGCAGAACTAGGGCAGAGTTTGTGTTTGTATTTGTCTCAAATTTTGAGAGGTGACCCATCTCTTGGAGAAGACCAGGAAAAGCTGATTGTGTTATTTAACTCATCTGCCATTCCCCTATACATTCTATTAGTCTTACTCAGCATTGACCACCACCCATCATGACAGCAAGAAGGTAAGGATTGGTGAGATTAATCTCCTCAAGATGTTATAAAAAAAAATCAATTGAATCCATTACGGAATAAGGGCACCTGACTTAGACATTTTAAAGGAGAAAACTTTGATCTAGACCTATTTCATTAGATTGGATGAAGACCGTCCCAAGTCGGAGGCTAATTTGTTTCCGATGAAAGGTTTGAAAACAAATGTATAAATAGAATCACAATTGTATGGCCATTGGGTGGGCCTAAAGGGTAATCCTCATGTCTCTTTATGCAATAAAACACTCTTGTTTCTTCTTTATTCTATCTCAACAGAGATCCTGGCATAGTTATTCAGGAACTCTCAATTCAAGGCTCTCTGATGTTAGACTAGCCTGTATCTCCCCACGAGGAATGCTAAATATTTCAATAGAGGGTCAACTGCAGAGATACCTCTTTATAGGTAGATTGTACCCTTCTTGACATTTCAATGTTCAAGAATACCTCCCAGGTGTTAATAAAGGTATCCTAGAGGAGGAGGCTGAAAAGATCTCAAACGTCTGTACCCCAGGTGACTATTCATATTGGGATACAAAATAATTAAAAAGGGAAATCAAAGCCCCATTTTCTGATCCTAAACCTACTCACACAACCTGTGTGCCACCTACATCAATGGAGAATGTAGAAAATGGCCCTCAAGATTTCTAAACTTTCCGGTATAAAATGCAAAAGAAATTGGAGTAAATTGTAACTTTGGACTTCATTGTCTTATTTGAGACGGATTCTGCTTTTTTTACCAATCACTTTTGCTGAATCTCTTTCACATGTAGACCAGCCTAAGTTGTTGAGGACTGGCAATTTGGAACTGGTAAAATCAAGAGAAGAAAACAAAGGTTACATTTAGGTTGTCAGTTACTGTAAAATTGATTCTGAATAACTGTGAATTTGTTATGACTCAAGGAATTAACATTATTCCCTCACCTACTAAAAATAAGGATTTGTGAAGAGAGCAGGCCTGGGCAGTGAACTCTGATCTGTAAGCGGAGTTTGTGAGTTTTCTGCACTCGTTAGAGCTCATGGACTGCGAAAGTGCAGCAAAGTGTTTTCCCCTGCTTGCTGTTGCCAATGGTAATTTGGCAAGCGCGACCTGCTCGGGTAGAATTTCTGCCAATTGCCAAACTCTGCAGATTTTTTGGTCACTTCTTGGAGTGCCGCGTAGTAGAATCCGCAAACTCCGCCCAGGCTTAAAATAGAGAAGGGGTGTCATTTGTCACCATCATGACCTTTTGAGGAATGCTCTGTTTCACAGGAAGAGATAGCGATCAATGCAAAATTAAAATTCATTTCCTGGAAAGCTGCTTTTAGGGTGGTTCCATGTGATGGTTGTGAATGTGGTGTTTCTTCAAAAAGTGATGATGTATCCCAATGGGCTTGGAAATCTGGTAGATTAAACACTTAAAAATGGCTGCCGAAAATGTGATGAATGGGGCAGTTAAAATTGTTTCATGGATTATAGGGGGCTGCTAGAATAATTGTGTGAAAATCCAGAATCTGGATGCTTTAGGTCCCACAGTTTATATGTCAGCGGACATACCGGCAGTCATGAGCATTGATGGAGGTCCTCGACCCTACTTGCAGGTAACGCGGTACATTTGACCGCCTCCCCATTACTAGCCGGATTTAAAGAACTTAAAGACTTCAGAGGGATAGATCTCCTACAACAATCTTAGAGCTCGCAACCAACAAGCGCCCTCCCGCCCTGCGGCACATGAAGTGTGCCCGCCCACCCCTCCCCCTGTCCTGTAGGGACATCATCCCTACTGATTTTGGGTCGAAACGTAGACTACTACCTTAACGCCACCTTCTAAATACAAGTGTAACACTGACCAACAGAAGTATGGCCTTGTAAATCAATGCAGTATATGATATATTCCCATGTGGCTCCCCGGCGAAGCCAGCAGTAATTATGCTCCGCATACCGAGATTGTATGTTTGACAATGTCACATTCCTTTACTCTCACCACCTCCAACCACTTCACTACCTTTCCCCCAACCTACCCCTGGGCACTTTAATTTAAAATGACTTACTAAATACAATGTACAGTAAAATGTTTGTAACACTATGTGATTAAATACCATGGTGCCCTCACATGAAAATTAGAGTACTTTGCATATTTTCAGAAAATTGTTCCTTAATTCTCTTGTTCTGGGACCCTTTCTTCCTATAACAATTTACACCCAGGTCCCAGTGACTCCTTGGGTAGACCCCCTCCATTGTACTACTAGAGTAACATCTAGGCTCGACTACGCAAATGGCTTATATCTTGGCCTCCCTAAATACTCTATCTGCTGAGAGACTAGTTAGACGCATACCATTTCAACACCATGTCTCTCCACATCTACAAGAGCTCCACTGGTTCCCAGTAGCCAAAAGATTCAAATTCAAGGCTATGACTTTGGCCTACCGGGCTCACAATGGAAAATGCCCTGGATATCTTAAGCAAAGACTATGTTGCTATAAGCAAAATTGAGCTCTGAGGTCGAACTCTCAAAACTTACTGTGTACTCCCCATTTTGTGAAAGCACGTCTGGGTGGTAGAGCGCTCACAGTTAGAACGGCCACAGTGTGGAGTGCGCTACCTGGGAACCTCCGCCAGGCTAAATCAGAGACCTGCTTTAGAAAGGCCTTGAAGACGTGGCTCTTTAGGGTGGATTAGGACAGTTTATTTTTAGTGCCGTAGCCCCTTTGCGCCCAATGCCTCCTGTTACCGCGCTGGTACCCCTCTTTTTGAGGTAGCTGTCGCGCTATACACGCTCCATTATTATTATTATTATTATTATTATTATTATTAATATTATTATTATTATTATTATTATTAGTATTATTATTATTATTATTATTATTATTATCAATAAGGTGAAGAGGAAATACTTTGCACTATCTGCACTTAAAACTCCATGGTTTTAATAGAAGAGCGTGTGAGAAGTTGGCCAGGCATATGCTGTCCACTATTCTAGTGGGCACCTTGCACCAATCCAAATGACCCCTTATTGATGGTAGGCTAAAGACAACCTATGGAAAGCTCTCCTAGTGGTAGCTGTGGAGAGCAACCTTCAGGCTATGTCTTGAAGAAATGTAAAGCAGCTTGTTTTACCAGTCTATAATCTTGTGAATGACCAAATGAAAGGAGAACCACACCAGCTATATATATAACATATATGTATTTATTCTAAACACATCCCTCTAGTCTGTTTATGACGCTAGAGACAAAAGTACATCAGTTATACTTAATTAGCACACAGTAAATTAGCACAGTATACGTTTAGCCATAGGGGCCTCACAAACCATATACTAAGAAAGTGGTATAAGAACCATGACTGACATAGATACAAGGCCTAAAGCCTGTAGGACTGCTGGGGCCACCAGGAACTTCCCAAGGTAGTGACACAAGGGACTCAAGGGGGACGCGTGCAGTGTCTAAACACAGACCCGAATCACCATTTGCTTCAATGGGGAAAGTCACGGTTGGAAAATTACAAAGGAGGGACACTTAGAAGAGGACTTGGAGCAAACCCCTTTAAAACTAAGCAGTTCTAGAGTCAATACCCACAGGAGCACCGGAGTGCTCGAGTTACCTTACCCAGCAAAGCCGCATGCATAGGTGTCTTTTGATGTCGGGTTTCATCGCCGTTTTCAATCGCGAACTGCAAAAAAGTCGAAAGTGTCCGGATGGATCCAAGCCTGGATCAGAGTCAAGAAGAACCTGAAAGCAGAGGGGACAGAGTCTGGGTCACTAGCCAGTGAGCAGGAAACCAAGGAGATGAAGCCAACCAATGTCAGGTGATTTCAGGTGAAGAAGGTGAAGCTTGACTCTTCAGCCACGAGGAGCAGGAGGCGTCGACGATGACCAGGAGCTGGATTCAAGCTGTCCCACATAGATGTTGTGTGCTACAGTGTCAAATTCTGGATGGGACCCGACAAGCCTTGGCAACAGCAACCCTTGCAGAAAGCAGAGTTTGGCTTTGGTGCAGACCAGCAAGGTCTGAGGGACTCACCCTTTGGAAGGTAGTCAGGGCACTCCTGGATCAACCAGGAAAGCCCAAGAAACAGAAGAGTTACCTTTGTGGGAACCCACCAGTCGATGGACCAGTGATCGCGAAGGAGCCTCGAGTGGAAATACTAGAAGCGGGCCCATGGAACACTCGAGAAATGTAGGCCCACAATCTTCAGTGCAAATGGTGCTTGGGGCTTGAACTACGAGTAGCCCAATTCACTTCGGGAAAGCTCGGGAAGTTGATGCACTTGCAAATGTGCCCGGTGTCCAGGAGTTCTGGTCCCATGTCTCTCATGATTGCTGTGGGTCTCAGCTTTGCTGGGATCTTTTGTCAGCCTCGGAGATGTCTGGAAGTCCATATCCTGTGTCGCAAATCCATCGGGATTCGGCGGGAGCCTTGGAAAAGCAGACAGGCAAGATGCTTCTTTGGTGCCTGTTTGAACAAGAGAGTCACTCCTTGACCCCCAAGGGAGATTCTTCCATCTTCTAGTCAAAACAGAATGTCGATGTTCCAGTATATATGTTGCAGAGTTTCATCCAGGGTAATCTATTGTCCTAAAGACTGGGTTCCTATACTTATACTAAGTTTAGGGGTTGTACTTACTCTAGGGACCCACCTTTGGGCGTATCCAAGGAGGGGGTGGTTACACCTCTTTCCCTGTGTCCAGTTTCACGCCAGATCAGGGGCTGAGTGCCCCTACAAACGGTTTGAACTGGGATATGCACAGGGACACCAGGTGTGCCCTCAACACTGTCTGAAAAGCATTCACTGAATGCACCCACTCAGCCCTAATACACTAAAGCCTGTCTGGGGAGGTGGTTATACCTCCCTGTGACTGGAAACTTATTGTCCAGACCTTCCCAGCCGGAGTTTCGTCCAGCAGCAGGAGGTCAGACTCGTGACTCATTTTGTGATGCTGGGGCTCTTTTAAACTATTACTGGTTAGGTAAGTGTGCACATGTTTTCTCCCTCTAGAAGGGTGGATTTCTACCCCCGCCGGCAGAACTAATGGGGGTAGAATTCGAAAGTGTTTGACACCAAACACAACATGTTTCCATGCAGCCATTCCAAAGTTAGCATTTACCACAAGGTTATAATGCACTTATTAGTATATGGTCTGCTGCATCACAGAACAGCTACAGAGAATAGATTCTAAACACTGCAGAGGGGTCCTGCTGATGCATGGGCACCCTCTCACACAAAACCAAGCACTCTTCCTTCAGGATTGGGAAGGCCTGCATTAGGAGAGACTTATAGGTTTGTATGTGTCAGTGATTAAAGGTAGATATAGTTCGCCTATATCTTAGTAAGGGGTGCATGCATCACCTTTCCCAGGCTGCAGTAGCAGACCTGTGGTGCCATTTTGGAAGGATTCCCAGGGGTGGCATAATACATGCTTCAGCCCCTGGTAGGCCTCTGTGGTACCTATGCCCTTAGTACCTAAGGTACCATTTATTAAGGACTCACAAGGGTAACCCAGTAACCAATCTGGAGTGTACCTAATGTACATGCAATCAATTTAGAGAGGAAGCAGCTAGGCTGGGGTCCTGGTTAGCAGGGCCTCAGCCAGACTAAAGTCGAGAAACAGTAAAACACCAGCAAAAAGTGGGGGTAACCATAGTAAACAGATCCTACTCTCCTACAGAGTGTAGGCTAGAATTAGGATTGGTGAGCACCTACATAAGAGGACTAGACACTATTTTAAGATGGTACCATTGTATTCTACATGCCAAGGAAAAGTCTTTAAGGAGTATTATTGCCATGGACTGTATCCTTCCTTCTACAAAGACCATTTTTGACTAACATTTTAACTGCACTGCCACACTTTTCCCTGACTAAATTAGAGATTCAGAATATAAGTTATGCTCACCTTAAAATGTTTTAAAGTGTACTATGGCAACTGTGTTGATAGAGAATGATATGGCTCTATATAGTGCAAAAGCCTGCTTTCAGTGTGTTATTTATTTGTGTTAGACAGCAGTTCTCCAAGCGTATTTGAATTGAAACCTGGAACATGGGGAGCAAAGGTATATAATGCTTTGTAAGTTGAAATTCTTAAAGTTAAAGTCTGTGACAGATGCATGGCAGAATGTGGCTTGAAAGGAAAGAGTGTGCACAATATTGCTTTTCCTGATTTTAAGGGTCTGTCAACAGAGATTTTTAAAACCACTGGAATGGAGGTGATACATTGTCCTATGAATTAATTAATGTGTTGGAATATATTCACATTTGAGCTCCTTTTACAGTTCTTTTAATGGATACATTTTATTTATTGTAGACCTCAAAATAAGAACTAAGGGGCATTTGTTCAAGGAAATTGTGCAGTGCGGCGCTACAGCAAATTTTGCAATGCCACATCTTTTAGAAAATGCAGGGATGCACCATATTTACAAGAATACAACACACCCTTGTGTTTTCCCCTGCGCTGACACTAAATATAGCTGTCTAGTGCCAGAACAGACACAATTGAGACAAAGTGCAAGGGTGGCTGCATTACAATTGATACTTGCAGAGTAACTGTTTGGACATATAGAGCAATCTACGCCCTCACACCGGGAGGAATGATATCATGGGATTCACTTTTGTGTGTGGCTGCTACAGTTAACCTAATGTGTTGCAAATGAACTAATGCTCTAATATTTTGTGCTATATGTATAAAGTTTAAAGCATAACATTCATCCCTGTTCATGAACAAAGGTTTGGTGGTTGCATTGCTTGGTTGCATTTGGTTTCAATAAATAATATAATTCAAATAAAAGTGTTAATATTGTTTTATTTCAGGTTATTTCAGGACCTCGTCAATAAGCTGCTCTACTGTGTTATGTTTGTGAATGAGAAGCATCATGTGTGTGCTCTTTGGCTAATCCCAGGTGTGTACTTTTGGGTCACATGGAGCGTGGGTAAGAAATGGCTTATGCTACAATGCTGTAGCTCAGCCAACTGAATTAATTAATTCTTGAAACATGTTTTACTATAAATGCAATACCACACTTAATGCCACCTGACCATACTCCCAACTTTCTTTTTTTGTATTAATTTAGGTGTTAGGAAAATAGCAAGTAATCTACAGTAGCAAAATGGCAACATTCTATCCTGGCTGATGAGGGCTGAAAGCCCAAAACCGGTCAAAGGATGCTTGTTTCCAGTCCAGGGAGGACCTGGCTTGGCAGTTTGGGCTGGCTTGTTCCCATTGAGCGCAGATTCAAGTCTGATTTGCATATGGTTGAGTCATAACTGGAATGGCATGGTGAGCGAAAAAGAAATGATGGATTTAGGCCCAGATCTCTGCACTGGGGTGAATGTATGACATTGATCTGCATTCTGTTCATTGTTCTTTTTGCATTTGTCACCCCAAGAGTAACCCTGGGCGTAGTTCGTGTAGTTGCGCTACGCAAAGCTACATGAAGATGTGATTGATACGCTTAGCTTCGTGAGCGTGCGTACTTGCTTGTCGCACCCGTTTGCCATGCATTTTTCTTGTTCGGGAGCGCGTTGTGCGTGTTCTGGGCGATGTCGCTGTTTGCCTGCTCGGGGGATAGTATCTCGCAAACTTACCCATGCAGTTGCCTACGGGCGCAGCCATCTTGTGTTTTAATTGTCCCGCCCGCTCGCGATGCCTTATTTCCTGTTCCAGGTCGCGTATAGCGTGTTCACGATGCGCATGTCATGTTCAGGAATGCGATTTACTTGTTTGCGGCGATATGTGGATGCTCGCGGGGAAATATCCCGCTAACTTACCCACGCGGTCGCAATGGGCACAGCCATCTTGATTTTCACTCTCTGCTATGATTCTGGGCCTTGTTTTCTATCCTCCCTCAATTATTGCATGTTGGATTCCACTCAGCCCGCACACTGCAGGAATGAATCACAAACCAATCCACTTCTCCAACCCCTGCATCACTCACACGATGTGACTATGAGTGTGCACAGGAGCCGGAAAAGGGGGTGGAAGACTATCAGGAGACACCAAGTCAGCTTCCACCTTAATTAGAAAAATAGGGTCACCGCTCCCTCCTCCACGCTTATGCACCTACATAAACGAAAGCACACTTCATAAATATATACAACAGTGCTCAAGCAAAGAAAAGAACACAAACTGTGATAGTACTCACTCCTACCATTCGACTATGCAGGGTTTGCTTCGGGAGATCTTCGGGCAGCATAAAACCAAAGACACTACTCCAGTGCAAGATAACTCCTCTTACGTCAGGAGAAATATGAAGCTCTGACTCAATTATTCCAGTGGTGTCTCTTTCTTTATCAGGGGAAAAAAGGATGCCTTGGCGTTTGGCAACTACCAAAAAAGACCCTGTTATTGCTCGTGTTTCTGGAAGGTCGGGGCAAAACAGAAGGGACAAGGAAAGCCAGAATCCCCAACACCCGGGTACTCAGGAGCAGACTCGCAGAATGACCAAAACGCCACTTCCGCAAATAACGACAGGGACAGGTAAAAAAGAAAAACGCGTAAGGAAACAATACGAATGTTCGTTTCCTAAGCGCGTTAACAAGCTCCAAAGTACAAACAAGGTGAGCTTTGCTACCGAAAGGCTTTCGAAACGGAAGGGGGAAACAGGACTCCGGGATTCCCCTAATTCTAAAAAACGAGGACTAGAAACACGCTTGGAGGGAAGAGGCAGAAGGGGATCCTTGGGAAACGGGCAACTGGTGACGGGAATACACAGATAACGGGAAGGATTAAGTTCTCAAAGGGGCCTGAATTCCCTCACAAACCCGTGAGGAATCAAAAAAGTCAATGAAAACAGCAATCACTGGAACCAACACCAGGAAACAGGAACCCAATCACTATCGATATCAAGCAAAGACAGGAAGGTAGGACTGTCCTATATCCCTGTCCTGGCTGGTCACCTGACGCTATCCATAAACACAGTAGGTGGACTAACCCAAAACCTAACAGTACCCCCCCCAACAATCCTCCCTACCGGGCGGGGCTTCAGAGGATGCCGCCTATGAAACAACCGGACCAAACGAGGGGCATGGACCCCCCCGACGGGTTCCCATGTCCTATCCTCTGGGGCATATCCCTTCCAATCCACCAGGTAAAAAAGACGACCCCTCCTACGTCTGGAATCTAAAATAGCCTGGACCTCGAACTCATCCTGCCCATCAACTATCAAAGGTGGAGGAGGGGGCAGCACCTGCTCAGAGGGCACATAAGGTTTCAACAAAGACATGTGGAACACAGGATGGACCTTATACTCCTCTGGTAGCTGGAGCTTCATAGCCACCGGATTGATCACCTGGACAACCGGGAAAGGACCCACAAACCTAGGGTGCAATTTGCAAGACCCCTGCATTCTCAAATTGCGGGACGCCAACCAAACTTGATCCCCCACCCGATAACAGGGGGCAGGGGCCCGATGCCTATCTGCCTGTAACTTCATAGCAGCTTTAGCTTCGTGAAAACGCTCCCTTGCCACACTCCAGATATCACTCAACCTCCTACATACCTCATCTATGGCTGGCACATGCCCAGTGGGCCGAATAGCTAACGCCCTAGGACGGTATCCCAATGAACAATAGAAAGGAGTCATACCCAAGGCGGAGTGCAGACTGTTGTTATAGGCGAATTCCGCTATAAGTAGAGCAGTTACCCAATCACACGACAAAGAGGAAACAAGGCACCTCAAGTACTGTTCCATGGTCTGGTTGGTGCGTTCAGTTTGTCCATCAGATTGCGGATGATACGCAGAGGACAACCGTATTTCCATCTTGAGCACCAAACAAAGCTCCTTCCAGAAATGGGACACAACCTGAGCCCCCCTGTCGGATATGATAGCCGTAGGTAAGCCATGTATCCTCACAACCGAGGTCATGAACACCAAAGCCATCTCCTTGGCCTCAAACACAACTCCCTGGTCTTCTGAATCCCCGGATGTGCCACTAATGAAGAAGAATGACACCACTGCAGAACCATCTCTCTCAGACTGGGGGAACAAACAACCAATTCTCATAATGCAGCAACCCATCCTGAGCTACAACCTTGGGCAATCCTAACCACGGAGCCAAATCCATCTCATGTAACCGCTCCTTTACCATTAAAGGGAAATCAGCAGCCGTTGTGACTCCTATGACCCTCTCACCATCGATCATAGGCCTGTCTTCCTGCAAGGAACCAGATTCCCTAAGGTCTACATGAATCCGGGAAAGAGCGTCAGACTTGATCTGCTGTGCTGCTGGTCTATACGTTATGACAAAGTCGTATTTATTAAAAAATAAGACCCACCGCATTTGCCGTGGAGTCAAAGCATGAGCAGATCTAAAAAACTCCAAGTTCTTATGATCGGTGTAGATCATAATAGTGTGACGGGCGCCCCATAAAGATTGGCGCCATTCCACAAAAGACAACTATACTGCTAATAATTCCCTCTCTGCCACAGTGTAGTTACGTTCAGCCGGTAACAGAGTCTTGGAGAAATAGGCAATAGGGTGCATTTGGCCAGTCCCCTCCTCCCGTTGGGATAACACTCCACCCACCGCACACAATGAATCATCCGTCTCCACAAAATACGGCAGGGCAGGATCCGGATGCACCAACAAAGGCGCAGATGTAAATCTCCTGAGTAGTAGTTGGAAGGCATCCTGAGCCTCAGTAGACCACACAAAGGGAACCCCTTTCCGCAACAAACGGGTCATAGGCGCCACTATATCGGAAAAATGGGAAATAAAATGCGATAAAAATTGGCAAACCCTAGAAGCACCTGAATGTGCTTCACAGTAGATGGTATGGGCCAGGTCACAATAGCCTTTATCTTTTTTGGGTCCATCCGAATACCTCCTGCCGAAATAATGAAGCCCAAGAACTCCACTTCCGAGGTACTGAACTGACACTTTTCTAATTTGGCGTACAGGTGATGTTCTTGTAATCTCTGTAGCACTTGTGTCACATGTTCATGATGGTCAGCACCTGACTCAGAAAAGATAAGAATATCGTCCAGATAGACGATGACAGTTCTATCCAGATACTCACTAAGGACCTCATTGATGAAGAACTGAAATGCCGCTGGCGCATTACATAAGCCAAACGGCATCACACAGTATTCAAATAAATCGGGCTTGGTCTTAAAAGCCGCCTTCCACTCATCCCCGGGGCGAACACCTATAACATGGTAAGCGCCCCGCAAATCCAATTTGGTAAACACCGTGGCTTTGCGGAGCTAGTCCAGCAACACGGGAATGAGTGGAAGAGGGTACTTGTTCTTCACCGTAGCCTTATTTAAGGCCCTATAGTCCACACAGGCCCTCAATGAACCCTCCTTCTTTGGGATGAAGAAGATCGCCGATGACACAGTAGAGGAGGGACGGATGAAACCCAACTTTAACATCTCATCCAGGTATTCCTTAAGATGTAACTCCTCTGGTTCTGACAGCGCATAAACGCGACTACAAGGTAAAGGAATACTGGGCACCAACTCGATTTTACAGTCAAAAGACCGGTGCGGAGGAAGACTCTGGGCTTGACCCTTGTCGAATACATCCTTGTAAGCGGAATACTGCAGTGGAACCGAGCCCACCGCGGACACCGCACAGGACAAAGGAGAAGTCTGATCACTGGCCTCCTTGTAACAATGCGTAAGACAATGAGTTGAATCCAATGTCACCAAACGCTGCACCCAATCGATCTTAGGATTGTGTTACTGCAGCCAAGGAACCCCCGACACCAAACCGAAGGAAGGAGCATCAATCAAATCAAAAACCACCATCTCAGAATGGCCGTTCTCACACAGTAACTGTAACGGGACAGTCTGACGGGTAATAGAACCCGTTGTCAATTCCGTCCCATCTATGGCTCGCACTGGTTCCGGTTGTTCTTTATATTGACAGGGAATCGATAGCTTATCTGTCATAGAGATATCGATAAAATTTCCAGTAGCACCGGAATCCAGCAGAACAGACACCGACACTCGATTATGCACGGAAAGCTAGAGATAGGCAGCAATAATGAAATGCCTAGGTACCTGGTCTATCACCCCTAAGACATCATACAGTACCCTCGATTCCTCCTTCATGGGCAAGCATCCAGCCACTTGAATGAATGCTACCTTCTTACCATACCCAACTTCTGCAGGCTTCACTGGACATTCCCTGGCGAAATGGCCTCCTTGACCACAATACAAACATAGCTTCAAATCTCTCCTCCTCTTCTTCTCTTCCTCGGTCAAAGGCCCTCTTACCCCTCCTATCTCCATAGGTTCAGGCGCTGTTCTATTCTCCCCCACTGGTTTGGCATCAGATCTAACATAACTCCCCCGGCATGTCTGGAAACGATTACGCTCCCCACGCCTCTCTGATAATCGATGGTTCAATTTGACTACGAGTCTATGAATGCAGCACAATCCTCTGGTGGATCCACCACCTGAGATAGCACGTCCTTAAGATCCTCACATAAGCCCTGGTAAAACAAGGAGGTCCTTTTGTCCATCGGCCAATGAGTCTCGGACACCAACCGATTAAATGTGGCAATATAGGATAACAAATCCTGCCTGCCCTGCCGGAGTTTCAGAAGCTCAGCATCGCTAGCCTGCATAAAAGCATGCTTAGCGAACAATCCCTGCATCAACTCCTTAAATGCTGAATAGTCATAGAGTACACGATCACCACTATCAACTAAAGGAATAGCCCACTGAGCAGCTGTGCCAGCCAAGTACGATATAGTGAAGGCCACTTTGGCTGAATCATCGGGAAAAGCACTTGGCTTACACATGAAATTTAACTGCCACTGGTTCATAAACATACCAAACTTTTCGCTATCACCAGTGAACCTTTTAGGGGGAGCCAATGGCACAGCAACAGGGGTAGTAACCGTCACTGCAATGGGAGCCCCACCTCCTCCCGTACTTGGTCCTGTCCCACCTCCATATTGAAATGTTGCAGGTTGTAACACAGATCCCTGTCCTCTATGTTGCGACTGCTCCCTGGCTCTCACAACCCCTAATTCTTGTTTTAAACCCGCGTTCTCTTGTCTTAAATCCTGTACCTGAGCTTGCAAAGCCGCTAGGGCCCCCATCACATCCTGCATGGTAGGAATGCTAGCCGCCCCACTTGAGGGATCCCTCAAATCCTCCTCCATGCTCGTCCAGGCAGTGTGAAAATTCGTGGGCTTGATATTCTGTTGGATTCCACTCAGTCCGCACACTGCAGGAACGAAGCACGAACCAATCCACTTCCCCAACCCCTGCACCACTCACACGATGTAACTATGAGTGTGCACAGGAGCCGGAAAAGGGTGTGGAAGACTATCAGGAGACACCAAGTCAGCTTCCACCCTAATAAGAAAAATAGGGTCACCGCTCCCTCCTCCACGCTTCTGCACCTACATAAACGAAAGCACACTTCATAAATATATACAACAGTGCTCAAGCAAAGAAAAGAACACAAACTGTGATAGTACTCACTCCTACCATTTGACTATGCAGGGTTTGCTTTGGGAGAGCTTCGGGCAGCATAAAACAAAAGACACTACTCCAGTGCAAGATAACTCCTCTTACGTCAGGAGAAATACGAAGCTCTGACTCAATTATTCCAGTGGTGTCTCTTTCTTTATCAGGGGAAAAAAGGATGCCTTGGCGTTTGGCAACTACCAAAAAAAAACCTGCTATTGCTCGTGTTTCTGGAAGGTCGGGGCAAAACAGAAGGGACAAGGAAAGCCAGAATCCCCAACACCCGTGTACTCAGGAGCAGACTCACGGAATGACCCAAAACGTCATTTCCGCAAATAACGACCGGGACAGGTAAAAAAGAAAAAGGCAAAAGGAAACGATACGAATGTTCGTTTCCTAAGCACGTTAACAAGCTCCAAAGTACAAACAAGGTGAGCTTTGCTACCGAAAGGCTTTCGGAACAGAAGGGGGAATCAGGACTCCGGGATTACCCTAAATCTAAAAAACGAGGTCTAGAAACAAGCTAGGAGGGAAGGGGCAGAAGGGGACCCTTGGGAAACGGGCAACTGGTGACGGGAATATACAGAGAAAGGGAAGGATTAAGTTCTCAAAGGGGCCTGAATTCCCTCACGAGCCTGTGAGGAATCAAAAAAGTCAAGGAAAACAGCAATCACTGGAACCAACTCCAGGAAACAGGAACCCAATCACTATCGATATCAAGCAAAGACATGAAGGTAGGACTGTCCTATATCCCTGTCCTGGCTGGTCACCTGACACCATCCATAAACACAGAAGGTGGACTAACCCAAAACCTAACATTGCAATCCTTTGTTTTTTAGACAGTTTTTCTGGCTTTTTTTTATTTATCATCTATCTCTCTCTGTCCCTAAGCTTATATTTTGCCTTTTATTTCTACTTTTACTGTGTTTTATTTACTTTTCTACTGTTTTATATTACTACACACCCCAGAACCATGGCAAAGGGTAGCAGCACCGCTAGTGGCAGATCGAAGGGCAAGGCGCCTGCGCCCAAGAGCCACCTGCCTTGCGACAGAATGCGTCCTGCAGGGGTGCAGGCCCGGCAGCTGTTTGGCGAGGCGGAGGTGGCCGCCCTTGTTTTTTTCACCTCCCCTTGACCTTGGCAGCATGCGACAGGCCTGGCTCCGGGTACCCTACCCTGGAGCATCACTGTAGGTAGGTGAAGGTGCGCTGGGCAGTGTTTTGCTGCTCAGGAGTCCGGCGCACCCATAACCAGCTGGCCCACCGGTGGTCAGATATCCTAGACCGGGAGCAGGACCTGCTAGGGGTCGAGGTTGTGGGTCTTGGTTAGTAGCTAATATATAGTAGTATAAGTATTGTGTATAATTTCCTGCCATTGTTCGAGGAGGCAGCACCCTCCATTGGATGGGAAGGGGTTCAAGGGGGTGGCCGAGAGGGGTGCAAGGCAGATTACGAGAAGGGTGCAAGGCAGAGTTCGAGAAGGGTGCAAGGTATAGGGCGAGAAGGGTGCAAGGCAGAGGGGAGAAGGGGGCAAGGGGTAGAAGGGTGAATGGCAGAGAAGGGTGCAAGGCAAAGGGGGATATGGGTTCAAGGTGGATAAGGGTGCAAGGCAGAGGGGGAGAAGGGTGCAAGGCGGAAGGGGGAGAAGGGTGCAAGGCAGAGGGGAGAAGGATGCAAGGCAGAGGGGAGAAGGGTGCAAGGTAGAGAAGGGTGCAAGGCAGAGGGGAGAAGGGGCAAGGGGGAGAAGGGTGCAAGGCAGAGAAGGGTGCAAGGCAAAGGGGGATATGGTTTCAAGGTGGATAAGGGTACAAGGTGGAGGAGAGAAGGGTGCAAGGCAGAGGGGGAGCAGGGTACAAGGGGGAGGGGGAGAAGTATGCAAGGCAGTGGGGAGAAGGGTGCAAGGGGGATGGTGATGAATTTAAAAATGTGCCCACCCCTAGAAACATTTCTATGGACGCCCATGCCCAATTGCCCTCATCCCATATGGTCAGATATGTTGGACAGGAACTCACAACCACTGTCATGGCAGCATACTCCATGGGGGGACAGCTACACCACAAGGGATGCCCAGTCCCAACTCAGACTCCAACTACCAGCATGGCCTGTCACACACACCCCTTACACAAACATACCCTCCTGGGACAGGCAATGGAGTGTCCCACTGTCACAATGGACATGTAACACAACAAAACCAATACCTATCTGCTGAAGCATACAAGCAAAAAATGCACGATGCAGATTCACAAGCCCCTTGTGCCTCTTTCACGCCGCCGTTGCGTCACCTTTGTGACACAGCAGCTGCATAAAAATGGCACCATGGTGCTGGGTGTTTACAAGGTGACGCATCTGGGAGATATGTCCAGTTCTAAAGCCCTGCGCCAGAAGTAGGTGTTCTGGAGCAGGGGATGCTGGGTGGGCGTTCTGGCGCAGGAAATGCTCACAAATGTGGCTGAGTGAAATCTACAAGATTTCACTTAGTCACTTTTAAGCCCATGCTGCATCAAAACCATGCGCATGTTTGAAGCAGGCGTAAGGGTTGACGCATCATTGTGCAGATAGGGCCCCACAGAACATTGCTGGAGCTGCGTTGCACTGGTGGCGCAACTCCAGCAATGCGCCTCTTCTACCGCACAGATGCATGACGCAGCTGTGCCGTTTTTCCCCATGGTACTCCGCATTGTAAATGTGTCGCATCCATGCTGGCGGAGCTGTGGTGCACAATGACTGGCGAATTCCTGCTGATATGCAGGGATGTGCCAGTTATTGTAAATATGCCCCCCACATGTCAATGACTCTGGAGCAAATATCAATCTGACCTCACAACATACCCATCCACAAGTGAACATTGAGGACAATCCAAAGCATAGACAACTACCAGGTGGAACAGCGCCAACTACAATGTGTATGAACAATGGATGTTGCATTAAATGGCATTAACATTGTCTGTCTCTCACGCCCACAGGGAAACGTGCAGAATCTACCCCCAACAATGGGGAAGATGATTCACAGTCCCAGGCTCCGCAGGACCCTGATCCCACTGACATTGACACCTCTCACCACTCCACGAATGACCCGGACCAACCTGGCACCTCTGGTGTCCAAACCCGTGCAGCCCCTGGATCAGGGACCTCTGCGCCAACCACCACCACCATTCCTGCCACATCCCAGCAGACATCTAGGAGCCCTGCCCACAGTCAACAACTGAGCCAGTCTGACAATGAGGGACAAGGTTTGCCGGGCACCCAGGAGGTGGCAGACAACACCACCACTGCCATCCCTCAGGGGTCGCTTCGACCCGATGTGCCCACAACGGCAGGCCAGGCTCGTGTGGGCAGGGGTGGTGGGAGTGGTGGCAGGCGGAGGCGAGAGCCTGACCAGCCAGCTGTAGGGCCCGGTATATCTGAACTACGCAACATCGTGGACGCATAACGGCCGGACACCAGGAAGATTAGCCAGGTAGTGGGGAGCTTCACAGAGATCAAAACCCTCCAGGCCGAGCAACATTCCAGTCAACAAGAACACCAAGGACGGATGGAGGCAAGACTGGCTGAGCTCCTGGCAGTGCAAAGGACATAAGCCATTCACTTCGTCGGATCGCAGACAACATGGAGCACCCTCCCTGTGTCACCAGGCAAGACACTCCTAGGCGAAGACCGCAACCAGGCACAGGGAGGGAGGAGGAGGAGGAATCGTCTCATGCAGAAATCACACTCCTCGAACAGACAGGTTTGGTAGACTATCATGAAGGCGTACAGGTCATGGGTCATGTGGAGGTGCCCGGGGAGGAAGTCCCAAGTCTGTTTTTTCAGGTGGGAGAACTATCTCCCGCATGCAGTTGTTCTGTGGATGTGATGAATGGTGGCCAGGGCAAGGTTGGCTGAATGGAGTTGGGGCAATGGGGTGTTGGATGAGAGACGTCCAAGGTTGTTTTTGGGTCTGGGGTTGTGGAGTACCTCCTGAGTGTGGCTGAGGGTCTGAAGGTGATCCTACAGTTGACAGTGAGCCATTGTAGGTATCTCAGGTGGACAGTGATGTGGCAGTGGCAGGGGATGCACCCTGTATGTGTACAAGTCCTCCTTGGGTTTGGCTGTTGTTCCTGCATAGAGGGCGTTGCCGTAGTTGACCCTGGTGGTGTCGTGGACCTGGGTGACTGTCTGTCTTGCCTTGGAGTGGATCTATCTGTGGATCATTTGTAGCATGCGGAGGGTGTTGCAGCATGAGGTAGAGATGGTGTTGAGTTGCATGGTTATTGTGAGCGAGGAGTCTATGATGAACACCAGCTTGCGTGCGAGGCCACAGGGTGCTGGTGCGCTGCCCAGGCCGGTGGTACACAAGGAGTTGTCCCAGCTGTAAGGGGACAATCCTCAGATGATGACCTCAGTCTTTTCCAAGTCCAGCTTTAGGTGGCTGATGTTCATCCATTCTTCAACGTACCTCATGCCTTCTTGAATGTTGGATCTGGGAGTGGCTGGATCTTTGGTGAGGTTGAGGAGCAGCTGTGTGTCAATGGCATAGGACGTGATGATAATGTCATGTTTGCATGTGATGGTGGAGAGGGGGTAATGGAGACATTGAAGATCGTCACGCTGAGAGATGAGCCCTGGGGCATGGGCCTGATGATCCCAGTGTACTACATGGTGAAGGGGTGAGGCAGATTCCCTGGGCCTTGCTGGTGAGGTACTTGGCGATTTAATCCTGGGCCCTCCTCTGGATCCCAGTGTTGGAGATGTGTGATCTGACAGTGTGGTAGCACATGGTGTAGAATGCCATTGAGAGGTCGAGGAGGTGAGGGTGGTGGTGTCACCATTTCTGAGCAGGGTGCAAGATGTCGTTGGTGGTGGCAATGAGGGCAGTTGCAGTGGTGTGATTATTGTGGAAGATGGACTGGGGAGGGTTGCATGCAGGTGTTTGCTTGGAGGGAGTTGGTCAGTTGCTCGTTGACTGTCTTCTTGATGACATTTGCTGGGTAGGGTAGTAGGGTGATGTTCCAGGAGATCCTACGGTACTGCCATCCATTGTATAAGAAGGGCCTGGGTCTCTGCATGTCTCCAGCTCCCATGGAATGTGGCATACCCAAAGGAGACATTCATGATGTGCCGGAGGTGGGATTCAAGGATTGGGTATGCTGTGATTGAGATGTTGTGTGGGAAGGGTCTTGATGGAGAGCCGGAGTGGATGGTGTACTTGAGCCGGGTGTTGTCTTTGCTGCTGACGGGAGTTCAGAACCTGAGGGGGGTATGTCCCATGGATACTAGCGCTGTCTGACTCAGTGTGGTAAGGCTCTCATGTATGTCCACGAGCTAACAGTGGTAAAATGTTGCGAGGGATTCCCTTTGCCTTGCAAGGGTGGGATGTATTTTGGATGGCGAGCTGGGGTTAGATAGTTCACTCACGATGCTAATGAGCTCCTTGATGTCGTGTGTGTTGGTGCCTAGGCCCTACCTGAAGGATGTCCTCTTCTCCGTGCTGATGGTATGGTGATGTCTGTGTGTGGCGGTTATCATGGCGGAAAGATAACTGATGGGTGTTTGTTTCGCAAGGTTTGCACAGGAGTCCGGCTAGATCTGTATGAGTCCAGTAGGTCTGCCTTGTCCCAGGTGGCTTAACTGTTGTTGTGCTTCACAGGAAAGTCCGCCAATGTGGCAAGAGTGTTGGATTCATCACTGATCCAGTGTGTGAGGTTGCAGGGTATGGCGGTGATGTTGGATGGATTGTCCTGGGCGAGGGTGCCACACAGCTCGTCTGTGGTGACTTAGATCAAGCATTTTGGTGGATCGGAGTGTGGGGCAGTGTATTGCTTGTCGGAGAACTGGATGCAAATGTTGATGTACCAATGAAGAATGGTGGTGTGGTTGTCCTCCAGCCAGAAGTTGCTGTCCCCCAGCCATATGTAGTTTGTGGAGGGGAGGGCCAGCATGCTGATGTAGTTGATGATGGCTTAGCGGAATTGTGGGTGTAGGTATGGAGATCTGTAGATGAGTGTTATTCTGAGGGTGGTCAGGGGGTTGGTGTGAACCCTGAAGTGCAGGTGCTTGACAATGCTGAGTGTGTCCTTGGTGCTGCATGTGACTCTGAGGGTGTACTTCTGAATGAATTGCAATTCATCCTCCTGGATTGTTGGTGCGGTCCCTGCGGGTGATCTTGTATCCGAGTGTGATGGCAATGTTGAAGTTGTGTGCTGAGGATGCGATCAACCAGGTTACTGTAATGAAGGCGATGTGTGGGGCTGTTGTGTTGAGGAGGTAACAGAGTCCAATGTCGTGCTGGTGGACGGAGCGGGTGTCGAGAAGGAGGCACATGACCTGGTTGTACGGACATGGTCTGGTAGGTGGGTCAGCGTGGTGTAGGCAGTAGGAGTTGCACACCCAGCATGCAAAGCTCCCGTGTGTGCGCTTAGGGGTTGCTTGTTAGCAGGTAATTGATTGTCCGGTGTTCATTGCTTGGAGGTTGGCTGGAGCATGAGTCTGTTGTGTTACGTGGGTCATGCAAGGACCAGTGGGTCTTGCACCGTGTACGTTGCAGGCGCTGACGGGTGCTGACGGTCCAGCCTTTGGTACGGCATGGGTGCAACAGTGGCACAGACAAGCTGCTGCCTGCATTAAGAATGGGTGGAGGGAGGAGCATCTAGGAGGCGTGTGGTTTGCAGAATCAGGGCACTCGGTGGGCGGTGCCGCAGGGGAGGCAGCAGCAAGAATGCGTGAACACCTGACGGCGAAAAGGGTGAGAAACTAGGCCAAAACTAGCACACAAAGACAAAGAGGTTAGAAAGGTACAGTGTAACAGATGTATGGAAAGGAAGGAGTGTCTGGTTACTCATGGGTCACTCAAAGAATGAACAATCACAAAAAATGACGGCACAGGATCAGGCTCCAAAAGGGCAAGCCACGCCCATGACACACAGCGTCAGCAGGTGTTGCATGCCCGTTGTGGGTAGGAACCTGCACATATACATACACAATCAAGTACTTCATGCACAATAGGGATCCTTACCCATGAAGAACTGCATGCATGTTTCCAAAGTACACATACACCCATATGCACAATCTTTGACAATTATGCCATAGATGACACATGCAAAGTGGCAAGAGATCTGCGGTGACAGAGATGAGGCGCATTGTACTGAGGTGAGCACATTTAATACACAAACAGATCAAGTATGTGTTGAGGCCATGCAGCATGAGCCAATATCCATGGCCAGTGCCATTGCTCTGCAGAAAATAACAGTCATGTAATGAGTCTACCTGTACTGCTGGTGAACCAATGTGTACATGACTGCCTGTGACTGTCAGGACCTTGAATTCTCGTAAATGTGCGATGCTCAAAGGTGTCCATCTCATGATAGCCCCTTGGTCTGAGTAGAAATTAAGGACTCAAAAGAGTGATCAGGCGAGGGAAGGATAGGAAGGGAGATCTGAAACAAAGGTAAACAAGCTTAAGGATTCAATACTTCCTGTCACTGAATCATAGAATACCTCAGGACCTAAGCTGTAACAGTAATACCTGTAAAGGAAAACAACATCCACTGTATTCTAGTTGGGATCACTGTAATGAAAGTGCTACTGGATCGGAGGATCAAACAAGGACATTACTACACACTCATAAAGAAGGCTGTTCTATATGTTTCCATGTATTTATCCAGCAGTTAGCAACATACCCTTAAAGTTTTTAAGAGCCATGTAACTGGTAAATTTGAGCTTTCTTCAAGATGAGCTCTACAAGCCACCGCTGTGAAAACAGATATGAACAATCCACATGAATTCATAGCATATAGAAAGGTGATGAAACACCATAAATCACCAAAGATAATGTGGTACAAGTTGCTAAAGAAATGACCAAAATTATGATCCTGTTCCAAGGATTGTGCAACTAGCACAGGCATCAACAAAGAAACATAAAAGGTAGCAGAGTATTGCAGCGATATGAAGGGGGTATAACGCTCTGCAGGCTGCTTCAAAGCAATTAGAGCCTTGCGGTAATCTAGAAATTCACAGTGTATGAATAAAGTCCAATGAACAGAAATTCAAATGCGCTGCTGCGCGTCTTACACAAACCGGACAATCCATAGTTCCCCCAGGGAATCAGTGAGGGTCAAGAAGGGAAATTACCCAGCCCCCGCAAGAGCCTTAAGAAGCTCGTCCAACGAGGGAGGGAATTAGGTAAACAAAAGGAAGCCCCGCAAGAGCCAGTCATCGGCTCGTCCAACTGGGCTTTGAATTGCCAAAGAGAACAAGCTGCTGGGCCGGAACTCAACACAGAGTAACGAGGACCGATGGTGCAAAAGCACCCCTTCCATAACCAGGGTATGCAACACGCCACAAGAGAATCCTGGAATTAACGGCTACAGACTGGTGTCACAGATGTGGTTACATTCGCTTCCAAGCAACGTCGTGACATCATCAGCGCCACGTTCTTGGCTTCATAGGAAATGAAACTTATCATACACTTACTAAGAAGGCTTGCACCGTAGTGTCCTCCACTGGCCCTGAGGAAGCGACGTGACAGTTACATTACATACTGCCACAAAGGGCAAAGTTTCTATACGAAAAGACTCACAGGATAGTTGACAAAACATGTGGGACATACGCTGGCCCCTACCTTCACAACATGGATGTTGGAAATACAAATATACTGGCACACAAGATTAAGTGGATGAGCCAAACACATCCTGCTGGACACAGAGAGGTTGCAATTCCCCATAGAGCCTGTTGTTGTGATGTCCCACACAATCTCAACCCGTGGCATCCGGAATGTGTCAGGGGCAAGGCTTACACACATTGATGCCTTCACCAGAGTCCACACTCAACTACAGATGACTGTCAAGAAGGGTGACTGTCATGTCATGGGAGAGTTGCTACATGTTATTTGATCCATTGTGATGAGACATGTATGCATGGTACTACAACATGCACAGAAACAGTTCCCACACTTTCCTAAAGCGTACCAACACCAAAAAGCCTGTTTGGATCTCTTACCCGTACTGACATTTACACATGTCCGTGCATGGAACGATGATTCAGCCCACGTTGAAATCATCATGAGGAATAGCAGGAGGACAAAAATGACACGAGCACACAGCAGGCACAGCAACCTGGGAATGACAGACACACAAGAGGTCACCGGTAAAAAAACAATTGCAGCAGACATGGGCAGTTACGAAACATGAACAATGTAGGACACATGCAAATTTCATAGAAATTCATTGCGCATTACTGTGTGGCATGACATCAGCACTCGAGTGACACATCAGAACACACATCAAAGTAACTTTGCATACAGTCAGCTGGACACACATATTGCAACACATGCCACTCAATGCTACAAGCTTGCTCACTCATACCCAGTGACTCAAAATTATGAGAAGAAGTTGCGTATGAGCTGACTCTGGATATCATCCTCCTCATCACTTGCATCATGACCAAGCCCTTGATACTCAACGGGTGGATGTTCCTGCTCCTCAGGATCCAGGATGAGTGGCATTGCCTTCTCAACTGCCATGTTGTCCAGCCTGCAGCACACAATGAAGATCTTAAAGACCTTGTCCGATGCAAATGGGAGGGATCCGCCGTCTTATCGAGGCAAGGGAATCGGCTCTTCAGGAGGCAAAAATCCTCTCAATCACTCGCCTGGTATGCCCATGTGCATTATTGTACCGCTGATCGGCAGCTGTTCTTGGGTTGCGAAGAGGTGTCATTAGCCATGGCATGTTGGGATATCCCAAGTCCCCTACATAGATACATCATGTAAATAAGTGGGTCAGGAGATGCCGATAGAGCAAAAGATACTAAAACACACAGGACAATTGAATTAACCAAAAATCCAATTTTAATCCATTGACTTTTATATCAGATTGATGAAAATTATTTGAACATATGGATAGTTTTTAGCATTTTTATAACTGTAAATGTTTTACCTGCTTTTTGTAAGATTTTAAGTAATCAAACAAATAAAATGTAATAATAATTTCACAGGACAAACAGAGTCTACCCACCAACAACACATGCCCGCTCGTTGCGCAGCTATAGCATAATTTGTGGCACCTTGATATGCCTCATGATGAATGCATTGTGTGCCGTTCCTGGAAAACGTGCACAAACGTGGGAAATCAGCATGTTAGCAAGACACACCTCAAGGGCATTTATTGAATGGTAATGTTCACGGTTGTGGTAAGCCTGCTCCTGTGCCTGTGGTGGCACCAAAGCCACTTGCGTCCCATCAATGGACCCAATGACATGTGGCATCCCTCCCAGGGCATAAAAATCACCCTTGACATCTCTCAAATCTTCAGGAGTAGGAAATTTGATGAATTCATCAATGTGCTCCAACAGGGCTGCCAAAACATCACACAGGACACGGCTGAACATCGTCTGTGACAAGGTCGATGTGCATTGGGAAACCACAGTACCTTCCAAATATGCACACCCACCACCACGTGATCACTAAAGCACCATTGTTTTGCAGTTCTTGGGGGGACCATTCCACCAAGGACTTCAGTTGTGCCACTTGGTAATACCTCACCAAGTAGGGTGCTTCTAGACCGCCCTCATCGCTTGGGGCAAATATGCCTGTGCCTTTGCCATCCTTGCCTTTCTCCCATCCAAAAGGAACTCCCAAATAAAATTCTGCAATGTATCCAGTGTCTATGGTGGATTCTGGAGTAGAAATTGACATACAGGACTCTCAGCAAAAGGGTCATCTATTTAGCTGACAAGAGACCCAACCACTGGAACCCAAACCTCTTCCATTCAGGCAAATCAGCTTGGGCCATTCTCACCAAAGTGGCATAGTTACATTCCACAGTTGCATTGGGAGTGGGGTGTATCTGCAGGCTTAAGTATTCCACCCGTACGTGGTCCAAGTGAAGGGAAAGCCTGACTCCATAGCGGTCCTGTCTGCCTATGGGATATTGAGATTAAGTACAAATGTTTTTTTAAAGTTAGGTTTAAAGCCAGAGACTCCTCCAAAGGTCTTAATTTATTTCATGATAGCAGTCAGAGATGTCTGTGGATTTGTCAGGGTGACCATGTTACATCTTTGCAGAGCACTATTTTCTGGGACCTATCCCTCATGCTAACATCCGAAATCAGCAGGTTACCAAAGGTCTGTGCAGTGAAAGGCTCCATATACAGGGCAAACAATAGAGGTGACAGGTGCTGCCCTAACGAGTACCTCTAATGATAATAATGGGCTGGTATAGGGTTTGTTAACCCTCACCATTGCCCCTCGGGAGGCATAGGTACTCTGAATCCAACTGCAAAACCCAGGATGAATGGGCACAAGTACCACTTGGACATAAGACTAATGGACTAGGTAAAACATCTATTTTCTCTGCATCTATGGTAAGGAGAAGGACCAGGATGCAGGAGTGTTGCATCCATCACAAAACTGACAGAGTCACTTAGTAAGAGAGTCACTTAGTTGTATCCCATCTGGTACTGGTCCACCACACCTTGCATATAGGAAACTAGTTGATTCTCCAGGATGCCCATGTAGAGATTGTTGTCTGTATTCAGCAAGAATATAGGATGGTACAAGGATCAGCGCTTTGGGTTAGGGATAACAGCAAACATGGCCAGTTGCATGGTAGGAGTCAGGGAGCCTGTGGAACTAAAAGCATTATAACGCCTTATTAAGATGTGGACCCAGTGAGTCCCAAACGTTTTATAAAAATCCTCACTGAACCCCTCATTACCAGTCACTTTACATATCTGCAATTGCTGTATTGCCATAATAATTTAGTTGGGGGTTTTGTCTCTGACCAGGCTATTGACTTCCATGGGGGAAATTCGAGCTAGGGTGATCTACTCCAGGCATGTCCGTATCAAGATGCTCCATGTTGTACAAGTCAGTATAGAGCAACTCAAACTCTTAAGCAATCAGCTCTTCCTGATGGGTCAGGGTGCCATTGAACCTCAGCAATTCATTTACTCTCTGGTGGATAGCCTAAAAAGAAAGGCGGTGGGCTTAAAGACATCCTGCTTTGTTCTCTCCTGCGTAATACTTTTGCTTGACATTTAGCAGGGCATATTCTGCCTGTTTATGGTCTGTTGTAAGTTACCAATGGAATGCCAGTGAACCTGTACACTTCTGAATGGCTTCCAGCTCCCTGAGCATTACCTCCAGCTGCAGTCATTTGTTAAGTCTATCAGTTTTATATCTTGCTGCTAGCGTAATAAAGTGACCTGTTACTACAGCTTTTAACATGCCCTATAGTAGTGTAATAGGAGTGCCTGATGTGTCTTTCAATACCAGAAAGGTATTTAGTGTGTCTTGAATGTCCACTAGTGTACTGCTGTAGGTAGAGAAATTGGGCATTAAGACGCCATTGCGAGGGCATGGAGGGAGGCTAGTCATGATGAACTATAAAGTAAAGGGTGAATGATTGGACAAGGCTGCTACCCTTATGTCTACAGTGGACTTAGTCTTTTTGATATGTTGTGAGGCAAGGAATTAATCAAGGCATGTGTAACATTGATGTGCTACAGAGAAGAAGGTGTAATCTTGTATAGCTGAGTGCAGCTGCAGATGCATATCATTGAGCCCAACTTCAATCATCCATTGTTTTAAACCTGCAGATAAAGCCCCATTCCGCCCCTGTTCAATGTGGACCTGTGTAACTGTGCATCCATCACTATGATAAAGTCACCACCGAATATCACGTCCATATGTGGAGTATTGAGGACCCTCTCTAACACCTTCCAGAGGAATAGCTCTTCAAGATCGTTGAGGCTACAGACATAAGCTATCGTAATCCTGCATCCTTCCATGTCAATGTGCAGCAGCAAAAGTCTGCAAAGAATATTAGTGTGTGTTTGTGTCACCCTTCCAGGGAAATTTGTCCCCAAGAGGATCGCAAATACAGCCTTTTTACCAGGTCCTGAAGAGATGGCAGTCAAAGCATCAAGACGGTAGTCACCTCCAGTTGGCCTTAAGAAAGTTTCTTGCAGAAGACAAACATCACATTTGACCTCTTTGAAAAGGGAGAGTAGTGCAAGTTGTTTCAAAGGGGTTGTCAAACCTCTAATGTTAAGACTAAGTACTTTAACCTACGCTCATGTAGACAACATTCTCTGATAAGTACTATTGCGCACATGCGTGAATAAAAGACACTGGGATATTGCCCAGAAAAGATGCCTACATTGGACTAAAACCCAATTAGATCACCATAGAAAAGAAGAATTAGAGAGGACAGAAAATTATGTAACAAGTAGTTCCCTGCATGGGAATTTACCAAATTAATTATCAATAAAATAATTACAATAATTAATATTACAAAATAGTAGTATGAGCTTTATTCGATACATAAAATATCATAAAAGCATGTGCAGTTTGTTACATAAGTTAAAAATGGAATTTTCTTTAAAAAATGAGCAGTATACACAGTTTTTAAAAATTTATCATACATCATACTACACACAATCTTTACTTTACATCAATAAAATCTAGAAAATTTAAAAGAGGAAAAAAGGAATAAAAACATAGGAATAAAACCAATAAAACATAGGCCATTTTAGGAGATAAAATACTATTGCATAGACGTAGCAGCTTTAAGATGGACCATTTGGCAGAACAGGCCCAGGTTCTATTGCCATCACGTGGTGTGGTGGGTGGATCACGCGCCTTTTTCCCCAAGATCTTGTTTCTTATCAGCCAGGCACAGCCCAAAAACTTAGCCACCCCGCAAATCAATGTGAAAGAAGAGGTGTCTGTAGACAGAATACGGAGTGCAGCACGGTGATACATCGGACCAATCAATTGGCAGACCAGTTTGAGCCACCTAGCTCCAGCTGATCTATAGGCTGGGCAAGCAAAAAGAAAATGCGCAATTGACTCATTGTGGTATTCACAGCCTGGGCAGGGCATAGGTGTCGAATGAAGCCCTTTCCAGGAAGCCGTCACACCATTAATGGGAAGAATCCCAAATCTAAATCTCATGAACACTGCTCTATCCCTTGGGACCTGTATAAAGTCCAGATAGGGTTCCAGTCTAGGAAGGAGTTCATGTTCGAAGAACCCCTCAGTAAGTTTCCCTAGTTTGGGGTTCAACATTTCCTGTGACTGGACCCAATCCCAGTAAGCTCGCTTGAGATCTTGCTTTGTCGGGGGGACCTGGCTAGCCCAGGCCTCCCTGAGGCCAATATCACTTAAAAGCTGGCAGAGGTTCGTTATCCATTTGATTCTACTCCCCGTATCTGCTAGTATCAATTCGTCCAATGCTGCCGCATAAGTGGACAATTCAGCCGTCCTTCTAATACGGGCCCAAAAAAGGAGAGGGCGCATTTGCGGATAGACCGCCTTCCTATGTCATAAAATAAAGGTTTCAATGGGGTTGAGACAGGGAGGGAGGTAAGATCTCTCATGAATTTATTTTCAGATTTAACAAGCTCACTGACATTCTCAAAGCCCCACATTTTGCACCCGTATAGGGCAGATGAAAGGGCTTCGCTATCATAGACTGCAAGCGCAGGGGCTACTAGCCTACTCCTGGACAGATGTTGCTCTCTAATGATAGCCCCAGAGACCCGTTTGTGGCTTAGGAGCATTTTGGCTAGATGGGAGCTCCACCTCATGTTCTTGGAGATGCGAATTCCCAAGTAGTCAAAAGACTTCACGGTGTCCAACGGGGACTCATTTAGAGTAATACCCTTTCTGAAATGTTTAGAGGGGTTGATAGCCATAAGTTTGGTTTTTGATGTATTAATTATCAGCCTTCGGGAATTACAGAAGTTGCTAAATCTGTTCAAGAGTTTCTGGAGACCCCCTGGCGATTTAGAGATCAGAGAGTGTTGTCTGCAAACAAGAAGTAAGGTGTCTTCTCCCCCTCCAGGGTTGGGGCATCTGCTGGTTCTTGCCTTAGAAAATCAACCACCCCGTTGATGTATAAAGAAAACAGGGTGGGAGCAAGCACACAGCCCTGGCGGACCCCCCTGTTCACAACGATCCTCTCATTCAGCTGCACCTGTGAACCCCACCTAATTTTTGCATAGTTGTCAATATGCAATCGTTGTAAGATGTCGAGAACCAGAGGAGGAATGGCTAGTTGGAAAAGGACATGCCAGAGTTTTTCCCGAGGTACCAGGTCGTACGAGGTCTTCAGATCTATAAAGGCCAGGTATAAACTACCTTTCCCTAAAATTACCGTCTTCCAATAGATCATGAAGAACCTGAACACCTGGTCCATTATTCCTACCTTCTGCCTGAACCCTGCTTGATAGTGTGACAGGATGCTGACATTCTCAATACACGTGCCCATCCGAGCAAGTAGGACTCTGCCAACCACCTTTTGTATCACATCGATTAAACTAATCGGTCTGTAATTGGCAGGGTCCTCTCTGCTCCCCTTTTTAAAGATTGGGACAACCTCAGCTCCCTTCCAGGAGTCGGAGACTGGTGAACCCCTTGCTATTGAATTAATATTACATTAAAATGATAATATTAAATTAATAACTACTTAATTAACCTCTCAACATATTTATGGTAAATGGTAAATATAGTCAATATAGTATATACACAGTTTAAGTATTTAATAATGATACATTTAAGAATTCATATTAATGAAAAAATAATTGTTCATTTAATTATACTTAATTACCTTCCCACACTGTACACAGCAAAGCTCAGAACTTGCAAATTATTATTAACAGTTAAATGCAAAATTGTGAAAAACTTAAATGTAATAACTATATTATAAATAGTAACAACAATCATACAAACAATATATAGCATATACAATTAAAATATGGATTCAAACACATACTAATAATTTACAACCAATATTTTTAGAACAAAAAAAACAGATTCATGCAAACGATATTACCTAAAATCAATATTTATCCACACAATATTTCTTATTTCTGCATCATAAAGGTAATGTGTCACGATAATAAAAACTCAATATTTATGTAGTTCAGTATTATTAACCCAATATTTAGTCCAGATACCTTAGGAAGCGTGCTCGCAACACCACTTTGAGTGTGATGCATCCTGCCTAAAGGAGGTGCAGCACGTGCCAAGGACCTCTACAAACCATAAGCTTCACTGTGAAGCAGTATAGCACCTGCTAGTGTGAAGAGACTGGGTTCAAAATCATCTCTTTAGTGACAACTCAAGATACCAAGGACTGTCACAGAGTCAGTGCTCCTGACCAGATAGGGGAATCAACGCAATGTTTTAAATATTTTTTCAGTTTTAAATAGTGCAAACTCACAATTATGGTAATGGAGACCTTTACATGAGCACCAGTTACACTGCCCTTTATTTGTTTGATATTTTACCTGCAAAAAACAAAGTACTTTTTTATTTAATATAAGAGCTGTGAGAGCGAAGTGCTGGAATTATAACTCAACTCAATGATATTCATTTAGTGCTCCAGCTTCTCACTTGTGCCACTAGACCGCTCTGTATAGTCTGGGTGCAGGGGTTCTCCCAGTTAGGAGCAGTCCATAGTTGTGACTCTTCCAAATGAGTCTTCTTTGGCATCAGCTCTCCAGTCAAAGTTTGATGTTTGCAAATGATTTTAGGTAAAAAGACCTATTGAGAGCCACACAAGTCACCCGACCTTGGAAGACTTGAGTTGTCTCGTTTTACAAAATGTTCAAACTTGTTAGGCTTCTCTGGGCACGGGCTGAATTAGGGCCAAAAATCCACTGCTACCCAAAACGACACAAACGTCTCTAATATCCTAAGTGAAGTGATCCGCAATAGGGACAGCTTTGATATTAGGGGCTATGCTCAGCTGAGCTAGGCCCCAAAATCCACAGTTATCCACTTTGCAGAGAAAGGGTCAGTTTTGACTTGAAAAATATGATGTATGCATTTTGCATTATGAGCCATTTCCTAATGCCCACCCCCACAAGTGAGGTGCCATTTTTATAAAGATACTTGGGGTAAAATTGGTGGCAGGAGGTGTGTGACTCCAGTCAGATTCCAGAACTTTCCATCATAGAGGAAAATGATTTTTATTAGTCAAAGTTTGAGGTTTGTAATGGATTCTGGGTTAAACAACACAGTAAGAGCCATTCAAGAATATGTTAAAAAATGAACTATTAGAAATTTGTCAACAGGCCTTTCTTGGCAATGCTCCTGACTCCTGGTCCCATGTAACAATTGTGGTTTTTAAAAAGAAAGGCAAGAAAGATATTGAAATGGGATCTTATAGGCCCAGTTCGCTATTAAACTCAGACAGTAAGATATATTCAAAGGTAATTGTGAACAGATTGAATGACCTAATGCCAGGGCTGGTCTCACAAAGACAACATGGTTTTATTCAACATAGAGATACAACAGATCATGTCAAAAGGATCATATCCATGCTGGACTGGTCGCAGGGTACTAATTCCCCTCTTTGCGTGGCCCTGTTGGATGCTGAAAAAGCATTCAACAGGGTCTTGTGGAGGTTTTTGTGGTTAGTCCTGGCGTGGAAGGGGTTTCCGCTGGAATTTATTAGGGCCATACAGACCTCATACCGTCAGCCATCAGCTACTATTCGCATTTCAGGTAGGCTGTCAGGGAATATTGCAACAGCAAGGGGGACAAGGCAAGGTTGCCCCTGTTCCCCCTTGCTATTCGCTCTTTACATTGAACCCTTTATAATCACTATGGAGAAAACCCCGTAATAAAACCTGTTGAGATAAATAATATGGCGTATAAAGTATTTGCGTACCCAGATGACATTGCTGTGGTTACGTCTGATGTTAGTAATGCCTTACCCGGGATCCTTGATGCAGTTGAGGCATTTGGATGTTTTTCGGGCTATAAATTAAACGTCTCTAAGGCACAATTGATCCAAACAGAGGCTGGCCGACCAGCTGATATCAATTTTGCAGTAGATGCAATCTATTTAGGTATCAAAATATCACCTAAAGTTGAGGATATTATTTCCTTGAATTTGGACCCAGTAGTTGCCTCCTCTAACAAGACATTGGAAAGCCTTAATAATTTACATTTATCTCTTTATGGGCGTACCAATGTTTTAAAAATGCTCATTCTTCCAAAATTTTTGTATTTATTTCAGGCTATTCCTTTACTTATTTCAGCCTCCTTCTTTTCCCGTATTGAAAGAATGTGCTCGAGGTTTCTATGGAGCTACTTCCGCTCAAGGAGAGCTCTTAAATGGTGTATGCTACCTAGATCTAGGGGAGGCTGGGGTATACCCGATTTCTGTTTATGTCCCTGGATAGCCATATTACAGTACATGGGGGTTTTAATTTTGCAGGATGATCCAACAGAAGATTTTGCAGCGCCCTCGATTTATGAGATGTTATTGGGTACAGAGGCAAGGCAATGTTTAAACCGATTAATTGAACCTAGTCATTACAA
Source organism: Lissotriton helveticus (assembly GCF_964261635.1). Classification (NCBI taxonomy): domain Eukaryota; kingdom Metazoa; phylum Chordata; class Amphibia; order Caudata; family Salamandridae; genus Lissotriton; species Lissotriton helveticus. The sequence goes on along the minus strand of NC_136059.1, from coordinate 128,158,932 downwards.
GAAAATAAAATTTAAAGTTGTTATCTTATGAAATATGGAGAAAAACAAAAAAGAAATTAGGCATAGGTTCTAATTAGAATTTTTATACCCCATTCAAGAACTGCCCTTTTCTTCCAGAAATATTCAGAGACCAGTTTATTGTTAGGTGGGTAAGTGTTGGAATTTGTCAAATTGGAGATTTGTTTCAGGGGAAGCAGTTAGTTTCTTTTGATTTCCTGCAGCAGAAATATAAATTACACCGAATGGATTTTTAAAAAATATCTCCAGATACGAAGCTTTCTCGAAAAAAAAGAACTCAAAATCTGATTATATTGAAAAGGGTAGACATTATTGAAGCAATCAAACTAAGATCAAAAATGGGGCCGCTATATCAGATGTTTACCGAAAAGGTGGAAGATGACCTCGTGATTTGGGAGGTAAAATGGCAAAATAAATTGGAGATAGAACGAAATAATTTAGAGAGAATTATTGAGTTAGCCATAACAGTTTTATATAACGGCCCCTTAAAGAGCCAACACTTTATGTCCATTTTTGACCTATATTACACACTGAGAAAACTTGCTAAGTGTAAGTCTACAAGGGGGAATCAGTGCAACCGTTGTGGGTTATATGCTGCGGACGCCAAGAAACCGCTGGGTGTAAGTGCGTTCTATAAGAATTTTTACATAACATACATAACATATGCTTTTTTTTTGCCCCAAACTTTCTCAGTTTATTAAAGAAGTAGAGTACTTTCTGACACCTAGCCTGGGTATTCGACAACAATTGTCGGCTGAAATAGTGATTTTTGGTTGGCAAGAAAGCTCGGTTAGCTCTCGGTCAGAGACTGAAGAAGGGTTTATGTTTATTTGTATGTCTATTTTCCGTTTATGCATTATGTCCCAATGGCTGGATGTTGAACCACCAACTTTTATCAATTGGCAATCTAGATTATTGTCTATTCATCATCTTGAGACTTCAGTTTATAAAACAAAGGGCGCTAGAAAGAAAATTCAAGGTCTGAAATTGTGGTCTCCTATTGCTAAATGGATACGATTTCATGGTGTACGATGAATTGATGAATCATTGATTGTATACGCTGTTTATTTGTAAATATGGGGAAAAATGGAAAATGTATTATGATTGCCTATATGTCATTGTTTTTGTCTTGTCTGTAGGCTGACATAAAAGTTTCATAAAAAAAAAAAAAGACAGCCTCACAAGTCACCCGACCCTGGAAGACTTGAGTTGTCTCGTTTTACAAAATGTTCAAACTTGTTAGGCTTCCCTGGGCACGGGCTGAATTAGGGCCAAAAATCCACTGCTACCCAAAAATGACACAAAAGTCTCTAAAATCCTATGTGAAGTGATCCGCAATAGGGACAGCTTTGATATTAGGGGCTATGCTCAGCTGAGCTAGGCCCCAAAATCCACACCTATCCACTTTGCAGAGAAAGGGTAAGTTTTGACTTGAAAAATATGATGTATGCATTTTGCATTATGATCCATTTCCTAATGCCCACCCCCACAAGTGAGGTGGCATTTTTATATAGATACTTGGGGTAAAATTGGTGGCAGGAGGTGTGTGACTCCACTCAGATTCCAGAACTTTCCATCATAGAGGAAAATGATTTTTATTAGTCAAAGTTTGAGGTTTGTAATGGATTCTGGGTTAAACAACACAGTAAGAGACATGCAAGTCACCCAGCTTTGGATTCCTTAAGGTGTTTATTTGTAAAGAATGTGCAGTGTTTACATAGATGCCAGCTGATGTAAGAGGCCAACATTTACAGCTACACACATTGCGAAAAAGGGTTCGTTTTTAGTGGAATCATTACGCATCCACATTGTGATTTGCCCTGTTTCCTGTCGGGGACTCTAGGCTTACCCACACAAGTAAGGTAGCATTTTTATTTGAAGCATAGAATAGTAGAACATGTGTCATTACCAGTTGGATTCCATTGCATTTGTTTCTAGCAGTTGTAAGTATATTAGAAAGAAGACATTTTGAAAAATACCCTCTAAATCATATGGTACTATGTGGACCCACTCGCGGATGTAATTGTATCTTACTCATTTTCAATATGTATTTCTATAAATAGTTAGTTTATTTGGGAAAAACTTGAGGGCTAAACACATATTTGCCCTTGTTTAATTTGAAACACCATAACATGTTTTACCTCTGTAAAAAGTTCCCAGTGATGATTTGAATCATCTGTGATGTGAGATAACATGCTCAGCAGCTTCAAGAATGACAGGCAATGCCAGAAATTACAGGGTTGATGCCTTACATGCCCAGGGGCTGCTTTAAAATATGAAGCTATTTTTCACCTCAGTGTGTGGTCCCTGAGGACCCATGAGTAGTGCAGGCCAATAATGGTGCTGCACCAGAACTCAGTCTGCCAAATGTATCCAATAGGCAGCTCATGCGCAAAAGCCTATATGCGTCCTAAAAACTTCCTGGCTTCCTGAATTTTTAGACTTTAACATTCAGAAAGCCCTGGCACTGTGTTAAAAGAAAGGTGGATTGTAATTCAGCTTTTCAATTACCATCCATGTGACTCAAAATATCAGGAGGGCAAAGCCTCAAAGCACAGCACCAGCAGGCACACCTGAAGGTCACAATTCACCTCTAATTGGCTGAGCTGATCAGCCACATATCAATGTAACAGAGGATACGAGCAGACAGGGTGTTGGCTGTGACAAGGCACTTCATGACACCGTCAACGCCCAGACTAATCTGGTCAGCTCTGTGAGCCCTTAACTTGTGTGACACTCATAATCATTGCAGTAATGTGGGAGCTTCACGGAAAATGTGTTACCCTAACAGGAAATTTGTGGCACTTGCATGGCTGAATGCAGGATGCTAACTACCCTCAAGGAGTAAGAGGATGTGTTGTAGGTTCTCCATGTAGAAACTAAGAGGGATATTCTGATCACATTCAGACCATATATGCTAACTCATCGGATGCGGTCTAACCGCCATCTGCTGCTGCGGTCCATCTGACTCATTACAATGTCGCAGACAAAAAAGTACAGTCCTACGCTGTTGGACTGACTCAAATAGCCCGTCGGACCATCAGAAGGTCAGTAATCCCTACAATAGGGGTAGTGCTTGCTCAGGCACTGCCTTAGGGATTACAATGTTTCTTCCCGCCTGCCGTTTCAAGGCGGTTTGCAAGCCATGAAAAAGCAGGTGGATAGTGAATTTGGGGGCCATGAGTGGGCCCCCATACCCTCCGGCCCTCCGCTATGGACCTGGGGGGGCACATATGGGCCCCCCCGAATCATCCCTGCACCGTGTGGCTACACAAAAAACATTGATTTTGGCACATTTTCAGGTTTACCATATGTGGTAGACCTGGGAATGTCAAAACTGCCATGCATTCCCAGGGAAGACTCAGCAAGGAGAAGTATGTGTTTTTCTCCTGGTATGCTCCTCATGAGATTGTTTGTGTTCAGGAAGCTGCCCTTCTTGAACAAAAAACAATCCTTTCTCCAACACAGGCACCCTGTGTTCATGCGTAGGCACTAAGGAGTACATTGGGCACCAGCACTATGGAAAGACAGGATTACGGCTGTTGGAAAGGCGGTCCCAGGGGAGACAGAATGTGTCTGACTGTCCGCCCCGAGACCCACCTCTCTGTATGGATTAGGCCGAGCGCTGTAGGGAGGCCTTCTTGGCGAGGCTCCTCTCCTACAATCGTAACAGCTGAGCAATCACACTACTTACAGATGGACACCACACAGGAGAAATATTCACAAGAATCTTTATATAAGCAATTAAGGCAAGTCCTTTGCAGGTTAGCGGGCGAGGATCAAGGGATCCGTACAGTCTTGGTTTCGGGGATAGGGGGTAGCGGGACAGTCTTGGCACCCACTGGTGCGTGGATGGATCAAGGGGGTCAGGCCGCGACAGCGTCAGCAGGGCCTCGAAGAGGGTTCAGTTCGGTCAGGCCGCGACAGCGTCAGCAGGGCCTCGAAGATGGTTCAGTTCGGTCAGGCCGCGACAGCGTCAGCAGGGCCTCGAAGATGGTTCAGTTCGGTCAGGCCGCGACAGCGTCAGCAGGGCTTCGAAGAGGGTTCAGCTCGATCAGGCCGCGACAGCGTCAGCAGGGCCTCGAAGATGGTTCAGTTCGGTCAGGCCGCGACAGCGTCAGCAGGGCCTCGAAGATGGTTCAGTTCGGTCAGGCCGCGACAGCGTCAGCAGGGCCTCGAAGGTGCTTCCGCTTGGTCAGGCCGCGACAGCGTCAGCAGGGCCTCGAAGGTTCCAGGTGCAAGAGTTCGGATCAGGTTCAGCCGCGACCAGGTCAGCAGGGCTTCGACTCCCAGATACAACTGGCGTCCTAATCCAGGGCTGGCCCAAATATAGGACTGGAGTCCTTTGATGTCCAGACCCTCGCGCCTGGGGTTCAGAGGGGCCGGGATGAAGGTGTCCAGACACCCATTAGGGGGTGGAGCCAGCGCCCAGGGAGGCTGAAGGGTGATCGATACCAGGCATCCGGGGATGGCTGGAGGCCCCTCGAAACTCCCCTCTTCCGGGCTCCGGCAAGTGGCCACTCTACCACCTGGGAGGATCTTGGTGCCTCGATGTCGGGGCTTCGCTGGGACCGGGGCCCGGGATGGCTGCGGCCACGTGCTCGGGACGTGCTGGGCCCAAGATGGAGTCGGGCCGGAAATGGTGGTCTGGCCTGGTCGCCAGACCGGCTGTGTTGGCGGGTACAGGGGGTAGAGCCGTGGTTTGCCAGGGGGGCTGCTCCCGTCGAGGCTTCGTGTTCAGGGGGGTCGACAGCGGGTCGACGGAGGCCCGATGTCGTCCCAGGCCCGCCATGCGGGAGGGGTAGGACCACGCGACGAGGCCGAGTCCAACACACGTCCCCTCCAGCTGAAGGCGGGGAGAGTCACCCATCTTCCTGGGGACTCTCCTCGTCGAGGCAGAAGAATCAGGACAGGCCGTCAGCATTGGCGTGGTCGTCGCCAGGGCGATGCTCCACCGTGAAGTCCATCCCTTGGAGGGAGATGGACCAGCGCAGCAGCTTTGGGTTTTCGCCACGCATCTGCATCAGCCACCGCAGGGGCCTGTGGTCAGTCTGGACCCGGAAGTGGGTGCCGAAGAGGTAGGGCCTGAGTTTCTTGAGGGCCCATACGACGGCGAAGGCCTCTCTTTCAATGGTGCTCCATCGCTGCTCTCTGGCCAGCAGTCGCCGGCTGATGAAGGCCACAGGATGGTCAATCCCCTCGGGGTCAATCTGGGATAGGACCGCCCCGATGCCGTGCTCCGAGGCGTCGGTCTGGACTACAAACTCCCGGCTGTAGTCAGGGGCTTGGAGCACAGGGGCGGTGCACATGGCTGTTTTCAAAGTCTCGAAGGCCACCTGACACGTGGGTGTCCATTGTACTTTTTGTGGCCGGTTCTTCGAGGTCAGTTCAGTGAGGGGCCCCACAATGCTCCCATAGTTCTTGATGAATCGCCGATAATATCCAGTGAGCCCCAGGAAGGCCCGGACGGCTCCCAGGCCACGATGGCGTCAATCTTGGGTTGGAGGGGAGCCACGTGGCCGCTCCCCACTTGGTGTCCCAGGTAGGTCACGGATCCTTGACCTATCTGGCACTTGCTGGCTTTCACAGTTAGTCCGGCCCGGCGGAGGGCTGTCAGGACCTCCCAGAGGTGCATCAGGTGCTCGGCCCAGTGAAGGCTGTACACTGCAATGTCGTCTAGGTAGGCGGCGCTGAATTCTTCTAGCCCTGCCAGCACTTTGTTCACCAGTCTCTGGAAGGTGGCTGGGGCGTTTTTCATGCCGAAGGGCATCACCTTGAATTGGAAGTGGCCGTCGGGTGTGGAGAAGGCCGACCGCTCCTGGGCGCCTGGAGTGAGGCCGATCTGCCAGTACCCGGCTGTGAGGTCGAAGGTACTGAGGTACTTGGCGGCTCCCAGGCGGTCGATTAGTTCATCGGCCCGCGGGATGGGATGTGCGTTGGTTCTGGTAACAGCATTCAGTCCCCGGTAGTCGACACAAAACCTGAGTTCTGGAGGGGTGCCGGGTGCGGCGGCTTTTGGGACCAGGACCACTGGGCTGGCCCAGGGACTGTCTGAGGGTTCGACCACCCCCAGGGCCAGCATCTTGGTAACTTCCGTCTGGATGCAGGCCCGAACTCGGTCGGGAACTCGGTAGGCCCGGTGTCGCACTGGCTGGCTGTCCCCGGTGTCGACATCGTGGACACACCACTGGGTCACCCCGGGGGTGAGGGAGAACAGATCCGTAAATCGCCCCAACAATTCTTGGCAGTCTCGGCGTTGCGCAGGGGTCAGGTCAGAGGAGAGAGAGATTCCCTCGACGGAGCCGTCTTTCTCAGCGCACCTTAGGAGGTCAGGTAGGGGCTCGGAGTCGTCTTCGGCCCCATCGTCGGTAGCTAGCAGCAGGCTCAGTTCTGTGCGGGCAAAATGAGGCTTGAGCCGGTTGGCGTGCAGAACCCGTAGGGGGTTTCGGGGGGACTCCAGGTCCACGAGATAGGTGACAGGGCTCTTGCGCTCGATCACTTTGAAGGGGCCCGACCATTTGTCCTGGAGGGCACAAGGTTCGACCGGGGACATGACCCAGACCCGCTGGCCCGGCTCGAACTCGATGGATGAAGAGTTCTGGTCATACCAGCATTTCATGTCCTCCTGACTGGCCTCAAGATTGGCCTCGGCAAGGGCCCGGTATTTCCGAGTCTGGCTTCGTAGGGTCAGGAGGTACCGGTAGACATCTGGCGGTGCGTCTTGGATTGTAGTTTCCCAGCCTTCTTTGACCAGGCTGAGGGGACCTCGGACAGGGGGCCCGTACAAGAGTTCAAAGGGGCTGAAGCCCAGGGATTTCTGGGGTACCTCCCGATAGGCAAACAAGAGGCAGGGCAGCAGGACGTCCCATTTGCGGCGGAGGGGCTCTTCTAGGCCCTGGATCATCCCCTTGAGTGTCCGGTTAAACCGCTCCACAAGTCCGTTCCCTTGGGGGTGATACGGGGTAGTGAATTTGTACGTGACCCCGCACTGTTGCCACAGGGACCGCATATACTTTGATATAAAGTTGGTGCCCCGATCGCTCACGACTTCTCAGGGGAACCCCACTTTGGAGAAGATCCCCATCAGTGCTCGGCCCACCACAGGAGCCGTTATGGTTCGTAGGGGGATGGCTTCGGGATAGTGGGTGGCATGGTCCACCAGGACGAGGATGAAGCGATGCCCTTGAGAGGTTCGGGGGTCCAGGGGCCCCACGATGTCGATCCCCACTCGTTCGAAGGGAGTGGTCACCACTGGAAAGGGTTGGAGCGGGGCCTTCACCTTCCCCCCGCTCTTTCCGCTGGCTTGGCATGTCGGGCAGGTGCAACAGTGGTTATGCACATCGTTGCGCATCTTCGGGCAGTAGAAGTGGGTCACCAGGCGGCTGTAAGTTTTGTCCTGCCCCAGGTGCCCGGCGAGGGGCACATCGTGTGCCAGGTTCAAAAGGAAGTTTCTGAATCGTAGGGGGACCACCAACACTCGGCTGGCCCCTAGCTCGGCAATTTTCTGTTCACTGTATAGGAGGCCGTGGTCCCAGTAGACCCAGTGGGACCCCGAGGTGTCCCCGGCAGCTTGGGCGGTGGCTTGCTGTCGGGTCCCCTCGAGGGAGGGGCAGGCCTTCTGTTCCTGCCGGAATTGTTCTCGGGTGGGACCACCCTCTTGGTGCCATTGGGCTAGTTCGGGGATGTCGCTGAGTTCGGCGCTGCCTTCTTGGTCATGCTCCGATGGCTCGGGCTCGGGGTCGGATTCCTCATTGACTGCGGCAGGTGGGGGCGCGGGCCACTATGGCTCTTCGGTCGAGGTGGCCTCGGGTGCCGCCAGGGCCCGGGCAGTCATGGATCGGGTCGTCGCGCAGATCCACTCTGGTAGTCCCATCATTCCTAGATGCTCTCTCCGTTCGACTCGGGCCCAGGGAGAGCTTTCAAGGTCGTTTCCAAGGAGGCAGTCCACGGGGGCGTCATCCCGGACGGTCACTTTGAGGGTGCCCGACACCCCCCCCCACTCGAAGGGGATTCGGGCCATCTGACACAGAGTTTTGGAGTTGTCGGCGGCCCTCACGGGGCATCGCACGTTTGGTATGATCTGTTCGGGGGTCACCAAGTGGCAGCGGACGGCCGTCACACTGGCTCCCGTGTCTCGGAGGGCTTCGGTCCGTCGTCCATTGATGTGGACCCACTGACGGTACTTTTGAGTGTTCCTCGGTAGCGGGGCTTGGGGGACCAGGTCTCTTTCGCCCAGGCAGGCTAGGGCCATGGCGGCCGGTTCATACTCGGTCTGATCTTCGTGGTAGACCTCTTCGTCTTCTTCTCCCCCTTCCCCCAGGGCTGCAGCCGCGAACTGGCGGGTCGGAGGCCCGGTGGTGCCGGGGCGCTGGTTCATGGGGCAGAGGGGGTCACTGGCATAGTGACCGGTCCGCTGGCATCTGTGGCAAGTAATGTTCGGGTGGGGCCCCGGCCGCGCTGGTGGGGGCCCTCTTCTGGTCAGGGATGGCGAAGTGTTCTTCTGGGGGGACACCCGAGGCGGACTCCGGCCCGGGGCCGACGGGAAGTCTCGCCTCCTGTTCTGGCCTCCTCCGCCACCACGCTGGCGGGGGTGCCGCTGGCCGTTCCGTCCCGTTTCTCCTATCGGGGTCCGGGGGACCCGGGTGCTCACCCATCGATCCGCCTCGACGGCGAGTTTTCGGGGCTCGGTCAGCTTACTGTCGAGGAGATGCTGCCTGAGCTCGACAAAGCAGTTGTTGGAGAGGTGCTCCCAAACGATGAGGTCGAACAGCTGCTCGTAGGAGGACACTTTGCTGCCCTTTATCCATCCTTCCAGGGCCCGGCTATAAAAGTTTACGTACTCCACCCACGTGGTACCGGGAATTTTTTTGCAGTCTCTGAACCTCTGTCGGTACATCTCGGGGGTGAGGCCATACCGGGTGAGCAGGGCGTCCTTCATGTGGTCATAGGAGGACATCACGTCCTCGGCCAGCTCCAGCAGGGTGTCTCTTCCTTCGCTGACGAATCTCCCCCACAAACCGGCACCCCAATCTTTTCGCGGGATGTGGTGCGCGGTCATGGCAACTTCATACGCCTTGAACCATTGCTGGATATCGTCATTTTTGTAGTATTCATTCCTTGACGATATCCTTGGGAATGTGGACCTTCGGGTCGGCAGGAGGTGGAGGGTTCCGGATTACCGCGGCGCCAGCCTCTTCGATCTTGGCTTTGATCTCTAGTTCTTTGAGGCCACGCTCGTGTTCGTACGTGAGCTTTTTTTCATCCAATTCTCTTTGCCTCCGCCTCTCTTCCAGATCTCCCTCTAATCGTAGTTGTTCAATGGCCATTTTCTTTGCTGCTAATTGAAGCTCTCCATCCAGCCGGAGTCGGGCGAGCTCTAGTTCATGGAGCCGACTCCTCTCTCGCTCCTGGGCGTATTCGTGGGAGAGGCCCGGTTCTTTGTGGGCTGTTCTTTCTTCCACTGGGGCTACGACTGTACTCAGGGGTACCTCTAGGACAATGTCCTCGTTGGTTTGGGGTGGGGTCGCTCCGATCTCCACCCAGGTTTGTAACGCGTCTTTAAAATCGTCTTTTGTGCTTAGTCCGGTGGTAGCGATACCTAGGGCTTTGCAGAATTGTCTGAGTTCTTTATGGGTGTACTCCTCTACTAGTTCTTTCTGGAATTCTGCGGCTGTTCTGGCTTCTTTCGTAGTCATCGTGGTTGTGGGTCTCTGTTAGTAGTGGCGAGTTACTCGCTGTACGATTTGGGCGGGCTCGGATCCTGTCGCTTGCCACCAATGTTGGAAAGGCGGTCCCAGGGGAGACAGAAGGTGTCTGACTGTCCGCCCCGAGACCCACCTCTCTGTATGGATTAGGCCGAGCGCTGTAGGGAGGCCTTCTTGGCGAGGCTCCTCTCCTACAATCGTAACAGCTGAGCAATCACACTACTTACAGATGGACACCACACAGGAGGAATATTCACAAGAATCTTTATATAAGCAATTAAGGCAAGTCCTTTGCAGGTTAGCGGGCGAGGATCAAGGGATCCGTACAGACTTGGTTTCGGGGATAGGGGGTAGCGGGACAGTCTTGGCACCCACTGGTGCGTGGATGGATCAAGGGGGTCAGGCCGCGACAGCGTCAGCAGGGCCTCGAAGAGGGTTCAGCTTGATCAGGCCGTGACAGCATCAGCAGGGCCTCGAAGATGGTTCAGTTCGATCAGGCCGCGACAGCGTCAGCAGGGCCTTGAAGATGGTTCAGTTCGGTCAGGCCGCGACAGCGTCAGCAGGGCCTCGAAGAGGGTTCAGCTCGATCAGGCCGCGACAGCGTCAGCAGGGCCTCGAAGATGGTTCAGTTCGGTCAAGCCGCGACAGCGTCAGCAGGGCCTCGAAGATGGTTCAGTTCGGTCAGGCCGCGACAGCGTCAGCAGGGCCTCGAAGGTGCTTCCGCTTGGTCAGGCCGCTACAGCGTCAGCAGGGCCTCGAAGGTTCCAGGTGCAAGAGTTCGGATCAGGTTCAGCCGCGACCAGGTCAGCAGGGCTTCGACTCCCAGATACAACTGGCGTCCTAATCCAGGGCTGGCCCAGATATAGGACTGGAGTCTAGGGTTCAGAGGGGCCGGGATGAAGGTGTCCAGACACCCAGCAGGGGGGTGGAGCCAGCGCCCAGGGAGGCTGAAGGGTGATCGATACCAGGCATCCGGGGACGACTGGAGGCCCCTCGAGACTCCCCTCTTCCGGGCTCTGGCAAGTGGCCACTCTACCACCTGGGAGGATCTTGGTGCCTCGATGTCGGGGCTTCGCTGGGACCGGGGCCAGGGATGGCTGCGGCCACGTGCTCGGGACGTGCTGGGTCCAAGATGGAGTCGGGCCGGAAATGGTGGTCTGGCCTGGTCGCCAGACCGGCTGTGTTGGCGGGTACAGGGGGGAGACCCGTGGTTTGCCAGGGGGGCTGCTCCCGTCGAGGGTTCGTGTTCAGGGGGGTCGACAGCGGGTCGACGGAGGCCCGATGTCGTCCCAGGCCCGCCATGCGGGAGGGGTAGGACCACGCCACGAGGTCGAGTCCAACAACAGCAAATTCCTGCCCTTTACCTGTTGTCTTACTGCGCTGTGCTACTTGTAATTTTAATATATATGCCCTAAATCTGTTGTGAATCTTCCTTTATGAAGTGTTCCACTGTCAGTTGCTAGGACTGTGCTATACTAATACCACTAATCAATACATTTGATTACATTGCACTCATTTCCATCACTTTTCTTCAAAGAAACATAAAGAATAGAGCCATGTTAGTTCTGCAATATGCTACTTACATTTCCCCATATATGATTTTGCTAGACCTATCAAATCATCCACAATCTGTTGATATGGCCCTCAATCATTAATGTTCACCTGCACACAGGCAAGTAAGAGCTATCACCCCTACAATCAGAGATAAATGCGAGTAAAACACTATGTAATATCGGTACGCTGTACACTGTGTGTTCCACATACGTTCTTGGTAGCTGGATAAATGCTTGGGGACCCTTTTCTCTCCTCAGTGGTTCCATTTGAGGCTTGGCACTGCAGTTAGCTTCTATCGTATAAGAGATTCCAACAACAGCTTGCATTTACCAGATATCTTATAACATTTATAAAAAAAGACCTGGCTAAATTTTACTTTAAACATTGTATTCTCATATCATGGTGCAATTTTTGTGTTATGCTTGTTATGGATAAACGTTGGCTCCTTGTAGAAAACGACTGGTAAAATGTTAGCTCTTGGGGAAAAATAACATTTAAAAAAAATACATTTGCACTATAAATTGTTGTCCTCCAATGGGAAAAACCCATTGTATGTTGGTGAAGGGTTACTGTAGGCCAGATATATGACTTTTGTGGCACAAAGCAACACAGCAAGACAGCTTGCTTTGCTTTCCTGCATCACATGGAAAAGGTAGAACTGTGCCTTCTTAATCAAATAGGACACATTGTTGTCCATTTTCTTGTGTTGTTTCCAATTTGTCCTCCTAGTACGAACAGTGGTGCAAAGGTGCCTGCATTGTACGCAGGATTGTTATGCCAAATGCAGCACAGATAGAAAGTGGTAAGAATGAGGAGAAATAAAGATATCTCTTCTCTTTACGCCTCACTTCTCAGGTTTACAAGGTCTTGTAAATCTGGGAATGCATCAAAATACCATGGCTGTTGCATGGGAATCCCTGAGCAATGCTCATGGAACACCAACCCGGGGCAGAGTAATGCAGCATAGTGATTTGAGCTGCTTTGAACTTCTCTATGTTTTTGGAACCACTCAAAAACACTTACAGTGGCTTTATGTGGCTTAAAAAATATGACTTAAGGTTTGCTTTGCTCTTGCACCATGTTGCGTTGTGGAAGAGCAATGCAAACCGGGTCATAAATATGGCTATGTGTGCACAAATACGCATTGGGCAAATAGGATAGTGGTGGACATGGTGGGAGGGAATGTTCACTGCAACAAATATAGATTTGTTTGATATATGGAGCCCAAGATGATGAGGGTAGCCCAGTTGTCTGGTCTTCGGATGCAGATGTGGAGATATATAGTTTAGTTTTTAATGAAGAGGAAGACCTTTTTAAGTCAAGTGTGTCAATGTGGTCTAAAATATTAACACACATTCAACATGGCCGGTCTGTACTGTCTACCGAGATCTTGGTCCCAGTCTACTATCATACCAGTTATTAAGAAGTTGCAGAGAGGAGACCAATATTAGCTGACTGATTCAGCAGTTTAATTATTAGGGAGAGTGATCCTCAGTAAATTAACAGACTTGCTGGAGGTGTGTAATGTACTATCAAACCTCCAGTATGGCTTTAGGAAAGGTAGTGGCACCACAGACCAGTGCCTAAACTTGTATTTGATAGCTGGGCAATATATCAGTGCTAAAAAGGGGACACTACACCTGGATTTTATTGAGCTGTCCTTGACCTTTGACCAAGTACACTGAACCAAATTATTGGTTTTATTAATTGAACTGGGAGAGGACCGGAATATTGTCATATTTCTGTCCGAATGCATTGGGAACTTATTGCCAAGGTGAGATACGACCAAAGGGGTAATGACACACAGAGTATTTGTATCTCAAGAGGAGTCACTCAGGAATGCATTTGAACTCCTTTATTGTTTACTTTATATACTACCAATTTAGATTCCGCCTTGTGTATAGCCTGTAAAGAAATTCCTCGAGTGAGGGAGCAGTTAATCCCAGCGCTTTTTTATGCTGACAATGCTGTTTTTTTAGCGCGCACAGTGGTTGGCTCCAGTGTCTCTTAAGTTCCTTTCAAGATTTTATTAGATCACTGGATCTACATGTAAATTTTTCTAAATGGCTTACTATGATTATGGACTCTATACCCAAAAAAGAAAAAAAAAGGACTACTGTGAAGGAAACAAAATATCAAGGTGACTACATTTTCGTATTAATGATCTTGTTTGACAAAAAGGGCACATGGGTACCGCAAATGCAGACTTAAAGAAACACTATGGTAAGATCAACAGTATCAGTTCTTTTTTTGCACGCAGGTTAGGAGCTAAGCTAGTGCAAGCCAAGTTAAATATATATGAAGCGAAATGTATTGCTATCTCTAACTGTGGGTCTGAACTGAAGGGATATAAGGAGGTTAAGGAACTACAAATAGTAGAGAACAAATTTCTGTCATACGAGGATTTACTTTGGGTCAAGATTTTTTTTTATGTATGATGCCAGCTGAAAGAGAGTTTGGAGGGTTGAGAAACCAACAATATGATCTCATTTACTCCTGAAAACAATCCTTGCAAGAGGACCCTATTTAAACTAAGTATGGGCGAAATTTGCAAATTCGCGGGACGTGAATTCGCGCGAAAGCGATTTCGCGGTCCGCGGAATCCGCAAATTTGCGGTTTTTTTTGCGTGTTCGTAGGGCTTTTTCCGTGTTCGTGGGGCTTTTTGCACGTTCGCGGGATTTTTTCAAAGCGGCTAGCGCGAGGTTACCCATGCAGTCGTACATGGGCTAGTTGCATGCTTGCGTTGTGCAATTGAGTGTTCGCGTCCATTTTTGTGTGCTCGTGGACAAAAAGTCTCGCGACCAAGCAAAAAAATCCGCAAGCATGCGAATTGCGAATATTTTGACAAATTTGTGCGATTCGCAGAACGTGAATTTGTCAAAAATTCACAAATTCCCCGAGCGGAACGGATTTTACGCCCATGCTTAATTTAAACAAAGTAACAAAGTCCTACCATCGCTTTCTTTTAATAAGATTTTGATTTATTTATTTGCACTTTCTACTGGCAGAACCACAGGGGTGGCTAAGGGGTGGCTAAGGTTGGAAGATTTGGGTCCCTGCTCCTGTGATAATTTCTCCACCCAAGACAATTTATCATGTTTTACAATAACTGTCTGCATATCCGCAAACGTTTTTTGGTACAGAGTTTAAAGAGTAGAGGTTTTACCCAGATAAGGCCAACTTTAGTTTACTTACAGATGTTGAATAATGTATGAGAAACTTTTAACATTGCTAGTTGTTTAGTTGCGGCAGTCAAGGAAAGTAAAAAAATGGACCTTATGATATGAAATATTTCCACTCTTACAATTATAGGGACATCCATGTTTATTCGTTCTTTTTGTACAAGATTAATGTTGAAAGAAATTGGTATTAGGCTTTTTTTCTGATATCATAAAGATGGGGCCGTTTTTTATCCTTATATTTTATGCTATATAAGAAAATCCTAATTTAATTTTGTGTATGTTTTATTGTTCTTTGTATAAGATTTTTGTAGTGTACTTTTATGGTATTAATTAACCTAATAAAGTGAATATGACTGCATAAATATTACTATCATTTCCTTGGCAGAGTTAGTCAATAGTTGCAAATATTTGTTTTTGTGAAATTTATGAACTGGGAACGTTTCTTGCAAAATCTGTTTTGAAATGACATTTTCCCATCATAGTTAGATTATTGCAGCGTTTTTATTATGCAAATGATATTTCTGTGTGTTTTCTCACAGTGCTTGCATTTTGATAAACACAAAGATCTGTATTTGTGCACTTGTCTAAAAATGACCTAGTATGTTTGGGCAAAGGGTGCGCATAGCAAATACCTGCTGACATGTCATACAAGAGGGCACAATGGAAATGCTCAGACATGTCTTAATGCAAAGAATTGTAATCCTCCATTCCTTGTCAAATTTCAACAAGTCCACTTTACTGACAGACTAATATATTTTGCACAGTTGCATAAAGATGTGCGCAGAATGATGTGCACACTTGCATCTTGGTGTGGTGCAGCACTAATACAAGATAAACCTGTAACCCAGTTTTGTTAAATGGTCATAGATTGTTAGTTTTTTATTACACTAAGCAGGGCCTGCTCCAGGGCGGTGCAACCTGTACCACTGTACCTGGCGCTGTCTTCGGGGAGGCGCTGTGTTTTCAAATATATTTTTATTTTGAAAACAGATGCTGCTGCGTTCCTTGCATCCAGCAATTTTCAGGCAGCAATGAAAGTGTCTAAATAACATTGTGATTAATGTTTTTTTTTTCTGGAGAGAGATTGGAGTTTTGTCTAATGGCAACCAGTGGCGGCTGGTGACATTTGAAGGTGATAGAGCGCAAAATATGCGGTGAAGCGAATTGCAGCGCACAAGCGTAGCGATCTAGCCAGAACGACGTGAAGAGGCTCGGTGGGGGGTTTCCCCTCCAGAATTTTTTTTTAAAATAGAGGGCAAATGTTGCATTTTCAAGCAAATTTGAGAAAGCAATGTAATGTATAAATCCTTCCAGTTCTACTAGTACTAGACACATTGTCAATTTGTTTTATCACCACACAGAGGTTGAGATGATGTGCATGTCTCATCCATGTACTAACCACACCTCACCCCATCCGCTTTTTCCCAACTGCTTCTTATTCAAATCTGTACATCTCATGTACTGTTGTTCTTCAAAGTTAGTTGTTCATATCCAAATGCAAATGTGTATACCCCTAAATATCCAATAGTTAAACTGATGTCAAACCACAAATGTCTAAGCTCTCACTTGCTTTACTAATGTATTATTATACTATCGCCCCATCTCATTGCTTCCGTGGACTGGTAAGGTGCTGGAAAAACACATAAATGCCCTCCTGGTTCAGTTTTTGGAGAACCACTCCCTACTGCACACCTCCCAGACAGGCTTCAGACCTGGCCACGGGACTGAAACCGCCTTGCTAGCAGTTACCGAAGAGTCTCGAAGGATACTGGATCAGGGGGGATCAGTGGCAGTGATCCTCCTTGATCTAAGTGCTGCCTTCGATACGGTCAGCCATGTCACTCTGCTGAACCGTCTCCAGAACATCGGAGTCTCGGGAAACGCGCTAAGGTGGTTTAGGTCCTTTCTGGCGGATAGATCTTTCCAGATCTTTGATGGTAACACAACATCTACCATCAAGCCTCTTAGCTGTGGAGTTCCGCAGGGCTCATCGCTGAGCCCTGTATTGTTTAACGCCTATATGAAACCGCTAGCTGGGGTAGTAGAACCGTACGGCATTAAAATCGTGTCGTACGCTGACAATACCCAGCTGGTGGTTTCACTGGCCCAGGAGAATGGTGGGCAAGCCTCGGCCGGCCTGCTGAAATGCCTGGAGAGTGTGAGGGAGTGGATGACCAACTCCTCCCTCAAACTGAACGGTGGAAAAACTGAACTCATGCTCTTAGACCCAGCCTCACCACTACCTTTCTCTTCCCTATGGCCCGCTGGTCTAGGGGTACCTCCTACCCCTAAGGACAGTGTCAAGAGTTTGGGAGTCTGGTTAGACCATAAACTCTCCTTCTCCACTCAGGCCACCAAGTTGTCTGCCACCTGTTTTGGCCTTTTAAGAACACTGAGGAAGGTCCTTTCACTTTTACCTCTAGATGCCAAGAAGGTGGCAGTACAAGGCCTCATCCAGTCCCGTTTAGACTCAAACAACGCCCTATATCTGGGGGCGCCTGAGATGACTCTTCGAAAGCTGCAGGTGGTACAAAACTGTGCAGCACGTACCATACTCCAAATCTCACGGTCACAGTCCGTCAGACAGGGACTGAAAAGCCTACATTGGCTACCGGTGAGACAGAGAGTGGCTTTCAAGGCTCTGTGTATGACACATCGAGCTTTTTGGAAGACTGGATCAGCAATCAATACCAGCCTTGTCACCCCTTACCACCCTAACAGGAACCTCCGGTCTTCCGGTGCTTTTCTGGCAGTGGTACCCAGAGTAAAGAGAGCTAGGTCGGGGGGCAGGATGTTCTCACTGAACGCCGCCAAGTTGTGGAATGCACTCCCCTTTGATCTCCGATCCACACCCGACCTACTCCCTTTTCGCAGGAAACTGAAAACCATACTATTTAGGAAGCCCTTTTAGTTCCTCCTGTGTTCCGTCTCGTCTCTGTCTAAACTCAGCGCTTGGACGCCCCTGGGCAGCAACTGCGCTTAACAAATCGATAATAATAATAAATTTAATACAGCATTTCTCTAAAACGTGCAGATGTTGTGCAACTTCTCATTCTATGATCCTTATTGTGAAAAACTCTCCCATCTTCATGTCTAGCAGCACTATATTATAACTTTAAAATAAAAAATAAAATAAAAATAAATCCTCTGTAAATGGGCCCTGATGTATTAGTACATCAGACATAAATCACAATCGAAATTTTGATGGGTTTTTAGATTGTGGGGAGCTGAGGTTTGATGAGGAATGTCTATACACAAGCTGTTTTAGAAATTGCAAGTGCAGTTGCTAATCTTTTGTACTATAGCAGACAAATGGGTTCTCATTGAAAGTCTTATGTTCTGTCTTCTGGTAAAGACAGTCCATACTCACAGAGGTGGGAAGGTATGAGCTTGCAGCACTGCATAACAGTCGTGTTGCCCAAGCAGGGTCTCAAATGGGACGAAGGGCTTGGGGGCTGAGTTTCAGGGCACCATCTATGTTCACCCCAGCATCGTTTATGATGAGCGATAGAATACTGGCGTTTGAGAAAGTAGTATTAGAGGACACTATGCAACTGATGGGGGAAAGAAGATATATAAAATATAACATGAGTAAGGAAGATAAAATGGCCCTCAATGATCTTGCGGGGAATGCTGCAATAACAATAAAGGGGGCGGATAAAGGAGGTGCAATAGTGGTACAAAATACTCAGGACTACATTACTGAGATCGAACAACAGCTACAGGTACAGGAGAGCTATCAAAAGGTACCAAGAGACCCTACAAAGGAAATCAAGGCACTAATAGAAGCTATAACCAAGGCGGGAGTGGAAGAAGGTTTCCTGAGCCAACATGAACAAGACTTTCTCAATCTACAAGAACCAAGGATACCAACTATATATACCCTCCCAAAGGTGCATAAAAGACTGGAAAACCCGCCCGGAAGACCAATAGTCTCGGGTTGTGGTTCAGTACTAGAACCATTGAATCAGTTAATTGATTACTTTCAGCAACCTTGGGTACCAACCACGAAATCGTATGTGCGAGATAGCATGCACATTATCCAGTTACTTGGGGGACAAGCTTTTGATGGTACTAAACAAATATTGGTCACATTGGATGTGTCAACATTGTACACTTCGATCCCTCAGGACAGTGCAATAGAGGTGATAAGAATGACACTAGATCAGAGAAGTAGACCACACTGGATGCCGACAGAATTCCTGATCGAGATACTGGATATAGCGATGAAAAGGAACTACTTTGTTTTTAAGGAACAAATCTATTACCAATGTAAAGGCGTGGCCATGGGCGCAACATATGCGCCGAGCTTGGCTAAACTTTTCATGGATAAATATAAGGAAGAGCACCTATATGACCTGGCAAATCCGTTTCTGGAGAAGATTGATGTATGGAAATGTTACATCAATGATGTTTTGATGATTTGGTCAGGGAATGAAAAGGAATTGGATGAGTTCAAGATCTGGCTCAACAATCGAAGCACAGACATACAGTTCACGATGACGCAAAGCAGGAATTCCATTGATTTTCTGAATCTAACCTTTCAAGATGGATTGCTCTATAGCGATTTATATCGTAAACCTATGGAGAGAAACACACTACTCATGTATGGTTCTCATCACCCCAGAAATCTGAGGGATAATCTGCCCTATGGGCAGTACCTTAGATTAAAGAGGAATTGCTCTAAGAGAAAAGACTTGTTTCGGGAGGCAGATGAATTGACAAAAAGACTGAAAAATCGGCGATACCCCACAGGCCTTCTAAAGCGTGCTAAGAAGCGTGCTTGGTACTGTTGGCGTGTTGGACTGGGCCCTTCTGGCAGGTCCACCCCTGAAGTTGTGCTTGTTATATGTGACCTGGGGATGGTGATTCCCACTCTGAGTGCGTGTAGATGAGAGAAGCCTGCCCTCCCATAGGACTGCATGAGGAATGGGTGTGTCCCTGATAGTTCCTGGTGCGTGGGGGGTACAGGCTCGAGTCTGGTATGTGTGGACTCGTGTGATTGAATGCTGCAAGATGATGTAAGCGGCGTGTGTGTGTCTAGAAGGGAAGTGCCACTTCTAGACATCGGTGTGTGTGTGCAGTAAGTATGCTGGCGCGTGATTGGCTGAAGCCAGCTGGGGAGCCTGACTCCCGGAGTCTGTGTGGGTCTGCCCCGGTTGTGAATGGAGAGATTAACATGCTGATGTGAGGGAGGGGCTGTGCCTGTGTCCTGTATGGGTCTGGGCTTTCCCCCACAATGCTGGCTCCACCCACCTGGGGTGCGTCTGGTGTCCTAGCCTGGCCAGTAACAAGAAATTCCTTATAACCAGTTCTAGCTGGTTCTCATCCTGCCTGCCCCTTTTTAGACAAAGGGGTCTCCTGTATAAAAGGAGGGTGTGCACTCTTCTCTCTCTCTTTTCCTGCTTGTCCTGACTGGAACGCTGCAGGGGCATGCTACTGCTTGGGCTCAGGGGGGGGCTTGCCTCCCTGGACCCTGCCCTGCTCCTGGACTTCTGATGGCCCTTGTCCCTTCTAGGAGCGACTGTGCTCCCCCTGACATCCTAGACTTCCCATGGACTCTGCTTTCTATGCTTCTAGCGCCTGGGAGCGCTTTCCTGCTGTCCTAGCGCCTTGGGGCGCTTCATCTATGCTTTTAGCGCTTGGGAGCGCTGTCCTGCTGTCCTAGCGCCTTGAGGCGCTCATTCATGCTTCTAGCGCTGGGAGCGCTAACCTCCACCAGCCGGTGCCCACCCGGCGTTTGCCCGTTCGTGTGGGGGGGCCTGAGCCCCCAGCGAGTGCCTACCTCGCTTGCCCCCGCCCTCGCTATATTTATCGAGGGAGCCTGGCCCTCGTTATCTCCCCCGTGTTCACCGCCGCAGCCCGGGACCCTCGTGAGGCCCTCCCCGAGCCGCGCTCTGGTTGGCTGCCGGCCCGGGCTGGGCTGATGACGTCTCCCGGGGCCGCGCTCTGATTGGCCGGCGGCCCGGGGAGCTGTGGAGGCGGAGGAGAGAGCCGAAAAATGCAGGGAGCGGCGGGTTCCTACTCCGCGCCCCTGCGTCCCCCCAGAAGACTGCCGCTTCCCCCCTGGGGCCCCCCCCAGGAGCGAGAGGGGGCCCCGGAGAGCGAGGAGAGACCGGCGCGGCCGCCGACCGGTGAGTGCTGCAGGAGGGGAGGCGGGGCTTCGGGGCACATTGCCCGCCCCTCCCCTCCAGCGCGAGCGCTCATGTGCTATTAGACCCGTGGGGCCCCCAGCGATGCCCCGCCTGGCCATACCTTATCCCCCGAGCCCCGAGGAGGCTCCACCGTGTCCTTGCCCCCTGAGCCCCGAGAGGCTCAATCTACATCTTATCCCTTGAGCCCCGAGAGGCTCCACCTATATTCCCTGAGCCCCGAGAGGCTCCATCTGTATTTGAGCCCCCGAGCCCCGAGGAGGCTCCCCCACGTGGCCCAGTGTCCCGGGCCCCGAGAGGCTCCACCACGTGGCCCTTGCCCATCTCGAGCCTGCGAGGCTCCGCCCAGTTGTCTCGAGCCCGAGAGGCTCCCCCGTTTGGAGCCTTTTTCCTCCGAGCCTGCGAGGCTGCCACAATGGCCCCATCCTTGCTCTACAGCTGCCCAGCACTTCGTGGGCAGCTGCTACGTTTAGGTTTATTGTCCCTGGCTACCTGCAGCCTGCCCTGAACATCGTGACATTGGGCGTCCTAGCCCCCGGAAGGCCAGTTAGCCTGTGAACGCTAATGGTTATTATTAATGTGATTGTGAGAGTTATTACATGTTGCCCTTCTGATGATGCCTCTGTTGTGCTATGTACCTTGTCCTTCCTTCCCTCCTGAGGATCCGAGGTCCCAAGTCTGTTAATCCTGGTTAGAGTGAGTTCTACCACTAGTTCCCTGAAGCTCCTGGGTGTAATGTGTTCTAGTGCTAGTTCAAGGAAGCTCCCAGGGATTATGTGTTCTAATGCCAGTTCCATCATGTGCATACCCCTGGCAGTGGCCCCGGGCCCTGCCCTGTATATAGTCCCTTGTAAACCCTGCCCGTGCCCCTGGCACCTTGTAAGTTGCGTATTCCTGTCTAAGTGTGTTGTTCAATACAAAAGCTATTTTCATATATATCTTGAGTGGAGTCCTTTTGTGGGGGGCCCGGGAGGTGGTTGCTGGGGGTGCGTGCGCAAATGCTTTAAACATGTACACATGACCTCTGAGATAGGCCTGACTGCTCGTGCCAAGCTACCAAGGGGGTGAGCAGGGGTTGTCTTGGCGGGTGACTTCCCTACCCTAACTAGAAATGGTGATTTCTGCCCGGCCTTGGCACAAGCCTCGGCCAACCAGGGATCCCATTTCTAACAGGTACCAACCAAGAGAAGCTTTGCTTGAGACTAAAGAGAAGTCTAAGGAATCCGGTATGATTACCTGTGTAACAACGTATAATACCAGAAGTAATGAGATACAGAAAATCATTAAAAAATATTGGAACCTGGTCCAAGGAGAGCTACGAATGACACAGCAACCTTTGTTTGCCTACAAGAGGGGCAGAAACATAAAGGACACGGTGGTGAAAGCCTTCCTGGATCCCCCGAAGCAACCTGACCTGAGAACTCTGCTAAACCTGCCACCAGTAATTGGTCACCATAAGTGTGGCATTGTAGAGCCTGTGACTACTGCCTGGAGGGCTCTAGCTTTACCCTGAATACCAGAACTTTCAAATTAACAACATTTACAAATTGCAACAGTGCACTGGTCATATATGCCATTACCTGCCGCTGTGCCCTGACATATGTGGGACAGACAAAACAGAGGGTAAAAACTAGAATTTTACAGCACATGAGTAGGATCAGGTGTAACGTGGCGGGTGCACCCTTGATTGAGAATTTTCCATGCACACAAACACACACCAGAAGACATCAGGTGGAGAGTCTTAGACAAGATAACACCTAGCCCGAGAGGTGGATCCATTACTAAATCACTCAATTACAAGGAGTGTAGGTGGATACACATCCTCAATACAGTGCAGGAGGGGCTGAATGAACATGAAGAGACAGCAAAACAGATGGGACAACTCTGAATGTATAGATCCACAACTGATTCCTGTCCCTACCTGGGCACTTAGAGGTCCATGGTTGATTTGTGTTTCGTGTCCTCATTTTGGGTGCTTAGAGGTACTATTAAAATGGAATATCACTAAAATTACTTGGTATTTTATAATGATGACATTGAGAATTCAATTGCATGTATAATCTATATGAATTGTATTCCATTTTTGTTTTTTATGTGTTTATTTATAACATTTGTTATTATGATTATCATATATACCCTGGCTTCTTTCCTGGGCATTTTTTCAAAAAGGATGTTTTAATTTGTATGATTCCATTTGTAATATGTGAAATCTAACAGGCTCATAATTATAATACTGTATAACGCTTATCATGGAGTAAGAGCAACTTGCTCGATAGCGTTGTTGTTATCACAAACACCCCGGCCCTGCACAACTGTATTAAGAACCACTTGCTCGATATCGTTGTTGTTATGACAAACACCCCTGCCCTGCTAGAACTATATACCCCTAGAAGTTTTCCAAAAAACTGGGTTAGGGCTATGCTTGAGGCATTCTGCTACATCTTGTGTTGATATCCTGTAAATATAAAATCCGAGTGAGCTCTGTTTCGTAAATAAATCATTACATCTATTGGTATAATATCCTCACACGATGACGTAAGAAGGGAAGGAAATGGGTTTCTTAGCAACCTCGCACTGGCTTCACGTAGCAATACGTAATGTGTAATTCGATTAGTCGCTTAACAACAACGGGACGCCAACGTGCTGTTGCGTCCTCGAGACGAACTACCGGGCTTTAATTGGTTGAGTCTGTGGAAGACTTCCTTCATCCTTCGAATGCGGGAGAAGAGACGTGTTTGGTAGATCTCGCTGGCTGACTCTGAGTAAGAGACTACTATTTCAAGAATAGGTGATATCACTTCTATATGTGGAACGATGTTATCAAGCCCGTTTAGAATGGGCTGAACAGCATGTTCACGAAGCGCTTTGTTTTCTTACAGAACGCCTGATTAATACGGCGGTTTGAGACTCTATGAGTGCAACATCGGATTAAAACCCTATGCATGGAAACGCAGTGTGGGAACCATTGACTTTTGACTACTGGGTGAGTGTACACCCACTATGGTATAGAATAGCTCTTTTTTAATTACATCTGGAATTTCGTGCTGATCACGCACATCTTTCCTTGCAGACCAGTTGATTAACACGACGTTGTGGAGTTAGAGGAACAATATAATTACTCCAAGCCCCACGTGGTTCCTCACTCTTTTGGAAATTTCTGTGGACACGAGGTGTGTCAACTAAGGGGTGAGTTTTACCCGTCTGTATTTGGAACTAGTTGCGATTGATTAGGGACTATTTGACTTGATTCTGATGGTCATGGATTAATGTTCATTAAATGCTCACTTAATTCAACAGATTAAAATCCAATGCGGACGAAAAAACTTCCTTAACATTACCCCGGGTCCAACTCACGAATGCCCATCGGTGAGTGTATGAATAATACATGTCACTCACCACTCTTTGTCTCACCACACTCTTATAAATCCATTCTGATATGCAACTTATTTAACCTACAGGCACTTTACCACAGCCCCATGTCCTGATGAAGACCCGCTTTGGACCCACAACTAAGACGTCCATAGGGTCGAAACCTCGACGAAACTGATATCATTGGATCAGTACAGAATATCCAGTTTCATGATATCCAACTGAAGTGGATTACTGGGATAATTTTAACCAAATATAGAAACTGGCCAGAAGATTTCTTCTTTCTTTCACCCCTTTTTCCTTCACTCACTTGTATATAAACACGTTTGAATGTCACTATTTCACTTCATGATTCATAAAAGGGGGTGGTGATGGACAGAGCATCTGAATTAAGCAGAACACTCCTACCAAGTCAAAAGATCAGGGCTTGATCCTTCACCGTTTTTTAGCTCACTGCACCATCCCAGTTCAGAACCTGGCTATATGCAAATTAGTCTGTCCCTGGCCCAGTGCATCATGGGAACAGGGCGGACCAAACTACCAAGCCAATTCTTTACTGGAAAGGAAACAAGCTTCCGGGGACCGGTTTCTGGCATTGCAGCCGTCTTCGGCCCGGCTTGCTTGAATCCTGATGGTGCAGTGAGCAAGGGACTCATGTCTGAGCATACCCTTCCACACTTGTAGTGGCCAAAACGATTCATAAAAGGGGGTGGTGATGGACAGAGCAACTGAATTAAGCAGAACACTCCTACCCAGTCAAAAGATCAGGGCTTGATCCATCACCGTTTTTTAGCTCACTGCACCATCCCAGTTCAGAACCTGGCTAAATGCAAATTAGTCTGTCCCTGGCCCAGTGCATCATGGGAACAGGGCAGACCAAACTACCAAGCCAATTCTTTACTGGAAAGGAAACAAGCTTCCGGGGACCGGTTTCTGGCATTGCAGCCGTCTTTGGCCCGGCTTGCTTGAATCCTGATGGTGCAGTGAGCAAGGGACTCATGTCTGAGCATACCCTTCCACACTTGTACCATCACTGCACCATCAGGATTCAAGCAAGCCGGGCCGAAGACGGCTGTAATGCCAGAAACCGGTCCCCGGAAGATTGTTTCCTTTCCAGTAAATAATTGGCTTGGTAGTTTGGTTTGCCCTGTTACCATGATGCACTGGGCCAGGGTCAGACTAATTTGCATGTAGCCAGGTTCTGAACTGGGATGGTGCAGTGAGCTAAAAAACGGTGATGGATCAAGCCCTGATCTTTTGACTGGGTAGGAGTGTTCTGCTTAATTCAGATACTGTGTCCATCACCACCCCCTTTATGAATCGTTTTGGCCACCACAAGTGTGGAAGGGTATGCTCAGATATGAGTCCCTTGCTCGCTGCACCATCAGGATTCAAGCAAGCCGGGCCGAAGACGGCTGTAATGCCAGAAACCGGTCCCCGGAAGCTTGTTTCCTTTCCAGTAAAGAATTGGCTTGGCAGTTTGGTTTGCCCTTTTCCCATGATGCACTGGGCCAGGGTCAGACTAATTTGCATGTAGCCAGGTTGTGAACTGGGATGGTGCAGTGAGCTAAAAAACGGTGATGGATCAAGCCCTGATCTTTTGACTGGGTAGGAGTGTTCTGCTTAATTCAGATACTGTGTCCATCACCACCCCCTTTATGAATTGTTTTGGCCACCACAAGTGTGGAAGGGTATGCTCAGATGTGAGTCCCTTGCTCACTGCACCATCAGGATTCAAGCAAGCCGGGCCGAAGACGGCTGTAATGCCAGAAACCGGTCTCCGGAAGCTTGTTTCCTTTCCAGTAAAGAATTGGCTTGGTAGTTTGGTTTGCCCTGTTCCCATGATGCACTGGGCCAGGGTCAGACTAATTTGCATGTAGCCAGGTTCCGAACTGGGATGGTGCAGTGAGCTAAAAAACGGTGATGGATCAAGCCCTGATCTTTTGACTGGGTAGGAGTGTTCTGCTTAATTCAGATACTGTGTCCATCACCACCCCCTTTATGAATCGTTTTGGCCACCACAAGTGTGGAAGGGTATGCTCAGATGTGAGTCCCTTGCTCACTGCACCATCAGGATTCAAGCAAGCCGGGCCGAAGACGGCTGTAATGCCAGAAACCGGTCCCCGGAAGCTTGTTTCCTTTCCAGTAAAGAATTGGCTTGGTAGTTTGGTTTGCCCTGTTCCCATGATGCACTGGGCCAGGGTCAGACTAATTTGCATGTAGCCAGGTTCTGAACTGGGATGGTGCAGTGAGCTAAAAAACGGTGATGGATCAAGCCCTGATCTTTTGACTGGGTAGGAGTGTTCTGCTTAATTCAGATACTGTGTCCATCACCACCCCCTTTATGAATCGTTTTGGCCACCACAAGTGTGGAATGGTTTGCTCAGATGTGAGTCCCTTCCTCACTGCACCATCAGGATTCAAGCAAGCCGGGCCGAAGACGGCTGTAATGCCAGAAACAGGTCCCCGGAAGCTTGTTTCCTTTCCAGTAAAGAATTGGCTTGGTAGTTTGGTTTGCCCTGTTCCCATGATGCACTGGGCCAGGGTCAGACTAATTTGCATGTAGCCAGGTTCTGAACTGGGATGGTGCAGTGAGCTAAAAAACGGTGATGGATCAAGCCCTGATCTTTTGACTGGGTAGGAGTGTTCTGCTTAATTCAGATACTGTGTCCATCACCACCCCCTTTATGAATCGTTTTGGCCACCACAAGTGTGGAATGGTTTGTTCAGATGTGAGTCCCTTGCTCACTGCACCATCAGGATTCAAGCAAGCCGGGCCGAAGACGGCTGTAATGCCAGAAACAGGTCCCCGGAAGCTTGTTTCCTTTCCAGTGAAGAATTGGCTTGGTAGTTTGGTTTGCCCTGTTCCCATGATGCACTGGGGCCAGGGTCAGACTAATTTGCATGTAGCCAGGTTCTGAACTGGGATGGTGCAGTGAGCTAAAAAAGGGTGATGGATCAAGCCCTGATCTTTTGACTGGGTAGGAGTGTTCTGCTTAATTCAGATACTGTGTACATCCCCACCCCCTTTATGAATCGTTTT
This sequence comes from Lissotriton helveticus, assembly GCF_964261635.1. Classification (NCBI taxonomy): domain Eukaryota; kingdom Metazoa; phylum Chordata; class Amphibia; order Caudata; family Salamandridae; genus Lissotriton; species Lissotriton helveticus. The sequence continues at coordinate 128,131,909 of NC_136059.1, read as the reverse complement.
GGCCACCACAAGTGTGGAAGGGTATGCTCAGATGTGAGTCCCTTGCTCACTGCACCATCAGGATTCAAGCAAGCCGGGCCGAAGACGGCTGTAATGCCAGAAACCGGTCCCCGGAAGCTTGTTTCCTTTCCAGTAAAGAATTGGCTTGGTAGTTTGGTTTGCCCTGTTCCCATGATGCACTGGGCCAGGGTCAGACTAATTTGCATGTAGCCAGGTTCTGAACTGGGATGGTGCAGTGAGCTAAAAAACGGTGATGGATCAAGCCCTGATCTTTTGACTGGGTAGGAGTGTTCTGCTTAATTCAGATACTGTGTCCATCACCACCCCCTTTATGAATCGTTTTGGCCACCACAAGTGTGGAAGGGTATGCTCAGATGTGAGTCCCTTGCTCACTGCACCATCAGGATTCAAGCAAGCCGGGCTGAAGACGGCTGTAATGCCAGAAACCGGTCCCCGGAAGCTTGTTTCCTTTCCAGTAAAGAATTGGCTTGTTAGTTTGGTTTGCCCTGTTCCCATGATGCACTGGGCCAGGGTCAGACTAATTTGCATGTAGCCAGGTTCTGAACTGGGATGGTGCAGTGAGCTAAAAAATGGTGATGGATCAAGCCCTGATCTTTTGACTGGGTAGGAGTGTTCTGCTTAATTCAGATACTGTGTCCATCACCACCCCCTTTATGAATCGTTTTGGCCACCACAAGTGTGGAAGGGTATGCTCAGATGTGAGTACCTTGCTCACTGCACCATCAGGATTCAAGCAAGACGGGCCGAAGACGGCTGTAATGCCAGAAACCGGTCTCCGGAAGCTTGTTTCCTTTCCAGTAAAGAATTGGCTTGGTAGTTTGGTTTGCCCTGTTCCCATGATGCACTAGGCCAGGGTCAGACTAATTTGCATGTAGCCAGGTTCTGAACTGGGATGGTGCAGTGAGCTAAAAAACGGTGATGGATCAAGCCCTGATCTTTTGACTGGGTAGGAGTGTTCTGCTTAATTCAGATACTGTGTCCATCACCACCCCCTTTATGAATCGTTTTGGCCACCACAAGTGTGGAATGGTTTGCTCAGATGTGAGTCCCTTGCTCACTGCACCATCAGGATTCAAGCAAGCCGGGCCGAAGACGGCTGTAATGCCAGAAACCGGTCCCCGGAAGCTTGTTTCCTTTCCAGTAAAGAATTGGCTTGGTAGTTTGGTTTGCCCTGTTCCCATGATGCACTGGGCCAGGGTCTGACTAATTTGCATATAGCCAGGTTCTGAACTGGGATGGTGCAGTGAGCTAAAAAACGGTGATGGATCAAGCCCTGATCTTTTGACTGGGTAGGAGTGTTCTGCTTAATTCAGATACTGTGTCCATCACCACCCCCTTTATGAATCGTTTTGGCCACCACAAGTGTGGAAGGGTATGCTCAGATGTGAGTCCCTTGCTCACTGCACCATCAGGATTCAAGCAAGCCGGGCCGAAGACGGCTGTAATGCCAGAAACCGGTCTCCGGAAGCTTGTTTCCTTTCCAGTAAAGAATTGGCTTGGTAGTTTGGTTTGCCCTGTTCCCATGATGCACTGGGCCAGGGTCAGACTAATTTGCATGTAGCCAGGTTCTGAACTGGGATGGTGCAGTGAGCTAAAAAACGGTGATGGATCAAGCCCTGATCTTTTGACTGGGTAGGAGTGTTCTGCTTAATTCAGATACTGTGTCCATCACCACCCCCTTTATGAATCGTTTTGGCCACCACAAGTGTGGAAGGGTATGCTCAGATGTGAGTCCCTTGCTCACTGCACCATCAGGATTCAAGCAAGCCGGGCCGAAGATGGCTGTAATGCCAGAAACCGGTCCCCGGAAGCTTGTTTCCTTTCCAGTAAAGAATTGGCTTGGTAGTTTGGTTTGCCCTGTTCCCATGATGCACTGGGCCAGGGTCAGACTAATTTGCATGTAGCCAGGTTCTGAACTGGGATGGTGCAGTGAGCTAAAAAACGGTGATGGATCAAGCCCTGATCTTTTGACTGGGTAGGAGTGTTCTGCTTAATTCAGATACTGTGTCCATCACCACCCCCTTTATGAATCGTTTTGGCCACCACAAGTGTGGAATGGTTTGCTCAGATGTGAGTCCCTTGCTCACTGCACTATCAGGATTCAAGCAAGCCGGGCCGAAGACGGCTGTAATGCCAGAAACAGGTCCCCGGAAGCTTGTTTCCTTTCCAGTAAAGAATTGGCTTGGTAGTTCGGTTTGCCCTGTTCCCATGATGCACTGGGGCCAGGGTCAGACTAATTTGCATGTAGCCAGGTTCTGAACTGGGATGGTGCAGTGAGCTAAAAAACGGTGATGGATCAAGCCCTGATCTTTTGACTGGGTAGGAGTGTTCTTCTTAATTCAGATACTGTGTCCATCACCACCCCCTTTATGAATCGTTTTGGCCACCACAAGTGTGGAATGGTTTGCTCAGATGTGAGTCCCTTGCTCACTGCACTATCAGGATTCAAGCAAGCCGGGCCGAAGACGGCTGTAATGCCAGAAACAGGTCCCCGGAAGCTTGTTTCCTTTCCAGTAAAGAATTGGCTTGGTAGTTTGGTTTGCCCTGTTCCCATGATGCACTGGGGCCAGGGTCAGACTAATTTGCATGTAGCCAGGTTCTGAACTGGGATGGTGCAGTGAGCTAAAAAACGGTGATGGATCAAGCCCTGATCTTTTGACTGGGTAGGAGTGTTCTGCTTAATTCAGATACTGTGTCCATCACCACCCCCTTTATGAATCATTTTGGCCACCACAAGTGTGGAATGGTTTGCTCAGATGTGAGTCCCTTGCTCACTGCACTATCAGGATTCAAGCAAGCCGGGCCGAAGACGGCTGTAATGCCAGAAACAGGTTCCCGGAAGCTTGTTTCCTTTCCAGTAAAGAATTGGCTTGGTAGTTTGGTTTGCCCTGTTCCCATGATGCACTGGGGCCAGGGTCAGACTAATTTGCATGTAGCCAGGTTCTGAACTGGGATGGTGCAGTGAGCTAAAAAACGGTGATGGATCAAGCCCTGATCTTTTGACTGGGTAGGAGTGTTCTGCTTAATTCAGATACTGTGTCCATCACCACCCCCTTTATGAATCGTTTTGGCCACCACAAGTGTGGAAGGGTATGCTTAGATGTGAGTCCCTTGCTCACTGCACCATCAGGATTCAAGCAAGCCGGGCCGAAGACGGCTGTAATGCCAGAAACCGGTCCCCGGAGGCTTGTTTCCTTTCCAGTAAAGAATTGGCTTGGTAGTTTGGTTTGCCTGTGGTGTTGGGTTTAAATCAGGCCTACATACTCTGCTAGACTCTCGTACACCTTTAGTATAGAAGTTGGCCCGGACACTGGAAAATGCAAGAGACAAGTTTATTAAGACCCCATGGGGTGGTGGTACATTCCTACAGCACCCTTCGGCAATGTAAGAAGTAGCACACCGAACATCGGTGCGCGACCTCTTTTATACAGTTTAATAGCAATAAAAAGGTAGGCGGTTACAAATTACACATTTTAGGTACATATAAGGTCAATTTTGGAACACAGCCAGCATGTGGGAGGAGTTCAGTAGCACTGGTCAGTTAGTGCTAACATTCCTGAAGAATGACCAGTTGATACATAGTGCGCATGTGCGTTTGACCAGTACTAAAAATAGCCTGTTACCGAGCAGAATAGATGACCATGGGTATCGAGAAAGGACGAAAGGGCACACTGACCACGAGGCAGCGTGTTCATACAAAATGGAAACCAGAAGGATTCAAAATGGCCCCCGTTCGTTTTGGTCAAGTTAACGAAAAACCGTGTAGCTGTGCTAAACGCTAATACAGGAGCTGCCAAAACACGACAGACGGCCCTTTTAGCGTTTAGCAAAAGCTACCTCATAATGAACGTAATCAGGGCTCTCATCATCAATGTTGATGGCCATTATTTTCAACACTTCATTATTGATCAGTTTCTCTTGCTTAATAATAGCTCGTTTGGACGGAATACAGGCTGTGATACATACAGAACATAATGTTGGGCCACATTGAATACATAGACAAAGGGAAAATAATACTCCAATAAAAATACATAGAATAGTTAATAATTTCCAACCCCATGTACTGAGTAGGGTCCAGAACCAACCAGAAAAGGTCCATGTTCCATTTTCTGGGTGGATCTCAGCAGCTATTTTATGTAGTTTCGTGATTGATTCATACACGGAAGGTGAATTATCTGGCACATACACACAGCAACTACTTCCGATAATACGGCATGCCCCGCCCCGATCAGCTAGTATCACGTCCAGAACCATCCGGTTCTGGAGCGTCACAATTCGCGTGATTTGCAATTCTTCAGTTATATTCCCTAAAGCAGAGGCAGTTTCATTAGCGACAGCTTCCACTACACGTGTAAGCCGCCTTATCTTTCTGCTATTCAGTGCAGCTCCTACAAATGAAAATAAGCCCAAATTGAAATCTACATATTGCTGTAAAGTGGTATCAGTTTGGTCTATTCCATCAATATCTAATGTTCGTTTAACTCTGTTCAGTACAAAATCATGATACAGAACGTAATTATTGTGATACATAGGAGGAGCAATAAATACAGGTGGTAATACAAAAGCTATGTAACATGTTCCTAACCATCCCAATGGCAGACGATGGTATCCCTTATTTCCACAAATGAAATATGTATTACCTGAAGCTACAAATGCAATTCCATTTGGCGTATCAAAGGTAAGTGTAATATTACATTCGCTGCGGCCTACAGGGATTATACCTTTATTTCTAATACACAGATCTGCTTTTGTATCAATAACTGTTATCACATGTAAGCTCGTTACATTTATAAGTCTTTGATTCGTATAGATACGAGGTGCAGAAACATTGTCCGGACGATACTCTTCCCATTCAAATTTAGTTCCTTCAGCTTGTGGATAACCATCTTTGTCATTATAGCATATCTTGTTCAATCGAAAAAGTAGTCCACCTTTCGTTGGCCATCGTAAGGTAAAAAGAAGAGTGTACCAAGCATTGCAAGAACCATTATGAGAAAACGGGAGAGGAATGAGTGGAGTTCCTCCCCTCTTCTGATGTCCGGGCAACATTCCACATACCCAACAATTGGACGTATTGGTCATGTTGTGAGTATGATGCAAGATCTGAATAAAACTGTTATTCAAATAAGTCTGTCTATGTCTCTCTTCATGATAAGGCAAAGTAAAATGAAAATGTTCAGATGGGCTTGGAGTGGTGGGCAGTAGGTGTTCTCGTGCAGGAAACAATTGTTCTATAGTCCAAGCTACTACTGCGATCACCACTATGGTCAAGACAAACAAAACAGCACCAAGAATTCTCCCCTTTCGTGTCGAAGGAGATGCCATAGTTCGCAAAACAATAATCTTCAAGAGCAACACTAAACGAGAAAATAAAAACGATGGTTCTGGACCGAGGCTGCCGTTGATTTGTTCTCCGAGATTCAAGATGGGTGTCGCTACACTGGGCAGGACTGATCCCCCCCCCTTGATATTCCCGGCTTCCGTTTCACAAACCTCAGAGCGGTTACCAACCAGTTAAAAAAATACAAAAAGAGATTTATTTCCTGGGACGTAGATTGTACTTCACTCCATCAGAAACAGTGTGGTCCGGGAAGGCTCCCTCCAATTCATCGGACGTGACAGCTGGGCTCTTTTCTGCATCCAAAATCTTTCTGTAGTCGGATAGCACCACAGGGCTCACCAGATCCGGAGAGACACATCGGCAGTGCCTTGAATGTATCCACCGCTTCTTATTCGTGACTCGCACAGCCGTCCGCGTTGCCAGCAGCACCTGCTCAGGGCCATGCCATCTCGGTTCCAAACTGCTGGATCGCTCAAACACGCGGATCATCACGTGGTCCCCAGGATGAAGATCGTGAGCTTCACCAGTGGAGTTATCAGGGAGCGCTTCTCGAACCTGTTGATGAATAGAAAGCAAATCATTTGTTAATCGTGCCAAATAATCGTTCATCATTATACAAGGCACATCATGTATCAAACGAGGTTTAGGAACTCCCCAAATATTCATCGGCCTTCCAAACACCACTTCATAGGGTGTGAGACCAGATCGAGAATGTGGCACTGATCGAATAGACAGCAATGCCAAAGGCAAAGCGTCCGGCCATTTCAGAGATGTGGATGCCACAATCTTTGCTAGCTTCAGCTTCAGAGTTGCATTGTACCTTTCTACCAAACCTGCTGATTGCGGATGAAAGACAGCGTGGAATCGTTGCTTGCTTCCCAATCCTTTCAGGACGTACTCCACTACCTTCCCAATAAAATGAGGACCGTTATCATTCCACATAAACTTACAAACACCATAGCGCGGGAAGTACTCTTTGAGTAACACCTTAGCTGTTGTCAATGCTGTATTGTCTTTCGTAGGGTAAGCCTCAATCCATTTGCTGAAGGCACACACCACCACTAAGACATACTTGAGGTTATTACAGCGCTCCAACTGGATGTAATCCATTTGCAGTACTTCGAATGGTGCAGTAGGTGGAACAAACCCTCCTTTAGGAGTATGAGTCCCTTGTCCAGGATTGTGCTGTAAACATATCAGACAGGTCTGCACTACTCTCTTAGCCGTACTAGCAATTTCAGGATTCTCCCAAACTCGTGTAAGTAATTTAGTAATTGCGAGAGCTCCAATGTGTGCCAGCCCATGTGTCATTTGCACCATTGTTTGTAAATAGGCCATGGGTAGTTTCCATCTTTCCATATCTTTACTGCGCCAGCAACCCTCATCATCCAATACTCCTTCAGTGGCCCATTTCGTAAGTTCTGCCTCAGATGCAGACTTCTCTATATCTAATATTTCTTCTCTAGCATTATGCCACCGCTCGGCTTGTGATTTTACCACGTACATGGGGGAATTATTTTGTAGCATAGCGGTCTCTCTCGCAATGCGATCTGCGAAAGCATTGCCTTGTCCTATTTTGTCCGTCACCTTTTTGGGTGCACTGCATTTGACTATTGCTACTTTCTTTGGACATAATAGTGCATTCAGGAGATCGCGTACCGATTCTCCATGCATGATGTGTACTCCGAGTGAAGTCAAGAATCCTCGTTCCTTCCAGAGTAGGCCAAAATCATGCACTACTCCAAAAGCGTAACGACTATCCGTGTAAATGTTCACACATAGCCCAGCACTTAACTCACATGCTTTCATTAGGGCTATTAATTCAGCTGCTTGAGCCGATTTCTGGGGTATTCGTGCTGCTTCTACCACTGTCTTAAGTGTCGTGATCGCATAAGCTGCGGAGGTCGTACCATCTGGTAACCTCACACACGATCCATCGACCCATAGTTCCCCATCTACATCTGGAAATGGTGTATCCTGTAAGTCGATACGACCCTTTGTCTGTTCCTCAGTCAGAAAAACACAGTCATGTTGTTCTTCCTTCTGGGTCTCAGCAACAGGATCCGGCAATAAAGTAGCAGGGTTCAGTGTCGCACATCGTTTTAGTGTGATGTGCGGCGCCAACAACGTTAGCTCATATCCTGTTAGGCGGGCACTGGTTAGATGCTGTGTTTTCGTTTGATTCAACAATGCATCTACCGCATGGGGAACTAACACCAACAATTTGTGTGACAAAACTATTCCCTCACTTTGTCGTATCGCTACTGCTGTTGCTGCAACTGCTCGAAAACATCCAGGCAATCCTCGAGCCACAGGGTCGAGTACCGCCGAGAAGTATGCACAAGGCCTCTGTTTGTCTCCGTGTGTCTGCACAAAGACGGACAACGCGCACCCATCCTTCTCGTGTACATACAATGTAAAGATCTTCGTGTAATCAGGTGTACCTAACACTGGTGCAGAACAAAGAGCTTGTCTCAGTTGTTCAAAAGCGTTCTGACATTCATCCGTCCATTCAATGGGAATCAGTGTATCTTTAGACAACAATGCCAACAAAGGCTTAACAATGTGTGAAAAACCCAATATCCATTGCCTACAAAACGACGTCAAACCTATAAAGGCACGAACATCTTTCTGAGTGCGGGGGACTGGTGTGTCTAAAACTGCTTGAATTCGATCTGGTGTCAATGCACGGCCCTCCTTAGACAAAAGATGACCGAGGTAGGTCACCTTGGGTCTACAATATTGCAGCTTTTTCTTTGAAACCTTATGATTATTTTTGGCTAGGAAGGAAAGCAAGGAAAAGGTACTTTTCTCACATTGTTCTTGTGTGTCTGCGGCAAGTAAGATGTCATCCACATACTGAATAAGAGCCACTCCATCTTGTAATTCAAAGGAATCAAGCTGCCTTTTCAAAGCCCGACTATAGATGCTAGGACTTTCAGTATAGCCTTGAGGAACTCGACAAAATCTGTACGATTTATTATTTAATGTAAAGCCGAATAGATATCGACTATCAGGATGTACAGGAATTGAGAAGAATGCATTCTTCAAATCGATGACTGTAAAAGTAGTTGCCGTCGGTGGAACCAACGTGAGCAACGTGGTGATGTCAGACACCACCGGGTACTGAGGCACTACTATCTTGTTGATTTCCCTCAAATCAATAATAAAACGGTAAACCTTAGCATCTGTATCTCTTTTAAGGATCGGTAAAATTGGGCTGTTGCAAACATTGTAGGGAACTTCCTCAACTACTCCTGCCAAAATCAAATCATTCACAATGTGTATCAAAGCAATTTCACCTTCTCTCGAAATTTTATATTGTGGGACACGTGGCAGAGATACTCCCTCCTTTACAGTAATACGTACTGGAGGAATTTTCATTTGCCCTACATCAGTGTCAGAAGTGGCCCACAATGTTTTTGGGAGGGAGGCTAATACTTCAGATTCATGGAGAAGACACACTCGCTCAAGTTCTGGATAATTTTCATTCAACACAACTCGTACTCCTTCCGGGGCACAGCGAATAGTAGCGCGAAAATGTTTTAACATATCAAGTCCCATAATATTATCTGGTGTATTTGGAGACAGCAAAAAGGGACAAGGGGCAGCAAATGTATCAACATGAAATGCAACGGGTTGAGGCAGTGGGCTAGAAGTAGGTGTTCCATCGAACCCTATAGCTGTAATTACCTCGCCAGACAGGGGAGCCCTTGGAACCAAGTGTTTGGACAAAGCGCTACGAGTAGCTCCTGTATCGACCAGAAATTGATCAGTGGAACCCAAAACATGTACTTCTATATATGGACCCCTTTGATCAACTGGTACCTCAACCGATTCCACACCCCATCCTACGCAATCCTATGCATAGCGCTCATCGCGTGGCTCAGCAGAGCCACCCTCACTTATCTGATATTGGTTGCGATTATCAAACGTATTATAATCTGTCTGACCACGAGCCTTGTTCCATATCCTCCACGATCAGTTGCTCCATAACCTCCGCGATCATTTGCTCCATATCCTCTTGGCCCTCCATAATTATTCCTGGACCTTCCACTTCCTCGTCCCCTCAAATTACACTGTTCTCGAAACACCGGACAGTCTGCAATCCAATGTCCAAACTGTTTACAGTATGCACACTGATTCACAGAAATGTCAGAACGAGGGGGAGGAGCATTATTATACGATCCTCGTCCCCCTCTATTGTTTCCCCTCGTAGCCTGAACCTGAGCCAACATTACCTTCGTCTTCAAATCCTTCGCTTTCTTCTCACTACTTTCCTTTGCCTCCAATTCCTGTCGTTCATAATATTGAGCCATAGTCAATAAAGAAGCAGGGGTTGCTGTGGTCCACGAGCTTTCACTCGCCTTTAATCGTTTTGCAATCTCCGGTAGGAGATTAGCCACGTACTTATCAACGAATAAATGCCTGCCTGTATCTTCTGTTAATGATTGTCCACTGTAATCATGGAACGCTCCCTCAAAGCGAGAAAAGAAATCGGAAACTGATTCATCCGTTTTCTGCTTACAAGAGGCTAATATAGTCCAACCAATCTTTTTAGCGGGAGCAAGAGTCTTCAATTTAGTTAGTATGGCCCCTGGAAGGTCTAATATTAATTGACAAGGCTTACATGCTGGTTCCCTATCCAAATCAGCTTGAACTAGATCTTTCCAAGTGGCCCCGAGAGTCGTGTGGTCATCAAACTTACGAATCGCTCTCCACATATCAGGGGGCAATATTAACCCGAAAAACAGATCAATATCAACTAACGTCATAATACACGAAGAAATTGCACTTTCAACACTTTCATAAAAACCTGCTGGATTTTTACGGGGATCAGGCAAAGCATTCTTAAGCGCCATAACATCTGCTCTATTCCAAGGCGTATAAACCCAGTTATATACAAAATACCCTTTCGCGTCTTTGGATCTTTTATCATCATCTGTGCCATCCCCTTTATGAGGGACATATAAAGGCGCAGCTTCTCGCATAGGTCTAATATTAATCGCAGCGATCTTATCTGTTCCAAAGATGGAGCATTCTTTGGATATCTCCGTCGATCCGGACGCAGGCGGACCCTTTGACTTTTCCAACTCCCGTAGCCGTGTCGCCTCATTCCGTAGCTGAACCAAAACGTTTGAAAAATTCATCCGCATCTGAAAGAACAAAAAGACCTTTACGAAAGTTCTCACGACCCTTGGATATATCCTTGGGTTCTAACTCTGGAGAATATTTCCTGAACCGTTCAACAACCTCATCTCCAAAATGATCTAAGAAATACAGTCGCTCCTGATCAGACCATTGTTCCATTTGCTTACTAATTTCAGAAACAGTAACAGTATTAATATTTAGCTTTCGTGCAAACGAACGCAATTCCGCAGTTCGTTCCGCATGTAACCTTGTACGCTGTGTACGATCATTATCCTCATCTGATTCCTCGTTCGGAGCCGTAGGTGCGACGTACGGAGGCGGACAGCGATCTAGTAATGAAAAATCATCTGTTTCATTAGTAAGGACCGGATAAAGAGGACGCCTGATAGGGAACTGACCATTAACCTGCAAATTATGTTCTCGCGTCTCCCTCTCTTTCTTTTCCTGTAACTCCTTCTCCTGTAGCTGTAAAGCTTTATCACGTGCAGCCTTTCGCTGCACCTTCTCCGCCAAGGCTTCCTCACGCTTCACTCGTTCACGCACCTCTTTCTCCCACATACGTACACAATCAAACATATCTTGTCTAGACCTTCGCTGAAACAAACACTGCTCTACATATTGAACCTTTCGAAGATCGAATGACCCATGTAGTGGCCATTGTAATCCACGATCGGTTTTAGTATACTTATGCCATAACGTGCTGTACATTATTGGTGGAATACCAAATTTTACATACATCTCACGATTTGGAGTCCCCTCTGGGGGAGCCGGCTGTGTTTTATTTAATCGATAATTGGTACCAGACTCAAAGCAGCACATTCTTCGGAGCGTGCTGAAAACAGGCATGTTCAAAAAGTACCACAAAAACGCGATACTACACAAAATGGCACTTAATGTGCTTTATACACGGTGTGCCGTTCAAATCAAATAAATCAGAGAAATCCCTACATGCCTGCCTATGTGAGGTGCACTCCACATATTCAAATTCAAATTCAAAGATTCAAACGTTAGCTAACTTCAAACAAATTCAAATTCAAATTCAAAAAGCCATAGTAAGTGTCAGTAGACTACCTCACCAGTCAAAAGCTTACCGAATATCTTAAAAACGTCCAAGGTCCAACTGCCAAGTTCCGTAATCGAATCAGCCAAAACGGCACATCACGACAATCCAAGATCAGAATCTCAGTCGAAGACCGGCGCCACCTGGAAGGTCAGATCAGAAGGAAGGAAAGAAACACCGTGGATGCCAAGACTCGGGTCACTCAATGGCAGCGATCGCTTCCATGGCGAGTTTCCAAACCTTCGTCACGACCTCTCCTTCGGGCATCCGAGTCACCGATGAGTCCCTTTGTGGTCGCCAATTGTGGTGTTGGGTTTAAATCAGGCCTACATACTCTGCTAGACTCTCGTACACCTTTAGTATAGAAGTTGGCACGGACACTGGAAAATGCAAGAGACAAGTTTATTAAGACCCCATGGGGTGGTGGTACATTCCTACAGCACCCTTCGGCAATGTAAGAAGTAGCACACCGAACATCGGTGCGCGACCTCTTTTATACAGTTTAATAGCAATAAAAAGGTAGGCGGTTACAAGTTACACATTTTAGGTACATATAAGGTCAATTTTGGAACACAGCCAGCATGTGGGAGGAGTTCAGTAGCACTGGTCAGTTAGTGCTAACATTCCTGAAGAATGACCAGTTGATACATAGTGCGCATGTGCGTTTGACCAGTACTAAAAATAGCCTGTTACCGAGCAGAATAGATGACCATGGGTATTGAGAAAGGACGAAAGGGCACACTGACCACGAGGCAGCGTGTTCATACAAAATGGAAGCCAGAAGGATTCAAAATGGCACCCGTTCATTTTGGTCAAGTTAACTAAAAACCGTGTAGCTGTGCTAAACGCTAATACAGGAGCTGCCAAAACACGACATGCCCTGTTCCCATGTTGCACTGGGCCAGGGTCAGACTAATTTGCATGTAGCCAGGTTCTGAACTGGGATGGTGCAGTGAGCTAAAAAACGGTGATCGATCAAGCCCTGATCTTTTGACTGGGTAGGAGTGTTCTGCTTAATTCAGATACTGTGTCCATCACCACCCCCTTTATGAATCACTATTTCACTTCATGTCACATTATAATCACTTAATTGTTTTGCGCCGCTGGTTGAAAAATATTTATGAATTGTGAATAAGTCTTGATTAAAAAGTATGATATGTATAAGGGTTATTTATGAATAAAGAAACTAATTCATAAATTAAAAACGGATGAATACCCTGAATCCCTTTGATGTTGGATTTAGATGGTGAGCAAGTTCTTAGGTTGGAGCTTTGTCTTAAGTAATTAGAAGACTATAAATTGCACCTGACAAAGAATTTAGTTCATGTATTGAAGGAGTGAAGTGACATACCCGACAGAACCGCTGTTTATATTGAAATGGGGCTGAGTGACAGCATTTGCAGGAGATCGATTAAGTACCCCTTTCTGTGATTGTCCAAAAATGCAGCCACAGAGCAAGAAGGCACACTACAATAGTGAAGTGCTTGTCAATGCTGCACATCTGCGCTATGCTCTGCTGAGCCCTCCTCTCCTTGGGCTCCTTTATTCAGCAATCCCCCCTCAACCTCCTCACTATACAACCCCCTAATGACGCCCACAGCCTCCCCCACCTACCCCTTGTTATCCCCCTTCCTAATAATATACTCTCTTCTACTCACCCCCCTCCCTCTGACCTCCTTACCACTTCTCCTTCTGACTCAACAGATTCGCCAACTCTTACTGCCTTTACGCAACCTCTATCAAATTGTCCACCCACAAATGATGCTTTTCCTATTTCTACCTCATGTACACCCCCTCTCACCAACAATAATCCTCCCCAACGCTATTTTTCCTCCCTCCTCCCCCACCCCAAGTTTTCCCCCCCATCCTACCCACATTGACAACCCCCTTGGCAACGCTTACTCAACCAACCTCCTATTCACTACTAATCCCCTACACACATCAATTCACACACAATCACTCCTTAATATTGAACTTGTCCTTTCATCGCTCGTCTTAGAACTCTCTTCACTCAGAAACAAGATATCACTCTTTTCTAAAGCCCACCCCTTAGCTCACGCCCACACACTCACCCCCCCACAACACACTTTTCCATCCCACATCAGCACTCATATCAATCCATTCTCTAACTGCCCAACTAGTACTATCACCAATTTCAACACTCCTCCTCTCCCAAGTAATCACACACCCAGTTCCTTACCCGCTCAACCTTCCTTAAGCGTCCCACACTACGCCAACACTACTTTCCCACCCCTACCTGATACTTACCCGTTAACGTCGGCAGTGAACCCTCTCACGAAATCTCCTACCTCTCCCTCTCCATCCTCGTCCTCTATTCCCCTTACTTGTCATTCTACGATCCCAGTTCTCATAGGAAGGAGCAGACTCCCCTTTCACCCACCTTCACTTAGGCCACCCCAACAACTTAGACCCATCCACCCCTGTCTGCCCACCCAACCACCAGACCCTACTCCCCTCTGCTGCATGTTGATCGACCACCGATCCACCTCCTGCCACGCAACTGAGATTGCGGAAACCATTCTCAATGAAAACATTGCATTCCTAACTGAAACATGGCTCACCACCCACTCCACCCCCATCCTCGACTTGTCATTCCCCCAGGTTATTCTATCATCAAGAAGGATGGAGTCAAGCAAACAGGAGGAGGCCTTGCCCTAATCTTTAAAGCTGAACTTAACATCTCACTTATACAGCTGCAAGACCCCTCATCCTTTGAATACCTCTGCACCGATCTCATTATTCCTATCTTCCCCTCCATTCGGTTGCACTCTATCTACCACCCCCCTGGGAATAGCATCTCTTTTACTGAAGAGATGTCCGATCTTATTATTCAATCATCGCTCTCCCACTCCAAGAATATCTTCCTTGGTGACTTCAACATACACTGGAATAAAAAGGATGAACCTGCTGTCATCTTATTTAATGATGCCATGGATATCACCGACATGACTCAACTCTGTAATTCCCCTACTCATACCAAAGGTGCAATCCTTGATGCTATAATGACTAGCAAGGATCTGGCCTCTCTCTCTAATATACTTCCCGTTGACTGGTCCGACCACCACCTTATCCTCTTCACCTTGAATAGCACCATTACCAGCCCTGCCCCCTTCAACACCTTACCTTTGAAACTAACACGCAACCTGCACCGTATCCCACCTGGTGAACTGGAATCCTCAATTAAAGCATGCCTACTTCTCCCCCTCTCTCTGACAGCACCAATGACTTAACCAAGCATTATAATAATTCTATTCTTAAAGCCCACGACCAAATTGCTCCATTAAAACTCAAGCAACAAAAAAACAACCCTCCCAAGTCTTGGTTCAATTCTGAACTCAATAATGAAAGACGGGCCCTCAGACAATCTGAATGTGTCTGGAGGAATCATCCCTCCCCCGATAATCTGGCTCTCCTTAGAACTACTAGAGCCCATTACAAAAAACACATCTTCAACGAAAAAGCCTCCTTTCTCCAGTCACAACTTGACCAGGCTAAAAACCGCCCCAGAGAACTCTTTAACATCGTTAAAAACAAACATCTTCTGGCCCTCCTAAAATATTAGCCTCTATGGAAAGATGCGAAGAAATTGCCAGCTTCTTCATGAACAAAATCAACAAGATAGAACTATCATTCTCTCCCCCCTCTCACTCCAACCTCCCCTCAACCAACACACACTCACAAACGCTCCTAACTCTCTCTCCTCCTCCCCCTGCCTTCCCACAATTCACGAACCCCCTCAATCCATCCCCGTTCTCCCACAACTTGACTCCTCTCCCAAGGTCCACCCTGCTAAAAACAACGCTTCATGGAGTGAATTCAGTCCAGTTTCTGTAGCCATGATTATCAACATCATTTCGAAACTTAAACCTTCCTCCCATACCAAACACCCCCTCCCCGCCCATCTGGTTCAAGAACTCAAACACATCATTGCCCCTACTTGGACCAATATTATCAACTCTTCTTTTTCCTCTGGCGTTGTCCCTGCCTCCCTTCAGCTTGGTCAAATCTCCCCCATTCTTAAAAACTCCTCGGCTGACCCTAATGATCTTAACAACCTGCGCCCTATCTCCAACCTTACTTTCCTATTAAAGGCCCTGGAAAAATGTGTCCTGTCTCAATTAGAGAACCATATCCTCTCCTTTAATCTCCTGGACATTTTCCAATCAAGTTTTAGAAAGGGATGCAGCACCGAAACTGCTATGTTAAACATCACAGATGATATTCATCGCTCCCTAGATAGAGGTGAATCATCTCTACTAATCCTTTTTGACCTCTCGGCTGCGTTTGATACTGTCCACCATTCCACCTTTCTCAACACTCTCAAAAATCGATTTGGCTTTGAAGGCACTGTATTTAATTGGTTCTCCTCGTTCCTTCAAAACAGATCACAGCAATTCAAGCTCAAGTCAACCACTACCTCTCTAACCCACAACCTGTTTCACTCGGTGTCCCTCAAGGATCCATCCTCTCCCCACCCCTATTTAATCTTTTCATAGAACCACTCACTCTCATTCTCAAACAAGCCAAAATCAGTTACCACCTCTATGCCGACGACACCCAACTATACTACAAGATCAATGACAGATTGCCTAGAATTCAAGCATGGTTCCATCTGAATCATCTAAAACTAAATCCAAAAAAACTGAAATCATCCTTTTCACCCCCAAAAACAATTCCCTTCCCATTCAACTCTGGCTCAACAATATCAAAGCACTTAATTGCTCCCTCTCCAACTCTAATTCTGTCAAATCTCTAGGCATCAGCATTTACCAGAATCTTAATCTCTAATTCTACATGCCAAAAGCAGCTTCTATTCCTCTCAAATTGAGCAAGCTAAGAACTCTAATAAGGAACTCTACCAAGTGGTAGCCAAATTGTCACACTTGCCCCCCAATCAACCCCCAAACCAACTCAATCGTTCTGTAACAACCTGGCCACTTTTTTCTTTGATAAGGTAAACAATATATATACCAATTTCTCAGAAAAAACCTACATAGACTCTTGCCTTACTACAGCCCCCATTGATCACCCCATTTTTTACAATTCCATAACATCAACCCCACCCTAGTTGCCAAAACCATGAACACCATTAAATTAGGATCAGCTAAAGATCCTTGTCCCGCACCTATTCTCCGCCCTGTTTCAGATATCATTGCACCCCAACTTGCTAACATCCTTAACACCATTTTTAACACTGGAATATACCCGGCAATCTGGAAGGATACTCTCCTTAAACCCCTGCTGAAAAAGCCTCACCTTGATGCAGATGATTCCAACAACTATCGACCGACAGCCAGCCTGCCATTTCCAGCCAAAATTGCCAAAAAATTGATGAACCTCCAAATCTCCCAATATATAGAAGAACACTCCCTCCTAGACGACAGCCAATTCGGCTTTCGCAAACATCCTAGCACCGAGACCGCACTCATCAAATCCACCGATGAGATAAGAATGGCACTTGATCAGGGAGGAGCGGCAGTACTCATTCTGCTGGATCTCACCGCGGCCTTTGACACGGTGGATCATAACATCTTGATAGACCGTGTCAATGCCATAGGCATCCAAGCTAAGGCTAAAGACCTCTTGACATCTTTCTTAGCCCACCGCACCCAGACGGTCCAGCTAGGAACCTTTCTATCTGAACAATTGGCTTTACCTTGTGGTGTCCCACAAGGCTCATCCCTCAGTCCAACCCTATTTAATATCTATGTCACCGACCTGGCAAGGGTCATTAAGGACTGGGGGATGAGCCTAACATCTTATGCGGACGACACCCAATTGGTCCTCACTATCAAAGAGAACGGAGACAAAATAGCGGCCAATTTTCAGCAGGGCATGGTGGCCATCAGCAATTTTATGTCAGTAAACTGCCTCAAACTGAACTCCAACAAAACTGAGGTCATGACATTCGGTAAACTCACCCCCACCTGGCCAGATACATGGTGGCCCACTAACCTAGGCCCTCCCCCCTCCCAGTTACCAAGGTCAAAAACCTAGGAATACTCATAGATGATAAACTCACTTACTCAGCCCACGTCAACTCCATTGTTTCATCATCGTTCTTCAAACTCAAAGCCATGAAAAAGATCCTCCCGTTTCTTCCCCCTAACTCTGGCAAAACTTTGGTCACCTCATTTGTCATGTCCTCAGTGGACTATCGCAACGGACTCCTGGTTAATGCCCAAAGCAAGGTCATTAAAAGGTTGCAGTCCATACAAAATGCCGCGGCCAGACTGCTTTCAGGTACCCCTAAATTCCAACCTATCGCCCATACCATCAAAAACTATCACTGGCTAGCAGTCAAAAACAGAATAAAGTTTAAAGCTCTCTGTATCACCTACAAAGCCTCTCACAAACAGGGCCCGTGATTTCTTCTCAACCCTTTCGCATTCCATGTCCCCAAACGATCACTCCGCTCAATGAATAAGTCTATCATGACAGTCCCACGCACTAGAACTGTCGCATGGGGCGACCGTAGTTTCCATGTATCAACGGCCAAACTTTGGAACTCCCTTGAACCCGTCATTAGGTCTGCCCCCACTCTGACCATTTTCAGAAGAAAAATAAAGACATGGCTCTTCAACCAATAACTCCTTTCTCCTCCCCTGAGGTGCCGGGTTTTTAAGAACCCGGTGGTGTCAAGGGATAACACCCGAAGACCTCTGAGTTCCCCCTTGTTTCGGACCACAGAAACACGGAATCTTCTAGTCGCAGTCAGAGATCAAGTTTTATTGATAGCTACCAAGTAACAGGTGTCCTAGAAGCACGACAAGCACGGGTCATGTGTTCTCAGGAGACTGTTCGTTTTTACAGAACCAGCCTTCTCCTTATATACAAAAATAATAGCTGCAAGCAAGAATTCTTGAGTTTATGATATGGCTATATACATATTTCTACAATAATACAAAAGAGCGAAGTCATGTAGGCAAGCCCGTATTTTAGATGTCCAATTCGTGATAGATTACCTAGCCAGGCCCGGAATTCCTATCAGATATCGGTGAAGCCCCAATAAAAGAAGTCACCTCCTAGTCATAAAACTGGCCATAAACAGGGAGCGTGGACAGGTGTGTATGTGTGTAGAAAACATGATCTGTATGTGGTGAATGGTTTGTGGTATGTTGTGCATTGATGCTATCGTGTTTGGCCACTGGGCGAGGAGCTGCCTAAACAGGTTTGGCTGGAGGCAAGGGAGTCAGTTGGGACAGGTCAGGGGGAAGTCAGGGAAGGTGGACGTGTCCTTTTAGATCAAGCTCGACCTTTAATTGACTTATCATGAGGACAAGACACAAGATGGATACCGTTTACAAAATGGAGTCTGGGGGGTCGGGACGGAAACTACGATTCAGGGGTGTTAGCATGCCTCGATCATGACGCAAATGCATAGGAATGATGTCCTAATCATTATCGGTTCGTCGACACCAAATTCGTCATTGTACGTTGATGTTTCGGGACACGGGTATTGGACCTCGATACCGGGACAATGGTAGGGTCCAGAATTTCAGAACCACAGACCCTCCTTTTGCCCTCATATAAGGCAATAATTCATGTTAATCAGAGTCTAAATCTGTATGAAGGAATTCGTGGAGATGCTGTTGTAGCATCATTCTGTTGCTCAGTTCGTCCCTTGACACAGGCTTCCGTACACATGACGTAGCACAGAGGCCAAACAGTGCAGGAGCGCACTGTACACACAGGCAAAACATAAACAGAAGTGCTAAGATCATCCCAATGAAGATCAGTGTTTTCCATCCCCATGTAGCGATCAGTCCCCAGAACCACCCTAGCAAGGACCAGTCCCCTTTTTCTACGTGAAGGGAACCAGATATCTCGTGTAACTTAGAGATGGCCTGGTACACCGTCGGTGCGTTATCAGGGATGAAAATGCAACAACTGGATTGGATCACTCTACACACACCACCACGATCGGCGAGTATGATATCTAGGGCAACTCGGTTCTGAAGAGTCATAAGTCGATCCGACTGAAGTTCGGTCGTCAAATTGCCAAGAGCTCCGGCCGTTGTAATCACGGCGGATTCAACTATCCTCGATAACTGGCGAATATTCCTGCTGTTCAGCATAGGCCCCCAGAATGGCAGAAAACCCTTTGCGAAGTCAGCGAATTCCTGACCCGCGGTGTCGTCTTTACTCACGACACCTCTAGCTGTCCTTGTCCGATGGTAATCTGCTCTGGCCGTGTAGGTGGGAGGCAGCAGAAATGCGATAAAGCATGTACCTGAGAAGTCAGGGGGCAACCAGGTGTAAGCTTGGTCATGGCAGACGAAATACGTGCCTTTGGCTGCTAATAGTATAGGGGAAGTTCGGGAAGCGAACACATACGTTTCCGTGCATATACTCTTTCCTAATTGTGCTTTGGGATCCCTGCCGATACCTTGTAAACATAAGTGACCTCGGTTGGGTACTATCCAAACTGGGCGGGATTTCTTTGCTGTCTGGCTCTTACTCAGGTAAACCCCATATTAGTTACGTTCCAACGAGTGTACGGAGTGAGTTCATCTTTGGGAATCGTAAGATAGGTGTCGAACTCTCTACTCATATTTCCTATCCCTGCTATTAGTGCCTTGTTACTGGAATCACTTTCGGTAGAACGGGTCGGGTATGGTTCTAGGGCGAATAGGAACATGGTCTGGAAAGCCCACAGAGAACCATAATAACTGAAAGGCAGGATGAAGTATGGGATACCCTTATCCGTTGTGTGTGGCATGAGTCCACATATCCAACAGTTCGATGTGTTCATGATGGACTGCTGTTGGTGTAGAAGTTGAATGAATGAGTTATTTACAAATTCGAGTCTTCTGGCAGATTCGTGTTCAGGTAGAGGGTGAAAGTAGTGTGGAGAGATAGTAGGAGGAGGCTGTGGCCGGGTGTCATTTGAAAAGGTAACTTGGAATACGAATAGAGTATAACCAGTCAAAAACATCGTTATGCTACACAACATTAAAATACATGTTATCAAAAACTTTCTTTTGGCCAGTACAGTGCATAGTTGTCTTTCAATGTTCGGGAGTCTGGTAGGTCTCTTTACCCTAGGAAACACCATCCTCTAGTTGCTGCCCGCGGTGGTAGGTTGGTTCTGCCAGGGAGTGCGCTCTGTTCAGTCCGGGGTAACTCCCTTGGACCAACCAGAACCGTTGACCTAAACGTCCCCAGTTGCACTCCCCAACCTTCAACCGCGACCCTAGCAGCAGAACCGGATGGCGGTTCGAAAATCAAAAATGAGCAAGTTTCCTGAGAGTGAGAGAGCTGAAAAATCAAAAATAGTTCTTGGGGGAAGGGAAAATCACATTCGTTTTTTTTTTTTTTATTAGTCTCTTCGTTTATACCGTAAATTGTACCGTCGTTTTCCTGGTACGGTGTGGTCTTCAAACAATGTCTCAGGTTCGGTAGTGTCCAACTGCATAGACCGTGGCACAAATCCTTGTAAAATATGATCACTCTCCTTTTCGGTACCAGTTTCTTTTAAACGTGCATCGCTGAAAGGGATGAAGCGAGGTATGGATTCTGTCTCGGAGTCGGCAATTCCTTCGTTGACCCACCGGTCGTATGGAAGGGGCAGAGGGACCCGTTTACAATGGGTCCCGTGCACCCAGTTCTTTTTGCCTTCCACCCGAACCGCTGATCTCGTGGAAAGAAGTACCAGGTAAGGTCCGGTCCACCTCGGCTGTCCGTTGTTTGTGCCCTGGAAATTCCGCACCAAGACCCACGTGCCGGGTGCGATGGAGTGACCTGGATCGTCAGAGGCTGGTGGAGAGGAACTGTGAACCTGTTGGTGTAAAACACGCAATTTAGTTGTCAATTCGCACAAATAGTCAAGCAGTACGGGGTGCTCTATTTCGCTGAGTTTGTTTGGTCTTGGCACGCCCCAGACGTTGGCTGGGCGGCCACACACTATCTCATGGGGGCTAAGTCCTAATCTGGAATGGACTGTCATTCTGGTTGACAAGAGTGCCAGGGGCAAGGCGTCAGGCCATTTAAGACCTGTACAGGCTTGGATCTTGGCTAGTTTGAGCTTTAAAGTGCCATTGTAGCACTCTACTAATCCAGCTGATTGGGGGTTATTCGCAGAGTGGAATTTTTGTTGTATGCCTAAACATTCACACACTCTCTTCATCACGCGCCCTACGAATTCACTTCCATTATCACTCCAGACGATTCTGGGCATGCCGAATCTCGGGAAGAACTCTTTGACGAGAGCTTTGGCAGTTGACAAGGCAGTATTGTCTTTAAGGGGGTACGCTTCCACCCACCTGGAGAAAGCGCAAACAACAACGAGCACATACTTCAGATTGTTGCATCTCTCCATGTGAATGAAATCGAGCTGCAAAACCTCGAACGGATACGTTGGAGGCGCAAAATGACCAGCTGGAGTTGGGGTTCCCCTACCGGGATTGTACTTCAAACACACCATACAGTTTCTGACCACATTCTCTGCATATCTCGGGATATTGCTGTTTTGCCATACTGGGGCCAATACTTTACAGATTCCTTTCGAACTGATGTGCGCAAATCCATGAGCCATTGTTACTACTGCAAGTACATATGCGTTAGGTAATAGCCATCGCTGGTGTTCTGACAATTCGACCCAACAACCATTCGCATCTAACCTACCCTTACTTTCTCTCCATTCATTCACCTCTTTCTCAGTTGCCTCGGCTTGTATAGATTTCACGCTTTCGATGGTGTCTTCACACATTCCTACATCAGTAATCCATCTGGCGGGACCTACAACATACATTCGACTCATTGTGTTCCTTGCAGTCTCTTTTGCAACCTCATCTGCAAATGCATTCCCGCGGCCAACATCATCCTGAATCTTTTTGTGTGCACTGCATTTTACAATGGCAACTTGTAGTGGCAAGGTCAGTGACTGGAGGAGCTCATTAACTAACTGACCATGTTGTATCTTTGCTCCATGTGACGTAAGAAACCCACGTTCACGCCACAGTCTCCCAAAACTGTGAGCCACACCAAAGGCGTATTGGCTGTCAGTGTACACATTCACTCGCTTTCCTTTCGCTAACACACATGCTCTGGTAAGCGCAATTAGCTCTGCAGCTTGTGCAGAATTATGGGAAATGCGCGCGGTCTCTATAATGGTGTGTAATGTCGTTACGGCATATGCTGCAGTCGTATCACCATTCGGCAGCTTGAAACATGAACCATCAACCCATAAAGTATCGTTGCATTCAGGAAGGGGAGTGTCCTGTAAGTCTACTCTCCCTTTTGTCTCTTCTTCTGTCCTAAAACAGCAGTCATGGTTATCAATCTTGACTGTTTCTGTCGGAATGGGTAATAACGTTGCGGGATTCAGTGTATCGCACCTCTTTATGTGGATGTGACTTGCTAGCAGCGTAAGTTCGTAACTGGATAGTCGAGCGCTGGTAAGGTGTTGTGTCTTCGTCCTGTTTAGTAAAATGTCTACTGCATGCGGAACCATAACGATCAGAGTATTATTCATGACTAATCCAGCGGATTGTCGGATGCAGACAGCTGCTGCGGCGGTAGCCCTCAGACAACTTGGTAGGGCTTTAGCCACAGGGTCTAGAGTTGCCGAAAAATACGCGCATGGGCGCTGTCTGTCCCCAAAATGTTGTGTTAAAACTGATAAGGCACAACCTTCCTTCTCATGGACATATAATGTAAAAGGCTTACTGTAGTTGGGGTTTCCCAACACAGGAGCCGAACACAATGCATCACGCAACTTGTGGAAACTCGTCTGGAAATCTTCAGACCAAGGCATAGGATTTGGCATGTCTTTACAGAGTAGTGCCAGCAAGGGTTTAGCTAGTAGTGAGAAATTCGGTATCCATTGTCTACAGTACGATGTAATGCCCAAGAAGGCTCAAACCTCTCTCTGTGTTCTTGGGGCACTCAGTTCTGCAATTGCCTGTATTCTTTCTGGTGTCAGTCTCCTTCCCTCCTTCGACAAGATGTGACCTAGGTAGGTTACTTCTTGTCGGCAAAATTGTAGTTTGGAGAGAGAGACTTTGTGCTTCATGTCACATAAGTTACGTAATAATGATAACGTAGCTTTCTTGCAAATCTCTTCAGTGTCTGCAGCGATCAGCAGATCGTCTACGTACTGAATCAGAGTTGAACCATTCGGTAGAACAATCGTGTCTAGTTGTGTTTTCAGGGCCTGACTGAATATTGATGGGCTTTCGCAGTAGCCTTGAGGAGCGCACTTGAAGCGGAAACTTCGTCATCCTAAATTAAATCCGAAAATATCTCTACTCTCCTGAACAGGTCAAAAACAATCGTCAATAACGCCTTTTCACATTCGCTAGATATTTTGTATTGGGGAATGCGTGGCAACCTAACGTTGGCTTTTAATGTTATGACATACGGTGCTATCTCCAAACGACCTACATCATTGGAACCGTTTGCCCAGAGTACATCAGGAAGACACAATTCAGTTGCAATATTCTCTTTTGACACATACATTGGAGAAATGACTTTCTTACCTAAAGTAAGTTGTACTCCCAATGGTGAACAGTACAAAGTCGCATATAACCTTTTTAGCAAATCCAAGCCTAACAAATTTTCATCGCAACCTGTTGTCAAAATGAGGGGTGCTTCTAATTCGCATGGGCCAATAGAAAGAGATACAGGACTGGAGATCGGGTTTCTAACAGGGGCGCCAGAGAAACCTACTGAAACATTCATTTCGCCAGACAAAGGTGCGCCAGGAAGTTTCGAGTGCATGATAGAACTTTTTGTAGCACCAGTATCCAGCAGAAATGGCTCTGACACTCCTGACGTAATTACCTTGACATAAGGTCCATTCTGATCTACTGGAACTGAAATAACTCCCTCTCTTTGTCCATGGCTGTCCTAGCAATCGTTACCCTCATTTTCGTGTTCGGTGTAACAGTCATCAGTATAGTACTGAGCTGACCTGGATGACGCATTATTCTGTTGGTCAAAGCTATTCATCGAACTCTGAGGCGGAAAGGAAGTTGTGTTCTGGGTGAAATTTCCACGGCCCCTACCTCTAGGGGCATGTTGAACACCTCTTCCCCTTACACCTGAAGCACCGCTCAAACGTCGCGCAAGAGCCGGACAATTACCTTTAAAGTGACCCTCTTCCTTGCAATACGCACATTGATTCGGGCCATAAGCAATACGCTGATGGGAAAACTCGTTTCCTTGCGCGTTTCTCGAATACTGCTGTTGTGGTTTATTAATTGGGCTGACTAGCCGTACGAGGCGGATAAGCTTGCTGGAGAAGAACTTTAGTTTTTAAATCTTTTGTCTTTTTGTCGACTTTATCTAGCTCGTCTTTGCGCCTATTTTCATAGTACTGGGCTGTAGCTAAAATTTGAGCTGACGTAGAGACAGCCCAAGCACTCTCTGAATCTTTCAGTTTATTACACAGTTCAGGGATTAAATTATGTACGAATTTGTCTACAAACAATCTTTGACCACCCTCGGTAGCCATATCCTGACCACTATGATCGGTGAAAGTCTCCTCAAATCTTGTGAAAAAGTCAGACACATTCTCATCTTTCTTCTGCTTGCACGCAGATAGCTTGTCCCAGTTTACGCGTACTTCAGGCATTATCGTTTTCATGTACGCGATAATTCTACCGGGAAGTTCAGCTATTAACGGCTCAGGTTTAGAACCACCAATTTGTCTAGCATCTATAGCGCAATGTTCGCCCATGAGTCACCTAGTTCTTGGTCATGGTTCGTATGACATATTTTGCTCCATAGAGGATGTGGAACAACGTTCCCAAACAGCATGTCTATATCCGCTAAATTCATTATACATGAGCTTGCAGTTTGCGATAACTCCTTATAATACCCAGTCGGGTTTTTACGAGGATCAGGCAATGTCTGCTTGAGTGCTAAGACATCGGATCTTTTCCAGGGAACATGTACCCATACACGCTGTAAAAGAGGCAAAATTGGCGGATTCGCATTCGCATCACCTTCCCTCCAAACCGGAGGAACCTCTCTCATGGGGTACTGTCTCGCTCTTTTCCCGCCTGATGCATCGTCTTCGTGACATGATCTAGAGACGTTTCCCTTACTGCTATAAGAGAGCAATAACTCTATCGCTTTCTCAACATCTGCACCTATAATCATACCTTCATAGAACTTAAAGCGTGTACGCCATAGTTCGTTCATTGTGTATGTGGGATCATTTGTCTT
This sequence comes from Lissotriton helveticus, assembly GCF_964261635.1. Lineage (NCBI taxonomy): Eukaryota > Metazoa > Chordata > Amphibia > Caudata > Salamandridae > Lissotriton > Lissotriton helveticus. Next base: position 128,106,140 of record NC_136059.1, on the reverse strand, counting down.
CACATCTTTGCCCAGATATACACACATTTCTTCGAATACGTATCTCTGAGTGGGTGCATTCCATTGACGGAAAACTTCCATAACAGACTGAACATCATATCTAACAGTATCCGTAATCCATTTACGGGCTAGTTCATTCCGCACTTTTCTTTCCTCGTAATCAGGCAGTTGACTACGTAACTGTCTATGTTCTGTTTTAGAGGTCGTTTTAGGCGACCTGAAGAAAGGTGAAAGCAGACCAGTGACGGTACCTGTCACTCTTTGTCTAATAGAAGGAGAAGCTTGCGGAGGGGCAAACGCATCAGAAAAAACAGGCTGAGGCAAAGAAGAAGTAGAGGCAATAGTAGAGGAAGTTGAAGTAGTCGCAGACGTAGTATCATAGACAATAGCTGGAGCTGTAGGCAAAGTCGTAGAAGTAGATGGAGTATGTAGCAAAGATGGCGGCCTTTGAGAAGGCTGCGCCGGAGAAGTAGGAACCAGCTGAAGAGTAGCTGGCGTGTGTGCAAGAGCTGTGTTTCGTGCGCCGGGGCGCGGTATAGTAAAAATCTTTGGCGTTGTAGTAGCGTCTAACGCATACGGTGGAGGTGAGCTTAATAAGTGGGACATTAATGCATCTTTCTCGGATCTCTCCTCTTGACCTTGTCCCTTATTTGGTAACATCCGGTAGCATTTATCTACTGCTAGTTTCTTGCTCCGAAGTTTTTATTCATTTTCCTGCTCTTCCTCGTTATCCCTGTATGCAACGGCAGCTTGCACCATTGACATACCTCTTTTATTCTTTTTTGCTAATTTTATTTCTTTCTGTTTGGCTTCTTTGCGCCATAAGCGGAAAGAGTCAAACATCGCCGGCCGGGCTTTTCTCTTGAATAATTTGACCTCTAGGTTATCTAATATTTCTGAGTCGAAACTACCATATTGGGGCCATTTTAAAACACCATCCTTGCGGTGTATTTTATCCACACTTCATTATATGTGATAGGACCTACGCCGTGCTTTACATAGAGCTCATATGTTGGAGTTCCAATCGGAGGAACCGAACAGGAATCCTCTAATCGGGAGTCCTTACTATAACCAAGACAAAACAAGTTTCCAAGTCTGCTAAAACCAGGCATCTTTGCTCACTAGTCTAGCTTCAAACTTCAAAGGATTATCTGTTACGATATTTCTCGTGAATACACAAGTCCTTCGGCTTTGGGGCTTGCAAGTACCAAATCAAAGCGTATCTCAAGGATACCAAAAACTAAGGACAAACTAAGGACTGGGAGACGCTCCACTTATACTTAACTGAAGTATTTGAAGATCGGTGACGTCGCTAGAAGACTCGTCTATCGTTTCGCTCTACCAAGGATCACTGGGTCCAAAACAAGGCGATAGTCAGGGCAGCAGTCCTTCGTAGCCGTCGGGACGCGGGAAACCTCGCAGCAAAGACCTTTGGAACCACGTCGACATACAGGGGTCACTGAAGTGGCTGGCCGTCCTCCGGAATTTTCACACAAAGCTCCTCACGAACATCTGGCTTGGACCGTCGCCGCTTGAAACCGCCCCGAGTTGGGCGCCAACTGAGGTGCCGGGTTTTTAAGAACCCGGTGGTGTCAGGGGATAACACCCGAAGACCTCTGAGTTCCCCTTGTTTCGGACCACAGAAACACGGAGTCTTCTAGTCACAGTCAGAGATCAAGTTTTATTGATAGCTACCAAGTAACAGGTGTCCTAGAAGCACGACAAGCACGGGTCATGTGTTCTCAGGAGACTGTTCGTTTTTACAGAACCAGCCTTCTCCTTATATACAAAAATAATAGCTGCAAGCAAGAATTCTTGAGTTTATGATATGGCTATATACATATTTCTACAATAATACAAAAGAGCGAAGTCATGTAGGCAAGCCCGTATTTTAGATGTCCAATTCGTGATAGATTACCTAGCCAGGCCCGGAATTCCTATCAGATATCGGTGAAGCCCCAATAAAAGAAGTCACCTCCTAGTCATAAAACTGGCCATAAACAGGGAGCATGGACAGGTGTGTATGTGTGTAGAAAACATGATCTGTATGTGGTGAATGGTTTGTGGTATGTTGTGCATTGATGCTATCGTGTTTGGCCACTGGGCGAGGAGCTGCCTAAACAGGTTTGGCTGGAGGCAAGGGAGTCAGTTGGGACAGGTCAGGGGGAAGTCAGGGAAGGTGGACGTGTCCTTTTAGATCAAGCTCGACCTTTAATTGACTTATCATGAGGGCAAGACACAAGATGGATACCGTTTACAAAATGGAGTCTGGGGGGTCGGAACGGAAACTACGATTCAGGGGTGTTAGCATGCCTCGATCATGACGCAAATGCATAGGAATGATGTCCTAATCATTATCAGTTCGTCGACACCAAATTCGTCATTGTACGTTGATGTTTCGGGACACGGATATTGGACCTCGATACCGGGACAATGGTAGGGTCCAGAATTTCAGAACCACACCCCCCTTCATTCTGCTTCATCCACAGCGCCGAGACGCCCTCAGGCAATTGTTTGCGCTCTACAAGTTGCATAAATAAATAAATACCCTCATCCCCCACATTAAAAATGAAGCTAAAGGTGCTCCCTTCACCCTTTTCCACCTCAAAAAAATCAAACCTTTCATTCCAGCTGATGACTTTAGAACCATTGTCCAATCGCTTGTCCTTTCCAGGATTGACTATGGCAACGCCACACTTGCTGGCACTCCTAAAGTCCATCTTGCACCGATTAAATCTGTTCTCAATCTAGCCGCTAGACTTATCTCTGACTGTAAAAGATTAGACCACATATCCCACGTCCTCAAAAATCTCCACTGGCTCCCAATAGAAGGAAGATCCACTTACAAGATTGCCTGCATCACTCATAAAGCTCTTCACCAAAACACTCTCTCTTACCTTGCAGTCAAACTACAGAAAGCAGGGTGCTCCAGGTCCTTGAGGAGCACAAATTCCCTTGTCCTAATCCCTCCTAGACTCAAATGTAAAAAGACCCAATCCAAGGCATTTTCTGGTAACGCTCCTACAATTTGGAACTCGCTCCCCAAAGATATTCGCTGCTACCCCTCTTACCCTTTCTTCAAAAAGGAACTCAACCTACTTCTTCTCAACAAATATTGGTGTACCTAGTGCATTTGGTCCTGAACTTGCTCACTCTTTACTCTTCCCCTCACCCTCTCCCCCCTTTCACTCTCCCTCCCTTCCACGGCACCCCCTTCTTTCTCTGATCTTTGAAACTCCATCTTCCCCTTTAATTTTTATATTTGTTTTCTTTGCTCTCATTGCTCTTCTAAATGCATTGCTACATCCCTTGGAATTTCGCTGCACATTATTAATTCTTATTTTCTATTATTATGTTTTACCTTCACTGTAAAGTGCTCCGATACTCTTGGGTCTAGTAGCGCTATATAAAACCTTTGAAATAAATAAATAAATAAATAAAATAGTATTGCTGAGGGAAAGTTAATTTCTTTAGCACTCGAAATGACAGGGCCTAGCATCAGAAACATTTACGAATGTCTGCAACTCTGCGCTAGTCTGAGTTTCCGCTATATAAACATTAACACTCTTGGAAGTGAACAGTCACTCTGCACTTCAAAGACCGTTAACGTTTATATGGTGGAAACGTGAACCGAACCGAACATATTAAGAGCTGCAGCAGCTTGCTGCTTTACTTCCTGGCTTGTGGATTTCGCAAAGTCCATGATCAAACATTGAAGTACGAAAATACTTTTAAAAATACTTTTTAATCACTTAATCACTTAATATAATTAAAATCGTAATCTCCGTGCCTTACGGCCAGCTCACAGGATGTTGAGCCAATGACGGCGGTAGGGCTTGATACTAACTCAAACCTGGCTGGTTTCTTTCAGGTGAACTAGGTTGTTCGAGTCTCGGCATTGATAGCTCAACATTTTATTGTGTGATGTATTCTGCAGCAGGGTTCATGGCCCATGAACTCCTCTGCACGATAAAATGTGTGTTGAGCCATCTGATCCTGAACTATTGTTCGTCACTATGGACATAGAAAGTCTTTATACTTGTATTCACACTGATTGCGGTATAAGGGCTCTGAAACACTTTCTGTATAAAAGAAGTGCCTCTCATCTAGACCACTCTGCGATGCTATTGGATATTTTTATACATGGTGCAAACTATGAATGTGTTTTTGCACAATGGCTCCTGGTTCTTGCAAAAACGTGGAACGGCAATGGGATCCAGGTTTGCTCCATCTTATGCAAACCTTTTCATGGGTCTGTATGAGACGGAGCATGCCTGGGGACCCGGGGCCACACAATGGATGGACAACATAATTTTCCATGCCTGGTACATAGACGATATCCTGTTAATCTGGAATGGAACTGCAGAAAATTTGGTTGTGTTTCAATATTATTTGAATGACAACAGATTTAATGTGAAACTAACAATGTCATACTCTATTGAGAGCATAGAGTTCCTAGATATTAAGTTGTTTCACAAAGACAAAAAGATACACAGCACTATGTACAAAAACCAACGTCATGCAATAGTATATTGCATGCTGAAAGTGCACATCCTTCCAGCACTATCAATGCCATCCCCTATGGGGAAATAATGCGAGCAAGGCGCAATTGCAGCCTAGATGAATCATTTAAAGAAAATGTAACTCAAATAAAGACCAACTTTGTTAAAAGAGGCTATTACAAAGAAAATATAAGAAGAGCGGAACAAAAAATACTCAAAGTGGACAGGCAAAGCACTTTGGTTTCCAAACCAAAGAATAAGATCACGTCCCAAACAGAAAATGTAGCTTTCATCACCCAATACAATGCACAAAGTCATCATGTATATAACATCCTTAGACGCAACTGGCATCTTTTACAATCAGCGAAGCTTCCCTTAGGGACCATCACTGTCAAACCCAAGGTGGTGTACCGGAGGGGTAAAACTATTAAAAGCATGCTTTCTCCAAGCTATATCCAAACTGAAAAGAAAAAAAGTGGAACAGCATGGCTCTTTGAGAAACCTAATGGTTTCTTTACGTGTGGAAACTGTAACATGTGTGAATTTGGAATACACAGAAAGTCTAAATTCAAACATAACACTGAAAACAAATTTTCCATGAATTCATTTATTAACTGCAATACTACACATACTGTATACATCATTGTCTGTGCATGTGGCAAAATATATGTGGGTAGTAGTATCAGAAACTTGAAAATCCGTATTCAGGAGCATGTGAGAGCCATAAAAAAAGGAGATGATAAATATCCAGTGTCTGTACACATTCATGAAAATCATCCGGACCAATCAAATATCCATTTTTTTGGCATTGATCATGTAAGACCACCAATAAGAGGTGGTGACAGAACCAAAATGCTCAGACAGAGGGAAGCTGCGTGGATTTGTCGGCTTCGCAGCATTTCTAAGGGACTTAACATTAATAATGTGAATTATATCATTTCCTTTGATAATGTTGGCCCTTAAAAAGAAACTTATTCTCCCATAAATGCTATTCGAAATGATTGACCTGTTTGGTAAAATGAGGATCTACTTTCCACTGACTAAAATCGTTTGTAAACTACTCATTAATGATGTAGTTTATCAAAGGGTAGAAAATCATCTGAAGTGACTAGCCTTAAAATAGTATAATCATTAAGAACTACATTATGCAAATGATCATATAATAATAAAATGAGGGACGATAGTCTTTACATAAAAAATGTTTTTATTAATAATGAGAATTCTTTTTGTAATATATAATATCGATAGCAGGGTCTTTTAATATCAAATATCAATGATTTCATATACATAGACCACCTTTACGTTATACTGTGTGAAATAACGATTAGGCTATATATTGCCTGTTCCAACATGGTGCCCCGAAACTGTATTGAACATTTTACCATCGTCTTATTAGATGGAACAAGGAAAGCAGGAACTCTTGAAGAGTTTCGACTCATGCAACATTAAACATTATTGGGTTTATAGACACTAACATTAATTTTAGTCACCCTGTTAAAAATACTAACAATACGAACCAAGGTAATCTTTGCTTTGTATTCCCCGTTCCAACATGGCGCCGGAAATCGGAACCTCGCTTTATTTTATTACGTGATAATTTAAGATTTAAAACACTACGCTAACATTAAGTCTCTATTACGGGTTTATAAATTGAGATTATCATAGTTTCAGCCTCACTAAAGTATTGTACTGTTCATCTAACTTTGAAAATATTTTGAAAAAAATTCTTTTGTAAACTCAAATTAATACACAGTTTTTAAATCAGCATACATGGAATTTATTTACACCACAGTAAAACGTTAAGATGTCGTAGAATATGGCTTAAACTTAATAATATCTAGGTAATCTCTATCCATTCTAAGATCGTCGCAGCATTAACATAGTTCGTTGCACCCTTGAGTCTAATTGTAAGCAGCTGAGATTGATTTGCGGGCTATTTAAACGTGTCGTTCCCGGTCAATACTCGTACCACTAATTCAAGGCCGTGACCAAGGAAAGACGTGAATGCCGCAATCACTCAAGTAAGTAAATACTCTGGGGGATTGCTAAACTTTTGTTGGAACGGGGGTCTTTTAATCTTTATGGACTTTCGGTTCTGACCACATTTCAAACAAGGCAGGATATTTCCTTCCCCTTATCTGTCATGTCAGCACATTCTGCTAGCTTGAATGGCTTTTTAAGCACATTGGCGATACGTTTTGTTTAATTTAAGACTGTGACTTAATTAGAGGACTCCTTTTCATGTACTTTAAAATGCTGCAATAACGATAATATGTTTTCATATACTATTGCTTATTTGCTATGTTAGAGGGCTCTCTTTTATATACTTAAAAACGCTGTAACACCGGTAATATGGTTTCATATACCATTGATTACATGCCATGTGTGAACCTACTTGCGTTCTGGATATTGTAAAACTAGCTCACACCATATACTACAATGCTTTTATTATATTTTAAATAAGGGTAGTTATTTATTTTCCCATATTATCTATGCCAGCACATTTGACATATTTTGTTGATGGCATATGTATTTTCTGGCTAAGGAGTATGACTAGATCAGAGAGTCTCCTCGTTTGTACTTAAAAGGGTTTGAATAATAATTAATTTGAACCTTTATACTTTGTCCGGATGCTATACATGAACATAGTTGGTTTCTTGAACTCTGAACCAGCTCATGTATTATATTTCTAACAGGGTAACTACATATATCATTGGAATAGGATGCACCATTCTAATAACGTTTCCAATCGACAAAAACCCTGTTGAGGAGAACTAACTAATACATTTTTAAAATAAGGTATGTGACTTATTTGATTTAACAAACCAGAACTGCCCCACTAATAAATGTATAAAGTATAAAGAACTTATATCCAATCCTTTTCTACAATAGGCTATCCTTGCCATTTAATATTTGAAGAAATGCCTCGAGATAAAGCCTTGGAATGATTTATCCATGAAGTACTCATTGATAATCTTCGGTAAGACGTGGTCATGTGTTCATTTCTTGTTAAGACCAAACTGCGGACTTAGTTTAAAAAAATTATTTTTCCTCGTTTTCTTAACCATGAGTTTCATCCCTAACTACAACATGAAATCCCGTGAAAAATCATCATCTTGGATATTATTATTATTATTTTCCATGTCCTCCCTCAATATAGACTGTGTGGCTATTTCCTTCTGTAAGAGAACATGAATCATGAATTCTGTCAGTAGGCCAATCTTGTTTATAAACTGTGTAGCAGGCATATTATGCCTTTGTACTTATGATCTATGAAACATTCTGTTTTTAATTGTAATATAGTTTTGTATAATATGTATATTTTGTATATCTGTTTGTTGTAGCCCTGAAGAAGTCTTCGGACGAAACGCGTTGGCTACTTGTATGTGAAGATTTTTGGGAATAAAGCAAGAAAAGAAAACTCTATGGCCTACTGACATCATTAATTTGATCAATACTGTTGTTGTTATTGTATATTGTATGGTGTGCTGAACCACTGTGTTTTATTGATCCTGGGATCATGGCTGTAATGCTGGCCAGAGCAAGCACAGCTGAGCTGCTGACTTTGGAGGGGGTGACGTGTGTAAGAGTCCGACGTGTGCACTGTAGTAATGGCGGCGATAGGTACAGAGCAGACCTGATGACTTTGGAAGCACAAAAGTCGGCAGCTCTGCTCTTGCCATGATACACACACACAAACAAAATAATACATACTCACTCAGAGTAAGTGGGCAGGTTGGACATTCATCTGACATTCACGTTGCAGGCTGCCAATAAAGAAGTAGTGACGCACACACTACAGTTGTGTGCTCCAGGCGGCTCACATGTGGTACACTCAAACCTAGTTGTCAGGTTTCCCCTATCCAAAACCCACATTATAAACCCCCCACTTTATCCTGGAGTCCAGACCCATACATCACTGGGTTTCCTCAAACATCCAGCCATCTGCTGTATAGTCTCACGTCTCAGATAGCACCTCACGATCGATCCTGGCTGGCTGGCACGTACTGCCTGCGTTTTAGCCAATCCAGACGCTGCTCCAGCAGCAGCGTCAAGATTGGCTTGAGCAGTAGTGTGCATGTTCTGTTTAGGGCTTAAAGATTTTTGCGACCAGCCCGAACATGCGCACTAGGCTGCTTATTAGAAGAGCGGCATGGAACAATCCCCGCTCTTCTAATGAGCAGCCAAGTGCGCATGTTCGGGCTGATTGCTACATTTTTAAGCCCTAAACATAACATGCACACTCTTGATGTGTGCTCCACCGGCCACCTGATACATTCTGCACTTGCACTGATCTCTGTCCTGCTGCAGCTACCCCGCACCCTTCTGAGCTGACTGCCTCCAGTGAGTGAGTGAGACTGAGAGAGTGGTGGCAGCAACGGCACACATGCTTGAAACTCGACACATGCCTCAAACTAATTAGTAGGGCAACGCCCAAGCACCCTAATGGACATACCGCTGCTGGTGGCAACTTTGACTCGTCCTCAGGTAGCACAGAGGATTAATATTGCCTGCTGAAAAATCATGTGTACCATGCATGTCCCAAAGTGGGTAACTGCTTTTGTCAGAGAAATCCTTTTAATCCTTGCAGTTTATAGATTAAAGTGCTAATATTGAACAGGGAGCTATTCATTGTCATCAAAGTACTGCATGGAATAGGTGAGAGAGTTATGATTTCTTTCTCCAGTCTTTCATTATTCAAATGCTATAAAAAAAGGGTCCTTTTTGGTAGAAATACATTCTTATTAGTAAAGAGAACGGCCAACCATCAAGATAAGTTTCAAAAGCTTAGTTTGTGCTTCTCCAGTCCAAGCACCATTAAACTATACTTCCTACCAGTATGGGTGGCATGTGACTCCTACACCTTCTAGTCCTCTGTCTTATGCAACATTTCCTATACCCTACTGACCCTGACTTAGCCACACATGATAAACTGTCTCTGTGTAATATGTTTGTGATGTAAAGGGCTCCGATACCCTACACCGTATGAGTGGGGCAATGAAACAAATTAAACGCATGCAAGAGATAGTGGTCATGGAGACTCAAGGGACACTGTTAAAGGGTGGTCGTGAGGGAATCCGTGGCAGAGGTGGTCATTGGGGGCACCAAAAAACATGGTCCCACCGGCCGTCACCTGTGCTAAATATTAATAATAATAATAATAATAATAGGTGTTTTCTTTTGTTAAGATTCTTGTTATTTGTTATGTGAACCTCCGCTGGAGTTCCTCATAATAATAAAATGTTTGTTCCTTGTATGAAAAGCAATACATATTAATGGTGTTAGACAAATCAGAGTATGTTTTAGAGCTGTAATGTCACAATTCATAATCATGCTTAAACATATTCTAACTTACAATGTCACTTCCAGTCTTTCAGAAGAGTGGAGAAGTGTGGCTCACTGGTTAGAGGAGGCAGACCTGGAAGCAGAGGTTAGCCCGGGACCAGGGTTCAATTCCCGGCTCGGCGGGGTCTTGAGTCCTAAAATGTCCATGGACTCGACAATTCTCGCTCCGGTGCCTACTTGATTCACGGGTTCACACTCTGCGACTCTGGGCAATAGCTTGCTTAATCTCCACAACGGCCCCTCGCGGCGGGATGCCTGGCTTTCACCTTGCGGATACCCTGCCGGGGTTATCTCACAGGGGAATACCAGGACGGGTTCCCTAAGCAAGCGCTTAGAAACCGCTTGGTGATTTGCGCTATATAAATTCCTGTACATTTACATTCAGATGTTTATGCTTGTCCTGGGCCCCTGAACTTTCAGTGACATCTTTACTGAATAAGCCTGGGTACCTGCATCGGCAGCATTGAGTGCTTCGTTTAGAGAGTGCAAGTTTATTGTGGTGGTCAAATAAGATTTAATGCACATACAGGACTCTGCAATGCTTAATTCAATGTGTGAGACCCATTTTGGATTTGTTCATATTTGAATCGCCTCTTACTCCCACAGTTAGGTCTGAGTTGCACATGACAGACCAAAACTTATTAAAACCAACAATTCTATTCACAAATATTTGCCAAGATACCTCACTGTCTGCTGGCGCGTTGCAGGTGATCGATGGCTTTGATTCTGTGGGAACAGTTTTCCCTGCCAGACCTTCCCCCTAATCTGCATTGCAGGTTCTATATCTACAGAGATCTCTAGTGCTCCAGCATCACTCACTGAGTGTGAGAGATCCCTCCTGAGCTTACAGAAGATAGCAGCAGGCAGAGCTGAGACCTGACACCATCACTCACTGAGTGTGGGAGATCCCTATTCAGCTCACAGAAGAGAGTAGCAGGCAGAGGTGAGTAATCCAATAGAAGGTGAGCAGAAAGGATGTAGAAAGGTTTATTCCCTTTGCAACTTTGTGAGGTTTCTCAACAGTAAATCTCTGCTAAATGTTTGTTTGTATTAGAAATCTACAGCAGCAGGAGAAATGTATTTGCAACACATGTTCTGAAAGAAAAGTACATTGCAAAAATGTATTTTATGTTGAAAGAACTCCTGCAAGAACTGTTTAAGGAACTTGTAGACATATACACCTACAGGAGGAATTCCTCCATCATTAGTGGTCCCATTAGCTCACCATCATAACCTCCCCTGATATTTCCATCATGGGCCACTAGGAGATCTGACTGGTCTTCCTCAGGAGGGTTTCCACCTTCAGCCCATTCACCTCTTAGTGAGCTGGTCATATTCTGGTCTCCAACACACCTATCTACATGGACCATGGTAAAACGCCTCGAACTTCATCGTCCCACAGCCCCACAAAGGACTACAGGATACTTCCCTCCATGATTGTCAATATGAGCTGATTGGTACTGTGGCGACTGCACACTATTGTCTTCTAAGCACCCTGCCACTCTGAACGGACACACTCTGCCCATATCTCGAGTAATGCTCTTCTGAGAAAAGCCTTGCACTGTACCGGTGTCTACATGGCATTCAAATGTTACTGTCTAAATATCATTCACATGTTAGTGTCTGCATGGTATGGTAAGGGTCAGTGGTCCATTGCACTGCAGTTTCACTATGGCTCATTAGTGCTGCCCTCTTCTGACATGTCAGTGTGCTCCTCCAATCCTCTGTGGTTCCACTAAGGCGCATTTGTATTGCCCTCTTCTAACATGTCACCGCGCTCCTCCATTGCACTGTGGTTCCACTAAGGAACATTAGTAGTGCCCTCTTCTAACATGTCACTGCACTATTCCTTTGAACTATGGTTCCACTAAGGCGCTTTAGCATTGCCCTCTTCTAACATGTCAGTGCACTCCTCCATTGCACTGCAGTTCCACTAAGGAGCATTAGTACTGCCCTCTTCTAACATGTCAGTGCACTCCTGCAATGCACTGCAGTTCCACTGAGGTGCATTAGTAATACCCTGTTCTTATATGTCAGTGCACTCCTGTAGTGCACTGCTGTTCCAGTAAGGTGCATTAGTACTGCCCTCTTCTGACATGTCAGCGCACTCCTCATTTTCACTGTGGTTCCATTAAGGTGCATTCGTACTGCCCACTTCTAACATGTCAGTGCACGCCTCAATTGCATGTCTGATCTGTTGAGAAATACATTCAGGGATGGGTCTCTTGTGGGTCTTCAATGCTACTGAGATCAGCCTATACTGACCTACAGCATATGATATCATTCTGGTGAAAGCTGGCACCACCCTATCACAGAGTGCCATTTTAGACCAACGCTGCAACATATTTTACATAACTCAATCCTGGGAAACTATGCCTAAGAACAGGTGGTGTGAAAACTGCTGGCATTACCCTGTTTTAATACAAATGCATTGTCAGCATCCGGCTACACATATCTGTATATGTCTGGTGGCAGCACTAGTGAGTTTTATACTATCAGAGAAACAACATATCACTCATGTTTTTATCACGTCTCAGATGAGGTGGCCACAGTTACTTTCTGCTTCACAATTGTAAAGCAAGGATCAAAAGCAATGAGAGTACTGCAGGCAAGCCAGATGTGTAAAATGCTTGTTTTGTAAACTTATTTATATGGCAGATGTTTGCAGTTCTAAGTATTATAAAGAATAAATACTACCATTACCCACTTTTTGGTACTCAATTCATTAGTCTTAGCATATTGAAAGGATGAGCTAGTCTAGCCAAAAATACATCTTGTGACACTTATGCAACACAGATATCAGCAGCGAGCACAAAAGCTGTGCTTCATAGCATTAGTGCAACACAACTCCCCCTTAAACTTAATATACTACATGATCTAATGCAATAAAGCACCCTTTTATACTAGTGTATCACTGTTATTACACACCTGTCCTGACAAAATGGTTGAAATGTGATGGGGCAGAAGGAGTCTTTTCTTGGGTGATGCTTGTCTTCATCTGTCCATAGAAATAATGTCACAGCTGAAGTACTCACTAACAATGCAAACAATATGTGTTCAATATCAAATACTAACAATAATTCTAGTAAGGTTATTTACAGTTCACTTGTTTGCATTGTCAGCCAAATCTGACTTTCCTTCATGAAGAGGTGGCCTGATGGTGCTATGTACTAGTCCTAATAAACTATTAATTTGCAACCAGTATTGTTGCGACCACTAAAGAAATTTAATAATACACCTATGAACTGAAAGGATGGCTCTTAAAATTCTGAATAGTAGTCAGTTAGAATGAGACTGGATTGAGGTTGGTTGCAAATTACAAATCACTATTAATGGAGACCATCACATAGATAGTGGCCTGCTGGGTTCAGAGGAACGCCATATCCGTGATTTTTTTCATTGCATTTAAAAAAAATCAACCTGTTATTTTTTAAAGCAACCCAAATGGAACTTTGTTTTGTTGAAGAGTTGGAAGTGGTCACTACCAGTCTTCAGAAAACATATGTTTACATTCACAATGTCAAGGGGTGCCAGGGGGCTCTTTTCCCTTTGAGGCTGCATTACCACGTCCTTTGAGGTGATGGTAAAATATCAATGTTTTTCCACCAGCTTGTAGGTTGAAAATATTGATACATAAGATGCCGTGGCAGTTTTTGGAAGGGACGCCTACAATCATGTTATGTTATGTTATGTTATTTTTGTAGAGCACTCAAATGCCTATGGGCGTCTTAGTACTAGCATTGAAGCCACTGCAAGATCTTGCTAAGCTGACAAGAGGCATTTTGCAACCAGAGGGATTGCCCTGTCTGGTCTATTCAAACTATAGTAGTTATTTATCAGACAGCCAGCTGGTTCAAGTGGGTTTTGTTTGTTAAAATAGTTGGTCATTTGCTATGAGCCATCTATTCAATAATTAGGATCTGGACCTCATGGCAGTTTTTCACAGGTGCCTTTTGTCTGTGAACATGGTGATAGTAAATTTCTGAACCACAAAACATGGCCAGAGCTCATACTGCAATGTTGGCTATGCATTTTATCAAAACTCTAGTGTCAACGTGCACACTAATGTAGACAGCAATGAACACCCTGTCTTGTTATAAAGGTTCACACTGCATCTCTATAACTCTTCACACTCACATAAGGTCCAGTGTAGACCTAGGCTGTGGAGGTAAGTGGTTATTGTAAACCAAGCTTGCTTTAGACATACTGCTGTCGTTTATTGTTGTAGCTTCTGTAATTCAGGGTTTTTAGTTGTCTGTATTTACTACATAAATGATAAAACATATTTCTCTTCCATCCTATGCAGGAAGAAAACCTAGGTATCAGATCGGTCAGACCCGGCACCATGGGACCCCGAATACTAATTTACTCTCTGGTCATCGTGCTGTCAATCCTGGAACTGTCCCTTTCTGGCCAAGTTGCCATTTACAGTAAGTTACATGGGAGCTGAAGTTACCTCATGATATTCTGTGATTTAATGCAATGACAATGATGATCATGACTCTATTGGACATCTTCTCCTCCCACATTAAAAGGGCAGAAGCCACCTCAAACTGTACTATAAACAAGGCTTCATGGGCTGGGTGGTCGAGTAATTCTTTTGAAGTACCCAAGATTTTGTAAAATCAATGCCACACTCCGCATATGCTACAGCTCTCAGGATGTCTCCTTACTATAGTGCAATCAATTGTTTATTGGCTTTGTTTCCTTAAACACAAACAACCACAGCAATAGCAGTGACCGACACTTCTTTTGGACAAGGGAGGGTGTTTTATTTCAGGAGAACATATTGCAGAGCAGGCTCCCACAATAACATATCACTTTACTGTCTGCACCCTGTGCACATCCTAAGATGGACATCAGCCTTGAAACTTGAATGTAGATACATTTCCTATTTACATCTCCTTTGGGGCAGGCACAGCACAAGGACCAGGGCAACGTGGATTACTTCAATGTTCACCGGAATGACACAATTTAGTCACAGCCAAGTGAACATCATGGGCATCAGAGGTGTGGCTAGAAGGTCAGGACCTCCAGCAGGTTGGTCTCACCGCTAACTCAAAGATGACTCCCTGTGCCAGCTGCCAGTGAGATGGTTTACCTGCCATGTGGCACCTCTCCTGCTGGAGTAACCTAAAATTAGAAGGGTGCTCCAAACATCCCCACCTCCACCCACCCCTGCCTGAGGCCCTGTCTGCATGGGTGTGTGGGTGTAGTACTGACTTTGCACTGGTTCACATCCTTTTCCTCTTCCTGAATCAGAGTAAAATTACCTTTACCTGAGTTTGTGAGCGATATATTCTTCCTTAAATTGGGAATGGTGAGTTGTTTTAACTATGAGGTTATATGGTAATACCGATTTACTCTATATACTCATACAATTTGGTCGTGTTTGCTCCCAACAGTGAATAGTAATACTGCTCTGTGTGCTCTCTCATTCCTCTTGAATAATTAAGAGGGTCGGGTCACCATCCCAAAGGATAAAGGCACAAACTTTATGTCAAATAATAATTCTACTGCTGCTAATGGACAGGGGCCAATCACTCAAATCATGTATTCACGTTCCAGCAGGGTGAACCCCTGAAGAGTTTGCGTTTGGTAATTCAGAGCTCACATAGCACTATTATCAGTCTGAAGTTCTTTTAAGAACTTATATTGTGTCAGACAATATGATCCAGGTGTGATTGAAAGGTGATGTCGCTGGCCCAAGTTTTTAATTGCATGTATCTCCCCTCTTTGCACCAATTCTGTAAATGATGTTCAAGGGCTTTTCAAAATATATCCACCAGCTTGTGAATAGCCATACACTTCATGGGGCAGATTTATGATGGGAATGCGCCACGTTTGCGTCACACAACTGCGGCGTAAACGTGGCGCATCCCTACGACCCATTTACAACGTGACGCATCTAGGCAGATGCGTCACGTTGTAAAGCCCTGCGCCACTTGTGGGCGTTCCGGCGCAGGGTGGGCGTTCCGGGGCAGGTGCGCCTCGCAAAAGTGGCTGAGTGAAATCTATGAGATTTCACTCAGTCACTTTCAGGCCAATGCTGCGTCAAAACCCTGCGCCTGCTTGAAGCAGGCGTAGGTCTTGACGCAGCATTGTAAAGATGGGGCACCCCCGAGCCTTGCTGGAGCTGCGTCGCGCTTGCGACGCAACTCCAGCAATGCGCCACCTTTACGGCACAGATGCGTCACGCATCTGTACCGTTTTTGCCCCATGGTGCGCCGCATTGTAAATGCGGCGCACCATGGGTGGCGGAGCAGTGGCGCAAAATAACTGGCGCATCCCTGGGGATGCGCCAGTTATCATAAATCTGCCCCCATGTTTGTTGGGTTGCTGTCGGGGCCTCAAAGGTGTTCCTTTAATAGAACCCGGAAAAATGAAAGATGTGAGCACCTGCTGGTTTCTCATTTGAGACCTTCATTCTGCCTGCGACCCGAGCAAGCTCTCTGAACACTTGCCTGAAATGTTATGACTAACAAAGGTTGTTACTCTTTGATTTTTACTCTGAAAGTTGTACTAAAGAAAGTATTCCACAGGCTCTGCGGGAAGCAAGGAAATTGGCCCATTCGAGCTGCTCCAGATTCCGGAGGGGTCTCTTCCACTGTGATAATTATCGTATTCTACTATCTAGAATCGGATTGGTTGCCGTTCATCCTTACAAATATCGGGGCAGATTTATGTTAACTGGCGCATCCCCAGGGATGCGCCAGTTAACATGCGCCACAGTGCGCCACAGCTCCGCCACCCATGGTGCGCCGCATTTATGATGCGGCGCACCATGGGGCAAAAACGGCACAGATGCGTGACGCATCTGTGCCGTAAAGGTGACGCATTGCTGGAGTTGCGTCGCAAGCGCGACGCAGCTCCAGCAAGGCTCGGGGGTGCCCCATCTCCACAATGCTGCGTCAAGACCTACGCCTGCTTCAAGCAGGCGCAGGCTTTTGACGCAGCATTGGCCTGAAAGTGACTGAGTGAAATCTTATAGATTTCACTCAGCCACTTTTGCGAGGCGCACCTGCCCCGGAACGCCCACCCTGCGCCGGAACGCCCACAAGCGGCGCAGGGCTTTACAACGTGACGCATCTGCCTGGATGCGTCACGTTGTAAATCGTTCGTAGGGATGCACCACGTTTACGCCGCCTTGCGTGACGCAACAGCGGCGTAAACGTGGCGCAAGTGCCTCATAAATCTGCCCCATCATTTGTGAATACTGAATTCCAATCAGTGGAACTTCCACAACAGCTAATTAAGAATTATTTACAAGTTGAAGTCCGTATATTTGTAGGCCTAATTACAGACTACAACCTGAGGTGATTACAGACATTTAACCCCTCCCCCATAGGTAGTTTCTCATGCTCGTTAATAGACCCCTCTCATGGGCAGGGATAAGCTTCCACCTCATGAGCATGCAGGATGTATACCCTCCTTTAATGGGGGCTCACAGGAAGAACTTTTATCATTCAAAACACTTTCCTCATGGAAAGATATAATACATAAAATAAAATATGCAAAATTACCAGTTGCTTCACATTTCTCTATGTGGAACAATAGGAATTTTTTTTGCAGACATCTGGACTGGTGTAGACTTTTATGAACCCTCCTATGATCCTTTCAGAATCCCAGAAATGTGGAATATTCACTCAAAATATAGGAATCATCTCAGAAGAGAAAATCTTCCCCTTTCAAAACCAAGACTTTGTGAATGTGACCTCTGCAGTCTTATCCCATTATATTAATTTAAGGAGCCGATGATATTCCGTTTGATTACCTCCCATGATGCAAAACGCTCTGTTACTGACTTGTTCATAATCAGGGATGTCTTCTTGGAGCCGTGGGACAACAGTATTCTTGTCAGAATGTTGAGTGACATAAATAGGGTGCCCCAAATATTCTCTCCATACATATATCCCCATTGGAGTTAATAATATAACATTTACCTTTCAGTGGGACACTATTTAGAGCGCAACATTTGTTTCAAATAATATTTTTGTGTACAACATTGTGAGATACAATCATTCAACAAGTTTTTAACCTCTTCGACACTGGTGACGGCTCCCGGCCGTCATGAGTCACAGCGGGCGTGTGCTGATGACGGCCTGGAGCCGTCATGACCACGCCCGTGATTGGAATGCTCAGCACTGCGGCGGAATTCGCGCCTCAGTGATGAGGTTAAGAGGCACTACAGATGCTACTAATACAACACATTTAATGAGTGTGTCACATGAAATCAATACTTACGATTCTTTTTTGTTAGTCCAATTCAATCTTGAGCTTTATTTTGTACTTTTCAACGCGTTCCACCTAATATCAGTGTTGTCTCTCAAAAACTTGTTGAATGAAGCATTGCAATTTATGGTCAATGGGCAGCAGATCATTAAGGTGGGCAGCATGTTTTTCTAATTTATTGTGGTGATGTTATCAGGCAGTACAGCTTTGAATTCCCTGGCTGTTCTTTTGACCTTTTTGAGGAACATTGTGAGATGCCCCTTTTTGCCTACTGCCCTTTATCTTCTATATAAGGAAATATGTTCTTCCATTATTGGGTATTAATTATAATGTATTAATTAGATAATTGAAAATGCAATTTGAATGATTACACTCCTGACAGAACATACAGCATGTATTATATACATTCAATCGGCGTTACTGGCCCGTGGTATAAGATTGTAAGTATGGGATTCTTTCACTTTCAGAGGTGGCTCCTTCGCTGAGGTGGACGAGTATCGCCCCACTGCTCTCAGTGGAGGAAAAAGGAAAAAGGAAATTATAATAAATAGTTTTTATCATTTTATTTTTCGGAGGATTGAGGCAGGGTTAGTGTCGGCGGGGCTGGTGGCTCAGGCGAGGAGTGGTTTGTGCACACTAAGGGGTATATTTACAAGAATTGACGCTAGCTAGCGTTAGCGTTAGTTAGCGGCAATTTTCATATCACTGCATATCACTGAAAACTATTACCCGGTTACCAACGTATGTGCAATATGTTGCTACAGGGCGATAATATCAGCTACCCACAGCTAAAACTGCCACTAACACTAGCAGCAAGGCAATAACATTTTTGACGCTAGCAAGAGAAAAGTGACGAAAGGCCAATTAGAGGCGAAAAAAATCACGTTAGTCAGCCCAACGTCCCTTTTCTGCCTATAGGGGCAAACATAGCCTATAAGTCCACCATCAATGATAAAAATAAAATAAAACCAATTGAATGCAGAATGTAGCAGCAAGGGCCAATTTCATTACAGGTAAACAACCCCCCCTCAATCCCCCGAACAGCCAGGAATACCAGCCAGAGTCTCAGGTGAAGACAAAATGCAGATTCGGGGCTCCATTTATGTCACTGGGGGAAGCCAATAATGCGTCACTTAACATAGTTATTTTCTTGTGACACCAAGGCAGTCGAAGCCTGGAAGCCCAGAGGCCTCGGTGGGCCTGCGTCTGAGAACCAGAGTGGGAGGTGGAAGTGCTGTGTAGTTACTGCGGCCTGAGGGTGGAAGCAGGCCATGTCGGGACCAAGCCTTGGGCCTTGGCGGTAGACATTGAGGCAAAGGCGATAGCGCTTATCTGGCAGGTTGCTTGGAGACAAGTTTCTAACCTGTGTGAGAAGACCACCTGTTGCCCCTTGGAGCTGTGATTGGTAGAGGTGCTCCTGCGCACCAACGTAGGGAGCTCTGCATAGCATAACACGTGCCACCACTTCACCGGAATGCACGAAGGAGATTGCCAATGGTGTGCCGCACCTCTCTTCACCGCAGACCGGAGGATGTGGTGCTGCCCAGACACTGTAGAGGGTGAGGCAGGAGCATTGAAAATTCACTTCTAAGGGGGCCCTATTACATCACCTGCATCAAGAGGTTCCCCAGTGTGCTTGGTGGCGACTACTGAACCCAGGCTTGTGAAATCCCACGTGTATGAAGCTCCTGCTGGCTGAGTCACAGATTCAGAGAGAGCACGAGGATTGCGTGCCGGTGTCGATGTCCAGTTGAGGAGAAGGTGGTACAGGGAGCAAAGGAGACCTGGGGGGGTCATGTCGGGCCCCGGTCTAGCACCGGTGGGTGGTGCTCACACTGCCTTGAGCAATCCATGCGCTGCAGAGGATGCCCTTTGCCAGGACTCCACACAAGACTGGTGTGGTACTCTACTGCCTCGATGATGCTGCGATGCCCCTAGCCCCACCCATCCAGTGTCCTTTCCAGTGTTTGCTGCTTCCCAGCTGTCTGGCCCCCCACAGCACTACTTATTGGCGGCCACTGTGCATCCAAGTGCAGCGGGTGTGCTACTGGTGCGCCAAATGTGTGCCATAGGCATGCTCATCTGTACAGTCGGTGCATGGACCACGTGCAGTGCCAGGTACCCTCCTCACCCTCAACCCTGGACACGACGCTACCTCCCTTCTAGCATCACCAAAGAATACTGTTGCACCATTGACCTGCCAAAACTGAAAAACACCTTCTGCCACATCAACACACCAGTGCCTCTTGCTGCCCGGCTGAACAACAGCTCACTCGACCGGGCGCAACTTGATCCTACTCAATGCGTGATCCCTACAAAAACATGCCACAGAAATCTGGACCATCCTTTGCTCCAGATCGGACACCAACAGTCAGCTACAACATCACCCACAAGGACCATCCTGACCGCCCAGGATGAGGCATTGCCATCATCTACAAAAGCACACTCCAACTGACCACTCACTCTAATGGGCCAATGCAAACTATGTAACACTTTCACTTCCAGATCCGGACCAGGCCCAACACCATCCTCAGCAAGTACCCTCATCTACAGGCCCCCTGGCCTGACCCCCATTCACTGATGCTACTGTAGACCTCATCATAACCCAGGTTCTCAGATGCACTGAATACATCCTATTCTGAGACTTCAACTTTCAACTGGACAACCCGAGTGACCAGAACACAAACACCCTCCCATAGAACCTCACCAACATCAAACTCATGCAGCTAGTCACCACACCAGCCCACATGCCAGACACATGCTAGACCATGTCTCCTCTGTCGGCGGGAACATTCAACTAGAGACACACCACAAAACTCTCCTGGACCGTCCATCATTGTATACATCATGCCCACCGTACACCACCATCATCGATTCCCCTCCCTGTCGCAGCTGAATCAAGGCCATAGAAGAATTTCTTGTCAACTATCCCAACACCACCATTCTGCCAATGCTTACAGACACCAACACCGCAGTGCACAACCTCCACCAATGGATGTCTCGCTGCACCAACACCCTGGCACCCATCAAGGAGAAACCGGGTAAACAACACTTTAAGAAGGCCAACTAGTTCACTCTTCCTCATCTCTAGTCCAGACACACCTGCATTCATCTCGAGACGAGCTGGAGCTACAACATCAACCATCTACGCAACACAGTCATCTGTGCATCATAGCATCATTATAGGTGAAAAGACAGGGGGTGTATTCCTGAGCTCCTTCTGACAGTTTAATGCCACTGGTGCATCATTTTCTTGACGTAATTGTAACGAGAATCTTGAACCACGTTGCGCCGTATTTACAAAGTGACGCATCTTAAAACATAAATGTATGTATTTCCTACCCTATAACACAAAACCAATAACAAAACACTTCAACATTTTTATTACATTTTTTACATCATTAACAGGGTGTTGCCCTTTGGGAAAATAATCAATTTCTAGGAATGCACAAAACCATTGTTTATTTTATTTCAGTGCTAAAACATTTCAACATATACAATATAAGTGCTTTACTTCCAAGAAGGCAACATTTGACTTAAGAGACTTTGAAGACACAAAGTAGCCCTGGTACTCATAATCTCCAAAGGAACATACGCATTCAAGCAGTGATGAAGCTCGACCTGTGGTCTCAAACAACCTCAGTGATCGCAATATATAGAAAGGGCCCTCAAACACAACTTTGATTAATATTCTTTACTATTTCCATTGTGGAGAATAAAATGTCTTCCAAAGTATACTCATTATTTTATAACTGCAAATGTTTCCTCCCTTTTCATGGAGGGCGTCTGAGGTACAAGTTTCCCCTTAATTTTGTTAGGGTTGAAAACAACGGATACCAATAGAAGTATAAGATCCACTGGAGTACCACTTATCTCATCACTTTTACACAGTGAGTTAGGCTACTGAAACCTCCATTTGAAAGTCTACGAAAAATGAGGAATTACCAGCAAAATACAACCCGAAATTATTGACTCTCATTGTAATTCCTTATTTCTTAATGGACTCTAAGATTCCTATTAATTATTGCTGGAAAGTTGGGTATTAGCGGTAATAAGTGCTGACTTGCCACTAGAAATAGGGCCCCAAAAACAATAAGAGGGTCAGACTACGTCTCAATATATGATTACCTTGCTCAACCCTTGGTAAATGGAAAGATTAGGAAGGCGTAATTTAGGAGACAGATTTGAAAAACATTTGGAAACACCAATGCACTTAAAAGGTAAGACACGATGAACAAACAGCACCAGTTTATCAAAATAGGTTATATTTTTATGAATGAATAGAATCCAAAATGACCAAAAATCCAATGTAGGGGCCCATAGATATGAGTTTTAAAAGATTGAAATTAAAACAAGTGCTTAGAAGCAAATAGCACTCAAAGGGCTAAAAAAGGTGGAGCAGGACAAGGACAAAGTCTAAAGTTTACACTTACTTCCAGAAATGTTTCTTGATGCAGGAAAATGGTCCACAGCACCAGCCAAGGGTTCAGAGGCTCTGGTTTTCCTATTGGGGTCTGGGACTGCAACTACCACAATGCACCATTTTACAAAGTTTGCTCCATACTTCCTAACCTTCTTCCAGAGGGTCTCCTTGATGGTTCAAAGTATCCAAAATACCAATCTAAGGATCTGGAATCTCCTAGGTGGTCCTTTGGACGTGTGAACTCCAATTCCCCACAATGCACCTGGCCAAATCCGTGAAAGGGCACTGGTAGCACTACAGGATGGGAACTCTTGGTGGAGATGATGCAGGTGGGCTCTGTTAACCTGTTGCTTGCAGTGAGTTCACTGGTTTATCCTTCTTGAAGCAGGGCAAAGGCTAGAGTACCAGATTGTGCAGCAGGCGCGGTCTTCAGAGTTCAAACACTTGTGGTGCCGTTACAGAATCTAGAAGGGCAGTCCTTCTTCTCCTAGCAGCTGATCTTAGGTGCTATGGAACTCTTCTATATTTATCCAGTTTTCCTTATCATCAAGCGGTGAGGGGCTGACCAATGGGTCACAGGGTACCACCCACGTATATGACCACTTCCTCCATAGTGTGGCATATTCTTGTCCCAAAAAGCACAATTCTCTCAAAATCCAAAATGGGAAAAGCCTCTCATCAGAGGAGCTGGATCGGGCTTACCCAGCCTACTGGTGTGGTTATTTTTTCGAAACGCACTTCTTCCGCACCTCACCCTAATCAAATTACAGGGTTCCTGTGTAGGTGGGTTGGCATTATGTGGGGGTCATTCTTCCTTTGAAGGCCTGTCTGGCTAGCCCTCACCCCCTGCCTGCCATCTGCTTTGTAGTTTGTACTTCTTGGCCCACAGGAAGCCCATTGTCTGTGTAGCAGGGCTTTCCATATCTCATTAGAGCAGCCTGGTTAGCCTGGGCAGAGGCTAGCCAAACAGGAGAGAGCAGCTGAAAAGCTGGATTTTGGCACACAGAAAAGAAAATTTAACTACATTGTCCCTCACAGCTATTAGAAGTCTAATATTGGCAAATTGCTGGATATATCATAACTATTAATGTGATACCTTGAACTATAATTTTTCAATATTTGCACTTAGATAAAATATTACAAAGTTAGCCTATGGAACCATTAACTACAATGAGGAAAAGCAAAACTGGCAGTTGTTTTCCGTCACCAGGGCATATAAAACATATTTTATAATTTCCCTGTAAAGTTACAAGGCACCCTATCCCTGGGGCACCTAGGAGAGACCTTAGGGGTGACATATATGTAACGGTAAGGTAGATTAATACTTTGGAAGTACCTTGAAATCCAAAGCCGCATTTGCATATAACTTCAAATTAAAAGCAGCCTGCAAGGCAGGGCTGGATTTTAAAATGCCAGATGGCGCCACAGCAGTGCACACTCGTGTGCAGGAATTCTACTGGGCCTCTAAACCTCTATGCCCTATTATTTACTAGGGACTTATTGATAGATGAAATCCCCCTCTTCTTATTATATACTAGAGACTTACAGGGGTCTGTTATTGGCAATTGTAATTATACCAAATTACTATGTACTTTTTTCACAGAGTACATGCCCTGGGTCGGCCTAGTGGAGCCCAGGGCTCAATCAGAGTCAGAAAACCAGCACATAGTAGTCAAAATGGGGGCAAAAAGTGGGGGCACACTGTAAACAGTTCCTGATTTCTCATAATTACGACTGCCTTTTTATCACCATCTGAGTTACTGTCACACATTTATCACTTACTTTGGGTGTGAGGAAATACCAGCTCATTTTCGGGACATTTCATTATGGGAGCCTATAATGCATTGTTTGTGATACAACATTAAGTTTCAACCCCTACATTTGGGGTGCAGCTGAAGCTGATGTATTTCAGACAATCCTTATTAATGTGTGGCAGATCTAGTGTTATCCTCTAATGCTCTGGAATATATTGTGTGAGGAGTATCCTGCACTATGTCTAGTATATCCATGTGTGGCATCACTGGGTAAATGTGTAGAATGTCCATGTCTTGCATCACTAGGTACATATGTAGTATTTCGATGTATGATACCAGCAGGTGCATGTGTCTTATGTCCATGTATGGTATCACCAGGTACATGTGCAATATGTCCATGTCTGGTTTCACTAGGTACATATGTACCATGTCTATTTCTGGCATCACTAAGTACATATGTAGTATTTCCATGTCTGGTATCACAAGGTACATGTGTATTATGCCCAGGTCTGGTATTACCATGTTAATCTGTAGTATGTCCATGTCTGATACCACCAGGTTCATGAGTACTATGTCCATGTCTGGTACCACCAGGTACATGTGAAGTATATCCATGTCTGGTATCACTTGGTACATGTGTAGTATGTCCATGTATGATTTCACCAGGTACGTGTAGTATGTCCATGGCTGATATCACCAGGTAAATGGGCAGCATGTCCATGAGTGGTGTCACTTGGTACATATGTAGCATGTCTATTAGCATGTCTATTTCTAGTATCACTAGGTACATGTGTACTATGTCCATGTCTGATGTCACTAGGTGCTGTGTTAACATATATTTTGGTATAATCTGAATATATAGTCTATTTGCTTCATGAAAAGACTTGTAAATCTACACTCAGAGAATTACACCATGGCACATGGACATAATGTTTTCCTTCTTAAGCTCACAAATCTTTAAACTAGATGACCTGGGCCCCTTTGCAGGTTCCAGGTATGATTGAGGTTAATATGTTTGCATTTCTATTTGCTCCTGTAAGTTGTCATTTCCAAATGAGAATTTCTAAACAGTGTACAACTAGCCCAGGACAAAAGTCAACTCCTTTATGCAATGGCGTAGTTTTCTTTATGTTTTTGCCTTAGGAAATCACTTACCTGACACCCCACAAATTATTGGGGTGTTTCTATATCCTTCTCATCCTGGTAGGACATTTATTTTCGCCTCTGAAAAGAGAAAATCTCCAAACAATGTTAGGATTGAAAAGGGTCAGAGGAGAGCTGGCATTGGTCACAATCTTAGACATATATGGACATTAATAAACTTTCAATATTGAACAAGCCTTCAACCTCTCACTCCCCACTCACACAAGATATTAACAAGATTTGTGCAACATCAAATTGTGTGAATTCAGTGAACTACAAATCATGACACTATTGGGCACATGCATCAAGGTAAATTGCATTCGCAAACGGTGCGAATCGCAAAATTCGGCCGTTTGCGAATGCAACTTCCTTTTTTGGAATGCATCATGTTTTTTCATTTTTTCGCAATTTAAGGAATCGCAATTATGTTGCGATTTCTTAAATTGCGATTGCATTTAAAAAAAAAACAATTTGCGATTTCTTAAATGCAATACATCACACTTTAGAAATTGCGAATTCGCAAATAGGGAGAGGTAAATTACCATGAAGTTCACCTTCATGGTAATTTGCGAAAACTTTGAAAAATGCACAAAAGTGCATTCATTTTACACACACGCATGCCCTTGGGGCATGTGTGTGTGAAAAATGTTCTTAAAGTTAAATTTCTTAAAGTTACATTTCTTAAAGTTAAATTTCAGGGGTGCAGGGGGGGGTCCTTTGGACCCCCCCCTGCAACCTTGAAATAGCATTTTCATTTTGCGATTCCTTAATTGCAAATTGTGAATCGCAATTAAGGAAAATTAAGAAATCGCAAAAAAAATTGCGATTTCTTAATGCATAGCATTTTGCGATTTCTTAATTGTGATTCCTTAATTTTCGCAATTAAGAAATCGCAAACGGCAACAATTATGCATGAGGCCGAATGCTCCTAAATCTTTTTTTACGAGTTTTAAATGGATTTGGAAATTGGGATCAGTATGTCTACGCTTTCTATGCAAGTTTATTATAGGTGGTATTTCTATATCTAGTATGTCTGTATAGACTGGTAGTTTTTCCTAGTCTACTTTGTATCTGTTTACTCTTAGTATGGCCATGTCTACACGTACATTTAACTCTCTTTGACACTATATTGACTTCATAGTTTACAATTTCCTAGAAGCAGCATCTCACCTTCAGTGTTAAAATAAGGTGTGACTGGTTTACTCTTACGTTTGCCAGTAGTCCTGTGTTTTAGTCATGTCATGCACAATCAGGTAATAAGGTGTCAAAGAGAGAGCAGCCACTGGACAGGATGGGCCCTTGAGTCACCTGGAAAAGATTGCACACTCTGCCATCTCCTTCATTACATGTCAGACTAATGGATCACTCTAGATAGTTATGTTATATTAAAGACATGTGTGTATCTCCCAAATGCCCGTGGTTTCTTGCTATCACAGAATTGACAGAAATGGTTAGATTTATCCCAAATGAGGATCTTTTGAAATCAAAAGCTGGGCATTGCTCTTGCTGCCCTAATGTCAAGTCTGGCTTTGTGAGAGAGATTACCTGAGCAGCAGGAGATAAATGTTGCGTATATTGGGGCTACATGTCATAATTAATGTGTTCACCCCTCCAACTGAGCATATATTCCTCCAGATTGTTGTTGTTAGCACTTAAAATCTCTCATTCCCATAACTTTATTCATATCACTTTATTCTGTAACTGTTCTCTCCAGGGCGTAAGAGGGAGGCTGACTGTAAATCATCAGCTGCTAATCTCAAAGAAGCAGTGAAGAGTGTCACCAGAGCCCAGGACGTGAGGGCAGAAGCTGAGCTGATGATGAAACCGTACGCTAACTGGGAAGAGTTCCTAATGCCCGGCCCCATTTCCATTGCTATCCTAGGAGAGCTGGCATGCATTTCATCAGCCAGTGGGGACTTCTCTATCAACCTGAATCCACCAGCAAGTGGTTTCAAGTACATGCAATACCCAGAGTCCTTTTCTGCCTCCCTAATGCAGATTTCCAACAGGGCCTGGAATTCCTTCAACACAGCAAACAAAAACATGGATAGGATCAGGCTCCTCACAGGTGGCTTGCCACGTGACATTAAAGAATTAGTCACAATTCTGTTCCAGCCCACTGCCACTGTTAATGCCCTGCTCCCACAGCGCCTAAGCTCTCTTCTCAAGACTTCCAGGGATTGCACATCCTTGGCTCAGGCTGTAGAGACAAGTTTTAATAACACCATTCTCTTAATCCACGAGGTGCTTGAAGCTTGTGTGAACTCCAAGAGGGGCTACGAGAAGAACTTGGAGGATGTGAAGGTTGCCCTGGAACAGCTCACCATTAGAGAAGCATCTGCAAAGGATGCTGCGAAAATGGCAGAAGAGTACAGAAAGATGACTGAGACACAACTTAAGGATGCTGCAGATGCCTACAAGGATGCTCTGAAGAAGGTGCCCTCTGTGTGGGAAACCATGGCTGCTAATTTTGTGGGTGGCATTCTTGACACACTGACTTCCTCTGCAAACACAATGATAAGCAGGGAGCTTGGCACAGATATTCCTGCTGGTGGGAAGGACGTCAAGTCCAATCAGGCGACTAAGACAATCTGCACCAAGTCGAATCAGATGACAGCTATCACCGACGGCCTTCAGAAAGTCATAGATAGTAATGGGAAAACCATTAACATGAAGATGGTTTATAATGAGAAAGATAATACAGTGACAACAAACTATCCAAAAGATCTGTCAATGAGATTGAAAAAGGAGATAGGGGAAGAAGCTGAGTGTAAAGTACAAACACAAATGGATAATGTTCTACAATCTGTTATTGAAATATGTGAAGACTTGGGAAGAGTTGCATTGGCTAAGACACCAGATGAGAGTTTCCAGCAAGCAATTGTTCAAAGGATAAACTCATTAAGTAGCAGGGCAATAAAAGTTGATTCATATTGTAAAATAGAGACTAATGCTCAGCCCTTGAAGCCAAATCCACCGAATGCAGACAAAACTAAAGGCCCTGTCAGCATAGGCACTCACTCTGCACAAATTGCACAGACACGAGTAGAACAAGCCACACTTCAATTAAAAAATACTCAGGAAATGTACAAGGAATCCTTCGAGAAGGTCCAAAAAGAAAATAAGGAACTAACAACGATCCTGGTTGAAATGAAAAGCTATTCTCTGAAGGAGATTGATTTTGAGGTAGCCAAAAAGATGCTCATTAAAGGCCTAGATTGCCTAGGGAGAGTGAAAAAGCAGTGGGAGAAAATGATCCTCTTCTTCCAGATGATATCCAACCTCATCCAATCCTGCCTAGACAAAAATATCAATGAGTTAGTGCAGTCTGCCAGATCAGTGCAGAGCATTCCCAACTATTCCAATGATGCCTTTGTGAAGGACATGATGTACAACCGAGCATTTGCATGCAGCAGTGTTTCGCAGTTAGTCAACATGATCTCCTCTACCTACTGTGAGGTTTCCCAACGCTACCTGATGGACCGCGTGAGCTCTTTAGGAAGACTGATCACCATGTCTCCCACAGACCCACAGTTCAAGATTGAGCGTGAGAAGCTACAAAGTGGTTGTGAAGAGGCTCAAAAGTCAATCCAAGACTTGGTGATTTCCAAAAAAGAAGAGTTTGACATGAGTATTGAGGCAAGAGTTAAGGAAATCAATTGCCAGCTGGGAGCAGCCATCCCATCCCTCACTGAAGCCGAAAAGAAACGCATCAGTGAGGATGTAAATGCAGGCGCAAACGCAATCGATTTCTAGGAATATCTTTCTTCGCCTGAGAGGGCCAGAATATTCTGTTTAACTCAAGTTTACCTCCTAAAGCTTTGCTTAGACAATAATCAATTGCAGTCAGTGGGTGGAAGATGTTTCCATTCCAATGGGCACCTTACGTTTGATATGTCACGTGTTTTGCTCTAGATATATGCTGCCCACTGATTTGAAATGTTGCCTCATATGCCATTCTTTAGAAATGTATCAACCATGAGATATCAGGCAATGCTAGCTCACTTATGTGCACTGCTATGTGAGATAGAATTGTATGTGAACTCAAGGTCATGACAAATACCTCTGCCTTGAAATCAAAGCACTGTTCAATATCTCGTTCCATGAACTATAGGATGTGGAAAATACATTACTCGAGAATTAAACTACTGCCAGATCCACCTGTGCTTTACATTTTATGCATGCACATCATTTGCTGTTTTTTTTCTTGGACTCGTTGGAGACTCCCATATTCTGACCTTTGAACTCAAAGTACCCCTGAATTCCATGCCTTGCTTTCTCCAATAATTCCTGATTTATAACACCCCTGCTTGAGAACATGTCCCTGCATAGTATATGGGTCCCAGATCAAGACCTGGGTATGAACTAAACATGACATAGACTTCCCATAGGCTTCCCACGGACAAGAATGTTATTATTGTTCAGAAATTAGCTTAACACATGCACACCAATTTCCTTCTTTTGTATCCTACATCATGCATTAGCTTTGTTTCTCGCCATAGTAATATGTAACACAATAAAGTTTATTGCTTAAGATATATATACAGTTTACAGTCCCATTTATTTAGTCGGTACTTTTTCCTATTTGCACATGTGTAGCCACATAATTATTCAGATTAATCATTTAGCGCTTGTTTATTTTGAGGCACCAGAGACTGGATATTAAACAAATTCCAAGAGAACCAGACTCACATTAAAAAAAAGCAAAACAAGGCTACAATAACTAAGTATGGGCGAATTTTGCGGTCGTTCTACTGGCTAATCAGTAAGTGCTCCCTCGTTAGATAAATGTATCACGCTTTCCCTACAATACAGCTGCGTAAATGCCCAGAAGAGTTGACCCCGTGTGTCTGTAACTTTGCCACCGCGCCCATAGGCGCCAAAGTCCCTCGAGTGAGCTGTCTATCACAGTGGGGGAAAGGGTGGGAAAAGGTTGCATAGCATAGTATGTGTGGGGCCGGGCTTCTGTACGAGTTCACATGCCTCTTGTTTATGAAGGGTCAGAGACCGATAAGAGCAGCAGATGAGGAGAAAGCAGTAAGTGCTACTTCGTTGGGTAAATGTATCGTGCTTTTCCTACACTACAGTTGTTTAAATGCCCAGAAGAGTTGTGTTCAGTGACCACGTGTGTCTGTAACTTTGCCACCGCGCCCATAGGCACCGAGGTCCCTCGAGTGAGCTGTCCATCACAGTGGGGAAAAGGGCGGGAAGAGGTTGCATAGCCTAGTATGTGAGGGGTCGGGCTTCTGTGCGTGTTCACATGCCTCTTGTTTATAAAGGTCGGAGACCGATCAGCGCAGAAGATGAGGAGAAAGCAGCCTCCTGGTCAATGGAAGTACAGGGGGATTGCACTCGAGAAACTCGTGGATGCCTAGACCCCAATCACCGATTACATCTAATTGTAGACTGTAGATCTGGGGAGTAAGCACACCTGCCTAGCATCGACCGTGTTCACTAGATTCTTGGGCTGATTATAATGTATTAATGAATTTGAGCTTCAACTCGGGCACCTGCTTTTTTTAATCTGTAAGTGCTTCCTGCTGAGGTTTAATTGTTGGAACAGGCGCCTCGTTGCCTAATTGTAACTATTCTCTGACCCTGCTTCGAGGGTCAGAGCAGGGTCAGAGAATAGTTGCAAGTGAACAACGACGCGCCTCAGGAAGCACTTACAGGGTTACAGCAGGTGCCCAAGTTGAAGTTAATTTCTTTGTAACCATTTTGTAAATGGTTACAAAGAAATTAGCTTCAACTTGGGCACCTGCTGTAACCCTGTAAGTGCTTCCTGATCAAAATTCGTCCTGCTCGCGGATTGGTGGCTTTTGCCGCGATTTCGCGCTATTTGCAAACTCCGCGAGCGGAACAAATTTTCTGCCCATACTTAACAATAACTCCATTCACACTTAAGTATCAGTCATCAGTAACAATAAGTCAAACTGCTGGTTACAGTGAAACTCAAAAGTAGGAGTTGACATAACTCACATAATTCCATGTAGTGTAATCATGCGGCATTACCCAAATATTCTGCAAGAATATGTGGAATTATGCCACAAATGTCCCCTCACTAATAGGTACCTCACAGTACAGCTCTCAGGGTCTCATCTATGGATCATTGTACCTATGGAACACCAGCCATTGCCCTTAAGTTTTCACTCATCCAGTTACCACGAACCTGGAACAGGACGAAGGAGCACTCATTTTAATCTGCATCAAGGGGAATTCCAAAAGTGGATGTTCCCAGTCAACCACCTATGGTTTTTTATTTCTATCTACTAACAATAGCAGACAAGGCTTTGGGTCAAAACAATACAGCATCTTTTGCTGCTTGTGTTAAAAAAGAGCAATGCTTTTATTTCACCTAGGGCCAGATGTAGGTAACCAAATACCGGTCGGTAACGGCCGAATTCGGCCGTTACCGACCGGTATTTGGCTTTTGAGATGTAGGTGGTTCAGAATTTACAGAATCGGTATATTTACCGATTCGGTAAATTTACCACTTCGGTATTTTACCGAATCGGTAAATAATCCGATTCTGTAAATCCATATGTAGGTGGGACTCTTCAGAGTCCCAAAGGCCCTACAAATTCAGTATTTTAACACCCAATCCAATTGGGTGTTAAAATACCGAATTCAGGTGTGCATGCACATGTGTGCATGCACACCTAGCCATGTGACAGACAGACATGCCCTTAGGGCATGTCTGTGTGCCACATGGCGCACATGCCTATTTTTCGGGTGCCAGAGGGTGTCAAAGTGACACCCCCTGCACCCTTGCTAAAATCGGTATTTACCGATTCTGTAATTACAGAATGGGTATTGCCCATTGATTCCTATGGGCTTCACAGCCCATAGGAATCAATAGGAAATACCGATTAGGTATTTCCAGATTCGGTAAATACCGAATCTTAACGATTCAGTATTTCCACATTTGGAAATACCTACATCTCCCCCCTTCATATTTACCACTTCTTAAATACCGAATCGGTAATATTCGGTATTTAAGAAGTGGTAAATCAATCCTACCTACATCTGGCCCCTAATGTTTCCCACTTGGCATGTGTGCAGCAATATAGAGCATACTTATACAGGTAGGAAACCTTTTAAAGTTAGATTAAGCATAGTGGTTTCTACTGGAAGAGCACTCCTTTTGTTCAAAATACTATCCTACAAATGATGCTGACACCCTTGCACAATAATGATGAAGTGTCCGTGGTGTAGGGCTGTCTGACCTTGTGCCAGCACTAAGGAGAGTGCTAGCCAGAGCCATATATTAGGAGATATGGCACTACCCTGCTCTCTCCTTCACAGACAATGCAGCACAGCAAATTTGGATGCTGTGCGTTTGTAAATTAGCTCCTTGCAATTAAATATCTCCCTTGGAACCCTATCTCTATTGGTTCAGCTCTTTATACATAAGATAACGGGTAGGAGGTGTTCTGCATTATCTGGCTTTTTACTCCACCCATTCTATTGTAGGGGGTATGCTCATCCATATACAACACATTCTTTGTCTGGGAGAGAGCTGGCCAGAGACATATATTAGGAGATATGACACTATTCTGCTCTCTCCCTCACAGACAATGCAGCCCTGCAAATCTGGATGCTGTTCTGTGTAGTGTGACGTTTGTAAATTAGCCCCTTCCAATTAAATATCTCCCTTGGAACCCTATCTCTATTGATTCAGCTCTTGATATGTAAGACAATGGGTAGGAGGTATTCTGCATTGTCTGGCTTTCCACTCCATCCCTACTATTGTGGGAGGTACGCTCATCCTTATTTCCTCCTTCTACACATTCTTTATCTAGTTAGTTTCATGAGAGCTTACATTGCCACAACAACTGCGCTGGTTAATGTGCACTAATGAGACAAAATGCCACATGCAGAGGAATGGTATGTAGGGTCATTCTAAATAAGATAGGAACAATGGATATATGAAGTGGAACACACAGAGTGAAGTCAGCTGAATGCACATAATGGAATGTACTTTCAGGAGCATTAAAAATGCAATTAAATAGAAATGTAGTATCAAACCCTCTGGCATTCCAAACCATGGCATTTGTGTCCAATACTTCTAGTTTCTCCTACCCCATACTCCCTGTTAAAAGCACTTATAGGGTTCATCAGTATTTATGAATCCCCTGAGATGCATTGGGAAAATGCCTTTGTTAGTGTGAACACCCGATTTTTGTGGACTGATGCTTATGGCATTTTGCGCTGGGAAACTGCTAACCAGGCCCAGTTCATTTGCTCTTACTCCTAAAACATATCAAAATTGGCTTACTCCGAATTGTAATATTCAACTTTCCTATAAGTCAATAGAAGATGGTGTAGCAAAATACAACCATGGCATGGCAGGTTAAAAGTCACCTATTTAGTGTAGCTCTACTGTGCCATCTACTAGTGTGACAAGACAAAAATCACTCCAGGCCTTCCACTGTTGCCTGGCTGCTGCAGTTTTGAAACTGCAGCCTGGCCTTGCAAAATGACCTTTTTGCCAAAAGAAGGCCTCCCTTTTCCAAATAAAAATGCCCACTTCTAGCCCACAAAGCAGGTAGCTTGATGTTTAAAATGGAGCATTGAAATTTAAAGTGACTGGCATACAAAAGCTATTTTCAATCAATCAATCAATCAATCGACCAGGGGTTTCTAAAGCACAATACTCACCTGTGAGGGTCTCAAGGCAAAGAGGGGAGGGGCAGGTGCAGCTCTGTCTCAGCTGAAAAAATAGGTCTTGGAGCTCTTCCTGAAGGTGTGCAAGGTAGGGGAGCGTCTGATGTTTACTGGATGCTCATTTCAGGCCTTTGCCACGACGTAGAAGAATGCTCTTCTGCCAGCTCTGATTCTGCGGATGTGCAGGGACTCTTCTGGGGTGAGGTCGGCGGAGCTAAGGTTTCTTTTGGGGACGTGGAATGAGACTCTTTTGTTGAGGTATTTAGGTCCAA
Source organism: Lissotriton helveticus (assembly GCF_964261635.1). Taxonomy (NCBI): domain Eukaryota; kingdom Metazoa; phylum Chordata; class Amphibia; order Caudata; family Salamandridae; genus Lissotriton; species Lissotriton helveticus. The sequence goes on along the minus strand of NC_136059.1, from coordinate 128,071,801 downwards.
TGTTGTGGAGGGATTTGTAAGCATGAGCGAGTAGCCTGAAAGTCACTCTCCTCTGGACGGGGACCCAGTGGTGGTCACGTAGGTGCTGGGTCATGTGCTCATGTTGTGAGGTTCCAAGGACATGTATGGCTGTGGTGTTCTGGATGGTGTGCAGTTTTTGTAGAAGGGTTTTGTTGATACTGGCGTAGAGGGTGTTTCCATAGTCCAATCAGCTGGTAATGAGTACATTGGAGGACGTAATTCTAACTTCGGGGGGTCCTCTTGAAGGTCTTGTGGAGGATGCAGAGGAAGTTGAAGCAGGTGGAGGAGATGACGTTGATATGGCGTGCCATGGTGAGGGAGGAGTGTAGAATGATGCTGAGGTTCCTCACGTGGTATGCCGGGTGGGTGGGTTTCCGAGGGCCACCAGGTGTCCCAGTCAAAGGGGGAGGGTCTGAGGACAAGGACTTCTGTCTTCTCCGAGTTTAGCTTTAGGCAACTGTTGCTCACCCAGGCTACAACTTCTTTCATTCCTTCCTGGAAACTGAGTCTGGTGTCCTTGGGATTCTTCGTGAGGGAGAGGATGAGCTAGGTGTCATTGGCATAGGATACTATACTGATCCCATGTGGTCTGACCATGGCGGTGAGGGGGGGCTTTTCGATGTTGAAGAGTGTGGGGCTGAGTGAAGATCCTTGGGGTACTCAACAGTTGATCTCTGTGGAATCAGAGAGGAAGGGGGGGAGCCTGATCCTTTGGGTTCTACCGGTGAGGAAGGAACAAAGTCAATCGAGGGCGGTTCCCTGCATGCTGGCGTTGTGGAGTCTTGCTGCAAGAGTACAAGGGGAGAAGGTGTCAAAGGCTAAAGAGAGGTCCAGCAGGAAGAGGGCCATGGTGTGGCCCTGGTCAAGTAGCAGGCGGAGGTTGTTTGTGGCAGTGAGGAGTGTGGTTTTGGTGCTGTAGTTACTGTGGAACCTGTACTGGGGGGGATCACTGACATAATATCGACGACACAAATATCGAGATACACAAATATCGAGTCAAAAATATCGATTGACAAAATATCGACTCCCTATCTTCAAACAGGTAAGTACCAAAATATCGACTCCAAAATATCGACTTACAAAAATATAGACTGTCAAAATATCGATTTTTTTAAATGTCTTAAAATTAAGTTAAAACTAATATAGTAATAAATATATTTAATATAAACTTAGAAATAATTAATAAAAAAATGTAATTTTAATAAGTAATTTATATAATTAAAAAAATTATATCACCAAAAATTACACACACACATATATATATATATATATATATATATATATATATATATATATATATATATATATATATATATATATATATATATATATATATATATATATATTATATATATATATATATATATAAACATATTATTAAATAAACATATATAAAATTTCAGAAAATGTTTAAAATGTATTGTTACAACTATAGTGAGTTCAACATTAGCAAAAGTGTTGGATAGCGTAGAGGTAAAATTTACTACTCCCATTCCAGTGGGTGCAACAGTAGGGAAAGCGCTAGATAGCGTAGAGGTTAAAATTACTATTCCCACTCCAGGGATGTATGACGTTACAACGCATACTTTTACAACGCCTACCATTACAACAAAACTTTTACAACGCAAAAACTTTTACAACGCATACATTTACAACGCAAGATTTTACAACGCATATACCTTTACAAAGCATACCATTACAACGTAAGTATTGGTAAGTATATAATAATTTTTTGAATATAAATAAATAAAAAATATTATAATATAATTTAATATAATTTAATTTTATTAAATAAATTTAATTTAAATGTAATTTTACTTTATTTTTACAAAGTACCCCTGTACCCCAAAAACCCAAAACTGACCCTGAACCCTAAAAATACCCCTTTACCCATAAACTGAAAACTGACCCTGAACCCTAAAAATACCCCTTTACCCGAAAACTGACCCTGAACCCTAAAAATACCCCTTTACCCCAAAAACTGAAAACTGACCCTGAACCCTAAAAATACCCCTTTACCCAAAAACTGAAAACTGACCCTGAACCCTAAAAATACCCCTTTACCCCAAAAACTGAAAACTGACCCTGAACCCTAAAAATACCCCTTTACCCCAAAAACTGAAAACTGACCCTGAACCCTAAAAATACCCCTTTACCTCAAAAACTGAAAACTGACCCTGAACCCTAAAAATACCCCTTTACCCCAAAAACTGAAAACTGACCCTGAACCCTAAAAATACCCCTTTACCCAAAAACTGAAAACTGACCCTGAACCCTAAAAATACCCCTTTACCCAAAAACTGAAAACTGACCCTGAACCCTAAAAATACCCCTTTACCCAAAAACTGAAAACTGACCCTGAACCCTAAAAATACCCCTTTACCCAAAAACTGAATACTGACCCTGAACCCTAAAAATACCCCTTTACCTAAAAACTGAAAACTGACCCTGATCCCTAAAAATACCCCTTTACCCCAAAAACTGAAAACTGACCCTGAACCCTAAAAATACCCCTTTGCCCCAAAAACTGAAAACTGACCCTGAACCCTAAAAATACCCCTTTACCCAAAAACTGAAAACTGACCCTGAACCCTAAAAATACCGCTTTACCCAAAAACTGAAAACTGACCCTGAACCCTAAAATTAAAATATTTATCAATTAATCAATTTTAATTAATTTCCAATTATATTTTAATTAATTACCAATTAATAATTAATTAACAATTAATTCTAAATAAATATCAATAAATAAACATATTTAATTAATTATAATTAAATTACTTCCCACCCTATTCCCCTATAAACCCACAACCCGCTACAGAAAATAAATTACTAAAATTAAAATATTTATCAATTAATCAATTATAATTAATTACCAATTATATTTTAATTAATTACCAATTAATAATTAATTAACAATTAATTCTAAATAAATATCAATAAATAAATTAACATATTTAATTAATTATAATTAAATTACTTCCCACCCTATTCCCCTATAAACCCACAACCCGCTACAGAAAATAAATTACTAAAATTAAAATATTTATCAAGTAATCAATTATAATTAATTACCAATTATATTTTAATTAATTACCAATTAATAATTAATTAACAATTAATTCTAAATATATATCAATAAATAAATTAACATATTTAATTAATTAGAATTAAATTACTTCCCACCCTTTTCCCCTATAAACCCACAACCCGCTACAGACTTATATTACACAAAAAATAAAAATTATTATTAACTTACCTTAAATTCGATATTTTTGTTGTCTATATTATGTCTAGTCGATATTATGTCCATTCTATATTTTTGATTCGATATTATGTCCATTCTATTCGATATTAATTTTCTCTAGTCGATATTTTTGTTGTCTATATTATGTCTAGTCGATATTATGTCCATTCTATATTTTTTACTCGATATTCTGTCCAGTCGAAATAAAAGACTCGATATTATGACTGTACACCACTGGGGGGAGTCGAGAATGATGTTCTATTCGATGAAGGTAGTCAGCTGGATGTTGACACATTTTTCAGTGACTTTGGCTGCACAGGGAAGGAGAGAGATGGGCTGGTAGTTTTTTAGGTCTGTCGGGTCAGTACGGGTACCCGTACTGGGGGAGTCGAGAATGATGTTCTATTCGATGAAGGTAGTCAGCTGGATGTTGACACATTTTTCAGTTACTTTGGCTGCACAGGGAAGGAGAGAGATGGGCTGGTAGTTTTTTAGGTCTGTCGGGTCAGCCAAGGGTTTCTTGAGGAGGGGCTTTAACTTTACCCGTTTCCAATTGTCTGGGAAGGGGCCGGATTCAAAGGAGGTTTTGATGGTGCAGCTTAATTCAGGTGCTATGTGTCAGATGAGACTCCAGCCACTCACCTGAATGTCCAGGATTATTTGCAGGGGTGATGCTAGATCCCAAATCCTCTTGGAACAATTCTCAAAGCTACTGGAGGAATAGCAGGCTTGGCAATTGTCCCAAAAGGGAAGGGGATTGGGAAGACAAGAGAGAAACGAGAAGACAAGATAAGACACCGCAATCATCTGCTACCTGGACCAGCCAGGATCCGAGTTCTTGTGAGCAGGTGTTATGTGTGAATCTTCTTTCTGTAAACAATAAGCGGAATATGCTTAGACATCAATAAAACATAATTAGCAGTAAAAGAGAATCAAGCTGCGCCTAGAATTACCATAATAATAACTGTTGATGCACAGTAAATCTCTCTGTTTCTTGGAATTGACTGTGTTGACAAATTATGCTTTTAACTCTTAAAGAACTATTGACTGTTAATGGGAACTATAAATACACAGCAAGTACATGCAATGATTTCAAAGACCTTGGGTTAATTGAATTCCTGAAATAGGGACCACTACTAATATAAGAAACATACTTAAATAACAAGCCACTTGTCAAACATGGGGGTCAAGGTTCATAAAGGATTCCGCAGAAATCGTAATTGAGTTTGAAGGAAATGTGCAAACAGTGTTCATTTGAACCCCACATAAAAAGTTATTCAGTTTGGGTATTTTCTTATTCAATAAAAGCTTAACATAATTTACCAATACTGGAGAGACTCTCTTCACAATCTCCTGAAGGATCTGTCTTTTTAGGGCCTTTATTTATGTCATGTCACAGCCTTGAAAGTCTCGAGTGCCTCGTGTTACTTTCCTTTTAAATAGCCTCGGGCACATGCATTCCAACTCCTGACACTTTAAAATCTCAAGCGTGTCTAATGCAAAACTTGTTCTTTAAACAACACGGAGATAACTTCACACGCGCTTTCAAATTCAGAGCACTTTTAAAAATGTCACTTAGATTTCTCTTCCTTGTGAGATCTGCTTGATTGAAGACGGCCTGAGGACGTCTGCATTCTTTCCTTCAAGAGTCTCAGCGCTGTCCTTCTTCATCCTCATATGAAGAAACAAAGAACCAAGCACCATTGCCCGTAGGGTGTCGCTATTTATAGCTGCAGCAAGGGTGTGGTTCCTACGTTTGTCACGTATTAATCTCAAGTGTGACTTTGATTTCCCTGGCAATAGTGATCATACTAGGAAACCAAACAAGCATTGCCAAAATGAAATATTAAACCAAACAAGCATTGTTAAGAATACATATTGGAACGTGATTAGTAATAACAGAAACATATCCTAAATCACAGAAACAATATTAAAATAGACCCCAGAAGGATGTTGGCAAATGACACAGGTACAGTGGGAGTTCTGTACATGGGAATTCCTAACACTATGGTGGTGGCTTCTCTTTGGAAAATGTGTGGCAGGCAGGAGTCCATGGGGGATCCTGTGTGTGTGCTCTTTATGGTCGTGGTGGTATGTTCGTTGGTGACCGGTGTCTAGGTGGAGATGGTGGGCTGACTGTCATTGCAGGGAAGGAGGGTGGTTTCTGGAGTCTATTCAATGAAGTTGTCGTAGAGGGCCTTTATTTTCAGGTGGGAGTAGGAGCCAAGCTTGATGCAAAGGTCCTGGGAAAGCGTGACGTTCGTGGCTTCACTGGGGGGTTTGGTGAGCTGCTGGTTGATGTTGATGAGTTCTTTTGAGTTGCTGGCATTGGTGAGAATTCTGTTATGGATGAAGGTACTCTTGGTGGCTCTTATGAGTTGATGGTATTCTGTTGTGGCGTTCTTGTAGGTGTTCAGGTCGACGGTGGTTTTGCTGTTTCTCCAGCATTTTTCGAGATGTCTGCAGGAGTGTCTGGTTTCTTGGAGTTTGGTGGTGAACCAGGTGGCCTTCCGTATGCGTGGTCTGTCAGTGTTGAAGAGGGGTGTGAGCTTGTCTTCGCAGATGGCGATCCAGCAGTTTTGTTCCTTGGCTGTAGAGTTGGCACCTATCGTGGCAGAGGGGGGTCATATATTAGGGTGGAGTTGGGGCACTTCTCTGTGACCTTGATCCAGTGCCTTCATGGTGAGCACAGGCAGGATTGTGTGCGTGGGTGGTGTTGAAGGAGAAGTGTACTCAATGGTGGTCTGTCCAGAGGGGCTGTAAGGTGTGGCTGTGAAGATGGGGATCAAGGATGTGTCTGGCTTTGTGGGTGAAGGTGGTGATGAGTTGCTTCCATCTGATATTGACAAGGTTGTCCAGCAGGGGTTGCAGCTGTAGTTGAGGTGAAAGTTCAGGTCTCCGATGAGTATGTAGTCAGTGGAAACAATGGTGTGGGGTGCAAAGAGGTCAGCAATGGTGATAGCGCAAGTGGGACAAGGCCCAGGGTGTCTGTAAGTGAGGGTGCTATGTAGTGCAGTTCTGGGTCTGGTCTGGCTCTGGAAGTGGAGGTGTTCGGTGTTGGAGAGGGGGTCGCCCGAGGTGCAGCTGTAGGGTCGGAGGCAGCTCTTGAGTGCGATGGCAAGTCCCCATCTGGAATGGCGGTGGCAATGTTAGGGGCGGAGGCAGCGTTTCTCCAAGTTTCCGTGAAGAAGGCGATGTCTGGCTAGAGGGTGTCAAGGAGGTCCCAGATCTCTACTGCGTTCCTGTGTAGGGAGCACATGTTGAAGAGGATGCACCTCAAGGTTTTGGTGGTGCGGGCATCCAGCTTGGGTGAGGTAGTCGTGGGGATGCTGTGGATGGTGAAAGATTGTCTGCAGTGTCTGCAGGAGAACTGCCCATAAGTGGTGTTTAATATCGACTGCTGGTCATCGGTGAGTCACGTGCAGGCGCAGTCAGGCTTGCCCAATGCGTGCATCCACTGCGTGGCCATGCAGCGGCTGCCAATAAATAGGGAAGGGGGAGAGACCAGGCATTTGTAGTGGGGAGGGGCCATGGGAGGTCAGCGGCAGGAAAGGGTGGCAAAAAATAGACTGATCATTTGGTGTTGGCGGCAGTGGCAGGCGAAAGCAGAGCAGAGCTACTGTGGCAGAAAGTGGGAAGGAGAACAGGCGCATAGAGAAGCACTGAGAAGGAATATTCTGTTGTGCCAGGCCAGGAACCACCTAGCAACATGATTATAAGAATTTTTTTAATGCTTATTTAAATCCCAACTATAAAGTATTGTATTATAAGGAAAACAGACGTTCTAAAAGTTTCCCTTTTGCTTCCTGAAGCTCTTGGAGGATAATTTGCATGTCTCTCAGCTGATCACTAGCTGTATTAAGTTATTAAAAGTGCTCTCTGAGCCGAGACATTGGTATGGGTGTGCGGAGGTTTTTTTTTTTCTGACACGAGGATCAGTGGGAGTATACCCAAGAGCTTAATTTACTTTAAGGCACACTCCCATGTCAAAAGCAGATATAAGTTATATCATATAGCATAGCACCTAAGTAGGCTCTTTTCTTTCTGCTCCTTGTCAGGCAGGAACCAAAGTTCCTGTCACCTTTACCATTGGGGAGAAAGCTACCACCTGAATTGGTTTGGAGTGACCACAGAGCAGAGAATGTGTATTGCTGTGGCCACACCTCAAAGAATGCACACAGTCTCTTTGTAAAGGGAAATGGGGTTCTTCATCTTGGGTTTAGTAAGTGAGGGGCAGTTTGGGATTATTTGCACATGGGCAAACAGGAAATTCTGCAAGAGTTGGTAGGGCTAGCAGTGGCAACCTTTACCTTGTTGACATTAAGCCGTTGGTACTTCTATATTTTATTTTCAAAATAATTGTTTGTTCCAATATGTGCACCTCAAGTCTCAGGGAACATGGAGTTGGATCTGGCTGCTATCACCATTGTGGAGATGAAGGCCCTATGCAAGAAAAGGGCACTGCAGATGGGCCTGAATGCCAGGAAGGCAGACTACGAAAAGGCCCTCAGGGAATAGGAAAACATTTCACAACCTCAAATCTTCCCTTAGGCTAAAGAGAGTGATGAAACACCACAAGAAGTAGAGGCAGGAGAAAGCCTGTTCCATAATGTATTTTTTGGTGCCCTCCCTGGAGCTGGAAATGATTCAGACTTTTCCAGTATAACTCCTTCAGAGCTGCTTATCTGCCAGATGAATATCAGTGAAAAGCAATCAGCAAGGATGTACAGGGCAAACTGGCACCCATAGCAAAATAAACTTGCACTTGAAGAACATAAATTGGATTTGGAGGAGAAGAATGTCAGCCTAGGCTCCAGAGGTCCAAGGAAGATGGTTGGCAGTAATGGTGAGGTATCTTCACGGGGATTAAACACCCCTTTTTTGTCAATAGTATCATGTATAGCTTTGTGGTTGGTGAAAACTTCGACAAATGGTCTTGACCCGATGAAAGGGCATAAAGAATGGGCAAGGTAGGCCAACATCACCAGGGTGTCCTATTGTGGACAGTAGTACATATACTAGTGGGGTTTACACTCCTGATTCTAGAGGAGGGGTAGATGACTCTTACACTCTCATGAAGGATGATCTATTGCAGCAGTTTGGGCTTATACCTGTTTAGTATTGGAAGATGTTTTTGGACACAAACAATGATTCACAAAAATCCAAGGATTATTTGTATATGTCTCAGTGACAAGCACTGGAGGGCTGGGTGAAAGTCAGTCAACACACATGATCAGTCAAAGTTACACTAGAATTCAATGGATTCAAAGCTGTCTGACCAGAGACAGCTTCAGCAGGCAGCTGACATGTGGGTGCCTACGAGGGTGCTCAAGAAGTACCAAGGGTTGATCCAAAGAAAGCAGGTCTATTCCTCCGATGGAAGAAAATGGACCTAGACTGTCATAAACTAGGACAAAAGAATGGTCATTTTATTGGTTCCAAGAAGCCACCCACTGTTGCGCTGTCTCAAAGGATTGCAAGGGTAGGGAGTTGAGTCAAAGTTTGCCCAAGATTATGAAGGGGATAGACTAAAGTCACCCTCAGAGTCTGGTTTGCTGCACTTGCACTTTCTCCCTGATCCCTGATGCTGGAGTAGAGAGGCGGGGCTACGGTGGACCACGAGCTCAGGATAGCCACAAAAACCCCGAAGGCATCCTTCAGTGCGAGACCCTCAGAGCCTGGTTTGCTGTACTTGCACGTTCTTCCTGATCCCCGACCCTGGTGTAAAGGGGGGGGCTACACTGTACTATGAGCGCAGTAGTGCTACAAAAACGCCGGAGGCGTCCCGCAGCGTGGGACCCTCTAGAGCCTGGTGTGCCTCACTTGCATTTTTTCCCTGATTCCTGATTTCCTTATCTGTATTCTGTATTTTATTTTATTTCGTAGTCGGTCCCTTTAGCGCCCCTTGCCCTCTTTGCCCCCCGCTCCTCGCCGCTGCTCCTCTGCTGCCCCGCCCCTTTGCCTTCTATGTCCCGTCCCATCCCCATCGCCCATTGGCCGTCCCACTCCCGCATCCCAGCTGCTCCTCCCTCCCACTTGGCTGTTATGGAGGACACCGCGGGGAAGCGCAGCGGACGCGCGCAGCGGGCGCACTGAAGGCGTGCCAAAGGCCTGGACCAAGCTCAGCGCCAGAACCCCTGGACCCCGAGGCCGCCACAAACACCAGTCTACACTACGAATCCAGCACCCTCCAAGCACTCAACACCGGACGAGGCCACCCCTGCTACCAGGCCATCCCGAAGCACACTGAAGGGCCCTTCACCTGCCGAACTGCAGCTTCACCAGCATCCAGACCACCAAACCATCAACCAGAGAAACCACCCACCTCCATTGCATCCTCCTCAACACCCCCTCCGCTCGCAAGCACGCCATCAAACTCTGGGACCTCCTAGACTCTACCGCCCCTGACTTCGCCTTCCTGACAGAGACCTGGCTGAACGCCACCTCAGCACCAGACCTCGCCATAGCCATCCCACATGGCTACAAGATCTCCCGCAGAGACCGCACCAACACAGTTGGAGGGGGAATCGCCATCATCCACAAGGACACCCTCAGAGTCTCGACCAACACCAACAACACCCTCACCACTGCCGAGCACATGCACTTCCAGATCCACACCGACCTCAACACGACCCTCAGAGGAACACTCTTCTACAGACCACCCGGACCCCGACCACAGTTCAGTGACACCTTCGCCGACCTAGTCAGCATCCATGCCCTCGCCTCCACGGACTACATCCTCCTCGGGGACCTGAACTTCCACCTCGAGAACAACAACAACGCCAACTCCACTGCCCTGATCGACAACCTCGCCAACCTCGGACTCAAACAGCTCATGACGACACCCACTCACACGACTGGACACACGCTGGACCCCATCTTCTTCGCAAGTCCCCACGTATCCTTCAACCACACCACCGAACCTCACTGGTCCGAACACAGATGCGTCCACTTCACCTTCAGGAAACCAACCACCGCACCCAAGAGTTGCCACGCTGCTGCTGGGGCAAGGTCACCAAAGAACAACTGACCACCACCCTCGCCCTGAGACCACCCGCTGACCCCATCGACCCCGACACCGCCGCTACCAACCTCAAACAGTGGATTAATGACTGCTCCAACACCCTCGCCCCTCTCAAGACCTCCTCTACCAACCACACCAACAAGAAAGCCGCCTGGTTCACCGAAGACCTCCGGACCTCCAAGCGTACCTGTCGGAAGCTAGAGAAGAAATGGCTCCACGACCAAACACCAGACAGCCGCACAGCCAACAAAAACTCCACCCGCAGACACCACCAACTCATCAGGACCGCCAAGAGGACCGCCTTCAAGGACCACCTAGACAACAACGCACACAACACCATTCCACCATCACAAGACCTGTGCGACTCACTGGCCACCTTCTTTCACCGCAAGATCACCGACATCCACGACAGCTTCAAGTCCGACATACCCACACCCACCGCCGAGACCACCACCCCTGCAACCCCCACCCGCACCAGTTGCCTGACCGCCTGGTCCAAAGCCGGCGACGAAGACACCATCAAAACTATGAACTCCATCAACTCTGGATCCCCATCCGACCCTTGCCCTCACCACGTTTTCAACAAAGCCAGCACAGCCATTGCGCCCCACCTCCGGAAAACAATCAACATCTCCTTTGAGACGCAACCTTGCCGGAAAGCTGGAAGCACACCGAGATCAACGCCCTACTGAAGAAACCCAAGGCGGACCCCAAGGACCTCAAGAACTTCCGGCCCATCTCCCTGCTCCCGTTCCCAGAGAAAGTCACGGAGAAGATTGTCAACAAACAGCTAACCCGCTACTTCGGAAACAACAACAAACTGGACCCTTCCCAATCCATTTTCCGAAGCAACCACAGTACCGTGACCACACTCATCGCCACCACCAAAGACATCAGGATCCTGATGGACAAAGGAGAAACAGCCGCCCTCATCCTCCTGGACCTATCCGCAGCCTTCGACACGGTCTGCCACTGCACCCTATCAGCACGCCTCCATGATGCCGGAATCCAAGAGAAGGCCCTGGCCTGGACCACGTCCTTCCTCTCCGGCAGAACCCAGAGCGTCCGCCTCCCACCCTTCCACTCTAAAACCACCAAGATCATCTGCGGCGTCCCACAGGGATCTTCCCTCAGCCCAACGCTGTTCAATATCTACATGGCACCTCTCGCGCACGTCGCACAACAACATAACCTCAACATCATCTCCTACGGCGACAACACCCAGCTGATCATATCCCTCACCGAAGACCCCCATACCGCCAAAGCCAAACTCCACAGAGGAATGAAGGCCATTGCCGACTGGATGAAGGACAGCAGGCTGAAGCTGAACTCAGACAAGACGGAGGTCCTCATCCTCGGACCCTCCCCATCAGCCTGGAATGAGTCCTGATGGCCAACATCGCTAGGCACAGTCCCGGAACCCACCGACCACGCACGCAACCTGGGGGGTCATCCTCGACTCCGCCCTCTTCTTGACCAAGCAAGTCAATGCTGTCTCCGCGTCCTGCTTCAACACCCTCCGAATGCTCCGCAGGATCTTCAAATGGATCCCCTCTGACACGAGAAAAAATGTCACCCAGGCACTCATCACCAGCAGACTCGACTACAGGAACACCCTTTACTCAGGAACAACAACCAAGATCCTGAGACGACTACAACAAATCCAGAACGCCTCGGCACGACTGAACCTCAACTTCCCCCGATGCAGCCACATCACACCCCACCTGAGAGGCCTGCAGTGGCTCCCCGTCAACGAAAGGATCACCTTCAAACTCCTCACCCACGCACACAAAGCCCTCCACAACGCCGGACCAGCATACCTCAACGACTGACTCTGCTTCTACACCCCCACCCGCAGCCTCTGCTCTGCCAACCTCGCCCTCGCCACAGTTCCTCATATCCGGAAAACCACCACCGGCGGCAGATCCTTTTCCTACCTCGCCGCCAAGACCTGGAGCACTCTCCCTACCAACCTACGACGGACCCAAGACCTGCTGGCCTTCAGAGGACTTCTCAAGACCTGGCTCTTTGATCAGTAGCAGCCCTCCCCCAGCACCTTGAGATCTTCATGGGTATGTATCGCACTTTACAACTGCATTGATTGATTGACCTAATTTCAGCAGATTTCAACAGCCATAAAAGAGGCTTTATTTGTGTTGAACAGGAAAATGTGCTGGAAAAAACAAGGGTGGTTTGACACCAAATGTACACAGTCTCTGGCAGAATTAAAACGTGAAATTTATAAAACACCTGGAAACCCGCATGACATTAAACAGGTCAGAGGGGCGTATAAATGTGTACTTAAGAAGTGCAGAGCAACACTGAGAAATGGCGCATGGACAGCTCTGCATGATGCTTCTCTATCCAAAGACAGCTAAGCTATTTGAAAAGCAGTAAAAACTCCTTCCCTGGATTTTGGGGATAAAGCACTTCACCAACATGTAGAAATATTGTGGGTGGGATAATTGTTCAGGAACTCAATAAACAGGTGATATTGCTCTGGCACCTTTGTCATACTCTATCGATCTACAGTGTACTCTGGAAGAAGTCAATCGTACTATTACGGCAAGCATGGGTGTAAAGACCAAGGGTCTGATGGGGTCCCTGCAGATCTTTATAAATCCAATGTGATGCTATGGGGTCCACTGTTAACACAGGTAAGTATTGCAATCTGCTCCTCTTAACATCTAAAAAGCTGGTCTGAATCAATATTAGTTCCTATTTTTAAGAATTATGATCATCAGGATCCCGGTTGCTTTTGGCCGATATCATTATTAAATTCCTTGGTAAAGGTTGTGGAGCAAATTACTCTTAAAAGATTACAGGACTGGGCTGATGAAAGCCAAGTTATCTGCAGTTTGGCTTCCGTGAGGGCCTAGGAACAGCTGAACAAAGCCTACATTTGAACATCATTATAGGGAAGTACACCCTTGCAAAAAAGGGAAGGATGTTCTTAGCATTTGTAGACATCACAGCAGCTTTTGACTGTGTTAGGCATGATAAGCTCTGGAGGACTCTTGAGGACTTAGGAGTAGAACCCACAATTATTCACTTTTTAAGGCAACTCTATAGTGACGCAAAGGTGAGGGTGCGATACGGTGTCAGTGGATAATGCACAAACCTGTTCCAAATGAAGAGAGAGGGGTAAGGCAAGGACACATGTTGGCCCCCTTTTTATTCACTCTTTATATAAATGGACTAGGCCAAGCGTGGTGAATGAGTGCCAAGACCTCCCACAAATTGGTGGACGGCCCATACCCGTCCTATTGTATGCGGATGACGCTGTTTTGATGTCACGCACTCAAGTGGGATTACACAGGGTAATGAATAGATTTTCATCTTTCATGCACGATTTGGGTCTTAGGGTAAATACACTTTGGTTATGAGATGTGGTACTGGCAGTCATAAGTTTAGAGATATGATAAGCAGAAGGTTGAGTTCATAAAACAATTCTCATATCTGGGCTTTCTCTTTGACCAAAATGGCACCTGGACCCAGGCTGTACAAGCCAGAAAATTGATATTTATGAAAGCCTCCGCTCCCCTAGCTAACTTTGTGTCATACCTGGGTAGGTGACTGCTGACTGAGCTTTTACAGAACTATAAGGTCAAGTGTGCATCTATGGCTATGCATGGTGCTGGGGTTTGGGGCCATGTTGATGCGCACGCACTACAAGTAGTGAAAAATATGTTTTTAAAATATATACTGGCAGACCCAAGCAGCACATCATCATACATTTGTCATCCTGAATTGGGGGTACCATATGTTGTAGATCCTATAAAAATGTAACCCATTCTAATATTGCATAGGATATGGTCATTATCTAAAACCACGCTTAAACAGGATATTTTAAACAATAGTTAAATATTGGAAAGGCAATCAACTATCCCATGGTAAAGGTACGTTCGGGATGGGGCATCCAGAGTTTTACACCAAGCCTAGTACTATGAACGCAATAACAAGAATAGACTTAAAAAAGAGGGTTTACATTTACTTGAATCATTTAGACTATCAACAGAAATAGTAAAGCCTACAGTATTGTGTAATGAAATGATTTTAACAATATACATCATTTAACCTTATCTTAAATTCATCCCCAGTGGCTATGACAGAGTATTACTAACCAGATTCAGATTAGGGATTCTACATAGACTAATAAACTACCCAAGAATGAATGACTGGTCAAGAGTTATGCATTGGTGTCCTTGTTGACCAGTTAGAGACTGCTAAGTACATCAATATAGTCCAAATGTATATGTTGAACATAATGGTAATGGTGTTACCTCCCTGCAAAATAGTGGTCCGCCCTCCTAATTTTAATGTGGGCAGACCATACTTTGTACAGAGCATTGACAATTATACACAGCCATGGCCAAACTACCTCGGTGTCCTGATGGTATATGGTCTGTCAGACAATTGGCTATATGTCTTTCCACCAATTTAGGATGGGTAGACACATGTCCATTTCGCCAGTCAAAAACCCTTGCCGTAAGGGACAGTCAAAAACACAAAATGCTCCCCTTGCCATGGGAGATGATACCCATGGCAAGGGAGCATTATCTTTTTTATTTTCAAAAAGAAAATCCTTTTTGAAAGGAAAAAAAAAGTAGTTTGGCGCAAGGCTCCATCATGTTGACAGACCCCTGCATCAAACTATAGAAAACATGGACAGTTACGGCCATGATGGTGATTCCTGGCAATGCTTTAAGAAATGACCAAGTGCTTGGTGACCGTTTCTAAATCTGGCAGATGGGAAATCCATGTGACGAGACCAGGCTTTTTGAAGTGTCCTCACACCTTTCGCCCTAATTTTGACAACTAGATCTGGTTTTCTGACACGGATTGTGTGCTGGGCTCTGCTAATCAGGTCCAAAACCGGTGCTCATTTTAAAAAGTACCTGGAAATTAGGTATACTTAGAATTTGTACTGACAATCTACCTATAAGTAGTTAGCCACCAGCCGTCAGTGTGAGAGGTACCACTGCTGAGAAACGCCGCCGCTGAGAAACGCCACCACCGCTCCGAGAGGAACGCTGCTGAGCTGAGGATCGTGTTCACAGCTCGTGTTTACCTCTTCCCTCCACCACAAGCCTGCAGTGCAAGAGGCCGTGGGGGTTAAGCAAATTAGAGCCGAACTCGTTGTGCAGAGCTGCTGCAGTGCCGCAGTTCTGTGAGGAAGATCCGCGAGGGTCGAGTCAGTCCAGTGGCGTCACTGGGGTTGGTGTCACCCGGTGCGGGTAACTCATGGTGTCACCCCCTCACGACTTACCGCATGGACCACCTCTGTCGGAAATGTACGGCGCTAGGTACTGACTTACTCCCTCTAGCTCCCTCTCCCTGTCTAGTTCACTCTAGCTCCCTCTCTCCGTCTTACTGCTTCTAGCTCCCTCTGGTTCCCTCTCTCTCTGTCTTACTCCCTCTAGCTCCCTCTCTCTGTCTTGCTCCCTCTAGCTCCCTCTCTTACTCCTTCTAGCTCCATCTCTCTGTCTTACTCCCTCTAGCTCCCTCTCTCTCTGTCTTACTCCCTCTAGCTCCCTCTCTCTGTCTTACTCCCTCTAGCTCCTGCTCTCTCTCCCTTACTCCCTCTAGCTCCCTCTCTCTGTTTTACTCCCTCTAGCTCCCTCTCTCTCTCTTACTCCCTCTAGCTCCCTCTCTCTCTTGCTCCCTCTAGCTCCCTCTCTCTGTTTTACTCCCTCTAGCTCCCTCTCTCTCTCTGTCTTGCTCCCTCTAGCTCCCTCTCTCTGTCTTACTCCCTCTAGCTTCCTCTCTCTCTGTCTTACTCCCTCTAGCCCCCTCTCTCTTACTCCCTCTCTCTCTCTTACTCCCTCTAGCCCCCTCTCTCTCTGCCTTGCTCCCTCTAGCTCTCTCTCTCTGTCTTACTCCCTCTAGCTCCCTCTCACTCTGTCTTCCTCCCTATAGCTCCCTCTCTCTCTCTCTTACTCCCTCTAGCTCCCTCTCTCTGTCTAGCGCCCTCTAGCTCACTCTCTCTGTCTTACTCCCTCTAGCTCCCTCTCTCTGTCTAGCTCCCTCTCTCTCTGTCTAGCTCCTCTCTCTCTCTTACTCCCTCTAGCTCCCGCTCCCTCTGTCTTGCTCCCTCTAGCTCCCTCTCTCTCTATCTTAATCCCTCTAGCTCCCCCTCTCTGTCTAGCTCCCTCTCTCCCTGTCTTACTCCCTCTAGCTCCCTCTCTCTCTGTCTTTCTCACTCTAGCTCCCTCTCTCTCTGTCTTACTCCCTCTAGCTCCCTCTCTCTCTGTCTTACTCCCTCTAGCTCCCTCTCTCTCTCTGTCTTACTCTCTCTAGCTCCCTCTCTCTGTCTTACTCCCTCTAGCTCCCTCTCTCTCTGTCTTGCTCTCTCTAGCTCCCTCTCTCTGTCTTGCTCCATCTCTCTCTCTCTGCCTTGCTCCCTCTCTCGTATTCCCTCTAGCTCCCTCTCTCTCTGTCTTACTCCCTCTAGCTCCCTCTCTCTGTATAGCTCCCTCTCTCTCTGTCTTACTTCCTCTAGCTACCTCTGTCTCCTTCTCTCTGTCTTACTCCCTCTAGCTCCCTCTCTCTCTGTCTTTCTCACTCTAGCTCCCTCTCTCTCTCTGTCTTACTCCCTCTAGCTCCCTCTCTCTGTCTAGCTCCCTCTCTCTCTCTCTCTTACTCCCTCTAGCTCCCTCTCCCTCTGTCTTGCTCCCTCTAGCTCCCTCTCTCTCTATCTTAATCCCTCTAGCTCCCCTCTCTGTCTAGCTCCCTCTCTCCCTGTCTTACTCCCTCTAGCTCCCTCTCTCTTTCTCACTCTAGCTCCCTCTCTCTCTCTCTGTCTTACTCCCTCTAGCTCCCTCTCTCTCAGTCTTACTCCCTCTAGCTCCCTCTCTCTCTCTGTCTTACTCTCTCTAGCTCCCTCTCTCGGTCTTACTCCCTCTAGCTCCCTCTCTCTCTGTCTTACTCTCTCTAGCTCCCTCTCTCTGTCTTACTCCCTCTAGCTCCCTCTCTCTCTCTGTCTTGCTCCCTCTCTCGTATTCCCTCTAGCTCCCTCTCTCTCTGTCTTGATCCCTCTAGCTCCCTCTCTCTCTATCTTACTTCCTCTAGACTTACTCCAGCAAGACAATCATGCCCTCCCACCGAACACATGTAACTCCTTCCACCGGCGCCCTGACATCCAGCACACAATGCTGAGGCCTACTTCCCCCTGTTGAAGTAACCCCCAACGACCCTATTCTCCCCATTATAAAGAGCAGCCAGGGGCATGACGCACAATTCAAGTCTGTGACCCCCGTCTACCCACCATTTCTCAGTCGAGACAGTTGCCCAGACAGACTGCCAAATAAAAGTGCAGTGGAGCTCTTAGAGAAGCCCCTAACAAGCCAGGAGCGCTAGCGGCCCCCTGTCCTGAGCCCTATGCCACAGCCGTAAAACAATCTGTCACAATAAATATACTCGTATCTCATTCCCTGCCAGATATTGCTATGAATCTGTCTTGGTCCCAGCGCAGGACTTTTGTTCTCCCCGCCCGTGACTTTGACCTCATTTAAATTATGAATTTAAATCCGATGGACTGCCCCACTTACCCTGCTGCTCTCCCTGGCTGGATGATTAATTAGCGTGGGCCAGAGCTCCCCCAGTACCACCTTAAGGATGAAGAGCTGGCACAGACGTGGAGACAACTGCGCGCCGGGCACCATTTAATTTAAAAAGAGACTGTGTGAGGTGCAACGACGGCGAGCGTAACCACGTAAGTGACGTAACCCGTCACATCCAAGCAAAACTGATGTATTGTGTGTTCTGGCTGCGGAGGGGGGCCCTGGAGCGCTGGGGGCCCCCCCCGCAACTCGTGGGCTGCGGGGGCCTGTGTTATGCCGGTGGCGACAGTAAAGGTGAGAGCAGACTCGAGTCTGCAGTGCAGATTGGTGTCACCCCTAGTGTTGGTGTCACCCGGTGCGGGCCGCACCCCCCGCACCCCCCTAGTGACGCCACTGGGTCGAGTGGCGCACAGTGTACCTGGCCACCAGCTACCGTTCCAACTACCGCATCACCCCCCCCGAGCAGCGGGAAGGGCTCTACTCTCTGCCTTTGTTGATAGAAGCCGGAACTAAGGAACAACTGTAGAACCAGAAGGTAGGAGCGAGAGAGTGCCCATTAATAAACAGCAGAGAGCGGGTTACGAGCGACTGCAGTGTTGCAGTCTGCTGATACCCTGACAGCTTGCTCTTGCAGCCTGGGTCTTGAGGTCAGCGGTGAGTGGCACTGGAAGTTACTCCCCCTAATGAAATAAGGGTAGGTCACGGTGGAAGTGAAGGGGGGATGGTGGAGAGCTGACTGGGAACTGACTGATGCCGATGCGGAGCCTGGTTCAGAGAGTAGAGCGGCGTGGAGCATAGACCACTGTAGCGCTGGTTTATGGTTAGACTGTAAAAAACAGCCAGAATATCCCTCAACCATAACAAGGCAGGCACCCTCCCCCCCCCCCTTTTGGTTGTCTTACTCTGAAGCCCTTGGTAAGAACTGCGCACATAGCTTTCATTCCCAGTTAAACTCTGGTTAAGAAGGGTTACACTGGCCCATAGGAGGACTCAAGTGAGCAGCCACCACTGGCTTATCTGTCCACCTGCCTGTCCACCCGTCTGTCCACCTGATGGACCACCTGCAATCCCCTGTTCAACTTAATGAAATCAACCAACACGTCGCATAGCAGGGGAGCCGTTGAGAGTGGCTTTGGAAGAGGAACCACAGAGAGCTGGAAACTGCTCTACAAATTAAAGTACAAATTTCCTTAAAAACTAGAGGACAGAGCAGCGAAAGGCAAATACAACCCCAAGCATAAACATCCTTGTGAGAAGTTGGCCTGATATATGATGCTCACTAGTTCTAGTGATCACCTTGTATCATGCCAAGCAACCCTTATGGTTCAGGTTGTAAAGTCAACCTTATAGACACGCTATCCTAGGGGTAGCATGGACTAAGCAGTCTTAGGCTAAACTCTGTAAAGGCATGTGAAGCAAGCTGTTTTACCATACACAATCCCTTGAATACCAAATGAAAGGACACCACACAGAAATATATTGAAAATATATTTTATGATTTATTACTACAAATATCCCTGATACTCTTTATGAGCACAGAAGCAAATGCGTTAAAACAAAACACAGTTTAAATACACAAAAGTTGCACAATATGGATGAGCCCTAGGGGCCACCTAAACCATATACTAAAATAGTGGTATAAGAACCACTATGGGGAAAGTGAAGAGGCCTAGGGCCTGGGGAATCGCTGGAGCTGTTCGGGACTAGCAGTGAAGAAGTCGGGAAAGGCCCGCAGGACTCGGGAGCAGTGCGGAAAGTGCACGCTTTACCAATGCAATGTCAATGGTGCGTAAAAAGTACAAAGTTAGTTATAAAGGAACCTTCCGAGTGACCTAGAAAGCTGAAAGTTGAGACACAGACACTAGAGGTGTGTACCAGTGTGGGAACACCGGCGGAGCTGAGTTACCTCACCCACAGGAAGCGGGTGCATAGGGTCGAAGTAGTGTCGGGTTTCGTCACGCAGGTCGATGGTGCTTGGAACTGAAGATGCTGCAGGCGGCTCGATGTGAAGAGTTCCGGTGGATCCAAGGGTGGATCTGAAGAGGTGAAGAGCTGAAAGCAGAGGGGACAATGTTCAAAGTCACTAGCCAGTGACTACCGTGGAACCAGAGTGGAACCAGGCGATGTCGGGTGCAAACAGGCGTCGAGGTGTAGCTTCTCTCTGCAGCCACGTGGACATGGGGGGTCAAAGACGTCCAGGAGTCGGTCACGAGCTGTCCCACGCAGGCTTCTCGCTGTTGGCCATGTCGGCGACTTGATAGGAGCAAACAGGCCTTGGCTAATGCAAGCCACGCAGGAATCAAAAAAGGCTTGTTACTCGGACCAGCAAGGTCAGAGCAGGTACTCCTTTTTACAGGAGCAAGGGCAAGTCTGGAGCAACCAGACCCGCAGTGTAGATTGAAGGTTTTGTCGCCAAGATGGCCGCTAGCCACGTGGCAAGTGGCCGGGATGGCGCGTCAAGTGGCACGGTGCAAAAGGGCCCCACGCAGATCGTGGAGATGCTGGGGGGCTGATCTTTTGTGCAAAGGCTGCTCGAGGTTAGGGCTTCTCAAACCCCAAAGCACAGCATCGAGGGTGCCTCTGATGCTGCGCAGTCAGCGTCTCGGGGGTCTTTCAAGATGTCCGGTCCCACGTCTCTCGGTGCCTCCACGGGTCCCTTCTTTGCAGGGACTGTGGATCGGGCTGTGAGAAGTGTGGGAGTCTGGGTCTTGTCAGGCTCTGGGCTCGGGCTCCGGCGGGAGGCGGCGGCAAAGTAGACGTTGAGTTGCTGGTTGGTGCCTGTGTTCACAGGGTGGTCACTCCTTGGCCACAAGGGAGATTCTCTTCCGTCTTCTGAGCAGCAGAATGTCGAAGTCCAGTCTTCTTTTTTATTTCAAGTTGATTCAGGATGATCTCAAGTTTCAGGACACAGCTCCCACTCTTATTCGAATCTGGGGGGCCGGATCACCTACTAGGTCCCTCCTCTGGGAGGAACCAGGAAGGGGGGTGGTTACACCCCCTTTCCTTTGTCCAGTTTCGCGCCAGGACTGGGGCTGGAAAGCCCCAGCACCGGTTTGAACTGGCCTATGCACAGGGACACCTTGTGTGCCCCAGGCATGCCTGATTCTATTCAGCCCTGTCCTACCCAATACACAAAATCCTGTCTGGAGTGGTGCTAGCACCTCCCCAGGCAGGAAACCCTTTGTCCAAGCTGCCCTCGCTGAAAGGACTCCCAGCAGCAGGAGGTCAGACTTGTGTCTGTGGTAGCAGCATCCATTTTGGGATGCTAAGGCTCTGTTTAACTTTAACCGGGGTTCAGGCTAGGTACATGTCGTGCCCCTCTAGAAGGGTGGAATGCTACCCCCGTCGCCAGAACTGGCGAGGGGGTAGTATTCCAATTCGTATGACACCTTACTCGACATGTTTTGATAAAGCCAAACCCAAGATAGCATTTAACCGCGAGGTTCATAATGCACTTAAGAGTATATGGTATGGCAATATCATGAAACAGCTAAAGGACATGGTTCCGAAAGCTGCAGACAGCTCAGCTCATGCCAGAGCACCATCTCACATATTTCCAAGCACTCTGCCTCCAGGATTGATGAGGCCTTCCATAGGAGTGACTGATAGGAACATATGTGTCCATTTTAGGTTAGGTATAGGCATACTACACCTAAGTAAGGGGTGGTTACACCGACTTACCCCAGCTGAGTGATCAGCCAGTTGTGTCAAATATGGAGGCCAGGCCAGGGGTGGCACAATACATGCTGCAGCCCCTGGTAGGCCTTGGAAGCACCTATGCCCTGGGTACCTGGGTACACTGTTACAGGGGCCAATAAGGTGAACCAATTCCAATTGGGTATGTACCTAAGGTACATGGAGTCCATTTTAAAGAGAGAGCAATTAGCCTGGGGCCCTGAATAGCAGGATCCCAGGCCAACTATGTCAAAAAACAGCTAAACCCCAGGCAAAAAGTTTGGGGGTAACCATAGTCAGATATCCACCTTCCTACATAACCCCCCCCCAAACGAAAGGAGATAAGGCTATCCTTGACCAGGTAAGCCTATATTGCCTAAGTGGCCATATAAGGAAGTACCAACTCTGGCTTGGTTACCCCCTGTCTCATGGTCCACTAAGCAATCCCTCACCCTAAGGGTATCTGAGGGTCTCCACCATAGGGAATCTCTACCTGTGGTGTGTCTTTGCAAAGTTAAAGGCTGGTGTTGGGATGGAGTACTGAAGTGAGATCCCTCTGTAGGACTCAGCTTCCTCCAATCACTCTTCACCATGTGTGCCTTTCTTTCTTTGACTGAGTTGCACTGTGCTCTCAGGGTCAACCTCTGGCTACCTAAAGCTGGAGGCTGGGTCCCTCTTGTTGGCTTACTGGAGGGACAGGTCAGGTTTGGGGCCTTGGGGTCCCAGGTTTGGCTGTGCCCAACAGAATCCATCTGTGGGAGGTCCCTAACTACTTTTAAGGGGGCTCCCTCAGGAGTTTTTAAAGTTTTCACCTCACTAGGGCTACTAGTTTCGGTGCCCCTAATCTGTTGATGGGGGTGCTTTATTTGACAGGGGGCCCTTTGGGGCTCACTGTCCTTCTTGTCCTCTGCAGCCCTGGGCTGAGCAAGGCAAGGTAGAGAGGGGCAGGATACCTGCTCCAGACTGGGTCCCACCTGAGAAGGGTCCACTGTCATCAGAGGCTCTGTCAGGCCAGGCCTAACAACCTCTGGGGCAGTTCCTTCATCAGGGGTAGGATCAGTTCCCTGAGGAGGCTGATCCTTTCCTAAAGTCTGGTGGGAGGGAGATTTCTCTTCCTCCTCAATGCTCTCTGTTTGTGTGGAGTGATCCATCTTTTCAGGCTTCACAACACATGTATCAGTTTGAGTTTGGGCTGTGGCCATCACAGCCCCACCAACCTTTTCAGGAGGAGACTCAGTTTGGGTATGGGCTGTTACCATCACAGCCCTGCTAATCTTTTCAGGAGGGAAGTTAGTTGAAGATGGGGCTGAGGTTTGCTCAGCCCTACCAACCTTTTCAGGAAGGACATCTTGTATTGGGGCTGTAGCCATCACAGCCCCACTAACCTTTCCATGGAGATTTACCATTTTAGAATGGGTTTCTTGTTCCACCTCAGCCCAGGCTGAGATTTCTAAATCATTCCCCAGTAGACAATCTACAGGCAAGTTTGATGACACTGCCACTCTCTTTGGGCCAGTGACACCTCCCCAGCTAAGATTTACTACTGCCATGGGGTGATTGGTTTCTATTCCATCAATGTTTGTCACCTGATATGTGGCATCAGGTAAAAGTTGCCTTGAGGGAACTAGACATTCAGCCAACATGGTAATGCTAGCCCCTGTGTCTCTAAAGGCCTCAACTTTCAAGCCATTGATGAGGGGCTCCTGTCTATACTTGCTCAAAGTGTTTGGGCAAGCAGTGAAATTGGCAAACCCCATGCCAGTCTCATAGACAAGAGTATCTGAGGTAGGGGACCTGGTTAGGCCAGAATCCACCTGTCCTCCAAAAGTAAACCCACCCAGATTCCTGGGTGTGCTCCCACTTCCTGGGGGATTACTGCTGACAGTAACAGGAGGTGTTGGAGCTGGCTTTGGAGGTATATTCTCTTTATTGCCATTCTTGGGACAACAGCTGTCTGTTTTGTAATGCCCAACCTGTTTACAGACATGACAATAAGGCTTTTTCTGGGTTGAAGAAGTGTCTTGGGACCCACCCCCATCCTTGGAGTTTTGGGGCCCTGGGGAAGTCTTTTCCTTACTTTTATCCCCACCCTTCTCTTGAGGCTTGGTAGTCTCTTTCTTTTGGTCACCACCCTGGTTCCTAGGCCTGATCCTGGTTCTGACCCATTTGTCTGCCCTCCTACCCAATTCTTGTGGGGAGGTCAGATCAGAGTCAACCAGGTGCTGATGTAGAAGCTGATTTTGACAATTACTTAAGATTTGCTCTCTCATAATTAAATTATACAATCCTGTATAGTCAGTAACCTTACTTCCCAGCAACCAGCCCTCCAGAGCCTTAGTGGCACATTCAACAAATTCAGACCAGTCCTGAGTCTGTGTCTTCTGGGTGTCTCTGAACATTAACCTGTACTGTTCAGTGGTTAAGCCTAACCCATCAATCAGAGCACTCTTCAGGACCAGGTAGTTTCTAGAATCCCCATCACTAACTGTGAGGAGTCTGTCTCTGCCTCTACCTTCAAAGGAGAGCCACAAGATTGCTGCCCACTGCTCCTGAGGGACCTGCTGTACTTTGCAAGCTCTCTCAAGTGCAGTCATCCATTTGTGGATATCATCCCCAACTTTGTAGGGGGGCACAATCTTACTCAGGTTTCTATTGTCATAGGACCTGTCTTTATCCTTAGGGATAGTGCTGCCACCAGTGGATCCTAATCCACTCCCTCTAGGCTGCCTTGCTCTAGCAAGTTTCTCTTTGGCCAGGGCAACTTCTAATTCTTGTCTCTGGATCCTAAGTTCAGCCTCTCTCATTTTGGCCTCATGTTCCCTTCTCTGAGGGCTAGTCAACTCCCTTCTGGAGTTGCCATGAGAACCTTTAGAAACATGGGAAGTATTGGATTCACCTGAGTGATTCCTCCTCCTCCTATGCTCCTGGTTAAGTCCATTTGGGGGTCTGAATGGGTTGGACCCACCTTCAGTCCCAAATAAGCTTAAGTTAGCCTGGTTAAGCCTGCTGACTAACACCTGGCTATCTCCATCATCAGATTCACTCTCTTCCTCCTCCTCCTCCTCTTCTTCTTCCTCAGGCTGAGTATTCCCAGGGGTCTGGTTTTCCTCATTTACCTGAACTACAAGGGCAGGGGCATCAGAGTTATCATCTTCAGTGGGCGATCCTCCATCTCCAGTCCCTGAGGGGCCTGGTTTGGAGTCCCTTAGAGCTTCAGACTGGTCTAAAAGCTCTCTGAGGTGTCCTGCTGTAGGAGAAGGACCTGTTTTGATTCCTCTCATGGAACACAGTTGCCTCAGTTCCTTAAATGGAAAGGTAGCAAATTTGGATGGTGCCCTTGGAGGGTCACTCTCAACAGAGGTGGTTCCATTGGATCCCTCTGCTCCAGACATTGCTCTAGTGTGGTGGATGTGTTGCAATCTACCTACACTGGTGTTTTCCTACAAAACCTATCTAGTAGTTGTAGTCAGGGTGTGCTACTCCCTATCCTCTACAACAACTAAGTTCAGTAGAACTTAAGTATATCTAGTCTTGTTTTAGTGTACCTATCAGGTACCTGTATGATCTTTCAAATTATATTTTCAAAGATTGTAATGGTAAAACAACAGCAAGCTCAAATCCCAATCCGCTGCTCACCAATGTGAGAAGTTGGCCTGATATATGATGCTCACTAGTTCTAGTGATCACCTTGTATCATGCCAAGCAACCCTTATGGTGCAGGTTGTAAAGTCAACCTTATAGACACGCTATCCTAGGGGTAGCATGGACTAAGCAGTCTTAGGCTAAACTCTGTAAAGGCATGTGAAGCAAGCTGTTTTACCATACACAATCCCTTGAATACCAAATGAAAGGACACCACACAGATATATATTGAAAATATATATAGATTTATTACTACAAATATCCCTGATACTCTTTATGAGCACAGAAGTAAATGCGTTAAAACAAAACACCGTTTAAATACACAAAAGTTGCACAATATGGATGAGCCCTAGGGGCCACCTAAACCATATGCTAAAATAGTGGTATAAGAACCACTATGGGGAAAGTGAAGAGGCCTAGGGCCTGGGGAATCGCTGGAGCTGTTCGGGACTAGCAGTGAAGAAGTCGGGAAAGGCCCGCAGGACTTGGGAGCAGTGCGGAAAGTGCACGCTTTACCAATGCAATGTCAATGGTGCGTAAAAAGTACAAAGTTAGTTATAAAGGAACCTTCCGAGTGACCTAGAAAGCTGAAACTTGAGACACAGACACTAGAGGTGTGTACCAGTGTGGG
The DNA here is from genome assembly GCF_964261635.1 of Lissotriton helveticus. NCBI lineage: Eukaryota > Metazoa > Chordata > Amphibia > Caudata > Salamandridae > Lissotriton > Lissotriton helveticus. The sequence continues at coordinate 128,045,999 of NC_136059.1, read as the reverse complement.
AACACCGGCGGAGCTGAGTTACCTCACCCACAGGAAGCGGGTGCATAGGGTCGAAGTAGTGTCGGGTTTCGTCACGCAGGTCGATGGTGCTTGGAGCTGAAGATGCTGCAGGCGGCTCGATGTGAAGAGTTCCGGTGGATCCAAGGGTGGATCTGAAGAGGTGAAGACCTGAAAGCAGAGGGGACAATGTTCAAAGTCACTAGCCAGTGACTACCGTGGAACCAGAGTGGAACCAGGCGATGTCGGGTGCAAACAGGCGTCGAGGTGTAGCTTCTCTCTGCAGCGAGGGGTCGAAGACGTCCAGGAGTCGGTCACGAGCTGTCCCACGCAGGCTTCTCGCTGTTGGCCGTATCGGCGACTTGATAGAAGCAAACAGGCCTTGGCTAATGCAAGCCATGCAGGAATCGAAAAAGGCTTGTTACTCGGACCAGCAAGGTCAGAGCAGGTACTCCTTTTTACAGGAGCAAGGGCAAGTCTGGAGCAACCAGACCCGCAGTGTAGATTGAAGGTTTCATCGCCAAGATGGCCGCTAGCCACGTGGCAAGTGGCCGGGATGGCGCGTCGAGTGGCACGGTGCAAAGGGCCCCACGCAGATCGTGGAGATGCTGGGGGGCTGATCTTTGGTGCAAAGGCTGCTCGAGGTTAGGGCTTCTTAAACCCCAAAGCACAGCGTCGAGGGTGCCTCTGATGCTGCGCAGTCAGCATCTCGGGGGTCTTTCAAGATGTCCAGTCCCACGTCTCTCGGTGCCTCCACCGGTCCCTTCTTTGCAGGGACTGTGGATCGGGCTGTGAGAAGTCTGGGAGTCTGGGTCTTGTTAGGCTCTGGGCTCGGGCTCCGGCGGGAGGCGGCGGCAAAGCAGACGTCGAGTTGCTGGTTGGTGCCTGTGTTCACAGGGTGGTCACTCCTTGGCCACAAGGGAGATTCTCTTCCATCTTCTGAGCAGCAGGATGTCGAAGTCCAGTCTTCTTCTTTATTTCAAGTTGATTCAGGATGATCTCAAGTCTCAGGACACAGCTCCCACTCTTATTCGAATCTGGGGGGCCGGATCACCTACTAGGTCCCTCCTCTGGGTGGAACCAGGAAGGGGGGTGGTTACACCCCCTTTCCTTTGTCCAGTTTTGCGCCAGGACTGGGGCTGGAAAGCCCCAGCACCGGTTTGAACTGGCCTATGCACAGGGACACCTTGTGTGCCCCAGGCATGTCTGATTCTATTCAGCCCTGTCCTACCCAATACACAAAATCCTGTCTGGAGTGGTGCTAGCACCTCCCCAGGCAGGAAACCCTTTGTCCAAGCTGCCCTCGCTGGAAGGACTCCCAGCAGCAGGAGGTCAGACTTGTGTCTGTGGTGGCAGCATCCATTTTGGGATGCTAAGGCTCTGTTTAACTTTAACCGGGGTTCAGGCTAGGTACATGTCGTGCCCCTCTAGAAGGGTGGAATGCTACCCCTGTCGCCAGAACTGGCGAGGGGGTAGTATTCCAATTCGTATGACACCTTACTCGACATGTTTTGATAAAGCCAAACCCAAGATAGCATTTAACCGCGAGGTTCATAATGCACTTAAGAGTATATGGTATGGCAATATCATGAAACAGCTAAAGGACATGGTTCCGAAAGCTGCAGACAGGCTCAGCTCATGCCAGAGCACCATCTCACATATTTCCAAGCATTCTGCCTCCAGGATTGATGAGGCCTTCCATAGGAGTGACTGATAGGAACATATGTGTCCATTTTAGGTTAGGTATAGGCATACTACACCTAAGTAAGGGGTGGTTACACCGACTTACCCCAGCTGAGTGATCAGCCAGTTGTGTCAAATATGGAGGCCAGGCCAGGGGTGGCACAATACATGCTGCAGCCCCTGGTAGGCCATGGAAGCACCTATGCCCTGGGTACCTGGGTACACTGTTACAGGGGCCAATAAGGTGAACCAATTCCAATTGGGTATGTACCTAAGGTACATGGAGTCCATTTTAAGGAGAGAGCAATTAGCCTGGGGCCCTGAATAGCAGGATCCCAGGCCAACTATGTCAAAAACCAGCTAAACCCCAGGCAAAAAGTTTGGGGGTAACCATAGTCAGATATCCACCTTCCTACAATCCTCACACACAACAAGAGAGGCAAAGGAGAAAGAACAAGCCAAATACAAAAAATGAGCAAACTAGCCAAACTTACCAGCACAGGTAACAGAACAAAGCCGGCAACAAGCAAGCAAGCGCGGTTGGCGTCCATCCCTCTGCCGCACTCACCTAATCTAAGCCCCAAAATTTACTCCAAGGCAATCTGCAAATATTTCATCCCTATAACGCCTCGACAGGACACACTGGGAAAAAATAAGTTATACAGCAATGCACTAATGCACACAATGTTACAAGCCAAAAGACGCAAGAGTCAGAGTCAGAACCAGGAAATGACCCAGGAAACGACTCAGGAAATAAGAAGCCAGGGCAGCGGGAGACCTACAGATGCGACACTACACCGCGCCGGGAACATCAACACAGATTCGAACCCACACTTTGAGAAGGTGGAAGAAGGGCCTGGGCACGGAGACATGGAAGTGTTTGAAACCTTAACTCCACCCATGTACCCAGCACCCCAGGAGGAGATCCAAGTCGTATCAGGCTAGACTCAGCACGAGGAAAAAACCCAAGACGCACAAGGGCAAGGAGTCCTGGAAGTCCTTGAAATTTCATTAGCATTAGAAGTATCAGGCCAGAGAACTTTGGAAATCTTACAAATGTCTCCCACTCAAGAGTCAATAAACAAAGGTAAAGATTACCATCACACGTACAGGGATGTCACGACGGACCCACAGGCAGAAACAACCTGCATGTTCTGTCTCCGTCCCCTCCCCACGCACGGAGCCTATCAGCAATCAAAATCTTCACCTTCAAACGAAGCCTACCCCTGATGGAAGAAGAACAGAGAGAAAACAGCCTCTCAGGAGAACAGAACCTCCTCCACTCCACTGCCGAAACTAAGTGCATACCCCAGTTGGGATGTCACAATCAAAATTCTCTACTGTCTTCAATCAACTCCACTTTAACAACAGCTATCAACGCGCTTATCTGGCAAACGCAAAAATTGGAAACACAAATGGATACCGTGCACAGCAATTGCACTGGCCATGATCAACATAGAAGCTAAAATCAACATTCTACCTGGAAAACTAGATCTGTTGTTAACATTACCACCCACCAGGTGTTCATGTTTACTGATAGTGGAGAAGCTTAGCTCACTTCCAGAGGTCTTAACATCTATTATTACAGAACTTAAGCAAAGACATCGGACCACTACAGCCCAGTCCCAACAAAGAACTCCCGAAAGAACATTGAAGGTTGCAAATGGAATTAATGACCAAGCGACTGTAGCAAGCGTCCCTAATGTGCCACCACAAACAGCAGAGAGTAATACAAACCTCTGTGTGGGCAATATATGACCAGTAGAAAAGCTCACCGAGCAGTATACAAATCAAGTTGGCACACCCACTCTGTGCAGGGACACTCCTCTGTAATCTTCACAACTGGCAGCAGTGATGCATCAAAGCACACCTAAACATGAGGAATCCAGCACAGGTGAAACCTTGCACAGTATTGTCAGCGGTACAACCAATCTGGAACTCACCACAGAACCCTGCAAAACACTATCATGGAGAGCAAAGAAACATTTGAAAAAACAATCTAAAACCAACAAACAACGAGGCCGAATAAACGCCCACATAGCCAAAAAACACATGTAAAAAAGGCTTTCATAACAAAGAATGTGGAGCCACAGAAACTCTACCCGATTTTTCAAAAGGAAAACTGTGGCGCCAGGCCAGAACATGGCCAGTCAAATAATAATAACAAAACCAAAAATAATCACAAATCCACATACCAATGAGGGACTGCCAGACAAATTGGAAGAGGGTCCCCATCCTGTGCTGGAAGCACCACCACAAATAGTCAGCACAGGAACTTCACCTATAAAGCAGTATCAAGAAATTCATATGCAGGAAACCAGGTCCCACGCTACTGTCATAGAAACAACAGCCCACCCGATATCAATCATGGGGAATTAAAACTAGCTACAAAAATAACAGAGCGACCATAACTAATGCACATGGCCTGGCCTCACATCCGACTGATGAACACCATAGGGCACAAGGGCAAATTAAAGTAGAGAATAACATCACAATCTTCACACCTGAATACACATCACGGGGAAGCACCGACATTTTAAACAGGACCAATATTTTACAAATATTTCAACAGATCCCTGAGCTCTCCTAGATTGTGCCTGAAGACCACATTCAAGTACAATTTAAGCTATTGGGCACCAATGAAACAAAAGAATCGTCAATACTAAATTGGAAAAATGACACCATACCACAAACAATTATGACAGAAAAAGATCGCTTTGCAAATTGGGGCATTAAGGTATACATCCCCAAAGAGGAAAAATACCTGTTTATGTTAAAAGCTGGCATTAACATCAAAAACACAGAGAGCACACGAAAGTCCTGCTTAAAAGGAGGAAACCATGTTGCCCGCACTACAGCTTTACCCAACTTAAGAATATACCTTACACCTAACTCGACTCAAACAAGGCACAAGTGCACAGAAAACCTCAAAAGAATCCACCAGGAAGGAACACCAATAACCCGACCATCGATAAGAACATACTGTTCCTAGCAAACAAAGTAAAGATTCTGACATCACTGGACAGAGGGACACTGTGAAAGTGTACGGGTTAAAAACAACGTCACAGAACACGGAATCTGTTGACTTCCTATAGTCTGGGGATCTGTTATGCCTCCAAGAAACTTGCCTCCTAACCTCAGTGGCCATCCCAAGCTTCACGGAATTTCAACAGTCAGCAAAAAGCACAACATATTCGGAAGACCATCGGGGGGACTATCTATATACAAACAAACCAGCTGTAACATAAAAGCTACACTCCTACTTAACACAGGCATGGACCAAGCTACTCTTTTGCAAGGCTTCAAATTGAACGGCTGCCCATTAAAGATTTTACTTGTGAACATCTACTTTAACAGTAATGAATCATCAAGACCCAGCGCCATGAGTGCCCTAATGGATGCACTGGAAGAGCTACTAAGCATCCAGCCAAATTGCGGGATTATAATCGCCGGTGATTTTAATACTCGTAACTTAGGGACAGCACCCAATGACGCCATGCCAATGGACATGGCTGGAAAGCTAATGAATACATTTTTAAATACACAAAGACTAAAACCAACACAAATCCTCAACCACCCCAAGATAACACCGAACTACTAGGAAAAATCAAAACCACGATCGACTATAGCTTTGTGTCTAAACGCTTGCATGGACATGTGTCAGAAACTCTGAAATCTGTGCTCCAGACGAGTGATCACTTCCCAGTGGCCATAATCTTTGCATTACAAATGGCCATGAAACCGCTCATTGCCATTGTGTGTTTCACTAAGGGGGAGCAAATTGACACCTTACAGAGGAGAATAAAACAGAACACAATAAATACAACAGCATTATGCAGGTGGAAAACTATCTGGCCTAGTCTTGGTCTGAAACTTACAGCAGACAACGTGTGCGAAAATTGGATCAAATTTGCGACAGAGGTGTATGAGATTTTGATATTCAGACAAATAAACTAACTATGGGCTGAAAATCCGTTCCGTTTGTGGAATTTGCAGATTCTTGGCAATTTTGCAGTCCTCGAATCGCGCAAATTTGTCCAAAAATCCGCAATTCACAAGCTGGCACATTTTTTTGCTTGGTTGCGCTTCAAAAGTACAATCTCGCATGTTCAGCGTTGACTTACCGTGATTCTGAGTTCGCCGAGTTGTTTTTCCTCCCGGTTTGCGTGCGCTGCGCCATTTTGGATCTTGCTGCGTGATCGACCACGAGTATGTCATCGCCGCCCGCCATCTTGCACAGCAAGAGTTTGACAACGCAAGTTCGTCATAAGGGCCCGCGATCACGCATCGCAGGAGTAAACAATTGCGAACACGTAGATGCGGCGCTCAGCTGACTTTCGGCGGGAGATTTGAACAGCTCGCTTTCCCGAACTTGCAAAAATTGCAATTGTGCACAAGAAATCCACCGCAGGCAGCATAAACGTTCTGAAAATGATGGTTTTGACTTTTGATCAGAATAACTCCTCAGATTGACATTTGGCTGAACTTTTTTGTTCAAGGAGTCCATTTTTGGGGGGGTGGGATGAAGGAAGAGCCCCAGAGTCTCCAACTTCCTGTTCCTGTCCAGCATGCTCCTCCCAGTGCTTTGTCCATGTCACACGGTCAGACTGATTTGCATATGGCCATGTCTGAACTGGGGTGGCAGAGTGGGCTAAAGAACATTGATGGATTAAACCCAGATCTGTTGACTGGGTGTGAGTGTTGATTGGTTCAGATGCTCCGTCCATCACCACCCCCTTTTGTACCGCTTTGTCCATGTCCTGGTCACTTTTCATTTGGATCTGGAGCTGGAAGGATTACTTTTTGTGGCTACTGCTGGATATTTGTACTTTAGGACTTTTTGGACTTTGGATCACTTTTGGATTTGAGATTTTGCAAGTAAGTTGGTGGTGTTTGTTTGGGGCATTGAAGTTGCTGTAACTACAATTTTAAAACTTTTTCACAACTTTAAAAAAAATAGATTGTGGGTAGCCACAGTATCCAGTAGGCCCAGGGTTTGTCATGGGTGCATGGTACAACTGTTTCTGTGAGTTTTTTTAACTTAAATCTCATTTATGTCATGGAATTTTAGCTCACTTTTATATGTGGAATTTGTTTTTTAATTGTGGGGTGCCTGTAAAGCCTCCCTAGCCAGTAGGCCATGGGGTAGTGAGTGGTGCATGGACCAAGTCTTTCTGTGGGGTGTCTTGAATTTAAACATCATTGAGGGCATGGATGGCATTGTATTGTGGTGATTTGTGGGTCCAGATTCATTAATCTGGTATACTTCTCTTCTGAGAACCCAAATGTTTTCAATTTATCCATAATGGGTCTAGTGTGTGTTTCAACAAGATTTTGGGAGCCCCTGAAAGAGGGTCCCGGGAGAACAAGCTCCTCTCCAACCAAAAGTTTGTACAACTGTAGAGGTAAGTGTGAGAGGTACCCCTTAACGGAAGTCAAGGGAAATAGGGTTAACCAACCGTAGAGAAAGGAGAGATTCCCTTGAACAGGACTAAATTACACTTGAGCTCGAAGGTCAAAAACAGTAACAAGATTCACGTGTACAAAAAGAATTCTTACAGTTTATTGGTAAAACAAACATTTAAAATAGTGGACAATTGAGAGACCACTCAACACTGGTTAAAACAAGATAGTGACAATAAAAGATACAGTTAACATTCAATATTGACCTGCAAAATTGAAACAAAAAGACAGAAAAATAGTAAGACATTGGACTGGTGCAATACTGGGTGTATATTCGTACTCTATTCTTGACACCTAAATTATGTATACCGTAATATAGTATATCAACAAAGATGTCCGAGTTCTGAATTATACTAAATGGTGCATCAACGCGTTTCGGTGGTTTTCCACAATATTCTCCACCTTTGTCAAGACTACATATGATATCTGTCGTAGGATAGGGGTCAATAAAATCACCCTAGAAAAATAGATAGATACAACATAGGTTACAGTGAGTACATAAAAGTTTAAGATTGTCACAAGCAGTTTCTTTTCTGTCTAGGTGTCCTGTGATAAGCAGGTAACAATAGTACAGAGAAATTTATAAAGTTCTCCCTGGTACAAGCTCAGAAACACAAATATTTGTGTTTCTTTTCAATAATGGCAGATCGACATGCATTGCTTGGTTGGATGGAGGCTGACTATACGTTTCCCATACCCATAGCATACTTCATTATTTAATACATTGTAGCAAGCATTAAAAGTGTATACATTCATCTCACAGAATCACTCGTTTTCCTTTGTTTCACAGGTTTATCTAATCACATTTGTGAGAGATCCCAACTTTCTTTAAACCTTTCATTTGAAGGGGAGCTTTCGTTTTTTCGTTACGGAAGTTGTTTACGCTAAAATTCATTAAACTATAACTTAGAAAGACATATATTTTGTAATTGATACTACATTGATGCCGTACACCAGATTAAGAAATCAAAGACTATAAGTTAATACATATGTGTTCGGGTTGGTATTATTTGGAGTGAGTTATAAATTGTATACTCGCTATTTCCTTTTAGATTTTTAAGTTGGCCTATATAACTTAGTATTGGTTAATATCAAGTTACCTTAGGGTTTGCTTTTTGGAAGTGGTTGGTTATCAATTGTTATCCATATCCGAATGTGGTATATCAGAGAAATGTGTTAGCTATATGCATCCATTTAAAATTGTAAAGTCTGGCTAAAGGTAAAATCGTCCTACAAGGCAAAAAATATAATTGAAATTGAGGTGAACAAGGGGTATATTTCTTGATCAAAACAGAAGTATTTTGATAATTATTCTAATTCTCGCGTACCTGGTGCTGGAACATTAAGCGTTAAATATGGGCATTCCGAAATACTTAGGCCCCCTAGAACGTTCAGTCTTCTTTTCTTGATCTATTAAAACCCAGAGGCGCCTGTGTCATGTCCTTACGGTGTGAGCTTGTAGTTCACTAAGGTTTGGGACATAAGTAAATGAAGAGCCGTTAGGAGTAGGGCGTAATTGGGAACCAGCTTCCTGTATTGCCGAAAGTTCTACATATGCTTACCAATTCAAGCGCAGAGGACTGCTTGCTTCTCTGGTTGCATAAGGCGGGTTTGGTTAAATAGCCAGGGGTGCCTGCATCATGTTTATGCGGTAGGAAAGGATATTTCCCTGGAGATCGGGACAAGAAGATAAAGTCAGTTAAGGCACGGTTGTCAAATGGCTCCCGGTTTTGTCTCTGACCTCGCCTAATTCAATTCTAATTTTCCTATTGCCGCTTACCTGATAAAAAGCGAGATACTGCCTTCTTCTCTGGTTACCTGAAGTGTGCCAGAGGAGATGAGGAGCAGTATTTAAGTACCAAGACTCACACCTGACAGGTCTAGTTATGGACCAATTGGAAAGGTAAATTTCGAAGCGCCGGATTTGCATACGCCGACTTGTAGCTCTACGTTCCGATTGGCCGGTGTGGACGACCTGTGTTCTGGCATTGCCAAATACAGGTTCTGGCGCTTGATAGGCCTAATTCGACACCAATGGAAAAGAGCTATTTGCAGCCAAAGTTTTTACATTTACCAACTTGTACCTCTACGTTACGATTGGTCTAAATAATGGGCCTATGTTCTGAAAATTGACGGAACTGTTTAGACCACGAAATTACACTAGCAGTAATCATATGGTTTACAAAACAGTAATGTTACAGTTTAAAGTTAATATATTAAACCTCATGGGACTCTCAGTGTCCTGGTTATATGCAGCGCAATAAAGGAGTTTGTTGACGCTCTTTTCTGTATTAGGGAAATGATCGCAGGTCTGCTGGGACCTATCAAAAGGGAAAAATATTTTAAATGGATAAAAAATCGAAAAATTGCAATACTAAAATCCTAAAGGGGTAGTTTAATCACTCTCGGGATGGAATTAAATGCCTTCGCTAAAGATAGCGAAAGCGAAATAGGTAGGGGTATGTAAAGAGACTGATTTAGGATGCTAGTCCTCCTATGTTTAGAACAGAAAACGAAGGGTCTAAATACATTTGGTCCAATCCTCCCTGGTGTTTAAACCTTTGAGGATGGTGTTAAGGAAACAGAAATAGAATTGTTCGCTAGTTTTTCTTAGTCTGTCAATGTCACCGCCTCGTCTAGTAGTTCTAATCTTCTCTAAGATATACCACCGCAAATCATCACTGGTGTGATTGTGCTGGCTGAAATGCTCTGTTAGGGGTGCATTGCATTTGTTTGTGCGTATAGCCGATTTGTGCCCCAAAACTCTGAGTCTGAGTTCTCTGCTGGTCTCCCACACATATCCCAGGTTGCAGGGGCAGATCAGCAGGTATATTACATTTTGACTCCTGCAATTGTTGAATGTCTTGGGGGTCAGAGTTTTTCCATTAAATTCAAGGCTGGTACCTGTGATGCAGTGAGGGAAAACCGAGCATGTCCCACATTTGTGGTTGCCTGTCGCTATTGGGCCGACAAGAGTTTGTTGGGTTTCCATGGGTGGTTTATATGTGTGTACTAGGCAATTGCGAAGCGTTTTGTTTTTGCGGAATGAGAACAGAGGTTTGTTCAGTTGATTAGTAGTATTAAAATTTAGTATACACCAATTTCTGTTAACTATATTTTTGATCTGATTACTTAGATGTGAGAACTGAGTCACAAATACTACTCTGTCCAAGTCCATTTTATTGCGGACTTTGTCTTGATCAAGGAGGCTATCACGATTATAAAATCTTGCTCTTTTAAGGGAATGTTTAATAAGTTTGTGGGGGTAGCCCCTCTCCTTAAGTTTTTTTGTCATATTCTCAGAGTGTCGATAGAAATCTTCCAAGTTTGAACAATTTCGCCTTAGTCTTAGAAATTCACCAAATGGCACCTTATCCTTTTGTGCCTTAGGGTGATTGCTGGAGTAATGTAACAGAGAGTTTTTATCCGTTGGTTTAGTGAATAACTCGACCTTCAGGACACCTTCCTCTTCTTTAACAACTATGTCCAGGAATTCTACCTTGGAATTACTATGGTGTCCTGTAAACCTAAGGTTTGAATCACCCAGGTTGAGCCATCAAGTGGCCCCCATGCTGGTCCCCTTGATCTGGAGGTATAAGTCATTTGGTTGTCAAATGGCTCCCGGTTTTGTCTCTGACCTCGCATAATTCAATTCTAATTTTCCTATTGCGCTTACCTGATAAAAAGCGAGATACTGCCTTCTTCTCTGGTTGCCTGAAGTGTGCCAGAGGAGATGAGGAGCAGTATTTAAGTACCAAGACTCACACCTGATAGGTCTAGTTATGGACCAATTGGAAAGGTACATTTCGAAGCGCCGGATTTGCATACGACGACTTGTAGCTCTACGCAAGCACCCCTGGCTATTTAACCAAGCGGGCCTTGAGCCGACAAAGGTAGATAAGCCTAAAAGGATGGTTCCCGCAAGGCTTCCACTTATGGGTGATGATGACGAACAAGTGATGAACAGTCTGACGATGACCCAGTCATCACAGTCGTAACTCCAGCCCCAGGGGGCATGCACCAGACGGACATTTTGACCCTATCCTGCTGCTGAGCGGGATGTGGGCAGCGTGGCACTGGTACCACCACCAACGCAGTTAACTACTAAACCAACATGACCTACATCTTCCGTATTTTCTCATCAGAAGGGACCTTCATCCAGCTCGACCTCCATTACCTCGAGTAGTGGTGCTGTAAGTGCACAACAGAGTCAAATTCAGCCACGCCCATCCTCCACTTCATCTGGCATTGAAAGTAGCACCTCCACCACCAGCAGACATCTCCAGTCCCCAGTTTGGGACTTCTTTAGTGTTAGCAAAAAGGCGGAAAACATTGTTGTTTGTTTGATTTGTAAAACTGTAGTTAGTCGGTGTAAGCATGGTACCAACTATGTTACCGGAGGCCAGAGAGGTCATCTCCAAAAACACCACACTATCATTTGGGAGGCGCACCTAAGGAAGATCCGGGAAGCCAAAAGTATAACAAATCCAAATGTATCCATTCATATTACATCTGATGATGACGAGGGGCTGATCGTGCAGGGGGGAAGGGAAGAAGCGACAGACATTTTTCTGGTACACCCAGTACCCCTGGCAGCAGCACTGCAGTAGTAGCGCCCACACCCTCTACCCCAGCAACATGTATGAGGCACACTAAGAGTCTGGGAGAGACACCAATGCGAAAAAGTACATCAATGAGTCAAACTGGGTTGAAGAAGTCTGCATCATCATCACATATGAAAACGGTCCAGACCACCAGTAAAAGCATTTTTTGGTTGGATGCGCCATTTGAACGCAACCACCCAACGGCACGTCTTTATAATGCAATTCTGCCTAAAATGTTAGCTCTGGACCTTCTCCATTTTCTTTCGTGGAAGGGGTGGGTTTTCCAGAATTTGTGGCAACAGTCTGCCCTAAATGGAAGGTTCCTAGCAGGTCCTATTTTGCCAGAGTTGCGGTTCCAGCACTACATCAAGATGTGCTGGAGGTGATTGGGGCAGCTTTGCAGAACAGTGCTGTTCACACTATCCATCTGACAACAGACATGTGGACCAGTTGCCAAGCCCTTGATTACATGTGCATCACTGCACACTGGGTCTCTTTTGCAGGGGTTAGAGACAAGTTATATGCAGGTGCTGACACAGACACAGTTTTGCACGCAACTAGGAAACATGCAACAGTAGCCATGTTTGCCATGGAGAAATCTCACACTGCAGTAAACATTTTGGAGGAGTTTAACAGTAAGGTCTATGAAATACTGCATCCAAGAAAGTGCATGATTGTTTATGTTTCCATGGATAATGACAGTTATATAGTTAGGGCCATGAATGATGGTGGCTATTTCAGAGTGCCATGTTTGGTGCACAGTATTAACATTGTTGTTCAAAATTTCTTGTAAAAAGAAAACACAGTCAGCAAGTTACAGACCACCTGCCGAAGAATCTGCACACATTTTAGCCATTCTTTTAAGGCCCGGAAGAAGCTGAGGAACATGCAACGTGACCGTAGACTGCCAGTCGGAGGACTCATCCAGGAGGTGGTAGCACGTTGGATCTCAACCTTCTCCATGCTTGAGCATCTGTCTGAGTAGTGCTTGGTAATCAATGAGTATGTCTTTGCACTGGGTTCTACTATGAAAGACATGAGGCTAGAGTTGGAGGAATAGAAGCTAGTTAAAAGCCTGACAGACATGCTTCGTCTTTTTGAGGTCTTCACGCGTGAAGTCAGCAGGGAGGACTGTACTTTGGGCAAAGCTATCCCATTGTTGCGCATGCTAGAGCACCAACTGAAGGCGGTGTCTTCAACGTTCAAAGGTGATACTGAGAAGCAAGACGCATATCAGTTGTCTGTGAGCTTATTTACCCGCCTAGTTGACAATGAAAGGCTTAAAAAAATACATACCAAACAACATTACATTTGTGCCACTATTCTGGATCCACGGTACAAAAAGGCAGTGGCCAGCAAAGCATTCATTCCTTTTAATGAAGCAGATATTTCAAAGTACAAATATTGGCTATCTCTGTTAGCCACTCGGGTTGAAAAAGAGCGGCAGGAAATTGAAGGACCCGGCAGAAGTACTATTGCATCAGCAGGCCATCCAGCGTCAAGGTCCACTTCTGTGGCCGAAGGCAGTTACTTTCCCTCACAGCCGTTACCTACACCAGCAACCGTATCATCATCCTCACCTGCACCTGGCCCACCCATAATATTGTCGGAAGCGGATTGGATAACTCATCAATGGTTTGCTTGTTGCAGTGCTGATGCAAAGGCCACAGATGGTACGCAAAGTGGAGCACCCCTGGAGAACTTTGAGTGGATGGAGCAGGCCTAACTGGATGACCCAACAGAGGTCTTCTTTAATCAGAACCCATTGCTGTATTGGTATGGGAAAAGGGGTCAATGGCCACTGATCCCCAGCCTGGCTCTAAATTATTTGTCTTGCCCACTCGCAAGCATGTCTTCTGAACGTGTTTTCAGTGCTGCTGGTTGTTTTGGAAGTAGGGGACCCCTATATAAGAATGCACTAGCTATACATAGGGAAGAATTACTGGTTTGGAAAGGTCTATAGCCAGTGGATTTTACTGAATAAAACGAACTAAATAAATACAACTATAATTTATAGCCCACTGTACAAAGACTTTTCACCAATTACGTGAATAGGTTTTTCAGTTTTATTATTAAATACAGTTTGATATATTTCTTAAGTATTCAATATTTTTGTGACATTATTATCAAAATTTCATTAAAACATATAACAAACACACAAAGAGCATAAGACAAGAAAGACGATGGAGGCAAAGCGGTAGAATAACACACTACGCGCGTTTCGGTTTGGCAGCCTTTATCAGGTGAGCCCGTCATTTGCACTACAATTTAAAAACATAGGTGAAAGTCAGATACATAAAGAAAGGAAATTACTAAAGTGGGCATATACATTAATATCTGTTAGAGATTTTATACAATTTAATATAACAATCTATTTGCAAGAGGTTTAGAGAGCATAACAACACATGTACATGTGATGTTATATAATATTTACATAGCCACATATAACTAATATGTACAGAAGAAATTCATTACATCAAAAACACGGAGGACATACATTAGTGTATGGGTCTTAAATCTCATTTAGACCACCCATCTATGAATATGTCATCTATACAGCTTAGTTGCAATGAAAAGGTTCATTTACTTCATCAAACTTGAAGTTATATTGAAAATATTGCATTAGTCATAGACCTCAGATTCATCATCTATTCACAAATATGTCACCTGTACAGATTTATTTTCAGATTTGTTGATAGGGCATATATAGCAAACATATATGTATGAAAAGAACGGTATATGTAATGAGTGAGCAACTAAATAAAGTTCTATATGGATGGAAGCACACAACCGCCATATCATTCTCCATGTAGGTAGATTGGGCTAAAATTTAGTTATCCAATATACAACACTTTGGTACTTACATATGTAGCCCAAGATGTGAGGAGAACTTGTATAAAAACATATGATTGGTCAGAGCCTCGTATCCCTGTATATAGATAAGAGAAAGATAAAAAAGGGGGAGGGCAGGGACGAGACATGATAACTGGATGTATGACATTACAACGCATGCTTTTACCACGCATGCTTTTACATCGCAAGTTTTACAACGCATGCCTTTACAACGCATAGTGCTTTGGGGCGCTGGATAGTGAATTATTTAATTTACTATTCCAACTCCAGTCCCCGTGGATGGTAGGGAAGGTGTTGGATAGTAAATTAAATCTATTCCCTATCCTAGAGTGCCCCCCAGCGCAATGCGTTGTAATGGTTTGCATTGTAAAAGTTGCGATGTAAAAGCATTGCGTGGTAAAAGTTGCGTTGTAAGTGATGTTTCCCTGATAACTGCAATCGAAAAAAAGTGATGTCAGAGTGAAGTGTGGAGTCCACAATGGCAAAGACTTGACATGATAATTCGGGTTTACCTATGATATAGATCATATAAGGTCCTGATGAGCAATGGATATGCAGATAGTGAGACCGGCGCACTCAAAAAGGCTACATGTGAGTGGTCACCCGAGATAGATAGGAAATAGTGCAGAGTGAAACCATAAACCACAAACATCAATTAACGTGCCCAAAAAGTGTTAATGGTCCTCCTACATATATGCTTCTTACTCACCAAATATCGATGTTTGTGACATATATGGTGAGTCGCAAGATAAGGGGGTAGGAAGAAAGCGTACTAGTAGAAGAGAAAAACCGATATATACATTTATAGATTAAATATGAAAAAGGGATTTAGAGCTATATTGGGTATCTTCACTCTCCATGATGAAAAATAGCCATATACCTTAAATGAAAGGTGCAGGTGGATAGAAAAAGCTCCTCGGATATTTATGATACCTCATGATGGAAAAGGCACAACGTATATAGAAAGAGAGCCTGGTGTATAGGCAGCAGATCTATGAAGAGAAGAGCAATGATCCTAGATATTGTACTAATGTATACCGGGAGGTTATATTTATATTTTCTATATATGTATTATGTACCTGAATCGAGAATCACTTTGTCGGCCAGGGGCCAGAGGGTTGCTCACATTGGATGTTGCGGTTTATCTAAAAAGACCATAGTGCATAGTTTGCAGATTGTAGTATGGACTCAGAGAATTGTCTCGGCATCAATAATCATGAGGCATTTGTATTACGTCGTCCTAATATATTTTTACCAACAATGACAAAAAACGAGTCGTAGCTATTTCATCTACGTCTAAGGTCATGTCAGTTAGTTGTAAGACTGGCTGTACCTCGTTCATATTGGTTACTTTACAGAGAATAGAGGCAGAGAAATTTAATAAGGAAGATTGCCCCAGAAGATGGCTCAAACACATGTCTCGGTGTTAATTAATCTGAGGCATGTATGCTCCGACATTCTAATGCGTTTTAACCATATTATACAGTAACGGGTCCTAGCTGTTTTTTATATATACGTCTAAAATCATATCAGTTCAATGTTAAGGCTGGCTATACCCCGTTCATATGTATTTCAAAGGTTAGAGGCAGAGAGATTTAATAAGGAAGAATGCCCCTTATTAATCAAAAACACAATTATTACAAATGGGAACACGCGAAAATGGCTCCATATCCATAATCCATCTGCAACGATAATTCGCGTAAACAGACTTCTATCCTACCTGATGCTTATTTAGGTCCGGTGGGATATGGCCCTCGTGGCGTTGGGTGATCTGTAAGAACTGCCGTCTGGTCGAAGTAAACGTTTAAGTGTACCGAGCCACCATCTTTATAGAGGTGTCCCCAATGAGTTGCTGGCCAAAAGGGGAAGACGGACTGCAGAATAGACTAGAAAGGTAGATTTAGTATAGGGTTTTACCTAAATATAAGGAGGTAAATGACGGAATGACAGACATATACGGACCCAATGAAATATATTATATAAATGACCTATGTATGGAACAGCAGTAGGATGGACAAATCCCGGAGTATATATACATGAATATCAGTCAGCCTAAGTCATGCCATAAGGTTTACAAAGAAGAGTAGTCCATATGTACTTTCATCCAACTAGATACAGAGGGCTACGTCCAAAACCATCATTATGTAGTTTCTCTGCATACATCCACCACACAATATATGCTGCTATATATTTGTGTGAAGCATAACATTAATTCATATATTACAATATTTTCTGCGACATTTTTAAATGTAGAGCATAAGTTAATTAAGCAAAGAACTTCAGATAATAGCTTGATCCCAAGGTATTACTGAGTTTAGTCCTTTTTTCACAGTGTCTAGCATAAAGATAAATTATACCTCACGCTTTTTTCCTATTGTATCGCAGCAGATCCCTGCTGTGGGTTTTATTTTTTCAAGTATGAACCACCATATGTCCTCAGGTCCATGATGGTGTTCTAGAAAGATGATCTCTTGACTTGGTAAGAGTATTCTGCATCATTCAGAAACTCTGTCCATCACCACCCCCCTTTTCCAAAATCGGTTTTATCCACACTATGTGTGGGAGGGTATACTCAGACGTGAGTCCCTTGCTCATTGCAAATCCAGATAAGGAGCAACAGAAAAATTACACGTAAGTGTATGTAATAGACTAATGATTCCCATAAGTAGATCGTAGCCAATATGACAAATACGACAAGAATAGCTGTCCTCTCTCACATTTCATTCAGGCACTCCTAATGAAAGAAAGACAAAGACGCAACGCGCAAGAAAAATCGTAAGAGGTGGTCAAGTCTACAGACCAAGGTAACCTCTCTTGCCATACAACCTAAGTTCGAACCATGCAAGGTTTTATTAAAGACAAAAGGAGCAGAGCTTAAAATATTCCCAATTTTACCCTTCAGGTACCCAGCCCAGCCCTGAAGACGAACCCGGACAGCACAGTCAAGGGTTCAGAAACGCGTCGGCTGATCCAAGGAAAACATACCTTGGCTGGCTTTGGAAATGAATTATACCACACACACTAGGGCCTGTCAAGTCTGACTTTAACCTCTAAGCAACCAGTTACAAGTCAGGACTAAAATATTGAGACAAACAAAACGAGCCCATTGTGATAAACTACCAACCAGGACCACATAGATATCATATTCTCGGGTACCATTTCTCAAATTGGTTTTTAAACAATGTGTTTTTCATTAATTTGTTTTTCTCATTTGTTGTTAAAATTGCTGCAATGTTTGTTGAGACAGTTGTCTTCTTAGTATAGGTGTGTTGAAACCTGTGACGCAAAATTGATTTATGAATGTAAGCAAAAAATAAGGAATTGTATGAATTAATACATGTGTTTTGTGAATTGAAGAAACAAAACCTGATGGCTGCTATGAAATAAAAAACAGCCCATGTTCTAAGTTCGATCCCAGGCACTTGCTATTTTTTACAATAATTGATTGTCCAGCCTGGGCACGTAGGACAAAACCCCTCCAGTGTAAAAAAAAAAAAAAAAGTTCTAGAAAGTGACATACCATTGGAGCTGCTAGCTTTTGAGTACGGATAGCCGATCTGTGTTCGGTGAGTCGAACATTCATAGATCGAGAGGTTTCTCCAATGTACGCTTTCTGACACGGGCATAATATCAAGTACACAATGTTCTTAGATTTACAGTTAGTAATACCTTTACTTGTAACAGTTACTCCATTATAGCATATTGATGTAGTTTCTACAGCTAAAGAGCATGATATGCTTGTTCCGCATCTGAAATTTCCTTGAATTGGTAGCAGGTCCACAATGCTCCGCTGTGATAGTTGTTTTGGTGGAGGCATACGTGATCTCACTATCAAGTCTTTGATGTTCTTATTCCTACGATATGCGAACATAGACTTTTGTAAGGTTTCATTTTGCGGTTTATTGGTATTTAGTAGGTGCCAGTTTGAGCATAATATTTGTCTAATATGCTCATTGAGAACAGAGTGTCCCGTGACAAAAACCAAGTTAGCATCTCTTACATTAGAGTTACCTGCAAGCAAGTGCTGGCGATCGTAGAATCGGGCTCGTTTATACGCATCGCGAACAACATCATGGGGATACAATCGGTTCAAAAATGTCTTTTTCATTTCGCAGGCTCTTTGATCGTAATCCGCTAGTTTAGTACAATTGAGACGTGGTCGCAAAAATTGACCAAACGGAATCCCATTTTTCAGTTTTAGGGGGTGAAAACTAGAATGGTGTAGAATGATGTTGCGAGCTGTCGGTTTGGTGTACAAGTCAACGTATAATAAGCCGTTTTCATGCTTAATCATAATGTCCAAGAATTCAATTTGGTCAGTACTGCAATGCGAAGTGAATTGAAGGTTGACATCACACAGGTTTAACCATTCAGTGTATTCAGCCAGGGTATCTTCGTTGTCATCCCAGATAAAGAAGATATCATCTATATATCGGGACCATTTTAAAGTTGTCTCGAAGAAAGGGGCCTCTTCCTTAAAAACAAATTGTTGTTCAAAGTAATAATAATAATAATAATAATAATAATAGGCATTCTTGTAAAGCGCAATGGTGACGCACAACGGCGTGTCCCCGCGCTGAGATGCGAGCGTGTTCAGAGGAAGTTCTAAGGGGAAGGCCCGCTATCTGGCAAAGAGAAATGTTTTCAGCTTAGCCCTGAAGATAGACTCTGATGGTTCCAGGCGCATCGCTACCGGGAGTTTATTCCAGCAGGATGCGGCGAGGTACCTGAAGGATCTGCCACCCATCCTCGCTCTGGACACCTTTGGAATAGTCAGGCGCCCTGAGCCAGAGGATCTTAGCGCACGGGATGGCTCGTATTGTGTCAAGAGATCCTGAAGTGGAAGGGGTGCCCTGCCATTGATGATCCGATGGCAGGTGCAGAGGGCCTTGAATTCTACCCTGCTCCTGACTGGAAGCCAGTGCAAGGCTTGGAGCGCGGCTTTGGAGGCTGATCTTCTCGGTAGTTTGAGGACTAGCCGAGCAGCGGCGTTTTGCAAGACCTGAAGGCGGCTCAGATTCTTCTCGGGGGTTCCCAGGTAGAGAAGGTTGCCATAGTCCATCTTGGACGTGACTAGAGCATGCACTAGTGTTCGGCGGGCTTTGGTGGGAAGGAGCTCCAAAACCTTCCTGAGGGTCTTGAGGATCCCGAAACAGGTGCCGACCACCCGGTTGACCTGGGTGCCAAAGGTTAGATCGGAGTCGAACCAGACACCCAGATTCCTCGCCTCCAGGCAGGGGGTGGGTGCTATTCCCAAGCAAGGAGGCCACCACGCCGACGTCCACGCCGCTCGGTCTCCCCCCACCACCAGCACCTCGGTCTTGTTGCCGTTAAGTTTAAGGCAATTGGCGGACATCCAGGCAGCAAGATCTTGCATGCATGCTCTGAAGATGTCAGCCGCAAGGCCGGGTGCACGCGATAGGGAGATGACCAGCTGCGTGTCGTCAGCGTATGACACCATGCGCAGACCGTAGCTCTCCACTATGGAGGCGACTGGGGCCACATATAGATTAAAAAGCGTTGGGCTTAGGGACGAGCCCTGTGGTACCCCCTGGTCCAATGCCACTCGCCTGGAATAGCAGTCGCCCTGCCTGACTTGGAAGCCTCGGCCCGATAGGAACGACTGGATCCATTTTAGCGCTGCATCACCCAGCCCTGCTTTGTTCAGACACTGTAGCAAGATGGCATGTGCTACAGTGTCGAACGCGGCGCTGAGGTCCAGCAGGATCAGGGCCATAGTGTGGCCCTCGTCGACCCCCTGCCTGATGGATTCGGAAGCCATGAGGAGTGCCGACTCAGTCGAATGTCGAGGTCTGAATCCGAGTTGGGTGGGGTGAAGGAGATTTGACTCTTCCACAAACTGCATTAGCTGCCGATTCACCAGCTTCTCAGCCACTTTCGAGAAGTAGGGAAGGAGGGAGATGGGGCGCAGGTTCTCCAGCTTTTCGAAGCTAATATTAGGCTTCTTGCGGAGGGGGAGTACAACTGCTTGTTTCCATTCCCAAGGCACAATGCTGGACCTAAAGGAGATGTCCAGCAGGTGCCTGATAAATGGCTCTAGTGTTGTCAGGCTGTCCCCCAGCCGTTTAGGGGATGCTGGGTCCCGTGGGGAACCTGATTTCACTGATCTGCATATGTTGATCAGGTCTTCAGCTGGTGGGGTGGAGAAATTGAGCAGCCGATTGTGACCATCTGCCTCTCTAACTGATGCCTCGACCTTTCCATCTACCACTGGTTGGGCAGGGAAGGCGGAATAGATTTTGGACACTTTGTCGCTGAAGTAGTCGGCAATGCGATTGCAAGCAGCCAAAGAGCAGTCCTCTGATCCTGCTGAGGATTTGGGGACAGCAAGAGATTTGTATACACAGAACAGTTCTTTTGCTGAGTTCTCTGCATCCAAAATTCTCTCGGCGTAGTGGGCAGTTTTTGTTATCCTGATAAGATTATGATATGCTCGTCGGTGGGAGAGATATCTCTCTCTCGCCTGACTGTCATAGGCTTCCCTCCACTGCCTTTCCGCTCGCTTACACTCCCTCTTGGCACCACGCAATTCTTCGTTAAACCATGGTGCCGATCTCTGTTTACGACCGCCCTTCTTAGGATGGTCTAAAGGGGCCGTTTGGTCCAGCGCAGCCGTGATTCGGTCGTTAAGTAGTTTATTTACCGAATCCGCATCATCGCCTCCAGGGGGGCCATTGGCTGTAAGAGCCTCATTAAATTTGGGCAGGGAAAACCTAGCCCATTTGCGCCTGAGATAGTTAAGGGGAGTGGGAGCGGTGACCTTATTCTTAGGGAGAGAGATTTCAAAAGGCACCAAGAAATGGTCAGTCCACGGGAGAGGCACTGGAGGAGCCACCCTAACATCCTCCCAGTTGGCAAAAACTGGGTCAAGCAGATGACCATGTTGGTGTGTTGGAAGGTGGCCCTTTAGCTCTAATTGTAGTGCTTGGAGATCCTGCCGGAACTCCATCACTCCCTTGTCTAGTGAGTCTTCGAGGTGCATGTTAAAGTCTCCGAGTAGCAGAAACTTATCTCTCCGCAGCGCCATCTCTGTGGCACACTCTATGAGGGTGCCCTTAAACCTTGCCAAGGGGCCAGGGGGGCGGTAGACTAAATAACCTTTCACAGTTGTACCCCCATTGATTTTTATCGTAAACATCCCCACCTCACTTGCCGCCAGCTGGACTGATTCAATTTGACAGGCGAGGTGGTGTTTAAATGCAAGCGCTATGCCTCCTCCTCTGCCCTCAGGTCTATCCAGTCTTACCATCAGATAATCATCCGGCAGTGCCTGAATGATATCAGGGTCAGAGTGTGTATCCAGCCATGTTTCTGTTAGAAATAGCAGATCCAATTGTCTGTCCACGAGAAGGTCGTGGATGTCGAACTTATGGCAGCGCAGCGACCTCACATTAAGCAGGCCGCACGACAGGGTGGGGCTGTCCCGGGTATCTGCCATTACAGTGCGGAACCGATATTGGCAGAATCTGCAGCCTGTGTCCACCCCTGCATGCATAGTGTGGAGGCCGTGACTGCATGTGGCAGAGGACA
Source organism: Lissotriton helveticus (assembly GCF_964261635.1). Lineage (NCBI taxonomy): Eukaryota > Metazoa > Chordata > Amphibia > Caudata > Salamandridae > Lissotriton > Lissotriton helveticus. The sequence goes on along the minus strand of NC_136059.1, from coordinate 128,023,848 downwards.
GAGTCAACAGCTCGTCCCTACTCCACTGGCTCCGGTTGACAGGACCAGGGGGTTTGGCCCTGGGCCGTGTCCGGTCGCGGACGGGCGCAGACGGGCTTGGCTTTGGCGCGGCTTCGGCGCGCGCCCAGCGTGCCCGCTGCGCTCGTCCGCTGCGCTTCCTAGGCCAGGGTACCATTTTGTAGAGACAGGGGCGGGCGGGTCTGAGCACTAGAGTGCTCGCCCAGCTCGTCCCCCTCACCCAAGATGGCGGGACCGGTGAGGAGGGAACGGGGGTTCGCGCCCTGCTAGCTACAGTAAAAGTTTTAAAAACACAATGGGGCAGTATTATACAAGCAGTCTGTATAAACACAAGATAACAATTTTAAAAAATATTAGCAGCAATTTCTGAGCCTAAAACAGTCCCGGCTTTCCGCCTCAGGACATCACTCTTACCGCGCTAACAATCAGCGAGGCGCGGGTGCGAGGAGCTTTTGTAGAGACAGGGGCGGGCGGGTCTGAGCACTAGAGTGCTCGCCCAGCTCGTCCCCCTCACCCAAGATGGCGGGACCGGTGAGGAGGGAACGGGGGTTCGCGCCCTGCTAGCTACAGTAAAAGTTTTAAAAACACAATGGGGCAGTATTATACAAGCAGTCTGTATAAACACAAGATAACAATTTTAAAAAATATTAGCAGCAATTTCTGAGCCTAAAACAGTCCCGGCTTTCCGCCTCAGGACATCACTCTTACCGCGCTAACAATCAGCGAGGCGCGGGTGCGAGGAGCTTTTGTAGAGACAGGGGCGGGCGGGTCTGAGCACTAGAGTGCTCGCCCAGCTCGTCCCCCTCACCCAAGATGGCGGGACCGGTGAGGAGGGAACGGGGGTTCGCGCCCTGCTAGCTACAGTAAAAGTTTTAAAAACACAATGGGGCAGTATTATACAAGCAGTCTGTATAAACACAAGATAACAATTTTAAAAAATATTAGCAGCAATTTCTGAGCCTAAAACAGTCCCGGCTTTCCGCCTCAGGACATCACTCTTACCGCGCTAACATAAATATTTGCTATAGTGGGCGCACAGGAGGCACCCATGCTTACACCTTTTGACTGCTTGTACAGAGTACCATAGAACTCAAAGATATTCTCCTTTAGGATGATATTGAGGCAGTCAATGATGAATTTAGGATTGCAGTCAACTTGATTCGTTTCAATGAACCATGCTACTGCTACAAGAGCTCCTTGATATGGAATATTGGAATATAGGCTTTCTATATCCAAGGTTACCAACCATTGTCGGTTGTGGTTGTACGGGGTTCCCTCTAGTAGATTGATTACTTGGCAGGTATCTTTTATATAGCCAGGTATATTATCAATATAAGGGCGTAAGATGGCACCGAGGTACTTGGATATTGGCTCTGTAACTGAGCCAATCGTGCTGACAATTGGCCTCATGGAGGATCTGAAACATTTTTATGGACTTTGGGCGTCCCATATCGGCATGCTAATTTAGGGTTCTCTATGTTAAGGTAGTCATAGTCTTTTTGGCAGATATTGTCATTGTTAAAGGCTTGTGAGGTGAGGCGAAGTATTTTGGATTTTATACTGGAGTTGGTGTTTTTAGTTATTCTGGTGTAGAACCTGACCTGGTATCCTGTAACATATCCTCAACTTTGGTGATATACTTTTGTGTATCCATGATAGCTATTCCGCCCCCCTTGTCACAGCATTTAATAGTTATAGATGTCGAATTCTTGAAGCTGGTTAGAGCCTCATATTCTTCAGTTGAGATATTGTAGGGGGTTCTAGGAATATTTTTGGTTGCTTAAAGACATTTATTATACACAACCTTTTCAAATATTCCAACTTCCGGTGCACCTTCATCCAGGGTGGGGGTGACGGTGGATTTAGGTGCTAGCCCTGATTTGTTAACATCTTTATTTTTTTTTATTTTAAAAGTTTTATATAGCGCGAACAAGATCTTTGCAGATAACAGAGCGCTTTACACAGGTATAAATGAGTGGTATGGTGGGTACACGAGGGAACATAGTATGGAAGGTAAGGTAAGGCAAGGTAGGTCAATGCAGTAGTACAAATAAGAGGGGAGAAGAACAATCAGTTAGGTCAAAATTACAGGTAAAACACATGTGCAAAGGGATCAAACAAACAAATAATATAGTTTGACGCAGAGTCTTAAAGATCAAAGTAGTAGTTCAAGTGTATTTAGCCATGAGGATAGCTTTAACAGGTCATAGGTCAAAAGGCTTTATTTCGATAAAAAAATTATCATAAAAGCAACACAGAAAATCACAATTGTACAGTTCTAAAAACAGTCATAAAAAAGAACAGTGGATTTTACAATAAATATTTAAAAAGGATTTACACAAACGATACTAGCCTATTAGTTCATTAAGTTTTTACAGATTAGCAACACAGTTCAAAAAGGCAGTTCACCGAATTAATACGTTTAAAATAAGATTAAACAATCAATTTTAGCCTTTTGGCTCGAATGGACCAAGCCCATGATAAAAATTTGGCTAAAGCACAAACGTAGGACACACGGCTGTCAGATACTAGTATCCTAATTGCTGCCTCATGGCTCCTAGTGCCCAACTGTCGACATAAGTTTTTAAGCCAGACCCTCCTTGGTATTGCATACTCACTGCACTCAAACATGAAATGTGCCAATGTCTCTGGCTTGGCGAGGCATGCTGGGCAAAGCTCTGTCGTTTCCACGCGAGATTTCCATCGTGAGGTGAAAGAATTAAGAGGAAGAGTTCCTATTCTGAATCTAAAGTACAGGGCCCTATCAAAAGGTTTTCCAATAATGTCAAGATACAACTCCCGTTTGGGTCGATCCTTGAACCTCAGAAAGTCCTCCGTGAGCCTACCCAAGGTGGTACTAGTGTTCCTCCGAAAAAGTATCCAGTCCCAATAGAGCTTTTTAAGAACTAGCTTCGGGGGTGAGGTTCTATTCGACCATGCTTCGTTCAGGCCCAGTTTTGTTAGCAAGATCTTCATGTCCCTCAGCCATTTGATTTTGTGCCAGCCTGGTGATGACAAAATTTCTGCTAAACCTTGGGCATATCCACTAAGTTCCTCCACACGCCAGATACGTGCCCATAACAGTAATGGACGGAATTTTGCAACATCATCTATTTGGCGGCAGCCTAGGTCCAGCATTAAGGGGAGTGTAGGGGTGCCCTGCGGGAGGGACATAATTGCTCTACAGAATTTGTTTTCTGATCTCGGCAAAGCATCAGTAATAGATGAGCCCCAGAGTTCAGCCCCATAGAGGGCAGAACTAACACCTTTAGCTGAATAAATCTCGAGGACTGTTGCTATTGGTCTTGTTGTACAGGATCGTTGCTCTTTCAAAAGGGCTCCTGTAATCCTCTTGTGAGTTAGCAACATTTTGTCCAAGTGTGGAGTCCATTCCATTTTGTGCGAAAGGCGTATCCCAAGATAATCAAAGACCTCTACCCTTTCCAGGAGCACGGCGTTCAAGGTGGGAGAGCGAGCTTGTTTTTTAGGGGGATTCAGCACAAGGTACTTAGTTTTACTTGTATTAATTACCAGGCCTCGTTTGGTGCAAAAAGATTGGAAGTTGTCCAAGAGTCTCTGGAGGCCCATCGGGGATTTGGAAATTAAAAGCGTATCATCCGCGAAGAGGAGGGTTGGTATACGTTCGCCGGCCAGGGATGGTTCATCTGAAGGATGTTTCCGAAGGTGCTCAACCACCCCATTGATGTAAAGGGAAAAAAGGGTGGGGGCTAGGACACATCCCTGGCGGACACCTCTCTCAACCGGGATGCTACCCGTTTTCTCCCCCCCAGGGCCCCACCTAACCTGGGCAAAGCTATTGTGGTGCAGCCTAACAAGTAGGGATAGCAGATAGTGGGGCAACCCCATATCAGACAGGACACTCCATAGAGATTCCCTAGGTACGAGGTCAAAGGCAGTCTTTAAGTCGATAAACGCGAGATAAAGACTGCCCTTGCCTATGACCACGACCTTCCAGTACACCATCATGAGTCTGAAAGCTTGCTCAATCGTCCCGGTACCCACTCTAAAACCTGCCTGATAGTCAGAAAGAATTTTGCTTTCTTCTACCCAATTTAAAATTCTGACCAGCAGGACCTTGCCGACTACTTTTTGGCTAATGTCTAACAAGCTGATCGGCCTGTAGTTGGATGGATCGTCCCTGGGGCCTTTTTTGTGGATGGGGGCCACCTCAGCCCCTTTAAACGATGAGGGAATAGGGGCACCTTTGCCGATGGCAGCAAGCAGAGAATGGATCAGTTTCCCCCATTTTAAGCTGTCAGACTTTAAAAGGTCGCCAGGAATGCCATCCGGGCCAGCCGCTTTTTGTGGAATAATAGTGCTTATTGCATATTCCACTTCCTTGATCGTAAAGTCAAGGTCAGTAGGCCGGATATCATAAATTTGGGGGAGCAATGGTGGGGCCACCCCCCCCCCCCATCAGAATCACCATGACGGGTGTAAAGTTTGGAGAAGTGTTCGACCCACGCCTGACTTGGGATATTACAGGTTATCAGGTCACTATCTGGCCTGTTGCGAGCTCTTATGGTATCCCAAAACCATTTCGAATCTTTTTTAGAGCTAGCTTCTTTAAGAGTTGACCAATAGGCATCCTCCCACTCCCTTTTTGCTAGCCCCAAAGTTCTCTTATATTCTTGCCTGGCTATCTGTATTAGGGGTTGGGACTTGCCCTTGACAGGCTCAATTAGCCTTGTCTTGGCTTTCCTGCATAATGCAGTGTACCAATCATGTCTCCCTTTAGTTTTATTCTGGGGCATGGTTTTCCCTGCAGTGCCTTTTACCCAAAAAACTTCCCCTATAGCTTTTATAGCTACTTCATATATGGATGTTACCCTGTCTACTGCCATGAGTGGGTCTATAGAACTAATCTCCACTTGTGAGACTTTAAGGATCTCTTCAATAGTGGAGAGTTTATCAGCATTACTCGAGATTTTATTCCACTTAAGGCGCCTTCCACAGGAGGAAACAGTGACCCCATGTGGACAATTGGGTGGTACTGATAACACTCCGGTAGACCAAGGATTCATAATAGATAAGGAAAGTGAGTTGTGGTCACTCTCTATGGTCAGTATAATTACCATATCGATGACCGAACTCCAGAGCCCCCGGTCCAACAGAATATAGTCGATCCTCGAGGTATGACTAACTCTGTTGAACGTTGGAGCACCCATCCGGTCAGAAGATGTGCGGCCATTGGTGGCTCTTAATCCAAACTCCAGAGTCAATGCATTTAACTGTATTGCACTACGAGTCCAGCGTTTGATAGGAGGGATGGAGAGTGTGGGGATACCCCATCTACTATCTTCTTCTCCTAGATCAGCGATTCCATCCAGGGGCAGTGGCTCGTATGTGCAGTTAAAATCTCCTGCTATTAGGATATGATCGGGTTCTTTATAGTCTCTAAGTTGGGCCTCAAGATCGGATATTACAGGTGAGTTGCACCCATTTTTAGTGCCTCTAGCATAGACGTTGTAAAGATCTAAGGTCAGACCTCTACGATGACTAGACAGAGAGATACCAAGAATATCTGGGTTATCTATCCGCTTAAGGGTTATTCGGCAGTTAAGCGAGATGCTTGCCCAAATGATGAGCCCCCCAGAGGGACGCCCCTTCCCTTGCTTAGGTGTTTCAGCTGGGACAAAAAAGGTGACAAACCCAACTCGGTACAGTGGCTCAATACTCCAGGTCTCCTGGAATACACAGATCTTATGAGCTTCAACCAGGTCATTCCACTCGGGCAGACCTAATTTCCTAGTGATCCCCGCAAGATTCCAGCTAAGAATTTTTATTTCACCCTTAATTGGTTCACCTCTAGTTTTAGTAGGATCTTTGGAGGTGATCAAACCTGCACTGTCCCTGTCCGGGGCATGAAGTATTGGTTTGATAGCTGCCACAATTGAAATGTTGGGACAGGGAGGATGAAAAGCGGCTGGGGAAGCCTCCTCCTCACCCCTATTGGTATCAAGGTGTATGGAGGAAGCTTCGATGGATTTAAGTCAATCAACCTCATCTAACGCACCGAATCTATTCCAATGGGCAAACTGTGAAACAAAGGGGTCAGAAGGGGGGGCAATCCTTGCCAAGGTTGCTGCCACTGATGAGTAATATGTTGTGGAGGTTGTGGAGGTTGCTGCCACTGATGAGTAATATGTTGTGGAGGTTGTGGAGGTTGTGGAGGTTGTTGCCACTGGTAAGTTGTATGTTATGGAAGTTGTGGAGGTTGTGGAGGTTGTTGCCACTGGTAAGTTGTATGTTGTGGAAGTTGTGGAGGTTGTGGAGGTTGTTGCCACTGGTAGGTTGTATGTTGTGGAGCGTGTGTGTACCCTCTATTGATTGGGAAGGTAAACCTGGGGGGATTTTGTCTTGGGGGCATGGGTAAGAAGTAAGACAAGGGAAGTGGATTAATTTGAGTGGTAGGTCCACTACTAGGTGTATTACATATATAATTCGCTGCCCCTGCGTCCCTGAAGTTAACAGTAATGACATCTCCTGCTATGGTCTTAGTATTCCTGCCCACCCAATCACCTCTACGTACAGAAAGAATTTCGCCGCTCATATGGATAGGTAGGGGTTTGTGCAGCTGGAGCCACTGGGCACATTTGTTTCTTAATTCAACAAAGGTTTCTCTTACTCCCTCCTTCAATGGCGGAACACCCGTCAGCACAACCACAAAAGGAGAGACTTCCGGCGGCAGGCTGATTGTCTTAAAACGAGCCTGCTTTGTCTTCGGTTCTTGAGGCTTATTTAAGGAAGAAGATAGTGTCGAGTTAGTGGCCAACCCGTTGGGACCCTTAGCTTGTTGATTAACCGCTTTAGTTTGGCCAGCAGATGTTTGTATAGCTGAAGCGAAACCAACCGCGCTAGGGGTAGGTGAGGGTGCAACAGATTTACTCCCTGTTTGGATCGAATGCTGTATTGCTGTTGCCTTACTAACTAATGGAGTATTGGCATTGGTAGAAGGATCTTTCGAGGGCTTGGTACAGGGTGCCTTTTTAGGAGGTACTTCTTTTGGTGCCCCATGCGTCTGTATAGTCACATTCCCACTTGCCTTATTAGCCCATTTTGAGTTGATTAGCGACGTCAATCTATCAAGTTTAGATATTAAGGGCTTGATTTGAGCCGCTATTGTAGCTTCAAGATCCGATTTTAGGTCTATTACCATATTTTCAACCCAACAGGGTATGCCTGATACAGAGTTAGGGGTGGGTGAGACCAGGTTATGGTTCCTAATTTTAACTTTGGGTTTATCCTTGATCTTAGGCACATCCTTAATAGTAATAGTAGCCCTATTCCCTGGGTCAGGCAATATGTATTTTGGATTCAAAAGGCAGCCAGTTCAGGGATTTAAAGTCCGGGGAGATATGTGAGTGTTTTTTAGATCCAGTGATGAGTCTCGCTGCCGCGTTTAGTGAGGCTCTCAGGGGTGCAGTTGTAGTTAGGGGGAGACCGCAGAGGGCGATGCTGCCGTAGTCTATGCGAGGGATGACTAGTGCTTGTACTGCAGTTCGGAAGTCCTCGGCTGGGAGGAAGGGTTTAAGTTTCCTCAAGGTATTTATTTGGAAGTTAGCTCCCTTAGTTGCCTTGCTGATATGCTGCTGCATGTTGAGATTGGCGTCAAGTGTTATGCCTAAAGATTTTTCTGAATCCACGATGGTTGGTTGTACATTGAGTGCAGTAAGGTGCTTAAGCAAGGTTTGAGTGGTAGAGATTTTCGCGGGAGGTGAGATCAGAAGGAACTCAGTTTTCATAGCATTGAGATTGAGGTGGTTATCGGCCAGCCAGGATTGGGTGCTTCTGATCGTTGAGTTCAGGCGCATAATGTCCTTGGGGGATTGTCATTTGAGATATAGTTGAGTGTCATCGGCGTACATGTGAAAATGAACATTGGATGCTTGTAGCAAGGCGGTGAGAGGTTCCAAAACTAGGTTGAACAAGGTAGGGGATAGGCAGGATCCTTGGGTGACACCTAACGATACAGGTATTGGAGCGGACATCATGTTGTTCCTCTTGAATTTTTTAGATCGGTTGTGTAGAAAGGAGGTGAACCACTGAAGAACAGTTCCAGAGAGACCCATTCTTGTGTTTAGGAGTTCGAGTAAGTTCTCATGTTTCACAGTGTCAAATGCTGAAGAGAGATCAAGGAGGATGAGGAGGCATGTATCATTTTGATCTAAGATTTGGAGGGCGTAGTCAATTATGTGAGTCATAGCAGTTTCGGTACTGTGCCCTGCTCGGAAGCCAGATTGATGAGGGTTGAGGAGATCAAACTGTTCTATGTGCTTTGTCAATTGTAGTTGAACGCATTTTTCCAATAGTTTGGCGAGAGTGGGAATGTTGGTAGTTGTTTAGATCAGTGGGGTCAGCTGTTGGTTATTTTAGTAAAGGTGTAACTTGTCCAACTTTGAGGGAGTCAGGGATGGTTCCTTGTTGAAGTGAACTATTGATAATTTTAGTCCAGAGTGGGAGGAGCAGAGGGGTGAAGTCTTTTACAGCCTTAGCAGGAAGAGGGTCAGTGAGGTGATTGGATGGTTTGAGGGTGCTGAGAATTCTGTCAATTTCTTCTTCAGTGTAAGTGTCAAAGGATGACCCTGTCGCATTGTTTTTTGGTTCATTGGGTGTTATGCGGTGGGGTTTGGAATAAAGGCTTGCGTCAATACGGAGATCGTTCCTAATGTTGTCAGTTTTTTGGTTAAAGAAAGTAGCGAAATCTTCACAGGAAGGTGTATTGCCCATAGTGTTGACTGCTTGGGGTTGTTCCTTGGATTGTGATCGGATTAGCTCGAACAGTTTTCTTTGACGGTTTTTTGCTTGGTCGACAGATGTATTTTCTGAGAAGAAAAACTTAAGATTGATCTTGCGGAGAAATGCCATGAGGTCCGAAAAAAGTTCAAATTAATTTAAACCAGAGTGGGGGATGAAGGATAGACCTTTAGATAATAAAGACAGACTTGCTTAGTTAAAGCTTGTTTTACTGAGATTGAAGATGGGTATGCTGTCTATTGCCTCCAGTACCGCTCATTTCTCGTTTCTAAAAACTGGTTGGGGTTGATTAGTTGAGGTGCCTGGTATGGGTGGGGATATTGGACTTGCGGTTGGTATTGCATGGGCTGTTGGTATTGCATAGGTTTTTGATACTGGTGATTTTGGTAGCGTGGCCTCCAGTTCCCCCTGCGTGGATTGCGCCTCCCTAAAAAAGGCCGGCCACCTTGATTATATCGGGGAGTTCTCGATCCTCTTGGATCAGAGGATATCGAGCCACCATCACTGTCATAGTCTGATGTGTTAGAGAACGTAGTTGTTTTTTTGTAATACGGTCTGGTAGATTGTTGATATGCGAAGGTATCATAGTTATTATCTTCAGATGGGGTATAAAATCCATCAGCAAGGTAAGGATATATTGGTTCCCTACTAAAGTATCTGATATCTTTCTGTAGTTTCTCTGTTTTCCTTGTGGTTAAGTAGTCATTATACGAACTTAATTCTACATCAATGTCATCAAGTGCTTTTTTTACGTCAGCAATTGCTGGAGATGATTTGATTTTACTTTCCAGCTCTGAGATCTCTTTTAATAGCTGCAGAATAAGGTCTTTTGCCGTTTCCACTATCAGCATCATGAGATCTCGCGAACAGCGGTTAGCTATTTGTGACCACTTCTCTAGGAATTCCTTTATGTGGGCAAACAAGCCCAGAATGTGTTTAATCTGTAGCCCTTGAGGAATTATCCCCGCTCGAAGGTATTGGAGCATGTATTCACTGTGTAGCTCTATACGCTTAGTTTTCTTTCTAAGGGCTAGAAGTTTAACCAGTTCTTCATTTTCTCCTGATATCATTAGTGGTTCTGCTGTCGAAGGAGGCTGATGTCCCCACCATGTACATAAAGTCTGCATCGCTAAAACCAAAGGTTTTTAAGGTCGTCATGATGATAATTTCAGGGCCAACCAATGATAAGTGCTAACGCGAGACTAAGCACAATACTATTGTAAACTTAATCTTTTTTTTTTTTAAAGTTCAAACTAAGACAATTAGTGTGATCTGTTTTAGGAGTATGTAGCAAAACAAATATCCTTCAGTATGTGGCTAAGATCAAATAACTATGGACATGTGTGCTTGAACCTTTATCCAAACATGCAATAGGCGAATGTTATTGGCTATATTGAAATCAAAATAAAGATTGAACATCCCCTCATAGAGCAGGCTATGAGAATAAATTGTTTTGGAAGTAGGGCACCCCGATATAAGAATGCACTAGCTATACATAGGGAAGAATTAATGTATTGGAAAGGTCTATAGCCAGTGAATTTTACTAAATAAACCTAACTAAATAAATACAACTATAATTCATAGCCCACTATACAAAGACTTTTCACCAATTACGTGAATAGGCTTTTCAGTTTTATTATTAAATACAGTTTGATATATTTCTTAAGCATTCAATATTTTTGTGACATTATTATCAAAATTTCATAAAAACATATAACAAACACACAAAGAGCATAAGACAAGAAAGACGATGGAGGCAAAGCGGTAGAATAACACACTACGCGCGTTTCGGCTTGGCAGCCTTCATCAGGTGACCCGTCATTTGCACTACAATTGAAAAACATAGTTGAAAGTCAGACACATAGAGAAAGGAAATTAATACAGTGGGCATATACATTAATATCTGTTAAAGATTGTATACAATTTAATATAACAATCTATTTGCAAGAGGTTTAGAGAGCATAACACCACATGTACATGTTATGTTATATAATATTTACATAGCCACATATAACTTATATGTACAGAATTCATTACATCAACAACACGGAAGACATACATTAGTGCATGGGTCTTAAATCTCATTTAGACCACCCATCTATGAATAGGTCATCTATACAGCTTAGTTACAATGAAAAGGTTAATTTACTTCATCAAACTTGAAGTTAAATTGAAAATATTGCAATAGTCATAGACCTCAAATTCGTCATCAATGCACAAATATGTCACCTGTACAGATTTATTTTCAGATTTGTTGAATGGGCATATATAGCAAACATATATATATGAAAAGAACGGTATATGTAATGCAGAGTGAGCAACTAAAGAAAGTTCTATTTGGATGGAAGCACACAACCGCCATATCGTTCTCTATGTAGGTAGATAGGGCTCTAATTTAAATATCCAATATACAACACTTTGGTACTTACATATGTAGCCCAAGATGTGAGGAGAACTTGCATAAAAACATATGATTCGCCAGAGCCTCGTATCCCTGTATATAGATAAGAGAAAGATTAAAAAGGGGGTGGCAGGGACGAGACATGATAACTGCAATCGAAAAAAGTGATGTCAGAGTGAAGTGTGGAGTCCACAATGGCAAAGACTTGACATGATAATTCGTGTTTACCTATGATATAGATCATATAAGGTCCTGATAAACAATGGATATGCAGATAGAGAGACCGGCGCACTCAAAAAGGCTACATGTGAGTGGTCACCCGATATAGATAGGAAATAGTGCAGAGTGAAACCATAAACCACAAACATAAATTAACGTGCCCAAATAGTGGTAATGGTCCTCCTGCTTATATACTTCATACTCACCAAATATCGATGTTTGTGACATATATGGTGAGTCGCAAGATAAGGGGGTAGGAAGAAAGCGTCCTAGTAGAAGAGAGAAACCGATATATACATTTATAGATTAAATATGAAAAAGGGAGGCAGAGCTATATAGGGTATCTTCACTCTCCATGATAAAAAATAGCCATATACCTTAAATGAAAGATGCTTGGAAGCAGGCGACTATTATTCCTATTCTTAAAAAACCTGCCCTTGACCCTGCTAAACCAGAACATTATCGACCTATTTCCCTTCTCCCCTGGCCAGCCAAACTAGCAGAAGCTCATAATAATTTTATTTTAGCATCCCATTTGCAGGAAGCTAAGATATTGGATTATTCCCAGAATGGGTTCCGTGCGGGCCACAGCACGGAAACTGCTCTCTTGGCTGTGGTGGAGCATATTAGGAAGTTGCTGGACCTGGGTCAGACGGCGGCACTGATCCTATTGGATCTCAGTGCCGCCTTCGATACGGTTTCCCACCAGATTCTTTTACATCGTCTGGTGGAGGCAGGAGTTGGAGAGGTAGCACTTGAGTGGTTCCGCTCATTTCTTAAGGATCGCACCTTCAAAGTATCTACCCCTCCTTTTGTTTCTGCTCCTCGCCCTATTCTTCAAGGTGTCCCCCAAGGATCGGCCCTTAGCCCTACCTTATTTAATTTATATGTTCAGCCGCTGGCGGAGGTAGCCCATAGCTTTGGTCTCTCCTTGGTGTCATACGCCGATGACACGCAGCTGGCGGTGGCACTCAATGGTGATTCCAACATGGACGCCCCACCTTTCAGTCAGCTCTAAAAGCTGTGGCAGGCTGGATGGCGAACAACCGACTTCAGCTTAATGCCTCTAAGACCGAGGTTATCATCTTTGGTAAGGACAAAGGGGAGATCAATGGTGGCCATCTGCACTAGGCCCTGCTCCCACTCCCGTGGATGAAGTCAGAAATCTCGGGGTGTGGTTTGATGACAAACTTTCTTTCACCTCCCACACTAAACGTGTGGCAGGCACATGTTTTGGTACTCTGCAGTGTCTTCGACCTATTTTCAAGTTTTTTGATGCGGACACCAGACAGATCATAGTCCAAGCTCTGGTTCTTACCAGACTGGACTATGCTAGCTCTCTATTTTTGGGCCTGAATCAGGCAGAGTTAACTCGCCTCCAGAGGGCCCAAAATGCGGCGGCCAGGATGCTGGTTGGCCTTCCGAAGTTCGTCTTTGTTCGTCGAACCATCCAAGATCTCCATTGGCTACCTGTGGGGCAAAGAATTAAGTTTAAAGCTCTCTGCTTAACTTTTAAAATTCTTAAATTAGCTTCTCCTCCCATTCTGTCGCAGACTATCCTTCATTATGTCCCTTCTAGAGCCCTTCGATCCGCTGGATTAAATCTTGCCATTGTGCCTCGCTTCAAAAAAGCTAGAATGGGTGGACGGTCTTTTTCAGTGCTGGCGGCAGCTCTTTGGAACTCTCTGCCTGCCCCTCTCCGTTCCATCCCAGACTTGTTCCCGTTTAGAAAGGCACTAAAAACCTTCCTATTTGCTACAGTTTAGTCCTATTTTCGGGGTCATTACTAATGTGTTGTGTTACACAATCTCCAAAGCGCCGGGACGCCACTTGGCTGTGGCAGCTGTGCGCTATATAAAATAAAATAACATAACATAACATAACATGCAGGTGGATAGAAAAAGCTCCTCGGATATTTATGATGCCTCATGATGGAAAAGGCACAACGTATATAGAAAGAAAGCCTGAGGTATAGGCAGCAGATCTATGAAGAGAAGAGCAATGATCTTAGATATTGTACTGATGTATACCAGGAGGTTATATATATATTTAACTATATATGTACTATGTACCTGAATCGAGAATCACTTTGTCGGCCAGGGGCCAGAGGGTTGCTCACATTGGATGTTGCGGTTTATCTAAAAAGACCAACCAATAATTGTAAGACATAGTTTGCAGATTGTAGTATGGAATCAGAAAATTGTCTCGGCATAAATAATCATGAGGCATTTGTATTACGTCGTCCTAATATATTTTTACCAACAATGACAAAAAACGAGTCGTAGCTATTTCATCTACGTCTAAGGTCATGTCAGTTAGTTGTAAGACTGGCTGTACCTCGTTCATATTGGTTACTTTACAGAGACTAGAGGCAGAGAAATATAATAAGGAAGATTGCCCCAGAAGATGGCTCAAACACATGTATCGGTGTCAATTAATCTGAGACATGTATGCACCGACGTTTTAATGAATGTTAACCACATTATACAGTAACGGGTCCTAGCTATTTTTTATATATACGTCTAAAATCATATCAGTTCAATGTTAAGGCTGGCTTTACCCCGTTCATGTGTATTTCAAAATTTAGAGGCAGAGAGATTTAATAAGGAAGAATGCCCCATATTAATCTAAAACACAATTATTACAAATGGGAACACGCGAAAATGGCTCCATATCCATAATCCATCTGCAACGATAATTCGCGTGTACAGACTTCTATCCTACCTGATGCCCTCGTGGCGTTGGGTGATCTGTAAGAACCGGCGTCTGGCGTCGGTCAAAGTAAACGTTTAAGTGTACCGAGCCACCATCTTTACAGAGGTGTCCCCAATGAGTTGCTGGCCAAAAGGGGAAGACTGACTGCTGCACGGACAGCATAGCGGTAGAAGTCAAAAGAGGACTTGTACAATTATAGTTGGAATACAGACGACGGACTACGGACGGCAAAATGCTCGCGCTAAAAATAATAAAAGGACTATATGTGACAGTGAGTAAACATACACATCATTTCAAGTATCGGCGAAGAAACTAAACATGAAATATAATAAACAGACTGTACGTGGCAGTGAATGAACATACAGATCATTTCAAGTATCGTCAAAAATACTGACAGAAGACTATATATGATATCAAACTAACATTAAAGGCAATGAACTGCCATTCCTTGCATTCAATGGGGATGGTTAATGACAGTTTACATAGGTGATAATCGTTAGTTCCAATTAAAGTCTGATGTAGTTATGCCAAAAATGCCGAACAGAATAGACTAGAAAGGTAGGTTTAGTATAGGGTATTTGCCTAAATATAAGGAGGTAAATGACGGAATGGAAGACATATAAGGACCCAATGAAATACATTATATAAGTGACCTATGTATGGAACAGCAGTAGGATGGACAAATCCTTGAGTATATATACATGAATATCAGTCAGCCTAAGTCATGCCATAAGATTTACAAAGAAGAGTAGTCCATATGTACTTTCATCCAACTAGATACAGAAGGCTACGTCCAAAACCATCATTATGTAGTTTGTCTGCATACATCTACCACACAATATATGCTGCTATATATTTGTGTGAAGCATAACATTAGTTCATATATTACAATAATTTCTGCGACATTTTTGAATGTAGAGCATAAGTTAATTAAGCAAAGAACTTCAGATAATAGCTTGATCCCAAGGTATTACTGAGTTTAGTCCTTTTTCACAGTGTCTAGCATAAAGATAAATTATACCTCACGCTTTTTTCCTATTGTATCGCAGCAGATCCCTGCTGTGGGTTTTATTTTTTCAAGTATGAACCACCATATGTCCTCAGGTCCATGATGGTGTTCTAGAAAGATGATCTCTTGACTTGGTAAGAGTATTCTGCATCATTCAGAAACTCTGTCCATCACCACCCCCCTTTTCCAAAATCGGTTTTATCCACACTATGTGTGGGAGGGTATACTCAGACGTGAGTCCCTTGCTCATTGCACCATCAGGATTCAAGCAAGCCGGGCCGAAGAAGGCTGTGATGCCAGAAACCGGTCCCCGGAAGCTTGTTTCCTTCCCTGTATAAGAATTGGCTTGGTAGTTTGGTTTGCCCTGTTCCCATCATGCACTGGGACAGGAACAGACTAATTTGCATATAGCCAGGTTCTGAGCTGGGATGGTGCAGTGAGCTAAAAAACGGTGATGGATTAAAACCATGATCTCTTGACTTGGTAAGAGTATTCTGCATCATTCAGAAACTCTGTCCATCACCACCCCCTTTTCCAAAATCGGTTTTATCCACACTATGTGTGGGAGGGTATACTCAGACGTGAGTCCCTTGCTCATTGCACCATCAGGATTCAAGCAAGCCGGGCCGAAGAAGGCTGTGATGCCAGAAACCGGTCCCCGGAAGCTTCTTTCCTTCCCAGTATGAGAAATGGCTTGGTAGTTTGGTTTGCCCTGTTCCCATCATGCACTGGGACAGGAACAGACTAATTTGCATATAGCCAGGTTCTGAGCTGGGATGGTGCAGCGAGCTAAAAAACGGTGATGGATTAAAACCATGATCTCTTGACTTGGTAAGAGTATTCTGCATCATTCAGAAACTCTGTCCATCACCACCCCCCTTTTCCAAAATCGGTTTTATCCACACTATGTGTGGGAGGGTATACTCAGACGTGAGTCCCTAGCTCATTGCACCATCAGGATTCAAGCAAGCCGGGCCGAAGAAGGCTGTGATGCCAGAAACCGGTCCCCGGAAGCTTGTTTCCTTCCCAGTAACAGAATTGGCTTGGTAGTTTGGTTTGCCCTGTTCCCATCATGCACTGGGACAGGAACAGACTAATTTGCATATAGCCAGGTTCTGAGCTGGGATGGTGCAGTGAGCTAAAAAACGGTGATGGATTAAAACCATGATCTCTTGACTTGGTAAGAGTATTCTGCATCATTCAGAAACTCTGTCCATCACCACCCCCCTTTTCCAAAATCGGTTTTATCCCTACTATGTGTGGGAGGGTATACTCAGACGTGAGTCCCTTGCTCATTGCACCATCAGGATTCAAGCAAGCCGGGCCGAAGAAGGCTGTGATGCCAGAAACCGGTCCCCGGAAGCTTGTTTCCTTCCCAGTATAAGAATTGGCTTGGTAGTTTGGTTTGCCCTGTTCCCATCATGCACTGGGACAGGAACAGACTCATTTGCATATAGCCAGGTTCTGAGCTGGGATGGTGCAGTGAGCTAAAAAACGGTGATGGACTAAAACCATGATCTCTTGACTTGGTAAGAGTATTCTGCATCATTCAGAAACTCTGTCCATCACCACCCCCCTTTTCCAAAATCGGTTTTATCCACACTATGTGTGGGAGGGTATACTCAGACGTGAGTCCCTTGCTCATTGCACCATCAGGATTCAAGCAAGCCGGGCCGAAGAAGGCTGTGATGCCAGAAACCGGTCCCCGGAAGCTTCTTTCCTTCCCAGTATAAGAAATGGCTTGGTAGTTTGGTTTGCCCTGTTCCCATCATGCACTGGGACAGGAACAGACTAATTTGCATATAGCCAGGTTCTGAGCTGGGATGGTGCAGCGAGCTAAAAAACGGTGATGGATTAAAACCGTGATCTCTTGACTTGGTAAGAGTATTCTGCATCATTCAGAAACTCTGTCCATCACCACCCCCCTTTTCCAAAATCGGTTTTATCCACACTATGTGTGGGAGGGTATACTCAGACGTGAGTTCCTTGCTCATTGCACCATCAGGATTCAAGCAAGCCGGGCCGAAGAAGGCTGTGATGCCAGAAACCGGTCCCCGGAAGCTTGTTTCCTTCCCAGTATAAGAATTGGCTTGGTAGTTTGGTTTGCCCTGTTCCCATCATGCACTGGGACAGGAACAGACTAATTTGCATATAGCCAGGTTGTGAGCTGGGATGGTGCAGTGAGCTAAAAAACGGTGATGGATTAAAACCATGATCTCTTGACTTGGTAAGAGTATTCTGCATCATTCAGAAACTCTGTCCATCACCACCCCCCTTTTCCAAAATCAGTTTTATCCCCACTATGTGTGGGAGGGTATACTCAGACGTGAGTCCCTTGCTCATTGCACCATCAGGATTCAAGCAAGCCGGGCTGAAGAAGGCTGTGATGCCAGAAACCGGTCCCCGGAAGCTTGTTTCCTTCCCAGTATAAGAATTGGCTTGGTAGTTTGGTTTGCCCTGTTCCCATCATGCACTGGGACAGGAACAGACTAATTTGCATATAGCCAGGTTCTGAGCTGGGATGGTGCAGTGAGCTAAAAAACGGTGATGGATTAAAACCATGATCTCTTGACTTGGTAAGAGTATTCTGCATCATTCAGAAACTCTGTCCATCACCACCCCCCTTTTCCAAAATCGGTTTTATCCCTACTATGTGTGGGAGGGTATACTCAGACGTGAGTCCCTTGCTCATTGCACCATCAGGATTCAAGCAAGCCGGGCCGAAGAAGGCTGTGATGCCAGAAACCGGTCCCCGGAAGCTTGTTTCCTTCCCAGTATAAGAATTGGCTTGGTAGTTTGGTTTGCCCTGTTCCCATCATGCACTGGGACAGGAACAGTCTAATTTGCATATAGCCAGGTTCTGAGCTGGGATGGTGCAGTGAGCTAAAAAACGGTGATGGATTAAAACCATGATCTCTTGACTTAGTAAGAGTATTCTGCATCATTCAGAAACTCTGTCCATCACCACCCCCCTTTTCCAAAATCAGTTTTATCCACACTATGTGTGGGAGGGTATACTCAGACGTGAGTCCCTTGCTCATTGCACCATCAGGATTCAAGCAAGCCGGGCCGAAGAAGGCTGTGATGCCAGAAACCGGTCCCCGGAAGCTTGTTTCCTTCCCAGTATAAGAATTGGCTTAGTAGTTTGGTTTGCCCTGTTCCCATCATGCACTGGGACAGGAACAGACTAATCTGCATATAGCCAGGTTGTGAGCTGGGATGGTGCAGTGAGCTAAAAAACGGTTATGGATTAAAACCATGATCTCTTGACTTGGTAAGAGTATTCTGCATCATTCAGAAACTCTGTCCATCACCCCCCCTTTTCCAAAATCAGTTTTATCCACACTATGTGTGGGAGGGTATACTCAGACGTGAGTCCCTTGCTCATTGCACCATCAGGATTCAAGCAAGCCGGGCCGAAGAAGGCTGTGATGCCAGAAACCGGTCCCCGGAAGCTTGTTTCCTTCCCAGTATAAGAATTGGCTTGGTAGTTTGGTTTGCCCTGTTCCCATCATGCACTGGGACAGGAACAGACTAATTTGCATATAGCCAGGTTCTGAGCTGGGATGATGCAGTGAGCTAAAAAACGGTTATGGATTAAAACCATGATCTCTTGACTTGGTAAGAGTATTCTGCATCATTCAGAAACTCTGTCCATCACCACCCCCCTTTTCCAAAATCGGTGTTCTAGAAAGTGACATACCATTGGAGCTGCTAGCTTTTGAGTACGGATAGCCGATCTGTGTTCGGTGAGTCGAACATTCATAGATCGAGAGGTTTCTCCAATGTACGCTTTCCGACAAGGGCATAATATCAAGTACACAATGTTCTTAGATTTACAGTTAGTAATACCTTTACTTGTAACAGTTACTATAATTGTATTTATTTAGTTAGGTGTATTCATTGCTGCTGGTGCCATTGTAACTTCAAAAAGGACCCGCCTCTTGCCCAAAAATGAGGAGAGGTTAACAATGATCAAGATGAATCAGCACGTCATACCACCAGACTACAAAATACGTGAATCCATGCAGGAAGAAGAGGACACCGACTAAGGTGACGGAAGTTCTTCTCTGTTAGCTGACCTACTCCTGTCTCAATTCACAGAGCTCTGCTTCCCTGACACCGAGCACTGGAACTGACTTCTTTTTTTTTTCGTCCTGACTCCTTATTCACTTTTACTCAGAGTCCTGTGTGTCTTTCTTTGTTTTGCAACTTTTACCATCCACAACAAAACTCTAATCACAACAAATCCATCAGCAGCACTGTCTTCGTCTTATTTCCTTATTGAAGGTGCCGCTGTGTCTGCAATCCTGAAGTTCACAACTCAGTCTTGCTCCTCTATCCTCCTCCTCCAGACTCCTCCTATCCATTTCAAGGCAGATGGCTGGATTACGCAGAATGAAGAAACTGTTGCTTCGTAGACGAGTCCCCTCAATAGAAGTGGGACTGGAATTAGTGACTATATGGTGATTGCTGACAGTTGCTTCTGAAATTGACATAAGAGTCTGCCCTGTTGCCCTTCAATTTAAGAACAAGATGCGGACAAAAAGTGGAACAGGTAATGAATAATGAGATGGCATGCAGTGGACAGCATTGGCTGTCTGGCTCTGATGAAAGCAATTGCTGTTGTTTGTTGTGGATGAAATGAATCATATGTCTTCTGTTATTATTTAATCTTTTACACACTAGTTGTAACTCATGTCTATTCTGTTTTTTTTACGATTTTGTTTTCAAATTGCACTTCAACTGAAGGGGGCACTATGTTGCATTTTCCTTTTCCATAATCAAAATGTCCTTGGACTCACTGTTTGATAATATACCATGATGATGATGATTGCTGAAGATCAAAGTTAAATAATATATCTTTTTTCTTTAAAGTCACTCACTGGGATGGATGGATCATCATCGTCGGTTTACGGAAGAACTATGGCCAATTTGTGAGTGGCAAACAGGTAAACCAGCCAACAACAACTACTACAGCAGAACTACATGTCTGTCTAGTCGTGGTATGGAGTGGTCGAGCCAGTGTAGTGTTGTTATGAAAGAGTCCAGACAGCAGTTCATGTAACATTGCGGCTATGTGGCTTGCTGCATACAATTAGATATGCTTTGTCTGTCTGTGTCAGAGAGGTATGCTATATCAGGTTGCTTCACTCAGTGGTGCCTGCCTTGACCGTCTGTATGGCTCTGGCCTGCTGTGTGCTAATTACTATCCTTGAAAAGGAGACTCAGAGTACGCACTTTAGAAATGATGCTTGTATGTAATACTGTCGCCTCTGAAACTGAAAGTGTTATTTTTGCACTATACAGTGTACCTTATATTTTTTCTCCGTGGTGTTTTAATAACACTTCCTGTTTTTCCATCAACAATTACAGGCCGGCTTTTATCTTGTGCAATGGGAAAAACGATTAACTCAGACTTACCATTAGCGATCCGCAATTCCACATCCGCCAGGCAGGCAGTGGACAGTGTGTCTGGTCACCAAGATTGATCGACGGAGCGTCAGATCAAATGAAGGAGTACCGCGGATAAGAGGAATGGCTGAATGCATGGAACTTCCCAAATTCAACAGGACAACTACAACATACAGTTACAGTATCCTCTTCACTTTTCCCTATCTTTTAAATAATATTATTGTTGTGAACTTCTATGAGTGTGACTCTGTGCATTTGTTTGCTCTCTGCTTCAAATTCATCCCTCCAGCCATTGTATACGTTTTTCTTTGTTTTTTTTTTAAACTAATTTAATGTACTAAGTGTTTATTCTCTCTGAGGGCAGATAGGCAAGTGAAATTGCGTAATTACTGCAGCCCTGTACTGTCACATTGTTTCTTCATAGTTAGTAAGTTGTAGAAAATACTACTTAGTTTTCAGTAACCTAACCCCATTCCCATCCAATTTTCAAACCTTAACCCTCTTCCCCCGGGCTGTGTGGTTTTCATTGAGATGTGACTAAATGACAAAAATAATCCCACACACTTGCTGGGGAGGATAAGGTCAAAGCAACAGAAAAATCATTCAAATTTCATGTGCGCCATCGTGGATTGATCATCAACAACATCCTCCTCCTACACGTGATGAATCGAATGCTTAATGCTTTTACGCTGCTGTGTCCTTCACCTTCAATACTATTTCTTATAGTAGCCATACTCCATGCAACTAGTACTGATATTTTGAATACTTTAGCACTGCTTAAGCTACAATTTATGGCACTGTTCTCTACCGTACTATCTATCGTACTGTTCTAATGCTATGCTCAGGCCATTCAATGTTTCATTGCCTTTATTTTCATATGCTGCTACTTCCAGTGTGTACCACTACTACTACCAGCACAACGATGACAATTCATCCGTCCAGGATTCCATACCCAACCTTACTGGCCATTTACCATGCAGCCAGCCCTGTGCCTAGCCCTATTCTCAAACAAGAATCACTGGTAAGATAAGCATTTGGGGGAGGTAGAATAATGGGCTAGTACTCGGAGGAGAGGAGAAACTGAAAGTAGTACAAGTAAAGTACTAGTAGGGCAATTGAATTCACTAACTCTGTTAGCGGCACTTTTATACATTTTTGGACGTTTAGATAATTCATGCTGGCAAGTTTGAGGAAACCAAACGTACAGTAACCCCTGTCCACCACCACACAAAATAATATGAACGCGTATACTTTGTTTAAGTATGTGAAATAAATGAATATATTTTCTCTAACAAAAATAAACTATTGAAAAGACCCAACTCACGCCCCTCCCTAACCCCAACCAATGTCCAAATGTCCTTCAAAACTCCCTTTGAATCCCCAACGCCCAATTCCCACCCCCCTAACAGTCTATAAAAAAGGGGCAAGGGACAGTCACTTCTTCCGGCGGTGTCCTGTGGACAGGTGGTCCCGCATCTCTTTGCGGAGGTCCCGGAGCTGGCGCTGGAGCTTCTCTATCACGTGCTCCAGGGATTCCACTCTCCGGCGGAGGCAGAGCTGACGTGCCATCCAGGCTCTGGGGGGGGGGCAGCTGCTGGTGTCTTCTTAGCTGCTCCGCCGCGGCGGCGGGAGGCTGTCGGGCCACGGTGCCGTACCGCTGGCTGGTGGACCCGGGGGCACTGGAGGAGGATGCAGCTGTTGCCGTCTCCTCCCCCTGCTCCCGAGCCACCTGCCGCCGATATTCGGCACAAATGGCCTCCAGTTTCCGGGCCCTGGCCAGGACAGTCATCTCCTTACTGGTGAGCTTTTGTGGAGCATCTATGAAGAAAGAAAGAAAAACACTGTAACCAATACTCTTTAACATTATCACAAAATAATTCAATAGAAAGTTATCTCACAGTAACACTAGCAACTTGCAAGCACAGTATAACATTTTGGCATGTATCTTTCCACCGTCTTTGTAGGCCTGTAACATTAGTGGGAGTTTCAGGAATTCTACTAGCAGCACTATGGACTCACTACATAGTCAGAGAATTAGAGAGTACACCATTCTTCTTCTTTTTTCTCTTGTTTTGCGAAAGAAATTACTTGTACGTGTACTTGTGGTAGCCGGCATAATGCCAGCTCGGTCAGCTTGCACCCAAGAAAAATGCAGACTCACATTACTTTAAGCAGTACATGCAGGTGGAGATAGGGAAGCTCTTACTTTTCTATAGGGGTGGCACTGGCCATACTCAGTTACATCAAGGGCTACTGCTCAATGTAATTTATATTTCGCACTGCCCCCCGGGCCTTCACTATTCATTTCTGATCATATATCCATCCGATCACATGATCTTTGCTTATATTATGGATGACGTTAGCGGCTTTGTTTTGATAGATTGAGTGAACAACAGTGATAATCCACCCATGATTGACACAGCATTAAGAAAATTATTAACATAGGGAGTGAGTGTGATACCCATAATTGCCTGAGGAAGGGACTTGACTTGATATAATGTGAACTATACAATACATACACAATATATGCTGTGCTTGAAAAGTAAACTACTGTACTGTTAGTCAAGGGAGTATTTCTGAACAATCACAACTTCTAGTATTTGCATTTCCTCTGCTTTGCTACTCTGGCATGGACATGCTGTTCAAAGTAACACTCTTCATCCACTGAGCGTCTGCTCTACTTACACCTCTGCTATCTATGAGGAAGAAGATACCATCTAGGCTTCCAAAGTAAACATCTATCATTCTTCTTAATGTCTCAACTGTACCAACTTTTACTTTTCCTCAACAACCAACTAATACCCTTTTTATTTTATTTGGTAAACCACCGTCTTGACTTGCATTTGAGTTTCACCCAAATGATATATTGCAATGCACACCACACATATTTTCTTTCTCCTCCAACCATCCTTGCTTCGAGCAGCCATGCAGCTGATTCCTTCCTATGAGCCACCTGTGCCTGCATTCAAAAACACGTATCATTCTTTACAATAATAAATGTTACGACTTGCTCGTCCTTCCTTTCACCCTTCCTTCCCTGTTCGTTCATCACATCCCTCAAGTTCATCTGATATGACTTGGCTTCACGATAAAAGTTTCCTAGCTGAGTTAAAGTCAAATAGAGAGGGCCATTGCTTACTCGAGAACTACCGCTGCTAATGCTATTGCTAAGTCAAGGGTGACTGTATTCTCCGTGATTGGCAAAAATGTAGTTCTAAATTAGTAACTGTTCTTAACAGTAAAGTGTACTTGTACTAGTGTACTGTCTACCGTACAGTACATCAAACACTCCTTTGCGAGCCTACTCTAAAATCTTAATAAGTAAGGGCTATAATAACTTACCACCATCCGCCACTGCTGAGCCATCCCACACAGCTCCTCCTGGTGGCACTTGTGGCGCCACTGCATCAGCCCCTGGAGTAGTGGACGCCTCCGCGTTGCTGGCCCCGCCACTGGTGGTAGGAGGTGCCGCATCAGATGTTGTGATGACGCCTAGAAAAAACATGTCATATTTTTAGATGCCATACACCACCCCCTATTTCGTCTTGTAATGGAAGAAAAAAATGTTAATACATAACCAGTTTTTAATTATTGGGAATGAAAAAAAGTGACGGTTCTGGGGAGGGTTTTAACCTTTTATATGCTCAGCCATTACATGCTACACTTTTTGGCACAACTGATGAATGCTTGCTTTTTAACGTGCACTATTTTTCTAATTACAGACAGAAGATTCCATTGCTCTTCTGACAACAAGAGCTTTTCAATTCACCACCTACTCCTCATCACCACCAGTACTTGAAGTTCAAACAAGGTGAGGGCTCCCGCACAGTTATTCTAATAATTAGATGTGTTAAGTTGAAGTATATTGATTCTAGGGAAGGGTGTTTAAACTTTAACATCATCTATCACCACTGTTCGCTCGGAATACTGCACTACTAAAAATAAAGAAATAGTTTTTTTATTTCTTATTTAAAATAAAACCTTAAAACTAAAAAACACTGTGTGGTTTTTGTTCACGAGTGAGTGAGCAGAAGGGTTTGCACTATTGCACTTTGCAGGCATGCTTCCGTGACTTGGGACTCGGCTGTAGTCTTCTTCTGTTCTTCTGGGTCATATAATCATTGGTCAGACACACTGGATAGTCGATCAGGGGACTGGGGGTTCAACTTCTGTTCGGACTGAGGTATGTGGAAAGTCGTACTGCACCTATCATCAACAATGTCCCTTTTCTCTTGTACATACTTCTGTATGTGCAGAATAGTCCCTGAAACACTAGCGGTATGGTATGTGCTCCTATCAAATCAAAAAAGCCAACTACTAGCTTATTCTTGGTGGACACATTGACATTTTGTTGTTGACAATTGTCAAAGCACTTACATTAAGAAGACTGAAATAGACAGCAAGGGCAACCCAGAAGACTGCACTCAGTGCCTAGAGCTATTGCTGGATCAGAGTTTTGTTTAACACCGGACTGGGCAAGCTTAGCTACCTATTTATTTTAATTATTTATTTATTTTTGGTATTTGTTAGGCGCAAACAAGAGCTTTTCAATTCACCACCTACTCCTCATCACCACCAGTACTTGAAGTTCAAACAAGGTGAGGGCTCCCGCACAGTTATTCTAATAATTAGATGTGTTAAGTTGAAGTATATTGATTCTAGGGAAGGGTGTTTAAACTTTAACATCATCTATCACCACTGTTCGCTCGGAATACTGCACTACTAAAAATAAAGAAATAGTTTTTTTATTTCTTATTTAAAATAAAACCTTAAAACTAAAAAACACTGTGTGGTTTTTGTTCACGAGTGAGTGAGCAGAAGGGTTTGCACTATTGCACTTTGCAGGCATGCTTCCGTGACTTGGGACTCGGCTGTAGTCTTCTTCTGTTCTTCTGGGTCATATAATCATTGGTCAGACACACTGGATAGTCGATCAGGGAACTGGGGGTTCAACTTCTGTTCGGACTGAGGTATGTGGAAAGTCGTACTGCACCTATCATCAACAATGTCCCTTTTCTCTTGTACATACTTCTGTATGTGCAGAATAGTCCCTGAAACACTAGCGGTATGGTATGTGCTCCTATCAAATCAAAAAAGCCAACTACTAGCTTATTCTTGGTGGACACATTGACATTTTGTTGTTGACAATTGTCAAAGCACTTACATTAAGAAGACTGAAATAGACAGCAAGGGCAACCCAGAAGACTGCACTCAGTGCCTAGAGCTATTGCTGGATCAGAGTTTTGTTTAACACCGGACTGGGCAAGCTTAGCTACCTATTTATTTTAATTATTTATTTATTTTTGGTATTTGTTAGGCGCAAACAAATGCCTGTGGGCGTCCCGGCGCTAAGACTCAGAGCATGACTCTCCAATGCTGGTTCTTTAGATGGATTACTAGTTGAACAACCAGGTTTTTAGTCGTTTGCGGAATAGCAGGAGAGAAGGACTTGATCTGATCGACAATGGAAGGGTATTCCAAAGTTTGGCTGCAGTGACCATGAACCGTCGGTCTCCCCAGGAGGCTGTCTTAGTGCGAGGGACCACTAATTGATACATTGTTGTGGATCTGAGTTGTCTGGGGGGACAGTAGAGTGTCAGCTGGTCTTTAAAAAAATGTGGTCCCTGCTTATGTAAAGCTTTGAATGCTATGCAAAGTGTCTTAAATTTTATCCGATTTTTAATCGTGAGCCAGTGGTACTTCCGGATTGTTTCAGCGATCAGCTTAAATTTGGGGGTCCTGGAAAGCAGTCTTGCTGCTGCGTTTTGTATTATTTGCATTTTGTTGACAACCCGAGATTGTGCATTGGCAAATAGGCCATTGCAATAATCCAGTGAAGATAGCACAAGAGTGCTTACCAAGGTTTTTCCGGCAGTGTCTGGTAGGAACGGGATTATTTTTCTTATGAGTCTCAGCTTGTGGAATGCTGTTGCTGCTATTTGATTGGCGTGAGCAACGAAGGTGAGATTTTCATCGAAGACAACTCCCAAGTTCCTGACCTTGGGGACCGGGTTAGGCAGAACTCTAAAGGATGAGGGCCACCAGGTGGGAGAACAGCCTGGAGAGAGTTTTCCAAAAATGACAACCTCCGTTTTCTCGGAGTTAGGCTTGAGGCAATTGGAGGCCATCCAGTCTCCAATTGCTACATGCCTTTTTGGAAGCCTTCTGCCACCTTTTCCCCATCATTATTAATGGCAAGCACTAACTGAGTGTCATCTGCGTATGAGGTAAGGCTCATCCCATGTGATTTGATAACTTTGGCTAGGTCCGACACATAAATGTTAAAAAGTTTCGGACTCAGGGATGAGCCTTGAGGAACCCCATAAGGCAGAGACAGATTAGCCAACTGGAAAGGTACTAGGGTGACAGCCTGTGTTCTTCCGGATAGGAAGGAAGCAAGTAAATTCATTGCTCCGTCTTGGATGCCCATTTTTTCGACACCGTCGATCAGAATAGAATGATCGACCGTGTCGAAGGCCGCGGATAAGTCCTGCCGCACAAGCACTGCTGTTCCTCCCTGATCACGGATTACTCTAATTTGCTAATTTATACACAGCAGACCTTGGCAATGCATTATCCAAGGCTAACCTTCTGTCTCCTAAATTTGGCTCGACTAGATTATTCTTAATGCAGTATAGGACGATATTGTGTTATTGGACCACACCAAAACAGGCATGCAAAGATTATTGGACGCTCTAAACAAGTACGACAACAACAACAACATAGTAAATGCAGGAAAGACAGTGGTGGTATTATTTGGGAAGTATGCCAATAAACTTAGAAAACACTGGAGACTAGGCATCTTAAATATAGCAACAATGACTAAATACAACTACCTGGGGGTCTGGCTCACAAGCAATGTGAAACCCAAGCAAAAAAAACAGTTTATGGACAGAATGCAGAACAATGTCATACATTCACCCCAGTACAGAGATCTGTGCCTAAATCCATCGTTTTTTTGCTCATCATGAAATTCCAGTTTGAACCCAGCCATATGCAAATCAGTCCTGACCCTGTGCCTCATGGGAACAGGCCAGCCCGAACTGCCAAGCCAGGTCCTCCCTGGACTAGAAACAAGCATCATAGGACCGGTTTCAGGTTTCACCCTTCTACAGCCAGGATAGCTTGATTCTAGTGGCATGGAGAGCATGGGACCCATGTCTGGCCATACCCTTCTCACTTGGGTGACAAATGCAAAAACAACAGTTTATGGACAAAATGCAGAACTATGCCATACATTCACCCCAGTACAGAGATGTGGGCCTAAATCCATAATTTTTTTGCTCACCATGCCATTCCAGTTACGACTCAGCCATATGCAAATCAGTCTTAAACCTGTGATCAATGGGAACAGTCCAGCCCGAACTGCCAAGCCAGGTTCTCCCTGGACTGGAAACAAGCATCCTAGGACCGATTTCGGGGTTTCACCCCTCATCAGCCAGGATAGCTTGATTCCAGGGGCATGGAGAGCATGTAATCACATATATAACACAAGGGAGGTAGCCAGTCTATTTAATCAAACTGAAATTCTGAAAGCTCAGAAGGAGTGCTAAACAGATTCAGATAACTTGCCTAGCACTTGGTATGAGTATGATTTCCATCAGCCCACCAATTTGGCGGAGCCTCATCATCTGGAAAACAAAGGAGTAGAGTCTATGCAGCCAATGTTGCCCACAGGCTAGCACAATTGGATACTGGACCACTTACTCCTAATCTACTCGGCCAAGGAGCATTACAAAATGTGTGGATGCTGATGGAGTGCAGTGCTAAGTGAAAGTTAAGTTAAAAATGACTATAAGGGCGAAAAATATGTTTATTAAGGATCGTCCAAATGTCATAGATAAAACAACCTGGTAGTATAGAACAAATTTACTATCTCATGGCAATGTGTGTGGTCGACATGTTTCAGCCGCTATAGTAAATTACACGGCTTTCTTCAGGACCTATTAGATGAAATGTGCTACTGCATGAAAAAACCTTTTATATACAAATACATAATAGGTACGACTACATCAGTGGTACAAGACCACCCTACCAGAACTGGATCGCGTGTACTTTGGACGGTAGGTAAGTACGCACTCTTATTCTTCCCATCTTTCTGTGGGAGTATGCCTCTCCTCACCCGGCAACTGCTCGGTGGTTGAGGCCCCCCTCTGTCCGTCGGTACCTCCTCTCGTATTCCGAGCCGAAGGGAAGGTTCTTCCCTTTGATTAAATAGACTGACTACCTCCCTTGTGTTATATATGTATTTGAATTTGGGGTATGGAGTTTAGTTGGTCGTTAAATACTATCCCTTAGACCCTTGTTCACACCTTTATATATTCCAGCATGTAATCATGTCTGGGCATACCCTTCCCTCTTGGGGTGACAAATGCAAAATCAACAGTTCATGGACAGAATGCAGAACAATGTCATACATTCACCCAAGTACAGAGATCTGGGCCTAAATCCATCATTTGCATTTGGCCATGTCTGAACTGGGGTGGAGGAGTGAGCTAAAGAATGATGATGGATTAAACCCAGGTCAGTTGATTGGGGGTGATCGATTGATTTGCTTAAACGCTCCGTCAATCATCCACTTTGGTGTCGCTTTGTTCGCCCTAAGTTGGCAGCGTATACCCAGACATGGATCCCTTTCTCACTTTGCCAATGGATTCAAGATAGCCTGGCTGATGAGTGTTATGAACCCGAAACCAGTCCCAGGATTATTGTTTACGGTCCAGGGAAGACATGGCTTGGTAGGTCGGGCTTGACTGTTCCCATGAGGCACAGGGTCGGACTGATTTGCATATGACCATGTCTGAACTGGGGTGGTGGAGTGAGCTAAAGAATGATGATGGATTAAACCCAGATCAGTTGACTGGGGGTGAGGGTTTGATTTGAGTAAACGCTCCGTCCATCAACCCCTTTGGTATCGCTTTGTTCACCCTAAGTTGGCAGGGTATAACCAGACGTGAGTCACTAGTTCACTTTGCCACTGGATTCAAATAACCTGGCTGATGAGGGTTATGAACCTGAACCCGGTCCCAGGATGCTTGTTTCCGGTCCAGGAAAGACACAGCTTGGCAGTTTGGGTTGGACTGTTCCCATGAGGCACAGGGTTAGACTGATTTGCAGATGGCCATGTCTGAACTGGGGTGGTGGACTGAGCTAAAGAATGATGATAGATTAAACCTAGATCAGTTGACTGGGGGTGAGTGTTTGATTTGCTAAAATGCTCTGTCCATCATCCCTTTTGGTATTGCTTTCTTCGCCATAAGTTGGCCGGGTATACCCAGACGTGGGTCCCTTGCTCACTTTGCCACTGGATTCAAGATAGCCTGGCTGATGAGTGTTATGAACACAAAACAGGTCCCAGGATGCTTGCTTCTGGTCCAGGGAAGACATTGCTTGGCATTTCAGGCTGGACTGTTCCCATGAGGCACAGGGTCAGACTGATTTGCATATGGAATGTCTGAACTAGGGTGATGGAGAGAGTTAAAGAATGATGATGGATTAAATCCAGATCAGTTGACCAGGGGTGAGTGTTTGATTTGCTCAAACGCTCCGTCCATCATCCCCTTTGGTATCGCTTTGTTCGCCCTAAGTTGGCAGGGTATACCCAGACGTGAGTCCCTTGTTCACTTTGCCACTGGATTCAAGATAGACTGGCTGATGAGGGTTAAAAACCCGAAACCGGTCCCAGGATGCTAGTTTCCGGTCCAGGAAAGACATGGAATGGCAGTTCGGGCTGGACTATTTCTATGAGGCACAGGGTCAGACTGATTTGCATATGGAATGTCTGAACTGGGGTGGTGGAGTGAGCTAAAGAATGATGATGGATTAAACCCAGATCAGTTGACTGGGGGTGAGTGTTTGATTTGCTCAAATGCTCCGTCCATCATCCCCTTTGGCATCGCAATGGGAGACCGACGGCACACATCGCTTCCATGGAAACAATAGCTAAGGCCCTATGCATGCTGAATTCTAAATTTAGTGGCTCATCCACCAAATCCATCAGAAAGGTCATCAGTGCTAAGTTGTTACCCTCTCTCACATACGGCCAACTAGCATTCCCTGCAGCTTATAGTAACATCTTGGAAGCTAACTATTGAGCGTTTAAGCAAATCTTTCAAATACCAACAGATGCCCGGAATGCACTGCTTCAAATAGAATACAGGCTAAACAAACAGAGATACGAGGATTGGGCCTCGATTGTGCGGTTTTATCGAGGGGTAGGTGCCATTCCCCTGCACTCAATGAAATCAATCTTAAAAACTATTTCTGTGGAAGAAAATAACTTGTGGTCCAATAGCTTGCACACCGCCTGTGCTGAATTGCATCTTGACATGTCCAACTGGCAGGATTTTATCTATAAGCCCGGTATCCTTAAATCGATTTAAAAAAAACAAGTTAGATTACTCTCTAAGGAAGAGATATGAAGGAACTGAGGCTCTCCAGTAGTAACATCAGGATTCTTGCCACCTCCTATGGGGACTGCCTAAAGGAGCCTTACCTTGATGCTGCCTTAAATAAGTCAATATTAAAGCAAATCTTAGCAGTGAGACTTATGGTGCTGGCGATAAAAGACATTAACAAATGCTGGAAATCATTAGAGGTGGTCAGCAGTTGATGACTGTGCCAACAGTATGAGGAAACCATGGCTCACCTGGTTTGCATATTCCACTGTTTAGTACAGGCACGCTCAATTTACTAAAACTATTGTTTTCTAAAATATGCAACACATACATGTCAAGATGCGATGGAACTTGGACGTTCCAACGGAACTGGCAAGATTTGCGAAATTTGCACACAATTTGAAATAACTTTTAGCTAATGCCTCGCACATTGCATTTTAATTGAATTCCTTGCTGCTAAAGCACTGAATACATACCTGCACAGTCACCATGGAAACTTTTCTAAGTCCCACAAAAATGAGTAAAAGTTTGCAATACAATGAACAAATTCTAAATTATCGCCTCATCAGGGATTGTAACTAATTTAAGGCATTGACATCTGACTATTTGCACTGTTTTACTTATTTTAGCGTCAAATGTAATATTTTAAATCTATTTTATTCATGTGGGATTTATTATTGGTTGAATAGATACCAACCATAACTGAATTAATTAAGTGCTGGAACATCGAGCTTGGGATTTGTGCTTGACAAGGACCTCAAACTTGACTGCCTAATAAATCAAGTTTCCTTATCATGTTTTTTCACCTTAAAAATCCTGCGAAAAATTCTGCCCGTCATTCCTCTGTCACTTTGGAAAACAGTGGTCGGAGCTCTGGTCTTGTCCAGAATCGATTATTGTAATGAGTTGGTAAGGGACAGCCAAAAAACTACAATCGCTTCAGAATGCAGTGGCTCGGGTTCTCCTTGGCTTACCCAAAAATCAGCGGTGATTAAGGAAATACATTGGCTCCCAGTCCGTCAGAGAGTGAACATTAAATCCCTATGCCTACTGCACAAGGCTATATATGGAGGAAGGGCTGTGGACATTCAAACCTTATTTTCGGGTCCGCCAATACAGAATTGGTTTGTGTCCATAGAACAAAAAAAGTTAGATGAGGAGGAACGGGTTTCTCTTACCAAGCATCTATCTTATGGAACTCCCTCCCTGTCACAATCAGGTTAGAATCGAATAGGGCCGTTTTTAGGACAATGATAAAGACCTGGCTCTTCTCAAGGTCTTAAGATTAGTCGCTGTCTGCATCATATTTACCCAGCACCAAGACGCCTCAGCATAAGTGCCCTTTACAAGTTCTACAGTCAGTCTTCAGTTAACATCTCAGCTGGTTCTCCATTGTAACAATTTTAATTAATTGAAACAATAGAATGTATTTCATTTCATTTCAAGTAGTTAGGATATGATGGGGCATGCAGGTTTAGAGGCCCCATAAACGTAATCCTCCCAAAGTGTGTCAAACGATTGTCCAGGCAACAATTCTATCAAGACTGGACTATGGTAATTCTCTCTATCTCTGTGCTAATAAATCTAGTATTAGGCGCCTGCTGAGAATTAAGAATGCAGCGGCTCGCATTTTGGTGGCACTTCCGAAATCTTGCTCTGTTTCCCATGTTCTTCCTAAACTACATTGGTTGCCTGTTGAAGAGCGAATCCAGTTTAAAACTCTGTGTGTCTCACAGGATCCTGATTCAGCAGGTACCTGTTGGCCTGGCTAATTTGTTATCGGCGCACCTTAAGGTCTGCTGACCAAGCTTTGGACTTTTCATTTCAATGGTGTGATTTGAGATGCGACTTGTTCATGGAAGAAATCTATGGAATTTCTGGGGGTGATGAAATTGAATGTAGACTTTAATTTGAAAGTTGTGGGCTGTAATGTACTAACCGTTGTTGATGCTGCTGGTACAGTATTTGGAATAATGTCTAACCTTTCAATCGCATCTCCATCCTGTGATCCTAATGTGTTAACATCTGCACACATCTCTTGTAGATCCCTTAGGAGTGGCTATTATATTGGGATAGATTGGACGTCAGTTTCTGTTCAGTGTGATCATCATCACTTTGTTGCCTCTGATCTTCATTTAATAGTGTATGATACTTTTTTAATTTGAGTTTCCCAGCACATCTATATATATGCATCCTAGTTGTCAAAATTGCTTTCCAGGCAAAATGACAAACCCAGACTCAGGAGGTGCACCTCTGCTTTGGATAGGTTGATATTGGCTAAATTTATGATGGTTTTGTTTGGCATGATGTTATTATTCACTTCCTTTTCCATCGTCCCACTGTTTTATTTTGGATTGGTTGTGTTTCCTATTTGCTTTCCTCCTCTTCCTGCATTTGAAGTTCCTGTTGGTTCTGTGTTGTTTCTTTAAATTCTTGGACGGAGGGTTTGCCTTCGATCTAGACATAAAAAATTGAGTTCTTCTGCTGGCGAGGGTTTCTGAGGTTGTTGCCCATCGTTAGGATTTTCTAAGTCAGATTCTGACTCGCTGTCCACCGCTGAGCTTAGATCTGAGTTAAATGTATTAGAAAATTGTTCCCTACTCCTTGATGTACTTGCTGTTGGACCATCACTCATTTGTCCAAGCTCATAGTCCATCTAGTCTCTTTGAAATGTCAAATTGTTTCTCTCTTTTATCTTCCACTTTTTTTAGTCTTGTTAACTTCTCCCTGTGCAATGTGCATGTCCCCTATGGTTACCCCATGCTTTCAAATCCATCATTGATTTTATCTATTTGGTTCAACAATT
Organism: Lissotriton helveticus; assembly: GCF_964261635.1. Taxonomy (NCBI): domain Eukaryota; kingdom Metazoa; phylum Chordata; class Amphibia; order Caudata; family Salamandridae; genus Lissotriton; species Lissotriton helveticus. The sequence goes on along the minus strand of NC_136059.1, from coordinate 127,990,090 downwards.
GTGCTCAATCTATTTCAGTATAATTTATTAGAATTTGCACCAATCGATTACAAGAGTGCAAATTGCACTCGAACTACTCATGCATCATATTTGGGTTGAGGTTCTCGTAACTTGGTGCAATGAGTCTCCTGAGGTCTCTGGGTATTCTACCCACATTCATATATATGCTGTAGGGATCGTAACTCCCACTATTTACTTGGTTCCTGTTTCATCAAATTTTTTTTATTGGATTTGTAAAATGGTGCAGTATTGCACACACGGGGTCACGGACGGATGGTCATTGAACATCCCAACAGTAGCCGACGTCGCAGTGTGTGTAATTCACTGAAGGGAAATACAGCCAATCAATACGGCTACTCTCTTCATGTGTTACACACCTCTCATCCCCAGATTTAGTAACTGTTCCTACCTGGTCTCGTAGTAAGTGCCGTCTGCATCCTCCGACTCAGCTTCACAAAATACGGCCAGGGTTTGTGGTATTTTCCGGTTCTGGGGATCCAGACGCGTTGTATCCTTCCGGATTATTAAACTGGCAACTGCGAGCGAGGATAATCTTACTCTGACCATCTCCCGGTCAGATTTCTCAAAATAGGCGGTTGCCGATAGCCGCGAGGACTCACGTTGAGAAACCTTTGGTGCGTGTTGAGGAATATGATGATTGAGTCTACTGGAGCGGCAGAAAGAAGCAGCGCCCTCTTGTTCTGTGCATGGTACCATTCACACAAATTTTCCAGTGTGAGGCAACACCCAGCGCTAAAAGCAAGAATGAAGAGGCACGAGATTGGAGAAGAATGTCCCACCATTCTCTATCTGTAAAAGTGAATTTGCATTCCTCCTGCCACCTGTGGTGTGCTGATGTTTTGGGGGACTTCTGCGGATAGACAAGGAAAGAAGATATTTCAGACAGAGTATTGTTTAAGGAGCCATTTCTTGAAATGATTGAGGGGTTTTCTGGTGTTTGGCTGATTAAGGGCTGTGACACCCAGTGACACAGTGTTACATATTACCAAAGAGCCTTAGATGAGAGGCCATGAACCACCTATAACTGAGAAAGTCCATAAGAATCTGAGCATCAAAAAGGTCACCCATTCTTTTACACTTGGCTTTCAGCTATTCTTTGGAGGAGGAGCCCTGCATCACAGGGGGAATCCAAATTTCCAAACATGGAGTCTGGGGAAAAATGGGAGTAATGAGACCGCTCTCAATGAGAAACTACCTGTTTGCGTTGAGAAAGCTGCTGCTCGAGTAATAATCTACTCGAGCAGCAGAAAACTACAGCTCGCACTGTGCAAGATGCCATTTTCAATGCTTGCACAGTGCCGGATGCTTGTCCTCACTGTGCAATCATTGAAAACGCATCTTGCACAGTGCGAACATGCTACTACGGAGCTCGCGTAGTGCTACGTGAAGTTCGCGTAGTGCGAAGTGCACTTTGCGTAGCTTTGCGTAGCGCTACTACGCGAACTACGCCCAGGGTTACTTTTATGTAGTTTTCCACCATCAGTGGCTTGAACTGCGCTATACTAATACCACTAATCAATACATTTGTATACATTGCACTTATTTCCATCACTTTTCTTTTCTTTGTCAGCAAGGAGGGCCCTGGTCCATGCTATGGTTACTTCCAGACTGGACTACGGGAATGCCCTATACATAGGAGCCAATGCGAGATGTCTCCAGCGACTGCAACATATTCAAAATGCTGCTGCACGCCTGGTGTTGATGTTGCCTAGAAGATCTCCCTCCAAAAGGCCTTGGAGACACTGCACTGGCTGCCGATCAGGGAGCGCATCCAGTTTAAAACCCTCTGTATCAGTCATCGGATCATTCATGAGAATGGTCCAAGCTTTCTGCGGAACCTGCTCACTCCGTACACGCCCACTCGGCTCCTGCGGTCTCAGGGTGCTGGCCTAATGTGCATCCCGAAGACCAGTAGGGCCAGGATGGGTGGCAAATCGTTCCGCCTTTTGGCGACCCGCAGTTGGAACACTCTCCCTCTTAGACTCCATTCGGAGCCTACGGAGGCTATCTTTCGCAGGATCTTAAAACATACTTGTTCCCAAGGTGTTAGTTGCAATAGGTCGAGAGCTGTATTGGGGGGTTGCTGAGGCCACTGAAATAGCACGGGGACACACTGGTTAGTGTAACCAGGTGCTGTATAAGCTCAGAATTATTATTTTTATTATTAAAGAATACAGCCTTATTAGTTCTGTAATATGCATGCATACATTCCCCCATATTTGATTTTGCTACTCATCCACAATCTGTGGATATGGCACTCATTCATTAATGTTCACCTGCACACAGACAAGTAAAGGCTATCACCCCTACAATCAGAGATAAATGTGAATAAAGCACTATGTAATGTAGGTACGCCGTACATTGTGTGTTCCACATAAGTTCTTTATAGCTAGATAAATGCTTGGGGACACTTTTCTCTCCTCAGTGGCTCCATTTGAGGCTTGGCACTCCAGTTAGCTTCTGTCCTATATAAGAGATTCCAACAACAGCTTGCATTTACCAGATAACTTATAACATTTATAAAAATCACAACAAAAAGATCCGGCAAAATGTCCTTTAAACAGTGTATTCTCATATCATCGTGCAATTTTTGTGTTATGCTTGTTATGGAAAACGTTGGCTTATTTTAGTCAACTACTGGTAAAATCTTATGCTCCTGAGGAAAATTCAAATAAAAAAAAATGCATCTGCACGATAAATTGCTGTCCTCCAATGTGAAAAACCCATTGTATGTTGGTGAAGGGTTACTGTAGGCCAGATGTATGACTTTTGTGGCACAGGACAACACAGCAAGACACCTTGCTTTGCTTTCTTGCATCACATGGAAAGGGTATGACTGCACGTTCTTGATCAAATATGGCACATTGTTGTCCTTTTCCCTTGTGTTGTTGCCGATTTGGCAGCCTAGTGCAAACAGTTGTGTAAAGGTGCCTGTGTTGTAGCCAGGATTGTTATACTGAATGCAGCACAGATGGAAAGTGGAAAGATTGAGGAGAAATAAAGATATCTCTTCTCTTTACGCCTGACCTGGCGAGGTGAACCTTTTTAATGCCTTCTCAAGTTTACAAGGTTTTGTAAATCTGGGAATGCATCGAAATACCATTGCTGTCGCATGGGAATCCCTGAGCAATGCTCATGGAACACCTAACCGGGTCAGAGTAATGCAGCATAGTGATTTGAGCTGCTTTGTTCTTCTCTTATGGAACCACTCAAAAACACTTAAAGTGGCTTAAAAAATATGACTTCAGGATTGCTTTGCTCTTGCACCATGTTGCGTTGTGGAAGAGCAATGCAAACCGGGTCATACATATGGCTATGTGTGGACATGGTGGGAGGAAAGGTTCACTGCAACACATATAGATTTGTTTGATATATGGAGACCAAAATGAGCAGGGTAGCCCAGGTTGCACAGGTGTCCGGTCTTCGAATGCAGATGTGGAGATATATAGTTTGGTTTTTAATGATGAGGAAGACCTTTTTAAGTCAAGTATGTCAATATGGTCTAAAATATTAATACATATTCAACATAGCCAATCTGTACTGTCTACCGAGATCTTGGTCCCAGTCTACAATCATACCAGTTTTTTAGAAGGTGCAGAGAGGAGACCCACAATACTATAGACCAATATTAGCTGATTGATTCAGCAGTCAAAGTATTAGGGAGAGTAATCTTTAGAAAATTAACAGATTGGCTGGAGGAGTGTAATGTACCATCAAACCTCCATAATGGCTTTAGGAAAGGTAGTGGGACCACGGACCAGTGCCTAAACTTGCATTTGATAGCTGGGCAATGTATCACTGCAAAAAAGGGGACACTACATCTGGCTTTTATTGATCTGTCCTTGGCCTTTGACCAAGTAAACGGATCCAAATGAGTGGTTTTATCACTTGAACTGGGAGAGGACCGGAATATTGTCATATTTCTATACAATTTGCATTGGGAACTTATAGCCAAGGTGAGATACGACCAAAGGGGTAATCACACACAGAGTATTTGTTTACTTTATATCCTACCAATTTAGATTCTGCCTTGTGTATAGCCTGTAAAGATATTCCTCAAGTGATGGAGCAGTTAATACCAGCGCTTTTAACGCTGACAATGCTGTTTTATTAGCGCGCACAGTGGTTGGGCTCCAGTGTCTCTTAAGTTCCTTTCCAGATTTTATAGGATCACTGGATCTAAATGTTAAATTTTCCTAAATGTCATACTAAGATTATGAACTCTATACCCCAAAAAGTTTTAAAAAAAGGTCTACTGTGAAGGAAAAAAAATACCAAGGGTGACTACATTTTCGTATTAATGGTCTTGTTAGATGAAAGTGGCACATGGGTACCGCAAATGCAAACTTAAAGAAACATTATAGTAAGATCAACAGCATTAGTTATTGATTTTGCACGCAGGTCAGGAGCTAAGCCATTTCAAGCCATATTATATATATATATATTCACTGAAAAAACCATAGGTTATAGACCATATATAGTTAGGAATTAGCATTTACAAAACCTTGAAAATTCACTGAAAAAACCATAGGTTATAGACCATATATAGTTAGGAATTAGCATTTAAAAAACCTTATTTTACTCACACAAAACCATTGAAATTCCATATATAGTTAGTTGCACTAACTATATATTGCGCACCCGCAATCCACTGCTGATGATGTCACATATTACATCATTCATGACATGGTCAGTGACATCACTGATGACATCACTGATGACATCTCAAATGACATCACTGATGACATCACTGATGACAACATCCAGTGACTATGTTTCTGTAAAGTTAAAATATGTCTTACATATTGAAGAATGAGTGGATGTATAAGTGTCTGGACGAAGGATTTAGTAGGTGCATGACTGAATGTATGAGTGAGTGATTAAATGTGTCTCACTGAGTGCATGGGTTAGTGACTAAACTGTCTTAATTTGTGCATCATTATGTCTGTTGTTCTGTAAACTGCTGCATGTGTTGATCAGTAGCTATATGAGTAACTATATGGGTTATTGATTGATTGCCCAAGTATTTGCATGGGAGACTGAGTGTGTGTGTGGCTGGATGGGAGGTGTGTGACTCTGTACAGATCAATGTGTACTTGTATCAATGATTGTATAAGAGAGTAAGTATGTGTTAGTATATGGTTGAAAACGTAAGGTGCTCTATGTTTAACTGTATAGAGTAGAAAATGGAAGTGTGATTGATTCTTTACAGGACTGACTAGGTGTGTGAGTAACTCCATGGATGAGTGGCAGAGTGTGAGTGTCTGTATAGGTGTATAAGTGCATATGATTGTGTTGTAAACATGAGTGATTGTATGTATGAATGATTGTATGGGTGAATGAGTGAATGTGTGTGTAGACGTAGGAATCAGTGAGTACGTATGTAGTAACTAGTATTGGTGTGTCAATGGTTTCAAAAATTATACTCTGTTTTTAACACTGGGTGAAACAGAGGTTATATTAAAATGTGAGGAGATGCATTGTATTGTCACATGAATGATATCATCAGTGATGTGGTCATTGATGTCAAATGAGATGTCATCAGTGATGTCATCAGTGATGTCATTTGAGATGTCATCAGTGATGTCATCAGTGATGTCACTGACCATGTCATGAATGATGTAATATGTGACATCATCAGCAGTGGATTGCGGGTGCGCAATATATAGTTAGTGCAACTAACTATATATGGAATTTCAATGGTTTTGTGTGAGTAAAATAAGGTTTTTTAAATGCTAATTCCTAACTATATATGGTCTATAACCTATGGTTTTTTCAGTGAATTTTCAAGGTTTTGTAAATGCTAATTCCTAACTATATATGGTCTATAACCTATGGTTTTTTCAGTGAATTTCAATGGTTTTTTAATAGCAAATATCATAAGCTGTCGAATGTCAAGTACGTGGTAAGATTTTTTTTTTTCGTGTTTATGCACACTGATCTGCTTTGATTGCTGCCCCCCACCCCTCATTTCTATTAGGAGTACTCTCTCTTTGCAGATAGTGAAGGGTAGTTAACGCAGCCCTTTCCCCCTTTGTAATCCGTCGTGCCTGCTTCTCTCTCCATTTGATTGATTGTTCTCTTTGGTTCATTCTCTATTTACAAACAAGCACAGAGTCGCAATACTCTGTTTAGTCTTTGCAGATAGCGAAAAATCGTGTAAAAAAACAAAAGGAATCGAGCAAAATCAGTAGGCCACTAATGGGATCTCTTTTGACCTCGCTAAAATAGAAACATTAGGAACAACCTGTTGAAAATAGCAATGCGTATGTATATAAGCGGCGTTCATTTGTGTTCACAGTACCCCTTGTTGATTGTTTCAATCGAGCATTGAATTGTTCGAAGTTAATTCTCTTAACGATCTTCTCTACCTGCAAACGAGGAAGAATAGGAATATTCTATCTCCCTTTGCAGATAGTGAAGGGTAGGTAACGCAAGCCTTTAACACGTCGTACCTATTTCATTCCTCATTGATTGATTGATTGTCCGAACATTGACTGTTTGGGAATTAGTTCTTTTTGGAGGTATTCCCTGTTTGCAAATAAACGTAGGAAAATCTTTGCAAGTAGTGAAAGGGTACGTAATGCGGACCGTTCTCCCCCGTTGTAATCTGTCATGCCTATCTACTCCCCACTGATTGATGCACCTTTTTCACCCGGACCATTTACTAGAGATACGTCATCTGGCCCGACCAGAGAGCACCCCTAGTGAAAAGGACATATGCAATAATAACGAAGTGATCACTGTATCCTGTTAACAGAAACTTTACCATGAAACAACCTGGAAAGAAAAAAATAGGAAAACGAAAATCAGTAGGCCACTGATGAACATGAACTTTTATTAAACAACGAACAAAGAAACGATAACATAACGTAATGATAAAACCTATTAATGTCCTAGAAACAAGAAAACGTTAAAATATGCCAGTGGTGAGAGACCAGAAAAACAGTAAGAGAAACCAAATCACCCCTCGCTGTCCCACCGCCTGCCACGCCAAAAAAATCGATAGACTAGGGAAAATGCAAGTCAGTAGAACATCCACCCCCACTCTGGAAACTTCCAAGGTGGGGCAGGGTTCCGGCTACGCCCAGCCGGGAGCAGCCCATATAAGGCAGGTCCTGCTGCCACGCCTCGGCCAGGAGATCCTAACGTAGGGTGTAGCCGGAGGAGAGGCCGAGACCAGCGGGACCCGGCCAGGGGATTGCCTTTACAACGCTGAACAGTTGCAGGGGGGGAATGTCTCCTCGACCCTCCCCTCTCTCTCCCAGTCCGGCCGCGGTGGCCCTTGAGAGTTGCAGGTAGTCCTGCCACATGCTCTTCCGGTCCGACCACCAACGGTCGGGGGGCCGAGGCCGACGGGATCCGGCTGCAGCCGATAAACCAAGAAACCCGTTCATGGGGCCAGAGCCAGGGGCGTCCGGCCGACATCCACCGGAAGCCCGGCCCGAAGACGGACGGGACACTTCTTTCTTTTATAATGGCTGCGACAACACTGGAGGGGGATGTCTTGCACATGCCTCCGACCCCCCCCTCGTCCTCATCGCCTGGTCCGGCCATAACAAATCTCAAGCGAGACGCCGTGGGGTGCACTGGGAGGGAGAGACGGTGCGAACAGGCCTCTCCCGCCTCCCCAGGTGGAGGCTTCCCAGCTGCACCCTCAGCGCTCCAGGCGGTGGCATCCTAACAACTACAGTGCTGCACAGTTTCGGAACGACCTAGATAACGGTTCTTCCACTGTGGCCATGCTGCAACGTCTCGCCCGGCAGGGTGGAGCCCGTCCGCTCATGTGACCCCGCGATCGCCGGTAGCTGCCGAACTCTCAAAATGGCGGTCGACCTGGCAAGAGCGGGCCCAACATAAAGAAATGGCCCGGTCACTGGTTGACTCCACCACCGTAGTCCTCCACGACCTTGAAGATTCTAGAGGAGCCGCGGGAGTCTCCGACCCCCGATGGGGAATGACTGCCATGATCGCCCGTGGAGTGACGAAACTGTATCCGCGGGACGTCGGCGCTCCCATGCTGGCGCCAGCCTCACTTTGAATTACTACAATCCTGCAGACCTCACTTCCGGTGAAAGCACAGTGTGACCCGGTAGGAAAAATTATTGCACCCCCTCCCCTTTTTGACTGATAGTTCAAACCACCGATCCTTTCCTTTGCCCTTTTAACGGAACTTTGGACTGCCTCCCCCTCTTTTACATTTTCTAGAGAAAACAAAACATTAACCACTACATTAGCATAGCAGTTGACACCAGAACTGTTTTCAAATTGAAAACCAACAACATCTTCAACAGAATCCTTTTTGTTTCTGCTGTGACCCTGCTACAGCACAGGCATTGTCCCCAGCAGTAATTCTGCAATGCCGGTAAGAATAGCTGTGGTGCCTACTGGACTCACTCACCCCCGCGGCGCCCCACGCCGTTTTTTGCTGGGCGGCAACTTACTAGACATCACTTTCGTGCCATCTAGATTTCAGCGCGTTCTGCTGCCTTGGAACTATTCGCACAACAGACCGCTACTGACAAGAATATTTCATTATTGGTGCTGTCAATTTCAATAAATCTATTGGATAATTAAAAAGAAATTGCCACGGTCTCTTCGTTGTTTAAATGTTTTTACTGTTTTTGTTTTGTTGTATATATTTATATGTTATTAAAGTTTTATATTCCTACTACTTTGTTGGAGTGCTATATATTTTTAATGTGACACATAATTGTAAAAACTTTGATGTACAAAGAGTCATTCCTGGAATCTTCCGCTTCAGGCTCGGTCCCCTCCCCAATCACAATACAGGATGGTTTTCAGATAGTAGGAACGCGTGTGCTGTGACGGATCACATCGGGTGTGGGCCTTGATCTACTATAACTCCTTTGAAGAGGGGTGATTCTTTACAGCTGGGGCCATAAACTACATCTGCAGGGCTAGCTGATAGCCTAGGACCGGCCTGGACATTCGGACACAGAGGAAGAGGAGTGTCAGAGGGTGCGGTAGTGAATAGGGCGAAAGGGAGGTGTCGGGCGGGCACAGAGTGTGATTCTCAGGGAAGAGCAGCGCAGATGGGGGAAGGTTTATTGCCCATGCATAAGACAGAGAGCGGTGGTGACCAGTGCCTGGGGGAGATGCTTACGAGGGTGAGGAGCCATGCTACGAATCGACAGCGTGCAGAGAGTGGGTCTGGTCAAGACATCTAAAATGGCTGCCGTGCACGACAAAAGTGTGGCATTTCAAAAAAGGCAAGATGGCGCAGACAATGTTTTTCAACACTTCCTCATTTCCTTCGAATCGAACGTTAACAGACGTTGGGGCATATTACCAAAGTTAAGCGATATTTATCGCTAACGATGCTTACCAACCAATTTTTTACCACTAAGCATCGTCAGAAATTATCGAAGATAAACCTTACTATTATCAAGGTTTATCGCAAATGCGATAATAAACGGGCGCAATGCATGAATATCGCTAAAAACTCAGCGATATTCATGCATTACCGAGCTAATACTCTTAGCCATGTTATCCACCTCCCATTGGATAACATGGCTAAGAACTGCTCAGGGCAGGTGTTACTTTTTGGAGATATTCGCGCTTAGCGCGAATATCTCCAAAAGTTGGTAATAGGAGATAGATATCTTGCATGTTGTAATGCAAGTTATTGTGGTATATGGAACTCATACCATAATCTCTCAGGAAAGCAGAAACTGATCCTTTTAGGACCGCCTAAAAAGTCCTAGGGGGTGAGGAGTACTCTACTTTGCCCCCTTTTCACGTTCCGAACTATTTTATTTTACTCTCTTCTGTAATTACACAAAATACCAGCGATAAGATGCATCGGAGACACACAGTGAGAGAAAGGAGGCCGGAGATGAAGAAGACATGTCAAATACACATTGGAGATAATATAGTGGCAGAAGGGAAGTAAATATGAGTAAACTTACCATGTAACATAAAAATGTTGCACTCTATACTATAAGTCTCATTTTATACTACAATCACTTCGCTACAACCTCATAAATTAAAAATAAAAATGAATAATGTCTCAAACAATTTTTGATTTCTAAATATAAATTTATTCTTCAGAATTTTCTAAATTTGAAAGAACTAGTAACATGTCCTCATCAGTAATTTCCTCTTCAATCATCTCATCTGGAATCTCCTCATTAAAAGTCTGCAATGATGATTCTTGTAACTCTATGGTCTCCAAACACTCGATAAATTCGCCATCAAGAGATTGATCAAAAAAATCATTCAAGTCATCTCCTCCTTCTGACAATATTTCATTATTGGTGCTGTCAATTTCAATCAATGTAGTGGAATCATTCAAGTCATCTCCTCGTGACAATATTTCATTATTGGTGCTCTCAATTTCAATCAATGTAGTGGAATCATTCAAGTCATCTCCTCCTTGTGACAATATTTCATTATTGGTGCTGTCCATTTCAATCAATCTAATGGAATCATACAAGCCATCTCCTCCTTGTGACAATATTTCATTATTGGTGCTCTCAATTTCAATCAATGTAGTGGAATCATTCAAGTCATCTCCTTGTGACAATATTTCATTCTTGGTGCTGTCCATTTCAATCAATCTAATGGAATCATACAAGTCATGTCCTCCTTGTGACAATATTTCATTATTGGTGCTCTCAATTTCAATCAATGTGTTGGACAATTCAAAAGAAATTGCCACGGTCTCTTCATTGTGAGCCATTTTATTTTGAAATTGCTTGCTGTAAATTGCAGAAAAAAATAATCACTTTCATTTATCGTCTTTAGTAATACATAATATAAAACTAACTTTATCAAGTATTTAGTATAACAGAAGGACTGCAAATAAATAACAGAAAACATTTTTCAAATTATCTTCAAGTGTACAACATAGTTCCCCATACAAATTAACAACTCACCTTTTTAAAAGTAGCAGAAGTGTTAGTACTGTGTAAATCAAACACCAGAAATTCACCACCAAAAATTCCTCACAAATGTACCTCAGACAGTAGTATCACAAAATGGCTGTGGTTTCCTCTCATTTGACATATATACATAACCAATTAACTTTCATCACACACAAATACAAAACCAAAGTAACATTTTAATTGGTTCTAAATTTCAACACTTTCAAATGTGTTTTCCCCATGCAATTTTCCATAGGACATTTACATACGTCTACAGCCTGAATGGCTGAACGGAATTACACCAAACTTGGCAAAATGGTACATCAAACCTAAGAGGTCAGGAAGGATCTACTATGCCCCCTTATGGTCATTTCCCCCTTCGCTTTGGCCTCCTCTTGTCTCTCAATCCTACCGAGGGACAAGATGGCGGCCGCTACGGACTGTTTGGAATGTTGACAGACGCCGGAGAACCAATCAGCTTCGCAAAGCTCCGTAACGCGAAAAGTACGCGAAGCGGAGCGCTGTTACAGATATATATCTTTTTTTCAACGTTAATTTCTCAAAATCCACTGGAGCACATATATTGAGACCTAGCAAAGGCACATCGGGCTACCAGTCCCTAATATTTTGCCAAGTTTCGTGCAAATCCATTCAGCCGTTCGATTATTATTATTTTGTTTTTTTTTTGCCCCGCGGGGCCCTTTTAAAACCTCCACATCAAACCTAGGGGGTCAGCGAGGATCTACTATGCCCCCTTATAGTTATTTCCCCCTTTGTTTTGACCTCCTCTTGTCTCTCGATCCTACCGAGAGACAAGATGGCGGCCGCTACGGACTGTTTGGAATGTTGACAGACGCCGGAGAACCAATCAGCTTCGCTTCACAAAGCTCCGTTGCGCGAAAAGTCCGCGAACCAGAGCGCTAACCGGTCCGCTGTTACAGATATATATCTTTTTTTAAACGTTAATTTCTCAAAATCCACTGGAGCACATATATTGAGACCTACAAAAGGCACATCGGGCTACCAGTCCCTACAATTTTGCCAAGTTTCGTGCAAATCCATTCAGCCGTTCGGGCTAAAAGTGAGGCCAACCGCCCTATGGAAAACTCAATTTTAAAAACACGTTTTGGGACCCCCCTTTTTTCTCGGCCCCCACTGGACGAACCCCCCCCAAATTTTCAAGGGCTGCTCAGAAACAAAATGTGCCATTTTCCTGAAAATTTCAGCCGATTCCGTCCACAAACGCCAAAGTTATTAGACATAGAATTTTCAAAAAACCCATAGAGAAAAAATCCTAACTATATATACCTACTGGCGACCGCCAGTAGGTATATATATATATATATATATATATATATATATATATATATATGTATATTCACTGAAAAAACCATAGGTTATAGACCATATATAGTTAGGAATTAGCATTTAAAAAACCTTATTTTACTCACACAAAACCATTGAAATTCCATATATAGTTAGTTGCACTAACTATATATCGCGCACCCGCAATCCACTGCTGATCATGTCACATATTACATCATTCATGACATGGTCAGTGACATCACTGATGACATCACTGATGACATCTCAAATGACATCACTGATGACATCACTGATGACAACATCCAGTGACTGTATGTTTCTGTAAAGTTAAAATATGTCTTACATATTGAAGAATGAGTGGATGTATAAGTGTCTGGATGAAGGATTTAGTAGGTGCGTGACTGACTGTATGAGTGAGTGATTAAATGTGTCTCACTGAGTGCATGGGTTAGTGACTAAACTGTCTTAATTTGTGCATCATTATGTCTGTTGTTCTGTAAACTGCTGCATGTGTTGATCATTAGCTATACGAGAGGCTATATGTGTTATTAATTGGTTGCCCAAGTATTTCTATGGGAGATTGAGTTTGTGTGGGGGTGGCTGGAAGGTGTGTGACTCTATGCATAGATGTGTGAGCAGTTTATTCACTAGGTGTATGAGTTCAAGAGTGCATGTGGAAACAGCTACATGGGCAGTTGACTGTGTGCATGAGTGTATTGATGAGTGAATGGATATCTCAATGCTACATGTCATAGTAAGTACATATGTAAAACACAGTACATGTGAGAGTTGGCATATATAAATAACTGTGCATGAGAGCCACTGAATGAGTGAGTGGTTGTATCGATCATTGTGAACTTGTATCAGGGATTGTATAAGAGAGTAAATATGTGTTAGTATATGTTTCAATAAGTAAGGTGTGTTTAACTGTATAGTTGAAGAAATGGAGGTGAGATTGTTTCTTTGCATGACTGACTGGGTGTGTGAATAACTCCATGGATGAGTGGCAGTGTGTGAGTGTCTGTATACACTGAGTGTATCTAAGGTTATATTAGAGTCTGAAGAGGTTTATCGTATTAGCACAAGAATGATGTCAAATGAGATGTCATCAGTGATGTCATCAGTGATGTCATTTGAGATGTCATCAGTGATGTCATCAGTGATGTCACTGACCATGTCATGAATGATGTAATATGTGACATGATCAGCAGTGGATTGCGGGTGCGCGATATATAGTTAGTGCAACTAACTATATATGGAATTTCAATGGTTTTGTGTGAGTAAAATAACGTTTTTTAAATGCTAATTCCTAACTATATATGGTCTATAACCTATGGTTTTTTCAGTGAATTTTCAAGGTTTTGTAAATGCTAATTCCTAACTATATATGGTCTATAACCTATGGTTTTTTCAGTGAATTTCAATGGTTTTTTAATAGCAAATATCATAAGCTGTCGAATGTCAAGTACGTGGTAAGTGAAAACATTTTCGTGTTTATGCACACTGATCTGCTTTGAATGGTGCCCCCCCCCCTCATTTCTATTAGGAGTACTCTCTCTTTGCAGATAGTGAAAGGTAGTTAACGCAGGCCTTTGCCCCCGTTGTAATCCGTCGTGCCTGTTTCTCTCTCCATTTGATTGATTGTTATCCAAGTATTTACTGTTTTAGAATTAGTTCTCTTTGGTTCATTCTCTATTTACAAACAAACACAGAGTCGCAATACTCTGTTTAGTCTTTGCAGATAACGAAAAATCGTGTAAAAAAAAAGAAAAGGAATCGAGCAAAATCAGTAGGCCACTAATGGGATCTCTTTTTGACCTCGCTAAAATAGAAACATTAGGAACAACCCCTCATGACAAATACAAAACTAGTGAGATGAACTGAACTCCACACAATGATGGCTGCAAAACAGCTCGGCTCCGCCACCCACCCCGCCCAAAATAACGATAAAGAACGGCTGCCATGATTGGTTGCGGAATGACCACGACGGAGCTACGAAATGGTGCTGCTCTCATGCTAACCCCAGCTTCAGTCTGAAACATCCAGAAACACTGTAGACTACCAATTCGATCAGTTCCGGTAGCGCCCCAATGTAACCCGGTAGAGAAGAACTAGCCCTCCCCTCTTTGACTGATGGTTCTTGTTGCCTGTCCCTTCTGTTGTCATTTAACAGAACTATTTAGCCTGCTGAAAGGGGTTGTGTTCCGACCGCTGGTTGGTGGAGACATTTTGACTATATTCTGTACCTGCGTTGTCGCGTAATGCGTCATATGACGCGCCGCGTTAGCGCATCCGGAAGTCATCCGGGGCGCGCAGCGCGTAACGTAAGCATAACAAGTCATGTGACTTGTTAATAAAACTTTTCATTGGTTCATTTTACTTTTCTTATTGTAATGATGAAAGGCTTGGTCATATGACCTAAAAATTACGCTTTTCATTACTTCCGAACATTATTTTTTCTTAAATATATGTTATAATGTTCCAGGCTAATGTACTTTCCCGGAAATTTTACAACTGTCCTGCAAGTAAAATATATTCTTTTTTCGAGAAAAAGAGCGTTTCTTCATCCCATGACGGAGCCGTTGAGCAAAAGAGGGTCGACCTGCTGTCTTAGTCGCCGATACGCCTGAATATGAGATTCTTATCGATCACTTTATGTTGCAGGAATAGAAAACACAACAGCCCTTGACCATTTATCTTTACTGCGTTCCTTCGTATTATATCTTTTACCCTTCATGTAATTGGTCTGCTTTATTTCACTTGCCTTTTAATGATTCTAAAACAGTCACTATTATTAAAAACTTTACCAATGTATATACTACTACCATGTTTTCTTTTAAAAACCTTTATTGTGAAAATTTCATTATACAAATACGAGCCTATAACCACATGGGCCTGCCACAGAGCAAACTGTAATCGTATATGATGAATAGACATTTACACTGTAGAGGAACGTAACGGGCGGGCCATTAGGTTGCAAGAACTAAGGTGTCTAACAGTTACGGAATCGGTGGACGTACATTTTATAATTAAAATACGACAGGGCCAGTTACAATAAAATTATCTAGATATACATTTGCGGGCAAGTACCATGGGTGACGTTAATTCGAACTTTCAACAGTACAGTAATCAATAACACATCAGAACTTAATATCAATAGGGATGTCGAAATATTCAATCAATTCTCGTCCCCGCCCGCCATGTGCTTCAAAACTGCATACGTATCTCGTGATTTCAAGGTTCTGCAACCAGTACACAACAAGGAGTTACGAGTCCCATTTATTCCGGCGCCATTTTGGGCGAGGACGGGCAGGTCCAGGATATAGTCAAAATGTCTCTACCAACCATCGACTATGATGATGTTCATATGCTGTATTTATTAGAGTAACACTCATCTGTCCACATGAAATTAATTTGCCACAATCTAAACATGTCTTTTTAATCTTTCCAAAGTTCTTCTAAATATTTGGGACCGTTTCCCTTGCCTCTGAAGCTCTCAGTGCCACTTCTTTGATGAATGTACTAGCAGGTCAGGGGTTCTCCTCCAAATCTCTCTTTTATGCAGCACTATAATTAATTGGTGCCACCTCTCCATATGACGATGCATGGTATAGTTACCACAACTATATTTTTTTTCGGTTCCTCTGGAAAGTTCATCGTGGCAGATGAAGCGTGTAACGTACCGGGCATTTACCTTTTTTTGCATGTACAGGAAAGGAAAAAAAAATCGAGCGTCCGAGTTCTAAGGTGTCCCAGGGCCATTTTAGTGGACCAGGCCCAAATCCAAAGAACAGGCCGCCATTTTGAGAGTCCTCTTGCAGCCGCCTGTCGCTGTAGCATCAAGAGCAGCCGAAACTCAGCTGAATGGCAACTGAAACGGTAAAGGGGCGCCCCACTACAGCAGACGAGCCTACACCTAGGAAGGCCCATTCACGCCGGCTCCCCCCCCCCCTTCGGGCACCCCACGCCGTTATTCGGAGCAGTATTGTAGGATGGCCACACCAGTGCGGCAACTTGCTAGACATCACCTCGGTGGTAACCGAATCTCAACGCCTTGTGGTGTCTTCTTTTCAAAAAACATTGTTATGCTGCCTTCGACCTATTCGCCGCAAGTGCGCACACAACTCAACTGCATAGCTTGCTAGACACCACCTCGGTGCCATCCGGATCTTGGAATGTCAGCACCTTTTGGTGTCTTCTCTTCAGAAAATATTGTTGCGCTGCCTTTGGCCCCATTCGCACATCAGTCCGCTACTGACGCCATCTCACAGGCTAATGGGGCGCCCCACGCCGACTTTCAGCATTGTAGAATGACCACACCAGTACAGCAACTTGCTAGACATCACCTCGGTGCCATCCGGATCTCGGCGCCCCACTGCAGATGAAGTGCCTCTCAACTATGAAACCACCACGGTGACATCCGGATCTTGGCGCGTTGTGCTGCCTTCGGCCTATTCGCACATCGGTCCGCTACTGACGCCATCTCACAGGCTAATGGGGCGACCCACGCCGAGTTTCAGCATTGTAGGATGACCACACCAGTACAGCAACTTGCTAGACATCACCTCGGTGCCATCCGAATCTTGCAAAAAACAACAAGTGATGGACTGAATGTGGATCAATGTCACACACTCCCCCAGTCAAAAGATCTGGGCCCAAATCCATCGTTTTTTTGCACTCCACACCACCCTGGGTCAGATAATGGCTTTATGCAAATCAGCTCTGACCCTGTTGCCCCATGGGAACAGTCCAGTCCGAACTACAACAGCCATATCTTTCCCAGACCGGAATCAAGCATCCGAGGACCGGACCGGTTTCGAGGTAACACCTCTCTTCAGCCCGGCTAGCTTGACTCCAAGTGGTGTGGAGTGCCTGGGACCCACGTCTGGGCATCCCCAGCGCACTTAGGGCGGCAATTGCAAAAAACAACAAGTGATGGACTGAATGTGGATCAATGTCACACACTCCCCCAGTCAAAAGATCTGGGCCCAAATCCATCGTTTTTTTGCACTCCACACCACCCTGGGTCAGATAATGGCTTTATGCAAATCAGCTCTGACCCTGTTGCCCCATGGGAACAGTCCAGTCCGAACTACAACAGCCATATCTTTCCCAGACCGGAATCAAGCATCCGAGGACCGGACCGGTTTCGAGGTAACACCTCTCTTCAGCCCGGCTAGCTTGACTCCAAGTGGTGTGGAGTGCCTGGGACCCACGTCTGGGCATCCCCAGCGCACTTAGGGCGGCAATTGCAAAAAACAACAAGTGATGGACTGAATGTGGATCAATGTCACACACTCCCCCAGTCAAAAGATCTGGACCCAAATCCATCGTTTTTTTGCACTCCACACCACCCTGGGTCAGATAATGGCTTTATGCAAATCAGCTCTGACCCTGTTGCCCCATGGGAACAGTCCAGTCCGAACTACAACAGCCATATCTTTCCCAGACCGGAATCAAGCATCCGAGGACCGGACTGGTTTCGAGGTAACACCTCTCTTCAGCCCGGCTAGCTTGACTCCAAGTGGTGTGGAGTGCCTGGGACCCACGTCTGGGCATCCCCAGCGCACTTAGGGCGGCAATTGCAAAAAACAACAAGTGATGGACAGAATGTGGATCAATGTCACACACTCCCCCAGTCAAAAGATCTGGGCCCAAATCCATCGTTTTTTTGCACTCCACACCACCCTGGGTCAGATAATGGCTTTATGCAAATCAGCTCTGACCCTGTTTCCCCATGGGAACAGTCCAGTCCGAACTACAACAGCCATATCTTTCCCAGACCGGAATCAAGCATCCGAGGACCGGACCGGTTTCGAGGTAACACCTCTCTTCAGCCCGGCTAGCTTGACTCCAAGTGGTGTGGAGTGCCTGGGACCCACGTCTGGGCATCCCCAGCGCACTTAGGGCGGCAATTGCAAAAAACAACAAGTGATGGACTGAATGTGGATCAATGTCACACACTCCCCCAGTCAAAAGATCTGGGCCCAAATCCATCGTTTTTTTGCACTCCACACCACCCTGGGTCAGATAATGGCTTTATGCAAATCAGCTCTGACCCTGTTGCCCCATGGGAACAGTCCAGTCCGAACTACAACAGCCATATCTTTCCCAGACCGGAATCAAGCATCCGAGGACCGGACCGGTTTCGAGGTAACACCTCTCTTCAGCCCGGCTAGCTTGACTCCAAGTGGTGTGGAGTGCCTGGGAATCTTGGCATCTCAACGCCTAGTGGAATCTTCCATACAAAAAATATTGTTACGCTGCCTTTGGCCCCATTCGCACATCAGTCCGCAACTTAGACATCACCTCGGTGCCATCCGGATCTTGGCATCTCAGCGCCTTGTGGTGTCAGTCAGAAAATATTGTTGCGCTGCCTTTGGCCCCATTCGCACATCGGTCCGCTACTGACGCCATCTCACAGGCCAACGGGGCGCCCCACGCCGACTTTCAACATTGTAGGATGGCCACACCAGTGCGGCAACTTACTAGACACCACCTCGGTGCCATCCGGATCTTGGCGCGTTGTGCTGCCTTCGGCCTATTCGCACATCGGTCCGCTACTGACGCCATCTCACAGGCCAACGGGGCGCCCCACGCCGACTTTCAGCATTGTTGGATGGCCACACCAGTGCGGCAACTTACTAGACACCACCTCGGTGCCATCCGGATCTTGGCGCGTTGTGCTGCCTTCGGCCTATTCGCACATCGGTCCGCTACTGACGCAAACTCACAGGCCAACGGGGCGCCCCACGCCGACTTTCAGCATTGTAGGATGGCCACACCAGTGCTGCAACTTGCTGGACACCACCTCGGTGCCATCCGGATCTTGGCGCGTTGTATTGCCTTCGGCCTATTCGCACATCGGTCCGCTACTGACGCCGCCTCACGTGCCAACGTATTTTCTCCGCATTTTATACCCTATGCCGCATAACAGGTCATGTGACTTTTCATTGGTTCATTTTACTTTTGGTTTCCTAATGATGGAAGGCTTGATCATATGACCTAAAAACAACACTTTTCATTGGATGAAAACGTTTTTTTTTTCCCAAACGATGACAGCCCCACCTTGTTTCTGGATGTTTCAGACTAAACTGGCGTCAGCATGAGAGCACCACCATCTCGTAGCTCCGTCGTGGTCATTCCGCGAGCAATCATGGCAGCCGCTCCCCACCAGAAGCCTGCAGGAGTCGGGGCCCCCAAAACTTTTGATGAATTCTCAAGGCGGAGGGGACGCTTTCGAGAATGGGGTCCAAGACCTAGCAGACAAGCGTCCGATTTCCAAGGTGTCCCAGGGCCATTTCAGTGGACCAGGCCCAAAAAGGAAAGAGCCTGCCGCCATTTTGAGAGTCCTGTGACAGCCGCCTATCGCTGCACCGCAAGAGTGGGCGCAACTCAGCTGAATTGCGGCTTTTGACACAGTGGACCAAAAACGGACGGAATGGCAACTGAAACGGTAAAGGGGCGCCCCACTACAACAGATGACACTCCACCTGGAGAGGCCCGTTCACGCCGCCTCCCCCGGGGCGCCCCACACCGTTATTCGGAGCAGCATTGTAGGATACCAAAACCAGTGCGGCAACTTACTGGACATCACCTTGGTGCCATCGTTCTGCTGCCTTGGAACTATTCGCACAACAGTTTGCTACTGATGACCCACCCCCCGCGACGCCCCACGCCGTTATTTGCTGGGTGGCAACTTACTAGACATCACTTTCGTGTCATCTAGATTTCGGCGCGTTCTGCTGCCTTGGAACTATTCGCACAACAGTTTGCTACTGATGACCCACCCCCCGCGACGCCCCACTCCGGAAATCTGGACGTTGTGCTGCGTTGGGACTATTCGCACAGCCGACCGCTACTTCGTTGTTTTTCCCTAAAAATGTTTATATGTTATTACTATTTTTGTTTTCTTGTATATATTTATAAATTATTAAAGTTTTATAATCTTACTACTTTGTCGGAGTGCTATATATTTTTAATGTGACACATAATTGTAAAAACTTTGATGTACAAAGAGTCATCCCTGGAATCTTCCGCTTCACGCTCGGTCCCCTCCCCAATCACAATACAGGATGGTTTTCAGATAATAGCAACGCTTCTGCTGTGACGGATCTCATCGAGTGTGGGCCTTGATCTACTATAACTCCTTTGAAGAGGGGTGATTCTTTACAGCTGTGGCCATAAACTACATCTGCAGGGCTAGCTGATAGCCTAGGACCGGCCTGGACAATCGGACACGGAGGAAAAGGAGTGTCAGAGGGTGCGGTAGTGAATAGGGCGAAAGGGAGGTGTCGGGCGGGCACAGGGTGTGATTCTCAGGGAAGAGCAGCGCAGATGGGGGGAGGTTTATTACCCATGCATAAGACAGAGAGCGGGGGTGACCACTGCCTGGGTGAGATGCTTGCGAGGGTGGGGAGCCATGCTAAGGATCGACAGCGTGCACAGAGTGGGTCTGGTCAAGGCATCTAAAATGGCTGCCGTGCACGACAAAAGTGTGGCATTTGAAAAAAGACAAGATGGCGCAGACAATGTTTTTCAACACTTCCTGATTTCCTTCGAATCGAACGTTAACAGACGTTGGGGCATATTACCAAAGTTAAGCGATATTTATCCCTAACGATGCATTGCAAAGATTTTTTTACCGTCAGAAATTATCGCAGATAAACCTTGCTATTATCAAGGTTTATCGCAAATACGATAAAAAACGACCGCAATGCATTAATATCGCTGAAAACTCAGCGATATTCATGCATTACCGAGCTAATGCTCTTAGCCATGTTATCCACCTCCCATTGGATAACATGGCTAAGAACTGCTCAGGGCAGCTGTTACTTTTTGGAGATATTCGCGCTTATCTCGAATATTTCCAAAAGTTGATAATAGGAGATAGCGATGTTAGCGACTGTTTCCAGTCGCTAACATCTTGGCATGCCCACTTTGCATGTCATTAGTGATAAATATCACTCACATGCAAAGTGGGGCCCAAGATGGTCGCTATCTCCTACTAGCCGTCGCTAACTGGTGTTAGCAACAGCTAGGTAATACAGATATAATTTTATCTCCGCGAAGCGGAGCGCTGTTACAGATATATATCTTGTTTTTGAACATTAATTTCTCAAAATGCACTGAAGCACATATATTGAGACCTAGCAAAGGCACATCGGGCTACCAGTCCCTAATATTTTACCAAGTTTCGTGCAAATCCATTCAGCCGTTCGAATATTATTATTATTATTTTTTTTTGCCCCGCGGGGCCCTTTTAAAACTTCCACATCAAACCTAGGGGGTCAGCGAGGATCTACTATGCCCCCTTATGGTCATTTGCCCCTTCGCTTTGGCCTCCTCTTGTCTCTCGATTCTACCGAGAGACAAGATGGCGGCCGCTACGTACTGTTTGGAATGTTTACAGACACCGGAGAGCCAATCAGCTTCGCTTCGCAAAGCTCCGTAACGCGAAAAGTACGCGAAGCGGTGCGCTGTTACAGATATATATCTTTTTTTGAATGTTAATTTCTCAAAATCCACTGAAGCACATATATTGAGACCTAGCAAAGGCACATCGGGCTACCAGTCCCTACAATTTTGCCAAGTTTCGTGCAAATCCATTCAGCCGTTCGATTATTATTATTATTTTTTTTTTTGCCCCGCGGGGCCCTTTTAAAACCTCCACATCAAACCTAGGGGGTCAGCGAGGATCTACTATTCCCCCTTATGGTCATTTGCCCCTTCGCTTTGGCCTCCTCTTGTCTCTCGATCCTACCGAGAGACAAGATGGCGGCCGCTACGGACTGTTTGGAATGTTGACAGACGCCGGAGAACCAATCAGCTTCGCTTCACAAAGCTCCGTTGCGCGAAAAGTACGCGTCCTGGAGCGCTGCCCGGTCCGCTGTTACAGATATATATCTTTTTTTAAACGTTAATTTCTCAAAATCCACTGTAGCACATATATTGAGACCTACAAAAGGCACATCGGGCTACCAGTCCCTACAATTTTGCCAAGTTTCGTGCAAATCCATTCAGCCGTTCGGGCTAAAAGTGAGGCCAACCGCCCTATTGAAAACTCAATGTTAAAAACACGTTTTGGGACCCCCCTTTTTTCTCGACCCCCCCTGGACGAACCCCCCCCCCCAATTTTCAGGGGCTGCTCAGAAACAAAATGTGCCATTTTCCTGAAAATTTCAGCCAATTCCGTCCACAAACGCCAAAGTTATTAGACATAGAATTTTCAAAAAACCCATAGAGAAAAAATCCTAACTATATATACCTACTGGCGACCGCCAGTAGGTAATATATATATATATATATACAGCAAACTGTATTGCTATCCCTAACTACTGGTCTGAAATGTGGGGATATACGGAGGTTAAGGAACTACAAATAGTAGAGAACAAATTTCTTAGAAATTTGTTATCAGTTCCACAATCAAAACCCTCCTATATCATTCATCTGGAATTGGTTTTGTGTCAGATCTGATCGGAATGCCTCTGCTACTCATATGGATCAAGATCTTGATTAATACAGGATTAGAGATGAACTGAAGACAGTTCAGGATTATTTATCCCTGGTTAGATTAAGCAGTATCACTTGGTTATGGTATGTAAGAAGTTAAAAAACTAATTAGGGTATCCCAAGTAATTTACGTACGAAATAACCTGTCAAAGGAGTATTTACTTTAGGTCAAGAAACATTTCTTATGTATGATACAAGCTGAAAGAGAGTTTGGAGGGTTGAGAAACAAACAATATGATCCCAGATTCTCCTGAAAACAATCCTTGCAATAGGACTCTATTTAAACAAAGTAACATAGTTCTACAAACGCTTTCTTTTAATAAGATTTTGATTTATCTATTTGCACTTTCTACTGGCAGAACCACAGGGGTGGCGAAGGTTGGAAGATTTGAGTCCCTGCTTCTGTGATAATTTCTCCACCCAAGACACTTTATCATGTTTTACAATCACTATCTGCATATCCGCAAACATTTTTTGGTACTGATTTTAAAGAGTAGAGGTTTTACCAAGATAAGGTCAACTTTAGTTTACTTACAGATGTTGATTAATCTATGAGAAACTTTTATCATTGCTAGTTGTTTAGTTGCAGCAGTCAGGGAAAGGAAAAAAAGGAAGTTATGATATGAAATATTTCAACTCTTACAATTAAGGGGACATGCATGTTTATGCAGATGTTCTTTTTGTACAAGATTAATTTTGAAAGAAATTGGTTTAAGGCTTTTTTCTGATATCATGAAGATGGGGCCATTTTTTATCCTTATATTTTATGGTATATAAGAAAATCCTGATTTATTTTGTGTATGTTTTATTGTTGTTTGTATAAGATTTTTTAGTGTACTTTTATGGTTTTAATTAACCAAATAAAGTGATTATGACTGAATACATTTTACTATCATTTCTCTGGCAGAGTTAGTTGAAAGTTGCAAATATGTATTTTTGTGAAATGAATGAACTGGGAAAGTTTCTTGAAAAATCTGTTTTGAAATTACATTTTCCCATCATAGTTAGATTATTGCAGGGTTTTTATTATGCAAATTATATTTCTGCGCGTTTTCTCACAATGCTTGTATTTTGATAGACACAAAGATCTGTATTTGTGCACATGTCTAAAAATGACCTAGTATGTTTGGGCTAAGCCTTCGCATAGCAAATACCTGCAGCCATGTCATAGAAGAGGGCACAAGAGAAATGCTCAAACATGTCTTAATGCAAAGAATTGTAACCCTCCATTCCTTGTCAAATTTCAACAAGTCCACTTTACTGACAGACTAGTATATTTTGCACAGTTGCATAAAGATGGCATGGTATGATGGGCACACTTGCATCTTGGTGTGGTGTCGCACTGATAAAAAATAAACCTATAACCCAGTGTGGTTAAGTGGTCATAGAGTGTTAGTTTTTCATTACACTAAGCAGGGCCAGCTCCAGGGCGGTGCAATCAGTGCCATTGCATCTCGCGCTGTCTTTGGGGACAAGCTCTGCTTTCAAATATATTTTCATTTTCAAAACACATGCTGATGCATTCCTTGCATCCAGTAATTTTCAGGCAACAATAAAAGTGTCTAAATAAGAAAGTGATTAATTAATGTTGGGTTTTTTTTGGAGAGAGATCAGAGTTTTGTCTAATGGCAACCAGTGGCAAGTGGTGACATTCGAAGGTGGTAGGGTGTAAAATGTGCGGTGAAGCGAATTGCAGCACACAAGTGTAGCGATCTAGGCAGAATGACCCAAAAAGGCTCAGGGGGGTTCTCCCTCCGAGAACATTTTGGAAAAATAGAGGGCAAATGTTGCATTTTCAAGCAAATTTCAGAAAGCAATGTAATGTATAAATCCTGCCCGTTCTACCAGTACGAGACACATTGCCAATTTGTTTTATCACCACACAGAGGTTGAGATGATGTGCATGTCTCATCCATGTACTTACCACACCTCACCCCATCCGCTGTTTCACAACTGCTGCTTATTCAAATGCATACATATTATGTACTGCGGTATTGTACTGTTGTTCTTCAAAGTTAGTTGTTTATTCACATCCGACTGCAAATGTATATACCCCTAAATAATCTAGAGTTAAACTGATGCCAAAGCACAAATGTCTAAGCTCAAAATTGCTTTACTAATGTATTTAATACAGCATTTCTCTTCCACGTGCAGATGTTGTGCAACTTATCATTCTATGACCGTTATTTTGAAAAACTCTTCCATCTTCATGTCTAGCAGCACTATATTATAACTTTAAAATAACAAATAAAATGAGAAATCAAATCCTCTGTAAATGGGTTCTGATGTACCAGTACATGAGACATAAATCACAATCAAAATGTTGATGGGTTTTTAGATTGTGGGGAGCCGAGGTTTGATGAGGGATGACATAGTCACTCTGGCCTTACCATAGCATGCCTGGATGTCTATACACAAGCTGTTTTAGAATTGCAAGTGCAGTTGGTAATCATTAGCACTGTAGTAGACAAATGGGTTCTCATTTCAAGTCTTATGTTCTGTCTTCTGGTAAGACACAGTCCATACACACTGGGAAGGTATGAGTTTGCAGCACTGCATAACAGTCCTGTTGCCCAAGCAGAGTCTCAAATAGGAAGAAGGGCTTGGGGACTGCATGACAGCATTTGCTTTAGAGTGATCAAATCCTTTTTTCTGTGCTCCTCCAAAAATGCAGCCACAAAGCAAGAAGGCACACTACAATACTGAAATGCCTGTCAATGCTGCACATGTACTGCTGAGGGAAAGGTAATTTCTTTAGCACTCGAGATGGCAGGGCCTAGCATCAGAAGCATTTATGAGTGTCTGCAACTCTGCGCCAGTCTGCGATCCTGCTATATAAACATGAACACTCTTGGAACTTCAAAGACTGTTAATGTTTATATAGCGGAAACGTTACTCAAACCGAATATATTAAGAGCTAGAGGCAGCTGCAGCAGCTAGCTGCTTTACATCCTGGTGTGTGGACTTCGCAAAGTCCATGATCAAACATCGAAGTACGGAAATACTTTTTTTTTAAGTTTAGAAAGCTTTATTGAACAAGGTAAACAATGTAAAACATCATTACAAAACAAGGAGCATTGAAGTAGATTAAATGGATATCACAATTTAACAATGAATACTAGGATCCAAAAAAGGGATAAATAGGCTATACCAAGGGAAATAGCTTTTAAAGGTATTTTGTAATTTGGGAGTGAGAGAGGGGAGAGAAGAAGAGAGAAGAAGAGAAAAGGGGGGGGAGGGAAAAGGAAAAGGCAACCTAAAGCTCAAATTTAATATGATGAAATATCAAATCAGATACATGAAATATAATAGATAATGAATATCATTTAAAAAAAAGAAAAAGAATATAAAATGTAATTCATGGAACATTTTTTTTAAAATATTATTTTTATTGAGAGTTCATAAAAACATGATCAGCATTACAGAATACATTTGTAAAGAGCATTAGTACAGTACATGGCATGTGGATATAAATAAATAATCAGCAATCAGGTGTCCACGCAATGATTATAAAGTGCAAACAGTAATTGTAAAGTTCAAAAGTGCTTAAAAGTGCATATAGGCAGACTGGTGATTATGAAGGCATCTTTTACAATTCGAAAACACTCCAGAACTGTTCATATTTTTTGAGTGCCCCTGATCTAACCACATATTTTCTTTCCCTGCCCTGGATTCGTAGTAATTTAGCCTTCCATGCCTGAAAGGTCGGTACTTGGTTGGTTTTCCAGGACTGCAATATAAGTGATTTAGAAATTAGAGAAGCTATGAAAATAAATTTGTTGCGTTGGGTGTTAGTCGCTGAGCAGCCTAGAACAGGGTCTAGATCATCGAATATTATATTAGCTTTAAGCTCGAGGGAGAGATATTTTTCAATTTCCCTCCAGAGCGGTTGGATTTTAGGACATTCCCAGACAATGTGTTTCCAGGTCCCTTTTTCCTAACATCGGAAACATTTATCGACAACTAGGGGAAAGATGTTATGGAGGTAAGAGGGGGTTCTGTAAATCAACCATTTATTATAAAATTGCATGCGCTTAAAATTAGCGCCGCAAAAGATTGTTTTATTAAATGTATTTATTTGATCCCAAATTTGTTGATTGATTTCAATATCCTCCCTTTTTTTCCACCTCTCGATAATCTTACTAGAGGATTCCTGTTTCTTGTCCTCTTTTAGTATTTTAATCCAAATACTCATCTTTGTTTGAGTTTTATTATTCAGTGCTGTAGAGATAGATTCTTTAAAATAAAGATTTCCTATATCCAGCTCCCTGAGTACTCGATTCAACATAGAAAAAGACAATTTCAAAATGGAATGAGAATGGCTCACCTGGCTGGCAATTTGATCCCATGTCTTCACCCTGTTACCGGCCAGGAAGTCATCGATTTTATCAAAACCATTTGCTTTCCAGAGGCTTATTATTTTTCTATCCATACATCCATCTTCCCCTAGGTTGAAGTTGTTCAAATCCGTTGTGTTACTTATCCTAGGAATAGAATGCGATTTCAGAAACTGAGTTTTCTGTCTAAAAATCCATTGAAGGGACTTGTAGCGGATTTTCTTTGGATCTTTAGTGACTCTAAACGGATCGATTATATTTACCTCTTGTAACATCTTCTTCATAAAAAAATTGTCTGCCTTGTTCGTGTCTAAAAAGAAAAACCTAAAACTATGGTGTGCAAAAGACGCAAAATAATATTCTCAATATTGGGGAGGGATAACCCTCCTTGTGCGAATGGAAGATATAAAGTGCTGAGTGCGAGTCTAGGAGACTTTTTGGCCCAAAGAAAAGTAGATATTAGGGAATCCATTTTTTTAAAAAAGGACACCTGAATAACGCAGGGTACTGCATTAAATAGAAATTTAAAAAGAGGTAAGATCGACATGCGTATCATTGCTGCTCGGCCCATTATGGACAGGGGTAATACATTTCAGCGTTCTAAAAGCGACTCAACCTTTTTTAGCAGTGGTGAATAATTAAGTGAGAACAAGTCGTCTAAATTGTCCGATATAAATATTCCCAGATATCTCTTTGGCATTAGGTTATAAATTTGCCTAAATTCTGGTATTAAAGTGTCTACAGTGCAGTTTAATGAAATAATTTCCGTCTTGTTAACATTAATTTTATAACCCCCAAGTTTTTGAAAGTCAGAAAATATTTTTAAAATTTTCGCTTGACTTAGGGGGTTAGAGTCTAAAAACAGGGCAATATCATCGGCGTATAATTTTATATTAGTCATACCAGCTACCGGGGTTGTATTAGTTCGTATATTTCTAATCGCAATCGCTAGAGGTTCAATAAATAATGCGATTAATATTGGCGATAGGGGACAGCCTTGTCGGGTGCCTCTAGTGACCTTACATGTACCGATGTTAGAATTATTGATGATAATCTGTGGCCTAGAGTTCAAATATAGTTGTTTTAAAAGAGAGATAAAAACATTTGGGAAATTAAAACTGTGTAGAATAGCAAATAGGCAGTCCCAGGACACACCAAATTGAAGGCTTTCTCCGCAACTAGGAACCAGATTTGGGACTTCACTTTATTAGTTTTAAAGAAATCTAGTGACTCTAATACAAACTTTGTATTTGTATGGAGCTGCCTACCTGCAATGAAACCGCACTGATCATTAGCTACCAGACTTCCCACTATTTTATTGAATCGATTTGCTAAAAGCTTAGTAAAAATGTTATAGTCTGTATTTAGTAGACTTATGGGTCGGTACGAGTTTACATTCTCCCTATCCTTTCCCTTTTTTTAAATACTAACTACAACAGCTGAGCGCAAAGAATCCGGGGGGGATCCTCCTTGGAGCAAATTGTTTACTAAGATTAAAAGTTCTGTACGTAGAGTTCCTTCAAATTTAAAAAAAAATTCAATTGGAAGACCATCGTCTCCGTTGGCCTTGCCATTGGGGAGGGAGCCGATTACCTCGTCTAACTCAGACTCTTAAAAGGTCTCGATGAGGCATGTCTTATCTTCATCATCTAATTTGGGAATTGTAAGTTGAGCTAAAAACTCCCCTATTGAATCAGGTGAGGCCTCTTCTGTTGTTTGATAGATTCCCTTATAATGTTTCAGGAACCACTCACCAATTGAGGCTGTGGTCTTGGCGTGTATTTTAGTAATTGGGTCAGTTAGTTGATCAATTCTGTTGCGAGCCTGTTTTTCTTTAGTTTGGCAAACCAGGAGTTTCTCTGTATACTCGCTATCCTCATACATCCTCTGGGCGTAGCAATTGTAATTGGTTTCGCCCAGGGCATAATAGAAGTCCCTCATCCTACTCTTAGCCTCGGAGAGTTTTTGGCTAGAATTTGTTGATCTGGCCCTGTAGTGTACTTGGATTGCCTCTGTAAGATCTTTTTGTAATCTGCTCTTCTTGCCTTATGTTTTGGTATTTCTTTAGTTGTAATTAACCCCCGTAGAGTGGCCTTAAATGCATCCCAAGTCGTGTTTAATGGGGCTGTACCTCTATTGCATGTAAAGAACTCCTCAATGAATTCTTCAATTTCTGCACACCATTGAGGATCTAGAAGGTTAGATTTATTAAAAAACCATCGTTTTATAGGGCTTATGTCTTGTGGTCCCAGATTTACCTCCATAGAGACTGCCGCATGATCTGAAAAAGCGTTTGGTAGATGAACATAGTTATGTAGCTTTAACTCATGGGAGGTTAAAAAAAAATGTAATCTTGAAGCGGAATTATACTTTGCCGAGAAACATGAATATTCTCGTTTGAGAGGATTGTTAACTCGCCAATAATCCATGATTTCAAGGTCAAAATTACAACTTTGAATCGCTAAAGCCGATTGGGGTTTATTCTGACGGCAATCTTTTTTAGACGAGTCCAATACAGTATTTTGCAGAAAATTAAAGTCACCTCCCCATACTATTACCCCGGGAAGGCCAGTTATAGCATTCTTTAACTGTAGGATTGGCTGAAAATCGTCTAAAATAGGAGCATAGATTGTAGCAAGGGCAACTGCCCATCTACCTCTGGGGTCTGTGGCTGTACCAGTCAGAGTAAAACCTAGATGTTTTCCTATCAGAATACATACTCCTCTCTGTGACAAACCAGCTGAGGAGGATATTGTATGGCCAGCCCAGCTCTTGAATGTATTATCTGCATCGACCCGGTCACTATGATGGGTCTCTTGTAAATATATAATATCTGGGTTTAGGTTTTTTAACCAGCATTCAATAGCGTTTTTATTCCGAACATTGTTCATACCATTTGCATTAAAAGAGATTAACTTCAGCATGCTATTTGCTTTTTTAAAAAGGCCATAATTAAAAACATGCTAAAGAATAGATATAATAAGTACGTATGCTAAAAGGGTTATTTAACAGTACAATAATATCATAAATATCAAAAACCTCTCTTTGTGCAAATAAGCAAATAATCAATAACTCGTTGTACGTCTATAGGTAAATGCTCAGTGCAAATATGGCAGCAAAAAATATAGGTTGCAGCCGACCCTTACTATGTGCAAAAATAGGCAAATAAACAGTGGGGTACAGTAATATAATAAATATCAAAAAAACTCTCTTTTGTGCAAATGGGCAAATAGACAAAAGCACTTTGTACATCAATAGGTAAATACTTAGTGCAGTTGTAATAGCAGCAAATATAGGTAGCAGCGGACCCTTACTTTGTGCAAAATAGGCAAATATGCAGTGCAGATATTAATAGCAGCAAACCCTTTCTTTGTGCAAACTAAGCATATGAGCAATATACATATTAATAACAGCAGTCTAGATCTTTCCATGTGTAGAAACACAAAAGCGTAAAAAACAGGGGCGACAGCCATACCCCTTTTGCAAAAAATGCCGGGACCTTATCCACAATAGAGCCATGTTAAAGGCTGATGATCTTGTCTATGCCGTTTCTGAGCTAACCTTAATACTAGAACAAACAATTCTTCAATATATGAACTCTCTTTTTTTCCCCTGCAACCCCTCCCTTCACCACCCCAACTCCCCCAACCCCCCCAAGAGTGGATGGAACCTCCCCGTGTTCCACTTCCGTCCTTCTCTCTAAATTCTTCTTTTTTGATGCCATTTCATTGCATCCTTGTGTGCTTCCTGTCATCGCCTTAGCCCCACCTTGTGAATCAAAACAGTGGTCAGTTATAGGCTATACTCCTAAAAATATTAGAAAATATGAGACAGAATGGGAATCAGGTATAAACTATACTCCTAGGCCTTCTAGAAATGACTGGGCTTCGTGTACAATTGTAAAGATAAAAAACTTCCCTTTGGCCAATACTTTAAGTTTTGACTGCTGTACGATCATAGCTTGGGCTCCCTTGCTTTTAAAAGAGTTGATCAACTTAACAAAGTCTCTGCGTCTGTGAGCAGAAGCCGCCGACATATCTGAGAAGGTTCGAAAATTATTCACACCCTCCGCATTGAATGATTTCTTAGAGAATGTAGTGTTTAAGATTCTCTCCTTCACCCTGAAATCAGAGAAATTTAGCAAGATTGTGCGCGGATATTTCAGATTATTGGGTTTATATGCTGGGACTCTGTGTGCTCTTGTGATTAGTGTAAGCACTAATTTTCTCAACACACTCTCAGCGGGCGGACTAAATCTTCTGATCTCTCACCCCACCCATAAAGCAGGTCACACTCTTGACCTCATTTGTTCCAATCATGCCGGTCTTACCACCGAGGACCCTTACCCTGTGATCTGGTCTGACCATTTCCTTATTCCTTTCTCAATTTCTTCACCCCAGCAAGTGAGACCTCGAGTTTTACCTAAAACTCTTGGACGTAATTGGAGTAAGATCTCTCCAGAAAGTCTTAGAGTACAATTAGCATCGACTACCCCTAAGGAGGCCATTGAATTAGATTCTAGGCTGATCAATTTTAACGGATGGATCACCTCGGTGATAGACCATATCGCCCCAATTAGGCCGATTAAAACATATCGCTCTGCCCCCTCTTCACCGTGGTACTCAGATGAACTTCGAAAATGTAAGTCTTCTTGTAAATATCTGGAGAGACGTTGGAGACTATCATACGCCATAGATAGTAAACTGGAATACAAATCTGCATTGAAAAAGTACAGGAAGATCTTAGCTCACAAAAGAGTCTACCTAGAAGAGAAAATCAATAACGCCCGAGGCTCTGCTAGAGAAATTTTTAACACTGTTAGATCCTTTACCAATCCTTCAGCTCTTACTCAACAGTCTCAGGGATAACATGCACTCTGTAACAGGCTATCAGATTTCTTTGAGAAAAAAATTGCCATTATTTACTATTCTTTCCCCTGTAAAAACAATATTGACACCATTGACAATTTCACAGCCCTTTCACCGCCCCGCCCTGTCCCTTTTCAGATTTTGCTAAGATCCCTTTGGATCGCTCATTGGTAGAACTATCTAGTTGTAGATCTGGCTCGCCAACTGACCCTTGGCCAGCCAAACAATATAGAGCCCTTGCCCCAATACTTAACCCAGCCCTGAACAGTATATGGAATGAATCATTGAGCACTGGCGTTTTTCCGGACTCGTGGAAACACGTGGGGTGTCCCTCAGGGCTCCTCCTTGAGTCCTCTTCTTTTTAATGTCTACTTTTCCCCCTTGGCTGAGCTGATTTCCCAGCTGGGAGTGAAAGCCACCTCATATGCGTATGACATCCAACTTCTATTCTCATATGAAGACATTTCCGACTCTACATTTGATCCATTAAAAGAATGTTTACGTAAAGTCGAAAGTTGGATGGACAACAACTGTCTACGTCTCAATGCGGGAAAGACAGAGGTCCTTTTTTTCCATCAACCATCAACCATCCCCACTGGATTCCAACCTGTGGTGGCCACATGATCTCAGCTCACCCACTATCCCCAAAGAATCCGTAAAGAACCTTGGAGTTAGATGGGACTCATCTCATTCCTTTCTTACTCAAGTCCAAACAGTCTCCGCCGCCTGTTTTTCTAAAATAAGGATGGTTAAGAAACTCATCAACGTTCTACCGAGCAACACGAGGAAAACAATAGTCCAAGCATTAATTACATCGCACTTGGATTATGCTAATGGCCTGTATGTTGGACTCGCCGCAGGCCTCTGTCATCGGCTGCAAATGGTACAGAATGCCGCGGTCAATCAATCAATCAATCAAGACATTTATAGAGCGCACTACTTACCCGTAGGGTCTCAAGGCGCTGGGGGGAGGGGGGTGCCGTTACTGCTCGAACAGCCAGGTCTTTAGCTTCTTCCTGAAGGAGAGGTGGTCTTGGGTCAGGCGCAGGTCGGTCGGGAGGGAGTTCCAGGTTCTGGCGGCCAGGTAGGAGAAGGACCTTCCTCCGGTTGTCGCTCTTCGGATGCGGGGGACGGCGGCGAGGGCGTGGTTGGCTGATCGGAGGTGGCGTTTGGGAGCGTAGAAGTTGATTCGGTTGTTGAGGTAGCTCGGGCCTTGGTCGTGTAGGGCTTTGTGTGCGTGGGTGAGGAGGCGGAAGGTGATTCTTTTGTTGACGGGGAGCCAATGCAGGTCTCTCAGATGTCCGGAGATGTGGCTGGTTCGTGGGATGTCGAGGATGAGTCTGGCTGAGGCGTTCTGGATCCGTTGGAGTCTCTTCTGGAGCTTGGCGGTGGCACCGGCGTAGAGGGCGTTGCCGTAGTCCAGTCGGCTGGTGACGAGGGCCTGGGTGACGGTCTTCCTGGTCTCGGTGGGGATCCACCAGAAGATCTTCCGTAGCATGCGTAGGATGTTGAAGCATGCCGAGGAGACGTTGTTGACTTGCCTGGTCATGGAGAGGGAGGAGTCCAGGATGAAGCCCAGGTTGCGTGCGTGGTCTGTCGGTTTGGGTGCGGTGCCCAGGGCTGGAGGCCACCAGGAGTCGTCCCATGCGGAGGGGGAGGAGCCCAGGATGAGGACCTCCGTCTTGTCTGAGTTCAGTTTCAGGCGGCTGGTCGTCATCCACTCGGCTACCTCTTTCATCCCTTCGTGCAGGTTGGCTCTGGCGGCGGCGGGGTCGTTGTTCAGGGAGAGGATCAGCTGGGTGTCGTCGGCGTATGAGATTATGTTCAGGTTGTGTTGGCGTGCGATGGCCGCGAGGGGGCTCATGTAGACGTTGAAGAGGGTGGGGCTCAGCGAGGATCCTTGTGGGACGCCGCAGATGACTTCGGTGGCCTCTGACTTGTACGGTGGTAGGCGGACTCTCTGTGTTCTTCCGTCGAGGAAGGAGATGATCCATTCCAGAGCCTTCTCCTGGATTCCGACGTTGCTGAGGCGCTGTACTAGGGTGCGGTGGCAGACAGTGTCGAATGCCGCGGTGAGGTCTAGGAGGATGAGGGCCGCTGTTTCTCCGTTGTCCATCAGGGCTCGGATGTCATCGGTGGCGGCGATGAGGGCGGTCTCGGTACTGTGGTTGGCTCGGAAGCCAGACTGTGAGGGGTCGAGGGATCCATTCGTCTCAAGGAAGGCGGCCAGCTGCTTGTTGACGGTCTTCTCGATGACTTTGGCTGGAAACGGGAGGAGCGAGATGAGGCGGTAATTCTTGAGTTCGGTGGGGTCCGCTGTGGGTTTCTTGAGTAGAGCGCTGAGTTCGGCGTGCTTCCAGCTCTCCGGGAAGGTGGCGGTGTCGAAGGAGGTGTTGATGATGTCTCGCAGGTGGGGTGCGATGACAGCGTCGGCCTTGTTGAAGACGTGGTGAGGGCAGGGGTCGGTCGGAGATCCGGAGTGGACGGAGTTCATCGTGCGGATGGTGTCTTCGGTGCTGATCGGCGTCCAGGCGCGGAGGGTGGTGGTGGGGGGTGGTGGCACGGTCATGGTGTGCGTTGGTTGGTTGTTGAAGCTGTTGTGTATGTCCGCGATCTTGTTGTGGAAGTATGAGGCGAGGGAGTTGCAGAGGTCTTGCGATGGGGTGATGTCGTTGTTTCCTGCGCTGGGGTTGGATAGCGTAGAACGCATTTCCCTCACCGCCGCTCTCTCCACTGGTTGCCAATTCAGAAAAGGGTTGAATTCAAGGCTCTCCTATTGGCTCACAGGGCAACTAAGAGGAAGGGCTCTGTATATCTCACCACTTGTCTCCACCCCTACAAAAATATCAGAACCTTGCGATCAGACTCTAAAAACCTCCTCATTATCCCGAGATTTAAAAAGATGCGATCTGGAGGAAAAACCTTTCAAATTTGCGCTGCATCCCACTGGAATAAACTCCTGCAGTCCATTCGCTCAATTCAGGAAGAACTTCCCTTTCTTAGGGCTCTGAAAACCCACCTTTTCTGTTAACTTCCTCCTGGAGTTGTAGTTATCACATCCGTTGGAGAGCCGGGACACCCCGCTGGGGTAGCTGCACGCTATAAAAGTGACACAAAATAAAATAAATAAAATTGTTAAATCCCCTGGGAGCTCGGGTATGGCTTTTTTCAAGAGAAACTCTGGCCACTTGACTACATCCTTATCTTCCAGTCCCTCTGGAATGCCTACCAGATGCATATTTGACCTCCTGCTATAGTTTTCAAGGTCCTGTAGTTTTTCTACAAGCTGGGCTCTTTCTCTATTGGCTACCAGCAGATCTTTCTGTATTGCTGATAGCGAATCCTCCAGGGATGAAATCCTGGTTTCAGCTTTGGTGGCCTTTGAAGGAAGACTCCCAAAGCATTCTTCCATTTTCATCAGCCTGTTGTGCAGCTGTGAGATCTCCTGGGCTTGAGAATTTTTTAAATCTCTTAACTCCTGGAGAATGGTTCCGAGCAATATTTTGATGGAATTTGTTTTTGTGGTATTCGGAAGGGAAAATAACCCGTTCTCTTGAGATGCTTGAGATGTCTGTGGGCTTAGCTCTTGACTAGAAGATCCTATGGTGTGCTTATGGCTTGGGTTTGGGCTTGTACTGTTGTCTAGAGCCGATGCTATATGTACCATAGGAGCCTCAGATATTGCTTCCTCAAGGT
This sequence comes from Lissotriton helveticus, assembly GCF_964261635.1. Classification (NCBI taxonomy): domain Eukaryota; kingdom Metazoa; phylum Chordata; class Amphibia; order Caudata; family Salamandridae; genus Lissotriton; species Lissotriton helveticus. Next base: position 127,954,441 of record NC_136059.1, on the reverse strand, counting down.
CCTCCTGATCAGCCTCTACCGATAGCGATGTCTCTGGTAACTCTGGTAACTCAGGTGTAATGGAGCTAGATGACACCCCTCCAGCGCTCAGAAACTCATGCACCAGCATGTCCTTTTTCCCATCCTAGTTCGTCCCCCCCCGCATGGGGGTGCTCGAGAGTTACCCCTGTTGCCACTATTGGAGGACAGGTTTTGAGAAAAGGGGGTACTGCTTTAGCTGGTTCCCAGTCCCATGGGCTAAGGGTGGTTTGTTTGAAGCTGTATCCACCTGGCCCACCTGGCCCATCTTAGCCCCCGTAGCCCCCTTGTTATTCCTCTCATATCCACCTCGCCTTTCTCTCCTTTCTCGCCTTTCCCGGCGCCTTTCTCAATAACAGCGGCAGCCACAGCGGAGCTTGATACTGTCGAATGGTCAAGAAGGGAAAGGATTTCAGGATCTTCGTCCCCCTCGCCTTCCTCCTGGTCATCTTCATTGATCTCTCCATCTTCCTCATCCTGTTCTCTCAGAACATCATATTTGTTTTTGCCTGGTTGCATCCATGCATCCTTCTGTCTCAGGGCGCTCTTTTGCTGGGTCTTTCGTCTATTTTGCCTCTCCCCTTTGACCACAGGTGGGGTTTTATTGACAGATTTCAACAGTTCTTTTAACTGTTCGAGCTTGGCCTGCTTGCCCTTTACTCTTGCAGACATGGCGGGGTATCAGCTGCGTGATTATTTCTATTCTTATTAAGCACCTATCTTGAACCTATTGATATTAAAGCCTGCAACGACTCTGCAAATGTCTTATAGATACCCAGGAGGTAAAGAGGTGAAGAAGGTATATGTCGCCTAGAAGATATCGCTTGGCAGATACGGAGTCTGGGTGGATGGTAGGTGTGGAGACCCAGAGTCTTGAGGACACTATGATCCCCCCGCTCGGCGACCGCTTGATGACTGTGTAGGCGGCGGCGGGGGCACCAATCCAGCACCAAAGGACACCGCACAACACCGTGCTTGGAGGACAAGAACTAGCACAGGTGGTACAGGCAGTGTATAAGCAGTGGAGCAGGAAAGTTCACAATAAGGAACGTTCGTGGTATGAACAGCTGGAGGAATAAAGGTGAGCTAAGGCAAGTCAGCCAGGCTATAAGAACCAGGAAACCAAGAACGGGCAGCCCCTCGATATCCCCTCAATACCTCGAAACCTCGAAGCCTCGAAGCCACCACGAACTTGCTCAGGCACCCTCGTCGCGTTTCCTCATCCAGCCGTCCTTAATCCGTCAGCTCCTTCCTCATGCTGCAGATTGATTTTTTTGGATCGCGGTATCCGGTTGACTTTCGGATTTTCGAACCGCGGTTGCTTGGGGTCACTCGCTCGCCCACAAGGAAGTAATAAACTCAAACGGCGGTCTTTAAGGCAGTCATTCAGCAGCCGCCATACGGAGCATCAACCTCTCGGTCGGCATTGCCTTCATGGGCGGGGCCTCGGTGCGACAGGAAGCACAACGGCGGCGTGCGTGGATCACGTCAGCCGTCCATCCCCTCCTCAGCGAATCCAAAAACTTCATGGAACATGTCTATAAAGGAAATTGGTTAAAGGCAACCATAACAAATCTTGTTTGATCAAAAGAGGTACAGTATTAGCAAATGCACGATCAAGTCTATGGTGATGACATAACAGATTCCACCGGGCACTTTATGAAATCTTCGAAATATCCTTCCAGTTTGTTGTGATTATCTGCAAAGAAATGGCTATATATAGATCTATAAATCTATGAACAGTACCTTGGACATTCCATATGGGTAAAAAGCCACCCAAAAAGTTTGAACAATATCAAAGGGGTGATCTGTATTTAAAATATCATTTAATTTGAACCAAATATGAGACCAGAGGGATTTAACCAACGGACAGTGAAAAAACATAAGGAAAAAATCGCAAACAGTACATGAGCAGGACCAACATTTTTTAGAATCTAGTACTTTAAATTTATATAGATCAGAATGAGCAAAAAAAAAGCCTGTTATAAAAAAAAATGTAGTCTGAGTGGTGCTAGCAGAGCGAGAAACGTTGTGTCAATTAGACCAAATAGATTCCCAAACCTGAAGGGGGAATTCCTGAGATAAATCCTTTTCCCAGGTGAGTTCAAGTTGAGACTTGAACCTATGATCAGTAGAATGGGAACGTAGTTTGTAGATGATAGCAGCTTTAAGAGGAACGGGTAAGTCTGGTAGTGGGGAGTTAGTCAGGACAGTAGTATTCAGGGAGCTATGTTGGGAGAAAAAGACGTTTAAGGCATGTTTAAGCAAGGGATATTGGGAAGAGTATGTGTTAGAAAGGTGAAAGGAAGTACGAATGTCGGAGAAATCCCTCAAGGAATTATCTTTGAGAAGATGAAGGTAGATGATGATGCCTTTATAAATCCATTCTTTCCAGAAAAGTGCCATGTTGTTAATCTTTAAAAATGTATTGTACCAGATCGGAGTAAGAAAATGAAAGTCTGCTCGTGGCAAAAAAGAGCGAAATATGGAGAGGGCAAGTGTTTTTGAGTGCCTAAATGTGGGATTGAAAAACGCTTTGGGGGTTGAGATAAGCGAGTAGCTGTAAAGAATGAGAAAGGTGAAAGTTGTGCAAGTTCTATCGTACTCCAAGCTGTCAAGGGAAGACAAGACAAATCTGTTAAGAAAGGCCAGATTTATTTTAAAGTAAAGGCAGAATGAAATCGAGTAAGGTTAGGAAAGTTGACCCCACCTAATTCTTTGGGTTGTTGAAGGCGGGAAAGAGAAATCCTAGATTTGCGATTTTTCCATTGGAATTTAGTAAGGATGCGATTTATGTTTGTAAAAAAATAAAGAGGAAGAGTAATAGGAAGCATTAAGAGGTAAAAATTGACTATAGGAAGAAGTATAATTTTAATAGTTGCTAATCTTCCTCACCAGGATAAAAACAAAGGGGATGTTCATGTATATAGGGACGGTGCACCAAAAGGAGTACTCGAAAGCTCCAGATCTTATTCCAAAAATTATTTTATTTTATTTGCTTCTCATAAAAACAGACTCCTCAGCCAACGCGTTTCGTTCACAGTGAACTTTGTCAGGGCTGAAACAATTAAAAATGTGCAATCAATACACAGCTTGAAAAACGTACGATAGAAAAACACCAACTTACAGAACACTACATTAAAAACAATTATTTACATGCGCCTTAATCACATAATGTAACAGTGGTTCCTAGTTTGGAAGGGAAGCCCCAGGAAGCACAGTACAAATCAGAAAAAACAATCTCTAATCAATTATTCTGAATTTTAAGAATATATATATATATATATATTTCATCGCACAAATATGAGGGAACACAGATTCAGCATATTCATGGATTCTACATAACAACAGGTGTGAACATATTGCTGAAACAACATATTTAGGGGCTGATTATGATGGCGGATGGACCTGAGTCCATACGCCACCATAGAGTAAGAGGGAACCTCCACATTGCCTGCGGAGTTCCCTCCTGTGCAATTAGGATGTGACCGCCACCCTGGCGGACACATCGTCAATCTTTAACATTGCGGCGGGTGCAGCTTCAAGCTGCACCCGCCGCAATGTTAAAAATGCATGCACGGCATTTGCGTGCACAAAGCAGCAGGCACCGCGCGGTGCCTGCCGCTTTGTCCACGCAAATGCAGGGGGGTACCATAGGTACCCCCCATGTGCACCCCCCACAGCCCACTTCACCCAGGGGGCCCGCAACGGGCCCCCGAAGTGAAGGCTCGGATGCTTTTCCACCCTCCTTCCCACTCACCGAATGATTTGCTGTGTCCCGAATGAAGAAAAGGTCGCAAGCCGAACCATAGTAGTTCCCTGGTTTAAATATCCTAGCTAGCACCGCCACAATTCCAATTTCCTGCGTGTTGTGTCTAAACGGATATAGCTCATCTGTTATTCTGTCTTACTATCAGAGCCATCTTGGATTGTGCACCGTATCGTGCCAACAATGCAATACTCATGTATATTGCAGACACGGACTGATTATAGTATTATATTCGTTTATGGGAGTTGTCCCAGTATTAGTCCGAATCGTCAAGTTTGATGAACCATGATTATACGAGAATATATCGTCCAGGAAGATGGTATCCCAGATTAGTTTAGCAAGGTGTAAAAAGCGTGCATATTTTATCTGTTACTCGTCTACATAATAGCGGTACACGTACATCTTATATCTAGGTTCTACCACTGGAATGAGAAATATTTATGAGTCTACCATTGGTGGTCACGAACGTAACAACGGACTAGCCAAATGGTAACTGGGGCACCATCTTGAAGAGGTCAAATCCTATATGTCGTATATGGCAATCTTAAGCGTACTCCTATTTAAACTTAAGTTGACATGATCAGATACTAGGCTAGGTAAGTTTAGTCAAGGAAAATATAAAAACGTTTCCCCACAAAAAGGTGGGGAGAGGGGCCCCGAAATGCATGAATAATTATGGCATTCCAGCAAATTTATGTATAATCTATTTATTAAAAATTAAACGATTATCTATTGAAGCTGTAATCAGGGACGAGCAGGAGAGAGAGTCAAAGGAGAACAAAGAACAGACAATACAGTTTATATAATATATACGTAATCCAAAACCCAATACATTTTGCTAAATACCACTCTTCAAATAATACTTTCGCTTTGTTTTCACTCCATAATTTCATGGTGTTTCAAGGGCAAGTGCACCAATTACATTGTGTAGGTTATTCATTCATTTACTTTGTTTTTATTTCATAATTTCATGGTGTATCATAGACAAGTACACCAAATGTATTGTATTTAGTTGTCAATTGAGTTACAGTTGTATTCAAATTTACTTATCAGCATAGCAACTCATGGTGTATTGTTTGTTTATATTTAAATTTACTCCACTAAGCCCAGTGGGATATGGTTATATACAGTACGCCTTACAAGAAATGATGCATCTCATCATCAATATTGAGCCCAAGACTGATGGCCCTCAAACGGTAAATCCACTTTGCCTCTTTTTGTCGTAATAAGAGTTCTCTGTTGCCACCCCTGTTTGGAATTGGAATATGATCTATAGTGTGGAACCAAAAGTCAAGATCATTAGGATGTTTGGCCATGTAATGCTTCGTGATGGGATATCTAGTATCCCTAGTTCTAATCGCGCGTCCATGTTCTTGGATTCTCAGTTTAAATGGGCGCACTGTGCTGCCTACATAAATGACATTGCACCTACTTCCAAGTATATAAACCACATGTGTCGTGTTACAATTTATGAAAGAGTCAATTCTGTACTCCTTACTCGAGTTGGAATAAAAAACTAGAAATCTTGTTTTTACCCATAGGGCATATATTACAAGTCCCACATATGAAAAAGCCTTTTGGCCTCTCTGGGAACCAATTTGGAATCGATTTTGAAGTGGTTATATAGCTTGGACATAGTGTGTTTCTCAAGGAGACCCCTCTTCTATATGTCACAGTTGGCCTATTTTCAATACACTCTTTTAGACCTGAAACATCCTGTAGAAGGTGCCAATGTTTACGAAGAACATTGAAAACCGCACCACTGCGTGTGGTGTATTGAGTCACAAACCTTACTTTCGAATGATTAGTTTCGTCAGTGGCTTTTTCTTTTAAAGTATCATTCCTAGTGACATTTTTAATTCTCTATTCATCTCTTTTGAGTACACCTCTGTCATATCCCCTCTTAGAAAACCTACTAACAGTTTCTTTTATGTTAGCATCAAAATTCTCTTTTTCGCGGCAATTCCGTCGGATTCTTACCATCTCTACGTACGGAATATTGTTCTTGACTGAGGGTGGGTGGGCACTCTCTGCGTGCAGTACTGAGTTGCACGATGTTTCCTTTCTATATAAGGTGCTGTTGATCCGACCATCCTTGACATAGAACTTGATATCAAGGAAATTGATATATTCATTGTGAAATGTCATGGTGAATTTAATGTTAAAGGTGTTATCATTAAGAAGAGCAAAGTATTGCTCCAGCTGTCCAGTAGTGCCAGACCAAAGACATATCACGTCATCGATGTACCTCCCCCAGTACACGATGTTGTTGGTCCAGGGGGAGGCACGGCGACCCCAAGCATGCTCCCGCTCAAACCACCCCATAAATAGGCAGGCATAAGAAGGAGCAAACTTGGAGCCCATAGCAGTTCCATGTATCTGTTGATACCAACAGTTATCAAAAAGGAAAAAATTATTTGTGAGAATGATTTCAATCATTCTGATGATCATTTCGTTATATTCATACAACCCTGTGTCGTCTCTATCCAGAAACGACCGAATCGCTCTCACCCCATATTCCTTGTTGATGGAAGTATATAGACTTTCTACGTCAAAAGTAACAAATAGTAACTCATCAGACCATTCAAAATCTCGAAATTTTGTTAAGATATCCTTGCTATCCCTAACAAAATATGGTAAGTTAGGGACCAGTTTTTGTAATTTTTGGTCAACAAATTGGGAGAGTTTTTCTGTAGGCAAACCTATCCCAGATATTATGGGTCTTCCAGGGGGATAATCACCCCCCTTGTGTACTTTTGGTAATACGTAAATACAGGGGAAAGATGGATTGTCTACCCTCAGAAATTTGTATTCCTCCTCAGTAAGAAGTCCCATGTCTTTCCATTCAAGAAGTTGCGTATTAATCACAATGGTACTTGTGGGGATCGGGTTGTTCTCAATTCTCTTATTTATAAAAGGTTGAATTTTTTAGTTGTCTCTTGATATCTCCTATATAATCATTGTGATTCATTATTACGATATTGACTCCTTCGTCGGCCTCTCTGATGACTATGCTGGTATCGCTATTAAGATGTTTTAGGGCCAACCTCTCTCCCACAGTAATATTATGGATACTTTTTGGAGCATAATTTTTGGGAGTTTCCAAATCGTATAGATCTTGTGAGACCTTCTCAAAAAAGGTATCAATGTTTTGAAGGTATGAATGTGTTGGAATAAATTTAGATTTGAGATGAAGTCCACTGTCAGTGTCATTGCATCGGGGGATTTCAAGGTCCTCTAGGATAGAGGGAATATCAATCCCCTCCTCTTCCTGATCCAATGTTAATAGGCAATGCACTACCCTGACCTCCCCAATAGTGTGTGATCCCACATGTTGGTCTATAAGTGGTGTCTTACGTTGTTCATGTGGTCTGTTGTGAAAATAGTCTTTGAGTTTCAATGTCCTAACGAATTTGAAGAGATCTATATGTGTGTTGACTAGATCACCCTCTTGTGTAGGACAGTAACTCAGACCTCTGCTCAGAATATTGATTTCATCATTGCTTAACACTTTATTAGAAAGGTTAATAATTTTTAAATCAGAACACATATCATTGCAAATAACAATATCAGAACTCATGTTGGTATCATGGATATCACAGGCTTGGGAGGGGATAGCACATGGTGTATCTGTTATTTTCTTATTTTCGTCACTGTACCCTGCGTGTTGTTTGAGGTACTTCTTGTTTCTGCCCTTTGACCTCCTCCCACCCCTCCTTGTTTTTTTTTATCTTTTTTCATTTGTAGTCTGTTGCTTATTCTGAGTTTGGCCAACTCCTTTTGAAAGGAGGTGGCCCCTTCTTCTAAAGGGATTCCAGGTAAGGTGATGATAGAGATTGAGCTACTAGCAGATGATGTAGAAACAGTGCTGATAGAGCCAGTCTCCACACTTTCTTCTCTACTTTCTCTGGTCTGTTTCTTATTTGTGTCCTCCATCCCTTGTACACTATCACATTTTTTTGCGAAAGTGTAAACTCTACCATCATTATAATCCTTATCGACCCCTCTGATCTTATTAAGTTTCTTGTTTTTAAGGTAAGCTTGATATCCCTCTATTTTAGTCTTGGGATTTTTTTATTTTTCATATATTGCTCGAGGGTGACCCCGTCCCACCAGCGGCTTAACTCTTGTTTGCGTAGCCGTTCATGTTTAATGAACATGGCCTGGAGCTTTCGAGTACTCCTTTTGGTGCACCGTCCCTATATACATGAACTTTGGGATCTGCTTTGCAAGAGAGTAGTGGTGCGGCATACTCTGGACGTCTTGTGCACAACCCTTGGACTTTGATTTCATACTTTGGAATACTGTGTGCATAGCTTGAGTCAGCCACTCTTTCCTTTTCAATTGAATATTATGGACTGTTATTGCACATATTTCTACATGGTAATTGTGTTTCTTTAAAATACTGTTAAAATTGAAAAATAAGCTTTTGAAAAATGCCTAGATACCAGGACGGACGTGAGGAGCTGGCTCAGGATCTATTTGGGGCCAGCAGTACTAAGAATATACCGGTTCAAACACCAACAGTTGCGACAAGTCTTAAGGCCATGTTCATTAAACTTGAACGGCTACGCAAACAAGAATTAAGCTGCTGGTGGGATGGGGTCACCCTCGAGCAATATATGAAAAATTTAAAAATCCCACGGGGCTTACGAATATTAATATTTCCCACGTTTGAGGATTTGAGTGGTGATCACTTAACAGAATGGGAAAATAATTTGGAAGGGGCATCAATAAAAATGATGCAAATATTAGTCAGACATGCGGCAGAAAAGGGTGAAAAACTAGAATCGGACATTGAGGCCCTAGAAAAGGAAATTAATGACATGCCTCAAAAAGACCTCATAGAAAAGAATTATGCACTTTTGAAGACTGTAATAGAGGGATATCAAGCTTACCTTAAAAACAAGAAACTTAATAAGATCAGAAGGGACGATAAGGATTATATTGATGGTAGAGTTTACACTTTCGCAAAGAAATTTGATAGTGTACAAGGGATGGAGGACACAAATAAGAAACGGACTAGAGAAAGTAGAGAAGAAAGTGTGGAGACTGGCTCTATCAGCAATGTTTCTACATCATCTACTAGTATCTCAATCTTTATCATCACCTTACCTGACATCCCTTTAGAAGAAGGGGCCACCTCCTTTCAAAAGGAGTTGGCCAAACTCAGAATAAGCAACAGACTACAAATGAAAAAAAGATACAAAAAAACAAGGAGAGGTGGGAGGAGGTCAAAGGGCAGAAACAAGAAGTATCTCAAACAACAAGCAGGGTACAGTGACGAAAATAAGAAAATAACAGACACCATGTGCCTGTGATATCCATGATACCAACATGAGTTCTGATATTGTTATTTGCAATGATATGTGTTCTGATTTAAAAATTATTAACCTGTCTAATAAAGTGTTCAGCAATGATGAAATCAATATTCTGAGCAGAGGTCTGAATTACTGTCCTATACAAGAGGGTGATCTAGGCAACACACATATAGATCTCTTCAAATTCGTTAGGACATTGAAACTCAAAGACTATTTTCACAACAGACCAAATGAACAACGTAAGACACCACATATAGACCAACATATGGGATCGCACACTATTGGGGAGGTCAGGGGAGTGCATTGCCTATTAACATTGGATCAGGAAGAGGAGGGGATTGATATTCCCTCTATCCTAGAGGACCTTGAAATCCCCCGATGCAATGACACTGACAGTGGACTTCATCTCAAATCTAAATTTATTCCAACACATTCATACCATCAAAACATTGATACCTTTTTTGAGAAGGTCTCACTAGATCTATACGATTTGGAAACTCCCAAAAAATATGCTCCAAAAAGTATCCATAATATTACTGTGGGAGAGAGGTTGGCCCTAAAACATCTTAATAGCGATAACAGCATAGTCATCAGAGAGGCCGACAAAGGAGGCAATATCGTAATAATGAATCACAATGATTATATGGGAGAGATCAAGAGACAACTAAAAAATTCTACTTTTTATAAGAGAATTGAGAACAACCCGATCCCCACAAGTACCATTGTGATTAATACGGAACTTCTTGAATGGAAAGACATGGGACTTCTTACTGAGGAGGAATACAGATTTCTGAGGGTAGACAATCCATCTTTCCCCTGTATTTACTTATTACCAAAAGTACACAAGGGGGGTGATTTTCCCCCTGGAAGACCCATAATATCTGGGATAGGTTCGCCTACAGAAAAACTCTCCCAATTTGTTGACCAAAAAGTACAAAAACTGGTCCCTAACTTACCATCTTTTGTTAGGCATAGCAAGGATATCTTAACAAAATTTCGAGATTTTGAATGGTCTGATGAGTTACTATTTGTAGAAAGTCTATATACTTCAATCAACAAAAAATATGGGGTGAGAGCGATTCCGTCGTTTCTGGATAGAGACGACGCAGGGTTGTATGAATATAACGAAATGATTATCAGAATGATTGAAATCATTCTCACAAATAATTGTTTCGTTTTTGAAGAAGAGAATTTTGATGCTAACATAAAAGATACTGTTAGTAGGTTTTCTAAGAGGGGATATGACAGAGGTGTATTCAAAAGAGCTGAACAGAGAATTAAAAATGTCACTAGGAATGATACTTTAAAAGAAAAAGCCACTGACGAAACTAATCATTCGAAAGTAAGGTTTGTGACTCAATACACCACACGCAGTGGTGCGGTTTTCAATGTTCTTCGTAAACATTGGCACCTTCTACTGGATATTTCAGGTCTAAAAGAGTGTATTGAAAATAACCAACTGTGACATATAGAAGAGGGGTCTCCTTGAGAAACACACTATGTCCAAGCTATATAACCACTCCAAAATCGATTCCAAATTGGTTCCCAGAGAAGCCACAAGGCTTTTTCATATGTGGGACTTGTAATATATACCCTATGGGTAAAAACAAGATTTCTAGTTTTTGTTACAACTCGAGTAAGGAGTACAGTATTGACTCTTTCATAAATTGTAACACGACACATGTGGTTTATATACTTGGTTGTAGGTGCAATGTCATTTATGTAGGTAGCACAGTGCGCCCCCTTAAACTGAGAATCCAAGAACATGGATGCACGATTAGAACTAGGGATACTAGATATCCCATCACGAATCATTACATGGCCGAACATCCTAATGATCTTGACTTTTAGTTCCACGCTATAGATCATATTCCAATTCCAAAAAGGGGTGGCAACAGAGAACTCTTATTACGACAAAAAGAGGCAAAGTGGATTTGCCGTTTGAGGGCCATCAGTCTTGGGCTCAATACTGATGATGAGATTCATCATTTCTTGTAAGGCGTACTGTATATAACCATATCCCACTGGGCTCAGTGGAGTCAATTTAAATATAAACAAACAATACACCATGAGTTGCTATGCTGATAATTAAATTTGAATACAACTGTAACTCAATTGACAACTCAATGGTGTACTTGTCTATGATACACCATGAAATTATGGAATAAAAACAAAGTAAATGAATGAATAACCTACACAATGTACTTGGTGCACTTGCCCATGAAACACCATGAAATTATGGAGTGAAAACAAAGCGAATAAATTATTTGAAGATTGGTATTTTGCAAATTTTATTCGGTTTTGGATTACGTATATATTATATAAACTGTATTGTCTGTTCTTTGTTCTCCTTTGACTCTCTCTCCTGCTCGTCCCTGATTGCAACTTCAATAGATAATCGTTTAATTTTTAATGAATTGATTATACATAAATTTGCTGGAATGCCATAATTAATCTTGCATTTCGGGGCCTCCCATCCCCCCCCTTTTTGTGGGGAAACGTTTTTATATTTTCCTTGACTAAACTTACCTAGCCTAGTATCTGATCATGTCAACTTAAGTTTAAACAGGAGTACTCTTAAGATTGCCATATACGACATATAGGATTTGACCTCTTCAAGATGGCGCCCCAGTTACCATTTGGCTAGTCCGTCATTACGTTCGTGACCACCAATGGTAAACGCATAAATATTTCTCGTTCCAGTGTTAGAACCTATATATAAGATGTACGTGTACCGCTAATATGTAGACGAGTAACAGATAAAATATGCACGCTTTTTACACCTTGCTAAACTAATCTGGGATACCATCTTCCGTGACAATATATTCTCGTATAATCAGGGTTCATCAAACTTGATGATTCGGACTAATACTGGGACAACTCCCCTAAACTAATATAATAATATAATCAGTCCGTGTCTGCAATATACATGAGTATTGCATTGTTGGCACGATACAGTGCACATTCCAAGATGGCGCTGATAGTAAGACAGAATAACAGATGAGCTATATCCGTTTAGAAGCAACACACAGGAAATTGGAATTGTGGCGGGGCTAGCTAGAATATTTAAACCAGGGAACTACTATGGTTCGGCTTGCGGCCTTTTCATTCGGGACACGGCGAATCATTCGGTGAGTGTGTAGGAGGGTGTCTCTCTCCCCCCTTTTGTTTTGTTTTTTTGGGGGGAGGTTTCCCCGTTAGATTTCCCAGCGATACTACCTGGGTTCTTGATATACAGATATCTATAGATGTCACATTTTCAGTAACAAAATCTTGACCCGCCTGTCTTTTTATTATGATGCGGGACCATATGGGGAGAATGGAGGGCCAATTTCTGTGTGCTTGTCGTTTTTTATGATATTCTTTTCACACTTGGTAGATATTATGGATGGTTCTTTGTTAAATCTATCTACCTCTCTGGTCCCTCCGAGCCCTCTGTTAATATGGACTTGGGTATAATAAGGCTTGGAGGCTTGGAGTCCAACTTGATAGTTATTGGCATATCTATGCTCTGACGTCTCGCTGCCCTTAACATTGTTCCATGGAGATTGTTGTTTCTCCCTTTCTTCCTTTTTTGTTTTTTACATTTATGGGTGACACAGATTGATTCTAATTGGTTCTTTCTTTTGTTTTTTGTTCGCTCTCGATCTTTGCGTTAGAACGGCGGGCAAGACTTACGGCGGGACCCTCCCCAAGTTATCAAGCTTTTGGGAACAAGCCAGTTTAGTGAGGTAAGATTTTCTTGTTCCCTACATGGAGGTGACACTGTAGATATCCAAAAACTTCCCCAATGGACCTATAACTTGTATGAACCATGGTCATTTTAAATGTTTGGACCTTAAATAACTATATTACAAAGAAACTTTATCATAATTAGTTTCTTCTATTCACAGAATGGAAATGCACTTGATTACTAATAAAGCGACTGACTATTATATGGTCTAAATTGAAACTGCCTACTGTGAAACGATCGTGACAGCATTAGGACAAGTTAAACACAGCGGATCTGTTCTCTCACTTTAATAGGTGAGAACTAACTATACAATCGGGCATGTTTAATTGGGGACTTGGTTTTTTAGCCACTTCAATAATCTCCAAAATGTAAAACACAATTGCTTTCTCTTTCCCTCTTTCCCCCTCCTTCGTTTTCTTTCTTTCCCCTTTTGTCTTCCCTTTTTGTTTGTCTTTCTTTTTCTTTTTCTTCTTCTCTTTCTCACAATTTATGTTATCGATGGCCGGAAATAGGAGATGAATGTAATATTTGAGGAAGCAATTGACAGACTATATATGTTGTTTCAGCAATATGTTCACACCTGTTGTTATTTAGAATCCATGAATATGCTGAATCTGTGTTCCCTCGTATTTGTGCGATGATATATATATTCTTAAAATTCAGAATAATTGATTAGAGATTGTTTTTTCTGATTTGTACTGTGCTTCCTGAGGCTTCCCTTCCAAACTAGGAACCACTGTTACATTATGTGATTAAGGCGCATGTAAATAATTGTTTTTAATGTAGTGTTCTGTAAGTTGGTGTTTTTCTATCGTACGTTTTTCAAGCTGTGTATTGATTGCACATTTTTAATTGTTTCAGCCCTGACGAAGTTCAATGTGAACGAAACGCATTGGCTGAGGAGTCTGTTTTTATGAGAAGTAAATAAAATAAAAGAATTTTTGGAATAAGGTCTGGAGCTCTCGAGTACTCCTTTTGGTGCACCGTCCCTATATACATGAACTTTGGGATCTGCTTTGCAAGAGAGTAGTGGTGCGGCATACTCTGGACGTCTTGTGCACAACCCTTGGACTTTGATTTCATACTTTGGAATACTGTGTGCATAACTTGAGTCAGCCGCTCTTTCCTTTTCAATTAAAAACAAAGGGGACCAGCGATCTATGTGTGAACTGAGCTTTTTAAGTATATCTTTGTGATTAAGTTTAATAGTGTCTCTAATACTGTCGGTGTAAAGAATACCCAAACACTAATATTTGTGGGATTCCATTCAAAACCAGAGCCATGGAACATATGAGGGAGGCAACATTTGTTAAGGGCTAGGACTACAGATTTATCTATATTCAGTTTATAACCAGTGACCAAAGAATATTCTTGTAATAAGTAAAAGAGTGCAGGTAAGGTAGTGATTGGGTAAGAAATATAAAGTAAGATATCATCTGCATAGGAAGTAAACTTAATATCAGTTTTCTGAAATGAAAAGCCAGTATAGATTGGTGTGCGCCAAATTATTTTAAGACGGGTTCTAAAGCGAAATGAAAAGAAGAGGGGAAAGGGGACAGCCTTGTCTGGTACCTCTATGAAGAGGAAAGTAAGTAGATTGGGATCCATTGACCGAAATAGAAGTAGAGGGAGCAGAATATAACAAATTAATATATTGAATAATGGGGGGGGCTAAAACCGTGCCACCTAAACGCTCCAAACATGAAGTCCCATCTAACCCTATCACATGCTTTTTCAGCATCTAATGTAACAGCTGAGACTGGAGAGTCCGTCTTTGAAGCAAGGTGGATGATATTAAGGAGAGTTCTCGAATTGTCTGTGATGGATCTGCACTTAACAAACCCAGATTGGTAGATATTGGTAAGATCGGGATTAACTTTGTTAATTCGAGTTGCTAAAATCTTTGCATATATTTTACAATCTGTATTGATTAATGAGATGGGCCGATAATTTTTACAAAGGGAAGGGTCCTTATCCTTTTTTGGGAGTAGACATTGCCTGCGTGAAGGAGCCCTTAGATTCACCCATGGCAGGAAAGCTGTTGATCAATGAAAATAAGTGTGGTACTTAGATGCTCTTAAAGTGAAGATAGAAGCAAACGGTAAAACCATCAGGACCAGGTGATTTTTCCTTGAGCAGAAGAATGATGGCATCGAGGATTTACTTTTCCGAAATAGGAACATCTAGGATAGAGAGATCTGTAAGACTGTCGGGGGATTTAGGAATAGATTGAAAGAAAGAATCAATTTGAGCAGGAAAAGGAGTTGATACCGGAGTATACAAGGAAGAGTAATATTGGACAAAGCAGTCAAGAATCCTGTCATCAGTGAACTGACGATCCTCATGAATATCAGTAATGGCTGTGATTTAGAATTTTTGCTTTTTATTTATGAGATAGTTCGCAACGGATTTGCTGGCTTTGTTATGCCCACCATACATTTTAGCATTAAATTTAAGGAGATTATTACATACAGTATTCCAAGAGTGTATGTTGTATTGCATTTTCGCTTTAATGAGAGAGGAAAGCGTAGCAGAAGAGTTTGTAGTAAAAAAAAGATATTCAAGCTCTTTGATCTGTTTAAGAATGTGTGATGCCCGTGAGAGAGCTTTTTCTTCTTCCGAGAAACAAAGTCAATAACAAATCCTCTGGCAGTAGCCTTAAAAGCATCCCAAATAAAGTGAAATTGGGACGTGGAGTGAAGGTTGTTGTGGAAGAATTCCTCCATGAAAAGTGTGAAATGTTCAGTGGACTGGGGATCAAGGAGGATAGAGTTATTGATGCCCCAACGCCAAGTGGTGGGAATAGTCGAGGGTAATCAATGTCCAATATAAATGGGGCATGAACTGAGATAAGGATAGAACCTAGTTCTGAGTTAGTCATGAATTGGAAAATGTGGTGAGTGAGGAAAATGTATTCTATACGGGAGTGTGATGCATGTATAGGAGAAAAAAATGAGAATTCTAATGTATCAGGATGAGATATTCTCCAGGAATCTATGAGGAAATAGCTTTAGAAAATGATTTTTGCATCCTATTGGGAACATATCAGGTTTGTGATTTGCGATCCTAAAAGGGGTACATAAGTTGATTGCAGTCACCGCATACAAACAAGTCATCAGTCGCATGTGATGAGAGAAGCGTGGAAAAATCATTCCAAAAAGTTGTCTACACCATTGGGCCATAAACATTGCAAAGAGAAAGTTTTGTATTATTGACAGTAACATATAAAAACAACCATCTACCATTAGTACCATGAAAATCGGTTTGTAACTGAACAGTCAACGACTTGTGAAAAACAATGATAACACAGTTTTTGTTGTTCACTGCCGCAGAGCAAAAGGTTTCTCCCACCCACTGTTTACGCAGTGAAGACAAATCTTTTAAAGTGAGGTGAATATTTTGCAACATTGCAACTTGACATTTCAGTCTCGCTAAGTGAGATAAAACATGTTTTCAAACAGTATTGCGTATACCTTTGACATTCCAAGAGAAAACGCGAAGACCATTCATCTTCGGAAATTACATAAGAGTAGGTGGAAAAATAGTGAGAAAACATTGAATAGTAGGAGAGAAGGAAAGAGGATAAAAAGAGGTTGGGAAGATATGGAGAGTAAAGAAAAGTACAAGAGGTAAAAATTGAGCCATGTGACCACCACAGAAATAGAAACAGGAACAATTTGGAAGAACAAATGCAGGTCAAAAACTGAGTTAAAAAGAGAGAAAGATGCAAAATGTGGCAAATGGTAAAAAGGTTGCCTAAAAGAAAGGGAAAAAAGGAGTGAGAAAAGAGGCAATGAAGAAAAGGAAGGCACAAGAGAAGGGGGAAGAAAGAGAAGATAAATAGAGGAAAGATGACAAGGAAATGGGGCATAGTCCCCCTAGAGAAGACTGCAAAAAGAAGATGACAAAAAGCCAATTGACTTTAGTCATAGAGGACAACTGACCAAAAAACATTAATGTTGGAGGGGGGCAGCAAAGAACAAGACAACCGCTCGAGTAAGAGACAAGAATAGAAAAAAAAAGAGGTCACCATAAAATAATATTAACAAAAAGCGAAGTAACCATTGAAGACAAATGAAGGGTACTTACCAAACATTCGGAAAGGAACAGCAGTGGAATGGGTTGCACATTACAAACATCAGGATAACACGAATGAGAAGGTTGTACAACAAAACTGCAAAGGGGAGTCCTGTAAAACAAGGGAGAGGTAGAACAAAGAAATCATTACAGCTTACAGACAAAATTTGGAGGTGAAAATTATCAATACAAAACAGTAAACATTAACAAAACAACTAGGGTTTGCTCACTTCCATAAGTTCTCCTTTGTGAGTGTGAATGAACTTTCGAAGGTCGGCAGGATCTTCAAAACTAAAATTTCTTTCTTTATAAGTTACTTTAAAAAAACAGGGATGGTTAGGCCATTGCATGCATTCATTGATCTCAGTGCAGGTCGTAGGTCTAAGAATTCTTTCTGACGGGCAGCAGTTGGTTTAGAGACATCTTGAGTAAAGAAAACGTTATGTCCAGACCAGAGCTTAAGTCAGAAGGTCTGAGTATAAGAGGAAATAAGCAATTAGGTTTAGAGGTAGTAGATGTATTCTTTGGTCCAAGACGATGGGCTCTTTGGATGTTGATATCCATGTGTTTTGGGAGACCAACAATTTGAAGGACTTGAGTTTTCAGGAAGTGAATGATGTCAGACCCTTCAGAACCTTCTGGAATACCATAGGTATTGCAGGTTATTGCGCCTATTGCGGTTTTCCAAATATTCTGTGACTGACTTCTTTAGTAAGGCTATCAACTTTGGCAACATCATCCTGAACATCACTAACTTTTTGTTATACGTCATTAAGTCTCAGATCAAGGCTAGACCATTTATCATCCAACCTCTGAAGGGTAGCAGCCGTATCAGTCATGAAAGGACGAATGAGGCGTAATTCCTACATAAAATCCTCAAGTGTGATAGGAAGCAGGTGATTTTGACGGAGAAAGTGGATCCTTCTTGATGCGCTTACAAGAAGATGCAGCCGGCTCTTTACAACCTCTGGTAGCATGAGATTTGGTTGAATGTGGGGAATCCATGTTAAAAAAAATGTCACAGGAAAGTTGCAACAAAGAGGAAAAATACAGGTGGAAAAATAAAAAATTGTTGGTGACGTCGAAGAGGAGTTGCAAAGAGAAAGTTTAGTGCAAAACAGTACCCTGTTGTACCAAAGAATGACAAAAAAGGAAATCTGATCAATGCAATGACAGAAGGCATTGGAAAGAAGAGCCCAGAAGGAACAAATTAAAAATACAATAAATTGTTAGTGAAGCAGGCCAATAGAACATGTGAATTGCGTCAACAGTATGCTGTCTAAAGAAGATGCTCACATCCTTTATTCCAGTGCATAGTTGGTGCTTAAACTGTTGCTAATATGTGCATTGCTGAGGTGATTGAAATAAGTCACAGCAGAGGTGATTTGACGAATTCACCAACCCAGCATGACAAGCACAGGAAAAAAAGACAACAACAGGTCTCTCTACAGCATTAGAGGAAAACAGCAGCTAAAAGGGCAAAGCATGAAACAGCATTGCAGTGAGGGAAAAAGAAAAAAAAATGCTGCGTGGAAAGAAAACAAAATGGCAGCCGTTTGTCAGGAGAAACAAAATTAGTCCAGAAAATGCTCAAAAGAACACATTTTAATTTGAGAACTTGCCCATTGATGCCCGAATACTTCTGACGACAGAATCCGCTGTTTTTGTGCAGAAACGCTTCCAAGAAAGCGTCCCTTCGTTCGTGAGCGTTGCTCGTCCGAACAGAGCTCTTCAAGTCGCAGCCATCTTGAATCGCCGCACCGCGCGCTCCCTCGAAAATACTTTTTAATCACTAAAATTACAATCTTAATCTCCAAGGCCGTGCCTAACAAAATTATATTTTTTTGTTTGGCATGACTGGAGATTAAGATTTTAATTTTATTAAGTGATTTGCCCAGAATCACAGGATGTTGAGTCAATGAGGCCGGTAGGGCCCGATACTAACTCAAACCTGGCTGGTTTCTTTCAGGTGAACCAGGTTGTTCGGGTCTCTGCATTGATGGCTCCATATTTCATTGTGCGATGTATTCTGCAGCAGGGTTCATGGCCCATGAACTCTGCTGCAGGATAAAATGTGTGTTGAGCCATCGGGTCATGGGATCATGGCTGTAATGCTGGCCAGAGCAAGCACAGCTGAGTTGCCGACTTTGGAGGGGGTGTTATGTGTGCGAGTCCGACGTGTGCACTGTAATAATGGCGGCATTAGCTACAGAGCAGACCTGATGACCTTGGAAGCACCAAAGTTAGCAGCAAACAAAATAATACATACTCACTCAGAATAAGTGGGCAGGTCCGACATTCATCTGACATTCACATTGCAGGCTGCCCATAAAGAAGTAGTGACGCACACACTACAGCCGTGTGCTTGAGGCAGCTCACATGTGGTAACACTCAAACCTAGTTGTCAGGTTTCCCCCATCCACCACTAACATTATAAATGTATTTATTTATTTATTTATAAAAGATGTATAATGCGCATGGCTGCCTCAGCAACTAGGCGTCCCAGCACAACCAGAAACCCAAGGAAAAAAACAGAGAAACGTAGAAGCGACTACACCTTAGACAGTAGGAAACAGCCAAGTTTTTAGAGACTTGCAAAACGCCACAAGATGAGGGATATCACTGATATGCGCTGGTAGGGAGTTTCACAGTTTGGCCGCCAGAAGGCCGAACAAACGACCCCCAGCCCTCGCTCTCCAGACTCGGGGGACACAAACAAGCCCACGATTGGCAGATCTCAGAGCTCGCCTGGGCATATAGTGCATCAATAGACCAGATATCTCTGTAGGTGCTTGGTGCATCAAGATTTTATGAGAGATGCACAGCACCTTAAACTGAATGCGTTCTTCAATGGGCAGCCAGTGTAGACTAGGAAGCACATGTGGCACCGACTGAGATCTTGGTGGGGCCACTAACATACGTGAAGCCGCGTTCTGAACCCTCTGCATGCGTTTAATACAGGCTTTGTTGGCACCCAGATATAAGGAATTACCATAATCGAGCCTAGCAAGAATGGAGGCCTGCACGATAGTTTGGCGCACTATGGTAGGAAAAAAGTAAAGCAAGGGCCTCAATCCTTTCAAAAGCCCAAAGCAGGCAGCGGCAACAACTCTTGTCTGTTTCTCGAAAGTCAGCCCAAACACCCAAGTTCTTTACAACCTCCTTGGGTTACGGGGCGTGTTTAAGATGGTCAGGCCACCATTGTTCGGACCAGAGCTCCTGGTCCTTGCTGAACAATAGGATCTCGGATTTGCTGGCATTTAATTGAATACATTTAGCCTTCATCCAGTTTGAGATGACCGACAGATCCTCCTTAAACTTCTCTAGATTGGTACGACAGTTTTTTGAGAAGGCAATCACCAGCTGGGTGTCGTCTGCATATGACACCAAGGACAACCCCCTGCCTCTAGCCACCTCAACCAAGGGACTCACATAAAGGTTGAATAACAGCGGGCTCAGGATAGAGCCCTGAGGCACCCCATGGCGCAAGCCATGGTCCTGAGAATGGAAAGGTGGCACTGAGACTTGGAAGGATCGCTCTGCCAAGAAGGAACGTACCCAGTCCAACGCACTGCCCCTGATTCCAGCCACCCAGAGGCGATCGAGAAGGATCGAATGGGACACTGTATTAAAAGCGGCGCTTTGGTCCAGTAGGACCAAGGCCGCAGATTCCACCATATCCAGCCTGCTCCGGATGGACTCCGTTAAAACCAGGAGTGCTGACTCAGTGCTGTTACAAGGGTGAAACCCATGTTGGGAAGAGTCAAAGATGTTACGCTCGTCGATGTATTTAGTGGAATTCACATGCGCCTCCACCAACTTAGCCATAAAAGGCAGCTGGGATATGGGGCCATAATTCCGAGGGTCTTCCGATCTAACAATGGCTTTTTTAGCAGTGGAATGACTTTTGCATGCTTCCACACCCTAGGGACGGAGGCTAGTTTCAGAGACAAGTTGCCCAATACAAGACCAACCGGGGCAATAAGTGGCTGCTGCTGGTGAAAGTGGGTTGATGACAGCGGGTCAGCTGGGGAACCCGACTTAATTTTAAGGCATAAGGCCTCAAATTCCGGGGGCAACAGCAGGGGGAAGACTGACAAACAGTTATCCTCCATGATGCCCGTCCCTACAGGCACAACGTTCTCAGCAGGGGTATTCCCTTTGGAGAGGTCCTGGTAGAACAACTCCACTTTAAATGGTCTTGGCGGGATTAGAGCTGGCCAAGATTTTAATGGCTACAAACTCCGCCCGCATTTCGCGAATGACCTTATGATATTCCTTGACTGCCGCTCTATATACTACTTCGGCAGAAGCCTTGTAGGAGCGGCGCCAGGCACGCTCAAGTTGCTTGCACCCCTTCTTTGCCTAAGTTAATGAGTCAGTGAACCATGGATTTGAAGGCCCACGTCCCTTCCCTCCCCACTTGGCCGGGATACAGCTATCTAGACCAGCCACCAGCCAATCGTGAAAGTGCAACTGCGCCCCCTCAACGTCTGGGGAAAGCTGGGGTCTGTGCTCCGCTAACCAAGTTGCGACCATCTCCTGGTTTAGCTTGTGCCAGGCCCGTTTTTCCACAAGGACTGGATGGGCCACATCCACTCTACCCTGCCACTGTAGTGAGAATGATATTAGTGAGTGATCCGTCCATGTCTGAGGGACAGGGGAGAATATTTTTAAACAACTCAAATTGGAAAAGATGGGGTCATGCAAATGTCCAGCCGCGTGTGTACTCTCAGGAACAATGCGGCATCTGGAAGGCTTCCAGATCCCCTAAAAAACTGGTGATCACGGCCTTTCCTTCCAGCTCGAGATGCAGATTAAGATCCCCCACAATGGTAAAATTTTCCGCCTTACTAGCCATTTGTCCAAGTTTGTTCACTAGGTCCTCTTGAAATGTTCCAGAAGGCCCAGGAGGTCTGTATATTAAAAGACCGGACATAGTCAGGTTGCAGCTGAGCTTAATTTTAAACAAAGCACTGCTGTTCCTTCCTTGGTCAAGCTATAATAGCAATGCCAACTCCTCTCCCTCCCTCTCAATTGATACTATTTAAAGTATATCCCTCAGGGAGGGCTAACCATGGCACTGCCAATGTTTCCAGGGAAAGCCAGGTTTCTGTGAGAAAGAGGGCATCTGGGTCCCCGTCCATAAAGAGGTCAAATACTTCAAAGTGATGTCTCCACCCACTTTATCCCAGGGTCCGGACCCGTACATCATTGTGTGTCCTCAAATATCCAGCCATCTGCTGTATGGTCTCACGTCTCGGATAGCACCTCACGCTAATTCTTGGCTGGCTGGCAAGTGCAGCCTGCATCTCAGCCAATCCAGACGCTGCTCTAGCAGCAGAACTTGGATTGGCTTTAGCAGTAGTGTGCATGTTCTGTTTAGGGCCCAAAGATTTTTGCGACCAGCGCGAATATGCGCACTAGGCTGCTCATTAGAAGAGCGGCATGGAACAACCGTCGGTCTTCTAATGAGCAGCCTAGTGCACATGTTCAGGCTGATCGCAACATTTTTAAGCCCTAAAATGGAAAATGCGCACTCCTGCTGTGTGCTCCGCCGGCCACCTACTAAATTCTGCACTTACACTGAACTCTGTCCTACTGTGGCTGCCCGCCCCCTTCTGAGCTGACTGCCTTCTGTGAGTGACTGAGACTGAGAGAGTGATGGTAGCAACAGCACGCACGCTTGAAACTCGACTTATTTTATTTATTTGCGGGTTTGTATAGCGCTTGAATCAACTCCAACGGAGTATCTCTGCGCTTAGGAGCCAAGGACATGAGAGAGCAGGCTGTTAGTGATGGAATTTAGATCTGATTGCAGAACAGCAAGGTTTTAAGCTGTTTCCTGAATTTAAAATGCTCTGCGCATTGTCTGAGGGACAAGGGGAGTTTGTTCCATAGTAGGAGGCCCGTAATTGATACAGCTTTACCACCATGTCTTGCCTTTCCGGCACGGGGTACCACCAGAAGACATTGGTTGCTGGATCTAAGAGAGCGGGTGGGAATGTATGGGGCAAATTTCCTTATCAAGTATGCTGGTCCGTGTCCGTTGAGGCATTTCTGTATCAGACAGCATATTTTAAACTTCGTTCTCTGCCTGATTGAGAGCCAGTGCAGTTGGTCCAGAAGAGGTTGCGATGCTGTTCTAGGGGGAGCATTTAGGACTAAACGGGCTGCTGTATTCTGGATGACTTGTAGTTTGTCCAACACGCTCTTGTTAGCAGCAAGTAGTAGGCCATTACAATAGTCGATTCGACTTAACACTAGAGCCTGTACTAAAGTTTTCCGGAACGAATCTGGAAGCAGGGGAAAAAATTTCGTAGTAGGTTGATGGTATGGAAACAGGAACTTACAACGATGTTACTGTGTTGCTTTAGTGACAATTCTTGATCTATCTTTATTCCTAGATCCTTAACAACCTGTTTGGGTTCATGAGCCGCTCCTAGGTCTTGTGGCCACCAGTCTGGAGACCATAGCATTTTGGCCTCCCCGAATAACATGATCTCTGTTTTGTTAACATTGCACTGGAGGCAGTTGGTAGACATCCATTGTGCTTTAGCCTTCATGCCAGATGAGAAGGAGCTAATTACTTCAGTGGAGAGAGATTTAAAGGGGAAGAGGAGTTGAGTGTCACCCATGTATGACACAGGAACGAAGCCATACGTGCGCATCACTCTTGCCAGGGGTGCCACATAAATGTTAAAAAGGGTTGGGCTCAGACAGGAGCCCTGTGGCACCCCTTTTGAAATCTCCACCTCCTCTGAACGGTAGGCACCCATGGTGACACTCAGGGTGCGATTAGTTAGAAAGCTCTTTAGCCAGGCCAGGGCTTTGTTCTTTACGCCGATGTTAGCCAACCGGTCAATTAAGATAGTGTGTGACACGGTGTCAAGCGCTGCCGACAGGTCTGATAGTACCAGGATAACGGCGTAGCCCTTATCCTGGTACATGTGCAGATCGTCCGTAACAGATAGAAGGGTAGACTCAGTGCTATGCTTAGGCCTGAATCCGGATTGTGAATAATCCAGGCCGCCAGCAAGTTCAATGTATTTGGACAGATGATGATTAGGGTGTTTTTCAATCAGTTTCCCTAAGAATGGCAGTATTTAATTAGTGGGGTATGAGATTGTACAGCGGGGCCACTGAAATATCGAGGGGAGACACAGGTTGGTTTAGAGATTGTATTTTTATTTGCACGTTTTTAAAGAGTTCCTCGTTCCTAAAGTGCTTGAATATAAGGCAGACAGCAGTCTTGAACTCTTCCTTCTGACTTGTCTTCCCGGGAGTCACTCTCAGCATCTCACCGACCGGGCAGGCAAACGCCAACCAAAACAAAAGAAATAAAGAGCTTTAGGAGACGTGTTACTTGACCATACGTCTCTAAGGGAACGGGTGTGAGGAGTTACCGAAGGCTGTCACCGGACTAAGGACAATAAACCCCGAGGGGGGGTGTAGACCAGGAATGGTGAATGGTGAGAGGAACAAGTACAAAGAAAGAAAATCACCACCAGTACAGCCCCGTGACCTCCCTGTAACTTTACTCAGTCCCTCCCCGTGAGAAAGCGTTCCGTATACGACCCCGTACCTTTTCCAGCCACACTTCCCTTGAAGCGTGGCGGGGCGATTCGTGGTCTCATTGGTTTCCTGGCTCCTTGGTGTTTTCGTCCCTTCCGTCTCCTACTCGAATCGTCCGTCCTCCGCTCTCCTCCGAACTTGCCATCCGTCCTCCGCTCTCCTCCGACGTCGCCTCTTGTCTCGCTTCTCCAAGTGTCTCCTCCTCTCCAACACCGGCTTTCGCCCCGACAGGTTCCGTGAAGGCTTCCTTATCCGCCTTCAGTCCGCTTGATTGGTCCGCGTCGGGTGACGTCAAGATGAAAGGCTCCTCCTCAGGGGAAGCCCAGGCTGAATTAAAGGGCCCGTAGGCATCCTGTGGACGGGGTGGAAAGGAACAGATGTGAAAGTCCTCACCCCGTCCTACCTCGGCAGTGGCCCTGTGACACATCCCTCCCCGGGATTTTCCCGATCGGGGGAAATCGGGAAACGTGACAAGAAGTCCACATTCCCCTGATCCGCACCCTTCCGATGACGGACGTCGATTTGATACGGCTGCAAGGCCAAAAACCACCGGAGGATGCGTTCATTATGACCACGGTTACGCTGCAGCCAAGTTAGGGAAGCGTGGTCTGTATACAAAATGAAGGGAGAGGATATGCATCCTGCTTAGAGACTCGATTGACCGCTCGAAAGTCAATGCAAAACCGGATGCTGCACGAGGACCACAGGCAAGCACCAGTTGCTGTGTGATGGGCCTATCATACCGGATCATAGCATGTTGTTCACTTCATTCTGGAGGGCTAGACGTCGCGCCTCAGGGATGCGGTACGGTTTTTGTTTCACCACAACACCAGGGGGGTGGGAATGGAATGTTCCGCTAGGTGGGTCCTACCTGGCTGGTCTGAAAACACACCGGGATAACGAAGGAGGAGGGAGAGAACCTCTTCTTTCTGGTTTGTAGTGAGGTCTGGGTTGATCGGGGTATCTCTGACAGTGTGAGGAGGGGTTGAGGCAGTAACAACCGTATGAACGGCTTGAGGGGGGTACCAAGCCAATTTTTTTAGAATATTGATGTGGTACAATCGGGTCTTGTTTCTCGATAGCTGTAGCAGGTAGGTAGTACGCCCTATCTTCCAGGTAATCTTGAAGGGACCCTGCCATTCCTTTTTCAACTTATGGGTAGAAGTGGGTAGCAAAATGAAGGCCCAATCACCTACACTCAGTTCTCTCCATTTTTTTCCTCGGTCATAGAACACTTTCTGTTTTGTCTGAGCAAGGGATAAATGGTCATGGGCTAAGGTGGCTTGTGGAGCCGGGTTTGTAGTTGGCGGGTGTAGTCCAAAAGAGCCTCGGCTCTTGTGCCCCCTCTTTCTCCCAGCTATCCTTCGTGATCTCCAACAATGTCCTAGGTTTTCGTCCGAACAGTAACTCGAACGGAGAAGTGCCCAAACTAGCTTGGGTCTGGCTGCGGAGAACAAAGAGGGCTAGGGGAAGCAATTGGTCCCAGTTTTTACCATCCCCAGACAGCAGTTTCTTTAGGGTGAGCTTCAGAGAACCATTGTAATGCTCAACCAATCCATCTGTCTGAGGATGGTAAACAGAAGTCCTTATGTGTTTAATCCGGAGCTGTTCGCACACGTGTTTCATCAGGTGAGAAACGAATAGGGTACCCTGATCGGTAACGATCTCCCTGGGGAACGCCATGCGTGAGAACACCTCTATTAGTCTCTGTGCGATGGCAGCCGAGGTGGCAGCCCGGAGGGGAAAGGACTCCGGGTAGCGGGTGGCGTAATCTACCAACACCAGGGCATATTGGTGTCCCCTGCCGGATTTGGGCAAGGGCTCTATGAGGTCCATCCCTAACTTGTCAAAGGGAGTACCGATTATGGGTAAGGGATGTAAAGGGACTGGGGGTGGAATGTAGGGGTTGCGTCTCTGACATATCTGACATTCTTGGCAATATTTTTGTATCTGTGCGTACACTCCTGGCCAAAAGAAATGTTGGAGTATGGCCTGTCCTGTCTTTTCAGCCCCAGATGTCCGGCCAATAGATGAGCATGAGCAAAAACAGGATCTGCTCTCGAAACCAGAATGGGACCAACAACTGGGGGATCTCATCTGTTTTTGCCATTCTTTAGAGCAGACCGTTTTTCTCAATAAAAGCGGGGTATACTCGGGACAGGGGATTCTGGTAATCACGGGCTTTTTGCCAGGCGTTGGTAAGGCTAGCGTCGTTTAGTTGGGCTGTCCTGAAATGAGTGTCCCTCGCCCAAGGCTCTGACAGAAGTAGGGAATCCAAAGTTTTATTTAAGTGTTTGAGGACTTCGAGCATAAGGGAGTTGACACACGGGTTATCGATCCCTATGATGACTGGTTCTGGGAGATTCGACAATACCCCAACCACTACCTTGGTTTCTGTCCCTGCAATAGTATAGAGCGTGATCTTAGCCACGGGGTACTTTTTGATATCTCCGTGGACACACCGGATGTGAACAGTTCTTCCGGGTACAAGACAAGAAGGCACGACCAGCTCGTGCCTTACCACAGAGTGCTTACATCCCGAATCCAATAAAACCCTTACAGATTTCCCATTTATGGTCACACTCATTAGAATACTGTCCCAGTATCTTGAGCGTACAGAATAGAGCGGGGCGCATAGCTCACGTCCATTGGCTCTTCATCTTTCTCCTTCCTCTTCCGACAATATCGGGCAATGTGGCCCCACTCTCCGCATTCATAACATTGGGGCC
Organism: Lissotriton helveticus; assembly: GCF_964261635.1. Taxonomy (NCBI): domain Eukaryota; kingdom Metazoa; phylum Chordata; class Amphibia; order Caudata; family Salamandridae; genus Lissotriton; species Lissotriton helveticus. The sequence goes on along the minus strand of NC_136059.1, from coordinate 127,927,219 downwards.
CCGAGGCGGTGGGAATATCAGGTCGTGAAAATCGAAGACTTGGAGGTTCCGTTATCCCTTTTTGAGGCTTCTTGTCTACTTTCCCGGAGGTTGTTTTTTTAGCGTGTTTCTCGGGTTCCCTCATGTATCGCCGACCCTGGGCCCTGGCATATGAAGTAGCCATCTCTATGGCATGTTCTAAGGTTAAGCCTGCATGTTGTTTTAGCCAGCGTTGAGTGCCCTAGGGAAGGGCCTCTAGGAACTGTTCTAAGTATACCTTGTTCATGACCTCTTCCATGCTGGATTCTCGGGGTTTAAGCCAGAGGTTGGCTGCCTCCTTTAATTTGTAAACAATGTCTTGGGGAGGTCCCCTGGGGTCCCTCGTTCCTGGCGGAACCTCAACCTGTGCGTTTCTTCGTCCACTCCTAGTCGATCCAGGATATATTTTTTTACCACGGCGTAAGCACAGTTTCCATCCCTGTTCACCATCTGATAAGCCGCTTGAGCCTCCCCATTAAGAGGGGGGCAAGATAGAATGGCCATCTATCCCCTGGCCACGCACTAGCCCTAGCGGCACTCTCAAAATTTAGAAAGAAAGACAGGGGTTCATCCCCGGGGGCATATTTTTGTAGGGGGACCACAGTACCAGCGGGTGGAGCGGTAGGTCTTCCCTGTTCCAGGGCGGTCATAAGTTGGGTCTGCCCCTCCGCTAGCTTGAGTAGGTTATCTGCTTGGGTTTGTATGGCGTGGGTAATGGTGGTCCGGCCCGCCTCTGCTTGGGTGGTAGTCTGTCCTATAGCCCATTCTAATTTTGCCTGTCCATCCTTCATTTGCTGAATCAGAGTCTCCATCCTTTATCGGACGGTGGTTCGCCTCTCCAGGCTCCTATCTGGCTCGCCACTTGTGAGATTGTACAGCGGGGCCACTGAAATATCGAGGGGAGACACAGTTTGGTTTAGAGATTGTATTTTTATTTGAACGTTTTTAAAGAGTTCCTCATTCCTAAAGGGCTTGAAGATAAGGCAGACAGCAGTCTTGAACTCTTCCTCCTGACTTGTCTTCCCGGGAGTCACTCTCGGCTTCGCTCCGACAGGGCAGGCAAACGGCAACCAAAACAAAAGAAATAAAGAGCTTTAGGAGACGGGTTACTTGACCATACGTCTCTAAGGGAATGGGTGTGAGGAGTCACCGAAGGCTGTCATCGGACTAAAGACAATAAACCCCAAGGGGGGGTATAGACCAGGAATGGTGAATGGTGAGAGGAAAGAAAATCACCGCCAGTACAGCCCCGTGACCTCCCTGTAACGTTACCCAGTCCCTCCCCGTGAGAAAGCGTTCCATATACAACCCCGTATCTTTTCCAGCAACATTTCCCTTGAAGTGTGGCGGGGCAATTCGTGATCTCGTTGGCCTCCTGGCTCCTTGTCTCGCTTCTCCAAGTGTCTCCTCCTCTCCAACTCCGGTTTTCGCCCCGACAGGTTCCAGGAAGGCTTCCTTATCCGCCTTCAGTCCGCTTGATTGGTCCGCGTTGGGTGACGTCAGGATGAAAGGCTCCTCCTCAGGGGAAGCCCAGGCTGAATTAAAGGGACCGAAGGCATCCTGTGGATGGGGTGGAAAGGAACAGATGTTAAAGTCCTCACCCCGTCCTATCTCGGCAGTGGCCCCGTGACATGGGGTAACGCCCAAGCACCCTAATGGACGCTGAGCTGCTGGTGGCAACTTTGACTCGTCCTAAGGTAGCACAGAGGGTTAATATTGCCTGCTTAAAAAACATGCTATTATATACAACAAGGGAAACCCAAAGTAGCAGTAAGTGTGGGACCTTGGGGGTATGCAATATTTCAAAGAACAGTGGTCCCAGACATCAATCACAATTTAAAAACAAGCTACAAATAGACCAAAATTGGAATCTTTGTTCAATGTCCAGCCGGACATATTTTAATAATAAATATACTCAAATGTAGCAAAATATACAGAAATTCCTAAGTGGAACACAAACCTGCGTCCAGCTACCACATATACACAACCATAAAAAACAAACAATTACAAGGCAAGAAAAAAGTCTGTCAAGTAATCAAAGAATTGGAACAGACAGTTATTAATTACATACACATTCTGTGATTTACACAGTGGAAAAATGTACAAATCATCACGTGTACAGTGTCGACGACGTTTCGATCCTTATTTAATTCAGGACCATCATCAGGACATATCAATACATGCCTTTACTAAATATTTACAAGGATTGCCGTACACAAATAACAGCAGATACAATAAAAGAAAGAAAACAACACAATGGAAGAAACAGGGAAGGAGAAAAAGGGGAGAGAAAAGAAAATCCATGAATTAGTGCATTTCAAAATTAACAACAATGTCAATTCATTTTAAAAAGATCACGCTCTATACATTAAAGTGTGTACATATCAAACCATGAAAATACACAATCTTAGAACCATAATTACACTGACAGTGTATGCTGGAGTCTGTTCATATCAGAGTTTGCGGCCATATGGACAACCCCACAAATCGAGGCTCCTCCATTGCATTTAGGAAAATCCAGTATTAAAAAAGGAAAGTCAAGTCTCTACATTTTATATATTAAATAGGCCAGACGGGTTCCCAATTCACAATGAAAACGTAGTTTTCTATGATAAATGTTCTTTGGACTTGATGCTATTGATAGTAGAGGAACTTTCGAAAGTCTTGTTGGAACTAGAAGAAGAGATTAAGAACCTTAAAGAACAACTGAACAAAATTCATGATTTGGATAAAACACTAGAGGAGATCAATCAGAGACTAGATCGATACGCTAAAGAAGTGAATGAGAGAAAGCTAAGAAAGTATCGTCGCGATACTTTAGACTACAAGTTAGATGAAGTATATTCATGGGCCGAAATATACCAACAAAGAAAATGGCAAACTCAACCCAAACAGAAGCAATCTGTTTACCTTTGAGTAAACATATTACAAAAGTCCAAAAGTAACATATTTTTAGTAAGCTTGCCAGCAACTTTTCTTTTCTTTCCATTTAACGTGAGTGTTGTAAATAATTGTACTCTGAAAGGTTCATGTATGTATGCTGAGGCATTTATATTCACCACTTCAACATGGCTGCTGAAAATGAACGTGATATCTTATCCATGTACTTGTGTCTCTTTATTCAGAAACGTCTGCTAATTGATTTAATCTATGCGTCAGTTGTGCCACGTCAAGTCGATACTGAGGTGGTTGCAAGTTCCAATTTAGGTATCATAATCCGGCGGTTTACTGCCTTTTTTCATACAGTGACCTAATATTGCACTGTAGCTCGATGGTGTGAAACACGTAAAATTGGGCACATCACTATGCTCTAGTGTCCTGTACTTCGCGTGAGGAAGTACTTACATAACGTACTCTTATGCACTATTGCAGTTCATAGATGGCACCCATCCGGCTCACTAGATAGTCCTCGCTTCCCCTCGCGCATCACATGACCTTGATCACGTGATTCTCTGCGTCCCTTTAACTACATTACACGGCGCGGCGCTCAGATTGAATATCACCTCCCCGGATGCGCCAGACCCCCTATTACGGGTGCACCAGTCCATGCCATTGGTAAGACTTATTTTTGTCGTCCTTACATTGAGATGTCTGAGCTGAATGGGCTGTAAATTATTGATACTGAGTGCCCCTTTGGTCTGTCCCGCTCTGCTTTTTTAGGCAACTGACGGAAATTTACCGAGCTCTTCTAATGGTAGAAGCCTCCTTCATGCAAATCGCCTTTGTATCTTCAAAACGCGATAGACTCCCCATTTCCGGTACTGCCACCTTACTTGACTGGTAAGAGAGCCTTCCTAGTACGGTGTTATTCTCTACTAAGCTTGGGAATCAGTATATATTTAGAACGCCCTGCGTTATTTTTTCTGTAGGTGTGCATGATAAAAGCATTTGCTTTTCTTATCGATAATCGCGATTCGCCACTCCCGTATTAAATCTGAGGAGCCCCAGTCTGGTAAGCGACCCGTGGTGATACGTAGAATTTCTGAATAAACTATGGCTACGTAGCTATATTGCCCAGTACTGACCATTATGCTCTTGTGTCCATTTAGGTGTAGATTGATCATCCTCCCATAAAATAATATTGGGAGAGTGAAACACAACTAGAGGTACGTGGTGCCTATTTAATATATAAAATGTAGAGACTTGACTTTCCTTTTTTAATACTGGATTTTCTTAAATGCAATGGAGGAGCCTCGATTTGTGGGGTTGTCTATATGGCCGCAAACTCTGATATGAACAGACTCCAGCATACACTGTCAGTGTAATTATGGTTCTAAGATTGTGTATTTTCATGGTTTGATATGTACACACTTTAATGTATAGAGCGTGATCTTTTTAAAATGAATTGACATTGTTGATAATTTTGAAATGCACTAATTCATGGATTTTCTTTTCTCTCCCCTTTTTCTCCTTCCCTGTTTCTTCCATTGTGTTGTTTTCTTTCTTTTATTGTATCTGCTGTTATTTGTGTATGGCAATCCTTGTAAATATTTAGTAAAGGCATGTATTGATATGTCCTGATGATGGTCCTGAATTAAATAAGGATCGAAACGTCGTCGACACTGTACACGTGATGATTTGTACATTTTTCCACTGTGTAAATCACAGAATGTGTATGTAATTAATAACTGTCTGTTCCAATTCTTTGATTACTTGACAGACTTTTTTCTTGCCTTGTAATTGTTTGTTTTTTATGGTTGTGTATATGTGGTAGCTGGACGCAGGTTTGTGTTCCACTTAGGAATTTCTGTATATTTTGCTACATTTGAGTATATTTATTATTAAAATATGTCCGGCTGGACATTGAACAAAGATTCCAATTTTGGTCTATTTGTATCTTGTTTTTAAATTGTGATTGATGTCTGGGACCACTGTTCTTTGAAATATTGCTTAAAAAACATGGGCACAATGCAGGTCGCAAAGTGGGTTACTGCTTTTGTCAGAGAAATCCGTTTAATACTTGCAGTTTATAGATTAAAATCCTAATATTGAACAGTGAGCTATTAACTGTCATCAAAGTACTGTATGGAATAAGTGATAGAGTTATTCATTATCCAGTCTTTCATTATTCAAATGCTATAAAAAGGGTTCTTTTGGGTAGAAATACATTCTTATTAGTAAAGAGAATCGCCAACCATTGTGATAAGTTTTAAATGCTTGGTTTGTGCTTTTCCAGTCCAAGCACCATTAATCTATACTTCCTACCAGTATGGGTGGCATGTGACTCCTACACCTTGTAGTCCTCTGTCTTATGCAACATTTTCGGTACCCTGATTTAGGCACACATGATAAACTGTCTCTGTGTAATATGTGTGATGCAAAGTGCTCTGACACCCTCCACCGTATGAGTGGGGCAATAAAACAAATGAAATGCATGAGAGAGATATTGGTCATGGAGACTCAAGGGACACTGTTAAAGGGTGGTAGTGAGGGAATCCATGGGGGGTCATTGAGGCCACCAAAAAACATGGTCCCACCGGGTGTCACCAGCGCTAAAGAAATTTAGGAAAACATTATTATGCTCTCTTTTTTTAGGTGTTCTGTAGTAGGAGCTGTCAACCCTCTAATTACTTCCTAATTTCTTGCTTTTTTGGCAATTAGTATAAATGTTGGGAGGTCTTTATTTTATAATACCTATTTAAAAAGTAAATATGTTGCTTTTTTTTCTTTTGTTAAAATTCTTGTAATTTGTTAAGTGGACCTCTGCTTGAGTACCTCATCATAATAAAATGTTTGTTCTTTGTATGAAATGCAATACTTATTAATGGTGTTAGATAAATCAGTGTATGTTTTAGAGCTGTAAAGTCACAGTTCCTAATCATGCTTAAACATGTTGTCACTTTCAACGTCACTTACAGTCTTCCAGAAGTTAATGCTTGTCCTGTGCACCCAAACCTTCAGTGACATCCTTACTGCACAAACCTGGGTATCTGCATCTGCGGAATTAAGTGATTGGTTTGGAGAGTGCAATTTTATTGTGGTGGTCAAATATGATTTAATGCATGGACAGGGCTCTGCTATGCTTAATTCAATGTGTGCGACCAATTTTGGATTTGGTCACATTTTAATCACCTCTTACTCCCACAGTTAGGTCTGAGCTCCACATGACAGGCCTAAACTTATTAAAACCAACAATTATGCTCACAAATATTTGCCGAGATACCTCACTGTCTGCTGGCGCGTTGCAGGTGATTGATAGCTTTGATTGTGTGGGAACAGTTTTTCCTCTCAGACCTTCCCAGTAATTTGCATTGCAGGTTCTATATCAACATAGATCTATAGTACTCCATCATCACTCACTGAGTGTGAGAGATCCCTCCTGAGCTGACGGAAGATAGCAGCAGGCAGCAGTGAGACCTGACACCATCCCTCACTGAGTGTGTGAGATCCCTCCTGAGCTGACAGAATAGAGAAGCAGGTAGCGGTGAGACCTGACTCCGAGTAATCAGACAGAAGGTGAGCAGAAAGTAATTTGACTGGAGCGGCTTCTCCTCAAGAGCGGAGGAGTAATGCCCACCTACTGCGAGTGCAGCAGTTGCACACAAATAAGTAAAATGGCATATCACTGCCATTTTACTTATAAGCCACAGTGTGAGTGCAGGAGGGAGGACTCAATCATGAGATTACTGGATTACAGCTGCACCTGCAGTCAACATGTTGGGTTGGCCAGTTTCTTTGCTATGGCCATCCGGACATGTGAACTGTAGACCAAGTAACCCATGGATGTGAAACAGCTGGGAGATTGCTGGCACAGGTACCAAGCACTGTATGAGAGGAGGTCCAAGATTAGTTGTTGAAGTCCCCCCTGTTTCCTGCTCGTGAACGCTAATCGGGGAGAGAATTGCCTGGGGTGTAATATCTATGGTGAGTTTGGCGCCATCATGCCCCACCATGTTTTTATAGTTCTAGCTGGATATTCAAGGTGTATTCTCTTTACAACTTTATGATGTTTGAATAAATCAAAAAGCTGATTTCTCCGCTGGAATTTTCAGCTTAATGTTTGTTTGAGAAAACAATAGCGACAGGAGAAATGTATTTGCAACAAATGTTTTGAGAGCAACTTACATTGCAAATCCTTCTTATATGTGGAAAGCATGTCCTGCATGACATATATAGGGAACTTGTTGACACATAAACCTACAAGACGTATTCTTCCATCATAAGTGGTCCCATCAACTCATTAAAATACCCTCCCTGATATTTCCAACATAGGACCCGAAGAGGTTAAGACTGGTCTTTCCCGGAGGATCTCCACCTTGCAGCCCTTTAACGACTTAGTGAGCTTCTCAGATTCTGACCACCAACATGCCTGACACTATCTACATGGATCATGCCATCCCCTCAAACATCCTTGTCCAACATCACCACACAGGCCTATAGGATACTTCTCCCTATGATTGTGATTATGGGCTGATTGGCACTGTGGCAACAGCACACTATTGTGTTCCCCTCTCTTCTGAAACATCAGTATCCAGAACGTATCCAGAACACCTCTACTCGCCTGATCCTCAACATCCCTCGCCGCAGCCAAATCAAACCCCACCTGAGATACCTGAACTGGCTCCCCATCAACAAGAGGATTACCTTCAAACTCCTCACCCACGCTCCCAGGGCACACCACAACACCAGACCAGCGTACCTCAACGGCCGACTCAGCCTGTACACCCCCACCTGCCAGCTCCGCTCCACCGACCTCGCCCTCGCCACCGTCCCCCGCATCCGAAGAGTGACCGCTGGCGCCAGATCTTTCTCCCACCTCGCCCCCAAGAGATGGAACACCCTCCCCATCGTCCTGCGGCAGACCGAAGATCTTCTAACCTTCAGGAGACTTCTGAAGACCTGTGCATTCGAACAGTAGCAGCCCCCCACCCCCCAGCGGCTTGAGACCCTCACTGGTATGTAGTTCGCTTTATAAATGCTATGATTGATTGAGTACACTCCTCCAATGCTCTGCGGTTCCACTAAGGCAAAAAGGTACTGCCCTCTTCTAACATATATGTGCACTCCTGCATTACATGTCTCATCTATAGAGAAATTCTGTGATAGGTCACTTGTGTTTCTTTCAATGCTCCTGAGATCAGCCTAGACTGGCCTACGGCATATGATGTCATTCTGTTGAAATCTGGCACAGCCCTGTCACAGAGTATCATTTCTGTTCTCAGATGCAACAAATTGTACATAAATCAATCCTGGGAAATGATGCCTAAGAGCAGGTGGTGTGAAGACATGCTGGCATTAACCTCTTCTAATAATACATGACCGGCATGACATGTCAGCATCTGGCTACACACTTCTGTAGCTGTCTGGTGGCAGCAGTAATAAGTTCAACACTACCAGAAAAATCAGATGAGATGGCCACAGATACTTTCTGCTTCACAATTTTAAATCAAGGATCAATAGCGCCACTCCCTAAATCTGGTGTATTGCAGGCATGCCATATGTGTGAAAGGCTTATTTTGTAAAATCATTTGTATAGCAGATGTTGGCAGTACTAAGTATTTTAAAGAATAAAAGCTTTTACCCACTCTATTGGTACACAATTCATCTGTCTTAGAATATTCAAAGGCTGAGCTGGACAATCCAAAAATACAACTTTTATTTTTTTAGTGGAACCCTCTTTCGTTTAAGTGTTGGCAGTGGTCCTCTGGACCTGCTACCTGCTCTTCAGCAAACTTTTTGTAACATCCACAAAGTGCTTGGGGTCCTAAGGGGGCCTGTGCCCTTTAATGGATGCATTACTATCACCTTTGAGGTGTTAGTAAAATATAAATGTTTTGCGACCAGACTGAAGCTGGGAAACATTAATACATAAGATACCAAAGCAGTATTTGGAAGGGACGCCTGAAGTCATCCCTCTCTAGATACCAAACTGGTATCCATGTGTCCAGGTTTAGCAGTCAGTTTAAGTTTTCTAACTTCGAAAATGTGCTTGCCACATAAGAAAATGAATTGTTACAGTTGTAAGCCTTTCATGAAAGTGTTTGTGTCTGTAAAAATCCCGGCATTAAAAATAAAGTCTGCAATGTGCTGCTCTGATGTAAAACTGCTAATTCTCTTGTAAATCACTCTAATGCCTTTGGGCCAAGTTTGCGCTATATAAAACTGCAAAAAAATACAAAAATAAATTAAGTGTGGCTGAGTGGTTGATTGCTTGTGCGGACACAAGTATGCTGAAGTGGCCCACAAGACTGTGTGTCTCGAACAATACGTGGCAAACAAATGATTTGAGTTAAAGCTCACATCCTCACTCCTATTCGTGACACACACACGCATTATTCTAACCCACACATCCAAACAGCTGTGTAATGTATAGAATGTAAATATGTATCAATTTAATGCATGTTATTTTACATTAACTTCGCACCTTTGATATTATAGGTTTGTATCACCCAACTAGCCAGAAATACATCTATGTATACCATAGGTTCACTTTGTCAGGAAATGAAGGAAAACAATAAATCTTGAATTTTTGGGATGCACCTAGCACATTAGTAATGTGCACAATAAGCTGAAATTGCAAACATTTATTGTCTATATACCAATCAGCTCCTATTGCCAAATATAGTACTATGGGCATACCAGATAGGGCTTGACAGGTGCAGATTCAAGGGCACCCCTCTTCATGGACAGATATTTTGACAGCTGTGCCAGGTGAATATTTTGTTGCTCCACTTCAGGAAGGAGGGAGATGTGCCCCTTCTGCATTGCACCCCTCAGCTCACTCACTCCATGTAGGATGATAAACATGTCCTGTACCCTCGGGGGCTAATGACTCGCTTGAGTGAAGGGGTGAGAGTCTGTGGAGATCTGAACTTCCCTCCCCCTCACTGCAGCCTTACAGCACGTCAGTCGGACTGATGCACCACAAAGCATCACTCCCTCCCGAGCACAGGAGCTGACCGTGTGGCTCCCTCCCTCCTTCACTAAAGCTGATTCCTATCAATTGGAATGTTTGGCCACAGATTTCTAAGATTTGTCTGCAATAAAAATCAATGCAGAGTGAGAGCAGCTCAAGGATCTGCCTCACCATGTTTTATGAGCTGCCCTTTGGACTGCTAAGAGCTACTGTCACATGCATGAAGAAGGGAGTCAGCTGTCTTTTTAATGACAAGCATTGTCAAAGCCAATGGGTATTGCCTTTAGGACCTATTGGCTGTGTCACTTGCTTTTAGTGGTGCTGCAAAATAATAATATGTAAAATAATGTCCCTTATTCCACTGACATGCACATGCGTCAGAACATGCGCACATCAAGATAATGAAGCTGGCACCATTTAAAGATGACAGATTCCTTTCAGCATGGTGAATTAAACATGTTAGATTTTCTTTGTAAAAGCACCTCTCATAAAAAGTACCACAGGTCTTGAGAGGTTGGGGGTGAAGGATGGATAGGGGAAAGCAGATAATAGAGGGAGGAGGGGAGAAGCTCAACAGGGAAAGAACACAAAGACGAGAGAAGGCAACACAGAGTTTGGGAAGTAGGAGAGAAACATAAAAATGTGGGAGAGCAGCACAGGGGAAGAGAGGCTCACAAAATAGAGAGCTGGAAAATATATGCATTGTGGGGTGCATAGGAATAAAGATAGGAGGCAGAGGAGCTCGAAGGGGAGAGAAACAGATGGATGAGAGAGAGAAGCACAGGGTAGAAAGACGAGAAAGACTCTCATGTGCTCATCAAGTTAATGATACAGCTGCAATTTTTTTTATTTACTGATCCATGATGGCAGTATTTTAGACATGCTGCTGCTCTTGATTGTTGTAGCTTCAGATAGGGTCTTAAGTTGTCTGTATTTACTCCATAAGTGATAAATTATATTTCTCTGCCATCCTATCCAGGAAGAAAACTTGGACAGCAGATCATCAGACCCGGCACCATGAGACCCCGAATACTACCTTACTCTCTGGTCATCGTGCTGTCAATCCTGGAAATGTCCTTTTCTGGCTCAGTTTCCATTTACAGTAAGTTATCTGACATGGGAGCCTGGTGTTACCTCATGATATTCGGTGATTTCATGCAGTGACAATGATGATCATGACTCGATTGGACATCTCCTCCTCCCACAGATAGAGGGCAGAGGCCATCTCAGCTTTACAAACCATACTATGAACAAGGGATCATAGGTTGGGTGGTCGAGTAATTCTTTTGAAGTATCCAAGATTTTGTCAAATCAATGCCACACTCCACATATGCTAAAGCTCTCAGCTTTAATGATGTCTCCTTACAATAGTGAAATCAATTACCTTTTTTCCTGAAACACAAATCCCTGCAGAAATGGCTGTGACAGATACTTCTACTGGAAGAGGAAGTTGAAAATTATATTTCAGAAGAACATATTGCAGAGCAGGCTAACACAATAACATATCACTTTACTGTCTGCACACTGTGCATATACTAAGATGATGTAGAATCAAGGAGGGTGAGGAGGAAGTGGTTGTGATCCATTCAGCTTCCATAATATATAGTTAAAAAAATCATAGGGGGAAGGATCACTTGTCCTGGGTCACCAGGGTTTTTATTCTTTCGTTTCACAGTACCGATAAAAAATACTCAATCACGTGCAATGGCCCGAATGGGGGTATATCTTGATTCTCAGCCTTTGAAGGTACGTGGCAGCATCATCATTGGGTTTAGTGGTTATGCTTCCTCCACCTGGAGGTAAACCACTGGTAAGGTGATCAGTGATCGAAAAATTGTCAGTAGGTGAATAAATGAAAAAATATTGTTAAAAGGTTTTTATTGAGTCTGGGTTCAGGCTTGATAAAATTATCCTTGTGCTAAGGAAGAGGAGTAACGGGTCTCCCGCACTGTAATTAGTCCATTAAAAAGGTTGACATGTTTCAGCTTTTGTGTACCTAGAAGGGGTCAATTAGGCTTTCATCAGGACCAAAAGTAGTGAAAAATTACCTTAATATTTAGATTTGATCAGTGTAGGAATATTATCCTGACTGTGGTGAGGTCTGTAAGTACCTCTGTGTCAATGTTGTCTGACCTCATCGAGTGATCCCAGAGGCATGTGCATGCTCTTGTGCAGGATGCGCACCAATTGTGCTGTTGCTGCGTCCGGATCCCCTAGACTGATCAAACCTAAATACTAAGATCATGCACCTATGGAAAGAACACTACACCACAATGCATTAATCGGTCACAGCTGATTCCTGTCCTGTTACACATTGTCTTCAAGGTCGTGAATGGCCATGTACAGCTCTCCTCTGTCTGTATGCTACGTTTAGGCTATAGAAATGCCATATACACACATACATACAAATTCACAATTCTGATTTGTGGATTCTGGTTGGTTGGCTTTCATCCTTACAAATATCATTTGCGAATACAGAATTCCAATCAGTGGAACTTCCACAACAGCTAATTAATACTTATTTACAAGTTCAACTCCATTTTTTGTAGTCCTAATTACGAACTACAAGCTGAGGTGATTACAAACCTTTACCCCCCCACCCCCCACCCTCCCATGGGTAGTTTCTCATGCACGGTAATATACTCCTCTCATGGACGGGGATAAGTATGCACGTCATGAGCAGAAAGGAAGTATACACTCCTTTAATGGGGGTTCACAGCAAGAACTTTTATCATTCAAAGCTGTTTTTCTCATGCAAAGAAATAATACTTAAAATGAATTTTTGTGCAGGAATCTGGACTAGCGTAGAATGTTATTAGCCCTTCTATGATCCTTTGAGAATCCCAAAAATGTGGACTACTAACTTAAAATGTAGGAGAAATCACAGAAGAGAAAATCTCCACCTTGGCAATATGACCAACTATGTGACTTTCTTTCAGTGATGTGACCAGTAATAATTCTTTGCAGAAATCCGACATGGAGGGAAACAGGGAAGTAGTAGTCAAACGTATATATCAATTCCTTCTGTTAATGTGGAAGAAATGCGGCTACTAACTAAGGGATATTGAGAGAGAATCAAAGCAATCCATGATTTTTGACAAAACGCAGCAAACATCTAATCACCAGGCAGGGCTGGCTTCTCCATGAGAGTGGAGGAGTGTCAGCCTGCCAACTAAAATGAGCCCAAAAGCCCCTGAGATGAAAAATAAAATGGTAATAAAGTGCATTTATTTCCATCCACCCACCCCGAACTCAAGGTCAGGATGGGTGAGGCTTGCTGAGTGGCAGCAGCAGGGAGGAGGGTGGGCTGCAGGGCACTTCAGTTCATAGTTCTATGGCCAGCCAGACATGGGCACTTTGAAAGTTTTCTAACCCATTTTGTAACCCAGCTGTCCTAAGGCAGCTGAGTTAGAGCAAGAACAGGGAGAGCTGAGAGAGTACACTCCCTCCAATCCTGGTGATTTCCTTGTGCTTCTCTCGTGCTGGCTAACAGCATGAGAGCAGTGGCAGGATTGGTTAATGAAGTTGGCTGTGGCCAGCGCTGAACACCGTACTGCAGCAGGAGGAGGACTTGCAGTGAGAAGGAGGATGTTTCAAAGGTAAGTGGATTTTTAGAGACTTATTTCAACCCTCCATCCATCTGCCTGTCACCCAATCTCCCCATAGATGCCAGCTGCCACTGCTAAACACTTTGCTCTTGCTAGCCCTGTGGCTACTGGAACCAGCTTCTTCCAAAGACCTGTGAAGAACGTTTCTTTTTGTCTTCCCTCCTCCACATGGTTATTGTTACAGACATAGCAGTCTGGTATGGGGTGGTCTTTGCTAGGATATTGCTGGACAAGCGCAGCCTTCTGCTCTGAGGTTTCATGTCCTAGGATGTGTGGTTGAGCGGCAGAGTTAATATTGTTGTATATTAATTGACTTTCTTGAGCCCTCAAAACATAAATGTATAGTAATTGATGGTTTATTTTCTCACATGCCATCTCATATGTTAAGAGCATACTTAAGGAGGGTGGCAATGTTTAATCTTTCACAAAGAAAATAGTGGTTGAATCAGAGAGATGGGGCACCACTTACAATTTATAATAATAAAACAAGCATTGATAAACTAACCTGTCTTGCTCTGCCAGTGATTATATTAGATTTGCCAATACTTGTTCAGCACAAGCATTTTCAAAGCCATTTCTATTGAGAATCCACATTAGAATTCAGTCAATCAAGCTGGATTTTTGACATGTGGCTATTCATCCACGAGGGTCTCCAGGTACTAAGACACAGCTACTAAAGAGACTGTAGTTGGGCAGCAAGGTCTTGAGTCTCTTTCTGAATTCCAGAAGAAAGGATGAGGTCACTAAGTGAAGGGGAGGTCATTTCTAGGCTTCATGGCATCATAGGAGAAGGAGTGTCCTCCACTGTTGCTTCAGCAGATGCGGGTGCTGTACGAGGGAGAGGGAGGTAGAGTGCAGGTGTCTGGTGCATTTGTGTTTGTGAAGGGCTTTGTAGTTGTGGATCAGCATCTTGAATTTACATCTCTTCTGAATGGGGGGTGGTTGAGCTTTTTTGAGGTTTGGGGTGAAGTGGGTCCTTTTGGGAAGGTTGAGGATAAGCCTGGCCACTGAGTTCTGTATGGTCTGCGGTCTCTTCAGATGGTGTTATTACTATGTAGAGTGTGTTGCCGTAGTCGAGCTGACTGGTGACTAGGCCTTGGGTGATGGTACATCTGCTGCTGACTGGGAGCCGTTTGATGATCTTATGAAGCATGCAAAGTAGGCGGAAGATACTGCATTGATCTGGCTTTTTAATGCGAACTAATTTTCCAATGTTTCTACATGAGCTGTTCCTTTTAAAGACAACATGGCAGCTATCTAGGCAGAGTATAGAATATTATAGAATATAGAATACATTACATTTAACACAATAGATTAAAGAATACAGAGAGTGGGCGTGTATGGTAGAGCAGTGCTTGAACCTGTAGCTGATAGTGGGAAAATATACCACTGCCTGATATTGCCCACTATGCCTGGCACTCATGGACCTCTCAACTTCCTTTGACAGTGTGAATCAGATAGTCAGTGCAGGTTGCTGTGATCTTAGGCCTGGATCTACAGTTGGCACACTTCTTGTACACCCTTCATGAGAATTTGACAGTCGGACAGTGGTTCGGACCCAATGGTGAACTAACTGAAACATTCAGCATTTTCTTCTGGTGTGGGACAAAGTGGTGTGATGGAGCCACATCTTTTCATTTTGTATATTGCTCTGCCAGTGATTATATTAGATTTGCCAATACTTGTTCAGCACAAGCATTTTCAAAGCCATTACTATTGAGCATCCACCTTAGAATTCAGTCAATCAAACTGGATTTTTTAAACGTGGCTATTTATCCTCGAGGGTCTCCAGGTACTAAGAACCGGCTACTAAGGAGACTGTAGTTGGGCAACAAGGTCTTGAGTCCCTTTCTGAATTCCAGAAGAAAGGGTGAGGTCACTAAGTGAAGGGGAGGTCATTCCCAGGCTTCATGGCATCATAGGAGAAGGAGTGTCCTCCACTGTTGCTTCAGCAGATGCGGGTGGTGTGCGAGGGAGAGGGAGGTTTAGTGCAGGTGTCTGGTGCATTTGCGTTTGTGAAGGGCTTTGTAGTTGTGGATCAGCTTCTTAAATTTCCATCTCTTCTGAATGGGGGGCCAGTGGAGTTTTTTTGAGGTGTGGGGTGAAGTGGGTCTTTTTGGGAAGGTTGAGGATAAGTCTGGCCACTGAGTTCTGTATGGTCAGCAGTCTCTTCAGATGGTGTTATTACTATGTAGAGTGTGTTGCCGTAGTCAAGCTGACTGGTGAGTAGGCCTTGGGTGAAGGTACATCTGCTGCTGACTGGGAGCCATTTGATGATCTTATGAAGCATGCAAAGTAGGCGGAAGATATTGTATTGATCTGGTGTTTTAATGTGGACTAATGTTCCAATGTTTCTACATGAGCTATTCCTTTTAAAGACAACATGGCAGCCATCTAGGCAGACTATACAATATTAAAGAATATAGAATACATTAGATTTAACACAATAGATTAAAGAATACAGAGCGTGGCCGCGTCTGGTAGAGCAGTGCTAGTGCTTGAACCTGTAGCTTATAGTGGGAAAATATACCACTGCCTGATACTGCCCACTATGTCGGGCACTCATGGACCTCTCAACTGCCTTTGACAGTGTGAATCAGATAGTCAGTGGAGGTTGCTGTGAACTTGGGCCTGGATCTACCGTTGGTACACTTCTTGTACACCCTTCATGAGAATTTGACAGCCGGACAGTGGATGGGACCCAATGGTGACCTCACTGAAACATTCAGCCTTTCTTCTGGTGTCGGACAAGGTGGTGTGTTGGTGCCACATCTTATCATTTTGTATATTAATAACCTGAGGTATTTTTTATCTACTGAATCCAAAGATGTACCCTTAATAGGCAGTGTTGCAATTCCAGTATTGCTGTACCCAGATGCAGTAGTTGCAATGGTTCCCAAGCCTTACACTCTACGTCAGCTAGTTGATAACTTTATTCATTTTATGGCAGACTTTGATTTATCTACCACCTTTAATAACTTCCAGACAGGAGCCTATGGCTCCAAAAATTTTAGGGTTTCTTCACCAGTATGGGGAGGCAAATGTTTTATTAGTGTGCACATTTTGCCTTAATTAGGATTTGTGTTTGGTTTTTCATGCACATGGGGTTCTCATATCTCCAGAATCATTTTAAAACTATGGCTCACTCCCAAACATTCAGTGGCCCTGTGGCTGTAAGGCCTTGGCCATAAATAAGACTCACTACATACCAAAAGTCAACATTGGTGCAGGAGCTCAGGGCTATTCAAACAGCTATTCCTTGTAACGCACCTGTTTGGTACAAGTTAAGGGGGATGCAATTCCATGCATTGCGTATGTTCACTCTTCCTAAAATTATCTTGGTAGCCTAGAGCTATTTCACTCAGCATTCCAGAAATGGCATTGAATGTAGAAATACCACAGTACAATATTATTTGAACTTAGAAGTAATTGATGACATGAAGCTTTCCTTACCATGGGATGTGGAAAGGTGGAAAATAATTAATAATAATAATAATAATAATAATAATAACAATAGCAATATGCTAGCTGTTGGACTTGGCCCTCTCTGCAGGGTTATCCCTAAGTGTTTTGCCTTCAACGCTCCAGCTTTCTGGACTCTGTGCACTTTGTCACTAATACCTAGTGCTTTCTCCTCAAAACATGGTAAAATAAGCACAGGATGATTCAGTGAAATATTCTGGCTTACCCTGACCTGGATAATGACTATTGCTTGAGAACAGCTAATAGCCCCTCTCAAGCAATAACCTATATTATCACACTAATAATGAATGCAATAAGGTTTTCATATTGTGACAAACAAATGAGCAAAGTAAACCACTGATACTTTCAAACACAAGTATCCACTATTTGATTTGACTTATGGTTTGTAAAGCGCCCAAATCACCCCGTGAGGGGTCTCTCCGCACTAGGACTTTGCTTTCATTGGCCATGTAAGGGACTTTTTAAAACATTGCTTATCGGAGGTATTTGAATTTGGCAATAGTACATTGCATAGTGTATGATGGTGGCACTAAATTGTGCATGGGTCTTAAAAGAGATTTTTTGTAAATATACAATACATTTTGCTTACCATTTAAGAATGACTAAAGTATCTACACATACAACCAATACAATTTCAAAATTAAATGGACATACAAATGCCAATAATTACATTAAAATTCAATGGGGAGTTGCAGTTACCAAAAAATATCCCTGGAGGCTTATCAGTACACAGTCAAGTTAGCCCTGAAATACAGATGTGATCTATCAACACAGCTAGATATCATGCCACAGTGATTTTACCTTCTCAGACATTTTACTTCAAAATTTCTTCTAAGTTCGAAGTTAAGATGAGGCCAGGTTGAATCCTACTCTTTAAATTCGAACACGCTCCTTTGAGGTTGACCTTAACTTTTGACTTTGCCCTGGCCTTGCAGGACCAGATGCCCATGGTTGGCCCTTTGACATTTTAGGCACTCTGCTTCACTAGAAACTTTCAAAACCATAACTCTAGTTAAACTGATTATATTTAATACATTTAAGTGTCATTTTATTTATTATATGAATTTATTATTTACTCTAAATTGGTGTGGAATTTTTCTGCAGTTATTTTTTCACTATATTACTGTTTCAGTGCTGTATAAATACTTTGCACTTTGCCTGTAATTTAAGCCTACTGATTTTGTGCCAATGGACCAGAGGGCTTAGCACAGGATAATTTTGTAAAATTGTGCAGCTCGCCCTGACAAGGATAATGGATGTTGCTTAAAAAACAGCGTTTAGTCCCCTCACGCAATAACCTATATTCTCAAACTAATTATGAATGCAATAAGTGTATCATACTGTGATAAACAAAATGAGCAAATTAAACCACTGATACTTTCTAACAAAAATATCCATGTTTGTCAGTGGTATTTGAATTTGGCAATAGTACATTGCATATTGTATGATGATGGCACTAAATGGTGCATGAATCTTAAAAGATGTTTTTTAAAATACATAAATATATTTTGCTTACTATTTAAGAATAACTAAGGTTATTTACACATTTCCCACAACCAATACAATTTAAAAATTTGATGGACATACAAATGTCAACAATTACATTAAAATTCAAAGGGGAGCCGCAGTTACCAAGGGTGATCCCTAGAGGCTTACCAATACACAGCCAAGTTACCCTTACAATCCAGATGTGATCTTCTTCTGAAAATAATTTACACAATATGTTTTTGGATTACAGCAGAACAGTGCAAGGCAGGTTTAAGAATTGAAGAGGTGATGAAGCAACCATAGAAACTTTGGGTAAAACATTTGAATGGTAGCAGAACAACTAAAAGTCAAAACACACTTTAAAAATACTCATAGTGGAATTAATGACTGACAATGTTTTTTCTGAAAACTTTGTGAAGTTGTATTTTTCAAAACTTTGTCATGTCTTACTTATAAGGCAGAGGATGTGATGTAACAGCTAGAGGGGTGGAGTTTGAAGCTGGGTAACAGGGTTAGAGCATTGACTGGAGGCTCTAGATCCTGTGATTCTGGGCAAATCACTTAATCACCACATGCCTAAAATGAATGTGTCCTTCTGCAATACAACTGGTGCTCATGTAAATTGCTCTGATACATTTGTGTTAATGTCACAGCATATAAAACTATTATATTGTAACAAAGGAATAAAGAAAGTTATGAAAATCAGCAAAATTAAGGTTTCTCAATTATAAGCAGCATCTCTGGAAAAATATATGGCAAACATAGTCACATTAGATAGGAATCTTCCTGACCCTCACCAGCCACCTACCACTTACCAGCACTATTTGTTTCCT
Organism: Lissotriton helveticus; assembly: GCF_964261635.1. NCBI lineage: Eukaryota > Metazoa > Chordata > Amphibia > Caudata > Salamandridae > Lissotriton > Lissotriton helveticus. Next base: position 127,907,933 of record NC_136059.1, on the reverse strand, counting down.
GTAATTAAACCACCTGCTAATGTTTTACCCTGTTGAATTTGTCTCAGCAGGATGAAGGCTGGTCCATAATAGCTCGCTGGGCAATTTAAAAATAATTCATTTCGCAGAAGACTGGATCTATTTTAATTCAAAGTAAACTGAAGTAAAATATTTACTTATCTTTCTGGCAGTGCTTAGAGCACAACAACAGCGCAGAAATGTGAAACAGCCTTTGCAATATAGCTGTTACCATGCATTAGCATTACCACTCATCCATAACAATGCATACGTCTTTCATGCGCAACCTTTTACCTACCATGTACCTTTACCATGCATGCCTTTATAGTAAAAATCTAAGGATTTTGGCACTTAAGTACAAATCTTTATATATATATATATATATATATATATATATATATATATATATATATATATATATATATATATATATATTCACTGAAAAAACCATAGGTTATAGACCATATATAGTTAGGAATTAGCATTTACAAAACCTTGAAAATTCACTGAAAAAACCATAGGTTATAGACCATATATAGTTAGGGATTAGCATTTACAAAACCTTATTTTACTCACACAAAACCATTGAAATTCCATATATAGTTAGTTGTACTAACTATATATCGCGCACCCGCAATCCACTGCTGATCATGTCACATATTACATCATTCATGACATGGTCAGTGACATCACTGATGACATCACTGATGACATCTCAAATGACATCACTGATGACATCACTGATGATATCACTGATGACATCTCAATGACATGACTGATGACATCACTGATGACATCTCAAATGACATCACTGATGACATCTCAAATGTCTTACATATTGAAGAATGAGTGGATGTATAAGTGTCTGGATGAAGGATTTAGTAGGTGCGTGACTGACTGTATGAGTGAGTGATTAAATGTGTGTCACTGAGTGCATGGGTTAGTGAGTAAACTGTCTTAATTTGTGCATCATTATGTCTGTTGTTCTGTAAACTGCTGCATGTGTTGATCAGTAGCTATATGAGTAAGTATATGGGTTATTGATTGATTGCCCAAGTATTTGTATGGGAGACTGAGTGTGTGTGTGGGTGGCTGGGATGTGTATGACTCTGTGTATAGATGTGTAAGCAGTTGATTCACTAGATATATGGATTCAAAAGTGCATGTGGAAACAGGTGTATGGGCGGTTGACTGAGTGCATTGGTGAGTGAATGGATATCTGAGTGCTACATGTCAAAGTAAGAACATATGTAAAACACAGTACATGTGAGAGTTGACATATATAAATAGCTGTGCATAAGAGCCAGTGAATGTGTGAGTGGCTGTATTGATCATTGTGAACTTGTATCAGGGATTGTAAAAGAGAGTAAATATGTGTTAGTATATGTTTGAATAAGTAAGGTATGTATAACTGTATAGTTGAGGAAATGGAGGTGTAATTGATTCTTTGCATGACTGAGTAGGTGTGTGAGTAACTCCATGGATGAGTGACAGTCTGTGAGTGTCTGTTTACACTGAGTGTATCTAAGGTTATTTTAGAGTCTGAAGAAGTTCATCGTATTATCACATGAATGATGTCATCAGTGATGTCATCAGTAATGTCAAATGAGATGTCATCAGTGATGTCATCAGTCATGCCATTGAGATATCATCAGTGATGTCATCAGTGATGTCATTTGAGATGTCATCAGTGATGTCATCAGTGATGTCACTGACCATGTCATGAATGATGTAATATGTGACATGATCAGCAGTGGATTGCGGGTGCGCGATATATAGTTAGTACAACTAACTATATATGGAATTTCAATGGTTTTGTGTGAGTAAAATAAGGTTTTGTAAATGCTAATCCCTAACTATATATGGTCTATAACCTATGGTTTTTTCAGTAAATTTTCAAGGTTTTGTAATAGCTAATTCCTAACTATATATGGTCTATAACCTATGGTTTTTTCAGTGAATTTCAATGGTTTTTTAATAGCAAATATCAAATCCTTTACAATGTATTCTTCTTTAAATCGAAAAATATTTTTTACATGTTTTTAATACAATTTTTTTAAAATTATTTTTATTGTTTCGCTCCCGGTACGCGAACCGGTTAGCTTCCCGTTAGCTCAATTCGGAGCCGCGACCCGGTCCGCGAACCGGTAAACGTTCCGTTTGCGCAACTGTCGCGTTAGAAAACAACATCGTGACGCGTCGCGTCAGCATGACGTTTCGCGTTTTCGCGTGATACGTCATATGACGTGCTACGTTAGCGTACCCGGAAGCGCAGCGGTACGCGAACCGGAAGCGATCCGCGGCGCGGCGCGGACCGCGTAACGTAAACACAGCAGGTCATGTGACTCGGTAATAACACTTTTCATTGGTTCATTTCACTTTTGGTTTCCTAATGATGTAATACTAGGTCATGTGATCTAAAATTAAAACTTTTCATTGGTTTAGAACTTTTGCTTCTCCCAAATGATGAAAACCCCTCCTTCTTTCCTCACTCTGACTTTCATCTTGGTGAGAGAAAGACCCTTTATTTACATTGTGACATGGCTTCATTAGTAGCTTCAGCTGGTTCTAACCCACCACCTCCACCAAATCCAAAGAAGAGAGGACCACCTGCTGAAGTAATTTTACAACAAGAAGAGGAAGAACAGGAAGAGGAGGAAGAGGAGGAAGAGCCAAGGTTTTTGCCAGAGGAGCCCAGGAGGTTTAATCGAAAAGAGAACTACATTTGGCAATTCTTTAAATTTCCTGAGGGGCAAAAAAAAGTAAATGCACGCTACGTGTTTTGCCGTATATGCGGTGATAGACTGTCAAGGGGGACTGAAAAAAAGTACAGTTACGGCAATTATACTATGCATCGGCATATGAGTAGGTGGCATCCTAATAATTATAGTGCTGCCCAGCTACGTGATGAGCAACAAAATCCCCCTGCGATGGCAAGAAGATCGGTTGTTCCAGAAGTGTCGGGACCAGAGGCGAGGGAGATGATCCCAAACATTCAAATGTTGTTTGGGGAAGTGAAGCAAGTGTGCGTGCACTGCAACCAATTCATTTGCTACAGGGAAAGTAGCATCATTTTGATTATGAGAGCTATTGAAAATCATGTTTGCCCGAAACGCCCCAAAAAATAAATTCTTTTTTTTTTGTTGCTCCTGTTGAGCCCTTTACAATGGATCGTTTTCGTTTCCCCCCCAAAAAAAAACCAAAAAAATATAAAAACGTTCAGAAAATACAAAAAAAGTAAAAAACATGTTCAAAAAATACTAAAAAAAATATAAAACAAAAAAAAAATTAAAAAAAAAGTTCTTTTCCGAACTACCTCCCCGTTATAAAAAAATTGGTAGAATATTTGGAACTCTGCCAACCTCTATTTCTTTTAGTTCGCTCCCCGGAGCGCTACCCGGTACGCGAACCGGAAGCTAACCAAAAAAATTATTTTTTAAAAAAAGAACAGTAAGTATAAGGGAAGGAAACAGACAGTTATGTGAAAAGAAAGACAGCTCTAGGGAGTAAACAAGAGATACTGTTACCCACAATCCACTGCTGATGATGTCACATATTACATCATTCATGACATGGTCAGTAACATCATCAGCAGTGGATTGCGGGTAACAGTATCCTTAGTTTACTCCCTATAGCTGTCTTTCGTTTAACATAACTGTCTGTTTCCTTCCCTTATAGTTACTGTTCTTTTTTTAAAAAAAATTTTTTGATCAGTCAGAAACAGTGACATTAATAGAAACAGAGAGAGTGAACAAGAGTGAAGAACTATGGTCCTCCTCAGCCACCCTCAGAAAACCAAGGGGGTCAAGATACATCTACCGTGCCCCCTTCTACCCATTCTGAACATTATTTGCCCTCCATCTTGTATCTTGATTCGACCGAAACACAAAATGGTGGACTCCCGTAACGCTGCTGGTTTGCGAACCGGGCCGCTTCCCGGGAAGCGGTCCAAAAAAAAAGGTGGGAAAGTAATTCACAGACACTAAGAGTAATAGAGACGGAGTGAGTGAACAAGACTGAGGAACTATGAGAAGAGAGGGACTGAGAAAAAGAGTGGAAGGAGTTGAGTAAGTAGGTAATAGAGAAAGGAATGAGGAAAGTAGCAAAGGCAGGAAACTGAGGGTTAAAGAAATGAAGCAGTGGAACTAATAGTAGGTGAATGTGATAGAAATGTAACGAAAAGAGTTCAAAATATTTACCTTATAATTGCCGTTAAATTACTCACTTTTTGTTTTTATACTTTCAATCTGTGAAAGAGAGAACCAATATTTGAAAAATATTAAAACATGTATTTAAAAATTACAAAAGACAAGGGAAAAGATTGAAGGACAAATAGTTTTTCAACAACTTTGACACTGACAGAAGCTTCTGCTTCTCCAGGCCCCCTACACAGTCCTAAAGATATACATTTTAAACTAACAGTATCTTGATGCAGATGAAGTGAGGCCTATCTTAAAACATGGTGCATCTTTTGCATTGCTCTTGTTTCAGAAAAGTGTCGCTTCAGGATGCCAATAACATGTCTCCTATCCAGAGGTTTGTTTGAGGTGAGGCCTACTCAGAGTTCAAGTAGAGATTTACACTTGTTGAAGTGTACAGAGGAGATAATATCTGTGAAAGTCTACCAATGAAGTGAGTCATGTCCACTGCACTCTTCAACAAAGTACAAACCTCCTATGTTTCCCTGGACAGACCTAAACTTGATCTGCACAATGTGATTCGTAATGATAGGAAACACAGGTGATGTAATTGAAATACGTGCAATTTATTTTGCTCATTTCACAATCACATCACTTGTGTTTCCTTTGCTTAGGTATCTCATTGTGCAGATGTAGTCTAGCATATGAAAGAATACGCAGAAGTGCAGCACTGTATGCAACACCTTTGACACTTACAGAAGCCTCACCTTCTCCATGCCTCCTACACAGTTCTACATGTACATCATAAATGCAAACAGTACAGAATTAATTATACATGTTAAATGGTTTATTTTTGCTGTTCTCAGAATGTATCAAATTTCACTAAAAACAGTGACTTGAAGGTATTCATCATGTAACAGCGGGGAAAAAACCACAATCAAAATGATTGTGTTTAAAAAACCCATACAACATCAGAAATCAAAATTCAGAACTCCTTAAAGTTAACTTACTTTCCATGACGTCCAAGGATGTCCTATGAACAGCTTACACTCTTTTGTGCTGTTATTACTTTCAGCCCGCCACTTTCTGAAAGAAAATCTCCATCGTTTTTAAAAACACGTTACATGCAATAAATGACTTCTTGCTCTCTACCACAATTTTCCACAAGGCCAAATCTGGTCAGAGCCATTTATAACTCTTGGATTTCTTGTAAGCCAATCCCGTCATTTGGCATTTCCGCAACTTTCAGAATTAAAATGTTGAAGATCATTTTCACAATCCTGGAATAGTAATATCTTCCCCTTCTTGCTCAGTCATGTTCTACATTTCCTATGACACTGATACTGCTTACTATGAAGCAGACTTACACTACCTCTATGACTACTACAATTATTTAATTCTCTACATCACTTTTAATCACAAAGCAATGTAAAACAGTAGACAGCATTGCAGACTTACATTCCCTCTACTCCATGTTTTGATTGGCTGCTTCAATTAGCTTATAAAAAGAAACAGTTTTTCTGAACTCATTGAAAGTGCACGTATTTCTCCATGACGTCCAGTCCTATGGTTAGAAGTTATGTCTCTGAACTACACTTATCCTCAAGGCCAAATTGTGTAGGAGCCATTAGAACTTCTTGAAATTCCACAGAGCACATCCCGAGATTATTTCCCTAAAATTTTGGTTTTAAAAACACCAGGTAAGAGTTTTTAAGGTCATACGGCAATTTTTTTTTGAAAATTAAAACAGAATCATTGCAGAATGACCAGCCATTTCTAGACTTTAAATAAGCTGTGTAATGTCCTGATGTTATTGAAGGGCCGTCATGATATATAATTGCTGCAGTTACAAAAGTCCTTCCTGATATTGACAACTGCGAAGCTACAAAATTTTTAATTAAAGTTGTCAATTTTGTTCCATCAGGCCTACATCGTTGGAACATTAAAATGACATACTGGCCATATGTTCGTATAAATAATGTGGACATCATTTCAGATTTACATTGGCTACACTCCATGTTGTGATCAGCTGCTTTTACTAGCTTATTAAAGGAGACTGATTTACTGTCTGGCAAAGTTAAATATATAAATCTTTCTGAGTCTACACTAGTAGTACTTGATACCATACAGTTCTCGCAGTCATGCTGCCATTGATAAGAAAGCCCAAACAGATGATCTACATCTACACCTTCAGCATGTAATACATCAAGCATATACATTAAAAACTCCTGACAATCTTGCTGAATATTTTGAGAGAATTGTGTTTGGCCTGAACATCTGTCTAACAGATTTCGAATTTCAGACACACTTTCTATGTTTCTTCTATCAGTGCTACATTTCTCTAACACAGAATTTAACAAACTGCAAAATCTTTGATCAGAATTGACCACAATCTCTTCTTTTACATTTTTTAGAGAAAACAAAACATTAACCACTACATTAGCATAGCAGTTGACACCAGAACTGTTTTCAAACTGAAAACCAACAACATCTTCAACAGAATCCTTTTTGTTTCTGCTTGTAATTTTAGGTTCATTGACTTTTTGTCTTTTTGCTACAACCTCCCCAGTATTGTTCTCATTTCTTCGTTTCCGGCCTACCACACGTTTCTCAAACAAAGGATACTGAGGCAAATGTGGCGCATACTCTCTTCTTAACCTATTGTATTCCTTAACATAATCTAGATCCGCACAAATGTTTGTGACATCACACTCAATCAAGTACAATCCCGATAAAGTTCTAACTCGTGACAATGCCACATATGCCATACCCTCCTTGAACACAGAACTGCCAATATTCACCAATGCACTGTCTACACTTAAACCTTGCGATTTATGGATTGTCACCGCATATGCCAAGCAAACAGGAAACTGCTTACGGCGAACATATAAGTCTTTTACAAGCAAAAATCTAGCAGAACAACGAGCAATTAGCTGTACTTCCTCAATGCCATCAAATTTAATTTTTAAAAATTCAATTCCATCTCTATTTCTGTATTTCACAAAATCAACAACATTACCCATTGATCCATTTACCAGACCTCTTTCAACATGTAAATTCCTTCTTAAAATTATACGGCAGTTCAAGCACACATTCAGAGTCTTTTCAAAACCTGCAGTTTTAGATATACTCTTCTCTAATGAATCCAATTTTGTTTTCAGATTCTCAGACAAAATAATTGTTGATCCCATATGCTCTACTCTATCAATAGCTTCCAGTTTCACAATCTCTTGCTTTTCTAAATGCAACATTTTGTTGTTAAATTTGGCACATTCTGCAAGAGTTGGCATCAAACATATTCCAGATTTCTTCTCAGTAATTTTCTGAAAAATATTCTCAGGCACAACATCTTGTTCTGGATATAAATTTGACAGTAATCGTGCATGTAAAGCTTCTTTCCCATGCTCGGTCACTTTTCCAATTCTAACATCTTGTAGAATAGTCTTGTAAACTTCATCCTTCGCCTGACGCATATTTTCATGCAGTTCAGCATAATTGAAGTTTAACCATATATTGACGTTGCCAATGCTGCCTAGGCACTTCCTGGTATCTTCATGCGTGAGCATTTTGAACACAGGTTGCCCTTTCACTGGTGTCAGCTGAAGAAGATCTCCAAAAACAATGATGTGTTTGCCACCAAATAACACATCATACTCTGTTTTGAGAACTTCTTGCATCCTCAAATGCACAAAGGCAAGCATGACATTGGAAACCATGCTTACTTCGTCAATGATAAGAAGTTTCATTTTCCTCAAGATTCTTGAAACTTCAAAACAAGCATCTCCAGATAGCTTGTGATATTGTAATTTGTTGTCATGCTCCACTGGCAGCATCAGTAAACGATGTAAAGTAATCCCTTTAATATTATGTGCTGCCAGTCCAGTTGGAGCAGTGACAACACAAGACAGCGATGACTCTGTCCTTTCCTGCAAATAGCATGAAATTGCTTTAATGAGGAAACTTTTTCCAGTTCCCGCTTCTCCACTCACGTACAGTCGGACAGGCTTCAACGACGTACATGAGCACTCTTTCTTATCATGACTTAATCCATGATCAATTTGCATGGTAACTTCGTCATATATTTTCCTCTGCTCAACGTTGAGTTGTCTTTCCAACTCTTGTAAGTTAACCGCATCCTCTTGAGCATGTGCCATGGCTCTTTCCACTTCATTCATAGCAGTGGCAGCTTCATTTTCAATAACAGGTCCTCCTAGTGGATCCTGACTCAATGAAGCAGAACTCTGACTGTCCTGAGAACTGTCTCTGGCAATCTCGGCTGCAATCGTTGCTTCCTGCTCAATTTCCGCATTCAACATTTCTACATATTTGGGAAAAGCAGGACATTCTATGGTCTCCTTGGCGGCATTGAAAGAGTCTTCATAACAGAGGAAATCTCCAAGCAGTTCCTCTTCTGCACGCCAAGGCTTGAAAAGTTGCAAAAGTGCTAAATAGAAAAACTCCTTTTTTTCAGGAGATTCGCCACTCAATTTTCAATGATTTACCAAGTGGCATTTTCTTTGCTTGACCAGACATCCCTCACTTCCTATTACAGCATACACTCCTTTCTCAGTATCTTCTTTGATGTTCCTCTTGAATATGTCATTTTGCAGAACCTCATACAGACAAGCATTCTCGAGGTGACTGCTTCGATTTGGATAATATGTATCCAACATGTTTGTCTTCAAAATGTCGGTACTGTTTGGCTCCTTTTCCGCCAAATACTCAATTTCCCGCACAGGTTTGAGAACTCGATTACGCGTTGCTGCAAGACCAAGACTCGCCCAAACGATACTCCTGGACTTGGCATAGAGACTTGCTGAAGACAACCGGTCAGAACATTCGTACGCTCCGATTTCTCGATGCAACAACATCTTCAGACTGAAACTGTACAACTTCTTGCTGAGGCTCTTTTCATGGGAAATGTCCTCCCACATATCCTTCAATTCTGTCTTCTCTTTTTTGGTGATGTAAGACGTCACATACCGAGCCACAGCCATACAGTTATCAGCCACAAACTGTATATCCATGTTAGCATTCCACATGGACAAAATCACCGGGTTGTAGTCGTTGATGTACTTGGACTCTTCGTTCCTCTTCAAATTGTAAGTGTTTTTAGGTGATTTCTTCATGACATTGTGTCGCAGCGAAGACATCAAACTGTTTACTCTTCCTTTAGAAATCACCGGTCGTGGAAAGCCGAAACAACATTTAGTGTAGAACTTGTCCTTGTTTCGGAATTTACGACGGCAGTACTTTCCACATCGATGGCTTTGGAAACGCAGAACTTTTTCTCTTAGGCTTTTCTTCTCCTTTGCGTTTGGAACAGCACACGTAGAATACTGTTGGATGAAACTCATCACTGAGTCTTCTGGATCCGTTCCAAATTTAGGTGCATCCTTGATCCACAGCAACATATGTATATGAGGAGCACCTCTTGCTTGGTACTCCTTTCTCCAGAAGAAATCCAACACCTCTCCAAGAGGTGGATTCTTCTTATTCATGATGAAAGACATCATAGCTTCAAATCTATGATTGAAGTACCTACATACATTGACTGGATCCAAAGAGCACAGTTCTCCGGGTGTCTTGAATTCGATGTTATCTACGTTAGCATTTGCCTCTCGTAGAAATTCAAGTAAGTCTTCCCAGCCATACTCGGCACAGCTCAGAGTGAGGAACCATGTGGGAGTACCTAAGTTCCTCAACATACATTTTAAATCACCATGACGACGGTACCAGTACTCATTAGTACCACGCTGACACGCCATGAGATTAATAAGGTGAGAATCCAAAATACTGTCTTGGACATTGACTTTATCCATAAAGTCACTTGCCGAGATGTTTTGCATGTGTATACCACTTTTCAAGATGTGGTTCACTGCATATGACAGTCCAGACAGATCGCTTTCAAACAGGAGATGAAACAAATAAGGAATGCATAGTCGAAACCTAGCATCTCCTGCATACAATCGCAAAGTCCGGTATTCAGAAGCAGGAATTTGATGAGGTCGCTCATCATATCTTCCTCCCTGACCTGTTGGAAAAAGCTGTGGGAAACACCGAGCTTCCAAACTTTCCTCCCAAACACTAATGGGACTCCCTTTGGCTTGTTTCATTTGAAACAACTCAATAGCATTCCCCATGACTTCCTTGGAATGCAAAGGATGAACACTATAATGTTCATATATTTCTTCACTAGTAGAGGGTTCTACTTTCTCAATTTGACCAGCACACAAATCGCTATCCTCTTCCTCACTTACTTCCTCTTCTGCAACATATACATTCTTATAGTATTTATTATTTTTTTTCAAATACAATGTTGCCTTTTTAACTTTCCTAACATCTACTAAATCTTGCCATATTTTCTTATTCTTTGTCGGAACCCCATTAACTAAGATAACCAGAGGTTCCTCTTCCACTTTTTCTACTCCAATTGTGTTAATGTTTTTCTTCAAATCTAGAGGCAAATAAACAACTCTTCCCTTTAATCCTCTCTGTAAATCTGATGGAGGCAATTTCCCTGTCTTTGGCTCCATTCTTACAATAGCCTGAAAGGGATGGATACTTTGAATCAAAATAGATTCATAAGTATTTAAATCCTTCAATTCAGAAGGAATCTCAACCAATTCCAGATTATTATGAACTGCTCTAGCAGGCATCTGGTTTTGATTCAATTTGCAACAACAATAAGTACACACACGTTGATCCAATCCCAAATCAAAACAATTTTCTACCATCAAGTATGTTGCGAAATCCTTCCATTCACTATTATTTTCCCTTTCACTTTTTGCATATAAATCCACTAACTTAGTCTGATTCTTATAATAAGTGCGTCGACAACACACACAAGTGAAATTAGGCTTCTCACTTGATTTCACCTCAAACGTCGCAATTTCCCTCTGGAAATTATCTGTACTGGAAACCTGTACACTATCTTCCACATGACCCTCTTCTTCTTGCTCAATTTCAACATTCTCCTCTTTACTTCCAAAGTAACAAAACTCAATTTCTTCACATATATTCTTCACATCTATTTCAGAACCATGCAAAAGAGCAGCGCATAATTGTTTAAGCATAATTGCTGGACTCTTAGCATAATACAACATTCTAACTAATTTCCTCACTTTATTATGATGCACTGCTAGCATCCTGAAATGATGAAAAACACTCTGGCATACTCTCCTGGAAAGACAAGCCAGTGAATGACCATGCAAACCTGTCACTTCTCTCACTCTGCAAGGATCTAATTCTTGCAACAACCTTATTTTCTGCTTCAAACTTTTCTTATTAAATGACCGTACAAAATCACAAAGCAAATTGATGGAATCCTGTCGCACACTGCAAATACTACTACACTTCCAGGTGTACACAGGACCCTTAGCACGTCTTCCTAAAACCTCATTACCTAACACCTCTTCTGCCTCTGTTGTCACAAGTTTTTCTTTTTCAACTGGACAACCATCTTTCACTTCATAAGCACGACCACTGGTGTCAACTGCATGCACCAAATCATTATCCTGGAAATAACTCTCCTCATTAAAAAATGCCTCACAGCTTGAACTATGCATCCATTCTCCAGAAAAAACTTCACAAAAATTACTACAATTAACTATTCTCTTCCATCTACTATTTCTTTTGAAATCATAAATTGCCTTGTTTAGCTTCCTAATTCTATTGATTATCAAAATAAATAACTTACGTTTAATTTCAAATGCCTGATCAATAACTTTCTCAACTTTTTTTTTTCTCTTATAAAAAACCAGTTTCTGTTGACCTTTCTTAATATTTTTTAACAAATTGCCAATTATCCTGTTGCGGAACATTCATTTACGAATCTCCCTAAACTGTTGTTTCCTTCTACTATCATGCACAGAGTTATCTCTTGCTCTAGCAGTAACATTTTTCATTGGCCTTTCCTTTCCATTTGAATTCCTTCTCGTTTTATGGACTGAAACATTTTCTGTAGTAATATTTTTTTTACTACACATATTTCTTATGAAATATTTTGTGCTCTTACCCGGTGCTTTCTTCGTGACTTGACAAATCTTTTTGTTAGAGGACTGCTGCTTATTTTCTTTCACCTGCTGTCTTTGACGTTTTGCAGCCTTTCTCTGTCTTTCTATTGTTGGCATGGTGAAATCTTGAAATGATCTGCAGTTGAATCTGTGGTAAAATATAATAAAAAATGTTATTAACCATTATTACCAAACAGTAAAACAATAACAGTGATCAAAAACTTAACACACTACTTGACATTTTAAATAGATGATTTTTTAGTCCTTGCAAATTTACAATACAGAAATAGCAGAAAAGAAATGACATTTATATTTATGTTACCTGTGCTATTTTATATGTGAATCTGATCTAATTTTATGAGCATATTTTAATATTTTATTGAAGACACTACACATAACCTGCTTTTGAAGGTGTCTTTATTTTTAAATTAAACGGTTTACCTTTTTACTTTTTATTAATTATACATTTTAAAAATAAATGTTTATATTTCCATAGGCTCAAGCAGGTCAGCTTCCCATCCTATGTCATATAATTCGGACAAATCTGCATCCTCATCACGCTCTTCTTCATCCTCAGGATTTAAATCATCCAAGGGATCAACATCCACTGATGTTTCAATTACAAGTTCAATGATGAGGTCAAAATCAACTGATTGCAGATTGTCGCTCATGTTGAGGTTGTCTTTATCTTTAAAGAAAGATAACAACAATGAGATGTTGCAGAGTAAGAGACAAATCTCAGAGATTATAATAGTAAAATTGTTTAACAAGAGTAATATTTTGCAGCTATTATTTAGCCATGTCCATCAATGCTGAGCAGGTGAAGACTATGTCTAAATTTTCAGTGAACAGGACTCATCTCTTCTTAACCTTGGATAAGCCTCACCGACTCTGTGTGTCCTGCACATACTTAAATGTAAAGGGGCAGATTTATGTTAAATGGCACATCCCCAGGCATGCACCAGTTAACGTGCACCACTACTCTGCCACCCATGGTGTGCCGTATTTACAATCAGATAGGAGAAAGCTTCGTCAAAACCCTGCGCCTGCTTTAAGCAGGCATAGGTCTTGACACAACATTGTGGAGATGGGGCACCCCTGAGCCTTGCTTGAGCTGCATCGCACTTGCGATACAACTCCAGCAATCACTACCTTTACAGCACAGATACGTCACGCATCTGTGCCATTTTTGCCCCATGATGCCCCGCATTCTAAATGCAGCACACCATGGGTGGCGGAACAGCGGCGCAGGATGACTGACACATCCCTGGTGATGCACCAGTCATCATAAATCTATCCCTAAGCTTCTTATCTTGTTACAGATGAACCGCCATATGTAGCATGAAACTATTTTGCATTTCCTAAATAGCGAATTTTAAGGAATAAATAGCAATTCTTTACCATTCCTAATTTGCAATGAGCAAATTGCTAATTGCAAGTTACCCATTCATTTCCCTGGGCTAGGAGGCTCATAGGAATGAAGGTTTAATTTGCGATTAGCAATTTGCTCATCACAAATTAGGAATTTTTCCAAGGGTGCAGGGGTGTCTCAAGAACACCCTGCTGCACCCCTGAAAAAGAAATTTGGGGGCATATGGCACACATACATGCCCTAAGGGCATGTGTTGGCGTCATATGGCACCTTTTGTTTTTTTTTAAAAAAAGCTTTTTGAAAAGAATTCACAAATTACCACCAATTTACCACAATAGTTTCCAAATCCTTAATGTCATTTTTTACATATTTTTTGTTTGATACATTGCATTTAAGTAGTCACAAAATTTGCAAATCCTTCAGTGCAATTGCAAAATAAGGAATAGCAAATTTTGCTACTCCTTATTTTGCATCAAACTTGTTTGATACATACCATTTGTCTAATTAACATTCGCAAAGGCCGAAATTCGTAGAATTTTGATCTTTGCGAATGCTAATTAGCTTGATACATATGGCCCCAAGTGAGGCCTGTCTTGCGACATGGTGCATCTTTTGCATCACTGCTGCATCGGTTTCATGTGGTACGTTTTTTTTACACCATGACATATCTGCCTAAATGCATCAATTTGTAATGTTGTCGCCTCATAGCAAATCTTTTGCACCGCCGCTGCATCATAAAAGTGACGCACAGTGGCGCAAAAGAGGCATACACCTATCATAAATCTGTCTCTACCATTTTAAATGATGAATTCAGGATGACGATAAGGTGTGGCCTATCCAGAGGTTTGTTTAAGGTGAGGCCTACTCAGGATTGCAGATTAAAGTTACGCTTGATGAAGAATACAGAGGACATAATACATGTAAAGCTCTACCAATGAAGTAAGTGATGTCCACTTCATTGCGCCAGTCATCATAAATGTATCCCTAAGCTTCTTATCTTGTTACAGATGAACCACCATATGTACCATCAAACTATTTTGCATTTCCTAAATAGCAAATTTTAAGGAATAAATAGCAATTCTTTACCATTCCTAATTTGCAATGAGCAAATTGCTAATTGCAAATTAGCACCGCCGCTGCATCATAAAAGTGACGCACAGTGGCACAAAAGAGTCATACACCTATTATAAATCTGTCCCTAGCATTTTAAATGATTAATCCAGGATGACGATAAGGTGTGGCCTATCCAGAAGTTTGTTTAAGGTGAGGCCTACTCAGGATTGCAGATTAAAGTTACGCTTGATGAAGAATACAGTGGAGATAATACATGTAAAGGCCTACCAATGAAGTAAGTAATGTCCACTTTATTGCGCCAGTCATCATAAATGTATCCCTAAGCTTCTTATCTTGTTACAGATGAACCACCATATGTACCATCAAACTATTTTGCATTTCCTAAATAGCAAATTTTAAGGAATAAATAGCAATTCTTTACCATTCCTAATTTGCAATGAGCAAATTGCTAATTGCAAGTTACCCATTCATTTCCATGGGCTAGGAGGCTCATAGGAATGAAGGTTGCAATTTGCGATTAGCAATTAGCTCATCACAAAATAGGAAATTTTTCAAGCGTGCAGGGGTATCTCAAGAACACCCTGCTACACCCCTGAAAAAGAAATTTGGGGGCATATGGCACACATACATGCCCTAAGGACATGTATAGGCGTCATATGGCACCTTTTGTTTTTTGGAAAAAAATGCTTTTTGAAAAGAATTCGCAAATTACCACAAACTAGAAGTTGGTGGTAGTTTCCAAATCCTTAATCTTCATTTTTTACATATTTTTTGTTTGATACATTGCATTTAAGGAATCGCAAAATTTGCAAATCCTTCAGTGCAATCGCAAAATAAGGAATAGCAAATTTTGAATTAAGGACATTTTAAGTAATTTCCACATGTGCAGTGTTTTCAAATTATGATTTGAAAATCGTTTTTGGGGAAAAGTAATGGTTAAAAATTTATGACAAGGACATAATGGTGTATGCTTCTCTATAAGGCATTTCAGTGTCTCTGATGTCATTTTTCCCATATTACATTATAAGACCTTTCCCCATAGAGCACATTCCTTGTAAATATGCTCCCGCCTGTGCATGGTGAATTTAGATTTTGACTGTTTGAGTCACATAGCCATGTTAAAAGTCACCCCAAAAAATTGCAAACGCTTTAAAAAAACACATTCATGTGTCTTAAGGACATTTTAAGTCATTTCCCCGTGGACAGTGTTTTGTAAGTGGCACAAAAGAGGCATACACCTATCATAAATCTGTCCCTAGCATTTTAAATGATTAATTCAGGATGACGATAAGGTGTGGCCTATCCAGAGGTTTGTTTAAGGTGAGGCCTACTCAGGATTGCAGATTAAAGTTACGCTTGATGAAGAATACAGAGGACATAATACATGTAAAGCTCTACCAATGAAGTAAGTGATGTCCACTTCATTGCGCCAGTCATCATAAATGTATCCCTAAGCTTCTTATCTTGTTAGACATTAACCGCCATATGTATCATATAACTATTTTGCATTTCCAAAATAGCGAATTTTAAGGAATAAATAGCGATTCTTTACCATTCCTAATTTGCGATGAGCAAATTGCTAATTGCAAATTACCCATTCATTTCCATGGAGCAGGAGGCCCATAGGATTGAAGGTGCAATTTGCGATTAGCAATTAGCTCATCGCAAATTAGGAATTTTTCCAAAGGTGCAGGGGTGTCTCAAGAACACCCTGCTGCACCCCTGAAAACGAAATTTGTGGGCATATGGCGCACATAAATTTTAACAACATTCCTTTACCTCAAAAACGATTTTCAATTCATAATTTGAAAACACTGCCCACAGGGAAAATACTTAAAATGTCCTTAAGACACATGAACGTGTTTTTTTATTGCCTTTCCAGCATGGTTGGGTCACTTTTAACATGGCTATGTAACACAAACATTTAAAATCTAAATTTCCCATGCACAGGTGGGAGCATATTTACAAGCAACTTGCGCCACAGAGAAAGGTCTTACATTAAAATGGGAAAAATAACATCAGGGACAGTCAATTGCCGTATAAAGAAGCATACACCATTATGTCCTTGTCATAAATTTAAAAACAATTCCTTTTCCCCAAAAACGATTTTCAAATCATAATTTCAAAACACTGCACATGGGAAAATTACTTAAAATGTCCTTAAGACACATAAAAGCGTTTTTTGATTGCCTTTGCAGCATGTTTGTATCACTTTTAACATGGCTATGTAACACAAACATTCAAAATCTAAATTTTCCATGCACATGTGGGATCATATTTACAAGCAATTTGCGCCACATAATTCATAATTTTCTCCTTAAAGCACACTATTCTCTATCTAAATTAAAGAAATATTTTCTCACCTTAGCAAATACTTTGAGTTTGAAAACAGTCTCAGAAACACACCAATTTGTCTTCAGCAGAGCAAAAGGTATGCACTCCAGAATCTGCAGCTATCAAAAGCACAGAAATGCTGTAAATCTTCACACATATCTCTCATGTCACCCAATCAAAACTCTTCCCTCACTTTTTTTCAAATGAAAACCCTTCCCCCCTCTGCCATTTCATGCCTTTTCTGCATGGCAACCACCTCATTGGAAGACTTCTGGTGTTTGCAAGTTCACACAACTTTGTTGCAATTGAACTCTGAACTCTCAGTGCACCTGCATATCCAGTGCATTCTTTCATTTAATGATTTTTTATTGACCATTCAAAATACATCTTTCAAAGAACACATCCGTGCACCCTAACTTTCTGTTTTCAGCAATCAAAATCCACCAATCACTGTTACTGCTTCATGAACACAGAAACTCCACAGTTTTTTTCATTTTAAACTCTCATTTTTTCAACTGCCATTTCATTGCCACACTTCATCTGACTGCAGGAGAACCTTCTCTCACCATGTTTTCTGTCTGGATTGTTGGACATAGTTATATTCACTGGGCTCAAAGGTACGTTGAAAACAGGAATTTACCTAACCTCAATTTACAAGATGTGGAAATTAAGTGGTTTGGCCACAGAGGATTAAAATGTCACCAATTGATACCATTGGTGAAAACCTTTATGCATTTGCCCAAACCTGACCTGTTAATTGTGCACTGTGGAGGTAATGACTTGGGCACTTTGACTGGGGTAGGTCTGGAAATGCTTTTAAAGGACACCTTTGAGCAATTGATGGCACTTTTTCCTCAGACTGCCTTGGTATATTCAAATATATGCCAAAGACAGAAATGGAGGTGGTCAAACCAATTTTGTCCACAAATTGAGAAGTCGAGGAAGCATGTAAACAAATCTGTTTCAGCTTACATGAGAGACCATGGAATGGGCTCCCTGTACAACAATAACTTGCGTTACTACATGCAAGATATCTACAGAGGAGATGGAGTTCACTTCTCAGATGAGGGCAACAGAGTTTTCACTCTGAATTTAAGAATGTGCATTGGTACCTACTTATAAGTACCTAAATGTACCATAAACCCAAAAGCTCTTCTCAGAGCTACCCTACATCTAATCACTCACAATTATTATTTTACTCTAACATTTTTCACTAATTTTCAACAAAGTACGCTCCCCGGGGCGCTACCCGGTATGCGAACCGGGAGCTAACCTCGTGAAATTTTTTAAAAAAATGGTTTTTTTCCGCACATATAAGCCTCCTCAGCCACCCTCACAAAACCTAGGGTGTCAAGATAAGTCTACCGTGCCCCCTTCTACCCATTCTGAACATTATTTGCCCTCCATTTTGTATCTTAATTCGACCGAAACACAAAATGGTGGACTCCCGTAACGCTTAAGGTTCGCGTACCGGGGCGCTCACCGGTTCGCGTACCGGGTCGCTCCCTGGGAAGCGCACCATCAAAAAAGGTGGGAAAGTAGTTCACAGAAAAGCCACTGGAGACAATTTCACCAAATATAGATTAGCTCATACTACATACCAATCCCTACCATTTTCACAAATTTGATTGGAATTCCATTTAGTCATTTAGCCTGTAGACCTCTCTAAATAACCTGAGGTACATTACTTCACAAAACACATCTGAAGTGTTGGAATTGACAACCAATGAAAATGTTACTTTCATTTTCTACTTTTTTTACCTGACATTTCATTGGTTATATACCTGAATATATATAAAGGAAGAGAAGATAACACAGCCATTTTGACTACTACTTCTTGCTGTACATTTCAATAGTATTTTCACTAATTCCTTCAACTTCTTTCTAAAGGTAAGTTTTTATTTTTAAAACTGAAGTATATTGTGCACTATAAGTTAATATGGTAAACTTTTTCTGATAGTTATATACTATCCCTCTGTAGTAGTTATAGATTTAGATAGACTTCTCTGTTATAGTTATGGATGGAGTTAGGCTTCTCTTGTATAATTATGAATTTACTTACGTTAAATCACATACACTTTTTTAAATTCCTACTTCCACTCTGATACTATACACTGCCCAAAGATAAATTCACTGATAAAAAATGCCTATCTAAAATTATTCCCAACATTGCCCTATCTCTACTAATATATATTTTTTTAATCCAAATTTCAGGCAAAATGGAAGGCGAAAACCAAGTTTCTTTTGAAATGGACCTGCAAGAGAGCAGCCAAGAATTGATTGATACAATTGATCAAATTGACATTGAATTTTTCGATGAAACTTGGGACAATGAACTACTGCAATGTGTACAAGCAGTAGATAACCTCCTTGCAAATGAGGACATTTTACACCCTCAGAGACTACAATGTATATTCCATGATAATTATGAAATTTCTGACAATGAAATGTTAGAAAGTTTAATAAATTATGAAACACAATCACAATAAAAAAAAATGCTTAAAAAATAAAGAAAATAAAAAATAATCAACAAAACCAACAATCAATTAACATACTGCATTTGAAAAGTCTCTCATTCTTTTTTCATTGTAGTACGCTGCCCAGAACGCTTCCCGGTTCGCGTACCGGGTGCTACCCACGCAAAAAAACAAAAAAAAAAAATATTATTTTTTGCCCCGCGGGGCCCTTTTAAAGCCTCCACATTAAACCTAGGGGGTCAGGGAGGATCTACTATGCCCCCTTATGGTCATTTCCCCCTTTGTTTTGGCCTCCTCTTGTCTCTCAATCCTACCGAGAGACAAGATGGCGGCCGCTACGGACTGTTTAGAATGTTGACAGACACCGGAGAGCCAATCAGCTTCGCTACGCGAAGTTCCGGTACGCGCCCCGGTCCGCGAACCGGGGCGCGGACCGGAGCGCGCTTACAGATATATATCTTTTTTTAAACGTTAATTTCTCAAAATCCACTGGAGCACATATATTGAGACCTACAAAAGGCACATCGGGCTACCAGTCCCTACAATTTTGCCAAGTTTCGTGCAAATCCATTCAGCCGTTCGGGCTAAAAGTGAGGCCAACCGCCCTATGGAAAACTCAATGTTAAAAACACGTTTTGGGACCCCCCTTTTTTCTCGGCCCCCCCTTGACGAACCCCCCCCAAATTTTCAAGGGCTGCTCAGAAACAAAATGTTCCATTTTCCAGAAAATTTCAGCCAATTCCGTCCACAAACACCAAAGTTATTAGACATAGAATTTTCAAAAATCCCATAGGGAAAAAATCCTAACTATATATACCTCAGTCATTTGAGATGTCATCAGTGATGTCATCAGTGATGTCACTGACCATGTCATGAATGATGTAATATGTGACATCATCAGCAGTGGATTGCGGGTGCGCGATATATAGTTAGTGCAACTAACTATATATGGAATTTCAATGGTTTTGTGTGAGTAAAATAAGGTTTTTTAAATGCTAATTCCTAACTATATATGGTGTATAGCCTATGGTTTTTTCAGTGAATTTTCAAGGTTTTGTAAATGCTAATTCCTAACTAGATATGGTCTATAACCTATGGTTTTTTCAGTGAATATATATATATATGTGTGTGTGTGTGTGTATTTGGACCCTCCAAAATTGTATAACCACACAGACTCCTCTTGGCAATGCAAATACAGTTTTTACTAACTGTCGTAAAAGGGTGAAAAACTTCAGTGTACAATACAAACTGCACCTCAGTCATACTCAGACTTTCTCAGGCTTTCTCCATTTTCTGCTGGCTGGCAGGCCTTTTTATACATGATATTACAAAAGTTTATTACAGGCAGTAAATAATCGTTGAGTTGGAATTTTCAGATTTAGGATGGAAAAACACTTGAAGTCATGTAGCTCATAATCCCAAATTCTAACCGATCAAATTACACCTTGTATATTATACTCTCAGCAATGGCTGGCAATGAACATTCTTCTGGTTGAGAATACGCGTGCACTTCATGATAAATATAATTAAAGTGTAGTGTTTGCTTCCACTAATGTGCCTCTAAGACCTCCGTGTGCTCAGAACTAATTTGCTGACCTGCACCCATTGTCTCACCAGACACCCTAGAACTCTGTGTGCTGTGGGCTTATTCAATTACCTGTTTCCATTGTTTAATCAGTCATGGTCTGTTTGAAGGCGTGGGGTGCTTGTTGGTGAACTTGTTTTTAGAATCCTAAATGCCTTTATGCCTTTTAAACCTGAGTTGGTCTTTAACTGAAAATCCTTTTAGGTTTCCTTTTTCATTGTATCCTTAAGTGATCTTTTTACATTACTCATGTCAATTGGGGATTTGGGCCTTAACATTAGCATTATATTTGTGTGTTTTATATTTTTTGCAGTGCAGTCATCCTGTTATAATTTCTACAACAATACCTATCAGTGAAACACCTACAATTGCATTGCAAAGGCATGTGTAGCAAAGGTATATGTGTGGTAACATTTTGCCTGAAAAGGAATGCTTAGTTAAGACTTATGCAGATTGTTAAGTCTGGGTTGTAAAGGCATGCGTTGTAAGCATACCCGTGGGTCCGTCATACATCCCCCAGAAGGTGAATGATAAACTAACAACATTCATACAGGTACATAGAACAAAGTACAGCTCAGTTAATTGAAGCTAAGGTGGGTTTTGAACCCTGTAACACCTTACCCTTCAGTAAGGGACAGCCACTGAGTAGAGCAGTGAAAATGATCTTTAAATTACCTCTGTTCGGAGCATGCACTTTGCAAATTAATCAATAAGTAGGAACATACAAAAACCGGTGTTTAACAAATTTCAATACGTAACCAATTCAACATATGTAATATAGCTGCTATGCTTACTAGAAGGCAACATTTGACTTAAGAGACTGTATAGACACAAAAATGAGAACACAAAACCCTCAGGTCTAGATAGAGAGATAAAGCTACAAGAGGACAACGAGGTGTCCCTTTAAAGGATAGGTTCCCTCACCCACCAAAGGTGGCATGCTTCATCTCTGTGGAACAACAGTGCACCATGAAGCACAGTCATGGTGTGGGCTACAAAAACCTCAATTAGAGGGTGGAGCTCAGGGATGTTTTAATTGCTAGGAGGGTATCTCCTAAGTACCCGATGTGAGCTAAAAGCTGTGCTGAGAGATGCAGTGCAGCACATGAGGAAGTATACAACTATTGGCAGTGTTCATCACACAACTTTATCTAGCAACTCTGTGCAAGGATTAAAAACAAAGACAAACAAGCATTTTAGGGAGTATTAGGGCCACTTGGGTGCTTAAAGAGCAACATGTTACGGCCTGAGATCTAGTTTGTGTCATGCCCTTCATCCTGCAAAGAAGAGAAGTGTGAAACAAAAGGATTAAACAACATTTCTTTAGAAGAGTCATGCATACAATACTGGTGCTCCAATCATTTGGGAGTGATGGCTTCGCTGGTAGTACATGTTGGAAAACCAGAGAGAATATATACAAAAGGTGATTCATTTTTTTGTGAAACCACTGTTGTGCTGTCCAATAAGCCTGTGTTTCATTCATGTAGTAGAAAATATTCATTATAGCATATACTTCGCTGACTCTGAATCTCTGAAGAAATAAAGCAACACCAAGTGTGGCTGTGCCAAAAACCCAAATGTGTGGAAACCGGCATACAGAACACAATTTTTGGTATCCCAAAGGAAACAACTACCCGCCTCAGTTGGATTTCATTCTTCAGCTGTATTAGGCATGGATGCTCTAACGCAATCTGGTTTACAATCTGGGTGGCAACATTGTGTAAGAACAATCATAAAAAATAATTTTGATGATTGTGGACCAATTTGGAGTATGACGTCGACTGGGGTAGCAACGAGTGCTGGAACTTGATGCTTAAATCAATCTGGGTGCTAGTGCTAATGGTATGCCAAAGTATGGCAATGGTTTCGTTTATCTCTCTTCGTAGTGAGAGTATCATTCTAATATGAATGGCGAGAGAGCGCTTCATGGATGCAGTCGTAAGAGGTAGCCCTGTTAGAGATCACGGTGTCCAACGTGGTGACTACCAATCGATACATGCAACTGATGCTCCCATGTTGATACATAGAAAATAAATGTCCGAGTGACAGGTGCACTTTTAAATGTCCCTGACTTAGAACTGTAGGTGTGGATGGGAAAACAATACTTTCAGACAGTGTCTGCATACACGGGTGGTCATAAAAGAAAAGTGCTCAGTCCCGCATGTGCCTCATGTGTGGGCCAGACAGGGAGAAACTGTCGTTACGCTACTGGCAGTGTAATACATATATAGTTTGATTCACTAAATTGAAAAGTGGCAGTCAGCCAACCAGGCCAAGACGCAGTACCTGCTGGGTCACGCAGTTTACTAGTGAGTATTATACTGCTTCCAGGTAAAAGGACGGAATTGTGATGATTTGTTATGATTTTTATGACGGAGTCTTAGCCCTCACTGTTCCTACACTATGTTGCCACACTTATCTTGTGTGATTATAAATATGTCTCCCTTGACTATCACACATATTGTAAACTGGATTGCCTTAGAACAGTGGTTCCCAAACTTTTTTGACCCCTGGCTCCCGTGACCTAATTGGCAGTTGCTCGTGGCTCCCCACCATTTTTTTACCGGCGCACCGGGGGCAGTGGCGCACACTTTGGGAACCACCGCCATAAAGTGACGCACCAGCGGCGCAAAGGGCTTGTAAACAATGGGCTTGTAAATAAGACACACATGGCGCTTATTAACTGAACATCGACGTTTAGATTCTTAGCTTCGATATGACGCACTCATCTAAATTTTTTTGTGGAAAATGTCATGGTGTGCGAAAAAAAAGAGAGACGTGCTCTGGAGTTTATTTGCGGAACATTGTTTTACGCGTATTTTAATTGGCTTGCCCTAGCAGCACCTGCCCTCTCTGCTTACTCTCACTTCTCTCAAATCAATGTGACACTCCCCAACCAACCAACCGCCCTCCCACGCTCCAGAAATGAGACACGGAGAGTCGAAGAGTCTGTCTCAGCCACGAATATTTCTCCATTAATTAGAAAACGCCAGTGCTCCGTGCAATGTAACAACTGTCTACAAAAGAAACGCCAAATATAACTGTGCAACTCCCCATTTGCCCCACCCCAAAACACATACCTTCCTAACCCGGCCGGCACCTTATCTATCTCTTCCTTTAGGCAGCTACAGTTTTAGCCATTTCGCCCGCCGTAACCTCATCGAGCTCTTAATTGAGCCATTTAAATGCAGAGGGCGAGGGCTGGGATCATGTTCAGCACAAAGGAGCCACATCCTGGGCGGCGGCGTGGCGCCCCTGGCTTCTCCTCACGGCGCACCGGGGTGCCGCTGCGCACACTTTGGGAATCACCGCTTTAGGTAAACAGTATCTGAAACCAGAACTCTCTTGTTCCTAAACCATGGCAGTGCCACAGACTACTACGCTACATAGTAATCCTTGCACATTGATAAGATGTGTAAAGACACAGCTTTGCTATTCTGTAAAGCTCTTCATACAGGTAACACTGGAGACTCAACTCCTATAAGGAGCTTAAATAAGGCATCATCATATCTGGATATACCTTAATTAGAAATTCCCAAGCAAT
This sequence comes from Lissotriton helveticus, assembly GCF_964261635.1. Classification (NCBI taxonomy): domain Eukaryota; kingdom Metazoa; phylum Chordata; class Amphibia; order Caudata; family Salamandridae; genus Lissotriton; species Lissotriton helveticus. The sequence goes on along the minus strand of NC_136059.1, from coordinate 127,883,396 downwards.
AGCCAGGTGTCATCAAATGTCCTTACACAAACATAGACCAGTACCTAGGACAGCTGAAGCCGTTTCGAATTTCTTAATGAACCTTAAGGTTCCATTTAATATTGGATTGCATTTTTATCACCACCTGAGTAATCGTTGCCCATTTATCAGTTACTCCGGGTGTGGGGAAATACTGGCCCATTTTCTGGGCTTCTTGTCTGTGAGAGCCTACAATGGATTGTATGTGATACCACTTAAGTTTGAAACGCTAAACTGAGGTGCTGCTGAAACTAATGTCTTTCAGACAATCCTCATTAGTGTGTGTCAGATCCAGTATTATACTTTGATTGCCTGGAACGTGTTGTGTGAGGCATATCCTGCACTATGTCTAGAACGATCATGTCTGGTATTACCATGTATGTGTAGTATGTCCATGTCTGGTATCCCCAGGTATATGTGTAGCATGTTCATGTTTGGTGTTACCACTTGCATGTGTATAAAGTCCAGGTTTGGTGTCACTAGCTACATGTTTGTATACCCATGTCTGTTATTACTCGGTATATGTGCAGTATGCCCTTCTCTGGTATCACTAGGTACATGCGCAGTATACTCATCTCTGATATCAGTAGGTGCAGTGTTAACATATCTTTTGGTATGATCAGTATACTTAGTTGATTTGCTTCATGAAAAGTCTTGTAAATCTACACTCAGAGAATTACGCCATGGTGCATGGACAGATTTTCCACTTACTTAAGTTCACAAAACTTTGAACTAGATGCCCTGAGCACCGTTGCAGTTTTCCAGCCATGATTGAGGAAAACATTAGTGCATTCCTATTTCCTGCTGTGCAGTGTTGTTTCCAATGGAGAATTTGTAAATAATGTACCATTAATCCCGGATAAAAGGCAACTCCTTTATGCAATGGTATAGCTTTTTTTATATTTTTCTGTTTGGTGAAATCATTTACCTGACACCCTACAAAGTATGAGGTTGTTTTTCTAGCCTTTTCATCCTGGAATAGAATGTATTCTTGCCCCTGAAATGAGACAATAGCCAATACATTTCAGAATTGGAAAAGGTCAGAGGGGAGCTGGCGCAGGACACAATCGTATATACATGTAGACATTGAAAAACATTTATGGCTGCCCATGTCTTGAATCTTCCACTCCTGTCCTCTTGTGTGAGATTCACTCCTGTAAAACATTGCTCTATCACAGAGTTATTTGTGGAATTAGCAGACTGTATACAGCATGGTCAACTTTTGTGAATTCAGTTACCTGCCAATCCTGACACTGCAGTCCTAAATCTTTTTTTAAGAGTTTCGATTGGCTTTTTGAATTGGGATTGGTATGTCTAATCTGCCTATGTATGTTTATTATTTGGGATATTTCTGTGTCTACTATGCCTGTGTTGACTAGTATTTTTTCCATGTCTATTATGTATCTGTTTACATTCAGTTTGGCTGTGTCTGCTAGTAAATGTAACAGTTTTTCACAGTGTCAATGCCTCAGAGTTTACAATCTCCTAGCAGCAGCATCTCACCTTCACTCCTAAAATAACGTATGCCTGGGTTACTCCGAATTTTTCTAGATGTCCTGTGGTTTAGTCATTTCAAGAGATTACACATGATGTCATCTCGATTATTACATGTAAGGTCAAGGGATCATTCTAGATAGTTATATTATATTAAAGACATATGTTTACAGCTCAATCGCTCATGGTTTCTTGCTACTGCACAATATAGAGCAAGGGTTAGATTTGGCCCAAATGAGGATCTTTTGAAATGGGAAGCTGGACCTTGCTCTAGGAGCCCTAATTTGAAGTCTGGTTTTGTGAGATAGATTAGCTAGCATATGTTGTTGTCACATGGTCACATGTCAGAATAAATGTGTTAACCCCTCAAACTGGACATATATTTCTGCTGATGTTTATTGTTAGCCCTTGTTGTCTCTCATTCTCGTAACATGATTAATGTCACTTTTTTCTGAAACTGTTTTCTCTAGGGGACAAGAGGGAAGCTGACTGTAAAACATCAGCTGCTAATCTAAAGGATGCAGTGAAGAGTGTCACCAAAGCCCAGGATTTAAGGTTGGAAGCCGAGATGATGATGAAACCGTACGCTAACTGGGAAGAGTACCTGATGCCAGCCCCCATGTCCGTTGCTATCCTAGGAGAGCTGGCAGCCATTTCTTCAGCCAGTGGGGACTTTTCTATCAACCTGAATCCACCAGCAAGTGGATTCAAGCACATGAAATACCCAGAGTCCTTTTCTGCCACCCTAATGCAGGTCTGCAATAGAGCCTGGCTTTCCTTCAGCACAGCAGATAAAAACATGGATAAGATCAGGCTCCTCACAGGTTCCATGCCAACTACCATTAGAGATGTGGTCAGGATTCTGTTCATGGACACTGAATCTGTTAATTTCCTTCTCCCACGCCGCCTAAGCGCTCTTCTCAGTATGTCCAATGAATGCACATCCTTGGCTCATTCTGTGGAGACAAGCTTTATGGATACCATTCATTTAATCCAGGAGGTGCTTGAAGCTTGTGTGAACTCCAAGAGGGGCTACGAGAAGAAGTTGGATGATGTGAAGATTGCCCTGGAGCAGCTTAGCATAAAAGAAGCCTCTTCTAACTATTCAGTGAAAATGGCAGAGGAGTTCAGGAAGTCTACTGAGAAACAACTAAAAGATGCCACAGATATGTATAAGGAAGCTCTGAATAAAGTTCCCTCTGTGTGGGAAACCTTGGCTGCTAATTTTGTGGGTGGCATTCTTGACACACTGTCTTTCAGTGGAAACAAAGGAGGAAGCGTGGGGCTTCAGGCAAATGTTCCTGCTACTGCTGACATAAGTGACGTGAAGTCCACTCAGGCAACCAAAACTATCTGCTCCAAGTCCAATCAGATGACAGCTATTACAGACAACCTTCGGAAAATTATAAATATGAACGGGGAAACTATTAACATGACAATGGTTTATAATGAGAGAGATCATACCGTGGTGTCAAACTATCCTAAACAGCTGACATTGATATTGAAAAAGGATATAGAGGATGAAGCTGAGTGTAAAGCACAAACACTAATGGAGGCTGTTTTGCAATCTGCTGTTGATATTTTTGAAGACCTGGAAAGAGTTGCATTATCTAAGAATACAGATGAGAGTTACCAGAAAGCACTTGTTAAAAGGGTAAACTCAATAATTAGTAGGTCAATAAGAGTTGATTCATATTGTAAATCAACAACTAATGCTCAGCCATTGCAACAAAACCCACCAAATGCAGCCAGCACTCAAGGCCCTGTTGGCATAGGCTCTCAATCTGCACAAATGGCCCAGGCACGAGTGGAACAAGCCAACCTTCAATTAAAAAGAACTCAGGAAATGTACAGGGAATCCTTTGAGAACACCAAAAAAGAAAATGAGAAACTAACAGCGATCCTGGTTGAAATGAGGGGCCAGAAAATGGACAAAATTGAGTTTGACATAGCCAAGAAGATGCTCATTAAAGGACTAGAGTCTCTGGGGAAGGTAAAGGAGCAGTGGGAGAAAATGGTCCTCTTCTTCCAGATGATATCCAACCTCATTAAGACCTGCCTAGATAAAAATGTCAATGAGTTAGTGCAGTCTGCCAGATCAGCGCAGAGCATTCCCAACTATTCCACTGATGCCTTTGTGAAGGACCTGATGTACAACCGAGCATTTGCAGCCAGTAGTGTTGCCCACTTAGTCAACATGATCGCCTCTACCTACTGTGAGGTTTCCCAACGCTACTTGATGAAACGCGTGAGCGCTTTAGGTAGACTTCTCATCATACCTCCCTCAGACCCACAGTTCAAGGTCGAGCGTGAAAAGTTACAAAGTGGTTGTGATGATGCTCGAAATTCAATCCAAGCCTTGGTGATTTCAAAAAAACAAGAGTTTGACCTTGGGATTGAGGCAAGAGTTAAAGCAATAAATTGCCAGCTGGGAGAAGCCATCCCACCCATGTCAGCAGCAGAAAAGAAGCGCATCAGTGAGGATGTAAATGCAGGGGCAAACGATGCAGCAGATTACATATGATTTATCTAGACATAGATAGCTTTACCTTAGAGGGCCAACATATTCTTTATGTCATGTTTACTGCCTTAAGCTTTGCTAAGACAATAATGAACTGGAGTCAGTGGGTGGAAGATATTTCCATTCAAATGGGTGTGGGTGGCAGGCATTTCACAGTTTTGTGTATCACATGTTTTGCTCTAGATACATGTTGTCCATTGCTTTGGAATTTTGCCTCATATGCCATTGTTTAAAAATCAAGCATTGATAGCTCACTAATGTACACTGTTATGTCAGAAACCTGCATGAACTCAAGCTCATTCCAAATACATCTACCTTGACATCAAAGCACAAACGATTCCTGTTCTTGACCTCAAGGGTGTGCCAAATATTTCTTCTCTAAAATTAAACTGCTGCAAGATCCACCTGTCCTTGAACCTGTAGGCACACCACTCACCATTTTTCTTGGACTCATTTGAGCCTCCACTATTCTGGCCTCTGAACTCAAAGATCTGCTGAATCACATGCCTTTCTCCCACCAAGAATTCAAGATTTAAAACATCCCTACTTGAAAACATGCATCTGCATAGTAGATGGTTCTCAGATCAAGCCCTCCACAGACCCAATGTTTTAAGTAAGAGTTAAACATTGTAGTTTGAGTATGATGTACACAGGGCATGAACTTCTCATAGGCTGCCCATTAAAAATAATTGTATTAATGTTCAGAAGTTAGCTAAAACATGTACAATGTCTTTGTATTTTATCCTCAATCATGCATGTGCTTTTGTTTCTAGCTATTGTAATCTATAAAACAATAAAAGTTACTACATATGAATTAACGTAGTTTTCAGCTCCATTGCTTTGGTAGGTATGTGTTCTTCCTTGCAAATTTGTAGCCACAAAACTATTCAGTTTATTCACTGGGTGCTTCTGCATTTTAAGGCAGCAGGGATTGAATGTTAAAGAAATTCCAAGATAACTAACCTGACACTAACATAGTAAAACAAGACTCCAATATCAACGTCCACACGTAAGTATTAGTCATCAGTAACAACAAATCAAATTGCTAGTTAAAGTGAAGTAGGGGTGGGCATAAATTGCATAACTACATGTAGTAGAATCATGCAAAATGCCCCCTTGCTACTAGGTAACTCACAGTTTATTGCTTAGTGTCCCATCTTTGGATCATCATACCTACAGAACATCATATCTGTAGATCTACATAGCTATTGTTCATCAACATGGCTATGGGTCATCTACACCAACACACCTATGGATCACCACACAACATCGACATAAGACAATTTTCCTGTATATAGGTTTATTAATAATCACATATAGTTCAGTTACTCACTTATAGCTAAGCAATTTGCAAATTAAACTAAATATAAATATGAAAGGTTTAATGTGCTATTAAATGCAACTTAGGCAACTGGAAAAATGCAGTCCAAGAGTGTTACTTGGGTGTTCCCATGCAACCACCCATGGTTTTCTATACAAATCCCAATCTACTAAGAACAGCAGACAGCACTTTGGGCCATCTTTGATGCTGGAGTCATAAAAGAGAAATACCTTTATTTCTCCTAACTTGTCCCACTTGGCACGTGTGCTGCAATGTAGAACACACATCTAAAGTGGTAAACTTTTTAAAGTTAAACTAAGCATATTATTTTCTACAGGAAGGGCACCCTTTCAGTACATTAGCTATGCTGGAAATAATGCAGACACCCTTCCACTATGGTGCACAGGTGTGTGAGTGGTGATAGGCTGCCTGATCTTGTGTCAGCGCTGGTGAGAGAGCAGAACACTACCATATCTAGTAGATGGCACTATCCTGATCTCTTCCTCTCACACAATTCAGCACAGCAAATGTGTTTGCTGCACTGTAGTGTTACACGTCTGTGAATGTGCCCCTTACAATTGAATCTCTCCCTAGTAACCCTTGATCCATTGTAGGACTCTAGGAGGCATTCCACATATTCTGGCTTGGCAACCTATCCCTACTACTATTGTGGGGGTATTATCCCTCTGATTTTGATTTCCTCCTTATTCATATTTCTTTATTTAGTTATTTAATGTTCAGGTTTCCATTGTCAACACACCAGGGAACATATTCTATCTCAGAATAGCAGTGTTGTCGTAAGATATATACCAGTTCATTAGAGTTTTTCATTGCCACAACAACTGCTCTGGTCAGTTTTCACTGATAAGGCAACATGCCACATGTAGAGAGGGAGGGTTTGCAGGGCTAACATATGATACAAGCAATGGATATATGAACTGGAACTGAAGAAAGTGAGCTGAATGCACAAAATGCAAGGATCTTTAAAAAAATGTGTGCTTCTAGTCTTACCTACCCTACACTTCCCTAAAAAAGAAAGCCATTCTTAAAGGGTCCATCAGAAATGATGAATACCCAGAGATACATGCGGGAAAATGCCTCTATTAGTGTTTTCCCTGTTTTGTCTGTAGACTGATGGTTCTGGAATGTTGACTCTGTGCACTGGCACACTGTTAACCAGGCCCATAGCATTTGCTCTGACTCCTAAAACATATAAAAGTTGCTTACTCCTATTTGGCATAATCAACTTCCCTATGAGTCAAGTAGCATATGCAGTACCAAAATACACCCATGGCATGGAAGGTTAACAGCCACATATTTACTGAAGCAATACTGTGCCATCTGCTAGTATGACACGACAAACATGATTCCAGGCCTACCAATGTTGCATCACTGCTTCACTATTTAAACTGCTGCATGACCTTTTAAAATTACCTTTTTTCCATAGATGAACACCTCCCTTTTATAAAGTAACAAGCCCACTTGCAGCTGACAAAGAAGGGAGCATGGTATTTAAAAGATGGACGTGTGGAGTTTCAAAGTTACAGTGACTAGCATCCAAAAGCTATTTTCATTGTAGGAAGGACAACTGGCCCATACAGAAACACTGGGAAGTAATATTTTATCTCAGCTTGTCACTAGCTCTGATAAAGTGTGAAAACTGCTCTCATAGTGGAGACAATGGTGTGGGTGTGCGGAGGTGTTGTTGTTTTCCTGGAAGGAGGATCAGTTGAAGTGTACTCAACAACTTACCTACTTCAATGCACCCTCCCCTGTAGTAAGCAGATATCACATGGTACCTAAATACGCTCTTCCTTTTCCTCTCCTGTACAGGCAGGAACCAAATCCCCTCTTCCTTTTACAATTGTGGATATTGCTACTGCCAGATCTAGTATACAGTGATCACAGAGTAGGGTCTGCTTATTTCCATGGCCACACCATAGGGTGTGTACACAGACTCTGCACAAAGGAAAATGGGGTTCTTCGTCTAGGATTTAGTGAGTGAGGGGCAGTTTGTGATTGTTTGAAAAAAGGTACACAGGAAGTGCTGCAAGAGTTGCTTGGGTTACCTATGGCAACCTTTATCCTATTGCCCTCGAACATTTACTATTTTTTAAATAAAATACAATATATGTATTCTAATTATTGCACCTCAAGTCTGAAGGAAAATGATGTTGTATCTGGCTACCCTGGCTAATATCACTGCTGTGGAGATGAAAGCCCTATATAAGGAGATACAATTGAAGCTGTACCCTCAGGACTAGGAAAAGGTTTCCCAACCTCATATTCCTGCTTAGTATAAAAAGAATGAGGGAACACCAGAGAAAGAAGGGGCAGGAGACAAACTATCTTACAATATATTTTCAGGTTTCTTCCCTAGAGCTGGAAGTGATGCAGGCCTAAGCAGCAAGTCCTTCTGAGCTGCTTTTCTGCCAGATAGATCACAGTGACAATCAATCAGCAAGAGATGTGCAGGCCTAGCTGGCAGCCATAGCACCAGAAGAAAAGACACTTCCATTTGAAGAAAATAAATTGGCCTTGGAAGAGAAGAAAGTGAGCCTAGGACTCATGAGGTTCAAGAAAGATGGTGGCAGTAATGGTGAGGTACTTTTGTGGTGTTACACACCCCTTTCTTGGACAATGGTATCATGACTAGCTTTGTGGTGGTAGACAACACTAATAAATGGTTTGAGTCCAAAGAAAATTAATACAAAACGGACAGCTTAGGAAAACATCACTTTGGTGTCTTATTGTGGACAGTAGCACCTAAACCGGTTGGGGTTATACAACTGACTCTAGAGAAGGGCTTAGATGACTCCTGCACTAAAATGAATGATGACCTACTGCAGAAGTTTGGGCTTACACCTGATAAGTACTGGAAGACATTTTGGGACACAAAAAAAGATTCACAGCAATCAAAGGCTGATTTTGCAAAAACACTGGAGGACAGGGTGAAAGACAATACAGTCAACACACATGATCATTCAAAGTTACACTGGAATCCTGTGTATTCCAAGCTGTCTGATCCTAGATAGTTTGGGAAGGCAGTTGACAGGTGGGTGTGCACAACGGTGCTTAAGAAATACAAGAGGTCGTTAATCCCAAGAAATCGGGTCTACCCCCAAGAGGGAAAGGAATGGATCACATAAATAAAAAGAAGATAATCTTACGAGAACACTAAAAGTCTAACTAGGAAGGAAATTCACATACATTTTCCAAACCAAAGTGGGATCGGCACGAGGGGAAAAAAACCTTTGATGACTTCAAGGCGGGGGTATAACTAGACTGTCATAGGCTGGAACAAAAGAATGGAGATTCTATTTGTTACATGAAGCCTCCCACTGTTGGGCAGTCCCAAAGGATCAGTCAAGCACAAGAAGTCCTCGGGTCTGAAAGAGCCACTATGACAAAAAAGAGAGCACAACAGTGGTCTCAGGGTACTTCTGAAGAAGTCCTTTAATTAGGATGTAATCCCCTCACCCACTGAGGTGGCAGGCATGCTTTATCATCTGGGATTCTCCTCTTAGCGAGGACCCCTAGCCCTGCCAAAGGCTACAACCCCCTCGATGTGAGGGAGGAGCTCAGGGATTTTTTTTCCTAGGCTGTTTAGGATACAATAAATCCTTCAGAGAGGAATACACGTAGCTGGTTGGGTAATGGGTGCAGTGCAACAAACAAAAAAATGGGTTGTAAAGTGAAAGGAGTGATGCTAAAACTAGCTACCAGGAGCAACAGACTAATTATTAGATCGGGCCTAGTGCCAGGACCATACCAGTCTCAATTATTTTCCAACCAGCCTTTTTTAGGGCCTGGCCATGGACGCTCGAAAGGCAGAAGAAGAAACCAGCCAGCCCAAGTGCATTGGGGCACACTGCCCTCCCCGTGGTCTACTCACAGCCAAAAGAAACAGACAGGAAGCAGCAATGAGATGATTTAGTGGTGAACTTGAGAGATCGAGAGACCACCTCTGAACTTGCAGCATTCAACAGAGGACTGGAGTTTGTCCCCACGTACAATGGTGATTCCTTTCAAATTCATCAAGAACTGGTGCTGTTAGGGGGTGTTGCCGGCAGCCGATAAAAATGGCCGCTGACTAGAGTAGTTCCGAACCTCCAATGGCTTCCTCTGCCATCCGCATAACCATCCAGATATAAACCCACCCACAAACAGCGGTGAAGGCGTCGGAACAACATGGGCCTCGAACAAGTTGCCCGTGACACCAACCTTTTACTATCTCACACAATTCCACCATGTGAAGTAGCTGCAGCCTGTGCAACATGCCACAACCGGGCCTCAATTAGCTTTCAAGCCCAGGAAGGTGTGGGCATCCTGCTCCCCCCTGCTACGCAAGTGCAAGCAGCTTGAGCGGCGATTGCATATCGGAGTGACAGATCACCGAGAACCAGATCTGACAACTGCTGTGCTTCCAAACCTGACCTCAATGCAGACCTCCCTTGGAGGAGTAATTATGATATACGCACCAGCCGCATCTGTGTAGACTGAGGCCGAGCCCAAATCAGACTCCATCATGCTTGGGAAGGTATGTGACAGCTCAGATTCGAATAGCACTGGGGGGCGAGTCTTGGCACTTCCCAGCAGTGAGGAGGACTCATATCATGCTACAGAGACTGGCTGAGGACCCCCCCACACTATCCAGCTGCATGAAGGAGAAGTGACCCTTTGCGGGGTGTAATTAAACTTGCTCTGGGTGGGGAAACGATCTTGCCAAAATACGCCAACATTCCAAGCACTACTACCGAGTGTCAGTAACCGGCAGCATAACCAGCCAGCATATTGGCTTGCAGAGTCAAACCAATGGTTCATGTTATCCTTGTGCCAGCGGGTAAAACAAAATAGTCACTCATTGTAAAGGGCCCAGTGCAGCAAGAAGTCACTCCTCCAGTGCCCACTTGACAAGGGGAGGGTACGGGCTCACACATAACGACGCCACATTACACATGACGACATAGTGGTAAAAGGCTGCCACAACAGAGATTGCCCAGCTTCACCATTCGGTGACACCAGTGACATTATCAATGAGTAGGAAACCCGACAGGCCACGGGTGATGGTGTGTCACACTGGCAGGCAGCGGTGAGTACTGCCAACTAGGAATCTACCACTATGTGAAATCACTACGAGCACAATGGGGGGATGTGGCCAGCGTGCCACAAACCAAAACAAACTTGACAAATACACTTATACAAAACCCACACAAAATTCACCGGAACCCATCGAGACAACGGTGTCGGACAGCCGCGCAACGGCAGGAAGGAAATTACATTGCAGGACATAATGACTACGCTGACCAATGTCCACATGTCCTTTGAGTCTCTAATAGACACTGTGACCATTGAACTTTTGCTAATGTGTGAAGACTACAGGATACTGAGCTCGAGAGTGACAAAATTGGAAATATCAACAGAAACCTGTGTGCAAACACTACTGCCCTTAAGCGACACTAAAACAGTTTGAAACGGAAAATACATCTATGGCTGCAAACCTGGATGATTATGAAGGCTCATCTCGGCGCAACAATATCCAAATTGTAGGAGGGTCAGCAGCTGACCTCTGCATAGAGGACCTTATCAAGAACTACCTACGACCATGAGGACTTTCAAACTAGTTCTCAGTCGAAAGGGCTCACCGTGTCCCGGGTGGCAGACCTATACCGGGTGTGCCCACCAGGCCCATACTGGCCCGCATTCTTAATTTCCGTGACCAAGACTTAATTCTTGAAGCAGTCAGAGCGGCCCCACCAGTAGGCTATGAACAAAGCACTATCTCCTTCCAGGACTACACGGCGGCAAAACAAAGGAGAAGCTTCATTGCAATAAAACAAGAACTGCGAAACCGTGAACTTAAATACTCAATGATGTTTCCTGCAAAGCTAATAGTGGAGGCAGATGGGAAAGTATGGTTCTTTATGACACTGGAAGAGGCACAAGAATGGCTTGAGGGATAACGCTGAATTTCCAACCATGGAAGAGAGAGAAGGAAAATTAATGGAAATGTGACTGTAACGACCCCGTCAGAACTGGGAGAAACTGTGACTGGAGACAAGGTCCCCAACAAGGAGAATTAAGTGGATACAGGACTCGCTTCATTGGTAACTACTGTACACAGGTTTACTCTACCACAATGTCATATTTCCATTTGATGATTACGGGACTGACCTCATTGTTCACAAATGTGTCTGAAGCACTGCGACCCACAATTGTGCGATCAATGACACCCATCACAATCACAGGCATACTTGGAGGCCTTCACTGACCTGTTGTTGTAACTGGGCAACATGGAACTGTGATATCCGTGATAACTGCAATAATTTACTTTCTAATTGTAATGTGTTGTAGAAAGTATAAGCGGATGTCCTGGGGAAACTACTGAGGGAACTTCCCCCCCTAAGATAGTACTGGGTAATGGATATTAGAAAGTCTGCAATGTTGGGTGAGGCGGGTAGTTCTAAACCATCATACAGTGAGGCAGGGACAGTGAATTGGAAACATGGTTAGTTTCATTAGTTTCTGTTTTACTTTTCTTCCTTCTTTGATACTGTCTATGGTACAACTTGCAAACACTCATAGGGGCACTGCGTCTCTATACTACAGTCACAAATATGTTAGATACAACTCCATCACCACACAAGATTACGCCACCTAGTCCCGCCACTCCTAAGTCCACACGTGTTCAGCACCTACCACTGATATCCTTGAATGTGAATGACCTCCGGGATAAACTAAAGAGAGGACTGGTTCTGCAATATTTTGAACGCAGAGCACCAGCGATAGTCCTACAACAAGAGACCCATCTGGTTGGGGTGACTTGCAAGGCCCTCGAAAGGTGGAGTTTTAAATTGGCAGTTCATTCTGAATTCTCATCAGGATCACAAGGGTTGGGAATTTGAATCAAGAAACAATGCCCAATCATTGTCAAACATACACAAACAGATGACCAGGACCAGTTTGTGGCAGTCTCATGCCAGTGGGAAGGAAGTACAATTAACATTGTGACAGTTTACATCCCCCCTGCACTCCACTCGCTGGCATTCCCGGCACTGAGTGCATTCCTACTCTGGCTTCCAGAGGGAGACCTGATTGTAGGAGGCAACTTTAATACAACTCTTGATGACTTCTTAGTCCAAACACTCCCCCCCGGCGACAACACCACATACATTCCTACCTTGCAGACTTCCTTGACAGAATAGGATTGGTGGATGTTTGGCGTTCACAATTCCCACAAGCACGACAATACACATATCATTCATGCGCACATAACAGCCTTTCTAGAATAGACCGCATACTGGCACCAGCGGATGGTGTGGGAAGATTCAAGGAAATACCACACTTGCCAAAGGGAATGTCAGACCACTCCCCTGTGTCCGTTACATATCCATGGCATACTTCAAAAAAACATTGTGTATTCCCAATCAACCCAGGCTACCTTAAGAACCTCAAGATTTGGAAGGGACTGACCAACACTACAAAGCAATACTTTAGCGAAAATGAGTCCTCGGTCTCCTCCTCCCTCACTTTGTGGCAGGCGTATAAGACTGTTCTCCATGGCCACGCCATCTCACTGATTACTGATCACAAAAGAGAAAAGGAGAAGACGATAGTAACACTGAACTGGGAGGTGAGCAACTTAGAGATGCTACATGCGCAAGACCCCTCGGACACAAATACGCTCAAACTTCACCTTAAAAAACAAGCTTTGGCATTGCCAATAGGTCGCTCTTTTGGGACCTTATACGTATTTAGTTGTGCAGCACAATATCCTTGGTGTAACAATATCAACCGTTGCATGGCAAAACACTTATAAGGTCCCCAAGGCGAGACCTATTGGCTATGCCAATGCTTGTTGTCCCTTGCAAAGGTTGGTCTCCACAAAGTGCCAGCATTTTCAAGGGAGAAAAGCTATAGTCCAATGTACAAAGTGATATTATGAGTGACAAATGTCGCTGTGACCCATAGTGTCAACATTACAATTCTTTTATGATTACAAATAAATCAAAGTGGAGGCAATGGGATAGTCCTTCTTCCTTTCGGTTCTCAAGAAAATGTATCAACATTTATGATCTCTTCTGCACTTGCAAAGCAGAGACAGGTTACAGACTGCGCTTGTTAGTCAACAACCATTGGCTTGGGGTGTAGGAGATTAGGATCTACTTACTATGCTGGTGGTTCACTGGTGTTTCACTGTTTTTCAATTTAGTCTGGCTGGGGCCCTGCTAACCAGGACCACAGCCTAGCTGATTCCTCTCTAAAATGACTGCATGTACTTTAGGTACACTCCAGATTAGTTATTGGGTTACCCTTGGGAGTCCCTAGTATATGATACCTTAGGTACTAGGGGCATAGGTACCCCAGCGGCCTACCAGGGGATTAAGCATGTATTATGCCACCCCTGGAAAGCCTTCCAAAATGGCACCACATGTCAGCTACTGAAGCCTGGGTAAGGTAGTGCATGTACCCTTTACTAAGATATAGGTTACCTATATCTACCTTTAAACACTGACGCATATAAACCTATAAGTCATTCCTATGGCAGGCCTTATCATTCCTGAAGCTTTCGTAATCTATTCTCTGAAGCTGTTCTGTGATGCAGACCATATACTCTTAAGTGCATGATAACCTGGCTGTGAATTCTAACTTTGGAATGGCTCCATGGAAATATGTCATGTTAGGTGTCAAACACTTTAGAATCCTACCCCCCCAGCCAGTCCTGACGGCGGGGGTAGAATTCCACCCTTCTAGAGGAAGAGACATGTACACTCTGACCTAACCGGTAATAGTTTAAAAGAGCCCCAGCATCAAAAAATGGATGCTGCAGCCACAGACACAAGTCTAACCTCCTGAAGCTGGATGAAACTCTGGCAGGGGAGGCCTGGGCAATAGGTTTCCTGTCACAGGGAGGTGCAGCCACCTCCCAGACAGGCTTTAGTGTATTGGGGCTGGGTGGGTGCATTCATAGAATGCTTTTCAGACAGTTCTGGGGGCACACTTGGTGTCCCTGTGCATATCCCAGTTCAAACCGGTTGCAGGGGCACTCAGCCCCTGCTCTGGAGAGAAACTGGACAAAGGTAAAGGAGTGTTGCCACCCCCTCTCTGGATCCTGCCATAGGTGGGTCACCAGAGTATGTCCAACCCCCTAACTTAGTTTAAGTATGGGACCCCAGTCCTTAGGACTGGTCAAAACTCTGCAACACATATCCTGGAACTTAAACATTATACACGACTAGGAAACAGAAGAATCTCCCTTGGGGATCAAGGAGTGACTCCCCTGCTCAAGCAGACACCAAAGAAGCATCTTGCCAGTCTGCATTTCCGAGGCTCCTGCTGGACTCGAAGTACTTGTGACTCAGGACACGGACTTCCAGACTTCTCAGAGGCCAACATTAACCCTGGTCGAAGTACTACACTATGCTTGCGTAGTTTGCAAAGTTTGTGCTAGTTCGCACTAGGCGAATTGCACATAGCACAGAGTAAACACGCTTAGAGTAGTGGTCATTGTTCACTTGCTCGCAGTCCTCAACGTTCAGTTGACGACCGCGAGCGAGCAAAATTACATCATGGCAAGACTTTTTCCTCGTTCGCAATCAGCAACATCAAGTTTCTAATCGCAAGCATGAAAAATAAACCTACCGGCGATATTCTCAACATGGGAAGGTCAATTTTCTCATTGCGAGTGGTCGCGTATGCTCGCATCCACTTACGATGAGAATCTACCAGTCTGCATTGAGAAAGCTGCTGCTCGAGTAGAAATCTACTCGAGTGGCAGAAAACGACCACTTGTACTGTGCAAGAGGCTGTTCGCACTGATTGCACAGTGCAGACAAGCATCCGGCACAGTGCAATCAGTGCGAACAGCATTTTCGACAGTGCACTATGCAGGTCACGTTGCTATGCATAGCTCGTGTAGTGCAAAGTGCACTTCGAGTAGCTATGCAGGAAAGTTTGGTTCCATTTGGCAGGGAGTTGTGAGTGCCAGTCAATGGCCATTTCTAGTACTCTCATAGCAGCTTTTTAGGGAACTTCCAGCAGAGCTTTGCTAGTTTATCCCCATAAACAGTAATTGTTTTCCATCCTCTGGGGAAAAAGATAGACATCACATTATTGCCTCACGGATGGCTGCAAGTACCTTTACATTGCCTTTTCTTCTGGGAGATGTTTGTCCCTTAACTCTTACTCGGGATTCTGGTGTGGTGAAGAGGCTGGAGCGGTGGTGGGCAGCAATGTGCAAATCCGCCCAGGGCCTCTATCCAGGACTGCCTGAAGCTGATCTTTGACGTCACCCCCAGTGCTAAAACAAAGGCACCCCATAGGAAGTCAGAGGAAAGAGCACCTCTACAGACCTGCCAAACCCTGTGGTGCCACAGTGTGTCACACAATAACAGCTCTTTTCACACAGTCTCCTGGTGAAGAGCCTATATCACACTGTGTGTAGAGAGTTAGCTGGAAACCCATGTAGAGAGCAGGTAATCCGAACATGAACACAGGAATCCCAGCCAAACACCTAAGACGACTACAACTCATCCAAAATGCCTCCGCCCGACTGATCGTCAATGTCCCCCGCCGCAGCCACATCACCCCCCACCTGAGAGAACTACACAGGCTCCCCGTCGACAAGAGGATCACCTTCAAGCTCCTCACCCACACACAAAAAGCACTCCACAACGCCGGACCAGCCTACCTGAACAGCAAACTCAGCTTCTACACTACCACACGCCAGCTCCGCTCCGTCAGCCTCGCCCTCTCCGCTGACCCCCGCATCCAACGAACGACCTCCGGCGGCAGATCCTTCTCCTACCTCGCTGCCAAGACCTGGAACACCCTCCGAACCCACATACGGCAGACCCAAGACCTACTCGCCTTCAGAAGACTCCTCAAGAGCAGTAACAGCACTCCCCCTCCCCTTAGGGCCTTGAGACCCTCACGGGTAAGTAGGGTGCTTTACAAGTACTCTGATTGATTGATTGATTGATTGATGTGGGGGCTCTGTGTAACTAAGGTTCATCAGATATCATATTTACAACCACCCATTTACATTGGCAGCAGCCTCCGAAGCTATTAGTATTTATTTTTCAGAGAGTGCCGGTTTGGGCAGTGCAGGGCTCAAAGCTCGTCTTCTCCATGGTTGACCATGTGGTGAAAACCTCAAAGGTCTGCCCCTTCCAAGGCTGGCCAGGTGGTGAGGGTCTAAAAACCCCGTCCTCTGTTCAGACTTCTTCACTTCAAGCCCCCATCCCCTCTCACATAGTATTTTAAAGATGGCAGCTCTGCCTCTGGTCTGAGTTGGGAAACCGGCTTATAATAGTGAGCAGCTGTGAAACGTCTGTCAGCGGGCACCATGACCCCTTTTGAACTATAAAACAAACTTTCAAAATCACAAAATTGCACATTCCTGAAACCCTCATTATCAATTACAGGGACTACGACTACATCTGATCTTTACACACGGAGACTGCTTTAATGCAGGCTTGTCCCATAGGTGACAATTTTCTAACCCTGAGCGAAGCACTACGCTATGCTTGTGTAGTTTACGATACTTCACACTACGCAAATTGCACGAAGCACAGTGCAAACATGCGTAGCATGGCGTTGCAGTAATTTTTGGCTTGCTCGCGGTCCTCAATGTCAAGTTGGTGACCGCGAGCGAGAAAAATGACAACCCAGCGAGACTCTTTCTTGTTCGCGATCAACAACATCAAGTTGCTGATCGCGAGCATGGAACATAAACATCCCGGTGATATTCTCAACGCGGGAAGGTCAGGTTTCTCATTGCGAGTGGTCGTGAATGCTCGCAATGAGAAACTACCAGTCCACACTTAGAAAGCTGCCGCTCGAGTAGAAATCGATTCGAACGACAGAAAAGGACTGCTTGCACTGTGCAAGATGCGGTTTGCACTGATTGCACAATGCGGACAAGCATCTGGCACTGTGCAATCAGTACGAAAAGCATTTTGCACAGTGCCCTACGCCATCCGCGTAGCTACGTGTAGCTCGCGTAGTGCGAAGTGTACTTCGCGTAGCTATGCTTAGCGCTACTATGCAAATTACTTCAAGGGTTACAAATTTCAAGTGTGCTGAGCCAGGAATGTGCCATGTTTGTGTACCATTTGCCCCTTGTTCCTCGTAAGCAGCACTCCTCCACACCTTCTGGCGTTTCAAGTAATGTAATTTATTTAAAGTGAAGTCCACTGCAGCAAGGTGACTGGGAGCCATTAGACAAACTGCATAATGTTAAACCTGGCTGCAGGAGTGAGTCGATGCTCTGCAGGCTGGGCGAGCAGGCAGCATGCAGCACTGCAAATCTGCCCTCACTGCGATGGGCATGCAGGAGTGGCGGGCACGGTCTCGGCACAGCTGCCACTCGAGAATGTAGAATCTGGTGGGGGAACCTGCCTTTCATGAACCCACAATTCACAGGAGAGCGATTAATATAGTATGTTTGCTCCATCCTCCCAGACCTTTAGTGCATAGAAGTCAAAAAAAGGGACAAAGAGATTGGAAGCCAGCTCATTGAAATCTATTGTGCAGGACGTACGATTCACAAATCTGTAGAAATTGGTTACAGAAAATACCTCAAACAGCAGGCAGCAGCAGGCCTTTCCCCTTCTACTTTTTCACACGGAAGCCCTGATCATTCAGAGTCATGAGAAAACAAGCGCTGAAAGTAGAGCACTGCCCCACGGCCGTGAAAGTTAAAGTGACGCGCACTCTGGAATTTCGAGTAAGTTTGAGCTCAGTCCATGCACAGCGTTTACCTTGCAGGAGAGAGTAGCGGCGCCATCTGTTTCCAAAGTGCGGGCACGATAATTGCAAACAGATGGCAACGCTGCTCGCTCCCACAAGGTAAACGCTGTACATGCATAAGTGCTCATTGGAAACAGTGCAGTACGTGCATGAGTTTCTGAAAAAGTCCGGAGTGATTCCAAGAGGTCACTCCAAAGCCACTCTTGTGCGCTGCGTAGGCGAGACCTAACAAGAATATAAAGACCACCTACAGAAAGATGCAAAAATGCGACTGACTACTACTTTACATACAATATACGAAGTGGGGGCTAAAGCCGGTAAGCTCCTTGCCTGGCTTGAAAAGCAAGAAAAGGCAGATAGATGGGTGGCTGAACTCCAACTCTGACACTTTGGCGCTTCATTATAAGCAGGTATACACCCCAGCAAACAGAATACAGCAGGAGGAGGCAGATGCATTCCTCCAGGACTTCCAGCTCCCCACACTCACAGAAGACCGGAGTAAACTGCTGGAAACAGAACTCTCTACCAAGAATTATCAATATTGATAGTAAATATCCAATTGGAAAAGGCCCTGGGACGAAACAGTATCCCAATAGAATTATATAAGCGAAGTGAAACTACGGTCTTGTGGAAAAGTAAATTCTGCCATGTTCTGTGTCCCTACGTGTCATCCATCATATGTTATGTGTGCATGATTAATATGCATATGTATTCCCTATGTTCGATTCAAGACGCAATTATAGTTGTGTCCACCTCTAGTATGTCAGTTTCCAGTCCTCGTGAATACTACGAATATCAGGCCTATGTAAAGCTACGTTGCCACGTCTCTCAGTGTGCACGTTATTTCATTGTAAAGTCCCCGTTTCTAGGCCTCAAAAGGGCCTGGACACCAGATTCAGCTCCTGTCTCCTGAAACCTCGCTGAGGAGCGATACAGCCCCCACCTGTATCCTCGACCCTTCACTTACTTCCTGCCTCGCAGTGCCCGGTTCAGCCTGGCTCTGCCTCTGAGTCTGCCAAGAGTATGTTATAGTTTCAGTTATCAGTTCAGTCCTCCTTCTCTGCATTCCTAAGCTACTGAACTGCATCAATAGTTTCCGTCATTGTCTAGCCTTCACGTCTCCACGTTAGAGAAATACTGTATTTAATGGTCATTTCGTATTCTTCATCACGCACTACATGTAGAATAATGCATGCTCCAGTCTTAGAGTCTGTTAGCCTTTCCCCTCCTGACTTCTAGTTTATATCAACATGTTCTCTAAACATCAGATACTAGATACTGCTTAGGTACATGTCGCCCTGACTCTCCAGACTTCAGTCTCTGCTCCTAGCACAGAGTTCATAGCCCCCAGCTTCTCCTAGTGATACGTCATTGCTAGTTTGCGCGCACCATCAGGTTAGAGGTCCCGGCTCCTCAGGTAGCCCCCTCCATGGTTTCCGCCCCATTCATGACATATTCTGTTACGTTTGCATCACATGTCTATGTATACGCCCTGTTACACCCACTTTCACCCTTATCTTTCGCGACTGCTACGCGTCACACCCTTTGCTCCACCCACTGCTCCGCCTATCATATGTACTGTAATGCAACTGTTTTACTATATATGCTTGTGTATTGTTATTAAATGCTAGCGCGCTCATCCCAGATCCAGCCCCGGCAGCTGCTGGGCCCTGCCATCCTATTCCTATGCAGGTTGTCCTGTTCCTGTCCTTTATGCTGTAATAAACCTGCGAAACTCCTACTACCTCGAATCTTGACTCTTATTTATTGAGCTATCTGTTATTCATTTATACATTCAAAAATAGGGTATTATTTATTTATTTACCACAGTCTCACCACACCTATTGAACATGTACAACGCCAGTTTAGAAATGGGAAAGCTCACACAGGACCAAAGGACAGTGACCATAGTGGCCATCAATAAGACCGGTACTCCAGCCACAGATAGTGCCTCATATTGACCCATCTCCTTAATCAATGCAAAAGCCAAGATCTTGGCCAAAACATTGGCTAACAGTCTTACGACACATCTATCCAAATTAGTACATCAGTCAGGCTTTATGCCGGGCAGAAACACAGCCTTGAATATTAAGCGCCTTCACAGTGTGCTGGGACGCAAATATACCATAGAAGAAGAGGCCATAATATTTTCTCTTGACACACACATGGCCTTTGACACGGTCGAGTGGCCCTTCCTTTTTGTGCTGTTCTCATTTGGATTGGATTTGGGCCTAAATGTTGCTCATGGGTGAGGTTACTGTATGCAAAACCACTTGCTCATGTAGCGGCTAATGGACAATCGCTCAAAGAGTTTATCTTGGGCCGAGGTACAAGACAGGGCTGCCCGCTGTCACCACTCCGTTTTGCCCTTGTGCTAGAGCCACTGGCGGCCTGGTTATGGCATGACCCAATTATCCGTGGGCTCTGCTGGACAGAGGGATGGGAAGATCGCATATCTCTGTATGCAGATAATGTGCTTCTATGTATGGCCTCCCCAAAACATTCTGTGCATAGGCTCCTGGGTATATGTGATACAGATGGAGACACTGGAGCAAATCCGTTCTATATGTCCGCCACCGATGGGATGCGATGGGATGCGATGAAAAAGTAGTGGAAGATAATTTTAAGTACTTGGGGATCCATATTACCTCAGACTCAGAGGACTTTAAGACCCTAAATCTTCAAGCACCCCTAAATGATTACAAAGAGACAACAAACATTGGCAATCATTACCATTAACACTAGTAGGGAAAGCAGCACTTTTCAAAATGATGGTGCTCCCTAGATTTCTCTATGCTCTGCAAAATTTCCCATTTTTAGTTCCCCCTTCCTACTTCCGACCATAGAGGCAGAAGTCACCAAACTCCTTTGGAATGGGAAACCAGCCTGAATAGCTATGACTAAACTGATCAGAACTTGTTATGATGGTGGTGTTGCACTCTCAAATATACAAACGCATTAATGGGTGTCCCAAGTGATAGTAATTAACAACTGGCTACATATCTCACACACAGACCCTGCTTACAGACTTGACAGGCTACTTTTGGGAAAGGGAGGGATTAACCTGGCACTATATAACAAAAGAAAGGCCCTGCTGGGACCGACAAAACACACACTCTATGTATGGAACTTGGTACTCCAGAAGTCAGGTTGGGACAATAAGATCACACAAGGTACACCCCTTTGGGAGACTAGCAAGCTAGTTATGCAATGCAACAGCGAAGGATTCTAGATGTGGGACAACATAGGAATATCGAAAGTGGGCGATCTCAGGGGAAAGTATTCACCTTCTTGCAACTTCAGGAGCAGTGTGAGATGGCACCCATGGAACAGGTAAGTTATTTACAGATTAAGCACACCCTAGCAGCGACTACCCATCCCGACACTGCCCTCCCTGAAGACAGATTACTGACAGAGCACATGGACCAAAAAAAAACATGCTTAATGTATTGTAAAATTATAAATACCTTACCAGATCCCACACAACTTCTCTGGGAAAAATGGCAGGAAGATGTAGATGACTTAGATGATACGGACTGCCAGGATACATTGGCATCCCTGAGGGAGGTAGCAATATCATCTAGGTTGTGGCTTGTCCAAATTAAGATACTTCACAGGACCTACTTCAATAGGGTCATATTATGCAAGATGGAAAAGATTGGCAACCAACTTTGCCTGCGACAGTGCAGGGCATTAGGCACATTTTTCCACACAATATGGGAATGTTCAGAAATAATGACATACTGGGAGGCAGTGATGTCCACTATAACGAGAGTGAGCGTGACCCCTGTGCCACAAGAACCTAAACGTTGTCTGCTAAATATATGGGAAGTAACAGACCATAACTTGGTGGCGCAAACCTGGGCAACACAAGGTATGTAACTAAGAGAAATATTGGCACAAACTGGAGAGCATGCAAAACTCCCACTGTAGTGGAATGGTATAATGATATAGATGCGTATTGTAGTTCCTATATTCCCAATAGGCTCTGCGCATTGGAATAATATAATCAGCAGTGTAGACGTAGGACTGAGGTCGACTAGGTCTCTACTGACTATATTAGACTTAATTAGTTTTGCCAGCTAGCTCAGAGGTCACTAGAAACGTTCTCGAATGTTCAGGAAAGAGTTAACTCTCCTGATTTAGACAAGAAGGGATTAGCTTCTGACAACCGCATAAACATGACAACTTTGCTCCCTCCGAATAAAGAGTGTATCTCTAGAGTCGTGTGAAAACAATAGACGGTTATTTCACTCAGTCAATCGTGCGTACTTAATTTCACCAGAGTGCAGAGAAATAGAGAGACGGGCGTTTTCAATAAAAGGTGTTATTTATTGAGCAGTCTTCTTTCTCATGCAAGAGAAATGAATTGCCACAATTTCAATACTTATCATGAAGTAAAGTGCGTACAGTAAAAGTAGTATTATGAAATAATACTGTAAAAGCATTGATATGGTTTCTTAGCCATATGATACTTTAAAATGGATAAAATATATACATACATAAAAACATTGACTAACGTACTCAACTGGTGCTTCTAAATATGCCTACCCCGGTGTACCTGACCTAAGCCTAATACGTGGGAAGGAGTAAATAAGTAGCAGTTTAAGTTAAGTTGGTTTTTGCCAAGGAATCTGAATCAAGAATTCTCTTAAGGGTTTAGTCAGCTCTGTACCTTGGTAATAGAATGTAGGAAGTCTTGTATCTCTCTCTCAGGACTCGATATCCCAGCAACCCGCAAGGGTGACTGGAAACACCGGAGCTAGAATTTACTCGGCTGGAGAAAAAGACAGCGTCTTTCTCAGTGCGTCAAAAGGGGAGGGGCGGCGTCCTTCGGCTCTCGCATCAGCTGGGCTTCCGGGTAAGTAGATAGCCGCTCTGCTCCAAACCACCGTGTGTTTGCTTAAGGCAACGTTGGTATATTTATACCTGAAAGGTGCCGGGTTTGACGTAAGGTTGGACATAAGACGTCACTAAGAACTAACAGTTCTTTCTGGACTCTGGGAGTTCTTTTGCAAATCAAAACAAGAGCAGGGGGATTTCCCGGGCTGCTGGAGGCTTGGTTTGTTTAAAGAACGCTTTGTACTTTCTAGGAGTCTAGGGGAGTAGCCTTGCCGTATTTGGACTGCCCATGCATGGATATGATTCTTATGCCTTTATAAGGACACTATTTATTATAACCATATAAGGGCATAAATCGGGAATATCGAATTAGGGTCCTAGATAGAAACACAACAGATGGGGAACAGACTTTACAACGCGGGCATTAACACGCGCTGCCATTACTACGCTGCTTTTACAACGCAAGTAGTTTCAACGACTTGCGCTGGAGGATGCTGTTGGACAAGGAATAGTTTAATTTTCTATTCCAACACCTTCCCTACTGTAACGTGGGCTGGAGTTGGAATAGAAAATTAAACTATTCCACTATCCAGCGCTTACAGCGCAAGTCGTTGTAGCGACTTGCGTTGTAAAAACAGCGTTGTAATGGCACGCATGGTAATAGCCCGCGTTGTGCTGACATACAACCATATAGATATGGCTATGATGGCTGAAAGAACTGTATACCTGCACAGAGGAAGCTACAAAAAATGGGAACAATTATGGGGACAATGCAACACTTTTAAGGGTGTTACATGCACAATACCTACAGTGGACTTCTCTGTGGAATACAGTTAACAAAGAAAGAAGTGGCCGAAAACGCGATATATAACGATACCCATGTAATATAAATGCATAATGATAGTTGTACTGCTGCACTACGCTACAATTTACTATGTGTAACACCTTATTGCTTGACAAGAACACCGTTGAAAGTCATGTACCAATTGATACCAATAAAAACCAGAAGGCTCTTCTTAACCTTGCCAATGATGAGACAATTACAATCAAGCCCACGGACAAGGGTGGAGTGACTGTCATCATGAGAACTACATCTTATTTCATTGAATGTTTGCGCCAACTTGACAACCGATGGTTCTACCGACCACTCAAAATGGATAAAACCAAAAGGCTGACAACTGAAATAACCAAATTGATTGAAGGAGCAAAAGATAATGAGTGGATCACACTTAAAGAGGCAACATTTCTCATCACCTCTCACCCAGTCACTCCCTATTTTTATGTATTGCCAAAAATACATAAGACATATAGGCAACCCCCTGGGAGACCTATTATTTCTAGAATGGGATCTCTCCTAGAGCCCCTCTCTACCTTCATGGACCACTTTCACCGGCCCATGGTGAAAGAGATGCCGACCTATCTCCAGGACAACAAAGACATCCTGAGACTACTAACGGACAACCTGTTTGATGCCACCCAGGACTATCTTGTTTCCTTTGATGTATTGTCACTGCATACCTGTATCCCCCAAGATGAGACACTAGCTGCAGTAAAAACATTACTGGATAATAGGAACCTGGACTCCATCACACCGGTGCATTTATCATGAATTGCGCCCGAATGGCAATGAAGGAAAACTTCTTCCGCTTTGAGGACACTCTCTACTTACAGACAGCAGGCACTTTTATGGGCAGCGTTTTTGCACCCAGAATAGCTCATCTGTATGTTCATTTATTTGAATAGGAACATGTCTTGTCATCAAACACCCACACAGGGGCACATTCTGGTTTGGAAAAGTTATATTGATAACGTGTTTGTCATCTGGTGGGGAGAACTGGATACCATATGTGATTTCATTCAATGGCTTAATACGAGGAATGAATTTCTCAATTTCACAGTTCAATTCAACAGCACTGAGATCCTCCCTCACAGTGAGGGGGTTGTAGCCCTTGGTGAGGCTAGGGGTCCCCCCTAAGAAGATGATGAAGCATACCACCTCCGTGGGTAATGTAATTATGTCCTAATTAAAGGATTTCTTCAGAAGTACCCTGAGATCACTGTTCTCTCTTTTTTGGCATAGTGGCTCTTTCAGACCTGAGGATTTCTTGTACTTGACTGGTAATATTTAGGGATTTACTTCTCGCAGGTCTCTAAACTTACCTAGGACCCCCTTTATCTTGTTATATTAATCAGTCCAAAAGGATTGCAAGGATAGGAAGTTGAGTGGAAGGTTGCCCAAGATTAACTAGGGATTAGACTAAAGTCACCTTAGTTTTCATGGGTGAGCTGGATATTATAGCCCTGTCCAACTTACGTCCCACAATTGTGACGTACAGGTAATGGCCAAATATCAACAGAACAAAGGAAGCGGGTCAGAAAGTCAAAGGAGCCAGCATGAATACAATTATGTTCAAGCATGTTTCTCAGAGCAGATCCTTCCAGATGTTTTCCATAGGGTAGTTTCCACCGGCAATGAGGTGCGATTCTATCCCATTACCTCAGCCATAATTGAGTGGGTACGAGAAAATGTCTTGGGAAACAACCTGGAAACCTCCACTTGGGCGGAAATAGAAACAAAGACCCAGGATGAAATGTGGGTTTTTCTTCAGTAGGTGTGTGCGGCTAGCCATTGAAGTCAAGAGAGTTTGGAGTTTAAAATAACCCTCCAGGACCTTGCAACCAAGAGAAATGGCAATGTTTATAGCAAACCAGCCTCAAAACTTCCATCGGCCAAGAAGGACTCTTACCCCAAGGAGCAGAAATGGTGCTTAATGGTATACAAGATCCAATTCTGAGAGATATGCCAGAGCATAATGACCAGCATGGGTCCATAATACCCTCAGGGGAGGCACTCAGACAAGCATAGCAAAAATGCCCATCTTTTGAATTTTTTTGACAATAGGCTGGGGTCCAAGACCAGAAGAACCAATGGAACCTGCTGGATCTCCTGAGATCCATTTTAAATATACTGAAATGCCAGGTTCCCAGCCCTAGGACAACCAGAAGAGAGGTAGCCCCACTCCAGCATTACAGGAGGACGTTCCTCTTAAACTTAGCCAATGATTTCCACTTAGCTGGGAATTTGTGACAGAAGAAAACCACTATTACTGGCTCTAGAATTCTGAAGAGGTGAAGGAGTTATGTTGCTCCAATACTACCTGTCAAGCCTGTTACTAGACAAGAGGGCAGCCTAAGACTCTTCTGATCCCACTACCCATGGTGGGTATGCAATTTTAGAGGATGGGCATTGACATTGTTGTGCACCTGGATTCCAAGTCATCCTCAGGGTAGAGGTTCATCTTGTTGGTGATGGATCATACCACTAGGTACCCTTAAGCCATACCTCTCAGGAGGGTAACTGTCTCTCTGGTGTCTAGGATTGTGCTAGGTATCTTTATCGTAGAAAGGATGCTCAAAAAGGTAACATAGGATATAGGGACAAGCCTCATGTCTACATACTTGAAGGCTATGCGGGATGAGCACATGTTGACTTATACATTTTCTACTCCTTATCATCCCCAAATCAATAGACTTGTGGAGAAAGTCAACAGAAACTTGAAACAACATGATTATGGGGTTATATTAGCAAATCGAATAGAAGTGAGATCTCTTGCTACCATGTCTTTAATTTGCCTTTTCAGAGGTATCACAAAAGAAGGTGGGCATCTGCCCCTTTGAACTTTTGTATGAGCACCCTGTCAAGGTCCATTAGGTCTAGTCCCAAAAAAGTGGTAGAAAGATCTTAAGTAACCTTAAGAGGTAATTGTGTTGTGTGATGTCGCTGCAGCAGGGGATATTAAGGACTAGTGAGATGGTGGCGTTTTGAATGTTCTGTAGTTTCTTAAGTTGTTTCTGGGTGATGCCAGCATAGAGTGCATCCCTAAGAACCGTTATGTATGTAATGTAGGGAAGAATATAGGTGAAAGGTCCTGCGCCTATATAGGGTACCTATATGGAATATAACAACAACTCCTCGACTGACTGGATGCCATATGTAACTTATTACCGTTCTACTAGCCTAACTAGATATAGGTATGCTCTAAGTTCATAAAACATTTGTTTTGCTACAAAATGTTTAAAACTCCTAACACATTTCTAAAAAAAACTTAAAAATGTTAAGAGATAATGTTTTCCAGCTATAGAGCCAAAAGTCTCCGTAGTTATAGTTCAAACTACTATGAGTATCAGAAAGCCTGTATGACGTTTAAGTCTCACCATACTCGCAGCCCTAAATTCATTCAAGAACTCTTGCCCAAGTATACTCCTCCGCGTAACCTACGATCTGCCTCACTAACTCTTCTTACTGTCCCCCGTTATAAATTTCAACGTAAAGGAGGACGCAGGTTCGCAACTCTTGCCACTAAACTGTGGAACTCTCTTACCTGGGAAATTAGCTCCTGTGCCACTATTCTCCAGTTCAGGTGACTCCTCAAGACGTGGTTGTTTGCCCAGGCACTGGCTTAATTTCTTTCAGCCTCTGAGCAGTAATCTCCCAGAGTATATCAGTTAGCGCCATCAAACCCTTGGGTGAACGTGCGCTCTATAAATTCTTGATAAGATAAGATAAGATAAGATAAGATAAGAAAGCCAAGTATGCCCAATAAATGAAATGAATGTCAATTTTGTTTTGAGTTTCAAATTTGAGCTTGTTTAAAAAAGGGCGATTTCTTCCAGCACAGGATGAGTCAAAATGAGTCAATTATTTATGTGTCCTGGCTGGAAGATGCAAAATTTTCGTTGCTTGCTGTTGCAGAGTATGTCATTGAGCACAGATGATGTTCCACGCTGTAAGCAGCCGGTGCTAGGGCAGCCTGTGTGCCATCCAAAGCCTGGGTGTCAGTGGAGGAGCCAGTGTCCAAACCAATACGTGCAGTTACAACCTGCAGTGGTTCAAGAAATGCCGTCATCAACATTGGAATAAGCTGAGGGCACTGCAGAAGATGTGCCATTATCGGGTCCAGTAGAGCATTCACATCCGGTTACGCACATGATGGGAGTGTTTAACATGCATTCTTCTCTGCAAAACAGGCATCCGAGGGGAGTTGAGATGCAGTCCATCCATTTATTATCATGTGATTTATGTAATTATATATATTCATGATTACTACAAAATGGTAAACCTGTACCATCCATTCACTTTTGTAGTACTGCTAATCATATATCTCTGCTACTGTCTAATGGTTGTTACAGCTCATCTATTTTACACTAGAATAATAACTATTCAATACATTCTTATTGACAAATGCCCAGTTTGTTTATTGTGTGTATCTCTGAGACAAACTAAGTGAGCATGAGTGACTGAGCGAAAGGTAGTATATTGTTTCCACAATTCTAGGGGATCAGGGTTGTCATTTTCTGCAGTTGCCAGGTATATAGGAACTACACAATATGGTGCTGCCAATGTTGGTTGGGTACTAATTTGACAGTAGAATTTGAGTAGTTCCTTCGTGCTATTCACGAAGACCACTACTCACAAAAAAACAGAGATGTCTGAAGTGGGTGGGCACAAACTCCGCCACAGCTGGGTAGGCGAAAAATTCCTATTTATTGGCTGTTGGTTAACTAAGCTTGAAAGACAGATTGTTCCTAAATTGTGCATACACACCTTATCTTAGTTTCCTTGAAAAGTTATTCTGTGTTCTATACACGACTAACAAGGAATTCAATCCTTTACAGCAAGCACTTCCCCTCCCAGAAGATGAGGAAGATGCAAACACAATCCAGATTGTGCCAAACTTTAGACACACAGTCTCCCTGAAATTGCTAGCACATGGAGTAACATCTGGTGGTGGCATAGTAGCTTTTGTGATTGAGGCACACGAATCATACATAACAGAGATAATGTATTTGTGGGTTACATTCCCAGCAGCAAAAGCAGCAAATGCAAGAACAAAGACGGAAGATGGCGGACTGACGGGTGGCGCCAGTACGGAGAGCGGTTACTGCGGGGGGTACGGCTATGTTTGACCGTGATTGCTAATAGCTAATAGCTATGGTTTCAAGATCCCTTTCCGAGCGTATGAGCTTGAAGCAGACTGAGCAGCATGTTTTGATGACTGTCCGTCCTAACAAAGGACAAGAAACAGGCAAAGAACTAGCAAAGAACCGGCAAAAGTGAGCTCAGCCCGTACAGCTGTTTGTTCCGGCTGACGGCGATTGAGGAGGGCGGCT
Source organism: Lissotriton helveticus (assembly GCF_964261635.1). NCBI lineage: Eukaryota > Metazoa > Chordata > Amphibia > Caudata > Salamandridae > Lissotriton > Lissotriton helveticus. The sequence continues at coordinate 127,854,276 of NC_136059.1, read as the reverse complement.
CCGGCTCCTGCGGCAGTGCATTGCTAAGCGGAGATTGGCGGATGCAGCTCTTGGACCCTTCTGAGCACCGAGGCACTGAAAACCGGCTGGGGCGCCGCGGGGGAGAGAGTGGTGACGGCAGACTCCTAAACGCTCCGGAGCATATTGAGCGTATTGAGACATCAAAGCACTAAACACTGAGACCGGCTGAAGCGCGGCAGGGGCAGCTCACCTTTTTTTTGGTACAGAGACGGTGGCCGAGGCGGAGGCTCCGAGGCTTCGTGGGAGCAGAGGTGGAAGCAGACGAGGTAGGCGAGGTGGCGTCGGGGAGCGGAGGCGCGGAGAAAACATAGAAAGCAGAGGGCGGAGGGGCTGATTGAGAGCCGATTGAGCCAAAGGAGGCGAAGGTGACTCAGAGACTCGGTAAAAACTGTCTTTGTGGGAGCTGTGGGAACTGTTGGGGAGCCGAGGCACATAGCAGGCTAAGTAAAATCTTCAAGTAGTGAGGACTGGATGTGGCGCTTGCGGCTGATTGAAAGCCGAGTGAAGGCAATATTCAGGACTGTCCGATTTTGACATATCTCCCCTGTAACTTCAAGGGGTTGGACAGCATTTGGGGCTGAGCACTTAATGGAGAGTAATCCTGTACCTGCAATAGTAGTAGAAGGAATCATCGTGGAGGCGTCAGAGGCAAAAATCTCTGATGGTGGAAAGAAATCAGGTAAACAGGAGAAACCTGCGCCAAACGCTAATAAGCCACTTATCTGCCTACCAACCTCACAAACTTTACAAACTTCACTGACTCCTGTTAAACCCATTGCGGTATCTGATAATAATATACTAAAGATACTTCCCACTGATTCTATAACGACATCGAATATTACTCCAGGGACGCAGGGCGTAATTCCAACAAATCAAGCAAAGGAGGCGAATAAAGCTATAACTACTGCGTCAGTTTTTGTCTTAGAGAGTGCTATCAATACCTTGAACAGAACAAACACAATATTACTAAAAGGCTCTGCACAGAGTCAGCCAACGGCCCAACCAGAGACCTCTGCTGACATTATCATTAACGCTAATGCTAATGCTAATTCTGCTAATTCTGCTCCACCCAAGTCGGCTTCTATGTCATCGGCAGTGATGTTGGAAGGCTCTGGCGATAAAGAAATAGATGATGGAGAAGAGATAATAAGGCCGTTAGAGCAGCTGTTAACTGTAGGAGAGGAGATAATGAAAGAAGCAAAGAAGCAGGAACGAGAGAGAATAGATGAGATTAAACAACTTATACCGGCTGAGCTTCGGATTGAGCATCCGATTGGACACTTGGAAGAGACTGAAACTAAAATGGATGAGGATTATATCGATTTCCCTGAACTCGGTAACAGCACACCTCCTTGCTCAGCTCAGGAATTTCTCAGCGGCATAAGGAAAGGAAGAGGTAAAATTAAGAACAAGACGAAGAAAGTTATATGCAAATCTAAAACCATCACATCAAAAGCAATAGCGGAGAGCAGCCCTATAAGGAAGTGGGTGCTGGCCAAATCTTTGACATCAAAGCTTTCTGAAGATGGTCTCTCCAGTGCAGTTGATATATCAGGGGAGACAAACAACCCTGTCGATGAGACAACCTCTGTGGTGGATCTGATGAAAGGAACGGATAGTGTGATTGCTACTGCGGAATCAATGGGCCCTCTTTCTTCTCCTCTCTCTACCTCTAAAGGAACTGATAGTATGATTGCTACTGCGGAATCAATGGGCCTTCTGTCTTCTCCTCCTTCCACCTCTAAAGTGTTAACAGCAGGGGTGACTCCCACCCCAATTTTGGTATCTGGAGGACCTGGAATACATGAGGCAGTTTCAGTTATAACCACCAGTTACGGCTTACCAGGGGCAGACCATATTAATGATATACCCCCCTTAAATACTTTTCGAAATGAAGTACCTATTGACTGTAATCTCCATGGGGAGGTTTCCTCGTCATTTCAATTGATCCTGCAACTGCTTAATGAGCAGAAACATGAAGCACAATCTCACTATCAGCAAATGCGGGAGGACAGTAGTAAGACTCAATCAACATTACTTGAAATGTCTCAGAAACTAGGGGTTATATCTCAAGAACTGGAAGAGCTACAACAAAGGGTCGTCTTAACAGAAGAAAAAACAACCCGCTCTGAAATAGTAGCGAATAAGCATGAGGCTCAGATCTGTCAAATGCAAGTTAAGCTCGAAGATTTAGAAAATCGACAACGAAGACAAAACTTACGAGTATTTGGCATTGCGGAAGGGGCCGAAGGAGCCGATCCAAGAGCATACATTGTTCACTTGTTTCAGAAAGCTTTCCCTGAGTTATCAGATTGGGACTGGGACTACCAGATACAACGTGCCCATCGTCTACCTCTGATTCAAAGAAACAAAAACAATCAGTTTCCGCGCCCTATTCTGATGTATGTTGGTAACTTTCTTCTTCGTCAAGCAGTTTCATTAAAAGCAAAACCAAATACTCCAGTTACTAGTGATTCAGTCACGTTCTTTGTAAGATTGGATTTAAGTAAACTCACGATGGATCGCAGATGGAAATTACGACAATACATTGACCCCATCAAGGAGTTGGGAGGACAAGCATTTTTGAAAGAACCAGCTAAGTTAAAGGTTCTAAAGAATGGACGTTCATTTTACTTTGTGGAAGAAAGGGAGGTTGAGCAAATAATGGACAAATGGAAATGGGAAAATAGACAATGAAATAGCTGCTGATCATTAATTAGAATAAGACTGAACTAAATCACGTTTTGGCTGAGTGTGATTGGATTGTGGATATTAATCAAGTGAATCAGCAGCTGAATCTGAATCTATCACTATATCGTGATAAAAGATACAGTTAGACATGATACATGGTCTGGAGTTGGTAATAATACATAGCTGGACCCTCGGGCCGCAGCTCCGTTTCTTTTGCTGCCAACACAGCGGCAGTTGGGTTAGTACACTTGGCAGGGGTACCCTCTCTCTGGAGGAGGGAAGGGATAGGAGGGGTGGGGGGTCAGGAATGTTTGGTGGGGGGGTTTGTTTGAAAAAAATAGCACAGGAGGAAAAGCACTTAAAAAAATTGGAGATAAATTTACTATTTGTTTTAACTATACATAATGACAGGATGTATCTGAGTTTTTTTTTTTTAGTTAAATGTCTCGAGTAAAATGCTTAGTTTGGAATGTTGCAGGCTTAAATAGTAAAAAGAAAAGGCGTCTGGTACGAGAAGAATTAGCCCTGTATAAACCTAATTTTGTATTTCTATCGGAAACACATGTAGCCTATAAAGATAAAAAGATCTTGAGTCATCTGGGCTTAGAGGTGCTAACCTGCTCCAGGTTTAATGCTTCAATAAGGGGGGTTGCCATCCTCAAGGATAAATGGCTTAGAATAGAAATTAACAAAACTGCCTGTGATAAGAATGGGAGGTGGGCCATAGCTCAATTAACTATTGAAAAAAGTAAATTGGTATTCTGTGTTGTCTACGGATCAAATTTTGATGAAGCGCATGTATTTGATCAACTAAATATGAAATTGCTACAATGGTCAGGAGAATTGTTTATTATGGTAGATTTTAATTGCATAATGAATTATCAGATTGACACTACAAGGGGTAATTCTTTTCAACGAATGCGGAGAACCTGGGCCGCCATTCTTGAGCTAGGGCGTCTACATAATCTAAAAGACGTTTGGCGTCACGCCTATCCTACTGAGCCTGGTTATACATATTATTCGGCTCCTCATCGACTCTGTTCCCGTATTGACATGGTTTGGGCTTCTAATAGAATAGCAAATACTAATATTATTGAACTTTGTCCTAGAATTAACTCGGATCACAACCCAATATTACTATCTTTTGATACTGAACAGAAACACACAGCACCTCGACAATTCTCCTTCCCTAGGCATTTACCTACTAATACTTTATATATCTCACAATTAAAGGTAGACATTGCTGATTTCATTAAGTTTAATCTTGATTCTACGACATGTCTTATGGTATGGGACTCTTGTAAAGCAAGTATACGTGGAGTTACTCAGCAATTTCTTTTTCATCAGAACTTAGAAAACCGCAAGAAAGATATAGCTTTGGTAAACAACATTTTATCAGTAGAGTCATTATTGGCAGATGCCCTTCGTCTACAGACCATTAATACAACCGAATTAGAATTGCGTCTGGGACAGCTGAAGTCAGCCATTAAAACTACCTTTTGGGAAAAAAGCAGTATAAAATTGCATACAAATCAGGTCACACAATATGAAAGCGGAGATAAAGTCGGGAAACTATTAGCTTTTAAAATAGCTGAAGAGAAAGCTAACACCTTGATTAAAAATTTGAAGGGCATCAACGATACTATAATTGACCAACCATCGCAAATATTAGAAGAATTTGTATTATTCTATAAAAAATTATATACTCCTGAGATTATTCCTACAGCAACATCTATCAAGAACTATCTGGATCATTTTCTCGTCAGACCTAACTCCCTCGCGATGGATTCACTTTCTACTCAAATTAGTCAATTGGAGATTAGAAAAGCAATTTTCTCCTTGCCATCTGGGAAGGCGTCCGGTGAGGACACTATCCGTGTGGAAATATATAAGCTGTGTGCTGAAGAACTTATACCACTCTTTTTTCAAGTTATTAACTTTATAGGGGATAGTAGGAAAGCCCCGGACTCCTGGAATAGGGTAAAATTGGGTTTTTTTGTAAAAAAAGGGAAACCACTGGACGATTGTGGCTCATATCGCCCTATTTCGTTAATAATGCAGACGCTAAAATTTTCGCAAAGGTGATGGCCATTCGACTGGCACCTTTTATACCCAAAATAGTCAGCCCACATCAACATGGGTTTGTCATGGGCAGGGATACTACAGCACACATTTCTATGGCTGTAACTGCCTTTGATATAGCGGAAAAGGAAACCACCCAACTCGGTATGATTATGTTAGATGCAGAAAAGGCATTTGACCGAGTGGGGTGGGAGTACTTGTGGCTAGTTATGGTTGGGTTTGGCTTTGGGGGTAAATTCCTGAATTGGGCACAGTCTCTTTATAATACACCGGAAGCCACAATCAATTATGCTGGTTTGACGTCAGCTCCTTTTTGTATTACTCGTGGGACCCGCCAAGGGTGTCCCTTGTCACCCCTTTTATTTGCATTATCTATAGAGCCATTTCTCAAAGCACTACAACTCCAACCTGATATCATTCCTTTTAAATTTGGTCCGCATACATTAAAAATTACAGCTTACGCCGACGATATCGCTATTTACTCAACTGATATTGTAAAAGCTATGCAAGGTATCAAGGCAGAAGCAACCAGTTTCGGGGAGGTATCCGGATATAAATTAAATATAAACAAAACCCAAATAATTAGTAACTACAAACCGGGAAGGGCAATCATCGGACTATGTCAAGCGGCCACTTATCTAGGGGTTAGGATCACTGCTCAAGTTAAGAATATAACGAAAATAAACTATGAGGAATTAGTTAAAACTACTAAAGTTCTCTTAAAAAAATGGCATAAACTACCCCTAAATATCATAGGCAGAATCAATTTGATACGTATGATAATACTACCAAAATGTCTTTATTTATTCCGCTCTATTCCTTTGGTTTTGGGAAAATTTTTTTTAGAGACTTAGATGGTATCTTTAGTAGCTTCATATGGGGATATCATAAAGCCCGCAGATCTATGACTCTTTTAAAAGGGACCATAGAAACAGGAGGGCTGAACTTTCCGGATTTTAAACTATACTTTTGGGCTGCTTTTGTTGGACGCATGAGATACTTAATAAATTCGGAAGAATCCGACAACCAACCTTACTTTTTAACGTTTATGTTTGATAAGGATGCTAAGTTCTTTCTATGGAGAATCAACGACCCTAACTACTTTAAAAGAGTACGATTTAAGACCGCAAGAGATCTGGTAAAAATTTGGCGCAACATACAATCTTTTTGTAATCTGACTTTTTTTCACCCTAAGTTAATTTTATGGGGTAATCCTGGCTTACCAGGGATATTTAACGATAGAACCGCTAGTATATGGCGGGCGCATGGAATAAAAACACTTGGAGATCTATATGGCGCACAGGGGCTGCTGAGCTTTGAGACTCTTAAAACACTATATAATGTTACTGATACCATGAGGTACAAGTACATGCAAATATATGATTTCCTGATCCGAAAAATGCAGCTTCAGAGTATCTCTGAGTCTACTATTATTTGGGAGAGCCTTTACTCTCAAAAAAACAAATCCCTAATAAGTTGCTGTTATAAACGTTTTATTACATACAGAGATAGCGATTGCAGTACCTTGGTGGAGAAGTGGAGTAGGATGCTAGGGAGTAATATTAGCTCAGTAGTTATTAACATATCTTTGGGTAATATCCATAAAGCTGTACTCTCTTCAAGCTTAAGATTGCAACAATTTAAGACAACGTGCATGCTTTATCATACCCCCGAAAGAATTTCCAAATGGACCTCTAATAGTAACTATACAGATCGAACTAAATGCCCAAGTGCTCGCTGGCTGCTGCAGACTTGGTGCATATGTTGTATACTTGTCCTAAGATATCTGAATTTTGGACATCGGTTGAGAATGTAATGAAATTAAAATTAGGGAGTATATTCTCTCTGGATCCTGCTCTAGTCCTGCTTGATGTTAATATTGCAATTCAATTTCAAAGCTTTATTCGACTTTTAGTCATAAAAGCAACCTCTTAAACATCATACAATAAATACATAAAATGATGCATTAAAAAACATATTAAACAGCAAAAATCGAAAAGCTAATGATACTATAAAATGTATACATACAATTTTATAAAATTCCATATAAAAATGTTAAAAAAGGGGCAAGGAAGATTATACAGGCAGTAAATAAATCATGTTATTCAATAGGCTTTAGAGCACGAGATCTTATTACCCACGCCCATGCTAGGAATTTTGCTACGCCTATTACCAATGGTGTTGAGGTATCAGACATTAAAATTCTTAGGGCCTGTGAGCAACAGCGAGTACCCATGTTCCTACAAATTGGTTTTAACCACTTTCGACGTGGAATCACATAGAGGGGGCAGGAAAAAAACAGGTGTGCAATGTCCTCTGTTTGGTTTTTACAATGGTCGCAGTAAGCGTCCTTTAGTGGAGACCATTTTTGTGTAAAAACATTCACGGGAAGAGTTCCCACACGAAATTGGAAATATAGTTTTCTATCCAGTGGACGTTCAACTACATCCCAGTATTTTTCGTATGATGGAATTTGTTTTGTATCCAGAAAGCGTGAGGTCAGGGAAGATTGCAAACCTTTGCGATACAGTGTTACGTATACTGACTCCCAGTAGATATCCTTAAGTTGCTTTTTTGAGGGGAATAGGGCAACATCCTTGTTACCCCACAAATGGTCCAGACCCAATTTCACCAATGTGCCCCGCAGTTCCTTTAGCCATGAAATGCAGTGAAAACGATCAAAATTCACAACATCAAAAAAAGCAGATGCATAGTGACTTAACTCTGGGGTTACCATTAACCGCCTCCAAGACAGCAAGGGACGTAGGCGGACAATGTCTTCAATATTTTTCCTACCTAGGTCCATCTTAAGTGGGATAGTAGGTGTACTTTGTGGGGCCCTAACAAGCCCTCGTAGGAATCTATTTTCCGCCCGCCCTAAGTCACATAGGTTTGAAAAACCCCAGAGCTCAGACCCATACAAGCATGCACTTACTACTTTCATACTATAAACTTCAAGTGCACAATTTATAGGTCTTGTCAAAGAAGTATTATGTTTGACAGTAACTGCACCTGCTAACTGGCTGAATTTTAAAGATGCCATGTTGATGTGTGAATTCCATTTCATGTCATTCTGAAGGGTGATTCCTAGATAGGCAAAGGCATCTACTTTTTCCAATGGTTCACCCTTATATTTTATCGGCACGAACATTTATAGGACTTGATTCCTCCCAACTCTTTCTACCCAATGCACATTGTGAGTGTGTTTTCAACATCAAAACAATAAAGTTATCTAAAAAAACGAATTGATGGCCCTTTAAGACACGAACAATGAGACCCCTCCCTATCCAGGGGCAGAGTCAGCACAAGCGGCGTAATCCAAACCCATGCGGGTAATGGCGTCCTGGCGTTTCAGACTTCTACAACTTTACACCATGGCAATGCGGTAAGACGGCATCAGTCTCCAACTTAATATGGTTCCGCTTTCCTTTAGCTCTGAGCTTCAAGAAAGCTGGAATCCCCTGTGGAGACAAAATTCCAATCACCATGAGGTAAGATAATTACTGTCCGTAGTCACGAAAGCAAGCACTTAGTTTTACGTAGTACAGAGATGAAATACGGTATAATCCCTAAATACTGCGCAGAAAGCGATACACGTATGCCTATTTTGTTCATAGTCACCAGAGAATGCGCACATTCTTTGACGTAGTGCGAAGATGCACAACAGTTTGATCCGTATATACTGCATGAGAAGCGATATACTTTTGCCCACCTTGTTCGCTCAGTGTGTTCTTTATAGAAAAGAAACCAGAGAGTTATTAATTTATTTTTGAGAGTGTTAAGATGACTAATCACTCGCTATGCAAGTTCATGAAAAACATATACCGCTCTCTAGATCCTTAGTCCTCTGCCCCCAGTTAACCTTCCAACCATTTGTTAGATACAATCTTAATATAGATATTAGAATCTAAATGTAGATACCTGAAAGTTCAAGACATGATCTTTCTTTACCCCCCACAGAATACAGCGAATAACTATGTAAAATGTATAGATGGTTTTCCTTGTCTGTATTTCTTCCCCCTCTTTCTCTCTACTTACAGCGCAACAGAGGGTGACTGGGCAGTGAAAGCCTAGAATAAGGCAATCATCAAAATAGTTACTACACAAATTGTGTAAGTACGTGACACAATTATATGTTTGTTTGTTTGTAAGTCCTGACGAAAGCCCTACAGACTCGTTTGAGCCAAGGGGGGCTGAAACATGTCGACAAAATTTTCATTATACTTAGAGATCTAGTAACTCGATCTCTTTTAAGTACCATTTATGTTTTATTACTATAGACTCTTACCATTTATTGAAGTTTTTTGAGGAGGAGTTCTATATTTTTAAACTCACTTTCTCACCATTTTTCACTTACCCTATCCTGGCGGGGGTACCCTCAAACCATCTCTGGACACTGCAAACTAGACCAGAGGAGCCTCTGGATGAGGCGGGCATAAATCACAAACTATAGTACCCAATGATAACTGCCACAAACTACAATGTGGGGCGGAGAAAAAATATACACCGCAATACCGAAAGACATTGAGTTTTTTGTGGGTACTATAGTATCTTTACCCAATGGTTTAGATTTGTAACTAGTGTCCATTTTCATACTTGATAACCTGTATTATATACCAGTTTGGACATTAGCTGCACAGGATAACATGAAAAGTGTCCTTAAACTTTAACAAAGCATAACTTTTGACATGAGTGAGCTAAAAGTTTAATTCAATTTGTTTAAACAATGTTTCAGTAGATCCAACAAATTGCCAAGGTTAGAATTGCTATTACTATTACATCAAATAAACTATAGAACTTTGACAGGGTGAGCCAGGTTCCTCTGATGAAATGTGAAGTGGCCTCGACTGAGGATAAGGAGCCAGCTGGTAGGAGGAGATCACTACCTGCTGATGTCAGGACAGGAAGAGGGCTAGGAAGTCAAACTGGTCTACAAAGAGAGAGTGCGACTTAGGACACCCCGAGTTTCTACACCCCCAGCCAGGTGGTAGCCCCCATAATTGAATTAAAAAGGGAGCTGGAAGGAGAGTGTAGGGAAAACTTAGCCACACTTGTGGGTTGGGGTAGCCAGACCAGAACCTCCTGGAGGGATTTTCTCCATTTTTATTTCTTTAGAACAGTGCTTTCTGGGACAAAACATACCACACTTCTAAGGAAATAGGCATCACAAAAGGTGGCACCCTGCACCCCATGATCAGGTTGCCCCACCGCTTGTCAGCCCCAAAATCTGAATAAATATGAAAGAGCTGCCCAACAGCTGAGATTCCTGCTTGGAAAAATCAAGAGACGAAGGAATGCCTTACTGAACCCCTGGACTGCAGCAAGAAGGACAGCACTCATTAAGGCAGCAGCCCCTGTTGCACACTCTGGGCTTCACAAAATAGGCGTTTGCCTTCGTTTGAAAGATTAAGGAGTGGAATCCCTGAAAGCAAGAGGTACAAAAGAGCTTCAAGAAGTCACCTACATAAACTGCACCAAGAACAACTCAGCTGGCTAGCCTCTCGTGGACCTTTAATGGATTTGACCAGGTGAATTATGGGGATTGTTGTCTCCAAGGAGCAACTCAGCGCTTCCAGAACCTTGGCTGGTGTTGTAGATACTTCAAGACCCCAAACAGACCTTCTGGAAGAAGGTCTGGAAGTTTGGGGTCATTTGGGGAATTGTTTGTAAAAAGCTCCATAAGTTGACTCAACAATCATTTAGACTGATGCTAGCAACATCAAACTATGACCCCGCCTCAATATCAGGTTTGCCCCACTGAAACTCCAGAGCTTTTGCTATCAATGACACCTCCAGAGGTTCACCAAGGTTTCCAGCTTAAGCAAGGTACCTCTGTCAAATGGCACAGTTATCAACCCCACCTACTGAGGAGACTTGCTCAACATCAAGATCAGAAGAACAAAAAGTGACTGGTTGCCAAGTTAAAATAGTGTCTCTCCTCAATCACCCAATGCATCAAACCTGCGCTCCATCAAAAACTTTAACTGTAAAACTTTGCCTGAAATCCCCAGTTTGTGCTTTATGCTTTTAAGCTCTAGAAAGCACATGTTTACATTTAATATTTGAAATAACCTATCTCAGGGGAGCGACCAAGAAGGCCAAGAAGGGTGTTGAGCTTTAGTGAGACTGCCACTGCCCAACATCTATCTGCCTGACAGCGCTAGGTGCGGCACCATTTGCTAGGCCCACGACCTGAAAGTGCCTCTGCCACCCTTCCCAATGCTCCTGGGTTGGTGGCGAGGTGGAGAGATCTGCAACATGGAGATCGAAAGAAAGATGGCCCAGGCCCAAAAAGAGGACCACCGCAGGGCACCACATCCCTGTGGCCTGTGTATCGTGGACTAGTTATTTCCCTGGCCAGACTCCGAGACTGTTCCCCCTGGACACCGTGGAAATGATGTGGAGCTGGTGATAAAACCCTGACGTTTCTGAAGGAGACTGTGTAGGTGGAGTGGTGTGGCTCAATGGTGAGAGGCGGCAGACCTGTAAGCAGAGAACGGCCCGGGACCAGGGTTCAATTCCCGACGCGGCAGGGTCTTGGACCAGGGTCAACGGACTCAATAATTCTCGCCTCAGTGCCTACTCTAACCAGGGAACACACTCGGCAACTCTGGGCATTAAGCTTGCCTCATCTCTACAACGGCCCCCCACAGACGCCAGGGTTGCCTGGTTTCACTCTGGAGATACCCAGAAAAGGGACCATCTCACAGGGTAAACCAGGACGTGTTCCCCAGCGGTCTACAGCGCCAGGGCACTCGGGTAGAGTAACAGTGCGCTTTACAAGTATCCCACATTACATTACATTACCAGTCTAGTCACTGTGACTGAGGCTGAGAGTGGTTGCTCCTGAAGCAAACTGCAGGATATTATTGGGAGCCATCTCCTTGTGCATTTAAAGTAGTTATTGTGTTGTGGAATACACTGGGGGTTTTATCTCCCTTGCTTTGCAGACGAGAAGGAGTTGGCATTGGTGACCCTATCCCTCACATGGGGCTGCACCTGGCCAAGGTGTGCTGGGTTGCGGGCCTGTACATGACCCCCAAAATATCCTTGAAACTGAATCCTGGAGGTCTGGACCATATGGGAGACAAGTAGATAAGATGGGAACCCAACAGCTGGAGACAAGGTATGGACAAAGAATTTCCACAGGGGCCCTGTGGGGGTGCATGTCTGATGCTGAGGCCATCCCTTTGTGTAGATCTCCTACATGATGGTGCAGTCTAGTGCTTTGGACAAGTTAATTGGCACCCTTGCTATATAGTCATTGTGGGGTGCTGGTGGCATCGAGCACTCTTGAGAGAGAGGCCATCCATAGGCCCATTGGGCTCTCCTTGGTCAAAAGCGACACATATTCTACAGATACATTGTGCCTTTTCTTCACTATGCACTGAACAGCCGCAGTAGATGACACCTTAGTATCTCATTAACCTGGGTCCACTGTACTCCTCGGATAAGCTCCTCAGATGCTGGACTAAAACATAACTATGGGCCCATTATCACAGGGAGTACCCACCTTTGAGCTGCTTGTGCTATTCCCTGACTTGCAGGGGCCCCCACCTTCTGAACCTCACACCGGATCCTCAGACTGCACGTGCTGCCTTTGGAAAAGTGGATTGGTGAGCTTGATTCCACTCAGGTGAGGGTCAGATTTTGTTCCAGTCTATGGGCTTGGCTGCTGTGATGGGACTGTCTCTGGATCTTGGGGTGGCAGGTCCCACACTGGCAGGCTACTCATGCTGCCATCTGGAAAGCAGGCCAGATGCCGACATGCTCATCTCTTGCCACTCCTCACTGGAGACCAACTGATGACAGGCTGCAGTAAACCACCTCCATCCACACTGGCACAAAACTAAAATGGAACAGTTCACTGTTCCTCCATTGGACAATAGAGAAACTGCAGAGGTTCCTCCACCCTCGGCCACACCCCATTCTGCAATGGATTTGAGCACAATCCTCACAGTGATTCAGGATTCATGGCAGGCAGTAGAGAACAAAGGCTGATGGTCTACAAATACACTTCTTGTGCCTGCTGTAGAATTTAAGGCAAAGTAGCCAATAGAGTAGCCAAAACTGAGGCATGGATTACCACAACTGATGATGAAGTCAGCACACTCAAACATTGAGTGTCCAAGTCAATGGCACACAGGGCAGCAGATGCTGAAATTTTTTCAAGGCAAAATAATCTGAGCCTAGTTTCACTTCCCGAGACCTTGGAGAGTTCAACTTGAGCCTAGTTTTCGATCCTGGGTCCCAGCAGGCAAAATCTCTAATATGTTGGTCATTGCAAGAGCTCATCAGTTTATCACCCAAAAGCCTCTGACCGGAGCTCCACCTCGACCAGTGATACAACGGATTCTTACCTTCATCGACCATGACACATTGTATGTGAAGCTTAAAACCAGCCAGATCATTAACACTTGAAAATAAGAGTAATGATCTTCCCAGTTTGCACTACGGAGGTGCAGCAGTGGTGCCGATCCTTCGAGGAGGTGAAACAGAAAATTTGTGCCCTCAACTTCCGCTATATGCTTTTGTTACCTGCACACCTCAAGGTTATTTTTCAGTCCTCCACCTACTTCTTTGACATCACAGAACAGGCCTGGGAGCCACAGAGAGCAAACCACTTTAACTTGCTGAGCTGGTGGAGCAGCAGGACATGAAGACATGGAACCCCCCAAGCTGCTCCCTTTGTAGAAGTCCCAGAAGAAGCGCTAACGATCTTGGAGGGCGAGGACTGGTCGACAGGAGATGGGCACATCGCTGAGCCCATCCCCGGATGGGGGATGTTGAAGCGATAGTGGAGCTAGACGAGACCCTTACTGCTACCCCACATCTATTTCACTCCTTAGATGATATTCTGGCCTAATCTGTATGATTTGTACAAAGTGTATGAAGAGAAGGCAATGGCCCATAAGGACATATTGCTGGTTGAAGACACTTGAGGTGCTGGTGTGAGATGCATACTGGGACATATCTGTGGGAAGCCGGGTTAATGAGACTCATGTGCACCTCATATAGTGGCTCCTGAATGTGTATTGAACATTACAACACAGTGTGCATTATAATTATTGGGAATTTACTAACCAGTCTATTCTCTGAATAGTATCCATTGTATGAGTGTGAACACTGGCATAGTTTTCCCTATGAGTTTTCTTTGATTTCATTGTTATATCTATGCCTCGGTTTTTTGGGCAACAGATACTTCATGGGAAACAGTATGGGGTGGAGGGAGTTGGGGGAGAGTGTTAGACCTGTCAGCCCTAGGGTGGTCTTTCCTAATTTTTTCACCCTTGCCTTGCTTTTTCCACCACCTTTTTTTGTTGGACCTAGGTCTCTGGGCACCTTACCACTGCTAATCAGTGCTAAGGTGCAGGTGCTCTCTCCTACCAACATGGCTGCCACAGGCCCCTGCTACTGCGGAGTGGTCTTTTTAGTAGCACCCTAGTAGCCAGGAGCTGGCTTGGCATTAAGATACTGTAGCAACACCAGCCGGCCTTTTTTGCCCATAGCTAGACTGTGGAAGCTCCTGGAAACTTCCAGAATAGGGGAGGGGACTCACTTTTCCGCCTTAGAGAGTGGTCACCTGAGCTGGGATTATTTAAGGAAATGAGGGAAACGTTTTAGTCAGTTGGAGCATCACTGGACCTTTGGGAACTGCGTAGGAGTCTTAGGCGGTAGGGCCTAGGGGAGGAACCTATACCACTGGAAGTTACTGGGCCTAGGCACTGCCTTCTAAGTTGAGTAAGGGACTCTAGCAAACCCACTGATCTGGCCCAGCATGGGGGGAACCCAGGGAACCACCTGCAGTGGTTTACAGGAACCAGCCTAACCTTAAGCCTCCAACTCAACCCCCCTTATTACCTACCCCATCACAGAACCACCTGAGAAGGGCGCAGAAGCCATCAAGCACCAAGAGAAACCCCTATTTACATGGAGGACTGCTGGGGATCAACCAGGTACTAGCGCTGAACCATCCACGCGCTCCCTGGCTCAGCCCGTGCCCCCTGTGTTTTCCTGTCGCAGTTGTGGTGCTGAACTACCTGAACTACCTGAACTAACTGAACTCCCTTCCCAGCGCTCTCCTGCTGTGCCCCCTGAGAAGCGCCGTGCTTCTGAGAACTGCTGCTGGCCCAAGAGGTGTGAGCGCTGCTGTGATCCCTGAGCGCCGTGCCCCTTAAAGTGCTATTTTCTTCACCACTGCGGCCCGGGGTTACCTATTCTACCCCGCGCTGTCTGGAGGTCCTCTGGGTGCTGGGGAACACCGACACTGCCCAGGCACGAAGCCAGGAGTTGCCGCTTTCACCGCCGCGGACCGGGGATTACTGGTGCTGCCCCCTTCGCGTCTTGGCCTCGCGGACACCTCCGCGGCCCTGCATTCGCCTGTGGAGGTCCCCTCTGCGAGGTGCATCATTGCGGCGGCTCCCGGAGCCAAGAGAGGGCCGCTGTAGTGCAGAGAAGGCTGCGCTGGGCCCGAAGCCACCACCCGCATCACGTGACAATGGCGTCGTCATGAGCCCCCCCTGCCAGCGCTGTATCCCGATTGGCTGCCTGGCCGAGCCCCTTTCAAGTGAGCCTCGGATTGGCTCTGGGGCCCGGCCCATAACAACACTGGCTTGCCATTGCCGGTCGGACCCGCTCCCTTCCGCAGCCGTGTCCCGACTGGCCCCACGGGCGCTGCCTCTGCGGGAGGCCCAGAACTGGTCCCCGAGGCGTGCGCGGGCTGCTGGAGGGCCGGAGCCCTTCTGCCATCGGCCGCATCCGTTTCAGAGGCCCACTTTGCTCCACACTGCCGGGGGAGGAGGGTGGCAGGCACGAGAGGTAGCGGGCGCCCCAGGATTTGGGAGGAAGCCCCGTGACCGCCCCTCCTCCGAGGAGAGCTGGACATGGACCCTGTTGGCCCCGCCTAGCCCCCTGTGGGCCCCTAAACAGAAAGGTGAGCAGGCAAAGGCTCACCAACCCCCTGGACTAGACCAGAATACTGGTTGGGCATGAGATGACTGCTTTGGTTCGAGAGTTAACCTCTCGTTAGGGGTCTGTTCTATACAACCTGCCCTTAAGTAAGAACTGACAAGTGAATGCTGAATAGGCCCTCCTGTTTTATTGGCTTTGCTTAGGCCCATGCGGAGGTTATGCCACAGAGGTTATTGTGGTAATTGCTATTGAGACCTGTTTAATGAAATGGTGATTGAGTTCTCCTTTGCTGAATTCCTTACCTGTGCTCTTATGATGAAATGTCGCCTGAGTCCTCATGAAAAAGATTTACATGTGCCTATAAAGAAATGTACTATTGAGTCAATGCTGAATTGATTAATTGTTTGCCATGAATGATTTGCCAACCTTGAATTTGACCTAGATAAAAGTGTATTGATTTTAACAGACCGGCTGGTGTGATGTCAGTTATTGTTGTTGCCAGTCTCAGTGGGAGTGTGTGCTGTACGGCTACTTTACACCTAAACTTTCGGGTGCCTTCCAGCTCGAGCCAAGCTACCTCCCATGGAATTGGTGACCCCAGTTCTCACAGATGGACTTCTGTATTACTTTTCAGGTTTTCACTCAGTGTGCGCACTAATGCTGTAATATACGATAGTTGTACTCCACACATGATGATGGTACTCTCTTGCAATACTAAAGATCATTTAGGCCACATCAAGAGGTTGTTGTTTTGTGCTACATTGAACAATAGAAGCCAAAATGAGTAATGTTGCAGGAAACCCAACTATTGGGCACCAACTGCCCCCTTCTAAGCTGCTTTGGCTATGATACATTGTTTCACTCAGGCTTTGCTAGAGTTTCCAGGGGGGTGGCCCTCCTATTTCATCAATCCCTTTCATTGGCAGTAACCAAGAATCATGAGGACCCCCAGGTGATGTATGTAGGGGTTGAGAACTGCATGGCCGCTAGAGAGTACAACTTCTTTTCACGTTATACCCCCTACAGCTGCTGTAGCCTACCCTTCAGACACTCAGTTATTTATTGCTGGCCCTTCCCCCAGGAAACACCCAAGTGCTGTTCCCTGCCCAGGCCAATGGATTTGCTCAGCATGTTTGCTAACTTGGATTGACTCCATAGCTCTCTATTATGCATGGTGTTCATGGCACCCATCGCTGCAGTCTTACACACACGGGTCCGTGACTCACAATACTGAGTCAATCAATCAGGTGACTTGTAAAGTGTGACTACTCACCCATAAGGGTCTCAAAGCACTAGGGGTGTGAGGGAGAGCTGCTGATCTGCAGAAGGCAAGGTCTTGAGGTTCTTCCTGAATTGAGGCAGTGACAGTGATTGCCTGAGATGAAGAGTTAGGATGTACCAGGTCTTGGCTGTGAGGATGGAGAAGCTTTGGTATTGCGGATACCTGGGATAGTAGTCAAGGCCAGATGTGCAGTCCAGAGGTCTCTGGTGGGTATGTGGAACGAGAGGCAATGGTTAAAGTATGCCGGTCCTGTGTCATGTAAGGCTTTGTAGGTATGTGTGAGGAGCTTCAAGGTGATTCTTTTGTTGACTGGGAGCCAGTGGATGTCTCTCAGGTGGCTCCAGATGTGGCTGTAGAAGGGGATATTGAGTATAAGCCTGGCGGAGTCGTTCTGAATGTTCTGATGTTACTTGAGGAGTTTCTGGCTTATGTCAGTGTACAGTGCGTTTGCATATGCTGCTGATAAGTGTGTGAGTGACTGTTTTTCTTGACTCAGTGGGGATCCACTTGAATATCTTTCTGAACAGTCTTACCTAATGAAGCAAGATGATGAGACGGTGTTGAGTGCAGAGTCCAGGATGATTTGTTCTTGGTCTGTGGGTGTGAGGTAGAACTAAGATCTGCCAGCCTCCAGGAGTCATCCCAGGAAGTGGGGTTGAAGCCCAGGATGAAGACTTTGGTCTTCTCTGAGTTGATATTGAGGCAGCTGTCTCTGGTGACTCTTTTCTGCTCCCACATTTCCCCCTCCCAGCTGTCCATTCCACCCCACACACTACTTAATGGCAGCTGCAGCACTTTGAAGGTGCAGTCCACTGACCTTATTAGTGGACTGCTCCCTTCCCTACACAGGTCTGCCTGTTGCTGCTACCCCCATTGCTGCTGTTCATCCTCTGGTCTGAAGTTCAAGTCCCAGGTGCTCTAGTGATAAACAGTCACTGATCTACTGCTGGGATGCCCTCTGTCTCTCTTTTTCTGCTGTTTAAGCTTTCTACTGTATTTTTGCTCATGCTACCTTATCTAATTCTTTTTCTGTCCTTTTTTGGAATTTTACTTCTTTTCTTTGTTGCCCTTGCCCCTGCTGCTGTGATTCCTGCAGCGCCATCCCCCTCTAGTTACTCTTAACCTCTCCTGTGTTTCCTGCCTCCCGGCTCTCCAGCCCCCTACACAATACTTAATGGTGGCTGTTCTGCCCGTGCGCGCCTGGAATGTGCCCAGCGCCATGGACCCGGTTTCTCTGACCTACTACCAAGACAGAGCCAGCACCCTCCTGACCCTGAAAAGAGGACACCAAGCTACCTGCCACATCACATCAATGAAAGACACGCAAGGAGCCGTCTCCTACTGAAACTACAACTATACCCTTGTACAACCCCACTCTCCAGCTTCTCTCACAGCCCAGCCAACCAATAGCACACCAACTGGCTCAGGTGCATCCTACTCAACCCACACTTTCTCCACAAACATGCCACAGAAATCTGAGCCCTCCTCGATGCCATATATCCAGCTCCAGCTCTGCTCTGGACATCGCCACCTCCATCCCCGAAAGCTACAAAATCACCGAGAAGGACCATGCCAATTGACCAGGAGGAGGCATTGCTATTGTCTACAAGAACATCCTCCGCCTGACAACCCACTTGGAGGACAGCCATGGAATGCCTCCACTTCAGATCAACCCCAAAACCACCCTCCATGGCGCCCTTGTCTGCAGGCCTCCCAGCCCCCACCTGCCCTTCACCAACACCATTGTTGACTTCATTGCACCCCAAGCTCTCATAGCAACTGATTACATCCTACTCGGTGACCTCAACTTTCACCTGCACAACCCCAGTGACCGGAACACAGCATCCCTTCTGGAGAAACTCACTAACATCAGACTCAAGCAGCTAGTCACTGCTCCGACTCTTACAGTAGACACACACTCAACACCATCTTCTCAGCTCGCAGAAACATCACCTACAGACACATCACCAAACTCCGCAAGTCTCCTCTGCACTTTACCTTCACCACACCCACCGTACACCACCGCCCTTACTGCCTTCCTGTTATAGCTGGAACAAGATCACCAAAGAACATCTCAACACCTTTCTTAGAGCTACCACACCGCCAACATCAGCAGACGGTAACTTCTCAGTATGCAAGCTCCACCGGCGGATCTCTAACTGTGCCAAAACTCTGGCACCCTTTAAGAAAGCACCCAGCAATCAACACTCCAAGAAAGACAGCTGATTCATTCCCGCCATGTATGAGTCCAGGCGCACCTGTAAATGACTCAAGAAAAAATTAATGCAACCTTCAAAACTGCCATTACCACACACCACCTCCTCCTCAAAACCACTAAGAAAATGGCCCTTTAAGACAGAATCAACGTCAAGACCCACAGCAGCAAAGAACTCTTCACCATCATCAAGGAGTTTGCCAGGCCAAACAGTGAGACCACAGCTGACCCAGCTTCCCTACACTTCTGCAAAAAACTCAGCATTTTCTTCTACCACAAGAGCAGGCAGATCTATGACAGCTTTGACACCCTAGACCCCCCACCATGACTGAACCCACTACAGGCAACCACCACTCTCACCCCAGCAGCTCCTGCTCAGCTGGACTCAGCTCACAATAGACGAAACATACAAGACCATGAAGACCATCCACTACAAGGCCCCCTTGGACCCATGCCTGTAACACATCTTCCATAGAGCAGCCAAGTCCTTCTCCACATGATCAACTCCTAGATCACAACAACCACCTTCAATGATGAGATCAACCTACTGCTGAAGATGCCTTCCACCAACCCGACAGATGTCAAGAACTTTAGACCCATCCCCCTGCTCCACTTCCTAGCCAAAGTAATTGAGAAGGCCATCAACGCCCAACTCTTCAAGGTTCTCAAAGTGAATCACACCCTGGACATTTCCTAATCTGACTTTCAAAGTAAACACAGCATTCAGACTGCACTCCTTACTGCCACCAACAAGATCTGCTTGCTCCTCATCCAAGGTGAAACCACAGTACCCATCCTGCTAGACCTCCAAGGCTTTGACACCTTGTCCTGCTGCACCCTAATCATGAGACTTCATGATGCCGGCATCTACGATAAGGCACTGGACTCGATACACTCCTTCCTTACTTGCTGAACACAGCAAGACAGCCTGCCGCCATTCCTCTCAGAAACCACAGAGATCAGCTGTGGAGTGCCCCAAGGCTCTTCCCTGTGCTCCCCCCTCTTCAACATCTACATGTCCCCCTCTCTGCCATCATCAGGAACCATGAACTCAATATTGTCTCCTTCTCCGATGATACCCAGTGAATCCTCTCCCTCACCAATGAACAAAAAGCCACCAGATTCACCTTCCACAAGAGGATAAAGGCAATTGATACCTGGATGAAAGATAGCTGCCTCAAACTCAACTTGTTCAAGGCAGGAATACTCATCTTGGGACCTACTCCCTCACCTCAGGATGACTCCTGTTGGCCCACTGAATTGGGTACTCCCCTTACCCCCACAGACCACTCACGTAACCTGGAATTAGTGCTCACGATGAACTGTCAGATCAATGCAGTATCCTCATTATGCTTCCACGCGCACCTCCTGCTTTGAAAGACATAGAGCTGAATCCTCACAGAATCCAGAAAGATGGTCACCCACGCACTCATCACCAGCAGTCTTGACTCCGGCAACACACTCTATGTCGGCATCACTCAGAAACTCCTCAGGAAATTACAGAACATTCAAAACACTGCAGCTATACTGGTACTTGACAACCCCCACTGCAGCCACATCAACAAACATATTTGAGAACTCCACTGGCTCCCAGTCAACAAAATATTCACCTTTAAGCTCCTCACACATGTCTACAAAGCTCTCCATAACGCAGGTCCAGCATATTTGAGCCACTGCCTCTCATTCCTCGTACCCGCCAGGTACCTCTGCTCAATTTAACTGCCCCTGGCCACCTTTCCACAGATCCACAAGACTAGAGCAAGAGGAAGATCCTTCTTCCACCTCACCACCAACACCCTGCCTCTCCACCTCAGAAAATTCCTGTTGCCAACCCAGTTCAGGCATGATTTCAAGACCTGGCTCTTCGACTGAATGCCGGTGCCCAGAAGGATAATCAGCCCCATTTTTTCCCTCACATTCTCTGCACAGCACCTTGAAATCCTTACAGGTGTGTAGTTGACTATATAAAATCCTGATTGATTGATTGATTTATTGGTATTTGGCTTTCCTAGCAAATTTCCTGCATCCCACACCTCTGGGGTGGTTCCGATCTCTAACTCCAAACTCACCACATTTATTTGGTCTGGTAAGTGCCATGTTCAACTTAGCATAGAAATATCACATTGATGGGGGTCTGGGGGTGTTGGAAATCTAAGTGTACTACCTGGTAGCTCAATTGGTGTCCATCAATGATTTGTTTGCTGGCAGTTGGGATGAATTTTCCTACTACTTGGAACTTTACTCAATGAGTTTTGAGGGGCTCCTTGTCCAACTATATAGAGCCACCTGCCCCCGAAGATGCCCTCATGCAAACGTCTGATGGTGTATTGCTGAAGAGCATTGTTGCATCTTATTTAGAGGAACAGCAGTATGATGTAAATTGACCCACCTGTGCAGGGCACGTGGATTGAACAGCTCTCTAAATGACAGGGTTTTTACCAGTGGAACAGCAAAGGACTTACATACCTAGGAGATGTATGGGTGGTAACCTGATGTCCTTCCATGAACTAAAGGATCAATACACCCTAGCTAACACAATTTTTCTGCTTCCTACAACTTAGAACACCCATAGGTCACATCTTGCCCCAGATATTCATCTTGAATACAGCCCTCTCTAGGACAAGGTGTTAATGGTGCACCTAGGGAAAGGGATGATATTGCCAGATCTACCGCTCCCTGATTATCGTGACCCATATGGCTTTGCATTCCTTTGGCAGTAATGGAGAGGATGGGTGGGGGAGCTAGACAACGATGACTGGAGGGAGGTGTGCTTGGCTCCTAGGGATTGGGCAATGAGTTACCTGCACGTAACATACCTTATTATGTATCACATGCAACTGATATCTTCTGCTCTATGCTGTATGTGCATACTGCACGTTCCCAGATACTGAAGTTTTTCATATAGTGTGAGACTGTCGCACACTGTGATCTTTCTGGAGTGTGGTGGAGCAGGCGATCTTGGTGGTACTGTGGCGTCCGATTGAATTGGATCCCTGGGATGTAGTATTGGGACTTGTGGAGGAATTGAGGTTCCAAGATCTCAAAGGTTCTTTATGGGGGTGGACTGTCTGGTACCTAAGAGAGATGTTGACTGGGTGTGGAAGCAAACCCCACCCCCTTCTATACAGCATTTGATTGGTACGCACAGCAAGAAAAAACAACTTATAAGGCATGCGGATGCCCTCATATGTAAGCACGGTTGGTAAACTCTGCTTCGTGAGTGTAGTTTGTAGAGTTTTCCACACTCCGCGGAGCAACATCAAGATGGCGAGCGTAAGCGAGAAAAATCCGCCAGCTAGTGAGATTTCTCAGTGTGGGACGTCAGATTTTTCATTGTGGGTGGTTGCAGGTGGTCACAACTGCTTGCGTTGAGAAACCTTCCGTTCAAGTTGAGAAAGTTGGGGCACGAGTAGAAACTGTACCTGAGTGGCAAAAAAGAAGCAACATCTTCTTGAGCTGCACATGATGCTGTTTGCATTGATTATCCAGTGCAGGAAAAACACCAAGCACTGAAAATCAACGCAACAGGCATGGACAAGAACAATCTGCTGCTTGCGGAACTCCACGTAGCATGTCAGAGTTTTGTGATCATTCTGTGAACTTCACCCAGGGTTACAAATAAGCATGGTAAACACAAGGAGATAATGGAAGGAGCGCTGGGAATTTTCAGACACTCACCCCCAGTCACAGATCTGGGTAGAATCCATCATCTTTCTTTAGCTCACTTTGCCACCCCAGTTCAGACCCAGCCATATGCAAGTCAATCTTGTCCTTGATCTCATGGGACCAGTCCAACCAAAACTGCCAAGCCAAGTCTTCCCTGCACTGTAAACAAGCATGTTGGTACTAGTTTTGGGGTAATACCCCTCATCAGCCTGGCTACCTTGATGCTAGTGGCAAAGTGAGCAAGGGACCATGGGAAGGTGCCGATGATGATAAGTGGAACACACTGATGAGTACCTGTCAGTAGTTCTGTGGTGGTTGTTTCCATGATGTTCCTCCCCTCCTTGCACACACTTTTTTCAAGTAACACTCTTTAAGTTGGGAGGGTGTTTGGAATTTGTGGAGACACAGACACAGCCAGGATTTTAGAAAGCAGATAGGAGTTAGTTAGTTAGTACTGCAGAAATGTTGCGAATTATAAATATCCTCACTAATTAGGGAGGCAGGTGTTGTTGAAAAGTCATTGTACATGTCCCATTTATGTAATTTAGTGATTTTTATTGTGTGTTGTGTCTTATTTATTTACTGTTTTGTCGATATTAAATTCTTTTCACACCTCTCTCCTAAGTTAAGCCTAACTACTCTTTAACTAAGCTACCAAGGGTTGATCAAGGATTCCTTTTTTTACTTGACTGAACCTTATTTGTGATGATGGTGTTAGTACTAGTTGTAGGTACCTACCAGCACCTAGTAATAAACCACCTTGCAAAACGTCCTCAAGGTGACAGAGTCATTTACTGCATCGCCCTGGGTTAGAAACGCGCCATTCGCAAGGATGAAAGTTAGGCCTTGTGTTTGAATTTGACATCCAGTACTGCCTGATTGCCCTGACATACAGTGCTACATATAGGTCAGAATTCCCAAATCATAAAGGCCACTTCCAAAGTGAGGTGATGCCCTGCCACCTCACAGAGGTCAGTCAGCAGGGTAATGTCTTGGCTGGAAACCTGTAGCCTCACATGTCCTGATGATAATGCTGTCTTTAGCTCACTTAAAAGGAACACCTGACTAACCTTAGCAAAATACTTCATGCTGTACAAGAAGCAGAGCTAACTGTCAAGGCCAGCATGTAACAAGTATGACAGGGGATCTGTTGAATATCAGGGCCATCAATTTCGCAAGTGGCAAGCAAGTAGCCAGTCCAACACAAGATCCAAATTATCAAGGCATAAGAGCATCCATAAATCCAATTTCAGATCAGAGCTTTCCTGGTCTTTACAGAGTTTTTGCAGGAAGTTTATCTAGCGATATGTCAGAGCTGTCATCTATGAAGAAGCCCAAGAAAGTCACATGTAGGGAAGGGTGTTGTTATAACTTGTGTTCCCTGCTGCTCAGCTGGTATGTATGTCATATGGATTGTTGGATGATTGGAATGTTGCTGTGTTGTGAATGTCAGTTGAGTGAGGGCTGAGCAGCAGGACAGCTGCTCCTGATGGGGTTATCTTTATAACTTAACTAACTAACTTAAATAAAGTAACTTGACCTACTTTACATGAAGTATCCATCATCCTTTTGAGTACAACATTTTGGCGACATTTGGGAACTTTACTGAAAAGAATCAACGCGTGCAAAGGAAAAAGACTATTTGAAAACTTCATTCTGACCAAGGAAAGAACGGAAAAGGTACTAGTAAGGAAGAAAAAAGAAGACTAAAGGTAACAAAAAAAAAAAAGAATATTTTAGTTTGGATGAAAAATGCGTGTGTAATCCTGGCTGGCAAACAAACCCCATCAGTGACCAAGACATCGGTCGCCCTGTAATCAAGGTTTGCCAGATTGGATTTGTTTGATTTACCAGCGACAGTGCGGAGTTTGCCTGAAGATCTGTATTTGGCATCTTGATAAGACATTACCTCTCTGTCTGTTGAAAATGAAAATGAAATTTTAACAGAGCACAAGAGATTAGCGCTGCAACTGTGGAAGAAGATAATATCAGCGCTGTGTGATTAACACTATCACTATGTAAGAGAGAATAAAACTGTCGCAAGTCTGAAGAGGTTAATGTAAGAAACAATGTCTGTTAAAAAAACGAAATTAAAACTTTGATAAGCCACTAGAAAATAGCGATGTGACCGTTGATAAGGAAAGTAGAGCCTTGGCAAAGCAGTTCGCAAAGCAGAAGTGACTGGCGCTGTGTTTGTTGAAGAGGGAAATAAAACTTTGAAGAGCCACTTTGAAAAGCCAGTACAGATTAGCGCTGTGACTGCTGGAAAGGAAAGTGAAGCTCTGGCAAAAGAGATTTGCGCTGGAACTGTACAAAAGAGTGAAGAGGAAAAGCTTTCACAAGGCGGAATGAATTAGCGCTTATGGTCCAATATTTTTAATTGACGTTTTGGCAGTGTATGATTGTTACTATGGAAGAAGAAATCGGCACTTTGCTAGCAGCGGGACTTCGAGCATTAATTGAAATAGCTCGAGCGGAGAAGAGCGAGCCGACGTCTCACTTACTGTTCGAATTTTCAGCTCGGCAGCATCTTTCAAATCGAGCCAGCACTTGTGGAGAAGCTTGAGGCTCCCGTGGAATCCGGTCGGCAGTAGAAGGAGAATGCAAAGGTAAACGTCACAAGGAGAAGCGGAAGTGATGTAATCACGCTACGTGGTTGCCACCTTGAATCTATGATACTAGGCAACCCGTTTTCAGCGGAGCGACGTGACATGTCGGAGCGATGTGACATGTAGAAACTCTACTTTAATTGGAACCTGGCGCGTGGTAATGAGCGCTGAAGTGAGCAATGCGTTTTTGGTGGTACAACGATCTCAAATCCCAACTCGGTGAGGCTGTAAAATTTTTTTTTAGACTCTGCCTGAGACGTATCGTTTTTTTGATCAGAGGAAACACCTTAAAGAGAACTAACGCGATATTTAACCAAAACTGCTCGTTTTGCAAAGTGTGTAATTTTTAGACTCTACCAGGAAATAAGTAATCTGCGACGGAGAACCAGTGATGATGAGGATCCACGCTGGGGACACTTTGATGAGCCTAATGATGATGTTTTTGACCAACTACAGTGTATTTTGCTTGCAGTGTTTAGGATGTTTGTATGAGAATTTGTTAGTGTAATGCTAATCAAGCACGAGGATGGGTTTCTCATTACTGCTGTGTGAGGTGTTGTCAAAGTGTTAAACTATTCATTTGTTCTCTGGTGCGCGTATTATTTGGTGTTTGTAGTGGCTACGTAGTTTGTAGTCACTTTGTCATTAGAGAGATATGCTGTACTTAGTTACTCATTGGTTATAATGTTTGGTATCAGTGAGTGAATCACCATGAGTTGTTACACAATTGGTGTTGTGTGTGAGTGTCTCTAGTTTTTCGGCAACTCATTACTCATGTGTGTGGGGGCTGTGTGGTATGATATGATATGGTCACCCCTTGATTGTGTGGTTTTGGTGTTCAAGTTATTTAGCAAGAGTTGTTACACGGCTTATGTTGTGTGTGGGTGTGTCTTGACTCATTAACTCATGTTTGTTGTGGCTATGTTGTATATGGTCACTTGGTTATTTGAGGGCTATGCTGTATATAGTCACTCATTGGTTATTTGAGGGCTATGCTGTATATGGTCACTCATTGGTTATTTGAGGACTATGCTGTATGTGGTCACTCATTGGTTATTTGGGGACTACGCTGTATGTGGTCACTCTTTGGTTATTTGAGGGCTATGCAGTATATGGTCACTCATTGGTTATTTGTGGGCCATGCTGTATATGGTCACTCTTTGTTTTTTTTAAGGGCTGTGCTGTATACGGTCACTCATTGGTAATTTGAGGGCTATGCTGTATATGGTCACTCATTGGTCATTGTGTTTTGATAAAAGAGTTGTTACACAAAGTTGGTGTTGTGTGTGATTGTAGGTTCGTTATGTGCACCTGGTTTCCCGGCTACCTATGTGTTGCTGTGTGCACGTGTTGTGCGGAGGTGTGCTTGTTGCGAGTGTATGTTTTCCCGCGGTATGGTTGGGTCACACGAGTTCTGTCACTTATAGTGTGCGCATTGTTTCCTGGTATTTTTACATTAAGTTTGTTCCTGTGTGTCTCGCTTCTTATACTGGTCTGGCCAACTTGTATAATTAGTGGCATAAGGATGTAGGATGAAGATAGTTGTTAATGTCAGGAAGTAATGCGGTGCGGGATGTGTTAAATTTATCGTATGCGTTGTTAATTTGTACTTTAGTGCATTGTGTTTACATTACTGACTATCTGTACTAGAGTGCATCTCATTGACAACCATTTTATTACTTATTTGCAATTGTACCCATAACGAAGGGAGATATGTTATAACTTGTGTTCCCTGCTGCTCAGCTGGTATGTATGTCATATGGATTGTTGGATGATTGGAATGTTGCTGTGTTGTGAATGTCAGTTGAGTGAGGGCTGAGCAGCAGGACAGCTGCTCCTGATGGGGTTATCTTTATAACTTAACTAACTAACTTAAATAAAGTAACTTGACCTACTTTACATGAAGTATCCATCATCCTTTTGAGTACAACAGGTGTCAGAAGGCCTTTGCCATTATACACTGCACCCGTTGTCAAGACACCTGATTTCAGCAACACGTTGTCTAAACAGAGGCTTCAGAACATAGTATTGAGGCAGTGTTAATTCAGCTGAATGAAGAGGGTCATCTCAACCCTTTAACTTCATTAGCAGGCAAGTATTGCCTAGAGAGAAGTATTGGAGTACAATAAAGAGAGAAGCCTTTGTTGTGGTTTGGTCACTGAAGAGCTTGAGACCTTACCTGGTCAGAAATACAAGATTCAGACTTTACAGTGGAGCTTAGTCCTGGAACTGACCACACCAGTGTAAATGTCCTATCCCGTTTCTTCCACTTGGATGATAAAAACTGCCAATGAAATGGCTGAGCTGCTCCCCACCTTTCATTTTGGTTGGAAGCATGTGAGATAGTGCCTGTTTTTGCATGGTTGCCCCCATTGTTTGTGGACTGATACTGCTAGTGTTTTGACTATGAGCACTTGGATATTGCTAACCAAGCCCTAGTACATGTACACTGACTACTAAACTTTTTTTGTAAACTGTCTTGCTGTTAATTGGCATATTTAAGTGTATATATAGGAACAAAGAAGAAGGTCAGAGCATAAAGATCCAGCACCAGACGTTACTACATGTTGTGGCCTCTATGTCCTTACAACAAATCGGTGCTCTGGGTCTGGGATATGACCCACATACATCCCATAAAGGCAGTATACAGACTACAACAGACAAAAAAAAACCAATGACCCTGCACTCGAAAAACAAAAATATCTGTTTTTGCTGTGTTTTATAGTTCACATATGATATTCAATATTGAACTGGACATCCGTACAGATGCCTCTTGCTCACAGAGATGTGATATTAAAAATCAGAAACATGATAGACCATATAGTATACGTTTTGCTGATCCGAATATCATATGTGAACTATAAAACATAGCAAATACAGAATTTTTTGAGCCCTGAAGAAGTCCCAAGTGGGACAAAGCTTTGGCAAGCAATGTTGTCCTGTATTTTAAAGAATGAAGTTCATGGAATGAAAAAGACAACGTTTTTTCTACAATCAAAATACGTCCGTCTGGCCTTTTCATTTGGGAAGCTATCTATTTATATTCTGTTCTGTACTTATAATATGGTTCATAATTGCCTTCACAAATAGTCCACTTATGTTTTTCGAGTGCAGGGTCATATGTGCATCTTTAAGTTTGCTACACAGGATTAGTATAATGTGTCCCACAAGGCACCCTTTGCATAGAAAGCTAAACATTATATATGGACTATAGCACTGCAATGCTATCCACTAGCTTGACTCGACTTACAGTGACTAGCACATTACAGCTATTCTCCAAATAGGAAGTGTGAATGTCCCTTAAAGTATTACTGGACAGCAGCATTAAAAAAACTGCTGTTTTGGGTTTGAGGCAGGTAGAAAAATGAGTAAAGAGCTATATTTCATATTTATTAAAAGGCCTGATTAAGGGTTTAAAATATATTAAGGAAAAATATTTTTGTTGGAACGTTACCTTTTTCTTCTCTACTGGAGCCTTGTTTGCATTAGCCCTTCAATTATCCTTCAGATGGCGAATAGCCCTGAAGAGGTGTGAAAACAGGTCCCAGAACATGACATCTCTGTTTGAGCGCCAACATCTCTGCAGTACCAGGTCAAAATCTGCTAAACCAATCTGCCTAAGGGGCAGCCTCATTGGCTAAAGAAACAAATTCACCATGTTCAGATTCTTTTCACACTAGAAGGTTGTATTTAGTAGGATCATAGGGAGAAGGTATCCTGTCTCGTAGTGCGTTAGTCGAGCAGACTCAGCTCCATTACCCGGAATAGAGACAATAGCTTGGATGGAGGTAGGTTTTATTGAATCTCTGGCAGGAATACTCTGCCCAGGAACCTAATTTACTTGAAATGGGTCTCCCCTTTCACAAGGAAGACAAGCCCCTTCTGCTGTTCACCTAATCAGGCAGGCAGCAATCCCAGTAGGCGAAAATCTACCCCGTGTGAGAAAGTCATTCTTTTTGCATTGATAACACATGTTTTGTGCTTGATACAGTTTGTAAATGACTCTGACTGTGTCCTGGGCTCTGTTACCAGACCCAGGACCAGCACTCTAATTATAAGGTGATCCAGAGCGTTATCAGTAACAGGTTTTCCAATACCAGATACTCACCTGGGCCCATAAGTTAATTCACCACAAACATATCCGCTGGGGTCATGTTTTTGAAAATATCTAGATTTGTTATTTCTGGTCCTTAACTAATCTTTCACTGATCAAAGAGTTCTTCCCTCTGGTCAATTGACTATTAGTTGAAATAGTTCATGGTGAAATGTCAAAGGATTTCAATTATTACTTACACATTGGAAATGATCACAGAGTTGGGATTTATTTTTTAATTTGATCTCAGATTAAATTCATGTGAACCACTTACACAGTACAGAACATGCTCAGTCTCTCACAGGAAGGAAGATTCAAATAATGAATCTAATGTTATTCATGTATACTTTGTAATGATACTGCATGAAAGGGAGAAGATAGAGAGAAGAGCACATAAGCGAATACACATATATAATTATAGTTACCTAGAATGGTGTGAAAATGAACTCCCAGGCCTAGGAATTGGTAAGGGTCCCCTAGGAAAGATCTGGTGGAGAAATGCTTCAGGACAGGAATCAGGACAAGAATTCAGGACAGGACAGATGACCGCTCTATCACCGACACTTGAATAGCACCCCATTCTGACACTCTCTTCCTCCTCGAGATTCTTCCACAATCTTCTTCAAAATGAATTAGCTTAAGATAATTGGTTCAGCAATACGATTCTTCTTCAGCACCACTTGTTACTCCGACAGCATCCCGGTCTTATGCTTCAGTATCTCCGTCTCCAGACTAAACTAACTAACTAAAGCTAGCTCAATTAAACCTTTCTGTAAGCTGGTATCACCCATTAATCTTTCAAACTTATGACATTTCTAACTCTGATTGGACAGGCAAGGGGAGGTAATGATGACACCATGCTTAATTCTCATTACTTTCTTTCAGTTCTTTGTTTAAAATCCCACTCCTTAATTTTCATGCATAAATGTTTATTCCCACCCGCATTTGCATTGTAATTGTGACAAATTATAAAAATGTTTGCAGGTTCTCATCCATTTCAGTGGACTGTTATTCCGGTGGTCAGGAAAGAAACCATTCGCAACCTTGGATGACGTTCAAGTTGACATCGCGTCTTCCAGCTTGGTTGCACTACGCATGTGCAGTAGAACGAGAGGGAATAGACCGTCTTACATGTTGCTAGGCCCATATTAGGTACTATTGAAAGATTCAAAAGACAAATGTTAAAACTAAAACAAAATTGTTTCACTGTATACCACCTTTCTCTACTCTAATCCCATTTACTTATTTGTATTCTTCCCACATTAGCATTAGTAAAATAGCTGGGTTTAGTTTTTCAGCAAACAGGTGGCAAGCATGAGAGTTTCAAGCGGCCATTTTGTTAACTACTGTGCAAGTGCAGAATGTTCTCTCCAAGCAAAAATATGTGTCATACTTTGTAGATGCAGTAGACGCATGCACACTAAAGATTTTTGGTTAGCGGCCATTTTAGAATTTCACTTGAGTTACTTATTAGTAAAACACCTAGGCAAGCTTGTTCGTTTCTCGTAAATGTTGTGTCTTGTATAATATTTCCACAATAGAGGTGTTAGTAAAGGGTTAAAGTTACATGAGAAGATTGCTTTCAAGCAATTCTCCTTTTTCATGAGTCCTTGCTTCATCAATCCTCACTCTGATGGCATTTTAAAAGCCATCACAAATTACCCATCCCTCATCAGAGGCCAACTTTAGCATTTTTCACTTTCTTTTTCTTTTCACTTGTTCTTTAATTCTTTGATTTGCTCATAAAACTTGCCTTTCATGTCTCCCAACTGAATCTCTTCATAATTTCTTTTATTTCCTTTTCCATTTATCTCATATCTCCTTCTTCTCAGTTCATTAGTACAACACTTACACCAGACTGCTATTGTTAACACTATTATCGCTATACCTACCATAGGTAAAACTATTTGTCCAAGGAAACTTTTCCTTATATTGGAAAGCCAAGTCCCTACTGAAGAAATACTTTTTGTTAGTCTTTCCCATACATTATCACCTTTCAGTGGTTTCAATTCTTCTTACATTGTTGTAATATTCTTTATATATCCATTATTTTCTGTGCTTTTGTCAGGTATATAAGTGTAACAATGTTGCACCTTCAACATTTTCCAGACGCCACACTCTTTAGCTAAGAGTATATCAAGCGCAAGACAATTCTGCAAAACTATTGCAACCATTTCTGTGTTATTCAACAATAAACCTTCAGCAATATCAGTCGAAAGACGATCAACTACTGTAAATAATTGACACGTTCTATGTGATTTTAATACAATTCCCACTGAAGGTATCAATGCACTGAATATGTCACCTATTATTTCTGAAAAGCTAGCTCTCTTTCTATGTGTTAGTTCATTAGCATTTTCATTGCTTCTAGTGATTCTTTTTACATGGCAAATGTTAGGAAAATCTAATCCAAAATAGCAACTCCCAAACCAGCTGGAAGGCAGCTTATAATAGGCTTTATTCCCACACAAGTAGTAAACCCCAGGAAATACTTAATCGGTTCCCCCTTTTAGTCCCCGACCTCCCAAAATTAGGAAGTGATGTTCACATTTATTGGAAGCAATAAATGTATTATTGTAATCTGTCTTTAATCTATGGAGTCATATTTTCCCTGTCTTCACAAAATCTAGGGTCATCGCAGCATGTTCTTTGCCAGCTGTATAACTTCCTTATTTCTCTGCCCATGATGGTATATGATGTTTCTGTTCAGCAGCTTTTCTTTGGAAATCCGGTTTCCTTTCCTCAACTAAATTCTACAATACTTTCTCTTCTTCATGTAATGAACATGTTAGAATACCTTTATGTGTCTTTTCTGTATCTAGGGATTTCATTGTTAGGAAATATTTGCCCATAAACTGTGCATCGCAATGAACACGGATAGGGAAGTGGGGTCCACATATCCAATTTTGACTGTTTGATGTGGCATGAATGGGGGTGGACCAAACCAGTATGTTTTATAATGTTCCGGTGCACACAGGTAATATAGCTCTAGGTCAGGTACCTCAAATCCTCCCTGCAAAAAATGAAGAGTCAGCACTTCTAATTTTAGCCTGGATTGCCAGCCTCCTCACACCACTCAAATCATTTGCATCTTCAAGGCTGCAAAATATGGTTTCCCGGGAATATAAGGAGTATTTGTGAACAGAATAAGCATTTTGACCTGGGTTGGGTGATATAGTCTGCTAGGGCTTTCCCAGGGTGATCCCCTTTTCTGGAGTTTTGGACCTTATAGTGTTTACCCTTAAACTTACATTCTCTCTCCGCTATGTCATTGTATTCAGTAATTCTCTAAGGGCAGTTTTTCTTGCTCCTCCAGCAGTGGATGTAGGGATTTCCTGTTCACGCATTTTGATTTCGACATCCAACTTTCCTAGTTGGTTCCGGATGTCTCACAATATGCCTCCCCCTTAGAGATGCAAACTTCTCTCATGGTAATTTTGAAGGCTTCCCATACCGTAGTGATTTGTGCCACAGAGTCTGTATTACATTAAAAAAAATCTTGAATTTCTTGTCCTATTTCAACCAGAAATGCAGCATCCAACAAAGCTGTTGGATTTAGTCTCCAATTGCTATATGGCGCCCATCACCCCAGGGGAGCAAATACCATTTTTATTGGGATGTGATCAGGGTATGTCCTAGCTAAAAGTTCAATCTGTTCCACCCATTGCCCCATTCCTTTAGAAATTATCCAATAATACAATGTGGACCATGTTGAATGCACCGCAGAGTAATGTGTACCTTCTCTCGTGGTGGGGTGTAGGTGCCTCCATGCATCCAGCAAGTAGTTGACCGCTCTCATTCCTCCAATCGTCTCCTGCGCTGCAGTGTAAAGTTTTGGTGCCTGGTGAGATCTGTCAAGTGTGGGTAGCAGGGCAGTATTGAAATCCCTTACCCATAGTATATATGTCGACCCAATGTTGAATTATTCACCCCATAGTATAACAAAGAAATGTGGGTCATCTACATTGGGACCATAGCAATTGACAAATGTAAGCATGTGGGTCCACAGGCAGCCACACATAATGAAGTATCTACCTTGTGAGTCTTGTAAAGAGCCTCCTAGAACAGATGGTGTATTTTTTTTAGTGAATATCGCTTCACTATAGGCGTATGTAGAGTAAGATGAAAAGCAACGATGTACCGCCCATCGAGCAGCAACATTTGGGGTAATGGAGGGGTTTAGGTGTGTCTCTTGCAATAATGCAATATGTGTTTGATGCCCGTCTAGGTATGCCAGAACATAGAGGGGCAGAGTTACAAGAAACTGACGCATCTGTATAGATTCGTCATTTTCCCTGAGCCTGAGTGAAAAACCCTTGTGCCACCATAGATGAGCAGTATTTACAATACGGCAAACTATGGCGCAAGGATTGACAGATGCGTCAGAAATTCTGACGCGTCTGTTGGTGGAAAAGTCACGCATTGCTGGAATACGACGCAACTTCAGCACCGCGTATTGTGGTTTGTTTCCAATACACTGCGTCACTCCTTATGCCTGCTTCAAACAAGCGTACGTGTCCTAAAAGTCATGCAGTGAAATCTTGTAGATTTCACTGCATCACTTTTACAACGCTTTCCTGCGTGGGAACGCCTAGTGTGCATACATTATACCTGATGCGTGTATAAAGTCACACAAGGCTTTACAACGTGCAACATCTCCCTAGATGTGTCACGTAGTAAATTTGCCGCATTTTTTACGCCGCTGTTGCGTCACAAAAGTGATGCCACAGCGGTGCAGAGCAGGAATATCGACGGAGAAATATCAAGGGACATTAATATCGCCGCAGAAATATCTTCTGGAAGAAATATAGATAACAAAAATGCAGATGACTAGAATATCGACTGACAGGTGAGAAATATCGATTACAAAAATATAGTTGTAATAGTTGTAATAAACATTGTTTACAAAAATATATTTGACAAAAATATCGATTTATTAATAATGTTATGTATTTTAGTGTTTTTAATAAGAATTGATTGTCATTTCATTATATGTTTTAGAATTTTTTGAGTTATTAATTTATTTTAGGTTTAATCTTGCATTATTAATTCCGTAGCGGGTTGTGGGTTTATAAGGGAATAGGGTGGGAAGTAATTTAATTATATACAATTAATTGATTAATTAATGTGTTAATTTATTCATTTATAATACTTTATTAATTAGCTGTTAATTAATTTCGATTAGTCAATTAATAATTAATTATGTTAATTATTTAATTAATTTTAGGTGTGTGTTGTGGTGTTTATATGTGTAAATGGTGTGAAGGGTGGTGAGTAATTAATTTTTAATTGATTAATTATTAAATATTTTAATATGAATTACCATTAATTATTTTGTAATTATTAATTGTAATTGTGTAGTTAATTTTAAGTGTGTGTTGTGGTGTTTATATGTGTAAATGGTGTGAAATCTGGTAAGCAATAAATGTTTTATTGATTAATTAATACATAACAATAAATTAATTTTCATTAATAATTACTATATAATAAATGTAATTGTGTAATTAATTTTACCTGTGTGTTGTGGATATTTTAGCGCTAAATAATGTGTAATTAATAATTTTTATTATCTTTGTTAATAATAATATATTCCAATTTATATAATAATTATGTTAAAATTGGAAATTAAATTTAATAAACATGTTGATAGGTTAGTTTTTTATTGTTTCAGGATGCCGCGCTTTCCCTACTGTTGCACTCACTGGAGTGGGAATAGTTATGTTATGTTATGTTATGTTAATTTATTTTTCTAATGTGCACAGCTACCCAACAAGGGTTTCCCAGCGCAGGTCATAAAAGAGACTCAGGAAATCTGAATTAGAAATGTTGATTGAAAAGCCAAGTTTTTAATTGCTTACGGAAATTGGGGTACAGCTTTTCTTTCTGCATCACATCAGGTAAGGAATTCCACAAAGTTGGACCAAGAAGAGAGAAGGAGCCGCCTCCCATTCTCGTCAATTTGATCCAGGGAATTTCAAATAGCTCTTCTGAAGAGGAGCGAAGCAGGCGAGAAGGATGGTAGGCGCGTACCAGATCTTGTAAGTATTTCGGAGCAGAGCCGATCTTGATTCTGAACATATAGCATAGGGCTTTAAATTTTATGCGATGTTCCACCATAAGCCAATGTAATCCTCTCAGGGTATTTACCGTGTTGGACATTCTGGGAAGTCCACACAGCAATCTGACTGCAGAATGCTGCACCACCTGGAGCTTACGCAGTACATCCCTGTTAGACCCCAAAAAAAGGATGTTGCCATAGTCCAGTCGAGATGTTACAAGTGCCTGGACTACCGCCCTTTGGGTATCGACAGGGAGCATCCAAATGATTTTTTTAACCATTTTAAGTTGGTAAAACAGGTGGCCGCAATTTGTACTGCCTGTTGTTTCATTGACAATTTATTGTCAATAATAAAGCCTTGATTGCGTACCTGAGAGGAAGGCGTAGGTAAAGGCCCCATTTCAGCTGGCCAATGTGGAGGGCCCCAATGTTCAGAATTTTTACCAATAATAAGCACTTCCGTCTTTTCCCCATTGAGCTTGAATAAATTAAGTTGCATCCACGATGCAATATTCCGCAAGCCCAATTGCAGAGTAGTAGGACCCTGTTTCCTATCAGCCGATAAGGAAAAGATGATTTGAGTATCAACGGCGTATGAAAACAGTGCCAACCCTGCTGCTTCAGCAATCACTGCCAGGAGTTGCACATATATGTTAAAAAAGAGTGGACTGTGGCACCCCATACAGGGATGTGTAGGACTTTGAGGTGGCCGTAGTGGAAAAGACCTGGAATGTTCGCTCCGATGAAAAGGAGGACAGCCAGGCAAGCATCGATCCAGAGATGCCCGATGCCTGTAAGGACTTTATTAAAACGGTGTGGGAAACCGTATCAAACGCGGCACTTGGATCTAATAGTAAAAGGGCCACTGTATCAACTGCATCCAGACGCTGGCGTAACATCTCAGTGACGCCCAGCAATGTGGTCTCCATTAGAACCCTGCTCTGAAACCTGATTGTGAGGTGTGCAGAAAGTGAGAGGATTCAACAAACGTAGATAGCTGGTCATTCACATGTTTTTCCAAGACTTTGAAAAAAGTCGGGAGCAGGGAAAGCGGCCTAAAATTAGACGGCATAGCAGGGTCCGCGTTTGGCTTTTTCAGCAATGGCAAGACCACTGCATGTATCCAGACGGCTGGCATCTCTGCCTCACTAAGACAGGCATTTAATAGCTCCATAACCACTCTTAAGGCAGGCTGTTCCATTTTTAAAAGCGCTGCAGCTGGAAGCTGGTCGCACGGAGAACCTCATTTAATGCTCGCTAGAATTTTTGTAAAAGAGCCAATGTCCAAAGGGGCCCACTGCTCTAATTTTATCAGAGAGTCCTTTGCCACGGTGGGCAGAGCCGAACTCATCACACAAATTCCTCTTAATGTCCGATGGATTTGTTCAACTTTATTTATAAAGAAATTAGCAAGAGTGTTACATTGTGGTTCGTCAAGAACAGGCGGACTGAGTTGCGTCCCTGAACCTGCTAACTTCTTAACCATGGAGAATAGAGTACGAGGTCAATTTTTCGCCCCCAAAATAGTGGAGGAGACATCATCAGCTCGAGCCTTTTTGCATAAGCATGATATTTTTTTCAGTGTGACTTTGGAGATATTTTTACACTTACTTTTTTCAGCTTTTAGCTGCTTTGTGAACCAGGGGGCAGGAGGCCGGGGGTTATTACATTTTTTCACGGTGGGTGGAAGGAAAGCATTAGAAGCGGAGGCAATCCAGTTATAAATACTGTTGCAAGAAGCCAGTGATATGGAGTTCAAAGCAAGGGGATTGTTTAGCAATAAATGATTGAATTTTGCTATATCCAGTTTTCCCCAATTTCTGGTCCGACCTGATATATCAGGAAACAATGGGGACAGTTTCAATAACTTCTGTAATGGAACTTAACCGCAAAATGGTCGGACCAACATAAAGGCACTGCAGGAGGACAGTTAATATCAGACAAGTTAGAGAAAATAGGGACCAAAAAGTGGCCAGCTATATGAGTGGGGCCTACATTGCAAAGAGGTAGGTTCAGTGCAGATAGATCAGCTATAAGCGCCTTACTTGCTAGACAATCCATACTTTCCAAATGAAGGTTTAACTCTCCTAAAACTGTAAAATTAGCCAATTTAAGTAGCCAAGGAGCCAACAAATCTGAAAGTAGGGGCACCCAAGAACCAGCCAGTCCTGGGGGTCGATAGACCAAAACGGAAGATAGAGTAAGCTGGGGGGAGAACATGAGTTTAAAAAGGGCAGCTTTGCAATCCACCAGTGGGAAGTCTTCCAGTTTACATGAATAGCTTTTTTTAAAAATAATCACAATCCCTCCACCTTTCCTGAGAATTCTATCTCTCCTCATTATAGTGTAATTATCGGGGAGAGCACATGCCACGTCCGGACCTGCACTATCATTCAACCAAGTTTCCGTAAAAAAAATAGCGTTGGGTCCTTCACTATGTAACAAATTAAAAATAATCCTCCTTATGTTTTGGAAGGGAGCGACAATTAATACTCCAAAAATTATAAATTGTAATTTAACTGGGGTACTTTTGTATCACTTCCTGCTTACTTAAATCTTTAACAATGGAACTATTAGTCATGTTTAAACTAGGGTTATTAAAACCATAGCAACAGCCACTGCATAAACAATTGGCGTCAAAAGAACATAGTAAACTACAGTTAGTGCCCCTCCTACCTCACAAGCTAAGCAGCTGACTTGACGAATATTGTGTAGTAGGTTTAAGGAAAGAAAGTTTTTGGGCATAGGTCCTGGCCCCTGGTCCCGGTGGAATTCGGACGGTTGTAGACAGTCTTGCCTTTGTCACGCCTTCGTCGCGACATTGGCGCGACCGCTGCGCATGACCACTGCACATCAAGACCATGGCTCCTAAATAACAGCAGTGGTCGGTCAGCATGCAAGGACTGAAACTCTGACCTCCGTCAGCGCGCGGCAATTAAAGATGGCCGACAGGGACAAAGGGTGTCCCAAAAAGATGTACTAGTTCCCGCAATTCAGCACCCAAATGTAATGCCGCTCAATGGTGGCAGAAGTTAGCCCCCAGAGATTAAAAAATGAATTTTAAAAAAAAATTCCTCAAATTTGTGCAAAAGTGCAAAACTAATTAGTGGAATAGTAATTTTCACCCCTACGCTATCCAGTGCTTTCCCTACTGTTGCACTCTCTGGAGTGGGAATAGTAATTTTTACCCCTCCACTATCCAGCGCTTTCCCTACTGTTGCAGTCACTTGGGTGGGAATAGCAATTTTTACCACTACGCTTTCCAGCGCTTTCCCTACTGTTGCACTCACTGGAGTGGGAGTAGTAATTTTTACTCCTCCACTATCCAGTGCTTTCCCTACTTTTGCACTCACTGGAGTGGGAATAGTAATTTTTACCGCTACGCTATCCAAGACTTTCCCTACTGTTGCACTCTCTGGAGTGGGAATAGTAATTTTTACCCCTCCACTATCCAGCGCTTTCCCTACTGTTGCAGTCACTTGGGTGGGAATAGCAATTTTTACCACTACGCTTTCCAGCGCTTTCCCTACTGTTGCACTCACTGGAGTGGGAGTAGTAATTTTTACTCCTCCACTATCCAGTGCTTTCCCTACTTTTGCACTCACTGGAGTGGGAATAGTAATTTTTACCCCTACGCTATCCAAGACTTTTCCTACTGTTGCACTCTCTCGAGTGGGAATAGTATTTTTACCCCTACGCTATCCAGCCCTTTCCCTACTGTTGCAGTCACTGGAGTGGGTATAGCAATTTTTACCCCTACGCTATCCAGCGCTTTTCCTACTATTGCACTTACTGGAGTGGGAATAGTACATTTTACCCCTACGCTATCCAGTGCTTTCCCTACTATTGCACTTACTGGAGTCGGAATAGTAATTTTTACCCCTACGCTATCCAGCGCTTTTGCTACTGTTACACTCAGTGGAGTGTGAATAGTAAATTTTACCCCTACACTATCCAGTGCTTTCCCTAATGTTGCACTCACTGGAGTGGGAATAGTAATTTTTACCCCTACGCTATCCAGTGCTTCCCCTACTGTTGCACTTACTGGAGTGGGAATAGTTATTATTAGTCCTACGCTATCTAGTGCTTTTGCTACTGTTGCATTCACTGGAGTGGGAATAGAACATTTTCCCCTACGCCTGTCCCATGCTTTCCCTACTGTTGCACTCACTGGAGATCGATTAGTAATGTTTACACTCCCGCTATCCAATGTTTTAACTACTAATGTTTTTATTTTGTTATTACATTTATGTATTAATAGTTTCATTCTAAATATAGAATATTTAATTTTATTTTAAATTATTTATATATGGTTTTATTTTATTTTTATATAATTAATAACATGTATAAATTAAATAAAGATAATAGTTAATACAATGTATTTAAGTAAATATATGTATATGTACACTTTTTTGTATGTATATTTAATAAATTAAATATATTTGTTATAATTAGTTAAAATATATATTACATTTAATTTAATTTGGTAATACGAATAATATTAATTAATTATTTAAATTTAAGTTATGTTTTTTTTTAAAGTCAATATATTTTACATCTATATTTTTTACATCAATATTTTTGAGTCGATAATATTTTACTTACCTGTTTAAGTATAGGGAGTAGATATTTTTGTAATCGATATTTGGCTATGTTTTTGTTTTCGATATTTAAAACATGGAACCACAATAGCAGCGTAAAAGTGATGCAAGGGGCTTGTAAATCTGCCCGCTGCATTTTTTGAACCCTCAAACATTCCAGTACATAAAGTTAATATTAGTGAAATGCTGTGATCTTGCTATTAGCTAATAATAATAAGAGTTTTATTACTTCTAGTATTGCCACAATATACACAACGACTGTCTAGCATTTCTCTGGTAAACTGCCATGGATTATCTTGATACTGTGAATGCTGCCCCAACCTTCCCTCTTCCCCTCCCATTCTGACTTTCCCAACTTGTCGGGAATACATGACCCACCCTTTGATGACATTAAGTACAAATATACCCAACAATGCTGCTCATCTGCAAGCGGCAGTAATACCAAGAGATAAAAGAAAAAGATAGAGAGGGGGTTATCCCTTGGAGGTGCAGCTAGGGGGCTCACAGTGACCCTCCTCCCCTTTGCCATCTGAATTACCACTTGTGGTGAGAAGGGCTTGGCACTAAATACCTCACATAGCAGCTGTTCGATGAAGTCTTACATGCGACTTGTAGTTGTACTTTAGGGAATCTCTGGTAAGCCCACATTGTTCTTGCACAAGCACGCTTGTAAATCTTCATTCTTTGCCACAATCACCTTCAACAGGCGGTTCATTTGAGAGATTTGTTCTTTGCTGCTTACTGTGGTGTCTTCCAGTTCGGAAATCGAATTTTCGGGCTCCATGATTCCGTTATCATGTTTTTTGATCTTGTGTACAACGGTGTCCATTCTAGCAGACATGGTGTCCATCTTAGACTCTATGAACATGAAGCTGTTTTTCATGGCTTTTCAGTGATCCTCTTGGCTCTCCAAAAGGGCTTCAGGCCCAGTTTGCTCCTCCGTCTGCATACAGGTAGTTTGATGGGCCTCAAATAGTAGTTTGCCCTCAGTTCTACCCATATTCCCCACTCGATGGTCCGGTCCGATTGCCGGCAGTATCCCTTAAGTGGGCTTGACTTTAGGAGATGGATTGGTAATAGGTGACAGGCTTATAATGCATCAACAATTGAGGTGCGGAGTCTTATCTCTGATGCTTGGTGCTCTACACCTTGCTCACAGGTATCTTGCAAGTTTTATGAAGAAGTGTGGCTCAATGGTTAGAGCGGCAGACCCTGATGCAGAGGTCTAGCCCGGGACCAGGGTTCAATTCCCCGCCTCGGCGGGTCTTGGGCTAAAAATTCCACGGACCTGATAATTCTCACCTCGGTGCCTATTCCAATCATGGAGTCCCACTCTGCAACTCTGGGCAATAGTTTGCTTAATCTCCACAACGGCCCCCACAACGCTAAGGATGCCTGTCCTCCACCTTGGGGGTGCCCAGGAGTGGACCCCTCACAGGGAAACCCAGGATGGGTTCCACAGCGGTATTCGTACAAGCGCCTTGAGACCCTTGCGGGTGAGTAGTGCGCTATACAAGTATCAATTTACATTTACATTTTACATTTTACATGAATGGGCTAATTAGAGGTACCAGGGCAAGAGATCGGGAGCCAGGGACAGTCCTACATAAGTAAGTATTGTTCTCCATAGGTCGATAAGACTCCTTTGGTCGTTAAGACCCAGTCAGCAGTCCCCTCCAATAGGCGTACCTCTTCAGGTCCCCCAGCCACACACTTCTGCTTCCCAGCTGGTATACTTGACAACCCGACCAGCCCTTCCCCCAGAATTCCTCTCCCTGCAGTGTTGAAGTCTGAAGGGAGCATCACCGTCAGAGGCTCAAAGAAGTGAGTGGGCAGCAGTCAGGAAATCCAGTGGCAGTTATAGCCTTTATTTCTTACGTGCTGTAGTCTGGGAGATGGGTGATGAATCCAATGTGTAAGCCTCTCGTTGTCGCCCCACAAATGTATATATAGACACCCCGCACTCCAGCTGCCCTTCTCGAGTCTCAATCGTCGAGATCCCCTCAGCCCGTCAAGTCTCCGCGTGTCCCTCGGGTGTAGCGTTTTCCACTACCCTGCCATATTCTGCCGGATTGCTGATTTTCTCAAGTCTGCCCTTTACTCCTGCCTCAGTGGTGTGAAGGCAGGTGCGGCCTATGCCACGTGTGCAGTACTGGTCTCACATGGTTTCAGGGCCCGCAATGCCACTATCCATCATGTGCCCTTCTCTCGGCTAGGGGTGGGCGGTATTTGCGAAATTAACTTTCGCAAACTATCGCAAAAGTGTGCAAAACCTCCATGAGCATGCGGAACCTTCGCGAAGATGCAGAGATTGCTTTTCCCCACTGTTCGTGATGTGTTTTTGCCTGCTCGCGGGCAAATGTACCTCTAACTTGCCCATGAGGTCGCTAATGAGCACGGCCATCTAGTTTGTAATGCTTATTTCCTGTTTCTGGTTGAATGACGTGTTTTTGATCGCAAACTTGCGCGGGATAGCGCGACTGGTTACCAACAATCCAACATCTCATGGCACACGCGAACAGATAGGAAAACTCGTCGACGAATGCACGGACCCGGTGAGTCACTACTGCGTGTGCAAGAACACATTGTTAAAGCGGGAACAAAAAAAGCGTCTGTTTCGCGGCAGATTGCGAAGGTTTTGACATGTTCGCACTCTCCCCAGAATGCAACAATGTCAAATATTGCAAATTCCGCGAGCGTAACAAAATTTACCGCCCAGGCCTACTCGTGGCCACAGCTTACGTCTGGTTGTTTCCCCGCATCAGAGGTCTGCGGGACCAGGAACTGCATCCTTTCGCTCCCCCAGTGAAGTTAGTCCTGTAATCCACACATTTGCCTGCACTGTTCCCATTGGTTATGTAGGAATTGTGGGGTTTTTTGGGTCCGGGCTGCAGGAGCCTCACCTATGTGCGGCCATCCTGAGCGTGCGTCCCCTAGCTCTCCCATGGTGATGTGGTTCTTAAGAGTAACAATTAAAATTAAAAAATGTTTTAAAAGGAGACATGATGAGGCAGGTGTGTGCTAGGTGATAAACAAAATGATTGCTTGCAGGTACACAAAGATTTGCCCACATGGTTTACACTCCCGGGACCCCACAAGAAATTTCGATTAGAGATTATCCTACTGTGTTTTTGTTTTAAACAATTATCTTTTCTACAAATGTAGGTACCCCTGAAATACAGAAGGACACATATTCATGTGAGAGCATTATGCCTCATTAAGGTACATGGAATGCATATATCAAAAGGGAGAGACACATGGTAAGAGCCCGAAAGATGGCCCCAGACCCACATGGGCTTTTTTCTGAGTGCCAACACATGTTGGCAAGAATCTGGGTTTTTTGAGAAAATAAAGCTCACTTATAACCCTGTACTTATATTTTAACAAACACATAGTACCCTATTAATGAACAGCATTTCTGATGGGTTATACAATAGGGTGTTTTTAGCTTTCTCGTTTTTAACTGGACCCCTGCTTTATCCAGATAGATATTTTACATAATAACTCCCATTCGTGATCAAGTTGCCCTGGTGGCACTACCATACCAGGGGGTGGATAGGTGCTAACGATGAAGAAGCATGCCACTATTTAGTAGGTGAGGCGTCTACTTCAAAATCTTTAGATTTTCCAGTAGGATTTCTAAGTGGTTTCCTTGTATATTCTATTAAAGAGCCTGGCTGTCCTTTTGTGTGTAGATTAACTATAAGGGTAACCCTTCTCACAGCATGATGCAAGCTCATCACAGGGGTATTATCTTGAATTATGGCCAATTACAGAGGGCTAAGGTTTTCAAAAATGTATGTATGTGACTGCCTGCAACTATGGGCTAATGAGAAGCCTTTGTTTGTGTAGCAAGAGTCATGGTTGCATGTTTGCTGTTAATTTGGAAAGTATATTTAATATTTCTCAGGAGCCAAACACTCTCTGTATTGGAGAGGGTGTTTGACGTTTTTAAGATTCCTTTGATAAGCAAACTTTTCTTGAGCAAATATCAATGTAGTCATTTTAAATTGAGTTATTCAACTTACATTTGGGTGTCAGGTTTGTCAGAAAGATCTTTGCATAATAGTATTTT
This sequence comes from Lissotriton helveticus, assembly GCF_964261635.1. Lineage (NCBI taxonomy): Eukaryota > Metazoa > Chordata > Amphibia > Caudata > Salamandridae > Lissotriton > Lissotriton helveticus. The sequence continues at coordinate 127,809,972 of NC_136059.1, read as the reverse complement.
CCAAGTCAAAATGTTAAAGATTTCAAGTCATTGGTGGGTGTGAACTTTCTACTTTATAGTTGTGTGTTATCTGTGTAATAGAAATGTCATTCTTAGTTTCTGTGCTATATCTGTAAGAAGACTGTCCAACGTACGTCCAAAAGTGAAATTGTCAAACTCATAAATTGAGCTACCTTTCGCACTATATTAGAGGTAAGAAAACAGCACGTTACATCATAATTACAGATTAGTGACAGTATAGGTCGTGGCCTAGGTAACAGAGGCAACAGATTTCCCCAAGCTGCTGTTCCTGAAATGATACCACAAAGATGCCTGTTCTCTCTTCATAGCTGCAGTGTAAATCGGAGACTCATAAGGACATTTTGCAAACCTGCCAGATTTAAGAGGAAATATTCTGATATTCTGTGCACTCATCCCTGGGTTCAGACACATTAACTTCTGTGGCCTATAGACCTCTCTGCATTGTAATTGTCTCTGTATTGGAGAGGGTGTTTGACGTTTTTAAGATTCCTTTGATAAGCAAACTTTCCTTGAGCAAATATCAATGTAGTCATATTAAATTGAGTTATTCAACTTACATTTGGGTGTCAGGTTTGTCAGAAAGATCTTTGCATAATAGTATTTTCCAAGTCAAAATGTTAAAGATTTCAAGTGATTGGTGGGTGCATGTGTGAACTTTCTACTTTATAGTTGTGTGTTATCTGTGTAATAGAAATGTCATTCTTAGTTTCTGTGCTTAATTGGTGTCCATCAATGATTTTTTTGCTGGCAGTTGGGATGAATTTTCCTACTACTTGGAACTTTACTCAATGAGTTTTGAGGGGCTCCTTGTCCAACTATATGGAGCCACCTGCCCTCGAAGATGCCCTCATGCAAACGTCTGCTGGTGTATTGCTGAAGAGCGTTGTTGCCTCTTATTTAGTGGAACAGCAGTTTGATGTAAATTGACCCACCTGTGCAGGGCACGTGGATTGAACAGCTCTCTAAATGACAGGGTTTTTACCAGTGGAACAGCAAAGGACTTACATACCTAGGAGATGTATGGGTGGTAACCTGATGTCCTTCCATGAACTAAAGGATCAATACACCCTAGCTAACACAATTTTCCTGCTTCCTACAACTTAGCACACCCATAGGTCACATTTTGCCAAAGATATTCATCTTGAATACAGCCCTCTCTAGGACAAGGTGTTAATGGTGCACTTAGGGAAAGGGATGATATTGCCAGAGTTACCTGCAACTAATATCTTCTGCTCCATGCTGTATGTGCATACTGCACGTTCCCAGATGCTGACGTTTTTCATATGGTGTGAGACTGTCACACACTGTGATTTTTCTGGAGTGTGGTGGAGCAGGCGATCTTGGTGGTACTGTGGCATCCAATTGAATCGGATCCCTGGGATGTAGTATTGGGACTTGTGGAGGAATTGAGGTTCCAAGATCTCAAAGGTTCTTTATGGGGTGGACTGTCTGGTACCTAAGAGAGATGTTGCCTGGGTGTGGAAGCAAACCCCACCCCCTTCTATACAGCATTTGATTGGTACGCACAGCAAGAAAAAACAACTTATAAGGCATGCGGATGCCCTCATATGTAAGCACGGTTGGTAAACTCTGCTTCGTGAGTGTAGTTTGTAGAGTTTTCCACACAGTTTTCCACACTCCGCGGAGCAACATCAAGATGGCGAGCGTAAGCGAGACCAATCCACCAACAATATGCTGCTTGTGGAACTCCTCGTAGCACGGCGGAGTTTTGTGATCAATCTGTGAACTTCACCCAGGGTTACAAATAAGCATGGTAAACACAAGGAGATAATGGACGGAGCGCTGGGAATTTTCACACTCACTCCCAGTCACAGATCTCGGTGGAATCCATCATCTTTCTTTAGCTCACTTTGCCACCCCAGTTCAGACTCAGCCATATGCAAGTCAATCTTGTCCCTGCTCCTCATGGGACCAGTCCAACCAAACTGCCAAGCCAAGTCTTCCCTGGACTGTAAACAAGCATGCTGGTACTTGTTTTGGGGTAATACCCCTCATCAGCCTGGCTACCTTGAAGCTAGTGGCAAAGTCAGCAAGGGACCATGGGAAGGCGCCGATGATGATAAGTGGAACACACTGATGAGTACCTGTCAGTAGTTCCGTGGTGGTTGTTTCCATGATGTTCCTTCCCTCCTTGCACACACTTTTTTCAGGTAACACTCTTTAAGTTGGGAGGGTGTTTGGAATTTGTGGAGACACAGACACAGCCAGGATTTTAGATAGCAGATAGGAGTTAGTTAGTTAGTACTGCACTTAAAAGGAACAGCTGACTAACCTTAGCAAAATACTTCATGCTGTACAAGAAGCAGAGCTAACTGTCAAGGCCAGCATGTAACAAGTATGACAGGGGATCTGTTGAATACCAGGGCCATCAATTTAGCAAGTGGCAAGCAAGTAGCCAGTCCAACACAAGATCCAAATTATCATGGCATAAGAGCATCCATGAATCCAATTTCAGATCAGAACTTTCCTGGTCTTTACAGAGTTTTGCAGGAAATTTATCTAGCGATATGTCAGAGCTGATATCTATGAAGAAGCACAAGAAAGTCACATGTAGGGAAGGGTGTCAGAAGGCCTTTGCCACCCTAATGGAGCCATTATACACTGCACCCGTTGTCAAGACACCTGATTTCAGCAACACGTTGTCTAAACAGAGGCTTCAGAACATAGTATTGAGGCAGTGTTAATTCAGCTGAATGAAGAGGGTCATCTCAACCCGTTAACTTCATTAGCAGGCAATTATTGCCTAGAGAGAAGTATTGGAGTGCAATAAAGAGAGAAGCCTTTGTTGTGGTTTGGTCACTGAAGAGGTTGAGACCTTACTTGGTCAGAAATACAAGATTCAGACTTTACAGTGGAGTTTAGTCCTGGAACTGACCACACCAGTGTAAATGTCCTATCCCGTTTCTTCCACTTGGATGATAAAAACTGCCAATGAAATGGCTGAGCTGCTACCCACCTTTCATTTTGTTTGGAAGCATGTGAGATAGTGCCTGTTTTTGCATGGTTGCCCCCATTGTTTGTGGACTGATACTGCTAGTGTTTTGACTCTGAGCACTTGGATATTGCTAACCAAGTCCTAGTACATGTACACTGACTACTAAACTTTTTTTGTAAACTGTCTTGCTGTTAATTGGCATATTTAAGTTTATATATAGGAACAAAGAAGAAGGTCAGAGCATAAAGATCCAGCACCAGACGTTACTACATGTTGTGGCCTCTATGTCCTTACAGCAAATCGGTGCTCTGGGTCTGGGATATGACCCACATACATCCCATAAAGGCAGTATACAGACTACAACAGACAAAAAAACAGATGACCCTGCACAAGAAAAACAAAAATATCTGTTTTTGCTGTGTTTTATAGTTCACATATGATATTCAATATTGAACTGGACATCCGTACATATGCGGCGGGAGATACCTATTCCCGCAATATTACATTGGGACAGTTTTGTACATTGCGCCTTGTTGATGCCTCTTGCTCACAGAGATGTAATATTAAAAATCAGAAACATGATAAACCATATAGTATACGTTTTGCTGATCCGAATATCATATGTGAACTATAAAACATAGCAAATACAGAATTTTTTGAGCCCTGAAGAAGTCCCAAGTGGGTCGAAGCTTTGGCAAGCAATGTTGTCCTGTATTTTAAAAAAAGAAGTTCATGGAATGAAAAAGACAATGTTTTTTCTACAATCAAAATACGTCCTTCTGGCCTTTTCATTTGGGAAGCTATCTGTTTATATTCTGTTCTGTACTTATAATATGGTTCATAATTGCCTTCATAAATAGTCCACTTGTGTTTTTCGAATGCAGGGTCATATGTGCATCTTTAAGTTTGCTATACAGGATTAGTATGTGTCCCACAAGGCACCCTTTGCATAGAAAGCTAAACATTATATATGGACTATAGCACTGCAATGCTATCCACTAGCTTGACTCGACTTACAGTGACTAGCACATCACAGCTATTCTCCAAATAGGAAGTGTGAATGTCCCTTAAAGTATTACTGGACAGCAGCATTAAAAAAAGCTGCTGTTTTGGGTTTGAGGCAGGTAGAAAAATGAGTAAAGAGCTATATTTCATATTTATTAAAAGGCCTGATTAAGGATTTAAAACATATTAAGGAAAAATATTTTTGTTGGAAAGTTACCTTTTTCTTCTCTACTGGAGCCTTGTTTGCATTAGCCCTTCAATTATCCTTCAGCTGGTGAATAGCCCTGAAGAGGTGTGAAAACAGGTCCCAGAACAAGACATCTCTGTAAAGCTTAGAAAATGTTTGAGCATCAACATCTCTGGAGTACCAGGTCAAAATCTGCTAAACCAATCTGCCTAAGGGGCAGCCTCATTGGCTAAAGAAACAGATTCACCATGTTCAGATTCTTTTCACACTAGAAGGTTGTATTCAGTAGGATCATGGGGAGAAGGTATCCTGTCTCGTAGTGCCTTAGTCGAGCAGACTCAGCTCCATTACCCGGAATAGAGACAATAGCTTGGTTGGAGGTAGGTTTTATTGTACCTCTGGCAGGAATACTCTGCCCAGGAACCTAATTTACTTGAAATGGGTCTCCCCTTTCACAAGGAAGAAAAGCCCATTCTGTTGTTCACCTAATCAGGCAGGCAGAAATCCCAGTAGGTGAAAATCTACCCTGTGTGAGAAAGTCATCCTTTTTGCATTGATAACACATGTTTTGTGCTTGATACAGTTTGTAAATGACTCTGACTGTGCCCTGGGCTCTGTTACAAGACCCAGGGCCAGCCCTCTGATTATAAGGTGATCCAGAGCATTATCAGCAACAGGTTTTCCAATACCATAATACTCACCAGGGCCCATAAGTTAATTCACCACAAACATATCCACTGGGGTCATGTTTTTGCAAATATCTAGATTAGTTATTTCTGGTCCTTAACTAATCTTTCACTGATCAAAGAGTTCTTCCCTCTGGTCAATTGACCATTAGTTGAAATAGTTCATGGTGAAATGTCAAAGGATTTCAATTATTACTTACACATTGGAAATGATCACAGAGTCGGGATTTATTTTTTAATTTTATCTCAGATTAAATTCATGTGAACCACTTACACAGTACAGAGCATGCTCAGTCTCTCACAGGAAGGAAGATTCAAATAATGAATCTAATGTTATTCATGTATACTTTGCAATGATACTGCATGAAAGGGAGAAGATTGAGAGAAAAGCACATAAGAGAAAACACAGATATAATTATAGTTACCTAGAATGGTGTGAAAATGAACTCCCAGGCCTCGTAATTGGTAAGGGTCCCCTAGGAAAGATCTGTTGGAGAAATGCTTCAGGACAGGAATCAGGACAAGAATTTAGGACAGGACAGATGACGTCTCTATCACCAACACTTGCATAGCACCCCATTCTGACACTCTCTTCCTCCTCGAGATTCTTCCACAATTTTCTTCAAAATGAATTTGCTTAAGATAATTGGTTCAGCAATACGATTCTTCTTCAGCACCAGTTGTTACCCCGACAGCATCCCGGTCTTATGCTTCAGCATCTCCGTCTCCAGACTAAACTACGTAACTAAAGCTACCTCAATTAAACCTTTCTGTAAGCTGGTATCACCCATTAATCTTCCAAACTTATGACATTTCTAACTCTGATTGGACAGGCAAGGGGAGGTAATGATGACACCATGCTTGATTCTCATTACTTACTTTCAGTTCTTTGTTTAAAATCCCACTCCTTAATTTTCATGCATAAATGTTTATTCCCACCCGCATTCGCATTGTAATTGTGACAAATTATAAAAAAGTTTGCAGGTTCTCAACCATTTCAGTGGACTGTCATTCCGGTTCTCAGGAAAGAAACCATTCGCAACCTTGGATGACGTTCAAGTTGACATCGAGTCTTCCAGCTTGGTTGCACTACGCATGTGCAACCAATTTCATGTTTATATGTGTAAATGGTGTGAAATCTGGTAAGTAATACATGTTTTATTGATTAATTAATAAATAACAATACATTAATTTTCATTAATTAATTACTATATAATAAATGTAATTGTGTAATTAATTTTACCTGTGTGTTGTGGATATTTTAGCGCTAAATAATGTGTAATTAATTATTTTTACTATCTTTGTTAATATTAATATATTCCCATTTATATATTAATTATGTTAAAATTGGAAATTAAATTTATTAATCATGTTGATAGGTTAGTTTTTTATTGTTTCAGGATGGCGCGCTTTCCCTACTGTTGCACTCACTGGAGTGGGAATAGTTATGTTATGTTATGTTATGTTAATTTATTTTTCTAATGTGCACAGCTACCCAACAAGGGTTTCCCAGCGCAGGCCATAAAAGAGACTCAGGAAATCTGAATTAGAAATGTTGATTGAAAAGCCAGGTTTTTAATTGCTTACGGAAATTGGGGTACAGCTTTTCTTTCCGCATCACATCAGGTAAGGACTACCACAAAGTTGGACCAAGAAGAGAGAAGGAGCCGCCTCCCATTCTCGTCAATTTGATCCTGGGAATTTCAAATAGCTCTACTGAAGAGGAGGGAAGCAGGCGAGAAGGATGGTAGGGGCGTATCTTGTAAGTATTTTGGAGCAGAGCCGATCTTGATTCTGAACATATAGCATAGGGCTTTAAATTTTATGCGATGTTCCACCCTAAGCCGATGTAATCCTCTCAGGGTATTTACCGTGTTGGACATTCTGGGAAGTCCGCACAGCAATCTGACTGCAGAATTCTGCACCACCTGGAGCTTACGCAGTACATCCCTGTCAGACCCCAAAAAAAGGACGTTGCCATAGTCCAGGCGAGATGTTACAAGTGCCTGGACTACCCTCCTTTGGGTATCGACAGGGAGCATCCAAATGACTTTTTTTTAACCATTTTAAGTTGGTAAAACAGGTGGCCGCAATTTGTACTGCCTGTTGTTTCATTGACAATTTATTGTCAATAATAAAGCCTTGATTGCGTACCTGAGAGGAAGGCGTAGGTAAAGGCCCAATTTCAGCTGGCCAATGTGGAGGGCCCCAATGTTCAGAATTTGTACCAATAATAAGCACTTCCGTATTTTCCCCATTGAGCTTGAGTAAATTAAGTTGCATCCACGATGCAATATTCCGCAAGCCCAATTGCAGAGTAGTAGGACCCTGTTTCCTATCAGCCGATAAGGTAAAGATGATTTGAGTATCAACGGCGTATGAAAACAGTGCCAACCCTGCTGCTTCAGCAATCACTGCCAGGAGTTGCACATATATGTTAAAAAAGAGTGGACTTAAAATTGAGCCCTGTGGCACCCCATACAGGGATGTGTAGGACTTTGAGGTGGCCCTAGTGGAAAAGACCTGGAATGTTCGCTCCGATAAAAAGGAGGACAGCCAGGCAAGCATCGATCCAGAGATGCCCAATGCCTGTAAGGACTTTATTAAAACGGTGTGGGAAACCGTATCAAACGTGGCACTTGGATCTAATAGTAAAAGGGCCACTGTATCAACTGCATCCAGACGCTGGCGCAACATCTCAGTGACGCCCAGCAATGTGGTCTCCATTGAGAACCCTGCTCTGAAACCTGATTCTGAGATGTGCAGAAAGTGAGAGGATTCAACAAACGTAGATAGCTGGTTATTCACATGTTTTTCCAAGACTTTGAAAAAAGTCGTGTGCAGGGAAAGCGGCCTAAAATTAGACAGCATAGCAGGGTCCGCGTTTGGCTTTTTCAGCAACGGCAAGACCATTGCATGTATCCAGACGGCTGGCATCTCTGCCTCACTAAGACAGGCATTTAATAGCTCCATAACCACTCTTAAGGCAGGCTGTTCCATTTGTAAAAGCGCTGCAGCTGGAAGCAGGTCGCACGGAGAACCTGATTTAATTCTCGCTAGAATTTTTGTAAAAGAGCCAATGTCCAAAGGGGCCCACTGCTCTAATTTTATCAGAGAGCCCTTTGCCACGGTGGGCAGAGCCGGACTCATCACACAAATTCCTCCTAGTGTCCGATGGATTTGTTCAACTTTATTTATGAAGAATATAGCAAGAGTGTTACATTGTGGTTCGTCAAGAACAGGCGGACTGAGTTGCGTCCCTGAACCTGCTAACTTCTTAACCATGGAGAATAGAGTACGAGGTCAATTCTTCGCCCCCAAAATAGTGGAGGGACCTCATCAGCTTGAGCCTTTTTGCATAAAGCATGATATTTTTTTCAGTGTGACTTTGTAGATATTTTTACACTTACTTTTTTCAGCTTTTAGCTGCTTTGTGAACCAGGGGGCAGGAGGCCGGTGTTTATTACATTTTTTCACGGTGGGTGGAAGGCAAGCATTAGAAGCGGAGGCAATCCAGTTATAAATACTGTACAAGGAAGACAGTGATATGGAGTTCAAAGCAGGGGGATTGTTTAGCAATAAATGGTTGAATTTTGCTATATCCAGTTTTCCCAAATTTCTGGTCCGACCTGATATATCAGGAAACAATGGGGACAGTTTCAATAAACTTCTGTATTGGAACTTAACCGGCTTAAATGGTCGGACCAACATAAAGGCAGTGCAGGAGGACTGTTAATATCAGACAAGTTAGAGAAAATAGGGTCCAAAAAGTGACCAGCTATATGAGTGGGGCCTACATTGCAAAGAGGTAGGTTCAGTGCAGATAGATCAGCAATAAGCGCCTTACTTGCTAGACAATCCATACTTTCCAAATGAAGGTTTAACTCTCCTAAAACTGTAAAATTAGCCAATTTAAGTAGCCAACAAATCTGAAAGTAGGGGCACCCAAGAACCAGCCAGTCCTGGGGGTCGATAGACCAAAACGGAAGATAGAGTAAGCTGGGGGGAGAACATGAGTGTAAAAAGGGCAACTTTGCAATCCACCAGTGGGAAGTCTTCCAGTTTACATGAATAGCTTTTTTTAAAAATAATCACAATCCCTCCACCTTTCCTGAGAATTCTATCTCTCCTCATTATAGTGTAATTATCGGGGAGAGCACATGCCACGTCCGGACCTGCACTATCATTCAACCAAGTTTCCGTCAAAAAAAGTAGCGTTGGGTCCTTCACTATGTAACAAATTAAAAATGTCCTCCTTATGTTTTGGAAGGGAGCGACAATTAATACTCCAAAAATTATAAATTGTATTTTTACTGGGGTACTTTTGTATCACTTCCTGCTTATTTAAATCTTTAACAATGGAACAATTAGTCATGTTAAAACCATAGCTACAGCCACTGCATAAACGATTGGCGTCAAAAGGACATAGTAAACTACAGTTAGTGCCCCTCCTACCGCACAAGCTAAGCAGCTGACTTGACGAATATTGTGTAGTAGGTTTGAGGAAAGAAAGTTTTTGGGCATAGGTCCTGGCCCCTGGTCCCGGTCAAATTCGGACGGTTGCAGACTGTCTTGCCTTTGTCACGCCTTCGTCACGACATTGGCGCGACCGCTGTGCATGACCACTGCGCATCAAGACCATGGCTCCTAAATAACAGCAGTGGTCGGTCAGCATGAAAGGACTGAAACGCTGACCTCCGTCAGCGCGCGGCAATTAAAGATGGCCGCCAGGGACAAAGGGTGTCCCGAAAAGTTGTACTAGTTCTCGCAATTTAGCCCCCAAATGTTATGCCACTCAATGGTGGCAGAATTTAGCCCCCACAAATTAAAAAATGAATTAAAAAAAAGAATTCCTCAAATTTGTACAGAAGTGCAAAACTAATTAGTGGAATAGTAATTTTCACCCCTACGCTATCCAGTGCTTTCCCTACTGTTGCACTCTCTGGAGTGGGAATAGTCATTTTTACCCCTCCACTATCCAGCGCTTTCCCTACTGTTGCAGTCACTTGAGTGGGAATAGCAATATGGCCGGGATACCCGCCACCCCCTCCCAACACATTTCCCCAAGAATGGTAAGTCGGACAATAGTTGAACTTTTGGAAGGCGGGAGGGAGTCACCCTCCCGGCCGTATTTATTAAAATATGAAACAAAATTTAAAACATTAAATAAAAGTTTCATCATTATGCATTATGTACAATTTGTCATTTATTACATTTCGATGCAGTCATGTACTTTTGGCTAACATCCTGAAAATGCATACACTCTAACTCAAATTGTACATCCTAGCATTAAGGGCCAACGGCAAGGTCTTAACCGGTGTCAGATCCCTACTACCAGACTCCCGCCCTCACGGTGTGAGCGGCGCATGCGCAGAGGACTGTACCCTCATTGCCAACTGTAACTTCCCTTGTCGTGGTGGGGGCCCCCTTTCTACTCGACGCCATCTTAAGGGTCGTCCGAGTTCCCGTATGAGGTCTCTGTAGGAAGGACAGCGTGGACTCTCCCCCCATCCCCACACTCTCTATCCGCCGTCGGTAAAATATCCGGCCCCGGGAAATTAGTAGGAGGGGCATCTAACCGCCTCCCCCCTGGGAGGGGCCCATGGCCATCTCCCCCTAGGCGCCCCATCCTTAGTGGGTGCCGCCTCCCCGTGGAAGGGGCCAATGGCCGTCTTCCCCCGGGCGCTCCCATCCATTGTGGGTGGCGCCCCACTCTAGGGACCTTGAAATTACTGCTCACCGATCATGACCTTACCGCCCGCCAAATAAATACGACAGTTGTTTACCTACTAAGGAAAGAAAAAACTCGACATCATCCTACTGTGCCATCAATTGCTCTTTCCTGCAAGAAGACATCTCTGCAAAAGGTCAATCTTTATTCTCAACATTCCTTCATTCTTTCTACCAAGGAAAAAGGCCTATACTTCCATCTCTCTGCAAGACTTTATTTCTCCAAACATTTGCCATAAGGGGCTGGTGGGTGGGTCAAAATTGCTGCTTGTTCCGTCGAGGGCTCACGGGCAACGAGTGGTGCAGCCTTCCAATCCGAGGAACAAGAGGACGCTCCTCTGGATTCCCGCTCCTTTATTCTTCTGCGGGAGGGCGTGTACCCGTCCCCGGTACGCCTACGGGGCGTGGTCGTCTTCCGTTGAGGTGTCTAGGACAACCCCTCTTGGGCGGGGGAAGGCGCGCCCCGGCTACGCTGCTTCGGGCATACCAGCCGGGCTACGCCCACCCCGCCCAAAATGGTTTCCCGGGAGGTTCGGGGCACCCATCCATACGTTCGGGGGGACAGAGTGGTCGCCCCTTTCCATATGGCCGGGATGCCCGCCACCCCCTCCCAACACATTTCCCCAAGAATGGGAAGTCGGACAATAGTTGAACTTTTGGAAGGCGGGAGGGAGTCACCCTCCCGGCCGTATTTATTAAAATATGAAACAAAATTTAAAACATTAAATAAAAGTTTCATCATTATGCATTATGTACAATTTGTCATTTATTACATTTCGATGCAGTCATGTACTTTTGGCTAACATCCTGAAAATGCATACACTCTAACTCAAATTGTACATCCTAGCATTAAGGGCCAACGGCAAGGTATTAACCGGTGTCAGATCCCTACTACCAGACTCCCGCCCTCACAGTGTGAGCGGCGCATGCGCAGAGGACTGTACCCTCATTGCCAACTGTAACTTCCCTTGTCGTGGTGGGGGCCCCCTTTCTACTCGACGCCATCTTAAGGGTCGTCCGAGTTCCCGTATGAGGTCTCTGTAGGAAGGACAGCGTGGACTCTCCCCCCATCCCCACACTCTCTATCCGCCGTCACGGATATCCGGCCCTGGGAAATTAGTAGGAGGGGCATCTAACCGCCTCCCCCCCTGGGAGGGGCCCATGGCCATCTCCCCCTAGGCGCCCCATCCTTAGTGGGTGCCGCCTCCCCGTGGAAGGGGCCAATGGCCGTCTTCCCCCGGGTGCTCCCATCCATTGTGGGTGGCGCCCCACTCTAGGGACCTTGAAATTACTGCTCACCGATCATGACCTTACCGCCACAGACCGGATAGTTGACCGACTATCCGGTCCCCCCAAATCCTCCTAAAGGTCATGCTTCCTCAAACCCCTTAGCCATGCTACGAAGTCTCCTATGAGTAAGTCAATCCCCTCCCTGGACAGGTGAACCCCATCGTTCAGATACATTTGATCACCCCGAATATACCCATGAGGAATGTTATGCAACTGCGCAGAACGGAGCAATCTACCTATTTTATTATTGACCCGTTTAACTGAATGGTTCAGTGCTGACACCGAAAGGCCCCCCTGCCACATCTTCCTCGGAATCATGTGGGACCAGGCAATCGTACACCCCGGGACTCTTTTAGCCAACCAGCTAACCGCCGACAAAATTCGTTCAAGTAACACTCGTCTACCCAGTGTCACCAAGTCGTTGCCTCCCAGGTGTACTATGACTACAGATGGCGGTGACCTATACCGCCCTAGAAGCCCCTCGAAAAATGATTCAAAGTGGTCAAAAACTAGCCCACCCTTCCCATGGAAGGACACTCTGAACCCGTATTCCCCAGGTGCGTGAATCGCGTCACCTTCCTTGAATACGTCGCCGGCGCGCCTCACGTATGAGTGGCCCACGACCCATACCATCCTCTCTCCAGTCGGTGGCCTCTGACCGCTGGTCTCCTGGTGCTGGGTCGACCTCAAAGTCCGCCCCGCGTGGCAGGCTCGCGAAACTGTAAAGTAAACAAAGACAGAAAACGTGAGTGCATGTCAATTGATCACTCACAACATGTGCAATCGCACATACCTCTTGAAGCAATTCGAGGACCAACGGCCCAATTGTTTCACTTCCTCAGCACTCTGACCCCTGGCTGTAGCCTCAGTAGCAGCCCCTATCCTAAAGGAGTGGGTCCCAAAATCGCACGGGTCCATGCCCGCGTCAGCGATTGACAGTGCTAGCACCCTCTGAAACTGAAATCTCGTCAGTGGAGTGCCATCCTTGTGTCGGAGCAAACTCCCCCCCCATGCGGCCGCCCTTACCGCCAAATAGTCTTCCACACACTTCAACGGGCAGATGGGGGACCCACGCTTGCGCTGTACGACCACACTGTTTCCCATAGCCCACTGGTCAGTCTTGGACCTGGCTATCACGATCACCATCGAATCACCCCTTATTTGGATGTGATCCCTGCACAAGCCTCCCTCCATATCTCTCTTGTTCCTTGCGACAAGTTCGCTCACCCTCATAGCCCCATGGAATGCCAATGTGAACGCTGCCCGGAACAGAACAGCTTAAAAATGCGTCTCATCCAGCTTTGCTAAAAGCAGAGACAGTCTGTCTAAGCCAATCGGGTGGCTCGTATCTTGCTTGCAACCCTCAAGGCGCTGCCAGCCGCGAAGGGCTTTTTTCACCAAAAAGGAACCTGTAGGGTCTTTTATGCCGTGTACTTGGGCCATGAATGAAATGGCCGCCCTATGCCTACTGGCCGTTGCCGCTGATCGGCCCTCTCTGTGCAGCGCTACCAAGTACCCCAGGAAGGATTCCTCCTGACCCCAGTTCTGACTCTCTGTGGGACCCAAATATGTGCAATAGGAACGAAACGCTCTTTCGTATGCTTTCCTTGTCCTGGGGGCTAAACTCGCTGCCACGAGGTCTTGTAATCCGGGGCACCGATTAGCCATATTATTTCGGGGAATGGTGCTGCCTCTAGGTCCGCTGTGGGTAGATAACCCCTGAATGCCTGCATATGTGAACGAGAGAGTGCATCAGCCGCATGATTCAGTACACCTGGCACATGTTTCACCCTGAACTGTACATTCAATCTCATGCAAAGCAGCACAATTTCTTTCAACAATCTCAAGATCAATTTGCAGCGTGCTGCCTGTTGGTTAATGCACTCGACAACAGTCATATTATCAGACCAAAACACCACTGAGCGGTCCCTGAAGTCGTCAGACCATGTCATCAGAGCAACCCAGATGGGGAATAACTCCAGGAAACCAATGTTACTTGTGAGACCGTTGGAGTGCCACCATGTTGGCCATGTTTGTGCCGACCATCGATTACCTAAGATGGCGCCAAAACCCACGCTCCCTGCTGAGTCGGTCCATAGACCTTGTTCATCTGAAGATTCCGGCGGGGAGTTCCACACGACTCGACCGTTGAAGTCCGCCAGAAATGCCATCCAAATACGCATATCCTGGCGAACCTCCCCTGACAGTCTCGTACGGTGGTGACCCTCTTTGAGACCTACCATAGCTTGCGCGATAGAGCGCGAAAAGGGGCGGGCCATAGGCATCACCCTCAAGGCAAAATTAAGCTGACCCACTGTTTGTTGTAACTGGTGCAGGGTCACTTTATCCCCACTCAGGCATTGCATCAAGGAAGCCCGAAACTTGACCACTTTTTCCATTGGCAATCGGAAACACCCCTCCACAGAATCAAGTTCAATTCCCAGAAACTCCAGTGAAGTAGATGGTCCAACCGTCTTACCTGGTGCCAATGGGACTCCAAATTCACTCATGAGGATGCAGAAATCATACAGCGCCTGCGCGCAGTTCGTATCACCGGCTGCCCCCAAAAACAGGAAGTCATCCAGATAATGCATAACATGTCTATGCCCTGTAGCCTCGGTGAATGCCCATTCTAAAAAACAGCTAAACATTTCAAAATACGCACAAGAAATGGAGCAACCCATGGGCATGCATTTATCCATGTAATAACTTCCCTGAAATGCAAAACCTAGCAGGCGCTGATCCTGCGGGTGCACCGGAAGCAACCGGAACGCTGATTCGATATCACATTTCGCCATCAGCGCCCCAGGGCCTAGGTGGTTCAACATGGCCAAGGCATCGTCGAATGATGCATATCGTACTGCACAAACTTCTGGGTCAATGGCATAATTCACTGAGGAACCCCTAGGAGCAGAAAGGTTATGTATGAGTCTAAACTCCCCTGGGTCCTTCTTCGGGACAACCCCCAACGGGGAACAGATGAACTCAGCCACCGGCGGGCAACGAAAGGGCCCAGCCACTCGCCCTAAACTGACTTCTTTTGCTATTTTCTTTTCTGCCACGCCTGGGTTGTGCTGTACCGATAACTGGTTTCTACAAAAGGAGTTCCCCCGAAAATCCCCCGCCGGGATGTGGAAGCCATGTAAGAATCCCTTCCTCAACACCCCAGCAGATACATGATCAGGGTATTTGTTTAACCAAGGAATCATAACCATGAGATCAACGGGTGTAGGCAATCGGTCACAAAACTCTACCTCACTCCTGCTTAGACCCGCCTTTACCCCCCGTCCCGCCAATTTTTTAATCTACATGCACTTTCCGGGTGTGAGGAATTCCCACGGCCGGCACACACATGCTTAAACTTGCATGTCCCCTGTGGTCTGTTACAGTTGCCTCTATTGAAGCCCCAACAGACCCCCCCTTTTCCGCCATTCCCGCCAACTCTAGGCTGGTAGCCCCCCCCTGTGCCTGCTCGAAAGGGCACCCCGGGCTTTTGGCGGACCACTCCGGACCCGCTCCCACCTGGCGAGGACGTACCTGTCGCCCCTGGCAGGAGCTGCTTTTGCCATGACACCGAGTCCAAACAATCCCAAGACAAAGAAGCATCAAATTCTTTTGCTTTACGGAATTTCATGTCATAGCCTTTCCATTCTTCCCCCTCATACATTGAATAGAAATCCATAATGCGATTCTGATAGCAAATCAAATCAGTCATAACCTCGGGTTTACGTTCCCCCATCACTGCGGTAAATATAGAGAAGGCCTTAACCCAGTTCGTCACTGTCTCGTCCACCCTGAACTCGGCCATCTTGGCGCGCCAGACACTCGGGTGCCACAAATCTTTCTGCGTTTTAGCATACTCCATCTCGCGATGGTCAGTTAACAATGAAAACATGTTGACATACTTGTCTCCCCATATTAACTCTTTCGTGGCCATGGGAATGTGCTGTGCAACCTTTTCCCGCCTTGAGGGTATTGAGCCCTCCCCCGCCATCGGCAATGCAAGCTTACCCGGATCGGCCGTTGCTGCCGCCGTCTTTTCCTGACCAGCTGCTGGTACTCCAGGTGCCACCTGTGGGGGAACAAGAGGAACACTCGCCTTTGCGACATCTCTCGATTGCCGCAACTGCTTTATTAATACTCTGGCTTCTTCGGCCGGATCTCCCAGGGTCACTGTGCCCCCGACCTTTGTTTTGAGCCATGCCGTCAACTGTGCGGCCAATTCTGGGGGCATTTCATCATCCTCGGTCGAGGTGATCACCACCGGGATAGGCTGGCCTAAATCTGGTTCCTGAACCGGGTTACCAGCCGGTACGAGGGGGACGATGGAGGGTACCTCTGGGACCGGGACCCCCCCGAAACCGCCCTTTCTTTGACCCGCTTCCCTCTTACCCCGGGGACGACTCCCGGCAAGGCCGGGCCTATTACCTTTTTTGGCTGACCTGGGTCGTTCAATGCGGCCAATTGCTTCTTCACCTCCGCTAGACCTCTCCCGAGCGATTGGACTTGTCCGAGCTTTCGGTCCATACAAGCCATCCGGTTCGACAACAGGCGTAACACCCTCTCCGTCTCGGAACCCTTTCCTGCTTTCTTGTTAGGCATGGTTTCGAGTCTTCCGCCCTTGGTCGATCCACGAGGTCCTGAAATCTGTGAGCCCTCGAAACTGAAAGAGAAAAAACAAGATTAACAAATTCAAAATTGCTGCTTGTTCCGTCGAGGGCTCACGGGCAACGAGTGGTGCAGCCTTCCGATCCGAGGAACAAGAGGATGCTTCTCTGGATTCCCGCTCCTTTATTCTTCTGCGGGAGGGCGTGTACCCGTCCCCGGTACGCCTACGGGGCGTGGTCGTCTTCCGTTGAGGTGTCTAGGACAACCCCTCTTGGGCGGGGGAAGGCGCGCCCCGGCTACGCCGCTTCGGGCATACCAGCCGGGCTACGCCCACCCCGCCCAAAATGGTTTCCCGGGAGGTTCGGGGCACCCATCCATACGTTCGGGGGGACCGAGTGGTCGCCCCTTTCCATTTTTACCACTATGCTATCCAGCGCTTTCCCTACTGTTGCACTCACTGGAGTGGGAGTAGTCATGTTTACTCCTCCGCTATCCAGTGCTTTCCCTACTGTTGCACTCACTGGAGTGGGAATAGTAATTTTTACCCCTACGCTATCCAACGCTTTCCCTACTGTTGCACTCTCTGGAGTGTGAATAATAATTTTTACCCCTATGCTATCCAGCCCTTTCCCTACTGTTGCAGTCACTGGAGTAGGTATAGCAATTTTTACCCCTACGCTATCCAGCGCTTTTCCTACTATTGCACTTACTGGAGTGGGAATAGTACATTTTACCCCTACGCTATCCAGTGCTTTCCCTACTGTTGCACTTACTGGAGTGGGAATAGTAATTTTTATCCCTACGCTATCCAGCGCTTTCGCTACTGTTGCACTCCCTGGAGTGGGAATAGTAAATTTTACCCCTACGCTATCCAGTGCTTTCCCTACTGTTGCACTCACTGGAGTGGGAATAGTAATTTTTACCCCTACGCTATCCGTGCTTTCCCTACTGTTGCACTTACTGGAGTGGGAATAGTAATTATTAGTCCTACGCTATCTAGCGCTTTTGCTACTGTTGCACTCACTGGAGTGGGAATAGTAAATTTTCCCCTAAGCTGTCCCGTGCTTTCCCTACTGTTGCAATCACTGGAGATCGATTAGTAATTTTTACACTCCCGCTATCCAATGTTTTAACTACTAATGTTTTTATTTTGTTATTACATTTATGTATTTTTTTTAATAGTTTCATTCTTAATATAGAATATTTTATTTTATTTTAAATTATTTATATATGTTTTTATTTTATTTTTATATAATTAATAACATGTATAAATTAAATAAAGATAATAGTTAATACAGTGTATTTAAGTAAATATATGTATATGTACACTTTTTTGTATTTATATTTAATACATTAAATATATTTATTATAGTTAGTTAAAATATATATTACATTTAGTTTAATTTGTTAATATAGTTTAATTTGTTAATAAGAATAATATTATTTAATTAATTTAATTTAAGTTATGTTATTTTTTAAAGTCGATATTTTTTACATCTATATTTTTTACATCAATATTTTTGAGTCGATAATATTGTACTTACCTGTTTAAGTATAGGGAGTAGATATTTTTGTAATCGATATTTGGCTATGTTTTTGTTTTCGATATTTAAACATGGAACCACAACAGCAGTGTAAAAGTGATGCAAGGGGCTTGTAAATCTGCCCTGCTGCATTTTTCGAACCCTCAAACATTTCAGTACATAAAGTTAATATTAGTGAAACGCTGTGATCTTGCTATTATCTAATAATAATAAGAGTTTTATTACTTCTAGTATTGCCACAATATACACAACGACTGTCTAGCATTTCTCTGGTAAACTGCCATGGATTATCTTGATACTCTGAATGCTGCCCCAACCTTCCCTCTTCCCCTCCCATTCTGACTTTCCCAACTTGTCGGGAATACATGACCCACCCTTTGATGACATTAAATACAAATATACCCAGCAATGCTGCTCATCTGGAAGCGGCAGTAATAACAAGAGACAAAATAAATAGATAGAGAGGGGGTTATCCCTTGGAGGTGCAGCTAGGGGGCTCACAGTGACCCTCCTCCCCATTTTGACCAGTTGACTAAGGGTCTATCAAAGAGTAGGGGTGTAGAGGAGCTTAGACCTATGGATATAGTTCACTGCCATGGAAGGAAATAGAATAGAAAAGAGAGGTCACCTTATCAGCTGTAGTCCAGTCCTGTCCTTGATGCTATCCCCTAAGATGTACTAAGGGAACTGCCCAGATTTTGTTATGTCCCTGCAATGTTCCACCAGGTAGTTTTGTGAAGGGGTGCCATTTCTGAATCCCTGGGCATTATCTAGCCCCCTGAGCGACATTTGTTACTTTTTTATGTCCTTAATCTAACTTGGATAATGGCGAAGTCGATTTGGACTGGTTGGAGTGCGCTTTGGATGCTGCTCAATTAACTCATTTCAGGAAGATGCAAACCTGTGGTGGATTATTAAAGAAGTGTTGTCTTCCGTGGTGAGTGACCCTGAGTCGCGCCGGGTACATCATAGCATAATCTATCTGGGCTTGCTTGTGCTTCCTTTTCAGCTGTACAAACTTTTTCCTGGCTTCCTGTACTGTCACTGTGATGTCCAGATAGAACATGAGGTTGATACAGTCATAACCAATTCTCTTTGCTCCTGTGCTAGGTGCAATACCATGTCCCTGTCACAGTAAATAAGAAATCTGGCTGTGATAAGCCGGGGTGTCATTACCGGAGGGGTTCGCGCCTCCAAAGATATGTGTGCCATCTGAATTACTACTTGTGGTGAGAAGGGCTTGGCACTAAATACCTCACATAGCAGCTGTTCGATGAAGTCTTCCATGCGACTTGTAGTTGTACTTTTGGGAATCTCTGGTAAGCGCACATTGTTCTTGCACAAGCACGCTTGTAAATCTTAATTCTTTGCCGCAATCACCTTCAACAGGCGGTTCATTTGAGAGATTTGTTCTTTGCTGCTTACTGTGCTGTCTTCCAGTTCGGAAATCGAATTTTGGGGCTCGATGATTCCGTGATCATGTTTTTCGATCTTGTGTACAACGGCGTCCATTCTAGCAGACATGGTGTCCATCTTAGACTCTATGAACATGAAGCTGTTTTTCATGGCGATGATCAAGGCTTTTCAGTGATCCTCTTGGCTCTCCAAAAGGGCTTCAGGCCCAGTTTGCTCCTCCGTCTGCATACAGGTAGTTTGATGGGCCTCAAATGGTAGTTTACCCTCAGTTCTACCCATTTTCCCCACTCGATGGGCCGGTCTGATTGCCGGCACTATCCTTTATAAGGGCTTGACTTTAGGTGATGGATTGGTAATAGGTGACAGGTTTATAATGCATCAACAATTGAGGTGGGGAGTCTTATCTCTGATGCTTGGTGCTCTACACCTTGCTCACAGGTATCTTGCAAGTTTTATGAATGGGCTAATTAGAGGTACCAGGGCAAGAGATCGGGAGCCAGGGACAGTTCGACATAAGTAAGTATTGTTCTCCATAGGTCGTTAAGACTCCTTTGGTCGTTAAGACCCAGTCAGCAGTCCCCTCCAATAGGCGTACCTCTTCAGGTCCCCCAGCCACACACTTCTGCTTCACATCTGGTATACTTGACAACCCGACCAGCCCTCCCCCCAGAATTCCTCTCCCTGCAGTGTTGGAGTCTGAAGAGAGCATCACCGTCAGAGGCTCATAGCAGTGAGTGGGCAGCAGTCAGGAAATCCAGTGGCAGTTATAGCCTTTATTTCTTAGGCGCTGGGGTCTGGGAGATGGGTGATGAATCCAATGTGTAATCCTCTCGTTGTCACCCCACAAATGTAAATATAGACACCCCGCACTCCAACTGCCCTTCTCGAGTCTCAATCGTCAAGATCCCCTCAGCCCGTCAAGTCTCCGCGGGTCCCTCCGGGTGCAGCCTTTTCCACTGCCCTGCCATGTTCTGCTGGATTGCTGATTTTCTCAAGTCTGCCCTTTACTCCTGCCTCAGTGGTGTGAAGGCAGGTGCGGCCTATGCCACGTGTGCAGTACTGGTCTCACAGGGTTTCAGGGTCCGCAACGCCACTATCCATCACGTGCCCTTCTTGCGGCTACGGGTGGGCGGTATTTGCGAAATTGACTTTCGCAAACTATCGCAAAAGTGTGCAAAACCTCCACGAGCATGCGGAACCTTCGCGAAGATGCAGAGATTGCTTTTCCCCCTGTTCATGATGTGTTTTTGCCTGCTCGCGGGCAAATGTACCTCTAACTTGCCCATGAGGTCGCTAATGAGCGCGGCCATCTAGTTTGTAATTCTTATTTCCTGTTCCGGTTTCAATGATGTGTTTTTGATCGCAAACTTGCGCGGGATAGCGCGACTGGTTACCAACAATCCAACATCTCGTGGTGCACGCGAACGGATAGGAAAACTCGCCGGCGAACGCACGGACCCGGTAAGTCGCTACTGCGCGTGCAAGAACGCATTGTTAAAGCGGGAACAAGAAAAAGCGTCTGTTTCGCGGCAGATTCCGAAAGTTTTGACATGTTCGCGCTTTCCCCAGAATGCAACAATGTCAAATATTGCAAATTCCGCGAGCGTAACAAAATTTACCGCCCAGGCCTACTCGCGGCCACAGCTTACGTCTGGTTGTTTCCCCGCATCAGAGGTCTGCGGGACCAGGAACTGCATCCTTTCGCTCTCCCAGTGAAGTTGGTCGTGTAATCCACACATTTGCCTGCACTGTTCCCATTCGTTATGTAGGAATTGTGTTTTTTTTTGGGTCCAGGCTGCAGGAGCCTCACCTATGTGCGGCCATCCGGAGCGAGCGTCCCCTAGCTCTCCCATGGTGAGGTGGTTCTTAAGAGTAACAATTAAAATTTTAAAAAAAATTTAAAAGGAGACATGATGATGCAGGTGTGTGCTAGGTGATAAACAAAATGATTGCTTGCAGGTACACAAAGATTTGCCCACATGGTTTACACTCCCGGGACCCCACTAGTGTACATATAGACACACCACACTCCAGCTGCCCTTCTCGAGTCTCAATCGTCGAGATCCCCTCAGCCCGTCAAGTCTCCGCGGGTCCCTCCGGGTGCAGCATTTTCCACTGCCCTGCCATATTCTGCTGAAATGCTGATTTTCACAAGTCTGCCCTTTACTCCTGCCTCAGTGGTGTGAAGGCAGGTGCGGCCTATGCCACGTGTGCAGTACTGGTCTCACATGGTTTCAGGACCCGCAACGCCACTATCCATCATGTGCCCTTCTCGCGGCTAGGGGTGGGCGGTATTTGCGAAATTGACTTTCGCAAACTATCGCAAAAGTGTGCAAATCCTCCACGAGCATCCGGAATCTTCGCGAAGATGCAGACTTTGCTTTCCCCCCCTGTTCGTGATGTGTTTTTGCCTGCTCGCAGGCAAATGTACCTCTAACTTGCCCATGAGGTCGCTAATGAGCGCGGCCATCTAGTTTGTAATGCTTATTTCCTGTTCCGGGTCGAATGTGGTGTTTTTTTATCGCAAACTTGCGCGGGATAGCGCGACTGGTTACCAACAATCCAACATCTCGTGGCGCACGCAAATGGATAGGAAAACTCGCCGGCGAACGCACGGACCCGGTAAGTCGCTACTGCGCGTGCAAGAACACATTGTTAAAGCGGGAACAAGAAAAAGCGTCTGTTTCGCGGCAGATTGCGAAAGTTTTGACATGTTCGCGCTCTCCCCAGAATGCAACAATGTCAAATATTGCAAATTCCCCGAGCGTAACAAAATTTACCGCCCAGGCCTACTCGCGGCCACAGCTTACGTCTGGTTGTTTCCCCGCATCAGAGGTCTGCGGGACCAGGAACTGCATCCTTTCGCTCCCCCAGTGAAGTTGGTCGTGTAATCCACACATTTGCCTGCACTGTTCCCATTGGTTATGTAGGAATTGTGGGTTTTTTTGGGTCCGGGCTGCAGGAGCCTCACCTATGTGCGGCCATCCTGAGTGTGCGTCCCCTAGCTCTCCCATGGTGAGGTGGTTCTTAAGAGTAACAATTAAAATTAATAAAACATTTTAAAAGGAGAGATGATGATGCAGGTGTGTGCTAGGTGATAAACAAAGTGATTGTTTGCAGGTACACAAAGATTTGCCCACATGGTTTACACTCCCGGGACCCCACAAGAAATTTAGATTAGAGATTATCCTACTGTGTTTTTGTTTTAAACAATTATCTTTTCTACAAATGTAGGTACCCCTGAAATACAGAAGGACTCATATTCATGTGAGAGCATTATGCCTCATTAAGGTACATGGAATGCATATATCAAAAGTGAGAGACACATGGTAAGAGCCCGAAAGATGGCCCCAGACCCACATGGGCTTTTTTCTGAGGGCCAAAACATGTTGGCAAGAATCTGGGTTTTTTGAGAAAATAAAGCTCACTTATAACCCTGTACTTATATTTGAACAAACACATAGGGGCAGATTTATGTTAACTGGCGCATCCCCAGGGATGCGCCAGTTAACATGCACCACAGTGCGCCACTGCTCCGCCACCCATGGTGCGCCGCATTTATGATGCGGCGCACCATGGTGCAAGGCAGTGAGGATGCGTGACGCATCTCTCGGCGCACGGGCGGCGCATTGCAGGAGTCATGTCGCAAGTGCGACATGACTCCTGCAATGCACAGGAGCCACCTATCCAATGAATGCTGCGTCACCCTTACGCCTGCTTCAAGCAGGCGTAAGGAATTGACATAGAAAGTGACTGAGTGAAATCTCATAGATTTCACTCAGCTACTTTTAGGAGGCGTTCCTGCGCAGGAACGCCCCCCCCTGCGCAGGAACGCCTCCTTATGGCGCAGGGGTTTCCAACGTGACGCATCTCCTAGATGCGTCACGTTGTAAATAGGGTGCATTGTTTGCGCCGCCGTTGCGTCACATTACGTGACGCAATTGCGGCGCAAGGAGGCGCAGGAGCCTCATAAATCTGCCCCTATGTACCCTATTATTAAGCAGCATTTCTGATGGGTTATACCATGGGGTGTTTTTAGCTTTCTCATTTTAACTGGACCCCTGCTTTATCCAGATAGATATTTTACATAATAACTCCCATTCGTGATCAAGTTGCCCTGGTGGCACTACCATACCAGGGGGTGGATAGGTGCTAACGATGAAGAAGCATGCCACTATTTAGTAGGTGAGGCGTCTACTTCAAAATCTTTAGATTTTCCAGTAGGATTTCTAAGTGGTTTCCTTGTATATTCTATTAAAGAGCCTGGCTGTCCTTTTGTGTGTAGATTAACTATAAGGGTAACCCTTCTCACAGCATGATGCAAGCTCATCACAGGGGTATTATCTTGAATTATGGCCAATTACAGAGGGCTAAGGTTTTCAAAAATGTATGTATGTGACTGCCTGCAACTATGGGCTAATGAGAAGCCTTTGTTTGTGTAGCAAGAGTCATGGTTGCATGTTTGCTGTTAATTTGGAAAGTATATTTAATATTTCTCAGGAGCCAAACACTCTCTGTATTGGAGAGGGTGTTTGACGTTTTTAAGATTCCTTTGATAAGCAAACTTTTCTTGAGCAAATATCAATGTAGTCATTTTAAATTGAGTTATTCAACTTACATTTGGGTGTCAGGTTTGTCAGAAAGATCTTTGCATAATAGTATTTTCCAAGTCAAAATGTTAAAGATTTCAAGTCATTGGTGGGTGTGAACTTTCTACTTTATAGTTGTGTGTTATCTGTGTAATAGAAATGTCATTCTTAGTTTCTGTGCTATATCTGTAAGAAGACTGTCCAACGTACGTCCAAAAGTGAAATTGTCAAACTCATACATTGAGCTACCTTTCGCACTATATTAGAGGTAAGAAAACAGCACGTTACATCATAATTACAGATTAGTGACAGTATAGGCCGTGGCCTAGGTAACAGAGGCAACAGATTTCCCCAAGCTGCTGTTCCTGAAATGATACCACAAAGATGCCTGTTCTCTCTTCATAGCTGCAGTGTAAATCGGAGACTCATAAGGACATTCTGCAAACCTGCCAGATTTAAGAGGAAATATTCTGATATTCTGTGCACTCATCCCTGGGTTCAGACACATTAACTTCTGTGGCCTATAGACCTCTCTGCATTGTAATTGTAATTGTAATTGCATTTGTACTGTGCTTACTACCCCTGACGAGGCGTTGAAGCGCTTTTTTAGTGAGCAGCACGCTACTCCGGGACCCAGAGAGGATTAGTATTGAATTAGTATAGTGAAACATGCAAGTACATTTTAAGTGGTGGATAGGTTAGTCAGTTTTTTGGATTTGAAAGGATAGAAGAAGGATAGAAAAGGAAATAAGGTTTGTACTTATATAGCGCTTGTTACCCCTGATGGGTGTTGAAGCACACTACTCCGGAAACCCATAAAAGATTAGTGGTGAATTAGTATGCACACCAAAATACATGTTGAACTATATGTAGCTCTTTGAAGGATTAAACTAGTTTCAAATGGCTTTCTCATTGTCTTATTCTAGGCAGGATGGTTGTTTGTGACATCACTGCAGAGAAGCTATCATTTATATAGTGCTTACTCCCCTTGATGAGGCAATAGAATACTCTGCAGTAAGTAGCACACTACTACAGAACTCACGATTAGAATTAAATAGTGAAAAGATCAGTGATATCTGCTTCCTTTATTCTTTATGGATTGGTTGTGGTATGTAGGAAGGTGCCTCTTTTGTCATGGTTAGCGCCCACTTTTTGACTGATGCATTATGTGATTTGTACTGTATGTACACTAGGCTCTCCTAACCAGGTTCCCAATGCCAAATCTTTTTCCCTAAAACTATTTCAGTCCCCGTTGAAAGTCCCTAGTAAATGAATTCCCTAGGACCTAGTGCTTTGGAACTGAAGAGGATCACTAGGGCTGCTTCATGTATTGTGCCACCCTAGGGACCCCTCACCAAGACTGTGCATGCTGCCAGTGCATGCTGTGTGTCTTAGTGCAGAGAAAATGAAGAGCCAAAATGCCATGCCCATAGACACTGCATAAGATATAGGTAAGCCACCAACTCAGCAGGCCTTACAACCCTAAAGCAGAGTGCACTATATGTCATGTATGGGCATATCTGAATGAGTATATATGCCCCTACAATCTCAAAGTCCGTTCTTGGAAATTGTAAGTGCACAAGAAAGCCCTAAAGGTACCATCGGCTGGATACAAGTTTCCAAACACTATGATGGCGTAAGTTTTACCTAAAGATGTTTGGTACAAAGATGTTGTCTTAATAAAATCTCACTGATGCCAGTGTTGGATTTATTAGTGCCCTCATGGAGTGAGAGCCAGTGTTCTCAGAGACCAGGAACAAAGACTGCTCTGGGCAGAGGACCTCCTCGACACCCTCTTGCTGATTGTTGCCTTCTTCAGGGAAACCAGCTCCACCTCTGCTTAACATCGCCTCCGCCATCTCCAACAGATCCAAGATCAAGAGGAAGGGTTGCCCTGACCACCCAGGACGAGGACTCGCCATTGCGCACAAGAACTCCCTCAGACTTACCACCTGCACGAATGACTCCTTGTCCCCTATGGAACACCTCTATTTCCAGACCCAGACCAGACTCAGAATGACCCTATGCGGCAACCATGATCTGTGATTACCACAACCATCATGGAACTCATTGTGCCCCACTCCAACACCTCCATGGACTACATACTGCTTGGAGACCTTGACTTCTACCTTAACAGCCTCAGCAACACAACTCCAGTGCCCTCCTGGACAATCTCACCAACATCTGACTGAAGCAACTCATCACCACCCCTACCCACAAGGCAGGACACACCCCTCAACCCCATCTTCACAGGCGGGAACAACATCTACTGTAAGAAAGTTATAGCTAGAACCATGTTCTAAACAATTGCTATCCTAAAGAATACCCTTCAATATCTTGAATATATAATTGTATTAGACAGGCTCTCTACAACAATAATGGTAAAACTTTTTTATATAGATCAAATTATTTGTTTTATTCTTGTTAACTAACATCATGTTTTTTATTTTTTTTGTTTTTTTTATTGTACAAAATTATATAGAGATGGATGAAATAAGAGTATATTAATTACATCTAAATCAGTTCATACAAAGTCAACAATATATACAATTCCGGATGATAGACAGAGACGTTGACTCAGGCAGTGCGGCAGATGTCTACAACGCGCGTTTCGGCATACATGCCTTCATCAGGTAGCCGTCCACTACTCTAGAGAAAGATGATAAACAATGATATGCTGTGGTTTCAGCTCAGTCAATAAATCGATGGGGACACAAGACTGTGCATGTGTATGGAATTAATAGTATTAGAGGAAACGATATCACGGTGTCATCCCTAAGATTCGTATTAACAGAGAGCGACAGACCCGCGTATTTTCAAAAAAGATGATGGTTTCAGAGTCTCCTCAATTAGGAGTCCCATGTGGGCAGCGATGTCTAAATGATTAATTCATAAAAAACCAAGGCAAATCATAATGATCAAATTTCCAATCTGAATCTTAAATAGCCGGGTGAAAAATGTTCGATAATAATCGCCGAATGTTACATGTTCGGTATGTCGGGCAGCCGCTTGGTGCTCCTGTGACGGTATTTTCCTTAGATAATGACTGGGCAATCCAGGCAACCTTTCGTGTGGTTCGTGCTGGCTCCGGATCAGCACAGCAAAAAAACGATGCAACAACATCTACTTCAGCTACACCATACAACCCCACTAGTGTTGAAAACCATTTTAGGACACTATTGTAAATTTCCCAATTCATGCCCTTATATAGGAATGAATCACTATGTCCTTATATAGGCATAAGAATCATAACCATATTTAGTCATAGCTCATGCAGTCCAAATACTGCAGGGCTACTTCCACTAGTTCCGAAAATCTACAACGATTTCTTGGAAAATTCTGCTTCAGCAGCTAGGGACTTTCCCTTGCTCGAGAACTGACTTGTCCAAGAACTCATGGAATTTTCAAAGAACTGAGAGTCTTTGATGACATTATTATGTTCACATTTATGTCAAACTCAGCAACTTCAAGGTATGTATATGCCCACACTTGCCTTAGCAAACACACAGATGTTTGGAGCAGTTTGACTATCTACTTGCCCGATGCAACCTGCTACAGCAAGTGCCAAAGGAAGCCGACCCTCCAGCAGACGCACTGAGAGAGATGCTATCTTTTCTCCTGCCAAGAAATCCAGCTCCAGTGTTTCCAAGCTACCCTTGCGGGTTGTTGGGAAATCGAGTCCCGAGACTGACCTTCTTCATTTAAACTAAGGTACGAAGCTGATTAAACCCTAAGAGAAATCTTGGACAGATTCTTGGCAGAAGAATACTACATTTATGCTACACCTCACTACGTACTGAGCTTAGGTTAGGTACACCGGGTTAGGCGTATGTTTGAAGCACCAGTTGAGAACTTTTAGCCTCTGTTATTTATGTATGTATTTATCTATAGTTTAGGAACCATACAATGCTCTTACAGTATTATTTTATTCTACTCTTTATACTATATGCATTATATTTTACAACCAGTTTTATGATTGTACCAGTTCATTTCTTATGCTTGAGAAAGAAGACTGTTCAATAAAACCTTTTTATTAAAAACGCACTTCTATCTCTTTCTCTGCACCTCTGGTGTAACGAAGCATGCACGATTGACTGAGTGAAATATCTGTCTATTGTTCCCACGACTCTGATGATCAGTTTTATCTTGGGGAAACAAAGTTGTCATGTTTATACTGTTGTCAGAAATGAATCCCTTCTTGTTTATTCGAGAAAGTTTCTAGTGACCTCTGAGCTAGCTGGCACTCACAATTAAGTTCGATATTCGATAGAGACCTAGTCGACCTCAGTGCTACGTCTATTCTATAGGATATATTATTCCAATGTGCAGAGCCTATTGGGAATATAGGAACTACACTACACTAGACGGGCAACCACTGCGTACACTTCTCTTTCAACAAAGCCACCACTCACAAACCTAAGCCTCACCCTCGGTGAAGGAACTGGAGCAACACCACCTAGGAGCACCTCAACTCTACCCTCTACCACGATCCCCTCCCACCATGACCAATGTCAATGTCAACTCTGCAGTCAACCAATTACACAGATGGATCACCAATTGAGCAGACAAGCTCACCCACCTCTGCAACCCCGACAGATGGCGCCCCATGAAAGCCACCTGGTTCACCACTGCCCTCTGAGAATCCAGACACACATACAGGCATCTTGAGAAATTAGAGAAGTTATGTGGAACAGCAAAATCTTGAAGATCGGACCACCTACATGAACGACATGACAGAATACCAACGCATCAGATCCACCAAAAGGACTTTCATCCAGAACAAAATCCTCACCAAATCCAGAAACTCAAACAAACTCTTCAGCAACTTTCAGGAAAACACCAAACCCTCCAGCAAAGCCTCAGACATCACACCCTCCTAGAACCTCCCCTTCCATCTGAAACTCAAGTCCTTCTACGACAACTTCAGTGAACAGACACCAGACACAAAAACCCCTTCTTTCTCCAATAATGCCATCCAGCCCACCATCTCTACCTGGATCATAGCCACCAGCAAAGACACAACCAAAATCATGAAGAGCATTCACTCATGAGCCCCAACGGATACCTGCCAGTGACAAAACTTCCACAAAGCCACCTCCGCCATAGCACCCAAACTACGATGCACCATCAACGCCACCTTCGAATCCAGCACATTCCCCGATGACTGGAAAGATGCAGATGTCAAGTTCCTCCTCAAGATGCCCTCTGCAGACCCAACGGACCTTAAAAACTACAGATCCATCTCTCTCCTCCCCTTCATGGCCAAAATCACCCTGAATATCCTCAACAACCAGTTAAAGAACTTCATCAAAGACAACTCCGTCCTCGACCCTTCCCAATCTGGATTCTGCAGCAATCACAGCACCAAGGCTGCCCTCTTCGCTGCCACAGTTGACATCTGCTCTCTCCTTGACTAGGGCCACACTGCTGCCCTCATCCTACTAGACCTCTCCGCAGCCTCCAACACCATCTCCCGCTGCACACTCACCACCAGACTCCTTGATGCCAGCATAAAGGGAACCACCCTCAACTGTGTCCGCTCCTTCCTCAATGGCCGAATCCAAAGAATCAG
This sequence comes from Lissotriton helveticus, assembly GCF_964261635.1. NCBI lineage: Eukaryota > Metazoa > Chordata > Amphibia > Caudata > Salamandridae > Lissotriton > Lissotriton helveticus. The sequence continues at coordinate 127,780,368 of NC_136059.1, read as the reverse complement.
ACTCCCGCCTTTTCTCTCCAAACCCACAGAGATCAACTGCAGAGAACCCCAATGATCATGACTCAGCCCCACTCTCTTCAACAACTACATAGCCTCCTTCACCAACATTGTCAGACAGCACGGCCTCAGCCTGTTATCCTACGCCTACGATACCCAGCTCATCATCTCATCCATTAAGGATCTCCACAAGACTCAGCTTCCAGGAAGGAATCAAGGATGTTGCATCCTGGATGAGCAGCAGCTGTCTGAAGCTCAACTCAGAGAAGACAGAAGTTCTCGTCCTTGGACCCACCCATTTAGCATGTGATAACACCTGGTGGCCCCCTACCCTCAGCAATCCCCCACTCCCATGGACCACGCTGAGAACCTTGGCATCATACTTGAGTCCTTCCTTATCATGACCAGACAGGTCAATGCCATCTTCTCTACTTTCTCCAACACCCTCCACATCCTTCGCAAGACCTTCAAGTGGATCCCCCAAATTCAGAAAGACCTTCACCCATACACTCATAAAAGCAGACTGGACTATGGAAACACCCTCTATGCCAGAATCAGCAAATCCCTCTCTGCAAACTCCAGACCATCCAGTGCACAGTGGTTAGACTCATCCTTGGCATCCCACAACTTGAACACATGACCCAGCAACTTCGAGACCACCACCGGCTCCCCATTGAGAAGAGAGTAACATTCAAGCTACTCACTCACACCTACAAAACCCTCCACAACACTGGACTACAATACCTCAATAAAAGAGTCTGCTTCCACGTACCCAAGAGAGACTTCCGCTCCACCAACCTCAACCTACAGAAACCCCAGGCATACCCAGAGCTAGAGCAGGTGGAAGAGCTTTCTCCTACATCACGGCAAAGACCTGGAACGAGTTCCTGCTCAACATCGGACATTCCCCCAAAAGTGTAGAGCTTCAGGAAAAGCTGACTCAGAGCGGCACGCCTCCCTCCAGCACCTTGAGACCCTCACAGGTGAGTGGCCTGCTTCACACATTCCTGATTGATTGATTGAGAGGTGCTTCAAAACTCATCCAGTCCAGGATGGCCTTCCTAGGCAGGAAGCTTCAAAGGTGGTGCCACCTTTGAAATGCAACACAGTCATCTCCAGTTAGTAGAGGATGCAAACCCCCACTTTCCTGCTCCACATTTGGCAGGAGGAAAGTCAGGAAAATGAGTTAGATAATGAGGAGTGCCCAGACTCAGCTTGCTCCACCCCTAATGTGAAGCAGACAATGTAAACTCTAATTTTGAAATTCCACTATCTTGGGATGGTAGAAATTAGACCTATCAGGGCAGTGCCATTCCCACGGAAAATGGTCATTTAGACAGTGTAGACTATACCTTTTGTACCAGACCTCCTACAACGAAGGTTAAGAAGAAAGAGCCCAATCCATACTCTAACTACCCAGTATGCAGACACCCATCAGTGGACTTCAAGACCCCTCAAACCAGCTCCGTGAGTGGTCGAGCTGCCCTGTAGTCTTCCCTGCAACCTGCCCACTCCTGACAGCAAGGAACCTAAAGGCACATCATGCTTGATAGCCCTAGCTGCTCTGAACCCAGCCCGCTTTTCCTTGGTACTAACAAACCAGCTGCATTCCATGGTCCAACATTTCCCACATGGTTATAGGACCCTTGTGACCTACTCCCCTGAGTCAGATCCTCTGGACTTGCATTTAAGTCCTCCTGTGCAGTGTATTTTCAGGTGGCCCCCTTTTTGGTAGTGCACCTGCTGCCAATTACCTCAGAACCCTGCTTCTGCAAAAATCCATGACACTCCCGATCTTTTGCTGCTGGAACATTGGACCAGGCCTTGTGATCGACCTGAAATGAGAAGGTGAACTTCATGAAAGCATTGCTTAATTTTACATGCAATTTCCTATTTTTCCCCATTGACTTTCAATGTGCAACAGTACTTAATTTTGCGAACTTGGAAAAATCACAACTAATAAAGTCCTTACACTAGAATGTGTTCTTCCTGAATTATTAATAGTTTTTGAAAATGTATTTTGATTGTCGCAAGTTTGCCATGACATAGCTAACAATCATCACGATACATATAGTCAAGTTTTACTGTAAATTCTTTTAAAAGTGTATAATATATATATATATGCACATATTTTACACAATGTTTGACAATAACTGTTCACTAACACACTCTTTAAATTTGTGGATTTCTAATAGTTTTTAAAGTAAACAACTATCAAATTGTATTATTTGTTTGCACGATGACATCAGTGGTTGCCAATAACCCTTAACTTTGAAACAAATACTTTTTTTTACCATTCCTTCTGGTTATAGCAAAGCTGTAGCTAAATTTGTAAAGTTCACCTTGTGCAATAAAGGCTTGTCACAAGGAACAGCAGAAAATTAATCACGTTTTACAACATCCATGCTCTACCATTTAAAAACTTTCCATCGATCACAACTTAAAACTGCAAAAAAGAAGGAAGAAGGTGAGCAGTAATCAACATATACAGCCCCAGCACCTCCGTCAACAGATCACATATAAGTCGTTCACTACCAAGAAAATACAAAACACAATGGCCAATCTGCTTCACACCATTAATCTGATCAAATTCAACCTCATCTCTCTTTGGGAAATTAATACAATCAATTACTTTGCCAATTGAACCATTTACTAACCCTTCCTCTACATTTCAATTACGGGGCAAAATTAGTCTACAGTTATGGCTGACACGTTGAATTATTTTTACTCCTGCAGGTTTTGAGACAGACTTTTCCAAAGTAAACCAATTTTCCTTGTAGTTCCACTCTGAGTAGTATTGTAACTCCATGATGTTCCATTTTATCAATAGCTGCTATTTCCAAGTTAAATTCTTTCTCCAGTTGTAGAAATTATTCATTAAACTTGGTGCACTCTTGTTTTGGCATCATACAAACTATAGACTTTTGTTCAAATATAACTTTATTCGATTGTTAAAAAGCAATCATAAAAGTGTTCTAAAAAATGTTCTAGTTAAAAAAGAATCATTAATTCATTATATAATCATAATGGCATACAAGGACAATAATGTACAAAGTTAAAGTACTTCAGAATCCATAACATCAGAATTTCATTACAAGAACGGAGGCTACATTATGCAATGACTTTTAATTGCAGATCCAAGCCAGTCGCATCACAATATAAAGGTTCCAAAGAGAACACTGAGATACAGTAAGACATTACACATAGCAACCATCAGCCTCTTTTAAATGTGGCTTCAAGCAGATAAGTAGCTCATATTTTTCTCCCTCATTTTAATGTTATTGTCATTTAATATTGTTATGGATCTTAATTTCTGGGGAGGTTTAATTTAAGGGTGAGTTAATTCTCACATCATATTGCTGTTGGATTCTTTTCTATCTACCTTTATGTAGGTTTTCCATACTTTCCCCCCCACCTCCCCGGAACTGCAATTTACGGAGATCCTACCTTCCCTTTCAATGTCTAGGCTTTAATCATGTCGCCTTATACCCCTTTCAACGAGTCTCCCTCGTGAGCACCCATTCATGTTCCCTCACTCGAGAAGGACTGTTAAAGCTCGCTTGACCCCCTCACACGAGATTGTCCGTTTTCGGATTTAAGGCAAGTATTGTACTCTAGCCCCAATTATTTATTATTGAAAACCTTACTCCCGCAGTGAGCCGCGCGTCTGCTCTACCACACGTGCAGCCCGGAGAGACCGTCCCCGCTTCCTAACATAAGCGAATGCGTGATGTGGCGTTCAAACGAAACGAAACGCTGACCTTAAGCGCCGATCGCTGTACCTTTCTTCACGGAGCTTCTCCCTCAGCGTGTAAACACCGTGCTTGAGGGTAACAGGAAACAAACACGCAATAGGTGTATTAGAGGAAAGTTCCCTGACGAGCATCACACTTCGTGAGTGCCTCGCCTAGGGACTTTCCTCACCCCGATGACAGTTGAAATTCAGCTGTTTCTAGACATCGGAGCTTCGCGGTTTTTGCTAGTATCAAGTCCTAAGGGAAAGATCTTAAAAAAAAAAAAGGGAGCATTAAAGGGTCTAGGCATTTGAATACTCGTGCCTGTATGCTTAACTATCTTTACAAAGAATACTTTTTTTCCAATAGACTCCTTTTGGTTCACCCCCTATACCTATATTGACAATAGGTGAACACAAATACCCACAAATAGAAATAAGGGTGAATAGCTTCTTACTATAATAAAAAAAAAGTGTAGAAGAAAGGCAATATGGAAAACCTTTCTGATTCAGAAGGAAACAGTGCTAAAATCCCTAACTCTAATAAGGAGGATTTCCGGTCTATGATCCAGAAAGAAATGAAATCCTGTTTTAGGGAGACCTTTGCCCAATTTGCCCCCTATAAGAGACCAATACGTCCACAAGAGGATATCTCTGATGTTTTTAATGGTGAAAAAGTGGGTGCAAAACGTACCAAAAAAAGTAACAACATCACTACCGAGACCCATGTGAGCACAGGAGGTCCTAGCACCTCTGATATTGTTGGTGGTCTTGGCACCACAACATTTTCGGATGGTCTTCGCACCTCAAATAATAGAGATGTCTTTTATGACACACATCATTCGGGTGCCTCTTATGGCCCAAATACCTTGGATGCCCTTAGCGGCTCATTATTACTAACTGCTCAAGACTTCCAGGAGGGCTCGGATGATGATGATGACTTAGATCCAGACGAATACGTTCTGGACTTGGATGATGGCGATGTTGGAATTTTTGATGAGGAGGATGAAGCCCCCTCTACATCCAAGGATAGTATTCTAAATCCCTTGGGAGAGGAGATGTTTTCCCCCCTAAATCTAAAGCATCAAGGTTCCACACAATGGTCCCCTCTGGAGCATGTATCTAAATTTATCAAAAAATGGATTCGATTTCCCCTCGAAAGAGGGACAAGGAATATTTTAAGGGCTGAGTGTTCAAGACCCTCAATAGATGACAAAGCATGTTATGCTCCTAATTTGGATCCTGAATTAATTAAATACCTATTTAGACTTGGTCGCGGCCCTAGAAAAGGTCTTGAAAAAGCGTTCAAAGGGTGCCAAGATCGCCTATTGGACGTGCTTGGTCCATTGAGCAGAATTCTTGACTCCGCTGAGGAATGTTACCTTAAAGGTACCCAGCTTGATACCGATCTAATAAGAGGTTTGAGTCAAAGAGCCCTCATTCTCCTAGGTAACGCTAATACTAGCATTAACGCTGAAAGACGTAGGCTCATCCTTTTTAAACTAGACCCTAAACTCACAGATATGGCTGAGAAGGAACCTTCCTTGAATCCAAAAGGCCTGCTCTTTGGTGAAGAGCTTATAAGATCTTTGGGAAAGTACTTCTCAACTTTTACTGCTCTTGATACGGCCCAAAAGAATATGAAGAGAGTATTCAGCAATAATGTTTTTGGAAGGGCCGGAAGAAGGGGCCTTCCTTCCGGCCGATATAACCAAAGGCCCTACCAGAGATCACGCCCCTTTGGAAGAGGCTCATGGCAGAATAATTACTTCAACACCTCCAACCGTGAAGAGGAAATCGAGCAAGAGGTGGAAGATCTCGATCATCTTTCTCATCAAACCCTCCAAGTAAGTTCTCTATATTTACTTTCTCCTTCTACTCCTCCAAAAGTGGGAGGCAGACTGAAATTGTTTTAAAAAAAATGGGAGGAAATAACTCAAGATCCGTGGGTACTGTCCACAGTAATAGGCTTTATGATAGATTTTGTTCAAACTCCGTTTCAAACCTCATTCCCGAGGGATATTCCCATCTCAGTGGAGAAGGAAAAAATAGTAGAGGAAGAGATATCCTCTTGGCTCCAAAAAGGAGCGATATTAGAAGTCCCCATGGATTCCCTAACCTTTGTAAGTTCTTTGTTTCTTGTTGAGAAAAAAGGAAAAGGTTGGAGACCGGTTATAAATTTGAAGGGCCTGAACAAATTTCTCGTTTACAGGCATTTCAAAAAGGAAGGAATACATCTTCTAAGAGACCTTCTTCAAAAAGAAGACTGGTTAGTCAAACTAGATTTGAAGGACGCCTACTTCACTATCCCGATGGCGGAAATACATCAACCTTACCTACAATTTGTTTGGAAAAATCATCTTTATCAGTTCAAGGCTCTCCCATTTGGGCTTTCGTCCGCCCCTTGGTGTTTTACCAAGGTAATGAGAGCAGTAGCTTCCTTCCTAAGGCAACAGGGTGTTTGTCTCATTATTTACCTCGAGGACATCTTAATAATGTCCCAGGACCTGCCTCAGATTCACATCGATCTGGAAATGGTTACGAACCTGCTGGAAAGTCTAGGTTTCATTGTAAACAAAGAGAAGTCTATTCTAACCCCCTCCAAATCTCTGGAGTTTCTGGGTTTCACTCTAGACCCTTCCAAGTGCCTTCTTCTTTTACCTCCTTCAAAAAACTCGAAGATCAAGAAAGAGATTCGTCATGTCTTAAGACAGGAAGACATCCCTTAAAGGGAACTGCCAAGACTTCTAGGTCTCTTATCTTTTTCCATTCAGGCGATCTTCCCAGGCCCTCTGAATTACCAGGCCTTACAAAGGATAAATGGAAGAGCGTTGAGGTCCGGTCTTTGGTACGAAGACTGAATCACCCTAGATTTGGAGGCCAAAACAGAACTGAACTGGTGGTTAAAAAACCTGGAAGCTTGGAATGGGAAAGCAATTTTCGGGTCAGAACCAGATTTTGTACTGGAATCAGACGCTTCCCTTCATGGTTGGGGCGCTTGTTTTCTAGACCAGAATATGGGTGGTGTCTGGTCTCAGGAGGAGTCATCTCACCACATCAATTTCCTAGAACTTACTGCTGGCCTATACGCCTTTCAAGCACTCAATTCAAGGGAGATCGGTTGTCCTGAAAATGGACAATGTTTCAGCAGTGGCCTACATCAATCGGTTGGGAGGTACGAAGTCTGCCGACCTTTCGAACCTAGCAAGGAAACTCTGCATGTTCTGTTTAGAACACAAAATTGCCCTCAGAGCAGAATACTACCCAGGGAAGTCGAACGTTTCTGCCGATTGGAATTCCAGATTCCTTTCGGACTACAGCGATTGGAAACTGAACGTCGCTGTCTTCGACTCACTAAATTCTTATTGGGGTCCATTAGAGATAGACCTATTTGAGAGCCGTCTCACCTTTCAACTAGAGCGTTACTTCAGCTGGATGCCGGATCCCGGCGCACAGGAAGTGAACGCATTTCTCCACACCTGGTCAGGGATCAATGCTTATGCCTTTCCCCCATTCGCAATGATACAGAGAGTCCTGCAGAAAGTAAGGCAGGATCGATGCTCTCTAGTCTTAATAACTCCCTTCGGGCCATCACAGGCGTGGTTCCCCACTGTTCTGGAACTGACCTTCGAAATTCCATTTCTGATACCTTCCCTAAAAGATCTACTTACAGACATAAACGGAGATCCTCACCTAATGACCCTATCAGGGAGTTTGAACCTTCTTGCCTGGAGAGTGTCAGGCGATCTAACGAAGTCTCAGGACTTTCGTCATCAGCTTCTACTCTCCTCAGAGAGTCATGGGCACCAGGAACTCACTACAGATACAACAATATCTGGAAATGCTGGCTTCGTTGGTGCATGGAGAGGGATTTGGATCCCACTCAAGCACCTATCGTTGATATAGTGAATTTCCTCGCTGAACTATTCGACAAGGGATTGAGTTATAGATCTATTAACTGTTATAGATCAGCGATCTCTGCTGGTCATGTCCTCTTTAATGGCAAGTCAATCGGTAAGAATGTGATTGTTTGTAGGGTAATAAAGAGCATCCGTTTAAAGAGGCCCCCAAGGCCGAAATATAATACTCTCTGGGATGTGAATTTGATTCTAGATCTCTTCACTTCCTGGCCGGATAATTCTTTTTTGAGCAGAAAGTTTCTTTCTTTTAAACTCGCAACTCTTCTTTGCCTTATCTCCTGTCGTAGAGTTTCTGATGTTAAAGCTCTGGAGATTTCTAATAGATCATATCATTTATTTGGAGTTAAATTTGAAGTCTATAGAAGAACCAAGACCATGTCTGATTCAATCTTCTATCCTCGTTTCGATCATTCTCCGAAACTTTGTGTGGTTGAATGTATGAAAGCGTATGATATGACAATATCTAATCTTCGACCGCTTAATGAGAACCAACTTCTCATTTCCTTCGTTAAGCCTCATAAGGCAATTTCCTCCACTTCCATTGCCAGATGGGTTAAGTCTGCTATGTCTCTAGCTGGTATTGATATTTCCAAATTTCAAGCTCATTCTCTTAGAGGTGCCATGGCAAGTAAATCTCTTTGGTCCGGAGGTAAGTTGAATGATATCCTTAAAGCTGCAGACTGGTCTAATGCAAGTACCTTCGCAAGACATTATTTTAAACCAATTGAACACATGTCTAATGTAGTTTTACAGGGCTACCAACATGTATAATGTAGCCTCCGTTCTTGTAATGCAATTGCGATTCTCCTATTAACATGCCTAGAGAATCTAGATTTCATTAAAGACACGGAGGATCACATTATCCCTCCCAACCCATCCCTGTTTGGTATTGGGTTTAATTTAACATGATGTTATTCATAATCTTAATGTTATGTATTTTAAATTGTTTATAATGTATTGTTCAATTGTTCACCTGGTTTTGAAACTGCTTACATTGTTTTTTAGGATACAATTTGTATTGTCCTCTTTCTTTCAGATAATCCTTCTACTTGATCTACTTTTGACGTTTCATCATCAGGAAGTTGTTAATTTGTCCTCTTCTTCTTCAATTTTGCTTCTATTTACTTGGAATATCCTGGAATCTACTGGATCTACTTTCACCAGATTTAAAAGAGGCTGATGGTTGCTATGTGTAATGTCTTACTGTATCTCAGTGTTCTCTTTGGAATCTTTATATTGTGATGCGACTGGCTTGGATCTGCAATTAAAAGTCATTGCATAATGTGAATCTCCGTGTCTTTAATGAAATCTAGATTCTCTAGGCATGTTAATAGGAGAATCGCAATTTACATAATATGTCAAGGTGACATTCTCTTTCTAATGCACATCACAATTCTCAGATACAAAATCATTGTTGCAACAGTAAGATGGTTATCCAAATATTGGAGGCTAAGCATAGCCACACGGCATTGCCGGTAACCCATCTCTCTTAGTAGAGGCAATAACATATTACATCTAATTGAGTCATAAAATTTACAAAAAAGGACTACATGTAGTGTACTCTGGGGGGATACATTATCGCATGGACACAGGGGTAATTCCTGTGACCAATTATTAATTGTCGGGAGGCTAACAAGTCTGTGAAAAATTCCAAATCTGAAACGAGACAGGAGGAATCTATCATAGTTATTGGGGACACGGATCAAGTAGGGCTAAATATTAAAAGTGGATAAAATCATTTGGTGATGCAGGATAGTAGGTTTTAACACCTCAGACGTAACTCTTAAGGAATCTAAAAAAGCCAACCCCTCCCTCTTGAGGTCCTTGCGTGAAATGGCTGAGAAAGTAAGTGGATTTTGGAAATACTCTAGCTTTCCCATGTCTGTTAGAAATTTCCGTACATAACTCAGCCATGGTATTTTCAATGCTCCCTCTAATTTTAAAATATCTGTAAGAATATCCCTATTAAGCTTAGTGTCGTCCTTGGTTCATAGCCTGTGCCATAAAAGCACAGGCTCCAGCTTAATACGGTCAGATATAAAAGCAAGACCTAATTCTGCATGGCAGTTATAGTTCGGGGTGCTTTTGGGAACTGCACAGATAAACTTTAGGAAGGAATTTTCCACCACCTGGATGGGAGTTGAGTCAACAAAGCCCCACACTCCACTACCATAAGTTGCACCAGACACACATTTAGCCAGGTAGATTCTAATTAACTCGACTGTGGGTCTGGTACCCAATTTCTTTGAGAAACTCCTGAGGGCTGCAGTCGAGCGAACCAACGCAAGTTTTTTCGCACTCACTGCCTGCGTCCAAGAGTCAGGCTAATGTTGAGGCTACTTTATTGCGTAAAGAGGCGTACCTCATTATGAAATTTGACAGCGTGAATAAAGGACTTAACTGTTTGAGCGAAATCAATAGGATATGAGAGCCACAAGTGTCACAAACCCCGTAGACACTACAACCTCCACAATGCACTGCAGCATGTCACAGTGTCCAAGACGAAATGATTGGCCCGATTTATACCACGTGTCAGCAAATTGAACTGGGACTATGATTACGCCCACACGGGCTTTGCAGCCTCCATGAACCTGTGGCAGTGAAACTGACAAACGCTGAGAACCGCACACCTTCACGGTAAGATCCAAAAGCTGCGCACCCGGTCTTCCATCCACTAAGGCTGGACCGTTTAAGTGACTCTCCCCCTCCTTTATTTTTCATAGGATTTAATCGCCTGGAAGTCACAGCTGCATTTAATTTCGTCCCGTTGACGTGCTCTTTGGGAAAGTAAGTCTCCCTGTTGTTTTATAACAAAAAATACTTACGTATTGCCTCGAATTTTTTCAGAGATGTAAACTAATCTGGGATCCCAAGTTAATCAAGACGACGACATTCACGCTGTCAAAACTACATAGCGCAAGGTAATACAAACACTGTTTAGCCTGCCCTGCACGAGTACAACACCGATTAAATACTCCCACTTACTGAAACTTTACTCCATTGCAGAGTGACTCCCACAGCACAGACGACATTGTAAAGACCAGCGCACCCCCTGTTTTTTAAAAAAAAAGGTATGCTGTACTGGCATTATGTCACTCTCACAAAATCGAATGGATTGAGGATTCTTTCTTATAAAAAACTCTTTCCATTTCTTTCTTTCCGAAACAGTTCAGAAGGATTCGATTTATCATGCCCTGATGAGGGTCCTGCGAATCAAACAGTGGGACTCGAAACGCGTAGGCATTTATTCATCCAAGACATTTAATGTCAATGGTAACTGACGGTTACATGTCAGTCTTTTTCCCTGATCAAAACAAGATATATTGAAATGCTAACAGGGTTTGGGGCAGCACTCAAAAAATTCCCTTTGTTCGCCCCATAGAAACTATGGGGCCGATTATGATGGAGGATTTTCCGCCTCCTCCGGGGCGGCGGAAGCCACCTCCGGCCCGGAGGAGGCGGAAAATCCTCTGCGGAGTCACCAAAGACCCACCGCCGCATTACGATGGCTGGTGGGTCTTGGATTCTGTCCGCTGCTTTTCCGCCGCGGTCGGATTACAACCGCGGCGGAAAAGCTCTCATTTGGCTGGCAGTGTCTATCAGACACCGTCAGCCAAATTAGGAAGGATTAGTAAACATGCTTTTCCGCTGCGGTTTTTCCGCCGTGGAAAAGCATGTGTACTTTTGCTTTTGGGGGCCCGTTGCGGGCCCCCAGGGCGTAGGCGGGTGGGGGGTGCACATGGGGGGTACCTATGGTACCCCCCAGCATTTACATGCACAAAGCGGCAGGCACCGCACGGTGCCTGCCGCTTTGTGCATGTAAATGTTACACATGCACTTTTAACATTGCGGCGGGTGCTGCTTGGAGCAGCAACCGCCGCAATGTTAAATATCCAGGATGTGACCGCCAGGGTGGCGGTCACATCCTGATTTGCATGGAGGGACCTCCGCAGTCCATGCGGACGGTCCCTCCACCTCTGGGATGGCGGACGGACGCAAGTCCGTCCGCCATCCTAATCGGCCCCTTAATGTATGATTGATTTTTTTTGTTCACTGTTTTGGTAATTTTTCTACATATCTATTTGTAATTGTGAAACACATTTTTTGTATAATCACATGTTCACTTTTCATGTTTTACACTGTATATGATATTAATTTGTTGTATAGTATGTTGAAAACTGTATGGCAATATGTGAAGTTGACGACGGTTTTGTTCTGCCTAAAAAATATTCTTGATAAGTGATTGAAAAGAAAAATGACATAAATTAGATGTTGGGATTTACTAATAAATTATGTTTATCCTTGCTTAAAAATTAATTGTTTGAATTCATACTAGAGTCCTAGGTAAATCCCCTTGTTTGACAATATTTCTTCGATTTATAGCACTTGCCCCAATGCATTATAAAAGTTTTAGATATGTTAATTCTCAAACCCAACTGCTTCATGTAGTGGAAGAAACTATCCACCATGCATTGGAGTACCACGTGAGTACGTGACATCAGCACAGCGTTGTCAGCGTACAAAAGTGCTGGGATTGGGTGGCCGGCAACATATGGGGGGTCAAATCTATTATGGCAAAGTTCTCTTTCCAATCCATTAATATATAAATTAAAAAGGAAGGGCGCCAGGACACAGCCCTGCCTGACGCCGCTCCTGATTGGAATTTTATTAGTACGTTCCCCCTTCAAGCCATAATGAACGCGGGCTGATGCATTGCTATAAAAGCGTTTAAGATAATAAATAATGTTATCATCAACCCCAAGTTGTCCCAATATTAACCACAATTTGGAGTGGATCGCGCAGTCAAATGCGGCCAAGAGGTCAACAAAGGCCAAAAAAAGATTCCCCTTCTTGGCCCTTGTATATTTCCCGACCAGCATTAAAAGATTTATACCCTTATACTGTAGATCGGATAGGATAGAGTTTTCACTGGCACAATCCAAAAACCGATCCAGGACTATCCGACCCGCTATTTTTGTAAAAGAATCTAAAAGAGAGATGGGCCTATAACAGCCCGGGTCCTGCCTATCCCCTTTTTTATAGATTGGTACTATTACAGACTCTACCCATGTAGGCAAGAAATCCGAGGTACAGCTAGCATTTAACACCTGAACAAGGAGGGGGCCCAAAGGCCGGGAGTGGCCCTAAAGATATCTATAGGGACACCATCCAGGCCAGGGGCCTTTCCACCCTGGCTTGCCTGCAGGGCTTTTATACCTCCTCCAATGTGAACAACAAGTTCCTTGATGAGGAATGTGCAGTAACAACAATCTGGGAGCTCGGCCCTCGCTCACTCTCATATACTTTAGAAAAGTGGGTGCACCAATCTGATTCAGGAATAGCAATTTCCAGCATCTGGCCTACTTCTTCCCTAAGAAGTGGAGTTCTGATAACCCTCCAGAAACCTGTACTGTCATTTCTAGAGGATGCTAAGTGTAGGGTTAACCAGGCTTCTTTTTTCAGGAAGTTCTTTCTATCTCTTAGGGCTGTTCTATATTCCTTCCTGAGCCTGCTAACTTCCTCAGGACATCTAGATTTATTGTGCAATTCCCTTTTTAGTCGTAGATGAGCTCTAGTACAACTAGAGTCGAACCAGCCTCCTTTTTGTTTAACATTTTTAATCTGTCTTGTGAGGGAGGTTCTGATTTCATCGGAAATAGACAGGGAAGAGTAAAGGAGCATCTTAGGAGTAGAATCTTCCCTTAGAAAAGTAATTATCTCAGGTCTGCATTTACCAACCACTAATTGAAGTATTACTGATGGGTCCACCATAGCCCACTTGAATGAGTAACCATTTAAACTACCAATAGCAAGTTCCCTATCTATACCATTCGCCACATTAGTATTCTTTGAAGTGGTTGCCTTTGGCAGAAAAATGGCCACGCAGAGTGGGAAGTGGTCACTTAAAACAATGTCAGCAACCTTATAAGAATAAATTATTTTAGCGTGCTTGTTAGACACCATGGCATAGTCAATAGTGGAAGCACAGTCCCTTCCATGGAAAGTAGGATGGGGAGAAGATGGGATAGTGCAGATTTCATTGGCAACATCCAAATCAAGCTTCGCAAGTAAGTTATTAAACTGATCCCCCTGACAAGAGTGATTAAGATGCATATGAGATAAAGGATCATCCCGGAACATTCCACATCTATCGTCCTCTGATATGCTACACAATGTACAATTAAAATCCCCCAAAAAGAGGATCATCAGATCATGCCTAAACATAGTATCATGCTAAGACAGTGTTTTGGACAGCTTAGTTAAAATACTAGATACATCACTAGTAGGGATATTATTGTAAAAATTCAGAAGGGCTAATCGGGTGTCCGGAGCAAAGACCAATACCAAAAGCTGAAAGTAGGTATCTACACCAGGCTGAATTATTCTCGTTATCTCCAATTTATTTGACAGATGTATACTCAGTCCACCCTTAGATCTTCCATGTGGGACGTTAACAGCTGTATTATGGAAGGTACGGAAACCGTTTAAATGGACCGGATCCTGACTCCATGTTTCTTGGAAACAGATCACATCTTGAGTCTCAACAAATTCCCCCCCACTGGGTTCAAAAGTTTAGATCGAATGCCTGCAACATTCCAAGAAGAAAATTTGCATGGCAATGGAACTACCGATGAGGTAACTGGGGTAACTATTGGAGAAGTAGTCCTAAACTCCCCTTTCAACACCGATCCTACAACTGGGGCCGCCTTACTCCCTGTATGATCCACGCACTCTATCATATTGGTGTCTTTATTGGGATCTTTCCCCCGCCTATCGAGACCCTTACCTCAATGCTAGAAGGGTAGATAGTATCAGACTTTTGTTCTTCAGTAACATTATTCATTAGTTTAACTGCTGTATTATTAGATGGAAATATTTTGCTGATAAGACAACTTTCCATAGTGCTTTTCTTCTCCTTTGTTGGAACTCCTATTCTAATGTCTTCTAGTTACTCGCCCATATGCCACTGAAATTGATGGTTGTGTGAGTGGGTATGTGAGTTGCTGTATGGGTGATTGATTAGTTGTCTGAGTACCTGTATGGGTGCCTGAATGTTTGTGTGGGTGGGTGAGGGGGTTGTGTGCCCACGTGGATGGATGAGTAAGTGGGTGGGTCAGTGGCTCTATGGGTCAGTGAATACATGTGTGAGGGGCTGTATGGGTGACTTGAATGTTTGTATGGCTATGTTAGTGAGGGAGTTGATGTGTCAGTGGTATATGGGTGTGTACCTGCATATCTGAAAGGCAGTATAGGTGAGTGTTGGAGTTTCTGAGTGACAGTATGGGAGAGTGAGTTTTTGTGACAGTAGATGTATGGGTGAGTGTGTAATTGTGTCAGTGACTATATAGGTGAGAGAGTATGTGTTAGTATCTATAGGAGCAAGTGAGTGAGTATGTGTGTAACTATATGGATGAGTAAGTGCTGTGTGATTGACTCTATGGGTGAGTGAGTAGGTGTGTGAGTAGCTCTGTTGGTGACTGACAGTGTGTGAGTGACTCTATGGATGTATGAATGGATATATCAGTGCCTATATTAGGGAGTGAGTTGATGTATGAATGACTGTATAGGTAAGTGAGTCGTTGAGTATGTAGACCTATGAATTAGTGAGTGGGTATGAAACTACTTGTATGGGTATGTGAATGGGTTTGAGAGTGGTAGCGTGGAAGTTGGAGTAGCTGTACCAGAGGTTGTATGGAAGTGGGAGTGGGTTGCATCAGTGATGTCATTTGAAATGTTAAAAATGATGTCATCATTGATGTCACTGACCATGTCATGAGTGATTTAATATGCAAGGTCTCGGGCAGTTCATTGCAGGGGTACAAGTTATTAAGTAGCTCACTTACTGACTGCAGAATTTCATTGTTTTTTTACGAGTATAATGTCCCTGTAACCTTTGTTTTTGTGAGAATGTCTGAGGTTTATTAAATATTAATTCCTAACTATAACCAATTAACATGTGGAAAATGTGCTTGAAAGAACCCTCCGAATGTTGAAATGCCTACTTGCCTGGATGGTTACTACATATCAGGATAAGTGTCTCAGTTTCTATGTGAGTGTTTTTTTCTGTGTGTAATACAATCTGTTAGTACATGTTTGGCTCTCTTTCTCACTGATTGCCTCCATAAATCTATATGGAAGGGGTGGCATGGATTGTCTCTTGGGTGTGTCAGTCACTAATGAGCTGTTTAACTGAGAGTGTCACTGCCTACATTAGCGCTACATAAAGAAGAGTTCAGTCTGTACATGTGATTGAAAGAGTAGATGGTTTAAACATTGTTTAGGAGGAATTATGAGCAGCTCTACCCTGCCATATTTAGTTACATGACATTGAACTGAATGAAGAACACTCGACGTACACCTAAAAGTGTGAAGATATCTGTGAAAAACATCTTGCTATATGTCTTTGCTTTGATGCACATATACTTTACCTTCTTGCCTAAGTACAGTCTATCATAGGAATCACTTTTTTTAAGTACTACCACAGCACATTAAGGTTTGTTAAAGGTTTTGAAATACGATGTTGCCCTAGTTGTACAGCTGCATGTCCAAGCAGAATTCAACTGGGCCTGAGACCTATTGAAAGGGCTACTTCTTTGAATGGTTTACTTTGTAGTGCCAGAGCTTTACTATATATCAGGTCTATAAAACTATATGTAAGGGGGTAGCATGGATTGTTCCTCGGGCTGTCAGCCACTATTAACTTGTTTAACTAAGAGTGTCACAGCCTCCATTGGTGCTAGGTTTATAACAATTGTGTCTTCATGTGCTAAAGAAGGTGGAAATACTTGTAACACTATCTGAGAACATGTATTATTAGGTCTATCCTTTTATCACCACTTAGATGATATTACACTGCATATAGAACACTGCACTGGATGTCTAAGTTAGTATATGTGTGCAAAGGTGGTCTTATATCAGACAAAACTTGTAAGTACATGCCTTTTGTTTTATGCATATTCACATTGCTCTTTTTCCTACTTACAATCTATCTTACAAGTGACTCCTGACAGCTGCTGCAACAGGTTAAAGCTTGTCAACGTGTTTGAAATACCAAGTCGGACTACATGTATAACATCATGTACAAACTGAAGTATTGTAAGCCTAAGACCTGTTGAAAGGGCTACTTCTCTGAATTCTTTACATGTTAATGTGAGAGCTTTACTGCATATCAGAATTACTGTCTCAATGTGTACTTATTTTAACATGTAGTGAAATCTCAGTACATTGCTGGCTTTGTTTCTGTCTTTGTCTCTATATATCTATATCTAGGTAGTGCTGTACATTGTGTCTTGGTTGTCACTCACTATTCATTTCTTGAAGTTAAAGAGTCACAGCTGCATTATCGCTAGTAGTATACGTTTTGTGTCTAAGCATGTGACTGGTTGCATGGATACTTCAAACACTGTATATTAGAATACTCTTGTATTTGGGAGGGATTTTCCAGATTAATGTTTATGGTACATTCAATTAAAATATTTTTAATATATATCAGCCAGTGAATTTTCTTCCCATAATCTAGTGCAATTGAGTCTTTAACCGCATGCGTGCGGGCGGAATTCCGCTCGTACGCTGAGATATGCGAAACCGCATGTTACGTGATGAGCTGGGCTCGTCATCAGCGAAGCAGGAGGCTACCTCATGACGAGCCCAGCTCGTCATCAGCGTCGAAGGGGTTAATGATATCCTGTGTGAATGTTGCACCCTCTTTACTCCATAGCCCTTGCCAAGTGTTTAAGCTTATAGTGCTCATAAAGTCACAAATATAAGGGCCCCCCAATTCTCTGTGGATGCTATAAGTAGGAATTGAATTTGCTACTGCTAACAACCTTCACAAAAAAGCTTTTTCTTGAGTTTGAAGGTTTGTGCAATGTGCCGCCCCCCATAATGCTGCAACATGACAGGTGCCACGAATACACTTACCCTTATATAATGTCATGATTTCTCTTATTGGTTTGTTGCCCATCTTTTTGGAAAATCTAAAAATTGCTTTGATCATTCTAGCAAATGTTTGTTTACATTGCTCAAAGTGGGCTCTCCAGCATCCACTCGCTGTAAAAACTAGACCTGGGTATACAAATGAGCTTGTCAATTCGATAGGGACATTATTTACATGATGAACTTTTGTTTTTGCTCTTCTTTGCCTACACATCATAGAAAATGTTTTTTTTCAAATTTAGCACCAAATCTTTTTCAGACATGAAATTCACAAATCTTTCTATGAGGTGCTGAAGCCCGCTGGCAGTTCTTGATAAAAGAACTGCGTCATCGGCATTAAGTAAAATTGGCACACAACGTTTACCAACTTTTGGAGCGTTGGCATTTCATTTTTGGAACTCCTCGTTAACCCCCTTTATATCCAATGAGAAAAGCAGAGGGGCAAGCACACATTCCTGTCTGATTCCGCTGGTTACCCTAAAACGTGTTGTACACACTCCATCTAACCCATAGAAAACTCTAGCGCTCAAGCAACTGTAAATTTGTAAGAGATATACAACAATTTAATTTGGTGCGCCCATATGAATCAGTGTTTGCCACAGCTTAGAATGATTAACCAAATCAAAAGCGCTGGTGAGGTCACAAAAGCAAAGGTGTAAATGGCCCTTATTTGCAATCGTGTATTTACCAATCAAAACATGCAAGTTGATGTATTGTTGTATTGTCCAAATTTCCCTAAGGAAAACAAATTGTGTTTCTGTAAGAATATTTTGTTGCCCTACCCACGATTCCAACCTTTCCAGCAGTATCCTGCCAATCAATTTTGAAGTTGTATCAAGGAGAGAAATCGGGCAACAACATTTTGCATAACTCCTAAATATCGGGACAATAATACTTTCCGTCCATGTTCTTGGTATCAGACCCTCAGTAATAGTATTGAATATTTTTTGTAGTATAGGGGCCTAGAAACTTATCTTACACCCATCTACTCCGGGTGATTTTCAATTTGCACTTTTGTCCAGGGTCATCGTAACTTCCTCAAGAGTGATGGGATCCATATTTGGGTTGTCAATAGTTATACAATTGTCATTTTTATTAGTTAATTCGAGGGTACCATTAGGATCACAATATAGTAGTAAAATACTTATCTGAATTAAAAACTTTGTAAAGTGACTTATCCAGTATTGAGGCTGTACTAAACTTTCAATTTTTACTGCAGCCCTATCTTTAAAGTAGGGGTGATGAATCATTTTCCAAAAAAGAGAAGAGTCCCTTGTATCTGCAGCCTGCGTCAATTTTTCCTATGTCTTATTTTGGATCTCCCTCTTTCTCTTATCCAGGGTCTGATTATATTTCATCCTATAGTTTTTTATCTGTTCTCTATGTCTAGGTTACCTTATAGGGCATTTCTTAATTGCTGGTTTGCTTCCGTACATTCTGAGTCAAACCAGCTTACTATCTTCTTCCTGTTCTTATTGCTCTTTGTTTTTAATCCTTGGGAAATTACATATCTAATATTACAGAAAGCCCTAATGATCAGGTTATTAGTTGAATCTCCCCTATTACATATTTCTATATCATTATTTCAATCGATCAGCAATTTTTCCACAAATGCATTTGGATTCATGCCAGGCCATTTAATCGAAATGCCGTTTTCTCCCTGTACCCTTATGGTCGGTGCTAGGCATGGCCCTGCCTGGGGTATTTCATGTAGTTCGACAGTTAAAATTAATGGATGGTGGTCTCATAAACAGCTCTTTTTAACCTCCACTTCCATTATTTGTTTTTGGACATGTGCCTAAATGAATATGTGATCAAAAGTGAGCATTGACCATGCCCTACGAAGGTTGGTAGCTCTAAATTGCCATCCATTAGCGACTGGTCCACCACTTCTAGGTTGTATTTATGCATTGCCATATTAATTGTTTCACCATAAACATTATGTGAGAAATGATGATGTAAAATGTGTAATGCTTCAATGTCAAATCTTAACCCCTTCCATGCGCATGACGAGCTGAGCTCGTCATGAGTTGCACCGCTCGCATGCTCATGACGAGCTCAGCTCGTCATGTAACGTGTTTTTTTTTTAAAAGCTGCACAGCGCAAAAATTGCGGCCGCACGCATGTGGTTAAACATCCACCAGTCATCCCCTAGGTGGCCTTCACATGCCTGTAACAGTACTGTGCACATCATCAGAAATTTAAATTACCACTAGAGTGAGGGGTTGAACAACATGTCCTGCAAAATACCGACAACCGCGGTATACAGTGTGCAGCGCACATTTTGCCTATGTGCACAGTAATGCACTACCCAGAGGATGTTTTGTACTGGTCATGACATGGAAAAGGAGCATTTCATATGTGAAGATGTTTGCACTCACTTCTAGTGGTGGTGACGTTATCTGCCACCAATGCAATTATCCCAACAGCTAACATGGCAGATGCCTGACCTCGCTAATAGGACATGTTAAACATATGCCAGCAGTGGTAGTCGACGGTGCTGTGGGTGGTCGCATGCACGAATAATACAGCCGTAGTCTAACATTGAGGATAGGGATGGCCTCGACCCAATAGCTGTATGCACTGATGCTGATGATTGCCTACATGGCGTACATGTACACAGTGGTTGGAAAAACATCTCACATGCCTCCTTGCACTGCTGCTACCAACCCCTCCTCCATTTTAGGTGCTGTTTGCCACCTCTAGGAGCAATCGTAGAACGTACTACAGGGAAGAGGGACCGTACCTTTACTTCAGAGGAGCTGGATGCCATGATAGATGAGGTTCTTTCCCTGTATTCTCAGCTCGATGGGTCACTAGAGGAACAGGTAAGTGTCTCAAATATATTTTCAGCTCAATTTCACTGCTTCGTTTCTTTTCCCAAAGGCCACAAGGTTCCTCTGAGTATCAGAGGGTAAGCATTATTTTGCTTCAACACATTGTGTGGACCCAACAAAGGGAACACATGTAATGTATTATGGGGCCCTGCACTTTGTGGACAGAATTCCACCATTGGAATGTTTCATAAGGGTCATTTATATGTGTCTTACATGCATATTTCTCTGCTGGGCTCAAGTTCATAGTATCTACAATTAGTTCTCAAATCAAATCATGATATACATGCATTTTTATGTATAGGCGTCATACTATGAGCCATGTATGAAGTTATAAGCATTTGAGGATGTTGTTAGCCAAGTGTACCATCCTACTGATCATCCAGCCCAGATCAGGTTTTGTAAAACAGTTGTCAGGAGGTATTTATAACACACATACCCTTTCAGAGTGCCACACAACTGTATGTTTACATATGAAATTGTAGTGTAGTTCCTATATTCCCAATAGGCTCTGCGCATTGGAATAATATAAACAGCAGTGTAGACGTAGGACTGAGGTCATCTAGGTGTCTACTGACTATATTAGACTTAAGGTTTGCCAGCTAGCTCAGAGGTCACTAGAAACTTTCTCGAATAAACGAGGAGGAGTTTAACCTCCCTGGATAGACAATTAGGGAGTAGCTTCTGACAACTAAAAAACATGACAACTTTGCTCCCTCAGAATAAGAGTGTATCTCTAGAGTCGTGTGAAAACAATAGACAGCTATTTCACTCAGTCAAGTGTGAATACTTAGTTTCACCAGATTGCAGAGAATAGAGAGACGGGCGTTTTCAATAAAAAGGTGTAATTTATTGAGCAGTCTTCTTTCTCACGCAAGCGAAATGAATTGCCACAATTGCAAAACTCATAGTAAAGTAAAGTGCGTACTGTAAAAGGAGGATTATGAAATAATACTGTAAAAGCATTGATATGGTTTCTTAGCCATATGATACTTTAAAATAGATAAAATATATACATACATATATACATTGACTAACGTACTCAACTGGTGCTTCTAAATACGCCTACCCCGGTGTACCTGACCTAAGCCTAATACGTGGGAAGGAGTAAGTAAGTAGCAGTTTAAGTTAAGTTGGTTTTGCCAAGAATCTGACTCAAGAGTTCTCTTTAAGGGTTTAGTCAGCTCCGTACCTGGGTAATAGAAAGCAGGAGGTCTGGTATCTCTCTCTCAGGACTCGATATCCCAGTAACCCGCAAGGGTATCTGGAAACACCGGAGATGGATTTCTTGGCAGGAGAAAAGACAGCATCTCTCTCAGTGCTTAAAAAGGGAGGGGCGGCGTCCGTGGGCTCTCGCATCAGCTGGGCTCTCGGGCAAGTAGATAGCCGCTCTGCTCCAAAACCACCATGTGTTTGCTTAAGGCAACGCTGGTATATTTATACCTGAAAGTTGCCGGGTTTGACGTAAGGTTGGACATAAGACGTCAATAAAGATGTCACTAAGAACTGGCCATCCTTACAGTTCTCACAGGAGTTCTAGGATGAAATCAAAACAAAAGCAATGGGGATTTCCCAGGTTGCTGGAGGTTTGGTTTGTTTAGAGACTCGTTGTGCTTTCTAGGAGTCCGGGGAAGCAGCCTTGCTTAATGTGGACTGCATAGGCTACGACTAAATATGGATATGATTCCTATGCCTTTATAAGGATATTATTTATTATAACCGTATAAGGGCATAACTTAGGAATATTGAATTAGGGTCCTAGATAGAAACACAATACCCACTCCACGATCTAATGTCCATCATTACTAAAACTAAGCAATAGTAAACATATAAAACTGTATGTGTTTTCCAACCCACCCCAAAATACATATTTTGCATTTGAAATGGTATATGGCAAATACACGAAAATGATTGGTACTGTACGCTTTTCAAGCAGTGTTATCATTCAGTGAAAAAGATGCATATATTTATCGGCCGAATGAATTTGCGAAAATTACACATGAAATGGCTCTTAATACAGAAAAGAAGGTCGAGACCATTCCATCACATATAAATACAGTTACTGTAAATGTGCTAGAGTCTGAGGTAATATATTGTCTCTAGAGTTCCTAAAATAGAAGCTATGTTCTCTAAGAATAGTTCTACTTTAAGCAGAGTACATGTGTCAAAAAGGAGGTAAATATTTTGAAATTGGAAAAAATTATCTTGCTTTTAGGGGGGAAAAAAAAATAGTTCCAAATATTTCCAGTAGCTTTTGTTTATCAAAGCTGAAGGCCGAATTCAGAGTTCAGGGAACGCTGTGTGCTTGTTGCTTAAAAAGTTATTCTTTCTGTTCAGGGGAGAACATCATTTCAGACAGACTCTCAAAAAATTGGTCTACGGCTTCAGGTGAAAGTTCGACCAAGTTTGCAAAATGCCGCAACAGTGCAGTCGTGAGAATGATTGCTATCATCGATGTCAGGATCAGCAATGCTCACAGAAGGTCGTACCTGGATGATGCTGCTCTCATCTCGTACTTCACTGCCACCTAATCGTAGTGGTGAAGTCTCAACGAATGCCGTCATCAGAATGGGTAGCCGCTGGGGACAACACGATGCATGAGCCGTTACAGGACTTAGCAAAGTATCTGTATCCAATGGTACTGCTGATGGTAGTGTAAGACAGACGTCCAACACGCATTCTTCTCCGCAAAGCATACATCGAAGCACAGGTAAGATGCAATTCTGCCAGATGGGTCTGAATGAAAGAATCCAGGTCATATTCAGATCTCTAAGTCGGACTAATCCAAGGACTTTAGTTATGCGGTCCCAATAGCGTATAGCTAGGATCGTTTCTTCCATCATTGCTGGAGTCTTGTCTGCGACTTGGCTTGCCATATCGGAGCAGAACGATCAAAAATAAAATTCCTGCTACGAGTCCCAAAAGGAGTGGTAGGCCGCCAAAGACAGAATGGACAAAATTGGGAAAAATGCCCAGAACTGTTTCGAAGGGTGTTAACAGTCCCGACATTTTTTTCTTAAATATATGTGGGTTACCACTGGTATCTGGCATATTTAGGATTTGGCTTAGCATTTCTACGAAATGCACTGGGCAATTTGTAGATAAAAGGGAATGTATCTCTGCCATTGTCCTTGCAACTTGCAGATCATACGTTTCTTTTGATGACGTTAAGGGCACAGTTGTCTGTCAAAGAACAGACTTTATTCTGCTTAAAACTATCAATTCGAATAGAAGAGGTATTCAAAGAAGGCCAAATTGTCTTCTCCGTATCTGGAGTGCTGTTTGGATACAATACTTGCATACAGCAAGTGACCATGGAACTTACGCTCACGAGATAGGCATTCCCTGGCACCATGCCACAACAGCTGTGGTCCACTATTAGAATATAGCTCCCGTTAGAAAGCCGTCTAAAAAATGGCTCTATCAGTGTTATAGGAGTGCCATGCAGGTGACATGAAAGGATATTTGAAAACCCATCGCAGGCTCCGTGCAAGTTAATGCCTTCTCAAAGAAGTGTACCGCTCAGTGATCTTTTACATTTGTTACCACTAAGAAATACATTCTTTTTCTTTTCACTGAGGCATGTGTGTATATAAATTAATTTCCATGATGACTTGATGTACCCTTAACCCAACCTTTCATACTGGCCCGCTGGTACATACTCTTGGCAGTATTTCAGTTGGAAAGTTGTTATCGGAATTGTAAATATTCCGTGGATTATCCATTCAATGACAGGTCTTTCTGACATTGTCAATGGTAATCTCTCAAGTTTTTTAATGCTCAGAATCGTATAGTCTGCTCCTTTTTGTGCCAAACTGATTTGTTTATCAGTAAGGTTAAAGATAGAGAATAATGACGTTGTGTTGATTAAACGCCATGGTACGTAGCCTGAACTCAGATTTTGCAATGTCCAGCCAAGCTGTACAATAGAACGTAATTGGGACTGACCATGTTGTAACATTAGTAAGTCCTGCTCTATTATATCAATAGCAGATGATACAATACTGTCCAGTGAAAATATAATCTGGAGGACAGAGTCATTAACCCATTGTCCACAACAGAAAGTGATTTTTCCAAATTAATACGATCAATTTCTCGTATTTTTTCTGATGTTTCAATTTGCATTTCTTTCCAAGCTTCGTTGTACGCAGCGTATATTCCGGCCGCTATGAAACGTTTTTGACGCTGTTTGCGTGGTCCCATTATGAAATCAAGCAAGTCAGCACCGTCTTTAAGTAAAGTCAAGTGTTGCTTAATTTCTGCCAGTGTGGATTTTTGTAGCCATTCGAGGCATAGCTTCCCTACACTGTATGTTGTTCCTATCCCTGGATGTTGTCTCTGGGAGTATCTAGGGTCTGGCCTGGTCATTTTGAACCCCTGTGTTTTGTTCAGGAATCTATCTTGACAGTTATTTGTGTCTGTGGGCCAGATCAACCATTTTTTTCAATCAGGAGGTGTTCTGTTTTGGTAAAAAATTTGGGATAAGTCTATCTCAACATCTGTAGTGCTATTACTGTCAGGTGTTGGCTTTGGAATAGACGGTTTGTTTAAGTCTTTAATCTTGGCTAGGCCAAGACAAGATGTCTGTTGAATGGTGTCATTCAAGAATATTATTTGTTCTGGGATCATGCAGGCTCTAAATAATGCTTCTAAACCTTGTACCTGCCAATCTGTGGTACCCCAGATGGTTTTTGTTTCAATGTTGTTTTTCCAGAAATCAAAACCAACCGTATTCATTTTTTCATAAAATGTTTCCGAATAGATCAAATTAGTATTTGTCAGCATTGTTTTCATTCCTGTCTTATTTAACATTTTGAAATAAAACTTTCTTCATCACTTGTGTTAAACCCTGAGAAGTATGGGAATTTCTCATAGAATGTTTTCGAACTACCTTTTGGTGGAGTTGCACAATGTTCCCATTGATTATAATTAAAAACATTTCTAGGCTGAGCAGATTTATGCAAATAGTGATGTGCAAAGTGATGATAACAATACATTTCTTCATAATTTGATGAACCCTGTAAGTAATCATGTTCTGTAAATTTTGCTGACATTACTAAATCTGACATCATATCATTAATACTTGCAAAGTCCCAATCATCAGAGAATGTACTCGGTTTTACAAAGTCATTTAATGAAACCTTGAACTGATGTGGATATTTCAAGAGCTCAACCGGGCCATAGATTTCATAATCCGTTTTGTCCCATGCTACCCCACCGGGTATTGGATTGGCTGTGACATTCACTGATGATAGTTCTCTTTTCTCGATGTGAGATGACTTGTGTGGCTTTAGGACCAAGTTGATGTTCTGACTTGCTGTGTCCATTGTACTGTATTTTCCCTCAATGAATTTTCCCAAACAAAGAACCATGATGAGCCAAAAGCAGGAGGAAAAGTACACCTAACACAATCCAAAATTCAATCCATGGAGAAATCAGATAGGTTTCTTTGAGTTGATGAAAGAGTTCAGTTACTTTGTCTTTAAACGTTTTTATTGTTCTTCAGGTTCGCTTGGATCTTCAGAAAAGTTATCAAAGTTGATGAAGCCAGATGCAGTTCTGTCAATGGTTGGAATTGCTTCCGGATTTTCATTTGCTTTTGTATTTTTTGTTTCATTAGCATAGTCTAAGGCTACATCGTTGTAGACAGGTGTTTCTTGACGAACTGTTCCAATTTGGGTTTTAAGAGGCATAAGTTCCATGGCTTTGTTGCATAGTCCTTTTTGATTCATTGCAGGTTTATCAAATGTGATTTGTCTCTCAGTTTGAACCTCTTGTATTGTAGCAAATTTTGGTACTCTGCTATTTCTTGGGAGTCCAGTGGGCCTACTACTTATTATTGGCCACATGATTGTGGTTTTACCATGTCGATGGATACAACTTGGTTCTCCTTTTTACCAGCAAGGGGCGGTAGTACAACTGATCTTGTTCCGCTGACAGCTAAGACAGGTACTGCTTTTCTGTAAGAAGGCCCAAATTCCTTCTTCAGCGCGATCTTCTCTCTGACCAGATCCCCATTCTTTGGAATCCAGACAGGTCTTGCTGGGACAGGTGGTTTATCTTCAGTGGCTGTTGACTGCTGTTTTAACTTTACGTTGCTCAGGCCTTTTCTTGTTTCATTTAAGTCCTGTAAAATAGCCAAACGATCTTTGATATCAAAGCATTTTTCTTCTACCACTGCAGTCTGACTATCAAGGTCCTGAATATGCATTCTAGTCCCGAACAATAGTTCATACGGACTGAAATTTTTAGAGAATTTCTTGGCAGATTATTAAGACTACGTTGGACACTTGTTAAATGTTGGACCCACCCATCACCCGAACCTAATACCCTCGCCATTATAGATTGCTTTATGTCCCGTTTTTTTCTTTCCACTACCGCATTTCCCTCAGGATGGAAGGGACAAGAGTATGGCAATTCAATACCCATGTTGGTCATGGCCTCCTTATAAGCTCGAGAGCTAAAAGCAGGACCCTGGTCAGAATGTAGCATGCCAATTGCGTATGTGCCGATATAGACTTGCAAATCTTTTATAACAGTTCTGGCGACAGCCGAGCGCTGGGGCCACATCCAAATCAATCTCGTGCAGGAATCCACTGCGACCATGATACATTTATAGTTACCATCCCTTTGTAAGGGACCACAGGTGTCCAGGTAAACGCAAGCTAATGGTTTATCTGAGATTAGAAGGGGCATCTGTGCCGGTCGTTTCACTGTTGATACTTTCATTCTTTGGCATATTTCGCATTCTAGAACATAGTTTCTAGTTTGTATTCTCATGCGCAGCCACCAATATCTCTGTTTTAATAATGATATTCTGGCGGAAACACCAGCATGTGCAGAAGCCAGTCCTTCGTGTGCCGCTGTAATTAGTCCTAACCTGTGTTCCATGTTTGGAATTGCCCTATCCCCCACTCCAGGGATCCGAGCAAATGGAACATTATTCATATCAGTTATGTATGAGTACTTTACTGGAAAGCCTTTCGGGAGTGTTTTTCTATCTTTTTTTACTGTAGCACTGACAGCTTGTATTATATAGCTGTCTATTTTTATTTTTGACCGGGTGATAGCAGCTACGGAAGCCGTTTGCACAGCTGCCTTCGCGACTTCATCAGCCAATGAATTCCCCGCAACGTGAACGCCATCACGTTGATGACTCAGTATATGCATCACATGAGTCTTTCGTAGTTCTTTCTGTAAAAGAACTACTTGTTCCCAAAGCGTTTTATGCTTGATTGTGCCACCTTTTGCATCTTTGAAACTGTTTTGAACCCAGTTCTGCAAGTATTCATTATAAGACTGAACGCAGTAGTATGAATCGCACACTATTAGTGTGGGGAATTCGCGATCGGTATTTTCAAGCGCCATCCTAAATGCTAGTAGTTCAGCTCGCTGAGCTGTACAATCTCCTAGAGATTGCGTTTTAGTGACCAGTGGTTTATATTTTCCTTTGTGCCAACGACCTTTAACAATCGCGCACGCAGCACTATAAGCTTGTTTACCCCCAACTGCTGGTTGTGCTGATCCGTCTGTATATATTCTAGAGGCAGAATTTCGGTCGGCAGAGGACATTCATATTAATATTGGAGTAATTCTTGTGTTTTTAAATTAGGATCAAATTTGTATACTACGTCTGCTGCAGCAAGAGAATTAACCCATTGTATCCATCTCGGATGTAGCGCTTTAGCATTTGGAATGCTTGCTTTTGTTACTGCTTCTAGGGCAGGTACTGGTGTTACGATTATTATTCGTTTACCTTGTGCTAGGGCTCTTTCTTTTGCTACAGCAGTCTGAACCGCAGGTCCAGGAGGATGAGGGCCGCTGTTTCTCCGTTGTCCATCAGGGTTCGGATGTCATCGGTGGCGGCGATGAGGGCGGTCTCGGTGCTGTGGTTGGCTCGGAAGCCAGACTGTGAGGGGTCGAGGGATCCATTCGTCTCGAGGAAGGCGGCCAGCTGTTTGTTGACGGTCTTTTCGATGACTTTGGCCGGAAACGGGAGGAGTGAGATGGGACGGTAATTCTTGAGTTCGGTGGGGTCCGCTGTTGGTTTCTTGAGTAGAGCGCTGAGTTCGGCGTGCTTCCAGCTCTCAGGGAAGGTGGCGGTGTCGAAGGAGGTGTTGATAATGTCCCGCAAGTGGGGTGCGATGACAACGTCGGCTTTGTTGAAGACGTGGTGAGGGCAGGGGTCGGTCGGCGATCCGGAGTGGACGGAGTTCATTGTGCGGACGGTGTCTTCGGTGCTGATTGGAGTCCAGGCGCGGAGGGTGGCGGTGGGTGGCGTTGCTGCGGCTGTGGCGTGCGTCGGTTGGATGCTGAAGCTGTTGTGTATGTCCGCGATCTTGTTGTGGAAGTAGGAGGCGAGGGAGTTGCAGAGGTCTTGCGATGGGGTGATGTCGTTGTTTCCGGCGTTGGGGTTGGAGAGCTCTTTCACGATGTTGAAGAGTTCCTTGCAGTTGTGTGCGTTGTTGTCCAGCCGGTCCTTGTATGCATTTTTCTTGGTGGCGCGGATCAGTTGGTGGTGTTCCCGGGAGGCGAGCTTGAGGGTGGCCATGTTGTCCATTGTTGGTTCCCTTCTCCAGACTTTCTCGAGGGCTCGGCAGTTCTTCTTGGAGCTCTTGAGTTCGTTGGTGAACCATGGGGCTTTTCTGCTGCCGGGTCTGCTGGGCGGGGTCCTCAGAGGGGCGAGTTCGTCCGCGCAGTTGCTGATCCACTTCGTGAGGTTGTCGGCGGCCTGGCTGGGGTTTGCTGAGCCGGCCGGAGGGTGCTGGCTCAGGGAGGCGGTGAGCTGGTCAGCTGTGATCTTGTTCCAGCTTCTTCGGGCAACCTGTTGCTGGTGGTGGTGGGTCGTCGTTCTTTTGAAGGTGAAGTGGACGCAGCTGTGGTCTGTCCAGTGGAGTCCTGTTGCGTGGGTGAAGGCGATGTCTTTGCTGGATGAGAAGACGGCGTCGAGTGTGTGTCCGGCGAGGTGGGTGGGGGTGGACACCATCTGCTTGAGTCCGAGGTTGGCGAGGTTGTCAAGCAGGGTGATGGTGTTACGGTCGCTGTTGTTCTCCAGGTGGAAGTTGAGGTCCCCAAGGAGGATGTAGTCGGCGGAGGGGAGGGCATGCGGGCTGATGAAGTCGGTAGATGAGAGTGCCTCTGAGGGTGGTCTTCGGGTCGGTGTGGATCTGGAAGTGCAGGTGTTCGGCGGTGGTTAGGGTGTCGTCGGTGTTGGTCATGACACGGATGGTGTCCCTGTGGATGATGGCGATGCCTCCTCCCACCTGGTTGGCGGTGCGGTCCCTCCGGGTGATCTTGTAGCCCTCTGGGACGGCGATGGCGATGTCGGGTGCTGAGGAGGCGTTCATCCAGGTCTCCGTGAGGAAGGCGATGTCAGGGGCTGTGGTGTCGAGGAGGTTCCAGAGTTCGACGGCGTGTCTGTGGACGGAGCGGGTGTTGAGCAGGATGCACTTGAGGTGGTTGCTGTTGGTGTTCGGCTTGGCGGGTGCTGGTGCAGGGTAGTTCCGGATGCAGGTGAATTTGCAGGCGTGGCAGCTGAAGGGTCCGTGGGTGTGCTTCGGCGTCGCTCGGTGGCATCCCGGGATGGCGCCGGTATTGAGTGCGATGATTTCGGCGGCGTTGTAGGTTAGTCGGGTCGGCTTCCATCGGTGGGGGCCAGGGGTCCTGGCACTGGGCGCGGTCCAGGCGCAGACGGGCGCAGACGGGCTTACCTTTGGCGCGCCTTCGGCGCACAATCGGCGCGCCCGCTGCGCGTGGCCGCTGCGCGTTCACACGGTCGCCATATATGGCGAAGTGCGCGGGGGGCGGAGCAGCTGGGAGGCGGGAGCGGGGAGGGTACAGAAGGAAAAAAGGGGCGGGGTTAGCGGCGGTGGCGGGAAGCGGGGAGGGAGGGCGAAGGGCGGCAGGACAACAGGCAAGCAGGAAGGAAATTACAGGAACTCAGATAAAAAATAAGAAAATAGGCAATGTAGAGAGACAAAACAATACAAAAACAACAAAAAACCACAGGGACAAGTCAGGCGATCACGGACCACGCTGCTCGTCGGCAGGGGGCGTGGTCACGCGGCGGCAGCGAGACAGACCGGCAAGGGGGCAAGGGGGCACACGCAGCAGCTGGTGGCCGTGCAGCGCGGGGGTGTCCTAGAACTAGGTCACACTCACCTGCGTCGCACGGTCGCCATATATGGCCAAGTGCGCGGGGGGGCGGAGCAGCTGGGAGGCGGGAGCGGGGAGGGTACAGAAGGAAAAAAGAGGCGGGGTTAGCGGCGGTGGCGGGAAGCGGGGAGGGAGGGCGAAGGGCGGCAGGACAACAGGCAAACAGGAAGGAAATTACAGGAACTCAGATAAAAAATAAGAAAACAGGCAATGTAGAGAGACAAAACAATACAAAAACAACAAAAAACCACAGGGACAAGTCAGGCGATCACGGACCACGCTGCTCGTCGGCAGGGGGCGTGGTCACGCGGCGGCAACGAGACAGACCGGCAAGGGGGCACACGCAGCAGCTGGTGGCCGTGCGGCGCGGGGGTGTCCTAGAACTAGGTCACACTCACCTGCGTCGCACGGTCACCATATATGGCCAAGTGCGCAGGGGGCGGAGCAGCTGGGAGGCGGGAGCGGGGAGGGTACAGAAGGAAAAAAGGGGCGGGGTTAGCGGCGGTGGCGGGAAGCGGGGAGGGAGGGCGAAGGGCGGCAGGACAACAGGCAAGCAGGAAGGAAATTACAGGAACTCAGATAAAAAATAAGAAAACAGGCAATGTAGAGAGACAAAACAATACAAAAACAACAAAAAACCACAGGGACAAGTCAGGCGATCACGGACCACGCTGCTCGTCGGAAGGGGGCGTGGTCACGCGGCGGCAGCGAGACAGACCGGCAAGGGGGCAAGGGGGCACACGCAGCAGCTGGTGGCCGTGCGGCGCGGGGGTGTCCTAGAACTAGGTCCAGGACCCCTCACAGTCTGGCTTCCGAGCCAACCACAGCACCGAGACCGCCCTCATCGCCGCCACCGATGACATCCGAACCCTGATGGACAACGGAGAAACAGCGGCCCTCATCCTCCTGGACCTCTCCGCGGCATTCGACACTGTCTGCCACCGCACCCTAGTGCAACGCCTCGGCAACATCGGAATCCAGGAGAAGGCACTGGAATGGATCACCTCCTTCCTCGACGGAAGAACACAGAGAGTCCGCCTACCACCGTACAAGTCAGAGGCCACCGAAGTCATCTGCGGCGTCCCTCAAGGATCCTCGTTGAGTCCCACCCTCTTCAACGTCTATATGAGCCCCCTCGCGGCCATCGCACGCCAACACAACCTCAACATAATCTCCTACGCCGACGACACCCAGCTGATCCTCTCCCTGACCAACGACCCCGCCGCCGCCAGAGCCAACCTGCACGAAGGGATGAGAGATGTAGCCGATTGGATGACGACCAGCCGCCTGAAACTGAACTCAGACAAGACGGAGGTCCTCATCCTGGGCTCCTCGCCCTCCACCTGGGACGACTCCTGGTGGCCCCCCGCCCTGGGCACCGCACCCAAACCGACGGACCACGCACGCAACCTGGGCTTCATCCTGGACTCCTCCCTCTCCATGACCAGACAAGTCAACGCCGTCTCCTCGTCATGCTTCAACATCCTGCGCATGCTACGGAAGATCTTCTGGTGGATCCCCACCGAGACCAGGAAGACTGTCACCCAGGCCCTCGTCACCAGCCGACTGGACTACGGCAACGCCCTCTACGCCGGAACCACCGCCAAGCTCCAGAAGAGACTCCAACGGATCCAGAACGCCTCAGCCAGACTCATCCTCGACATCCCACGAAACAGCCACATCTCCGGACATCTGAGAGACCTGCACTGGCTCCCCGTCAACAAAAGAATCACCTTCCGTCTCCTCACCCACGCACACAAAGCCCTACACGACCAAGGCCCGACCTACCTCAACAACCGAATCAACTTCTACGCCCCCAAGCACCACCTCAGATCAACCAGCCACGCCCTCGCCGCCGTCCCCCGCATCCGGAGAGCGACAACAGGAGGAAGGTCCTTCTCCTACCTGGCCGCCAAGACCTGGAACTCCCTCCCGACCGACCTGCGCCTGACCCAAGACCACCTCTCCTTCAGGAAGAAGCTCAAGACCTGGCTATTCGAGCAGTAACGGCACCCCCCCTCCTAGCGCCTTGAGACCCTACGGGTGAGTAGTGCGCTCTATAAATGTCTTGATTGATTGATTGATTGATTAGAATTTTTTCAGTTGAACTGGATTTTATTTCAGCTTTTGTGTACAAATGTGATTTGTAAGCTATTGGTACCGTTTCTCCCTCATTAGAGGTCAGGTACGTGAATCCGCATCTTCCTGGGATGACTCGGATTACAAGGTTGGGTATGTTTTCGCGGGTTTGCAATTTTGTTTTAGCTAACATGTCTGTTTGCAATGATCTCACAATTTCTGTGTGTTTTTTAGTCCAATTGATTGGTTTAAAACCAGGTTTTATTAATTCATAGAGAGGTTTAACCCTCTCTGCATAATTTAGAATGTAAGTTCTTCTGAAATTCAGGAAACCTAGTATTGATTGTAAGTTTTTCAGCTTTTTTGGTGCTTGGAGTACCGCGCACTTCTCTAAGAAGTTGTCTGCTAGGCTCTTGCCTTCACTTGATAATTCATATCCTAAAAACAGAACTGTTAGATGGGCAATTCGTGACTTTTTAAAGTTGAATTTGTAACCCTCTGCTGCGAACCCAAGTATTATGATGTTCACTCTTTTCAAGTGAGTATCCAGGTCATCATCTGTGAGATAGATGTCATCGACATAAGATAATACCTCATCATCATATATTTGTAGTAACTCTGTTACCGTTGCTGAGAATAATCCTGGGCTATTCTTGAATCCCTGTGGGAGTCGACAGAAATTTACTCTGACCCCATTATTGAGAAAGCGGTCAAATACCTGCTTTCAGGTGCAATGTTTTGACAAACGAATCCATTAGAGATATCTAATGCTGTTATGTATTTTTTGTGCACGGTGTTATTCATTAGTGCTGCACTGTGTGAGTATTGTACTGCAAATGTCTTGCAACATGAGTTAAGGTAAACAACCAGATGGTAACAGTTTAAACAGGAGCGCACAGCGTGTGTAAGCCAATCCAATTGTCAGTAAAGCTGGTGCTCGAAGTGGGCAAGAGTTTGTTACCACAACTCTAATATATAGCCAACAAGTGGCTAATTACAATGCACAAAGTTCCACCAAGCACTCAAATGTAATCATAGTCTATAATCAAAAGCAATTTTCTTCAGATATTCTTCTCTTTATTCCTTCATCCAATGTAACTGTAATTTCACAAAACACAGCCAACACGTGTTTCGTCTTGTCAGTATATGACAGATAGACTTCTTCAGGGCTGTAAATAATACAATAACCTTTGTTTAGGCCTTTGCTTAAACAGGGCATATACATAAACCAAAATGAACAATTACAGTATCCATTGTAGTAAATTCAAACAAGATAAAAGTCACCGAATAGTATGTGAAAAAGAAAAGTCGAGCAAAAAACAGTACCTAACACCAAATTACAGTTACATTGGATGAAGGAATAAAGAGAAGAATAGCTGAAGAAAATTGCTTTTGATTATAGACTTTGATTACATCTGAGTGCTTGGTGGAACTTTGTGCAACATGAGTTAAGGTGTCTGTAGTCCAAAACTAGACGATATGAATCGTCTGGCTTGGAGACAGGAAACAAAGGATTGTTCATTTGTGAGGTGCATGTTTCAATCACCCCCTTATATTCAAGTTGATCTAAGATCTCCCTGACTTGTTTTTCAGCTTCTTGCTTAACTGGGTACTGCCTTTGTGCAGTTGGTTGACATTTTAACTGGATTTTGTGAGGAGGAGAGTCCTCATCCCATCCTACATGATTTTATATAATTCAGGAGCTTGGGCTACTGCCCATTTTCTTGCAAGTGTATATTTTTTATGAATTGGAATATGATTTGAGAAGGCAGGCATAATCATTTCTTCGCCATGAGGGCACTCCCTGACAAACTCTGGTGGCCAGTCTTTCTCAGCTAAAAGAATGTCATAGCCTTTGGAAAGGTTATCCCAAAATAGACCCCTTACTTTCCTAGTCTTATCTCCCTCTATACGTTATGTTATTTCGTATATTTTATGAGGTTTGCTAACTCTGGTATCTACAGTTTCCACCTGAATGTATTCATTCGTGTCCACTGTCTCCAGAAGATTCATCAGGATCTTGCGAGCTATGGTCACTTCTGCTGCGCTGTCTAGCATTGTCTGGGCCCACTCTCCGTTTTTCAGTTGTGTCCTCAGTATCCTTGGCATATTTAATATTTTTAATACTGGCTGTCTTCTTTTTTGGAAATTGTAATTTTTTACTTTGATGAGCAGGTGCCTTGTCTTTGGACTTGACGTGCTCTTCCCTGTGTTCTGACCGTCCTCTTCTTTCCGATTTCTGCGAGGAAGTCTGAAAAGATCGAGAGGGACGTGTATCAATATCTTGATATCTATCAGGTTTTCTTAATTTATCCCTATCTCTAAGGTTGTATCTTTTCTGAGAGGGCTCCCTCTGGGGAGACTTGTGTCCTTGGTCCGGAGATCTTTCTCTCTGCCGAGGAGCCCTTCCTCTGGACTGGAATCTTTTTTTTTTAGGAGTGGATTGTTTATTTCCATCCCAGCTCTTTTTTGGAGTGTTTAGATTATTTTTAATAAATATCTTTTCAGGATTTTCAGTTAGTTGGGGTTTTACTGGTTTCCCACCCAAACTATCTCTACCTAGTTCTTCATAGGATTTTTCTATGATTCTGGCAAGTTCAAATGGTTGTTCTGCTATATCTGTTTCTTTCAATTTCTGGAGGTAAGTTATATCCTCCATTGCCAATTGAACTAACTCTCTATATGCCTTTGTTATTTATTTTATTTTAACTAAGAGTTCTTTGTTTGACATTTTATCAATGTCTGGATGTGGTGTGTAACTGGCTAGAACCGGCCACGTTGCTCCTGGTCTACCTAGTGGACCGAGCCTGGTGATGTGATTATTATGTTTTAGGGCGCCTTTAAACCAGAGCAGGTGCTCTGGGGAATTTATTGGGATTTCAACCTCCTCGAAAGGAGTGTATTTATCCGGAGGTTCGTCTATCTTGTAATAGTGGAATTCGTGTGTCACAGCGTTTGCTGCTGGAAAGTTTATCCTTGAATAGAATACCTCTGTCTGCCGATATTCATGGGCCACTACCACGAATATGACTATAACACCTCATGATGTCAGTCCATTTTCTATAAGTTTAAGAGGTATAGTTTTTTTTATGTTCACCGGAATGAGTATAACATTCGGGTCATTGTCTTGGAGACTTGTGTCATCCGCTAGGAGTTGAGCTGCTATTCTTGCTGCCTCCCTTTCGTCTTCACTTTTCACCATTTTACTGACAGAAAGGATTTTGTTGCAGATCAAGGTTCAAGGAAACAAAGATTAGGTGCACAATATTTTGGAACACTGTATCCTTCAACGTTGACTAAAGCAAAAACTATACATAGGAATCTCTTCCTACTAAGTTCCGGCGGATTTCTACCTTTTACCCACTCCAGACGTCTTTTGGAGTATTTACGGGAAAAAGGGTCTGTGTGAAAAAGCACGACTGAGTTACTCTAACGTCTTGCGTTAGATTTATTGCCTTACGATACGTTGGGCGCCATGTAGTGTAGTTCCTATATTCCCAATAGGCTCTGCGCATTCGAATAATATAAACAGCAGTGTAGACGTAGGACTGAGGTCATCTAGGTCTCTACTGACTATATTAGACTTAAGGTTTGCCAGCTAGCTCTGAGGTCACTAGAAACTTTCTCGAATAAACGAGGAGGAGTTTAACCTCCCTGGATAGACAAGAAGGGATTAGCTTCTGACAACCATAAAACATGACAACTTTGCTCCCACAGAATAAGAGTGTATCTCTAGAGTTGTGTGCAAACAATAAACAGCTATTTCACTCAGTCAATTGCGCATACTTATTTTCACCAGATTGCAGAGAATAGAGAGACGGGCGTTTTCAATAAAAAGGTGTAATTTATTGAGCAGTCTTCTTTCTCATGCAAGAGAAATGAATTGCCACAATTGCAATACTCATAGTAAAGTAAAGTGCGTACAGTAAAAGGAGGATTATGAAATAATACTGTAAAAGCATTGATATGGTTTCTTAGCCATATGATACTTTAAAATAGATAAAATATATACATACATATATACATTGACTAACGTACTCAACTGGTGCTTCTAAATACGCCTACCCCGGTGTACCTGACCTAAGCCTAATACGTGGGAAGGAGTAAGTAAGTAGCAGTTTAAGTTAAGTTGGTTTTGCCAAGAATCTGACTCAAGAATTCTCTTTAAGGGTTTAGTCAGCTCCGTACCTGGGTAATAGAAAGCAGGAGGTCTGGTATCTCCCTCTCAGGACTCGATATCCCAGTAACCCGCGAGGGTATCTGGAAACATCGGAGATGGATTTCTCGGCAGGAGAAAAGACAGCGTCTCTCTCAGTGCGTGAAAAGGGAGGGGCGGCGTCCGTGGGCTCTCGCATCAGCTGGGCTCTCGGGCAAGTAGATAGCCGTTCTGCTCCAAAACCACAGTGTGTTTGCTTAAGGCAACGCTGGTATATTTATACCTGAAAGGTGCCGGGTTTGACGTAAGGTTGGACATAAGACGTCAATAAAGATGTCACTAAGAACTGGCCGTTCTTACAGTGCTCACAGGAGTTCTAGGACGAAATCAAAACAAAAGCAATGGGGATATCCCAGGTTGCTGGAGGTTTGGTTTGTTTAGAGAACTCGTTGTGCTTTCTAGGAGTCCGGGGAAGTAGCCTTGCTTAATGTGGACTGCATGGGCTACGACTAAATATGGATATGATTCCTATGCCTTTATAAGGATACTAGCAGCCCGTCCCGACGTTGTCCGGGAATGAATTGCTTCCGGCCAGTAGTATATTGTTTTGTAGGATTTCGTTTTGATAGCATTTCTTATCTGTGACAGGCCTGTGAAATGCTCCGATTCACAGTGCACTGCTATTGCACTTAAGAGTGCGCGTTCAGTAGTGTGTGAACTCGAGTTTCCCTACTTTAGTTTTTCCTTGCAATATTATATAGCGCGAACTCGACAACATGGCATGAGCACAATTTACATTACAGAAGAACACATTCATTTGTGGTAGGCACGGTGAGACAGAGCGATTTGCCTGGAATCACAAGATGTTGAGCTGATGCCGAGATTCAAACGTAGCTCCCCAGCTCTAAAGTTCGCAATTCTAGAACTTGTGGCAGGAGGTGTGTCTAAAAGTGTATGTCGGTGCTGGCCATCAATGAGAGAGACCTGTGCATTTTTCAAATCGGTGGTGAAAAAATATGAGTATGTTGCTGGAGATGTGGGCCGCCGTGCCACCAATGTACTTACCGGGGGAGGGTAAACACCCATTATTCCGCAACTTTCTTTCCGCATACCTTCACTCCGCATACTTTCATTACGAAAGTACCATGACTCCGCAATGCCATTATAACGCATGGCATTACATTTTATATGCTTTTACCATGCATACATTTACAACGAAATTCGTTGTAAATGCATGAATGGTAAAAGCATGTTTTTTTAAAATGTTTGGATAAGGTAAGTATGGGTATAGGGGTATATGTTTTGGGGTACTGAGGTATATGTTTTGGGGTTTTTGGGTATTTTAAGGGTTCAGATATAGTTTTTGGTTATGGGGTACAGGGGTAGTTTTAGGGTTAAGGAATATGTATGGGTTTTGGGGTACAGGGGTATTTTTAGGGTTCAGGGGTAGGTTTGGGTTTTGGGGTACAGGGGTATTTTAAGGGTTCAGGGGTAGGTTTGGGTTTTGGGGTACAGGGGTATTTTTAGGGTTCAGGGCTAAGTTTGGGTTTTGGGGTACAGGGGTATTTTAGGGTTTAGGGGTAGGTTTGGGTTTTGGGGTACAGGGTTATTTTTATGGTTCTGGGCTAGGTTTGGGTTTTGGGGTACAGGGGTATTTTAAGGGTTCAGGGCTAGGTTTGGGTTTTGGGGTACAGGTGTATTTTAGGGTTCAGGGGTAGGTTTGGGTTTTGGGGTACAGGGGTGTTTTTAGGGTTCAGGGGTAGGTTTGGGTTTTGAGGTACAGGGGTATTTATAGGGTTCAGGGCTAGGTTTGGATTTTGGGGTACAGGGGTATTTTTAGGGTTTAGGGATAGGTTTGGGTTTTGGGGTACAGGGTATAATTATAGCGTTAAGATGGGTTAGTGTTTAAGGGTGTTAGGGTATTTTAAGGAGTAAGGGTGGGTTATGATTATTGGGTGCAGGGGTATTTAAAGGGAGAAGGGTGGACACCCGGAGCTGGAATGTACAGAACCTGGGAAGAAAAAAACAATGAAATATTGAGCACAACGCTTGCTTTTTTCCCCGTAATCCCGCGCCCTGCATACGCCCACACCCCCAGCACACGCCCACAGCGCACGATATGAGACATGGCATGAAGGGCGGAACGTACCACACGCCCCCAGCGTTTGTCATGCCCCCAGCACACGCCCACAGCACAACGCAGACACGCCCACAAGGGACTACTTTGCTGGCACGGTTCTTTTACCTTTTAAATGTATATGGTGGGCGTCTGCATAGCCTATGTCCTTCTGCTGCAACTGTCCTTTCCAACGCTGTATTGAGTGTTGTGATTGGTGCTGTGGTTCCTGAAATTACCCGCCTCAAAGGTTTGGGCTCTCTCTGTATTATATTAGTATAGATTATTCACTATAACCGTATAAGGGCATAAGTTAGGAATATTGAATTAGGGTCCTAGATAGAAACACAATAAAATGGCCAGACATTTCACTTTTCTGTATTAAATTAATGGAAACATAAGGTTAATTTGGGATAGGTAGATTCAGCCTGCTGAGAACAAGATCTGCCATTGGCTGGAGAACTGATGCACAGAGTAATGTCTCTGTAGACATGCTGATCCATGGATTTTCACAGAAAGAGTTATCAGTACCACCAGCAGCCCTGAAAGCTATTAAATGGATAATGTGAGGCATGGTGACACTGAGGTGATCCACTGACTTGATTCTTCCTTCCACTGACCCATAGTGTCAATCTGTATCTGTCACTAATGACTGTCCCTTTACTCACACAGGTCTGTTGACATTCATCTAATTGTGTTGCTTCCACTGTGCATGCTTATACCACATCTGACACATTAACAGTGTAGATATTGTGTTACTTTTAAATAGATTTAGGGGGAGTCCAATTGCTTGCACAACTGCCTGCATGCCTGCCACTTACTCCAGATCAGCAACAGCACATGGGGTCCCATAGGAATCTGCCACCATTACTGCCAGCTTCCAGAATAACTTGGGAGATCCCTGAGTCTTGGGACTACATCCCCCACCAGTGCAGTGCACACTACGCATGTCACCAAACGCGCAAGGAGATGCTTAAGGGGGGTCAGGGTTCCTGCAGCATGGGACTCCGATTGTCTGCACTACTGCATGCCTGCCTGCCACCTACTCCAGATCAGCCACAGCACCTGGGGTCCCGTAGGACTCTGCCACCATCACATCCAGCTTCCAGAATAACTTAGGACATCCCTGAGTCTTGGGACTACATCTCCCAGCAGCACCAGCGCCACGCACACCGCACACATCACCAAACGTGCCAGGAGGCGCTTAAGA
Source organism: Lissotriton helveticus (assembly GCF_964261635.1). NCBI lineage: Eukaryota > Metazoa > Chordata > Amphibia > Caudata > Salamandridae > Lissotriton > Lissotriton helveticus. Next base: position 127,740,232 of record NC_136059.1, on the reverse strand, counting down.
GGGGGCCGGGAGCCCGATTTTTTTCACAATTGCCTGCCTGCCACTTAATCTGGATCAACCACAGCACACGGGGTCCCATTCCAGTTTGCCATTCCAGTTTGAACCCAGCCATATGCAAATAAGTGTTGACCCTGTGCCTTATGGGAAGAGTCCAGCCCGAACTGCCAAGCCACATCCTCCCTGGACTGGAAACAAGAATCCTAGGACCGGTTTCAGGGTTTCACCCTCTTCAGTAAGGATAGCTTGATTCCAGTGGCATGAAGAGCACGGGACCTACGTCTGGGCATGCCCATCCCACTCGGGGTGACAAATGCAAAAATAACAGTTGATAGACAGAATGCAGAACAATGTCATACATTTACGACAGTACATAGATCTGGGCCTAAATCCATAGTTTTTTGCTCACCATGCTATTCCAGTTTCAACCCAGCCGTATGCAAATCAGTCTTGACCCTGTGCCTCATGGGGACAATCCAGCCTAAACTGCCAGGTCTGAACAGGGGTGGTGGAGTGAGCTAAAGAATGATGATGGGTTAAACCCAGATCAGTTGACTGGGGGTGAGTGCCTGCAATGTTCAACACTTGGTCCATCATCCCCTTTGGTTTTGCTTTGTTTGCCCTAAGTTGGCAGGGTATGCCCAGACGTGGGTCCCTTGCTCACTTTGCCTCTGGATTCAAGCTAGCCTGGCTGACGACGGCTGATTGGCCAGAAGGCAGTCGCACAATGCTTGTTTCCAGTCCAGGGAAGACATGACTTTGCAGTTCGGGCTGGACCTTCCCCATGAGGCACAGGGTCATATTGATTTGCATATAGCCATGTCTGAACTGGGGTGGTGGAGTGAGCTAAAGAATGATGATGGATTAAACCCATCTTCATTTGTAATTGTAATTGCACCGAGTGGGCACACCTGAGTTTGGCGGCGACCTTTGGCTCCTTGACTTTCCTGCCACATCGCGCTTCTTGTCCCTGCTCTCGACGCCAGTCTCCACCCGCCGCCGCAGCCTTTTGCAATCTTGGCGCAGCCGCAGTGAGGGGGGATTACATCATCCAGCGTTCCCTGCTACAGGAAGTCGCATCCATCTGGTCCGCGCCCGGAGGCGCTTAAAATCCCGTGAGAGTCCCAGGGGAGCAGGGGCTTAATTGTAATTGCACCGAGTGGACAGACCTGAGTTTGACGGCGACCTTTGGCTCCTTGACTTTTCTGCTACATCGCGCTTCTTGTCCCTGCTCTCGACGCCAGTCTCCCCCTGTCACCGCAGCCTTTTGCAATCTTGGCGCAGCCGCAGTGAGGGGGGACTACAACCTCCAGCGTCCCCTGCGACAGGAAGTCGCATCCACCTGGTCCTCACCCAGAGGCGCTTAAAATCCCGTGAGAGTCCCAGGGGAGCAGGGGCTTAATTGTAATTGCACCGAGTGGACAGACCTGAGTTTGGCGGCGACCTTTGGCTCCTTGACTTTCCTGCTACATCGTGCTTCTTGTCCCTGCTCTCGACGCCAGTCTCCCCCCGCCACCGCAGCCTTTTGTAATCTTGGCGCGGCCGCAGTGAGGGGGGGAAGGCAACATCCAGCGTCCCCTGTGACAGGAAGTCGCATCCACCTAGTCCGAGCCCGGAGGCGCTTAAAATCCTGCGAGAGTCCCCGCGTCGCGGGACTCACGCGGGTGGCGCCGGGCTTAGCCTAGGCAAAGGGCGGGCCATCTGTGGCCGTCCGGGGATGGCCGAGGCTGGGCTGGGCCACCCCCCCCTTGTTAGTCATTAGCTTATCGACTACCAGGAGATGGAAATTTGTGGTAATTCATTTGGTCCTGGAAATTGAACTAAAATTGCTTGTTTTTGTTTGGATATTTGCTTTTTGGTTTACAGTGATTTATTGCTTGTGGTTCTATTTGTATCCTATTTCTTGTGTTTACACTTGAACTTGGAAATATGGGTAAAAATACCCCTGTACAGCCCCGTCCAAACACCAGACAGAAAACATTCACAACTACCCCTCTCCCGAGCTTGACTGCCATAGACAAGATGTTGCAGAAGACTCCCCTTAAGTATGCCCCCACCGTTACAACCTGTAAATACATCTATAGCCTTGGCCAATTCTTTTGAATCAATGCTCATGGCTTCGTATACGGGGCTCCCCGGGGCCGAGAGCCTTGAGATTAACCCAATACAGCAAATTGTGCCTTCTGAACTCTCCCCTTTGGCTAGTAGACTTTCATTAACCCCTACTATGCAGTTGCCACATATAAATGAAGAGCCCCCCCTTATGACTAATGATTTGGTAGAGCTGGAGGGACTTGAGGCCCCTTTAACTATCAATTTTACATCAACAGACAGGGAAAACACACGAATGTCCCCCAGCAAGAACTAGAGGGCAAAGAGCTAAAAGTAAACGGAATCACATTACTAAAGACCAGACTACAAATAAATACAGGGGGAAAGGTAGCCGTATACATCAGAAAGCGGCACCTAATTCACCAGGACAAAAAGGGGATAAGGACGAGGGCCAGTCATATGTTGCTGACTCTTAACCCAGTGAGGGAAAGATTGCGGTTGGGGAAGCCGGAATCTGGGGACGAATGGAGACTTTCAGCCTGATTCATGTAGGTAAATTGCACTCGCAAAGGGCCAGATTCTGAGAATCTGGCCCTTTGCGAGTGCGATTTTTGCATTTGGTATTCATGATACCAAATGCAAAAATCGCTATTTAAGAAGTCGCATATTTGCGTGGAATGGCATTTAAGGAATCTCTAATAGAGATTCCTCAAATGCTATTCATGACACAAAACAAAATAGCGATTTTGGACTTTTGGGGCCGCTATTTACCGACAGGTCAGACCTGTCGGTAAATAGCAAAAACTCAGAAAAATGCTTTTAAAAGCATTTTTCAAAGTTGCATGTAGCACACACACATGTCCTTTGGACATGTGTGTGCGCAACACCTGTCCAAAAGTGCATTTTAGGGGTGCTACAGGGCGTCCTTTGGACACCCCTGCCACCCTTAAAATCGCTATCTTAGTTGCGAGTAGCAAATTGCTACTCGCAATTCCCCATTCATTCCTATGGGCCTCTTGGCCCATAGGAATGAATGGGGAGTATTTGCGAGTAGCAAATTGCTACTCGCAAATAAAGAACATGTAGGAATCGCTATTTAAGTAGCAATTCCTACATGAATGCCGTTTTGCGTGTCCTCAATAGCGAATCGCTATGATTCGCTATTAGGGACACGCAAAACGGATTGTACATGAATCAGGCTGTTTGTTTTCTACTTTACTAGGGCCAATCTGTCTGAAGATTTCTAATATTGAAACCAGAGTAGGCTCTATAGAGGAACAGATAATCAAAATTAACCATTTGACTAAGACATCACGTGCCAAGACATGTGCCTCTCCATGTGCACCTATTTCAAATAGGGCCGTGTCTAAATCTGCCCAACATAAAACCAATGAGTCTGTGAAAGCTAAGGACACGTTAGAATCTATACATTCAGGGGGTACTGTTGCTGTAAATAAACAAGTAGACCAAATGGTCTCAAACAATCAATCCGGTATCATGGATAGCACTTGTAGTCATAGCGAAGGTGTAATACAGGGAAAATGAAATGAATTACCTATGGAGAACAGGGTAATTGTACTGGCAGGAAATGGGAAACCAAGAGGGATTACAACCGAAAAGACAAAGGGCTCATGTCTCCCAGAAAACATCAAGTGCAAATACGCACCAACAGAAAACACTAAGGGCAATGACATACCACCAGTAATACATTTACCACCTGAATGTGGTGCATATGTTACAGTCCTATGTAATGTACCCAAACTGCGGGAAGGACAATTGGAAACCTACGAAACCCTTAAAAATAAACCTTACATTGGTTAATAAAAAATTGTGGTTATCCTATTTCAGGTGCAGAACAAATAATACTTACCCAACGAGTGGGATGGATATGCCCTGCACCAAAAATATTTGATGGGGACTGCGTGATAATTATTTTTAGGTCACCAAACTGGGCACATGAAACCTTACTTAGCGCTACTTTACCTTCATGTTGGGATTTTAACACAACATTACTACCACTGGGGTATTTCTATAAACACCTATTGACAAATAACTTAGCTCCAGATAATATGACTTTTCATCCCAATATTAACCGGTTGTCTATTCCACCAGTAGCTCGCCCAATGCGATTCTCTATTCCACTGTACGATAGATTTTAGTGCTTGTCTAGGATGGATGACAATGATTGATACAAAAACCCAGAAGGGGTATCCACCATTCACGAGTCAGGGCACATGGAAATAGATGGACCGCATAAAAAGGAAAGTGAAATAAGCAACACCCAATCCCTAAATATAGACTTTAATATGGTGTGTAAAAATGCTGGTAACAGTGAGATTGGCAACCCAACTATAATAAAAAACCTGTCGAGTTCCTAGCGAATGTGGGTGTGTCCACACATGTAAAACTTAAATGACAATCAGGGAGTAGAAATTACAACGCAGGAAAGGTACACACTAACAACTTGGAATATTGCAGGTTTGCGAAAAGAATTGGATACGCCCTTCTGGCAGGATTTTATCACTCATGGTAGTGATATTATCTGTTTAGAAGAAACTTGGAGTACAGAGGTGGTAGTAGTGGAAGGTTATACATCTTATTGTTCAAATGCTGTACCCTCCTTAACAGGAAGAGCTAAGGGTGGATTATTGTTACTTATATCCATCAAATTAATTGGGTGTAAATTTACCAGCTATTCATCTATTGATAATTATAGCCAAGTTCTGAGACTAGCGTTCCCAAAGGGCAAGGATTTGTTTCTAATTAATCATTACAATAATAATTTTAATAAGGATAGGGAAGCACTACTAGATCCATTAGAAAAAGAGATAGATAGGGTATTGAAACTCTCCAGTGAACTTGTAGTTATTCTAGGGGCTGGTGATTTTAATATTCGAGTTTGCCCAGCGATATTGACCAACTCGTGTGGATTTATGAAGGTCCCTATTACTACCATTGAGACTGACGACGATATACTACATTTTCCACACTATTATTATGGCATAACTCTAAATACCCTTATGGCCAAGCTTGACCTTGAATTATTAGATTGTTCCATGAAGAAAGGCCATATTAAATGTCTGACTTTTACTGGGAGGAACGGGAATAGCAATATAGATCACATTTTAATTTCGAGGAACAGTTTCTTTTCAGACCTTTGGATATCAGAACAGGTGGTTAGCGACCACAGTAGTATCTCTATAGTACTATTAGACTGGGGCAATAAATTATCTAACACTGCGGACCGACTTCTGGATATTCTCCCTGTTAGGCCTAACGCAATGAGAATTAAGTGCGACGGTGTAGACCCACCAAAGATTCAGAGAGAAGTGGTCACCAGATGTAGGGAAGCTATTGATTATTACCTTAGTGAAGAGGTCATCCCTGAGACTTTACTAACTACTTTTTCCGATATAAATAACGTAGTTAAGAATGTATTAACAAGGAATACCAAAGGGCAGAAACAGGCTGGTACGAGGTTGTTTGACTCTAAATATACCCAGGCATTATACAAATTGAAATTGGCACTGGGGACCAAGCCTCGTAACCACTTGCTTGTTCATGAGCTTCGAATTGCTTATAAGCAAGCTCTGTTGGCACATAAAAAAGAGTTGAGATCAGATGCTTGGGTTAAGCTAAATATGGCAGCGGACACTAAATTACTGTAAACTGTTCTGGGAAACGGTTAAAATTCCCTTTTTAAAGGATAATTGTACTCCCGAATTGACGTCTTATGTGAACTGTACCGAATGTATTGAACACTTTTCTAGCATTTTTAATCCAGATAGGTTGCTTTTAATTCCTTTTTTAAATGATGATTTTACTTGGCCTAGATTACCATTGTTAATTAGTGTTAAAGAGGTGCAGGAAGGGATGGTAAATAGTAAAGGGGGCAAGGCACATGGACCGGACGGCGTCCCGATTGATTTATATAAGGATGTAATGGGTTTATGGGCACCAATCCTTACAAGGATTTTTAACACTGCAGCCGCGGGGTGTTTTCCCACATTATGGGCCCAATCATTAATTGTCCCATTACATAAAAAGGGTTTGCATTCTGAAGCTTGCAATTACCGCCCAATTTCGCTGCTGGACTCATCTATAAAGGTGATGATGTTATCCTCCAAGTCCTCGGGATCAGCGTGATGCAAAATAAAGGCCACCTCCAGATCTATCCAAACCTTGAATGCTGTTACAGCCAAAGGTTAAAGAAGGATCAGGCGAAGGGAGGGAACTGCGGGGAAGGAGATCTGAAACGACAAACAATAAAGATCGTTGAATCAGTTCTTTCTCTGTTCTATACAAGTGAAAACAACGAGACATAACCCATCTATCTAGCCCCTTACACAATCTACCTGGAAAGAATATGAAAGGCATGGTAAACGTGGAAGATAAATCTCTTCCCCCACATCCGGGTCTAGGACGACTGTGGACAACGCTATTCCCACCTGTAACACATAATGCACAACCAACCTTACACACAGTCCTAATATGTGGCTAATGGAATGCATATGATTACGATGAAATGTGTATGTACCCCCCCTTCGTTAATTGCTAAACTGCTAAAGGGAAATCATGGAGGAACAACGTCGTTGGTGCATATAACGATAAGCCAAAATAATTCAGAGCGGGTTAAATTCACCCGTTAATCCTTAAATGTTTGAACAGTACCTTTTTTCCAACGAAGCACCAAAAATCTGTGGGGGCACTCGCTTGTATACCTGATCGTTGATATCCAAGAATCGGAAAGCACGATGGTACAGCAGTGCCAAAATAGGTATTCCTACGCCAGGGCAGCAAGACGCCGAAATCCCTTGAGGACAGACCTGTTATCAAGCCTGGTAACGTCTGTTTGTAGTAAGTAGCGATTTCGTCCTCCGCAAGAACCTTAGCGTCAGGCTCACCAACGGAGGGCAAAAGTTGCAATAATAAATCAAGCTGCCAGAAAGGGGAAACAAAGAATAGTCGTCCTCCGCATGAGCCTAAGATAGCACTTCCAACGGAGGGCAATGCAGGGTCAGGAATCCCCTTGTTTTTTAGGAAACAATCGTCCTCCGCATGAGTCAACCGGACTCGCCAACGGAGGACCTAACAACAGGATTATCTGCAATCTTACCGATCGTAAAGAGCGCTATGAAACAGCAAGAAACGCTGTCAATAAACAAAGACAAGGAATCCATGGAACAGCGTCCGCCGTACTCCTCCCTTGGTCAGTGGTTCGAAGAATATCCAACACGGAGAACAGGAAGTGTTTCCCCTAAGTAACCTCCCTCAGCATACCACCAAGTACTCTGGGAGATGTAGTTTACATGGGGAGGAGCGACATAAATCCACATTGCTTGTTGCAGCGGCGCTCTACCGGGGATCATAACAGATGAGTAGAGTGCTTTTAAAAAGATTGGAAACATGGGCCTCAGATCTTAGAGTTTTAACTCCAGTTCAATATGGATTTAGGAAGGGCCTAGGTACTATTGAACAATGTGTAAATCTGGATCTACTCATTAATAAATATACAGTAGCTAAAGAGGGCAATTTATTTTCATGCTTCGCTGATTTGAGTAGCGCGTTCGATGTAGTGGATCATTCCCTTATTTGGACAGTGCTGCTGGAATCCAAAAGAGATAGTGTTCTTTTTAGTGCGGGTATACGAGAAATTATCCTGCAGCGTACGATATGGGCCAACAGGTGAGCGAACACCATTTTTTGCTGTTGACGCTGTTTTAATCTCCCGTACCCCATTAGGCCTTCAACGGCTTATTGATGAATTTGCTAATTTTATCAAGGGTAGGAAACTTTTAATTAACAAATCGAAGACCTATACTATGACATGCGGGAAGAAAATTAAGTAATTCAGGCCGTTCTTTTTAGAAGGCTCAAAAATACAAGCTGTTATTTAGGGATTACTTTTGAAGGTAATGGGAAATGGGCAGGTGAGCAAGAGAATATTAGATACAAAATGACCAGGAATAACAATGGCATTTTTCGTTTTGCAACTAATTTAGGGGACCGCAGAATAAAGGACATGGTGGCCATATACAATACAAGATGTGTTTTTTTCAGCCTTATAGGGAGCTGTATTATGGGGTTACTCCTCTACAGTCCAACTCCAACAAAATGAAAACAGCTTCCTTAAACGGTTGCTGTGTGCCCCTGCCTCTGCATCCACTGATATAATTCATCAAGAAACTGGCCTTAATTATATATCAGACCTGGCAGCCTTACGCCTGTTACTCTTATGGCGTTCTATTTAGCATAAGAGTGAAACCGAGTTTACACAGTCCATAATTAAAGATTGCCTTAGATTAGATTATTGTTCACGCAGTCCACGGTTGAGTTATATTATCCATTGGTTTAGCATATTATTTGATTTTAATATTCTCAAGGAGTCTGAATATGTAACACCTTTTTCTAGGATAGAAATAAAAGACTCGTTCCTGTTCTACAAGAGGGAGGAGAGAATAAAACTAATCAGGATCCAAAAAACTTTTGTTTTTTATAGGTAACTTGAACTCAAAAGTGGGTTCCAGGCATACTTTGTGGACGTGTCTAGAACTTCACACTGATTCGTATTGACACGTTTAAGGTTAGGCATTGTCCACCATCTTGTATCCTTCCCGGTAATGGGGGAAGGCTCTACTATGAACTGCCCTAATGATGATACCTTCAAACAGAGTTGCTGTCATTTTTTACTATTTTGTAAATTTTATCTATCTATAAGGAAATGTTCCTTGAAACCTATCCTTTTAAAATATAATACTCGTTTAACAGTAGATGCTATGAATTTATTATGTTCTCTTGAGAGCCCAGATATTTGCTTCCATGTTGCACTCTTTATATTAAAATGTAGAGCAGCTAGGAAATTGATAATATGGTGACAAAATGTTGTTATATGTCTGGCTAAATTTGCACTTTTGCACTTATGCATATGTCACTTCATACTGTGTTGAACAGTGTAATGGGTAACGGTTAAGTTGCCAAGATGTGTGCATTACTTCGAAACTCCTGTTTATGGTTAATTTGTACTTATGCACAAGTCACTTTATTCTAGGATGGGAATATCCTCATGTGTTGTAAACCTAATGTTTACCTTTTTTTAGAAAAGTGTAATGTAACAAAGCGTGGAGTAAATGTTTGATGGACATTTCTGTGTTTTTCCCAGTATAATTAAATTTTAAAGTTTGAACTTATGCATATGTCACTTTAAAAAGAACTATTTTAGTTCGCCAATTATTGGAAAAGATAACTATTCAACAACTGCGATTTTGCACTTTTGGATTTCGGCACATGATACGTTTTAGCACTACGCACTTTAATATGAAGTATTAACATAAGTTGTACTCAGATCATAACTGATTGCTGTAACAACTTTATCCTTTTAAAGTATTTATATACAATGGTGTTCCTCCATTTGAGTATAAATGTCATCTTAAAGGCAGGTTCGCGAGACAATTTCTTAAAATATGTTGTGTTAGTGGAGCTTAACTCATTTGTGTCTATGATGATTATTTTGGAAATGTGTAATAATTTGCTTTCTTGCGTTTTTATTGTTCTGCTTATATGGTTGTGTAATACAAACCAAATAAAGCTTTTGAACTGAACTGAACTGGATTAAACCCAGGTCAGCTGACTGGGGGTGAGTGTTCAACACTCCGTTCATCATCCCCTTTGGTTTTGCTTTGTTCACCCTAAGTTGGCAGGGTATGCCCAGACGTTGGTCCCTTGCTCACTTTGCCACTGGATTCAAGCTAGCCTTCATGATTTGCCAGAAACTTGTCCCAGGATGCTTGTTTCCAGTCCAGGGAAGACATGGCTTGGCAGTTCGGGATGGACTGTTCCCGTGAGGCACAGGGTCAGACTGATTTGCATATGGCCATGTCTGAACTGGGATGGTGGAGTGAGCTAAAGAATGATGATGGATTAAACCAAGATCAGCTGACTGGGGGTGAGTGCTTGCAATGTTAAACACTCCGTCCATCATCCCATTTGGTTTTGCTTTGTTCACCCTAAGTTTTGCAGGGTTTGCCCAGATGTGGGTCCCTTGCTAACTTTGCCACTGGATTCAAACTAGCCTGGCTGATGGTGGGTGATTAGCCAGAAACCGGTCCCAGGATGCTTGTTTCTGGTCCAGGGAAGACATGGTTTCGCAGTTTGGTCTTGACTGTTCTCATGAGGCACAGGGTCAGTCTGATTTGCATATTGCCATGTCTGAACTGGGGTGGTGGAGTGAGCCAGAGAATGATGATGGATTATACCCAGATCAGTTGACTGGAGGCGAGTACTTGCAATGTTCAACACTCCGTCCATCATCTTCTTTGGTTTTGCTTTATTCGCCCTAAGTTGGCAGGGTATGGACAGACGTGGGTCCCTTGCTCATTTTGCCACTGGATTCAAGCTAGCCTAGCTGATGATGGCTGATTAGCCAGAATCCATTCCCAGGATGCTTGTTTCCAGTCCAGGGAAGACATGGCTTGGCAGTTCGGGCTGGACTGTTCCCATGAGGCACAGGGTCAGACTGATTTGCATATGTCCATGTCTGAATTCGAGTGGGGGAGTGAGCTAAAGAATGATGATGGATTAAACCCAGATCAGCTGACTGGGGGTGAGTGCTTGCAATGTTCAATACTCCTTCCATAATCCCCGTTGGTTTTGCTTTGTTCGCCCTAAGTTGGCTGGGTATGCCCAGGCGTGGGTCCCTTGCTCACTTTGCCACTGTATTCAAGCTAGCCTGGCTGATGACAGCTGAACAGCCAGAAACTGATCCTAGGATGCTTGTTTCCGGTCCAGAGAAGACATGGCTTGGCAGTTTGGGCTGGACTGTTCCCATGAGGCTCAGATTCGACTGATTTGCATATGGCGATGTCTGAACTGGGGTGGTGGAGTGAGCTAAAGAATGGTGATGGATTAAACCCAGATCAGTTGACTGGGGATGAGTGCTTGCAATGTTCAACACTTCTTCCATAATCCCCTTTGGTTTTGCTTTGTTCGCCCTAAGTTGGGTGGGTATGCCCAGACGTGGGTCCCTTGCTCACTTTGCCACTGGATTCAAGCTAGCCTGACTGATGACAGCTGATTAGCCAGAAACTGATCCCAGGATGCTTTTTTCCGGTCCAGAGAAGACATGGCTTGGCAGTTTGGGCTGGACTGTTCCCATGAGGCTCAGATTTCACTGATTTGCATATGGCGATGTCTGTACTGGGGTGGTGGAATGAGCTAAAGAATGATGATGGATTAAACCCAGATCCATTGACTGGGGGTGAGTGCTTGCAATGTTCAACACTCCGTCCATCATCCCCTTTGGTTTTGGTCTGTTCGCTCTAAGTTGGCAGGGTATGCCCAGACGTGGGTCCCTTGCTCACTTTGCCACTGGATTCAAGCTAGCCTGGCTGATTAGTCAGAAACTGGTCCCAGGAAGCTTGTTTCTGGTCCAGGGAAGACATTGCTTTGCAGTTCGGGCTGGACTGTTACGATGAAGCACAGGGTCAGAATTATTTGCATATGGCCATGTCTGAACTGGGGTAGTGAAGAGCTAAAGAATAATGATGGATTAAACGCAGATCAGTGACACAGTAGCAGAGACATAGAATCAGCAGTGCAGTAAATAAACAGGAATAGTATTGTTCTACCATTTTGCAATAGTCATGAACACATACATGAATATAAAATGCATTTATAAAATAAAGTGGGTACTCCTAAGTTGCCTGTCTAGATGTACCTAAATGTACCTAGCATGTGAGTAGGTCCGAAAGAGCCTAAAGCCTAAAAACCTAAAATTCGAAGAGCCCAAAATTCCGCTAGGATTTAGTCAAACCCCATACCGGAATAGTGAGAGTGTGGGACTTTGACCTGGACTTGAGTTGGACACCCCACCAGGGATTGTCAGACCACGGTCAGCTGGAGCGATGGCATGCTGGAGATGCAGCCTCTCTGGTCAGTGTGACGGCCTTGGAATCTCAGTTCCTCCTGCCTACTGATAGCAAGAGGTGCTGTATTTATACTGTCTATGTGCATGTGTTCCCCATTGTTCAGTATGAGGATGATGTTGGGGATTAAACCTTGTGCATCGATGGGAGAGATGAAATGTACCTATTGGAGAGTGTACTCTGGGCACGGAACTATGTTAGAGGTTTAGTCCATAAAAGGCGGCAGTCCTTATAAGGCGTTATGTTCATAAAAGGCATTCTGACCTTATTTGGAGTTATGTCCTTAAAAGTATAAGACTCGTTCATAGGAAATGATGGGGGGATGATGTAGGGAAAGTGTGCGATGCTCCCTTGATCTATATCAGGGTACCGATATGAAATATAACACCATATGTATGATTTATTTGCTAATCTCTCTGTGTTGGTCTGTTTCAGGTACCTTCACCATGACATCTTCAGTTGGACATTTCCGAGTTGTGGCATTTGCAGGTATGTAGTGCTGTTCAGACTAACACAGTGGACATGGTTTGTTCTCGGGAATGTCTGCCACAGAGAATGGGTGTACCAAGCTGGATCCAAAACAGCTTGCATAGCGATATGATTGAAGTTACCTGGCTTCCATTACACTTGTTCCTAGTGGTGTGTTGGTCATAATGCAGTTTATGTGCCATCATGTGATCTAACACAATGTTGTGTTGGGCCCAATTCATGGTAGTCTCCCATCTCATTGGCTAAATCTTCATTGTGTATGAACTGTCTGTAGCTGTTTATGTGACTCCTCATTGTAGGCCAATGTGCTTGTGGCACATCATTAACATTTGTTTGTGACACTCCAGGAGATGCAGACAACACTGATTGAAGGTCCCTGTGGTTAGAAACTGTTGTGCTGACATATGTCTTTGTATTTTTGTATATGGCTCCAGCTGATGATGTAGACCTAATTCATTGTTGCCTATTGTATAAGACATAGTTAGATGTATCCCCTCCTTCCATGTTGTAAATTCGCGGAAAACCAAATTCGTAATCCGCAAAATCCGCGAATTCGTGCGAATTTGCGGATTTTTGGTTTTTTGCGTGTTGCTGGGTTTTTTGCGTGTTCGCAGGGCTTTTTGCGTGTTTGCGGGCCACTTGCATGGCGAAGTTACCCATGTGGTCGTGTATGGGCACAGCACCCTCTGATTCACCACTGCCACCCTCTGGTTCATCACTGCCACCCTCTGGGGCACCACTGCCACCCTCTGGTTCACCCCTGCCACCCTTTGGTTCACACCTGCCACCCTCTGGTTCACCACTGACACCCTCTGATTCAGCACTGCCACTCTCTGGTTCATCCCTGCCACCCTCTGGTTCAGCACTGTCACCCTCTGGTTCACCACTGCCACCCTATGGTTCATGACTGCCACCCTCTGGTTCATCACAACACCTCTGGTTCGCCACTGCCACCCTCTGGTTAACCACTGTCACACTCTGGTTCAACACAGCACCCTCTGCTTCACCCCTGCCACCCTCTGGTTCAGCACTGTCACCCTCTGGTTCACCACTGCCACCCTCTGGTTCACGACTGCCACCCTCTGGTTCATCACAGCACCTCTGGTTCACCACTGCCACCCTCTGGTTAAACACTGTCACCCTCTGGTTCAGCACTGCTGCCCTCTGGTTCACCACTGCCACTCTCTGGTTCACCACTGCCACCCTCTGGTTCACCCATGTCACCCTCTGGTTCACCACTGCCACCCTCTGGATCACCCCTGCCACCATCTGGTTTATCACTGCCACCCTCTGGTTCACCCCTGCCACCCTCTGGTTCACCACTGCCACTCTCTGGTTCATCACAGCACCCTCTGGTTCACCCCTGCCAGCCTCTGGTACAGCATTGCAACCCTCAGGTTCAGCACTGTCACCCTCTGGTTCACCCCTGCCACCCTCTGGTTCATCACTGTCACCCTCTGGTTCATCACTGCCCTCTGTTAGACTCGTTTTTCCCTTGTTTTTCTGCCCTTCTGCCCTCTGTTAGACTCGTTTTTCCCTTGTTTTTCTGCCCTTCTGCCCTCTGTTAGACTCGTTTTTCCCTTGTTTTTCTGCCCTTCTGCCCCCTGTTAGACTCGTTTTTTGTGCCCTTCTGCCCTCTGTTAGACTCAATTTTCCCTTGCTTTTCTGCCCTTCTGCCCTCTGTTAGACTAGGTTTTTGTGCTCTTCTGCCCTCTGTTATTCCCTTGTTTTTGTGCCCTTCTGCCCTCTGTTAGACTCGTTTTTTGTGCCCTTCTGCCCTCTGTTAGACTTGTTTTTCCCTTGTTTTTCTGCCCTTCTGTCCTCTGTTAGACTGGTTTTTATGCCCTTCTGCCCTCTGTTAGACTCGTTTTTCCCTTGTTTTTCTGCCCTTCTGCCCTTTGTTAGACTACTTTTTGTGCCTTTCTATCCTCTGCATCACCACATCATCACTCAGCGCTACCCCAGCATCACTCAGCACCACCACATTATCACTCAGCACCACCACATTATCACTCAGCACCACCACAGCACCACTCAGCACCACCACAGCATCACTCAGCACCACCACAGCATCACTAAGCACCACCACAGCACCACTCAGCACCACCACAGCACCACTCATTGCCTCCACAGCATCACTCAGCACCACACGGCATCACTCAGTACCACCACATTATCATTCAGCACCACCACAGCACCACTCAGCACCACCACAGCATCACTCAGCACCACCACAGCATCACTCAGCACCACCACAGCATCACTCAGCAGCACCACAGCACCACTCAGCACCACCGCAGCATCACTCAGCACCACCACAGCACCACTCAGCACCACCATAGCACCACTCAGCGCCACCACAGCATCAATCAGGCCACCACAGCATCACTCAGCGCCACCACATTATCACTCAGCACCACCACAGCACCACTCAGCACCACCACAGCTTTACTCAGCACCACCACAGCACCAATCAGCACCCCCACAGCACTACTCAGCGCCACCACAGCATCACTCAGCACCACCACAGCATCACTCAGCACAACCACATTATCACTCAGCACCACCACAGCACCAGTCAGCGCCACCACAGCATCACTCAGCACCACCACATCATCACTCAGCACCACCACAGCACCACTCAGCACCACCCCAGCATCACTCAGCACCATCCCAGTATCACTCAGAACCACCACAGCACCACTCAGCATCACCACAGCACCACTCAGCACCACCACAGTACCACTCAGCACCACCCCAGCATCAATCTGCGCAACCATTCAACAACAGCTGGATCATATATGATCTCTCAATGTTTCAAACTTTATTACAAATGTCACAAAAAGATGTTAATATTTCACTTCTGTTCTTGGATTTTCGTCACAATAAAATACACTGAACATAATATTCACAAAAGTTATTTACAAAAGTTTAAGCTATTGCCATTAGAAATTAAAATCACTTTTATTAAAGTATTAATTATTTAAAAAAATTAAAAGCCATTGTAATTTGTAATATCAATACATCTAAGTCATGTAAATACAAAAAATGTTGCATTACAAATGCTATAGGTGTCACATTTGCGAATGTTATAACTATTGGCATTGTAAATGACAAAGCTATTAGTTTAGCTATTTTCAAAACCAACACATAAATAAAAAAAATTGTCATTTACAAGACCAATAGCTCAAACTTTCCTAATGCGAGACCTATTGCATTGCAAATGCTTGTTTTTATATCTGTCAGTGCTTCCTGTTGAGGTTTAATTTTTGTGACAGGCACCTCATTGCCTACTTGTAACTATTCTCTGACCCTGCTTCAAGGGTCAGAGCAGGGTCAGAGAATAGTTGCAAGTAGGCAACGAGGCGCCAGGAAGCACTTACAGGCTTACAGCAGCAGGTGCCCAAGTTGAAGTTAATTTCTTTGTAACCCTTTTGTAAAAGGTTACAAAAAATTAGCTTCAACTTTTGCACCTGCTGCTGTAACCCTGTAAGTGCTTGGCTGAAAATTCGTCCCCGCTGATTCGCGGATTTGACCGCGATTTCGCGAGATTCGCGGATCGTGAAATCACGGAAAATCCGCAAATTCCGCGAGCGGAACGAATTCTCAGCCCATGCTTAGTGATCACTGACACAGAATAACTGAATCATGTCTTATTTGATGTTTCTTACAGCATGTCACGCTATGATTTGGACAATGGAATACATATGTTATCAGACCAGATACTTGTATGTATGTTGCTGTGACATGGTAGTGTTCCTAAGTTGCAGATTAATTATGTGCAACACGCTCATGCTTCCAGAAGTTCCAGGTTTTGACATTATAAAGTTCACATGGTAGTGCATTTCCATTGTTGTATTTGAGATTTACAAAATGAGCCAATTAATTGGTGACCTGTTTTAAATGAAGTGAACAAGGATGAGATCAAGCATTCAACTAAAAAGTACACAGTGCAAACAAAAAGTGAAGCCTTCAGTATGGTTGATGAAATAATCGTAGTAGAGTCCAAATAGGCAGAAGTCCATAGTCTAACATACTCTTCCCGTCAGGTTTAGAAAAGTGGGCAGGAATAGTCCACAACGCGAATATGTAGGATGATTTTAGCGTCAAGGTTTTTTCCTGGCGGTGGTGGGTGACTTGCCATCCTGAGCTCCTGGTAAACTACCTGGAAATCCCCTATTTTTCTCAGAGGGAGGATATGGAGCATCTGATACAGGAGCTTGTTGATGGTCTGCCTGTATTTGGCCCACAGGGAGAGGTAATTGCAGATGGAAAAGCCCTGCAGAGGGTTGTATTGATGTCCCAGAGTACCCCAAAGAGGTAGTCCATGTTAGTGTTAATGCTGGTCACCTCTGTATGGATACAGTCCACCTGATTGTGGATGCCGGCCATCTCCTGATATGATTTGCTCTTCAGCTCCCTGATTTCCTTGATTTCAATGAATACTTGCCCCATGACACTTTTGGAGTCCTGGCAGACACCCATGACTTTGTGATGGCAGCCTGGGTGTCAGTGTCCCCAATGGGCTCACCCTGCAACCCCACAGTTACCCTCTTACCATGCCTACACCCATGGACCTGTCACTTTGACACATACTACACCCTCCCACTGGGTCTTGGTTCCTCCATGACTGGGGTGGTGATAGGTGACTCAGAATACTGGACGGAGGGAACAGGATGGATTTGACTGTGTTAGATGAATTGGTTGGGGTGCATTGTTTGTCTGTTTTGGGAAATGTTGCTGTGGGCATAGTAAGACAAACTGCTGCCATTTGCCCAGGCCTTCCAGATGGCCAGGCACATCATTCACATCCACTGCTTCAGGATTGGTGTCATCGCTGAGGGCTTTTCCCAGGGTGGAAAGGAGGTAGCTACATCCATTTTGTATGTATTAACCCCTTGGACGCACATGACAAGGTCAGCTCGTCATGGGCGTTACCTGCGCTGCGCGCATGACGAGCTGACCTTGTCATGTAACGAGGGTTTTTACATATCGCAGCGCACAGCGGGAAAACCGCTAGCGCGCATGCGGTTAAAGTAAATTGGCACCTAGAAAGGAACAAAAAAGATAGAGATCAATACAGTCATCTATTTGTGAAGTTGAAGTTGGTTAATAGACATTTGTAGGCATTCAATAGATGTACTAGATTTCATCAGCTCATTAGATGTGCAGTTGTGTGTAATTTTGGCTTTAAGGATAGACATGACAACTCTGCTGCAAACACAGTGTAGCCATAACATGTGTATTTGTACATTCCAAGGCCTAGTTGTGTCTAATACAGGCAAACACCCAACTTGGCTATATATTTAGCATGTGAGAAGTCAAGGGGTCACCTGTTACTGCTAATCAGCTGAGTTTCCTCATGGCTCACACATATTAGGGGCACACCGTTGTTATGGTGTCACTCAGGCCATAAATAGTTTCAGTTGATGAGACCAGGACAATATCAAGCAAAATATTCAGATGTATATCTGAGTGGAGCATTGTCTGTTCATTGTACAGATCCATATGAGTGAAGATCAGCAGTAACATGGCAGACAAGTGGGAAGGGACAACAGAAGTCTAGCATCTTGGTTAGTGTTGGAATGAGAGGGCCTCTTCGTACCTCAATCTCACTTCACCAACACTTGACAAATGGATAGAGTACCATACTTTTTGGAAATATTCATTTGGGTTGGACCATACCTT
The DNA here is from genome assembly GCF_964261635.1 of Lissotriton helveticus. Lineage (NCBI taxonomy): Eukaryota > Metazoa > Chordata > Amphibia > Caudata > Salamandridae > Lissotriton > Lissotriton helveticus. The sequence continues at coordinate 127,722,086 of NC_136059.1, read as the reverse complement.
TAAATATTCAAACATGATTTCTAGATTGATATTTTGATGGTAATGCACTTACAGACAGCAGTGTAACATGTAACATGTCCTGGAGATGGATAAATGTGCACTTATATGCAGCAATACACATTGACACAGACACACCAACATCTCTGATACTTTCAGTATTGCATATTAAGAAAATAGATAGAGAACACAATAGCCAAAGCAGAGTTGAGAGCAAACAGGAAATTGTAATATTTTGATAGAGTATTGAAGTATAACATACCGGAGTCCCTTCTTGCGGCCATAACTGTCAAGCACTCTGCATGCAGAACGGCCAAGACATTTTCCATTTTCCTCCCAGGGAGGGATTTGTAATAGGTGCGCAGGAGGGCCACCACCAGTTTTATGAGCCTTCAGGTGGTGGTTGATGTACCGGTATTCACACTTAACCTGAGGTCTCTCCAGCTCTTCTTAATGTTGGCCTCTGTGCACAGGGTGGTATTCACTCTTTGACTATTCTGTCCCACATTTCAGTTTTCCTACTGGGAGGAGTATGCTGGACTTGGGAGACAAAAATGTGTTGCTCTACTCTAATGATTTCGTCCAACAAAATTTTCCACTCTTGCGCAGTGAAGCATGGGTTTTGTTTTGACAAACATGGTGAGAAAAATAAACGTGAGTCTGTAAATTAAAGGGAAAACGAACAATTGATACAGGAAAAAAGGTGCAAAACAAAAAGTACAGCTGATGGAGAGTTCTAAGTGGGAAGTTGAAAATGGGTACTGCTGAGAAAAGGGCTGTCTTTCTGTTGGGCTGCAGTTGGGAAGAAAATGATACTGGTCAGGGATTGGTGTGTTTTTTGTGTGATTTGCAGGCATTTCTACTTGCCAATGCACAACAGCTGTGTAGTTTGTTAATGTATCCAGTGTTCACTGTTGTGTTCTTTTTTGCATGAACCACAATGGTCTACTGCGGATGTATGACGTTACAACGCAGGCTATTACAACTCCTGCCTTTACAACGGTGTTTTTACATCGCAAACCTTTACAACGCATAGCGCTTAAAGGTGCTGGATAGTGGTAAGTATAATTTTCTATTCCAACTCCAGTCCCCGTGGACACTAGGGAAGGTGTTAGATAGAAAATTAAACGTATTCCCTATCCTAGAGCACCCCCCAGCGCAATGCGTTGTAATGGTTTGCGTTGTATTGACCGCGTTGTAATGGTAGTGCGTTGTAATAGTTTCGTTGTAAAGGTTGTTCACCTCTACGGCCACTGGGCAACTGTTGTTTGTTAACTGCCACTGGGAGAATCCCTGTACAACGGTGTAGTTGTAATGCTCTTGGTGAGTAGAAAATGGACCTCACAGCATTGGTGGAGGCAACACCAACATTGCACACTGCTCAGTTCCCGACAGGAAGATCCCTAAGGCAGCGGTCAGCAGTTTGACAGCAAGACTCGTTATACAGCGGGCGGTAGACTTCCGGCGCAGCAGTGTTGTAGATATCAGGCCCTAAGTATGAAGAGTTACTTTCCAATATTTTAAATTGGTGCAGTTCATGAAGCTAAGGATGGGGGCAATCTCAATCCTATCTCATTTTCCATTGTGGAAAAGCGGTGAGGAACAGGCAACTTGCCGGCTCTGCCAATGGTAAAAAGGAGGACGTAATACATATACTGTGCCTATGGCCTCCCTCCTGAAGGATAGAAGGGCTCTGGTATGTATTGGGTAGATTGAAAATGGCACAAGATCCTGCAGGGAAGCAGCCCTGCTTTGACCAATCCAACATCATATTAAACTGCGCTCTGGTCAAATTCATCAATCATTTTGTAAAAAAGTTTGAGGCCTTGGACCCTGGAGGAGAAGGGTAGAGAGGTGACACAGTTCTCGAAGAGCCTGGGACTGGGCCCCCCAAGCTTATTATTGTCCAAGCACACTCTCCTAAAGACACCCTCCCTTAATGAGGTGGTTCCAAATTAAAGGAAGGTAATGGGACAGTGCAAAATTGATGTATCTTCCCAATTTAGGTCCCATGAGTATTTGTTCTCACTTCTGAAACAAAAAAAATCAGAATTGTTCAAATGCAAAATTTGAATGTATGTTGAACTTTATTCCCAAAGTGTGCTTTTGATGGTACGGTTTATATACTTCAGGGTGTTTTTGAGATATTAGTGTTTGAAAAAAGGCACATTTTTGCACATATTGCCAGTTAAACTTGCTATTTGTTTTAAAAAATTGTGATTTCTGATGGCTTCATTTGAATTTTTGGAAGACTGCGATTGCCTGATGAAGTGTGTAATTTTATTTAACCCACTTGTAAATCATGATTTTGGGTGATATCACAAATTTAGTAGGCCTGGGCGTAGTTTGAGGAGTTTTGCTACACTGAACTCAGCGAAGTTACAAAAAAACTCCACGAAGTTCTGTGAGCTGCAGAGTGCAGTGTGAACTTCAGTTTGTGCTGGTATTCCTGCAGCTCATGTAGAAATGCTACCCGAGCTGCAGTTCACATTTTGCAAACTTACAGTTCGCGATTGCGAACTTACCGTTCGCGATCGCAAGCAGGGAAAAAACTCAAGAACTCCACAGCGCACAGAAGAGTTTTATGCAATCTGCAAACTCCGCAGAGTGCAGAAAACTCTGCAAACTCCGCAAACGGAGCAAAGTTCACAGCCCAGGCTTCAAATTTAGCCTTTGGTGAGAGAGAAACACATTTAAGAGAAGGTACTGTGTCAAGTGTAAGAGCCTAAAGCAGAACCAGTGAGAACTCAGAAGTGTTTGAAAAAGGTAGTAAAAAAACTACAACATTGGAATTATGAATGATAAATTTGCAATTGTTATTAACCTCCTCAGTGCTGCGTGAATTTCGCTGCAGTGCTGAAGGGTCATAAATCATATTGACTCATGACGGAAATTTTCCGTCATCAGCACCGGAGCACCGACGCTGATGACGGGACTGTTCCGTCATGAGCATGGAAGGAGTTAAAGTTATAATATGTGGCCATCATTTTGTATTTGGAAACCGGTTCTATTGTGTAATGATTGAGATTTTAAGAAACATCACATGTACCAAGATTCTAATTCTTTTATGGAAATATAGAAAATTAAATGCTATGAGTGTAGGTCCTTTTAAGGTACACCAGGGTATGCCAAACATTTCAACCAACATCTGCTGCATATTTACGGAGCTGGTGTGATGTGAGAAATGAGTCTGCTAAAGGCGAATACTGTATGTCATATTGAAACAGGAGAAATTCAATGAAAAAATATGGGTAAATGTTAGTTCTGATTCAGCACACCAAAACTCAAAAAAGACCCAGGCTCAGTGCCTTTAACAAAGACACATGTAAAGATAAAAACAACTATACACCAACAGTAAAAAATCAATGGAGAGTGAGGTTTTCTATTGGGAGTGAAGGCATAATCAAATTACCTGAGACCATTGGGTTGGCAGATCTCAGCGAAGGCAGCTCTGGGTTTCACAGTACTAACAATTCTATAAACCTATGCATTGTAACCAGCAGGAAACATGCAGATAATGGCTGGAGAAGAGTTCTTGTCCTGCAGTAGTAGATAGCTGTGGAAAATTGATGGCTGTAAAGATGACCAAAAAAGAAATGGTTTTAGCTTTGATATGCATCATACATGTAGGCAGGGCCATCATCTTCAATGATGCCAGAGAAAAGCTCACTTTTCAGAACTTACAGTGACGTATTCTTGTTTGTTGAAGTACATTATTATCCAGGGTAATTTTTTTTATATGGAAAGTGGTTGTTTTGATTGTCACCAATATCTTTTTACCCCTTTTATCTGACAAATCAGAAGGTAGAGATGTGAAAGTTAAAGATTATGTCAATGCCAGACCCCTGCTAGGGCAAGAATTTCAAGTAGGGACAGTTAAGTCAGAGTTCACTATCTGAGAGAGATTCTAGATGGATGTCAGCATTGATATGTTTTGAAATTATGTACCAAAGTACAGTTGATTCTGGAACCTTCCTGTAAGTTGCCTCTCCAATAACAGAGAAACCAGAAAGTGGGTGATCAGATCAAGATAGAACATTATTGATGTCAGACTCCTGCCACCTTGCTCTTCCTTCATGTCAGCGTTACTTACATTCGTGGAAATTGATATACCCAAGCAATAAGCTTCAGTGATACACTGTGCTTAAGAACTCAGATTAAGTCATTGAGGCTAGCTAACATCACATACCTCTGGCTGCCAAACATATAACGCTTCCTGCTTCAATGCATTATTGAGCTTCCAATATCTACTGAGCACCAGCGGAACTCAAGCCTTCTGATAAACTAAGGGCGAAAATACTGCAATTTCCGGACATATCTTCACTCAGTCCACAAGCCACAATTCCCTCTATTTTGCATTTGGAATGGAGAATGCTTTCTTCATGACTCAATCTCTTCTACTCTTCACAGTTGTGACAGTACAGGTGAAATCTCTGACAATGAAGGCACCATGATAAAATTGCTGAAGCCTCCCATGACTCAATTAAAAATGTGTTTGATCCTTATCACCTCGAGCAAATGTTTTACAATTAATCCTTATCATCATCATTGTATCTTTATTTCGACAAACTTTGTCATAAAAGAATTCACAAAGATTAAACATTTTTAAGAGAATTAGTACAGGTTACACAAATTCAAGTAATAAAAGCGAGGGAAATACAAATAACCAAGAAGCCTAATAATCATGAACAGTCCATGGTTAATTAAAAAAACGTCCATAAGTTCATTCATTGCGTATCATAATATAGCATTTCATTTATATAATTATTAGTGCATCTACAGGTTATAAAATTGATAAATCTACATTCAATTCAGTTAATTAGCAGCCTTCTCTAATTCCACATGGCTGCCAGGCATTTAGCTACCACAAATACAGTCACAGTGTCCTCATAGAGTAACCATTTGAGTAATGATATTGAACATATAAAGCAACCTACAAGCCACACTGAGAGTAATTGATAACCTTGTGTTTAGTGTTTCCTGTGGCTGCTAGTTTTCCTCAAGTGTTGCTAATGGATTAATGCTATATTATTTTGTATTATAATTATGAAGTCCAAATCAAAGCACTTGTACCAGTTCATGATCAAGAGTTTAGTGAGTGCATTATATGGTTTGATTTGGTTTTAATAAATAATATAACTGAAAAAGAAGTGTGTCCTGGAGTTTCTGTGTGCAGAAATGTCAGCCTCTTGTGTCAGCATGGAAGTTTCTCCTCTGATTTCCCCAGCAAAGTTGCAGTGCTTATATATCCAAAAGGTACCCTTAGGGGTTCTACCTAGATGTGTCATGGTACAGTGGGCCAGTAATCCAAGGATGATGATAGCGATTAATTTTGTACAGAGATGGTATAAAGAAGATGGAAACCTGTTGTGTGATACTAAGACTCCTTCGCCGTTTTGTCTGTAATCTACTCCCGCTGACCCTGTGCTGTGCTGAATTATTTAAGGCTATTACCTGGCTGTCGAGAGCCTCTGCTCCTCCCGCCTGCCTCCCGCCGCCCTGCTGCTCTCTCACGATCCAAAGCGGGGCCGTCGAGTGGAGTGTGGCGAGGGGCTGCCTACAACTCCCGGCAGCCCTTGAGGTCTCCAGCGTCACTCCAGCGTCACAACCCAGCGCCAGAAGGCGCATAAAAGTGACACTAGTTTCTGTGAGCGGGGCTTTGCCGTTTTGTCTGTAATCTACTCCCGCTGACCCTGTGCTGTGCTGAATTATTTAAGGCTATTACCTGGCTGTCGAGACCCTCTGCTCCTCCCGCCTGCCTCCCGCCGCCCTGCTGCTCTCTCACGATCCAGAGCAGGCCGCCGAGTGGAGTGTGGCGAGGGGCTGCCTACAACTCCCGGCAGCCCTTGAGGTCTCCAGCGTCACTCCAGCGTCACAACCCAGCGCCAGGAGGCGCATAAAAGTGACGCTAGTTTCAGTGAGCGGGGCTTCGCCGTTTTGTCTGTAATCTACTCCCGCTGACCCTGTGCTGTGCTGAAATATTTAAGGCTATTACTTGGCTGTCGAGACCCTCTGCTCCTCCTGCCTGCCTCCCGCCGCCCTGCTGCTCTCTCACGATCCAGAGCGGGGCCGCCGAGTGGAGTGTGGCGTGGGGCTGCCTACAACTCCCGGCAGCCCTTGAGGTCTCCAGCGTCACTCCAGCGTCACAACCCAGCGCCAGGAGGTGCATAAAAGTGTCACTAGCTCCGTCTCGCGGGACGCCGGGCGAAACCCGGGCCAAGGGCGGGCCCGTTGTTGCCGGTTAGTGACCGGTAAGGACCGGACCGGGCCACCCCCCTTACTTCCCTCACAGAGACTCTCTGGAACACTGATTGATCCTTAGATCAGGCCAACATGACCAGAGGCACTAGGAGTAAAACTAAATCTGCATCAACTGTTACCCATCTCACAGGTCCGATTGACCAATTTATTTTGCGAACTAAAGAGGTCATCGACCAGAGTATCTCCCTGTTGGAGCGCAGGGTATCCCTAGACCTTGTGAATGCTAAACGCTCTTCTTTGGGCCTCTTGGCCACAGCAGCTTCTCCTATCCAACAAGACTCCAACACCCCTTCTTTGATACCATCCACAACTACAGTAGAAATCCACACAGTCCCCTGTTTGGTGGATCTCTCAGTAACCCATTCTCTGTCAGACTCCCTTATGTCAGAGGATCTTGAAACCACTCCAGATTTGGAGCTATGTCAAACCCAGGAGACCTCTTTAGACAAGCACTCCCGTGGGGTTAGGGAGGGTGCGGTTCCAAAACGGGGGGGGGGGCGGTAGGATAAACGATAATCTAGTTAGATCTAATGCTCCTACAGAGCCTGAGGGGGGCAGCCTGTTCCTCCTAGCTTAAACACATCAAAGGCCAATTATCCTCCTGTGATTATTTCAGATAGCATACCTGATAATCTTTTCAACATGGGCCAGTCAGGGGGTTCCTGTAGGACTTGTAACACCACCCCGTTTCTACTATCTAGCATTAGGGAGCTTCTTATGCATCACCTAAAACCTCTGGAATCTAGTTTGAGGCACCTCGAAAAACAGATAGCAATTCTATCCGTTACACCATCTACTCAGTCTAGTTTAGATCCAACAAAACAGGGGAAAGTGAAAGCTAAATGTCCAATAATAGCTCCTCAAATGGCCCAATCAGGTCCTTGTAGCAAGCCGACTACAGCTGCAAAGGCTCCTATTGCACAACCAAAGCCCATCGTACCATCAGCCCCTCCCCATTCAAACTCTGATGTAGGCTTGGCCATGACCAGAATAGTCACAGTCCCGTCCCAGATCCCCCCAGGTCTTGTGAAAGATTCTGATCTAGCTGTCAACAAAAATCAGACACAATTACCACCTAAAACACCGGGATTAAAATCCTCGGGGGTAGAAAAAAGGGGAGTACGGCCAAGGCGCCCCATACATCTTCCACCCGAGGCATCACCCTACACGGTCATTCTTACCGGTGTCCCAGAATTACCGGATGGTAATGATGAACCTTCTTGGTCCCTTAAAAACAAGGTTCTGCAGTGGCTCAGTTTAAATAGGCCTTTACAGCCTCGTCATTCAAGCAGAATTTCTACAGTCCACAGAGTAACATGGATAGGGGATGAACGTAAATCAATACAAGGTGATTGCATTATAGTAAACTGTGATGATCCTACCACAGTTGACTATATTTGCTCATGGCCAACATTGGAAAAAAGGGAGGGGAATTGATGCCCAACATCTCTCCTTTTTTTACCCTCCATTGAACACCTATCAATACTTCCCCACTCCAAATTGGCAACAACCATCTGAAGGGCACTGGAATCATGTGGGCCACAGATATAGAAACAGGAGCAGAGAATGGCAGACACAGTTCTGGTATCCAGGCAGGACCCACTTTCCCACGGAGGGTTGGCAAGGTTTTCCAAATAGAAATCGTTATGACTGCTTGGAAACGGTAGATTGACCGACAGTGAATGTAACTAGTGTGAATCAGGCCCCTAGAGTTTTTGGCGTTCCTTTTAGCCCCGGAACACTATTAAGTTTGCCAGATTGTCAAACTCCCTCACAATTAACAAAGTCCATCCATAAAGTTAATGAGGACAGAACTCCATTAGAACTTTCTTCTGCCCTCCCCAATAAAATGATGGATGGACCCCCGGAGGCTTCTATCGGAACAAAGTCAGGGATCATCGCCCCATCGGTGTGCCCGCTTACGCGTGCTCCCGATCCTTTGTTACCTGAAACTCTACCACCTCAGCCGAATGACCATCTCCATACCATAAATCTAAACTTTTCAATCTTGTATTGGAACGTTGCAGGTCTACGCGCTAAAATGTCTCTCCAGCCGTGGTTGGATACGATAACTGAACATCAGATAGTCTGCCTCCAAGAAACATGGTCAACTATTCCACATCATTTAGCGGGCTATAAACCATTTCACATCCCGGCCAGTCAGAGTGTCCTGGGTAGACCCAAGGGAGGACTGGCAGTTTATGTTTCCAATACCCTATCTCCCCTAACGATACGCAGGTCCAAAGAAGATTCGAGCTATCAAATCCTGCAGCTAAAATTTAGCAAAAATAGTATTTACTTTTTAGTTAATTTTTATAATAATCTTGGAACAACGGATTGTATAAAAATCCTTAATGAAATTACCACTTTTTTAATAACCTCGCGTAATGAGTTTCAGACAACCCCAGCATACGTGGTCTGGGGTGGTGATTTTAATCTTCCACTATGCACTAACTATAAAAACGGAAACTGTGGCTTACTGGATGAACATGGTAGTCCATTGCCCCATTTTGCGCACTCTATCTGCGGAAACATACTAAATGAGTCCTTCTTTTCATTAGAGCTTGATTTCGTTAATGATTTAGTAGAACCTCCATCTGTCTTTTTACCAACCTTTCATGGTAGGGGGTTTTCTACTACAATTGATTATATCATGTCCTCTCATAGTTTGAAGGGTCAAGTGGCAAATTTTCATACCGGGACTGACGTCAGTAGTGACCATTTTCCTATCAGTGTTACAGTTGTTCCTAAAAATGTGTTTTTACACTCTAACATCACCAGCCAGCTAACACAAAGCTCATTAACTATGAACAAGGTGAATGGTTTCACAGTCAAATGGGCAAAGGTGGACCCAGCCAAAATCACCGAGAGGGTTCTCGTAAAAACTAGACCTTGGGTTCTTGACTGCTTAACTCCAGACTCTACTCCACAAACAATCATGGCCAGTTTTCAGAAAATGTTGGCGGTAATTAGAGAGGAGTTCACAGCCAAGCACAAAAACAAAAAGTGTACTACCGAGAGATGGTTTAATACGAAGTGTCGAAAGGCTCTTTCAAATCTAAAGGCAGCCCTCTGTAGAACTACGAGGGATATTTCGGAAATTTCCAGCTTAAGGCAACTCTATAACCAGAGCAGAACGTAGGAGAGAAATCAAGCAAAATCTCTGGGCACAATTACACGACAGCTGCCATAAGAAAGACAGCGCCCTCTTTTGGCAAGTTATTAGATCCCCTTTCCTGGCCGATTCATCAACAGGACAGCACTTAGATGTTGCAGTGACAGCAGATGAATGGGTTGACCATTTTTCTAAAATCTTGGGAACTCTCAATCAGACCCTCCGGGGAAGATCAGGGCGGAAGCAGTAAGTCGGAGAGAAACTGCTACCCGATTAACGCCCATTTCAACCATGTAGAGGTCGCGAAAGCTCTTAAATCATCTAAACCCGGCAAAGCACCCGGGCCCGACGGAGTCCCGTTGGATTTCTTTCTTCACAACTTTGAACTTTGGTCTCCACTTCTCACACGGGTCTTGGCTGCAGCTGCAACAACTGGGCTGATAGATTCATGGTCGACATCAATCCTCCTCCCCATCTTTAAAAAAGGCAACCGAAACGACCCTGCCTGCTTCAGGCCTATCTCCCTTCTGGACTCCATGGGCAAAGTTGCGGGTCGGGTGGTTTTGGATCGACTTCAAGTCTGGGCCCAGACCAATAAAATCATGACCGACCTGCAATATGGCTTCCAGAAGGGCCTCGGGACTGTATCTTGCCCTCTTGATGGGGAAGTACGCGGGAGCCAAAGGAGGAAACATCTTTCTCGTGTATGTTGACCTCAGTGCAGCGTTTGACTGTGTCCTGCACTCCAAACTCTGGGCTATTCTGAGGGACCTTGGGGTGGACCCAGCACTTATTGTTTTCCTCCGAGAATTGTATTCCAACGCAACGGCATGTGTCAGATTTGGAGTTAATGGCGATCTCTCACCCTCTTTTTCCATCGGAAAAGGTGTAAGGCAGGGATGCGTACTGGCTCCCTTCCTGTTTAATCTTTATACCAACGGACTTGAGCTGGCCATGTTAGAAGGGAGCCAGGATTTACCTCAGATTAATCATCGCCCAATACCAACACTGCTATACGCAGATGACTCGGTCATTCTTGCCAGAACATTGAACCAATTACAAAAGCAACTTAATAAATACTGCTCTTTTATGGGTTCTCTTGGCCTTAGAGTCAACTTAAAAAGACTTTTACTATGCATGTTGGCCCTAAGGTTAAGAATCCCAAATCAATTTTTGTCGGTAAAACAAGGCTGGAAAAAACATCCGCCTATCCGTATTTAGGAATTTTGGTGGATGACTCTTTAAGCTGGCGACAGGCCGCCGCCAGCAGAAAACTTCTTTTCCAGCGTGCAACAACGGCCCTGGTCTCTTTTTCCAGGAAACTTGGCAAACCTGCTCCTTCCGAACTGCTCAAGATATATTATGCAAAATGCCATAGTGTGGCCACCTATGGCGCGGGAGTATCCTATCCAGACAATAGAGAATGGGTTTGTTAAATACCTGCTGGCACTTCCACAAGGCGCCCCGATCTATGCTTCCCATAATGAGCTAGGCATGGACTACATCACTGAAACCATACGATCCCAACCAATCCTTCTATGGCATCGCATATGGACATGCCATTTAACACGTTCTTTGATCAAAGACTGTATGGATCTAACAAATTGGCGAAGGATCCCATGGCTGGTTTACGTGGAAAATTTCTTCAGAGATCTTGGACGCAGCTCTTTCTTTGATGACCCACCTAGCGTGGAGGATATTTCGAGAAGGGAGCTAAAAAGGATCTGCTTGGGTCATCTAAGGGAACTTCGTGGCTCAATTGAGATCTTAAAATCTTCAAATTCCCAAATTTGTGCAGTTCAGACTAATAAAGGTATGCAACCATATCTGTCATATTATCTGTCCAACTATGAGAAATATCTCCTGACAAGATTCCGTTTTAATTCCTTTTTTCGTTTAGTTTCCTTTCCCCAAACACAGAACTGGTCGAACTCCATCGCGAACTGTCCGTGTGACGGTGTATCTACCCAGTCAACAGTCCATGTTATTTTCTTTTGTAAATTTTATAAATTACCTCGGAAAACCTGGATTCTACCACTTCTTCGCTCAATTGGTCAAAGGTCATGCTATCCAGCGTTTACCTCCTTATAGCTTTTGGACTCAGTACATTTCGCAAAGTGCATAGCTACCTTTTTAAAAACCAGCATTAAGATACGTCATGCTCTTGATTGATAAATGTTCACGTATCTAGAAAAGAAAACCGTGCTTATTATTTTTTTATCTTTGCCCTCTTTTATATTGGGTAGATTTATTTCTTGTTTTATATTTTGCTACAAATGATTGTATTTATGTACTTTTTATGGTTTCAAACAAGTGGTAACCAAATAAAAGATTATGAAACTGAAACTGAAACTAAGACTCCTCATGCATAATAAACCAGGCTAGTTGTCATAGTAACCCACACATTTGGCACATAACTAGGTAACAGGTCAGTGCCAGATCCATTATATAGAACAAGGTAGGACAAATGTAGGTAAAAGGCAGTCCAGCTACCTAGGCCTACATTGGTGTACATTGATGTTCATAACAGTGGAAGTTTGACCAGGTGATATTGTTGTCCAAGTTTCAGCACTGTCTTCTCCTTAGTATGCACACACTAAAGGAATTATTCAATTACTTTTGGCAATGCAATTAGTAGAAGGTCGGGAACAATGTCTATAGACTGAGCCATTATTGGTCGAAGGTACAAGAGCCATAAGCCAAAGTCCAAGAATGCAATCTCTGTGGGGTGTCCATAGTCATCTTTGCTTATGTGATACCCTGCTAGGAGGGTGAGTGAGACGTGGGGGACCCTCAGTGGCACAGTGCTAGCAGTGTTTCAGGAGAATTTGCAGAGTGGAGGATGGCATGAAACATGTTCCTTCTGAAAGGGGGTTTGTGACAACAAAGCATAGATTGAGGTGGGTCAATAAAATAATTGTTGAGAAAAATTCACTCCTCCAGTAGAAGGCAGGCATCAGGAAAAAGAAGGAGGAGTGGCTTTGTGCCCATTCTATTTTTAAAATAGGCCTTGGAGCACTCTAGATTGCAGAGTTGTGGCCAGCAGGTGAGGTTAGAGGATAACATATTGTCGGTGAAATGGCATGGTCAGGAAGAAATAATATCAAGCCAATTACTATCCCTGGTATGGGAACTAAGTGGAGCAGACCATGGCCAACCAGGAACTTAATCACTAAGGGGAAATTGAATTGTTAAAAATAATCAACAAAGGTTAAAAATGGTGCAGGTGAGATAGGATAGAATGGATTACATATAAACAAGGCTACTGCTCAGGATAGTGTAGGCAGGACCATGCAAGACTGCTACTATTACCAAGTAAAACAAAGAATTAAATAGATATATAATAGGTTTTATGTATGTATGTATGTTGTGGATTTATAAAGCAAAGGAATCACACCAAGAGGGGTAACTCCAAGCTGTGGAGGAGCGAGAGTCAGACAGGCACGAACTACCATAACTCAGGCTTTGAACAGGCTTTTATGAGGTGAACAACTTTGGGGTTGTAAGCCAAATGGAGATTGCATATACACTGATTGAGGACTTGTGATACAGCCTGGGAACATAATTCATGTAATGATAGAAGTGCTGGAGCAATAGTGAGGAAGGAAAGGAGCAAATTGGTAGAAAGGAAAGAACACCTCTTTGAAGGGTTTTCTGGTGGCATAAAAGAGTCCTCAGTATAAGGCAGGAATAAAAATAGTAAAGTGTAGGAAGGTGAAGAATTAGGCAGTGGTGCTGGTTCGGCTTCACTATGCAAAATGCTCACAAACCCCAATGATGGTCTTTAGATTCACAATATTAAATCCTTAGCTCAGACCTGGAAGAGTGCCAAAAAGCAGGAAGTCTTTACTTGAGGATCGTGTATTAAGCATTTCCAACATGGACAGTAAGTAAGCGGCACAACCCAAAAAGAATTCAATACTAATTTATAAAAATAAAGAGGAGTTTCTATAAATTTCGAATCCAAAATGAAGCAAATCAAATAGGTATAACAGGAGTTATGGATTTTAGAAGTAATGTTAAATCAGTGCAAATCAGAGCTGCAGAACTTTATAATATTGGTCAACGTTAAAAAGCACTTGTGACAGTCGGTCGCTTGCAGGTTGAGGTGCGTGGAATCCAACGAGGGTAGAAGTTATGCAAGTCCAAGAACGAAGTCATGAAAGTCAGTTTGAGTTAATCTAGTTCGAGAAGCCTGGGTAAAGAGTTTCCTGGCTGTCCTTGTTGATGAAGCGGGAGCAGCAGGGGAGTTGGTTTTACCTCCCTTACACAATTCTGTTTGGGAAACAGGGTACAAAACGTGACAACAAATCCACTGTTGATGTCAAAATAATGTTTCATGGTTTTCCATTGAGGTGTAGGGTTGAGTAAAGGGGCTGGTTGGTGGACTTGGCTTAACAAGCCTTGGTAGCATTAAGCACAGCAGGAAGTAATTCTGATGTCCAATGGCCCAGTGAAACACGACTGACGGCCTGAAACCTCATGGAATTTACAACTACATTTCCCACAATGCATTGAACCCTCTGGTTTTTGATGACCCCAAGGTTGCCTGATGGCCAGCCCTTCATTGGTTCTGGTATGTTGTTTTAAATGCAGTTGGAGGGGACCAATGCCACTAGTGCAGGGGGACATCTGATGATTCGTTTTCTCTCGAACAGGTTCCTTCTGTCTAGGGGACCAAGCTTTGGCCCAGAAAGAGCCAGCCATAGTTGTGCAGTTCCAGGAAGGTTTCCTCTGGGGCAGAGTATCCTGCCTTTGGTTTGTTCAGACATTGATCTCTTCTTGTGTACTTGTTGCAAGTCAGGTCTGAACTGAGATTCTAGTGTTAAGGATAGCCATTAAATCCTTGATTTAGGGTTTAAAAGGGGTGTGGGCGCAAGTGGGCAATGGGCTACTAGCCCTAGTGGCTAATCATCTCTGAGTTAACCACATCCAAGGAATAGTCACCTTTTCTACCAAGAACCCTCTGTTCTATCATTTTAAAAATCATCTTCCTCAGTTGTACAGACCTTGTAGCCCATCCTCACAGTTTAGCTTGTCTTCTGGGGGTGTACACCTCCTAACTACTGAATATTTCTGCCTTCCCAGTTGCAAATGTGTCTGGGGTAAGGTAGAACGCTGTTTTCTCCTTTGGAAGGCATCCTGTCAGGAAGGGATGTGTGGCCTCCTTCCCATACAGTCCACTGTTTCTGACTCCTTGTAGAGTTTAACACCTCCTGGCAGGCAGGGGTTCAAATTCCCGTCTTTGGGCAGCAGCTGGCTGCCACAGCCACAGTACCAGAAAGGCTGGGGCAACCAGGTGGACAAGTAGCCACTTGTGAGCATGCCAAATCTTCCTCGACATAAGAATCAGGTCTAGGGTGATGAGGCATGCTGTTTGACCCAAACATGACATATTTTGGTGTCCCATAATGGAGCTGGTAACCTCAGGTTTTATTAGGTGGCAATCATTTTATCCGAAGGACTGTCCATTACTTATTGCAGCTTGTACTGGTAAAGGTCAAAATAGGGACATATAATTATGTTGGAGGTATCTACTCCTCCAACATACTTTACCATGTTCTCCAGAGTGAGGAGGCTTTTGTACCGCTTTTGGCCGCCATGGGTGTGGCGGGGTATGCTCAGACGTGAGTCCCTTGCTCACTTTGCCACTGGATTCAAACAAGCCGGGCTGAAGACGACTGTAATGCCAGAAACCGGTCCTCGGAAGCTTGTTTCCGGTCCAGGGAAGGCATGGCTTGGCAGTTCGGGCTGGACTGTTCCCATGAGGCACAGGGTCAGACTGATTTGCATATAGCCATGTCTGAACTGGGGTGGCAGAGTGGGCTAAAGAACGGTGATGGATTAAACCCAGATCTTTTGACTGGGTGTGAGTGTTTGATTGGTTCAAATGCTCCGTCCATCACCACCCCCTTGTGTACCGCTTTTGGCCGCCATGGGTGTGGCGGGGTATGCTCAGACGTGAGTCCCTTGCTCACTTTGCCACTGGTTTCAAGCAAGCCGGGCTGAAGACGTCTGTAATGCCAGAAACCGGTCCTCGGAAGCTTGTTTCCGGTCCAGGTAAGGCATGGCTTGGCAGTTCGGGCTGGACTGTTCCCATGAGGCACAGGGTCAGACTGATTTGCATATAGCCATGTCTGAAAAGGGGTGGCATAGTGGGCTAAAGAACGGTGATGGATTAAACCCAGATCTTTTGACTGGGTGTGAGTGTTTGATTGGTTCAGATGCTCCGTCCATCACCACCCCCTTTTGTACCGCTTTGTTAGGGGTGAAGGCATACATTAAAGCTAGTACTCTGACCTTGCCACTCATAGTAACGGCAAAGTAAAGTTCGAACAGTTTGCATTGCTCCTACTGTCTGCAATGGCAGGCCAGCTGTCAGTGGTCAACTTGGGTCACTCTGGGTGGTACAAACAGTGCTTCAGGCCCTGGTGACCTCCTTAACACTCATGCCCTGGATACGATTTTTACCATAAACCTGGGACTTATAAGAGGTTATAAAAGGTTATTCATTCATATATATTGGTTTAAGGGAGATAGAACTGGAACTTGTGCCTGAGCAGCAGGTTCTAATGCACTTTGAGAGGCATGACCATAAACACTGAAGCCAAAATGTTGCGGGGGTAAACATACAAAAAGGGCACTTTCCTACTTAAAGATATGGGAAGAAATATTTAAAAAACATGATAGAGAGACAGGAGTTATAGGAGATAGGTGGCAGCCTGAGTCATGTGCGGTCATCAGATAAGGAAGGTGAGTGTCATCTTCAAATTACAGGAATAGGAGTTCCTAATAAATATGTTACAGTGTAAAACATTACAAAGGGGATGGGAGAGGGATGTAGAGCTAATAAGGATGGAAAAAACATTTGAGTAATGCTTTTAAACATATAGAGTAATCTACAGCATCACACTCGAAGAAATTGATAACCTTTTGTTTAGTGTTTCATGTGGCTGCTAAAGTTTTCCTGTAAGTTTTGCTTATGGATTAACATTATAATATTATATGCTGTAAGTATGAAATTTAAATTATAAAATTCATACCTGTAATGACCAAAAGTTTTATGGATGCATTGCATGATTGGATTTAGTTTGAATAAATATTGTAATTCAAATATGTGTTAATATATAGTTTATTTCAGATTATTTCAGGATCTCATAAATCAGCTGTTTTACAGTTTTATGATTTAGAATCAGAAGCAATGTTTGTGTGCTCTTTGGCTCATCCTAGATGTGATTTTCTCTGTCACATGGAGCGCGGGTATGGAACAGCTTAGGCTCCAATGCTGTAGCTCAGCCAACTGAATTAATTAATTATTGAGAAATGTTTTTCTTAAATACAATATAGCACCTAGTGCTACCTGATCATACTCCCAACTTGCTTCCTTTGTAGGTATTTTATTGATAAGACGTTAGATAAAGAGCAATTTCTATAGAGTTGGAAAATGGCCAAATTTTATACGGATGTCCTTTGAATGAAATCCTGATATCCCTGTTATCACCCTGCCCACAATTTTGTTGTCATAATAGCTTCATGACATCACCTCTATTCGAAAAAATGTCATAAGCACCCCATTCAAACGATTCATTACAATTGAATTTTGTCTTCACAAAATGAGCCCCATGTAGCGGGTGGGGAACACGGTCATTAGGAGAGTCTAAGAAAAGGGAAGCCTGACCAGGTGACAGTGGTGGCCATGTGGCAGCACTGTCTCTTTCTTAGTATTCACACAAGATATATTATTCAATCACTTTTGGTAATGCCACGAGAAGGTGGTCAATGAATAGAGATGCATCTGGTATGGGTCCAAGGTACACGAGACACATGACAAGGTCTAAAAGTGTAGAGTCTGCTGGGGGGCCCACAGTTATCCCAGTTTCTGTGACACACCTCCAGGAGTGCAAGACATGGGTGACCCTCAATGACACAATGCTAGCAGTGTATCAGAAGTGTTTGTAGAATGAGGGATGGTATGAGAAATTTTCCTTCTGAATGGGGGTTGTTTCAGCAGCACATAGACTGGGATGGGTTGATGAAAATCATTTTTCAGTATATTCCACCCCTCCAATTAATTGTTAAACAAGTATTTTAAAAAATGGCTTAAAAAGTGCAGGTGATATAGGATGGAATGAATGTCACATAGATGAGCCTACTGCTCAAATAGTGTGGCGATGACCACGAAAGACTCCTACTATTACCAAGGAGAGCACAGTTTTAAATAGAAATATCAAAGGTTTTGTAAGTGAACAAGATTTGGGTTTTAAGCCACATGGAAATTGTATATATGTTGACTAAGTACACCTCTTAGTGACCGGGAACAGAATCCACCTAATGAAACTGACAGAAGTGCTGGAGCAATAGTGAGGAAGAAAAGGAGTATATTGGGAGAAAATAGAACACTTCTCTGGAAGGTTTCTCCGTGGCAGGAATGATTGCTTAAGATAAAGTAGAAAGAAAAGCAGTAAAGTGTAAAAACATGGAGTATCAGGTAGTGATGATGATTAGATTTCACTATACAATACTCTCACAAACCCCAAAGATGTCCCTTGGATTCACAATAATATATCCTTTGATCAGTCCTGGTAGACAGGCAAAGAGCAGTTAGGCTTTAAAAGAGGAATATGTGTTAAGCATTTCAGAGTACCAACACGGACGATAGGTAATTGGCGTGACTAGAAAGAAATTCAACACAAGCAGATTTGTGTGTGAACTTACATATCACTTTGAAAAAAATCAGATAAGTATAACCGGGTTTATGGATATTAAAAGTAATATTAAATCAGTGCAAATCAGTACTGCATGACTTTATCTTTGAGGTCAACGATAAAAAGTACTTGAACAGTCAGTTGCGTGCAGGTTGAGGTGAGTGGAAAGCATGGAGGGTAACGGTGATAAGGGTTAAAAAGACAAAGCCTTGAAAGTCAGGTCTCATTTACCTGGCTTGAGAAACCTGGGTGCACAGTTATCCTGGCTGTCCATGGTACTGAAGTTGGGGCAGCAGGGGGGTGATTTTACTTTTAAAACATCCTGGTGAGGAACAGGGTTCAATAAGTTGATAACAAAACTACAGCTGATGTTGGATTACATTTTCACTACGTTTCTTCAAGGTGCAGGGTCTAGTAAAGGGGCTGGTTGTTGGAATGGAGACCAACAATCCTTGCCAGCAGTAAGCTCTGCAGAAAGTAATTCTGACATCCAATGTTATAAGGGGACACTGTAACAGTCGGAAACTTTATGGAGGTCAGTACTATGTTAAGTATGCAAACACAAGCAGTATTATTCATTTACATTTGGCCATGCACTGGGCCCTTTACTTCTGGGTGATCCCTAGACAGGACTGATGGCCAGCAATTCATTGGTTCTAGCATGCTGTTTTTATATGTGGTTGCAGGTGATTAGTGCCACTAGACCAAGGGAGTCTGGCGATTCCTTTAGCTCTCATAGGGGTTCTTATGTCAATGGGAGCCAAGCTTTGGTCACGTCCGAGTCTCAGTCGTGCAGCTCCAGTTAGGTTTCATCTGGTGCAGAGTAATCACGCCTTCGGTTTGTGCACTTCATGTTGTCGCAGACTTCGATCTCTACTTGTGTCCTTGTTGCAAGTCTGGTCAGAACTGAGAGCCTAGTGTCTGGGATAGCCATTAAATCCTTGATTTAGGGGCATAAGGGGAGTTGGGGCAAGTGGCCAATGGGCTACTAGCCCCAGGGGCTAGTTGGCCCTGAGGTGACCACATCTGGGGTTAAGATCACCTTTTCTACCAACAAACCTCTCTAATAATAGTTTAAAAAATATCAGAAGTCTTCCTCCATTGGAAATACCAACAGAAACGCTATGCTTCTCTTTTAGGAACACGTCCTGGACGTCAAGGAGGCAAGTCGAGGAAGGGTTCATTAGTCTAATAGGTAGAAGAAACAGAACAATTTGAAGCATTACGCTGAGCATGACGAGTAACAACTATGCGAACCCTAGATGTTGCCCATCCTGAAAATGAATCTAACTGCCAAACTCCTCACTCTACCTCAAACCCAGGTACTAGGGAAAGGCTTGGGCTTGGTCCCCACTGCAAAACTGGACACATTCAAATTGAGAGTGAAATAAATTAATTCATCAGGAAACTCAATTTGAGACCATATTTCATCGAAAAAACAATGGACACAGAGAGGCAGGGAGAAACTGGCCTACAAACAAAATCAACCTTTAGTCTACTATCTATAGAAGTCCCAGTAGAAATACTGGTGTTTGAGATAGCATTCATGAAGGAAATCAGCGAAATCAACCCAAACACTGAAAATCTTTCAAAACACCACCAAGGAGCAGAAGCAGGTTACCTGAGAACTTCCCACAGAAAAAAGCATTGTGAAAAAAGCAGCAGACAAAAGAGAAGCAGTGTTTTTGCAAAAAACAGAGGCATACCAAACTAAATGACTCTGTCTCTGTCAGACTCTTACCAGCGCCAGTGCTAGCATCAGCCACACCACACGAGGACTACTTGGACTAGGGGGCCCGCGGCAGGAGATGCGTCTCAATTGCGTGCCAGCCAGCACATAAAGGCCACCACCACCTCCTGCACCACGGAACGCCTTGGAGACTCTCGCCAGTGCCAGCGCTTGCACCAGCCACACCACACGAGGACTACTGGGACCAGGGCAGCCATGGAAGGAGCTGCATCTCAATTGCGTGCCAGCTGGCAGATAAAGGCCGCCACCGCCTCCCGCACTGTGGGACTTGCGTGGGGGCACCCGGGCATAGCCCGGGCCAAGGGCACGCCTATCCGAGCCCATCAGAGACAAGAAGAGGCTGAGCTGGGCCACCCCCCTGTGATTTTACACATCAACGTGAACATCAAGGCGGACCTTTGCTTTTATTTTGGTGTATTGGTGTAGTTGGTGGGCCTTTTATAGTAACAGTCAGACGACAAATATGAGTAAACATAAAGTCATGGGCCTACTGGCAGGGGGGGTAGTCGGGACACTGGACGCATTTTTGACCGAGCAGAGTCAGTTCTGACTCATCAGATCCAGCTCACTGAAAAAAGACTTTCACTTGACACCTTTGCGGTCTTCAATGGGAGGCATAGTTATGGCTAAATCCCCCAAGGGTGTGCAGTATTCTGTGGATCATCTGTGTCTAACCACCCCTGGCTCTAGTAACAACTGGGAATTAGTCACCCTCCCAGACTCACCATCAGTGGCACCAGAGGCAGCCACAGTTGTGCAGGTCAATTATATTATTACTGCATTAAACATCGCAGGGGACAATGAGCCCGACTTGTCACACATTTTGGCAGAAGATCCGTTGACTCTTACCACTGAACACAAGGCAATTACTCCTGGCGTGTGCCGTGATGAGCTCATCACTCTATCCAAAAGGGTCACCAGGGAAAGTACGACAAATCTTGCGAAGTCTTTGACTGCTGGTAGCGGAGAGCCTCCTTTGAATCGCACGAGGGGAGGAGTTACACAAAAGAAATAACAAAAACCCTGATTGAAGCTCCACGTAACCAGGCCTCCTGATACACCCGCATCAGAAACTAACAAAGGATTGGCCGCAAATAAAACTCGTAATAGCGCAGAGTTCGGGGATGATCCCGACCAATGGAAGCATTTGGAGATTCTGATGACTGCTCATCTGGAGCCCCTTTAGGTAGACTATTGTCTATTGAAGAAACATTGCTGTCACTTGTGAACTTTGGGAGTGTTGTAGCAAACCAAGGGACATGTAGGTGTGCATGTGTCGCTCAGGGGGAACCTGTGGGTCCAGCCCCATTACCGGTAAATGTGAATGAGGGGAGGAAAAATAGGGATATCGAACAGACTACTGGGAAAAATGTTATGTGCAATAGAGTCCCACATGTATATTTGGAAGTAACCGGACCCAATGCTAGTATTGGTGCTATGGGGGCGAGGGAATCGGGGACAGGGTCCATAGCAATCGCTCAACATGTCTAATAGACACTGCAAGGTCAGAAAGGGGAGTAAGGGGAGACAATGGCAGGTCGCAAACAAAAGAGATGTCCTTGTTAAGTGTGTAGAATGCACGTGGCCTACCGGTTTTATATCAACTGCCAGATTCTTGCCCGCATAGAGTTGTTTTAACTGGTGTCCCAGCACACATAAGCCAAAAAGAGGAACCCGTGACACAACCGATTATCAAGTTGGCACATTGGATGTGTATGAATGCGAGTTCAATATTAGAGAATATAGACACATTCTGATGGCGAGGAGGGTGTCCTGGATCGGCAGAACCAGGAAAGCCTTCACAGGGGACTGTGTGATAGTGACACTTAGGCATCCTGATCTTGTGTGCAAGACCCTTTTTTAGAGTAAAAGGTCTTATCAAGCTGAGGTGGATTCATGCATTAAATAACTCCCATTGTGCTTTTTCACAGACCTTTGCCCTACATGAACCAACATTATAGAGAGGTGTGTCAACAAGAGGATGCACTCGGGTGGGCCAATGTACCATGGCAAAATAACGTCTTTGCACCACTCAGAGACCTAAATGATATTGATTGACCAGGTCCATTGAGGGAAGTTGTTAGAATTTGTGATACTCCTGTAATTAACATAGATCGAGGGAGGAGGGGAGAAGAGATAATATCATGGTTAGTGGAAGGCCAAACTATTTGTGTTCAACAGGTTGTAAAAACCCACGCGGGCAGTGGCCTACACACACATTTTTCCATGTCCAATAGTATCCAGGCAATTTTTAGTGTAGAAAGGCCAAACGGGAGATACATTAAAATTGTTTCCTGAAATTTCGCAGGCCTATCCACTAAATTTAACAATGCAGAATGGCTCTTCTACATCCGGGATTTCCAAATTATTTGTTTGCAAGAAACATGGGAACCTTTTTTTTGGAGGGATATAAAAACCTTTTTTGTCCGGCGCATAAGGCAACATCAGGGAGAGCCTTGAGAGGGCTGTTTATATATGTTGGTTCTTACATTACAGGGTAGACAGACAGACTTGGCCTGGGGTTCTTAGGTTGTGCAGGGGCTCACTTTTCTTACTAAAGGTTACAGGTTACTTTTTTATAAATTTTTATAATGCAACATCACATGGACAGGGTCACTCAAGCCTGCACGATTTGGACACTAGACTCACACATATGCAGGAGCGTGGGTTGATATTGTTTCAGTTAATTTTAGCAGGTGATTTTAATGGCCACCTGTGTCGAAACCTAAGAAAATCCTGTGGGAATTGGTAGATTTGTATGTGTGAGGATGGTCCACACATGGAACACACAAAGGAGGGCAAGGAGCTATGGGGCTTATTAAACATGCATGTGCTAACACACACGATGGACCTGATTGATGTCCAACAGGATACTTTGGTTAGCCCTACATTTAATGGCAGAGGATGTGCCTCTTTTATTGATTATATTTTTGTCCCTACTTCACTCAGAAATTGTGTGTCCAGGTTTAGTATCAGTCTTTTAGTGATCATAACCCCCTCGCCTTATCCTTGGTGAATGTTTGCCACCACTATGAACCGCCGGGAATGGGGGGAGGCCAAGGCCACGGACCAGGGCAGGAGGTTGCGTTGGACCCAGGTCAATGGAGATGCCTTATAGAGATCTCTTTTAAAAGAAGGTGAACAGGAAGAAGGTGAACAGGTGTCTAGACCTAGAAGTGGAAGGGGCAGAATTAGTTGAGGCCTTCAAAGATTATGCCCAACTAGTTGATACCTTGCTGAGAGCCCCAGTGCTTTGGGCCAAAAGAGATAACCCAAGATGGTTTGACCCTCAATATTCTCGTGCTCTTATAGATCTGAAAGACGCCCTAAAGACCTCCCCAAGAGTTAGGGATTGGGTGTCCATTTGCCATGAAAATTACAAGCTAGCTGTCAAGGGACGCAAATGTCAATTACAAAAGCAAGCTTGGGACGACTTGACAGAGGCAATAACACTAAAGGACTCCATTGCTTTCTGGAGAGTCATAAATAAACCTTGCTTTCAAGATGCTAATAAACCCGGGCTGAGTAATAACATACTGCCGGAGCAATGGCACAAGCACTTTCAAGGGATTTATAATTACCATCCAAGTACGGATCTGCTGCAGGAGTTTAATGGGGAGCAGGGGATACCTTCAATGATTCTCACTGAGTGAGGTCAAAACAGGAATTGAAGGTCTAACCAGGAATAAGGCCCGTTGCCCAGATGGGTTTCCACCTGACCTTTTCATAAACAACATGGATCTCTGGGCGCCAATCCTGACTAGGGTCATAAATGCAGCAGTGGACACAGTAATGCCGGCATCCTTATCCACAGCCACGATTGTCCCTATTTTTTAAAAAAGGTCATAAGGATAACCCACAATGTTACTGCCCAATTTCTCCTATTGATGTGTCAGCAAAGGTATTAGGGTGGGTGGTTTTAAGTAGGCTGACACACTGGGCTGATGAGCACCAAGTCATAACTGATGTTCAATTTAGTTTTAGGCATGGGAAATCTACCAATGCCTTAACCTACACCTTATCTCAGCCAAATACACAGTAGTCAGCTCAGGGACAATGTATTTGGCATTTATGGACTTGACTGCGGCCTTCGACAGAGTCAATAGAGGGAAACTGTGGGCAGTAATGGGCAGGCTTGGCGTGGACCCTGGGCTTTTTAACATCTTAAAAACCTTGCATTTGAACATCACTGCTGCTGTTAGATTCAATCAGGAGGGGAAAAAAACAGAGCCCTTTACGTGCTCCATTGGTGTCAGACAGGGTTGCATATTAGCTTCCTTTCTGTTTAAGTTATGCCTAAATGGTCTTGATCGCTCACTAAGCAATTTACAGGTAGGCACCCCAAGGTTAGGTACCCGTGGGATCCACGTTCTGCTTTATGCAGATGACGCGGTACTCCTTGCACGCACCCCCAAAGGCTTGCACATCGTAATAGATGGGGTTGTATCTTTCATGGAAGGTCTGGACTTGTCCCTTAACTTGGCTAAATCTCATGTCATGTAAGTGGGCAAAAAGCCAGGTAAAGCCTATAATTACACAATTGGATCTCATTGTTTAGGAAAGGTACAGTCCTTTACGTATCTGGGGATTTTAATTGATGGACGATTACATTTTAAATATTTCCTAGAAGATAAATGCCGATCCATGACTAAATGTACTGGATCAATAATGAGCTTTGCAAAAAGGCTAGGATAGTGGTCCCTAGAGCAGATCCTGTAACTATATAGCTCTATGTGTTGTGCGAAAGTGCTGTATGGCAGTGAGGTGTGGGGATTCAATGAGGCAAACCAATTACAAATAGAGGAGAATAAGTATTTCAGGCATCTGCTAAACGTTCCCCAGAGCACAAAAGGGCCCCATTGTACATGAAGAACTGGGTGCCCATTATATTATGGATAGGTGGGCTGTCAATCCCCTAGTTTTTTGGGTAAAGAGCTGGGCAAATGAAGAGGCGGCATTAAGCAGGCAGGTTATAGAAGATTTCTCTCCCTGGACCATGACTCAAAATGCTTTACCTAAAATATTGGAAGGAGTCCTTCAAGAAATGTAGATGTGCAGCTTTATTTGCTAACCCTTTGAAAATAAGCATGGGGGATAAGTATGCTTCGCGCTCCGGGGATACAGCGAACTGACTAACCCGAAGATGAGAGAATATTTAGTAGCCAGGTCCACTGAGAGCATTGAACCATACCTGTCCTGTATAAGCAGTGCCCACGATAGATTTTTAATGACCCGTTCAGGCTAAATCTTTTACATCATGTTTTAGAAGAGCCGGCAGGGTTTAAACTGCCCTCAGGGATGAAGGGGCCCTGTTGCTGCGACCACAGGTCTCCACAGGACACCCTTCACTTTGTTTTTACTTTGCCGATTTTATCTGCACCCCAGAAGACTTTTTCTGAAGGGCATTTAAAAAAAAGTCAGATTTAAACAAGCACAGGTGGCACTTTTATTTTTAAAAGCCCCAGATGCTTTTACATTTTTCTGTATCACTAATATCTAAGGGCCGTATTTAGACTAAAGATCACAAGGGGTAGCGTTAACGAAGCGTGTAGATGAGTTGGATTGATGAGGGACATGTTATATGTTTTGTATATGTTTTTAGTCATATACTCAAATTGAATCATATAGATTTTTGATTGAAGAATATTTTTCGTACTTTTTTAAAACGTTTGTACTGTAACCTCCATTGATAAACTGTCACTTTTATGGTATGTTTATATGTTGAATAAAGAATGTTATATATTTATATATCTATATACATATACATATATATATATCAACAAACAGTCAACAATGCGTGTCACCTTCGATCCGAGGATATAAACAACACTGGAGCCGTGGCTTCTATTCAAAGTGTGGTTAATCCAGTCGACACAATCGTCCGACGCATTTCTGAGTTAAACACACTCCTTCACAGGCAAAAGACTGTGTACCCGTGGGTACTAATAAAGTGCTAAATTACGTGACATGGACATAAAAGACAGACTTCAACTAAAAACTGAAAATTGAATGTCATACCATTGCAATAAAGTTTCAACCTGATTATTGAACTTTACCCCAATAAACATCATCAATCATTTTGTGTACAATTCATTGTGACAGAACAGGGAAAGGTAACACAAACGACCCAGTGGCCATTAGTGTAAAAATGTATGGCCTCGGCCTTAGCCACACCAGGACTTCCAGGTGTTGCTTAAACATCAACTGTGCGTGATACCATGTAAGCAAATCATCAAAAAGCAATGCATCCAGTTATAGCGGAAAGACAGTAAATATAAATAGTTAAACCTAGGCGCGAACCCATGATACTAAAAGCAGTCAATGTGACAATGTACCAGTGCTAACTTGTTGCGCTAAATGATTGTTATAATAAACATAGAAGATAATTCTACATATATTCAAAACATGACATATCAGACAGTCAGAAATAAGTATACATGATAACGTCAAAGGATATGTTTTCCAATATTCATGATTAAACCCAAGTGGGTAAAGACTGACATACATTGTAGTTGTTACCCGGCTGCTGGCTATTTCAAGTGGTCCTCTACTTTCCATGCCAATTGTTATAGTAATCTCAAAAAATGTGTGTATAACGCCCAAGTGGGCCACTACGAACTGAAAGTCCATCAGAAAGATGATAATATCGTCAACAAAAGGTGGAGTAGTAGACACCTACACTACTCTTCCCTGTATTGATATCTGTAAAGAAATCAGAGATGGTGTAGGTAAAACCAAGAGAGGTGCACAACACAAAAATCTAAAAAACAGCATTATGATTAATTCGTGGGTGATGAAAAATAGCAGCAATAAATATACAAGCAGTTCAAAGATGTACAGACATTTCTTCATCAAGATTAAGCCAATTCGGGGCCATAGCGTTAAATCTGATAATGAGTCTGGATTCAAGTCTCCTAAGCCCAGCTGTTCTATTACCACCCCTGACTATCTGTGGAATACAGTCAATAACAGCACACCTCACCAGATTACGATTACGTTTGTGGAACTCTTGAAAATGTCTTGCCACGGGTAGTTTTTGTCATTTTTATTAATGGCCCTAAGATGTTCAAAGACTCTTTTTTCCCTTTGTGAATGGTATTTTATTTATTTATTTATGCGATTTTATATAGCGCGAACTTTACCCGAAGGTGTCAGAGCGCTTTACATAGGACCCAGTTTCAACCATAAGGACTGATGGTAACATTCGGAAAAACAGATTTGCAAATTTTTGACTTACATAAGAACCAGTTGAAAACATACGGACTTAGGATTACATGCGTTACAAAAAAAGGTACAAACAGAAAAAATTGCAAATGTACAAGAGATAGAGTCACACAAGGAGGAGATACAAATGGATAAACTCTAGGCATATACTAGAGATATCTCTATCTACTTAGGGAGGGGATACACATGGATATACTCTAAGAGTCACAGAGGAATGGTAGAGAGCACAGCGGACTCCTGCATAAACTAGTGATTAGAGTTATCTCTATATACATAGGGAAGGGGTAAGACTGGATATACTCTAAAAGTCACATAGGAATGGAAGAGAGCAAAGCGGACTACTGCATGTTCTAGTGATTAGAGTTATCTCTATATACATAGGGAAGGGATACACATGGTAATACTCTAAAAGTCACATAGGAGACTAGTCATTAGAGTTATCTCTATATACATAGGAAGGGATAAGACCGGATATACTCTAATGGACACATAGGAATGGTAGAGAGTACAAAGGTCTACTGCATACACTAGTGATTAGAGTTATCTCTAAATACATGGGATGGGGATAAGACTGGATATACTAAAGAGTCACATAGGCAAGGTATATGGTGCAAGGTCTAAAGCAAATACCATTGATTAGAGTTATTACAATAAGTCAAAGAGCAGAGTTCCATAAGTGTGGATGCAGTCACAGAACAAAGGGAGGGTGGGAGGGATGCAAGGGTATGGAGAGAAGGGGAAGCGGAAAAGGGAGGGAACATTTGAGGATCATCCACGGGGAAAAGGATTGATGGACGAGGGAATGGGAGGAGGGCTAGAGTCCATCGAAACTCTCCGAAAACAGCAGCAAAGTTATATTCAGGACAAAGCAAAAAGTCAAGAAGTCCAGGAGTGAAGGTGGGAGATGAAGCTGGAGGCCAGCCGCAGGCGCGACACCATCTTGGAGAGCTTGCAGTCAGCCGTCTCGGTGGGGGAGAGAGTGCGCCAGGTGGTGAAGGCCATGTTGACGCGGTTGGTACGGTCACGCGTTGGCCATGGGGCGCTGCACGGCTGCCGGTGGGTTGTGTGTGGATTCACCCGCAAGCAGTGTGGAGTCCATTCAGAACACTGGTGCCCAGTGGGGGGGAGGGGGAGGGTGAGTGGTCTGGAGATCCGGCCCGTGTTGCAGGGCCCCAGGGCATTCCGGCACTGGCAGTGGCCCCAAACTGGCAGCAGGTCGGGAGGCAGGCCAAAAATCCAAGAGAGGGCCGGATTAGCAGGAGGCCGGGGAGAAGTTGGGGCGAGCCAGTGGAAGCGGCGATCGCCATCCAAAAGTCGCCTCCGGCCGCCATCTTAGAGTCAGGCAGGCGCTGGAAGGATTCCCTTGGTGGGGGTCTCCACCGAAGTGAAGGTAGAGGAAGTTATGCCAGCTGCTGCGGCGAGAGTCTCAACCAGCCCTCTGACCGCAGCCGGGGAGCGCAGGACGCAATCCTACCTCACAGCGGCGGCCGCAGTCAGCGGAGTCCACGGCGCAGTGCCACCCGCCATCTTGAGCGCCTCCGCCCTCTCCTCCTTCACCTCGGGAGATCGAGCCTGTCTGCCAACCTCGGAGCGATCGCTTCTGCTCCGCACCTGCCCCACTCGCTCCGCTTCGTGCTAGAAAAAAGAGCGGTCAAAATGAAGGGCTGCATCTGCCCAGGGCCGGGTCAAAGCATCTCGTGGACCGGGAGCCGAGACGATCAGCGTCCGCTCGGCTCCCGGCTCCGCCCCTGTCCTGGTACTGTCTATATAGTATTTACCACATGGTAAATACTGTTGAGGTATGCTGTTATCGACTGTATTCCAGAAGAATCCAGACCAATAGTCTTTAGTTTTAGATCCTGTATGCCCAATGAGTTCAATCTTAAAATAGAACTACAACAGTTTTTTAGAAAAGTGCGGCTGAAGCAATATTTTCATAAAATACCGTACAATTCCTCTTTCTCGGCTAGTGGTTTAAGACCTCCGTCTAACTTCAACCCACCATCTCATTTGGTGGAGAATTGCATTTTGACGTATGAGCAAGTGGTACGCCGGGACATAGACTACACCTTGTCTACGAGACAATATGTCCCATACAATATAAGTAAATCAGAAAAACAAGCTCTCCTGTCTTTAAAGAACAATCAGGGTTTCGTAATCAAGCCCGCCGACAAGGGCGGGGCTATTGTTGTCCAAAGTGTGGATAACTATAGGAGTGAAATCTTGTCTCAGATGGGTGTTGAGGGACACTATAGCATATTGAGACGCGATCCAACCAAGACCATTAGTTAAATGATCAGTGTAATAACTAGTCAAGCACTGCTGGATGGATTTATAACCAAACATGAGCATAAGTTCTTAAATAATAAACATCCACGGACACCCACAATATATACTTTACCCAAAGTGCACAAACGGCTTGAGGACCCCCCCGGGAAGACCTATTATTTCGGGGTGTGGGTCTTTGTTAGAACCACTGTGTAAATACATAGACGTGTTTTTAAAACCAATTGCGACTACAACTCCGACTTATCTTCGTGACACTACTGCCACGATACAGTTGGTAGATGGACGTCCGCATGATCAAGAAAAATGCCTACTTGCTACGATGGACATTATTGCCCTCTACACGAACATCCCCCAGAGGGCAGCCTTGGACTGCATTGAAACCGTCCTTAATCGTAGGGAGTCCCCACATAGAGTACCGACTGAGTTTATTATTGGACTCTTACGTATAGCCATGACACAAAACTTTTTTGTGTTCAAAGAGAAATTTTATGTCCAAACCAAGGGGGTAGCAATGGGTGCAAGCTTTGCCCCAAACCTGGCAATCATCTTTATGAGCGAGTATGAAAATGAGTATGTTCTAAGTAATTCCAATCCGTATTATCAGCATATCTCGATGTGGCCAGGTTCATCGACGATGTCCTATTGATTTGGGAGGGTGATAAGGACACCCTGATAAGATTTCACGAATGGCTAAATTCGTGTAGTGAGGATATCCAATTTACTGTGGAATCAGATAGCACCACTGTTAATTTTTTGGACATTCAAATTAAAGTTGAGTCAGGACATTTGTTCACTAGTTTATACAGAAAGAGCAGTGAACGCAATACCCTCCTTAGATACTCGAGCCATCATCCCCGCAACCTCAGAGATAATTTACCATTTGGTCAGTTCCTGAGGTTGCGGAGGAATTGTACTAAGAAGGAGGACTTCTTCGATGAATCCTCTCTCCTTATTGCGAGACTGAGTGAACGAGGATACCCAATGCGCCTCCTAAAAAAGGCACGTAAGCGTGCATGGTATAATCATCGAGAGCAGTTATTAACTGCACATGACAAGGGTCCACAGGAAGAGAGATTGGTATGTGTTACCACCTTTAACACAAAGAGTAATGCCATCAAAAAAGTGATAAACCGCCACTGGCATCTGGTTTTGGAAGCAGTAGGGGGACTTCCATCACCACTACATGCTTTCCGAAAAGGGAAAAATATCCGTGACCATTTGATTAAATCCCTATTACCTACACCAGTTAAGGTCACACAAACAACATTATGGGGTGTTCCCCCAGTATCAGGACACAAAAAATGTGGCTCATGTAAAGCGTGCTCCCTCACTATGGAGTGTACTACATTTACTTACAACAATCAGATGTATACATTAAAGGAACATAGTAATTGCAACACCACAGGGGTGATCTATGCCATTCTGTGCTCCTGTGGATTTATTTATGTAGCGCAGACAATCCAAAGAGTAAAATGTTGGATTCTCCAGCACACCAGCCGCATACGTTGCAAAACGGTAGGAGCCTCGTTAGTGGAGGATTTTACCACCTTTGAACATGAGCCTACCAGTATTAAGTGGTGGGTCATTGAAAAGGTGAGAGTCAACCCAAGGGGTGGAAACCTCAACAGCATTCTTAGTAGAAGAGAATGCAAGTGGATACACCTTCTAGATACGGTGAACAGGGGCCTCAATGAATTGGAGGAAATTAACAGACAAGTATCACTACTATGAATTGCGTTTCATTTATACTGAATGTACGTTTTTGAAAATCCACTGATGATATACCCCGGTCACCCAGTGGCAATATAAACTTGTTTGTCATTACTGGATGGTGATGAACACTGTTATTGATTGTATATATGTATATGTTGTTTTTAATCAAGAGATATCGTTGGACTATTCACCTATTTATATTGATCAAGCAATGAATGAGGTGGGGTTAAAATGTTATTTCATTTTTAACTTGAGCACTGTAGGATTATCCTAGTGATTTGCAAGTCATTATATATTTGTGATTATTTCACTGTTCTTTTCTGATGTTAAGGCTGGCTCGTAAGAAGGGCTATTTATTTTAGTCTAACTGAATTGGGACCATTAATGACCTAAACACCTTTTGTATGCATTGAAATTATATTCACTTGAAGCTTGCATGCAATTGTAAATACAAACAATGTGTATCTGATCAAATATGGCCGCCACTAAAAAACAAACTCAGCCACCTTCTCCCCAAACTAAGATGGCCGACATGTTCATGTGCAGTCCGCTGCTGTTCATTTACTAAGTTAATTTATTAACTGGTTGTTCCGTAGTAGATAGCGGAACCATCATAATTACATCAGGTTTAGACAGTATGGGTAATTTGTGTATTCGGAACGGACCCGTGCTGGTTTGCCAGTATCCGTCGTCGATGTTGCCTGCCGTTTGAGCCGCTTACTTAGTAATGCAATGGCCGAGCGCGGTTCAAGCCTGTGACACCGTGCAGAAATTTCTGCAAGCATAATCACTCGGTAAGGGTTCAGAAATACAACTTTACCTCTACCTTGACCTTATATGTAAATAGAGCGGCCGCCTGACTGTTTTCGATTTTCTTCGATTTTCTACTTTTTAGTTTAAAAATCGGCGACACTTGGAAAAAGAAATTATATTCTCCTGTTGGGCCGTTTCTACTGATCGTAGAGGAGGACTTGGTTGCACTCACGATCAGGTAATTCGCTTTTGGGTTTCATTTGAAATCACGCTGTGGTCTCTGTGATGCTATGGCAATTACAACCCGTGTTACCATTCTTTCAGATACGGTTGGAATTAATATGGACATTGATGCCTATATCTTCCCTGAAAATCACAAGGTATATATGATTACATTTTGGGTATTATTGACGCCAAGTAGTTACCCTTAATTGGCCTATGACGGAAATCCCATTGTTCGTTTTAGTTTTTATAGGACTGAGAATTTCCGGTCTACACGTGGGAATTATTACCACTTGTGCACCAAAAGGGTAAGCAATTTTTTATCAAAAAGAGCATAAACTCAGAGATATTTAGCTCTGGCAACAGTCTAAATGTATACCTACTCCTCTTTCATAGGGTCACCTTTAAAACCCTTGGTTGTCCCATCCCCTGTCCTGATGAAGACTTGCATGGCCCAGGCGTAATTAACCGTGAGGCCCCAAGACGAGTCGAAACGTCGACGCAGTTCCAAAAAAACCTGGACCCTGATGCTCGTTATATAGATGTGCATAATCTATGATAAATTCAACACTGAAATAGAGAAAACAAGGAGTATCTCAAAATTTTATTGGTCAGGTTTCCATAGGTCGGACGACTTGTAGGTCCACCTCTGTGCTAAAAAAGTGCCTTGAATGTTTTGTGTTATCACTTCTATCATTCTCTGTTTCCTTAAACACTTACTACTTTCCTGCACCCTTTCGCTATTTTGCACGCTCCACTTGGGGCAACCACTGGTATCTGTAACGTGTTACAGGTATAAATATTAGTATGAATTTGACCAATAGATAATGGATTAATTACAATTATCTAGATAAGACTGTTGCTTAGTTTGTCTATTTTGTGCCCTTATGTTTATATTGAATGTTTACAAAAATGTATAGAGCAGACTAATGTATATGCTCCAAATATGTGGAATTAATGATTGATTGCTGATTAATTCAGTCCTTGAAACCATAGAGGTCTTGGACCATTGTTTTTATTATAACGTACGATACCCAGGTCCAGTACCTTTTGGGTTACCCCATTGCCTTAATGGTTATATAGTATTTACGACATGGTAAATAGTGTTGAGGTTTGCTGTTATCGACTGTATTCCACTAGAATCCAGACCAATGGTCTTTAGGTTTGGATCCTGTAGGCAGTTATTCCTAATAAGTTTGTAGTATGTCCCTGCAATCCTGCAATAGGTCATTTCCTGCAGCCATTGTTCACACGTGGGACAGCTTTTGCCATCCCAGTATATAGATATCCGTATCTTCGCTAACAGGAGAGAAATTACACAGAATTAACGAGTGATCAAACTTAAATTCGACACTAGATTCAATAAAGATATTACAATCTAGTCTAGTTCCTACAATAGCACTCAAAATAAATACAAGTTATCTTTTCCCAGTATTCTCTAACCTGTGGGCAATACCACGCTAAATGTATAAAATCAGCATCTTTGTCTTTACATCTTTTCCAACATGCATCAGTACGGATCCCACATTTCTTCAGTTTATGTTGGTGAAGATATTTGTAATGTATAATTTCCAAATTACCGTTCGGGGTGAGCATGTCTGTTAGTGCACAGCATGTAGCCCATTCCTCATCGACCAGGGGCATCTCCGGAACAGTAGACCATCTGTCCTGTGCTTTTGGTATAGCACCCGTATATCAGACCGCAATAGCACATAAAGTTTGGTCACCAAATGTATGTTGTGTGGAGTACTTATAATCATTGGCAATGCTTTAAGTGTTTACGGCTCACCTGGAAAGGTCGGATACAATTCTTTAATTGCCCTGCTAAGTCTATAATAAGCAAATTTAAAAAGAAGAGTCTGATTACTGTTGTAATCTAGGTCATTAAAAAAACTCCATCTTTATATTATGTCTATCCCAACCTGTTGCAGTAGGGTCATACTCTCTTTTTCTTGAGTTACTGATAGGGCTGGATGGTGCAGCAGGGGCAACGCTGGTGCATATAGTTGCAATGTATGCACCAATTTACCCATTCTCTGCCAGCCCAAATTTCTAGTACGAATTGTGTTTATTTCTTATTTCAGTATATATGGGCGGGGGTGTGGTAAAATGTGTTGAAGCGGTATTGGGTGGGCTGGTCCATCTTCTACTGCCATATGCGGTAGGTATCACACTGGATGATACCAGTAGTGCGCATATTGTGCTTGCCTACAAAGGTAATGTAGCAGGAAGTCAGGATGGAACCTTAAATCCCTCCTTAGAATAAGGCAAAGTTAATGCCCGCAATTTAATGCATGCTTGTTTACCATCCCATATGAGGCAGATTACACCTGCTTTCAGTCTCTGAAACACAGTTTTTGGTGGGGTAATGGGAATGTTATTGAAGAGGTATAGGAACTAAGAAAGTTTGACCCTTTTTACCAGAGCTATTCTATCTGCCAGGGACAATGGCAAATGCAGCCATTTTTCTATGGTTTCTACGATTTTACTAATGGGCGTGCCATAATTGGTCCTTATAACCACTGCATGATCTTTGTGATACCAAACACCAAGATATTTGACAGGGTCTCACTGCCATTCCAATGGATACTCTACCGGGTGTGGCATTGTAACGTCCGTCAAGGAAATTATGGTGGACTTGCTCCAATTTATTTGGAGACCCAATTGTCTACCAAATTTTATGTATTCTCGTAATATGGGTGAGAGATTTATATGCGGTTCATGAACATAGAGGACCATGTCATCTGCGTATTAAGCGATATCTATAGGGCGTTGACGGAATTGTAAGGCTGTGGTTTTGTGGTGCAGTTTGATCTTACAAGCTAGCGGTTTTAGTGCAATAGAGAATAAAAACGGGAAAAGAGGACACCCGTGTCTGGTGTCTTGTGTGATGTGTAGTGTGTCAGACACATATTTACTTATCTTGATGCCCGCCACAGGATTCGTATAAAATATGTTGATCCATTGCAGTAAAATCATGGGCATGCCCATTTTGTGTAGTAATATAAAGAGATATGGCCATTCGACTGAGTCAAACACCTTAGCGGTGTCTAATGAGATAGCCGCAGCTTTAAGCTCTGGATTAAGTTGGTGGAATAATGCACAGAGGGTTCGCAAATTATGGGCTGTGGACCGATGCAGGATAAAGCCCGATTGATCAGGCAGGACAATATTAACAATGAGGGGCTGGAGGCATTTGGCAAAAGGCTTAGCCAATATCTTAGTGTCTGTGTTTATTAGAGACAATGGGTGATAAGACTCACAAATTACAGGGTCTTTATCTGGTTTTAAGAGGGCTATAATCATGGTTTCCCTAAGTGTAGCTGGTTTATATGTACATAATCATGAGAAACATAAATCCTAAACTAACAAATGTATACCTTATCCACATTGAGATGTGGAAATGCTACATTGACAATGTCCTAGTAATCTGCCAAGGGGATGAGACCAAGCGTTGGCATTTTTACAATGGCTAACCACAAAGAATTCCTTTTTTAAATTTACATACACCATCTTGAAGACAGACTTTGTTTTTCTGGACCTTAATATCATCCCAGTGGAGGGTGTCCTGAAGACCACTAGCCTCATCAAGCACCTCTCCAAGAAGAGCCACCTTATGTTTGATAGTTTTTATCCATGACATCTGTAGAAGAATCTATTGTTTGGGCAGTACCTAAGTCTAAGACAAAACTTCTCCAACTTGAATGACTACAAAGAGAAACCCAAAATCTTATCATCCAAAGGTGTAAGCAAGAAACTATCCCAAGAGAATCGTCTCCAATTTCATGAAAAGGGTAAAGAACAATCATTGAGAGGCCCTCCTTGAAAAACTTCAATCAAAAATACAGGAGGAATGGTCAATTTGTATCACAACTTACAATACAGCTTCCAATCAAATAATTAACACCATCAACAAACGTTGGTACACTTTAAACAGTGGTAACCTCCAGTTTCCCAAATGTATGTTCTCTCATAAAAGATAGCGACATCTCCGGGATATGCTATCACATACATTACTGCATACCAATGATACCAGAGAAACCCAAATGCAGTTCATTCCTGTCCAAGGACATCACCCATGTGGGAGTTGTAGTGTTTGCTCCTTTACAAAAACAACATACACAATCACATTAGAGGACAACACAACTTAGGACCTGAGACAGTTTACCAACAGCAACACTGAGTGTGTGATATACATGATAACCTGCCCTTGTAATTTACAGTACATTTGGATGATTAGCAGGAAAGACAAAGTGAGAGTCAGCTAGCACAGTAGCAACTTTAGATGCAGGCGAGCCACCAAAAAAACCTCATCTCATTACATTGAACAGAATCACACCACAAGTGACTTTAATTTTGCCATCCTAGAGCAGTTGAAGCAAGAATCACAGCTTTTTGAAAGGGAACATCTATGGGTGTTTCACCTCAAAACTCATAATATTTATCTAAATGAAAAAAATCTTTTGGGGCCACTTCATTAGAAACATTAGTTCCCTTTCTTTTTACAATGCAAAGAGATGACCATTTCCATTTTCATCACCTACAATTGTGCGCTGATCTTTCACATTTTTGATGTTTCATTTACAAGTTTGCCAAAATAAATAGATTTCTTTACTCATTTACAAACTCTGGAGCAATGTCACTCGTTTTGATTCTTATACATTTGTTAGTTTTCCCAAAAAAGGTTTAACATATTTTTTCACCTAGTTTCATAAGGTTATTGTTTACCAAAGGAATTCTTTCCAGCTGAAAATGTTTCATGCTGTACCACAATATGTTCTTTTGCTTCCTTCCTTTTTTATAAAATATTTTCGTACATAAATGAGTAGTCTGCGCCGTCACAGCAGAAAGTAGTGCCAGTAATAGCGACCGTCTTGAAAGTCAGCGTGCTAGTTTGGTGTAGCTCGAGGATGCTGACTCCCCACAACTCCGAGTAATAGAACCTGCTGAAGTGTCTTTTTACACTGATGGAGACACAGGTGGGTGCTAACCTTTAACCCCTTCGATGCTGATGACGGAGCGGTTCCGTCATCAGCATCTATTGGGCTGTGCTGATGAGGGAACCACTCCGTAATCAGCTCAGCCCCCCTGGGGCATCGATCGTGGGCATTGAAACAGGGATGGCAGCGGTCCCCCATGCTTCCTGATGACGTCAGCCCGCACAGCACGCGCCGACATCATCAGGAAATGCGCTGGAAAGCATAAACCAACGTCATCAGGAAACGTTCTGGAAACCATTTGTTTCCAGCGCGTCCAGCTAGAGTAGGTAGGTTTTGGCCTCTGATGGGGTGGGGGGAATTTTGTGGGGCCTTGAGGCATTGGGGGAGGAAACAGTGTTTCCTCTCCCCTGATGTCCCAATGCAGGGCATTCCTGGCACCCGATCGCGCACAGCGTCACGATCATGCACCAGAATTGCCCCACTAGACTCCAGGGATTTGTGTTTTTTATTGTGATTTGTGCACAGGAAGCGACCCCTTGGGCAAGGGTCACTTCCTAAGGGGGCAAATGTATTTTCGGACTCTTCTGCCCCCCCCCTGGGGACAGATTGTCCATTTTGGGCCGAGTCTGGACCCAGGGGGGTAGAAAAGCCCACTA
Organism: Lissotriton helveticus; assembly: GCF_964261635.1. NCBI lineage: Eukaryota > Metazoa > Chordata > Amphibia > Caudata > Salamandridae > Lissotriton > Lissotriton helveticus. Next base: position 127,684,461 of record NC_136059.1, on the reverse strand, counting down.
GAGCCAGGGAATTTGTTTTTAGTAAAATCAGAAGCAACCCCTTTGGCAAGGGTCGCTTCCTTGGGCCCACATGTAAAAAAATATATATTCTGGCAGATTGTTTTTTTATTTGGCCTTTCTGCCCCCAGGGGGGAGCAGAAAACCCCACTAGACACCAATTGTTTAGGTTTGCAAGGGTTTCTGGGTAACAGAGCTTGGTGGGAGGCAGTCAAGTCACCCCATCCTGGACTCCCCTGGGTGTCTAATTATCAAAAATGTATAGGTTTGCTAGGTTTCCTGTTAGAATCGGGGGGTCTCTGGTTGGCACAGGTAGGTACTTGTGACAAGCAGGGACCCTCTCCTCTAGTCAGGGCAAGGGAATTACCCTCTCAAATTAACCCCTGCTCACCCTCTAGGTTGTGTGGTGCGAGCAGTCAAGGCTTATTTCAGAGGTGATGTAAGTTAAGCAGTTGTGACTACATACAGTAATCCAGGGACAACACTACAAATGGACACCACACAAGTTTTTATATAAAAAATAAGTATACTTTATATAAAGTTACCACAAGACCAATAAATGACAAAAAAAAATCCACAGTACTATTACATTTCAAGAGTTCTGGTTGAAAAGGTGTAAATCAAAGTTCTGTGCGAGTTAGTAGCCTTCTCCGGCTACAGCGTGCTGAAAGAACAGAGTCTAACAAATCCAGCGGACCGCGGCGGTCCGGGCCCACTCAAATGTCGACAGACTCAAACACAGCACCTTTTCCTTGGGGCGGCTGGCACGGATGTGCGAGCCGGTTCCAGGGATCGTTGCGGTGTACAAAAAGAACACGTTGCAGTGTCCCTTCCGTCGCAGTGCAGGCTACGGCTCGTTGACGGCGTCGGTGAGTGCAGAGCTTGCATTGTTCGGGGCGGACGTTGCTCGTTGCGGTGCTTCCAGCTTTACGGTGTGGTGTTCGAGCCGTAGTATGGGAGCTGGCGTTAATCAGTCCAGACAGTGGTGCAAGTCGGGCGGTGCGTCACAGAGTGTGCAAGGCGGTGCCCAACTCCGGTGCGGGCCCAATACTTGAAGTCAGAGCAGTGACGTGTCAGTCAGACAAGTTTGATTAGGTGTAGCGAGGAGTTGCACGTTGCGGTGTCCTTCCAGTCAGGGCTCGTTGACAATGTTGGTGAGCGCAGAGTTTGCGTTGTTTGAGGCGGACGTTGCTCAGTGCTGTGCCAACAGGACACTGGGCTGGTCGGGAGAGTCGGTCACATCTCCCTACCTCTGTAGCCACTTCTTGCCAGCAGCAATTCACAAAGGCTGGTGAAGTCCACTGGTCCTGGGACTTCGGTCAGGGGGCAAGCTCTCTTCCAAGCCCTTGGAGATCTTTTGCACAAGTAGAAAATAAAAGTAGAGTCCACAAAGTTTTTCCTCCTCTCTAGGCAGTTCAGGCAACCACTGCAGGCCAATCCCCCAAGCAGCACTTCAGCTTGGGAATAGTCTCTCCTCAGTTTCTTCCCGTTCCTTCTCCTCAGCAGAGGTTTCGTCTTGTCAGTTCCACGAGTGAGCTAATTTCATGGGCTCAGGGTCCCAATACTTATACCCCAAAATCCTTTGTTCTCTGAGGGGCGAGGGGCCTGTACCCAGTTCGAGCCAGTTCTGAAGTACTCTGTTTACCAGACTTCTCCTTCCCTTTCACAGCACAGGGCAGGCACATCAGATGCCCCACAGGAGGTGGAGCCAGCATTGTGGAAGGCACGTACAGTCCAGGAGCACTTTGTTGACAGTCTTCCTTCTCTTCTTTTAGTATGCAGGGCAGAGACATCAGACACACCACAGGGGGTGGAGCCAGCATTGTAGAGGGAAGGCCGAGCCCTATTTAGGTCCCAGGTGCAACTCCTCCCTCCCATCTTAGATGCAGGTCTCTCTATTCACCACCGGGCAGCCCCAACCTGTCTCCGGGAATTCCCCAGTCCTGTCACACATAAACCCAGACTAGGAATACACAACCTCGCAGAGGCGGGCTGAAATGGTTAGGCAAGCAAATACCTACTTTCTAAAAGTGGTATTTGAAACACAGGATATTAAAATAAACTTTACTAAAAGATGTATATTATCATTCTGAGTCCAAGCATACTAAACTCGAATTTCTACCATGTTCTCTGAGTCTGCTAGGATTATAAACATTTAACAATCCAGCAGGCCATTCTAGCCTTGCGATAGTGAAGAACGAAGATGACTGTAATTCACTATCAGGACATGCCGCACACATCATGCCTTGTCCTACCTTATACTTACAATGCACCCTGCCCTTGGGCCTACCATAGGGGTGAATAATATGAAGAAAAGGGAAGGTTTAGGGACTGGCAAGTGGGTGCACTTGCCCAGTCAACATGACAGTACGAGACTGCACGCAGACTCTGCAATGGCAGACCTTAGACACATTTTACTAGGCCGCTTCTGTGGGTGGCAAAATCAGTTCTGCAAGCCCACTAGCAGCATTTGGATTTACAAGCCCTGGGCACACTCAGTGCACTGTACTTGGGTCTAACAAGTAAACCAAATATCCAATCATAGAAACACTAATCAATACATCAATTTAAGGTAGGGAGAGCATATGCACTTTAGCACTGATCAGCAGTGGTGGTAGAGTGTCCAGAGTCATAAAATAGCCAACAACAGGTCAGAAAAAATATAGGAGAAAGGCACAAAGTTCAGGGATGACCCTGCAAAAAGGGTTAAGTTCAGCATTTCCCTAGGTGCCGGCAGAGCTAGGGTTATAAATGTACAGCTAGGCACTTTGCCAACAAAGGGTCATTTGTCACTGCGAAATTGAGGTGTGACGATGTTGCAATTTGCACCATTTCCTGTCGCAGGCACTAGGCCATTTTGGGGAACGCAGGGTGGAAGGAAATTTGTGGATCCACGCAGATTCCAGAACTTTCCACCACAGAAATGTGGAGAAAATGTGTTTTTTTGTCCATTTTTTAGGTTTACAAGGGATTCTAGGGCAGTCAAGTCACCCCATCCTGGATTCCCCTGGATGTCTAGTTTTCAAAAATGTATAGGTATTGGTGCCGGCAGAGCTAGGGTTAAAAAACTGCAGCTAGGCACTTTGCCAAAAAAAAGGTCATTTTTCACTGAGAAATTGAGGTGTGACCACGTTGCAGTTTGCGCCGTTTCCTGTCCCAGGCACTAGGCCGACCCACACAAGTAAGGTAATATTTTTCTTTGACGACTTTGGGGAGCGCAGGGTGGAAGGAAATCTGTGGATCCACGCAGATTCCAGAACTTTCCACCACAGAAATGTGGAGAAAACATGTTTTCTTTGGTCAATTTTTTAGGTTTGCTGGGGATTCTGGGTAACATAACCTGATAGAGGCAGTCAAGTCAAGCCATCCTGGATTCCCTAGGGTGTCTACATTTAAAAAATGTATAAGTTTGCTAGGTTTCCCTAGGTGCCGGCGAAACTAGTGTTGTAATTTGGCAGTGATTAGGTTAGCATTAGCGGAAGCCATCCTGCATTTAGAGACTATCTTATCCGTTTTGAGGAATCCATTTTGTATTTCTGTCAACCATTTTGTTTGCCATGTGCTACCATGTGCTCGCCATGTGCTCTGTCCTACCTTTCTGTTAACTGCTCTTGAAATCTGCCTAGAGACAAACTATATTTAGCATCTTCCACCTTCGCACATGCTCAGTTAAGCTTGCAGCTGTCCATGCAGCTGCTGTTAATCCTTAAGTGTCAGGATGTCTTCACCAGAATCAGCAACTGTTAGCTTCTCCCACTTGTTGACTGTGCATTTTCTGTATGACCTTATATGTACCTAAAACCAGCATTTTGTACTTGTACCACCTTGATTTGAGCCCCTGTGTGGGTATAAAAGGACCAAGCTCCTTCCATTCAGTGTGCTACTTCATACACTACCGAAGGGTGTTGTGTGAATGTAGTTCCACCTCATGAGGTTTAATAAATCTTGTATTTTCTATTCCAGTTTCTGTGCCAACTTCTTCCTACAGGTCTGCAGAGAAGGGTGAATCCCTTGCACTGGTAGGCCTTGCTGGGGTATACTACCACAAATTGGCGCTTCCAACGTGGGGCTGATCGGCGACTCGGATGCCCGAAGGAGTGGTCGAGACAAAGGATTGGAATTTTGCTTTGGACGCGATCGCTGCCTGAGGAGACCCGAGTCTTGGCAACCACGGCGTTTTTCCTTTCTTTCTGATCTGACCATCCAGGTGGTGCCGGTCCTCGACTGAGATCTCTTCTGTTGATTCGCCGTGCAGTGACCATTTGGTCGATTTGAGAACTTGGCAGTTGGAACCTGGACACCATTTGATGCCTTAGATTGGTAAGGTATTTTAGTAATTCTTACTGCGGCTTTTGATTTGAAGGATTGGCCAGTATTAGTATTTGTTTGTAAGGTATATATGAATTGCAGTTTATATAGGCAGGTAATGAGGAGATTTTTCTCTATTTGAATTTGTTTGAACGGCTCAACGTACAAAGAGTACCTTAAGCGCTATTTTGATTATAATACTGCATATTCTGCACTGTTTTTGGCATGCCTGTTTCCATCACACTTTGTAGGAATGTAAATGTAAATGTATTTATATAGCGCACTACTACCCGGAGGCATGCCTGTTTCCAGCACACTTCGTATGATGTGTTGCTTTTCTAGAGGTACCAGTTTGAGACTCGATGAAGCACAACCGCCCCCCCCCCTGAGGGGACGCCTAATAGGGACATGTATATTAAGTATGGTATTTCTTCTATAATGTACAGCACGTTATGGAATAAATATACTCGTAAGGATCCTGAGTTGTGTTGGCCTATGCATGGTTGATTTGATTTACGAAAGATTCAGTATGTGGAGCAAAGAATGTTTAAGCGAAAGGCTAGGCAAGATATGTTTGACTGTGTGCGAATGTGGGAAAAAGAGGAACGTGAGCGAATGAAGCGTGATCAAGCCTTGATTGAAAACGAACAATGTAAGAGCATTCATGCGAAAGCATTGGAAATGAAAAATAGGGAAATGAAAGAAATTAAGGAGAGGGAAGATAGGGAGCGTCATTTACAGGTAAATGGCCAATACGCTGTTCGTAGACCTCTTTATCCTATTCTTAATAAACCCCAAGATGATTCTCTTTTATTAGATCGTTGTCCACCTCCGTATACTCTTCCTTCTGCTCCTTATGAGTCGGATGAGGACTCTCCTACAGACCAGGACAAAGCTTGAGAAACTTGCTCTATGTTATCTGCTGGGTGTGCGTCTGACATTAGATCTGCTGCGCGTAAAGCCGTTCATAGTACTGCCACTGTTTCTGAACTTTTAAATAGTATAAAAGATTGGCAGGAAAGGAAGCAAATATATTTTACCTACACATTTGCCGCAGAGGTTATTGAACGGTTCAGAAAATATTCGGTAGAAATGGAGCCTGATGATGTAGCAAATGATTGTAAATAACTACGTGAAGGTCTTTTTGTCTTCTCCCAGGTGGCTGACACGATCAGGTGCTGGGTTAAACTACGTTTTGTAGCAGTCCATTTGCGAGAGGAGAAAAAGGCAGCAGACGAAGCTGTACAAACATTCCAGATCCGCATGGCACAAACTTCTACTCCTGAAACAGATAAGAATGTTGTAGTTTATGTGAAACCCATGCGGGAGGGTGCACTTTTATATGTTCCTCCTAAAGGAACGGGTACAAGTGATGATGAGACTTGATGCAAAGGGTTATTTTATTTATATTTGGGTTTACACTCCATGGAATCGAGCAGATGTCATGGCCCTTAAAACTGCATTACCTGATCCGCGAACAAATCCAGCAGCCTTTTATGAGGTAGTTGAGGGTGCTATTAGCTCTTGTACTATAACTTAGCCTGATATTGATCTGTTTTCTGGACTAATATTACCACCTGATATGTGGATAAATGTGCCTAAAGTTGATGATCGTGCAACATTTGGAGCATTATGGAAAGATTTAGAGCAGTTAGATGAAGACAGAGAACCGCACAGAAACTGTGTCAGTTAAATTTAAATCTTCCGGCAGCTATATTAGTTATGTTAAAGACGATTATCCCCCCTAAAAAGATAGATTGGGCAGTGTTAGCGTCTTGCAAGCAAAAGTTAGATGAATCCGTTTCTGACTTCTTCACACGCTTTGAAGAAGCATTCCATGATTTTAGTAGCCAGTCATTGACAGATGACACGAGTAGGCATCTGTTTATCAATAAATATGTCGCAAACCTTTTGCCAGAAATAGCTAGTCGCCTAAAGGCCAGTGAAAGTTCATGGACTACCTCTTCTCCGGTTTCTCTCCTAACTATGGCTCAGTATTATGAACGACAAGAATTAGAAGCTAAAAGTAATGAGGATAAAAAGACTAAAGAGTTGAAAACAAAGGTTATGTTGGCTGAGGTTTATGGTCCGCCTTCTAGAGGTAATGATAGAGCTGGACGTGATGTTATGGTTCGTCCTTTCCATCGTTCGAATTTGTCTGTTGACCAGTGTGCGTACTGCAAGAAGTTTGCACATTGGCTTTCTGATTGTCCAGTACTGGGTGCTCAGCAGTGCCCACGTGGTCGGTGACAAATGAGAAATCGTTCAGGATATTCAGGGCCTAGAGGAAGCACGAATGATCATGCTAGGTTTGATGCTAATACACGTGGACAGGATGGGTTTAACGCTTTTGATAGAAGGAACCAATATCAAATGTCCGACTATGTGCCGACTGATTTGCAAGATTCTGCTTATGCATAGGATTGCCTAGGATGGGGTAAGGAATCAGTTGAAGTTTCAGTAGATCAGAGGGCTCCCTATTTTATAGCACATGCTTTGGGTTCTACTGATCAGTTTCTGGTTGATACAGGAGCTACTCGTAGAACCATGTCTAAACACGTGGTTCCTAGGGCTCCCTAGTCCCTTGTCAGCGGCCTAGTCCTCTGGAACCTGCCATCACTGGGACAACCCTAGCTAACCTAACATTGGTCACCTTGGAAGGGTTGCCTGCACCTGGAGGAGGGTGATTACCACTACCTGGCTGGTGCCAACAGTTGTAGAAGGTCAGGCTCTCTAGTGAGAACCGGCAACTGGGTGGAGTTAACTGTCGGGCCTAGTTGTTTTGGCCTCATCCTTCCATCAGAAGGAAGGTGGTCCCCAACAGAAAAGTTGGTGCACAGTTAGAGAAGGGAGGCGAGCTGCGGTGCAGTCTCTGCTCCATACACCTTCTCCTGCTGGAGGTCTGAGTGGGGCATGGGTGAGCTGTGTCCTGGAAGCCAAGGTCTGCTGTAGCTTAGGGAGCCTCTACCACCCACCCCGATGACATATGGAGGAGAACGTTCAAGTTTCCCATGGCTGAAGCCTTGCAGAAAGGAGATCCCATGGGCCTCAATCTGCAGCTGTGAAGAGTCTCGGGTTACGAAGGGGCCTGACTACTGGCCCAGGCCTCGCCTTCTCTCTCTATCTCTCGAATCAGCACTTCCCTGTTGAGGAGAAGGTGTGGAGCATTGCTGGAGAAGGACCCTCTGCTGCAGTGTTGATGGACCTGAAGTGCGCCCCCACAGGACATTGCTGCGAGGGACCTGTGCTGGTGTAGCGAGTAGAGCACAGAGGCCCCCCCATACAGGACATTGCTGCAATGAACGGAAATAGGTAAGGAGAGCTCAGGTGGGGCTGTCATGGAACTTTGGTTTCTTTGTCATGTTATGTTATTATAACATGTGTAGCACACTAATACCTGTAGGTGTCTAGGTGCTTCCGGTTCTACAAGCTGTCAGGAAGAGCTCGTTTCTAAAAAAGTCTCATCATGAGTAGATTCCTAAGGTTAAGAAGAAAAATTCTAAACAGCCATGTCTTGAGTAGTTTCCTAAACTCAAGAAGAGAAGCAGTCCTCCTAAGATAAGGTGGAAGGGAGTTCCATTCCTTGATGGTATTGTAGCTGAAGCTCCTCCTACTCCAATTCATCCTTTTAAATCTAGGGGTGGGCATCAAGTTGGCACTAGCTGAGCGCACCTGTGTATTGAGAGAGTACCAACTGAAAAAGAGAAATGTTGGACCTTCTCTGTACAGCACCTTGTGAGCAGTGCAGAGAGCCTTGAAATTCGCACTCTGACCAACTGGTTGCCAGTGCAGTTCCTGAATCCATAATCTAACATACCGATATTTGGGAACGTCCAGGATTAATATGGCCGCGGTATTCTGCACCGCCTGCAGTAATCCAATTATGATAACACCAGGAGGAAATCACCATTTTTCTAGTGTTTTTGGGTATGAAAGGGAGAATCTTGTGTAGTATTCTGATTGTAAGTTATGACTAAGACACAACCTTAGAGACTTAAGATTTAAAATTAAGTTTCTCGTCTATGATGACCCCCAGATTTTTGGCCTTGGTTACTGGTGTGGGAAGGGGGCCAAGAGTATCTGGCCACAAAGCTGGCTACCACGGTGGAGTGAGGTTTCCAAACAAGACCACCTCAGTTTTGTTTGATTTCACCTTCAAGCAGTGCCAACTCATCCAGTTGCTCAGTGCGATCATGCAGTCATGTAATTTAAGGGAATAATTGATGTCCTTGTCCACTGTTGAAATCACTAAATGGGTGTCATTGGCATAAGAAGTAGGGATTAAATCAAAACATCTAATCAGAGGGGTGAGTTCGGAAACATAAATGTTAAAAAGCGTGGGGATCAATGAAGAGCCTTGCGGAACCCCACAAGACTAGACAAACGGTGCAGTCTTGAACTTGCCCGGATGAACTGTCAGTGTTCTGTCTGATAAAAAAAATGTTAAAAGGGCGAAAGCCGTTCCTCCACACCTATGTTTTTAAGTTGTTGGACCAGAAGTGCATGATCCACGGTAGCAAATGCTGTGGATAGGTTGAGGAGAATAAGCGCCACCGACCCTCCACCATACAATGCCCTGCGAATTTCCTTTGTGGTCTATATCAGAGCCGTCTCAGTACTATGATTTGCTCGGAATCCAAACTGACTCTAGTCCAGGATTTGGTTATCTGTGATAAAATTTGAAAGTTCAGCATTTATTATTTTCAAAATAATTTTTGCAGTAATAGGGAGTCTCGCAATGGGCCGGTAATTGGCTGAAAAGATTATATCCAGGTTCCTTCCTGATTGCTGACCCTGCTGAGAGTTGTGTTCGCCTACCTGTTTTGCCGGCCCCTTCGCCACATCACGCCTCGCGGCCCCCGCTTCGCGGGAGCCGCTCGCAGGCGTAGGACACTGGTGGAGACTTGCTGTTTCTTGTGCTGGCAACGTCCAAAGGAGCACCAACGCGGCCAGAACACCCGCCGAATCATTGACCCAGGCAAGAGGCGGGACTGCGAGGACCAGCCTGCTGAGCGGCGCTCATCGGCCGCAGCTGGTCCTCTTCCCGCCCCCTCCATTAGCCTTCCCTTGATTAACAGAGGCAGTATCGCGCACGCGGGACGCGTGCGGGGCGAAAACCGGGGCTAAGACCGGGCAAAGAGCGGGCCGTTTGAGGCCGTTCGAGGACTGAGCGGACTGGACTGGCCCATCCTCTTTCGCCCGCTGTTCTCTACTATAGAGGGCCGCAAAGCTCAATCCTCGCTCTCCTTTTCTTATATAATTTGTTGCTTGGCCTTGCCCCTTGCTTAAGATATGTGCACCAGAATAACCAGGAGTAAGGTCTCTAAAGGCGGTAACCCAATTAGTGGTCCAATGGATGACTTCATTACCCGCACTAACTTCGCCATTGACCAGGAAATATCCAAGCTTCAAACTCGGGTATCTCTCGAGTTGGCAGCGGCTAGAAGATTGTCTGAAGTCATTGCTACTTCCAAAAAATCCTCCTTGGGCTCTATAGCTGCGGCGGTCACTCCAGAGCATCCTCCCATTCCCCTCTGTATAATTTCTCAGGTTGAGGTTCACCCGATTCCACCCCAACTTATCCCTTCCCCACACCACACCCCACAACCCAATCTACTGGAAGTGAGCGCGCCCGTCACCTCTTGCGCCCAGAGTGTCACTACTACCCTTCCCCCCCCAGTGGTCTTTAATGCCCCTAGTGCTATCCAACCAAACCGGAAGCCTCGCCCTCGTTCCGCTTATGCACGGAAGAAGGCGAAAATCGCGGTGCCACAACACCTGACACCGACGAAAGGCTCAACACCTACCACCAAAGTTGTCCGGCCATTGGGGATGCAGCCACCACTGGAGGGAGTTGGGGTGGGGACAATCATCGAGCAATCACCCGCTACCACCCCAGTAACTGAAGGTTTACAGATAGATGGTTTGGGCAACAACGATAGGGAATTTATAGATTTGGTATGGGAATCCCTTAAAAAGCTTCTTTCCCCTCTAGATCTCAGACTTTCACGAATCGAAAATAACTTACTTGAGATGGAAAAGAGCATTATTGCTCTGGCCACTCTCGGTTTGAGAAGTCTTGAGAATCAGGGCCTCCCTGTAGCTGATGCTATTTCTCCAGCTCCCACAGCAAAAACATACCAAAGCCTGCCCATTACACCTACCACTGCACGCCCGGTCCCTAAACCGAGGACTGTGAAGGTGGACCAATTGCCTACTGTTACAATCCCTAAGGCCCCGAAGTGGGCTCCAACCCACCTACCTGTTAATACTAAAGCTGGGCTAACCCCAAAACTCCAACCTGGCAAGGCAACTATACCGCCCAGCCGGGACTTCCAGGTTAAGAATAACTTTAGAGGGGGCTATATTGACCTCCCCCCGGAAGCAAATGATTTTGTAGTTGTGCTGATGGGGGTTCCACAGATCAGCAATGGCCAATACGAGGATCACCGGTCCTTGAAAAATAAAATAATGCATTGGCTTAACGTCAATAGACCTATTCCAAATGGCCGCAGAAGTAAAGTTCTGATGGTGCGCAGAACTTCCTGGGTGGGCCCAACCAGGAAAACGAACGCAGGGGATTGTATAGTTGTAACCTTCGATGACCCGTACACGGCTCAGCACATATGTTCGTGGCCCTGCAGTGAAGGGTCCTCTGTCATTCCGAAACCCTTGTCCTTCTTCTATCCCCCACAACCCATGTATAACCAGATGAACAATTGGTCACTAGTCCACCACCAACCTAGGAGAAACCGTTTTAACCATCAAGTGGATCCCCTTTTACATTGGAATGGTTTCCCAATCTCAAATAGATTCGGAGGCCTGGAGGAAGTAGATTGACTCCCCAGGCACTCTGGTTCCCACACAGCAGGCAATGCACCATCTTTGCCAACCCATGGGCGTCCCGGGTCCCTTTGTGTAGGCATTGAATCCTCAGTAATTGCACATTCTTTTGGCCAGGTTCGAACACCATATAGCTCTATTTCTGAGGGGGGTTTGATAGCTAAGAGTAGTGCAGATCTAGCCAAGCTGACTGAATTGGAAGCCTTTAGTCCACAAGGTAGGGATGTCCAGTTGGAACCCTCGCATACCCTACCAAAGGCCCCTATACAGGCCACATCATCTGTAGGAATCCAGCCTGAGGGAATTATGGTCCCTACAACCTTCCACAAAATTTCCCAAGATGAGCCCCTTGATAGGTTACCCCCAGTGGCTGTGCCTATTTCACCTGCATTTGCTTACTCTCCCAGCCAACCAACCATAGCTGTACCCCCGTTAAAGATTGTAAGCTGGAATGTGGCAGGGCTAAATTGGAACTTTGATAATCCCGAATGGAATGTGTTCATAGAGCCATTTGACATTTGTATTTTGCAAGAAACCTGGACCGTGGATCCAAAGCATAGAGTAGGATTTACCACCTATTTTGTCCCAGCTCTCCAACAAAGGGGTTCAAAGGGTCGCCCGTCTGGAGGCCTTTTAATATGGGTTAGAATTGCTTTGGGTCTAAAAGTGAGCCATAGGTCCACCCACTCTCCCGACTTGCAGAGGATCTCAATATATTGCCAGGGGGCAAGATGTTAGAGGTTTTCAACCTATATCTGAGGGGCGCCAGGAGCGGGATATCAAGCCTACCCCAGACAGGTCTTAGCAACGACTTAGCTGCTTGCAAAATCGACTCCTATATTCTCCTTGCAGGCGACTTTAACTGTTGTTTTGAACCATTGGCAAAGGAAGATATTTTGGATTCCTTTGAGGAAGATGCAAGAAGGGGTATCCCGACCCTGTCCCTTGACCCGATCCCCAAATGGACACAAAGTGCGATAGACATCAATGCACTCTGGAGCATAATTTGAGATCAGTGAATGGACGTTCAAAATCGGACCTTATGGGTGCTCACACTTATAACAGACCGGGCCATTCCTCCAGAATCGATTTTATCATCTTGAATTACAATCTCTGGTCCTTCCACCTAGATATGGAGGTTGTAGCATCTTGCGATAGTGACCACAACCCTCTTTGCTTAACCCTTTCTCCCATTTGGCAAACCAAGAAGTACAAGCAAGTTCACATTTGGAAGTCATCCCATCCCAAGTTGTTCCGTCTAATTGTGGTAGGCGTTTGAAGTGGGCAAAAGTTAAAGCAGATGAGGCTAGGTTGGCGCAAGCCGGGTCCATCTTGTCAGTGGTGGAGCCTCGGCTTGACGCTTTAAGCCCAGCAAGCACAAAAGTCTTACCACTTTTCATAGAGACCATAGTATCACTGAGTAAACTGTTTATTATTCAATATACTAAGCCCAGGGTGGGTTCCAAAAGTGATTCCAATGCTAGAGATAATTGGTACTCTCCTAAGTGTCGTATTGCTAAGGGGGAGCTTATCGCTGCAGTAAAGAGTAGGGACCAGGTCGCCATTAGTTCTGCGAGGAAATCCTACAAAAAAATAGTGGCTGAGGCAAAGGAGGCTTATGATTACCATTTCTGGTGTGACCTAACCGAAGCTAGTACCTTGAAGGATTCCAAAGGGTTCTGGGATCTCTTAAGAACAAGGAACAAGCCCATTGACCAGCAAATAACCTGCAATATTCCGGGTGACGCTTGGTTTGCCCATTTCTCCAAGCTTTATTCTGCTGCATTGGACTTGTCTCCTCCATGTCCGGGATCCTTGTCCATTATAACGGCTAATTCTCTTCCTATAGACTTCCCTTTCACTAGTCAGGAAGTTGAAGGGGCTATTAGGGGCATTGTCCCCAATAAGGCTCCAGGCCCTGATGGGATCCCAGGGGACCTACTTAAATCCTACCCAGCAGTGTGGAGCAGATTAATCGCTTCACTCTTAAATGAGGCTCTGCTAGGGGGATCTTTTCCTGACTCCTGGAGGGGTGCAGAAGTTGTGCCTATCTTTAAGAAAGGCAGCAGGGACGACCCAGCAAACTATCGCCCTATAAGTCTGCTGGATTCAACCCAGAAGGTTGCGGGGAAAGTTGTTCTGGGTAGGATCCTGCAGTGGGCCGATGAGGGAAAGATCCTGTCTGATTTTCAGGCAGGTTTTAGAACTGGGACAGGCACCATCGAGCAAACATTCCGCCTTCTAATGATATACTGGAAGGTGGTGGTGCTGGGAGGGGGTACGTTATATCTAGTCTTTATAGACTTGAGAACGGCCTTCGACCTGGTCCCGCGGGAACTACTATGGAATGTCCTCGATGGTTTAGGGTTACCCACCTACCTGTTGTTCTTGCTTAAAAAATTTCATGAAGGCAATTTCGCCCAGATCAGGTGGGGTGTCCAAGGAGAAAAAACATCTCGCATCCCAGTGGACAGGGGCGTCCGCCAGGGGTGTGTGCTTGCCCCCACTCTGTTTTCTTTATATGTCAACGGAGTGGTGGAGCATCTGCTGCAACATCCTGCGGATGCACCTACTCTGGCGGGCAGAAAGGTCCCAACGCTCCTGTTTGCGGATGACACCCTCCTGATCTCGAAATCTCCAGCAGGCATTCAGAAATTGCTTTCTAGCTTCAAATCCTTCTGTGACAGCAGGGGTTTAGCTATAAACATAAGCAAGACCAAATTCCTTGTCCTTAATCCCCCTAAGAAATCCGTCGCCCCGTCTGTTTTAGACACCACCCCCCTGGAGAGAGTCAAAGAATTTGACTACTTGGGAATACGTCTGTGTGACTCAATGAGTTGGAAGGCACACCATCATAAGGTGTTTCTGACTCATAAAAGGGTCACAGGTGTCTTGCTCAAGGAACAACGAGCCTCCTCGCTGAAACCAATCGGGGCAGTGCTAGATATCTACAGAGCAAGGGTTGTAAGCGCAGCTTTATATGGCGCCGAACAGTGGGGTACGCAGAGAGTCGATACTTTGGCCCATATGGAAAACAATTTCCATAAAGATCTGATGAGGCTACCCCACAGCACTCCTACAATCCCTCTCTTGTTGGATGCAGGTACCCGCCCAATTTGTGAGCAAGCAAAATTACGCCCCCTGTTACTTTGGTCCCGGGTATGGAATGTCCCAGAATTGTGTAGTTACGCTGACGCCCTGAAAGATCTGTTGTCTCTCCCAGGTTGTAATAAGATACCCTGGTTCAGGGAGGTAAAACGATTGCTCTATGAGCTGGGATTGGGAGATGCTTGGGCCAATAAAACAGCACCGCCCAAGCTGTTTCTAAAGAACGCCTACTGGTTATGGGTAAAAAATAACAGAATGCGTAATCCCAACCTTTGCAAATCTGTTGCCCAGTTTTTACTAGTCAAAGATCTCCCCTTCAGGGAACCTTATTTGGACCTAATCCACAGCTCTGGAGATAGATCACTTTACTTCAAATTTAGGGTGGGTGTTCTCCCCTTAGGATTGTTTACTTCCTCCTGGAATCCTCCTTTTCAAACGGTCCCGTTTTGTCCGTTTTGCGACTCAAGGGTTGAGTCTGTCGCCCACCTTCTGTTTGAGTGTAGTGTCTATGCAGCTCCTAGATTGAAATGGCTAAAGCCCTTGTGCAGAAGTCTGGGAACAAGATCACACCTAGAAGCCCTATGTATACTACGCTCTGATTCCCGCCCATTCTTTGCATGCTGCATGGCAAAATTTATTGGCTGGGCATGGCGCATAAGATCTGTAAGAAAGCTATTGATCCAGTAATGCCCTTTTTTTATGACCTGTTTTAGATACTAGTGCAAATATTTGTAAGGATAGCTTAAATGTGTATTTTATGTATTATTGTTCTTATCATGATTCCCTACGGTATTTTATATTATGCATCTTTGTAATGATTTTACTTTTTGTACTGCTTTTATGATATGTACCGTATCGAAATAAAGCTATACTACTACTATATCCAAGTTAGATTTTTTTAGAAGAAGCAAAATGCAAGCCTGTTTCCACATAGTGCGAAAAAATCTTTGCGGGAACATCAGGTTGAACATACTTAAAAGCTGAGGACTAATAAAATGGCTAATGTTTTGTAAGATCCTGGGAGGACAAGGATCTTCCAGGATTCCGGATATGGCCACCGAAAGAAGCCTCTTTATTTGGGACGGAGGAGTTGGGGTAAAATTTAAAAATTAAGTTGTAATTTCTGCTTCGTGTTCCATAACATTGGTGTTTACTTCGTAGTTGTCAAAGTAGTCATATATTTGATTCACCTTTAATTTAAATGCGTGAGCAAGTGTGTTGCAAAAATCTTGACTACAGTTAGTGTGATTATCTGTTCTTACTGTAGTCATGTTCTTTATGGTCCTAAAGAGTTCTTTGCTGGAGTTACCAGCTTTCTCTATTTGCAATTGACTTTCCTCAGCAATTACTTTTTTCCTATAGTCTACCAACAAGGATTTGTAGAGCTCTTTTTCTGATGCTTCATAATTTTTGTGCCAATTACTTTCTTGCCTCCTACAAGCTTGCTTATCTAATCTTAAGGCTTCAGAAAACCAAGGGGCTGATGGAGATTTTCTATTATTGTTAATCACTGTGATAGGTGCTTGTTTAGCAAAGTTGGGCTCCAGCAAGGTAGTATACTTACTGGCTGAGGCTTCTACATCTGATTCAAAATCTGTTAGGTGTTGTACTAGCTAGCTTTCAAAAACACCCCCAAATGATTGATGTTAGAGATATTAGTAGGCTTTGACAAAGGCAGATTGTATCTGAAAAGAATGGCATGGTGAGCACACAAGGTTAAGGGGAGGATAGATAGATTGGAAATGGCTGAATGTTAGTGAACGGTCCATCTAAGGTATGCCCCTTTAGATGCAAGGAGTATTGAATAAGCTGTTGGAGTCCTACTTCAGATATAAAATAGAGGAGCTCCTGCGTATCTTTATCTGCTGATGATTCAAGATGAAAGTTCATATCACCTACAATAATGAAATATTTGGATTGAAGACCCCACTCTAATAATGAATGAAAAATGGCCAGAAAGCTCCTTCTAGGACCTGGTGCACGATGGATCAAATGTCCTCTGAATGTCTCTTGCTCTAGAGGAGTGATTTTAAAAAGAAGGGCCACGCAGTCATGGCTATTATTGAACATTGCGAGGCAAGTTGGCTCTTGTAAATTAGCGCAACCCCCCCCTTTTTTAGTTCTCTATAAGGTCTAAACACTTTATATCCATGCGGAACCGCAATATTGAATTCAGGATCAGAAGTGTCTTCGCCCCAAATTTCCAGAATGAAAATACATCCATCTTGATGTCGAGGATAAAGTCTGCAATTTCATATTTATGTTTTAGTAAGGACCTAGCTTTGATGAGAGCTAGCTCAGTGCAGCATTTGGCAGGCCTGAATTATCTGAGATTTTACCATTATTGATTAACCAAAGGGCAGTTAATGGTGACACTGCCCCTCGCCCTACATCCTGGATTACCACAAAACCCCTGGCTGCCTGCGCAATGTAAAGCAGCACTCCCTTACGGACACTGGGTGTGCAGGGGAACAATATAGGTGGCTTGGATCAGGAGGAAGCCTTCTGATCCCCCTGGAATAGCACCCTTTTGCCTGCCGATCCCTGGGACATCTTGAGAGCGGGTGGCTTATGGGGCTCGCTCCCTCCTGCAGGCAGCCTGTATCTGATCTCCCCTTGCCAACTTGTTTGGTGCACCTGAGCCTCACTCGGAGGCTGGTAGGGCTTGCTTCTTCACTCCACTGGAGATAGCTAGGGGCTCATTGTAGGCTCCCCATGCCTTTCATCCCCTGGGCCCCTACTTGGGTAAATTCACAGGAACCAGGCAGGGTCTTCTGGAGCACGCCATTGATGGGATATGAAATTCGATATATGTGATATTGGCCTGATGTATCCAATATATGTGTTAGCCTGATGTACTTATCCATTCTTTGAAAGATATATATATATAGTTTTGGCCTAATGTGTCTAAACCAATATGCAGTTAGAGCTTATTACTCATGTGCTGCAACCCACTGAGCTATCTTTGTAAGGTGCAAGCTTCAGGTGTATAGAATTGTTCCTGTAATGTGAAAGCTTTTATCTTGTTCTTGCCTTCTCAGTAAGAGACCTGTTGTGGTACATTGCTTTCCTTTGGTTAGGTTTACGTTATGGATATTTCTGTATACTTTGCTATAAGAATGAGAGGCTTGTTAATGGCAGAAAGACTTCTGATGCGGACACTTGCTTTGCAGCTCCACACAGTTTGCCCCCCTTCTTCATGGAGCCTGAAGAGCTGAAAGTATACCGTCTTTCCTTTCCATCTGAGACCCAAGGCCGCATCTGGCTTTGGGCTGCGATAAACACATTCCTGCAGACACTGTTCCTGTACTCCCATGCCCAAGATAGAAAGGGAGTCACCCTTCCTGATCTCCCCAGTAATGAATAGCTTGAGCTGAGTTTCGTTCTAATCTATTGTGCCATATATGGGTTTTCCTCTAGGCTTCACGAGAAATAGAAACTTGCCATGTGTGGTGATTTCATGTGTTTACTGAAAGTATATCTGTCTGGTTTTGACTGTAAGCCAGCAGTCTTCTCCGCATACCTCGAGGGGTGAGGATGTGAGAGGATCCTCTGTGCAGAGTCCTTTGTATAACAAATGATTGACCCTTCTTCACTGCCAACTGACTGATTATTGGTAATTGGCAATGGGGGGGGGGCTATTGGTAAGTATAGCTCCATTGGTATAATATTTTGGTTCCGTCACCATCTTGAGTCCCTTGGAGCTACGCTTCCCCACTGCACAAATCCCATGGCCGGCCTGGACCAACAGCCACTGGGGGAGTTATGCATCACTTGCCTCATGCCATGGACACCCTCAAGGATGTGCACCTCAAGACACCTGGGGTTCAGTTCAGACTCTCCGCTATGACTTTGAATGTGGATGAGGCATCAGACACTGGAGCCCATAGGCACCTGTTGCCCCACCCTACCTCGAGACACTGTTTGCCTCCTTGAGAGAGGACCTCCAGTCCCTCAAGAGGGGCGTACGGAGTTCTGATGCTATAAAAACGGTCTTGGGGACAGCGTTTTAACTCTGGAGGATCACGAATTGGGGAGGAATGTAGAAATTGAGCAGCTTCAACAAGAAAACCTAGGCCTCAGGGACCAGCATTTGGATTTACAGGCCCATGCCAAAGACCTGGAGAACTGATTCCGCCACAATAGCATCAGCGGCATTTCCTTCAGGGCAGAGGGTTCAGATATCACTTCCTTCATGAGGGACATTTAATGATCAATTCTGGGAGCACCTCCAGACATGGAGATTAAGGGATCATCCCAGGAGATCGCTGGCAGCTCCCCTCTGATAAATTGATCTGAGTTCACGATTTTCCTTTGAAGGGGGCAGAGATGGGAATCCTAATCAATTACTAGGTAATAGCCCAGTTCTTTATCAGGATTTGGCATCATCAACCCTCCAGAAAATGAAAACCTTTCACGTTGTCACGTAAAATCTTAGAGCAGCCGGGGTGTCATACTCCTATTAACATCCCTTTTGCTTGTTTTGATGCTTGGAGGGAAATTGCCACGACTTCAGTCACTGGAAGTGGCATGTCGACTTGATCTGAAGCAATTCTCACTGGAGCGTTCCCTGGAAGAGCATTGCAACTGAGATACGCAAAGGTGATGATCGAGGAAGAGCACAAGAGCTTCCCCAGCTGAATTGGGACTGTATTCCTTGGCCATCCACACAGTTTATAATGTGTTCTCTCTGTTAATTGTTCTTGCAAGGGGCACATTTTGGGTGGACACAGTGGCTGATCCTGTAAGCACTGTCATCTATTTTCAGGACTCAATGATGCCCGACTATTTGGCTCACAACACTGAGGGAGGCACTATTCAGGAGACTACTTACAGTAGACCATTATTGGAAGCCCCTTAATGTCAAGAGCCTCAATCACTCACTGAAGAGCAGATCGCATTATTTCCTAGTTAGAACTGGTGCCCACATCTGCTTATTGCGGGAGATATATCTCTTTCCCAAGGATGAGCACAGGCAGCGCCCTAAAGCTTTTCCATTTTAGTACATCTCATCATTCTCTTCAAAAGAGGCAGGAGTGCTGATGTTGGTCTCTAATACCTTTTGGGGAACAATAGGACCTAAGCAGGCTGAGCTAAAAGGAAGATTGATGTGCTAATATCGTGGGCTCTATTTACTCTCCCAATGCGTGACAGAGAGTCTTTCACCACAGGGCAATATCAGAGTTGTTAGGCTCTCATAATAGGTTGGTGCTGATGTGAGGGGATTTAAAACTCACTGTGATAAGTTGGCCTGGTGTATGCTGTCCACTAATTAAAGTGGGCACCTTGCACCAGTCCAAACAACCCATATGGTGATTTAAGAGGTCAAAGATGAACTTTGAAATCTATAGAAGTGGTAGCTGTGGAGAGCAGCCTTCAGGCTTAGTCTTCAAGGACTGTTAACCAGCTTGTTGTACCAGAAAGCAATCTTATAGTATTGCTTAAATAAAATGAGAACCACAGAAAAGTTATACAAATATGTATTTATTAAAATAACACTCTCTAGTACAATAAAGTATCTTCTACACAAGGATTCTCACAAAGCACCCAATACCTAATCACAGAAATGACAGTAAATAGCACTAATACACAGTGAGCCTCAGTAGAGACCAAACCATGTACTAAAATAGTGTTATAGGTACCACAACTCATGTCAAAACAGTGTCTAGAGGACGTAGAATCGCTGGGACCCCAAGGTGAGTAAGTAGGGACCCTAAAGAGGACGGGTGCAGTGTGGGCACACAATAGCGTGCTCTGTACAATTCTATTGGAAAGTCGCGGTTGACGTTTTAGAGTTTAAGGACCCATCCCAATGGACTTTGTAGAAACCATGTGGAAGTTTGACCCACCCTGAACATGGATACCATAGTACCAGAGTTACCTATCCCAGGGGAGCCGGGTGAACAGGTCTTAAATGGTGTCGGAAACCGCCATCGATCTCAATGGAGGGCTTCAAAGAATAGCCCCTGCTATAAGGAAGAAAAATGTTCAATGGAATTCAAAGGTGTATTCTGGTTAAAGAGTACCCAGAGGATACAATGTCTGGGTCATTCAGGAGTGACCAGGGGCTCAGTAGACGAATGCCCACCAATGTCAGGGTCTTCAGATATGTTGAAGGGGTTCTTGACTCTGTGGCCAAGGGGACCAGGAGATATTGAGGATGACCAGGAGCTGAATAGAAGCTGCCTAAGGAAGGATGTTGAGTGCTGAGCGGTTAGTGTCCAGTGGGAGCACCAACAAGCCTTAGCAACGACAACCCACACAGAGGGTCAAAGAGGTTTTGGTTTGGACCAACAAGGTCCAGGAGACTCACCATAGCCAGGGTAGTCAGGCCAGGCCTGTAGAAACCAAGGGAGCTAAAGAAAAGCAAAGTTGACCCTCAAGTGAAATCACAGGCCAGAGGCACAGGAGTTGTGAGAGGACCTCGAGCGATATCACCAAAAAGCAGCCCACGGAGCACTAGGAGGTTGGAATTGTTGGTAGGAAATGGTGCCAGAAGTTAGCTCAAGACCTCCAAGCGGGAACAACGTGCCTGCGCAGGCTATGCACGACACACTCCAACTGGTATCTGTCAGGAACATTTGTGTTTCTTGAAGGCTCTTCAGTTTGCAGAGTTTCCTTGATATTTTTCTTAGATAATTCCAATAAATAGTGCATTCCGCTATGCTTTTTTATGAGAACAGAGCATTGAGTACATTCTTGTAACCATTTCTTCCCTCAGAACCTGCATTTCATTCATCTCGAGAGGTCAAAAGCCTAGCCGAGTGGAAATTCCCTGCATTGAGGGACCTGAGTCTGGTGAGAGAGGAACTTTTGTGAAAGCGAGGCTTTCTCCAAAATTGCCAAGTAAGATAAATAGACTGTTTAGTCACGCAATTGCCAGCAAAATTATTGCGCCTCGGAGAGCAGAATTTGTATAGACTTTACAACAGCTTTTCTTACCTTTAGCGAGGGGGTACATTTTGACGCCTTTATTTTTTTTAATCAGACTTCAGAGAAAGTTTTTCCTGAGTGAGGACTTCTTCAAGCAGCGCTCAGCCCTTGAGAACAGATTAAAGACTCGATATTGATGTAAAGCTACTTCAGCAGGTTTGTATGAGAGACAGTTTCATAGCAGAGATCCAGCATCAAAGAATATTTATTTATTATAATATTATTTGAACTGCTGAACCTTAATTTGACATTATTTTCTGCACCATTGAATACTGCATCAGAATTATTATGCGCTGTGTGTGTTGACCTGAACTTCTTTCAATCAGTCAAAAAATATACAACACACAAGGAGAGAGGCTAACCCCTCATGGTATATGGGTAACTAGGATAGAGAATTAGTTTTTAGTCTCCAATAAAATAGTTCAGGGACAGCAGTAACAGTTTGTGTTTTATTGCAGGTACCCGTGAAGAATTACTGAAGGAGGGCCATTGCCTGAGGCAGTCTCTCTTGTTTGTCTTCCCATTACCCTTTCCCTCGAGTTGGGTTTAGTATCAGTTCTACCTTTTAGACTGTTGCTGGCGAAAGTTTGAGGGATTTGTGGATCAGTCATCGGCTTCTGAGGAGATTGCAAATTCAGATTGTTGAAACAGGGGTATGGTTTTTGCAGCCCCCACAAGGGATTTTGACCTACAATTTGTAAGAGGAGAGCTTGGACCTCAAATGATGTAGAAGCCCAGCTCCTGTGTTGCTGGATGCTTCAGAGTCTTAAGGAGCTCAGCAGCAGCAGATCAGTAGGTGTTGATGTGGTGCCTGCGTGTGCAGGGGAACGACTCCTTCACTCCAAGGGAGATGTCTTTGGTTGTTCTTGATGCTCCATAAGTCCTGAATGGAGCCTGTACGGGTCACAGGCACTGACAATACTTAAGAATGAGAGGAAGATGAAGTGGGCCCAAACAAAGTCTAGGAAAGTCCAGAGTGTCCCGACGGTTGAAGGCCAGTGGTTGCTGGCTCAGAATCTTGCCCATGTCAAAACTACGGTCCTACATCCAGATAAGCTCTTTTGCACCAACGGGAGAGGGTTGGACAGATTCAGGGGTCCCTCCCAGGGGAGAGTTTGGACAGTGGGGAGGTAACTCTCATGTCCTTTGTCCAGTTTTGCACCAGAGCAGGAGCCAATGGCTCCCAGTACTGGTTTGAACTGGACTATGCACAGGGACACCAGTTCGGCCCCTCATGTAGACTTTCTGCCACTGGCAAGCACACCCACCCAGCCCTAATACACTAAATCCTATCAGGCTGGTGGTCACACCTTCCTGTGACAGGATGCCTATTGTTATGCCTTCCCCTGCTCAAGGTTGGCTCAGCAGTAGGATGGCAGAAATGTGTCTCTGTTCGACAACAACCATTTTGGGCTGCCCAGGACTAGAAGGAAAACCAGGGACCCCACTAAGCTTGCTTTTAAGGGTTGTGGGGGTATGATTCCAGCATGTTTGACACAGAACACAATAGGGTTCGTTTAAGCCACTTTAGAGTTGGCCAGTACTAAGTATGGGCGAAATGCGCGAATTCATGTTCCGCAAAATCCTCAAATTAGTGCGAATTTGCGGATTTTTTTTTGCTTGTTCGCGGGGCTTTTTGCGTCTTCGCGGGCCGCTTGCAGTACAACGACCGCGAAGTTACCCATGCGGTTGCACATGAGCGTGGCCAACTTATCCGCGTTGCGTATTTCCAAGCTCACGTTGTGCGCAGGGCGCTATTACGTGTTCGCGTGCGTTTTTGCGTGCTCGCGGGGAAAATATCACGCAAACTTACCCACGCGGTCCTCAATGGGCACGGCCATCTTGTTCTTTATTCATTGCTATGGTTCTGGGCATGCTTTTTCAATCCTCCGCTAATCTTTGCAATCCTTTGTTTCTTTTACTTTTTTTGGATCTTTTTTACTCATTATCTATTCCCTCTCTTTTTCTACATCTATATTTTGTGTTTTTTTCTACTTTTGGTTACTTTAAAGCTACTTTCTTTTTACTCTTTTCTTTTCTTTACTCTTTCCTTATTCTTTCCTATTTTTTTTTCCAGCTGTCCAGGACTATGGCAAAGGGAGCCGGGAAGAGCAAGGGGAAGGGTCCCGCACCCCGTACCCGGCTCCCTTGCGGGCGATTGAGGGAGGAGGATGTAGTGGCCAGGGAGGTTTTCAGCACGCTGGAGGTGTCCCCACTTATATTTTATGTTCTGGGCCACCTCCCGAAGACCGTGGCAGCAGGGGGCAGGCCCAGTCAAGGGTATGGCCTCCGGGAGCATCGCCAGCTGTGGGATAAGGTGTGCCGGGCCATGCGTAGGGAGCCGGGGGTCCGGCGCACCTATGACCAAGCGACGCACCAGTGGGCTGACCACCTCGACCGGGTGCAAGACCTGCTTGACCTGCTAGACGTGGAGATCCCTGGCCTTGGTGAGTAGGTATTTAATAACTACTTTGTTTTCTTCTGCTCTGTGTTATATTGCTAATATATGTTTTTCCCGAAGAGCAAAAAGGCTGCCGATTCAATTACATTGCAGGTAAAATAATGTTTAAATAGCTTCTGCGATTGCAGGTGCTCTCCTCCTCAGTAGCGTTGCTACTATGCTTACTTGTTTGCAACTTTGTGCTCATTTGGCCTGAATATGTATGAGTGTAGTACTTTACAGAACTGCGTAATGCTAGAGAGACTAGAGACTCAAGTCTAGCCTTTTCTTTGTACTCCTGCTGCCACTAAGGAGGAGAGATAGTGGTGGATTGATAAGTTGAGTATATTATGACTTGTTATTAGTAGTAGGAAATTTTTTTAGTGGTCTGCAATCATGATGACGGACTGTGTCTGTCATGTCATGTGCTGCTGAGTGCTGGCAGTCGTAGTAGAACCTTTTCGTTGTTGGTTTAGTTAGTGATTTACATAATTTTCCAAGTAGACGGTCTGCGAATCCAGCAATACAGTACTAGTATCCTCCTAGTTGACCAGATCAGATAGGTCAATACATGTAGTGCAATTGTAGGTAATTTATTTCCCCGAGATAATTTTAGATTGTGGTCAAAGAAATCAAATATTTCAAAAAAACAATCATCCATGTTTGTGTTTATTTCATGTTCACATTCAGCACCTCCCAGGGGCAAGAGGAGTACACCCCAGACTCCGGCGGAATAAAGTGGGCAGGAACGGTCCTCTGCAGCCTCTTCTGCTGGCCCCAGTAAGTTGTTCTGTTGTTAATATATTTATACTTCCCTAACTGTTACAGCTCCTGTTCATTCCAAACTGTTTCCTAATTCTATTTTTTACAAAATAGTCTTTGATTTTCTTGTATACTGTTTCTACGTTCTTATCCTGCCTCTCTACCATCACTCTCTGTGCTACTACTATTTACTATTATTATGAGTCGGTCTGTGTAGGTAGCTAAGCTTGCCCAGTCGGCAAACGGTGTTTAACAAAACTCTGATCCAGCGATAGCTCTAGAGGCACTGAGTGCAATCCTCTGGGTTGCCCTTGCTGTGTATTCCAGTCTTCTTAATGTTAGTGCTTTGACAATTTCCAACAACAAAATGTCAATGTCATCCAAGAAAAAGGCTTTTTGATTTGATAGTAGCACATACCATACCGCTAGTTTTTCAGGGACTATTCTGCACATACAGAAGTATGGACAAGAGAAATAGGACATTGTTGATGATAGGTGCAGTTCGACTTTCCACATATCTCAGTCAGAAGTAACTGTGCGGGACTCGGGAACCCTCACTTTGTTGGAACTTCAAGTCCTCCTGGTGGTGATGAGGAGTAGTTGGTTCTGTCTGTAATTAGAAAAATGTTGCACGTTAAAAAGCAAGCATTCATCAGTTGTGCCAAAAAGTGTTGCATGTTATGGCTAAGCATATAAGTTATCATCCTCCCCAAAACCGTGACTTTTCTTCAGTCCCAATAATTAAAAATTGTATAAGTATTAACATTTTCTCTTCCATTACGAGACGAAATAGGGGGTGGTGTATGGCATCTAAAAATATGACATGTTTTTTCTAGGCGTCACAGCATCGGATGCGGCACTACCCACCACCAGTGCTGGGGCCAGCAGCACGGAAGGGTCCACTCTAGGGGTGGATGCGGCGGCGCCACAAGTGCCACCAGGAGGAGCTGAGGGGGATGGCTCAGCAGTGGCGGACGGTGGTAAGTTATGATACTCCTTACTGATTGACATTTTAGAGTAGGCTCGCAAAGGAGAGTATGATGTACTGTACAGTAGACAGTACACTAGTACACGTACACTGTACCGTTAAGAACAGTTACTAATTTAGAACTACATTTTTGCCAATCACACAGGAAGACAGTCAACCTTGACTTAGTAATAGCATTAGCGGTGGTAGTTCTCGGGTAAACAATGGACCCCTCTATTTGACTTCAACTCAGCTGGGAAACTTTTATCGTGAAGGCAAGTCATATCAGATGATCTTGATGGATGTGAAGAACGAAAAGGGAAAGAAGGGTGAAAGGAAGGACGAGCGAGTCGTAACATTTATGACTGTAAAGAATGATACGTGTTTTTGAATGCAGGCAGAGGTGGCTGACAGGAAGGAATCAGATGCATGGCTGCTTTAAGCAAGGATGGTTGGAGGAGAAAGAAAAGACGACTGCCTGTGTGGGTGAATCCGAAAATGCATGTGTGGTGTGCATTGCAATATATCATTTGGGTCAAACTCAAATGCAAGTCAAGACAGTGGTTTACGAAATAAAATGAAAAGGGTGTTAGTTGGTTGTTGAGAAAAAGTAAAGAATGATAGACGTTTACTTTGGTAGCCTGGATGGTATCTTCTTCCTCATAGATAGCAGAGGTGTATGTATTAGAGTAGACTCTCAGCGGATGAACAGTGTTACTTTGAACAGCATGTCCGTGCCAGAGTAGCAAAGCTGAGGAAATTGTGATTGTTCATAAAATTTAAATACTCTCTTCACTAACAGTACAGTAGTTTACTTTGCAAGCACAGCATATATTGTGTATGTATTTTATAGTTGACATTATATCAAGTCAAGTCCCTTCCTCCGGCAATTATGGGTACCACCACACTCACTCCCTATGTTAATAATTTTCTTTCAGCTCTGTCATGGGTGGACTATTGCTGTTGTTCACTCAATCTATCAAAATAAAGCACCTAAAGTCATCCATCATATAAGCAAAGATCATGTGATCGGCAGGATATATCATCAGAAATGAATAATCTTCATTTTCCTTTTGTAGTAGTCAAGGCTCGGGGGGCAGTGCGAAATATAAATTACATTGAGCAGTAGCTCTTGATGTAGCCGAGTATGGCCAGTGCCACCCCTATAGAAAAGTAAGAGCTTCCTATCCCTACATGCATATACTGCTTAAAGTAATGCGAGTCTGCGTCATCATGGCTTGTGTCTGTTTTTCCTGGGTGCAAGCTAAGTGAGCTGGCATTATGCCGGCTACCACAAGTTCACGTACAAGTAATTTCTTTTGCAAAATAAGAGAAAAAAAGAAGACTGGCGTAGTCTCTGACTCTCTGATTATGTAGTACTGAGTCCATAGTGCTGCTAGTAGAATTCCTGAAACTCCCACTAATGTCACATGCCTACAAAGACTGCAGAAAGATACATGCCAAAATGTTATACTGTGCTTGCAAGTTGCTAATGTTACTGTGAGACAACTTTCCGTTGAATTATTTTGACTTAATGTTAAAGACTATTGGCTACAGTATTTTTCTTTCTTTCTTCATATAGATACTCCAAAAAAGCTCACCCGCAAGGAGATGGCTGTCCGGGCCAGGGCACGTAACCTGGAGGGCATTTGTGTCGAATATCGGCGGCTGTGGGCTCGGGAGCAGGAGGAGACGGCAACTACTGCATCCTCCTCCAGTGCCTCCGGGTCCACCAGCCAGCAGCCTCCAGCGAAATGGCGCCGTGGCCCGACAGCCTCTCGCCGCCGCCGAACAGCAGCAAAAAGAACAGCTGCCCCCAGAGCCTGGATGGCACGTCTGTGCCACCTCCGAAAGCAAGTGGACAACCTGGAGCGATTGGCAGAGAAACAACAGCCCCAGCTCCGGGACCTCCGTAAAGAGGTGCAGGACCTGTCCACAGCAGGACACCGCTAGAGGAAGTGACTTTCCCGTGCCCCTTTTTTAAAGACTGTTGGGGGGGGTGAGAATTGGTCGTTGGGGAATGGGACTTGAAGGACATTTGGACATTGGTTGGGGTTAGGTAGGGGGGTGGGTTGGGTTAGTTTATTTTTGTTAGGGGAAATATATTAATTTATTTTACATACTTAAACATAGTATATGCGTTCATTTTATTTTGTGTGGTGGTGGGTGGGCGGGGGTTACTGTACGTTTGCTTTCTTCAAACTTGCCAGCATGAATTATCTAAACGTCCAAACTTGTACAAAAGTGCCACTACCAGAGTTAGTGAATTCAATTGCCCTACTAGTACTTTACTAGTACTACTGTGACACTATCAGTCTCTCCACTCCTCCGAGTCCTAGCCCATTATTCTACCTCCCCAAAATGCTTATCTTACCTGTGAATCGTGTTTGAGAATAGGGCTAGGCACAGGGCTGGCTGCATGGCAAATGGCGATTAAGGTTGGGTGTTGACTTGAATCCTGGATTGTTGAAATATCATTGTTGTGCTGGTAGTAGTAGTGGTACAGACTGGCAGTAGCAGCATATGAAAAAAAAGGAAACGAAACATTGAGTGGCCTGAGCGTAGCAACGGTAGCATTAGAAACAGTACGATAGATAGTACGGTAGAGAACAGTGCCATAAATTGTAACCTAAGCAGTGCTAAAGTATTCAAAAGATAACTAAGTACTAGTTGCGTGGAGTATGGCTACTATAAGAAATAGTATTAATGCAAAGGACAAAGCAACGTAAGCATTAAGCATTCGATTCGTTACGTGTAGGAGGGGGATGTTGTTGATGATCAATCCACGATGGCGCACATGAAATTATGATTAGAATGATTTTTCAGTTGCTTTGACCTTATCCTCCCCAGCAAGTGTGTGGAATTTATTGTTGTCATTTAGTCACACCTCAATGAAAAACCACACAGCCCGCGGGAAGAGGGTTAGGGTTTGAAAATTGTATGGGAATGAGGGTTTTTGGGAAAGTTTTGTGGATAGAGGAAAAAAAAACACAGCATGGACAAACAACAACTGAAGAAAAACAAATCTTTGTATTCGAAGATATCCATAAATCTTATAAGGGACATAAAGGAAGTGCACTATTGCATGCATGAAGTTGTTTGCTAAATGGATGGTTAGCTTACTGAAAAGTAGTACTTACTACAACTTACTAGTAACCTTGAAGAAACAATTTGACAGTACAGGCGCAGTTATAATTATAATTACGCAATTTCACTTGCCTCTCTGCCCTCAGAGTGAATAAAAACTTATAGTTATTAGTAAATTAAATTAGTGTTTAAAAATAGCAAAGAAACTTATCAAATAGCTGGAGGGATGAATTTGAAGCAGAGAGCAAACAAACACACAGAGTCACATTCGTAGAAGTTCAAGTTCACAACAATAACATTTAAAAGATAAGGAGAAGTTAAGAGGATACTGTAACTGTATGTTGCAGTTGTCCTGCTGAATTTGTGAAGTTGCATGCATCCAGCCATTCCTCTTATTCGCAGTACTCCTCCATTCCATCTGACGCTCCGTCGATCAATCTTGGTGACCAGACACACTGTCCACTGCCTGCCTGATACGGAATTGCGGATCGCTAATGGTAAGCCTGAGTTAATTGTTTGTTCCATGGCACAGGGTAAAAGCCGGTCTGTAATTGTTGATGGAAAAATAGGAAGTGATATTAAAACACCACGGTGAAAAAAATATAAGGTACGCTGTGTAGTGCAAAAATAACACTTTCATTTTCAGAGGTGACAGTATTACATATAATCATCATTTCGAAAGTACGTACCCTGAGTCTCCTTTTCAAGGATAGTTTTAATTACTAGTAACTATGGGTGATTTTTGCGGATCCTGCCAAAATGCTCTCTGCAACTAGGCCCAAACCCCCCTTTTCCATCATGGCTTTTCTTCATACCACTTGCAATTAAAATGAGACCTTCCCAGCAATGCTCCCATACCCATAAACCCACTCCCAATCATCTACAACCCCTACAAACAGCCCCCCAAAAACATGCAATACTGCTACGCCTAACTTAAAATCGTGCCAAAACGCTGTCTGCAACTAGGCCCAAACACCACTTTCCCAACATGTTCTTCAAACCACTTGCAATCAAAATTAGAAATTCCCAGCAGTGCTCCCGACCTATAAACCCACTCCCAAAAATCAAGAACCCCCCCAAACAGCCCCCCAAAAACATGCAATACTGCTAAAAATAAAACAATTCCACCTTGGATTTTCTTTAAACCACTTGCAATCAAACTTTGACCTTCCCAGCAGTGCTCCCAGACCCCTCAACCCACCCCCAAAAATGTAGAACAACCCCAAGCAGCCCGCCAAAAACATGCAATACTGCTAGGCCTCAGTTTAAATCGTGCCAAAACGCTGTCTGCAACTAGGCCCAAACCCCCCTTTCCCACCATGGAATTTCTTCAAACCACTTGCAATCAGAATTAGACCTTCCCAGCAGTGCTCCCAGACCCATAAACGCACTCCTAAACATCTACAACCCCCCAATAAGCCCCCCAAAAAACATGCAATACCGCTTGGCCTAACTTAATTTCGTGCCAAAACGCTGTCTGCAACTAGGCCCAAACTCACCTTCCCAGCATGGATTTTCTTCAAACCACTTCCAATCAAAATTAGACCTTCCCAGCAGTGCTCCTAGCCCCCTCAACCCACCCCCAAAAATGTAGAACAACCCCAAGCAGCCCCCAAAAACATGCAATACTGCTAGGCCTCAGTTTAAATCGTGCCAAAACGCTGCCTGCAACTCGGCCCAAACCCCCCTTTCCCACCATGGATTTTCTTCAAACCACTTGCAATCAAAATTAGACCTTCCCAGCAGTGTTCCCAGACCCATAAACCCACTCCAAAATATCTAGAACCCCCACAAACAGCACCCCAAAAACATGCAATACTGTTAAAAAAACTTTTCCACCAGGGATTTTCTTCAAACCACTTGCAATCAAAATGAGACCTTCCCAGCAGTGCTCCCAGATCCCTCAACCCACCCCCAATGATCTAGAACACCCCCAAGCAGCCCCTCAAAAACATGCAATACTGCTAGGCCTCAGTTTAAATCGTGCCAAAACGCTGACTGCAACTAGGCCCAAACCCCCCTTTCCCACCATGGATTTTCTTCAAACCACTTGCAATCAAAATTAGACATTCCCAGCAGTGCTCCCAGACCCATAAACCCACTCCCAAACATCTACAACCCCCCCAAACAGCCCCTCAAAAACATGCAATACTGCTAGGCCTCACTTTAAATCGTGCCAAAACGCTGTCTGCAACTAGGCCAAACCCCCCCCTGTTCCACTATAGATTTTCTTCAAACCACTTGCAATCAAAATTAGACCTTCCCAGCAGTGCTTCCAGACCCATAAACCCACTCCCAAAAATCTAGAACACCCCCAAACAGCCCCCCAAAAACATACAATACTGGTATCCCCAAAACATGGCAAATCGCGCCGTTAACAATAAATTGCTGCTTTCAGCACTTCCACTACTTCGATCCTCTTGAAACTTACGAGTACACTTGTTCCAGCGATTCCCAAGAATCTCAGCAAGGCAGACAAAATCGATCTACTGGAAGGTGTACGACTACTTTTCACCCAAACACACTCGCCCGCAAAACACCAAAAAAGGCCAAAATGCGGCCAATTCTTGACCAAAAATCACCAAACCCCCCTAAAACCTTGCCAACATCATTAGGAACGAGCCTGCATCGGGCCCTGAACCCTAGACTCCGTGGGAACCCTACCAAATTAAACCCCAAAACCCTAGTAAACCGCACTGAACCCTAAACCCTAGATATGCTTTGTCTGTCAGTGTCAAAGAGCCTAGGTATGCTACATCAGGTTGCTTCACTCAGTGGTGCCTGCCTTGACCGTCTGCATGGCCCTGCCTCAAACAAGGGCCAAAAATCCATTACGCTCAAGAATTTGTGAATTTTCAGCAATTTTGCGAGATTCGCGGATTGCGAATTTGCAGCCGAAAAACAGCAAATTTTGCGACCGTAACGGATTTTTGGCCCATGCTTGCGGCAGGGCCATGCAGACGGTCAAGGTAGGCACCACTGAGTGAAGCAACCTGATGTAGCATACCTAGGCTCTTTGTCACAGATAGACAAAGCATATCTAATTGTATGCAGCAAGCCACATAGCCCCAATTTTACATGAACTGCTGTCTGGACTCTGCCTGACATAACAACACTACACTGCCTCGACCACTCCATACCACGACAAGACAGCCATGTAGTTCTGCTGTACTAGTTGTTGTACACTGGTTTCCCTCTTTGCCACTCACGAATTGGCCATAGTTCTCCCGTAAACCGACGCTGGTGATTATCCATCCATCCCAGTGAGTGACTGTAAAGAAAAAAGATATATTGTTTAATCAATCATCATGGTAGATTGGCAAACACTAAGTCCAAGGACATTTTGCATATTGGAAAATGCAACGTGGTGGCCCCTTCTGTTGAAGTAAAAATTGAAATAAACAAGGTAAAAAAAAGCAGAGTAGACTTGAGTTACATTTAGTGTGTAAAAGATTAAATAATAACTAAGACAAGCCATGTGATTCATTTCATGCACAACAAACAAACAGAAATTGTTTTCATCAGAGACAGATAGCCATTGATGTCCACTGCATGCCATCTTGTTTTCATTATTCATTACCTGTTGAAACTTTTTGTCCGCATCTTCTTCTGAAAGTGAGGGCCCACAGGGCAGCCTCTCCTGTCAATTTCAGAAGTAACTGTCAGCAATCAACATGTAGTCAGTAATTCCAGTCCCACTTGAGGGGACTCGTCTACGAACACGACGTTTCTTTATTCTGCATAATCCAGCCATCTGCCTTGAGGGCAATGGATAGGGGGAGTCTGGAGGAGGAGGATAGAGGAGCATAATTGAGTTGAGAACTTGTGAACCTCAGAAATGCAGACTGCGGCACCTTCAAATCAATAAGGAAATATGATGAAGACAGTGCTTCTG
Source organism: Lissotriton helveticus (assembly GCF_964261635.1). Classification (NCBI taxonomy): domain Eukaryota; kingdom Metazoa; phylum Chordata; class Amphibia; order Caudata; family Salamandridae; genus Lissotriton; species Lissotriton helveticus. The sequence continues at coordinate 127,652,121 of NC_136059.1, read as the reverse complement.
ATGGACTTGTTGTGATTAGGTGTTGCAAAGTCATCCTGTGCCCTGGGCACCCCCCAACGTTTTGCTGACTGGCACTGGTGGTAACTGACTCTGACTGACCCTGGGATCCATTTAACCAGGCCCAGGGCCAGTGCCAAGCTAAAAGGAACACTTAGAACACAGTTAAGACACCCAACATACACTAGGGTACACTATAGTATGGTGGGGTACCCCTGTACTTGGCATGACCTACCACCTAAGCCCCTAGTATGTAATAGGGCAGGGGATTGAAACTACCTTGAAGTCTCTAGTATCCTGGGGCATGGCAGTTTAGAGGCCTGCAGATTCTCTGCACCAGCATGTGTGCAGTGCTGAAGCCTGAGGTCAGTTTAAAAGCTGCCCAAACTTGACTTTGGGGGTAGGTGGCCTTAAAAAATAAAAACCTACCATGTTTTTGCATATTAGGGACCCCCAGGGTCACCCCTAGGTATCCCAGGGGTGGGGGGGTCAGTTATCTATAAGGAGCGCCCTTATAAAATGAGTTTTTTTAGGCCTGGGTAAAGTGAAATTTTACATTTCACTCCCCACATTATATTAAAGAGGTGCTCAAGTTCGACTTTGATGCTGGATGAATTAGGCAAGGATGATCTGCAATATTTCTGCAGATTCAGAACCCCTGAAGTCTCCCCTAGTTGCACAGGGGGTGGGGGTCCAGTAGAAATTAGGGAAATACTTATAAAATATGGTTTTATAAGCCCTGGTGCTACAAAAGTGGCGCATGTCTTTTTCCCCATTGCAAACCCTATGGCCCATAGGTTAACATGGTAGGAAGTGATTGATTGATAAATATTGATAGGAGAGGACTAACCGGATCATTAAAAGACTTCCCAGAATGGTCGTAGTAAATCCAACAATATTATATTGTTGAATTTCTCCTAAAGTGTACATAAAATAAGTTATGAGACTTTCCCGTTTGTAAGTCCAAATTCAGCCTTTCAGTGGTCTGCCCTGATTGGTCAGAGTTAAGTGGATTAACCAGGCTGCTGGGAGGGCAATGTGCTGTTCTATAGGAATGCCAGGCCAGGAGGTGGGGTCGTAAACTACGTTCTTCAAAGGCAGAAGGGAGGCCTGGATTTCGGTCCACTAAGACAGTCGTGACCCAGAGTCAGAGCTAGGCTCAAGAAAGGTATGTGCAGATGGTGCAGGGATGGACCATGGAAATGAGATATCCCTGGGGGTGTGTTTAGCCAGCTCTTACCTCCTTGCTGGAAAATCAGCCATTATGGATTTGGAAGGATGATGCACTCTGTGACAAACTAATGCCACACTCCACAGGATGCGGTCATAACTATGAGGAGTTGCCCTGCTCTCATTGGTCAGCAGTGACCTGGTGCTTGACCCAGAGAATTTTGAATAGGTATCTGAGAGGGGCAGAGCACTCCATATCTACTGCTTGAAACTGAATGAAGCAAGAAATGCCCTGCTGAAGTTTGCTGTGCAAGGAACTCTAAGGCCTGACCTATGAAGACTGCACCATTTGAAACTACAGCCTTGTGGATTACCTTGCTGCCAAAGGACTAAGGGGCATATTATCAAGCCTGTGCGATAAAATTATCGCCGCTTTATCGGCCGAAAACGTCCGATAAAGCGGCGATAATGGGCTTGATAATATGCTCTATGGAGTTCCAATCGAAGCCCATTTTAGATGTGAAGACATCTAACATGGGCTTCGGTTAGAATTCATAGAGCATATTATCAAGCCCATATCGCCGCTTTATCGGCCGTTTTCGGCCGATAAAGCGGCGATAATTTTATCGCACAGGCTTGATAATATGCCCCTAAGAGTGGACTCCCTGCAAGCTACAGGTTAATAGAGCTCTCCTGGACAGCCCCACAAAGAATTCCATACCTGGAGTACAGTGGATTTGTAAGGGTTTTGTTCAAGTGGATTGCGGCATTGACGTTTCACACTTTCAAGGTCCCTCTTGGAGATTCCAGAACCTTGGATTGTGTGTTGGATACTTTGGACCTGCAAGCAGAACGCCAGGAAAGTGTTCTAACTGGACCCCGCTTGCTGAAGAAGGCGGCCCACTACAGTGGTGAGAATTCTTCAGAACAATTTATAAAGGTGTGTCCCTGACAGAGAAAACAAAATGACTTAAGGGGCACTGTTGGTTTCTAAGCACTAGAAAGTGACTAATCTTTAAAAATTCATATCTCTGGTTTCCTACAGTGGATTATTTTCGTTTTGGTGTCATTTAAAAGATAAAAATATTACCTATTTTTATAAATTGGTGTTGGATTTATATTTTGTGTTGTGTCTTAATTATTTACTGAAATGGTGTTTTTGAATGCTTTACATACCTGTCTTTGAAGTTAAGCCTGTCTGCTTGCAGCCACGTTACCCAGGCTTGAGCAAAGGAATAATTTTCTAAGACCTATGCTGAGTCCAATCATGTGTTAGTGGGCTTATTGCCAGTGGCAGACCTATATTTGCCCCTACCAATAACCCACTTTCCAACATTAGGTGATTAGAGTTTTGTTGTGATAAAAGTTGCAAAACAAAGAAAGACACACAGGAATAAAAGTGAATAAGGACAAAAAAAAAGGAAGTGATTTTTTCAGGCCTCGGTGTCAGGGAAGTAGAGCTCGTCCTCAAACTCTATGAATTGAGATGGGAGTAGGTCAGCTAACAGAGAAGAACTTCCGTCACCTAAGTCGGTGCCCTCTTCTTCTTGCGTGCATTCACGTATTTTGTAATCTGGTGATATAAAGTGCTGATTTATCTTGATCAATATTAACCTCCACATTTTTGGGCGAGAGGCGGGTCCTTTTTGAAGTTACAATGGCACAAGCAGCACTGAAAACATGTTCAGAAGACACGCTTGCGAGTGGGCAAGACAAATAATTTAGAGCCAGGTTGGTGATCAGTCGCCATAGAGGCCTTTTCCTATGCCAATACAGCAATGGGTTCTGATTAACAAAGACATCTGTTGGGTCATCCAGATAGGCCTGCACCATTGACTCAAGGCTCTCCATGGTTGCTCCACTTTGCATACCATCTATGGCCTTTGCATCACTAGAACGAGCAAACCCTTGATGAGTTAGCCAATTCACTTCTGACAATATTATTGCTGGGCCCTGGTGCAGGTGAGGATGATGATACGGTTGCTGGTGTCGTTAACGGCTGTGAGGGAAAGTGACTCCCTTCGGCCACAGATTCAGAAGTGGAACTTGATGCCGGATGGCCTGCTGATTCAGTTGTACTTCTGCCGGCGCCTTCAATGTTCTCCCGCTCTTTTTTGAACCAAGTGGCTGACAGAGCTAGCCAATGTTTGTACTTTGAAACATCTGCTTCATTAAAAGGAATGAATGCTTTGCTGGCCACGGCCTTTTTGTACCGTGGATCAAGAATAGTGGCACAAATGTAAAGTTGTTCTGTATTTTTTTAAGCCTTTCATTGTCAACTAGGCAGCTTACTAACCTCCCCGCCATCTTGCTTTTCAGCATCATCTCGGTACTTTGAAGACACCGCCTTCAGTTGGTGCTCTAGCATGCGCAACAATGGGATAGCTTTGCCCAAAGAACAGTCCTCCCTGCTGACTCCACCCATGAAGACCTCAAAAGGACAAAGCATGTCTGTCAAGCTTGCAACTAGCTTCCATTCCTCCAACTCTAACCTAATGTCTTTCATAGTATAACCCAGTTCATAGACATACTCATTGATTACCCCCACTGCTCAGACAGACGCTCCAGCATGTAGAAGGTTGAGTTCCAATGTGTTGCCACCTCCTGGATGAGTCCTTTGACTGGCAGTCTATGTTCATGTTGCATGCTCCTCAGCTTCTTCCGGGCCTTAAAAGAATGGCTGAAATGTGTGCAGATTCTTTGGCAGGTGGTCAGTAACTTGCTGACTGTGATTTCTTTTTTCAAGAAATCTTGCGCAACAATGTTAATACTGTGCGCCAAACGTGGCTTTCTGAAAAAGCCACCTTCTTTCATGGCCCTAACTATATTACAGCCATTATCTGTGGAAACATAACCAATCATGCGATTTCTTGAATGCAGCCATTCATAGACCTTCCTGTCAAACTCCTCCAAAAGGTTAGGTGCAGTATGAGATTTCTCCATGGCAATCATGGCTACTATTGCATGTTTCCGAGTAGCTTGAAAAACTGTGTCCATGTCAAAACCTGCTTTTAACTTGTCTTTAACCCCTGCAAAAGAGACCCAGTATGCAGTGATGTACATGTAATCAAGGGCTTATCAACTGGTCCACATGTCTGTTGTCAGGTGGATAGTGTGAACAGCACTCTTCTGAATAGCTACGCCAATCACCTCCAGCACATCTTGATGTAGTGCTGGAACAGCAACTCTGGCAAAATTCTAGAAAACCCACCCCTTTCACAAAAGAAAAAGAGAGAATGTCCAGCGCTAGCATTTTAGCCAACTTTGCGTTATACAGACGTGCCGTTGGGTGGTTGCGTTCAAATGGCGCATCCAACCAAAACATGCTTCGTATGGTGGGCTGGACCGTTTTACGTGATGATGATGATGATGATGCAGACTTCTTCAAACCAGTTAGGCTCATTGATGTACTTTTTCACATTGGGTGTGAGCACTACCACTGCAGTGCTGCTGCCAGGGGTACTGGGTGTGCCAGAAAAAATGTCGATCGGTTCTTGACTTCCCCCATGCATGATCAGCCCCTCATCATCATCAGATGCAATGTGAATGGATACATTTGGATCAGTTCTACTTTGGGCTTCCTGGATGTTCCTTAGGTACGCCTCCCACTGGATAGTGTGGTGTTTTTGGAGATGACCTCTCTGGCCTCATGTACCATAGTTGGTACCAAGCTTAAACCGACTAACTACTATTTTACAAATCGAACAAACTACCATGTTTTCCACCTTTTTGCTATCACTATAGAAGTTCCAAACTGGGGAATGAAAATGTCTACTGGTGGTGGAAGGGCTACTTTCATTTACAATGCCAGATGAAGTGGAGGATGGGCGTGGCTGAATTCGGCTCTGTTGTGCACTTACAGCACCACTACTTGAGGTAATGGAGATCGAGCTGGATGGAGGTCCCTGCCGGCCCTTCTGACGAGAAAATATGCAAGCTGTAGGTCGTGTTGGTGTCCTAGTTAACTGCGTTGGTGGTGGTACCAGTGCCACGCCGCCCACATCCCACTCAGCAGCAATTCGGGATAGGGTAAAAATGTCTGTCTGCTGCATGCCCGCTGGGGCTGGAGTGACGTCTATGTTGACTGGGTCGTCATCAGACTGTTCATCAGCAGCATACACCACTTCTTGTTCGTCGTCATCATCAGCCATAAGTGAAAGCCTTGTGGGAACTTTCCTTTTAGGCTTAGCTACCTTTGTCGGCTCATGGCATGCCTCACTCTCAGACTGCATTAGTGGGTTCCAATCAACATCAAGGTCATCAGAAGGAAGGGGGCTTGAAGAAGAACTTGTAGTAGTAGCCCTCCTTGACCTTTTTCCTGCTGGGGATCTGGAAGACAATGGATCATCATCAGGAGGAGAGGCTTCCTTGGATGATACCTCCGCTTCAAACTCGATTTCCTGATGTGCCCCTATTTCTGGAGGAACAAGCATTGTGGGCAGTTGTGCCGCTCCATGCGCCTCTAGTTGCACCTCTCCATGCGCCTCTCAATGCGCCTCTCCATGCGCCTCTCCTTGCGCCTCTCCTTCGCCTCTACTTGCGCCTCTCCTTGCCCATGTACTTGCGCTTGTACTAGTTGCACCTTTGGTTGTCGTTGTGGCTGTCGTTGTTGCACACTCGTCAGCTGAGTTACACCCGGCGTTGATTGGATGCTACTTTCTTGCGATGAGCCAACATCACTGCCGATGGTGATTGAACAATTAAAGTGGCTGCCTCTGCAACACTCATGTGCTTGGACCTAACTCGGCGTGGTGGCACTGAGCCCAATGAAGCAGAGGTGCTGCTCCCAGCTTGGTCCCCGGCGGACACCGCTGCTGCTGCATGCGTAGTTTTTTTTTTCTCCCAAAAACGGTGTCTGTGGGCACACCAGTCTCATTGCTAGGTGGTGCCACTTGCTTCTTCTGCTACTTCCTACTGGCAGTGGCACTGGCAACTTTTTTCGTAGAGGCGCCAAAGCCACCTTTCTTTGGGCCCATCTTCTTCAGATGTCAGAACAACAGGCAGTTGCACGAGTTGCAGAGTTGTCTGTGGCCACACATGATGTCACGTGACTGTGTGCTGCACACACCGCTGCAGGACTTCTTTCTGGCACTGGTGGTTCTCTTCTCTTGTGCACCTAAAAGCAAAGGAAGCCAGAGGAACATCAGTTAAACACCCCAAAAAGTCGGAAAACACACAAAAATCACCACAATCCGATGCCATCCATTTCCTCAATGATGTTTAAATTCAAGACACCCTACAGAAAGATTAGGTCCATGGGCCACTGAGTACCCCTGGGCATAATGGTTGAAAACAAGGCAAACCGGGTGCAGGCCTGAGCACACTGCCTGGTTTCAAAATGTCCCCTTGACCCCCAGCACATGGCCAAGCCCTGCCTGGACCAGGCCTCAACATGGCCCCCTCCCACAAGGCCAGGCCCCAACACCACCCCAAAAAGTAAAATAAATACACAAAAATCATCACAATCCAATGCCATCCATGCCCTCAATGATGCTTAAATTCAAGACACCCCACAAAAAGACTTTGTCCATACACCACTCACTGGGCCTACTGGCTAGTGAGGCTTTACAGGCAACCCAAAATAAAAAAAATAAAAAATCACATATAACAGTGAGCTAAAATTCCATGACATAAATGTAAATGTAAATGTAGTATACTTGTAAAGCGCACAGCTGCCCCAGCAACGGGGCGTCCCGGCGCTGTATAACTCTGGGGAACCCATCCTGGCTTTCCCTGTGGGATGGTCCCTTGCTGGGAGTCCCCAAGGTGGAGCCAGGCATCCCCGGAATTGGTGGGGCCGTTGTGGAGATTAGGCAAGCTAATGCCTAGAGTTGCCGAGTGGAACCCCTGATTAGAGTAAGCACCGAAGCGAGAATTATCGAGTCCGCTGACCAAGGTCCTCGACCCTGCCGCATCGGGAATTGAACCCTGGTCCCAGGCTGACTTCTGCTCTCAGGCCTGCCGCCTCTAACCAGTGAGCCACACTACTCCACCGATGAGATTTAAGTAAAAAAAAAACTCACATAAGCAGTTGTATTATGCACCCATGACTAACCGTGGTCCTACTGGATACTGTGGCTACCCAGAGGCCACAATATATTTTTTTAAGGTTGTCAAATAGTTTTAAAATTGTAGTTGCAGCAAATGCAGTGCCCCAAACAAACAACACCAACGTACTTGTAAAATCTCAAATCCAAAAGTGATCCAAACTCCAAAGTCCCAAAAGTCCTCAAATACAAATATCCAGCAGCAGCCACAAAAAGTAATCCTTCCAGCTCCATATCCAAGTGACCAGGACATGGACAAAGCACTGGGAGGAGCCTGCTGGACAGGAACAGGAAGTTGGAGACTCTGGGGCACTTCCTTCCTCCCGCCCCCCCAAAATGTACTCCTTGCACCAAAAAGTGCTGCCAAATGTCAATCTGAGGAGTTATTCTGATCAAAATCAACATTTTCAGAAGGTTTATGCTGCCTGCGGTGGATTTCTTGTGCAGAATTGCAATTTTTGCAAGTTCGCTAAAGCGAGCTGTTCAAATCTCCCGCCGGAAGTCAGCTGCGAACCGCATCTACGTGTTCGCAATTGTTTACTCCCGCGATGCGTGATTGCGGGCCCTTATGACGTACTCGCATTGTCAAACTCTTGCTGTGCAAGATGGCGGGCCATGAGGACGCGCGATCACGCAGCAAGATCCAAAATAGCGCAGCACACGCAAACCGGGAGAAAAAAAACTCGGCGAACGCAGAATCACGGTAAGTCAACGCCGCGGGCGTGATATAATATTTTTCAAGTGTGACCAAGCAAAAAAATCCGCAAGTCTGCAAATTTACGGATTTTTGGGCAAGGTCGCGGGATTCGTGGAATGCGAAATTGCCAAAAATCCACATATTCCGCGAACGGAACGGATTTTGCGCCACTCTATATGACATATATGAGAAAAGTATTCAATTGGGTATGACCGTAAGTAACGTCCCTGAGCCACTCCTTCACCGAAGGCACCCTCCTCCGTCCCCAGTGCAGTGCAACTTTACTTTTAGCAAATAAAAGGAGAAGTGCATGTAGTTTATGCATCTTGAATGGTGCGTCTTTTCCGTAGCTCCGTAAGGGTGGGGGAAGGGGTCAGAGACATACCAATGATTTGTGGAGAAGTGTGGCTCACTGGTTAGAGGAGGCAGATCCAGACGCTGAGATCAGACCCCGGACCAGGGTTCAATTCCCGACGCGGCAGGGTCTTGAGCCCAAAATGTCCACGGACTCGGTAATTCTCGCTTCGGTGCCTACTCAAATCACAGGTTCACACTCTGCAACTCTGGGCAATAGCTTGCCTAATCTCCACAATGGCCCCCCCCCCGCGGCAGGATGCCTCGCTTTCACGTTGGGGATACCCAGTAGGGGCTATCTCACAGGGAAAAACCAGGACGGGTTCCCAATGCAAAGCGCTTTGAGACCTGGCGGTGATATTGCGCTATATAAAAACCCATCCATCCATCCAATGATTTGATTTATTGATGTGAAAATTTTGGACTAGAAAGCGGCAAGATTTGGAGAGTCCCACGCCATATGTAAAAAGAAGGCAGGTGAGAACCCACATCGCCAGCATCTCTCATCTTCCCTGATCCCCATGAGGTGCAGATTGACAGGCTTCCTATAAAACCTGTGGAGGTATTTAAAGTGAATCAAATAAAGCCTATAGTTGGGGGACAGCTCGGTAAGCTGACAACAGCAATATTCCCATTGATCCTCAGTTAACGGGACAGGGAACTCATCATTCCACCACTGAGGTGCTCTAGGTCTCACTATTGGGGAAGTGTTTTGCATGTGTGTGTATACACGTGTAATACGCTTATGGGGCGATGGTGAGAATAGCAGGTTCTCCAAAGCTGGCAGGGGTGGCGGGCCCCCAGGAAACCATCACATATGGAGCGACAGGCAGTGCGTAACTTATGATATAGGAACATTTCAGCAAATAGCACCCTCTGGCCCTTGGCTGGGACTGGAGGGGATCTGAATGTGTTCTCGGGGTATAGGTCTGAAAACATGTGAAGTTTCATCTTCTGCACCATTGTTTTACAAATTCCATCCTAAATACAAGGCAACGTGGAATTGTGTGCAATGAGATAGAGGGGGCATATAATATCGGAGTACTCACCCTCTGGCGCAGCTCGTCCCATGCCCATCTCAGTGTCTCTGAGGTGTCTATATCGTCCCAAGGACAGCAAGATGATTAATATAGTGCTACCCTGAGGGGAACTGGTGCCACTGCATCAGTTTCCACTGCCACGTGGGGTTGGAAATACATCGGGTAAACCCAGTAGTGCAAGAATTGGGCTTGAGCGTAAAGGGCATATAATTGCATATCTGGAGCTCCTAACCCTCCCTGTTTCAACTGGAGCATCAGTAAGTACAAAACATGCTGTGTAAAGGGGATCGGAATGTTGACAAATAAATACAAAAACTTTGGTGAAACAATCATTTTAGCTAGAGCAATTTTCCCTGCCAAGGATAATGGGAGCTTAGACCATATTTTAAACTTCTCCTCCAACCATGTGATGGCACAGCCATAATTAAAGTTCCACACCTCCTGCGTGTCACAACATATCCAAACACCCAAGTATTTGACCGCCTCGGCTTCCCACTTCAAAGCGAACTCAGAAGTCACTTGGAGTGTGTTATCTGTCAATGGAAATATGACAGACTTAGCCCAGTTATAAGAGACACCAACCAGCCCCCAAATCAGATGAATTCCCTCAAAATGGGGTCTAAGTTTGCCGCAGGATCGATGATATATAAAGTGACATCATCGGCATAGAGTGAAATAAGAAGGCTTTTAGTGCTGAATCCTATCCCCCTAGCTGTGTGATGTTGCCTAATACGTGCTGCCATGGGCTCCATCGCAATCCCGAAGAGCAGAGAGGAAATTGGATATCCCTGCCTGGTGCCTCGCGTAAATGGAAAGGGGTCCGATAACAGGCCATTCACCATAATCCGAGAAGTGGGCATGGTGTATAGCAATTGGATCAGGTTAATGAAGAGCAGGCTAAACCCCATGCGACCTAGTATAGCAAATGAATATGGCCGGTCAAGCATATCGAACGTCTTAGTAGCGTCTAGGAAAACCGCTGCGGTCTGCACGTCAGGATGGAGGTAGTGCAGCACTGAGAATACAGTCTGCAGATTGTGTGAAGTAGACCTTCCAGGAATAAATCTCGACTGGTCAGGACGTGCAATGAGGGGAAGTATGGGCTGCAGCCTGTTGGCTATCAGCTTAGACAGGATTTTAACATCCACATTTATCATCGATAACGTCCAATAGGAATTTAGCTCTGTTTTAGGTTTCCCGGGTTTTAATAGAGTAAAGATTATCGCCTCCTGCATGGTTAGCAGCAGTATACCAGTAGTTTGAGCCTCTTCATATAGTACCAGTAGATGAGGCGCCAACTCCTCCATGTATGCTTTGTAGAAGGCGGTGGTCAGGCCGTTGGGCCCTCCGGCCTTATCAAGGGGTAAACTTTTTATGACCTAAGTGATGTCTCCCCAGGGAACTGTAAGTCCATGTAGTCTCTATGTTGTTGATGGAACCAAAAGAGTTCCAATGAGTCGAGAAAAGATTGCATTCCTTCTGGGCATGCCTCCTGGGTTACAGTATAAAGCTGAAAATAGAACGTGGAGAATTCCCTAGAATACCTGTCTGACCCTTAAAAACATTCCCCTGTGCGGAAACCAGTTCAGGAATGTATGCAGTGGAGTGCGGGGGGTCAGAGCACACCAGCCAATGTGCGTACTGGCTTGTCACCCTCTCCATACCTCTGCGCCTCCACATACCTCCCTAGGAACTTAACTTTGCATTGTGCCTCTTCAGCGTAGTGCTTTAATTGGTTCTTCAAGAGGGCCATAGTGTCAGAATCACCTGAGGAGTAGAATTGTACTTCAAGCTCTTTTATTTGAGCATGCCTCTAATTGCCTTCAATACTGCCGCCTGGCGGACTGTGCATTGCCCTCTGGTGACCACCTTAAATGCTTCCCTGAGAGAGGTCTCCATCCCCACCGAACCTGCATTGAGAGTAAAATAGTCGGTAATATCTGTTCGGATCTCCTCCTTAAAAGCCTCATCTGATAGAAGTCGCCAGGAGAATTCTTGGGGAAGGGACTCGGGTAGCAATTATTAAAACAGGCACGGGGCATGGTCTGACAGGGAACGCGGCCGATGCAACACATCAGTGGTCCAGGTGGCCACTTCATGCAAGACTAACCAAAAGTCCAGGTGGGATCAGGTGTTGTGATGTTCGGAGACACAGCTCTCCTCCCCAACAAAGCGGTGCCTCCGACACCATAAATCAACTAGGTCACCATCTGAGATTATTGCATTTAAGGCAGCTCCAGCAGCTGGATGTAGGGACCGGGCCACCCCTGCCTGTCCATGTCTTCATCTAAATTGGCATTAAAGTCTCCCCCCAAGAGAATGGCACTGAAGCCAGTTGCTCTGATTCTGGTCCAGATGTCCTGGAAGAAACTGGGGGAGTCTACATTGGGACCGTATATCGCTGCTACTACTAGGGAAACCCTGCCCAGTGTTTCCTGTATGAGAATGAACCTTCCCTCAGGTTCTCTATGATTTTCCCCTTCTCTCCAGTCTAGGACAGGCCACGCTTAATCAATACAGCCACTCCACGGCAATACTTAGAATATATGGAGGAGTAGGAATGACCCCACCTGTTGTGTCAGGGGATGGTGTAACATTATTGCGGGTCTCTTGCAACAGACATACATCTACATTGTGTCTAGATAGGTAAGCCTGCACCAGTCTAGACTTCCTAACATTGTTCAGTCCCCTAATATTTGATGTGAGAAAATTCAGTGTGTTGGCATGGTGTCATACAGTATGAGCTGCAGAAGGGGATGAAAACAAGGGCAGCACAATGTCTCCCTGCTAGAAACTGTGCAATGTGACCAATGAAGTGCAAATATACTGGCTAAAAACAATAAAACAATCAGGATGTTCAATACCCTCCCCATAACAAATAAAAAAAAAACAATACTTGTCTGTGCAGGGAGTTCTCTGTTCGTACAGGGTGGGCGAGAGTACTATAGAGTGTGCTGCATGGTAGTACCAATACAGTAAAATCCAGAACTCCATGTAGACCAATTCCAATAATGGTATAATACTCAAATACATTGCGTAACTAAAAATACAGGTTATATGACAGTACAATACCCATGTCAGTCATTATCACTGAGACGGTCAGCTGGAGAAATTTCAGATCCCTGAGTCTCTTTCTTCCTCTTCCCTCCGACATGCTTGGTAAACTTCAAGGCAGAGTGCGCATCCTTGAAGAAGTGGGCTGTTACGTCATGTGATACCTTAAGCTTGGCAGGGTACAGTAATGAGTAAGGAATTTGTGCTTTGAGCAAGATAAGTTTTACAGGCAGTAATTCACACTGGACCGTCTTCACAGCCAAAGTGAAATCGGGATAGAACAATACGGTATTTCCCTTGTGCGAATTGTTTCCCTTTTCTCTAGCAAGTCGTAAAATAAGGTCCCTATCTTGGTAGTTCAGGAGTTTCTACAGAATGGGCCTGGGTGTTGCTACAACCAAAGGCTTTTGTCCCAGCGATCGATGTGCCCTTTCCACCACGAAGACAGGATACAAGTGAGGATCAATGTGGTCATGGAGCAAGTGTGTGATAAAGGTCTCCATTTTTGATGTAGCGGTTGTTTTCGGAATCCCAGTAATGAGTAGGATGTTTCTGTGTGACTTTGCCTCCAAATCCTTGTTCTTGGCTCGGATAACTCCCAACAATATGTCCATGTGTTGTAGCTGTTCCTTTGTTTCCACATGAAACTTGTGGAAGTCTGTGTTTCGGTTGTCTAGGACGTTGTCTCATGCTTCTCCACGTGGGTCTTGACAGCGTCCAGATGCACGGTGAGTGTATCCAGCTTAGTATTGATATTGCACAGGCTTGAACACATCTCTAGCATGAGGGTTTGTAGGTGTTCAACGTGGTCCTCTGCCTGTATGTCGTGCTGACTCGGTGAGTAAGTGTCTGGGTCCTATTCCGTGTGTCTTGTTGCTCTTTTATTTTTAAAAGTAAGTTTCAGCTGCTTGGCATCTTGTTTCCCCATTTTCGCAAATACAATGTGGATATGTGGAGTACAGAAGTAGACTGTTAGGACTGGGCCCAGCACACCACATTACGTTGCTCAATTTCCAGTGTGTCGTGCGCCTGTGGCTCCCCCCTCCTGCACCAGTCTTCCGGCTACGACCGAACAAGGCCCTTCTCTCCGCTTATGTATCCACGCCTCTGCATCAGCTTTATCTGGTATTGCCCACTGGCATCAACCATGCATGCCCCAGTCAGACTTCTGTCTCAGTCTGTGAGATTTTGGTGTTACCCCTCAGGACCCCATCACCAATGGCCCTTGCCCAAAATGTCTGCCTCGCGGTGATCAGGGCTGTGGAGGCAATGTGGCACACACTTTACTTCAGGGTGTAAAATACAGTATATGCAATTTCTTTAGAGCGCCAGTTGAGGAGCAGTTTGTCAGTATGGGGAATCTGTCACGAGTCCAGCCTGCACCTCTGGAGGCAGCCAGGACCATCCCAGACATGAGGCGGCTGTAAAAGATCACCTCTCTCCTCTCTCCAACTCTGTGCTTCAACTCAGAGAGTGGGGCGTGTCTGGCAATGCAAGCAGCAGGGCCCCCTAGCCCCTCGGGCAAAATCGGTGCCGCAGTCAGGGGGTCTGCTGGAGGCAGGGGGACACAGACGCCGCTCCAAGGCCGAAACCTCCAACGCACCGGCCGCCGCGGACTCGAGTTGCTAGGGCTGCCCGCCCACGCCGCGTCTGGAGCTGTTCCAGCAGCCCGCCTTACACAATGTAGCCGCGTATCTCAGCACCAGAGTGGGGCACATGTACGGAGTTGCAGCGCTTGTGTCCCCAGGTATTCCGCTGGCATATATTGATTGTTGGCACAGCAGCAACCCTCTGTGTGTGAGGATAACTAAAGTATTGTTCCTCAGCCGGCGGAGTGTCCTCATAGCGCGGCCATTCCACAGCACAGCAGACCACGACACCTCCTGGTCGCAGGTACTTAATGACATTGTAGTTCACTTTGATACGGAACTCCACACATTTCCTGCCTACACTATCATGGGCCTCCCCAATGTGTTCACCTTCCCACTCAATTTGCGCTGGAGAAGGCAGATTTGTCCAGCCCTGCGGGAAGCCATACTGAATATTTTGACAAATTGGAGCACAAGCACATTCTCACTCATTAGAGATGGTTTCATCGATTGCGGTACACTTTAGGGATGGAACACATAACTCTTAATTTGTCCACACATGGAACATCATTTTCCAATGTTTGGGATCTATTTCTAAAGTTGTTGTTGATGTCCATGGGCTTACCTGTCCCGATTACTTAAGACTTCTTCAGCTGTCAGAGTCCCTCCCTACCACAAATGGAGAGTGTCCGACCCATAGTTAGATCCTTGTTATGGTGGTGCTGATTTTGTTTTCTGGGCCACCATGTCCAGAGGGTTTTTTTCTGGGGGAAAGGAGGGAGTTCTTGGGTTGATAAGCATCTTACTGCTTTGTTGCTTGATGGAAAAAGGCCTTGAATTGCTGATGTATTCTGTTTCATGTTTATAATGACAACAAAGAAATCAAAACAATAAAAAAGAAAACATACATGAAGTCTGTGCATCCCATTTTCAGAAACGAGCTGGTTGAAGCAGAAAGTCTCTGGCAGACAGGGAGTTTCTGGCCCCTCTGGATATCACAAGGTTCTGGGCAAGGAATGCAGGGGAATTAGAGTATAGAACCTTGTGAGTAATACAGGCCAACTTAAGTTGAATTCTGGCCTAAAGAGGAAGCCAATTCAGGGCTTTCAGGTGGGGAGAGATGTGGTTGAATTTCCTTGGACCGGTTAGGAGTCTGGCGGCAGCGTTGAGGCAGGTTTCAGTGGGGCCATAGAGTTCTTAGGTAGACCTGTTGGAGTAGAGTAACCATATTCTAGTCTAGAGATGACTAGTGCCTGGGTTGCCATTTTTAGGTCGGGAGGGTCGAGGAAGGGTCTCAGGTTTCTTAGGTAACCCAGGTGAAATCTGGTAAGTTTGGCCATCAAATTGATATGGCCATGCACGTTCAAGCTGCCGTCTAGAGTTATTCCCAGGGATTTAGCAGAGTCCACAATGGTAGGAGAGCAGTTCAGGGTTGTGATGGCCTTTATCCCTTCTTGGATGTCTGGATTAGTTTTGGGTGGGGAGATGAGAAGAAACTAATTTTTTTCGCATTAAGTTTGAGCTGGCTACAGGTGAGCCAGTGGACAGTCAGCGTCAAGGCCTCATTCAGGGATAGAATATCCTTAGTTGAAGAGATTTTTTTCTAGATTTGTGTGTCGTCAGCATAGATGTGGTAGGAGATAATGGCGGTGCGTAGCACCTCAGCGAGGGGTTCCAGGTGAAGATCGAAAAGGGTAGGGGACAGGGTCGAGCCTTGAGGGACTCCCATCCTGATCGGAGAAGAAGCGGATAGGTTGCCGTTAATTAGGATTCTTTGTGAGTGATTCTGGAGGAAGGACCTATACCATTCACAAACGGTGCCATCCAAACCCATCTTGAGTTTGAGACGTCTAGGAGTGTTTTGTGGTTGACCGTATCGAAAGCCGAAGATAGATGTAGGAGGATAAGAAGACTGGTATTGCTTTCGTCCAGGGCTTGAAAGGCATCATCCACAATGTGGTGGAGGGTGGTTTTGGTGCTGTGCCCAGGTCTGAACCTGGATTGGAAGTCATCCAGTAAGTGGAAGTTAGTGATGTGTAGGCTCAGCTGCTGTTGCACACATTTTTCCAGAACTTTGGCTAGGAGTGGGAAGTTGGATATAGGTCTATAGATGTCTGGGGAAGTACTATTCAGCGTTGGTTTTTTCAGAATGGGGACGACTTGGTAAGCTTTGAGAGAGTCAGGTATCTATCCCTATAGGAGGGAGGCGTTGATTGTTGCAGTCCATGAAGGGATTATAGCCTGAGAGGCGGCGAATAGGCAGTTAGAGGGGAAAGGATCATTGTAGTGATTGTTCAGGTTTAGGGAGGATAGCATTTTCGAGACAGAGTGGTCGTTATAGAATTTAAAGTCTAATACTTTAAAGGCATACAGATGTTTTTATCATGAAAGCCCTGTTATAAATGTGCCCATAATTTTGTTGTCATAATGCTTTCATGACAAAACCTCTATTAGGAAAATTTCAAAAGCACCCCACTCAAATAATTCATTACAGTTGAGTTTTGTCTTTGGAAAATGAGACCCAGGTATAGACAGGAAGCTCCCTCATTGGAAACAGTCTTTATGAGGGTCTGCAGTTGGAATACTGATCTGGTGACTTTGGTGGCCAGTAGCAGCACTCTCTCTTCTTTAGTATGAAGATACAACGGGATTATTCAATTCCTGGATAGATTGATTTTGCCTGTGATGTTTGTGTGTTGTTGCTGTGAGAAGGAGAACTCGAAGGAGGACACTAAGTCAGAGCAAGGATGAAGGACCTAGAAGTGAAGTGAGGCGAGGGTGAGGGTGAAGCAGAGGTCTTGACTCACAGTGACTTGTGTGATAAGAGAATCTGCTTGCCTCTCCAGTTCCCTCAATTTTAACTTGCCCTGCTTTCCCGACAATGTTGAGGACCTACTATACTGGACTGGTAGTGCCGGTAAACCAAGCAAGCTCAGCGTATTCTCATTGTCCTGCTCACTTACCCTCTTGTCTACCTGGAAATGATCTTCCTTGCATTCAGATGGTATTCATCCTGGTAAGCTGTGGCACCAAGCATTGTGAAAGCTGTGTATAATCCTTGTACATTACGTGGATGACAGCCCAGGTAACAGCAAGGAAACTGCAACGCAGTTATCTTCTAGCAAGCACAGCTAAAACCCTTGCTTATAACATTGTGAAGTAAATCCAATTCTGCAAGACCAGTGGCAGAACCCTAGTGCTTTAATATCAACACTATTACTTGATGCTTCGTTGAATATATATTTACAGTCTGAGCAGACCCCTGGAGGCAGCTGAAGTGGCCCGGAAAAGGCAGCTACTAGGGTGGAGCTTGGTGTATTTTACCTTACTAAAAGCAATGTGTTCCACAGGTGTCTTGCAGTTCCACTAAATGTTTGATTGGGCTCCCTGATGGCTTGGAAAAGCTATTGTTATAGTTCTACAATGACACCACAATTGACACTGCCTGCTTGACTTGGAAGACTCTCGTAGCACCGCATTAGTCCCTGGAAGGGGCGATCCCCCCTGTTAAAGTGGTCAGCCTAGGTGTTGGTGCGGCTTAATGGTGCCTGCCTTTATCTTCTTTGTTCTTTCCGTACAAGGATCTTGTTTTGCAATATTTTGTAGCAGCAAGTTGAAACCCAGGCTTCCTGGCACAGTGGTGCGTTGCACACCTATAGCCAGTAATCATTGGAAAGAAGTCTGAGCAGAACTAGGGCAGAGTTTGTGCTTGTATTGGTCTCAAATTTTGAGAGGTGACCCATCTCTTGGAGAAGCCCAGGAAAAGATGATTGTGTTATTTAACTCATCTGCCATTCCCCTATACATTCTATTAGTCTTACTCAGCATTGACCACCACCCATCATGACAGCAAAAAGGTAAGGATTGGTGAGATTAATCTCCTCAAGATGTTATCAAAAAACTCAATTCAATTCAATTCATTATGTCTTTATTTCGAAGTAAAATTCATAAAAGACAACATACAATACATAAAAACATATTAAACTACAGTGAACATATCCCCAAATACCTGAAAGAAAGTTACAAGCATACGACATGTAATTCATATCAGGGCAATTAATTTAAGAAGTGTTTAATTTCTTGGTACGGATCAGCCACGCCCAACCCAAAAATTTAGCCACACAGATCATAGAAATCTCAGATCTGATACTATGAAATTTCTGTAGCGCTTCCAGGTATCCCCTACAATCCAAAATTCTACACAAAGGTTTCAGCCATTTGAATCGAGGGGCTCTGTATGCTGGGCAAGCAAAAAACATATGGCCAATGCTTTCTACCTGGTCTGTACACCAAAAACATTTGTTACTTACATTCTTCGCCCACTTTGTAGTAAAAGAATTAATGGGTAAAGAACCTACACGAAACTGGTGATAGAGTTTACGATTCAGGGTTTTACATATCAAGTCCCAGTAGGGCTCGAGGGAAGGAGTCACCTTGTGAGTTAAAAAAAACCCCGTTAGGTTCTTATCCGAAGAATGGGTGACCAGGATAGATTTTTTCGAGGCCCAAAAAAGATCCTTGAACGCTTTTTTTGGGGGAAAACTGGATTGCCCAGGGTTAATCCACAGCTCAGGGAGGCCCATTGTGTACAATATGTGTTTGACCTCCCTGAGCCAGGGGATGCTGTGAGCACCCCACAATGATTTAACCTCATCCAGTTCACGGGCGAATAGGCTGAGCTCTGGAGTTGTCCAAAGCCGACGCCAGAGTGCCACTAATCAAAACTGTGCCATCTCGTCTAGAGGTCTGCAACCTAGGTCTAACAGCAGTGGTTTGGTGGGAGAGGATTGTGGAAGCCCTACCAAGTTCCGCAGGAACCTATTCTGAGCAGTGGCCAAAACTGACAAATCCTTGTAACCCCAGATGTCAGCTCCGTAAAGGGTTGCTGCATTGACCTTGGCTTCATGGATTTATAATGCTGGAGTGATGCGTTTAGTCAAGGATTTTTTCTGTTCTTGCAATAGACAACCCGTGGGACGGACAAATTTGAGATTTAATGCCTCCAACTGGGGATTCCAACTAAGTTGGTAATCAAGTGTCACACCCAAATACATCATGACCTTGACCTGTTCGATTGGGGCACCGTTCAAACTAACTGAGCTTTTAATTGGGGTTCTCTTGCTAAAAACCATAAATTTGGTTTTATCTACGTTGATTTGCAAGTCATTATTCTTACAGAACTCTGCAAACCTGTTCAAGGCTGACTGTAACCCGCTCCGGGTTTTAGAAAGGAGCAGGGTGTCGTCTGCAAAGATTAGCATCGGATATTTTGATCCGCCCAGGGATGGTGCATCAGTCTGTGTTTTGTTAAAAAATTGGACTACCTGGTTTATAAAAAGGAGAAACAGGGTGGGAGCCAACACGCAGCCCTGGCGCACCCCCGTTGGACTGGGAAGCTGTTGGTCACCTGACCCTGTTTCCCCCACCTTACTCGGGCGAAATTATCCTCATGCAATCGCATGACTAATTCCAGGAGTTCGACAGGAAAGCCCATATGTCTAAGAGCTTCCCAAAGTTTCACCCTTGGAACTAAGTCGAAAGCCGACTTAAGGTCAACGAATGTGACATAGATGACCCCTCCACCCAGGAAGACCACCTTCCAGTAGAGCATGGTGAGCCGGATCACCTGGTCTATGGTGCTAGTGCCTAGTCTAAACCCTGCCTGCATAGGAGAGAGTATGTCGTTCTGTTCAATCCACCCCTGGATTCTTGCTAGGGCCATTCTTGCTACTATTTTTTGGAGTGAATCGATCAGGCTTATGGGGCGATAGTTGTTTGGCAATGATCGATCCCCTTTTTTATATATTGGCAATATCTCAGCCCCTTTCCAGGATTGAGGAATCCTTGCCCCTGCTGCGATAGTATTTGCCAATAGGGTGATGTATGGGACCCATAAATCAAGATTTAGTTTAAAGAGGTCCGCTGGGATAGCATCTAGACCCGGGGCTTTACCTGACTGGACAGAACCTAAGGCATGCAACGTGTCTGAGGCGGAAAAAGTGAGTTGGGCCCCAGGGTTTATTGATAGTGCCCCCACTACAGACTCGGTTACCAGTTCTCGCTCGGCGCTCGTGTCTTTAAATTGGGCTGAAAAGAATTCCACCCAATCCAGAGCAGAGACATAGTTGACCGGTGTTTGGGAATCAGGATCCCTACCCCACCTAATAGTCTCCCAAAATTTCACTTGATCAGATGACTTGCACGCTATAAGAAGATCTGACCAGTAGGAATCATCCCAATCCCTCTTAGCTGTCCAGAGGGCCTGTTTGTAAGACTGCCTAGCTTTCCTGATGTCATGAGAGATCCTAGATTTAACAGCTACTATTAATTTACTGTGGGCCTCCCTGCAGCTCTTGTTATACCATCTTTTGTGCGCCTTAACTGTCTTATTTTTTGATGGCTTGGTGAGGAGACTTTTAAGATCCATAAAACACTTCTCATGGAGATTGATAATTAAGGAATCGGCCCCACCAGAGGGGGATAAAGCTGTCATCCTGCCCCTTGTGTCTAAAACCAACTCCTCTATTTCACGAGTGAGCTCTGGGTCAACTATGACCCTGGACCATTTAACTCGTCTTCTGTTGTCACACAATACTATGTCGGACATTAGGCAAGTTGTTTCCAGTTGACAATCACCCAGTCCGGGTGCCCTAAGACCCAAAGAGACAGGATTGTGGTCACTCTCTGGCCTGGGCTCTACCACCATATCTATTACGCGTGACCAAAGTTCTACATTGACCAATATGTAGTCAATACGACTTACACTGGTCCCATTATCAAAAGTTGGTTTCCCGAGACTATCAGACGGAGTGCGGCCGTTCACTGCCCGAAGCCCCCACTCCAGGCAGAATCCCAGCCAGTGGAGGGCCGCCTCTGTGCCCCTTACGCCCTTGCTTATGGTTAGTGGGGGGATATTCCAGGCAGTATCTTCATCAATTCCCACATCTTCAGCCAAACTAAGGATGGGTTTGTAAGAACAGTTCAGGTCACCGGCTACTAAGACAAAATGATCACCACTGTGCTTCTTCAGAAGACTATCTAGATCGTTCAAGACCGGTTGCTTCCTACCACCCTGACAGCCTCGGGCGTAAATATTAATTAGGAGAATGTCCTTGCTGTTATCCCTTCCAAGGCTAATACAAAGGAGGTCGGCATTCTCAACTAAGATTTCCTTAGCTCGGGAGCCCAGGGTGTTTCTGATCCACACCACAAGTCCTCCGGAGGCCCTACCCCTAAGGCCCTGTACGGCGGGTTTTTAATAGTTCAGGTAGCCTACTCTAAATAAAGGGACAGTTGCCCAGGTTTCCTGAAAAACGACGATATCGTATGTATCGATAAAATCGACCCAATCGTCGCCATCCAGCCGACCCCTTAGCCCTGCAATATTCCAAGAAGCCACCCTAATTGTTCCTACTGGGCTACTAAATGGGGTAGTCTGCGATAAGCCCAAGTCGCCTGCCCTGATCTCAGAGGAGACGGTGACATGACCATGGACTGGACTAGGTCCTTCGAGGAAAGTTGAACAATCCATACGGACTACTGGGACGGTTGTGGGGGCAGACACCTGAAGGGGATTAGATTCCATGGAGTACATTGAGGCGTCAATCCCCCCAGTCAATCGACCTCATCCAAACAACCGAACATATTGGAAGTAGGAGCCCCTACCCACCAGTTGTTTTGACCTTGCCAACCATCCCTTCGTCCTTTCCGTCTGATGTTTTGGACTGTTGACCAAGTCCCCTCTATCTCAACTTTCTGCCGTGGAGGGTAGAAAAATGTAAGGGGTCTGATGACAATAGATGAATCATCTTCACGAGAGACCCATGAACAAAGATGCTGAGCTGTACGGGGGTCCGCAAAGGACACTACTATGCAGTCACCCGCAATAGACTTGCGTGTGGGGCCTACCCAAGGTACTCTACGTGCCATTAGTACCCTGCTTCTTAGGTGGTTAGGAAGCTGTCTATTGACGTTGAGCCAGTAGATGACCTTGTTTTTTAGCGACCAGTGGTTCTCTTGGGTTTGAGGATCCAGGACAGGCACGCCAGCTAACACGATAACATAGGGTCCAGCTTCTGGTGGCAAATCAATGAAACCCCCACGGAAATTTGGACGGCTGGATTGCTGTGAAAATGTACTCGTGGTTGCTGGCTGGATAGGCTGGTGTGGAACAGCTTGTATCTTCGGTTTAGATGGTGCTATGCTTTGGGGGGGACGGGTGGATGGGACTAGGGTTCTTGGGATATTAGCAGTGGGGGTACAGACTTTTGTACGGGGTTTAGGTATGGGTTTGGGTTTTGAGTGGGGCATGGCCGGAGGTTCTAACACCGGAGCCTGAGAGGGACAATAATTACCCTGGGAAAACTTGGCTTCCATTTGTTTTAGACCAAGGCTAGCCAAGGTAACTATGGTCTTGTCCATTTCTAGTAAGCTGTTTTCGATACGGGAAAGTCTCAGTTCCAGGGGAGTCAGAAGCTGTTTTAAAGTAGCCCAAACGGTTTCAAGAAATTCCTCGTCACCCCCCCTGTCCTTCCCTGGCTCACTCAGCCTACCCTCAGTCGGCCTCTCATCGATATTAACAAGAAGGGCCCCCATTGTTGGGTCTAACACAGCGCTAGGTAAACCAGAATCATTTTCCTCTCCCAGTGAGCAAATATTAACTTTTGGGGCCTCATTATCAGCCCCAGGTATAATCAGCGGTCGTCTACTATTAAAAAATTGGGACCTCGCAATTTTTGCCTTTCTGCGTGCATAGGCGGATCTGGCAAGACATTTCCTTTTGTGGGTGTCGACTTTTTTAGTGTTAGCAGCTTGTTTAGACAATTCAGGATTGCTCGAAAAGCCTATACCAGCCCCGGGGACATATGGTGCGCACACCTCAGTGAGCTTAAGAGGTGACGGTGATGAAATAGTAAGAGGCTCAGGTGTAATTGGGACATAATGGATGTCCACCTGTGTTAACAATGATCGTGGGCCAGATGTACGCTCCGGGGTTAAGACAGAGGCTATTTTCCCTAGGGATAATTTTTTAGAGGACGCTAAATTCAGGGAAAGCCTTCGTGCTGCTTCTAATTCCATGGATACCCTGTGTTGCATTTTGCTGATTTCCACATCAATTGCCAAATTGGTCTTGGTGAGGAAATCGTCTAGGGTCCCATTGGGCTTATTCACCCCCTTAGCTGTTTTACTGCGACTACCCCGTGTGCACATAATGGATACAAGAGATTAACAAAATATCGGGGATGGAATATGGTAGTAACGAGGCAAGGGGGTGGCCTAGGCCAGGCCTCTCAGACCTCGAACGGCCTCAAACGGCCCGCTCTTAGCCCGGTCTTCGCCCGAGCTGCGTCCCGCGCGCGTCTCGCTGAGCGAGACGATTAGGCTGTTTAAATCCTCCTGGGCGGGAGGGGCGGGGCCGCTGCGGGAAGAGGCTTCAGGTGTTGGAAGTGCCTCGCAGTCCCGCAGCGGTGTGGGCGGTGAGGGCGGTTCCTGGTCCAAACGGTGGCAGCTCGGTGTCAAGAGCCGCGTCCCAGGGAAAAGGGATCAATGACGTGGTGTGTCCTTGTCAGCAGCAGAGACAGAAGAGATAACGCCCAGACAGGTCAGCCCACGGTTCCAACTGAGTAGCTCAAATTGAATCCATTAAGGAATAAGGGCACCTGACTTAGGCATTTTAAAGGAGAAAACTATGATCTAGACCTATTTCATTAGATTGGATGAAGACTGTCCCAAGTCGGAGGCTAATTTGTTTCTGATGAAAGATTTGAAAACAAATGTATAAATAGAATCACAATTGTATGGCCCTTGGGTGGGTCTGAAGGGTAATCCTTATGTCTCTTTATGTAATAAAACACTCTTGTTTTTTCTTTATTCTATCTCAACAGCGATCCTGGCATAGTTATTCGGGAACTCTCAATTCAAGGCTCTCTGATGTGAGACTAGCCTGTATCTCCCCACGAGGAATGCTAAATATTTCAATAGGGGGTCCACTGCAGAGATACCTCTTTATAGGTAGATTGCACCCTTCTTGACATTTCACTGTTTAAGAATACCTCCCCTGTGTTAATATAGATATCTCAGAAAGGGCTGTACCATTAACACAGAGAAAGAGAAACTGTTTGCAATTGTTCTGTAGTACTCCTAGTAGTAATAATTCATCAGGGTTATATCTGTCAGTAACATTACAGTTACCACTTCATTTATCAATGAATCTCCCTGGTAACTATGCCTGTTTAAACAGCACTCTGTAATGCCCTGAGAGAATTGTGTCCTCCATTATTCAAATGTTGAAAATAAATATTATTCTGGATATTTTGTCTGTAATTTTGAAAGACACAATGAAATACAAGGGAGTTAATGGACCATCTGATAAGCAGACTATTCATATCGAAATTACAGAGAATTCCTTTACTGGATCTTCTCTTTACTGAGAAGGCCTATGTTCTTCAAGTATCTCCAAAGGTGGCTGCAGATAATGTAAATCTTTCTGTCAGAACAATCCAAAGAATCTTAGAAGTTTTCAAATTTTTAAAAGAAAAGTAAAAAGTAATTGAGTTGACGAGCGGCCATTGTCTTTAGCTGTATCTCCCAAAAAACGAAATATTAATAAAAAGTTAAAAGTTAAGGGAAAGCATAGAAGATTGAGTAAATGAGTGAGTAAATGTAGGAGCCAGAGCCAGTGACGAAAAAAGTCATTATTCTAGAGGAGGAGGCTGAAAAGATCTCAAACATATGTACCTCAGGTGACTATTCAACAGCCGCGGGCCGTGGAGGGAGTTACGGTGGGGCAGGGAGGCGGGGAGGGGGAGGGGCGGGGTGGAGGGTGCTAAAAACCGGCAAATGGATAATTGCAGGTAAGTAAACAATTTAATTAATAAAACGAATTTCGTAGCGCGCACTGCATCGCGATTTTACGAAATAATCAGCGCTAACAAATGCTACTGCAGCTTTGAGTAACCTTCTTACATGTAATCGGTTTTAAACCCAAACAAGGTAATTTTCCCTATCCTGGATGCCTGTAAGAATTCGAATACTCTTTCATATTCAGCAACATATGACCAAGAACCAAATCTTTTGAGCTCTGTTACACAGACGCCGCACAGTTGGATTCAGTCACAACACCCACAGAACTCTGTTCTCCAATTACAGATGATTGTACCTCTGTTAACATATTTCTGATGAAAGCTCACGTCCTGATGATGATCTAAAAATTGTGTAGATCGAAACGCCGTCGACCCATTCAAGGAAATTCTCCTATCCCATTGTATATATTGTATATATTTTTCTGTGGGGATTAACCTTGTTTGTGACACTTTGTATATAGCTGTTTTTATTCTTTTCACTTAGTCACTATGATCACTTTGTCACATGTGTGAGCACCTGAAATATAAAATATCTAATTGTTAAACGATTAATAAAGTACTCCAATTATATGGTACCTTACAAAAACCATCTCCCAGGATTGATTTAATTACTAAAGTTATATTTTATTTTCGTTAGGACCTTTTGAGGCCACCCCAAACCATTGTTATTTTTATAAATATTCTAACCCCAGGTTTTAGTAATGGGGTACCCTTGTTTTCTTTAACTACCACCCTTGGTATAATGCCAACTGTAGGAAGGCCAAAAGTGATCTGGTCTGTGCGGTCAGGCTCCCGGACAAAGATAAGATCAAGCTCTATAGGCGTCTGTATAAGTTGGCTACGAAGAGGTCTAGAAAGGAGTGGGAGGCGGACAACTGGGAAGACCTAAGAACAGCACTGAAGGCCAAAGATTCCAAATCTTTTTGGTCTATCGTCAGTTCTGGGAGTAAGGAAGGAAAACTGACGAATGAACCCAGCATTTCAGCTTCGGCTTGGTAGTCACATTTTAGAGGGTTGTACTCCCTCCTGTGAACCTGAGATTTCTCTCCCAGGCCTCCCCACGAGTATCGACTGGAGAGGGCCTGGGAGATTACACTTGCGGAGGTTGAGTCTGCAATTTTGAATCTGGCACCAAATAAAGCCCCTGGTTTGGACAAGATACCTGGGGATTTGTATCGTCGGAGCCTGATATATGGGCCCCCTATCTTTGTGTTCTATTCAATAGCATTTTAGATGGCATGGACCCGCCGGATTCATGGTGGGGTGCTGAAATTGTTCCCATTTACAAAAAAGGTTGCACCCTGAAACCGTCAAACTATAGGCCAATTAGCCTTATAGATGTCACCCAAAAATTGATGGGTCGCACCATCCTGGGCAGGGTACAGTCTTGGCTGGAGGAACACAAGGTTTTGTCCACCTTCCAGGCTGGCTTTAGGCAGGGAATTCCAACTGTGGATCAGCTATTTAGACTGCAGGTCTTATACTGGAAAACAGTGACTTTAGAGGGTGGCAGCCTCTACATGATCTTTGTAGACTTGCAGTCAGCGTTTGACCTGGTGCCCAGAGGTAAAATCTGGAAGGTATTACATGAGTTGGGCCTACCAGGTTACTGACTTAATGTCCTAGCCAGTCTCCACACTGATAACTTCACTCAGGTGAGGTGTGGAAAACAGGGTGAACTGTCATCTCGCTTCCCTGTCAGGCAGGGGGTTTGCCAGGGCTGTGTACTGGCCCCTACCCTTTTTAGCCTGTACATTAATGGCCTGGTGGATCACCTGCTTGGGCTGGGAAACATAGATGCTCCGAGGTTAGTCACAGGAGCGGTGCCCGCTCTGATGTTCGTGGATGACAACTTGTTGTTGTCCAAGACATCGACGGGCATCCAGCTTATCCTGGATGGCTTTGCGGCCTTCTGTGTCTCGCGGGGCTTGGAGATCAACTTGGATAAAACCAAGTTTATGATCTTTAATCCCCCGAGGCAGACACGGCCGAACCCGCTGTTTGGAGGGACCCCCTTAGAGAGAGTTAAAACCTTTGAATACTTGGGTATTACCCTGGGCGAACACTTCCAATGGGACCAGCAGCTGGCCAAAGCCACACTCAAAATAACAAGAGTGGTGGGGGTGATGCAGATGCTTGCCAGAGAGTATGAGTTCAATCCGGCGGCCCTGGCCATTGAAATCTATAGTGTACAGGCTAGGGCAGCAGCCATTTATGGGGACGAACTCTGGGGTCACCAAAACTCGCCTATTTTGGCGAAGACTGAACATACCTTTATCAGGAACATTATTGGACTCCCTGTAAGCACACCACTTGTCCCATTGCACCAGGACCTAGGGTTGCTTCCCATTGAGGAAGTTATGTCTTCACGCCCTCTAACAATCTGGAAAAGATTGTGGTCCGTTCTGGAACTTGTGTCCTACCAAGATGAATTTAAGGACATATGGGATGCCCTGAGAGGTAAAAACATTAGGTGGTTGTCCCATATAAAGTCCACTAGTAGTAGGATAGGCCTACCTGAGCTCTGGGAGATCCTGGACGTTGCTTGCCTGGAGATCACCAAGGCTGAAGTGATTCGCCATTACAAGAACTACAATCTAACCAACCTCCAGGTGAGGTCTGGGGTGGGTAGACTGACCCCGGAGTTCCTTGAGGTAAAAGCAGAATATAGAAGGGAAGATTTTCTGGATGTGGTATTTCCTGCACAAGCAAGAAACCTCTATATGCAATTTAGATTGGGCACTTTGCCCCTCAGAGTTTTCTCCAGTAAATGGGATTGAAGTAATTTGAAAGAATGCCCAGCTTGTGGACATCCCTTGGAAGATGATATACATGTATTTTTTTTCTGCCCGGGGTACCAGGGCACACGTAAGTACTGGTTAATCCCTATTTCCTGTAACTTGGGATTTTGCCAGTGTTTTCATGCCATGAGAGTCCTAAAGTATGACACCCATCCACCTGTCGTTTTTGCTGTGTCACGTTTCCTGAATGCAATGTGGCATCGGCGCAGAAAATAGATTAGCAACTAGTACGCATCTTTTGCCACAGTTAAATGGGAGTTCGATAATGAAATATAGTTTAATTCTTTATTACATACTTGATTTTATTGCACTATGAATGTATTTTAAAAGTATGCTATATTTATTGTCTTAATATTTGCATTGTATTATTTTATGGGCTTTTATGGTCCTTTGAGGCCGAAATAAAGTTGTCGAACAAACGAAATGCTAGAGCGGGCCCATGGAACACTCGGGGAATGTAGGCCCACAATCTTTGGTGCAAATGGTGCTTGGACTACGAGTAGCCCAATTCACTTCGGGAAAGCTCGGGAAGTTGATGCACTTGCAAATGTGCCCGGTATCCAGGAGTTTCGGTCCCAAATCTCTCGTGATGGCTGTGGGCCTCAGCTTTGCTGAGATCTCGTGTCGGCCTTGGAGATGTCTGGAAGTCCATGTCCTGTGTCGCAAATCCATCGGGATTCGGTAGGAGCCTTGGAAATGCAGACAGGCAAGATGCTTCTTTGGTGCCCGTTTGAACAAGAGAGTCACTCTTTGACCCCCCCAGGAAGATTCTTCCATCTTCTAGGCAAAAGAGAATGTCGATGTTCCAGGATATATATTGCAGAGTTTCGTCCAGGGTAATCTACTTTCCAAAGGACTGGGTTCCTATACTTACTCCAGGGACCCACCTGTGGGTGGATCCAAGGAGGGGGTGGTTATACCCCTTTCCCTGTGTCCAGTTTCGTGCCAGATCAGGGGCTGAGTGCCCCTACAACCGGTTTGAACTGGGATATGCACAGGGACACCAAGTGTGCCCTCAAGACTGTCTGAAAAGCATTCATTGAATGCACCCACCCAGGCCCAATACACTAAAGCCTGTCTAGGGAGGTGGTTATACCTCCCTGTGACTGGAAACGTATTGTCCAGGCCTCCCCTGCCGGAGTTTCGTCCAGCAGCAGGAGGTCAGACTCTTTTAAACTATTACTGGTTAGGTAAGTGTGCACATGTCTTCTCCCTCTAGAAGGGTGGATTTCTACCCCCGCCGCCAGAACTGGTGGTCGGGGGTAGGATTCCAAAGTGTTTGACACCAAACACAACATGTTTCCATGCAGCCATTACAAAGTTAGTATTTACCACAAGGTTATAATGCACTTAATAGTGTATGGTCTGGCTGCATCACGGAACAGCTACAGAGAATAGATTCTAAAAACTGCAGAGGGGTCCTGATGATGCATGGGCACCCTCTCACACAAAACCAAGCACTCTGCCTTCAGGATTGGTAGGGCCTGCAATAGGAGAGACCTATATGTTTGTATGTAAAGGTAGATATAGGTCACCCATATCTTAGTAAGGGGTGCATGCACCACCTTAGCCAGGCTGCAGTAGCAGACCTGTGGTGTCATTTTGGAAGGCTTCCCGGGGTGGCATAATACATGCTTCTGCCCCTGGTAGGCCTATGTGGTACCTATGCCCTTAGTACCTAAGGTACTGTATATTAAGGACTCACAAGGGTAACCCAGTAACCAATCTGGAGTGTACCTAATGTACATGCAATCAAATTAGAGAGGAAGCAGCTAGGCTGAGGTCCTGGTTAGCAGGGCTCCAGCCAGACTAAAGTCGAGAAACTGTGAAAAACCAGCAAAAACTGGGGGTAACCATAGTAAGCAGATCCTACTCTCCTACAGAGCATAGGCTAGAATTAGGATTGGTGAGCACTTACATAAGAGGACTAGACACTATTTTAAGATGGTGCCATTGTATTCTACATGCCATGGAAAAGTCTTTAAGGAGTCTTATTGCCATGGACTGTATCCTTCCTTCTACAAAGGCCATTTTTTACTAACATTTTAACTGCACTGCCACACTTTTCCCTGACTAAATTAGAGATTCGGAATATAAGTTATGCTCACCTTAAAATGTTTTGAAGCGTACTATGGCAACTGTAGTGATAGAGAATGATATGGCTCTATGTAGTGCAAAAGCCTGCTTTCAGTGTGTAATTTATTTGTGTTAGACAGCAGTTCTCCAAGTGGATTTGAATTGAAACCTGGAACATGGGGTGCAAAGGTATATAATGCTTTGTAAGTTGAAATGATTAAAGTTAAAGTCTGTGACAGATGCATGGCAGAATGTGGTTTGAAAGGAAAGATTGTGCACTTTATGGTATAATGGTATACAGACTATTGAACCCTTTATATTGCTTTTCCTGATTTTAAGGGTCTGTCAACAGAGATTTTTAAAACCACTGGAATGGAGGTGATAAATTGTCCTATGAATTAATTAATGTGTTGGAATATATTTACATTTGAGCTCCTTTTACAGTTGTTTTTAAGGATACATTTTATTTGTTGTAGAACTCAATATAAGAACGAAGGGGCATATGTACAAGGAAATTGTGCAGTGCGGCGCTACAGCAAATTGTGCAATACCATATCATTTAGAAAATGCAGGGATGCACCATATTTACAAGAATACAACACACCCCTGTGTTTTCCCTTGCGCTGACACTAAATATAGCTGCCTAGTGCCAAAAGAAACACCATTGAGAGATAGTGCAAGGGTGGCTGCATTACAATTGATACTTGCAGAGTAACTGTTTGAACATATAGAGCAATCTATGCCTTCACACCGGGAGGAATGATATCATGGGATTCACTTTTTCGTGTGGCTGCTACAGTTAACTTAAAGTGTTGCTAATAAACTAATGCTCTAATATTTTGTGCTATATGTATAAAGTTTAAAGCATAACATTCATACCTGTTCATGAACAAAGGTTTGGTGGATGCATTGCTTGGTTGCATTTGGTTTTAATAAATAATGTAATTCAAATAAACGTGTTAATATTGTTTTATGTCAGGTTATTTCAGGACCTCATCAATAAGCTGCTCTACTGTGTTATGATTGTGAATCAGAAGCATCATGTGTGTGCTCTTTGGCTCATCCTAGGTGTGTACTTTTGGGTCACATGGAGCGTGGGTAAGAAATGGCTTATGCTACAATGCTGTAGCTCAGCCAACTGAATGAATTAATTCTTGAAACATGTTTTACTATACCCCACTTAATGCCACCTGACCATACTCCCAACTTTCTTTTTTTGTATTAATTTAGTTGATAAGGTGTTAGATAAACAGCAAGTAATCTACAGTAGCAAAATGGCAACATTCTATCCTGGCTGATGAGGGCTGAAAGCCCAAAACCGGTCCTAGGATGCTTGTTTCCAGTCCAGAGAGGACCTGGCCTGGTAGTATGGGCTGGCTTGTTCCCATTGAGCGCAGGGTCAAGTCTGATTTGCATATGGTTAAGTCATAAATGGAATGGCATGGTGAGCAAAAAAGAAATGATGGATTTAGGTCCAGATCTCTGTACTGGGGTGAATGTATGACATTGATCTGCATTCTGTTCATTGTTCTTTTTAAATTTGTCACCCCAAGAGTAACCCTGGGCGTAGTTCGCATAGTAGCGCTACACAAAGCTACACAAAGATATTAATGCTACGCTTAACTTCGTGAGTGTGCGTAGTTGCTTGTGGCGCTCGTTCGCGATGTATATTTCTTGTTCGGGAGCGAGTTGTGCGTGTTCTGGGCGATGTCGCTGTTTGCCTGTTTGGGGGATAGTATCTCTCAAACTTACCATGCAATTGCCTACGGGCGCGGCCATCTTGTTTTTTAATAGTCCCTCCCGTTCGCGATGCCTTATTTCCTGTTCCAGGTCGCGTATAGCGTGTTCGCAATGCGCATGTCATGTTCAGGAATGCGATTTACTTGTTTACGACGATAAGTGGATGCTCGCGGGGAAATATCGCCCGAACTTACCCACACGGTTGTGATGGGCGCAGGCATCTTGATTTTCACTCTATGATATGGGCCTAGTTTTCTATCCTCCCTCAATCATTGGAATCCTTAGTTTTTTACACAGATTTTCTGGCTTTTTTTTATTTATCATCTATTTCTCTCTGTCCCTTAGTTTAAATTTTGCATTTTACTTCTACTTTTACTGTGTTTTTCTTACTTTTCTACTGTTTTATATTACTACACACCCCAGAACCATGGCGAAGGGTAGCGGCACCACTAGTTGCGGCTCCAAGGGCAAGGCGCCTGCGCCCAAGAGCCGCCTGCCTTGCGGCAGAATGCGTCCTGCAGGGGTGCAGGCCCAGCAGGCTTTTTGGCGAGGCAGAGGTGGCCGCCCTTGTTTTTTTCATCCAGCGCCACCTCCCCTTGACCTTGGCAGCAGACGATAGGCCTGGCTCTGGGTACCCTACCCAGGAGCGTCACTGTAGGTAGGAGAAGGTGCGCCGGGCAGCGTTTCACTGCTCAGGAGTCCGGCGCACGCATAACCAGCTGTCCCACCGGTGGTCAGACATCCTGGACCGGGAGCAGGACCTGTTGGACCTGCTAGGGGT
The DNA here is from genome assembly GCF_964261635.1 of Lissotriton helveticus. NCBI lineage: Eukaryota > Metazoa > Chordata > Amphibia > Caudata > Salamandridae > Lissotriton > Lissotriton helveticus. The sequence continues at coordinate 127,619,913 of NC_136059.1, read as the reverse complement.
CGAGGTTGTGGATCTGGGTTAGTAGCTAATATATAGTAGTATAAGTATTTTGTAAAATTTTTGCCATTGCTCCAGGTGGCAGCACCCTCCATTGGGTGGGAAGGGGTTCAAGGGGTGGCCTAGAAGGGGGCAAGGCAGAGTGCGAGAAGGGTGCAAGGCAGAGGGCGAGAAGGGTGCAAGTCAGAATGCAAGAAGGGTGCAAGGCAGAGTGTGAGAAGGGTGTAAAGCATAGGGCGAAGAGGGTGCAAGGCAGAGGGTAGAAGGGGGCAAGAGGGAGAAGGGTGCAAGGCAGAGAAGGGTGCAAGGCAAAGGGGGATATGGGTTCAAGGTGGATAAGGGTGCAAGGAGGAGGGGGAGAAGGGTGCAAGGCAGAGGGGAGAAGGATGCAAGGTGGATGGGAAAAGGGTGCAAGGTAGAAAAGGAGCAAGGCAAAGGGGGATATGGGTTCAAGGTGGATAAGGGTAAAAGGCGGAGGGGGAGAAGGGTGCAAGGCAGAGGGGAGAAGGATGCTTGGCAGATGGGAGAAGTGTGCAAGACAGAGAAGGGTGCAAGGCAAGGGGATAAGGGGCAAGGGGAGAAGGGTGCAAGGCAGAGAAGGGTGCAAGGCAAAGGGGGATATGGTTTCAAGATAGATAAGGGTGCAAGGTGGAGGGGGAGAAGGGTGTCAGGTGGAGGGGGAGGAGGGTACCTGGGGGAGGGGGAGAAGTGTGCAAGGCAGTGGGGAGAAGGGTGCAAGGGGGATGGTGATGAATTTAAAAATTTGCCCACCCCTAGAAACATTTCTGTGGATGTCCGTGCCCAATTGCCCTCATCCCATATGGCCCAGGTACACACCCATGCACCATGATCAATGCAAAGAAGGTGGGAAAGTACGGACAAGATAGCTGACACTGGGCCCTGGTGTAGGCAACAGAAGGCCCTCCTGTGACCAGTGCAAACACAAACACCAGGACAACAAGGTCAGATATCTTGGACAGGAACTCACAACCACTGTCATGTCAGCATGCTCCATGGGGGACAGCTACACCACAAGGGAGGCCCAGTGCCAACTCAGACTCCAACTACCAGCACGGCCTGTCACACACACCCCTTATACAAACATACCCTCCCGGGACAGGCAATGGAGTGCTCCACTGTCAAAATGCGGTACGAAAGGGGGTGGTGATGGATGGAGCATTTAAACCAATCAAACACCCACACCCAGTCAACGGATCTGGGTTTAATCCATTACCGTTCTTTAGCCCACTCTGCCACCCCAGTTCAGACATGGCCATATGCAAATCAGTCTGACCCTTAGCCTCATGGGAACAGTCCAGCCTGAACTGCCAAGCCATGCCTTCCCTGGACCAAAAACAAGCTTCCTAGGACCGGTTTCTGGTATTACAGCCATCTTCAGTCAGGCTTGCTTGAATCCAGTGGCAAAGTGAGCAAGGGACTCACGTCTGAGCATACCCTGCCAACTAATGGTGAACAAAGCGGTACAAAAAGGGCTGGTGATGGACGGAGCATCTGAACCAATCAAACACTCACACCCAGTCAACAGATCTGGGTTTAATCCATTACTGTCCTTAAGCCCACTCTGCCACCTCAGTTCAGACATGGCTATATGGAAATCTGCTGACCCTGTGCCTCATGGGAACAGTCCAGCCCTGACTGCCAAGCCATGCCTTACCTGGACCGAAAAGAAGCTTCCTAGGGCCGGTTTCTGGCATTACAGCCGTCTTCAGCCAGGCTTGCTTGAATCCAGTGGCAAAGTGAGCAAGGGACTCACGTCTGAGCATACCCTGCCAACTAATGGTGAACAAAGCGGTACAAAAGGGGGTGGTGATGGACGGAGCATCTGAACCAATCAAACACTCACACCCATTCAACAGATCTGGGTTTGATCCATTACCGTTCTTTAGCCCACTCTGCCACCTCAGTTCAGACATGGCCATATGCAAATCAGTCTGACCCTGTGCCTCATGGGAACAGTCCAGCCCGAACTGCAAAGCCATGCCTTCCCTGGAATGAAAACAAGCTTCCTTGGAACGGTTTCTGGCATTACAGCCGTCTTCAGTGGGAGATATGCACAGTGCCATGTCGGTTGCTCATGGTACAGTCAGCTCATTCCAAACCCATGGATCAGTGTGCCCACTACAGTCTCCTGAGACACATGTGTGTCATCCAACACTGCACCCATTCTATGTGGGTTCAGCATGGGTCTGCCTCTGTGCCATTGGTCACTGGCATAGTTTGTAATTTTCCTGTGTCTGCTACATGTGTCCACTGGATAGGGATACAACATTTGGTTTGTGCGTACTCACAATGGCAGTGCCTGTGTGCCTATTCACAACAATCTGTTGATGGTTGTTTGTCACAAATATGTACTGCCAGACCCACGTGGTGAGGTTGGGTTACTTTTGGAATTGTTGAAACACAGTTTTTGTTACCCCGATTCAGAGGTCTCACTTCTTGAGCTGTATCAATCACATTGACTGAGGTATGGGGGTGTGGGGTAGGAGAGGTCCACATGGGCCCGCCTGTTTTAGCCTTGCCAGGTCAGACCTGTGGGTGAGAATTTGCTGAACAATGATTCACCATGCACTGCCCCTATGATGGTGGCCAGTGATTTCAGTTGGGGCTTTGCTTCCTATGTCATTTTGTTCCAGACATGATTCAGGCTCATACATTTTTGCCACATTTATGTAGTTCAGATGCAACACTGTTTTGTCTTTGTGTGAAGACATCTGTGTCGACATATTGCCTGGGGATAACGGTTCATCACAATTGCAGGCCCATTAGTTTAAGCAATGTCCTAAGTTGGGACATTTGTGCCACTCCACATGACAGCCAGTAGGTTTTATATCCAAGCAACTGTGTCATCAGGGAATGGATGCCCATGTGAGGACTGACATATTTCAAGTTGTGTCACATAAATGATTGTACTTTGGCACTCACAACACTTGTTAAAAGTTGTTCATGTTTAGTATATGTTAATATGACGAATTGTGTAAATAACACTTATGTGCCTGCATGATAGATGTCTCATAAGGTAGTGCACACAAAACGACATTTCCACTTTCATGTAAGACGATGGCACATTTTCAAAGAGGCCAGTGTTAGAGATAAGGGGTGTGCCTTGATCTCCATATACATGTTCCCATAGTGGTCTTGAGTCTTGAAAGTCCTTTGTTGTTGATTATACAAACTAAGGAGTGTCAAGACATCAAGACCTACGTTGGACCATGTGTATGAACAATCTGCAACGCCATTTGTTTCTAACAGTGTTTTATTTTGAAGGGTGCCCAACTTTTTCAAAGAATTTGGAAATGTTTTTTAGTGTGCATTTCCTTGTGAGACATCTTTCATGCAGGCACATAAGTGTTCTTTTCACACAATCCTTTGCCCAATGTACTTACAGGGCTCTGAGTGTGGTGACACCTTGGGGAGTGAAGTGGCTCAGTTTGCCCTGAGGGGTACCACTACTGGCATCAATTCATTGTATTGATCTGGTCTCCAGTAAACAAACACTAGCTTCTCTGTGTATTTGTCATTCAAGTTGTGGCCTGGTGTGTGCTTTGGATCCTTGTGTCGAAGTAGCATTGTGTCACGTTTCCTGAATGCAATGTGGCATCGGCGCAGGAAATAGATTAGCGACTAGTACGCATCTTTTGCCACAGTTAAATGGGAGTTCGATAATGAAATATAGTTTAATTCTTTATTACATACTTGATTTTATTGCACTATGAATGTATTTTAAAAGTATGCTATATTTATTGTCTTAATATTTGCATTGTATTATTTTATGGGCTTTTATGGTCCTTTGAGGCCGAAATAAAGTTGTCGAACAAACGAAATGCTAGAGCGGGCCCATGGAACACTCGGGGAATGTAGGCCCACAATCTTCGGTGCAAATGGTGCTTGGACTACGAGTAGCCCAATTCACTTCGGGAAAGCTCGGGAAGTTGATGCACTTGCAAATGTGCCCGGTATCCAGGAGTTTCGGTCCCAAATCTCTTGTGATGGCTGTGGGCCTCAGCTTTGCTGAGATCTCGTGTCGGCCTTGGAGATGTCTGGAAGTCCATGTCCTGTGTCGCAAATCCATCGGGATTCGGTAGGAGCCTTGGAAATGCAGACAGGCAAGATGCTTCTTTGGTGCCCGTTTGAACAAGAGAGTCACTCTTTGACCCCCCCAGGAAGATTCTTCCATCTTCTAGGCAAAAGAGAATGTCGATGTTCCAGGATATATGTTGCAGAGTTTCGTCCAGGGTAATCTACTTTCCAAAGGACTGGGTTCCTATACTTACTCCAGGGACCCACCTGTGGGTGGATCCAAGGAGGGGGTGGTTATACCCCTTTCCCTGTGTCCAGTTTCGTGCCAGATCAGGGGCTGAGTGCCCCTACAACCGGTTTGAACTGGGATATGCACAGGGACACCAAGTGTGCCCTCAAGACTGTCTGAAAAGCATTCATTGAATGCACCCACCCAGGCCCAATACACTAAAGCCTGTCTAGGGAGGTGGTTATACCTCCCTGTGACTGGAAACGTATTGTCCAGGCCTCCCCTGCCGGAGTTTCGTCCAGCAGCAGGAGGTCAGACTCTTTTAAACTATTACTGGTTAGGTAAGTGTGCACATGTCTTCTCCCTCTAGAAGGGTGGATTTCTACCCCCGCCGCCAGAACTGGTGGTCGGGGGTAGGATTCCAAAGTGTTTGACACCAAACACAACATGTTTCCATGCAGCCATTACAAAGTTAGTATTTACCACAAGGTTATAATGCACTTAATAGTGTATGGTCTGGCTGCATCACGGAACAGCTACAGAGAATAGATTCTAAAAACTGCAGAGGGGTCCTGATGATGCATGGGCACCCTCTCACACAAAACCAAGCACTCTGCCTTCAGGATTGGTAGGGCCTGCAATAGGAGAGACCTATATGTTTGTATGTAAAGGTAGATATAGGTCACCCATATCTTAGTAAGGGGTGCATGCACCACCTTAGCCAGGCTGCAGTAGCAGACCTGTGGTGTCATTTTGGAAGGCTTCCCGGGGTGGCATAATACATGCTTCTGCCCCTGGTAGGCCTATGTGGTACCTATGCCCTTAGTACCTAAGGTACTGTATATTAAGGACTCACAAGGGTAACCCAGTAACCAATCTGGAGTGTACCTAATGTACATGCAATCAAATTAGAGAGGAAGCAGCTAGGCTGAGGTCCTGGTTAGCAGGGCTCCAGCCAGACTAAAGTCGAGAAACTGTGAAAAACCAGCAAAAAGTGGGGGTAACCATAGTAAGCAGATCCTACTCTCCTACAGAGCATAGGCTAGAATTAGGATTGGTGAGCACTTACATAAGAGGACTAGACACTATTTTAAGATGGTGCCATTGTATTCTACATGCCATGGAAAAGTCTTTAAGGAGTCTTATTGCCATGGACTGTATCCTTCCTTCTACAAAGGCCATTTTTGACTAACATTTTAACTGCACTGCCACACTTTTCCCTGACTAAATTAGAGATTCGGAATATAAGTTATGCTCACCTTAAAATGTTTTGAAGCGTACTATGGCAACTGTAGTGATAGAGAATGATATGGCTCTATGTAGTGCAAAAGCCTGCTTTCAGTGTGTAATTTATTTGTGTTAGACAGCAGTTCTCCAAGTGGATTTGAATTGAAACCTGGAACATGGGGTGCAAAGGTATATAATGCTTTGTAAGTTGAAATGATTAAAGTTAAAGTCTGTGACAGATGCATGGCAGAATGTGGTTTGAAAGGAAAGATTGTGCACTTTATGGTATAATGGTATACAGACTATTGAACCCTTTATATTGCTTTTCCTGATTTTAAGGGTCTGTCAACAGAGATTTTTAAAACCACTGGAATGGAGGTGATAAATTGTCCTATGAATTAATTAATGTGTTGGAATATATTTACATTTGAGCTCCTTTTACAGTTGTTTTTAAGGATACATTTTATTTGTTGTAGAACTCAATATAAGAACGAAGGGGCATATGTACAAGGAAATTGTGCAGTGCGGCGCTACAGCAAATTGTGCAATACCATATAATTTAGAAAATGCAGGGATGCACCATATTTACAAGAATACAACACACCCCTGTGTTTTCCCTTGCACTGACACTAAATATAGCTGCCTAGTGCCAAAAGAAACACCATTGAGAGATAGTGCAAGGGTGGCTGCATTACAATTGATACTTGCAGAGTAACTGTTTGAACATATAGAGCAATCTATGCCTTCACACCGGGAGGAATGATATCATGGGATTCACTTTTTCGTGTGGCTGCTACAGTTAACTTAAAGTGTTGCTAATAAACTAATGCTCTAATATTTTGTGCTATATGTATAAAGTTTAAAGCATAACATTCATACCTGTTCATGAACAAAGGTTTGGTGGATGCATTGCTTGGTTGCATTTGGTTTTAATAAATAATGTAATTCAAATAAACGTGTTAATATTGTTTTATGTCAGGTTATTTCAGGACCTCATCAATAAGCTGCTCTACTGTGTTATGATTGTGAATCAGAAGCATCATGTGTGTGCTCTTTGGCTCATCCTAGGTGTGTACTTTTGGGTCACATGGAGCGTGGGTAAGAAAAGGCTTATGCTACAATGCTGTAGCTCAGCCAACTGAATTAATTAATTCTTGAAACATGTTTTACTATACCACACTTAATGCCACCTGACCATACTCCCAACTTTCTTTTTTTGTATTAATTTAGTTGATAAGGTGTTAGATAAACAGCAAGTAATCTACAGTAGCAAAATGGCAACATTCTATCCTGGCTGATGAGGGCTGAAAGCCCAAAACCGGTCCTAGGATGCTTGTTTCCAGTCCAGAGAGGACCTGGCCTGGTAGTATGGGCTGGCTTGTTCCCATTGAGCGCAGGGTCAAGTCTGATTTGCATATGGTTAAGTCATAAATGGAATGGCATGGTGAGCGAAAAAGAAATGATGGATTTAGGTCCAGATCTCTGTACTGGGGTGAATGTATGACATTGATCTGCATTCTGTTCATTGTTCTTTTTAAATTTGTCACCCCAAGAGTAACCCTGGGCGTAGTTCGCATAGTAGCGCTACGCAAAGCTACACAAAGATATTAATGCTACGCTTAACTTCGTGAGTGTGCGTAGTTGCTTGTGGCGCTCGTTCGCTATGTATATTTCTTGTTCGGGAGCGAGTTGTGCGTGTTCTGGGCGATGTCGCTGTTTGCCTGTTTGGGGGATGGTATCTCTCAAACTTACCATGCAATTGCCTACGGGCGCGGCCATCTTGTTTTTTAATAGTCCCTCCCGTTCGTGATGCCTTATTTCCTGTTCCAGGTCGCGTATAGCGTGTTCGCAATGCGCATGTCATGTTCAGGAATGCGATTTACTTGTTTACGACGATAAGTGGATGCTCGCGGGGAAATATCGCCCGAACTTACCCACACGGTTGTGATGGGCGCAGGCATCTTGATTTTCACTCTATGATATGGGCCTAGTTTTCTATCCTCCCTCAATCATTGGAATCCTTAGTTTTTTACACAGATTTTCGGGCTTTTTTTATTTATCATCTATCTCTCTCTGTCCCTTAGTTTAAATTTTGCATTTTACTTCTACTTTTACTGTGTTTTTCTTACTTTTCTACTGTTTTATATTACTACACACCCCAGAACCATGGCGAAGGGTAGCGGCACCACTAGTTGCGGCTCCAAGGACAAGGAGCCTGCGCCCAAGAGCCGCCTGCCTTGCGGCAGAATGCGTCCTGCAGGGGTGCAGGCCCAGCAGGCTTTTTGGCGAGGCAGAGGTGGCCGCCCTTGTTTTTTTCATCCAGCGCCACCTCCCCTTGACCTTGGCAGCAGACGATAGGCCTGGCTCTGGGTACCCTACCCAGGAGCGTCACTGTAGGTAGGAGAAGGTGCGCCGGGCAGCGTTTTACTGCTCAGGAGTCCGGCGCACGCATAACCAGCTGTCCCACCGGTGGTCAGACATCCTGGACCGGGAGCAGGACCTGTTGGACCTGCTAGGGGTCGAGGTTGTGGATCTGGGTTAGTAGCTAATATATAGTAGTATAAGTATTCTGTAAAATTTTTGCCATTGCTCCAGGTGGCAGCACCCTCCATTGGGTGGGAAGGGGTTCAAGGGGTGGCCTAGAAGGGGGCAAGGCAGAGTGCGAGAAGGGTGCAAGGCAGAGGGCGAGAAGGGTGCAAGTCAGAATGCAAGAAGGGTGCAAGGCAGAGTGTGAGAAGGGTGTAAAGCATAGGGCGAAGAGGGTGCAAGGCAGAGGGTAGAAGGGGGCAAGAGGGAGAAGGGTGCAAGGCAGAGAAGGGTGCAAGGCAAAGGGGGATATGGGTTCAAGGTGGATAAGGGTGCAAAGAGGAGGGGGAGAAGGGTGCAAGGCAGAGGGGAGAAGGATGCAAGGTGGATGGGAAAAGGGTGCAAGGTAGAAAAGGAGCAAGGCAAAGGGGGATATGGGTTCAAGGTGGATAAGGGTAAAAGGCGGAGGAGGAGAAGGGTGCAAGGCAGAGGGGAGAAGGATGCTTGGCAGATGGGAGAAGTGTGCAAGACAGAGAAGGGTGCAAGGCAAGGGGATAAGGGGCACGGGGAGAAGGGTGCAAGGCAGAGAAGGGTGCAAGGCAAAGGGGGATATGGTTTCAAGATATATAAGGGTGCAAGGTGGAGGGGGAGAAGGGTGTCAGGTGGAGGGGGAGGAGGGTACCTGGGGGAGCGGGAGAAGTGTGCAAGGCAGTGGGGAGAAGGGTGCAAGGGGGATGGTGATGAATTTAAAAATTTGCCCACCCCTAGAAACATTTCTGTGGATGTCCGTGCCCAATTGCCCTCATCCCATATGGCCCAGGTACACACCCATGCACCATGATCAATGCAAAGAAGGTGGGAAAGTACGGACAAGATAGCTGACACTGGGCCCTGGTGTAGGCAACAGAAGGCCCTCCTGTGACCAGTGCAAACACAAACACCAGGACAACAAGGTCAGATATCTTGGACAGGAACTCACAACCACTGTCATGTCAGCATGCTCCATGGGGGACAGCTACACAACAAGGGAGGCCCAGTGCCAACTCAGACTCCAACTACCAGCACGGCCTGTCACACACACCCCTTATACAAACATACCCTCCCGGGACAGGCAACGGAGTGCTCCACTGTCAAAATGCGGTACGAAAGGGGGTGGTGATGGATGGAGCATTTAAACCAATCAAACACCCACACCCAGTCAAGGGATCTGGGTTTAATCCATTACCGTTCTTTAGCCCACTCTGCCACCCCAGTTCAGACATGGCCATATGCAAATCAGTCTGACCCTTAGCCTCATGGGAACAGTCCAGCCTGAACTGCCAAGCCATGCCTTCCCTGGACCAAAAACAAGCTTCCTAGGACCGGTTTCTGGTATTACAGCGATCTTCAGTCAGGCTTGCTTGAATCCAGTGGCAAAGTGAGCAAGGGACTCACGTCTGAGCATACCCTGCCAACTAATGGTGAACAAAGCGGTACAAAAGGGGCTGGTGATGGACGGAGCATCTGAACCAATCAAACACTCACACCCAGTCAACAGATCTGGGTTTAATCCATTACTGTCCTTAAGCCCACTCTGCCACCTCAGTTCAGACATGGCTATATGGAAATCTGCTGACCCTGTGCCTCATGGGAACAGTCCAGCCCTGACTGCCAAGCCATGCCTTACCTGGACCGAAAAGAAGCTTCCTAGGGCCGGTTTCTGGCATTACAGCCGTCTTCAGCCAGGCTTGCTTGAATCCAGTGGCAAAGTGAGCAAGGGACTCACGTCTGAGCATACCCTGCCAACTAATGGTGAACAAAGCGGTACAAAAGGGGGTGGTGATGGACGGAGCATCTGAACCAATCAAACACTCACACCCATTCAACAGATCTGGGTTTGATCCATTACCGTTCTTTAGCCCACTCTGCCACCTCAGTTCAGACATGGCCATATGCAAATCAGTCTGACCCTGTGCCTCATGGGAACAGTCCAGCCCGAACTGCAAAGCCATGCCTTCCCTGGAATGAAAACAGGCTTCCTTGGAACGGTTTCTGGCATTACAGCCGTCTTCAGTGGGAGATATGCACAGTGCCATGTCGGTTGCTCATGGTACAGTCAGCTCATTCCGAACCCATGGATCAGTGTGCCCACTACAGTCTCCTGAGACACATGTGTGTCATCCAACACTGCACCCATTCTATGTGGGTTCAGCATGGGTCTGCCTCTGTGCCATTGGTCACTGGCATAGTTTGTAATTTTCCTGTGTCTGCTACATGTGTCCACTGGACAGGGATACAACATTTGGTTAGTGCGTACTCACAATGGCAGTGCCTGTGTGCCTATTCACAACAATCTGTTGATGGTTGTTTGTCACAAATATGTACTGCCAGCCCCACGTGGTGAGGTTGGGTTACTTTTGGAATTGTTGAAACACAGTTTTTGTTACCCCGATTCAGAGGTCTCACTTCTTGAGCTGTATCAATCACATTGACTGAGGTATGGGGGTGTGGGGTAGGAGAGGTCCACATGGGCCCGCCTGTTTTAGCCTTGCCAGGTCAGACCTGTGGGTGAGAATTTGCTGAACAATGATTCACCATGCACTGCCCCTATGATGGTGGCCAGGGATTTCAGTTGGGGCTTTGCATCCTATGTCATTTTGTTCCAGACATGATTCAGGCTCATACATTTTTGCCACATTTATGTAGTTCAGATGCAACACTGTTTTGTCTTTGTGTGAAGACATCTGTGTCGACATATTGCCTGGGGATAACGGTTCATCACAATTGCAGGCCCATTAGTTTAAGCAATGTCCTGAGTTGGGACATTTGTGCCACTCCACATGACAGCCAGTAGGTTTTATATCCAAGCAACTGTGTCATCAGGGAATGGATGCCCATGTGAGGACTGACATATTTCAAGTTGTGTCACATAAATGATTGTACTTTGGCACTCACAACACTTGTTAAAAGTTGTTCATGTTTAGTATGTGTTAATATGACGAATTGTGTAAATAACACTTATGTGCCTGCATGATAGATGTCTCATAAGGTAGTGCACACAAAACGACATTTCCACTTTCATGTAAGACGATGGCACATTTTCAAAGAGGCCAGTGTTAGAGATAAGGGGTGTGCCTTGATCTCCATATACATGTTCCCATAGTGGTCTTGAGTCTTGAAAGTCCTTTGTTGTTGATTATACAAACTAAGGAGTGTCAAGACATCAAGACCTACGTTGGACCATGTGTATGAACAATCTGCAACGCAATTTGTTTCTAACAGTGTTTTATTTTGAAGGGTGCCCAACTTTTTCAAAGAATTTGGAAATGTTTTTTAGTGTGCATTTCCTTGTGAGACATCTTTAATGCAGGCACATAAGTGTTCTTTTCACACAATCCTTTGCCCAATGTACTTACAGGGCTCTGAGTGTGGTGACACCATGGGGAGTGAAGTGGCTCAGTTTGCCCTGAGGGGTACCACTACTGGCATCAGTTCATTGTATTGATCTGGTCTCCAGTAAACAAACACTAGCTTCTCTGTGTATTTGTCATTCAAGTTGTGGCCTGGTGTGTGCTTTGGATCCTTGTGTCGAAGTAGCATTGTGTCTATATCAACTGGGCAGTACAAGGCTCAAATATGTGCAGGGTTATCTGGCTATTACTAATGATGCATGGCATGATTTGCAGTGTGACCTATTGATTTTGTGTTCATGTGTCATATGTGTACAGGTGACTGATGCATTTCTGTTTCTTCCCCCTTCCCACAGCATCATCACCCGAAACTGGAGCAGACAGCTGCACGGACCAGGAGGAGGGACCCAGCCACAGTGCAACCAGCATGGAGGAGTCCGAGGGAGGCAGCGGCACGGAGGGTGAGGGGAGTCTGTCTGCGGACCTGTTGGAAGGCAACACATCTTACCACGCCAATGGATCCGATTCTGACTCCCATGAGGAGGGGGAATTTGCAGAAACAACAGGCAGCAGCACCAAGTCTGCCCCCCCCTCCAGCACCATCTCAACCCTCCCAGTTGGTCTCGTCCCTTCTGTCCATGCAGCCCCACGTGTCTCCTTCAGCCCCGTCACCCCTGCTGCCTCAGTGCGGAGTCTGTGGACTTACTCCGCCAGTTAATGGTAGGTCAGATATTGATGCTGAATGTCCTCAATGTCCACACTCAAATACTGACACAGTTGTTTCCTTTCATGGAGGGCATGTCATCAACGATGTCTGACCAACGTCGGATTATGCAGTCCATGGACTCATCACTGACTGCAGCAGTTTCCCTCCTGCAGCAGTCCATCCCCCCCACCTCCTTCGGACTCATCCACACTCCCCTCTCCCATACCTGCCCCACGCACATGCAGGAAGACACGATCACGCACCCCAACAGACACAGGCAGCACAACCCCACATATGGTGAAACGTACACCTCCTGTCACTCACACTCAGGGGGCTGCAGGCACACCCACAGGGGGTGGGGTTAGACAGCATACACGCAGCCAGAGTCACAGTCCGCACTCCTCACATCCCTCTCCCTCCACTCCAATAGTGTCCTTGGGTGCAGTGGTTGGGATGGATGAACTGGCTGCAGTGTGCAGTGCAGAGTATTTGTCCACCATCGGCGCTGCACAACCCACTGAGGTGGATATGTCCACCCCTGCACCCACCACACCTACCCTTAACACTCCTCTCCCTGCTGTGCCTGGTCCTGCCCCCGATGATGCCACCCCAAGGGTCACCATCCCATGAGGTACTCCATGTGCTGGCAAGTTAGGGGTGGACAGCTTACCCAACATCCCCCTCCAAGGACATTTATGTGAACTGGCCATTGGCCTTATCTGAGCACAGACTCATTTTTGAACATCTTATTTTTTCCAGCTGAATAAAGCCTTTTATTTTACGTTTAACACTATTGCATTTCAGGTACTTAATGTTGGCGATGAGGGGCCTGGAGTTGGTGTCCTAGTAGTGTTTTGGGGTTCTGAAAGATGTTTTTTGTTGATGGTGGACCATGGTATCTGTGTGTTATCACAATGGCTCTTCAATTAATCATTGGTTGTGTGTGTTCAGTTTGGCTAGAAACATTGTCCCAATGAGTGTTCCTCCTCTGTGGCACCTGACATCTTCACTGCAAACAGTTGCACAATTGTTGTGCTGACATGTGTGCACATTTACATTTTTGGTTCCCTTCAACAATGGCGATGCCTGCTTACAGATATCTACTGCTCATTCATCTGTTCCATCCTTGCTACTCACTGTACTTGTATTTTAAGTATGTACAAATGCCTTCAGGGACACATTCACCCCTTTCACCACTATGCATGTGTGTAATCACAGCCTACCCCTATGATGGGAATTGTCATGCAGGGTATTTGGGCACATGACTAACATTATTGTGCATTGTATCTAAGGGTTTTCAACCCTATTCCTTCCATGAGAGACTACATCTTGGTGGTCTGACCACCACCTGGACATTCATATCAGTCCTGGGATGTGCGTGACAGTGTGTGTTCCCTTTCGCTCTCTTTGTTTTGTAGGCTGTTACACCAATATAAACTATAGTGTTATGATGGTAGGGTGTGTATTTAGCCTGCAGCCTCCATGGGTGGGTATGCATGTGGAATTTGTCATCACACCCACATGTGGTGTGTCACGCAGTGTGTGAAAGTAATCCATCCTCCAGGGAGTGGGACACTGCTGTAAGTGATGTGTTGCTACGGCACTATCATTATAGTCACAAGTTATGGATGTGCACATACCCCCATGTAGTTGTGGTATGCTGATGATGATGTACCCCCCCTATATCTGAGCACTGCTGGGAGTCATATCCACGCACCCCTCATATGTCTGGCCAGTGCTGGAAGTTCTGTGCACCCTCACCCATACTGTTGGCCTCTGCTGGGAGTCCTGTGCACCCTCCCCCATACTATTTGCCACTGCTGGGAGTCATATCCACCCACCCCTCATATGTCTGTCCACTGCTGGAAGTCCTGTGCACCCTCCCCCATACTGTTGGCCACTGCTGGGAGTCATATCCACCAACCCCTCATATGTCTGGCCAGTGCTGGGAGTCCTGTGCACCCACCCTCATACTGTTGGCCACTGCTGGAAGTCAAATATACCCACCCCTCATATGTCTGGCCAGTGATGGTAGTCCTGTGCACCCACCCGTATACTGTTGGCCTCTGCTGGGAGTCCTATGCACCCACCCCCATACTGTTGGCCACTGCTGGGAGTCATATCCACCCACCCCATTATGTCTGGCCACTACTGGAAGTCCTGTGCATCCACCCCATACTGTTGGCCACTGCTGGGAGTCATATCCACCCACCCCTCATATATCGGGCAAGCGCATGGAGTCCTGTGCACCCACCCCCATACTGTTGGCCACTGCTGGGAGTCATATCCACCTACCCCTCATGTGTCTGGCCAGGGCTGGGAGTCCTGGGCACCCACCCCCATACTGGTGGCCTCTGCTGGAAGTCATGTGCACCCACGCCCATACTGTTGCCACTGCTGGGAGTCATATCCATCCACCTCTCATATGTCTGGCCAGTGCTGGGAGTCCTGTGGACCCACCCCCATACTGTTGCCCACTGCTGGGAGTCATATCCAGCTACCCCTCATATGTCTGGCCACTGCTCAGAGTCCTGTGCACGCTCCCCCATACTGTTTGCCTCTGTTGGGAGTCCTGTGCACCCACCCCCATACTGTTGGCCACTGCTGGTAGTCATATCCACCCACCCCTCATATATCTGGCCAGTGCTGGGAGTCCTGTGCACCGACCCCCATTCTGTTGGACACTGCTGGGAGTCATATCCACCCACCCCTCATATATCTGGCCACTGCTGGGTGTCCTGTGCACCCAACCCCATACTGTTGGCCCCTGTTGGTTGTAATATCCACCCACTCCTCATATGTCTGGCCACTGCCGGGAGTCCTGTGCACCCACCCCCATACTGTTGGCCACTGCTAGGAGTCATATCCACCCACTCCTCATATGTGTGCCCACTGATCAGAGTCCTGGCACCCACCCCAATACTGTTGGCCTCTGCTGGGAGTCCTGTGCACCCACCCCCATACTGATGGCCGCTGCTGGGAGTCATATCCGCCCCCATACTTTTGGCCACTGCTGGTAGTCATATCCACCCACCCCTCATATATCTGGCCAGTGCTGGGAGTCCTGTGCACCCACCCCCATTCTGTTGGCCACTGCTGGGAGTCATATCCATCCACCCCCATAATGTTGGCCTCTGCTGGCAGTCCTGTGCACCCACCCCCATACTGTTGGCCACTGCTGGGAGTCATATCCACTCACCCCTCATATGTCTGGCCACTGTTGGGAGTACTCTTCTCCCACCCCCATACTTTTGGCCACTGCTGGGAGTCATATTCACCCACCCCTCATATGTCTGGCCACTGCTGGGGGTCCTGTGCACCCACCCCCATACTGTTGGCCCCTGCTGGGAGTCATATCTACCCACCCCTCATACGTCTGGCCAGTGCTGGGAGTCCTGTGCACCCACCCCCAGACTGAACAGGCCCCCCCAGGTAACTGGACATTGGCGGTGATGTATGGCATACAGATTATGTTAGATGCACCGTACAAGTACACATCCATTGTTGCGGTACGTTGTTCTCACCGTGTGCGCCATCGTTGGTTTCTGTGCACCAGGTCATAGGCGTACAGGACTTGGATGACACGGAGGATGGAGTTCATGGCGTGTACGTCGCGTACCGTGGATGCGGTTCGGGTTGGACTCTGCTTTTACGGACGTTTTAAGCTCCCGTAGAAAAAGGGTCGTACGGAGTGTCGCAGAGATGAATCGTACTTGCTGGGCCAGAAACTGCTGCTTATTTACGTACGGACGTCACGTAATACGTGTTCCGCATACAATTTGCACGTATTTTTTTCATACGGTGTTTAGTACGATTCGTATAGAGATCTGCTTTGGATCCGAATCGTACTTCATCGTACATACGAGGATGTTTACGAGTACGATTTGTATGCAAAATATGCTCCGTACGGCTATTTGTAAGGGATTTTACCGAGTCGGAATCTGCCCCTTAGTGTTGATCTTTTCATTCATATTATTATTGTATGTGTATGTACGTATTTATTATTTATAAAAAAAATTATAAGTAATAATAATTAATTGTAAATAGATTAAGTAAGTATATATATATATTATATTTTAAATGTACACATATATATTTTTAACATTACATGTATTACTTATAATTTTAAACATATGTTTAACTATGTTTATTTTACATATGTATAATATTTATTTTATTTTTCATTATTTTTATACATTTAAAAAAAAATGATATTTTTGACAACAATATTTGTTTTCAGATATTTTTGTACTTACCATAATGTAGATCCGACTTCGATATTCTTGACATTGATATTTTGCCTCCGATATTTTTGACGTCAATATTCTGTCAGTGATTCTTTAGAACATATCGCTGGACCAGGTGATCGTTGTGAATATCACAAAGTGGGGTTAGCAGCCGTTTTGGCATGGGAATGCCTGTCTTGCATCTCATTTTCATTACCTATCGCTAACAGAAGTGGCGATCGGAAAAAACTGACGATGTTGCCAGAAAACTGTCGCTAACAGCGACAAAGGTAGATATAGGTCGCCTATATCTTAGTAAGGGGTGCATGCACCACCTTAGCCAGGCTGCAGTAGCAGACCTGTGGTGCCATTTTGGAAGGCCTCCCGGGGTGGCATAATACATGCTTCTGCCCCTGGTAGGCCTATGTGGTACCTATGCCCTTAGTACCTAAGGTACCATATATTAAGGACTCACAAGGGTAACCCAGTAACCAATCTGGAGTGTACCTAATGTACATGCAATCAATTTAGAGAGGAAGCAGCTAGGCTGGGGTCCTGGTTAGCAGGGCCCCAGCCAGACTAAAGTCGAGAAACAGTGAAACACCAGCAAAAAGTGGGGGTAACCATAGTAAGCAGATCCTACTCTCCTACAGAGCATAGGCTAGAATTAGGATTGGTGAGCACTTACATAAGAGGACTAGACAATATTTTAAGATGGTGCCATTGTATTCTACAAGCCATGGAAAAGTCTTTAAGGAGTCTTATTGCCATGGACTGTATCCTTCCTTCTACAAAGGCCATTTTTGACTAACATTTTAACTGCACTGCCACAATTTTCCCTGACTAAATTAGAGATTCGGAATATAAGTTATGCTCACCTTAAAATGTTTTAAAGCGTACTATGGCAACTGTAGTGATAGAGAATGACATGGCTCTATGTAGTGCAAAAGCCTGCTTTCAGTGTGTTATTTATTTGTGTTAGACAGCAGTTCTCCAAGCTTATTAGAATTAAAACCTGGAAAATGGGGTGCAAAGGTATGCTTTGTAAGTTGAAATGCTTAAAGTTAAAGTCTGTGACAGATGCATGGCAGAATGTGGCTTGAAAGGAAAGATTGTGCACTTTATTTTATAATGGTATACAGACTATTGGACACGTTATATTGCTTTTCCTGATTTTAAGGGTCTGTCAACAGAGATTTTTAAAACCACTGGAATGGAGGTGATACATTTTCCTATGAATTAATTAATGTGTTGGAATATATTTACATTTGAGCTCCTTTTACAGTTGTTTTAATGGATACATTTTATTTATTGTAGAACTCAATATAAGAACGAAGGGGCATATGTACAAGGAAATTGTGCAGTGCGGCGCTACAGCAAATTTTGCAATGCCACATCATTTAGAAAATGCAGGGATGCACCATATTTACAAGAATACAACACACCCCTGTGTTTTCCCTTGCGCTGACACTAAATATAGCTGTCTAGTGCCAAAACAGACATAGTGCAAAGGTGGCTATATTACAATTGATACTTGCAGAGTAACTGTTTGAACATATAGAGCAATATACGCCTTCACACCGGGAGGAATGATATCATGGGATTCACTTTTTCGTGTGGCTGCTACAGTTAACTTAAAGTGTTGCTAATAAACTAATGCTCTAATATTTTGTGATATATGTATAAAGTTTAAAGCATAACATTCATACCTGTTCATGAACAAAGGTTTGGTGGATGCATTGCTTGGTTGCATTTGGTTTTAATAAATAATGTAATTCAAATAAAAGTGTTAATATTGTTTTATTTCAGGTTATTTCAGGACCTCATCAATAAGCTGCTCTACTGTGTTATGATTGTGATTTAGAAGCATCATGTGTGTGCTCTTTGGCTAATCCCAGGTGTGTACTTTTGGGTCACATGGAGCGTGGGTAAGAAATGGCTTATGCTACAATGCTGTAGCTCAGCCAACTGAATTAATTAATTCTTGAAACAAGTTTTACTATACCACACTTAATGCCACCTGACCATACTCCCAACTTTCTTTTTTTGTATTAATTTAGTTGATACGGTGTTAGATAAACAGCAAGTAATCTACAGTAGCAAAATGGCAACATTCTATCCTGGCTGATGAGGGCTGAAAGCCCAAAACCGGTCCTAGGATGCTTGTTTCCAGTATAGAGAGGACCTGGCCTGGTAGTTTGGGCTGGCTTGTTCCCATTGAGCGCAGGGTCAAGTCTGATTTGCATATGGTTAAGTCATAAATGGAATGGCATGGTGAGCGAAAAAGAAATGATGGATTTAGGTCCAGATCTCTGTACTGCGCTGAATCTATGACATTCATCTGCATTCTGTTCATTGTTCTTTTTACATTTGTCACCCCAAGAGTAACCCAGGGCGTAGTTCGCATAGTAGCGCTACGCAAAGCTAGGCAAAGATATTATTGCTATGCTTAGCTTCGTGAGCGTGCGTAGTTGCTTGTGGCGCTCGTTCGCGATGTATATTTCTTGTTCGGGAGCAAGTTGTGTG
The DNA here is from genome assembly GCF_964261635.1 of Lissotriton helveticus. Lineage (NCBI taxonomy): Eukaryota > Metazoa > Chordata > Amphibia > Caudata > Salamandridae > Lissotriton > Lissotriton helveticus. The sequence goes on along the minus strand of NC_136059.1, from coordinate 127,601,049 downwards.
TGTTCTGGGCGATGTCGCTGTTTGCCTGTTCGGGGGATAGTATCTCGCGAACTTACCCATGCAATTGCCTACGGGCGTGGCAATCTTGTTTTTTAATAGTCCCTCCCGTTCGTGATGCCTTATTTCCTGTTCCAGGTCGCGTATAGCGTGTTCACGATGCGCATGTCATGTTCAGGAATGCGATTTACTGGTTTGCGACGATAAGTGGATGCTCGCGGGGAAATATCGCCCGAACTTACCCACACGGTTGTGATGGGGGCAGCCATCTTGATTTTCACTCTAGGATATGGTTCTGGGCCTAGTTTTCTATCCTCCCTCAATCATTGCAATCCTTATTTTTTTACACATATTTTCTGGCTTTTTTTATTTATCATCTATCTCTCTCTGTCCCTAAATTTATATTTTGCATTTTTCTTCTACTTTTGCTGTTTTTTTTTACTTTTCTACTGTTTTATATTACTACACATCCCAGAACCATGGCGAAGGGTAGCAGCACCACTAGTTGCAAGGCGCCTGCGCCCAAGAGCCGCCTGCCTTGCGGCAGAATGTGTCCTGCAGGGTTGCAGGCCCAGCAGCTTTTTGGCGAGGCAGAGGTGGCCGCCCTTGTTTTTTTCATCCAGCGCCACCTCCCCTTGACCTTGGCAGCAGGCGATAGGCCTCGCTCTGGGTACCCTACCCAGGAGCGTCACTGTAGATAGGCGAAGGTGCGGTGGGCAGTGTTTCGCTGCTCAGGAGTCCGGCGTACGCATAACCAGCTGTCCCACCGGTGGTCAGACATTCTGGACCGGGAGCAGGACCTGTTGGACCTGCTAGGGGTCGAGGTCGTGGATCTTGGTTAGTAGCTAATATATAGTAGTATAAGTATTCTGTATAATTTTCTGCCATTGTTCCAGGTGGCAGCACCCTCCATTTGGTGGGAAGGGGTTCAAGGGGGTGGCCAAGAAGGGGGCAAGGCAGAGTGCGAGAAGGGTGCAAGGCAGAGGGCGAGAAGGGTGCAAGTCAGAGTGCAAGAAGGGTGCAAGGCACAGTTTGAGAAGGGTGTAAGGCATAGGGCGAAGAGGGTGCAAGGCAGAGGGGAGAAGGGGGCAAGAGGGAGAAGGGTGCAAGGCAGAGAAGGGTGCAAGGCAAAGGGGGATATGGGTTCAAGGTGGATAAGGGTGCAAGGGGGAGGGGGAGAAGGGTGCAAGGCAAAGGGGAGAAGGATGCAAGGTGGATGGGAAAAGGGTGTGAGGTAGAAAAGGGTGCAAGGCAAAGGGGGATATGGGTTCAAGGTGGATAAGGGTAAAAGGTGGAGGGGGAGAAGGGTGCAAGGCAGAGGGGACAAGTATGCTTGGCAGATGGGAGAAGTGTGCAAGACAGAGAAGGGTGCAAGGCAGAGGGGATAAGGGGCTAGCGGACAAGGGTGCAAGGCAGAGAAGGGTGCAAGGCAAAGGGGGATATGGTTTCAAGATAGATAAGGGTGCAAGGTGGAGGGGGAGAAGGGTGCCAGGTGGAGGGGGAGCAGGGTATAAGGGGGAGGGGGAGAAGTGTGCAAGGCAGTGGGGAGAAGGGTGCAAGGGGGATGGTGATGAATTAAAAAATTGCCCACCCCTAGAAACATTTCTGTGGATGCCCATGCCCAATTGCCCTCATCCCATATGGCCCAGGTACACACCCATGCACCATGATCAATGCACAGAAGGTGGGAAAGTACGGACAAGATAGCTGACACTGGGCCCTGGTGTAGGCAACAGAAGGCCCTCCTGTGACCAGTGCAACACAAACACCAGGACAACAAGGTCAGATATCTTGGACAGGAACTCACAACCACTATCATGTCAGCATGCTCCATGGGGGGACAGCTACACCACAAGGGAGGCCCAGTGCCAACTCAGACTCCAACTACCAGCACGGGCTATCATACACACCCCTTATACAAACATACCCTCCCGGGACAGGCAATGGAGTGCCCCACTGTCAAAATGCGGTACAAAAGGGGGTGGTGATGGATGGAGCATTTGAACCAATCAAACACTCACACCCAGTCAACAGATCTGGGTTTAATCCATTACCGTTCTTTAGCCCACTCTGCCACCCCAGTTCAGACATGGCCATATGCAAATCAGTCTGACCCTGTGCCTCATGGGAACAGTCCAGCCCGAACTGCCAAGCCATGCCTTCCCTGGACCGAAAACAAGCTTCCTAGGACCGGTTTCTGGCATTACAGCCATCTTCAGCCAGGCGTGCTTGAATCCAGTGGCAAAGTGAGCAAGGAACTCAGGTCTGAGCATACCCTGCCAACTTATGGCAAACAAAACGGTACAAATGGGGGTGGTGATGGACGGAGCATCTGAACCAATCAAACACTCACACCCAGTCTACAGATCTGGGTTTAATCCATTACCGTTCTTTAGCCCACTCCGCCACCCCAGTTCAGACATGGTCATATGCAAATCAGTCTGACCCTGTTCCTCATGGGAACAGTCCAGCCTGAACTGCCAAGCCATGCCTTCCCTGGACCGAAAACAAGCTTCCTAGGACCGGTTTCTGGCATTACAGCCATCTTCAGGCAGGCTTGCTTGAATCCAGTGGCAAAGTGAGCAAGGTACTCACGTCTGAGCATACCCTGCCAACTTATGGTGAACAAAGCGGTAAAAAAAGGGGGTGGTGATGGACGGCGCATCTGAACCAATCAAACACTCACACCCAGTCAACAGATCTGGGTTTAATACATTACCGTTCATTAGCCCACTATGCCACCTCAGTTCAGACATGACTAAATGGAAATCTACTGACCTGTGCCTCTTTGAAACAGCCCAGCCCGAACTACCATGCCATGCCTTCCCTGGACCGAAAACAAGCTTCCTAGTACCGGTTTCTGGCATTACAGCCATCTTCAGCCAGGCTTGCTTGAATCCAGTGGCAAAGTGATCAAGGGACTCACGTCTGAGCATACCATGCCAACCTATGGCGAACAAAGCGGTACAAAAGGCGGTGGTGATGGACGGAGCATCTGAACCAATCAAACACTCACACCCAGTCAACAGATCTGGGTTTAATCCATTACCGTTCTTTAGCCCACTCTCCCACCCCAGTTCAGACATGGCCATATGCAAATCAGTCTGACCCTGTGCCTCATGGGAACAGTCCAACCCTGACTGCCAAGCCATGCCTTACCTGGACCAAAAAGAAGCTTCCTGGGACCGGTTTCTGGCATTACAGCCATCTTCAGCCAGGCTTGCTTGAATCCAGTGGCAAAGTGAGCAAGGGACTCAAGTCTGAGCATACCCTGCCAACTTATGGCGAACAAAGCGGTGCAAAAGCGGGTGGTGATGGACGGAGCATCAGAACCAATCATACACTCACACCCAGTCAACACATCTGGGTTTAATCCATTACCGTTCTTTAGCACAATCTGCCACCCCAGTTAAGACATGGCCATATGCAAATCAGTCTGACCCTGTGCCTCATGGGAACAGTCCAGCCCGAACTGCCAAGCCATGCCTTCCTTGGACCGAAAACAAGCTTCCTAGGAACGGTTTCTGGCATTACAGCCGTCTTCAGTGGGAGATATGCATAGTGCCATGACGGTTGCTCATGGTAGTCAGCTCATTCCAAACCCATGGATCAGTGTGCCCACAACAGTCTCCTGAGACACCCTGGCCTCCTAATCATGTGTGTCATCCAACACTGCGCCCATTCTATGTGGGTTCGGCATGGGTCTGCCTCTGTGGCATTGGTATCTGGCATAGTTTGTATTTTTCATGCGTCTGCTACATGTGTCCACTGGACAGGGATAGAACATTTGGTTTGTGCGTACTCACACTGGCAGTGCCTATTCACAACAATCTGTTGATGGTTGTTTGTCACAAATATGTACTGCCAGCCCCACGTGGTGAGGTTGGGTTACTTTTGGAATTGTTGAAACACAGTTTTTGTTACCCCGATTCAGAGGTCTCACTTCTTGAGCTGTATCAATCACATTGACTGAGGTATGGGGGTGTGGTGTGGGAGAGGTCTACATGGGCCCGCCTGTTTTAGCCTTGCCAGGTCTGACCTGTGGGTGAGAATTTGCTGAACAATGATTCACCATGCACTGCCCATATGATGGTGGCCAGGGATTTCAGTTGGGGCTTTGCAGCCTATGTCATGTTGTTCCAGACATGATTCAGGTTCATACATTTTTGCCACATTTATGCAGTTCAGATGCAACGCTGTTTTGTCTTTGTGTGCAGACATCTGTGTTGACATATTGCCTGGGGATAACGGTTCATCACAATTGCAGGCTCATTAGTTTAAGCAATGTCCTGAGTTGAGACATGTGTGGCATTCCACATGACAGCCAGTAGGTTTTATGTCCAAGCAACTGTGTCATCAGGGAATGGATGCCCATGTGAGGACTGACAGATTTCAAGTTGTGTCACATAAATGATTGTACTTTGGCACTCACAACACTTGTAAAAAGTTGTTCATGTTTAGAATGTGTTACTATGACGAATTGTGTAAATAACACTTATGTGCCTGAAGCTGGCACCTTTTCAAAGAGGCCAGTGTTAGAGATAAAGGGTGTGCCTTGATCTCCATATACATGTTCCCATAGTGGTATTGAGGTCTTGAAAGTCCTTTGTTGTTGATTATACAAACTAAGGAGTGTCAAGACATCAAGACCTCCGTTGGACCATGTATATGAACAATCTGCAATGCCATTTGTTTCTAACAGTGTTTTATTTTGAAAGGTGCCAGCTTTTTCAAAGAATGTGGAAATGTTTTTTAGTGTGCATTCCCTTGTGAGACATCTTTCCTGCAGGCACATAAGCATTCTTTTCACACAATTCTTTGCCCAATGTACTTACAGGGCTCTGAGTGTGGTGACACCTTGGGGAGTGAGGTGGCTCAGTTTGCCCTGGGGGGTACCACTACTGTTTCTTTCTTGGTGAACAATAGGTGGCATCAGTTCATTGTATTGATCTGGTCTCCAGCAAACAAACACTAGCTTCTCTGTGTATTTGTCATTGAAGTTGTGGCCTGGTGTGTTCTTTGGATTCTTGTGTCCAAGTAGCATTGTGTCTATATCAACTGGGCAGTACAAGGCTGTGCAGAGTTATCTGGCTATTACTCATGATGCATGGCATGATTTGCAATGTGACCTATTGATTTTGTGCTCATGTGTCAGATGTGTACAGGTGACTGATGCATTTCTGTTTCTTCCCCTTTCCCACAGCATCATCACCCGAAACTGGAGGAGACAGTTGCACGGACCAGGAGGAGGAACCCAGCCACAGTGCAACCAGCATGGAGGAGTCCGAGGGAGGCAGTGGCACGGAGGGTGAGGGGAGTCTGTCTGCGGACCTGTTGGAAGGCGACACATCTTACCACGCCGATGGATCCGATTCTGACTCCCATGAGGAGGGGGAATTTGCAGAAACAACAGGCAGCAGCACCAAGTCTGCCCCCCCCTCCAGCACCATCTCAACCCTCCCAGTTGGTCCCGTCCCTTCTGTCCATGCAGCCCCACGTGTCTCCTTCAGCCCCGTCACCCCTGCTGCCTCAGTGCGGAGTCTGTGGACTTACTCCGCCAGTTACAGGTTGGTCAGACATCGATGCTGAATGTCCTCAATGTCCACACTCAAATACTGACACAGTTGTTACCTTTCATGGAGGGCATGTCATCAACGATGTCTGACCAACGTCGGATTATGCAGTCCATGGACTCATCACTGACAGCAGCAGTCTCCCTCCTGCAGCAGTCCATCCCCCCACCTCCTTCGGACTCATCCACACTCCCCTCTCCCATACCTGCCCCACGCACATGCAGGAAGACACAATCACGCACCCCAACAGACACAGGCAGCACAACCCCACATATGGTGAAGCATACACCTCCTGTCACTCACACTCAGGGGGCTGCAGGCACACCCACAGGGGGTGGGGATAGACAGCATACACGCAGCCAGAGTCACAGTCCGCACTCCTCATATCCCTCTCCCTCCACTCCAATAGTGTCCTTGGGTGCAGTGGTTGGGATGGATGAACTGGCTGCAGTGTGCAGCGCAGAGTATTTGTCCACCATCGGCGCTGCACAACCCACTGAGGTGGATATGTCCACCACTGCACCCACCACACCAACCCTTAACACTCCTCTCCCTGCTGTGCCTGGTCCTGCCCCCAATGATGCCACCCCAAGGGTCACCATCCCATGAGGTACTCCATGTGCTGGCAAGTTAGGGGTAGACAGCTTACCCAACGTCCCCCTCCAATCACATTTATGTGAACTGGCCATTGGCCTTATCTGAACACAGACTCATTTTTGAACATCTTATTTTTTCCAGCTGAATAAAGCCTTTTATTTTACGTTTAACACTATTGCATTTCAGGTACTTAATGTTGGCGATGAGGGGCCTGGAGTTGGTGTCCTAGTAGTGTTTTGGGGTTCTGAAAGATGTTTTTTGTTGATGGTGGACCATGGTATCTGTGTGTTATCACAATGGCTCTTCAATTAATCATTGGTTGTGTGTGTTCAGTTTGGCTAGAGACATTGTCCCAATGAGTGTTCCTTCCTCTGTGGCACCTGACATCTTCACTGCAAACAGTTGCACAATTGTTGTGCTGACATGTGTGCACATTTACATTTTTGGTTCCCTTCAACAATGGCGATGCCTGCTTACAGATATCTACTGCTCATTCGTCTGTTCCATTCTTGCTACTCACTGTACTTGTATTTTAAGTATGTACAAATGCCTTCAGGGACACATTCACCCTTTTCACCACTATGCATGTGTGTAATCACAGCCTACCCCTATGATGGGAATTGTCATGCAGGGTATTTGGGCACATGACTGACATTATTTTGCATTGTATCTAAGGGTTTTCAACCCTATTCCTTCCATGAGAGACTACATCTTGGTGGTCTGACCACCACCTGGACATTCATATTAGTCCTGGGATGTGCTTGACAGTGTGTGTTCCCTTTCGCTCTCTTTGTTTTGTAGGCTGTTACACCAATATAAACTATAGTGTTATGATGGTAGGGTGTGTATTTAGCCTGCAGCCTCCATGGGTGGGTATGCATGTGGAATTTGTCATCACACCCACATGTGGTGTGTCACGCAGTGTGTGAAAGTAATCCATCCTCCAGGGAGTAGGACACTGCTGTAAGTGATGTGTTGCTACGGCACTATCATTATAGTCACAAGTTATGGATGTGCACATACCCCCATGTAGTTGTGGTATGCTGATGATGATGTACCTCCCCTATATCTGAGCACTGCTGGGAGTCATATCCACGCACCCCTCATATGTCTGGCCAGTGCTGGAAGTCCTGTGCACCCTCCCCCATACTGTTGGCCTCTGCTGGGAGTCCTGTGCACCCTCCCCAATACTATTTGCCACTGCTGGGAGTCATATCCACCCACCCCTCATATGTCTGTCCACTGCTGGGAGTCCTGTGCACCCTCCCTCATACTGTTGGCCACTGCTGAGAGTCATATCCACCCACCCCTCATATGTCTGGCCAGTTCTGGGAGTCCTGTGCACCCACCCCCATAATGTTGGCCTCTGCTGGGACTCCTGTGCAACCACCACCATACTGTTGGCCACTGCTGGGAGTCATATCCACCCACCCCTCATATGTCTGGCCAGTGCTGGGAGTCCTGTGCACCCACCCCTATTCTGTTGGCCACTGTTTTAAATCAAATATACCCAACCCTCATATGTCTGGCCAGTGATGGGAGTCCTGTGCACCCACCCGCATACTGTTGGCCTCTGCTGGGAGTCCTATGCACCCACCCCATACTATTGGCCACTGCTGGGAGTCATATCCACCCACCCCTCATATGTCTGTCCACTGCTGGGAGTCCTGTGCACCCACCCCCATACTGTTGGCCATTGCTGGGAGTCATATCCACCCACCCCTCATTTGTCTGGCCAGTGCTGGGAGTCCTGTGCACCCACCCCCATACTGTTGGCCTCTGCTGGGAGTCCTGTGCACCCACCCCCTTACTGTTGGCCACTGCTGGGAGTCATATCCACCCACCCCTCATATGTCTGGCCAGTGCTGGGAGTCCTGTGCACCCACCCCCATACTGTTGGCCACTGCTGGAAATCAAATATACCCACCCCTCATATGTCTGGCAAGTGATGTGAGTCCTGTGCACCCACCCCCTACTGTTGACCTCTGCTGGGAGTCCTATGCACCCAACCCCATACTATTGGCCACTGCTGGGAGTCATATCCACGCACCCCTCATATGTCTGTCCACTGCTGGGAGTCCTGTGCACCCACCCCCATACTGTTGGCCATTGCTGGGAGTCATATCCACCCACCCCTCATATGTCTGGCCAGTGCTGGGAGTCCTGTGCACCCACCCCCATACTGTTGGCCACTGCTGGGAGTCATATCCACCCACCCCTCATATGTCTGGCCAGTGCTGGGAGTCCTGTGCACCCACCCTCATACTGTTGGCCACTGCTGGAAGTCAAATATACCCACCCCTCATATGTCTGGCCAGTGATGGGAGTCCTGTGCACCCACCCCCATACTGTTGGCCTCTGCTGGGAGTCCTATGCACCCACCCTCATACTCTTGGCCACTGCTGGGAGTCATATCCACCCACCCCATTATGTCTGGCCACTACTGGAAGTCCTGTGCATCCACCCCATACTGTTTGCCACTGCTGGGAGTCATATCCACCCACCCCTCATATATCAGGCCAGTGATGGGAGTCCTGTGCACCTACCCTCATACTGTCGACCGCTGCTGGGAGTCCTGTGCACTAAGCATGAGCGCAAAATCCGCTCCGATCGCGGATTTTGCGGATTTTCGGCAAATCCGTGATCCGCGAACTCTCGCGGATTTGCCGAAAATCCGCAATCCGCGAGCGGAGCGGATTTTGCGGTCAAAAGTTCAAGCGCGCGCGCCTAATTAACGATGGCGCCGGCAAGCTGCCAGCGCCCATCCTGCAATAGTTACTTAATTAGCTTCAACAGGAAGCTCTAACAGATAAGATACAGCAGGGGCTCGAGCGCCTGCTTTATTTTAGCAGTTGGAGCTTCCTGTTGAAGCTAATTAAGTAACTTTTGCAGGATGGCGCTGGCAGCTTGCCGGCGCCATCGTAAATTACTTCAACAGTGGTGTCTTGAATAAATATGAAGGGCAGGGTTCATTCGGGCACGACGGTCCTGGCACAATTAAATAATTAATCTGCTGCTCTGATCGGTCTCTGACCTTTTATACACACAAGAGGCATGCTCGCATGGACGCCCCGTCCGTTTGGCCCCGCCCACACACTCGAGGTGTGCACCGTCTTCCCGCCATTTACCCACTATGATGGACATTTCACTCAAGGGACCCCTGCGCACTTCGGCGCGATTGCATAGTGACACACACTTGGTCGCTGGAACTAGTTGAAGCGCAAATGCAGTGACTCATTCAGCAGCCCAAAAAAAAACGTGAGCGTTGGGAGGCTGGGCATCTTTGACTTTTACGAGCACAACCCCCGTGCTGTTCCTGTGACCAGGGGCTTCTGTCTCTTAATCTGCTGCTCTGATCGGTCTCTGACCTTTTAGACACACAAGAGGCATGTGCGCTCGCGTGGAAGCCCCGTCCGTTTGGCCCCGCCCACACGCCCGAGGAAGCCCCGCCCCCAAATCCGCAAATCCGCTGAATCCGCGGATTTTGCGGATCCACGATCCGTGAATCCGCTGAATCCGCGAATCGTGGATCCGCAAAATCCGCCCATGCTTACTGTGCACCCACCCCCATACTGTTGGCCACTGCTGGGAGTCATATCCACCCACCCCTCATATATCTGGCCAGTGCTTGGAGTCCTGTGCACCCACCCCCTTACTGTTGGCCACTGCTGGGAGTCATATCCACCTACCCCTCATTTGTCTGGCCAGGGCTGGGAGTCCTGGGCACCCACCCCCCATACTGTTGGCCACTGCTGGAAGTCAAATATACCCACCCCTCATATGTCTGGCCAGTGTTGGGAGTCCTGTGCACCCACCCCCATACTGTTGGCCTCTGCTGGGAGTCCTATGCACCCACCCTCATACTGTTGGCCACTGCTGGGAGTCATATCCACCCACCCCATTATGTCTGGCCACTACTGGAAATCCTGTGCATTCCCCCCATACTGTTGGCCACTGCTGGGAGTCATATCCACCCACCCCTCATATATCGGGCCAGTGATGGGAGTCCTGTGCACCTACCCTCATACTGTTGACCGCTGCTGGGAGTCCTGTGCACCCACCCCCATACTGTTGGCCACTGCTGGGAGTCATATCCACCCACCCCTCATATATCTCACAGTGCTTGGAGTCCTGTGCATCCACCCCCATACTGTTGGCCACTGCTGGGAGTCATATCCACCTACCCCTCATTTGTCTGGCCAGGGCTGGGAGTCCTGGGCACCCACCCCCATACTGGTGGCCTCTGCTGGAAGTCATGTGCACCCACGCCCATACTGTTGCCACTGCTGAGAGTCATATCCATCCACCTCTCATATGTCTGGCCAGTGCTGGGAGTCCTGTGGACCCACCCCCATACTGTTGGTCACTGCTGGGAGTCATATCCACCCACCCCTCATATGTCTGGCCACTGCTGGGTGTCCTGTGCACCCAACCCCATACTGTTGGCCACTGTTGGTTGTCACATCCACCCACTCCTCATATGTCTGGCCACTGCTGGGAGTCCTGTGCACCCACCCCCATACTGTTGGCCACTGCTAGGAGGCATATCCACCCACCCCTCATATGTCTGGCCACTGTTCAGAGTCCTGGCGCCCACCCCAATACTGTTGGCCTCTGCTGGGAGTCCTGTGCACCCACCCCCATACTGTTGGCCACTGCTGGGAGTCATATCCACCCCCATACTTTTGGCCACAGCTGGTAGTCATATCCACCCACCCCTCATATATCTGGCCAGTGCTGGGAGTCCTGTGCACCCACCCTTATTCTGTTGGCCACTGCTGGGAGTCATATCCACCCACCCCCATACTGTTAGCCTCTGCTGGCAGTACTGTGCACCCACCCCCATACTGTTGGCCACTGCTGAGAGTCATATCCACTCACCCTTATATGTCTGGCCACTGTTGGGAGTACTCTTCACCCACCTCCATACTGTTGGCCACTGCTGGGAGTCATATCCACCTACCCCTCATTTGTCTGGCCAGGGCTGGGAGTCCTGGGCACCCACCCCCATACTGGTGGCCTCTGCTGGAAGTCATGTGCACCCACGCCCATACTGTTGCCACTGCTGGGAGTCATATCCATCCACCTCTCATATGTCTGGCCAGTGCTGGGAGTCCTGTGGACCCACCCCCATACTGTTGGTCACTGCTGGGAGTCATATCCACCCACCCCTCATATATCTGGCCAGTGCTGGGCGTCCTGTGCACCCACCCCCATTCTGTTGGCCACTGCTGGGAGTCATATCCACCCACCCCTCATATGTCTGGCCACTGCTGGGTGTCCTGTGCACCAAACCCCATTCTGTTTGCCTCTGTTGGGAGTCTTGTGCACCCACCCCCATACTGTTGGCCACTGCTGGTAGTCATATCCACCCACCCCTCATATATCTGGCCAGTGCTGGGAGTCCTGTGCACCCACCCCCATTCTGTTGGCCACTGCTGGGAGTCATATCCACCCACCCCTCATATGTCTGGCCACTGCTGGGTGTCCTGTGCACCCACCCCCATACTGTTGGCCACTGCTAGGAGGCATATCCACCCACCCCTCATATGTCTGGCCACTGTTCAGAGTCCTGGGGCCCACCCCAATACTGTTGGCCTCTGCTGGGAGTCCTGTGCACCCACCCCCATACTGTTGGCCACTGCTGGGAGTCATATCCACCCCCATACTTTTGGCCACAGCTGGTAGTCATATCCACCCACCCCTCATATATCTGGCCAGTGCTGGGAGTCCTGTGCACCCACCCTTATTCTGTTGGCCACTGCTGGGAGTCATATCCACCCACCCCCATACTGTTAGCCTCTGCTGGCAGTAATGTGCACCCACCCCATACTGTTGGCCACTGCTGGGAGTCATATCCACCCACCCCTCATATGTCTGGCCAGTGCTGGGAGTCCTGTGCACCCACCCCCAGACTGAACACGCCCCCCCAGGTAACTGGACTTTGGCGGTGATGTATGGCATACCGATTATGTTTGATGCACCGTACAAGTACACGTCCATTGTTGCGGTACTTTGTTCTCACCGTGTGCGCCATCGTCGATTTCTGTGCACCAGGTCGTAGGCGTAGAGGACTTGCATGACACGGACGATGGAATTCATGGCGTGTACGTTGAATACCGTGGATGCGGTTCGGGTTGGACTCTGCTTTTACGGATGTTTTAAGCTCCCGTAGAAAAAGGATCGTACGGAGTGTCGCAGAGATGAATCGTACTTGCTGCGCCAGAAACTGCTGCTTATTTACGTACCGACGTCACGTAATACGTGTTCTGCATACAATTTGCACATTTTTTTTGTCATACGGTGTTTAGTACGATTCGTACAGAGATCTTCTTTGGATCCGAATCGTACTTCATCGTACATACGAGGATGTTCACGGGTACGATTTGTATGCAAAATATGCTCCGTACGGCTATTTGTAAGGGATTTTACCGAATCGGAATCTGCCCCTTAGTGTTGTTCTTTTCATTTATATTATTGTTGTATGTGTATGCACGTATGTATTTATTATTTATAAAAAATGTATAAGTTATAATAATTAATTGTAAATAGATTAAGTAAGTATATATATATATATATATATATATATATATATATATATATATATATATATATATATATATATATTATATTTTATATGTATATGTATATATTTTTAACATTACATGTATTACTTATAATTTTAAACATATGTTTAACTATGTTTATTTTACATATGTATAATATTTATTTTATTTTTCATTATTTTTATACATTTAAAAAAATGATATTTTTGACAACAATATTTGTTTTCCGATATTTTTGTACTTACCATAATGTAGATCCGACTTCGATATTCTTGACATTGATATTTCGCCTCCGATATTTTTTACGTCAATATTCTGTCAGTGATTCTTTAGAACATATCGCTGGACCAGGTGATCGTTGTGAATATCGCAAAGTGGAGTTAGCAGCCGTTTTGGCATGGGAATGCCTGTCTTGCATCTCATTTTCATTACCTATCGCTAACAGAAATGGCGATCGGAAAAAACTGACGATGTTACCAGAAAACTGTCGCTAACAGCTGTTAGCGGCAATTTGTCCTTTTGGTGATGACACAAAACCGCCAATAATGTCAACAAATTTACTCTACGATGGCGTTAACTCCTTGTACATATGCCCCTATATCTCTAGTACCATTGGGCTGATTTGCATAAAGCTTGTCATGTTTTGCTCCTGGTTGTGACCTCTAGCTCACCTGCAGACCTGTTGGGGGAAAGACAGTGCTGGGATATTTCAAGTTGGCGTCACCCAGGAGTCACTTGCCGCATGCCTCTGAGGGTCTTAGCTCTACCCCTCACAGACATCACTGCTGAGGCTTTCCCACAGTACAATTTCAAAGGAAATGTTTGGTACCGGGGTCTGGGATCCCTTCCTTCCTTTAGTGTGCTTGGACTGGCCCTCTTCTTGGCAGAGGATGACCTCTGGCTGATTGATGCAGAGCAGTCCACACAACCTCTTTCTCCTCAGGAGCTGACCTGATTATGATTAGTTTCTTCCTGAGTGGGGGTAGGCCTTTGTTCCTGTCGCTGGAGAGAAAATTAATTAACCCACCACAGCAAGGTGACAAAAAGCCTGGGCTCTGATTCTGACCATAGCTGGAGAAATATGGCATTCCTTGATGATCCATAAGCTATACAGATATGTCATTTGGCATTAGACAATTGTTCTTTTTACAAACCTTACAGTGTACCTCAGTACAACCCTGGTGTCTTTAGACCAATGGGTAGAGTTGTTGCCCTCTAATGCAGCCTTCTCTATAAGTGTATCTCCTATGCGCAGACCTCAAATGTGTGTACATGTGTGTGTACACATGTTCATGTGTAACCAGCCAAGTGCATGTTACCCTTGCTACATCACAGCAGCCTTATCTTAATAGCCGAACACTGATGGTAACCATGCACAGCCCATTTTGCAGTGAGTTTATTGTGGGTTAGTCACAGGTTATGAGGCTTCCTCGAAGAAAAAGTTAAAAAACCAAGTGATCCGAAGCAAAACATCTGGTTGAAGTAAATGAGCGGAAGCACCTTCCAACATATCTTAAAATGTCTTAATAGTTAGAAAAAGGATATAAACATGTCTTTAAAGTTTTAAAAAGGTCCCAATTGTTTAATAAAACAAGTAGGTACAATGATCCAGATCTCAGTGCAAGTACTCTCTCACTAAAACTGTTGAATGCAAATTGGTCTTCCAATTTGCAAGGACTTTAACCCCCCTCATAAGTCCTTAGTGTATGGTACCATTGTTACCCAGGAAATGGACGGTAAAGGGCCCCCCACGGCTTACAGCACAGGTTGTGCCACTCTGAGTAACCCAGGTAAACTACTGACAGAAGGCCTGTCATTGCAGACTGCAACTACTTTGTAAACTGCTTGAAATCAACTTTTCCCTCAACATGTGTGGCAAAGTCAAAGCATTATCTTTATTATATAATATATGCCAGTCAGCCCTAAGGAAGGCCTCCTCAGCCCAGGAGGCAGAGTGGATTGTATCAGGGTGAGAACACATACATGCAAGCTTATAAGGCACTACAGTGGACTTTACCATTAAAGGACAAGTGTTAGACGGTGCATAGATTAACATAGGTTGTCACCCAGGACAACCAAAGGTAGCCATGTCCATCATAGTACCACCTGAATATGTAGTGTTTGGTATCAAATAATATGCCTTCTCACCCATGACATGAATCACGTGTCAGGAGTTATCTGGCTTTCACCCAGATACTACCTTAGAAGTTGCCCCAGCTTTTCCTGTGCTCTTGTTGATAGCCCGTGCTTTCCAAGACATGATACAGACCTCCTGCCAATCAGTGTGAACACTCCAATAAGTCTGTAACAAAGGCTTGGGCAGAAAGGAGGTCACACCTTTGACCTCCCAGGATGACTAATGAAGTGGCACCACAAGGCGGTCAGTTAAAAGGCAACACCACTGTTGATATGTATCCAGGCTTCCTCCCAAAGGAAGAAACAGCCATCTCCTACCCCCAGACATATTTGCACATAGGCAGGGAAGAACATTAGGGAATTAGGAGACATATATCCCTAAAGGGCTAGTCACACCTCCAGGGTGGGCTACCTGCTGGTAGAGCTGAGGCAGACTGCTACCATTTTACAAGTGGTAGAATAGAGGTTTCTGGGTACAAAAAGTGATCTACACCCCCGAATGTGGTCACTTCTTGGTGCGGATTAGCAGCCTAGGCTAGTGGCCCATTTGTGATTTGCATCTACACCACCAATACTCCTAAAGCTAGGATTTAAGGGTCAACCCTGACACAAGACCTCCTTTATGATCCGACTTACATCAAAGAACACAAAGAAGATACCAGAGATGACAAAATCAGGATTTTGCACAAATCTAAAGAGAGAGACTCTGTGCGTGTGGCAACACTTCTCAATCAAGGCTTGTCCTCGGGAAAAGGTTGGTTGCTCAAGACATACAGACACATGTGAGAGCCAGATGAACCCTCAAACTCGTTTACTAGTGTTGTTAGTCATCAGCAGGCTGCAGGTAAACTAATGCTCTGGATCTGAACAACTGCTTGCCGTCGGGCCTTCTGAGGGATCACCCAAAAGCCAGATGGTCTAGCACATTGTGGGCACTGTAATCCTGCTTTCCACAAAGTCACAGGTAGAGACTGTACACCTCCGGACCACCGAACATCAAAGCATCCATCTTCTCTGATTACCACTGCCAATGCATGCTGGCTGCCAGTCCATCAACCAACCCATATGCTCAACACTTCACCTAGAGGGAACTCCATCAAATGTTCAGCAGTGACCCATTTGTTGTATTTTTGCTTGATCCCTTGCCACTGTGTAAGTGCTATACGCAACTTCCCAACTGCTGCTTGAACTTAAGATGCCTTGAAAAAACAAGAGACAAGAGCCATTTGGCTAAACAGGAACAATTTGTTTAATTAAACATTTTGGCTGCAAGATCAGTTGTTTGCATAGGGTCTGAGGATTGTCTCAATTTGCAATCAATCCGTGGCTCTCTTAAATACTGTTTTTTATAAACAATAAAATGCATCTGTTTGTCCTTGTTTGTAGAGGAACATAAGTTGCCACTTTCGTAGTCAGAAATAGTTGTCTAATTGATAATACCGGTGAGCCTGGATCTTGCTTGGACACAATGCTGGCATTGGGTAATATGTCCAGATATCCAGCATGGGGAGCGTGTGATCACTGTGTGTGCTGTGTTCTGATTAACTATTTGTTCCTAACTTAACTGGCATCTGACTTAATGGTGTTTTAGAAGAACACATGTGTGCTGTATTCTGGCCATTCGCCATTGTATTGTTGCTGCGTCAATCTATGGGATCAATTTAAGGTTTCCTGTCTATGCATTTGTCTGCCAGGTATGTGCCACCCCACATCTGTCGAGACAAACAATAACCTTGGGCCTGGATTAAAATGCTGTCCTGACTATGTATGTGCAAGTTGGGGTTGATTTGAAGTTCACAACGAGCAAACTAGTTAATAAAGATGCAGTTTTGTTCACATAAATGAATGCATAGTTTTTCACATTAAAAATCAATTTTTTCCATATTAAAAAGAAGGCTCTCACTCAGCACCAGGGACAGCCAGGTCACCTCTGCACCCAGGCTCTACAGACCAGGTACAATTTAACTGACTTCAGTGGTTTGGGACGTTACTCACCCTTACCCTCCTTGGGTTCCATGCAAATTGACCTGCAAGTGACTGATTGTCACTACCACTTGTTCCCGCTGACTGCAGTGCAAAGGTTCTGTTGTTTTGAATTGCTGTGATTCATGTTTTCTTCTAAAATCTATACCTCCAGTTACATGTAACTGACGATGTTCATTTGGTGTCTAAATGTATATAAAAAACTGCTTTATTTTTATAAATGGGTGTCAGGTTTCTTCTGAGTCATGTCAATTACTTATCTTCCATGTTGGGACTCTGAAATGCTTAACATAATGTTCCTCTAGTAAAGCCTTACTGTTCTTTGCTACACTACCATGACTGAGCTAAGGATTATTTAGTGTGAACCCAAAGTTCATCTTTGGGATATGTGAGTGTATTTCATGGTCAAGCTTAACCAGCATCATCACATAATCCTCCTACTTACTACAATAGACCATAAAGCTGCTCCATTTATACAAGTAAAATTATTAAATGGGAGGAAACGGGACAGCTGACTTGCCTCTTCAGTTGATAATAAAAATGTCACAGCAGAAGGGTGTGGTTTGCTCATTTTAATGAAGACTCAGACTAGTGA
This sequence comes from Lissotriton helveticus, assembly GCF_964261635.1. NCBI lineage: Eukaryota > Metazoa > Chordata > Amphibia > Caudata > Salamandridae > Lissotriton > Lissotriton helveticus. The sequence continues at coordinate 127,583,602 of NC_136059.1, read as the reverse complement.
CATGATCTGAGGTGCCAAAATGAAACAATTCAATATACACTACTTTATATAAATGTTAATAACTCAGTTACAAATAGCATGGCAGTCTCTGACATTTGGAGAAGAGTGGAAGCCAACCTGAGCCAGGAGCTGCTCAACTACACCTTTTTCAGACAAGATGCAACACAGATGGGGTTACAATGCCATGCGATCCAGTGTGGCACACACCGACTACCCCTGCTCCGTTGGTTCTAGTAATAAGGTAGGAGATGCTTATATGCTGTGTTTATAGTTCACAGGCTCAAGGCCTATACACTCATCCTGCCCACATCCACGCAGTTGTGAGTGTGGCTTGGCAGCATAAGCATGGTCTGTTTAAGGCTGCAAGTACAATGACACATCCTGTGAACCATTAAAATGACTTCCACTATATTCAGGCCTGCCCAATTACCCATCTCCCATCTTAGGCTGGTGAACAAGCCCTATGAAGCAAGGGTTGTTTAACAATATTTGATGTGAAATTCCTAGATTCCTGGCTGGGAAAGACACTTCACCTCACAGTGGCACTATGCAAACACAGAGGCATTTTGATGAAAAAAAGAAATGTCAGGTGCCTAGCCACCTCTTACTTATCTTGTGGTAGGGAGACACCAGTAAAACACATTTTGAACTCATCCACCTAGAATTTTAATTACATTTTAAAAGTTTAAAAGTTTAACAAAGGAAAGAAAAACTTAACATAAGTGACATCATTTCTGTCAAGTCTTTTGATAAAAATGGTACCTCACAATTATGAGTGGGCCAAAAGGCCATGTCACAAAAGACCCTGAGTGCTACATGGAGAGATTAGCAATAGGGGCAAAATCAGGTTTTGGGGCTGGGCTCAGCTGAGCTAGGGCCCACAATCCACAGGTACCAACTTAGCACAAAAGGGTCAGTTAAGAGCCGAAACTGTGAAGTATTCATTTTGCATTTTGGGCCATTTCCTGTTGCGTACACTTGGCCTACCCACACAAGTGAGATACAACTTTTATTGGGATACTTGGGGAAATGTTGGATGTAAAGAGTTTTATTGCTCACCACAGATTCCACGACTTTCCATCACAAAAATGTGAGTAAAATGTGTTTCTAGTCAAAGTTTGATGTTTGCAAAAGATTCTAGGTGAAAAGACATTGTGACAGCTAAAGAAGTCACCCCACCCGGGAATTCCCGAAGTGTCTAGGTTTACAAAATATTGAAGTTCTCTAGTTTACCCTTGGTGCTGGCCGAGTTAGGGTCTAAAACCCACTGTCACCCATGTTACCAGAAAGGGTCAGGCTTGAGTGGAAAAATGTGATGTATACATAATGAGTTTTTAGCTATTAAGTATTGCAAACATTAGGCATGCCCTCAAAAGTGAGGTAGCATTTTACTACTTGATGAGATATTGGGTTTAAGGATTTTTGTGACTCCAGAACTTTCTATCACAGAAATGTGAGGAAAATGTGTTTTTTATTCAATGTTTAGGGATTTCAATGGATTCTTGGTAACACAAAGTCACCCAACATTGGATTCCTTAAGCTGAATAATTGTGAAAAATTGTGCAATATTTATAGGTTTCGGCTGAGGTAGAGCCCAAAATCCACAGCTACCCACATTGGGAAAAATGGGTCAGTTTTATTAGAAAAATGTTAAATAACCATGTTCTGTTTTGTCCCGTCTCCTGTCGCGGGCACTTTGCCTACCCAAATGGCATTGGTGTCTTCGAATTGCAAGCCAGTGTGTAATAAAGAAGACATTTTCAAAAATGCCCTCTAAATCATATGCTAATTTGCGTACCCACAAATTTAGAGATGTACAAATAAACACTGCTCATAATCTCCATATCTTGTGCCTATTTCAGAAATACATAGGATTCCTTGATAAAAGTTGTTCTCCCTATATGTTTCACCATACTTAATGGTCTATTCTTGATACACAATGAAAAAACATTGTATTGTGCAACTCAGTTATTGGATCTGGGTACTTTGTGTTCTTGAATAACCCATAAACCCTATTTTTACCTGCAACCAGAAGGGTCTAGCGTATTTTGTGGTCATGACAGTTTCAGATGAAAACATTGTCGCAAATGGACTCATTTTCAATATTTATTTATTTATTTATTTTTTATTATTATTAGGATTTTTCCCCCATTTTCTTTATAACATGACATGAGCAGGGCACAATGATTACAATACATTGAAGCGCGAAAATTATACATAGATACATACAAATTCAAACATACATCTAAACATATTCTTAGTCTTTTAACAGTCTGTACCTAACTTCCAACGAATAAAAGGATCCCAAATTTGCATACCCAGGTTCCTACCCCTTTTTCCCTTTCTGGCACATATGGCTGTTTCCAATTTTTGTATTGACATTACTTTACCTAACCATTGATGATATGATGGAGGGTTAGGATCAAGCCAGGCAGAAGCCACTAACAGTCTCAAGATCGCCATTGCCACAAATATACAATTTTTACAGTTCGAGCGCTCATCAGTTCTTATCCCTAATAACATAATAGCTGGTGTTAACTCCATTGTTATTGACAATGCGATCCGAAAGAAATTTACAATATCCTGTTTCAATTTATCCAAGTGGGGACAGACTGCAAAAATATGTATCAAGTCAGCATCTGTGCTTCCACATCTAAAACAAGTAGTACCAGATGTGCCACCCCACTGAGCAATCTTCGCGGGTGTATAATATAGATGGTATAATATCTTATAATGTTGGGCCTGAAGGGACGATGAACACAGCATTTTTCTCCCCATTTCCAACGACTCAGTAAAGATATCCCTGCCTATACCTAAATCCAAAGACCATTTATCTACCCATTTCTCTAAATCATCTTTCTTTAGATTTGTCATTTCTAAATAAAATCTTTTAATAGTACAATCAGATCCACTTTCTATAAGATCCATCAATATATTTCTTTCAAAACCCAGAGCACCTCCTTGTTTATTTAATATACAGCTTCTTATTTGGAGATATTTAAAAAAATGTTTTGTATCCAAAGTGAAGTTATTTTGCAATTCCGTAAATTGTAATATACCATGAGGGCCCATCATATCTCCAAATTTTCTTATCCCCCGCCTATCCCACTCTTGACAAACAAATCCCGAGAAAATCTCGCCAGGTAAGGAAGGGTTATCTTTTAATCTAGTATATGTATTATACTTCCCTATACCCCCCTTCTTAGTGAACCCTTTCCATATATTATATGCAGCCATTACTGTCTTAAAGCGTGTTCTTTTGAAGTAGGAACCCTCTGTGAATCTTAAGAATACATTTTCAGCATTCATGCCCAGAACCAATCCATAAATAGCAAGCGAACCAAACTTATCCCAACCCTCCACTTCGGCACCTCCAATCAAGCCCACCATACATTGCAATCCTGCTACCCAATAATACAGCTTTAGATCGGGAAGTGACCAGCCTCCTCTTTCCCGCGGGAGCGACATGAATCTCAATGCCCTCCACGTCTTGCCTTTTGCCCAGACAAAACGATTGATCATTTGTTCGCAGATTTTAAACCACTTATTGTCGAATGAGAGTGGAATTGCTCTAAAAGCATACAAAATTTTTGGCAAAACCAGCATTTTAATAATGTTGACTCGTCCTACTAATGACAAGTGTAAATTATCATATCGATCAAGATCTTTCTTTACTTTGTGTATTATTGGAACGATGTTTTTTTCCACCAGATTGTCAAGGTCAGATAAGATATTAATACCTAAATAAAGCCCTTCCTGAACCACTCACAAATAGTCATGGAATTTTTAATAATCTGAGTTTTTGAGGTATTCAGGGCATAGCCCGAAACATGTCCAAATTTGCAAGCCTCTGCCTCTAGCAGCCCAATCGCCTCCGTGGGGTTTGGTGTTATCACCGCCACATCGTCAGCGTAAGCAAGTATCTTACAGGGGACCAATAATGTATTTAGTGGAGTGATATCTAAACACGACTCTATCCTGCGGATGAGTGGGTCCATGTACATGGCAAATAAAAGAGGGGAGCAAAGGCACCCCTGCCGTGTGCCTCTCTTAATCTGAAATTGTCCCATGATGCCCCCATTAACTCTTAAAGCTGCAACGCGTTCCCTATACAAAGTCTGTAGGGCTTTCACGAAACCCCCCTTTATCCCAGCTCCTATTAGGATGTGCCACAGGTAGTCCCAGGAGACCAGATCAAATGCCTTCTCGGCATCTAACAACATTACGGCCATCGAGTCTCCTGTGACCTCAGTGGCGTCAAACATGGTTATAACTTTCCGGGTGTGATGTGTCGTCCCTCTACCGGGAATGAAGTAATGCTGGTTACTGCTAACGAGGGCACCTATTATTCCTGCAAATCTCGTAGCAAGCGCCTTCGAATATATTTTGGTGTCATTCTTCATCAATGTAATTGGTCTATAAGACCCTGGCTCAATCGCCGACTTCCCTTTTTTTAGTATTAAAACGATATCTGCGCCGCTCCAAGATTTGGGGATAGACTCCCCAGTCTGTGCAGTTTGAATCGTTCTAATTAAGTCCTGCCCTAGACTCCCCCAGAAAGTTTTATAAAATTCTAAAGGCAATTGGTCCGGGCCGGCGGCCTTTCCAGAGGGGAGATTACCCATAGCTTCTTTGATTTCGGTATGATCCAACAATTTCTCCAGTCCTTCTGCGTCTTCGATAGAGACCCTCTCAACAGGGATATTCCGAAGATAATCCCTTATCTTTTCAGCATTACTGGAGTATTGTTCATCATATAATGTCTGGTAAAATTTCCTAAAGACTTCCCTAATTCCCTCAGAATCTGAGTGTAGCCTTCCATTTTCATCCCTAATCTCCCTGACAGTCCCGGTTGCTGCTATCTGTCTAGTACGCATTACGAGTACATGTCCAACTTTTTCGCTAAACTCGTAGCATCGCTCCCTTCTAATAGTATAATACTGAGCTGCTTTATTCGCCAAGTCATCCTCAGCTTCACTTTTTACTTTCATCAATTCTATAATTGATTGCTCTATTGGTTCTCCTCTTATTATGCAATTGTGGAGCTGCTCCTCCGCCTCTGAGACGGCCCTCTCTATATCGCTATCCCTAAGTCGTGCTATTTTCCTTTTGTAAGCACTAAAACTGCATGTCTCTCCGCGAGCACCAGCCTTAAAGGGTCCCATACAACTCCCACTGGGGCACTCCCTCTATTGTTCTCAAAGAACTGAGTGATCCATTTGGACATATGTTGTATATAATTATTATCCAAGAGGAGCCCTCTTTCAAAGGTCCAGACCCTACTTAATCTAGTTCTCCCTTCTGACTTCATTGTTAATACTAAGGGGTTGTGATCACTAAAAATTTGTGGGAGCCTTTTAATTTCTACACTTGTCATTAGGTCATTAGATATCAAGAAGTAGTCTAGTCGAACACAAATACGATGTGGTGCAGAATAATATGTAAAACCTGTTTGGTCCGGTCTAGTGCCACCCCAGACGTCTTGCAAGATATTATTGTCTAAAAGATTAACCAGTGCTTTATGTACTCTTTTCTTCCTGCCTTTATAGGTTCCAGTCGACCCTATCCCCAACCTGTCCGCCCCATTAATATTTAGATCGCCTCCTATAATAACCTGAGGTGGCCATCCTGCTAACTCTGCATCCAGAAACTGCAGAATTTCTGGATCATCCTGGGTTGAGCCATATACTGCCACCAACGTTGTCCATACACCCTCTATTAGGATCTCAACCATAGCCCATCTACCCCATTGATCCTCTAATTTTCTTCCGGTTACCACATTTTTATTTCTTGAAAGAATAGCTACTCCTCTGTTTTTCGCCCCTAGCTTTGATCTTGCTATTAAGTGGAACCCCAACTGATTAAGACAAAACTCCTGGGTACTCATTACGTGTGTTTCTTGTAATAACATATAATCTACATTCATCTGCCGCAGTCGGACTGCTATCTTCTGTCTTTTTTGGGTGTCATTTAACCCGCAGACATTCCATGTTACGAATCTAAGTGACATATCTGAATTTAAAGAGACTACCGAGTAACTGCTCACTACTAGCAACCGACTTAGCAAATTTATTCTTCACTACTTCTATTTCGAAAGCTGTCTTAATACACTTATACCTTTCAATCGAGCACCTGCACTCATGCTTCCGACCTATATCAAGTTCTTCATCTCCAATGCTCATGTGCCCTGCCCCTTTTCCCCCCTCCCCTGACAACCCTCCCACAGATACCCACCCCCCCTACAGGCAATTAGGTCTGAGGGACCTATATCTGACCGACGATGCCTACAGGATGTCCCACCCTCCCTCCCCCTGATGCTCACCTACCCTATTTCACACATAGTGCTCCCCCCTGCAATACCCTTAAACCTCATCTCATCTACCCCCAATGTCCCCAAAACCAGTTAGCACACACCAATACACACCCACCCCTCTCCCTAATCCAACAACGACAGAAAAGAAAAATAAGCAATCTTGATCATAGCTCATACAGCAAATAGGGCAGATAAGACAGATAAGGCAATAGAACAAGTATTAACCAGACATTAAGCTTCTACTACTGCATAATATTGTTGTTATCTCTTCCCTTTCTACTTCCTCCGGGGAATATCTCTAGTAGCAACCACTTGGGCGTCATGCTCTACAAGCTCTTTATGTTGTGCCTTGTGTTTACCTCTGGTTTCACGCAAAAAACTAAGATACTCTTGCGTCACAATTTCAGAATAAAAGATCCTCAAGTTTCCATTTAATCCAACCTTCAGTCGTGCTGGAAACATAAGGTAAACCTCGCAGCCAATGTTCTGAAAGGGAGTAATCATCTGCCTCATCCGCCATCGCCTTTCCACGGTGACATGACAAAAGTCAGGACGGGCAAAGAAAACAACATCCTTATAAGTACGCCTAGCCTGTGGTTTTGCCTTACTAATTATCTCTTCACGTAGTAAAAAGTTCCCTACATAAAGCAGTATTGCACGGGGCTTCCCCTGTGACTCTTTCCGTGTCATGGGGAACCGGTGTGACCGTTGTATCTCATGTTCCCAATCCCATGAGGCCAACTCTGGGAAGGCACTCTTTAATAACTCAACCACAAACCCTCGTACATCTCCCCCCTCCTTTCCTTCCTGTACACCGAGTAGTCTAACATTATTACGCCCCTGTCTATTTTCGGATTCCTCCATTTTCCAAAGCATATCAGCAGTAGTCTTATCTTGATCGCTCTTAATGTCCTGCAGTTTCACAACATCATCCTCCAATTTGCCCGTCCTGTCCTCCACCTCAGATACTCTCCCAACCAAGATGGCCGCCGAGACGCTGTAGAGGAGAGTCGCATCTGACCTTCCTCCTGATGCCGGTGTATATGGTGCGTCTGGTGCTCTTCTTCTCAGACGGTTACCCCTACAGACCCGACGCCTTAATGGGACACTAATTGGAGCAATCTGTCATCGCTGGATTGCTACTTGACTGGATTGAAATGAGGCGATATTGAGGTGAAAATTAAGGAACATATAAGATAATAGAGAACATACGAGAGATCAGCCAGCTGCTGGAGGCGATGTTGGGAGTGCTTATTCTTTGGCCTCTACGATTAGAATTTATAACTCAGCTAAAGGAAAGGACCCTCTCCAAGGTTAGCTCTTTCCTTGCTACGCGGGCAGTGCAATCTGGGCGGATTGACTGGAAGGAGTTATTGAGAATAATGGCTCCTAAACTCCAGCGGCCACCTAAGAAAACTCGTGATCCTCAAGATAGATGGGGCAACGGCGATGACGAGGAAGTGCCCACGGACAGCTCTGATGCCTCAGCCTCTAATTTGAGAGGTAAAGCAAGATCTAAAGCGCAACAGAGACGAGAAGCGGCTAAGGAGAGTAAAATCCGCAAGATCCGAGAAAAAGAAATGGAAAAGAAAAAGATGGCTTTATCTAAAAAAAGCAATGAGGTGCAGGCTCTAGTTGGAGAGGGGGGGAGAGAGACTCTGCTCCGACAAACTACGATTGTGGAAACATTCTCACCCTTACCGAGTGTTCAACCTGTTCTGCAGCCTGCTCCGCATCGAGTGTTTGTGGTCCCGTCGTTGGTATCTCTGTGCAACACAACCAGAGACAAACAGCCTAATAACCTCGCAGGAGCAACCAAAGAAGCGATCTGCCCGGAGGAGCTCGCCAGCCGCAATGAAATTACAGAGCCCTTGGGATCGCCAGAGTTTTCTACGGTCCCTGGAGGGGGCGGGGCTGAGTGTTCAAAGACGGAAGAAACCGTCAATGAAACTGCAATTAAAGAGACAGATGCAGTTATCGTATCTGTTACTGAACTAGCCAACACTGATGCTCGCGCTGATGCACATCCAGACGATCAGAGTGGGCACATAGGAGTAATAGCAACATCAACATCAGAGCTGACCCGGGGGGGTGTAGATGAAGAGGCAGCCCTTGATCTGGCGAATTTAGGGGCCAAGAAAGGTGCAAACGATAAGGTAAATGTCTCTTCAAGTGTGATTGTAACTCATAAAGCCGGTAAAAAAAATTCAACTACTTTGGGGTCTGTCTTGGCTTCTACCGGTGAGGACATTTTCTTTACAGGCGATGGCGAGGCAGATGATGAGGATGAGAGCGAGATCAGTAATCCGGATTCTATGCCAGACTCAGACCTGGAAACATCCGTAGGCTCTGAAGTGGGCACCGACTCAGATACAGAATTGGATAGCGCTTCAACTTCTCTTGATAGCGACACGGAGTCTATTGATCTGGAGTACGAGACAGCCCAAAAAGTTTCTAAGATGACACAAAAGACCGCCCTCACAGAGATGAATAAGTCAGTATCGAAACATAAAACTAAATGCAAGAGTAAAACAAAAAAAAAAAATAATTCCAGACAAAAGAACTCGGCCAGAGTACCTCGCGGGATCCCTACGAAATCGGTTGCAAAGAAACTTGAGTGGGACAATACATTGGAAAGTCATGCACTGTCTATGGAGGGGCCAGACAATATGAATATGGGCACTTTAGATGTTAGCTCTCAGGGGTCTGAAGGAAATGCCTCCAACTTTGAAGTCCTACTATCTACCCTAAAGCAAATACAGGGTGAGGCTCGAGCTGAGAGCCAAAGGGCAAGTAGAAGAGCCAGACGCGCTAATAAAAAAATTCAATCTTCATTGCACAAGTTCAATATTTATTTATTTAAACAGTTCGTTTCTTTGAGAAAAACTTGAGGCATCTACACACATGAGCACTAGCTAAGTTAGAAAAATCTATGGCTTTCCAGGATCGCCCATGTGTTTCCACGCTGGGTTCCAACACACATTGGAAGTTGAGAGCACACAAAATAGGAAATATGGGTTACATCTTTGAAAACTGTGGTACAAAAAAAGTTCTTTGTATCCAGCTCTTCATGATCCTGAAACCTGGTAAGATGGTGACTTAGGCACAGCAAACCGTTTGCTGATGTCATGTCAAATGTAGAGTAAAAACTATAATTTAACTAATATTATTAAAATATAGAAAAAATATAATTTGTCTATAAATACACAGTTTAACATAGTAAAACCTAAATATTTTAATACATAACTATAATATATAGTATATTGGATAAATGTAAGTACCATTTAATATAAATATAAAAAATAAATATACACTTTTGTAAACATACCAACTTAAGTACATGCATGTCTACAAAAAACATCTAATAATAAATATATATATATATATATATTCACTGAAAAAACCATAGGTTATAGACCATATATAGTTAGGAATTAGCATTTACAAAACCTTGAAAATTCACTGAAAAAACCATAGGTTATAGACCATATATAGTTAGGAATTAGCATTTAAAAAACCTTATTTTACTCACACAAAACCATTGAAATTCCATATATAGTTAGTTGCACTAACTATATATCGCGCACCCGCAATCCACTGCTGATCATGTCACATATTACATCATTCATGACATGGTCAGTGACATCACTGATGACATCACTGATGACATCTCAAATGACATCACTGATGACATCTCACATGACATCACTGATGACATCATCTAGTGTCTGTGTGTTTTTGTAAAGTTTAAATATGTTTTACATATTGAAGAATGAGTGGATGTATAAGTGTCTGGATGAAGGATTTAGTAGGTGCGTGACTGACTGTATGAGTGAGTGATTAAATGTGTCTCACTGAATGCATGGGTTAGTGACTAAACTGTCTTAATTTGTGCATCATTATGTCTGTTGTTCTGTAAACTGCTGCATGTGTTGATCATTAGCTATACGAGAGGCTATATGTGTTATTAATTGGTTGCCCAAGTATTTCTATGGGAGATTGAGTTTGTGTAGGGGTGGCTGGAAGGTGTGTGACTCTATGCATAGATGTGTGAGCAGTTTATTCACTAGGTGTATGAGTTCAAGAGTGCATGTGGAAACAGCTACATGGGCAGTTGACTGTGTGCATGAGTGTATTGATGAGTGAATGGATATCTCAATGCTACATGTCATAGTAAGTACATATGTAAAACACAGTACATGTGAGAGTTGGCATATATAAATAACTGTGCATGAGAGCCACTGAATGAGTGAGTAGTTGTATCGATCATTGTGAACTTGTATCAGGGATTGTATAAGAGAGTAAATATGTGTTAGTATATGTTTCAATAAGTAAGGTGTGTTTAACTGTATAGTTGAAGAAATGGAGGTGAGATTGTTTCTTTGCATGACTGACTGGGTGTGTGAGTAACTCCATGGATGAGTGGCAGTGTGTGAGTGTCTGTATACACTGAGTGTATCTAAGGTTATATTAGAGTCTGAAGAGGTTTATCGTATTAGCACAAGAATGATGTCAAATGAGATGTCATCAGTGATGTCATCAGTGATGTCATTTGAGATGTCATCAGTGATGTCATCAGTGATGTCACTGACCATGTCATGAATGATGTAATATGTGACATGATCAGCAGTGGATTGCGGGTGCGCGATATATAGTTAGTGCAACTAACTATATATGGAATTTCAATGGTTTTGTGTGAGTAAAATAAGGTTTTTTAAATGCTAATTCCTAACTATATATGGTCTATAACCTATGGTTTTTTCAGTGAATTTTCAAGGTTTTGTAAATGCTAATTCCTAACTATATATGGTCTATAACCTATGGTTTTTTCAGTGAATTTCAATGGTTTTTTAATAGCAAATATCATAAGCTGTCGAATGTCAAGTACGTGGTAAGTGAAAACATTTCCGTGTTGATGCACACTGATCTGCTTTGAATGGTGCCCCCCCCCCTCATTTCTATTAGGAGTACTCTCTCTTTGCAGATAGTGAAAGGTAGTTAACGCAGGCCTTTGCCCCCATTGTAATCTGTCATGCCTGCTTCTCTCTCCATTTGATTGATTGTTATCCAAGTATTTACTGTTTTAGAATTAGTTCTCTTTGGTTCATTCTCTATTTACAAACAAACACAGAGTCGCAATACTCTGTTTAGTCTTTGCAGATAACGAAAAATCGTGTAAAAAAAAAAGAAAAGGAATCGAGCAAAATCAGTAGGCCACTAATGGGATCTCTTTTTGACCTCGCTAAAATAGAAACATTAGGAACAACCCCTCATGACAAATACAAAACTAGTGAGATGAACTGAACTCCACACAATGATGGCTGCAAAACAGCTCGGCTCCGCCACCCACCCCGCCCAAAATAACGATAAAGAACGGCTGCCATGATTGGTTGCGGAATGACCACGACGGAGCTACGAAATTGTGCTGCTCTCATGCTAACCCCAGCTTCAGTCTGAAACATCCAGAAACACTGTAGACTACCAATTCGATCAGTTCCGGTAGCGCCCCAATGTAACCCGGTAGAGAAGAACTAGCCCTCCCCTCTTTGACTGATGGTTCTTGTTGCCTGTCCCTTCTGTTGTCATTTAACAGAACTATTTAGCCTGCTGAAAGGGGTTGTGTTCCGACCGCTGGTTGGTGGAGACATTTTGACTATATTCTGTACCTGCGTTGTCGCGTAATGCGTCATATGACGCGCCGCGTTAGCGCATCCGGAAGTCATCCGGGGCGCGCAGCGCGTAACGTAAGCATAACAAGTCATGTGACTTGTTAATAAAACTTTTCATTGGTTCATTTTACTTTTCTTATTGTAATGATGAAAGGCTTGGTCATATGACCTAAAAATTACGCTTTTCATTACTTCCGAACATTATTTTTTCTTAAATATATGTTATAATGTTCCAGGCTAATGTACTTTCCCGGAAATTTTACAACTGTCCTGCAAGTAAAATATATTCTTTTTTCGAGAAAAAGAGCGTTTCTTCGTCCCATGACGGAGCCGTTGAGCAAAAGAGGGTCGACCTGCTGTCTTAGTCGCCGATACGCCTGAATATGAGATTCTTATCGATCACTTTATGTTGCAGGAATAGAAAACACAACAGCCCTTGACCATTTATCTTTACTGCGTTCCTTCGTATTATACCTTTTACCCTTCATGTAATTGGTCTGCTTTATTTCACTTGCCTTTTAATGATTCTAAAACAGTCACTATTATTAAAAACTTTACCAATGTATATACTACTACCATGTTTTCTTTTAAAAACCTTTATTGTGAAAATTTCATTATACAAATACGAGCCTATAACCACGTGGGCCTGCCACAGAGCAAACTGTAATCGTATATGATGAATAGACATTTACACTGTAGAGGAACGTAACGGGCGGGCCATTAGGTTGCAAGAACTAAGGTGTCTAACAGTTACGGAATCGGTGGACGTACATTTTATAATTAAAATACGACAGGGCCAGTTACAATAAAATTATCTAGATATACATTTGCGGGCAAGTACCATGGGTGACGTTAATTCGAACTTTCAACAGTACAGTAATCAATAACACATCAGAACTTAATATCAATAGGGATGTCGAAATATTCAATCAATTCTCGTCCCCGCCCGCCATGTGCTTCAAAACTGCATACGTATCTCGTGATTTCAAGGTTCTGCAACCAGTACACAACAAGGAGTTACGAGTCCCATTTATTCCGGCGCCATTTTGGGCGAGGACGGGCAGGTCCAGGATATAGTCAAAATGTCTCTACCAACCATCGACTATGATGATGTTCATATGCTGTATTTATTAGAGTAACACTCATCTGTCCACATGAAATTAATTTGCCACAATCTAAACATGTCATTTTAATCTTTCCAAAGTTCTTCTAAATATTTGGGACCGTTTCCCTTGCCTCTGAAGCTCTCAGTGCCACTTCTTTGATGAATGTACTAGCAGGTCAGGGGTTCTCCTCCAAATCTCTCTTTTATGCAGCACTATAATTAATTGGTGCCACCTCTCCATATGACGATGCATGGTATAGTTACCACAACTATATTTTTTTTCGGTTCCTCTGGAGAGTTCATCGTGGCAGATGAAGCGTGTAACGTACCGGGCATTTACCTTTTTTTGCATGTACAGGAAAGGAAAAAAAAATCGAGCGTCCGAGTTCTAAGGTGTCCCAGGGCCATTTTAGTGGACCAGGCCCAAATCCAAAGAACAGGCCGCCATTTTGAGAGTCCTCTTGCAGCCGCCTGTCGCTGTAGCATCAAGAGCAGCCGAAACTCAGCTGAATGGCAACTGAAACGGTAAAGGGGCGCCCCACTACAGCAGACGAGCCTCCACCTAGGAAGGCCCATTCACGCCGGCTCCCCCCCCCTTCGGGCACCCCACGCCGTTATTCGGAGCAGTATTGTAGGATGGCCACACCAGTGCGGCAACTTGCTAGACATCACCTCGGTGGTAACCGAATCTCAACGCCTTGTGGTGTCTCCTATTCAGAAAACATTGTTATGCTGCCTTCGACCTATTCGCCGCAAGTGCGCACACAACTCAACTGCATAGCTTGCTAGACACCACCTCGGTGCCATCCGGATCTTGGAATGTCAGCACCTTTTGGTGTCTTCTCTTCAGAAAATATTGTTGCGCTGCCTTTGGCCCCATTCGCACATCGGTCCGCTACTGACGCCATCTCACAGGCTAATGGGGCGCCCCACGCCGAGTTTCAGCATTGTAGAATAACCACACCAGTACAGCAACTTGCTAGACATCACCTCGGTGCCATCCGGATCTCGGCGCCCCACTGCAGATGAAGTGCCTCTCAACTATGAAACCACCACGGTGACATCCGGATCTTGGCGCGTTGTGCTGCCTTCGGCCTATTCGCACATCGGTCCGCTACTGACGCCATCTCACAGGCTAATGGGGCGACCCACGCCGAGTTTCAGCATTGTAGGATGACCACACCAACTTGCTAGACATCACCTCAGTGCCATCCGAATCTTGGCATCTCAACGCCTAGTGGTATCTTCCATACAAAAAATATTGTTACGCTGCCTTTGGCCCCATTCGCACATCAGTCCGCAACTTAGACATCACCTCGGTGCCATCCGGATCTTGGCATCTCAGCGCCTTGTGGTGTCAGTCAGAAAATATTGTTGCGCTGCCTTTGGCCCCATTCGCACATCGGTCCGCTACTGACGCCATCTCACAGGCCAACGGGGCGCCCCACGCCGACTTTCAACATTGTAGGATGGCCACAGAAGTGCGACAACTTACTAGACACCACCTCGGTGCCATCCGGATCTTGGCGCGTTGTGCTGCCTTCGGCCTATTCGCACATCGGTCCGCTACTGACGCAAACTCACAGGCCAACGGGGCGCCCCACGCCGACTTTCAGCATTGTAGGATGGCCACACCAGTGCTGCAACTTGCTGGACACCACCTCGGTGCCATCCGGATCTTGGCGCTTTGTATTGCCTTCGGCCTATTCGCACATCGGTCCGCTACTGACGCCGCCTCATGTGCCAACGTATTTTCTCCGCATTTTATACCCTATGCCGCATAACAGGTCATGTGACTTGTTTATAAAACTTTTCATTGGTTCATTTTAATTTTGGTTTCCTAATGATGGAAGGCTTGATCATATGACCTAAAAACAACACTTTTCATTGGATGAAAACTTTTTTTTTCCCCCAAACGATGAAAGCCCCACCTTGTTTCTGGATGTTTCAGACTAAACTGGCGTCAGCATGAGAGCACCACCATCTCGTAGCTCCGTCGTGGTCATTCCGCGAGCAATCATGGCAGCCGCTCCCGACCAGAAGCCTGCAGGAGTCGGGGCCCCCAAAACTTTTGATGAATTCTCAAGGCGGAGGGGACGCTTTCGAGAATGGGGTCCAAGACCTAGCAGACAAGCGTCCGATTTCCAAGGTGTCCCAGGGCCATTTCAGTGGACCACGCCCAAAAAGGAAAGAGCCTGCCGCCATTTTGAGAGTCCTGTGGCAGCCGCCTATCGCTGCACCGCAAGAGTGGGCGCAACTCAGCTGAATGGCGGATTTTGACACAGTGGACCAAAAGCGGACGGAATGGCAACTGAAACGGTAAAGGGGCGCCCCACTAAAACAGATGAGACTCCACCTGGAGAGGCCCGTTCACGCCGCCTCCCCCGGGGCGCCCCACGCTGTTATTCGGAGCAGCATTGTAGGATACCAAAACCAGTGCGGCAACTTACTGGACATCACCTTGGTGCCATCGTTCTGCTGCCTTGGAACTATTCGCACAACAGTTTGCTACTGATGACCCACCCCCCGCGACGCCCCACGCCGTTATTTGCTGGGTGGCAACTTACTAGACATCACTTTCGTGTCATCTAGATTTCGGCGCGTTCTGCGGCCTTGGAACTATTCGCACAACAGTTTGCTACTGATGACCCACCCCCCTGCGACGCCCCACGCCGGAAATCTGGACGTTGTGCTGCGTTGGGACTATTCGCACAGCCGACCGCTACTTCGTTGTTTTTCCCTAAAAATGTTTATATGTTATTACTATTTTTGTTTTCTTGTATATATTTATAAATTATTAAAGTTTTATAATCTTACTACTTTGTCGGAGTGCTATATATTTTTAATGTGACACATAATTGTAAAAACTTTGATGTACAAAGAGTCATCCCTGGAATCTTCCGCTTCACGCTCGGTCCCCTCCCCAATCACAATACAGGATGGTTTTCAGATAATAGCAACGCTTCTGCTGTGACGGATCTCATCGAGTGTGGGCCTTGATCTACTATAACTCCTTTGAAGAGGGGTGATTCTTTACAGCTGTGGCCATAAACTACATCTGCAGGGCTAGCTGATAGCCTAGGACCGGCCTGGACAATCGGACACAGAGGAAAAGGAGTGTCAGAGGGTGCGGTAGTGAATAGGGCGAAAGGGAGGTGTCGGGCGGGCACAGGGTGTGATTCTCAGGGAAGAGCAGCGCAGATGGGGGGAGGTTTATTACCCATGCATAAGACAGAGAGCGGGGGTGACCACTGCCTGGGTGAGATGCTTGCGAGGGTGGGGAGCCATGCTAAGGATCGACAGCGTGCACAGAGAGGGTCTGGTCAAGGCATCTAAAATGGCTGCCGTGCACGACAAAAGTGTGGCATTTGAAAAAAGACAAGATGGCGCACACAATGTTTTTCAACAATTCCTGATTTCCTTCGAATCGAACGTTAACAGACGTTGGGGCATATTACCAAAGTTAAGCGATATTTATCCCTAACGATGCATTGCAAAGATTTTTTTACCGGCAGAAATTATCGCAGATAAACCTTGCTATTATCAAGGTTTATCGCAAATACGATAAAAAATGACCGCAATGCATTAATATCGCTGAAAACTCAGCGATATTCATGCATTACCGAGCTAATGCTCTTAGCCATGTTATCCACCTCCCATTGGATAACATGGCTAAGAACTGCTCAGGGCAGCTGTTACTTTTTGGAGATATTCGCGCTTATCTCGAATATTTCCAAAAGTTGATAATAGGAGATAGCGATGTTAGCGACTGTTTCCAGTCGCTAACATCTTGGCATGCCCACTTTGCATGTCATTAGTGATAAATATCACTCACATGCAAAGTGGGACCCAAGATGGTCGCTATCTCCTACTAGCCGTCGCTAACTGGTGTTAGCAACAGCTAGGTAATACAGATATAATTTTATCTCCGCGAAGCGGAGCGCTGTTACAGATATATATCTTGTTTTTGAACGTTAATTTCTCAAAATGCACTGAAGCACATATATTGAGACATAGCAAAGGCACATCGGGCTACCAGTCCCTAGGAGATAGCGATGTTAGCGACTGTTTCCAGTCGCTAACATCTTGGCATGCCCACTTTGCATGTCATTAGTGATAAATATCACTCACATGCAAAGTGGGACCCAAGATGGTCGCTATCTCCTACTAGCCGTCGCTAACTGGTGTTAGCAACAGCTAGGTAATACAGATATAATTTTATCTCCGCGAAGCGGAGCGCTGTTACAGATATATATCTTGTTTTTGAACGTTAATTTCTCAAAATGCACTGAAGCACATATATTGAGACATAGCAAAGGCACATCGGGCTACCAGTCCCTAATATTTTACCAAGTTTCGTGCAAATCCATTCAGCCGTTCGATTATTATTATTATTTTTTTTTTTTGCCCCGCGGGGCCCTTTTAAAACCTCCACATCAAACCTAGGGGGTCAGCGAGGATCTACTATGCCCCCTTATGGTCATTTGCCCCTTCGCTTTGGCCTCCTCTTGTCTCTCGATCCTACCGAGAGACAAGATGGCGGCCGCTACGTACTGTTTGGAATGTTTACAGACACCGGAGAGCCAATCAGCTTCGCTTCGCAAAGCTCCGTAACGCGAAAAGTACGCGAAGCGGTGCGCTGTTACAGATATATATCTTTTTTTGAACGTTAATTTCTCAAAATCCACTGAAGCACATATATTGAGACCTAGCAAAGGCACATCGGGCTACCAGTCCCTACAATTTTGCCAAGTTTCGTGCAAATCCATTCAGCCGTTCGATTATTATTATTATTTTTTTTTTTTGCCCCGCGGGGCCCTTTTAAAACCTCCACATCAAACCTAGGGGGTCAGCGAGGATCTACTATGCCCCCTTATAGTTATTTCCCCCTTTGTTTTGACCTCCTCTTGTCTCTCGATCCTACCGAGAGACAAGATGGCGGCCGCTACGGACTGTTTGGAATGTTGACAGACGCCGGAGAACCAATCAGCTTCGCTTCACAAAGCTCCGTTGCGCGAAAAGTACGCGTCCTGGGCCGCTGCCCAGTCCGCTGTTACAGATATATATCTTTTTTTAAACGTTAATTTCTCAAAATCCACTGGAGCACATATATTGAGACCTACAAAAGGCACATCGGGCTACCAGTCCCTACAATTTTGCCAAGTTTCGTGCAAATCCATTCAGCCGTTCGGGCTAAAAGTGAGGCCAACCGCCCTATGGAAATTAACATGGGAAAAACGCGTTTTGGGACCCCCCTTTTTTCTCGGCCCCCACTGGACGAACCCCCCCCAAATTTTCAAGGGCTGCTCAGAAACAAAATGTGAAATTTTCCTGAAAATTTCAGCCAATTCCGTCCACAAACGCCAAAGTTATTAGACATAGAATTTTCAAAAAACCCATAGAGAAAAAATCCTAACTATATATACCTACTGGCGACCGCCAGTAGGTAATATATATATATATATATATATATATATATATATATATATATATATATATATATATATGTATTACCTACTGGCGGTCGCCAGTAGGTAGTTATAGTTAGGACCTAGTTTCCATAGGAAATCCTCAACATTCTATGTGGATTAACTTTGGCCCTGGTGGATGAATCTTTGCGAATTTCTCAAAGAAGATGGCTCGGTCCGCTGCGCTCCTTCCCTGAAAGTTTGGGGGGGAATGGTAAAGTGGGGGCTGAGATAAAAGGGGGGTCCCAAAACGTGTTTTCTCCATGTTATTTTCCATAGGACGTTTAGACACGGCTACAGGTCGAACGGGTGAATGGATTTATAAGAAATTTGGCAAAACTGTAGAGTCCGGCTCGCATATTACGCTTTTTTTGGAATGGTGTATATCTGTTCAGTAGTTGCTGAGAAAATTAAAGTTAAAGTCAATTATATGTCTATAAGCGCGCACGGGTGCGCGCACTCAAGCGGCTGCGCGCGAGCGGATTTTTTTTTGCTGCGTGACGTCTGTTAACGTTCGATTCGAAGGAAATCAGGAAGTGTTGACCGCCATTTTGTCACTGCGAGTAAATATATTGTCATTTCAAAGCGTTGGAACATGGAAAGGGGAGAAGGTAGAGATTGTTTTGCTGCGTAGGTTCTCTCAGGGTGTGCAGTAAGGCCCTTAAACGCGAAAATATATATATTTCTTTTTTTTTTTATTTGCGGGGTACACCTATTTACAAGAGTGTTAAAATGGAGATAAATCAGAGGTTTGAGTGCTTTGATATAAGATGGCTCTGAAAAGAGCCCTTGTGTTAATTGAGTTTTTTCTGCATTTATAAGTAAGTACCGATGCGGAGTCTGATGTTGCAGAGGAAGATTCTGTTTCCCTCATCCGTGAAATGAACACCATCTGTCCTATAGATGTCTTGCATGTGGTAACGCAAGTTGTTGTGGTAAATAGAACCCATGCTATAATCTCTGAGGAAAGCAGAAACAGATTTATTAACATGTCTCCTTGCTTTCTCAATTTGTGCACAATGTTGATTGGACCAATTCCATTTCTGTCTTTGGCATATATTGGAATATACCAAGGCAGTTCGAGGAAAAAGTGTCATCAATTGTCGAAAGGTGTCTTTTAGAAGCATTTCCAGACTTACCCCAGTCAATGTGCCTAGATCGTTCCCGCCACAGTGCACAATTATAAGGTCTGGTTCTGGGAGATGCATAAAAGTTTTCACCAATGGTATTAATTGGTGACATCTTAATCCTCTTTGCCCAATCCACGTTATCTGCACATTTGGTAAATCAAGGTTGGAAATTCGTCTGCTTGCTGCATATTTTCCACTCCAGTGAATATAGCTGTGTCCTAAAAGCCAAACCTTCATTTTCAAGGCAGATGCACTCGTACTCCGATGGGTTCTGGAAGTGGAATGGCAGTTAGAAGCTGAAAGTCAGGATAAAAAAATGGATGAAGCTTGGTGTGGTTGAAAAAGGAAAAATGATTGGTTGATTCTAATACGTGAAGATTGAAGACTACGTTGCATGTTAATGTTATGTAAAAGAAAAAGTAGTATTGGGTGTGAAAAAAATGACATGTAACAGAGATGTGGATAGGCAGGTGTTTCTGGAGGGAAAACAGTGTTGTTAGTTTGCTGTAGAACGTTGAGATATGAACTTTTGACCTGTGCCTTCAGCCAGGTGCAGAATGAGGTGTTAGCATGGAAACAGCCAGAGATGGCAGTGGGTGATGGGTGACTTTTATGTGACATTGAAAATATTGTGAGGGACAATCAACTGAAATGTAAATTTGAATACAAAATTTTGCGGGAGGAAATATGATTGGCTGAAGAGACATATATGAGTCTGTATTGACTGATCTGTGCCATTGAATTTTGGTTGCAGTGATAGCAGCATAATTGAGACTTCCGTCAAACGAATATCTTTTTTGTGACTGTCACTGTTGTACATCGTACAAAGCATTGGTAAAGGTAAGTCTGTAACTGTTTGTTTTGTCATGTACCGTAAAATATGGTTTACTCACAAACAATGATTGATTTTCCTCATAGTTTGAAACTAAACTCATTTTTGGCTGTCATAATGTGTTGTATTTCTAAAACTATTTTTAATTTAAATGTGAAATATGAAGTTTAAAATATGTTTAATATAAAGAGTAATTATTTGTGTGATTTTGAAGCCTTTATATATAATGAGAGAAGTTGTTTATGAAGTGAAAAAATGATATTAGCAGAGAGACAGATAGTGCAGATAGAGAGAGAAATGGTAAATTACATGTGATACCGTCGTGAAAAAATGTTAATGGTTAATGAATTCGTAAACTTTCTGTCACACGACAAAATTAGAGTGCGGTTTCTGGACGCGGCCTGCATTGGTGGGTGTAGGGTGAGAGGGGCAGGTGGTTGAGTGAAATAAAATGAAAAGTTGGTATATTACATGTGATACCGTCTTGAAAAAGTTGTAATGCTTAATGAATTCTTAAACTTTCTGACAGACGACAAAATTACATTGTAGTTTGTGGCCGCGGCTTGTACTGGTGGGGTGAGAGGGGGAGGTGGTCGAGTAAAATAAAATGAATAGTTCTGACCATGAGGTTGTACACAGATTTGTGCAGTAAATGTGTTCGTAAATTGAGGTACCAAACGGAGTATAAAAATATCTCTCTCACTCCTGCTGTTTGACTGCATCTTCATCTCCCTTCTGTTTTCCGTCTCCGTTGCCCTGTGTTATCTTATTGTGTGTGTGTCTGTCTGTGTCTGCCTTCAGTCCGGGCTGAGGAACTTTGTTCAAGAGTGCAGTGGACATGACTCACTTCATTGGTAGGCCTGCACATGTATTATCTCCTCTGTACTCTTCAACAAGCGTAAATTTCATCTGCAACCCTGAGTAGGCCTCACCTCAAACAAACCTCTAGATAGGCCACACCTTATCGTCATCCTGAATCAATCATTTAAAATGTTAGGGATAGATTTATGATAGGTGGGTGCTTGTTTTGCGCCACTGTGCGTCACGTTTGTGACGCAGCGGCGGTGCAGAAGATTTGCTATGTGGCGACATATTTACAACTTGATGCATCTAGGCAGATGTGTCATGCTGTAAAGTCCTGTGCGACATGAAAGCAATGCAGCAGTGATGCAAAAGATGCACCATGTTGCAAGACAGGCCTCACTTCATCTCCAAGAACATACCGTCTGTTTAAACTGTAAACATTTAGGAATGTGTAGGGGGCATGGAGAAGCTGAATCGTCTGTAAATGTCAAAATTGTTGTATACAGCGCTGAACTTCTGTGTACTCTTTGATATGCTAGACTGCATCTGCACAATGAGATACCTAAGCAAAGGAAACACAGGTGATGTGATTGTGAAATGAGGAAAAGAAATTCCACATTTTTCAATTACATCACCTGTGTTTCCTAACTTTACGAATCACATTGTGCAGATGAGGTTTAGGCCTGTTCACGGACACAGAAGAGGTCTGACCTTTTTCAAGAGTGCAGTGGACATGACTCACTTCATTGGTAGGTCTGCACATGTATTATCTCCTTTGTATTCTTCAACAAGCCTAAATTTCATCTGCATCCCTGAGTAGGCCTCACCTCAAACAAACCTCTGGATAGGCCACACCTTATCGTCATCCTGAATCAATCATTTAAAATGTTAGGGACAGATTTATGATAGCCGTGTGCCTCTTTTGCGCCGCTGTGCATCTCTTTTGTGACGTAGCGGCGGCGCAAAAGATGCGCTATGTTGCGACATATTTACAACTTGATGCATCTAGGCAGATGTGTCATGCTGTAAAGTCCTGTGCCACATGAAACCTGCGTCAGGTTTCATATAGGCGTTTTGTTGCAGGGTGGGTATTCATTTGCATGAAAGCCCTGTAAAACTAACACAGTGAAATTTAGAAGATTTCACTGAGTCAGCTTTATAGCATTGCTGAATCAAATCCTTACGCCTGTTTGAAACAGGCATAAGGAGTGATGCACCATGCAATGTGTGGCTTGCTCCTGTGCATTGTAGTAGACATGTCGCGCTTACGACGTGATTCCTGCAATGTGCTGCTTTTGCGGCACAGATGCGTGACGCATCTGTGCTGTTTTTGCTCAATGGTGCTCCACATTGTAAATGCGGCACACCATGGGTGGCAGAGCAGCGGTGCACATTAACTGGTGCATCTCTGGGGATGCACCAGTTAACATAAATCTGCCCCTTTACATTTAAGTATATGCAGGGGACACAGAGTTGGTGAGGCTTATCCAAGGTTAAAAAGAGATGAGTCCTGTTCACTGAAAACTTGGACATAGGCCTCACCTCCTCAGCATCGCTGGACATGGCTAAATAATAGCTGGAAAATGTTACTCTTGTTAAACAATTTTACTATTATAGTCTCTGAGATTTGTCTCTTACTCTGCAACATCTTATTGTTGTTCTCTTTCTTTAAAGATAACGACAACATCAACCATGAGTGATAATGAGCAATCCGTTGATCTCGATCTTATCGTTGAACTTGTCATTGAAACGTCAGTGGAAGTGGATCCCTTAGATGATTTAAATCCTGAGGATGATGAAGAACATGATGAGGATGCCGATTTGTCAGAATTGCATGACATAGGGTGGGAAGCTGACTTGCTTGAGCCTATGGAACTATAAACATTTATTTTTAAAATTTACTGGAAATAAAAAGTAAAAATGTAAACCGTTTCATTTAACATTTTTGACAATGATGAGAGAGTAATAAAAGGTTAAGCTGATGTTTTAAAGTTATTCACAGGCTTCTTTAGAGGAAGTATTCTATATGATTGTAGCGTGTGTGTTTCACTTTTTTATAGGTAATAGAATGCATTCTGTATGCTGTAGCAGGAGGAGTACTACATGCTGTAGAACGTTGAGATATGAACTTTTGACCTGTGCCTTCAGCCAGGTGCAGAATGAGGTGTTACCATGGAAACAACCAGAGGTGGCAGTGGGTGATGGGTGACTTTTATGTGACATTGAAAATATTGTGAGGGACAACCAACTGAAATGTAAATTTGAATACAAAATTTTGCGGGAGGAAATATGATTGGCTGAAGAGACATATATGAGTCTGTATTGACTGGATATCTGTGCCATTGAATTTTGGTTGCAGTGATAGCAGCATAATTGAGACTTCCGTCAAACGAATATCTCCACCGGAGGACACCCCTAATAAAAAGGACATATATAAAGAAAATGCGGATTAGCCGCTGTATCGTGCTAGCAAATACAAGAATATAAAAATCGTTAG
Source organism: Lissotriton helveticus (assembly GCF_964261635.1). Taxonomy (NCBI): domain Eukaryota; kingdom Metazoa; phylum Chordata; class Amphibia; order Caudata; family Salamandridae; genus Lissotriton; species Lissotriton helveticus. Next base: position 127,559,784 of record NC_136059.1, on the reverse strand, counting down.
GAAAAAAAAAAGGAATCGCGTAAAATCAGTAGGCCACTGATGAGATCTCTTTTCAACCTCACTGAAATGGAAGCATTAGGAACAACCCCTCAGGAAATATCAAAACTAGTGAGGAAAGCTGAACTCAACGCCATGATGGCTGCGAGACAGCTCGGCTCCACCGATCACCCCACCAAATTAACGACAAACCCTAGGCAAATATTAGAAATATACAACACTATAGCAAAGTAACAGGTTAAAACGTTTTTATTTGAACAAAAATATATTAAACAACTATTTACATGGCAAAGGGCTGCAACAACAAACCCACAATGCATTTCGCCGTCTGCTTGACGCCATTTCTGTCCCTCCTTCCCCAAAGTAGCAATGTTGGGCTGCTTTGGGCTACTTTCTAGTAGGTTTTTGGGCGTCAGAAAGTCTACAAAAGCTGTTGGCGGCGGCCTGGGGTGGAGAACCATTACGCGAATAGTCCGGAGGCGACACCACGCGCCAAGGCCTGTCCCCAGGATGAACCAAGGGACCCGTTCCTGGGGCTGTGGCAAAGAGCGGCCAGCCGCCATCGGCCGGAGAAGGCATGGGCCCGACCCGGAATGTAGTGGTCCTCCCATTCCCTTCTTCTCCCGGCGCCTCGCAGGCCACGGAGGGGGGGATGTCTTGCATATGCCTCCGACCCCCCCCCTCTTCTTCATCGGCTGGTCCGGCCATAACAAATGTCAGCGAGACACCGTGGGGTGCACTGGGAGGGAGAGACGGCGCGGAGGAGTCTCTCCCGCCTCCCCAGGTGGAGGCCCCTCAGCTGCACCCCCAACGCTCCACACACCCGGCAAAGGGTTCGTCCACTCTTGCGGTGCAGGGACGCTCCACACACCCGGCAAAGGGTTTGTCCACTCTTGCAGTATAGGGACGGTCCACACACCCGGCAAAGGGTTCGTCCACTCTTGCAGTATAGGGACGGTCCACACACCCGGCAAAGGGTTCGTCCACTCTTGCAGTATAGAGACGCTCCACTCACCCAGCAGGGTCTCCTCCACTGTGGCGGTGCCACGACGCCTCACCCAGCAGGCTGGAGTTCGTCTGCTCATTTGACCCAGTGACTGCCGGTAGCTGCAGAACTCCTAAAAATGGCGGTCGACTTTGCAGGAATGGGCCTGGCGTGAAAAGATTGGCCTGGTCGCCTGTCAACCAGAAAATGGGCCCCTGTCCAGAGGCGTTCTCCTCAGCTTTGAAGATTCTACGAGAGTTGCGGAGGGCCCTCGACCTCCGCGGGCCCCCAACCGCCCCCCGATGGGAAATGACTGCCATGATCGCCCGCAGAATGACCAAGACGTAACCACAAGACGTCGGCGCCCTCATGCTGGCGCCAGCCTCAGTTTGAATGACCAAGAATCCTGCAGACTACTGATTTGATCAGTTCCGGTGGAACACCAGTATGACCCGGTAGGAAAGATTGTTGCCCCCTCCCTTTTCTTTGATTAATGGTACATGTCACCGGTGCCTTCTGTTGCCCCTTAGCGGAACTTCTGGACTGCTGAAAGAGATTCTGGTCCAACCCAGAGTTGGGGGAGACATTTTGACTATACTTGGACCCGCCTGACCCCACCCAAAATGGCGCCGGTACAAACGAAACTCGCAATTCCCCGTTGTGTTCCGGATGCTCAGACTTGATATCATGAGATATGTATGCAGTTTTCGAAGCACATGGCGGGAGGGGATGAGCATTGCTTGAACATTCGGACAATGAATTGATATTAAGTTCTGACGCATCATTGATTACAGTATTATTGAAAGTTCGAATTTTTGACACTGATGATACTTGCCCACAATGAATTCTCGATATGATTTTATTTGCACTTATCGTATCGAAATAAAATGACCACCGACTCAGTTATGTTTTCCTCAGATAAATATGTCCTCATGTACAGTTCCAGTCTGCTCCGTGGCTGGCCCACGTGGTTGCAGGCCTGCATTTGTACGTCAACATTTTTTTAAATAAAGATTTTGTGAAAAACAAATATAGTCGTAGCTCTTGGATTGGTAAGTTCGAATACATAGCCATTGTTTCCGACCTACGTAAAATACAGGCGAAATAAAGCAAGTCGATTACTGAAAGGTTAAAACGCAAAGTACCTAGAAATATTGAAAATGTGAATGGTCCAAGTTTGTTGCGTGTATTTTTTTTACTTTTGTGCAACATAAGGCAATCGATAAAGGCCCCGGTGTTCTGGTTTACTTTGTATGCCACATATCTCAGGGAAATTGTTTCAGATGCCCCTAAACCAGACCCGGTACCACTATAGACCACCCCGCCTCCTCGAAGGAGAACACGAGTTCACCCCACTTTACACTGACTGCCCATTTGTTTCGACACCCCCCCTACACAAGATCCGCAATACCAATCTATGCAATGTGCAGTCCATCAATGATTATGCCTCCCGCACTACCAGTCCCTCTGGGCTTAAAACGCCGAGATGGAAGGGACTGCACCCCGCGGAGATAGGTCGAATACGTGGTAAGTAAAAGCCTTTTGGGTTTATGCGCGCGGATGTGTTTTAAAACGCTGCCCCAACCCCTTCTTCTTCCCCTTCTTTCTGCAGGTCACATCGGAACATCGACTAATTATAGTTAGGACCTAGTTTCCATAGGAAATCCTCAACATTCTATTTGGATTAACTTTGGCCCTGGTGGATGAATCTTTGCGAATTTCTCAAAGAAGATGGCTCAGTCCGTTGCGCTCCTTCCCTGAAAGTTTGGGGGGGATTGGTGAAGTGGGGGCTGAAATAAAAGGGGGGTCCCAAAATGTGTTTTCTCCATAGGACGTTTAGACACGACTACAGGTCGAACGGCTGAATGGATTTATAAGAAATTTGGCAAAACTGTAGAGTCCGGCTCGCAGATTACGCTTTTTTTGGAATGGTGTAAATCCGTTCAGTAGTTGCTGAGAAAATTAAAGCTAAAGTCAATTATATATCTATACGCGCGCACGGGTGCGCGCACTCAAGCGGCTGCGTGCGAGCGGAATTTTTTTTTTGCTGCGTGACGTCTGTTAACGTTCGATTCGAAGGAAATCAGGAAGTGTTGACCGCCATTTTGTCACTGCGAGTAAATATATTGTTCATTTCAAAGCGTTGGAACATGGAAAGGGGAGAAGGTTGAGATTGTTTTGCTGCGTAGGTTTTCTCAGGGTGTGCAGTAAGGTCCTTAAAGGCGAAAATATATATACATATATTTTTTTTTTAAGTTGCGGGGTGCGCGCACACCTACTTACAAGAGTGTGAAAATGGACATAAATCAGAAGTTTGAGTGCTTTGATATAAGGTGGCTCTGAAAAGAGCCCTTGTGTTAATTGAGTTTTTTCTGCATTTATAAGTAAGTAGCGATGGAGAGCCGGATGTTGCAGAGGAAGATTCTGTTTCTGCCTTCCTTCTTACTTAGTTATGGTTTTTTCACTCCCACTCCAGGCTTTTAGTCTGTGGATGGAAATCCATGAACCTAGACTCACCTATGAAAATCATACTATTGATGCTTGACTGAGGCCAAGGAGATCAGAGTGCATGTGTGTGTAAGGTGATGTACCTCTGGGGAGATGATGTTACGTTTAAACGTAGCCCCTGAGTGCTTAGTTCGGTTCTGTTCTCTGTCACTGTTGTTGATTTAGAGCCCCAAATACAAAGGCTTGTTGTTGCTTGTGAATCCCCAAGTGTATATTTGCTCATACTGATCCATAACGCCCCGGCGTATCCATGTCGTAGGCTGCAAGAGTGGGCGAAACTCAGCTGGCCGAGCAAGACTTGGGGAGGGGGCAGGAGCCAAGAGGAAACAAGGAGGGGTTTTCATCATTTGGGACAAAAAATATTTCTACACCAATGAAAAGTTTTATTAAGAAGTCACGTGACCTGTTATGCTTACGTTACGCGCTCCGCGCCGCGCCCCGGCTGCGTGCGAGCGGAAATTTTTTTTGCTGCGTGACGTCTGTTAACGTTCGATTCGAAGGAAATCAGGAAGTGTTGACCGCCATTTTGTCACTGCGAGTAAATATATTGTTCATTTCAAAGCGTTGGAACATGGAAAGGGGAGAAGGTAGAGATTGTTTTGCTGCGTAGGTTTTCTCAGGGTGTGCAGTAAGGTCCTTAAAGGCGAAAATATATATATATTTTTTTTTTAAAGTTGCGGGGTGCGCGCACTCGGGCGCGCACACCTACTTACAAGAGTGTGAAAATGGACATAAATCAGAAGTTTGAGTGCTTTGATATAAGGTGGCTCTGAAAAGAGCCCTTGTGTTAATTGAGTTTTTTCTGCATTTATAAGTAAGTAGCGATGCAGAGCCGGATGTTGCAGAGGAAGATTCTGTTTCTGCCTTCCTTCTTACTTAGTTATGGTTTTTTCACTCCCACTCCAGGCTTTTAGTCTGTGGATGGAAATCCATGAACCTAGACTCACCTATGAAAATCATAGTATTGATGCTTGACTGAGGCCAAGGAGATCAGAGTGCATGTGTGTGTAAGGTGATGTACCTCTGGGGAGATGATGTTACGTTTAAACGTAGCCCCTGAGTGCTTAGTTCGGTTCTGTTCTCTGTCACTGTTGTTGATTTAGAGCCCCAAATACAAAGGCTTGTTGTTGCTTGTGAATCCCCAAGTGTATATTTGCTCATACTGATCCATAACGCCCCGGCGTATCCATGTCGTAGGCCGCAAGAGTGGGCGAAACTCAGCTGGCCGAGCAAGACTTGGGGAGGGGGCAGGAGCCAAGAGGAAACAAGGAGGGGTTTTCATCATTTGGGACAAAAAATATTTCTAAACCATTGAAAAGTTTTATTAAGAAGTCACATGACCTGTTATGCTTACGTTACGCGCTCCGCGCCGCGCCCCGGATTGCTTCCGGGAAGCTGCGCTTCGCGCCTCCCGCACTGGAGCACTTCCGGGTGCGCTAACGCAGCGTGTCATATGAAGCATTATGCAACAACGCGATACGTCGTTGGGGCTCCACCGGAACTGATTGAATTGGTAGTCTACAGTGTTTCTGGAAGTTTCAGACTGAAGCTGGCGTCAGCATGAGAGCACCCCGTGGCTACGTCGTGGCCATTCTGCGAGCAATCATGGCAGAAGCTCCCCACCGGAACTCTGCGGGAGTCGGGGGCCCCGGTGACTCTTGTAGAATCTTCAAGGCTGATGGGACGCTTTTGGGAATGGGGCCCATGCCGTAGCAGTCAAGCGTCCGAGTTCCAGGGTTGTCCAGAGCCATCCTTGCAGGCCAGGCCCAAGTCTGTGGAGCCGACCGCCATTTCCTGAGCTCCGTGGCAGCCGCCTGTCGCTGTACCGCAAGAGTGGGTGCAATTCAGCCGGATGGCGGGTGAGACGCTGTATAGCAAGAGCAGGCGTAATTCAGCTGGCCGAGCGAGGCACTGTGCCGCAGGAGCGGGCGCAACTCAGCTTGTCGAGTGAAGCGCTGGGGTGTAGCTGAGAAACCTCCACCTGGGAAGGTGGGGGAGGCTCGTTCACGCCACCTCTCCCTTCCAGTGCACCCCACGCCGTCTCCTGGCGCAGGTATATGTGATGGTTGGACCAGGGCACCGCAGGACGTGTCTTCAGGTCAAACGGATTGTGGGACAAGGTCCAGAATGGAAGAGTCACCAAAAGGCTAAAAGTTCTGCCGGACCCCGGGAGCCGGCCGCCTATGTCAAGTGAAGTGCTGGGGTGCAGCTGAGAAACCTCCACCTGGGGAGGTGGGGGAGGCTCGTTCGCGCCGCCTCTCCCTTCCAGTGCACCCCACGCCGTCTCCTGGCGCAGGTATATGTGATGGTTGGACCAGGGCACCGCAGGACGTGTCTTTAGGGGTGTAGCTTAGAAACCTCCACCTGGGGAGGTGGGGGAGGCTCGTTCGCGCCGCCTCTCCCTTCCAGTGCACCCTACGCCGTCTCCTGGCGCAGGTATATGTGATGGTTGGACCAGGGCACCGCAGGACGTGTCTTTAGGTCAAACCCTCAACTATGGCACCCAACATCCAGGACTTATGACATTTGTGGAAGGCTGTGACATCGAAGCATCTCAGGGACCAAGCAGATGCAGAGTCCTTCCTACAGCCTCTGCGTTCCTTCTTACCTAGTTATGGTTTTTTCACTGCCACTCCAGGCTTTTAGTCTGTGGATGGCAAACTATGAACCTACACTCACCTATGAAAATCTTACTATTGATGCTTGACTGAGGACAAGGAGATCAGTGAAGCGCTGGGGTGTAGCTGAGAAACCTCCACCTGGGGAGGTGGGGGAGGCTCGTTCGCGCCGCCTCTCCCTTCCAGTGCACCCCACGCCGTCTCCTGGCGGAGATGTTGCAGCAGGCTGCCATGTAAATAGTTATTTAATTAAATGTTTTACCCTGTTACTTTGTTGGTGTGTTGTATATATTTATAGTATTTGCATAGGGTTTCTCGTTATTTTGGGCGGGGTGGGCGGCGGAGGAATTTCACTGAAAAAGCCATGCATTTGGATCGATGTTGCAGCAGGCTGCCATGTAAATAGTTATTTAATTAAACGTTTTACCCTGTTACTTTGTTGGTCTGTTGTATATATTTATAGTATTTGCATAGGGTTTCTCATTATTTTGGGCGGAGTGGGCGGCGGAGCAAATTCACTGAAAAAACCATAGGTTATAGACCATATATAGTTAAATATCTCAAGTCCATCTCTGCACTCGATGGAGATACAGGTCGTCGATCAAAAAATGTGCTGGCCACCTCTAATGATAATAGCGTGGCCAGGGCTTTTGTCGATGCCTCTGCAAATTGCACAGGGTGCACTTGTTTGAAATTCCGCACCATGGTATGTATGGAAAAGGAATATTTTTTTGTTGGATTTCCTCTTGAGAGAAACGAGTCACATATAGTGCAGGTTACTTTTGGTGCATTTACTTTCTTTTGATCTTCAGGATAAGTGAAAAATTGCCTGATGAAAGATTCTTTTTTTCTTCTTAAAGGTAGTCGATCATTTTGATCAGATTCGGAAGATGAATGAGATACGGTAGCCATTTCACCAAAGTCTTCCGAAAAATGTAGGACGTTGTTCTCTCTTGAGAGTAGAAAAGATAGTGAGAGAAGTGGGTGGAGTGCTGCGTGTAAATTCCAGAATAGAAACTATTAAGAACCAATTGGAAGTGTTGTTTTCATGTTGCAGCAGGCTGCCATGTAAATAGTTATTTAATAAAACGTTTTACCCTGTTACTTTGCTGGTGTGTTGTATTTATTTATAATATTTGTATAGGGTTTGTCGTTATTTTGGGCGGGGTGGGCGGCGGAGCCGAGCTATCTTGCAGCCATCATGGCGTCGAGCTTGGTTTCTCTCACTAGTTTCATATTTCTCATGAGGGGTTGTTCCTAATGTTTCTATTTTAGCGAGGTGAAAAAGAGATCCTATCAGTGGCCTACTGATTTTTCTCGATTCCTTTTGTTTTTTCTAACGATTTTTAAGTTAAAGTTTGCTAGCACGATACAGCGGCTAGTCCGCATTTTATATATATGTCTTTTTTATTAGGGGTCTCCTCCGGTGGAGTCGGACGATCTACCTCTAATAACCGGTAAGTGTTCCTCTGAAGGAATGCGTCTTGAAAGTGGCTGACTGTAATACATGATATTTCACTCAGTGACTTTCAGACCCATGCTGTTTCAAAACTGTGCATGTGCTTGAAGCAGGCGTAGGTATTGACGCAGTATTGTGAATATAGTGCATTGGTGAGCCTTGCTGGAGCTGCATCACACTTGCGATGCAACTCTAGTAATGTATTACTTTTTCAGCACAGATGTGTTACGCATGTATGGTGTTTTTGTACCATGGTGCGCCACATTTCAAATGTGGCACACCATGGGTAACGGAGCACTACCATACTGTGGTGCACATTAACTGGTGCATATCTGGGTATGAAGTAGTTAACATAAATCTGCGTGTCAAAAAGAAAAAGTCCCAGTTAAAGAAATGGACTTCAAAGGATGTATCCAGAGTTCAGTAAAGGTACTGAAAGAGTCTAACTATAGACAGCATGCCAGATAAATGGGCGGGAAAGGCAAAGATACAACAGAACATCGGGGACAATAATTCCACAATAGCAAAAACTAGAAGCTATGACAATATCTGAGACATATCACAAAACATGTTTGGTAAAAAACTCTTGTTTCAAATTTATTCACATAATCAAAATTACACAATCAATAATCATTCATATAAGTATTTATAAAAAAACAATTAAAAACCATGTTCAATAGGACAAATATACTTCATAAAATGTATACACAAAAATTTTAAAAATGAAAAGAATCACAAGGGTCGACGCGGCGTTTCGGTTTTTCTTATAGAACACCTTCTTCAGGACTGATTCTAAACAGTTAAGAAACATAGAGTTACCATCCATTTGATATCTTAATGTATCATTTGACAACACTGTCTCAGTTATCCAATTATTCTCACATTTCACATATCTGATTGTTACATATCTTTTTTTATTTAACAACCATACTAGTTTTTATATAATTTACCCAAATCGAACAACACTTCATTTTTTACATCAAGGAATTGTTACTTACATCATATATTATACTCAGCCCCCGTAAATACTCAATCTTTATGCTGCGAAACTACACAGTTTAACTATGTTTGCCTTTCCCTTGGAATTCTCTATTCCAATGCTGTTACTCGCAACCACTTACATTTTATGCCTTATCTAATGTGGGCATACCTTTTACCAGAGGAGTAAGAGTGGCTCTGCTGGAGGGTAGTGCTTGGCCCCAAGTAGTTTCACAGGGTTTCTCGATGAATGAAAGATTTTTCACGATCTGCCGTGTTCAATTAGCAACTGTGATTAATCTGGAATAAGATATTTATTTTTAGGTGACCATCTTTTGGTGTTCTTAATTTTCATTTTTATTTCTGGTTTTTAATAAATCCCAGAAAGACATTCAAATAACTTCATACCTCTTTCCTTTAGGTATTAAGCCAATATTTATTCCATAGCCCTCTGTATTTATAGGCAGGCTTCAGGAAGTCTTAATCAATGGGTTTCTCGATGAGAGACAAGAGTCACGATCTGCCGTGTACAATTGGCAAATGTGCTAGATCTAAAAAAAGATAGTTCTGTTTACATCACCGTCTTTTAGAGTTATTAATTTTTATACCTAGTTTCTAACATCTCAGGGAGACACTCAACTAATTGCATACCTCTTTTATTTGGATATTGGGCCAATATTCATTCCATAGCCATCTGTATTTCTAGGCGGACTTCAAGAAGTTTATGTGGACCTATAGAAATAGATATTCTCCTTAATATGTATATTCCCAAGGCCCATCCTACATTTAATGGTAATAGAAATTTGCGCCATTGACCTTATACCTTTTGGTCTGCTATATTCTTCCTGGGGGTTGCTGCCAGGAGGAGCCACCGTGTTACTGGGATGGTTTTTTATCTGAAAGATTTAATTAATCACTCAATTATACACTCTTTACATTACTCCTATTCACTATGGTCATATTACCACACAGGATGGCCCTTACCAAGTGTATAGGGATTCAGGCGCCGTCTTTTGACTTGATCCTCTTGGTTACCATTGAAGATCACCGGCCAACGTGTTGCATTGCTGGGAATAGTCACGTGAATATATAGTTTTCTGTGGATGTATAATACAAATATTGTTGGTAGGGAATCTTTCTTTATATCATCTATTTGTTTCTTACTTATCCTATTTGTTGTCGACTTAGTATACGTATCCTTAGCAGTACTTTACTTGTCTTCATGTGTACATTTATACCCATAGGCACATTTTACTGTTAGTTCTATTTCCTATTCGTTCCTCTACCCATTATACCCCATTCCCAAAGGTGGAAGGATTGGCTTTCAATCCAGAAACTCAAGTGTTAGTGACTTTGGACATCGAAGCGCTATACACTAATATTCCTCAAGACGATACTATAGCAATCATGGAAGAAATTTTGTGTAACAATTATCAGGATATAACAGACCACCAAGTATTTATCCTGGAATGTATAGTTTTGATACTCAAAAATAACATCTTTATGTACAAGGACGAACTATTCAGGCAAACAAAGGGGACCAGCATGGGGGCTACCTGTGCGCCGAGCCTGGCCTGCCTATATGTCTCGAAATTTGAAGAGAAGCACATCTATAACGGAACCGCCCCATTCTATGAAAACATCTCGGAATGGGGCCGGTATATAGACGACATATTCTTCATATGGACCGGAGACATGGAGACTCTGAATGACTTTCTAATCTGGCTCAATTTAGGTGATGTCAATCTTAAATTTACCTCACACATGAGTAAGAACTGTGTGGAATTTCTGGATATCATGATCAAAGAAACTGAGGGCCATCTAACTGTAGAATTATATACGAAGCCCACTGATAGGAACAGTATGCTACACTTCGATAGCAACCATCCAGCATCGCAGAAGAACAATATTCCTTATGGACAATTTCTTCGGTTAAGAAGAAACTGTACATCAATGTCAGACTATGATAGACATGCAACAACCTTGAAAGCAAAATTCCTAGAGAGGGGCTATCCCAAAAGGATGGTGAGGCACGCCTATAAACGTGCGAAATATTCTAACAGAGAAAATTTTTTCGGACCAAAAGAGGAAAGTCATAAAGGCCCACAACCAATTATGTTTGTCACTAATTTCTCACAGATCAGTCACCAAGTCAAAAACATTATCAATAGAAATTGGCCACTGATAGCGGATAAAACTGACGTCCCTATTCCAAAGCCTATGTTCTCATTTAGGAGAAACAAAACGATTCGGAACTCCCTTGTTCATACATACAGGGATACTCCGAAAGCTTTACAAACAACAATTGATGGCAACCCTTTACCCACAGGGACACATCCGTGTATGGGTTGTGTGAATTGCACAAGTATCATCAAAGGCAATAAAATCATAGTCAATGATAGATCTGTAAATATTAAAAGCTTTATAAACTGTAGGACCAAAAATGCAATTTATTTGATCCAATGTCCCTGTCAGAAGTCCTATGTGGGAGAGACATCAAGGGAAATCAGGCTCCGTTTAAATGAACACCGTTCTGCCCTCAGAACAAACAAAACAGGAGCACCTCTCACTGAACATTGGAAGGCAGCCGGTCATGGACTTGAGGACCTGAAATGGTGTGGACTAGAGAGGATAACAGTCAGTAAAAGAGGAGGTAACTATAATGACAAAAGGAAGAAAAGAGAACAATTCTATATGTCTACCCTCAACAGTGTGAGAACGGGTCTTAACTCAAGAGAGGACTGGGAGAAAATTATCAAGTAAACCGACCAGCCCTCTAGGAGAAAATTAGAATCTGAACTTGTGAGTCCCCGGAGACTGAGAATATAAAAAATCTTTTGCCACCGGTATGTCTTAAATAACTTTAAGCAATCTACAAAATGAACATAGAATAATTCTCACAATTGGTATGGTAATTTTAATTAACCCCAGCAAGACATAACCTGTGTGGCATTGATGTAGGGCAACTCATTCAGACAAAACGTTGAGATATAAAAAAGGTGGGGTTTTATAATTATTGAAAATAATATAACATCTGATAGAATATAGTAGTAGCTTTTTTCACAATATTGGGCTTATGAGGAAAAATACGAGCGTTTACTACTTTAGGAATGCAGTGGTAGTCTTAACCAATGAGAATCGACATTGTAAATATATCAATTCACTCGCAGTCTTGCATTGAAGACACGAGCGAAAATCACCATAGAAACGTATAAAGTCCCTCATCCAATCACAGGAATAGCGTGAACCAATTCGCGGTAGAAAGTGCAACTCGTAGTTTTGCATAGAAGGCGGGGAGGGAAATCGCCATGGAAACGCATTTTTCTGTTTCCCCCAATGAGCTTGCATAGAAGGCGGGGAGTGAAATCGCCATGGAAACGCATTTTGCTGTTTCCCCCAATGAGCTCGTACGATGGGATTGTCATGGGCCAATACGCGGATGAGAGGAATGCCGTATGCCTACCCTAGTAACAGTCTCTAGGAGAATCAACATGGCAACCAATCGGGTTAGGTAAAACAAACGCCCAATCAGAGCGCGGCAGATATTTAAACCGGGAAATAAAGCGGCAATTCATTTTACTTTCTGGAAATCGACCAGAGGCGACGGGCTGTCAGGAATTAGGAGCAGGGAGGCCGACTACATCCAAATAGGTAAGAATGAGAGATAAAAGATTAGCCTAACTCAGGGATATATAGAATTAGGAATAAGGGTACTTATAATGGGTAGAGGAACGAATAGGAAATAGAACTAACAGTAAAATGTGCCTATGGGTATAAATGTACACATGAAGACAAGTAAAGTACTGCTAAGGATACGTATACTAAGTCGACAACAAATAGGATAAGTAAGAAACAAATAGATGATATAAAGAAAGATTCCCTACCAACAATATTTGTATTATACATCCACAGAAAACTATATATTCACGTGACTATTCCCAGCAATGCAACACGTTGGCCGGTGATCTTCAATGGTAACCAAGAGGATCAAGTCAAAAGACGGCGCCTGAATCCCTATACACTTGGTAAGGGCCATCCTGTGTGGTAATATGACCATAGTGAATAGGAGTAATGTAAAGAGTGTATAATTGAGTGATTAATTAAATCTTTCAGATAAAAAACCATCCCAGTAACACGGTGGCTCCTCCTGGCAGCAACCCCCAGGAAGAATATAGCAGACCAAAAGGTATAAGGTCAATGGCGCAAATTTCTATTACCATTAAATGTAGGATGGGCCTTGGGAATATACATATTAAGGAGAATATCTATTTCTATAGGTCCACATAAACTTCTTGAAGTCCGCCTAGAAATACAGATGGCTATGGAATGAATATTGGCCCAATATCCAAATAAAAGAGGTATGCAATTAGTTGAGTGTCTCCCTGAGATGTTAGAAACTAGGTATAAAAATTAATAACTCTAAAAGACGGTGATGTAAACAGAACTATCTTTTTTTAGATCTAGCACATTTGCCAATTGTACACGGCAGATCGTGACTCTTGTCTCTCATCGAGAAACCCATTGATTAAGACTTCCTGAAGCCTGCCTATAAATACAGAGGGCTATGGAATAAATATTGGCTTAATACCTAAAGGAAAGAGGTATGAAGTTATTTGAATGTCTTTCTGGGATTTATTAAAAACCAGAAATAAAAATGAAAATTAAGAACACCAAAAGATGGTCACCTAAAAATAAATATCTTATTCCAGATTAATCACAGTTGCTAATTGAACACGGCAGATCGTGAAAAATCTTTCATTCATCGAGAAACCCTGTGAAACTACTTGGGGCCAAGCACTACCCTCCAGCAGAGCCACTCTTACTCCTCTGGTAAAAGGTATGCCCACATTAGATAAGGCATAAAATGTAAGTGGTTGCGAGTAACAGCATTGGAATAGAGAATTCCAAGGGAAAGGCAAACATAGTTAAACTGTGTAGTTTCGCAGCATAAAGATTGAGTATTTACGGGGGCTGAGTATAATATATGATGTAAGTAACAATTCCTTGATGTAAAAAATGAAGTGTTGTTCGATTTGGGTAAATTATATAAAAACTAGTATGGTTGTTAAATAAAAAAAGATATGTAACAATCAGATATGTGAAATGTGAGAATAATTGGATAACTGAGACAGTGTTGTCAAATGATACATTAAGATATCAAATGGATGGTAACTCTATGTTTCTTAACTGTTTAGAATCAGTCCTGAAGAAGGTGTTCTATAAGAAAAACCGAAACGCCGCGTCGACCCTTGTGATTCTTTTCATTTTTAAAATTTTTGTGTATAAATTTTATGAAGTATATTTGTCCTATTGAACATGGTTTTTAATTGTTTTTTTATAAATACTTATATGAATGATTATTGATTGTGTAATTTTGATTATGTGAATAAATTTGAAACAAGAGTTTTTTACCAAACATGTTTTGTGATATGTCTCAGATATTGTCATAGCTTCTAGTTTTTGCTATTGTGGAATTATTGTCCCCGATGTTCTGTTGTATCTTTGCCTTTCCCGCCCATTTATCTGGCATGCTGTCTATAGTTAGACTCTTTCAGTACCTTTACTGAACTCTGGATACATCCTTTGAAGTCCATTTCTTTAACTGGGACTTTTTCTTTTTGACACTCATATTTCCCCCCAGTCCCTAATCAGCCTGTGCGGGGTCCTCCTCCCTTTGTTTATAACATAAATCTGCCCCATAGGTTACAAATCCGCGTTTAGTAGACTGTTTGGCCTTTGTAGTTTTATGTTTTTTCTGTTATTCTATGTAGGTATGTAATATTGCAAGATTTTTGTCACGAAAAAGAAGCCATGAGTATTGGGTTTGTGAAAGATTGCAAGATTTTTAAAATTAAAAAGGAAAAATCATGGCATTGTTTAATATAGTATTGTAAATACTTATCTTTAACAATGATGAGAGAGTAAAAAAAGGTTAACCTGATGTTCGAAAGTTATTCACAGGCTTCTTTAGAGGAAGTATTCTATATGATTGTAGCGTGAGTGTTTCACTTTTTTATAGGTAATAGAATGCATTCTGCAAGCATGTAGTACTCCTCCTGCTACAGCATAAATATTCTTCAGTGCTTATTTTCATTTCGTAAGTGGTATTGAGACCGACACAGAACTTCAATGTATCGGAGGGGCTGTTCCTGTGCATCTGGAGGACTGCTAAGCCGTTGCAGCAGTGGGAGTGAGGCCTCTTACAGGGGCGTAGCGCAGCTCCTTTTGATGTTCACAATTGCAGATAACAGGGTAGAGATGTGAGAGAAGTGGGTGGAGTGCTTCGTGTAAATTGCAGAATAGAAACTACTAAGAACCAATTGGAAGTGTTGTTTTGAAGTCACATGACTTCACATGCGCGTCTCAGGACGTGTACGCGGTGATAGTATCTGGTCACGTACGCCATTTGGAAGTAGCGGTCTAATTCAGCGAAGTTTCAAAACGTGAAAAGGAGTAAATCCAAACATATCCGGATTTAATATATCTTCTGAGCTCGAATCAAGCATACAATTGTTAAAGTATAAAACCTTTTATATATTTTTTTTTAAATACCAAGGTGTGTACATTCGGTCACACACGAAAGTTTAAAAAGACATTCGGCTCCATTTAATGAAAATTTTCATAATAATAAAAAAGAAGCCTAGGTTTACTGTCTTTGACGTAGTAAAAGTTCTTTGATGGGTCTATGAAGAAATTTAATAAGTTGCAATCGCGAAGTTTTCCCGAAATATATAGGCGGGTGCGCGCACACGGTCGCGCACGAACGAAAGCCAAAAAAGGGGAGATAAACCCCCTTTATAATATGCTCCTGGAGCGGTTTTTGGTACAATGAGTTAGTTCTGAAAAGATTTTTTTTTTTTTTTTTAAAACAACTGTTATGTTGTTTTTGATTTTTTAAACTTGCAACAACATTTTCAAGTGTGACACAGGATCAAAATGAAATGAAGAAATTTATCTTTTCTCGGGGCATTTATGACTCTCAATTTTTTGTTTAGTAAGAATGAGGCTCTGGTCTCCGTACAGAAGAATTTCTCCACACTCGTTGCATTTCATGTGCACCTTTGCAAGATATGGTCTCAAGTCCATCATAGCAATCGATGGAGATACAGGTCGTCCACCAGAAGATGTGCTGGCCACCTCTGATGGTAATAGCGTGGCCAGGGCTCTTGTCGGTGCCTGTGCAAATTCCACAGGGTGCACTTGTTTGACATGCCGCACCATGGTATGTATGGAAAAGGAATATTTTTTTCTTGGATTTCCTCTTGACGGAACTGAATTGCATATCGTGCAGGTAACTTTTGGCGCATTCACTTTGTTTTGTTCTTCAGGATAAGTGAAAAATTGCCAAATAAAAGATTCCTTTTTTCTTTTTAAAGGTAGTCGCTCATTTTCTTCAGATTCGGAAGATGAATGCGGGGCGGCAGCCATTTCAGCAAAGTCTTCCGAAGGGTGTTGAACGTTGTTCTCTTTTGAGAGTAGAAAAGATAGTGAGAGAAGTGGGTGGAGTGCTCCGTGTAAATTGCAGAATAGAAACTACTAAGAACCAATTGGAAGTGTTGTTTTCAAGTCAACTGACTTCACATGCGCGTCTCAGGACGTGTACGCGGTGATAGTATCTGGTCACGTACGCCATTTGGAAGTAGCGGTCTAATTCAGCGAAGTTTCAAAACGTGAAAAGGAGTAAATCCAAACATATCCGGATTTAATATATCTTCTGAGCTCGAATCAAGCATACAATTGTTAAAGTATAAAACCTTTTATATATTTTTTTTTAAATACCAAGGTGTGTACATTCGGTCACACACGAAAGTTTAAAAAGACATTCGGCTCCATTTAATGAAAATTTTCATAATAATAAAAAAGAAGGCTAGGTTTACTGTCTTTGACGTAGTAAAAGTTCTTTGATGGGTCTATGAAGAAATTTAATAAGTTGCAATCGCGAAGTTTTCCCGAAATATATAGGCGGGTGCGCGCACACGGTCGCGCACGAACGAAAGCCAAAAAAGGGGAGATAAACCCCCTTTATAATATGCTCCTGGAGCGGTTTTTGGTACAATGAGTTAGTTCTGAAAAGATTTTTTTTTTTTTTTTAAAACAACTGTTATGTTGTTTTTGATTTTTTAAACTTGCAACAACATTTTCAAGTGTGACACAGGATCAAAATGAAATGAAGAAATTTATCTTTTCTCGGGGCATTTATGACTCTCAATTTTTTGTTTAGTAAGAATGAGGCTCTGGTCTCCGTACAGAAGAATTTCTCCACACTCGTTGCATTTCATGTGCACCTTTGCAAGATATGGTCTCAAGTCCATCATAGCAATCGATGGAGATACAGGTCGTCCACCAGAAGATGTGCTGGCCACCTCTGATGGTAATAGCGTGGCCAGGGCTCTTGTCGGTGCCTGTGCAAATTCCACAGGGTGCACTTGTTTGACATGCCGCACCATGGTATGTATGGAAAAGGAATATTTTTTTCTTGGATTTCCTCTTGACGGAACCGAATTGCATATCGTGCAGGTAACTTTTGGCGCATTCACTTTGTTTTGTTCTTCAGGATACGTGAAAAATTGCCAAATAAAAGATTCCTTTTTTCTTTTTAAAGGTAGTCGCTCATTTTCTTCAGATTCGGAAGATGAATGCGGGGCGGCAGCCATTTCAGCAAAGTCTTCCGAAGGGTGTTGAACGTTGTTCTCTTTTGAGAGTAGAAAAGATAGTGAGAGAAGTGGGTGGAGTGCTCCGTGTAAATTGCAGAATAGAAACTACTAAGAACCAATTGGAAGTGTTGTTTTCAAGTCAACTGACTTCACATGCGCGTCTCAGGACGTGTACGCGGTGATAGTATCTGGTCACGTACGCCATTTGGAAGTAGCGGTCTAATTCAGCGAAGTTTCAAAACGTGAAAAGGAGTAAATCGAAACATATCCGGATTTAATATATCTTCTGAGCTCGAATCAAGCATACAATTGTTAAAGTATAAAACCTTTTATATTTTTTTTTAAAATACCAAGGTGTGTACATTCGGTCACACACGAAAGTTTAAAAAGACATTCGGCTCCATTTAATGAAAATGTTCATAATATTAAAAAAGAAGCCTAGGTTTAGTCTCTTTGACGTAGTATAAGTTCTTTGATGGGTCTATGAAGAAATTTGATAAGTTGCAATCGCGAAGTTTTCACGAAATATATAGGCGGGTGCCCGCAGTCGGTAGTGCACGAAAGCCTGGAAATGCGCTATCCATTTTATTGAGAACTGTTGCAGAGAGTGCGAACACCGGGTCGTGCACGAAAGTTTAGAAAGACTATTTTTATTTACAGACAAATTTTAATGCGTTGAAAAAAAGGCAAGGTACAGACTTTCTAATTCTGTATCGCTTTACAAGGAGTCTCTATGCAACTTGAACAGTGAAGAAAACGGCTTGTTTCCCAAAAAAATATTGCCAGAACTTTATTGACAAAAGTATAGGTTGTATACACAAGATATTTCTGAATTAGCATTTTAAAAACCAATGAAATTCACTGAAAAAACCATAGGTTTTACACACGTTATAGTTAGGAAGTAGCATTTACAAAACCTATGAAATTCACTGAAAAAACCATAGGTTTGACAACAGTTATAGTTAGCTGGAAATTTTACTGATATAAAACCAATGAAATTCCACGTTATAGTTAGTTGGACTCACTATAACTTGCGCGTGTAATGCACTGCTGATGACGTCACATATTACATCACTCATGACATCACTGATGACACAATCCTTGTGACACAGTGACAGACCTCCTTTCACTGTAATCTAACCCTTGAAACACATTCAAAAATAGAAACTAAAATTTTGAAAAAAATGGAGATACCCATACTAGTTACAACAACCAATTCAATAATTCCACCATCTATATACACATGCACTAATTCACCAACAGTTCTATATAGTCACTCATACATATATTCACTAATCATATGTAGGGATACACCTACACATCCTGTTACACACCGACAGTCATCCAAAAGTTATTCACACACATACTCACACATGCAAATAAACTATTGAACATCCATTTATTTGCATAAACAGCTATACACACACTACCACTTTACTTCTAAGGAAACTTACACATACTTACTCTCTTAAAAAATCACTTATAGAAACACATACTAATTTAAACAGGAACTCTTACAATGCCTCACTCTCACATATACTCACTTATATACATCAATATTCACATATACTAGATTAAAACATATGTAGTTACTGATAAAGACACTAATAAGACAGTCATTCACTCACTAACACAGACATATACACACTCATCCACCCATACAGTCCTGCACATATGCTGTCTTCAAAACACATACAAACAGAGACTCAGTCATTCTTGCATCTATGTACTAAGTAATACTCCCACCAAAGCATGCAAACACTCATACTGATACTAAGAAAAACATCTAATAACCTATATACATACACATGTACCTACTCATCAACCCATGCAGCCACTTATACACAAAGTGAAACACTAATACATATATTTAAATATTTAAGCATGACTCACTAATATATGTATTCACTAATATATTCAATATTATATACATATATAACACATATTTATTTTTCAGAAAGACACACATTCACTGGATGGTGTCATCAGTGATGTCATGAGTGATGTAATATGTGACGTCATCAGCAGTGCATTACACGCGCCAGTTATAGTGAGTCCAACTAACTATAACGTGGAATTTCATTGGTTTTATATCAGTAACATTTCCAGCTAACTATAACTGTTGTCAAACCTATGGTTTTGTCAGTGAATTTCATAGGTTTTGTAAATGCTACTTCCTAACTATAACGTGTGTAAAACCTATGGTTTTTTCAGTGAATATTTATATATATAGATATATATATATATACATATATATATATATATATATATGTATATATATATATATACATATCAAAGGATTCCGTTGCCTCCTGGATATTTCCCACACACGGACACAGACCGCCAGATTGGTTTATTGCTATGTCACCATTACGCGATTTGGCTCAGATCGAGCCTTGATCACATGACATGGCTCGGCAGTTTCAACCATTGCTTAAAGGAGTGAAATGTGCTTGTGCAAAGTATAATGTGCAAATTGCAATCATAGACATAAAAAAGCCAAAAATCCATTGCTCAACAATAAGCTCATGTTAAAATATCATAAAATGAACATTGTTGAAGTGTACATTGTTAAAATTATCATTGCAAATGTATAAAACCATCAATTATGTATTTCATTGATTTGATTTGAAAACATGTTATTTCATTCGTCAAATATTGACTTTTTTCCATGATTTGCAACATGACCAGCTCATGCATGGACATCAATACCAACATATTCACGTACACAACTATCATTGTATACTACATTTATTTGTCCTATGTCATATTGATTATTCCCCCAATCCTGGGTTCTTTGCCTAGTTGGTTTTATATCCATATATGCTTAGATCGCCCATGGAAAGTGCTTATGTGTTAAAAGTGCTTAAAGTGTGATTTATGGACCCATAATATATGCTCTTCACCCTCGTTTTAAGTATGTTCATTAAATAGCTTAGTGCAATCCTCTTAATGGTCCCTCTTATATTTTACTGGTTACTGATTTTACTAGACTGGATTTTACTGCTGCAGCTGTTGACTCATTTTCATAGTTCTTGCCATAATCTTGGTCTGAATACCTTTGGGGATCTTAACTGTTTTCGCTCATTTTGCTCCCCACTATGTCTACTCCTTAACTTTAATGAACAGATAAGTGCAAACGTCTCCAATATAAATATACAACATTAAATATTACATACTATATATACAATGTTGAATATTAAATATTAAATATTGAACAGACCCTTAAAAAGATTGTATTGTAAAATTATAAAGCTATTATAGGCAGGTATACAAATCCTCTGATGTATTGAGTCCCCCAGATGTTTAGAGTCCATCTCTACAATATAACATGTCTCTAACTTTCTAAGTTTAATCTCTCTGTTCCCACTTCTTCTTCTTGTTGGGACTGCGTCAATTAGATAGTATCTCAAATCTTGACTATTAGAGGTGTGGTTTTCTTTAAAGTGACGTGCCACTGAGTATGTGTTGTCTTGGTTTACTATTGCTCGCATATGTTGGAGCACCCTTTTGTGGGCTTGGAGGTTTGTGCTCCCTACATATTGGAGCCCATAAGGGCATAGTAAAAGGTATATTGCCTGATCTGTTTTGCAAGTCAGTATTTTGTGTTCACTTCCACTAAAAGGGGTTTAGTATGAGGTCTTGTTGATACTCTTCTGGCATGCCTTACAGGTTTTACATTCATAGGAGCCCTTGTGCGTTTGTAGCCAGCGAGTCCCTTCTATGACTTCAGGACTGGTTTTCACCAGACTTTCCCTCATAGATGGTCCTCTGCTATGGGTGATTGATACCCTATATGGTAGCATGGGTCCAATTACTAGGTTGTTGAGTACTAGGGGCCAGTTGTATTTGATTATTGCCTGCAGGTTCTTTTCTTGCCTTCTGAACTCCATATTTATTCAGAACTCATTTACTTTCTGTTCCTTTCCGAATGCTGGTTCTTTAGGACACTTCGCATAATTGGAATGTTTGTCCCTAAGTAGTTTTTCCCTCTCAAGAGTCATAGATTTCAAGATTGCCCTGTTGATAGTCTTGTGGGTATAGCCTTGCTCAAAAAATCTGGCTTTACCTGCTGCCTGTGATTCTTTAAGGTCTGCCATGTTGCTGCTAACTCATCTGAGTCTCAACATGTCCCCATAGGCTACACTGTTCAACAAGTGCCTGGGAAGGGAGCTACTGGCATGTAGAACCGAATTACCGGCCATCTCTTTATGGTATAGCCGGGTCTCAATTTTGTTGTTGAGTATATACACTTGTGTGTTCTCTTTGACGTCACTGATGGTGGCAGTAAAATCTAGATAGATTTCATTCTCAAGATTGCATTCACAAATTCAGTTGCTTGGTTCTGCCTCCTCTCCCAGACCATGAACAAATCTTCAATGAAGCAGAGCCACAGACTGATGTTACTGTGTACATACTAGTAGTGTCTGACTCCAAGGACCACCTCCTCCGACAAGCCCATGTGAATACATGCATAGCTGGGGGAGAAGCTGGCGCCCATCGCCACCTCTCCTGTCTGTTGGTAAAGTAAATTTTTAAACATAAATACATTATTTTCTAGACAAAATATAACCATTCACACTAACATTTTGCTATGTTTCATAAGTTGCCCTGGTCTTTCATTAAGATAATGTTCTAGTGCCTTGACTCCATCCTGGTGTTTTATACTCGTATACAAAGATGTCACGTTGAGCGCCATGAGGAGGTAGTCACTCTTCTACTCAAAATTGTATATTTATTTCATATGTCACTGGTGTCTCTTACATACGATGGCAATGATTTCACATGTTCCTCCAAAAAATAATTCACATACTGAGATGTATGTTCAAGCAAACTGTCACTGGCTAAAATAATCAGTGACCCCATTGGTTTTATTGGGTCTTTGTGCTCCTTCTAAAGGAAATAGATGGTGTTTATTGTGGGGTCCTCTTTTTTTCAGGAATTTGAATTCTTGCATGTTGATTAATCCTTTTGTTTTCCATGCCAGTAGTTTAGAATAGAATTCATTGTATATCATTTTTTAAAAAGAAACGCTGCTCCTGATATAGCAAGTCCTGTAGTTGAGTTGGGACAGTGCTTTCTTAGTATACTCTTCTTTTGACCAAATAGCAATATATTATCCTTTGTCGGAGTCCTGAATTATTATTTGATTGTCATTGTGCAGTCTTTTCATAAGTTAATAGCATGGCTGATTGCGCCTGTTGTATTTTAATTTGGTATTTTGTACTTTTCATTTCAATGGTTTGATTTCAAATGTGACCTGTTCATGGAAGATGTCTATGAAATCTCTGGGGGTGATGAGATCGAATGTAGACTTTAATTAAAAAGTTGTGGGCTGTATTGTACTAACCGTTGTTGATGCTGCTGGTAAAGTATTTGGAATAATGTCTAACCTTTCAATCACATCTTCATCCCGTGATCCTAATGTGTCACCATCTTCCCCAGCTCTTGTAAATCCCTTAGGAGTGGCATATCAGATTGGGATAGATTGGATATCAGTTTCAGTTCAGTGTGATCATCAACACTTTGTTGCCTCTGATCTTCATTTAAAAGTGTATGATACTTTTTTAATTTGAGTTTCCCAACACATCTATATATATTCATTGAAAAAACCATAGGTTTCACACATGTTATAGTTAGCTGAACATTTCTCTCATACAAAACATTTGAAATTCCTCCGTTATAGTTAGCTCAGCTAACTATAACTTGCGCGCCAGCAATGCACTGCTGATGATGTTACATATTACATCACTCATGACATATTCAGTGACATCACTCATGACATCACTGATGACAGCATCCAGTGAATGTGTGTCTTTCTGAAAAATGTATATTTTTTATATATGTATATCTAAAGGCTGATGGAAGAATAAATGGATAAATAATTGTCTAATTGTTTTTTTGGTAAAATTGATTGTATAACTGACTTATTAAGTATATTTTAGTGAATACATGTATTAGTGAGTAATGTTTAAATATGTAAATATCTGTATTAGTGTCTCACTTTGTATAAAAGTGGCTGCATGGGTTAGTCAGTAGCTACATGAGTGTCTATATGGGTTATTATTTGGATTTTTGAGTATCAGAATGAGTGTCTGTATAATTTGGTGGGGGTACTACCTAGCGCACAGATGCCTGAATGAGTGACTCACTGTTTGTATGTGTTTTGAAGACAGTATGTGTGCAGTACTGTATGGGTGAATGAGTGTGTGTATGGGTGTGTTAGTAACTGAATGACTGCCTCAATAGTGGCTTTATGAGTAGGTATATATGTTTTAAATTAGTATATGTTAGTATTAATGTATATAAGTAAGGATACATGACAGTAACAGATTGGAAGAGTTCCTGTATAAATAAGTATGTGTTTCTGTAACTGCTTGTTTAAGAGAGTATGTATGTGTACGTTTCTGTAGAAATAAGTGTATTGGTGTGTTTAGACCTGTATATGCAAGTAAATGGATGTTTGATAGTTTATTTGCATGTGTGAGTATGTGTGTGAATAGCTTTTTTTATAAGTGTAGGTGTGTAACAGGATGTATCGGTGTATGAGTACACATGTATGAATGACTATATAGAACTATTGGTGAATAAGTAGATGTGTATATAGATTTGGGAATTACTGAATAGGTTGTTCTAACTGGTATTGGTATCTCCATTTTTTTTTACATTTTAGTTTCTATTTTTGAATGTGTGCTCATGAAGGGCTATATTACGCTGAGAGAAGGTCTGCCACGCTTTCAAAAGGATTATGTCTTCAGTGATGTCATCAGTGATGTCATTTGAGATGTCAACAGTGATGTCATGAGTGATGTCATTTGAGATGTCATCAGTGATGTCATAACTGATATCACTGACCATGTCATGAGTGATGTAATAAGTAACGTCATCAGCAGTGCATTGCGGGCGCGCAAGTTATAGTTAGCTGAGCTAACTATAAGAGGAATTTCAGAGGTTTTGTATGAGAGAAATGTTCAGCTAACTATAACATGTGTGAAACCTATGGTTTTTGCAATGAATTTGCATGGTTTCTTAAATGCTATGTCGTAACTATAACGTGTGTGAAACCTATGTTTTTTTTCAATGAATTTGCAAGGTCTTTTAAATGCTAATTCCTAACTATAACATGTGTAAAACCTATGATTTTTTCAGTGAATTTCAAAGGTTATGTAAATGAAAATGTATAAATGTATTAATTATTATGTCATTCTTTTTATATTAATTTCTTATATTTTTAATATAAATACTTATATGTACTTAATTTTTTAGGTTATATTTCATATTCATATTATAAAATAATAACAAAACTAAGTTGCAAAGTAATTTTTGGATTAATTACTGCATGACTTCGGTTGCAAGTATAACACAGCTCCAGCAATGCTCTGGGGCCCTATGCTCACAAAGCTGTATCAATCCTTACACCTGCTTCAAGCATATACAAGGTTTTGACGCAGCATAAGCTCAAAAGTGACTGAATGAAATGTGATAAATTTCACTCAGTCACTTTTAGGAGGCGTTGCTGAACCCCCTTCTGCACAGGAAAGCCTCTTCTGGCGCATGACTTTACAATGTAATGCACCCTCCAGATGCGTCACATTGTTAATAGCACACACCATGGCACATCTTTTGCACCACCGCTGTCTCACAAAAGTGACGCAACGGCTGTGTAAAAGAGGCATAAGGGGATTATAAATCTGCCCCTAAGACATACAAATTCACCCAGGCAGTTTCACCAGCAGCGCAAATTGAAGCATAGACTTCTAATATATTTATGTACATATATTACATTCAAGTGCTTCGGACATACTACAGTATACTATAGGTAAAAACCTTATAGATTTATGCTGTAGCACTTCCTTATACTTCTGCACTTTCATATTCTCCATAAACTAGTAATATATTCATTCATTCATTTATCAACTACACATTCATTCTGACAAACTTTTACACACTAACATAGAAATATAGTTCTTTCTTTGACCATTGAAGGTAGTTCTAAAAAGAACTGTTTTTTATTTTTTTTTATTTTTTTTTATTTTTTCTGAACAAATTCCAAGTGGAACAAAAGAATTAAAAAAAACTAATGTTGAGGACACTGATGCTCCTGCATCCTGCATTTCATCAGGTCCATAGACTGTTCCCCATAACACAAAAGTTTATCGCAATAAATGCATAGAATTTTAACTTTAGCAAAGTCAGAATCAATTTGTGGGTGTGGACTGCTTGCTGAAAATGCTGCTGCAGCAGTTGATGTGCTTGGTGTAGCAGCAGGTGGGTTCTCGTGCAACGTGCGCCTTGCAGCTGGAGAATAGATGTTGGGTGCAAGTTCTTCACATGTCGCACCATATTTGATGTCCCAAAGGAGTATTTTTTACATGGATCAGCCCTTGAAATAGTTGTTTCACAAATTTTACAGTTTACTTTTGGAGCATTAACTTTTTTTGTCCTTCTGGAAAAGTAAAAAACTTCCAAATTAGAGCTTCTTCCCTCCTCTTTGGAGGATCTTCAGGAATGAAATCTCCCTCTGAAGAAGTGCTGGAAGATGACTCCATTGCTCTTATTATGGTGATATTCCTTCTATTTGAGAAGATTCTCAGAAGGAATGCTTCTTCTTAGAAACTCAAAGTAGAATAATTATAATGGGATGGAACTTTCAACAGTCGCAATAGAAAAATTACGAACCAATCAAATCTCTACTTTTAAAGTCACAAGGCTTTGCGCACGCTTATGATGCGCTTGCGCAGCTCTTTCAATACGAGTATGCATCATGTTCTACCGCAATTTGTGTAATTGTTTCTAAAAGTAATATATGATTGTTACAAGTATTAAAAAAAATCATAGTTATCCCAAATGTCTGCCCCTAGTATGTACATTAAATACATACATGTTTTAAACCAAGTAAAAACATTGCCCCTTTTCACGTACAGAACGCCGTACATGATGTCTCACCGAAGCTTTAATGCGATGCGTAACATCAAAGCATATTCGTACCGTATGCGTGGGTACACGCTGAGTATGATAAGCAGTACAAACTATGGTGAGATCCCCCTCTCATTGACAAATCAGAGCTCTGCTGACTCATTGCAGATGCGATTCTGGGCCTGCCTCTGTGTACATTATCGGTGCAAAAGGGGGTGGTGATGGACGGAGCATCTGAATCAATCAAACACTCACACCCAGTCAAAAGATCTGGGTTTAATCCATCACCGTTCTTTAGCCCACTCTGCCACCCCAGTTCAGACATGGCTATATGCAAATCAGTCTGACCCTGTGCCTCATGGGAACAGTCCAACCCGAACTGCCAAGCCATGCCTTCCCTGGACCGGAAACAAGCTTCCGAGGACCGGTTTCTGGCATTCCAGCCGTCTTCAGCCCGGCTTGCTTGAATCCAGTGGCAAAGTGAGCAAGGTACTCACGTCTGAGCATACCCTGCCACACTTATGGCGGCCAAAAGCGGTACATTATAACACTACCCCATCTCTCTCTGTTGTTAATTGTTAGTGCACATACTCATACTTGCACATGCGCGCTACACACCCGCCCACACTACCCACATGCCACCACGTAGCATGCTTCCTATCACTAACCCAGGAAACTAATACATTAGCCAATGGGATGTCCCCCAGTATCGTTATTCTTGCAGACCGCGAAAACGCTACGAATCACGGCCCTTGGATTGATTTGGTCAGCCCCAGCGGTTCCCATATAATGCGGGCAATGACTTGAGCACGCTGTCTTTTGCCAGCCTGTGCTGCGATGACAAACAAAGTGTGGTCATCAACTTTACTACGAACTGATTGCTCCAGCGGAGGAGGACTCCTGACACTCGACGTGGTGTCACTGCTGCTGCCGCCGCCCAGCCACAATACCATAGGTGCGGAGGCGGCGCCGCCCGCATGCAAAACACCCCAGACTCAGTGAAACTGCAGCCTTTGAAGACACGACAAAAGGCGACAGAAGCAAAGGTAAGAGAAGACGTCACAACATCAGCCTCCACTGTAAATTGTATATCCATAATGCTATTTTTTTCTCCTTCATATGGCTTTCCTACCCCTCAATGGTTTTAAATTGTATGTACATTTAGACTTGCTCAACACCTCTATTTTTTTTATAAATTGTTCATCAATCAATTTCTGTGTAGTATTTCTATAGTACACCACGTGCTCAGGCCTCTATTAATAATTGTGCTTGCATGATGGTATTTTTTTTTCTGCGTCACAAGGCCTTCCCAAGCCTCTTTTGTTATAAATTCCGCATACATGAATTTCTTTTTCGTATTTCTCTACTCCGCCACGCACTCAGGCCTCCATTATTAATTATGCGTGCATGATTTTTTTTCTGCGTCACAAGGCCCTCCCAGGCCTGTATTCTTATTGATCTTCCTTTGTTGATCCTAATATTTCCTTCTGTGTCATGGAGCACTCCCTGTCCTCTTTTTTTTATAATCTGAGCGTGCATGAATTTCTGTGTCGTATTTTTAAGGAGTCTCACGTGCTTTGGGATCTGTTCTTTTTTTGTATGTACATGATGGTATTCTTTTCTACTTCACATGACCCTCCTACCCCTCAACGGTTTCAAAGTGTGCTTACAGAATTGAAATGTTTCTTTACAAGTCACGAGGTCCTATACACCTCTGATTTTTATAAATTGTGCGTGCATACATTTCTGTGTCGTATTTCTGTACTACGCCACGTGCTCAGGCCTCCATTATTAATTGTGTGTGCATTATTGTATTTTTTTTCTGCGTCACAGGGCCCTCCCAGGCCTGTATTCTTATTGATCTTCCTTTGTTGATCCTAATATTTTCTTATGTGTCACGGAGCACTACCAGTCCTCTTTTTTTTTAAAAGTGACTGTGCTTGAATTTCTGTGTCGTATTTTTGAATACTGTCACGCGCTTTGGTATGTGTTCTTTTTATTGTACATTCATGATGATATTCTTTTCTCCATCACGTGGCCTCCTACCCCTCAACGATTTTACATTGTATATACATGGTATAAATATTTCTTTCTGCGTCACGAGGTCCTTCAGACCTCTAATTGTAAAAATTCTCTGTGCATAAATTTCAGTTTCGTATTTTTAAACTGTTACGTGCTTTAGCCTTTATTGATTCAAATTGTGCGTTCATAATAGTATTATTTTTTTTTAATCTGTCACGAGGCCCTCCCAGCTCTGTTTTGCTTTATTTTTGTGAAATATATACTTTCTAGTTCATCATATTTGCCCCTCCGAATTCTCCCATTAGTTTTAATATTTATTACTGCATCACGTGACACTCCCAAACCTGTATTCTTTAAAATGATGCCTAGATGGTTGTAATAGTTACTGCTACCTCATATGGCCCTCTCAGACCTCTATTTAAATTCATGTTTAAGAGTAGAATTGAGTAACGTTTAGAAGACTATGACAAATGTAAGATATTTTTTTAAGTTTTTCAAAGAAAATATATTTATTAATATTCACTTTTTCTAATACTTATAACTCTAAACGAATGTAATTCGATGTTAATGTAAACCTATTAATGATTGCATTTTAACTCTACAGGTACCTTTTCAGAAAATGGACATTCTTCTTACTCTGACAAATACTTCCTGTCATTGGATACTTCTGGTAGGTACATGTTTTTCAACATTTATTAGTCAGTTTTCAAAGTTATTCTTGGAAAATATAACTGGTTGTAATAGTTTAAACTATCTAAATTTATTTTATCAAATAATTTAAAGGCTAATCTTTTTAAATAACTTCGTAATGTATCTAATGTAGATATCTGTACCGTAAAATGTGAACTCTCCACACTAAAAATCATATTCCTACAATATTTTCTATACACTTCCAAACCTTTAACAAAGATAAAGAGCCATGATTCACGGAGTAACAAAATTCAGACCTATCAAGAGTTTTCATTACATTTTAGGTAACTTTTCCCTACAAAAAATGTACCATTTCTATTTATTATTTATTATATTGCACAAATATAAAATTTCCAATATCATTTCTCTTTATGAAATAAAAAAAAACTATTAAACATAACCATTCGTATGTCTCTAAAGGCTTTTCCTACAACAATTGAATCCTCACGACTATGACCAATGGCAGTAACTCATCTTAATAGTTTACTTCTTTGAAATACTCGTAAATAGCAAAGAGGGTTTTCAAGCATAACATTTAGGAACGTCTACCAAACGAATCTATAGTGCCCGTTGGAACCATATTGCTATTTGCACATCATTTTGTCTCACCACTACTATGGTCCTAACACAGTTGCAATCAAACTTACGATTGGTTTTCAACCGCAATACGAATAATTATTGTTGTTTTGAATAGTTGCCACAGTCCCATTGCATTGATTTCAAAACACGTGCAACATGTACAATAATTTGCAAATTAACTTTCCAATGGTTAGCATTGCTATTATGATGCCCTTATATACATCTTTTTTACATTTACAGTCTGTTGAAAAGTCTTATGCTGTCTACAACCAAAAAGTTTCAGCAATTTCTACAGAAAACTTTATGGTAAGAATCTTTTCTGAGTTGCCTCCACTATGTTCGAAAGCTGCCTATGCACCGTCAGGGATGTGGAATTCCTATAGCCCAGGGGTCTTCAACCAGTAGCTCGGGAGCTACTGGTAGCTTACCAGCACCCTCAAAGTAGCTCTCAGAGGTGAAGCAAACAAAGCCAATCTGGGAGATTCTCTTTATATTGTAAAAGGCAACACTACTCATTCCGCTACCCTTAAGAGTTACAAACAGCTACACCAATAGCAGGGCCATTTGATAACACTCAAACACACACTTTGGTGAGATATCAATCAAACAATCAGGGATTTATGGAGCGCTCTACTCACCTGTGAGGGTCTCAAGGCGCTGGGGGAGTGTGTGTCGGGGGATTTGGGCACCTCAGTTCATTCGAAAAGCCAGATCTTGAGGCTCTTTCTGAATGCTTTCAGTGTGGGGCTTCATCTGATGCTGAGGAGTAGTTTGGTCCAGGTCTTAGCCATGATGTAGGAGAAGAGTATGCCTCCTGTACGGGTTCTGTGGATGCAGGGGATCTCGGCCAAGACCTGGTCAGCGGAGTGCAGGTTTCTTTTGGGGGTGTAGAAAGACATTAATTTGTTGAGGTATTGGGGTCCGGTGTTGTGGAGACCTTTATAGGTGTGTATGAGCAGCTTGAAAATCACTCTGTTTTTTGATGGTGAGGCAGTGGAGGTCTCCTATATGCTGGGTAATATGATCTTGTCATGGGATGCTGAGCATGAGTCTAGCTGCGGCCTTCTGGACAGTCAAAAGTTTGTAGAGTAGAGATTTGTTGATTCCGGCATAGAGGGTGTTACTACTGATAACTGTGCTTAGGGTGGTCATAGTGTAATGTTAATACATATCATCGGCATTTCACAGTGATAAAATATGCTAGTAGCTCAGCAGGACTTTCCTTCATCAGAATGAGCTCTTACTACAGAAAAGGTTGGAGACCCCTGCTATAGCCCGACGCACAGGACATTTGGTTGGGATCAAGGACAACAAGTTTTCATGTGTATTATATCCTTGGAACAAGTAGGCCCAACTCCCAGCAGCACAAACCCTTTTCCTACTACTTAGCAGTACCACATAATAGGTCAGGGAAGGGCACTGTCTGCAGTTAAGGTAATATGTTTGCCCATCTGTTAATAATTTTCAAACCTTTATTTATGCTTTAATAATTCAATGCCTTTATTATTCAGCCGGACACTCTAAGTAAATGTTGTAAGCTCTCACTGCACTACTATCAGTGCCTGCAGTATACAAAAGCATACAGCTCTGAAACACGTCTGACCCACGTATACTTCAGGAACTCTTCCACCTCTCAATTGTCGCCATGATATATTTATTGGGGCCATGGCTATCACAAATTCACATTTACTTTGTCTTTGGAACAAGTAGTCCCATCCCCTGAGGCACAAATCCTTCAGCTGCCAATTTTCAATAAAACATTCCGGAGCAGGAATGGGAACTGTCTGCTGCCGAGGTAATATGTGTGTCCATATCTAATGACCTTCCACCTTCCACAACATTGATCCAAAGTCATTATTATTAGAGTGAGTGTTCAAAATAAATGTTGTAAGCTGAGACTAGACTACTGACAGCTTTTCTAGTAAAAAAAAAGTGTACACACATTTGCAAAGCGTACTACTATGAGGCTATGTTTCCTGCTCTCTGAATGCTCTACAATTTGATGGAGATAATTGCAGAAGTTTAACAGCAAGATTGATGATTCTTTCCTTTCAAACTAAAAAAGAGAAAGCAGGAGAAAAAACAATTTGCTAAACTACTATAAAATTTCACATACCATTTTTTTTGCAGAATATTTTAGTAAAGTGTTGATCCATACTATTTCTCAAAAATGTCATTATGGGAAATCTCTGTAACTAGTTTCAAAAATAGTATGGAAAACAAAATTAAACAAACATTGGCAAAGACAGTAAGTCTAAAATTGATGGTCAGCTTTTTAGTTTTGTCATTGCATGACTTCTTTTGCCATTGTGTTTCTAAAACGTTATTGCAGTGGAAGCTGCTGTGCCCTCACCATTATAACAAACTTTGGCAAAACTAAAAAAAGAAATTTTGGTTTTAAAAAGCACAAACGTCCACAGTAGTTACTGGCACTGAACAAAACTACTTTGTGTGCAGATATCCAGGTTATGATACCGCATATTCTGACCCTGGAACTATGTTTACCATATAAATTGTATTTCAACAACCTATTCATCTTTAAACCATGCAATATTAATTACAACTTACTTTTCACTTTTTTTTCAACAGGCCCCATGTTTCGAATGCAGCAGATGACCACCGTCAATCCATAAAAAATGTAAATTATACTTACCTGTTACTGACTATATATGTAAAAAAAATATCATTTTGTTGAGTCTATACACACCTTTTGAATTAGTACTATGAAATAGTGGTGTAAAAATATCATTCATTCTATTGACAGATATCTACCTTGGTGACAGTAAAATAACCACTTCTTTTTAGACTACTATTGAACAATATTGTGTAGAGGAGCAGTGTTGCTTCTTGACCTTCAAAGAGGAACTTTTAAATGTATATTTCAACAGGTACAGAAAATGATTGCTGAATATCAAAAAGAAAATTAAGTACCAATGTTACAGGAACTCTGCTCCAACTCTATAAAGATTACTATCTCAAGCTTTTACAATCCTGAATGCTACGTTTTCTGTGAACAGTTGCCCATGCATAACCATGCTAAGTTTTCTTTAGCTCCATGCACACATGTAGTGTAACCTATCAAACACTTTAAAATGCTACCTTCCCACTAGTTCTAAAGGCAGATTTAGAATTCATCAGTTCTTCACAAAATAGAATACGACGTCACTAAGTACAAAGTGTTTCTGTATTCTGAAAGCTCTAATGTGTCCCTTAAAGATTCCAGTTGTTACCTTGACCCCTCTGACTGTGCCCAATACTGCGGAGGCGATGAAGATCCCTGTCCCCTGCTCACATTCTGGTAGAGCGCACAGAATACAATTACAGGGCACTTCCAACCAGAGCACAAGAAGAGGGAGGGGAGGAAAAAAGGAAACAAAACAATGATGGACTTCCCGGTAGGTGAACTCTACAGCTCATGAAATAAGCCCAAGATAAAAATACCACGGTTCTGTGGGTAGACGCTGTATCCGTGTGTAGGCAGAGTTCAGGTAAGTTTGTACATAAATCCATAAGAAGCCACACACAGCGAAGAAATTTCGTCCCCACAGAATAACTGAATTACCACTCCAACAAGTGGCCAAAAATTAGGGGAAACAGTTGGGAGAATAAAAAACCCCTCTTGTTCATAGAATAAAGACTCAGATCCAAAATGGGTCAAGTCCAGCCAAAATCGCCATCTAATCTATCTGACTATAAACCAAAAATAAAGAAACAAACAAACAAACAAAGAGAGAAAACAAAACTCGGTCTGTGAAATGGCCCGAAATCGAGCACAACGGGGGGAATAGGCGAGCAAAGGTCCCGGAAGTCGTAGCTTCCCAGCCAGCACCCAGCGTACTGACCCGTAGAACAACGGGAACTTCCAAAACGGGGTTGTAGGAATCCAACGGTTTCAAGTAAAGACCCAGGGCTCCTCCAGGCTCCTTTCACCGATGACGCCCAGCAAGGTCCACCACTACAGGCTTCAAAGGACTGCAAATCAAGACCCGGCAGCCGCCGGATCCAACGAGGAACACAGAGGAGGAATATGGAATGGCGAGGCAAGGAGAAGGTACACAACAGAAGCAGCAACAAAGATCGAGTCCAGGCACCAGGAAACAAAACCCAGCACTGCAGCACAGGTAGGACGGCCCTTAAATGCAGAGACCACTCCTTCTCCGTGTCAGATGACCCGCTTGTACATAGCCACAAAAAGAGGACTAAGATATTTACAGGAATCCTAACACCAGTAAAGTCCACACACATACTAACTGAAACACACCAACCATTAGTAACCTGTTAAATTTACCAAACAACTCGTTCAAGGTGTGATCAATCCAAAAAATCCTCCTTTGGCACAGCAAATATAGTGCAACACTTAAACAACTTACACCCCAACATTTTAGCTTCAATGCAACACAGAGATTGCAGAACAACCAACTTCCTGCTGCGTCAAGCACATCAACTACTACAACACCATCTTCAGCAAACAGTCCATACTCCCATATTGATCTTCAATTTGGTAAACTTAAGTTCTATGAATTTATTGCGAATAACTTTTGTGTTACGCAAAAACATCTATTAACCTCATCAAAAACAACAAACAGAAGCGTCACTGTCCTTAACATTAGTTATTAGACATTTAACAAACTTTTTTGTTATAAAAACTACCCCGTCCAAAGGCAGTGGAAATTGTGCACAGTTGCTGCCTTTCTTGGCTGGAGTTATGAATTATTCTAAAATTAATTCAAATACAAAATGCAGGCCCTTTATTCAGCCTTCATTCTAACTGCAAACTGTGAATACCAGTGAGTAATTTGCACACTTGTGTCCTTTCTTCCGTCCTTTCTACCCCAAATGACTGTACTTTCTGCATTTGCACTGTTTGCTTAGATGTGATACCCCTTTCTCAGGCTCCCACTGCGGAATCCGATGCACAGTCTGGTAATGGACTGGAAAACCAAACACCCACTTCCTTTACAAAGCAGTGGGTAGTTTGCATGTCTGCTGCCTTTCTTAATTTTCACCTTAATCTGCATCCACTAGCACAAACACACCTATCTGCTGCATTTCTTGACTGTCTGTGCCAACTTTCATTCTAATTCAAAGTAGAGACCCTGAAAATGGTCGGGTGTTCTTATTTTTAAACTTTACGGCCCACAGTGGGAACTTATTACACTTGCTTTGCTTCCTTAGATGTGGCAGTCATTTCTCAGCCTCCCACTGCGGAATACGACACCCTCCCTGTTTAATAAAAAAGTATATCCAAAGATCCAGTTCCCTGACAAGGCAGAGAGTAGATTGCATATCTGCAGCCTTTCTTATTTTTCACCTTATTCGTCTTCTACTCGATCTAGACACCTTCCGCACGTACACACATTTACTTGCTGCCTTTTTTGGCTGGGGTTATCAATTATTATTCAATTTCATATTCTAATTCAAACACAAATCCCGATATCGAGCCTTTATGTTGTAACTACTTCCCCAAGTAAACACTAGGTAATTTCCACTTTTGCAGCCAATAACAATTTAGGAACTTTTAATTAAAAATGTTGTAGCTGGTCAAGTTTCAATATCAGGAAGAACTTTTGTACCTGTTGCAATTATTTTTCATAATGGACCTTCTACAACATCTGGACATTACACTGTTTATTTAAAATCACTGAAAGCTTGGATACATTGCAATAATAGGCAATTAGTTTATAAGCAACGTTTGCCTAAAGAGTTACCAAAACTTTACCTAATATTTTTAAAGTCACAATTTTAAGATTACTACTGTTAAAGTAGATTACTCTGGTGTTGTAGAGTATTTTATAAGTGAGGGTGAGCAGCATGAAGATATCCTATTTATTGTACTAAGGTAGTGTAGGTGTATCAGGTGGTGAATGATGTGCCTGCAGCAGAGGACATTGATAATCACTCAGGTGGACATCTTTTGGACTTGTTGTAACTGTTGTACATGTTTCACTGCAATTCCTATATACAGTGTTTAGCCACTGTGTAGTCTGCTGCTCATGGAGGACTGTCACTGTTTTTCTTTTGTTTACAATCTAATTGTAAATGTTGCAGAGCATGTGGAGGGTGTTATAGCAGTACGAGGAGATGGAGTAGACTTGCTTACACATAGAAAAGGAGGAGTTGAAGATAAATCCTAGGTTGTGCACATGCTTGATAGCTGTTGGTACTGTCCACAATGTACTCAGCTAGCGTAAGTCATCCGAGGCTGAGAGGGTGGGTATGAAGATGAGTACCTTCCTTTTGTGCGA
The DNA here is from genome assembly GCF_964261635.1 of Lissotriton helveticus. Taxonomy (NCBI): domain Eukaryota; kingdom Metazoa; phylum Chordata; class Amphibia; order Caudata; family Salamandridae; genus Lissotriton; species Lissotriton helveticus. The sequence goes on along the minus strand of NC_136059.1, from coordinate 127,524,133 downwards.
CTTTATGTTTAGAGAGCTGCTCTTTATGTACTTCGTGACGTTGCAGCCGTTCTTATTTTTTATATTATTCATCTTCACTCAATCAACACATTATCTACACGTACACACACACACCTACTTTCTACCTTTCTTGCCTATGGTTATCAACCGTTTCTTACGCTCCCACTGCAGAATCCGACTGACACTCTGTAATGTACTGGAAAACAAAACACCCATTTCCTTTACAAGACAGTAGGATCTTTCCGCATCTGCTACCTTTCTTCCTTTTCACCTTATTCTACATCCACTACCTCAAATACACCTACCTAGTACATTTCTTTCTGCCTTTGCCAAGAATTATTGTAATTCAAAATGGAGTCCCTGAAATGGGCCCAGTGTTGCAATTTGTCAGCCCTACCGCCGCAATGGTAACTTAGTACACTTACATTCCTTCATTTCATGTGGTAGTCATTTCTCAGACTCCACTACGAAATTTGACAATCTATCTGTATAATGAGATGTGAAATCAAACATCCACTTCCCTGACAAGGCAGTAAGTACATTGCACCTTTGCAGCCTTTCTATGTTTTTCACCTTTTTTATCTTCTCAATCAACACATCATCTACACATAACACACACCAACTTGCTGCCTTTTTTTGGCTAGGCTTATCAATTATCCTTGAATTTTATATTCTGATTCAAACTCATGCCTTTTATCGAGCCTTTTTGTTCTAACCAAAGTGGAAACCATACTATTTTGAAATGGGTAAGATGAATAGACATCTTCTAAATTTTTTAGTACTGTATTGCTATAAGAGCCTCAGCCTTTTCCTAAAGTCATAAAGAATGACTGATTTCAATATTTAAGAAAACATAAGAACACAATATCCTTATAAGTAACAGCCTCATACTTGCATATTACCTTGAGTGTTATTCAAGAACTAATCGTATCTATCACAGGCAATGAGTGAAGAGGGGAAATTAGTGCTCCAGACATGAGCTATGATTTCAAAGACGAAAGCTATGATACACACTTTCTAGTAGCATTAAATTATGTAGAAGCTTTAGAACAAATGAATTCCGATACTGCTAACAAGAAAATTGATGTGTAAGAAATACCTGATGAACTGATTCAAAGTCAAGGCCCTTTATTGAGCCTTTCTGTTCTAGCTACTTCTGCATCCGAAAGCAGTGGGAAATTTGCACACCTGCAGACTTTTTTCGCCAGGGTTATCAATTATTTTTAAAGTAATTCAAAGTTCAGGCCCTTTATTGAACCATCTTCTTATCTACTACCCATGAAAGGCAGTGGGTAATTTGTACACTTGCATCCTTTTTTGCATCCTTTCTACCGCACAGTGTGTGTACTTTGTGCACACGCTAAACTCCTTAGATGAGATACCCATTTCTCACGCTCCCACTGCACAATCCGACGCACAGTCTGTGTAATGGACTGGGAAACCAAACACCCACTTACTTTACAAAGCAGTGGGTAGTTTGTGCATCTACTCTCCTTCTTATTTTTCAAATTTTTTATCTTCAACTTAACACATCATGTACACGCACACACACCTACTTTCTACCTTTCTTTGCTATGATTACCTAATATTGTATTTCATATCCGTATTCAAAATACAGGCCGTTTATCAAACCTTTTTATTGTAGCTACTACCGCGGCCAAAGACAGTGGAAAGTTTGCACACTTACTGCCTTTCTTGCCTGGCATTATCAATTATTCTTCAATTTCATATTCTGATTCAAAGTCCTTTTTTAAGTCTTTTTGTTGTAGCTACTACCCCAGCCGAAAGTAGTAAGAAATTTGCACACTTGCTGCCTTTCTTTTCTAGGGTTATCAAATACTCTTGAATTTCAAACTCATGTCCCTTTATCATGCCTTTTTCGTGTAGATATTGCACACCCAGAAGGCAGTGGGAAATGTGCGCACTTGCTGCCTTTCTTAAGTGGGCTTATCAATTATTCCTCTTAAAATTCAAAGTACAGGCCCTTTATTGAACCTTCTTCGTAACTACTACCCATGAATGTCAGTGGGTAATTTGTACACTTGCATCCTTTTTTGCGTCCTTTCTACCCACAGTGTACATACTTTGTGCATTCGCTAAACTCCTTAGATCAGATACCCATTTCTCAGGCTCCCACTGCACAATCCGACGCACAGCCTGTGTAATGGACTGGGAAACCAAACACCCACTTTCTTTACAAAACAGTGGTTAGCTTGTGCGTCTGCTCTCTTTCTTATTTTTCACCTTTTTTATCTTCCACTTAATCAACACATCATGTACACGCACACGCACCTACTTTCTACCTTTCTTTGCTATGGTTAACTAATATTCTATTTAATATCCATATTCAAAATGCAGCCCATTTATCGAACCTTTTTATTGTAACTACTACCGCGGCTAAAGATAGTGGGAAGTTTACACACTTACTGCCTTTCTTGCCTGGGATTATCAATTATTCTTCAATTTCATATTCTGACTCAAAGTCCTTTTTCAAGTCTTTATGTTGTAGCTACTACCCCAGCCGAAAGCAGTAGGAAATTTGCACACTTGCTGCCTTTCTTTCCTAGGGTTATCAAATACTCTTGAATTTCAAACTCATGTCCCTTTATCAAGCCTTTTTCGTGAAGATATTACACACCAAGAAGGCAGTGGGAAATTTGTGCACTTGCTACCTTTCTTACGTGGACTTATCAATTATTCCTCTTTAAATTCAAAGTGCAGGCCCTTTATTGAGCCTTTTTGGTAACTGCTACTCGTCAATGAGTAGGTAATTTGTGCACTTCCTACCATTCATGCATAATAAAAAGCTTAACAAAAGTCTACCAATATTATGTTTATCAAATCTACTGTTTTTTATCCTAATTCAAAGTACAGACCCTTTATTGACCCTTCGTGGTAACTACTACTAATGAATTGCAGTGGATAATTTCCACACTTGCATCCTTTCTTATTTTTTCACATTATTCATCTTCCACTCAATCAACACATCATCTACACATACGCACTCCTACTAGCAACATCTCCTGGCTATGGTTATCAACTATTCTTCTATTTCATAGCCATATTCAAAGAACAGGCCCTTTATTGAACCTCATTGTTGTAGCTACTAACCCAGGCGATGGCAGTGCAAAATTTGCACACTTCCTCCCTTTCTTGACTGACATTATCAGACAATTCAACTTCATATTCTGATTCAAACTCATGTCCCTTTATCACATGTTTTTCATGTAGATATTGCACGGCCAGAAGGCAGTGAGGAATTTGCACAGTTGCTGCCTTTCTTAGCTGTGCTTATCAATTATTTTTCTTCAAATTGCAATTCAAAGTGCAGGCACTTTATTGAGCCTTCTTCGTAACTCTTACTCATCAATGGCAGTGGGTAATTTCCGCACTTCCTCCCATTCATGTATAATGAAAAGCTTAATAAAAATCTACCAATATTAAAAAAGAGGCAGTATGATCTACGGCTAACAAATTATACTGTGTCTTTAGCTTCTGTTATCTGTGACTAAATAGCTTTCACAATCTTTCTGTCAACAACTGTCTTCAATCTACACTGCAGACAGCTGGGTTCACAACTTGAATTCAGCTTTCCTTCTACTTTAAGGACAAAATTGTATTCAGCCTTGCTTTCCTCAAGGCACAGAATTATACTGTGTCCCCAGGTTCTGTTATCTGTGACAAAACAGCATTCTTCAATCTTTGTGTCCACAACTGCCTTCAACCTACACTATGGACAGCTAGTTTCAAAACTTGAATTTAACTTCCTTCTACATTAAGGACACCATTGAATCCAGCCTTACTTTCTGTGAGAGGTTGGCCTGGTATATGATGCTCACTAGTTCTAGTGATCACCTTGTACCATGCCAAGCAACCCTTATGATGATTGGTTGTAAGTCAACCTTAATAGACCATCTATCCTAGTAGCGTGGACAAAGCAGTCTTAGGCTAAACTCTGTAAAGGCATGTGAAGCAAGCTGTTTTACCATACACAATCCCCTTGAATACCAAATGAAAGGACACCACACAGATATATATTGAAAATATATATAGATTTATTTCTACAAATATCCCCTATACTCTTTATGAGCACAGAAGCAAATGCGTTAAAACAAAACACAGTTTAAATATACAAAAGTTGCACAATATGGATGAGCCCTAGGGGCCACCTAAACCATATACTAAAATAGTGGTATAAGAACCACTATGGGGAAAGGAAAGAAGCCTAGGGCCTGGGGAATCTCTGGAGCTGTTCGGGACAAACAGTGATGAAGTCGGGAAAGGCCCGCGGGACTCGGGTGCAGTGCTTAAAGTGCACGCATGCACCAATGTTAAGTCAATGGTGGGTAAAAGTTACAAAGTTAGTGTTTAAGGAACCTTCCGATGGACTTACAAGGATAAAACTTTAGACACAGGCACTAGAGGTGTACACCAGTGACTACCGTGGAGCCAGGATGGAACCAGGCAATGTCGGGTGCAAACAGGTGAAGAGGTGCAGCTTGTCTCCACAACCACGTGGACACGAAGAAGTCAAGGACGTCAAGGAGTATATCACGAGCTGTTCCACAAAGGCTCTAGCAGGTGGCGGTGTTGGCAACTTGATTGGAGCAAACAGGCCTTGGCTAATGCAAGCCACGCAGGAAGTGGAAAAAGCTTAACACTCAGACCAGCAAGGTCAGAGCGAGTGCTCCTTTTCAGGGGAGCAAGAGCCAGTCGGGAGCAACCAGACCAGCGGTGCAAGTCATAGTTTTCATTGCCAAGATGGCCACTAGCCGCGTGGCAAGTGACCGGGATGGCGCGTCGAGTGGCAAAGTGCAAAAGGGCCCCAAGCAGATCGTGGAGATGCTGGGGGGCTGATCTTCGGTGCAAATACTGCTCGGTGTTGGGGCTTCTCAAACCCCAAAGCACAGCATCAAGGGTGCCTTGGGTGCTGCGCAGTCAGCTCTTTGAGGGTCTTCCAAGATGTCAGGTCCCACATCTCTCGGTGCCTCCGCGGGTCTCTTCCTTTCAGGGACTGTGGATCGGGCTCTGAGATGTCTGGGAGTCTGGGTCTTGTCAGGTTCTGGGCTCGGGCTCCGGCGGGAGACGGCAGCAAAGCAGACGTTGAGTTGCTGGTTGGTGCCTGTATTCACAGGGTGGTCACTCCTTGTCCACAAGGGAGATTCTCTTCAGTCTTCTGTGCAGCAGAATGTCGAAGTCCAGTCTTCTTCTTAGTTTCAAGTCGAGTTCAGGATGATCTGAAGTCTTGGGACACAGCTCCTACTCTTATTCGAATTCTAGGGGCCTGATTACCTGCTAGGTCCCTCCTCTGGGTGGGACCAGGAAGAGGGGTGGTTACACCCCCTTTCCTTTGTACAGTTTCACGCCAGGACTGGGGCTGGAGAGCCCCAGGACTGGTTTGAACTGGCCTATGCACAGGGACACCTTGTGTGCCCCAGGCATGTCTGATTCTATTCAGCCCTGTCCTATCCAATACACAAAATCCTGTCTGGGGTGGTGCTAGCACCTCCCAAGGCAGGAAACCCTTTGTCCAAGCCTCCCTCGCTGGAAGGACTCCCAGCAGCAGGAGGTCAGACTTGTGTCTGTGGTGGCAGCATCCATTTTGTGATGCTGAGGCTCTGTTTAACTTTAACCGTGGTTCAAGTTAGGTACATGTCGTATCCCTCTAGAAGGGTGAAATGCAACCCCAGTCGCCAGAACTGGCGAGGGGGTAGTATTCCAATTCGTATGACACCTTACTCGACATGTTTTGATAAAGCCAAACCAAAGATAGCATTTAACCGCGAGGTTCATAATGCACTTAAGAGTATATGGTATGGCAGTATCATGAAACAGCTAAAGGACATTGTTCCGAAAGCTGCAGACAGGCTCAGCTCATGCCAGAGCACCATCTCACATATTTCCAAGCACTCTGCCTCCAGGATTGATGAGGCCTTCCATAGGAGTGGCTGATAGGAACATATGTGTCCATTTTGGGTTAGGTATAGGCATATTACACCTAAGTGAGGGGTGGTTACACCGACTTACCCCAGCTGAGTGATCAGCCAGTTGTGTCAAATATGGAGGCCAGGCCAGGGGTGGCACAATACGTGCTGCAGCCCCCAGTAGGCCTTGGAAGCACCTATGCCCTGGGTACCTGGGTACACTGTTACAGGGGCCAATAAGGTGAACCAGTTCCAATTTCGTAGTGCACCTAATGTTCATTGGCATTAATTTAGAGGGAGAACAGCAGGCTGTGGGTCTGATTAGCAGTCCCACAGCCACATTAAATCATAAACCAGTGAAGCAAAAAGCAAAAATTTGGGGTGACCATAGGATGGCAGACCCTACTCTCCTACACAACCCCCCCCCCAAACGCAGGGACATTAGACTAACCTTGACCAGTTGTGTCTTAATGTTCTAAGTGGAAGTACCTGGAGAAACCATCTGCATTCCTATGGTCAGTCCCTGGGCGGTGCTCCACTGTAAAGTCCATCCCCTGTAGGGAAATGGACCACCTGAGCAGTTTGGGGTTTTTACCCTTCATCTGATTAAGCCATAAGAGGGGCTTATGGTTGGTCTGAATCTTGAAGTGAGTGCCAAACAAGTATGGTCTCAACTTCTTCAGGGCCCACACCACAGCAAAGGCCTCCCTCTCAATGGCTGACCAACGTTTCTCTCTGGGGGTCAGTCTTCTGCTAATAAAAGCAATGGGCTGGTTTTGACCATCTACATTAAGTTGTGAAAGCACAGCTCCAACTCCCAACGCAGAAGCATCTGTTTGGACAATGAACTCTCTTGAGTAGTCAGGACTCTTCAGGATAGGTGCAGAGCACATGGCCTCAAATGCCTTTTGACAGTATTCTGTCCACTGAAACTTTTTGGGCATCTTCTTAGATGTCAGATCATTAAGAGGAGTCACAATGGACCCATAGTTCTTAACAAACTTCCTGTAGTACCCAGTCAGGCCCAAGAAAGCTCTGACCTGAGTCTGGGTAGTTGGAGGGGACCAGTCCTTTATGGTCTGGATCTTACTCTCCAGTGGTTGAACTTGGCCTCCACCTACAAGGTGGACCAAGCATACAACTTTACTCTGCCCTATCTGGCACTTGGTTGCCTTGATAGTGAGGCCTGCCTTTTGCAGAGCCTCTAGCACTTCCTTCAGGTGGACCAGGTGATCCTCCCAGGTGGAGCTAAAGACAGCAATATCATCCAGATATGCTGCGTAAAAGTCATCCAACCCAGTAAGGACTTGATTCACCAACCTTTGGAAGGTGGCAGGTGCATTTTTCAAACCAAAGGGCATCACCACAACTTGATAATGCCCACCTGGGGTAGAAAAAGCAGTCTTGGCTTTAGACTCCTCAGCTAACCTGATTTGCCAGTAGCCAGCTGTCAAGTCAAATGTGCTCAAATACTTGGCAGAAGCCAATTTGTCTATGAGCTCATCTGCCCTTGGAATAGGGTGTGCATCTGTCCTGGTGACAGCATTGAGTCCTCTGTAATCCACACAGAACCTCATCTCTCTCTTCCCATCTTTGGTGTGAGGTTTGGAGACCAGAACCACTGGGCTAACCCTGGGGCTCTCTGAAGGTTCAATGACACCTAATTCCAGCATCTTTTGCACCTCAGTCTTGATACAATCTCTGACATGGTCAGGTTGCCTGTAAATTTTGTTCTTTACAGGGAGACTATCACCAGTGTCTACCACATGGGTACAGTTAGTCTGACTGGGTGTCAGGGAGAACATATGTCGATATGCCTGCAAAACTTGTCTACAGTCATTTTGCTGATGTTCAGTGAGGCTGCCATCTAAGGCCACACCATCAACTGAACCATCCTCAGGGTTCTGAGTCAGCAGGTCTGGGAGAGGGTCACTCTCTTCCTCCTGCCCCTCATCTGTAGCCATGAGCAAGCCCATCTCTGCCCTGTCAACATATGCTTTCAGCCTGTTAACATGGAGCACCCTGTGGGGGCTCCTGGGAGTTCCTAGGTCCACCAAGTAGGTAACCTCTCCCTTCTTTTCTATGATAGTATGGGGTCCAGACCATTTGTCTTGGAGTGCTGCTGGGGCCACTGGCTCCAACACCCATACTTTCTGTCCAGGCTGGTACTCAGTCAAGACAGCCTTTTGGTCATGCCAAGCTTTTTGTAATTCTTGGCTAGCCTCTAGGTTTTTGGATGCCTTCTCCATATACTCAGCCATCCTGGAGCGGAGACCAAGTACATAGTCCACTATGTCTTGCTTGGGCTTTTTGAGAGGTAACTCCCATCCTTCCCTCACCAAACACAAGGGTCCTCTTACAGGGTGCCCAAACAACAATTCAAAGGGGCTGAAGCCAACCCCCTTTTGTGGGACCTCTCTGTAAGCAAACAGAAGGCAGGGCAGAAGGATGTCCCATCTTCGCCTGAGCTTTTCAGGTAATCCTTTGATCATGCCCTTTAGGGTCTTGTTGAACCTTTCAACAAGCCCATTGCATTGTGGATGATAGGGAGTGGTGAACGTGTAGTTGACACCACATTCCTTCCACATAGCTGTTAAGTATCCTGACATGAAGTTGGCACCTCTATCAAATACTACCCCCACTCTGGAGAAAACTCCAAGTAATGCCCTGGCCACAACTGGAGCTGTTGTGGTCCTAAGTGGAATTGCCTCTGGGTACCTGGTGGCATGGTCCACCATCACCAGTATGAATTTGTGCCCAGATGTTGTAGGGGGGATCCATTGGTCCTACAATGTCAATCCCCACTCTTTCAAAGGGCACCCCCACCACAGGTAGTGGTATCAGGGGGGCCTTTGTGGTACCACCTGCTTTGCCACTGGCTTGGCAGGTTACACAGGAGTGACAAAACTCCTTGGTATGCTCTGACATGTGAGGCCAGTGAAAATGACAGACAAGTCTGTCCCAAGTTTTATTCTGGTGACCGCTCAGCCCTCCACAGGGCTTGGTCGCCCCACTCACTGCTGCCGCTCCTGCCTGCCTTTGCCGCCTCCTGCCTGCAGATTCCTTCGCTCGCTGCCCACTGCTCCTGGGAATTTCCCGCTGCTCCTGGGAATTTCCCGCTGCCCGCTGCTTCTTGGAATTTCCCGCCACTGCCTCCCTGCGGCCCCGCCCCCTGTGATTCAATTCGCCGCCCCGCTCCCGCCACCCAGCTGCTCCTCCCTCCCGGCTCCTTACTTATGATGCCCCCAGAGCGACCGCGCGCCGAAGGTGCGCCAAAGGTAAGCCCGTCTGCGCCCGTCATCGCCTGGCCCGCGCCCAGCGCCAGGACCCCTGGCCCTCCCCGCCGAGGCAAGACGACCCGACTGACCTACGACGCCGCCACTCTCAACGCACTCAATGCCGGCTGGACCAAACCTGCTGCCGAGCCACCCCGAGACGCACCCACGGACCCTTCACCTGCTGCACCTGCAAGTTCACCTGCCTCCGAACCTGCCCCGCACCTGCCAAGACAATCACGAGCAGCAACCACCTCAAGTGCATCCTGATCAACACCCGCTCTGTCCACAGACACGCCGTGGAACTCTGGAACCTCCTCGACGCTATATCACCGGACGTCGCCTTCCTCACGGAAACCTGGATGAACGCCTCCTCTGCACCCGACATCGCCATCGCCATCCCGGACGGGTACAAGATCATCAGGAGGGACCGCATCAACCAGACCGGAGGTGGCATCGCCATCGTCCACAGGAACACCATCCGCATCACGACCGACGCCAACGACTCCTTCGCCGCAGCCGAACATCTCCACTTCCAGATTCACACCGACCCTAAGACGACCCTCAGAGGCACCCTCGTCTACAGACCCCCGGGACCACGCACACAATTCAGCGAAGACATCACAGACTTCATCAGCCCGCACGCCCTCCCCTCCACTGACTACATCCTCCTCGGGGACCTCAACTTCCACCTGGAGAACAACAAGGACCGCAACACCACCGCCCTGCTGGAAAAACTCGCCAACCTCGGACTCAAGCAACTGGTCAACACCCCCACCCACTACGCCGGCCACACGCTTGATCCCCTCTTCTCTTCCAGCAAGTACATCACCTTTAGCCACACCAACGGACTCCACTGGACCGACCACAGCTGCGTCCACTTCAGCTTCAAAAAATCCATGACCCACCACCACCCACAACAGGTACCTCACAGGAATTGGAGCAAGATCACCGCAGACCAGCTCCTCCCTCAGCCAGAGCCCACCCACCAACACAACGGACCCCAACGAAGCAGCCCGCAACTTCACACAGTGGCTGACCGCCTGCGCCGACGACCTTGCGCCACTAAAGAACCCTCCCAGCAGACCCAGAAGCAAGAAGGCATCCTGGTTCACCGACGACCTCAAGGACTCCAAGAAGACCTGCCGCACCCCCGAGAAAGCCTGGCTCCTCGACCGGACCACCGACAACACGACCGCCCTCAAACACGCTACCCGCAAGCACCACCAGTTCATCCGCACCACCAAGAAGAAATCCCTGAAGGAACGACTGGACAACAACGCCCACGACAGCAAAGAGCGCTTCACTATCGTCAAGGAGTTCTCCAACCCCAGCACCGGCACCAACGACATCACTCCGTCACAAGACCTCTGCGACTCCCTCGCCTCGTTCTTCCACCGCAAGATCGCCGTCATCCACAACAGCTTCGGTGCCCCACCCACGCACCCAACCGTCGAACCAACGCCCCCCACCGCCACCCTTCGCGCCTGGACCACGGTGACCACCGAAGACACAGCCCGCACGATGAACACCATCCACTCCGGATCACCGACCGACCCCTGCCCACACCACGTCTTCAACAAGGCCGACTCCACCATCGCACCCCAACTCCGGAACATCATCAACGCCTCCTTCAACACCACCACCTTCCTGGAGAGCTGGAAGCACGCCGAGATCAGCGCCCTCCTGAAGAAACCTACAGCGGACCCCACCGATCTCAAAAACTTCCGCCCCATCTCGCTCCTCCCTTTTCCTGCTAAAGTCATCGAGAAGATCGTCAACAGACAGCTGACCGCCTTCCTCGAGACGAACGGATCCCTCGACCCCTCGCAGTCCGGCTTCAGAGCCAACCACAGCACCGAGACCGCCCTCATCGCAGCCACCGACGACATCCGGACCCTGCTTGACAAGGGGGAAACAGTGGCCCTCATCCTCCTGGACCTCTCCGCTGCGTTCGACACGGTCTGCCACCGCACCCTAGTCCAGCGCCTTAGCAACATCGGTATCCAAGAGAAGGCACTGGAGTGGATCATCTCGTTCCTCGCCGGAAGAACAAAAGAGTCCGCCTCCCCACGTTTTGCTCCGAGGCCACCGAAGTCATCTGCGGCGTCCCGCAAGGATCTTCACTCAGCACCACCTTCTTCAACATCTACATGAAACCTCTCGCACCCATCGCACGCCAGCACAACCTCAACATCATCTCTTACGCCGACGACACCCAGCTGATCCTCTCCCTCACCAGAGACCCCGACACCGCCAGAACCTGCCTACACGAAGGGATGAAAGACGTCGCCGAGTGGATGAAGGACAGCCGCCTGAAACTGAACTCGGACAAGACGGAAGTCCACATCCTGGGATCTTCGCCCTCCGCCTGGGACGACTCCTGGTGGCCCCCAGCCCTGGGCACCGCACCCAAGCCAACCGACCACGCACGCAACCTGGGCTTCATCCTGGACCCCTCCCTCTCGATGACCAGACAAGTCAACACCGTCTCCTCATCGTGCATTAACACCCTGCGTATGCTTTGCATAATCTTCCGCTGGATCCCGACCGAGACCAGGAAGACTGTCACCCAGGCACTCGTCACCAGCCGACTGGACTACGGAAACGCCCTCTACGCTGGAACCACAGCCAAGCTACAGAAAAGACTCCAGCGCATCCAGAACTCCTCCGCCCGACTCATCCTGGATGTCCCCCGACGCAGCCACATCTCCAGCCACCTGAGGAACCTGCACTGGCTCCCCGTCGACAAGAGGATCACGTTCCGGCTCCTCACCCACACACACAAGTCTCTCCACGACCTGGGCCCCAAGTACCTCAACGACCGCCTGACCTTCTACACGCCCACCCGCCAGCTACGGTCCACCAGCCTCGCCCTCACAGCCGTACCACGCATCCGAAGAGCCACCGCCGGAGGAAGATCCGTCTCTTACCTGGCTGCCAAGACTTGGAACTTCCTCCCCATCCACCTTCAGCTGACCCAGAACCATCTCGCCAACAGGAAACAACTCAAGACCTGGCTGTTCGAGCAGTAGCATACCCCTCCCCCCAAGCGCCTTGAGACCCTCCCGGGTGAGTAGTGCGCTATACAAATGGCATGATTGATTGATTGATTGATCCTGGCCTAGGTGTCCTGCTAAGGGAATATCATGGGCCAAGGTAATAAGGAAGCCCCTAAATTGCAGAGGTATGACCAACCTCCTGGTTGTACCAGGCTTGGGATCTCTACCCTCTGAATAAAGGAGCCCATCATCCCAATATACTTTATGGGTACCTTGAGCATTCCCAGCAGCCTCAGCAGCAGCCTGCTGTCTGAGGGGTTCAAGGGAAGGACAGGTTAACTGAGCCTGCCCCAAGTCTGCCCTAGAAGGTCCCCCTGTCCCCAGAAACTCAACTTGATCAGCTTCAAGCTCTTCAGGGACAGTTCCTTCAGGGGTCTCAAGATCATCTTCCTGTGAAGGCTGATCCTCACTTGTAGGCAGTTGGGAAGGCACAGCCTTTACCCTCCTGTTCTTCTTCTTGGAAGGTACTTGGTCCATTGTTCCAGGATCCAAGACCTGAGGTTCAGAGAGGCACTTTTTGGCCTGTGACCTGGTCACAGCAAGGACATGTGATGATATCCCTAACATCTCTGCATGAGTCCTGTACTCAACTTCAGACCATAGAGAATTCTCCAGGTCATTGCCCAACAAACATTCTACTGGTAGATCAGCACTAACCACAACTCTTTTTAGGCCAGTTACCCCACCCCAGGAAAAGTTAACAAGTGCCACACTATGTGTAGTAGTGACATTGCTGGCATTGGTCACCAGGTAATTATCACCTGGACCACTCCCCTGCCTTCCGCGGGAGTTTTTAGCCTAAAGCCTAACTTTTTAAACCTTGCACTCACCCATTCTAGCGCTAGCTCGCGCTTTTTTAACTAAGCCTCCTCACCTTCAGGCCAGGGACCTCTCCCTCGACCCTGCTTTCCCGCGCAGTCGAGTGATCGCTGCCGCGGCCTCACTAGCTCCCGCCTGCCGCCTCCAGCGGACGCTCCCCCGGCCACGCCCACTTCTTGGCCACGCCCACTCGGGCAGCTATTTAGGAGCTGACAAACGAGCTCTCGCCTACTGGACCACTCCCCTGCCTTCCGCGGGAGTTTTTAGCTGAAAGCCTAACTTTTTAAACCTTGCACTCACCCATTCTAGCGCTAGCTCGCGCTTTTTTAACTAAGCCTCCTCACCTTCAGGCCAGGGACCTCTCCCTCGACCCTGCTTTCCCGCGCAGTCGAGTGATCGCTGCCGCGGCCTCACTAGCTCCCGCCTGCCGCCTCCAGCGGACGCTCCCCCGGCCACGCCCACTTCTTGGCCACGCCCACTCGGGCAGCTATTTAGGAGCTGACAAACGAGCTCTCGCCTACTGGACCACTCCCCTGCCTTCCGCGGGAGTTTTTAGCTGAAAGCCTAACTTTTTAAACCTTGCACTCACCCATTCTAGCGCTAGCTCGCGCTTTTTTAACTAAGCCTCCTCACCTTCAGGCCTGGGACCTCTCCCTCGACCCTGCTTTCCCGCGCAGTCGAGTGATCGCGGCCTCACTAGCTCCCGCCTGCCGCCTCCAGCGGACGCTCCCCCGGCCACGCCCACTTCTTGGCCACGCCCACTCGGGCAGCTATTTAGGAGCTGACAAACGAGCTCTCGCCTACTGGACCACTCCCCTGCCTTCCGCGGGAGTTTTTAGCCTAAAGCCTAACTTTTTAAACCTTGCACTCACCCATTCTAGCGCTAGCTCGCGCTTTTTTAACTAAGCCTCCTCACCTTCAGGCCAGGGACCTCTCCCTCGACCCTGCTTTCCCGCGCAGTCGAGTGATCGCTGCCGCGGCCTCACTAGCTCCCGCCTGCCGCCTCCAGCGGACGCTCCCCCGGCCACGCCCACTTCTTGGCCACGCCCACTCGGGCAGCTATTTAGGAGCTGACAAATGAGCTCTCGCCTACTGGACCACTCCCCTGCCTTCCGCAGGAGTTTTTAGCCTAAAGCCTAACTTTTTAAACCTTGCACTCACCCATTCTAGCGCTAGCTCGCGCTTTTTTAACTAAGCCTCCTCACCTTCAGGCCAGGGACCTCTCCCTCGACCCTGCTTTCCCGCGCAGTCGAGTGATCGCTGCCGCGGCCTCACTAGCTCCCGCCTGCCGCCTCCAGCGGACGCTCCCCCGGCCACGCCCACTTCTTGGCCACGCCCCCAAGTTGTCCCATAAATTATGTGTCTCCACCGTTCGCGCAGCGGATGGGCGCAGCGGGCGCGCCGACTGCGTGCCGAAGGCGCGCCTAAGGCAAGCCCGTCTGCGCCCGTCCGCGACGGGCCGGGACCAGGGGCCATAGACTCTGCCCTTCCTCTGGTATATTCCCCTGCCCAACTCTTTTCTCTCTCTGCTTCTACCCCCCTCTCCCCTTCCGTAGTCAAACACTTATCTTCGCACGGTATCTTTGTCCCCCCCTTCCTGGCCCTGCCTTGCCCACCCCCCCTCCCTCAATTTCCTCCACGCCCCCCCTCACTCGTGCTACCCCCGGTTTCCCTGCTGCCTCTGCTATTCTTCTCAATACCCGCTCTGCTGTAAAACACCAAACTGCTCTCTTTAACCTTTTGGACACTGACTCCCCTGATTTCCTTTTCCTCACTGAGACTTGGCTCTCTTCTGACTCACTCCCCGACCTTCTGGCCATTCTTCCAGGCACTCATTATGCCCTCCGCGCTGACCGCCCTGATGGAAAAACTGGAGGTGGAGTGGCTATGATCGTCCGCCGCTCTTTGCAATTCCAGCTCCTGTCGCAGCCTTGTATTCCTGGTGTTGATTTTCTGGTGGCCCGCTCTCTTAACCTCCCGGTCCCCCTCACGGTGGTCCTTCTCTACCGCCCCCCTCAAAACATGCCATCCTTTGTGTCTACCCTGCAGGATCTCTTGGCCACTCTGGCTGTAAATAACTCCTCGTTACTCCTGCTCGGTGATTTCAATTTTTGGCCGGGTGATCCGAGGGAGGACTCCTCCTCCAAAGACTTTTCTGCCACCCTTCGTTGTCTCAATTTCCTACCTCACGTCTCGGCCCCCACCCACACCTGTGGTCACATCCTCGACCAGATCTGGTCCTTACGGTGCAATCCCTCAGTCACTTCTATTTCCCCTTGTGTTTGGTCAGATCATTTCTTGATCTCCTTTTCTATCTACTTAGGTCAACCCGAGAAAGCCCTCCTGCCCAAAAACATCTGGGCTCGGAGTTGGAACAGGACTGATCTCAATGATCTTTCTTCCTCTCTGTCCTCATCGGCTCCTACCCTGACCGACCTCTCTGTGGAGAATCAGGCGGATGCCATTAACATCTGGCTCTCCTCGGCTTGCGACCGGGCCGCTCCCCTCAAAAAGATCAGATCAGCCCGCCTTCATGATGCTCACAAGTGGTTCTCCAACGACCTCAGATCCCTGAAATTAGAGCTTAGGCGTTCTGAGCGTCGCTGGCGCCGCAACTATTGCCCCATTCTCCGCCTTAATTACAAGGCTCTTCTTAACAACTATAAATTGGCCATCCTAGCGGCAAAATCCAAATATTTCACGGAGCGCGTAGCCCTTTCGGCCAATAAATCTCGTGAGATTTTCTCACTGGTGCGTAGTCTTGCCACCTCTGACCGTGCTGGCCTTTCCCCTGCTCCTTCTCAATCTTTTTGTCATTCTTTGAATGATTATTTTATCAATAAAATAATCACCATCAAGGCCAACATCCCGATCGTGCCCCACCCTGACTTGCCGGTTCCTTCCTCCTTTTCTTCCTCTGTTTTGGATCATTTTAAACCCATCTCTCCTGAGCTCTTCCTCGACCTTCTTGTTAAGGTCAAGTCCGGCTCTCCGGCGGATTGTGCACCTGCACGGATCCTCAGATCCCTATACACTAGTTGTCCTACCCCTCCCCTAACTCTTCTCAATTCTTGCTTGGCTCTGGGCTCTGTCCCTTCTTCCTTTAAAACTGCCATTGTGCTTCCTATCCTGAAGAAAGCTGGCCTGGACCCCTCCCTTCCATCGAACTTTAGGCCGATCTCCCTTCTTCCCTATCTAGGGAAGATTCTTGAGAGCCATGTGACATCCTGCCTCTCCAATTACATCGAGGAGAATAACATCCTGGCCTCTCACCAGGCTGGCTTTCGACCGGGCCACTCTACTGAGAGTGTGGTCCTTGCGGTCCTGGATGAACTGAAAGGGAAGGCCGATAGTAATCTCCCCCAGGCCCTAGTCCTCTTGGATCTGTCCGCTGCGTTTGATACGGTCGACCATGCCATTCTTCTCGACCGTGTCAGCGCAGCGGGCATCCAGGGCACTGCCCTCTCCTGGATCGCGTCCTTTCTTCGGGGCAGATCACAGGCAGTTCACCTTTCTGATTTCTCTGCACCCCCCCTCCCGGTCACTTGTGGGGTACCCCAAGGCTCTTCTCTTTCCCCTCTTCTCTTTAATCTTTACATCCGCCCCCTCATTTCTTCCCTTCTTGGGCTGGGGGTCTCGGTGTACAACTACGCAGACGACCTCCAGCTCGTCTTTGACCTATCCTCCCCTACTCACTCTCTCCCTAAGCTCAGCTCTACTCTTGTCTTCTTCTCCCAGTGGATGAGCTTCAATCATTTGAAGCTCAACCCCGACAAGACAGAGCTTGTTCTCACTGGTGGCCCCTCCAGCCCCTGGTCCTCTGTCCACTGGCCCCTCTCTTTTGGTCCTCCCCCCTCCCCAGTTCCCTCTGTCCGGACCTTGGGCATCAAGATCAGTAATGATCTTTCTATGCATGCGCATATCAGTTCCGTTGTCTCCTCCTGTTTCCTTTCCCTCCGCCTCATTCGCAAAATCTCCCGGTTTTTTTCTGTTGATGCCCTCAAAGTTATTATCACCGCCCTCATTACATCCCGCCTGGATTATGGAAACGGCCTGTACGTAGGCATTCCGGCCTACGAAACTCGCCGGCTCCAGGCCATCCAGAACCAGGCGGCCCGTCTTGTTCTCCGTCTTCCTAAGTTCTCCCATATCACTTCTTCCCTAAAAACCCTTCACTGGCTCCCCGTTCATTTCAGGTCCCAGTTTAAACTTGCCTGTTTGGCCTTTCGGGCGCATGCCCGCTCCGCTCCTCTCTTTATCAACTCCTTAATCTCTTCTCACGCCCCCAGCCGTTCTCTTCATTCGTCTTCTCTATCTCTTCTTCACGTCCCCCGCTTCCGTAAATCCCGCACCGGAGGCACCCGTTTCTCGGTGCGGGCCCCCCAGATCTGGAATACTCTCCCCCTTTCTATTCGCTCCATTCCTATCTTCTCACACTTTCGTAAAGCTCTCAAAACTTTCTTCTTTCTCCAGGCTTTCCCTGGCTAATTCCTCCGGGCCCTTAGGCAGATACTGATGTGTTCCTTAGCGCCAGGAAGCCGCTTGGCCGCAGTGCGCTCTAGAAGTTTCTTTTTCATTTCATTTCATTTCATATAGTCCAGGGTCCACAAAGCTAGTTGTCACCATGGTGACACTGGCACATGTGTCCCTGTATGCTTGAGCCACTTTGTCATTAATCAAAGGCGTCTGCCTGTACTTGCCCAGATTACTGGGCCTGACAGTAGTGGACAAATCAATCTACATCATCACAAATCAGAACAGCCTGTGTAGGGGTTCTGACTAGGCCAGAATCTCCCTCAGTTCCCAAGGTGATACCAACTACCCCCTTAGTCTGTGGACCAACACTGCTAACTGTACTATTGGGTGCAGGTGCCTTAGGGTCTGCAGTGTTGGGGGCTCCACCCTTTTTACACTCACTGGTCAAGTGAGAGGTGTCTTTACATGTACTACACCAGGGTTTTCTTTGACCTTCTTTCTTCTTCTTCTTGGAAGTTTTGGACCCACCCTCAGTATTAGTTTGGGGCCCTGTTGAAGACTTCTGGTCTTTAGCTTTCTGCTCCCCACCCTTCTGGTCTGTTTTCTTTTGGTCACCACCCTGGTTCTGGTTCTTTTGCTTAACTC
The DNA here is from genome assembly GCF_964261635.1 of Lissotriton helveticus. Classification (NCBI taxonomy): domain Eukaryota; kingdom Metazoa; phylum Chordata; class Amphibia; order Caudata; family Salamandridae; genus Lissotriton; species Lissotriton helveticus. The sequence continues at coordinate 127,505,932 of NC_136059.1, read as the reverse complement.
TGGTTCTAACCCATTTGTCTGCCCTCATTCCCGATTCTTGGGGAGAGGTTAGATCTAAGTCAACCAAATGTTGATGCAACTGTTGGTTCTGACAGTTATTTAAAATCTGTTCTCTCATCAGTAAATTGTACAATCCTTCATAGTCTGTAACCTTACTTCCCAGCAACCAGCCCTCCAGAGCCTTAGTGGCACATTCAACAAATTCAGACCAGTCCTGAGTCTGTGTCTTCTGGGTGTCTCTGAACATTAACCTGTACTGTTCAGTGGTTAAGCCTAACCCATCAACCAGAGCACTCTTCAGGACCAGGTAGTTTCTAGAATCCCCATCACTAACTGTGAGGAGTCTGTCTCGGCCTCTACCTTCAAAGGAGAGCCACAAGATTGCTGCCCACTGCACCTGCGGGATCTGCTGTACTCTGCAGGCTCTCTCAAGTGCAGTCATCCATTTGTGGATGTCATCCCCACTCTTGTAAGGGGGCACAATCTTACTCAGGTTTCTATTGCCATAGGACCTGTCTTTATCCTTTTGGATATTGCTGCCACCAGTGGATCCTAATCCACTCTCTCTAGGCTGTCTTGCTCTAGCAATCTTCTCTTTGGCCAGGGCAACTTCTAATTCTTGCTTCTGGATCCTAAGTTCAGCCTCTCTCATTTTGGCCTCATGTTCCCTTCTCTGAGGGCTACACAACTCCCTTCTGGAGTGTCCATGAGAACCTCTAGAAGCTTGGGAGGCATTGGAATCACCTGAGTGATTCCTTCTCCTCCTTTGCTCCTGGTTAAGTCCACTTGGGGGTCTGAATGGGTTGGACCCACTTCCAGTCCCAAATGTGCTTAAGTTAGCCTGGTTAAGCCTGCTGACTAGCACCTGACTATTTCTCTCATCATCAGACCCACTTTCCTCCTCCTCCTCCTCTTCTTCCTCATCCTCTGGCTGAGTATCTCCAGTGACATGGTCTTCCTCATCTATCTGGATGACAGGGGCAGGGGTGTCAGTGTTGTCATCTTCAGTGGGAGAGCCTCCATCTCCATTTCCTGAGGGCCTGGTTTGGAGGTCTTTAGAGCTTCAGACTGGTCTAAAAGCTCTCTGAGGTGACCTGCTGTAGGGGTAGGACCCGTTTTGGTTCCTCTTAAGGAACACAGCTGCCTCAGTTCTTTAAAAGTAAAGATAGCAAATTTGGATGGTGCCCTTGGAGGGTCACTCTCAACAGAGATAGGTTCAGTGGATCCCTCTGCTCCAGACATTGCTCTAGTGTGGGTGGATATGTTGCAATCTACCCACACTGGTGTTTGCCTACCATACCTCTCTAGTAGTTGTAGTCAGGGTGTGCTACTCCCTATCCTCTACAACAACTAAGTTCATTAGAACTTAAGTATACTAGTCTTGTTTTAGTGTACCTATCAGGTACCTGTATGATCTTTCAAATGATACTCTCCAAAGATTGTAATGGTAAAACAACAGCAAGCTCAAATCCCAACCGCTGCTCACCAATGTGAGAAGTTGGCCTGGTATATGATGCTCACTAGTTCTAGTGATCACCTTGTACCATGCCAAGCAACCCTTATGATGATTGGTTGTAAGTCAACCTTAATAGACCAGCTATCCTAGTAGCGTGGACAAAGCAGTCTTTATGAGCACAGAAGCAAATGCGTTAAAACAAAACACAGTTTAAATATACAAAAGTTGCACAATATGGATGAGCCCTAGGGGCCACCTAAACCATATACTAAAGTAGTGGTACAAGAACCACTATGGGGAAAGGAAAGAGGCCTAGGGCCTGGGGAATCACTGGAGCTGTTCAGGACTAACAGTGATGAAGTTGGGAAAGGCCCGCGGGACTCGGGTGCAGTGCTTAAAGTGCACACATGCACCAATGTTAAGTCAATGGTGCGTAAAAGTTACAAAGTTAGTGTTTAAGGAACCTTCCGATGGACTAAAAATGTAGACACAGGCACTAGAGGTGTACACCAGTGTGGGAACACTGGCATTGCTGAGTTACCTCACCCACAGGAAGCGGGTGCACAGGTGCGAAGTAGTGTCGGGTTTCGTCACGCAGGTCGATGGTGCTTGGAGCTGAAGATGCTGCAGGCGGGTCGTCGAAGAGAGTTGCGGTGGATCCAAGGGTGGATCTGAAGAGGTGAAGACCTGAAAGCAGAGGGAAAATGTTCAAAGTCACTAGCCAGTTACTACCGTGGAACCAGGATGGCACCAGGCAATGTCGAGTGCAAACAGGTGAAAAGTTGCAGCTTGTCTCCGCAGCCACGTGGACACGAAGAGGTCAAGGACGTCCAGGAGTCGATCACGAGCTGTCCCACAAAGGCTCTAGCTGATGGCAGTGTCGGCAACTTGATTGGAGCAAACAGGCCTTGGCTAATGCAAGCCATGCAGGAAGTGGAAAAAGCTTAACACTCGGACCAGCGAGTGCTCCTTTTCAGGGGAGCAAGGGCCAGTCTGGAGCAACCATACCAGCAGTGCAAGTTGTAGTTTTCGTCGCCAAGATGGCCACTAGCCATGTGGCAAGTGACCGGGATGACGCGTTGAGTATCAAAGTGCAAAAGGGCCCCACGCAGAACGTGGGGATGCTGGGGGGCTGATCTTCGGGGCAAATGCTGCTCGGTGTCGGTGCTTCTCAAACCCCAAAGCACAGCATCGAGGGTGCGCAGTCAGCTCTTCGAGGGTCTTCCAAGATGTCCGGTCCCACGTCTCTCGGTGCCTCCATAGTTCTCTTCTTTTCAGGGACTCTGGATCGGGCTCTGAGATGTCTGGGAGTCTGGGTCTTGTCAGGCTATGGGCTCGGGCTCCGGCGGGAGGCGGCGGCAAAGCAGATGTCGAGTTGCTGGTTGGTGCCTGTATTCACAGGGTGGTCACTCCTTGGCCACAAGGGAGATTCTCTTCAGTCTTCTGTGCAGCAGAATGTTGAAGTCCAGTCTTCTTCTTAGTTTCAAGTCGAGTTCAGGATGATCTGAAGTCTTGGGACACAGCTCCTACTCTTATTCGAATTCTAGGGGCCGGATTACCTGCTAGGTCCGGCCTCTGGGTGGGACCAGGAAGGGGGGTGGTTACACCCCCTTTCCTTTGTCCAGTTTCACGCCAGGACTGGGGCTGGAGAGCCCCAGGATCGGCTTGAACTGGCCTATGCACAGGGACACCTTGTGTCAGGCATGTCTGATTCTATTCAGCCCTGTCCTATCCAATACACAAAATCCTGTCTGGGGTGGTGCTAGCACCTCCCAAGGCAGGAAACCCTTTGTCCAAGCCTCCCTCGCTGGAAGGACTCCCAGCAGCAGGAGGTCAGACTTGTGTCTGTGGTGGCAGCATCCATTTTGTGATGCTGAGGCTCTGTTTAACTTTAACCGGGGTTCAGGTTAGGTACATGTCGTATCCCTCTAGAAGGGTGGAATGCTACCCCCGTCGCCAGAACTGGCGAGGGGGTAGTATTCCAATTCGTATGACACCTTACTCGACATGTTTTGATAAAGCCAAACCAAAGATAGCATTTAACCGCGAGGTTCATAATGCACTTAAGAGTATATGGTATGGCAGTATCATGAAACAGCTAAATGACATGGTTCCGAAAGCTGCAGACAGGCTCAGCTCATGCCAGAGCACCATCTCACATATTTCCAAGCACTCTGCCTCCAGGATTGATGAGGCCTTCCATAGGAGTGGCTGATAGAAACATATGTGTGCATTTTGGGTTAGGTATAGGCATACTACACCTAAGTAAGGGGTGGTTACACCGACTTACCCCAGCTGAGTGATCAGCCAGTTGTGTCAAATATGGAGGCCAGGCCAGGGGTGGCACAATACGTGCTGCAGCCCCTGGTAGGCCTTGGAAGCACCTATGCCCTGTGTACCTGGGTACACTGTTACAGGGGCCAATAAGGTGAACCAGTTCTAATTTCGTAATGCACCTAATGTGCATTGGCATTAATTTAGAGAGAGAACAGCAGGCTGTGGGTCTGATTATCAGGCCCACAGCCACATTAAGTCATAAACCAGTGAAGCAAAAAGCAAAAATTTGGGGTGACCATAGGATAGCAGGCCCTACTCTCCTACACTTTCCTTAAAGCAGAGACAATTATGGCATGACTTATTTAGAAAAAGAAATAGCCTACTTTATGGAGATATACTTCAACTTAACTTCTGTGAACGGACAACAGCAGGATTCACAACTTCAATTCACGTTTCTATCTACACTAAGAACACCATTAAATCTAACTTTGTTTTTTTTTTACAACCGAGACTATTGTACTGTGTCCTCAGATTCACTTAACTGTAACGAAATACCATTCATCAATCTTTCTGTCAACAACTGCCTTCAATCTACACTGCAAACACCAGAGTTCACAACTTAAATTCAGCTTTGAATCCAAATTTATCTTCAGTATCTCTACTAAGAACTTTTTTATATACATACTATCCCAACATGAGACAGTTGAAAATGTTGCACTTGCTGCCTTTCTTCGCAGCGGTTATGAATTATTATTTTTATAATCCAAATTCAAAGTACAGACGCTTTATTCAGCCTTCTTCATAACTACCTCCCCTCAAATAGCAGTGGTTAATTTCCACACTTTAATCCTTTCTTGCCACGCACAGTCTGTGTAATGAGCTGAATATCTAAAGAACAACTTCCCTGACAAAACAGTGGGTACTTTGCACGTCTGCACCCTTTCCTATTTTTACCTTATTCATCTTCCACTCAATCAACACATCATCCACACATACACACACCTACTTCTTGCCTTTTTTTGGTGGGATTATCAATTATTCTTCAAATTCATATTCTGATTCAAACTCTAGACCCTTTATCGAGCCTTTTCGTTTTACCTACTACCTCAGCCGAAGGCAGTTCAAAATTTGCACACTACCTGTGTTTCTTAACTAGAGTTATCAATCATTCTAAAAATAACTACAAACTCAGAAAGAATATTTTCATTTGCAAACAAATTGCAAAGTAATCGTATCTGTAAAACTTCTTTGCCATGTTCACTCTTTTTTCCAATTCTTATATCTTATATAATACTTCCATAACTAGCATCATATACTTTGTCGCATATTTGTAATAAATTCCATATATTCAAAATATGACCAGAGATTAACATTTCCAATGCTACATTACACCTTTTACTTAATCTACCTCTGGAGCATGACAACAAATTACAATACTACAAACTATATGGAGAAGCTTGTTGTGAAGATTCTTGAAGAGAATTAAAGTTCTCAATATTGATGACGTAAGCATGGTATCAAACTTTTTTATGTTCAGTGTATTTTATTGTGACGAAAATCCAAGAACAGAAGTGAAATATTAACATCTTTTTGTTACATTTGTAATAAAGCTTGAAACATTGAGAGAACGTATTTGAACCAGTTGTTGTTGAATGGTTACACAGATTGATGCTGTGGTGGTGCTGAGTGATGTTGTGGTGGCAAACGAGTGATGCTGTGGCATTTAGTGATGCTGTGGTAGCGCATAGTGATGTTGTGGTGCCCCTGAGTGATGCTGTGGTGGTGCTGAGTGATGCTGTATGCTATGCTATGTTTGGTTTTGCTATCCTATGTTTTGTTTTCTTATGATATTCTATGATTTACTAACCTATGCTTCGATTTGTTATGCTATGCTATGTTTTGTTATGCTATGCTATGTTTTGCTATACTATGCTTTGTTATGCTATGCTATGCTTTGTTATGCTATGCTTTGCTTTGTTACGCAATGCTATGCTATCTTTTGTTATGATATGCTATGTTTTGCTATGCTATGTTTTGGTATGCTATGCTATGTTTTGTTGTGTTTTGTTAAGCTATGCTATGTTTTGTTGTGTTTTGCTGTTTTGTTATGCTATGTGTAGTTGTGTTTTGTTATGCTATGTTTTGTTATGTTTTGTTATGTTATGTTTTGTTTTACTATCCTATGCTTTGTTTTGTTATGCCTTGCTATGTTTAGTTTTGCTATCCTATGCTTTGTTTTGTTATGCTATGCTTTCTTGTGTTTTGTTATGCTATGCTATGTTTTGTTGTGTTTTGCTATGCTATGTTATGCTATGCTATGTTTTGCATATGCTATGCTATGTTTTTTTTAATATATTTTTTATTTTTTAATTTACGCACACTTTAAACATTATACATTATACATTTTTCATCATTAATTAGATTTCCATTAATTCATGTCAATCACGGATATACAGTATCCAATACATTTCGTAATCTTATTTATAATTATATACAAAAACACCATACTCGAATTTCGGCTTCAATTTCAGCCTAATCCCTCCTTCCATCTCCTTATAGGATCCCATATTCTCAAGCCCATCATTTTCCCTTTCCTTCCTTTTCGGGCATATATATTCTTCTCCATATTGTATGATGCTAATAAATTAGCCAACTAGCACTGCATTGTTGGTGGGTTCTTATCCAGCCAGGCCCTAGCTATTGTTAATCTGTATACCGCCATTGCCACAAATATAAACTCCCGCTGTACACCATCATTATCTATACCAACCCCTAATAAAATCAATGACGGAGTAGGCTTAATTCGGATCCCTAATGCTCTACCCAGAAACCCCTCAATGTCTCTGAGCAACGTATGGAGTTGCGGACAGGTGGCAAATATATGTATACTATCAGCTTCAGCGGCATTACACCTAGGACAAGAAGTTCCTGTGGTACCTCCCCATTGTGCTATCCTGGCTGGAGTAAAATAAAGTGAATATATGGTATCAAACTTAATGCTTGCCTTAGTGCATTTAAAAATGCAAAAAATTCGTAAAACAGAGTATGACATTTTACTCTCAATTTATTTAAGACAAACAATTATGCTGTGTCCTCCGATTCTCTTATCTGTGTCTAAATAGCATTCTTCTATCTTTGTCTCAACAACTGCCTTCAATCTACACTACGAACAGCTGGGTTCACAACTTGATTTCACCTTCCTTCTACATTAAGGACAACATTGTATTCAGCCTTCCTTTCCTTAATATTTACAAAAAGGGGGTGGTGATGGACAGAGTATCTGAGTTAATCAGAACACTCCTACCCAGTCAACAGATCAGGGCTTGATCCATCACCGTTTTTTAGCTCACTGCACCATCCCAGTTCAGAACCTGGCTATATGCAAATTAGTCTGTCCCTGGCCCAGTGCATCATGGGAACAGGGCAGACCAAACTACCAAGCCAATTATTCACTGGAAAGGAAACAAGCTTCCGGGGAACGGTTTCTGGCATTACAGCCGTCTTCGGCCCGGCTTGCTTGAATCCTGATGGTGCAATGAGCAAGGGACTCATGTCTGAGCATACCCTTCCACACTCATGGTGGCCAAAATAATTACAAAAAGGGGGTGGTGATGGACAGAGTAGGGGCCCACGGAGAGCCCTGATTCTGCAAACCACATGCCTCCCAGATGCTCCTCCCTCCCTCCACCCATTCTTAATGCAGGCAGCAGTTTGTCTATGCCACTGTTGCGCCAATGCCGTGCCAAAGGCTGGCCCGTCAGCACCCGTCAGCGCCTGCAACGTACGGAGTACAAGACGCACTGGCCCTTGCATGACCCACGTATCACAACAGACTCATGCTCCAGCCAACCTCCAAGCAATGAACATAGGACAATCAACCACCTGCTAGCAGGCAACCCCTAAGCGCACGCACGACAGCTTTGCATGCTGGGTGTGCAACTCCTACCGCCTACACCGTGCTGACCTGCCTACCAGACCATGTCCGTACAACCAGGTTATGTGCCTCCTACTACATACCCGCTCCATCCACCAGCACGCCATTGGACTCCGCAACACAATGCATCCTCAGCACACAACTTCAATATTGCCATCACAGACGGATACAAGATCACCCGAAGGGACTGCACCAACAAATCAGGAGGATGATTTGCAAATCATTCAGAAGTACACACTCAGAGGCACATACAACACACTCAGCATTGTCAAGCACCTGCACATCAGGTTTCACACCAACCTCCTGACCACCCTCAGAATAACACAGATCTCTAGACCTACACCCACAATTCCGCTAAGCTATCAACAACTACATCAGCATACTGGCCCTCACCTCCACATGTGGCTGGGGACAGCAACTTCTGGCTGGAGGACAACCACACCACCATCGTTCATTGGTACATCATGAGTCCCTTGCTCATTGCACCATCAGGATTCAAGCAAGCCGGGCCGACGACGCCTGAAATGGCAGAAACCGGTCCCCGGAAGCTTGCTTCCTTCCCAGTATAAGAATTGGCTTGGTAGTTTGGTTTGCCCTGTTCCCATCATGCACTGGGACAGGAACAGACTAATTTGCATATAGCCAAGTTCTGAGCTGGGATGGTGCAGTGAGCTAAAAAACGGTGATGGATCAAGCCCTGATCTTTGGACTGGGTAAGAGTGGTCTGCTTAATTCAGGCACTCTGTTCATCACCACCCCCTTTTCTGAATCATTTTGTCCACCATATGCGTGGAAGGGTATACTCAGATGTGAGTCCCTTGCTCATTGCACCATCAGGATTCAAGCAAGCCGGGCCGACGACGCCTGAAATGGCAGAAACCGGTCCCCGGAAGCTTGTTTCCTTCCCAGTATAAGAATTGGCTTGGTAGTTTGGTTTGCCCTGTTCCCATCATGCACTGGGACAGGAACAGACTAATTTGCATATAGCCAAGTTCTTCGCTGGGATGGTGCAGTGAGCTAAAAAATGGTGATGGATCAAGCCCTGATCTTTGGACTGGGTAAGAGTGGTCTGCTTAATTCAGGCACTCTGTTCATCACCACCCCCTTTTCTGAATCATTTTGTCCACCATATGCGTGGAAGGGTATACTCAGATGTGAGTCCCTTGCTCATTGCACCATCAGGATTCAAGCAAGCCGGGCCGACGACGCCTGAAATGGCAGAAACCGGTCCCCGGAAGCTTGTTTCCTTCCCAGTATAAGAATTGGCTTGGTAGTTTGGTTTGCCCTGTTCCCATCATGCACTGGGACAGGAACAGACTAATTTGCATATAGCCAAGTTCTGAGCTGGGATGGTGCAGTGAGCTAAAAAATGGTGATGGATCAAGCCCTGATCTTTGGACTGGGTAAGAGTGGTCTGCTTAATTCAGGCACTCTGTTCATCACCACCCCCTTTTCTGAATCATTTTGTCCACCATATGCGTGGAAGGGTATACTCAGATGTGAGTCCCTTGCTCATTGCACCATCAGGATTCAAGCAAGCCGGGCCGACGACGCCTGAAATGGCAGAAACCGGTCCCCGGAAGCTTGTTTCCTTCCCAGTATAAGAATTGGCTTGGTAGTTTGGTTTGCCCTGTTCCCATCATGCACTGGGACAGGAACAGACTAATTTGCACATAGCCAAGTTCTGAGCTGGGATGGTGCAGTGAGCTAAAAAACGGTGATGGATCAAGCCCTGATCTTTGGACTGGGTAAGAGTGGTCTGCTTAATTCAGGCACTCTGTTCATCACCACCCCCTTTTCTGAATCATTTTGTCCACCATATGCGTGGAAGGGTATACTCAGATGTGAGTCCCTTGCTCATTGCACCATCAGGATTCAAGCAAGCCGGGCCGACGACGCCTGAAATGGCAGAAACCGGTCCCCGGAAGCTTGTTTCCTTCCCAGTATAAGAATTGGCTTGGTAGTTTGGTTTGCCCTGTTCCCATCATGCACTGGGACAGGAACAGACTCATTTGCATATAGCCAAGTTCTGAGCTGGGGTGGTGCAGTGAGCTAAAAAACGGTGATGGATCAAGCCCTGATCTTTGGACTGGGTAAGAGTGGTCTGCTTAATTCAGGCACTCTGTTCATCACCACCCCCTTTTCTGAATCATATTGTCCACCATATGCGTGGAAGGGTATACTCAGATGTGAGTCCCTTGCTCATTGCACCATCAGGATTCAAGCAAGCCGGACCGACGACGCCTGAAATGGCAGAAACCGGTCCCCGGAAGCTTGTTTCCTTCCCAGTATAAGAATTGGCTTGGTAGTTTGGTTTGCCCTGTTCCCATCATGCACTGGGACAGGAACAGACTAATTTGCATATAGCCAAGTTCTGAGCTGGGATGGTGCAGTGAGCTAAAAAACGGTGATGGATCAAGCCCTGATCTTTGGACTGGGTAAGAGTGGTCTGCTTAATTCAGGCAGTCTGTTCATCACCACACCCTTTTCTGAATCATTTTGTCCACCATATGCGTGGAAGGGTATACTCAGATGTGAGTCCCTTGCTCATTGCACCATCAGGATTCAAGCAAGCCGGGCCGACGACGCCTGAAATGGCAGAAACGGGTCCCCGGAAGCTTGTTTACTTCCCAGTATAAGAATTGGCTTGGTAGTTTGGTTTGCCCTGTTCCCATCATGCACTGGGACAGGAACATACTAATTTGCATATAGCCAAGTTCTGAGCTGGGATGGTGCAGTGAGCTAAAAAACGGTGATGGATCAAGCCCTGATCTTTGGACTGGGTAAGAGTGGTCTGCTTAATTCAGGCAGTCTGTTCATCACCACACCCTTTTCTGAATCATTTTGTCCACCATATGCGTGGAAGGGTATACTCAGATGTGAGTCCCTTGCTCATTGCACCATCAGGATTCAAGCAAGCCGGGCCGACGACGCCTGAAATGGCAGAAACGGGTCCCCGGAAGCTTGTTTACTTCCCAGTATAAGAATTGGCTTGGTAGTTTGGTTTGCCCTGTTCCCATCATGCACTGGGACAGGAACATACTAATTTGCATATAGCCAAGTTCTGAGCTGGGATGGTGCAGTGAGCTAAAAAACGGTGATGGATCAAGCCCTGATCTTTGGACTGGGTAAGAGTGGTCTGCTTAATTCAGGCACTCTGTTCATCACCACCCCCTTTTCTGAATCATTTTGTCCACCATATGCGTGGAAGGGTATACTCAGATGTGAGTCCCTTGCTCATTGCACCATCAGGATTCAAGCAAGCCGGGCCGATGACGCCTGAAATGGCAGAAACCGGTCCCCGGAAGCTTGTTTCCTTCCCAGTATAAGAATTGGCTTGGTAGTTTGGTTTGCCCTGTTCCCATCATGCACTGGGACAGGAACAGACTAATTTGCATATAGCCAAGTTCTGAGCTGGGGTGGTGCAGTGAGCTAAAAAACGGTGATGGATCAAGCCCTGATCTTTGGACTGGGTAAGAGTGGTCTGCTTAATTCAGGCACTCTGTTCATCACCACCCCCTTTTCTGAATCATTTTGTCCACCATATGCGTGGAAGGGTATACTCAGATGTGAGTCCCTTGCTCATTGCACCATCAGGATTCAAGCAAGCCGGGCCGACGACGCCTGAAATGGCAGAAACCGGCCCCCGGAAGCTTGTTTCCTTCCCAGTATAAGAATTGGCTTGGTAGTTTGGTTTGCCCTGTTCCCATCATGCACTGGGACAGGAACAGACTCATTTGCATATAGCCAAGTTCTGAGCTGGGGTGGTGCAGTGAGCTAAAAAACGGTGATGGATCAAGCCCTGATCTTTGGACTGGGTAAGAGTGGTCTGCTTAATTCAGGCACTCTGTTCATCACCACCCCCTTTTCTGAATCATTTTGTCCACCATATGCGTGGAAGGGTATACTCAGATGTGAGTCCCTTGCTCATTGCACCATCAGGATTCAAGCAAGCCGGGCCGACGACGCCTGAAATGGCAGAAACCGGTCCCCGGAAGCTTGTTTTCTTCCCAGTATAAGAATTGGCTTGGTAGTTTGGTTTGCCCTGTTCCCATCATGCACTGGGACAGGAACAGACTAATTTGCATATAGCCAAGTTCTGAGCTGGGATGGTGCAGTGAGCTAAAAAACGGTGATGGATCAAGCCCTGATCTTTGGACTGGGTAAGAGTGGTCTGCTTAATTCAGGCACTCTGTTCATCACCACCCCCTTTTCTGAATCATTTTGTCCACCATATGCGTGGAAGGGTATACTCAGATGTGAGTCCCTTGCTCATTGCACCATCAGGATTCAAGCATGCCGGGCCGACGACGCCTGAAATGGCAGAAACCGGTCCCCGGAAGCTTGTTTCCTTCCCAGTATAAGAATTGGCTTGGTAGTTTAGTTTGCCCTGTTCCCATCATGCACTGGGACAGGAACAGACTAATTTGCATATAGCCAAGTTCTGAGCTGGGATGGTGCAGTGAGCTAAAAAACGGTGATGGATCAAGCCCTGATCTTTGGACTGGGTAAGAGTGGTCTGCTTAATTCAGGCACTCTGTTCATCACCACCCCCTTTTCTGAATCATTTTGTCCACCATATGCGTGGAAGGGTATACTCAGATGTGAGTCCCTTGCTCATTGCACCATCAGGATTCAAGCAAGCCGGGCCGACGACGCCTGAAATGGCAGAAACCGGTCCCCGGAAGCTTGTTTCCTTCCCAGTATAAGAATTGGCTTGGTAGTTTGGTTTGCCCTGTTCCCATCATGCACTGGGACAGGAACAGACTAATTTGCATATAGCCAAGTTCTGAGCTGGGATGGTGCAGTGAGCTAAAAAACGATGATGGATCAAGCCCTGATCTTTGGACTGGGTAAGAGTGGTCTGCATAATTCAGGCACTCTGTTCATCACCACCCCCTTTTCTGAATCATTTTGTCCACCATATGCGTGGAAGGGTATACTCAGATATGAGTCCCTTGCTCATTGCACCATCAGGATTCAAGCAAGCCGGGCCGACGACGCCTGAAATGACAGAAACCAGTCCCCGGAAGCTTGTTTCCTTCCCAGTATAAGAATTGGCTTGGTAGTTTGGTTTGCCCTGTTCCCATCATGCACTGGGACAGGAACAGACTAATTTGCATATTGCCAAGTTCTGAGCTGGGATGGTGCAGTGAGCTAAAAAACGGTGATGTATCAAGCCCTGATCTTTGGACTGGGTAAGAGTGGTCTGCTTAATTCAGGCACTCTGTTCATCACCACCCCCTTTTCTGAATAATTTTGTCCACCATATGCGTGGAAGGGTATACTCAGATGTGAGTCCCTTGCTCATTGCACCATCAGGATTCAAGCAAGCCTGGCCGACAACGCCTGAAATGGCAGAAACCGGTCCCCGGAAGCTTGTTTCCTTCCCAGTATAAGAATTGGCTTGGTAGTTTGGTTTGCCCTGTTCCCATCATGCACTGGGACAGGAACAGACTAATTTGCATATAGCCAAGTTCTGAGCTGGGATGGTGCAGTGAGCTAAAAAACGGTGATGGATCAAGCCCTGATCTTTGGACTGGGTAAGAGTGGTCTGCTTAATTCAGGCACTCTGTTCATCCCCACCCCCTTTTCTGAATCATTTTGTCCACCATATGCGTGGAAGGGTATACTCAGATGTGAGTCCCTTGCTCATTGCACCATCAGGATTCAAGCAAGCCGGGCCGACGACGCCTGAAATGGCAGAAACCGGTCCCCGAAAGCTTGTTTCCTTCCCAGTATAAGAATTGGCTTGGTAGTTTGGTTTGCCCTGTTCCCATCATGCACTGGGACAGGAACAGACTAATTTGCATATAGCCAAGTTCTGAGCTGGGATGGTGCAGTGAGCTAAAAAACAGTGATGGATCAAGCCCTGATCTTTGGACTGGGTAAGAGTGGTCTGCTTAATTCAGGCCCTCTGTTCATCACCACCCCCTTTTCTGAATCATTTTGTCCACCATATGCGTGGAAGGGTATACTCAGATGTGAGTCCCTTGCTCATTGCACCATCAGGATTCAAGCAAGCCGGGCCGACGACGCCTGAAATGGCAGAAACCGGTCCCCTGAAGCTTGTTTCCTTCCCAGTATAAGAATTGGCTTGGTAGTTTGGTTTGCCCTGTTCCCATCATGCACTGGGACAGGAACAGACTAATTTGCATATAGCCAAGTTCTGAGCTGGGATGGTGCAGTGAGCTAAAAAACGGTGATGGATCAAGCCCTGATCTTTGGACTCGGTAAGAGTGGTCTGCTTAATTCAGGCACTCTGTTCATCACCACCCCCTTTTCTGAATCATTTTGTCCACCATATGCGTGGAAGGGTATACTCAGATGTGAGTCCCTTTCTCATTGCACCATCAGGATTCAAGCAAGCCGGGCCGACGACGCCTGAAATGGCAGAAACCAGTCCCCGGAAGCTTGTTTCCTTCCCAGTATAAGAATTGGCTTGGTAGTTTGGTTTGCCCTGTTCCCATCATGCACTGGGACAGGAACAGACTAATTTGCATATAGCCAAGTTCTGAGCTGGGATGGTGCAGTGAGCTAAAAAACGGTGATGGATCAAGCCCTGATCTTTGGACTGGGTAAGAGTGGTCTGCTTAATTCAGGCACTCTGTTCATCACCACCCCCTTTTCTGAATCATTTTGTCCACCATATGCGTGGAAGGGTATACCCAGATGTGAGTCCCTTGCTCATTGCACCATCAGGATTCAAGCAAGCCGGGCCGACGACGCCTGAAATGGCAGAAACCGGTCCCCGGAAGCTTGTTTCCTTCCCAGTATAAGAATTGGCTTGGTAGTTTGGTTTGCCCTGTTCCCATCATGCACTGGGACAGGAACAGACTAATTTGCATATAGCCAAGTTCTGAGCTGGGATGGTGCAGTGAGCTAAAAAACGGTGATGGATCAAGCCCTGATCTTTGGACTGGGTAAGAGTGGTCTGCTTAATTCAGGCACTCTGTTCATCACCACCCCCTTTTCTGAATCATTTTGTCCACCATATGTGTGGAAGGGTATACTCAGACGTGAGTCCCTTGCTCATTGCACCATCAGGATTCAAGCAAGCCGGGCCGACGACGCCTGAAATGGCAGAAACCGGTCCCCGGAAGCTTGTTTCCTTCCCAGTATAAGAATTGGCTTGGTAGTTTGGTTTGCCCTGTTCCCATCATGCACTGGGACAGGAACAGACTAATTTGCATATAGCCAAGTTCTGAGCTGGGATGGTGCAGTGAGCTAAAAAACGGTGATGGATCAAGCCCTGATCTTTGGACTGGGTAAGAGTGGTCTGCTTAATTCAGGCACTCTGTTCATCACCACCCCCTTTTCTGAATCATATTGTCCACCATATGCGTGGAAGGGTATACTCAGACGTGAGTCCCTTGCTCATTGCACCATCAGGATTCAAGCAAGCCGGGCCGACGACGCCTGAAATGGCAGAAACCGGTCCCCGGAAGCTTGTTTCCTTCCCAGTATAAGAATTGGCTTGGTAGTTTGGTTTGCCCTGTTCCCATCATGCACTGGGACAGGAACAGACTAATTTGCATATAGCCAAGTTCTGAGCTGGGATGGTGCAGTGAGCTAAAAAACTGTGATGGATCAAGCCCTGATCTTTGGACTGGGTAAGAGTGGTCTGCTTAATTCAGGCACTCTGTTCATCACCACCCCCTTTTCTGAATCATATTGTCCACCATATGCGTGGAAGGGTATACTCAGATGTGAGTCCCTTGCTCATTGCACCATCAGGATTCAAGCAAGCCGGGCCGACGACGCCTGAAATGGCAGAAACCGGTCCCCGAAAGCTTGTTTCCTTCCCAGTATAAGAATTGGCTTGGTAGTTTGGTTTGCCCTGTTCCCATCATGCACTGGGACAGGAACAGACTAATTTGCATATAGCCAAGTTCTGAGCTGGGATGGTGCAGTGAGCTAAAAAACGGTGATGGATCAAGCCCTGATCTTTGGACTGGGTAAGAGTGGTCTGCTTAATTCAGGCACTCTGTTCATCACCACCCCCTTTTCTGAATCATTTTGTCCACCATATGCGTGGAAGGGTATACTCAGATGTGAGTCCCTTGCTCATTGCACCATCAGGATTCAAGCAAGCCGGGCCGACGACGCCTGAAATGGCAGAAACCGGTCCCCTGAAGCTTGTTTCCTTCCCAGTATAAGAATTGGCTTGGTAGTTTGGTTTGCCCTGTTCCCATCATGCACTGGGACAGGAACAGACTAATTTGCATATAGCCAAGTTCTGAGCTGGGATGGTGCAGTGAGCTAAAAAACGGTGATGGATCAAGCCCTGATCTTTGGACTCGGTAAGAGTGGTCTGCTTAATTCAGGCACTCTGTTCATCACCACCCCCTTTTCTGAATCATTTTGTCCACCATATGCGTGGAAGGGTATACTCAGATGTGAGTCCCTTTCTCATTGCACCATCAGGATTCAAGCAAGCCGGGCCGACGACGCCTGAAATGGCAGAAACCAGTCCCCGGAAGCTTGTTTCCTTCCCAGTATAAGAATTGGCTTGGTAGTTTGGTTTGCCCTGTTCCCATCATGCACTGGGACAGGAACAGACTAATTTGCATATAGCCAAGTTCTGAGCTGGGATGGTGCAGTGAGCTAAAAAACGGTGATGGATCAAGCCCTGATCTTTGGACTGGGTAAGAGTGGTCTGCTTAATTCAGGCACTTTGTTCATCACCACCCCCTTTTCTGAATCATTTTGTCCACCATATGCGTGGAAGGGTATACCCAGATGTGAGTCCCTTGCTCATTGCACCATCAGGATTCAAGCAAGCCGGGCCGACGACGCCTGAAATGGCAGAAACCGGTCCCCGGAAGCTTGTTTCCTTCCCAGTATAAGAATTGGCTTGGTAGTTTGGTTTGCCCTGTTCCCATCATGCACTGGGACAGGAACAGACTAATTTGCATATAGCCAAGTTCTGAGCTGGGATGGTGCAGTGAGCTAAAAAACGGTGATGGATCAAGCCCTGATCTTTGGACTGGGTAAGAGTGGTCTGCTTAATTCAGGCACTCTGTTCATCACCACCCCCTTTTCTGAATCATTTTGTCCACCATATGCGTGGAAGGGTATACTCAGACGTGAGTCCCTTGCTCATTGCACCATCAGGATTCAAGCAAGCCGGGCCGACGATGCCTGAAATGGCAGAAACCGGTCCCCGGAAGCTTGTTTCCTTCCCAGTATAAGAATTGGCTTGGTAGTTTGGTTTGCCCTGTTCCCATCATGCACTGGGACAGGAACAGACTAATTTGCATATAGCCAAGTTCTGAGCTGGGATGGTGCAGTGAGCTAAAAAACGGTGATGGATCAAGCCCTGATCTTTGGACTGGGTAAGAGTGGTCTGCTTAATTCAGGCACTCTGTTCATCACCACCCCCTTTTCTGAATCATATTGTCCACCATATGCGTGGAAGGGTATACTCAGATGTGAGTCCCTTGCTCATTGCACCATCAGGATTCAAGCAAGCCGGGCCGACGACGCCTGAAATGGCAGAAACCGGTCCCCTGAAGCTTGTTTCCTTCCCAGTATAAGAATTGGCTTGGTAGTTTGGTTTGCCCTGTTCCCATCATGCACTGGGACAGGAACAGACTAATTTGCATATAGCCAAGTTCTGAGCTGGGATGGTGCAGTGAGCTAAAAAACGGTGATGGATCAAGCCCTGATCTTTGGACTCGGTAAGAGTGGTCTGCTTAATTCAGGCACTCTGTTCATCACCACCCCCTTTTCTGAATCATTTTGTCCACCATATGCGTGGAAGGGTATACTCAGATGTGAGTCCCTTTCTCATTGCACCATCAGGATTCAAGCAAGCCGGGCCGACGACGCCTGAAATGGCAGAAACCAGTCCCCGGAAGCTTGTTTCCTTCCCAGTATAAGAATTGGCTTGGTAGTTTGGTTTGCCCTGTTCCCATCATGCACTGGGACAGGAACAGACTAATTTGCATATAGCCAAGTTCTGAGCTGGGATGGTGCAGTGAGCTAAAAAACGGTGATGGATCAAGCCCTGATCTTTGGACTGGGTAAGAGTGGTCTGCTTAATTCAGGCACTCTGTTCATCACCACCCCCTTTTCTGAATCATTTTGTCCACCATATGCGTGGAAGGGTATACCCAGATGTGAGTCCCTTGCTCATTGCACCATCAGGATTCAAGCAAGCCGGGCCGACGACGCCTGAAATGGCAGAAACCGGTCCCCGGAAGCTTGTTTCCTTCCCAGTATAAGAATTGGCTTGGTAGTTTGGTTTGCCCTGTTCCCATCATGCACTGGGACAGGAACAGACTAATTTGCATATAGCCAAGTTCTGAGCTGGGATGGTGCAGTGAGCTAAAAAACGGTGATGGATCAAGCCCTGATCTTTGGACTGGGTAAGAGTGGTCTGCTTAATTCAGGCACTCTGTTCATCACCACCCCCTTTTCTGAATCATTTTGTCCACCATATGCGTGGAAGGGTATACTCAGACGTGAGTCCCTTGCTCATTGCACCATCAGGATTCAAGCAAGCCGGGCCGACGACGCCTGAAATGGCAGAAACCGGTCCCCGGAAGCTTGTTTCCTTCCCAGTATAAGAATTGGCTTGGTAGTTTGGTTTGCCCTGTTCCCATCATGCACTGGGACAGGAACAGACTAATTTGCATATAGCCAAGTTCTGAGCTGGGATGGTGCAGTGAGCTAAAAAACGGTGATGGATCAAGCCCTGATCTTTGGACTGGGTAAGAGTGGTCTGCTTAATTCAGGCACTCTGTTCATCACCACCCCCTTTTCTGAATCATATTGTCCACCATATGCGTGGAAGGGTATACTCAGACGTGAGTCCCTTGCTCATTGCACCATCAGGATTCAAGCAAGCCGGGCCGACGACGCCTGAAATGGCAGAAACCGGTCCCCGGAAGCTTGTTTCCTTCCCAGTATAAGAATTGGCTTGGTAGTTTGGTTTGCCCTGTTCCCATCATGCACTGGGACAGGAACAGACTAATTTGCATATAGCCAAGTTCTGAGCTGGGATGGTGCAGTGAGCTAAAAAACTGTGATGGATCAAGCCCTGATCTTTGGACTGGGTAAGAGTGGTCTGCTTAATTCAGGCACTCTGTTCATCACCACCCCCTTTTCTGAATCATATTGTCCACCATATGCGTGGAAGGGTATACTCAGATGTGAGTCCCTTGCTCATTGCACCATCAGGATTCAAGCAAGCCGGGCCGACGACGCCTGAAATGGCAGAAACCGGTCCCCGAAAGCTTGTTTCCTTCCCAGTATAAGAATTGGCTTGGTAGTTTGGTTTGCCCTGTTCCCATCATGCACTGGGACAGGAACAGACTAATTTGCATATAGCCAAGTTCTGAGCTGGGATGGTGCAGTGAGCTAAAAAACGGTGATGGATCAAGCCCTGATCTTTGGACTGGGTAAGAGTGGTCTGCTTAATTCAGGCACTCTGTTCATCACCACCCCCTTTTCTGAATCATTTTGTCCACCATATGCGTGGAAGGGTATACTCAGATGTGAGTCCCTTGCTCATTGCACCATCAGGATTCAAGCAAGCCGGGCCGACGACGCCTGAAATGGCAGAAACCGGTCCCCTGAAGCTTGTTTCCTTCCCAGTATAAGAATTGGCTTGGTAGTTTGGTTTGCCCTGTTCCCATCATGCACTGGGACAGGAACAGACTAATTTGCATATAGCCAAGTTCTGAGCTGGGATGGTGCAGTGAGCTAAAAAACGGTGATGGATCAAGCCCTGATCTTTGGACTCGGTAAGAGTGGTCTGCTTAATTCAGGCACTCTGTTCATCACCACCCCCTTTTCTGAATCATTTTGTCCACCATATGCGTGGAAGGGTATACTCAGATGTGAGTCCCTTTCTCATTGCACCATCAGGATTCAAGCAAGCCGGGCCGACGACGCCTGAAATGGCAGAAACCAGTCCCCGGAAGCTTGTTTCCTTCCCAGTATAAGAATTGGCTTGGTAGTTTGGTTTGCCCTGTTCCCATCATGCACTGGGACAGGAACAGACTAATTTGCATATAGCCAAGTTCTGAGCTGGGATGGTGCAGTGAGCTAAAAAACGGTGATGGATCAAGCCCTGATCTTTGGACTGGGTAAGAGTGGTCTGCTTAATTCAGGCACTTTGTTCATCACCACCCCCTTTTCTGAATCATTTTGTCCACCATATGCGTGGAAGGGTATACCCAGATGTGAGTCCCTTGCTCATTGCACCATCAGGATTCAAGCAAGCCGGGCCGACGACGCCTGAAATGGCAGAAACCGGTCCCCGGAAGCTTGTTTCCTTCCCAGTATAAGAATTGGCTTGGTAGTTTGGTTTGCCCTGTTCCCATCATGCACTGGGACAGGAACAGACTAATTTGCATATAGCCAAGTTCTGAGCTGGGATGGTGCAGTGAGCTAAAAAACGGTGATGGATCAAGCCCTGATCTTTGGACTGGGTAAGAGTGGTCTGCTTAATTCAGGCACTCTGTTCATCACCACCCCCTTTTCTGAATCATTTTGTCCACCATATGCGTGGAAGGGTATACTCAGACGTGAGTCCCTTGCTCATTGCACCATCAGGATTCAAGCAAGCCGGGCCGACGATGCCTGAAATGGCAGAAACCGGTCCCCGGAAGCTTGTTTCCTTCCCAGTATAAGAATTGGCTTGGTAGTTTGGTTTGCCCTGCTCCCATCATGCACTGGGACAGGAACAGACTAATTTGCATATAGCCAAGTTCTGAGCTGGGATGGTGCAGTGAGCTAAAAAACGGTGATGGATCAAGCCCTGATCTTTGGACTGGGTAAGAGTGGTCTGCTTAATTCAGGCACTCTGTTCATCACCACCCCCTTTTCTGAATCATATTGTCCACCATATGCGTGGAAGGGTATACTCAGACGTGAGTCCCTTGCTCATTGCACCATCAGGATTCAAGCAAGCCGGGCCGACGACGCCTGAAATGGCAGAAACCGGTCCCCGGAAGCTTGTTTCCTTCCCAGTATAAGAATTGGCTTGGTAGTTTGGTTTGCCCTGTTCCCATCATGCACTGGGACAGGAACAGACTAATTTGCATATAGCCAAGTTCTGAGCTGGGATGGTGCAGTGAGCTAAAAAACGGTGATGGATCAAGCCCTGATCTTTGGACTGGGTAAGAGTGGTCTGCTTAATTCAGGCACTCTGTTCATCACCACCCCCTTTTCTGAATCATATTGTCCACCATATGCGTGGAAGGGTATACTCAGATGTGAGTCCCTTGCTCATTGCACCATCAGGATTCAAGCAAGCCGCGCCGACGACGCCTGAAATGGCAGAAACCGGTCCCCGGAAGCTTGTTTCCTTCCCAGTATAAGAATTGGCTTGGTAGTTTGGTTTGCCCTGTTCCCATCATGCACTGGGACAGGAACAGACTAATTTGCATATAGCCAAGTTCTGAGCTGGGATGGTGCAGTGAGCTAAAAAACGGTGATGGATCAAGCCCTGATCTTTGGACTGGGTAAGAGTGGTCTGCTTAATTCAGGCACTCTGTTCATCACCACACCCTTTTCTGAATCATTTTGTCCACCATATGCGTGGAAGGGTATACTCAGATGTGAGTCCCTTGCTCATTGCACCATCAGGATTCAAGCAAGCCGGGCCGACGACGCCTGAAATGACAGAAACCGGTCCCCGGAAGCTTGTTTCCTTCCCAGTATAAGAATTGGCTTGGTAGTTTGGTTTGCCCTGTTCACATCATGCACTGGGACAGGAACAGACTAATTTGCATATAGCCAAGTTCTGAGCTGGGATGGTGCAGTGAGCTAAAAAACGGTGATGGATCAAGCCCTGATCTTTGGACTGGGTAAGAGTGGTCTGCTTAATTCAGGCACTCTGTTCATCACCACCCCCTTTTCTGAATCATTTTGTCCACCATATGCGTGGAAGGGTATACTCAGATGTGAGTCCCTTGCTCATTGCACCATCAGGATTCAAGCAAGCCGGGCCGACGACGCCTGAAATGGCAGAAACCGGTCCCCGGAAGCTTATTTCCTTCCCAGTATAAGAATTGGCTTGGTAGTTTGGTTTGCCCTGTTCCCATCATGCACTGGGACAGGAACAGACTAATTTGCATATAGCCAAGTTCTGAGCTGGGGTGGTGCAGTGAGCTAAAAAACGGTGATGGATCAAGCCCTGATCTTTGGACTGGGTAAGAGTGGTCTGCTTAATTCAGGCACTCTGTTCATCACCACCCCCTTTTCTGAATCATTTTGTCCACCATATGCGTGGAAGGGTATACTCAGATGTGAGTCCCTTGCTCATTGCACCATCAGGATTCAAGCAAGCCGGGCCGACGACGCCTGAAATGGCAAAAACCGGTCCCCGGAAGCTTGTTTCCTTCCCAGTATAAGAATTGGCTTGGTAGTTTGGTTTGCCCTGTTCCCATCATGCACTGGGACAGGAACAGACTAATTTGCATATAGCCAAGTTCTGAGCTGGGATGGTGCAGTGAGCTAAAAAACGGTGATGGATCAAGCCCTGATCTTTGGACTGGGTAAGAGTGGTCTGCTTAATTCAGGCACTCTGTTCATCACCACCCCCTTTTCTGAATCATTTTGTCCACCATATGTGTGGAAGGGTATACTCAGATGTGAGTCCCTTGCTCATTGCACCATCAGGATTCAAGCAAGCCGGGCCGACGACGCCTGAAATGGCAGAAACCGGTCCCCGGAAGCTTGTTTCCTTCCCAGTATAAGAATTGGCTTGGTAGTTTGGTTTGCCCTGTTCCCATCATGCACTGGGACAGGAACAGACTAATTTGCATATAGCCAAGTTCTGAGCTGGGATGGTGCAGTGAGCTAAAAAACGGTGATGGATCAAGCCCTGATCTTTGGACTGGGTAAGAGTGGTCTGCTTAATTCAGGCACTCTGTTCATCACCACTCCCTTTTCTGAATCATTTTGTCCACCATATGCGTGGAAGGGTATACTCAGATGTGAGTCCCTTGCTCATTGCACCATCAGGATTCAAGCAAGCCGGGCCGACGACGCCTGAAATGGCAGAAACCGGTCCCCGGAAGCTTGTTTCCTTCCCAGTATAAGAATTGGCTTGGTAGTTTGGTTTGCCCTGTTCCCATCATGCACTGGGACAGGAACAGACTAATTTGCATATAGCCAAGTTCTGAGCTGGGATGGTGCAGTGAGCTAAAAAACGGTGATGGATCAAGCCCTGATCTTTGGACTGGGTAAGAGTGGTCTGCTTAATTCAGGCACTCTGTTCATCACCACCCCCTTTTCTGAATCATTTTGTCCACCATATGCGTGGAAGGGTATACTCAGATGTGAGTCCCTTGCTCATTGCACCATCAGGATTCAAGCAAGCCGGGCCGACGACGCCTGAAATGGCAGAAACCGGTCCCCGGAAGCTTGTTTCCTTCCCAGTATAAGAATTGGCTTGGTAGTTTGGTTTGCCCTGTTCCCATCATGCACTGGGACAGGAACAGACTAATTTGCATATAGCCAAGTTCTGAGCTGGGATGGTGCAGTGAGCTAAAAAACGGTGATGGATCAAGCCCTGATCTTTGGACTGGGTAAGAGTGGTCTGCTTAATTCAGGCACTCTGTTCATCACCACCCCCTTTTCTGAATCATTTTGTCCACCATATGCGTGGAAGGGTATACTCAGATGTGAGTCCCTTGCTCATTGCACCATCAGGATTCAAGCAAGCCGGGCCGACGACGCCTGAAATGGCAGAAACCGGTCCCCGGAAGCTTGTTTCCTTCCCAGTATAAGAATTGGCTTGGTAGTTTGGTTTGCCCTGTTCCCATCATGCACTGGGACAGGAACAGACTAATTTGCATATAGCCAAGTTCTGAGCTGGGATGGTGCAGTGAGCTAAAAAACGGTGATGGATCAAGCCCTGATCTTTGGACTGGGTAAGAGTGGTCTGCTTAATTCAGGCACTCTGTTAATCACCACCCCCTTTTCTGAATCATTTTGTTCACCATATGCGTGGAAAGGTATACTCAGATGTGAGTCCCTTGCTCATTGCACCATCAGGATTCAAGCAAGCCGGGCCGACGACGCCTGAAATGGCAGAAACCGGTCCCCGGAAGCTTGTTTCCTTCCCAGTATAAGAATTGGCTTGGTAGTTTGGTTTGCCCTTTTCCCATCATGCACTGGGACAGGAACAGACTAATTTGCATATAGCCAAGTTCTGAGCTGGGATGGTGCAGTGAGCTAAAAAACGGTGATGGATCAAGCCCTGATCTTTGGACTGGGTAAGAGTGGTTCGTTTAATTCAGGCACTCTGTTCATCACCACCCCCTTTTCTGAATAATTTTGTCCACCATATGCGTGGAAGGGTATACTCAGATGTGAGTCCCTTGCTCATTGCACCATCAGGATTCAAGCAAGCCGGGCCGACGACGCCTGAAATGGCAGAAACCGGTCCCCGGAAGCTTGTTTCCTTCCCAGTATAAGAATTGGCTTGGTAGTTTGGTTTGCCCTGTTCCCATCATGCACTGGGACAGGAACAGACTAATTTGCATATAGCCAAGTTCTGAGCTGGGATGGTGCAGTGAGCTAAAAAACGGTGATGGATCAAGCCCTGATCTTTGGACTGGGTAAGAGTGGTCTGCTTAATTCAGGCACTCTGTTCATCACCACCCCCTTTTCTGAATCATTTTGTCCACCATATGCGTGGAAGGGTATACTCAGATGTGAGTCCCTTGCTCATTGCACCATCAGGATTCAAGCAAGCCGGGCCGACGACGCCTGAAATGGCAGAAACCGGTCCCCGGAAGCTTGTTTCCTTCCCAGTATAAGAATTGGCTTGGTAGTTTGGTTTGCCCTGTTCCCATCATGCACTGGGACAGGAACAGTCTTATTTGCATATAGCCAAGTTCTGAGCTGGGATGGTGCAGTGAGCTAAAAAACGGTGATGGATCAAGCCCTGATCTTTGGACTGGGTAAGAGTGGTCTGCTTAATTCAGGCACTCTGTTCATCACCACCCCCTTTTCTGAATCATTTTGTCCACCATATGCGTGGAAGGGTATACTCAGATGTGAGTCCCTTGCTCATTGCACCATCAGGATTCAAGCAAGCCGGGCCGACGACGCCTGAAATGGCAGAAACCGGTCCCCGGAAGCTTGTTTCCTTCCCAGTATAAGAATTGGCTTGGTAGTTTGGTTTGCCCTGTTCCCATCATGCACTGGGACAGGAACAGACTAATTTGCATATAGCCAAGTTCTGAGCTGGGGTGGTGCAGTGAGCTAAAAAACGGTGATGGATCAAGCCCTGATCTTTGGACAGGGTAAGAGTGGTTTGCTTAATTCAGGCACTCTGTTCATCACCACCCCCTTTTCTGAATCATTTTGTCCACCATATGCGTGGAAGGGTATACTCAGATGTGAGTCCCTTGCTCATTGCACCATCAGGATTCAAGCAAGCCGGGCCGACGACGCCTGAAATGGCAGAAACCGGTCCCCGGAAGCTTGTTTCCTTCCCAGTATAAGAATTGGCTTGGTAGTTTGGTTTGCCCTGTTCCCATCATGCACTGGGACAGGAACAGACTAATTTGCATATAGCCAAGTTCTGAGCTGGGATGGTGCAGTGAGCTAAAAAACGGTGATGGATCAAGCCCTGATCTTTGGACTGGGTAAGAGTGGTCTGCTTAATTCAGGCACTCTGTTCATCACCACCCCCTTTTCTGAATCATTTTGTCCACCATATGCGTGGAAGGGTATACTCAGATGTGAGTCCCTTGCTCATTGCACCATCAGGATTCAAGCAAGCCGGGCCGACGACGCCTGAAATGGCAGAAACCGGTCCCCGGAAGCTTGTTTCCTTCCCAGTATAAGAATTGGCTTGGTAGTTTGGTTTGCCCTGTTCCCATCATGCACTGGGACAGGAACAGACTAATTTGCATATAGCCAAGTTCTGAGCTGGGATGGTGCAGTGAGCTAAAAAACGGTGATGGATCAAGCCCTGATCTTTGGACTGGGTAAGAGTGGTCTGCTTAATTCAGGCACTCTGTTCATCACCACCCCCTTTTCTGAATCATTTTGTCCACCATATGCGTGGAAGGGTATACTCAGATGTGAGTCCCTTGCTCATTGCACCATCAGGATTCAAGCAAGCCGGGCCGACGACGCCTGAAATGGCAGAAACCGGTCCCCGGAAGCTTGTATCCTTCCCAGTATAAGAATTGGCTTGGTAGTTTGGTTTGCCCTGTTCCCATCATGCACTGGGACAGGAACAGACTAATTTGCATATAGCCAAGTTCTGAGCTGGGATGGTGCAGTGAGCTAAAAAACGGTGATGGATCAAGCCCTGATCTTTGGACTGGGTAAGAGTGGTCTGCTTAATTCAGGCACTCTGTTCATCACCACCCCCTTTTCTGAATCATTTTGTCCACCATATGCGTGGAAGGGTATACTCAGATGTGAGTCCCTTGCTCATTGCACCATCAGGATTCAAGCAAGCCGGGCCGACGACGCCTGAAATGGCAGAAACCGGTCCCCGGAAGCTTGTTTCCTTCCCAGTATAAGAATTGGTTTGGTAGTTTGGTTTGCCCTGTTCCCATCATGCACTGGGACAGGAACAGACTAATTTGCATATAGCCAAGTTCTGAGCTGGGATGGTGCAGTGAGCTAAAAAACGGTGATGGATCAAGCCCTGATCTTTGGACTGGGTAAGAGTGGTCTGCTTAATTCAGGCACTCTGTTCATCACCACCCCCTTTTCTGAATCATTTTGTCCACCATATGCGTGGAAGGGTATACTCAGATGTGAGTCCCTTGCTCATTGCACCATCAGGATTCAAGCAAGCCGGGCCGACGACGCCTGAAATGGCAGAAACCGGTCCCCGGAAGCTTGTTTCCTTCCCAGTATAAGAATTGGCTTGGTAGTTTGGTTTGCCCTGTTCCCATCATGCACTGGGACAGGAACAGACTAATTTGCATATAGCCAAGTTCTGAGCTGGGATGGTGCAGTGAGCTAAAAAACGGTGATGGATCAAGCCCTGATCTTTGGACTGGGTAAGAGTGGTCTGCCTAATTCAGGCACTCTGTTCATCACCACCCCCTTTTCTGAATCATTTTGTCTACCATATGCGTGGAAGGGTATACTCAGATGTGAGTCCCTTGCTCATTGCACCATCAGGATTCAAGCAAGCCGGGCCGACGACGCCTGAAATGGCAGAAACCGGTCCCCGGAAGCTTGTTTCCTTCCCAGTATAAGAATTGGCTTGGTAGTTTGGTTTGCCCTGTTCCCATCATGCACTGGGACAGGAACAGACTAATTTGCATATAGCCAAGTTCTGAGCTGGGATGGTGCAGTGAGCTAAAAAACGGTGATGGATCAAGCCCTGATCTTTGGACTGGGTAAGAGTGGTCTGCTTAATTCAGGCACTCTGTTCATCACCACCCCCTTTTCTGAATCATTTTGTCCACCATATGCGTGGAAGGGTATACCCAGATGTGAGTCCCTTGCTCATTGCACCATCAGGATTCAAGCAAGCCGGGCCGACGACGCCTGAAATGGCAGAAACCGGTCCCCGGAAGCTTGTTTCCTTCCCAGTATAAGAATTGGCTTGGTAGTTTGGTTTGCCCTGTTCCCATCATGCACTGGGACAGGAACAGACTAATTTGCATATAGCCAAGTTCTGAGCTGGGATGGTGCAGTGAGCTAAAAAACGGTGATGGATCAAGCCCTGATCTTTGGACTGGGTAAGAGTGGTTTGCTTAATTCAGGCACTCTGTTCATCACCACCCCCTTTTCTGAATCATTTTGTCCACCATATGCGTGGAAGGGTATACTCAGACGTGAGTCCCTTGCTCATTGCACCATCAGGATTCAAGCAAGCCGGGCCGACGACGCCTGAAATGGCAGAAACCGGTCCCCGGAAGCTTGTTTCCTTCCCAGTATAAGAATTGGCTTGGTAGTTTGGTTTGCCCTGTTCCCATCATGCACTGGGACAGGAACAGACTAATTTGCATATAGCCAAGTTCTGAGCTGGGATGGTGCAGTGAGCTAAAAAACGGTGATGGATCAAGCCCTGATCTTTGGACTGGGTAAGAGTGGTCTGCTTAATTCAGGCACTCTGTTCATCACCACCCCCTTTTCTGAATCATATTGTCCACCATATGCGTGGAAGGGTATACTCAGACGTGAGTCCCTTGCTCATTGCACCATCAGGATTCAAGCAAGCCGGGCCGACGACGCCTGAAATGGCAGAAACCGGTCCCCGGAAGCTTGTTTCCTTCCCAGTATAAGAATTGGCTTGGTAGTTTGGTTTGCCCTGTTCCCATCATGCACTGGGACAGGAACAGACTAATTTGCATATAGCCAAGTTCTGAGCTGGGATGGTGCAGTGAGCTAAAAAACTGTGATGGATCAAGCCCTGATCTTTGGACTGGGTAAGAGTGGTCTGCTTAATTCAGGCACTCTGTTCATCACCACCCCCTTTTCTGAATCATATTGTCCACCATATGCGTGGAAGGGTATACTCAGATGTGAGTCCCTTGCTCATTGCACCATCAGGATTCAAGCAAGCCGGGCCGACGACGCCTGAAATGGCAGAAACCGGTCCCCGAAAGCTTGTTTCCTTCCCAGTATAAGAATTGGCTTGGTAGTTTGGTTTGCCCTGTTCCCATCATGCACTGGGACAGGAACAGACTAATTTGCATATAGCCAAGTTCTGAGCTGGGATGGTGCAGTGAGCTAAAAAACGGTGATGGATCAAGCCCTGATCTTTGGACTGGGTAAGAGTGGTCTGCTTAATTCAGGCACTCTGTTCATCACCACCCCCTTTTCTGAATCATTTTGTCCACCATATGCGTGGAAGGGTATACTCAGATGTGAGTCCCTTGCTCATTGCACCATCAGGATTCAAGCAAGCCGGGCCGACGACGCCTGAAATGGCAGAAACCGGTCCCCTGAAGCTTGTTTCCTTCCCAGTATAAGAATTGGCTTGGTAGTTTGGTTTGCCCTGTTCCCATCATGCACTGGGACAGGAACAGACTAATTTGCATATAGCCAAGTTCTGAGCTGGGATGGTGCAGTGAGCTAAAAAACGGTGATGGATCAAGCCCTGATCTTTGGACTCGGTAAGAGTGGTCTGCTTAATTCAGGCACTCTGTTCATCACCACCCCCTTTTCTGAATCATTTTGTCCACCATATGCGTGGAAGGGTATACTCAGATGTGAGTCCCTTTCTCATTGCACCATCAGGATTCAAGCAAGCCGGGCCGACGACGCCTGAAATGGCAGAAACCAGTCCCCGGAAGCTTGTTTCCTTCCCAGTATAAGAATTGGCTTGGTAGTTTGGTTTGCCCTGTTCCCATCATGCACTGGGACAGGAACAGACTAATTTGCATATAGCCAAGTTCTGAGCTGGGATGGTGCAGTGAGCTAAAAAACGGTGATGGATCAAGCCCTGATCTTTGGACTGGGTAAGAGTGGTCTGCTTAATTCAGGCACTTTGTTCATCACCACCCCCTTTTCTGAATCATTTTGTCCACCATATGCGTGGAAGGGTATACCCAGATGTGAGTCCCTTGCTCATTGCACCATCAGGATTCAAGCAAGCCGGGCCGACGACGCCTGAAATGGCAGAAACCGGTCCCCGGAAGCTTGTTTCCTTCCCAGTATAAGAATTGGCTTGGTAGTTTGGTTTGCCCTGTTCCCATCATGCACTGGGACAGGAACAGACTAATTTGCATATAGCCAAGTTCTGAGCTGGGATGGTGCAGTGAGCTAAAAAACGGTGATGGATCAAGCCCTGATCTTTGGACTGGGTAAGAGTGGTCTGCTTAATTCAGGCACTCTGTTCATCACCACCCCCTTTTCTGAATCATTTTGTCCACCATATGCGTGGAAGGGTATACTCAGACGTGAGTCCCTTGCTCATTGCACCATCAGGATTCAAGCAAGCCGGGCCGACGATGCCTGAAATGACAGAAACCGGTCCCCGGAAGCTTGTTTCCTTCCCAGTATAAGAATTGGCTTGGTAGTTTGGTTTGCCCTGTTCCCATCATGCACTGGGACAGGAACAGACTAATTTGCATATAGCCAAGTTCTGAGCTGGGATGGTGCAGTGAGCTAAAAAATGGTGATGGATCAAGCCCTGATCTTTGGACTGGGTAAGAGTGGTCTGCTTAATTCAGGCACTCTGTTCATCACCACCCCCTTTTCTGAATCATATTGTCCACCATATGCGTGGAAGGGTATACTCAGACGTGAGTCCCTTGCTCATTGCACCATCAGGATTCAAGCAAGCCGGGCCGACGACGCCTGAAATGGCAGAAACCGGTCCCCGGAAGCTTGTTTCCTTCCCAGTATAAGAATTGGCTTGGTAGTTTGGTTTGCCCTGTTCCCATCATGCACTGGGACAGGAACAGACTAATTTGCATATAGCCAAGTTCTGAGCTGGGATGGTGCAGTGAGCTAAAAAACGGTGATGGATCAAGCCCTGATCTTTGGACTGGGTAAGAGTGGTCTGCTTAATTCAGGCACTCTGTTCATCACCACCCCCTTTTCTGAATCATATTGTCCACCATATGCGTGGAAGGGTATACTCAGATGTGAGTCCCTTGCTCATTGCACCATCAGGATTCAAGCAAGCCGCGCCGACGACGCCTGAAATGGCAGAAACCGGTCCCCGGAAGCTTGTTTCCTTCCCAGTATAAGAATTGGCTTGGTAGTTTGGTTTGCCCTGTTCCCATCATGCACTGGGACAGGAACAGACTAATTTGCATATAGCCAAGTTCTGAGCTGGGATGGTGCAGTGAGCTAAAAAACGGTGATGGATCAAGCCCTGATCTTTGGACTGGGTAAGAGTGGTCTGCTTAATTCAGGCACTCTGTTCATCACCACACCCTTTTCTGAATCATTTTGTCCACCATATGCGTGGAAGGGTATACTCAGATGTGAGTCCCTTGCTCATTGCACCATCAGGATTCAAGCAAGCCGGGCCGACGACGCCTGAAATGACAGAAACCGGTCCCCGGAAGCTTGTTTCCTTCCCAGTATAAGAATTGGCTTGGTAGTTTGGTTTGCCCTGTTCACATCATGCACTGGGACAGGAACAGACTAATTTGCATATAGCCAAGTTCTGAGCTGGGATGGTGCAGTGAGCTAAAAAACGGTGATGGATCAAGCCCTGATCTTTGGACTGGGTAAGAGTGGTCTGCTTAATTCAGGCACTCTGTTCATCACCACCCCCTTTTCTGAATCATTTTGTCCACCATATGCGTGGAAGGGTATACTCAGATGTGAGTCCCTTGCTCATTGCACCATCAGGATTCAAGCAAGCCGGGCCGACGACGCCTGAAATGGCAGAAACCGGTCCCCGGAAGCTTATTTCCTTCCCAGTATAAGAATTGGCTTGGTAGTTTGGTTTGCCCTGTTCCCATCATGCACTGGGACAGGAACAGACTAATTTGCATATAGCCAAGTTCTGAGCTGGGGTGGTGCAGTGAGCTAAAAAACGGTGATGGATCAAGCCCTGATCTTTGGACTGGGTAAGAGTGGTCTGCTTAATTCAGGCACTCTGTTCATCACCACCCCCTTTTCTGAATCATTTTGTCCACCATATGCGTGGAAGGGTATACTCAGATGTGAGTCCCTTGCTCATTGCACCATCAGGATTCAAGCAAGCCGGGCCGACGACGCCTGAAATGGCAGAAACCGGTCCCCGGAAGCTTGTTTCCTTCCCAGTATAAGAATTGGCTTGGTAGTTTGGTTTGCCCTGTTCCCATCATGCACTGGGACAGGAACAGACTAATTTGCATATAGCCAAGTTCTGAGCTGGGATGGTGCAGTGAGCTAAAAAACGGTGATGGATCAAGCCCTGATCTTTGGACTGGGTAAGAGTGGTCTGCTTAATTCAGGCACTCTGTTCATCACCACCCCCTTTTCTGAATCATTTTGTCCACCATATGTGTGGAAGGGTATACTCAGATGTGAGTCCCTTGCTCATTGCACCATCAGGATTCAAGCAAGCCGGGCCGACGACGCCTGAAATGGCAGAAACCGGTCCCCGGAAGCTTGTTTCCTTCCCAGTATAAGAATTGGCTTGGTAGTTTGGTTTGCCCTGTTCCCATCATGCACTGGGACAGGAACAGACTAATTTGCATATAGCCAAGTTCTGAGCTGGGATGGTGCAGTGAGCTAAAAAACGGTGATGGATCAAGCCCTGATCTTTGGACTGGGTAAGAGTGGTCTGCTTAATTCAGGCACTCTGTTCATCACCACCCCCTTTTCTGAATCATTTTGTCCACCATATGCGTGGAAGGGTATACTCAGATGTGAGTCCCTTGCTCATTGCACCATCAGGATTCAAGCAAGCCGGGCCGACGACGCCTGAAATGGCAGAAACCGGTCCCCGGAAGCTTGTTTCCTTCCCAGTATAAGAATTGGCTTGGTAGTTTGGTTTGCCCTGTTCCCATCATGCACTGGGACAGGAACAGACTAATTTGCATATAGCCAAGTTCTGAGCTGGGATGGTGCAGTGAGCTAAAAAACGGTGATGGATCAAGCCCTGATCTTTGGACTGGGTAAGAGTGGTCTGCTTAATTCAGGCACTCTGTTCATCACCACCCCCTTTTCTGAATCATTTTGTCCACCATATGCGTGGAAGGGTATACTCAGATGTGAGTCCCTTGCTCATTGCACCATCAGGATTCAAGCAAGCCGGGCCGACGACGCCTGAAATGGCAGAAACCGGTCCCCGGAAGCTTGTTTCCTTCCCAGTATAAGAATTGGCTTGGTAGTTTGGTTTGCCCTGTTCCCATCATGCACTGGGACAGGAACAGACTAATTTGCATATAGCCAAGTTCTGAGCTGGGATGGTGCAGTGAGCTAAAAAACGGTGATGGATCAAGCCCTGATCTTTGGACTGGGTAAGAGTGGTCTGCTTAATTCAGGCACTCTGTTCATCACCACCCCCTTTTCTGAATCATTTTGTCCACCATATGCGTGGAAGGGTATACTCAGATGTGAGTCCCTTGCTCATTGCACCATCAGGATTCAAGCAAGCCGGGCCGACGACGCCTGAAATGGCAGAAACCGGTCCCCGGAAGCTTGTTTCCTTCCCAGTATAAGAATTGGCTTGGTAGTTTGGTTTGCCCTGTTCCCATCATGCACTGGGACAGGAACAGACTAATTTGCATATAGCCAAGTTCTGAGCTGGGATGGTGCAGTGAGCTAAAAAACGGTGATGGATCAAGCCCTGATCTTTGGACTGGGTAAGAGTGGTCTGCTTAATTCAGGCACTCTGTTAATCACCACCCCCTTTTCTGAATCATTTTGTTCACCATATGCGTGGAAAGGTATACTCAGATGTGAGTCCCTTGCTCATTGCACCATCAGGATTCAAGCAAGCCGGGCCGACGACGCCTGAAATGGCAGAAACCGGTCCCCGGAAGCTTGTTTCCTTCCCAGTATAAGAATTGGCTTGGTAGTTTGGTTTGCCCTTTTCCCATCATGCACTGGGACAGGAACAGACTAATTTGCATATAGCCAAGTTCTGAGCTGGGATGGTGCAGTGAGCTAAAAAACGGTGATGGATCAAGCCCTGATCTTTGGACTGGGTAAGAGTGGTTCGTTTAATTCAGGCACTCTGTTCATCACCACCCCCTTTTCTGAATAATTTTGTCCACCATATGCGTGGAAGGGTATACTCAGATGTGAGTCCCTTGCTCATTGCACCATCAGGATTCAAGCAAGCCGGGCCGACGACGCCTGAAATGGCAGAAACCGGTCCCCGGAAGCTTGTTTCCTTACCAGTATAAGAATTGGCTTGGTAGTTTGGTTTGCCCTGTTCCCATCATGCACTGGGACAGGAACAGACTAATTTGCATATAGCCAAGTTCTGAGCTGGGATGGTGCAGTGAGCTAAAAAACGGTGATGGATCAAGCCCTGATCTTTGGACTGGGTAAGAGTGGTCTGCTTAATTCAGGCACTCTGTTCATCACCACCCCCTTTTCTGAATCATTTTGTCCACCATATGCGTGGAAGGGTATACTCAGATGTGAGTCCCTTGCTCATTGCACCATCAGGATTCAAGCAAGCCGGGCCGACGACGCCTGAAATGGCAGAAACCGGTCCCCGGAAGCTTGTTTCCTTCCCAGTATAAGAATTGGCTTGGTAGTTTGGTTTGCCCTGTTCCCATCATGCACTGGGACAGGAACAGTCTTATTTGCATATAGCCAAGTTCTGAGCTGGGATGGTGCAGTGAGCTAAAAAACGGTGATGGATCAAGCCCTGATCTTTGGACTGGGTAAGAGTGGTCTGCTTAATTCAGGCACTCTGTTCATCACCACCCCCTTTTCTGAATCATTTTGTCCACCATATGCGTGGAAGGGTATACTCAGATGTGAGTCCCTTGCTCATTGCACCATCAGGATTCAAGCAAGCCGGGCCGACGACGCCTGAAATGGCAGAAACCGGTCCCCGGAAGCTTGTTTCCTTCCCAGTATAAGAATTGGCTTGGTAGTTTGGTTTGCCCTGTTCCCATCATGCACTGGGACAGGAACAGACTAATTTGCATATAGCCAAGTTCTGAGCTGGGGTGGTGCAGTGAGCTAAAAAACGGTGATGGATCAAGCCCTGATCTTTGGACAGGGTAAGAGTGGTTTGCTTAATTCAGGCACTCTGTTCATCACCACCCCCTTTTCTGAATCATTTTGTCCACCATATGCGTGGAAGGGTATACTCAGATGTGAGTCCCTTGCTCATTGCACCATCAGGATTCAAGCAAGCCGGGCCGACGACGCCTGAAATGGCAGAAACCGGTCCCCGGAAGCTTGTTTCCTTCCCAGTATAAGAATTGGCTTGGTAGTTTGGTTTGCCCTGTTCCCATCATGCACTGGGACAGGAACAGACTAATTTGCATATAGCCAAGTTCTGAGCTGGGATGGTGCAGTGAGCTAAAAAACGGTGATGGATCAAGCCCTGATCTTTGGACTGGGTAAGAGTGGTCTGCTTAATTCAGGCACTCTGTTCATCACCACCCCCTTTTCTGAATCATTTTGTCCACCATATGCGTGGAAGGGTATACTCAGATGTGAGTCCCTTGCTCATTGCACCATCAGGATTCAAGCAAGCCGGGCCGACGACGCCTGAAATGGCAGAAACCGGTCCCCGGAAGCTTGTTTCCTTCCCAGTATAAGAATTGGCTTGGTAGTTTGGTTTGCCCTGTTCCCATCATGCACTGGGACAGGAACAGACTAATTTGCATATAGCCAAGTTCTGAGCTGGGATGGTGCAGTGAGCTAAAAAACGGTGATGGATCAAGCCCTGATCTTTGGACTGGGTAAGAGTGGTCTGCTTAATTCAGGCACTCTGTTCATCACCACCCCCTTTTCTGAATCATTTTGTCCACCATATGCGTGGAAGGGTATACTCAGATGTGAGTCCCTTGCTCATTGCACCATCAGGATTCAAGCAAGCCGGGCCGACGACGCCTGAAATGGCAGAATCCGGTC
This sequence comes from Lissotriton helveticus, assembly GCF_964261635.1. Classification (NCBI taxonomy): domain Eukaryota; kingdom Metazoa; phylum Chordata; class Amphibia; order Caudata; family Salamandridae; genus Lissotriton; species Lissotriton helveticus. Next base: position 127,470,815 of record NC_136059.1, on the reverse strand, counting down.
CCCGGAAGCTTGTATCCTTCCCAGTATAAGAATTGGCTTGGTAGTTTGGTTTGCCCTGTTCCCATCATGCACTGGGACAGGAACAGACTAATTTGCATATAGCCAAGTTCTGAGCTGGGATGGTGCAGTGAGCTAAAAAACGGTGATGGATCAAGCCCTGATCTTTGGACTGGGTAAGAGTGGTCTGCTTAATTCAGGCACTCTGTTCATCACAACCCCCTTTTCTGAATCATTTTGTCCACCATATGCGTGGAAGGGTATACTCAGATGTGAGTCCCTTGCTCATTGCACCATCAGGATTCAAGCAAGCCGGGCCGACGACGCCTGAAATGGCAGAAACCGGTCCCCGGAAGCTTGTTTCCTTCCCAGTATAAGAATTGGTTTGGTAGTTTGGTTTGCCCTGTTCCCATCATGCACTGGGACAGGAACAGACTAATTTGCATATAGCCAAGTTCTGAGCTGGGATGGTGCAGTGAGCTAAAAAACGGTGATGGATCAAGCCCTGATCTTTGGACTGGGTAAGAGTGGTCTGCTTAATTCAGGCACTCTGTTCATCACCACCCCCTTTTCTGAATCATTTTGTCCACCATATGCGTGGAAGGGTATACTCAGATGTGAGTCCCTTGCTCATTGCACCATCAGGATTCAAGCAAGCCGGGCCGACGACGCCTGAAATGGCAGAAACCGGTCCCCGGAAGCTTGTTTCCTTCCCAGTATAAGAATTGGCTTGGTAGTTTGGTTTGCCCTGTTCCCATCATGCACTGGGACAGGAACAGACTAATTTGCATATAGCCAAGTTCTGAGCTGGGATGGTGCAGTGAGCTAAAAAACGGTGATGGATCAAGCCCTGATCTTTGGACTGGGTAAGAGTGGTCTGCCTAATTCAGGCACTCTGTTCATCACCACCCCCTTTTCTGAATCATTTTGTCCACCATATGCGTGGAAGGGTATACTCAGATGTGAGTCCCTTGCTCATTGCACCATCAGGATTCAAGCAAGCCGGGCCGACGACGCCTGAAATGGCAGAAACCGGTCCCCGGAAGCTTGTTTCCTTCCCAGTATAAGAATTGGCTTGGTAGTTTGGTTTGCCCTGTTCCCATCATGCACTGGGACAGGAACAGACTAATTTGCATATAGCCAAGTTCTGAGCTGGGATGGTGCAGTGAGCTAAAAAACGGTGATGGATCAAGCCCTGATCTTTGGACTGGGTAAGAGTGGTCTGCTTAATTCAGGCACTCTGTTCATCACCACCCCCTTTTCTGAATCATTTTGTCCACCATATGCGTGGAAGGGTATACTCAGATGTGAGTCCCTTGCTCATTGCACCATCAGGATTCAAGCAAGCCGGGCCGACGACGCCTGAAATGGCAGAAACCGGTCCCCGGAAGCTTGTATCCTTCCCAGTATAAGAATTGGCTTGGTAGTTTGGTTTGCCCTGTTCCCATCATGCACTGGGACAGGAACAGACTAATTTGCATATAGCCAAGTTCTGAGCTGGGATGGTGCAGTGAGCTAAAAAACGGTGATGGATCAAGCCCTGATCTTTGGACTGGGTAAGAGTGGTCTGCTTAATTCAGGCACTCTGTTCATCACCACCCCCTTTTCTGAATCATTTTGTCCACCATATGCGTGGAAGGGTATACTCAGATGTGAGTCCCTTGCTCATTGCACCATCAGGATTCAAGCAAGCCGGGCCGACGACGCCTGAAATGGCAGAAACCGGTCCCCGGAAGCTTGTTTCCTTCCCAGTATAAGAATTGGCTTGGTAGTTTGGTTTGCCCTGTTCCCATCATGCACTGGGACAGGAACAGACTAATTTGCATATAGCCAAGTTCTGAGCTGGGATGGTGCAGTGAGCTAAAAAACGGTGATGGATCAAGCCCTGATCTTTGGACTGGGTAAGAGTGGTCTGCCTAATTCAGGCACTCTGTTCATCACCACCCCCTTTTCTGAATCATTTTGTCCACCATATGCGTGGAAGGGTATACTCAGATGTGAGTCCCTTGCTCATTGCACCATCAGGATTCAAGCAAGCCGGGCCGACGACGCCTGAAATGGCAGAAACCGGTCCCCGGAAGCTTGTTTCCTTCCCAGTATAAGAATTGGCTTGGTAGTTTGGTTTGCCCTGTTCCCATCATGCACTGGGACAGGAACAGACTAATTTGCATATAGCCAAGTTCTGAGCTGGGATGGTGCAGTGAGCTAAAAAACGGTGATGGATCAAGCCCTGATCTTTGGACTGGGTAAGAGTGGTCTGCTTAATTCAGGCACTCTGTTCATCACCACCCCCTTTTCTGAATCATTTTGTCCACCATATGCGTGGAAGGGTATACTCAGATGTGAGTCCCTTGCTCATTGCACCATCAGGATTCAAGCAAGCCGGGCCGACGACGCCTGAAATGGCAGAAACCGGTCCCCGGAAGCTTGTATCCTTCCCAGTATAAGAATTGGCTTGGTAGTTTGGTTTGCCCTGTTCCCATCATGCACTGGGACAGGAACAGACTAATTTGCATATAGCCAAGTTCTGAGCTGGGATGGTGCAGTGAGCTAAAAAACGGTGATGGATCAAGCCCTGATCTTTGGACTGGGTAAGAGTGGTCTGCTTAATTCAGGCACTCTGTTCATCACCACCCCCTTTTCTGAATCATTTTGTCCACCATATGCGTGGAAGGGTATACTCAGATGTGAGTCCCTTGCTCATTGCACCATCAGGATTCAAGCAAGCCGGGCCGTTGACGCCTGAAATGGCAGAAACCGGTCCCCGGAAGCTTGTTTCCTTCCCAGTATAAGAATTGGCTTGGTAGTTTGGTTTGCCCTGTTCCCATCATGCACTGGGACAGGAACAGACTAATTTGCATATAGCCAAGTTCTGAGCTGGGATGGTGCAGTGAGCTAAAAAACGGTGATGGATCAAGCCCTGATCTTTGGACTGGGTAAGAGTGGTCTGCTTAATTCAGGCACTCTGTTCATCACCACCCCCTTTTCTGAATCATTTTGTCCACCATATGCGTGGAAGGGTATACTCAGATGTGAGTCCCTTGCTCATTGCACCATCAGGATTCAAGCAAGCCGGGCCGACGACGCCTGAAATGGCAGAAACCGGTCCCCGGAAGCTTGTTTCCTTCCCAGTATAAGAATTGGCTTGGTAGTTTGGTTTGCCCTGTTCCCGTCATGCACTGGGACAGGAACAGACTAATTTGCATATAGCCAAGTTCTGAGCTGGGATGGTGCAGTGAGCTAAAAAACGGTGATGGATCAAGCCCTGATCTTTGGACTGGGTAAGAGTGGTCTGCTTAATTCAGGCACTCTGTTCATCACCACCCCCTTTTCTGAATCATTTTGTTCACCATATGCGTGGAAGGGTATACTCAGATGTGAGTCCCTTGCTCATTGCACCATCAGGATTCAAGCAAGCCGGGCCGACGACGCCTGAAATGGCAGAAACCGGTCCCCGGAAGCTTGTTTCCTTCCCAGTATAAGAATTGGCTTGGTACTTTGGTTTGCCCTTTTCCCATCATGCACTGGGACAGGAACAGACTAATTTGCATATAGCCAAGTTCTGAGCTGGGATGGTGCAGTGAGCTAAAAAACGGTGATGGATCAAGCCCTGATCTTTGGACTGGGTAAGAGTGGTTCGCTTAATTCAGGCACTCTGTTCATCACCACCCCCTTTTCTGAATAATTTTGTCCACCATATGCGTGGAAGGGTATACTCAGATGTGAGTCCCTTGCTCATTGCACCATCAGGATTCAAGCAAGCCGGGCCGACGACGCCTGAAATGGCAGAAACCGGTCCCCGGAAGCTTGTTTCCTTCCCAGTATAAGAATTGGCTTGGTAGTTTGGTTTGCCCTGTTCCCATCATGCACTGGGACAGGAACAGACTAATTTGCATATAGCCAAGTTCTGAGCTGGGATGGTGCAGTGAGCTAAAAAACGGTGATGGATCAAGCCCTGATCTTTGGACTGGGTAAGAGTGGTCTGCTTAATTCAGGCACTCTGTTCATCACCACCCCCTTTTCTGAATCATTTTGTCCACCATATGCGTGGAAGGGTATACTCAGATGTGAGTCCCTTGCTCATTGCACCATCAGGATTCAAGCAAGCCGGGCCGACGACGCCTGAAATGGCAGAAACCGGTCCCCGGAAGCTTGTTTCCTTCCCAGTATAAGAATGGGCTTGGTAGTTTGGTTTGCCCTGTTCACATCATGCACTGGGACAGGAACAGACTAATTTGCATATAGCCAAGTTCTGAGCTGGAATGGTGCAGTGAGCTAAAAAACGGTGATGGATCAAGCCCTGATCTTTGGACTGGGTAAGAGTGGTCTGCTTAATTCAGGCACTCTGTTCATCACCACCCCCTTTTCTGAATCATTTTGTCCACCATATGCGTGGAAGGGTATGCTCAGATGTGAGTCCCTTTCTCATTGCACCATCAGGATTCAAGCAAGCCGGGCCGACGACGCCTGAAATGGCAGAAACCGGTCCCCGGAAGCTTGTTTCCTTCCCAGTATAAGAATTGGCTTGGTAGTTTGGTTTGCCCTGTTCCCATCATGCACTGGGACAGGAACAGTCTTATTTGCATATAGCCAAGTTCTGAGCTGGGATGGTGCAGTGAGCTAAAAAACGGTGATGGATCAAGCCCTGATCTTTGGACTGGGTAAGAGTGGTCTGCTTAATTCAGGCACTCTGTTCATCACCACCCCCTTTTCTGAATCATTTTGTCCACCATATGCGTGGAAGGGTATACTCAGATGTGAGTCCCTTGCTCATTGCACCATCAGGATTCAAGCAAGCCGGGCCGACGACGCCTGAAATGGCAGAAACCGGTCCCCGGAAGCTTGTTTCCTTCCTAGTATAAGAATTGGCTTGGTAGTTTGGTTTGCCCTGTTCCCATCATGCACTGGGACAGGAACAGACTAATTTGCATATAGCCAAGTTCTGAGCTGGGGTGGTGCAGTGAGCTAAAAAACGGTGATGGATCAAGCCCTGATCTTTGGACAGGGTAAGAGTGGTCTGCTTAATTCAGGCACTCTGTTCATCACCACCCCCTTTTCTGAATCATTTTGTCCACCATATGCGTGGAAGGGTATACTCAGATGTGAGTCCCTTGCTCATTGCACCATCAGGATTCAAGCAAGCCGGGCCGACGACGCCTGAAATGGCAGAAACCGGTCCCCGGAAGCTTGTTTCCTTCCCAGTATAAGAATTGGCTTGGTAGTTTGGTTTGCCCTGTTCCCATCATGCACTGGGACAGGAACAGACTAATTTGCATATAGCCAAGTTCTGAGCTGGGATGGTGCAGTGAGCTAAAAAACGGTGATGGATCAAGCCCTGATCTTTGGACTGGGTAAGAGTGGTCTGCTTAATTCAGGCACTCTGTTCATCACCACCCCCTTTTCTGAATCATTTTGTCCACCATATGCGTGGAAGGGTATACTCAGATGTGAGTCCCTTGCTCATTGCACCATCAGGATTCAAGCAAGCCGGGCCGACGACGCCTGAAATGGCAGAAACCGGTCCCCGGAAGCTTGTTTCCTTCCCAGTATAAGAATTGGCTTGGTAGTTTGGTTTGCCCTGTTCCCATCATGCACTGGGACAGGAACAGACTAATTTGCATATAGCCAAGTTCTGAGCTGGGATGGTGCAGTGAGCTAAAAAACGGTGATGGATCAAGCCCTGATCTTTGGACTGGGTAAGAGTGGTCTGCTTAATTCAGGCATTCTGTTCATCACCACCCCCTTTTCTGAATCATTTTGTCCACCATATGCGTGGAAGGGTATACTCAGATGTGAGTCCCTTGCTCATTGCACCATCAGGATTCAAGCAAGCCGGGCCGACGACGCCTGAAATGGCAGAAACCGGTCCCCGGAAGCTTGTATCCTTCCCAGTATAAGAATTGGCTTGGTAGTTTGGTTTGCCCTGTTCCCATCATGCACTGGGACAGGAACAGACTAATTTGCATATAGCCAAGTTCTGAGCTGGGATGGTGCAGTGAGCTAAAAAACGGTGATGGATCAAGCCCTGATCTTTGGACTGGGTAAGAGTGGTCTGCTTAATTCAGGCACTCTGTTCATCACCACCCCCTTTTCTGAATCATTTTGTCCACCATATGCGTGGAAGGGTATACTCAGATGTGAGTCCCTTTCTCATTGCACCATCAGGATTCAAGCAAGCCGGGCCGACGACGCCTGAAATGGCAGAAACCGGTCCCCGGAAGCTTGTTTCCTTCCCAGTATAAGAATTGGTTTGGTAGTTTGGTTTGCCCTGTTCCCATCATGCACTGGGACAGGAACAGACTAATTTGCATATAGCCAAGTTCTGAGCTGGGATGGTGCAGTGAGCTAAAAAACGGTGATGGATCAAGCCCTGATCTTTGGACTGGGTAAGAGTGGCCTGCTTAATTCAGGCACTCTGTTCATCACCACCCCCTTTTCTGAATAATTTTGTCCACCATATGCGCGGAAGGGTATACTCAGATGTGAGTCCCTTGCTCATTGCACCATCAGGATTCAAGCAAGCCGGGCCGACGACGCCTGAAATGGCAGAAACCGGTCCCTGGAAGCTTGTTTCCTTCCCAGTATAAGAATTGGCTTGGTAGTTTGGTTTGCCCTGTTCCCATCATGCACTGGGACAGGAACAGACTAATTTGCATTTAGCCAAGTTCTGAGCTGGGATGGTGCAGTGAGCTAAAAAACGGTGATGGATCAAGCCCTGATCTTTGGACTGGGTAAGAATGGTCTGCTTAATTCAGGCACTCTGTTCATCCCCACCCCCTTTTCTGAATCATTTTGTCCACCATATGCGTGGAAGGGTATACTCAGATGTGAGTCCCTTGCTCATTGCACCATCAGGATTCAAGCAAGCCGGGCCGACGACGCCTGAAATGGCAGAAACCGGTCCCCGAAAGCTTATTTCCTTCCCAGTATAAGAATTGGCTTGGTAGTTTGGTTTGCCCTGTTCCCATCATGCACTGGGACAGGAACAGACTAATTTGCATATAGCCAAGTTCTGAGCTGGGATGGTGCAGTGAGCTAAAAAACGGTGATGGATCAAGCCCTGATCTTTGGACTGGGTAAGAGTGGTCTGCCTAATTCAGGCACTCTGTTCATCACCACCCCCTTTTCTGAATCATTTTGTCCACCATATGCGTGGAAGGGTATACTCAGATGTGAGTCCCTTGCTCATTGCACCATCAGGATTCAAGCAAGCCGGGCGGACGACGCCTGAAATGGCAGAAACCGGTCCCCGGAAGCTTGTTTCCTTCCCAGTATAAGAATTGGCTTGGTAGTTTGGTTTGCCCTGTTCCCATCATGCACTGGGACAGGAACAGACTAATTTGCATATAGCCAAGTTCTGAGCTGGGATGGTGCAGTGAGCTAAAAAACGGTGATGGATCAAGCCCTGATCTTTGGACTGGGTAAGAGTGGTCTGCTTAATTCAGGCACTCTGTTCATCACCACCCCCTTTTCTGAATCATTTTGTCCACCATATGCGTGGAAGGGTATACTCAGATGTGAGTCCCTTGCTCATTGCACCATCAGGATTCAAGCAAGCCGGGCCGACGACGCCTGAAATGGCAGAAACCGGTCCCCGGAAGCTTGTTTCCTTCCCAGTATAAGAATTGGCTTGGTAGTTTGGTTTGCCCTGTTCCCATCATGCACTGGGACAGGAACAGACTAATTTGCATATAGCCAAGTTCTGAGCTGGGGTGGTGCAGTGAGCTAAAAACGGTGATGGATCAAGCCCTGATCTTTGGACTGGGTAAGAGTGGTCTGCTTAATTCAGGCACTCTGTTCATCACCACCCCCTTTTCTGAATCATTTTGTCCACCATATGCGTGGAAGGGTATACTCAGATGTGAGTCCCTTGCTCATTGCACCATCAGGATTCAAGCAAGCCGGGCCGACGACGCCTGAAATGGCAGAAACCGGTCCCCGGAAGCTTGTTTTCTTCCCAGTATAAGAATTGGCTTGGTAGTTTGGTTTGCCCTATTCCCATCATGCACTGGGACAGGAACAGACTAATTTGCATATAGCCAAGTTCTGAGCTGGGATGGTGCAGTGAGCTAAAAAACGGTGATGGATCAAGCCCTGATCTTTGGACTGGGTAAGAGTGGTCTGCTTAATTCAGGCACTCTGTTCATCACCACCCCCTTTTCTGAATCATTTTGTCCACCATATGCGTGGAAGGGTATACTCAGATGTGAGTCCCTTGCTCATTGCACCATCAGGATTCAAGCAAGCCGGGCCGACGACGCCTGAAATGGCAGAAACCGGTCCCCGGAAGCTTGTTTCCTTCCCAGTATAAGAATTGGCTTGGTAGTTTGGTTTGCCCTGTTCCCATCATGCACTGGGACAGGAACAGACTAATTTGCATATAGCCAAGTTCTGAGCTGGGATGGTGCAGTGAGCTAAAAAACGGTGATGGATCAAGCCCTGATCTTTGGACTGGGTAAGAGTGGTCTGCTTAATTCAGGCACTCTGTTCATCACCACCCCCTTTTCTGAATCATTTTGTCCACCATATGCGTGGAAGGGTATACTCAGATGTGAGTCCCTTGCTCATTGCACCATCAGGATTCAAGCAAGCCGGGCCGACGACGCCTGAAATGGCAGAAACCGGTCCCCGGAAGCTTGTTTCCTTCCCAGTATAAGAATTGGCTTGGTAGTTTGGTTTGCCCTGTTCCCATCATGCACTGGGACAGGAACAGACTAATTTGCATATAGCCAAGTTCTGAGCTGGGATGGTGCAGTGAGCTAAAAAACGGTGATGGATCAAGCCCTGATCTTTGGACTGGGTAAGAGTGGTCTGCTTAATTCAGGCACTCTGTTCATCACCACCCCCTTTTCTGAATCATTTTGTCCACCATATGCGTGGAAGGGTATACTCAGATGTGAGTCCCTTGCTCATTGCACCATCAGGATTCAAGCAAGCCGGGCCGACGACGCCTGAAATGGCAGAAACCGGTCCCCGGAAGCTTGTTTCCTTCCCAGTATAAGAATTGGCTTGGTAGTTTGGTTTGCCCTGTTCCCATCATGCACTGGGACAGGAACAGACTAATTTGCATATAGCCAAGTTCTGAGCTGGGATGGTGCAGTGAGCTAAAAAACGGTGATGGATCAAGCCCTGATCTTTGGACTGGGTAAGAGTGGTCTGCTTAATTCAGGCACTCTGTTCATCACCACCCCCTTTTCTGAATAATTTTGTCCACCATATGCGTGGAAGGGTATACTCAGATGTGAGTCCCTTGCTCATTGCACCATCAGGATTCAAGCAAGCCGGGCCGACGACGCCTGAAATGGTAGAAACCGGTCCCCGGAAGCTTGTTTCCTTCCCAATATAAGAATTGGCTTGGTAGTTTGGTTTGCCCTGTTCCCATCATGCACTGGGACAGGAACAGACTAATTTGCATATAGCCAAGTTCTGAGCTGGGATGGTGCAGTGAGCTAAAAAACGGTGATGGATCAAGCCCTGATCTTTGGACTGGGTAAGAGTGGTCTGCTTAATTCAGGCACTCTGTTCATCACCACCCCCTTTTCTGAATCATTTTGTCCACCATATGCGTGGAAGGGTATACTCAGATGTGAGTCCCTTGCTCATTGCACCATCAGGATTCAAGCAAGCCGGGCCGACGACGCCTGAAATGGCAGAAACCGCTCCCCGAAAGCTTGTTTCCTTCCCAGTATAAGAATTGGCTTGGTAGTTTGGTTTGCCCTGTTCCCATCATGCACTAGGATAGGAACAGACTAATTTGCATATAGCCAAGTTCTGAGCTGGGATGGTGCAGTGAGCTAAAAAACGGTGATGGATCAAGCCCTGATCTTTGGACTGGGTAAGAGTGGTCTGCTTAATTCAGGCACTCTGTTCATCACCACCCCCTTTTCTGAATCATTTTGTCCACCATATGCGTGGAAGGGTATACTCAGATGTGAGTCCCTTGCTCATTGCACCATCAGGATTCAAGCAAGCCGGGCCGACGACGCCTGAAATGGCAGAAACCGGTCCCCGGAAGCTTGTTTCCTTCCCAGTATAAGAATTGGCTTGGTAGTTTGGTTTGCCCTGTTCCCATCATGCACTGGGACAGGAACAGACTAATTTGCATATAGCCAAGTTCTGAGCTGGGATGGTGCAGTGAGCTAAAAAACGGTGATGGATCAAGCCCTGATCTTTGGACTGGGTAAGAGTGGTCTGCTTAATTCAGGCACTCTGTTCATCACCACCCCCTTTTCTGAATCATTTTGTCCACCATATGCGTGGAAGGGTATACTCAGATGTGAGTCCCTTGCTCATTGCACCATCAGGATTCATGCAAGCCGGGCCTACGATGCCTGAAATGGAAGAAACCGGTCCCCGGAAGCTTGTTTCCTTCCCAGTATAAGAATTGGCTTGGTATTTTGGTTTGCCCTGTTCCCATCATGCACTGGGACAGGAACAGACTAATTTGCATATAGCCAAGTTCTGAGCTGGGATGGTGCAGTGAGCTAAAAAACGGTGATGGATCAAGCCCTGATCTTTGGACTGGGTAAGAGTGGTCTGCTTAATTCAGGCACTCTGTTCATCACCACCCCCTTTTCTGAATCATTTTGTCCACCATATGCGTGGAAGGGTATACTCAGATGTGAGTCCCTTGCTCATTGCACCATCAGGATTCAAGCAAGCCGGGCCGACGACGCCTGAAATGGCAGAAACCGGTCCCCGGAAGCTTGTTTCCTTCCCAGTATAAGAATTGGCTTGGTAGTTTGGTTTGCCCTGTTCCCATCATGCACTGGGACAGGAACAGACTAATTCGCATATAGCCAAGTTCTGAGCTGGGATGGTGCAGTGAGCTAAAAAACAGTGATGGATCAAGCCCTGATCTTTGGACTGGGTAAGAGTGGTCTGCTTAATTCAGGCACTCTGTTCATCACCACCCCCTTTTCTGAATCACTTTGTCCACCATATGCGTGGAAGGGTATACTCAGATGTGAGTCCCTTGCTCATTGCACCATCAGGATTCAAGCAAGCCGGGCCGACGACGCCTGAAATGTTTCCTTCCCAGTATAAGAATTGGCTTGGTAGTTTGGTTTGCCCTGTTCCCATCATGCACTGGGACAGGAACAGACTAATTCGCATATAGCCAAGTTCTGAGCTGGGATGGTGCAGTGAGCTAAAAAACGGTGATGGATCAAGCCCTGATCTTTGGACTGGGTAAGAGTGGTCTGCTTAATTCAGGCACTCTGTTCATCACCACCCCCTTTTCTGAATCATTTTGTTCACCATATGCGTGGAAGGGTATACTCAGATGTGAGTACCTTGCTCATTGCACCATCAGGATTCAAGCAAGCCGAGCCGACGACGCCGGAAATGGCAGAAACCGGTCCCCGGAAGCTTGTTTCCTTCCCAGTATAAGAATTGGCTTGGTAGTTTGGTTTGCCCTGTTCCCATCATGCACTGAGACAGGAACAGACTAATTTGCATACAGCCAAGTTCTGAGCTGGGATGGTGCAGTGAGCTAAAAAACGGTGATGGATCAAGCCCTGATCTTTGGACTGGGTAAGAGTGGTCTGCTTAATTCAGGCACTCTGTTCATCACCACCCCCTTTTCTGAATCATTTTGTCCACCATATGCGTGGAAGGGTATACTCAGATGTGAGTCCCTTGCTCATTGCACCATCAGGATTCAAGCAAGCCGGGCCGACGACGCCTGAAATGGCAGAAACCGGTCCCCGGAAGCTTGTTTCCTTCCCAATATAAGAATTGGCTTGGTAGTTTGGTTTGCCCTGTTCCCATCATGCACTGGGACAGGAACAGACTAATTTGCATATAGCCAAGTTCTGAGCTGGGATGGTGCAGTGAGCTAAAAAACGGTGATGGATCAAGCCCTGATCTTTGGACTGGGTAAGAGTGGTCTGCTTAATTCAGGCACTCTGTTCATCACCACCCCCTTTTCTGAATCATTTTGTCCACCATATGCGTGGAAGGGTATACTCAGATGTGAGTCCCTTGCTCATTGCACCATCAGGATTCAAGCAAGCCGGGCCGACGACGCCTGAAATGGCAGAAACCGCTCCCCGAAAGCTTGTTTCCTTCCCAGTATAAGAATTGGCTTGGTAGTTTGGTTTGCCCTGTTCCCATCATGCACTAGGATAGGAACAGACTAATTTGCATATAGCCAAGTTCTGAGCTGGGATGGTGCAGTGAGCTAAAAAACGGTGATGGATCAAGCCCTGATCTTTGGACTGGGTAAGAGTGGTCTGCTTAATTCAGGCACTCTGTTCATCACCACCCCCTTTTCTGAATCATTTTGTCCACCATATGCGTGGAAGGGTATACTCAGATGTGAGTCCCTTGCTCATTGCACCATCAGGATTCAAGCAAGCCGGGCCGACGACGCCTGAAATGGCAGAAACCGGTCCCCGGAAGCTTGTTTCCTTCCCAGTATAAGAATTGGCTTGGTAGTTTGGTTTGCCCTGTTCCCATCATGCACTGGGACAGGAACAGACTAATTTGCATATAGCCAAGTTCTGAGCTGGGATGGTGCAGTGAGCTAAAAAACGGTGATGGATCAAGCCCTGATCTTTGGACTGGGTAAGAGTGGTCTGCTTAATTCAGGCACTCTGTTCATCACCACCCCCTTTTCTGAATCATTTTGTCCACCATATGCGTGGAAGGGTATACTCAGATGTGAGTCCCTTGCTCATTGCACCATCAGGATTCATGCAAGCCGGGCCTACGATGCCTGAAATGGAAGAAACCGGTCCCCGGAAGCTTGTTTTCTTCCCAGTATAAGAATTGGCTTGGTATTTTGGTTTGCCCTGTTCCCATCATGCACTGGGACAGGAACAGACTAATTTGCATATAGCCAAGTTCTGAGCTGGGATGGTGCAGTGAGCTAAAAAACGGTGATGGATCAAGCCCTGATCTTTGGACTGGGTAAGAGTGGTCTGCTTAATTCAGGCACTCTGTTCATCACCACCCCCTTTTCTGAATCATTTTGTCCACCATATGCGTGGAAGGGTATACTCAGATGTGAGTCCCTTGCTCATTGCACCATCAGGATTCAAGCAAGCCGGGCCGACGACGCCTGAAATGGCAGAAACCGGTCCCCGGAAGCTTGTTTCCTTCCCAGTATAAGAATTGGCTTGGTAGTTTGGTTTGCCCTGTTCCCATCATGCACTGGGACAGGAACAGACTAATTCGCATATAGCCAAGTTCTGAGCTGGGATGGTGCAGTGAGCTAAAAAACGGTGATGGATCAAGCCCTGATCTTTGGACTGGGTAAGAGTGGTCTGCTTAATTCAGGCACTCTGTTCATCACCACCCCCTTTTCTGAATCATTTTGTCCACCATATGCGTGGAAGGGTATACTCAGATGTGAGTCCCTTGCTCATTGCACCATCAGGATTCAAGCAAGCCGGGCCGACGACGCCTGAAATGGCAGAAACCGCTCCCCGAAAGCTTGTTTCCTTCCCAGTATAAGAATTGGCTTGGTAGTTTGGTTTGCCCTGTTCCCATCATGCACTAGGATAGGAACAGACTAATTTGCATATAGCCAAGTTCTGAGCTGGGATGGTGCAGTGAGCTAAAAAACGGTGATGGATCAAGCCCTGATCTTTGGACTGGGTAAGAGTGGTCTGCTTAATTCAGGCACTCTGTTCATCACCACCCCCTTTTCTGAATCATTTTGTCCACCATATGCGTGGAAGGGTATACTCAGATGTGAGTCCCTTGCTCATTGCACCATCAGGATTCAAGCAAGCCGGGCCGACGACGCCTGAAATGTTAGAAACCGGTCCCCGGAAGCTTGTTTCCTTCCCAGTATAAGAATTGGCTTGGTAGTTTGGTTTGCCCTGTTCCCATCATGCACTAGGATAGGAACAGACTAATTTGCATATAGCCAAGTTCTGAGCTGGGATGGTGCAGTGAGCTAAAAAACGGTGATGGATCAAGCCCTGATCTTTGGACTGGGTAAGAGTGGTCTGCTTAATTCAGGCACTCTGTTCATCACCACCCCCTTTTCTGAATCATTTTGTCCACCATATGCGTGGAAGGGTATACTCAGATGTGAGTCCCTTGCTCATTGCACCATCAGGATTCAAGCAAGCCGGGCGGACGACGCCTGAAATGGCAGAAACCGGTCCCCGGAAGCTTGTTTCCTTCCCAGTATAAGAATTGGCTTGGTAGTTTGGTTTGCCCTGTTCCCATCATGCACTGGGACAGGAACAGACTAATTTGCATATAGCCAAGTTCTGAGCTGGGATGGTGCAGTGAGCTAAAAAACGGTGATGGATCAAGCCCTGATCTTTGGACTGGGTAAGAGTGGTCTGCTTAATTCAGGCACTCTGTTCATCACCACCCCCTTTTCTGAATCATTTTGTCCACCATATGTGTGGAAGGGTATACTCAGATGTGAGTCCCTTGCTCATTGCACCATCAGGATTCAAGCAAGCCGGGCCGACGACGCCTGAAATGGCAGAAACCGGTCCCCGGAAGCTTGTTTCCTTCCCAGTATAAGAATTGGCTTGGTAGTTTGGTTTGCCCTGTTCCCATCATGCACTGGGACAGGAACAGACTAATTTGCATATAGCCAAGTTCTGAGCTGGGGTGGTGCAGTGAGCTAAAAAACGGTGATGGATCAAGCCCTGATCTTTGGACTGGGTAAGAGTGGTCTGCTTAATTCAGGCACTCTGTTCATCACCACCCCCTTTTCTGAATCATTTTGTCCACCATATGCGTGGAAGGGTATACTCAGATGTGAGTCCCTTGCTCATTGCACCATCAGGATTCAAGCAAGCCGGGCCGACGACGCCTGAAATGGCAGAAACCGGTCCCCGGAAGCTTGTTTTCTTCCCAGTATAAGAATTGGCTTGGTAGTTTGGTTTGCCCTATTCCCATCATGCACTGGGACAGGAACAGACTAATTTGCATATAGCCAAGTTCTGAGCTGGGATGGTGCAGTGAGCTAAAAAACGGTGATGGATCAAGCCCTGATCTTTGGACTGGGTAAGAGTGGTCTGCTTAATTCAGGCACTCTGTTCATCACCACCCCCTTTTCTGAATCATTTTGTCCACCATATGCGTGGAAGGGTATACTCAGATGTGAGTCCCTTGCTCATTGCACCATCAGGATTCAAGCAAGCCGGGCCGACGACGCCTGAAATGGCAGAAACCGGTCCCCGGAAGCTTGTTTCCTTCCCAGTATAAGAATTGGCTTGGTAGTTTGGTTTGCCCTGTTCCCATCATGCACTGGGACAGGAACAGACTAATTTGCATATAGCCAAGTTCTGAGCTGGGATGGTGCAGTGAGCTAAAAAACGGTGATGGATCAAGCCCTGATCTTTGGACTGGGTAAGAGTGGTCTGCTTAATTCAGGCACTCTGTTCATCACCACCCCCTTTTCTGAATCATTTTGTCCACCATATGCGTGGAAGGGTATACTCAGATGTGAGTCCCTTGCTCATTGCACCATCAGGATTCAAGCAAGCCGGGCCGACGACGCCTGAAATGGCAGAAACCGGTCCCCGGAAGCTTGTTTCCTTCCCAGTATAAGAATTGGCTTGGTAGTTTGGTTTGCCCTGTTCCCATCATGCACTGGGACAGGAACAGTCTTATTTGCATATAGCCAAGTTCTGAGCTGGGATGGTGCAGTGAGCTAAAAAACGGTGATGGATCAAGCCCTGATCTTTGGACTGGGTAAGAGTGGTCTGCTTAATTCAGGCACTCTGTTCATCACCACCCCCTTTTCTGAATCATTTTGTCCACCATATGCGTGGAAGGGTATACTCAGATGTGAGTCCCTTGCTCATTGCACCATCAGGATTCAAGCAAGCCGGGCCGACGACGCCTGAAATGGCAGAAACCGGTCCCCGGAAGCTTGTTTCCTTCCCAGTATAAGAATTGGCTTGGTAGTTTGGTTTGCCCTGTTCCCATCATGCACTGGTGCAGGAACAGACTAATTTGCATATAGCCAAGTTCTGAGCTGGGGTGGTGCAGTGAGCTAAAAAACGGTGATGGATCAAGCCCTGATCTTTGGACTGGGTAAGAGTGGTCTGCTTAATTCAGGCACTCTGTTCATCACCACCCCCTTTTCTGAATCATTTTGTCCACCATATGCGTGGAAGGGTATACTCAGATGTGAGTCCCTTGCTCATTGCACCATCAGGATTCAAGCAAGCCGGGCCGACGACGCCTGAAATGGCAGAAACCGGTCCCCGGAAGCTTGTTTCCTTCCCAGTATAAGAATTGGCTTGGTAGTTTGGTTTGCCCTGTTCCCATCATGCACTGGGACAGGAACAGACTAATTTGCATATAGCCAAGTTCTGAGCTGGGGTGGTGCAGTGAGCTAAAAAACGGTGATGGATCAAGCCCTGATCTTTGGACTGGGTAAGAGTGGTCTGCTTAATTCAGGCACTCTGTTCATCACCACCCCCTTTTCTGAATCATTTTGTCCACCATATGCGTGGAAGGGTATACTCAGATGTGAGTCCCTTGCTCATTGCACCATCAGGATTCAAGCAAGCCGGGCCGACGATGCCTGAAATGGCAGAAACCGGTCCCCGGAAGCTTGTTTTCTTCCCAGTATAAGAATTGGCTTGGTAGTTTGGTTTGCCCTATTCCCATCATGCACTGGGACAGGAACAGACTAATTTGCATATAGCCAAGTTCTGAGCTGGGATGGTGCAGTGAGCTAAAAAACGGTGATGGATCAAGCCCTGATCTTTGGACTGGGTAAGAGTGGTCTGCTTAATTCAGGCACTCTGTTCATCACCACCCCCTTTTCTGAATCATTTTGTCCACCATATGCGTGGAAGGGTATACTCAGATGTGAGTCCCTTGCTCATTGCACCATCAGGATTCAAGCAAGCCGGGCCGACGACGCCTGAAATGGCAGAAACCGGTCCCCGGAAGGTTGTTTCCTTCCCAGTATAAGAATTGGCTTGGTAGTTTGGTTTGCCCTGTTCCCATCATGCACTGGGACAGGAACAGACTAATTTGCATATAGCCAAGTTCTGAGCTGGGATGGTGCAGTGAGCTAAAAAACGGTGATGGATCAAGCCCTGATCTTTGGACTGGGTAAGAGTGGTCTGCTTAATTCAGGCACTCTGTTCATCACCACCCCCTTTTCTGAATCATTTTGTCCACCATATGCGTGGAAGGGTATACTCAGATGTGAGTCCCTTGCTCATTGCACCATCAGGATTCAAGCAAGCCGGGCCGACGACGCCTGAAATGTCAGAAACCGGTCCCCGGAAGCTTGTTTCCTTCCCAGTATAAGAATTGGCTTGGTAGTTTGGTTTGCCCTGTTCCCATCATGCACTGGGACAGGAACAGACTAATTTGCATATAGCCAAGTTCTGAGCTGGGGTGGTGCAGTGAGCTAAAAAACGGTGATGGATCAAGCCCTGATCTTTGGACTGGGTAAGAGTGGTCTGCTTAATTCAGGCACTCTGTTCATCACCACCCCCTTTTCTGAATCATTTTGTCCACCATATGCGTGGAAGGGTATACTCAGATGTGAGTCCCTTGCTCATTGCACCATCAGGATTCAAGCAAGCCGGGCCGACGACGCCTGAAATGGCAGAAACCGGTCCCCGGAAGCTTGTTTCCTTCCCAGTATAAGAATTGGCTTGGTAGTTTGGTTTGCCCTGTTCCCATCATGCACTGGGACAGGAACAGACTAATTTGCATATAGCCAAGTTCTGAGCTGGGGTGGTGCAGTGAGCTAAAAAACGGTGATGGATCAAGCCCTGATCTTTGGACTGGGTAAGAGTGGTCTGCTTAATTCAGGCACTCTGTTCATCACCACCCCCTTTTCTGAATCATTTTGTCCACCATATGCGTGGAAGGGTATACTCAGATGTGAGTCCCTTGCTCATTGCACCATCAGGATTCAAGCAAGCCGGGCCGACGATGCCTGAAATGGCAGAAACCGGTCCCCGGAAGCTTGTTTTCTTCCCAGTATAAGAATTGGCTTGGTAGTTTGGTTTGCCCTATTCCCATCATGCACTGGGACAGGAACAGACTAATTTGCATATAGCCAAGTTCTGAGCTGGGATGGTGCAGTGAGCTAAAAAACGGTGATGGATCAAGCCCTGATCTTTGGACTGGGTAAGAGTGGTCTGCTTAATTCAGGCACTCTGTTCATCACCACCCCCTTTTCTGAATCATTTTGTCCACCATATGCGTGGAAGGGTATACTCAGATGTGAGTCCCTTGCTCATTGCACCATCAGGATTCAAGCAAGCCGGGCCGACGACGCCTGAAATGGCAGAAACCGGTCCCCGGAAGGTTGTTTCCTTCCCAGTATAAGAATTGGCTTGGTAGTTTGGTTTGCCCTGTTCCCATCATGCACTGGGACAGGAACAGACTAATTTGCATATAGCCAAGTTCTGAGCTGGGATGGTGCAGTGAGCTAAAAAACGGTGATGGATCAAGCCCTGATCTTTGGACTGGGTAAGAGTGGTCTGCTTAATTCAGGCACTCTGTTCATCAGCACCCCCTTTTCTGAATCATTTTGTCCACCATATGCGTGGAAGGGTATACTCAGATGTGAGTCCCTTGCTCATTGCACCATCAGGATTCAAGCAAGCCGGGCCGACGACGCCTGAAATGTCAGAAACCGGTCCCCGGAAGCTTGTTTCCTTCCCAGTATAAGAATTGGCTTGGTAGTTTGGTTTGCCCTGTTCCCATCATGCACTGGGACAGGAACAGTCTTATTTGCATATAGCCAAGTTCTGAGCTGGGATGGTGCAGTGAGCTAAAAAACGGTGATGGATCAAGCCCTGATCTTTGGACTGGGTAAGAGTGGTCTGCTTAATTCAGGCACTCTGTTCATCACCACCCCCTTTTCTGAATCATTTTGTCCACCATATGCGTGGAAGGGTATACTCAGATGTGAGTCCCTTGCTCATTGCACCATCAGGATTCAAGCAAGCCAGGCGGACGACGCCTGAAATGGCAGAAACCGGTCCCCGGAAGCTTGTTTCCTTCCCAGTATAAGAATTGGCTTGGTAGTTTGGTTTGCCCTGTTCCCATCATGCACTGGGACAGGAACAGACTAATTTGCATATAGCCAAGTTCTGAGCTGGGATGGTGCAGTGAGCTAAAAAACGGTGATGGATCAAGCCCTGATCTTTGGACTGGGTAAGAGTGGTCTGCTTAATTCAGGCACTCTGTTCATCACCACCCCCTTTTCTGAATCATTTTGTCCACCATATGCGTGGAAGGGTATACTCAGATGTGAGTCCCTTGCTCATTGCACCATCAGGATTCAAGCAAGCCGGGCCGACGACGCCTGAAATGGCAGAAACCGGTCCCCGGAAGCTTGTTTCCTTCCCAGTATAAGAATTGGCTTGGTAGTTTGGTTTGCCCTGTTCCCATCATGCACTGGGACAGGAACAGACTAATTTGCATATAGCCAAGTTCTGAGCTGGGGTGGTGCAGTGAGCTAAAAAACGGTGATGGATCAAGCCCTGATCTTTGGACTGGGTAAGAGTGGTCTGCTTAATTCAGGCACTCTGTTCATCACCACCCCCTTTTCTGAATCATTTTGTCCACCATATGCGTGGAAGGGTATACTCAGATGTGAGTCCCTTGCTCATTGCACCATCAGGATTCAAGCAAGCCGGGCCGACGACGCCTGAAATGGCAGAAACCGGTCCCCGGAAGCTTGTTTTCTTCCCAGTATAAGAATTGGCTTGGTAGTTTGGTTTGCCCTATTCCCATCATGCACTGGGACAGGAACAGACTAATTTGCATATAGCCAAGTTCTGAGCTGGGATGGTGCAGTGAGCTAAAAAACGGTGATGGATCAAGCCCTGATCTTTGGACTGGGTAAGAGTGGTCTGCTTAATTCAGGCACTCTGTTCATCACCACCCCCTTTTCTGAATCATTTTGTCCACCATATGCGTGGAAGGGTATACTCAGATGTGAGTCCCTTGTTCATTGCACCATCAGGATTCAAGCAAGCCGGGCCGACGACGCCTGAAATGGCAGAAACCGGTCCCCGGAAGCTTGTTTCCTTCCCAGTATAAGAATGGGCTTGGTAGTTTGGTTTGCCCTGTTCACATCATGCACTGGGACAGGAACAGACTAATTTGCATATAGCCAAGTTCTGAGCTGGGATGGTGCAGTGAGCTAAAAAACGGTGATGGATCAAGCCCTGATCTTTGGACTGGGTAAGAGTGGTCTGCTTAATTCAGGCACTCTGTTCATCACCACCCCCTTTTCTGAATCATTTTGTCCACCATATGCGTGGAAGGGTATACTCAGATGTGAGTCCCTTGCTCATTGCACCATCAGGATTCAAGCAAGCCGGGCGGACGACGCCTGAAATGGCAGAAACCGGTCCCCGGAAGCTTGTTTCCTTCCCAGTATAAGAATTGGCTTGGTAGTTTGGTTTGCCCTGTTCCCATCATGCACTGGGACAGGAACAGACTAATTTGCATATAGCCAAGTTCTGAGCTGGGATGGTGCAGTGAGCTAAAAAACGGTGATGGATCAAGCCCTGATCTTTGGACTGGGTAAGAGTGGTCTGCTTAATTCAGGCACTCTGTTCATCACCACCCCCTTTTCTGAATCATTTTGTCCACCATATGCGTGGAAGGGTATACTCAGATGTGAGTCCCTTGCTCATTGCACCATCAGGATTCAAGCAAGCCGGGCCGACGACGCCTGAAATGGCAGAAACCGGTCCCCGGAAGCTTGTTTCCTTCCCAGTATAAGAATTGGCTTGGTAGTTTGGTTTGCCCTGTTCCCATCATGCACTGGGACAGGAACAGACTAATTTGCATATAGCCAAGTTCTGAGCTGGGGTGGTGCAGTGAGCTAAAAAACGGTGATGGATCCATCCCTGATCTTTGGACTGGGTAAGAGTGGTCTGCTTAATTCAGGCACTCTGTTCATCACCACCCCCTTTTCTGAATCATTTTGTCCACCATATGCGTGGAAGGGTATACTCAGATGTGAGTCCCTTGCTCATTGCACCATCAGGATTCAAGCAAGCCGGGCCGACGACGCCTGAAATGGCAGAAACCGGTCCCCGGAAGCTTGTTTTCTTCCCAGTATAAGAATTGGCTTGGTAGTTTGGTTTGCCCTATTCCCATCATGCACTGGGACAGGAACAGACTAATTTGCATATAGCCAAGTTCTGAGCTGGGATGGTGCAGTGAGCTAAAAAACGGTGATGGATCAAGCCCTGATCTTTGGACTGGGTAAGAGTGGTCTGCTTAATTCAGGCACTCTGTTCATCACCACCCCCTTTTCTGAATCATTTTGTCCACCATATGCGTGGAAGGGTATACTCAGATGTGAGTCCCTTGCTCATTGCACCATCAGGATTCAAGCAAGCCGGGCCGACGACGCCTGAAATGGCAGAAACCGGTCCCCGGAAGCTTGTTTCCTTCCCAGTATAAGAATTGGCTTGGTAGTTTGGTTTGCCCTGTTCCCATCATGCACTGGGACAGGAACAGACTAATTTGCATATAGCCAAGTTCTGAGCTGGGATGGTGCAGTGAGCTAAAAAACGGTGATGGATCAAGCCCTGATCTTTGGACTGGGTAAGAGTGGTCTGCTTAATTCAGGCACTCTGTTCATCACCACCCTCTTTTCTGAATCATTTTGTCCACCATATGCGTGGAAGGGTATACTCAGATGTGAGTCCCTTGCTCATTGCACCATCAGGATTCAAGCAAGCCGGGCCGACGACGCCTGAAATGGCAGAAACCGGTCCCCGGAAGCTTGTTTCCTTCCCAGTATAAGAATTGGCTTGGTAGTTTGGTTTGCCCTGTTCCCATCATGCACTGGGACAGGAACAGACTAATTTGCATATAGCCAAGTTCTGAGCTGGGATGGTGCAGTGAGCTAAAAAACGGTGATGGATCAAGCCCTGATCTTTGGACTGGGTAAGAGTGGTCTGCTTAATTCAGGCACTCTGTTCATCACCACCCCCTTTTCTGAATCATTTTGTCCACCATATGCGTGGAAGGGTATACTCAGATGTGAGTCCCTTGCTCATTGCACCATCAGGATTCAAGCAAGCCGGGCCGACGACGCCTGAAATGGCAGAAACCGGTCCCCGGAAGCTTGTTTCCTTCCCAGTATAAGAATTGGCTTGGTAGTTTGGTTTGCCCTGTTCCCATCATGCACTGGGACAGGAACAGACTAATTTGCATATAGCCAAGTTATGAGCTGGGATGGTGCAGTGAGCTAAAAAACGGTGATGGATCAAGCCCTGATCTTTGGACTGGGTGAGAGTGGTCTGCTTAATTCAGGCACTCTGTTCATCACCACCCCCTTTTCTGAATCATTTTGTCCACCATATGCGTGGAAGGGTATACTCAGATGTGAGTCCCTTGCTCATTGCACCATCAGGATTCAAGCAAGCCGGGCCGACGACGCCTGAAATGGCAGAAACCGGTCCCCGGAAGCTTGTTTCCTTCCCAGTATAAGAATTGGCTTGGTAGTTTGGTTTGCCCTGTTCCCATCATGCACTGGGACAGGAACAGAATAATTCGCATATAGCCAAGTTGTGAGCTGGGATGGTGCAGTGAGCTAAAAAACGGTGATGGATCAAGTCCTGATCTTTGGACTGGGTAAGAGTGGTCTGCTTAATTCAGGCACTCTGTTCATCACCACCCCCTTTTCTGAATCATTTTGTCCACCATATGCGTGGAAGGGTATACTAAGATGTGAGTCTCTTGCTCATTGCACCATCAGGATTCAAGCAAGTCGGGCCGACGACGCCTGAAATGGCAGAAACCGGTCCCCGGAAGCTTGTTTCCTTCCCAGTACAAGAATTGGCTTGGTAGTTTGGTTTGCCCTGTTCCCATCATGCACTGGGACAGGAACAGACTAATTTGCATATAGCCAAGTTCTGAGCTGGGATGGTGCAGTGAGCTAAAAAACGGTGATGGATCAAGTCCTGATCTTTGGACTGGGTAAGAGTGGTCTGCTTAATTCAGGCACTCTGTTCATCACCACCCCCTTTTCTGAATCATTTTGTCCACCATATGCGTGGAAGGGTATACTAAGATGTGAGTCTCTTGCTCATTGCACCATCAGGATTCAAGCAAGCCGGGCCGACGACGCCTGAAATGGCAGAAACCGGTCCCCGGAAGCTTGTTTCCTTCCCAGTATAACAATTGGCTTGGTAGTTTGGTTTGCCCTGTTCCCATCATGCACTGGGACAGAAACAGACTAATTTGCATATAGCCAAGTTCTGAGCTGGGATGGTGCAGTGAGCTAAAAAACGGTGATGGATCAAGCCCTGATCTTTGGACTGGGTAAGAGTGGTCTGCTTAATTCAGGCACTCTGTTCATCACCACCCCCTTTTCTGAATCATTTTGTCCACCATATGCGTGGAAGGGTATGCTCAGATGTGAGTCCCTTGCTCATTG
This sequence comes from Lissotriton helveticus, assembly GCF_964261635.1. Taxonomy (NCBI): domain Eukaryota; kingdom Metazoa; phylum Chordata; class Amphibia; order Caudata; family Salamandridae; genus Lissotriton; species Lissotriton helveticus. Next base: position 127,447,438 of record NC_136059.1, on the reverse strand, counting down.
CACCATCAGGATTCAAGCAAGCCGGGCCGACGACGCCTGAAATGGCAGAAACCGGTCCCCGGAAGCTTGTTTCCTTCCCAGTATAAGAATTGGCTTGGTAGTTTGGTTTGCCCTGTTCCCATCATGCACTGGGACAGGAACAGACTAATTTGCATATAGCCAAGTTCTGAGCTGGGATGGTGCAGTGAGCTAAAAAACGGTGATGGATCAAGCCCTGATATTTGGACTGGGTAAGAGTGGTCTGCTTAATTCAGGCACTCTGTTCGTCACCACCCCCTTTTCTGAATCATTTTGTCCACCATATGCGTGGAAGGGTATACTCAGATGTGAGTCCCTTGCTCATTGCACCATCAGGATTCAAGCAAGCCGGGCCGACGATGCCTGAAATGGCAGAAACCGGTCCCCGGAAGTTTGTTTCCTTCCCAGTATAAGAATTGGCTTGGTAGTTTGGTTTGCCCTGTTCCCATCATGCACTGGGACAGGAACAGACTAATTTGCATATAGCCAAGTTCTGAGCTGGGATGGTGCAGTGAGCTAAAAAACGGTGATGGATCAAGCCCTGATCTTTGGACTGGGTGAGAGTGGTCTGCTTAATTCAGGCACTATGTTCATCACCACCCCCTTTTCTGAATCATTTTGTCCACCATATGCTTGGAAGGGTATACTCAGATGTGAGTCCCTTGCTCATTGCACCATCAGGATTCAAGCAAGCCGGGCCGACGACGCCTGAAATTGCAGACACCGGTCCCCGGAAGCTTGTTTCCTTCCCAGTATAAGAATTGGCTTGGTAGTTTGGTTTGCCCTGTTCCCATCATGCACTGGGACAGGAACAGACTAATTTGCATATAGCCAAGTTCTGAGCTGGGATGGTGCAGTGAGCTAAAAAACGGTGATGGATCAAGCCCTGATCTTTGGACTGGGTAAGACTGGTCTGCTTAATTCAGGCACTCTGTTCATCACCACCCCCTTTTCTGAATCATTTTGTCCACCATATGCGTGGAAGGGTATACTCAGATGTGAGTCCCTTGCTCTTTGCACCATCAGGATTCAAGCAAGCCGGGCCGAGGACGCCTGAAATGGCAGAAACCGGTCCCCGGAAGCTTGTTTCCTTCCCAGTATAAGAATTGGCTTGGTAGTTTGGTTTGCCCTGTTCCCATCATGCACTGGGACAGGAACAGACTAATTTGCATATAGCCAAGTTCTGAGCTGGGATGGTGCAGTGAGCTAAAAAACGGTGATGGATCAAGCCCTGATCTTTGGACTGGGTAAGAGTGGTCTGCTTAATTCAGGCACTCTGTTCATCACCACACCCTTTTCTGAATCATATTGTCCACCATATGCGTGGAAGGGTATACTCAGATGTGAGTCCCTTGCTCATTGCACCATCAGGATTCAAGCAAGCCGGGCCGACGACGCCTGAAATGGCAGAAACCGGTCCGCGGAAGCTTGTTTCCTTCCCAGTATAAGAATTGGCTTGGTAGTTTGGTTTGCCCTGTTCCCATCATGCACTGGGACAGGAACAGACTAATTTGCATATAGCCAAGTTCTGAGCTGGGATGGTGCAGTGAGCTAAAAAACGGTGATGGATCAAGCCCTGATCTTTGGACTGGGTAAGAGTGGTCTGTTTAATTCAGCCACTCTGTTCATCACCACCCCCTTTTCTGAATCATTTTGTCCACCATATGCGTGGAAGGGTATACTCAGATGTGAGTCCCTTGCTCATTGCACCATCAGGATTCAAGCAAGCCGGGCCGACGACGCCTGAAATAGCAGAAACCGGTCCCCGGAAGCTAGTTTCCTTCCCAGTATAAGAATTGGCTTGGTAGTTTGGTTTGCCCTGTTCCCATCATGCACTGGGACAGGAACAGACTAATTTGCATATAGCCAAGTTCTGAGCTGGGATAGTGCAGTGAGCTAAAAAACGGTGATGGATCAAGCCCTGATCTTTGGACTGGGTAAGAGTGGTCTGCTTAATTCAGGCACTCTGTTCATCACCACCCCCTTTTCTGAATCATTTTGTCCACCATATGCGTGGAAGGGTATACTCAGATGTGAGTCCCTTGCTCATTGCACCATCAGGATTCAAGCAAGCCGGGCCGACGACGCCTGAAATGGCAGAAACCGGTCCCCGGAAGCTTGTTTCCTTCCCAGTATAAGAATTGGCTTGGTAGTTTGGTTTGCCCTGTTCCCATCATGCACTGGGACAGGAACAGACTAATTTGCATATAGCCAAGTTCTGAGCTGGGATGGTGCAGTGAGCTAAAAAACGGTGATGGATCAAGCCCTGATCTTTGGACTGGGTAAGAGTGGTCTGCTTAATTCAGGCACTCTGTTCATCACCACCCCCTTTTCTGAATCATTTTGTCCACCATATGCGTGGAAGGGTATACTCAGATGTGAGTCCCTTGCTCATTGCACCATCAGGATTCAAGCAAGCCGGGCCGACGACGCCTGAAATGGCAGAAACCGGTCCCCGGAAGCTTGTTTCCTTCCCAGTATAAGAATTGGCTTGGTAGTTTGGTTTGCCCTGTTCCCATCATGCACTGGGACAGGAACAGACTAATTTGCATATAGCCAAGTTCTGAGCTGGGATGGTGCAGTGAGCTAAAAAACGGTGATGGATCAAGCCCTGATCTTTGGACTGGGTAAGAGTGGTCTGCTTAATTCAGGCACTCTGTTCATCACCACCCCCTTTTCTGAATCATTTTGTCCACCATATGCGTGGAAGGGTATACTCAGATGTGAGTCCCTTGCTCATTGCACCATCAGGATTCAAGCAAGCCGGGCCGACGACGCCTGAAATGGCAGAAACCGGTCCCCGGAAGCTTGTTTCCTTCCCAGTATAAGAATTGGCTTGGTAGTTTGGTTTGCCCTGTTCCCATCATGCACTGGGACAGGAACAGACTAATTTGCATATAGCCAAGTTCTGAGCTGGGATGGTGCAGTGAGCTAAAAAACGGTGATGGATCAAGCCCTGATCTTTGGACTGGGTAAGAGTGGTCTGCTTAATTCAGGCACTCTGTTCATCACCACCCCCTTTTCTGAATCATTTTGTCCACCATATGCGTGGAAGGGTATACTCAGATGTGAGTACCTTGCTCATTGCACCATCAGGATTCAAGCAAGCCGGGCCGACGACGCCTGAAATGGCAGAAACCGGTCCCCGGAAGCTTGTTTCCTTCCCAGTATAAGAATTGGCTTGGTAGTTTGGTTTGCCCTGTTCCCATCATGCACTGGGACAGGAACAGACTAATTTGCATATAGCCAAGTTCTGAGCTGGGATGGTGCAGTGAGCTAAAAAACGGTGATGGATCAAGCCCTGATCTTTGGACTGGGTAAGAGTGGTCTGCTTAATTCAGGCACTCTGTTCATCACCACCCCCTTTTCTGAATCATTTTGTCCACCATTTGCGTGGAAGGGTATACTCAGATGTGAGTCCCTTGCTCATTGCACCATCAGGATTCAAGCAAGCCGGGCCGACGACGCCTGAAATGGCAGAAACCGGTCCCCGGAAGCTTGTTTCCTTCCCAGTATAAGAATTGGCTTGGTAGTTTGGTTTGCCCTGTTCCCATCATGCACTGGGACAGGAACAGACTAATTTGCATATAGCCAAGTTCTGAGCTGGGATGGTGCAGTGAGCTAAAAAACGGTGATGGATCAAGCCCTGATCTTTGGACTGGGTAAGAGTGGTCTGCTTAATTCAGGCACTCTGTTCATCACCACACCCTTTTCTGAATCATATTGTCCACCATATGCGTGGAAGGGTATACTCAGATGTGAGTCCCTTGCTCATTGCACCATCAGGATTCAAGCAAGCCGGGCCGACGACGCCTGAAATGGCAGAAACCGGTCCGCGGAAGCTTGTTTCCTTCCCAGTATAAGAATTGGCTTGGTAGTTTGGTTTGCCCTGTTCCCATCATGCACTGGGACAGGAACAGACTAATTTGCATATAGCCAAGTTCTGAGCTGGGATGGTGCAGTGAGCTAAAAAACGGTGATGGATCAAGCCCTGATCTTTGGACTGGGTAAGAGTGGTCTGTTTAATTCAGCCACTCTGTTCATCACCACCCCCTTTTCTGAATCATTTTGTCCACCATATGCGTGGAAGGGTATACTCAGATGTGAGTCCCTTGCTCATTGCACCATCAGGATTCAAGCAAGCCGGGCCGACGACGCCTGAAATAGCAGAAACCGGTCCCCGGAAGCTAGTTTCCTTCCCAGTATAAGAATTGGCTTGGTAGTTTGGTTTGCCCTGTTCCCATCATGCACTGGGACAGGAACAGACTAATTTGCATATAGCCAAGTTCTGAGCTGGGATGGTGCAGTGAGCTAAAAAACGGTGATGGATCAAGCCCTGATCTTTGGACTGGGTAAGAGTGGTCTGTTTAATTCAGCCACTCTGTTCATCACCACCCCCTTTTCTGAATCATTTTGTCCACCATATGCGTGGAAGGGTATACTCAGATGTGAGTCCCTTGCTCATTGCACCATCAGGATTCAAGCAAGCCGGGCCGACGACGCCTGAAATAGCAGAAACCGGTCCCCGGAAGCTAGTTTCCTTCCCAGTATAAGAATTGGCTTGGTAGTTTGGTTTGCCCTGTTCCCATCATGCACTGGGACAGGAACAGACTAATTTGCATATAGCCAAGTTCTGAGCTGGGATAGTGCAGTGAGCTAAAAAACGGTGATGGATCAAGCCCTGATCTTTGGACTGGGTAAGAGTGGTCTGCTTAATTCAGGCACTCTGTTCATCACCACCCCCTTTTCTGAATCATTTTGTCCACCATATGCGTGGAAGGGTATACTCAGATGTGAGTCCCTTGCTCATTGCACCATCAGGATTCAAGCAAGCCGGGCCGACGACGCCTGAAATGGCAGAAACCGGTCCCCGGAAGCTTGTTTCCTTCCCAGTATAAGAATTGGCTTGGTAGTTTGGTTTGCCCTGTTCCCATCATGCACTGGGACAGGAACAGACTAATTTGCATATAGCCAAGTTCTGAGCTGGGATGGTGCAGTGAGCTAAAAAACGGTGATGGATCAAGCCCTGATCTTTGGACTGGGTAAGAGTGGTCTGCTTAATTCAGGCACTCTGTTCATCACCACCCCCTTTTCTGAATCATTTTGTCCACCATATGCGTGGAAGGGTATACTCAGATGTGAGTCCCTTGCTCATTGCACCATCAGGATTCAAGCAAGCCGGGCCGACGACGCCTGAAATGGCAGAAACCGGTCCCCGGAAGCTTGTTTCCTTCCCAGTATAAGAATTGGCTTGGTAGTTTGGTTTGCCCTGTTCCCATCATGCACTGGGACAGGAACAGACTAATTTGCATATAGCCAAGTTCTGAGCTGGGATGGTGCAGTGAGCTAAAAAACGGTGATGGATCAAGCCCTGATCTTTGGACTGGGTAAGAGTGGTCTGCTTAATTCAGGCACTCTGTTCATCACCACCCCCTTTTCTGAATCATTTTGTCCACCATATGCGTGGAAGGGTATACTCAGATGTGAGTCCCTTGCTCATTGCACCATCAGGATTCAAGCAAGCCGGGCCGACGACGCCTGAAATGGCAGAAACCGGTCCCCGGAAGCTTGTTTCCTTCCCAGTATAAGAATTGGCTTGGTAGTTTGGTTTGCCCTGTTCCCATCATGCACTGGGACAGGAACAGACTAATTTGCATATAGCCAAGTTCTGAGCTGGGATGGTGCAGTGAGCTAAAAAACGGTGATGGATCAAGCCCTGATCTTTGGACTGGGTAAGAGTGGTCTGCTTAATTCAGGCACTCTGTTCATCACCACCCCCTTTTCTGAATCATTTTGTCCACCATATGCGTGGAAGGGTATACTCAGATGTGAGTACCTTGCTCATTGCACCATCAGGATTCAAGCAAGCCGGGCCGACGACGCCTGAAATGGCAGAAACCGGTCCCCGGAAGCTTGTTTCCTTCCCAGTATAAGAATTGGCTTGGTAGTTTGGTTTGCCCTGTTCCCATCATGCACTGGGACAGGAACAGACTAATTTGCATATAGCCAAGTTCTGAGCTGGGATGGTGCAGTGAGCTAAAAAACGGTGATGGATCAAGCCCTGATCTTTGGACTGGGTAAGAGTGGTCTGCTTAATTCAGGCACTCTGTTCATCACCACCCCCTTTTCTGAATCATTTTGTCCACCATTTGCGTGGAAGGGTATACTCAGATGTGAGTCCCTTGCTCATTGCACCATCAGGATTCAAGCAAGCCGGGCCGACGACGCCTGAAATGGCAGAAACCGGTCCCCGGAAGCTTGTTTCCTTCCCAGTATAAGAATTGGCTTGGTAGTTTGGTTTGCCCTGTTCCCATCATGCACTGGGACAGGAACAGACTAATTTGCATTTAGCCAAGTTCTGAGCTGGGATGGTGCAGTGAGCTAAAAAACGGTGATGGATCAAGCCCTGATCTTTGGACTGGGTAAGAGTGGTCTGCTTAATTCAGGCACTCTGTTCATCACCACCCCCTTTTCTGAATCATTTTGTCCACCATATGCGTGGAAGGGTATACTCAGATGTGAGTCCCTTGCTCATTGCACCATCAGGATTCATGCAAGCCGGGCCTACGATGCCTGAAATGGAAGAAACCGGTCCCCGGAAGCTTGTTTCCTTCCCAGTATAAGAATTGGCTTGGTATTTTGGTTTGCCCTGTTCCCATCATGCACTGGGACAGGAACAGACTAATTTGCATATAGCCAAGTTCTGAGCTGGGATGGTGCAGTGAGCTAAAAAACGGTGATGGATCAAGCCCTGATCTTTGGACTGGGTAAGAGTGGTCTGCTTAATTCAGGCACTCTGTTCATCACCACCCCCTTTTCTGAATCATTTTGTCCACCATATGCGTGGAAGGGTATACTCAGATGTGAGTCCCTTGCTCATTGCACCATCAGGATTCAAGCAAGCCGGGCCGACGACGCCTGAAATGGCAGAAACCGGTCCCCGGAAGCTTGTTTCCTTCCCAGTATAAGAATTGGCTTGGTAGTTTGGTTTGCCCTGTTCCCATCATGCACTGGGACAGGAACAGACTAATTCGCATATAGCCAAGTTCTGAGCTGGGATGGTGCAGTGAGCTAAAAAACAGTGATGGATCAAGCCCTGATCTTTGGACTGGGTAAGAGTGGTCTGCTTAATTCAGGCACTCTGTTCATCACCAGCCCCTTTTCTGAATCACTTTGTCCACCATATGCGTGGAAGGGTATACTCAGATGTGAGTCCCTTGCTCATTGCACCATCAGGATTCAAGCAAGCCGGGCCGACGACGCCTGAAATGGCAGAAACCGGTCCCCGGAAGCTTGTTTCCTTCCCAGTATAAGAATTGGCTTGGTAGTTTGGTTTGCCCTGTTCCCATCATGCACTGGGACAGGAACAGACTAATTTGCATACAGCCAAGTTCTGAGCTGGGATGGTGCAGTGAGCTAAAAAACGGTGATGGATCAAGCCCTGATCTTTGGACTGGGTAAGAGTGGTCTGCTTAATTCAGGCACTCTGTTCATCACCACCCCCTTTTCTGAATCATTTTGTCCACCATATGCGTGGAAGGGTATACTCAGATGTGAGTCCCTTGCTCATTGCACCATCAGGATTCAAGCAAGCCGGGCCGACGACGCCTGAAATGGCAGAAACCGGTCCCCGGAAGCTTGTTTCCTTCCCAGTATAAGAATTGGCTTGGTAGTTTGGTTTGCCCTGTTCCCATCATGCACTGGGACAGGAACAGACTAATTCGCATATAGCCAAGTTCTGAGCTGGGATGGTGCAGTGAGCTAAAAAACGGTGATGGATCAAGCCCTGATCTTTGGACTGGGTAAGAGTGGTCTGCTTAATTCAGGCACTCTGTTCATCACCACCCCCTTTTCTGAATCATTTTGTTCACCATATGCGTGGAAGGGTATACTCAGATGTGAGTACCTTGCTCATTGCACCATCAGGATTCAAGCAAGCCGAGCCGACGACGCCGGAAATGGCAGAAACCGGTCCCCGGAAGCTTGTTTCCTTCCCAGTATAAGAATTGGCTTGGTAGTTTGGTTTGCCCTGTTCCCATCATGCACTGAGACAGGAACAGACTAATTTGCATACAGCCAAGTTCTGAGCTGGGATGGTGCAGTGAGCTAAAAAACGGTGATGGATCAAGCCCTGATCTTTGGACTGGGTAAGAGTGGTCTGCTTAATTCAGGCACTCTGTTCATCACCACCCCCTTTTCTGAATCATTTTGTCCACCATATGCGTGGAAGGGTATACTCAGATGTGAGTCCCTTGCTCATTGCACCATCAGGATTCAAGCAAGCCGGGCCGACGACGCCTGAAATGGCAGAAACCGGTCCCCGGAAGCTTGTTTCCTTCCCAGTATAAGAATTGGCTTGATAGTTTGGTTTGCCCTGTTCCCATCATGCACTGGGACAGGAACAGACTAATTTGCATATAGCCAAGTTCTGAGCTGGGATGGTGCAGTGAGCTAAAAAACGGTGATGGATCAAGCCCTGATCTTTGGACTGGGTAAGAGTGGTCTGCTTAATTCAGGCACTCTGTTCATCACCACCCCCTTTTCTGAATCATTTTGTCCACCATATGCGTGGAAGGGTATACTCAGATGTGAGTCCCTTGCTCATTGCACCATCAGGATTCAAGCAAGCCGGGCCGACGACGCCAGAAATGGCAGAAACCGGTCCCCGGAAGCTTGTTTCCTTCCCAGTATGAGAATTGGCTTGGTAGTTTGGTTTGCCCTGTTCCCAACATGCACTGGGACAGGAACAGACTTATTTGCATATAGCCAAGTTCTGAGCTGGGATGGTGCAGTGAGCTAAAAAACGGTGATGGATCAAGCCCTGATCTTTGGACTGGGTAAGAGTGGTCTGCTTAATTCAGGCACTCTGTTCATCACCACCCCCTTTTCTGAATCATTTTGTCCACCATATGCGTGGAAGGGTATACTAAGATGTGAGTCCCTTGCTCATTGCACCATCAGGATTCAAGCAAGCCGGGCCGACGACGCCTGAAATGGCAGAAACCGGTCCCCGGAAGCTTGTTTCCTTCCCAGTATAACAATTGGCTTGGTAGTTTGGTTTGCCCTGTTCCCATCATGCACTGGGACAGAAACAGACTAATTTGCATATAGCCAAGTTCTGAGCTGGGATGGTGCAGTGAGCTAAAAAACGGTGATGGATCAAGCCCTGATCTTTGGACTGGGTAAGAGTGGTCTGCTTAATTCAGGCACTCTGTTCATCACCACCCCCTTTTCTGAATCATTTTGTCCACCATATGCGTGGAAGGGTATACTCAGATGTGAGTCCCTTGCTCATTGCACCATCAGGATTCAAGCAAGCCGGGCCGACGACGCCTGAAATGGCAGAAACCGGTCCCCGGAAGCTTGTTTCCTTCCCAGTATAAGAATTGGCTTGGTAGTTTGGTTTGCCCTGTTCCCATCATGCACTGGGACAGGAACAGACTAATTTGCATTTAGCCAAGTTCTGAGCTGGGATGGTGCAGTGAGCTAAAAAACGGTGATGGATCAAGCCCTGATCTTTGGACTGGGTAAGAGTGGTCTGCTTAATTCAGGCACTCTGTTCATCACCACCCCCTTTTCTGAATCATTTTGTCCACCATATGCGTGGAAGGGTATACTCAGATGTGAGTCCCTTGCTCATTGCACCATCAGGATTCATGCAAGCCGGGCCTACGATGCCTGAAATGGAAGAAACCGGTCCCCGGAAGCTTGTTTCCTTCCCAGTATAAGAATTGGCTTGGTATTTTGGTTTGCCCTGTTCCCATCATGCACTGGGACAGGAACAGACTAATTTGCATATAGCCAAGTTCTGAGCTGGGATGGTGCAGTGAGCTAAAAAACGGTGATGGATCAAGCCCTGATCTTTGGACTGGGTAAGAGTGGTCTGCTTAATTCAGGCACTCTGTTCATCACCACCCCCTTTTCTGAATCATTTTGTCCACCATATGCGTGGAAGGGTATACTCAGATGTGAGTCCCTTGCTCATTGCACCATCAGGATTCAAGCAAGCCGGGCCGACGACGCCTGAAATGGCAGAAACCGGTCCCCGGAAGCTTGTTTCCTTCCCAGTATAAGAATTGGCTTGGTAGTTTGGTTTGCCCTGTTCCCATCATGCACTGGGACAGGAACAGACTAATTCGCATATAGCCAAGTTCTGAGCTGGGATGGTGCAGTGAGCTAAAAAACAGTGATGGATCAAGCCCTGATCTTTGGACTGGGTAAGAGTGGTCTGCTTAATTCAGGCACTCTGTTCATCACCACCCCCTTTTCTGAATCACTTTGTCCACCATATGCGTGGAAGGGTATACTCAGATGTGAGTCCCTTGCTCATTGCACCATCAGGATTCAAGCAAGCCGGGCCGACGACGCCTGAAATGGCAGAAACCGGTCCCCGGAAGCTTGTTTCCTTCCCAGTATAAGAATTGGCTTGGTAGTTTGGTTTGCCCTGTTCCCATCATGCACTGGGACAGGAACAGACTAATTTGCATACAGCCAAGTTCTGAGCTGGGATGGTGCAGTGAGCTAAAAAACGGTGATGGATCAAGCCCTGATCTTTGGACTGGGTAAGAGTGGTCTGCTTAATTCAGGCACTCTGTTCATCACCACCCCCTTTTCTGAATCATTTTGTCCACCATATGCGTGGAAGGGTATACTCAGATGTGAGTCCCTTGCTCATTGCACCATCAGGATTCAAGCAAGCCGGGCCGACGACGCCTGAAATGGCAGAAACCGGTCCCCGGAAGCTTGTTTCCTTCCCAGTATAAGAATTGGCTTGGTAGTTTGGTTTGCCCTGTTCCCATCATGCACTGGGACAGGAACAGACTAATTCGCATATAGCCAAGTTCTGAGCTGGGATGGTGCAGTGAGCTAAAAAACGGTGATGGATCAAGCCCTGATCTTTGGACTGGGTAAGAGTGGTCTGCTTAATTCAGGCACTCTGTTCATCACCACCCCCTTTTCTGAATCATTTTGTTCACCATATGCGTGGAAGGGTATACTCAGATGTGAGTACCTTGCTCATTGCACCATCAGGATTCAAGCAAGCCGAGCCGACGACGCCGGAAATGGCAGAAACCGGTCCCCGGAAGCTTGTTTCCTTCCCAGTATAAGAATTGGCTTGGTAGTTTGGTTTGCCCTGTTCCCATCATGCACTGAGACAGGAACAGACTAATTTGCATACAGCCAAGTTCTGAGCTGGGATGGTGCAGTGAGCTAAAAAACGGTGATGGATCAAGCCCTGATCTTTGGACTGGGTAAGAGTGGTCTGCTTAATTCAGGCACTCTGTTCATCACCACCCCCTTTTCTGAATCATTTTGTCCACCATATGCGTGGAAGGGTATACTCAGATGTGAGTCCCTTGCTCATTGCACCATCAGGATTCAAGCAAGCCGGGCCGACGACGCCTGAAATGGCAGAAACCGGTCCCCGGAAGCTTGTTTCCTTCCCAGTATAAGAATTGGCTTGATAGTTTGGTTTGCCCTGTTCCCATCATGCACTGGGACAGGAACAGACTAATTTGCATATAGCCAAGTTCTGAGCTGGGATGGTGCAGTGAGCTAAAAAACGGTGATGGATCAAGCCCTGATCTTTGGACTGGGTAAGAGTGGTCTGCTTAATTCAGGCACTCTGTTCATCACCACCCCCTTTTCTGAATCATTTTGTCCACCATATGCGTGGAAGGGTATACTCAGATGTGAGTCCCTTGCTCATTGCACCATCAGGATTCAAGCAAGCCGGGCCGACGACGCCAGAAATGGCAGAAACCGGTCCCCGGAAGCTTGTTTCCTTCCCAGTATGAGAATTGGCTTGGTAGTTTGGTTTGCCCTGTTCCCAACATGCACTGGGACAGGAACAGACTTATTTGCATATAGCCAAGTTCTGAGCTGGGATGGTGCAGTGAGCTAAAAAACGGTGATGGATCAAGCCCTGATCTTTGGACTGGGTAAGAGTGGTCTGCTTAATTCAGGCACTCTGTTCATCACCACCCCCTTTTCTGAATCATTTTGTCCACCATATGCGTGGAAGGGTATACTAAGATGTGAGTCCCTTGCTCATTGCACCATCAGGATTCAAGCAAGCCGGGCCGACGACGCCTGAAATGGCAGAAACCGGTCCCCGGAAGCTTGTTTCCTTCCCAGTATAACAATTGGCTTGGTAGTTTGGTTTGCCCTGTTCCCATCATGCACTGGGACAGAAACAGACTAATTTGCATATAGCCAAGTTCTGAGCTGGGATGGTGCAGTGAGCTAAAAAACGGTGATGGATCAAGCCCTGATCTTTGGACTGGGTAAGAGTGGTCTGCTTAATTCAGGCACTCTGTTCATCACCACCCCCTTTTCTGAATCATTTTGTCCACCATATGCGTGGAAGGGTATGCTCAGATGTGAGTCCCTTGCTCATTGCACCATCAGGATTCAAGCAAGCCGGGCCGACGACGCCTGAAATGGCAGAAACCGGTCCCCGGAAGCTTGTTTCCTTCCCAGTATAAGAATTGGCTTGGTAGTTTGGTTTGCCCTGTTCCCATCATGCACTGGGACAGGAACAGACTAATTTGCATATAGCCAAGTTCTGAGCTGGGATGGTGCAGTGAGCTAAAAAACGGTGATGGATCAAGCCCTGATATTTGGACTGGGTAAGAGTGGTCTGCTTAATTCAGGCACTCTGTTCGTCACCACCCCCTTTTCTGAATCATTTTGTCCACCATATGCGTGGAAGGGTATACTCAGATGTGAGTCCCTTGCTCATTGCACCATCAGGATTCAAGCAAGCCGGGCCGACGACGCCTGAAATGGCAGAAACCGGTCCCCGGAAGTTTGTTTCCTTCCCAGTATAAGAATTGGCTTGGTAGTTTGGTTTGCCCTGTTCCCATCATGCACTGGGACAGGAACAGACTAATTTGCATATAGCCAAGTTCTGAGCTGGGATGGTGCAGTGAGCTAAAAAACGGTGATGGATCAAGCCCTGATCTTTGGACTGGGTGAGAGTGGTCTGCTTAATTCAGGCACTATGTTCATCACCACCCCCTTTTCTGAATCATTTTGTCCACCATATGCTTGGAAGGGTATACTCAGATGTGAGTCCCTTGCTCATTGCACCATCAGGATTCAAGCAAGCCGGGCCGACGACGCCTGAAATTGCAGACACCGGTCCCCGGAAGCTTGTTTCCTTCCCAGTATAAGAATTGGCTTGGTAGTTTGGTTTGCCCTGTTCCCATCATGCACTGGGACAGGAACAGACTAATTTGCATATAGCCAAGTTCTGAGCTGGGATGGTGCAGTGAGCTAAAAAACGGTGATGGATCAAGCCCTGATCTTTGGACTGGGTAAGACTGGTCTGCTTAATTCAGGCACTCTGTTCATCACCACCCCCTTTTCTGAATCATTTTGTCCACCATATGCGTGGAAGGGTATACTCAGATGTGAGTCCCTTGCTCTTTGCACCATCAGGATTCAAGCAAGCCGGGCCGAGGACGCCTGAAATGGCAGAAACCGGTCCCCGGAAGCTTGTTTCCTTCCCAGTATAAGAATTGGCTTGGTAGTTTGGTTTGCCCTGTTCCCATCATGCACTGGGACAGGAACAGACTAATTTGCATATAGCCAAGTTCTGAGCTGGGATGGTGCAGTGAGCTAAAAAACGGTGATGGATCAAGCCCTGATCTTTGGACTGGGTAAGAGTGGTCTGCTTAATTCAGGCACTCTGTTCATCACCACACCCTTTTCTGAATCATATTGTCCACCATATGCGTGGAAGGGTATACTCAGATGTGAGTCCCTTGCTCATTGCACCATCAGGATTCAAGCAAGCCGGGCCGACGACGCCTGAAATGGCAGAAACCGGTCCGCGGAAGCTTGTTTCCTTCCCAGTATAAGAATTGGCTTGGTAGTTTGGTTTGCCCTGTTCCCATCATGCACTGGGACAGGAACAGACTAATTTGCATATAGCCAAGTTCTGAGCTGGGATGGTGCAGTGAGCTAAAAAACGGTGATGGATCAAGCCCTGATCTTTGGACTGGGTAAGAGTGGTCTGTTTAATTCAGCCACTCTGTTCATCACCACCCCCTTTTCTGAATCATTTTGTCCACCATATGCGTGGAAGGGTATACTCAGATGTGAGTCCCTTGCTCATTGCACCATCAGGATTCAAGCAAGCCGGGCCGACGACGCCTGAAATAGCAGAAACCGGTCCCCGGAAGCTAGTTTCCTTCCCAGTATAAGAATTGGCTTGGTAGTTTGGTTTGCCCTGTTCCCATCATGCACTGGGACAGGAACAGACTAATTTGCATATAGCCAAGTTCTGAGCTGGGATGGTGCAGTGAGCTAAAAAACGGTGATGGATCAAGCCCTGATCTTTGGACTGGGTAAGAGTGGTCTGCTTAATTCAGGCACTCTGTTCATCACCACCCCCTTTTCTGAATCATTTTGTCCACCATATGCGTGGAAGGGTATACTCAGATGTGAGTCCCTTGCTCATTGCACCATCAGGATTCAAGCAAGCCGGGCCGACGACGCCTGAAATGGCAGAAACCGGTCCCCGGAAGCTTGTTTCCTTCCCAGTATAAGAATTGGCTTGGTAGTTTGGTTTGCCCTGTTCCCATCATGCACTGGGACAGGAACAGACTAATTTGCATATAGCCAAGTTCTGAGCTGGGATGGTGCAGTGAGCTAAAAAACGGTGATGGATCAAGCCCTGATCTTTGGACTGGGTAAGAGTGGTCTGCTTAATTCAGGCACTCTGTTCATCACCACCCCCTTTTCTGAATCATTTTGTCCACCATATGCGTGGAAGGGTATACTCAGATGTGAGTCCCTTGCTCATTGCACCATCAGGATTCAAGCAAGCCGGGCCGACGACGCCTGAAATGGCAGAAACCGGTCCCCGGAAGCTTGTTTCCTTCCCAGTATAAGAATTGGCTTGGTAGTTTGGTTTGCCCTGTTCCCATCATGCACTGGGACAGGAACAGACTAATTTGCATATAGCCAAGTTCTGAGCTGGGATGGTGCAGTGAGCTAAAAAACGGTGATGGATCAAGCCCTGATCTTTGGACTGGGTAAGAGTGGTCTGCTTAATTCAGGCACTCTGTTCATCACCACCCCCTTTTCTGAATCATTTTGTCCACCATATGCGTGGAAGGGTATACTCAGATGTGAGTCCCTTGCTCATTGCACCATCAGGATTCAAGCAAGCCGGGCCGACGACGCCTGAAATGGCAGAAACCGGTCCCCGGAAGCTTGTTTCCTTCCCAGTATAAGAATTGGCTTGGTAGTTTGGTTTGCCCTGTTCCCATCATGCACTGGGACAGGAACAGACTAATTTGCATATAGCCAAGTTCTGAGCTGGGATGGTGCAGTGAGCTAAAAAACGGTGATGGATCAAGCCCTGATCTTTGGACTGGGTAAGAGTGGTCTGCTTAATTCAGGCACTCTGTTCATCACCACCCCCTTTTCTGAATCATTTTGTCCACCATATGCGTGGAAGGGTATACTCAGATGTGAGTACCTTGCTCATTGCACCATCAGGATTCAAGCAAGCCGGGCCGACGACGCCTGAAATGGCAGAAACCGGTCCCCGGAAGCTTGTTTCCTTCCCAGTATAAGAATTGGCTTGGTAGTTTGGTTTGCCCTGTTCCCATCATGCACTGGGACAGGAACAGACTAATTTGCATATAGCCAAGTTCTGAGCTGGGATGGTGCAGTGAGCTAAAAAACGGTGATGGATCAAGCCCTGATCTTTGGACTGGGTAAGAGTGGTCTGCTTAATTCAGGCACTCTGTTCATCACCACCCCCTTTTCTGAATCATTTTGTCCACCATTTGCGTGGAAGGGTATACTCAGATGTGAGTCCCTTGCTCATTGCACCATCAGGATTCAAGCAAGCCGGGCCGACGACGCCTGAAATGGCAGAAACCGGTCCCCGGAAGCTTGTTTCCTTCCCAGTATAAGAATTGGCTTGGTAGTTTGGTTTGCCCTGTTCCCATCATGCACTGGGACAGGAACAGACTAATTTGCATTTAGCCAAGTTCTGAGCTGGGATGGTGCAGTGAGCTAAAAAACGGTGATGGATCAAGCCCTGATCTTTGGACTGGGTAAGAGTGGTCTGCTTAATTCAGGCACTCTGTTCATCACCACCCCCTTTTCTGAATCATTTTGTCCACCATATGCGTGGAAGGGTATACTCAGATGTGAGTCCCTTGCTCATTGCACCATCAGGATTCATGCAAGCCGGGCCTACGATGCCTGAAATGGAAGAAACCGGTCCCCGGAAGCTTGTTTCCTTCCCAGTATAAGAATTGGCTTGGTATTTTGGTTTGCCCTGTTCCCATCATGCACTGGGACAGGAACAGACTAATTTGCATATAGCCAAGTTCTGAGCTGGGATGGTGCAGTGAGCTAAAAAACGGTGATGGATCAAGCCCTGATCTTTGGACTGGGTAAGAGTGGTCTGCTTAATTCAGGCACTCTGTTCATCACCACCCCCTTTTCTGAATCATTTTGTCCACCATATGCGTGGAAGGGTATACTCAGATGTGAGTCCCTTGCTCATTACACCATCAGGATTCAAGCAAGCCGGGCCGACGACGCCTGAAATGGCAGAAACCGGTCCCCGGAAGCTTGTTTCCTTCCCAGTATAAGAATTGGCTTGGTAGTTTGGTTTGCCCTGTTCCCATCATGCACTGGGACAGGAACAGACTAATTCGCATATAGCCAAGTTCTGAGCTGGGATGGTGCAGTGAGCTAAAAAACAGTGATGGATCAAGCCCTGATCTTTGGACTGGGTAAGAGTGGTCTGCTTAATTCAGGCACTCTGTTCATCACCACCCCCTTTTCTGAATCACTTTGTCCACCATATGCGTGGAAGGGTATACTCAGATGTGAGTCCCTTGCTCATTGCACCATCAGGATTCAAGCAAGCCGGGCCGACGACGCCTGAAATGGCAGAAACCGGTCCCCGGAAGCTTGTTTCCTTCCCAGTATAAGAATTGGCTTGGTAGTTTGGTTTGCCCTGTTCCCATCATGCACTGGGACAGGAACAGACTAATTTGCATACAGCCAAGTTCTGAGCTGGGATGGTGCAGTGAGCTAAAAAACGGTGATGGATCAAGCCCTGATCTTTGGACTGGGTAAGAGTGGTCTGCTTAATTCAGGCACTCTGTTCATCACCACCCCCTTTTCTGAATCATTTTGTCCACCATATGCGTGGAAGGGTATACTCAGATGTGAGTCCCTTGCTCATTGCACCATCAGGATTCAAGCAAGCCGGGCCGACGACGCCTGAAATGGCAGAAACCGGTCCCCGGAAGCTTGTTTCCTTCCCAGTATAAGAATTGGCTTGGTAGTTTGGTTTGCCCTGTTCCCATCATGCACTGGGACAGGAACAGACTAATTCGCATATAGCCAAGTTCTGAGCTGGGATGGTGCAGTGAGCTAAAAAACGGTGATGGATCAAGCCCTGATCTTTGGACTGGGTAAGAGTGGTCTGCTTAATTCAGGCACTCTGTTCATCACCACCCCCTTTTCTGAATCATTTTGTTCACCATATGCGTGGAAGGGTATACTCAGATGTGAGTACCTTGCTCATTGCACCATCAGGATTCAAGCAAGCCGAGCCGACGACGCCGGAAATGGCAGAAACCGGTCCCCGGAAGCTTGTTTCCTTCCCAGTATAAGAATTGGCTTGGTAGTTTGGTTTGCCCTGTTCCCATCATGCACTGAGACAGGAACAGACTAATTTGCATACAGCCAAGTTCTGAGCTGGGATGGTGCAGTGAGCTAAAAAACGGTGATGGATCAAGCCCTGATCTTTGGACTGGGTAAGAGTGGTCTGCTTAATTCAGGCACTCTGTTCATCACCACCCCCTTTTCTGAATCATTTTGTCCACCATATGCGTGGAAGGGTATACTCAGATGTGAGTCCCTTGCTCATTGCACCATCAGGATTCAAGCAAGCCGGGCCGACGACGCCTGAAATGGCAGAAACCGGTCCCCGGAAGCTTGTTTCCTTCCCAGTATAAGAATTGGCTTGATAGTTTGGTTTGCCCTGTTCCCATCATGCACTGGGACAGGAACAGACTAATTTGCATATAGCCAAGTTCTGAGCTGGGATGGTGCAGTGAGCTAAAAAACGGTGATGGATCAAGCCCTGATCTTTGGACTGGGTAAGAGTGGTCTGCTTAATTCAGGCACTCTGTTCATCACCACCCCCTTTTCTGAATCATTTTGTCCACCATATGCGTGGAAGGGTATACTCAGATGTGAGTCCCTTGCTCATTGCACCATCAGGATTCAAGCAAGCCGGGCCGACGACGCCAGAAATGGCAGAAACCGGTCCCCGGAAGCTTGTTTCCTTCCCAGTATTAGAATTGGCTTGGTAGTTTGGTTTGCCCTGTTCCCAACATGCACTGGGACAGGAACAGACTTATTTGCATATAGCCAAGTTCTGAGCTGGGATGGTGCAGTGAGCTAAAAAACGGTGATGGATCAAGCCCTGATCTTTGGACTGGGTAAGAGTGGTCTGCTTAATTCAGGCACTCTGTTCATCACCACCCCCTTTTCTGAATCATTTTGTCCACCATATGCGTGGAAGGATATACTCAGATGTGAGTCCCTTGCTCATTGCACCATCAGGATTCAAGCAAGCCGGGCCGACGACGCCTGAAATGGCAGAAACCGGTCCCCGGAAGCTTGTTTCCTTCCCAGTATAAGAATTGGCTTGGTAGTTTGGTTTGCCCTGTTCCCATCATGCACTGGGACAGGAACAGACTAATTTGCATATAGCCAAGTTCTGAGCTGGGATGGTGCAGTGAGCTAAAAAACGGTGATGGATCAAGCCCTGATCTTTGGACTGGGTAAGAGTGGTCTGCTTAATTCAGGCACTCTGTTCATCACCACCCCCTTTTCTGAATCATTTTGTCCACCATATGCGTGGAAGGGTATACTCAGATGTGAGTACCTTGCTCATTGCACCATCAGGATTCAAGCAAGCCGAGCCGACGACGCCGGAAATGGCAGAATCCGGTCCCCGGAAGCTTGTTTCCTTCCCAGTATAAGAATTGGCTTGGTAGTTTGGTTTGCCCTGTTCCCATCATGCACTGAGACAGGAACAGACTAATTTGCATACAGCCAAGTTCTGAGCTGGGATGGTGCAGTGAGCTAAAAAACGGTGATGGATCAAGCCCTGATCTTTGGACTGGGTAAGAGTGGTCTGCTTAATTCAGGCACTCTGTTCATCACCACCCCCTTTTCTGAATCATTTTGTCCACCATATGCGTGGAAGGGTATACTCAGATGTGAGTCCCTTGCTCATTGCACCATCAGGATTCAAGCAAGCCGGGCCGACGACGCCTGAAATGGCAGAAACCGGTCCCCGGAAGCTTGTTTCCTTCCCAGTATAAGAATTGGCTTGGTAGTTTGGTTTGCCCTGTTCCCATCATGCACTGGGACAGGAACAGACTAATTCGCATATAGCCAAGTTCTGAGCTGGGATGGTGCAGTGAGCTAAAAAACGGTGATGGATCAAGCCCTGATCTTTGGACTGGGTAAGAGTGGTCTGCTTAATTCAGGCACTCTGTTCATCACCACCCCCTTTTCTGAATCATTTTGTCCACCATATGCGTGGAAGGGTATACTCAGATGTGAGTCCCTTGCTCATTGCACCATCAGGATTCAAGCAAGCCGGGCCGACGACGCCTGAAATGGCAGAAACTGGTCCCCGGAAGCTTGTTTCCTTCCCAGTATAAGAATTGGCTTGGTAGTTTGGTTTGCCCTGTTCCCATCATGCACTGGGACAGGAACAGACTAATTTGCATATAGCCAAGTTCTGAGCTGGGATGGTGCAGTGAGCTAAAAAACGGTGATGGATCAAGCCCTGATCTTTGGACTGGGTAAGAGTGGTCTGCTTAATTCAGGCACTCTGTTCATCACCACCCCCTTTTCTGAATCATTTTGTCCACCATATGCGTGGAAGGTTATACTCAGATGTGAGTCCCTTGCTCATTGCACCATCAGGATTCAAGCAAGCCGGGCCGATGACGCCAGAAATGGCAGAAACCGGTCCCCGGAAGCTTGTTTCCTTCCCAGTATGAGAATTGGCTTGGTAGTTTGGTTTGCCCTGTTCCCAACATGCACTGGGACAGGAACAGACTTATTTGCATATAGCCAAGTTCTGAGCTGGGATGGTGCAGTGAGCTAAAAAACGGTGATGGATCAAGCCCTGATCTTTGGACTGGGTAAGAGTGGTCTGCTTAATTCAGGCACTCTGTTCATCACCACCCCCTTTTCTGAATCATTTTGTCCACCATATGCGTGGAAGGGTATACTCAGATGTGAGTCCCTTGCTCATTGCACCATCAGGATTCAAGCAAGCCGGGCCGACGACGCCTGAAATGGCAGAAACCGGTCCCCGGAAGCTTGTTTCCTTCCCAGTATAAGAATTGGCTTGGTAGTTTGGTTTGCCCTGTTCCCATCATGCACTGGGACAGGAACAGACTAATTTGCATATAGCCAAGTTCTGAGCTGGGATGGTGCAGTGAGCTAAAAAACGGTGATGGATCAAGCCCTGATCTTTGGACTGGGTAAGAGTGGTCTGCTTAATTCAGGCACTCTGTTCATCACCACCCCCTTTTCTGAATCATTTTGTCCACCATATGCGTGGAAGGGTATACTCAGATGTGAGTACCTTGCTCATTGCACCATCAGGATTCAAGCAAGCCGGGCCGACGACGCCTGAAATGGCAGAAACCGGTCCCCGGAAGCTTGTTTCCTTCCCAGTATAAGAATTGGCTTGGTAGTTTGGTTTGCCCTGTTCCCATCATGCACTGGGACAGGAACAGACTAATTTGCATATAGCCAAGTTCTGAGCTGGGATGGTGCAGTGAGCTAAAAAACGGTGATGGATCAAGCCCTGATCTTTGGACTGGGTAAGAGTGGTCTGCTTAATTCAGGCACTCTGTTCATCACCACCCCCTTTTCTGAATCATTTTGTACACCATTTGCGTGGAAGGGTATACTCAGATGTGAGTCCCTTGCTCATTGCACCATCAGGATTCAAGCAAGCCGGGCCGACGACGCCTGAAATGGCAGAAACCGGTCCCCGGAAGCTTGTTTCCTTCCCAGTATAAGAATTGGCTTGGTAGTTTGGTTTGCCCTGTTCCCATCATGCACTGGGACAGGAACAGACTAATTTGCATTTAGCCAAGTTCTGAGCTGGGATGGTGCAGTGAGCTAAAAAACGGTGATGGATCAAGCCCTGATCTTTGGACTGGGTAAGAGTGGTCTGCTTAATTCAGGCACTCTGTTCATCACCACCCCCTTTTCTGAATCATTTTGTCCACCATATGCGTGGAAGGGTATACTCAGATGTGAGTCCCTTGCTCATTGCACCATCAGGATTCAAGCAAGCCGGGCCTACGATGCCTGAAATGGAAGAAACCGGTCCCCGGAAGCTTGTTTCCTTCCCAGTATAAGAATTGGCTTGGTATTTTGGTTTGCCCTGTTCCCATCATGCACTGGGACAGGAACAGACTAATTTGCATATAGCCAAGTTCTGAGCTGGGATGGTGCAGTGAGCTAAAAAACGGTGATGGATCAAGCCCTGATCTTTGGACTGGGTAAGAGTGGTCTGCTTAATTCAGGCACTCTGTTCATCACCACCCCCTTTTCTGAATCATTTTGTCCACCATATGCGTGGAAGGGTATACTCAGATGTGAGTCCCTTGCTCATTGCACCATCAGGATTCAAGCAAGCCGGGCCGACGACGCCTGAAATGGCAGAAACCGGTCCCCGGAAGCTTGTTTCCTTCCCAGTATAAGAATTGGCTTGGTAGTTTGGTTTGCCCTGTTCCCATCATGCACTGGGACAGGAACAGACTAATTCGCATATAGCCAAGTTCTGAGCTGGGATGGTGCAGTGAGCTAAAAAACGGTGATGGATCAAGCCCTGATCTTTGGACTGGGTAAGAGTGGTCTGCTTAATTCAGGCACTCTGTTCATCACCACCCCCTTTTCTGAATCATTTTGTCCACCATATGCGTGGAAGGGTATACTCAGATGTGAGTCCCTTGCTCATTGCACCATCAGGATTCAAGCAAGCCGGGCCGACGACGCCTGAAATGGCAGAAACCGGTCCCCGGAAGCTTGTTTCCTTCCCAGTATAAGAATTGGCTTGGTAGTTTGGTTTGCCCTGTTCCCATCATGCACTGGGACAGGAACAGACTAATTTGCATACAGCCAAGTTCTGAGCTGGGATGGTGCAGTGAGCTAAAAAACGGTGATGGATCAAGCCCTGATCTTTGGACTGGGTAAGAGTGGTCTGCTTAATTCAGGCACTCTGTTCATCACCACCCCCTTTTCTGAATCATTTTGTCCACCATATGCGTGGAAGGGTATACTCAGATGTGAGTCCCTTGCTCATTGCACCATCAGGATTCAAGCAAGCCGGGCCGACGATGCCTGAAATGGCAGAAACCGGTCCCCGGAAGCTTGTTTCCTTCCCAGTATAAGAATTGGCTTGGTAGTTTGGTTTGCCCTGTTCCCATCATGCACTGGGACAGGAACAGACTAATTTGCATATAGCCAAGTTCTGAGCTGGGATGGTGCAGTGAGCTAAAAAACGGTGATGGATCAAGCCCTGATCTTTGGACTGGGTAAGAGTGGTCTGCTTAATTCAGGCACTCTGTTCATCACCACCCCCTTTTCTGAATCATTTTGTCCACCATATGCGTGGAAGGGTATACTCAGATGTGAGTCCCTTGCTCATTGCACCATCAGGATTCAAGCAAGCCGGGCCGACGACGCCTGAAATGGCAGAAACCGGTCCCCGGAAGCTTGTTTCCTTCCCAGTATAAGAATTGGCTTGGTAGTTTGGTTTGCCCTGTTCCCATAATGCACTGGGACAGGAACAGACTAATTTGCATATAGCCAAGTTCTGAGCTGGGATGGTGCAGTGAGCTAAAAAACGGTGATGGATCAAGCCCTGATCTTTGGACTGGGTAAGAGTGGTCTGCTTAATTCAGGCACTCTGTTCATCACCACCCCCTTTTCTGAATCATTTTGTCCACCATATGCGTGGAAGGGTATACTCAGATGTGAGTCCCTTGCTCATTGCACCATCAGGATTCAAGCAAGCCGGGCCGACGACGCCTGAAATGGCAGAAACCGGTCCCCGGAAGCTTGTTTCCTTCCCAGTATAAGAATTGGCTTGGTAGTTTGGTTTGCCCTGTTCCCATCATGCACTGGGACAGGAACAGACTAATTTGCATATAGCCAAGTTCTGAGCTGGGATGGTGCAGTGAGCTAAAAAACGGTGATGGATCAAGCCCTGATCTTTGGACTGGGTAAGAGTGGTCTGCTTAATTCAGGCACTCTGTTCATCACCACCCCCTTTTCTGAATCATTTTGTCCACCATATGCGTGGAAGGGTATACTCAGATGTGAGTCCCTTGCTCATTGCACCATCAGGATTCAAGCAAGCCGGGCCGACGACGCCAGAAATGGCAGAAACCGGTCCCCGGAAGCTTGTTTCCTTCCCAGTATGAGAATTGGCTTGGTAGTTTGGTTTGCCCTGTTCCCAACATGCACTGGGACAGGAACAGACTTATTTGCATATAGCCAAGTTCTGAGCTGGGATGGTGCAGTGAGCTAAAAAACGGTGATGGATCAAGCCCTGATCTTTGGACTGGGTAAGAGTGGTCTGCTTAATTCAGGCACTCTGTTCATCACCACCCCCTTTTCTGAATCATTTTGTCCACCATATGCGTGGAAGGGTATACTCAGATGTGAGTCCCTTGCTCATTGCACCATCAGGATTCAAGCAAGCCGGGCCGACGACGCCTGAAATGGCAGAAACCGGTCCCCGGAAGCTTGTTTCCTTCCCAGTATAAGAATTGGCTTGGTAGTTTGGTTTGCCCTGTTCCCATCATGCACTGGGACAGGAACAGACTAATTTGCATATAGCCAAGTTCTGAGCTGGGATGGTGCAGTGAGCTAAAAAACGGTGATGGATCAAGCCCTGATCTTTGGACTGGGTAAGAGTGGTCTGCTTAATTCAGGCACTCTGTTCATCACCACCCCCTTTTCTGAATCATTTTGTCCACCATATGCGTGGAAGGGTATACTCAGATGTGAGTACCTTGCTCATTGCACCATCAGGATTCAAGCAAGCCGGGCCGACGACGCCTGAAATGGCAGAAACCGGTCCCCGGAAGCTTGTTTCCTTCCCAGTATAAGAATTGGCTTGGTAGTTTGGTTTGCCTTGTTCCCATCATGCACTGGGACAGGAACAGACTAATTTGCATATAGCCAAGTTCTGAGCTGGGATGGTGCAGTGAGCTAAAAAACGGTGATGGATCAAGCCCTGATCTTTGGACTGGGTAAGAGTGGTCTGCTTAATTCAGGCACTCTGTTCATCACCACCCCCTTTTCTGAATCATTTTGTCCACCATTTGCGTGGAAGGGTATACTCAGATGTGAGTCCCTTGCTCATTGCACCATCAGGATTCAAGCAAGCCGGGCCGACGACGCCTGAAATGGCAGAAACCGGTCCCCGGAAGCTTGTTTCCTTCCCAGTATAAGAATTGGCTTGGTAGTTTGGTTTGCCCTGTTCCCATCATGCACTGGGACAGGAACAGACTAATTTGCATTTAGCCAAGTTCTGAGCTGGGATGGTGCAGTGAGCTAAAAAACGGTGATGGATCAAGCCCTGATCTTTGGACTGGGTAAGAGTGGTCTGCTTAATTCAGGCACTCTGTTCATCACCACCCCCTTTTCTGAATCATTTTGTCCACCATATGCGTGGAAGGGTATACTCAGATGTGAGTCCCTTGCTCATTGCACCATCATGATTCAAGCAAGCCGGGCCTACGATGCCTGAAATGGAAGAAACCGGTCCCCGGAAGCTTGTTTCCTTCCCAGTATAAGAATTGGCTTGGTATTTTGGTTTGCCCTGTTCCCATCATGCACTGGGACAGGAACAGACTAATTTGCATATAGCCAAGTTCTGAGCTGGGATGGTGCAGTGAGCTAAAAAACGGTGATGGATCAAGCCCTGATCTTTGGACTGGGTAAGAGTGGTCTGCTTAATTCAGGCACTCTGTTCATCACCACCCCCTTTTCTGAATCATTTTGTCCACCATATGCGTGGAAGGGTATACTCAGATGTGAGTCCCTTGCTCATTGCACCATCAGGATTCAAGCAAGCCGGGCCGACGACGCCTGAAATGGCAGAAACCGGTCCCCGGAAGCTTGTTTCCTTCCCAGTATAAGAATTGGCTTGGTAGTTTGGTTTGCCCTGTTCCCATCATGCACTGGGACAGGAACAGACTAATTCGCATATAGCCAAGTTCTGAGCTCGGATGGTGCAGTGAGCTAAAAAACGGTGATGGATCAAGCCCTGATCTTTGGACTGGGTAAGAGTGGTCTGCTTAATTCAGGCACTCTGTTCATCACCACCCCCTTTTCTGAATCATTTTGTCCACCATATGCGTGGAAGGGTATACTCAGATGTGAGTCCCTTGCTCATTGCACCATCAGGATTCAAGCAAGCCGGGCCGACGACGCCTGAAATGGCAGAAACCGGTCCCCGGAAGCTTGTTTCCTTCCCAGTATAAGAATTGGCTTGGTAGTTTGGTTTGCCCTGTTCCCATCATGCACTGGGACAGGAACAGACTAATTTGCATACAGCCAAGTTCTGAGCTGGGATGGTGCAGTGAGCTAAAAAACGGTGATGGATCAAGCCCTGATCTTTGGACTGGGTAAGAGTGGTCTGCTTAATTCAGGCACTCTGTTCATCACCACCCCCTTTTCTGAATCATTTTGTGCACCATATGCGTGGAAGGGTATACTCAGATGTGAGTCCCTTGCTCATTGCACCATCAGGATTCAAGCAAGCCGGGCCGACGACGCCCGAAATGGCAGAAACCGGTCCCCGGAAGCTTGTTTCCTTCCCAGTATAAGAATTGGCTTGGTAGTTTGGTTTGCCCTGTTCCCATCATGCACTGGGACAGGAACAGACTAATTTGCATATAGCCAAGTTCTGAGCTGGGATGGTGCAGTGAGCTAAAAAACGGTGATGGATCAATCCCTGATCTTTGGACTGGGTAAGAGTGGTCTGCTTAATTCAGGCACTCTGTTCATCACCACCCCCTTTTCTGAATCATTTTGTCCACCATATGCGTGGAAGGGTATACTCAGATGTGAGTCCCTTGCTCATTGCACCATCAGGATTCAAGCAAGCCGGGCCGACGACGCCTGAAATGGCAGAAACCGGTCCCCGGAAGCTTGTTTCCTTCCCAGTATAAGAATTGG
Source organism: Lissotriton helveticus (assembly GCF_964261635.1). Classification (NCBI taxonomy): domain Eukaryota; kingdom Metazoa; phylum Chordata; class Amphibia; order Caudata; family Salamandridae; genus Lissotriton; species Lissotriton helveticus. The sequence continues at coordinate 127,421,125 of NC_136059.1, read as the reverse complement.
CTTGGTAGTTTGGTTTGCCCTGTTCCCATCATGCACTGGGACAGGAACAGACTAATTTGCATATAGCCAAGTTCTGAGCTGGGATGGTGCAGTGAGCTAAAAAACGGTGATGGATCAAGCCCTGATCTTTGGACTGGGTAAGAGTGGTCTGCTTAATTCAGGCACTCTGTTCATCACCACCCCCTTTTCTGAATCATTTTGTCCACCATATGCGTGGAAGGGTATACTCAGATGTGAGTCCCTTGCTCATTGCACCATCAGGATTCAAGCAAGCCGGGCCGACGACGCCTGAAATGGCAGAAACCGGTCCCCGGAAGCTTGTTTCCTTCCCAGTATAAGAATTGGCTTGGTAGTTTGGTTTGCCCTGTTCCCATCATGCACTGGGACAGGAACAGACTAATTTGCATATAGCCAAGTTCTGAGCTGGGATGGTGCAGTGAGCTAAAAAACGGTGATGGATCAAGCCCTGATCTTTGGACTGGGTAAGAGTGGTCTGCTTAATTCAGGCACTCTGTTCATCACCACCCCCTTTTCTGAATCATTTTGTCCACCATATGCGTGGAAGGGTATACTCAGATGTGAGTCCCTTGCTCATTGCACCATCAGGATTCAAGCAAGCCGGGCTGACGACGCCTGAAATGGCAGAAACCGGTCCCCGGAAGCTTGTTTCCTTCCCAGTATAAGAATTGGCTTGGTAGTTTGGTTTGCCCTGTTCCCATCATGCACTGGGACAGGAACAGACTAATTTGCAATAGCCAAGTTCTGAGCTGGGATGGTGCAGTGAGCTAAAAAACGGTGATGGATCAAGCCCTGATTTTTGGACTGGGTAAGAGTGGTCTGCTTAATTCAGGCACTCTGTTCATCACCACCCCCTTTTCTGAATCATTTTGTCCACCATATGCGTGGAAGGGTATACTCAGATTTGAGTCCCTTGCTCATTGCACCATCAGGATTCAAGCAAGCCGGGCCTACGACGCCTGAAATGGCAGAAGCCGGTCCCCGGAAGCTTGTTTCCTTCCCAGTATAAGAATTGGCTTGGTAGTTTGGTTTGCCCTGTTCCCATCATGCACTGGGACAGGAACAGACTAATTTGCATATAGCCAAGTTCTGAGCTGGGATGGTGCAGTGAGCTAAAAAACGGTGATGGATCAAGCCCTGATCTTTGGACTGGGTAAGAGTGGTCTGCTTAATTCAGGCACTCTGTTCATCACCACCCCCTTTTCTGAATCATTTTGTCCACCATATGCGTGGAAGGGTATACTCAGATGTGAGTCCCTTGCTCATTGCACCATCAGGATTCAAGCAAGCCGGGCTGACGACGCCTGAAATGGCAGAAACCGGTCCCCGGAAGCTTGTTTCCTTCCCAGTATAAGAATTGGCTTGGTAGTTTGGTTTGCCCTGTTCCCATCATGCACTGGGACAGGAACAGACTAATTTGCAATAGCCAAGTTCTGAGCTGGGATGGTGCAGTGAGCTAAAAAACGGTGATGGATCAAGCCCTGATTTTTGGACTGGGTAAGAGTGGTCTGCTTAATTCAGGCACTCTGTTCATCACCACCCCCTTTTCTGAATCATTTTGTCCACCATATGCGTGGAAGGGTATACTCAGATGTGAGTCCCTTGCTCATTGCACCATCAGGATTCAAGCAAGCCGGGCCTACGACGCCTGAAATGGCAGAAGCCGGTCCCCGGAAGCTTGTTTCCTTCCCAGTATAAGAATTGGCTTGGTAGTTTGGTTTGCCCTGTTCCCATCATGCACTGGGACAGGAACAGACTAATTTGCATATAGCCAAGTTCTGAGCTGGGATGGTGCAGTGAGCTAAAAAACGGTGATGGATCAAGCCCTGATCTTTGGACTGGGTAAGAGTGGTCTGCTTAATTCAGGCACTCTGTTCATCACCACCCCCTTTTCTGAATCATTTTGTCCACCATATGCGTGGAAGGGTATACTCAGATGTGAGTCCCTTGCTCATTGCACCATCAGGATTCAAGCAAGCCGGGCCGACGACGCCTGAAATGGTAGAAACCGGTCCCCGGAAGCTTGTTTCCTTCCCAGTATGAGAATTGGCTTGGTAGTTTGGTTTGCCCTGTTCCCATCATGCACTGGGACAGGAACAGACTAATTTGCATATAGCCAAGTTCTGAGCTGGGATGGTGCAGTGAGCTAAAAAACGGTGATGGATCAAGCCCTGATCTTTGGACTGGATAAGAGTGGTCTGCTTAATTCAGGCACTCTGTTAATCACCACCCCCTTTTCTGAATCATTTTGTCCACCATATGCGTGGAAGGTTATACTCAGATGTGAGTCCCTTTCTCATTGCACCATCAGGATTCAAGCAAGCCGGCCCGACGACGCCTGAAATGGCAGAAACCGGTCCCCGGAAGCTTGTTTCCTTCCCAGTATAAGAATTGGCTTGGTAGTTTGGTTTGCCCTGTTCCCATCATGCACTGGGACAGGAACAGACTAATTTGCATATAGCCAAGATCTGAGCTGGGATGGTGCAGTGAGCTAAAAAACGGTGATGGATCAAACCCTGATATTTGGACTGGGTAAGAGTGGTCTGCTTAATTCAGGCACTCTGTTCATCACCACCCCCTTTTCTGAATCATTTTGTCCACCATATGCGTGGAAGGGTATACTCAGATGTGAGTCCCTTGCTCATTGCACCATCAGGATTCAAGCAAGCCGGGCCGACGACGCCTGAAATGGCAGAAACCGGTCCCCGGAAGCTTGTTTCCTTCCCAGTATAAGAATTGGCTTGGTAGTTTGGTTTGCCCTGTTCCCATCATGCACTGGGACAGGAACAGACTAATTTGCATATAGCCAAGTTCTGAGCTGGGATGGTGCAGTGAGCTAAAAAACGGTGATGGATCAAGCCCTGATATTTGGACTGGCTGAGAGTGGTCTGCTTAATTCAGGCACTCTGTTCATCACCACCCCCTTTTCTGAATCATTTTGTCCACCATATGTGTGGAAGGGTATACTCAGATGTGAGTCCCTTGCTCATTGCACCATCAGGATTCAAGCAAGCCGGGCCGACGACGCCTGAAATGGCAGAAACCGGTCCCCGGAAGCTTGTTTCCTTCCCAGTATAAGAATTGGCTTGGTAGTTTGGTTTGCCCTGTTCCCATCATGCACTGGGACAGGAACAGACTAATTCGCATATAGCCAAGTTCTGAGCTGGGATGGTGCAGTGAGCTAAAAAACGGTGATGGATCAAGCCCTGATCTTTGGACTGGGTAAGAGTGGTCTGCTTAATTCAGGCACTCTGTTCATCACCACCCCCTTTTCTGAATCATTTTGTCCACCATATGCTTGGAAGGGTATACTCAGATGTGAGTCCCTTGCTCATTGCACCATCAGGATTCAAGCAAGCCGGGCCGACGACGCCTGAAATGGCAGAAACCGGTCCCCGGAAGCTTGTTTCCTTCCCAGTATAAGAATTGGCTTGGTAGTTTGGTTTGCCCTGTTCCCATCATGCACTGGGACAGGAACAGACTAATTTGCATATAGCCAAGTTCTGAGCTGGGATGGTGCAGTGAGCTAAAAAACGGTGATGGATCAAGCCCTGATCTTTGGACTGGGTAAGAGTGGTCTGCTTAATTCAGGCACTCTGTTCATCACCACCCCCTTTTCTGAATCATTTTGTCCACCATATGCGTGGAAGGGTATACTCAGATGTGAGTCCCTAGCTCATTGCACCATCAGGATTCAAGCAAGCCGGGCCGACGACGCCTGAAATGGCAGAAACCGGTCCCCGGAAGCTTGTTTCCTTCCCAGTATAAGAATTGGCTTGGTAGTTTGGTTTGCCCTGTTCCCATCATGCACTGGGACAGGAACAGACTAATTTGCATATAGCCAAGTTCTGAGCTGGGATGGTGCAGTGAGCTAAAAAACGGTGATGGATCAAGCCCTGATCTTTGGACTGGGTAAGAGTGGTCTGCTTAATTCAGGCACTCTGTTCATCACCACCCCCTTTTCTGGTTCCTTTCCTTAAGGCAGAGACAATTACACTGTATCCTCAGTTCCTTTTATCTGTGACTAAATAGCATTCATCGATCTTTGTGTGAACAATTGCCTTCAATCCACACTACAGACAGCTCAGTTCACAACTTTAATTCAGTTAACCTTCTACATTAAAGACAGCATTCTTTTCAGCTTTGATTTACTTAAGGCAGACACAATTGCACTCTGTCCTCAAATTATGTTAACTGTACAAAATAGCATACATCAATGTTTGTATGGATAAGTACCTTCAATCTACATTACAGACAGCAGCATTCACAACCTCAATTCAGTTTTCCATATAAATTTATCTTCACTATGTGTCCTCAGAAGTGCCTTCAATAAATTCTGCACTCAGTACACTTCACAACTAGATACCAACACCACCAACACTACAGAAAAAAATCAATACAATCTTAATTTATTTAAAACATAGACAATTTCACAATGTCCTCACATTTACTTACAGTTTGAAGAATAGGAAATTCAGACTTCATTTATCTATTTTAGATCTGCTTCTACTAAATGTCTTTAGATTTTCTTTAAATAAGTGACAAATTTGTCTATGTCTATTAACAACTACCTTCAATATACATTGAACAGAGAACAAGCTCAGCGCCAAACATACTACTAACTCACTGCACCATAAATCATCAGAAAAAAGAGTGAACAGTTTTATGTCACAGTGAGACATACTGTACCTTTTAAATGAAATTCATGCAGAATTCAATCGACATAACACATTACTTCAATTACTGTACCCCGCCCAATCACACATCATCCCTGGGTACATTCAACCTCGGCGACAAACATTACTAACTCAGTGCACCAAAAATCACCACATCATCATATTGAATGAGATGACTTAATTAAAAAATAAATATATCAAACTTTTCAGAGATATACTTCAACTTACTTCTGTAAATAAACAACCAATATTTGTTAGAAAACTTGATTATAAAGACTTTGTTACCAATGTGTCCTGCTTGGATCACTCCTCATCGCAAACTCCACAAAACTTTGTTGCTTTAGATGCACACTTCCTGCCTTTCTTGACTGGGATTATCAATTATTCAATCTACACTGCGGACCACTGGGTTCCCAACTTGCATTGACCAATCTACCTCAATCTACACTGCACACAGCAGAGTTCACAACTTCAATTGAGCTTTTCTTCTACATTAAGGACCGCATTACATTCAGCACTGTTTTCCTTATCACAAATACAATTCTATGTCCTCAGATTCTATTATCTGTAACTAAATAGCATTCTTCAATATTTGTCTCAACAACAGCCTTCAATCTATACTGCAGGCAGCAGACTTCACAACTTCAATTGAGCTTTCCTTCTACATTAAACACTGCATTACATTCAACACTATTTTCCTTATCACAAATACAATTCTATGTCCTCAGATTCTGTTATCTGTATATATAAATAGCATTCTTCAATCTTTATCTCAACAACTGCCTTCAATCTGCACTGCAGACAGCAAAGTTCACAGCTTCAATTTAGCTTTCGTTCTACATTAAGGACTGCATTACATTCAACAGTGTTTTCCTTATCACAAATACAATTCTACGTCCTCAGATTCTGTTATCTGTAACTAAATAGCATTCTTCAATCTTTGTCTCAACAATTGCCTTCAATCTACACTGCAGACAGCAGAGTTCACAACTTCAATTGAGCTTTCCTTCTACATTAAGGACCGCATTACATTCAACACTGTTTTCCTTATCACAAATACAATTCTATGTCCTCAGATTATGTTATCTGTAACTAAATAGCATTCTTCAATCTTTGTCTCATCAACTGTCTTCAATCTACACTGCAGACAGCAGGGTTCACAACTTCAATTGAGCTTTCCTTCTACATGAAGGACTGCATCACATTCAACACTGTTTTCCTTATTACAAATACTATTCTATGTCCTCAGATTCTGTTATCTGTAACTAAATAGCATCTTTCAGTCTTTGTCTCAGCAACTGCCTTCAATCTACACTGCAGACAGCAGGGTTCACAACTTCAATTGAGCTTTCCTTCTACATGAAGGACTGCATTACATTCAACACTATTTTCCTTATCATAAATACAATTCTATGTCCTCTGGGTCTTTTATCTGTATATAAATAGCATTCTTCAATCTTTATCTTAACAACTGCCTTCAATCTGCACTGCAGACAGCAAAGTTCACAACTTCAATTAAGCTTTCCTTCTACATTAAGGACCGCATTACATTCAACAGTGTTTTCCTTATCACAAATACAATTCTACGTCCTCAGATTCTGTTATCTGTAACTAAATAGCATTCTTCAATCTTTGTCTCAACAATTGCCTTCAATCTACACTGCAGACAGCAGAGTTCACAACTTTAATTGAGCTTTCCTCCTACATTAAGAACAGCATTACATTCAACACAGTTTTCTTATCACAAATACAATTCTATGTCCTCAGATTCTGTTATCTGTAACTAAATAGCATTCTTCAATCTTTGTATCAACAACTGCCTTCAATCTACACTGCAGAAAGCAGAGTTCACTGCTTGCATTGACCGATCTTTCTGTCAACAACTACCATCGATCTAGACTGCACACTGCAGAGTTCACAACTTCAATTGAGCTTTCCTTCTACATTAAGGACCGCATTACATTCAACACTGTTTTCCTTCTCACAAATACAATTCTATGTCCTCAGATTCTGTTATCTGTAACTAAATAGCATTCTTCAATCTTTGTCTCAACAACTGCCTTCAATCTACACTGCAGACAGCAGAGTTCACAACTTCAATTGAGCTTTCCTCCTACATTAAGAATAGCATTACATTCAACACAGTTTTCTTATCCCAAATACAATTCTACGTCCTCAGATTCTGTTATCTGTAACTAAATAGCATTCTTCAATCTTTGTATCAACAACTACCTTCAATCTACACTACAGACAGCAGAGTTCACTGCTTGCATTGACCGATCTTTCTGTCAACAACTACCATCGATCTAGACTGCACACTGCAGAGTTCACAACTTCAATTGAGCTTTCCTTCTACATTAAGGACCGCATTACATTCAACAGTGTTTTCCTTATCACAAATACAATTGTATGTCCTCAGATTCTGTTATCTGTAACTAAATAGCATTCTTCAATCTTTGTCTCAACAACTGCCTTCAATCTACACTGCAGACAGCAGAGTTCACAACTTCAATCGAGCTTTCCTTCTACATTAACAACCGCATTACATTCAACACTGTTTTCCTTATCACAAATACAATTCTATGTCCTCAGATTCTATTATCTGTAACTAAATAGCATTTCTCAATGTTTCTGTCAACAACTACCTTTAATCTACACTGTAGACAGCAGAGTTCACAACTTCAATTGAGCTTTCCTTCTAAATTAAGGACCGCATTACATTCAACACTGTTTTTCTCATCACAAATACAATTCTATGTCCTCAGATTCCATTAGCTGTAACTAAATAGCATTCTTTAATTTTTCTGTCAACAACTACCTTTAATCTACACTGCGGACAACTGAGTTGACAACTTGCGTTGAACGATTGTTCTCTCAACAACTACCTTCGATCTACACTGCAGACAGCAGAGTTCACAACTTCAATTGAGCTTTCCTTCTACATTAAGGACCGCATTACATTCAACCTCAGCGCCAGAGATTTCTAACTCAGTGCACCACAAATCATCACCACATCACCATATTGAATGAGGTGACCTAATTAGAAAAAAACAATATCAAACTTTTCTGAGACATACTTCAACTTACTTCTGTAAATAAACAACCAATATTTATTCAAAAACTTGATTATAAACACTTTGTTACCAATGCGCCCTCCTTCGAACACTCCTCATCGCAAACTCCACAAAACTTTGTTGCTTTAGATGCACACTTCCTGCCTTTTTTGCCTGGGATTATGAATTATTCAATCTACACTGCGGACCACTGGGTTCCCAACTTGCATTGACCAATCGTTCTGTCAACAACTACCTTCAATCTACACTGCACACAGCAGAGTTCACAACTTCAATTGAGCTTTTCTTCTACATTAAGGACCACATTACATTCAGCACTGTTTTCCTTATCACAAATACGATTCTATGTCCTCAGATTCTATTATCTGTAACTAAATAGCATTCTTCAACCTTTGTCTCAACAACTGCCTTCAATCTACACTGCATGCAGCAGATTTCACAACTTCAATAGAGCTTTCCATCTACATTAAACACCGCATTACATTCAACACTATTTTCCTTATCACAAATACAATTATATGTCCTCAGATTCTGTTATCTGTAACTAAATAGTATTCTTCAATCTTTATCTCAACAACTGCCTTCAATCTGCACTGCAGACTGCAAAGTTCACAACTTCAATTAAGCTTTCGTTCTACATTAAGGACTGCATTACATTCAACAGTGTTTTCCTTATCACAAATACAATTCTACGTCCTCAGATTCTGTTATCTGTAACTAAATAGCATTCTTCAATCTTTGTCTCAACAATTGCCTTCAATCTACACTGCAGACAGCAGAGTTCACAACTTCAATTGAGCTTCCCTTCTACATTAAGGACCGCATTACATTCAACACTGTTTTCCTTATCACAAATACAATTCTATGTCCTCAGATTCTGTTATCTGTAACTAAATAGCATTCTTCAATCTTTGTCTCAACAACTGCCTTCAATCTACACTGCAGACAGCAGGGTTGACAACTTCAATTGAGATTTCCTTCTACTTGAAGAACCGCATTACATTCAACACTGTTTTCCTCGTCACAAGTACAATTCTATATCACCAGATTCTTTTATCTGTAACTAAATAGCATTCTTCAATCTTTGTCTCAACAACTGCCTTCAATCTACACTGCAGACAACAGGGTTGACAATTTCAATTGAGCTTTCCTTCTACATGAAGGACCGTATTACATTCAACACTGCTTTCCTTATCACAAATGCAATTCTATGTCCTCAGATTCTATTATCTGTAACTAAATAGCATTCTTTAATCTTTCTGACAACAACTACCTTCAATTTACACTGCGGACAACTGGCTTAACAACTTGCATTGACCGATATTTCTGTCAACAACGACCTTCAATCTACACTGCACACATCAGGGTTCACAACTTCAATTCACCTTTCCTTCTACATGAAGGACCGCATTACATTCAACACTATATTCCTTATCACAAACAGAATTCTATGTCCTCAGATTCTGTTTTCTGTAACTAAATAGCATTCTTCAATCTTTGTCTCAACAACTGCCTTCAATCTACACTGCAGACAGCAGGGTTGACAACTTCAATTGAGCTTTCCCTCTACATGAAGGACCGCATTACATTCAACACTGTTTTCCTTATCACAAATATAATTCTATGTCCTCAGATTCTGTTATCTGTAACTAAATAGCATTCTTCAATCTTTGTCTCAACAACTGACTTTAATCCACACTGCAGGCAGCAGAGTTGACAACTTCAATTGAGCTTTCCTTCTACATGAAGGACTGCATCACATTCAACACTGTTTTCCTTATTACAAATACAATTCTATGTCCTCAGATTCTGTTATCTGTAACTAAATAGCATCTTTCAGTCTTTGTCTCAGCAACTGCCTTCAATCTACACTGCAGACAGCAGGGTTCACAACTTCAATTGAGCTTTCCTTCTACATGAAGGACTGCATTACATTCAACACTATTTTCCTTATCATAAATACAATTCTATGTCCTCTGGGTCTTTTATCTGTATATAAATAGCATTCTTCAATCTTTATCTTAACAACTGCCTTCAATCTGCACTGCAGACAGCAAAGTTCACAACTTCAATTAAGCTTTCCTTCTACATTAAGGACCGCATTACATTCAACAGTGTTTTCCTTATCACAAATACAATTCTACGTCCTCAGATTCTGTTATCTGTAACTAAATAGCATTCTTCAATCTTTGTCTCAACAATTGCCTTCAATCTACACTGCAGACAGCAGAGTTCACAACTTTAATTGAGCTTTCCTCCTACATTAAGAACAGCATTACATTCAACACAGTTTTCTTATCACAAATACAATTCTATGTCCTCAGATTCTGTTATCTGTAACTAAATAGCATTCTTCAATCTTTGTATCAACAACTGCCTTCAATCTACACTGCAGAAAGCAGAGTTCACTGCTTGCATTGACCGATCTTTCTGTCAACAACTACCATCGATCTAGACTGCACACTGCAGAGTTCACAACTTCAATTGAGCTTTCCTTCTACATTAAGGACCGCATTACATTCAACACTGTTTTCCTTCTCACAAATACAATTCTATGTCCTCAGATTCTGTTATCTGTAACTAAATAGCATTCTTCAATCTTTGTCTCAACAACTGCCTTCAATCTACACTGCAGACAGCAGAGTTCACAACTTCAATTGAGCTTTCCTCCTACATTAAGAATAGCATTACATTCAACACAGTTTTCTTATCCCAAATACAATTCTACGTCCTCAGATTCTGTTATCTGTAACTAAATAGCATTCTTCAATCTTTGTATCAACAACTACCTTCAATCTACACTACAGACAGCAGAGTTCACTGCTTGCATTGACCGATCTTTCTGTCAACAACTACCATCGATCTAGACTGCACACTGCAGAGTTCACAACTTCAATTGAGCTTTCCTTCTACATTAAGGACCGCATTACATTCAACAGTGTTGTCCTTATCACAAATACAATTGTATGTCCTCAGATTCTGTTATCTGTAACTAAATAGCATTCTTCAATCTTTGTCTCAACAACTGCCTTCAATCTACACTGCAGACAGCAGAGTTCACAACTTCAATTGAGCTTTCCTTCTACATTAACAACCGCATTACATTCAACACTGTTTTCCTTATCACAAATACAATTCTATGTCCTCAGATTCTATTATCTGTAACTAAATAGCATTTCTCAATGTTTCTGTCAACAACTACCTTTAATCTACACTGTAGACAGCAGAGTTCACAACTTCAATTGAGCTTTCCTTCTAAATTAAGGACCGCATTACATTCAACACTGTTTTTCTCATCACAAATACAATTCTATGTCCTCAGATTCCATTAGCTGTAACTAAATAGCATTCTTTAATTTTTCTGTCAACAACTACCTTTAATCTACACTGCGGACAACTGAGTTGACAACTTGCGTTGAACGATTGTTCTCTCAACAACTACCTTCGATCTACACTGCAGACAGCAGAGTTCACAACTTCAATTGAGCTTTCCTTCTACATTAAGGACCGCATTACATTCAACCTCAGCGCCAGAGATTTCTAACTCAGTGCACCACAAATCATCACCACATCACCATATTGATGAGGTGACCTAATTAGAAAAAAACAATATCAAACTTTTCTGAGACATACTTCAACTTACTTCTGTAAATAAACAACCAATATTTATTCAAAAACTTGATTATAAACACTTTGTTACCAATGCGCCCTCCTTCGAACACTCCTCATCGCAAACTCCACAAAACTTTGTTGCTTTAGATGCACACTTCCTGCCTTTTTTGCCTGGGATTATGAATTATTCAATCTACACTGCGGACCACTGGGTTCCCAACTTGCATTGACCAATCGTTCTGTCAACAACTAACTTCAATCTACACTGCACACAGCAGAGTTCACAACTTCAATTGAGCTTTTCTTCTACATTAAGGACCACATTACATTCAGCACTGTTTTCCTTATCACAAATACGATTCTATGTCCTCAGATTCTATTATCTGTAACTAAATAGCATTCTTCAACCTTTGTCTCAACAACTGCCTTCAATCTACACTGCATGCAGCAGATTTCACAACTTCAATAGAGCTTTCCTTCTACATTAAACACCGCATTACATTCAACACTATTTTCCTTATCACAAATACAATTATATGTCCTCAGATTCTGTTATCTGTAACTAAATAGTATTCTTCAATCTTTATCTCAACAACTGCCTTCAATCTGCACTGCAGACTGCAAAGTTCACAACTTCAATTAAGCTTTCGTTCTACATTAAGGACTGCATTACATTCAACAGTGTTTTCCTTATCACAAATACAATTCTACGTCCTCAGATTCTGTTATCTGTAACTAAATAGCATTCTTCAATCTTTGTCTCAACAATTGCCTTCAATCTACACTGCAGACAGCAGAGTTCACAACTTCAATTGAGCTTCCCTTCTACATTAAGGACCGCATTACATTCAACACTGTTTTCCTTATCACAAATACAATTCTATGTCCTCAGATTCTGTTATCTGTAACTAAATAGCATTCTTCAATCTTTGTCTCAACAACTGCCTTCAATCTACACTGCAGACAGCAGGGTTGACAACTTCAATTGAGATTTCCTTCTACTTGAAGAACCGCATTACATTCAACACTGTTTTCCTCGTCACAAGTACAATTCTATATCACCAGATTCTTTTATCTGTAACTAAATAGCATTCTTCAATCTTTGTCTCAACAACTGCCTTCAATCTACACTGCAGACAACAGGGTTGACAATTTCAATTGAGCTTTCCTTCTACATGAAGGACCGTATTACATTCAACACTGCTTTCCTTATCACAAATGCAATTCTATGTCCTCAGATTCTATTATCTGTAACTAAATAGCATTCTTTAATCTTTCTGACAACAACTACCTTCAATTTACACTGCGGACAACTGGCTTAACAACTTGCATTGACCGATATTTCTGTCAACAACGACCTTCAATCTACACTGCACACATCAGGGTTCACAACTTCAATTCACCTTTCCTTCTACATGAAGGACCGCATTACATTCAACACTATATTCCTTATCACAAACAGAATTCTATGTCCTCAGATTCTGTTTTCTGTAACTAAATAGCATTCTTCAATCTTTGTCTCAACAACTGCCTTCAATCTACACTGCAGACAGCAGGGTTGACAACTTCAATTGAGCTTTCCCTCTACATGAAGGACCGCATTACATTCAACACTGTTTTCCTTATCACAAATATAATTCTATGTCCTCAGATTCTGTTATCTGTAACTAAATAGCATTCTTCAATCTTTGTCTCAACAACTGACTTTAATCCACACTGCAGGCAGCAGAGTTGACAACTTCAATTGAGCTTTCCTTCTACATCAAGGACCGCATTACATTAGACACTGGTTTCCTTATCACAAATACAATTCCATGTTCTCAGATTCTGTTATCTGTAACTAAATACAATTCTCCAATCTTTGTCTCAACAACTGCCTTCAATCTACACTGCCGACAGCAGGAGTGACAACTTCAATTCACTTTGCATGTAAATGTCTCCTATGTCTACCAAGAAGAGCCTTCAATAAATTATGTACTTACTAGAGTTCACAACTAGATACCAATACCGCCAGTATTACAGAAAACATTCAAAACAATCTTGATTTATTTAAAACAGACAATTTCACAATGTCATCACATTTCCTTACAGTTTGTACATCACGAAATGCAGCATTCATTTCTTAAAAGTATAGATGTCTCTACTGTATGTCTTCAGATTTTGTATTAAAAATGAGACAAAGCATTGCTCCATTTCTCTGTCAACTACGGCCTTCGACCTACACTACGGACAAGAGGATTAACAACTTCAATCCACCTTTCTGTCTACACTACGGACAACATTGAATGTAGATTTGCTTTATTTAAGACAGACAATTGTACTGTGTCCACAGATTCTGTTAACTCTGACAGAACTGCATTCATCGATCCCTTTAATGAATGCCAAAAGTAAATGGAAAAGAGAAACGAACACATTTTTCAGACATTTTTCCTAGGAGAATGGAACGATAGATCAAGTTCTAAGCCTTTTTTTAATGACAATTTATCTTCAGAGTAATGATTTGCATACAGATGACACTAGTATTCGTACCTATGAAGTTAGAAATGGTTGTTCAATTGTGAATCACAAATGTGTTCCTACAAATGCAAAAGAAGTGTTGCCTGAGGAATTTTTAGGCACACATTCTAAAACTCCAGTGAACACTTCCAATAGTAGTAGTATTTATACTCTAAGTTAAGAATCTATTAATTTTCTTATGCAAGATTTTACCCAACTATAATAACAAAAGTGTTAAACAAAAAATTAAGATGTGGCACGCACTAGACTCTTGCAGAGTGAGAGAAAATACAGCTTTCCGAAGGCATTCCCTGCCTTATCTTTCTAAAAAAGTATACCAAAGTGTTTTTCACCAATTTAGAATGTTACCAGTTAATCATACTCAAATCAGAAAATTAATCAGAACATTGTATTACGCAAAAATTCCAGCACTAATGTTAAAAAAAATTGAACAGTACTCTTTTCTGTGCATCTGTAACAAATGTCTCTGAAGAAATTTCTGCTTAGTTACTGAAATATTAATAGAAGAAAATGTGGAACAGAACGCACAAAGTTGTATTGTACATAATTGTGAGCAACATCTTACAAAATTGTAGGTGATTTCACTAACACCAAAACACCAAATTATTCTTCCATTTGTTTTCAACAAACTCGTTTTAAAATTCAAACCAGTACTGTTCATGTGTATTTAAAAAGGAAAATAATAATGACGAAATATTTTGCAACTTATTAGTCACAGAATTGTTTTGAATTGCATTCTAATCAGCATATTTCTAAATATTTTTATAACAAATTGGATAAGAATAAAATGCCTCCTACTGCTGTGCATATTAATTTAGACTTCGTAATAATTCCTTCTGAACCTATGAGTCTATTCTTATTAAATGTGTCCATCCATTTCAGGCTATTATTCGTATAGAGCCTAAGCCAGAAAAATGTCCTCCTTTTCATTTACATAGAGAACCCACCTACTGCTGCACCAAGCACCGAGTTTGCTGCAGCAGCACATTTAGCAACCAATACACGCCCACAAATTAATCCTCATTTTGATGAAATTAACATTCTATGCATTTATTGTGATGAAGTTTTGTCTTACGAGGAACAATCTATCGACCTAATAAAATGCATGGATCAGGAGCATCACTATGCTCAACATTACTTTTTTGACATTATCTTCTAACTAGTATGAACTACCTCAGCCGAAAGCAGTGCTTAAATTGCACACTTTCTGCCTTTCTTGAGTGGTATTATCAATTATTCTTCAATATCACATTCTGATTGAACGTCAAGGCCCTTCATCAAGCCTTTTTGTTGTAACTACTTGCCCGGCTAAAGGCACTGGGTAATTTGCACACTTGCAGCCATTTAAATAAATGTATTCTTATAACATCTCATAACTTAATAGACCTAAAATAATTTCATCATTTATTTCATATACTCATTATCAATTTCTAAACTCATATGATCATACTAGATGTCATATAATTCTTCCAAAAAAATCAACATCTAACCTTTAATCCAGGAAATCACAGCTAATATCTCCAGCATTTATATCTTGCTCCTCATTCTTGCTATTTCTAAAGTATGTTCAGCTCTTCTATGACACTGTTACTAATTTCGAAAATGTGTTCAAATTATGTTGTTGATTTTCCATACTGAATTACTTCTGTTGTAGCGCCTTGTACATAAGCACTTCTTTTTATGTATACTATAATATCAGCTCATGTGGTGATTCAAAACAAATTATATTAAATATTTTTTTTTAAATTAAACAATGTTATGTACATGAGTATATTCTATTTTCAAAACATTGGAAAATGAAATACAATAAATAGTGTCACTCTACATTGTGTCAAGTGCTTTATTTATCCTACCTACTGTGTTGCAAACGTAAAATAGAGACGACAGCAGTGCCCCCATTACGTTGTCAATTAGGGTGAAGGGAGGCAAACAAAAAACAACACTGCCACACACGCTACACTGTGGAACTTATTGTGAAGAGACGTAGAAACATACTGTAAATAAAACGGAATACAAGTAAAGAAAAAGAACAGTTCATATGCTGCTCTCTTACGAAAAGCAATCTAATTCCTACTTGAAAGACACAGCAGTTTAACTTGCTCTCCCTTTCAAATAGGAAACTGGTTTGCTGTGCTGAAGTGGGAGCCGCGACGCTCCCTACCTACCATACCAAACAGCAGTGTCCCGGGGGTACACACCCCGGGACACTGCAGGAGTCGGCCCTGAGACATGGTGGTCCCCAGAACAATAAAGAGCTCCAGGACGGAATCACCGCTACCCCCTCCCAACATTAAAAAGCCCAGAAAAGTGGTAACCCCGGAGCTAGGAGATCCCTACCCTCACGGCCACCCTATTTTAAATATTAATGCCCCAGGAAGGTCGCGGACCCGGGGGCCCGTACGCCCCCTCGACAACATGAAGCGTTGACAGCCAATCAACATGCAACTCGTGATTGTACGTCCGCGCACGCCGCAATTTTTCCAATGTAAAAAAAATATATATATAGCTTAAAAATCCATAAACGACCCCCTGAGCAACCCTACAGGATACAGATATTTCTACCATGCTCCCTTTTATCATTTCTCACATTTGATAGACGGTCGACAACCAATCAGCATGCACCTAAATACGCGTACTCCGCAATTTTTCTATTCAAAATAAAAAAATATAGAGCTTAAAAATCCATTAACGACTATCTGACCAAACATAAGAGATCAGGATGTTTCTACCATGCTCCCTTTCCTTATTTCTCGCTTTTTAAAAAAAAATGTTTTCTTCTGGCTCGGTTCTAGCGACCAACAACACGGCTGCCAACACTTCCTGGGTTGCAGTGTCCACAACCAATCAGCATACAACTCGTGCACGTAAATACGCATACTCCACGATTTTTCTATTCAAAATAAAATTTTAAAAAATCCTAAAAATTCTAAATCTAACCCCTGACGAAGCCTACAGGGTCAGAATCGTTTTATCCTGCACCCTTTCCTTATTTCTCAACTGTTTTCTTGTGACTCGCTTCTAGCGACGAACAAGATGGCTGCCAACACTTCCTGGTATCGAATGTTCAGACAGTTCACAACCAATCAGCATGGAGCTCCTGCTCGTAATTCTAGGTATTTCCGTATGCGTACTCCGCTATTTTCTTTTAAAAAAAAAATAGAGCCTAAACATCCATGTACAACCCCCTGAGCAAGCCTAGAGGGTCATAATGTTTCTAGCCTTCCCCCTTCCCTTATTTCTCAACTTTGTTTTACTGTTTTTTTGTGACTCGGTTCTAGCGAGGCACAAGATGGCCACCAACACTTCCTGGTTTCGAGTATTGACAGACAGTAAACAGCCAATCAGCATGCAACTGGCGCTCGTAATTGAACGAATTTCCATACGCGTGCTGCACCCCGTCTCTAGATATTGCTATGATTTTACTTGCAATTTTCTCGGGAAACTACTGAACGGATTTACAAAAAGCACAATCTGGGAACCAAACTCTACCTCTCTGCCAAATTTCATGTAATTCCGTTCAGCCGTTCGGGCTGTAGCCCTGGCTAAAGGTCCCTATGGAAAATTGCATGGGGAAAACACGTTTTGGGACCTCCCTTTTTCTCCGCCCCTACTTGATGAATTACCCCCAAACTTTCAGAAAAAGAGCAGAACTGAGCGGGCCATTTTCTTGGCCAAATTCACAAAGATTCGTCCACTGGCGCCAAAGTTATTCCAAATAGAATGTTGCGGATTTCCTATGGAAACTAGGTCCTAACTATAACTACCTACTGGAGATCGCCAGTAGGTAACATGCATCCTAGTTGTCGCATAATCAATATTGCTTTCCGGGCAAAATGACAAACCCAGACTCAGGAGTTGTTCCTCTACTTTGGACGGGTTGATATTGGCTAAATTTATGATGGTTTTGTTTGCCATGATGGTAGTATTCACTTCCTTTTCCATTGTCCCACTGTTTTTGTTGGGTCTGTGTTGCTTCTTTGAATTCTTGGATGGAGGGTTTGCCTCCCATCTAGACATAAAAAATTGAGGTATTCTGCTAGCGAGGGTGTCTAAAGTTGTTGCCCTTCATTAGGATTTATTAAGTCAGATTCTGACTCACTGTCCACCTCTGAGTTTAGATCTGGGTAAGCTGTATTAGAAAATTGTTCCCTACTCCTTGATGTACTTGCTGTTGGACCATCACTTATTTTGCGCTTGGATACACTCAGTGAGTCGTATTTTCTAGCAAATTTAAATATTTGTGTAAGCTCATAATCCATCTTGTCTCTTTGAAATTTGTAATTTTTCTCTTTTATTTTATCTTCCACTTTTTTTAGTCTTGTTAACCTCTCACTATGCAATTTGCCCATCTCCTCTGGTTAGCTCATGCTTATAAATCCATCATTGATTTTATCTATTTGGTTCAACAATTCTGCTCGATCAATATCAGCATATTTTATTAGTATTTGCACCAATCGTTTAAAAGAGTTCAAAATACACTCGGCCCACTCATGCATCATATTTAGGTTGGGGTTCTCGTAACTTGGTGCAATGAGTCTCCAGAGGTCTCTAGGTATTTTACCAACATTCATATAGAGCTGTAGGGATCGTGACTCCCACAATTTAATTGGTTCCTGTTTCATCATTTATTCTACTTTGTTTAATTTTCTCTTTCACAGAACTAGATTTGTTAATTGGTGAAGTATTACTGTTCTCGCACTCGGGGTCATGGACGGATGGTCATTGAACATCCCAACAGCAGCCGACATCGCAGTGTGTTTAATTCACTGAAGTGTAATACATCCAATCAATACGGCTGCTCTCTTCATGTGTTGCACACCTCTCTACCCATGATTTATCAACTGTTCCTACCTGGTCCCATAGTAGGTGTCGTCTGCGTCCTCCGACTCAGCTTCACAAAATACGGCCAGGGTTTGTGATATTTTCCAGTTCTGGCGGGTCAGATGTGTCGTATCCTTCCGGATTATTAAGTTGGCAACTTGTGGAAAAGTAAATTTTGCCATGTTCTGTGTCCCTACGTGTCATCCATCATATGTTATGTGTGCATGATTAAATATGCATATGCATTCCCCATGTTCGATAAATGACGCAATTATAGTTGTGTCCATCTCTAGTATGCCAGTTTCTAGTCCTCGTGAATACTACGAATATCAGGCCTATGTAAAGTTACGTTGCCACGTTTCTCAGTGTGCACGTTATTTCATTGTAAAGTCCCCGTTTCTAGGCCTCAAAAGGGCCCGGACATCAGATTCAGCTCCTGTCTCCTGAAGCCTCGCTGAGGAGCGATACAGCCCCCACCTGTATCCTCGACCCTTCACTTACTTCCTGCCTTGCAGTGCCCGGTTCAGCCTGGCTCAGCCTCTGAGTCTGCCAAGAGTATGTTATAGTTCCAGTTATCAGTTCAGTCCTCCTTCTCTGCATTCCTAAGCTACTGAATCGCATCAATAGTTTCCGTCATTGTCTAGCCTTTCCGTCTCCACGTTAGAGAAATACTGCATTTAATGGTCATTTCATATTCTTCATCACGTACTACATGTAGAATAATGCATGGTCCAGTCTTGGAATCAAGTCAGCCTTTCCCCTCCTAACTTCTAGTTTATATCAACATGTTCTCTAAACATCAGATACTAGATACTGCTTAGGTACATGTCGCCCTGACTCTCCAGACTTCAGTCTCTGCTCCTAGCACAGAGTTCATAGCCCCAGCTTCTCCTAGTGATACGTCATTGCTAGTTTGCGCGCACCATCAGGTTAGAGGTCCCGGCTCCTTAGGTAGCCCCCTCCATGGTTTCCGCCCCATTCATGACATATTCTGTTACGTTTGCATCACATGTCTATGTATACGCCCTGTTACACCTCTTTTCACCCTTATCTTTCGCGACTGCTACGCGTCACACCTTCTGCTCCACCCACTGCTACGCCTATTGCAATGTAATGCTATGTGTTTGCGTTATGTATATATGCTCATGCACTGTTATTAAAAAAGTCATTCCTTTTCCTTGTCCCGATCCTGACACCAGCAGCGCTGCTGGGCCCTGCCATCCTATTCCTATGCAGGTTGTCCTGTTCCTGTCCTTTATGCTGTAATAAACCTGCGAAACTC
This sequence comes from Lissotriton helveticus, assembly GCF_964261635.1. NCBI lineage: Eukaryota > Metazoa > Chordata > Amphibia > Caudata > Salamandridae > Lissotriton > Lissotriton helveticus. Next base: position 127,401,125 of record NC_136059.1, on the reverse strand, counting down.
CTACTACCTCGAATTTTGACTCTTATTTATTGAGCTATCTGTTATTCATTTATACATTCAAAAATAGGGTATTATTTATTTATTTACCACATAATGGCGCCCGAACAGGGACTTGCCCTTTCCCCACGCGTCGGTGAGGCCACGCCGACCCCCTGACCCTCTGCAGTCGTGACGGAACTCTTCTGCGCACCGGCAGATATTTCTGCTTCAAGTATCCCTCAGGCCCACGGAGGAGACGGAGGAGGCGGTCCAGCATCCAAACGAGACGGTGGAGGAACGCGGCGAGTCCCGACCAGAGCCCAAGCCGAGAGTCCAAGGTCCGAGGTATCCGGAGGCCCACCCGTAACTGAAGTCCGAAGTTCGTCCGTCCGGTATCGAAGCAGTCCCGTCCAGTCTGAGGCCTTCCGTTCTTGCTGCCCGGTGAGTACCGTTACTGGGGTGGTATCTAGACAGGGTCAATCTAATTGACTCTGGTCTGTGGGTTGGTGGTACACAGACCCACAAACGAAGTGTCCACTTCGGTGGATGCGGGTCCTGACGTGTCTCTTTATGAGACCGGTAAGTTTCGTACTGTTTCAGCAGTGCATCTAGTTCCTGTTCTAGTCAGTTCTGTTCTCGAGAAAATTCTGTGTTCCGTATTCCAGGTAGTATTCTGTTCGAACTGTTATTTTTAAATGTTCTTCATGTATTTTAATGTCGTGGTATGAATGGGGAATAAGTATTGTGTTTATTGTGTATTGTATTGTGTCTAGATTATAGTTCAGTCATGCCGCTCTTTTCGAAATTACGTCAGTTAAAAACCAGAAAGGGTCTGCTGGAAGCAGCAGTTCCAGTTCCGCCTAGGGACAGTCCAGGTCATTTTATGTATCAGAAGCATGGCATAAGTGCCATACTATATCTAGATTTATGGGTAGAGTATACAAAACAGTTAGAAGAAAAGTATAGATGGCCCGTATCGGGTACATGGGATGCCGAGTGCATCATGCGAGTAGAAGAGGCATTATGGAAAAAGAAAGCCAGACAGTCACAGAAAGATGCCATCGAGTTATGGCGCAAAGAAGCTCATAAAAGAACTGAAAAGGAAATCAGAAAGTCAGAATTAAGTAGAGAATCCTTAGAACGAGCACAAGAAAAAGAACTAATCGAGATAGGTGAACAAGTCAAAGCCGAACAGTCAGACAGACAGAGGCATGCCCTTATTAGGGGTATGTATCCTCTCCTTGCCGAGGGCTTGCCAAAAGCGACCCCAGAGGCATCCAGTAATTTCCCGCCACCATTAGTTCCGACCAAGCTACGTCACAAACAGACCGCAGCTGATATTTTTATTTCGTCCTATTTGGACGACACAGTCCCAGAATATGCAAATCCTGTTCGCGCTCCGCCAGTCCCTGTAAATCAGGCACTTCCCGCTCCTCCAGACACCGGAGTACCTGTTACGGTACCCCCGGTCCAGCCCGCCATACAAGTCCAGCCTGCATTTCCATTTCCCACTCTGCCAGGACGAAGAGCCTCAGTAGACGACTCTAGTTTAGGGGCCGCAGGGGGAGGTACTCCTCAAACCCCGCCGCCACACAAGCGTTTAACGACAGCCGAATTACATGCACAAGCGTCACAGCGTACGCCCAGACATCAGACTGTAGCAGAAATAAGAAAATCCCTTGCCGAATGCGGCTATGATCCAGTCCCAGGCGAGGATAATATGGTTTTATATTCATTCCGCGTAAGAAAGGTGGCCGAGTATCTAGTCACCTTACCGAATATGAAAGAAGATCTAGACAGAATATATCGTTTCATCCGTACAGGGGATGATCCAGAAAGTATTAGCGAGGCCATGTCTCAAAGGAAAGCCGAGATCCAGCTCATGATATTAAAGTTTCTGATCAATTGTCTAATAAGAGAACAAGATTACCCGTCTAAAGATCCGGCTGAAATGAGAACCCTGACAAGGTGGAGTGATAATATAGCCGAGGGTAAGCACAAGACCGTCGGTGCTATGGAGAGTATGTACAAGAAAATCCGTAAAGAAATAATAAAATTACACGAACAGCGTAAAGAAGCACAAGTAAGCGAGAAAGAAAGTAACTCTGATCCTGAAGAGTTAGACGACGAGAATCCCGCCAGAATAGCGTATGTAGGAAAATCTAGATTTCCAGATCGCCATTTACGCCTAGAACACAAGTCTATTTTTCATTCTCCAGCACCAGAACAAGGTTCTCTAGAACAAGTATTCCAAGCTACCGATCACATTCTGAAATCACGAATCGGTTACAGTGAGTTGAGTACCATGCATGAACAAGAACTAGTCCGATCAGCAGTCCGATGGATTACTGATTCTACCACTTTTCCAGACGAAATAGTGGCACAGATGTTTCTGAAAATGCCCCCAGCCGAACAACGACTGGTGGGTATGTATATGATTCAGCACCTCATTACTTTGTATGAGAGTCAACACTCTGATCCAGGTCCGTTACATGATATCCTGAACGAGTTACTCCAGTATAGATGGAAAGGTTTAGGTACCGATTTAATTAGTGTCATTCTAGAACAGCGTCACAAATATAGAACGTTTTTGAATCCGCATTTTGTTCCTGCCTCACCCCCAGAAGGTAAACCATTTTACATGGAGAGACAGAATCCGTTACGAGAAGTCCACCCAGTCAGAGGAACGGGTGGCGAACTAGAACGAGTGTTTGTTTACACTCCGATTACAAAGATGGAACTCCTCGAGATGAAGAAATTAATTCCCTGTCATGACAAAGATCCAGCAGGGTTCCATAGAGAATTAAAAGACATGCTCCGTATGGGAGAATACACGTATCCAGATATAATTAAAATGTTAAAGGTTCTGCTGCCCGCAGGGGTGTATGAAAAGCTCAAGGAAAAAGAATGGGAGGTGGGAGAGAAAAAGATCGATTGGGCAGTTCTAGAAGCTGAAGATAAGGCACGAGTACCAGGTACCGGTCTTGGAGATAAATGTAAAGAATTACCGGAATTATTAATACAAGTTTTACCCAGATTATTGACAACTAGAAAAGAAGACTGGGATGCAATCTCAGCCTGTAAACAGAAACAAGACGAAGATATTAGTGATTTTTATTCTAGATTTGAGAAATGTTGTAGCATCAACAGTGGCCTCAAGACAAGTAGTGAGTCATACCCTCACCTTTTTGTTACTAAATTAGTCGAGAATTCAAGTCCACAAATTAAAAATCGAGTTTTGAAAGTCGAAAGTACCTGGCAAGCTAATACCCCGTCCCAGATGTTGCAGATGCTCCAATACCACCAGAATAGAATCAGAGAAGAGCAAGAACACGAAAGAAAACGTATGAAAGACACGAAAATGAAAGTACTAGTTGCACAATCTGTTCCTCAAGACAGTCAGAAGAGGGGTCCAAATCAAGCCAGTCATCCTGCAGCTCCCGTTAAAGGGAACTGCAATTATTGTAAACAGCCAGGTCATTTTATAAATGAGTGTGCAGTTCTGAAACACAACATAGCTACTGGTAAGACTAAAGAAAGACCACGTCCGCCTAGACAAGAACAAGTTTCACAGATTCCTCAGCCACAGAATGCACCACAGACAGTTACCGCACCGCAGCCTATTGCTGCAACACAGCACGTCACACAGCAGATGTACCAGTATGCACAGTCTGAGTATCCAGAGTACCAGCAGTATTCATGAAACAGCCTAGAGAGGGAGGTAGGCTTGCCTCTCATCGAGATACCTGTAGATCAAGAAGGTCCCTATGTTCATAGTCAAGTATTAGGGAAAGACAGAAAGTTTTTGATCGATACAGGGGCAAGTAGGACCACAATTAGTCACGCCGAAGTTCCAGGGGCTCCGCTCTCAGGCTCAAGAAATGTTTCCCTTGGATTTTCAGGAAAACCTATCGTAAATGAGATTTCAAAACCAGTTTCTCTAGAAGTAGGTCCATTGTCCCGCACTACTGATCTGTTACTTACTAAGTCATGTCCAGAAAATCTATTAGGCATTAAGACACTGAAAGAGTTAGGTGCAGTTATATGCTGTTCCCCAGAGGGAATACGATTGTTCCTACGTGACTTTAAGGGTCACTATGTATTACGAGATTTTGATTCAAGACTGTCTAATGTCCCGCAGCACTTATGGGCGCAAGGTCCAACTGATGTAGGTTACATGCAAATCACACCCTATCGTGTGACTCTCAAGCCAGGTGTAGTGTTACCACGAATCAGACAGTACAGATTGCCACCTGAGGCTGTAGCAGCCTTATCCAAAATTATTGACGAGCTCATGGCTCAAGGAGTGGTTGTAGAAACTGACTCCAATGTATGTAATTCTCCGATCATTCCAGTCATGAAACGTACTGATCCAAATGCACCCCCAGTATATCGATTAGTGATTGACCTACGAGAGCTTAATAAATGTATTATTCCGCAGTACCCAGTTGTCCCAGACATCTCTTCCCTATTAACGGCCATTGATTCCGAAGCCACGTTCTTCACTGTCATAGACCTCAAGAACGCATTTTTCAGTGTTCCTATTCATCCAGACAGCCAGTTCCTTTTCGGATTTTGTTTAAATGGAAGGAGCTATATGTTCACACGCGCTCCTCAAGGTTTCACAGAAAGTCCTAGTATTTACAGTCAAGCACTCAAGAGACAACTAGACAACATTCACATGCCAACTGACACTGCCCTGCTCCAGTATGTCGATGATCTACTGATCACAGCCCGTTCTGAACGTACTTGCGAGCGAGCATCACTGACAGTTCTGTATTTCCTAGCCGAGATGGGGCACAAGGTGTCCCCTTCTAAGCTTCAATTCTGTGTCCAGCAAGTGGTCTACTTAGGACACTTACTGTCCAAGAGGGGTAGACAGTTGACACCAGACCGTATCCAGTTAATAGCGAGTCTTCCTCAGCCCAAGACCCAGAAGGAGGTACGTGCTTTTATTGGCCTTACTTCTTATTGCAGACAATGGATTCCTCAGTATGCATTTCTAGCCAAGCCACTGATACAGTTAACGACACAGGAGGCAGCCGTATCGACTGTCCTCCCTTGGACATCTGAACATACACTTAGTTTCAATGAGTTAAAGAAAGCCCTATGCCAAGCTCCAGTTCTAGCTACACCGAACTACAGTAAGCCTTTTACACTTTTCGTTACTGAACGCGAAGGTACAGCATTATCTGTTCTCACACAAGATCAAGCAGGACAATACAAGCCCTGTGCTTATTTTTCGAGCACATTAGATCCTGTAGCCCAGGCTCTGCCTGCGTGCCTCAAGTCAGTTGCAGCCACAGCACTAGCTATCAGACAAAGTGATTCCATAGTCTTAGGACACTCCTTGACAGTTCAAGTTCCACATTCCGTGGAAGTTCTTTTAAACCGAACACAAACTCAGCACTTGACAATTGCACGTTTAACAGGTTATGAATTGACACTGTTCCAGCCACACATAGAAATCAGACGCTGCAACATCCTGAACCCTGCTACACTGTTACCATCAGTTACTTCGGATTCTGCCACACATGACTGTGTGGAAGTAGTTAACATTACGACAAAGCCAAGACAAGATCTGACAGATACTCCGTTACCAGATCCCGACCTGACACTTTATGTGGATGGTTCATGTATGAGAACAAGTACAGGAGAACTAGTCGCCGCGTATGCAGTGACTACTGACACCGAAGTTATTGAAACACACCGTATTGATACCCTGTCCGCTCAAGCAGCAGAGCTAGTTGCTCTGACACAAGCCTGCATACACGCCAAGAACTTGAAAGTTAATGTTTACACAGATTCACGCTACGCATTTGGAGTTGTACACGACTTCGGAGTGCTCTGGCAGGAGAGAGGTTTCATGACTTCTCATGGAACCAAGATTCAGCATGGTCTCCTTATTCAAGCTCTGTTAGATGCCATACATTTACCGACATCTATCGCTATCATGAAGTGCAAAGCACATACGAAAGTTACTGACATTATTTCCCAAGGTAATGATTTAGCAGATCGCACAGCCAAGCTCACAGCACAGACTCTAGACATTCCAGTTAACATGACACACACTCCAGATCCGATTACATGTATGACAGTTAAAGACCCTACACAAGATGTCATAGACATACAGTTACATGCTACTCCTGAAGAAATCAAGAAATGGTCCGAACAAGGAGGGGTCCAGACAGATCAAGGATGGTTAACGAAGGGTAGAGCCACATGGTTTCTCCCCGACTCTATGGTTCAAGTCATTATTAATACCGCACATAGTCCAGCACATTTAGGAGAAAAAGCTATGTTAGACAGTATCCAGAACATTTGGTTCAACAAGCATTTACGAGCTGCAGCCAAGCAGAAAGTCCGTACCTGTATGATATGTTGTCAGTTTAATCCAGGTAAAAGTGTCCCGGTGGAACAAGGTGGATTCCAGCCCCCTGACCACCCTTTTGAAGTCCTCCAGATGGATTATATTCAGATGGAGCGATGTCGAGGTTTCAAGTATGTCCTTGTAGTTGTATGCGCTTTGTCCAGGTGGACAGAAGCATATCCAGTCCCAGATTACACAGCCGCGACCACTGCTAAGCAGTTGGTTCGTGAGTTCTTCCCCCGTTATGGACTCCCTAGAGTCGTATATTCTGACAACGTCCAGCCATTCTCATCTGAACTCATGAAGCATGTTTCCCTGTTGTTAGGGTACCAGTGGAAGTTTCATTGTGTACGCCATCCTGAAGCAGCCGGTCTTGTAGAGAGACATAATCAGACTCTGAAAATCCGTATCGCCAAAGTATGCAAAGAAAAAGGTGTGGACTGGCTAGTAGCTCTGCCAGTCGCTTTATTTTATATGCGCATGGTCGCACATTCCAGATCAGGTCTGTCCCCGTATGAGGTCGTTTTCGGCCGCCCCCCTAACATGTGGGGTACTCCTAGACCCCGAAGTATTACCGATGTTTCAAGTAATATGCTGACAGATTACCTAGCTTCCTTGATGTCTGCCCTCAACTCATGTCGTTCACAGGTTGCCGCCGCATTTCCAGACAATACCGAGGTGGCACCGCATGAAATCGTTCCAGGATCCATGGTATTGGTGAGGAATTTCGACAGATCAAGTCCGCTGGAGCCTCGCTGGAAAGAGCCCCGACAGGTCCTCCTCACCACCCGTACAGCCGTGAAGTTGGAAGGTCGCAAAGGCTGGGTGCACCTTTCTCATGTAAAACAATTTAATGGACTGAAACCCGTCTTAAAGAACATTTCCCAGGATTTGAAGGATTGCCAAAATATTGTTCTCAAGGACTGTCCCGCAAAAGACATTGCTACAAACCCTCCCCTGTTAGAGAAAACTCCGCAACAGGAGTATAAGTTAAAACTCCGGTCTAGTAAAATAAGTCAGTCAGTTTGATTGTCTAAGTCCTCCCCTAGGTGAAACGGTTAGACTGTTTCTGACATGTATAAAATAGACCCCCATAGTGAGAGAGTTAGTCAAAACTCAATCCGATGTATCGTTTTCCTATGTTTCATATTGTTTCTCAGCATTATGATTTCCTGCACCAGTTATGCATTTTTCTTGTATTTCCCAGTTCTTCATGTAAATAAGTCTGCTAATGCTACAGTAGAGCACACGTTTAGTGATCTGCCTCCTCATGAACTCTCTTACCGCCTCGCTATGCGAAATAACTCATTCATCCGCATGATACATTACTCACATCAGTCCAGCAATGCCACTAATTGTTGGGTGTGTGGTCGACTCCCCCCTTTCCAGACACCAAAGGGAGTTCTGCCACTTTTTCCTTATCCATTCTCACATAATGGTTCGTGTGGAGCATGGTCCACGTTAACGTCATCCTCAACAGATATGTCTTTTCTTAACAATACATGTTTTCCAGACAAGCAAGGTCTCCCCCACAGAACAGGTTCAGATCTAGAAAATGAAGTGTATAATTTAGGTAATTATTCTTCGAATTTCATGGTCTTGAATGTTCAGTCTGATACTACTCCAGACTTACCTGCTATTTCAGTACTGCCAGTCAAAGGCGAATTATGTGTCCGAAATCATGGTTCCGTACATGTAGGACATAGTGATTGTACTACTATTGTCAAGTATAGTGACAGTGGGAAATCTATTTTCAAAGCTTCACGTCATTCTTATTTTATTTGTGGTCAAACTGCATATGTTCGTCTGCCCCTCGGTTGGGAGGGAACCTGTTACATTGCCTTCCTACTGCCACCAGTTTTCCTAGCCCCACCTGATTATCATAGAAACACACATCTAGTACACATTAGACATAAAAGGGAGTCCCCCATTGTCGATTATACTGAAACTGCTCTAGAACAGTATACAGATTTCAACAGAGGTTTCTTTTTCTTTATAGGACCTATCCAGAATAGTAAGCTAATCCGCAGGTTAACCAGAACCCTTGAAGCTGTAGTAAATGAGACTGCCTCTGCTCTAGGTAACTTAACCGAAGAGCAATCTGCTATGAGATTTGTCGTTTTACAGAATCGTCTCGTCCTTGACGTCATACTGGCCGATAGGGGCGGGGCCTGTAGAGTCATCGGATCTAGTTGCTGCATTTTCATTCCAAATAACGCGCCGTCTGTTTATTCAGCTATAACCAGACTCCATAAAATTGCCCATCTGATACACCAAGATCCAGGCACCTGGACATGGTCCGGTTGGTTTTGGAATATAATTTCCGCATGGGGATGGAAAATATTGTCCTTCCTAGGTATTGCAGTAGCGATCATATTCAGCTGCTGTCTCTGTATACAATGTGGCCCTGCGATTTGCGGCATTTGTGCTACCTCTTGTATTCCTAATCCCAAACCCCGTTCTAAATCCCGTTCCAGGATAATTCGAGACGAGCAAATGATACTGTATGAAATGATAGATGGTATCATGAATATTGATGTTTCCTGATGGAAACGTAGTGACAAGGAGGGAATGTGGAAAAGTAAATTTTGCCATGTTCTGTGTCCCTACGTGTCATCCATCATATGTTATGTGTGCATGATTAAATATGCATATGCATTCCCCATGTTCGATAAATGACGCAATTATAGTTGTGTCCATCTCTAGTATGCCAGTTTCTAGTCCTCGTGAATACTACGAATATCAGGCCTATGTAAAGTTACGTTGCCACGTTTCTCAGTGTGCACGTTATTTCATTGTAAAGTCCCCGTTTCTAGGCCTCAAAAGGGCCCGGACATCAGATTCAGCTCCTGTCTCCTGAAGCCTCGCTGAGGAGCGATACAGCCCCCACCTGTATCCTCGACCCTTCACTTACTTCCTGCCTTGCAGTGCCCGGTTCAGCCTGGCTCAGCCTCTGAGTCTGCCAAGAGTATGTTATAGTTCCAGTTATCAGTTCAGTCCTCCTTCTCTGCATTCCTAAGCTACTGAATCGCATCAATAGTTTCCGTCATTGTCTAGCCTTTCCGTCTCCACGTTAGAGAAATACTGCATTTAATGGTCATTTCATATTCTTCATCACGTACTACATGTAGAATAATGCATGGTCCAGTCTTGGAATCAAGTCAGCCTTTCCCCTCCTAACTTCTAGTTTATATCAACATGTTCTCTAAACATCAGATACTAGATACTGCTTAGGTACATGTCGCCCTGACTCTCCAGACTTCAGTCTCTGCTCCTAGCACAGAGTTCATAGCCCCAGCTTCTCCTAGTGATACGTCATTGCTAGTTTGCGCGCACCATCAGGTTAGAGGTCCCGGCTCCTTAGGTAGCCCCCTCCATGGTTTCCGCCCCATTCATGACATATTCTGTTACGTTTGCATCACATGTCTATGTATACGCCCTGTTACACCTCTTTTCACCCTTATCTTTCGCGACTGCTACGCGTCACACCTTCTGCTCCACCCACTGCTACGCCTATTGCAATGTAATGCTATGTGTTTGCGTTATGTATATATGCTCATGCACTGTTATTAAAAAAGTCATTCCTTTTCCTTGTCCCGATCCTGACACCAGCAGCGCTGCTGGGCCCTGCCATCCTATTCCTATGCAGGTTGTCCTGTTCCTGTCCTTTATGCTGTAATAAACCTGCGAAACTCCTACTACCTCGAATTTTGACTCTTATTTATTGAGCTATCTGTTATTCATTTATACATTCAAAAATAGGGTATTATTTATTTATTTACCACAAACTGCTTAGCGAGGAAAATTACTCTGACCATCTTCCGGACAGATTTCTCAAAACAGGCAGATGCCGATAGCCACAACGACTCACATTGAGAAACCTTTGGTGCGCTTTGAGGAAGATGATGCTTGAGTTTACTGGAGCGGCAGAAAGAAGCAGCGCCCTCTTGTTCTGCGCATGTAGCCATTCACACAAATTTTCCAGTGTGAGGCAACACCCATCGCTACAGTAAGCATGAATAGCAAGACCAAACTCACTTGTAGAACTCCAACATGAACTTACATGTGTTGTGTACAGAGGCACGAAATTGGAGTAGAATGTCCCACCATCAGTAAAGTGCATTTGCATTCCTCCTCCCACCTGTGTTGTGCTGTTTTTGGGAACTTCTTTGGAGTGACAATGAAAAGTATATTTCAGACAGCAAGCGTTTGTCAGAGTATTGTTTAAGGAGCCATTTCTCAAATTAATTGAGGGGTTTTCTGGCGTTTGGCTGATTAAGGGCTGTGACACCCAGTGACACAATGTTACATATTACCAAAGAGCCTTGGATGAGAGCCCATAAACCACCTATAACTGAGAAAGTCCATAAGAACCTGAGTATCAAAAAGGTCACCCATTCTTTTGCACTTGGCTTCTAGTCATTCTTTGGAGGAGGAGCCCGGCATCACAGGGGTAATCAAGATTTCCAAACAATAGAGTCTGGGGAAAAATGGGAGTAGACAGTTTCTACTGTATTAGTATTTTGTCCCATACCCCTATAGTGGTCAAGAGTATGGAAGAAATATATAACAGGCTGTCGATGTGCCTTGGGCAACCACAGTACCTTCCAAATATGCACGCCCACCAATGCGTGATCACTAAAGCACCAATGTTTTGCAGTTGGGGGACCGTTCCACCAAGGACTTCAGTTGTGCCACTTGGTAATACCTCACCAAGTAGGGCGCTTCTAGACCGCCCCAGGTGTGTAATGTAGTATCAAACCTCCAGTATGGCTTTAGGAAAGGTAGTGGCACCACAGACCAGTGCCTAAATGTGTATTTGATAGCTGGGCATTATATCACAGCTAAAAAGGGGACACTACACCTGGCTTTTATTGATCAGTCCTTGGCATTTGACCAAGTAAACGGAACCAAATTATCGGTTTTATTACTTGAACTGGGAAAGGACCGGAATATTGTCATATTTCTGTCTGAATGCATTGGGAACTTATTGCCAAGGTGAGATACGACCAAAGGGGTAATCACACACAGAGTATGTGTATCTCAAGTGGAGTCGCTCAGGAATGCATTTGAACTCCTTTAATGTTTACTTTACATACTACCAATTTAGATACCGCCTTGCTTATAGCCTGTAAAGATATTCCTTGAGTGATGGAGCAGTTAATCCCAGTGCTTTTTCATGCTGACAATGCTGTTTTTAGCGCGCACAGTGGTTGGGCTCCAGTGTCTCTTAAGCTCCTTTCCAGATTCTATTAGATCACTGGATCTACATGTTAATTTTTCTAAATGTCTTACTATGATTATGGACTCTATACCCAAAAAAGTAAAAAAAAGGGCTACTGTAAAGGAAACAAAATATCAAGGGTGACTACATTTTCGTATTAATGGTCTTGTCTGACAAAAAGGGCACATGGGTACCGCACATCCAAACTTAAAGAAACACTATGGTAAGATCAACAGTATCAGTTTTTTTTTTGGACGCAGGTTAGGAGCTAAGCCAGTTCAAGCCAAGTAAAATATATATAAAGCAAAATGTATTGCTATCTCTAACTGAGGGTCTGAACTGTAGGGCTATAAGGAGGTTAAGGAACTACAAATAGTAGAGAACAAATTTCTTAGAAATTTGTTATCATTTCCGCAATCAAAATCCTCCTATATCATTCATCTGGAATTGGTTTTCTGTCAGATCTGATCGGAATGGCTCTGCTACTCAAATGGATAAAGATCTGGATTAATACCAGTTTAGAGATGAACTGGGAGACTGTTCAGGATTGTTTATCCCTGGTTAGATTAAGCAGTATCACTTGGTTATGGTATGTTAAGAAGTTAAAAAACAAATTAGGGCATCCCAAGTAATTTACTTACCAAATAACCTGTCAAAGGAGGATTTACTTTGGGTCAAGAATTTTTTTTTTATGTATGATACCAGCTGAAATAGAGTTTGGAAGGTTGAGAAACGAACAATATGATCCCATTTACTCCTGAAAACAATACTTGCAATAGGACCCTATTTAAACAAAGTAACAAAGTCCTAACATCGCTTTCTTTTAATACGGTTTTGATTTATCTATTTGCACTTTCTATTGGCAGAACCACAGGGGTGGCTAAGGTTGGAAGATTTGAGTCCCTTCTCCTGTGATAATTTCTCCCCCCAAGACACTTCATCATGTTTTACAATCTCTGTCTGCATATCCGCAAACGTTTTTTGGTGCCGAGTTTAAAGAGTAGAGGTTTTACCCAGATAAGGCCAACTTTAGTTTACTTACAGATGTTTAATAATGTATGAGAAACTTTTAACATTGCTAGTTGTTTTGTTGCGGCAGTCAGGGAAAGTAAAAAAATGGACCTTATGATATTAAATATTTCCACTCTTACAATTATAGTGACATGCATGTTTATTCTGATGTTCTTTTTGTACTTTTTGTTGGAGGAAATTGGTATAAGGCTTTTTTTCTGATATCATAAAGATGGGGACATTTTTGTCCTTATATATTATGGTATATAAGAAAATCCTAATTTAATTTTGTGTGTGTTTCATTGTTTTTCGTATAAGATTGTTGTAGTGTACGTTTATGGTTTTAATTAACGAAAGTGATTATGACTGCATAAATATTACTATCATTTAACTAGCAGAGTTAGTCAACATTTGCAAATATTTGTTTTAGTGAAATGAATGAACCGGGAAAAGCTTCTTGCAAAATCTGTTTTGAAATTACATTTTCCCATCATCGTTAGATTATTGCAGGGTTTGTTTAATGCAAATTATATTTCTGTGTGTTTTCTCACAGTGCTTGCATTTTGATAGACACAAAGATCTGTATTTGTGCACTTCTCTAAAATTGACCTAGTATGTTTGGGCAAAGGGTGCACATAGCAAATACCTGCATCCATGCCATAGAAGAGGGCACAAGGGAAATGCTCAGACATGTCTTTATGCAAAGAATTGTAAACCTCCAATCCTTGTCAAATTTCACCAAGTCCACTTTACCGACAGATTAACATTTTTGCACAGTTGCATAAAGATGTACACAGAATAATGCGCACACTTGCATCTTGGTGTGGTGCAGCACTGATACAAGATAAACCTGTAACCCAGTGTTGTTAAATGGTCATAGATTGTTAGATTTTTATTACACTAAGCAGGACCAGCTCAAGGGCAATGCAACCAGTGCCACTGTGCCTGGCGCTGTCTTCGGGGAGGCGCTGTGTTGTCAAATATATTTTCATTTTCAAAACACATGCTGCTGCGTTCCTTGCATCCAGCAATTTTCAGGCAGCAATGAAAGTGTCTAAATAACAACGTGATTGTTTTTTTTTCTGGAGAGAGATCGGAGTTTCGTCTAATGGCAACCAGTAGCGGCTGGTAAAATTTGAAGGTGGTAGGGCGTAAAATATGCAGTGGAGCCAATTGCAACGCACAAGCGTAGCGATCTAGACAGAACGACCTGAAGAGGCTCCGGAGGTTTCCCCTCCAGAACATTTAAAAAAAATAGAGAGCACATGGTGCGTTTTCAAGCAAATTTGAGAAAGCAATGTAATGTATAAATCCTGCCAGTTCTACCAATACTAGACACATTGCCAATTTGTTTTATCACCACACAGAGGTTGAGATGATGTGCATGTCTCATCCATGTACTAACAACACCTCACCCCATCCGCTTTTTCCCAACTGCTGCCTATTCAAATCTGTACATCTCATGTACTGTTGTTCTTCAAAGTTAGTTGTTCACATCCAAATGCAAATGTGTATACCCCTAAATATCCCATAGTTAAACTGACGTCAAACCACAAATGTCTAAGCTCTCACTTGCTTTACTAATGTATTTAATATAGCATTTCTCTTCCATGTGCAGGTGTTGTGCAACTTCTCATTCTATGATGCTTATTGTGAAAAATTCTTCCATCTTCATGTCTAGCAGCACTATATTATAACTTTAAAATAAAAAATAAAATAAAAACAAATGCTCTGTAAATGGGCCCTGATGTACCAGTACATGAGACATAAATCACAATCGAAATGTTGATGGGGTTTTAGATTGTGGGGAGCTGAGGTTTGATGAGGAATGTCTATACACAAGCTGTTTTAGAAATTGCAAGTGCAGTTGGTAATCTTTAGCACTATAGCAGACACATGGGTTCTCATTGAAAGTCTTATGTTCTGTCTTCTGGTAAAGACAGTCCATACTCACAGAGGTGGGAAGGTATGAGCTTGCAGCACTGCATAACAGTCGTGTTGCCCACGCAGGGTCTCAAATGGGAAGAGGGGCTTGGGGGCTGAGTGACAGCATTTGCATGAGATCGATGAAGTCCCCCTTTCTGTGATTGTCTAAAAATGCAGCCACAAAGCAAGAAGGCACACTACAATTGTGAAGTGCTTGTCAATGCTGCACATCTGCGCTAGTATTCCTGAGGGAAAGGTAAGTTCTTTAGCACTCGAGATGGCAGGGTGTAGCATCAGAAACATTTACGAATGTCTGCAACTCTGCGCTAGTCTGAGTTTCCGCTATATAAACATTGACACTCAGGGAAGTGCAGAGTCACTCTGCACTTCAGAGACTGTTAGCGTTTATATAGCGGAAACGTGAACCGAACCAAACATATTAAGAGCTGCGGCAGCTGGCGGCTTTACATCCTGGCGTGTGGATTTCGCAAAGTCCATTATCAAACATTGAAGTACGAAAATACTTTTTAATCACTTAATATAATTAAAATCTTAATCTCCGTGCCTAACGGCCCGATCACAGGATGTTGAGCCAGTGACGCCGGTAGGGCTTGATACTAACTGAAACATGGCAGGGCTCTTTCAGGTAAACTAGGTTGTTCGAGTCTCGGCACTAATGGCTCAACATTTTGTTGTGTGATGTATTCTGCAGCAGGGTTCATGGCCCATGAACTCTGCTGCACGATAAAATGTGTGTTGAGCCATCTGATCCTGGGATCATGGTTGTAATGCTGGCCAGAGCAAGCACAGCTGAGCTGCTGACTTTGGAGGGGGTGACGTGTGTTGGAGTCTGACGTGTGCACTGTAGTAATGGCAGCGATAGGTACAGAGCAGACCAAAGTCGGCAACTCTACTCTTGCCATGATACACACACACAAACAAAATAATAATACATACTCACTCAGAGTAAGTGGGCAGGTCGGACATTCATCCGACTTTCACGTTGCAGGCTGCAAATAAAGAAGTAGTGACACACACACTACAGTTGTGTGCTCGAGGCGGCTCACATGTGGTAACACTAAAACCTAGTTGTCAGGTTTCCCTTATCCAAAACCCACATTATAAACCCCCCCCACTTTATCCTGGAGTCCAGACCCATACATCACTGCGTTTCCTCAAACATCCAGCCATCTGCTGTATAGTCTCACGTCTCAGATAGCACCTCACGATCGATCCTGGCTGGTTGGCACGTACTGCCTGCATTTTAGACAATCCAGACGCTGCTCCAGCAGCAGCGCCAGGATTGGCTTGAGAAGTAGTGCGCATCTTCTGTTTAGGGCTTAAAGATTTTTGCGACCAGCCCGAATATGCGCACTAGGCTGCTCATTAGAAGAGCGGCATGGAACAACCTTCGCTCTTCTAATGAGCAGCCTGGTGCGCATGTTTGGACTGATCGCAACATTTTTAAGCCCTAAACATAACATGCACACTCTTGCTGTGTGCTCCACCGGCCACCTGATACATTCTGCACTAGCACTGATCTCTGTATTGCTGCGGCTACCCCGCACCCTTCTGAGCTGACTGCCTCCAGTGAGTGAGTGAGACTGAGAGAGTGATGGCAGCAACGGCACGCATGCTTGAAACTCGACTCCGGCCTCAAATTAATTAGTAGGGCAACGCCCAAGCACCCTAATGGACGTACCGCCGCTGATGGCAACTGTGGCTCGTCCTCAGGTAGCACAGAGGATTAATATTACCTGCTAAAAAACACATGTGTTCCATGCATGTCCCAAAGTGGGTAACTGCTTTTGTCAGAGAAATCCTTTTAATCCTTGCAGTTTATAGATTAAAGTCCTAATATTGAACAGTGAGCTATTCATTGTCATCAAAGTACTGCATGGAATAGGTGAGAGAGTTATGATTTCTTTCTCCAGTCTTTCATTATTCAAATGCTATAACAAAGGGTTCTTTTTGGTGGAAATACATTCTTATTAGTAAAGAGAACGGCCAACCATCAAGATAAGTTTCAAAAGCTTAGTGTGTGCTTCTCCAGTCCAAGCACCATTAAACTATACTTCCTACCAGTATGGGTGGCATGTGACTCCTAAACCGAGTAGTCCTCTGTCTTATGCAACATTTCCTATACCCTGATTTAGGCACACATGATAAACTGTCTCTGTGTAATGTGTGTGATGTAAAGTGCTCTGACACCCTACACCGTATGAGTGGGCAATAAAACAAATGAAACGCATGAGAGAGATAGTGGTCACGGAGACTCAAGGGACACTGTTAAAGGGTGGTAGTGAGGGAATCCGTGGCAGAGGTGGTCATTGGGGGCACCAAAAAACATGGCACCACCGGGCGTCACCTGTGCTAAAGAAATAAAGAAATACATTATTATGCTCTTTTTGTAGGTGTTCTGTAGTAGGAGCTGTCAACTCTCTAGTTACTTTCTAATCTCTTGCTTTTTTGGCAATTAATATACATTTTGTGAGGACTTTATTTTACAATACCTATTTATAAAGTAAATGTGTTGCTATTTTTTCTTTTGATAAGATTCTGGTTATTTGTTGTGTGGACCTCCGCTGGAGTTCCTCATAATAATAAAATGTTTGTTCCTTGTATGAAATGCAATACATATTAATGGCGTTCAGACAATTCAGAATATGTTTTAGAGCTGTAATGTCACAATTCATAATCATGCTTTTAAACATATTCTAACTTTCAATGTCACTTCCGGTCTTCCAGATGTTTATGCTTGTCCTGGGCACCTGAACCTTCAGTGACATCTTTACTGAATGAGCCGGGGTACCTGCATTGGCAGCATTGAGTGCTTCGTTTAGAGAGTGCAATTTTATTGCGGGTGTCAAATATGATTTTATGCACAGACAGGGCTCTGCTATGCTTAATTCAATGTGTGCGACCCATTTTGGATTTGTTCATATTTGAATCACCTCTTACTCCCACAGTTAGGTCTGAGTTGCACATGACAGGCCTAAACTTATTAAAACCAACAATTCTACTCACAAATATTTGCCAAGATACCTCACTGTCCTGCTGGCGCGTTGCAGGTGATTGATGGCTTTGGCTCTGTGGGAACAGTTTTCCCTGCCAGACCATCCCCCTAATCTGCATTGCAGGTTCTATATCTACAGAGATCTCTAGTGCTCCGGCATCACTCACTGAGTGTGAGAGATCCCTCCTGAGCTGACAGAAGAGAGCAGCAGGCAGAAGTGAGACCTGACACCATCACTCACTGAGTGTGGGAGATCCCTCTTCAGCTCACAGAAGAGAGTAGCAGGCAGAGGTGAGTAATCCAATAGAAGTTGAGCAGAAGGGATGTGGTAAGGTTTATTCCCTTTGCAACTTTGTGAGGTTTCTCAGCAGTAAATCTCTGCTAAATGTTTGTTTGTATTAGAAATCTACAGCAACAGGAGAAATGTATTTCCAACACATGTTCTGAAAGAAACGTACATTTCAAAAACGTATTTTATGTAGAAAACAACTCCTGCAAGAACTGTTTAAGGAACTTGCAGACATATATGGCTACAGGAGGAATTCCTCCATCATTAGGGGTCCCATTAGCTCACCATCATAACCTCCCCTGATATTTCCATCATGGGCCACTAGGAGATCTGACTGGTCTTCCTCAGCAGGGTTTCCACCTTCAGCCCATTCACCTCTTAGTGAGCTGCTCAGATTCTGGCCTCCAACACACCTACCTATATTGACCATGGAAACGCCTCCAACTTCATTGTCCCACAGTCCCACAAAGGGCTACAGGATATTTCCCTCCATGATTGTCAATATGAGCTGATTGGTATTGTGGCGACTGAACACTATTTTCTTCTAGGCACCCTGCCACTCTGAACGGAGACACTCTGCCCATATCTCGAGAACCGCTCTTCCCAGAAAGGCACTGCACTGTACCGGTGTCTACATGGCATTCAAATGTTACTGTCTAAATGTCATTCACATGTTAGTGTCTGCATGGTATGGTAAGGGTCAGCGGTCCATTGAACTGCAGTTTCACTATGGCTCATTAGTGCTGCCCTCTCTGACATGTCAGTGCGCTCCTCCAATCCTCTGTGGTTCCACTAAGGCGCATTAGAATTGCCCTCTTCTAACATGTCACTGCACTCCTCTATTGCACTGTGGTTCCACTAAGGAACATTAGTACTGCCCTCTTCTAACATGTCACTGCACTATTCCTTTGCACTGTGGTTCCACTAAGGCGCATTAGCATTGCCCTCTTCTAACATGTCAGTGCACTCCTGCAATGCACTGCAGTTCCACTGAGGTGCATTAGCAATACCATGTTCTAATATGTCAGTGCACTCCTGCAATGCACTGCGGTTCCCTTGAGGCACATTAGTACTGCCCTCTTCTGACATGTCAGTGCACTCCTGCAATGCACTGCAGTTCCACTAAGGCGCTTTAGTACTGCCCTCATCTGACATGTCAGCGCACTCATCAATTTCACTGTGGTTTCAACAAGGTGCATTGGTACTGACCTCTTCTACCATGTCAATGTAGTACTGCATTGCACTGTGGTTCCACTAGGGTGCATTCGTACTGCCCACTTCTAACATGTCAATGCACTCCTCAATTTCACTGTGGGTCCATTAAGGTGCATTAGTACTGCCCACTTCTAACATCTCAGTGCACTCCTCAATTGCATGTCTGATCTGTTGATACATAAATTCTGGGATGGGTCTCCTGTGGGTCCTGCAATGATACTGAGATCAGCCTATACTGACCTACAGCATATGATATAATTCTGGTGAAAGCTGGCACCGCCCTATCACAAAGTGCCATTTTAGACCTGCGCTGCAGCATATTTTACATAACTCAATCCTAGGAAACTATGCCTAAGAACAGGTCATGTGAAAACTGCTGGTATTACCCTGTTTTAATGCAAATGAATTGTCAGCATCTGGCTACACACATCTGTATATGTCTGGTGGCAGCACTAGTGAGTTCTATACTATCAGAGAAACAACATGTCACTCATGTTTTTATCACGTCTCAGATGAGGTGGCCACAGTTACTTTCTGCTTCACAATTGTAAAGCAAGGATCAATAGCAATGAGAGTACTGCAGGCAAGCCAGATGTGTAAAAAGCTTGTTTTGTAAAATTATTTCTATAGCAGATGTTTGAGGTTCTAAGTATTATAAAGAATACATACTACCATTACCCACTTTTTTGGTACTCAATTCATTAGTCTTAGCATATTGAAAGGACGAGCTAGTCTAGTCAAAAATACATCTTGTGACACTTATGCAACACAGATATCAGCAGCGAGCACCAAATCTGTGCTTCATAGCATTAGTGTAATAAAACTCCCCCTTAAACTTAATATACTACATGCTCTAATGCAATAAAGCACCCTTTTATACTAGTGTATCACTGTTATTACACACCTGTCCTTACAAAATAGTTGAAATGTGATGGGGCAGAAGGAGTCTTTTCTTGGGTGATGCTTGTCTTCATCTGTCCATAGAAATAATGTCACAGCTGAAGTACTCACTAACAATGCAAACAACACGTGTTCAATATCAAATACTAACAATAATTCTAGTAAGGTTTTCTGCAGTTCACTTGTTTGCATTGTCAGCCAAATCTGACTTTCCTTCATTAAGAGGTGGCCTGATGGTGCTATGTACTGGTCCTAATAAACTATTAATCTGCGACCAGTATTGTTGCGACCACTAGAGAAATGTAATAATACACCTATTACTATTATTAGACCTCAGTGCGGCCTTTGATACTGTTAACCATATTATTCTTACTCAAAGATTGAGTAATCTAGGTATCACTGGGACCGCACTGAGGTGGCTTCAGTCCTTCCTCTCCGATCGGACCTTTTCAGTGATCGAGGATGATGCTCTATCTCCCCCAATGCATCTACAATGCGGTGTTCCCCAGGGTTCATCCCTCAGCCCAACCTTATTTAACATCTACATGAGACCACTGGCTGAGGTGGTGTTACAATGGGGGTGCAACTGGTGACTTATGCTGATGATACTCAGCTCATCATCACTCTGTCTGGGCAGGAGTCGACTTACATCAACCTTTCCTCCTGTCTCAGCAGAGTTCATGAGTGGATGAATGAGTCTTTCTTGAAACTAAATGGAGCTAAAACCGAGGTCATGATGCTGGGACATAATTCACCCGCCTCTGTAGAGGGATGGTGGCCGGATATTCTGGGCCAGCCCCCGCTCCCAAAAGAACAAATTAAGAGTCTAGGAGTTTGGCTTGACCCAGCTCTCAATTTTCTGGTACAGGCTCGGAAGGTAGCAGGGACCTGCTATGCCCTGATCAGATCATGGGGCTACTTCCGTTTGAGGCTAGTCGGATACTAGTACAGGCGTTGATTTTATCACGCCTGGATTACTCCAATGCAGTCTACCTAGGGGCCCCAAAGGGGACACTTAGGATCCTACAGACTGTCCAGAATTGTGCAGCCCCGATGTTATGGGACATTCCACGAAGAGCTTCAGCCAAACCAGCGCTTCGGCAACTCCACTGGCTGCCTGTACAACAAAGGATTGAATTCAAGGCCATAACTATTGTTTATAAAGCCCTGACTAATTCAGGACCAGACCTCCTCCTTCCTTTGTTCCGCCCCTATCAAACTGGGAGGATCCTTAGATCTAGTAATAAGAATCTACTGGTAATCCCAAGGATTAGGAGAATCCGTATGGGCGGTAGGCGCTTTGCTTTACAGGCTGCAAAACTCTGGAATAACCTCCCTGATGCTATTCGTCTGGAGGAGAACCATTTCTGTTCCTCTAATACATCAGAGATGAATGGACCACTTAAGCGCTGGGATGCCTCCAGGTAACCATGCGCTATACAAATGTGTAGTCATTCATTCATACTGAAAGGATGGTTCTTAAAATTCCGAATAGTAGTCAGTCAGAATGAGACTGGATTGATGTTGGTTGCAAATTGCAACTCACTATTATTGGAGTCCATCACAGGGATTTCTTTCATTGCATTTAAAAAAATCAACCTGTTATTTTTTAAAGCAACCCAAATGGAACTTTGTTTTGTTGAAGAGTTGCAAGTGGTGACTAAGGGTCTTCAGAAAACATATGCTTACATTCACAATGTCAAAGGGGTCCCTTTCCCCTTTGTGGCTGCATTGCCACCTCCTTTGAGGTGATGGTAAAATATCAATGTTTTTCCACCAGCTTGTAGTCGGAAAATATTGATACATAAGATGCCATGGCAGTATTTGGAAGGGATGCCTACAATCATGTTATGTTATGTTATGTTATTTTTGTAGAGCGCTCAAATGCCAATGGGTGTCTTGGTACTAGCGTTGAAGCCACTGCAAGATCTTGCTAAGCTGACAAGAGGCATTTTGCAACAAGAGTTATTGCTCTGTCTGGTCTACTTAAACTATAGTAGTTATTTATCAGACAGCCAGCTGGTTCAAGTGGGTTTTGTTTGTTAAAATAGTGGGTTATTTGCTTTGAGCCATCTATTCATTAATTAGGATCTGGACCTCATGACAGTTTTTCACAGGTGCCTTTTGTCTGTGAACATGGTTTTAGTACATTTCTGAACCACAAAACATGGCCACAGCTCATACTGCTATGTGGGCTATGCATTTTATCAAAACTC
The DNA here is from genome assembly GCF_964261635.1 of Lissotriton helveticus. Taxonomy (NCBI): domain Eukaryota; kingdom Metazoa; phylum Chordata; class Amphibia; order Caudata; family Salamandridae; genus Lissotriton; species Lissotriton helveticus. The sequence continues at coordinate 127,378,979 of NC_136059.1, read as the reverse complement.
TAGTGTCAACATGCAAATTAATGTAGACAGCATTGAACACCCAGTCTTGTTACAAAGGTTCACACTGCATCTCTATATCTCTTCACACTCACATAAGGTCCAGTGTAGACCTAGGCTGTGGAGGTAAGTGGTTATTGTAAACCAAGCTTGCTTTAGACATGCTGCTGTTGTTTATTGTTGTAGCTTCAGATATTCAGGGTTTTTAGTTGTCTGTATTTACTACATAAATGATAAAACATATTTCTCTGCCATCCTATGCAGGAAGAAAACCTAGATAGCAGATCGGTCAGACCTGGCACCATGGGACCCCGAATACTAATTTACTCTCTGGTCATCGTGCTGTCAATCCTGGAAATGTCCCTTTCTGGCCCAATTGCCATTTACAGTAAGTTATCTGACATGGGAGCCTGACGTTACCTCATGATATTCTGTGATTTCATGCAGTGACAATGATGATCATGACTCTATTGGACATCTTCACTTCATTAAAAGGGCAGAGACCACCTCATACCATACTATAAACAAGGCATCGTGGGCTGGGTGGTCGAGTAATTATTTTGAAGTACCCTAGATTTTGTCAAATCAATGCCACACTCCACAAATGCTACAGCTCCCAGCGTGAAGGATGTCTCCATACTATAGTGCAATCAATTGTTTATTGGCTTTGTTTCTTTAAACTCAAACCCCCACAGCAACAGCAATGACCGACACTTCTTTTGGACAAGGGAGGGTGTTTTATTTCAGGAGAACATATTGCAGAGCAGGCTACCACAATAACATATCACTTTACTGTCTGCACCCTGTGCACATCCTAAGATGGACATCAGCCTTGAAACTTGAATGCGGATGCATTTCCTATTTACATCCCCTTTGGGGCAGGCAGAGCACAAGGACCAGGGCAACATGGATTACTTCAAACAAAAATAAACCTTGTTAAGTATCTTCTCAATGTTCACCGGAATTTAGTCACAGCCAAGTGAACATCATGGGCATCAGAGGTGTGGCAAGAAGGTCAGGACCTCCAGCAGGTTGGTCCCACCGCTAACTCAAAGATGACTCCCTGTGCCAGCTGCCAGTGTGATGGTTTACCTGCCATGTGGCACCTCTCCTGCTGGAGTAACCTACAATTAGAAGGGTGCTCCAAACATCCCCACCTCCACCCACCCCTGCCTGAGGCCCTGTCTGCATGGGTGTGTGGGTGTAGTACTGACTTTGCACTGGTTCACATCCTTTTCCTCTTCCTGAATCAGAGCAAAATTACCTTTACCTGAGTTTGTGAGAGATATATTCTTCCTTAAATTGGGAATGGTGGGTTGTCTTAACTATCAGGTCATATGGTAATACTGATTTTCTCTATATACTCATACAATTTGGGCGTGTTTGCTTCCAACAGTGAACAGTAATACTGCTCTGTGTGCTCTCTCATTCCTCTTGAATAATTAAGAGGGTCTGGTCACCATCCCAAAGGATAAATGCACAAACTTTATGTCAATTGATAATTCTACTGCTGCTAATGGACAAGGGCCAATCACTCAAATCATGTATTCACGTTCCAGTAGGGTGAACCCCTGAAGAGTTTGCGTTTGGTAATTCAGAGCTCACATAGCACTATTATCAGTCTGAAGTTCTTTTAAGAACTTATATTGTGTCAGACAATATGATCCAGGTGTGATTGAAAGGTGATGTCGCTGGCCCAAGTTTTTAATTGCATGTATCTCCCCTCTTTGCACCAATTCTGTAAATGATGTTCAAGGGCCTTGCAAAATATATCCCCTTGCTTGTGAATAGCTATATACGTCATGTTTGTTGGATTGCTGTCGGGGCCTCAAAGGTGTTCCTTTAATAGAACCCGGAAAAATGAAAGCTGTGAGCACCTGCTGGTTTCTCATTTGAGACCTTCATTCTGCCTGCGACCCGAGCAAGCTCTCTGAACACTTGCCTGAAATGTTATGACTAACAACTTTGTTACTCTTTGGTTTATACTCTGAAAGCTGTACCATAGAAAGTATTCCACAGGCTCTGCAGGAAGCAAGGAAATTGGCCCATTCGACCTGCTGCAGATTCCAGAGGGGTCTCTTCCACTGTGATAATTATCGTATTCTACTATCTAGAATCGGATTATTTAGCTTTCATCCTTACAAATATCATTTGTGAATACTGAATTCCAATCAGTGGAATTTCCACAACAGCTAATTAAGAATTATTTACAAGTTGAAGTCCATTTTTTAGAAGGCCTAATTACAGACTACAACCTGAGGTGATTACAGACATTTAACCCCTACCCATGGGTAGTTTCTCATGCTCGTTAATAGACCCCTCTCATGGGCAGGGATAAGCTTCCACCTCATGAGCAGGCATGACGTATACCCTCCTTTAATGGGGGTTCACAGGAATCAATGTTATCATTCAAAACACTTTCCTCATGGAAAGATATAATACATACAATAAAATAAAATATGCAAAATGCCCAGTTGCTTCAAATTTCTCTAGGTGGAACCATAGGATTTATTTTTGCAGACATCTGGACTGGTGTAGACTTTTATGAACCCTCCTATGATCCTTTCAGAATCCCAGAAACGTGGAATATTCACTCAAAATATAGGAATCATCTCAGAAGAAAAAATCTCCCCCTTTCAAAACCAAGACTTTGTGAATGTGACCTCTGCAGTCTTATCCCATCATATTAATTTAAGGAGCCGATGATATTCCATCTGATTACCTCCCATGATGCAAAACGCTCTGTTATTGGCTTGTTCACAATCAGGGATGTCTGACAAGAGTATTCTTGTCAGAATGTTGAGTGACATAAATAGTGTGTACCAAATTTTCTCTCCACGCATATATCCCCACTGGAGTTAATAATATAACATTTACCTTTCAGTGGGACACTATTTAGAGCAGCATTTGTTTCAAATAATATTTTTGTGTACAATCATTCAACAAGTTTTTAAGAGGCAATACAGATACTACTAATACAACACATTTAATGAGTTTGTCATACGAAATTAATACTTGCCATTCTTTTTTTGTTAGTCCAATTCAACCTTGAGCTTTATTTTGTACTTTTCAATGCGTTCCACCTCATATCAGTGTTGTCTCCCAAAAACTTGTTGAATGAAGGATTGCAATGTATGGTCAATGAGCAGCAGACCATTAAGGTGGGCAGCATTTTTTTTTTCTAATATACTGTGGTGACGTTATCAGGCAGTACTGCTTTGAATTCCCTGGCTGCTCTTTTGACCTTTTAGAGGAACATTGTGAGATGCCCCTTTTTGCCTACTGCCCTGTATCTTCTACATAAGGAAACATGTTCTTCCATCATTGGGTATTAGTTATAATGTATTAATTAGATAATTGAAAATGCAATTTGAATGATTACACTCCTGACAGAACATGTAGCATGTATTATATACATTCAATCGGCGTTACTGGCCTGTGGTGCAGATTGTAAATATGGGATTCTTTCACTTTCAGAGGTGGCTCCTCCGCTGAGGTGGACGAGTATCGCCCCACTGCTCTCAGTGGTGGAAAAAGGAAAAAGGAAATTATAATAAAATAGTTATTATCATTTTATTTTTCGTAGGATTTAGGCAGAGTTAGTGCCGGGGGGGGGGGGGCTGGTGGCTCAGGCAAGGAGTGGTTTGTGCACACTAAGGGGTATATTAACTATAATTGACGCTAACTAGAGTTAGCATTAGTTAGCGGCAATTTTCATAACACTGCATATCACTGAAAAATATTACCCGGTTACCGACGTATGTACAACACGTTGCTACAGGGCAATAGTATCAGCTACCCACAGCTAAAACTGCCACTAACACTAGCAGCAAGGCAATAACATTTTTGCCGCTAGCACGAGAAAAGTGACGAAAGGCCAATTAGAGGCGAAAAAAATCACGTTAGTCAGCCCAACGTCCCTTTTCTGTCTCTAGGGGCAAACATAGCCTATAAGTCCACCATCAATGATAAAAATAAAATGAAAACAATTGAATGCAGAATGTAGCAGCAAGGGCCAATTTCATTACAGGTAAACACCCCCCCCAATCCCCCTAACAGCCAGGAATACCAGCCAGAGTCCCAGGTGAAGACAAAATGCAGATTCAGGGCTCCATTTATGTCGCTGGGGGAAGCCAAAAATGCGTCACTTTGCATAGTTCTTTTCTTATGACACCATGGCAGCCGAAGCCTGGAAGCCCAGAGGCCTCGCTGGGCCTGAGTCTGAGAACCAGAGTGAAAGGTGGAAGTGCTGTGAATTACTAAGGCCTGAGGGTGGAAGCAGGCCATGTCGGGACCAAGCCTTGGGCCTTGGCGGTAGACATTGAGGCAGAGGCGATCGCGCTTATCTGACAGGTTGCTTGGAGACAAGTTTCTAACCTGTGTGAGAAGACCACCTGGTGCCCCTCGGAGCTGTGAATGGTAGAGGTGCTCCTGCGCACCAACGTAGGGAGGTCTGCATCTCATAACACGAGCCACCACTACACCGGGATGCACAAAGGAGATTGCCAATGGTGTGCCGCACATCTCTTCACCACAGACCGGAGGATGTGGTGCTGCCCAGACGCTGTAGAGGGCGAGGCAGGAGCACTGCAAATTCACTTCTAAGGGGGACCTATTGCATCACCTGCATCAAGAGGTTCCCCAGTGTGTTTATTGGTGACTACTGTACCCGGGCTTGTGAAATCCCACCTGGCTGATGCTCCTGCTGGCTGATTCACAGATTCAGAGAGAGCACGCGGATTGAGCGCCGGTGTCGATGTCCAGGTGAGGAGAAGATGGGACAGGGAGCAAAGGAGACCTGGGGGGTCTTGTCGGGCCCAGGCCTAGCAATGGTGTGTGGCGCTCACTGTGCCCTGAGCAATCCGTGCGCTGCGGAGGATGCCCATTGCAGGACACCACACAATAGTGGTGTGGTACTCCACTAACTGGATCAAGTTGATGAGTTCGGCCATTGTTGGCATCGCGTGCCAAGGGCACAAGGGCCAGATTGGGCTCAGGCCCATCGGTATGCCGCTTGATCTGTCGTTACTCACTAGGGAACTTTTGGAAAATGGAATCTGGTTGCTACAGTTCGATTAGAAGAGGAAACTGGGTGGTGCTGCCTTTCCTCTCTCCCTGTTAGTGAGCTCTTTGTTGTACAGGGGACTATCCCTTAGTGGACCACTCCTTTCCCACAGCGCAGTGCCGTCTAGTAGCTGCTGCTGCTGTCCCCATCTGCTGCTGCTGGTTCCTCTGACCCAAAGGTCAGGTGTTCGAAGCCCTCCTCCTCCTGGAGGCTCCTGCTTGCACGTCATCATTGATGATCCAGTGGTAGAGCATCACTGCTCTACTGCTTGACTGCCCTCCTGTCCCTCTTTTCTGCTGTCCCTGTCCCTCTTTCAGCTCTTCTCCATTGCTTTCTACCTTTGGCTTTGTATTTTTTTCCTTACTTTGTTTGGCTTTGTCTTTCATGTGCTTTTGTACAGCTCCTTTTCCATCTCTCCTGCCTCGATGATGCTGCGATGCCCCTAGCCCCACCCCCTCCAGTATCCTTTCCAGTGTTTGCCGCTTCCCAGCTGTCTGTCTCCCCCACAGCACTACTTAATGGCAGCCACTGTGCAGCCATGTGCAGCGGGTGTGCCACTGGTGCGCCAAATGTGTGCCAAAGGTAAGCTCATCTGTGCTGTCTGTGCATGGACCACATGCAGCGCCAGGCACCCTCCTCACTCTCAACCCTGGACACCAAGCTGCCTGCCTTCTAGCATCACCAAAGAATACTGTTGCACCATTGACCTGCCAAAACTGAAAAACACCTTCTGCCACATCAACACACCAGGGCCTCTTGCTGCCCAGCCGACCAACAGATCACTCGACCGGGCTCAACTTGATCCTCCTCAATGCGTGATCCCTCCAAAAACATGCCACAGAAATATGGACCAACCTTTGCTTCAGATCGGACACCAACATTGTAATCTCAGTCAGCTACAACATCACCCACAAGGACCATCCTGACCGCCCATGATGAGGCATTGCCATCATCTACAAAAGCACACTACAACTGACCACGCACTCTAATGGGCCAATGCAAACCATGGAACACTTTCACTTCAAGATCCGGACCAGGCCCAATACCACCCTCAGCAAGTATCCTAATCTACAGGCCCCCTCGCCTGACCCCCATTCACTGATGCTACTGTAGACCTCATCATACCCCAGGTTCTCGGGTCCACTGACAACATCCTAATTGGAGACTTCAACTTTCACCTGGACAACCTGAGTGACCAGAGCACAAACACCCTCCCGGAGAACCTCGCCAACATTAGATTCAAGCAGCTAGTCACCGCACCAGCCCACATAGCCAGACACAGGCTAGACCCTGTCCCCTCTGCCAGCGGGAACAATCAACTAGAGCCACACCACAAAACTCTCCTGGACCGTCCATCATTGCATACATCATGACTTCACCATGCTCACCGTACACCACCACGATCGATTGCCCTCCCTGTCACAGCTGGATCAAGGCCATAGAAGAACTTCTTGTCAACTACCTCAGTACCACCACTCTACCAATGCTTACAGACACCAACACCGCAGTGCACAACCTCCACCAATGGATGACTCGCTGCACCAACACCCTGGCACCTATCAAGGAGAAACCAGGTAAACAACACTTCAAGAAGGCCAACTAGTTGACTCTTCCCCAACTCTAGTCCAGACACACCTGAATTCATCTCGAGATGAGCTGGAGCCACAACATCAATCATCTCCGCAACACAGTCATCTGTGCATCATAGCGCAAGCGTGCCTGTGTCTTCGCCCATGGCAGCCATTGTGCGCCATCATAGGTGAAAAGACAGGGAGTGTATTCCTGAGCTCCTTCTGACAGTTTATTGCCACTGGTACATCATCTTCTTGACGTAATTCTAACGAGAATCTTGAACCACGTTGTGCCGTATTTACAAAGTATGTGAACAATGAAGAGTCGGCTCCAATCAGTTAGGCTGAGCACATATAACCTATAACCAAAGAACGTGCCTGAACTGATATCCCAATTTAGAAAAACAATTAATTCAACAGAGAAGAAAACTCATTTCAGCCTGCACTGTTACCAATTAATAGCAGTTTATTTATTTAGTTTAACATTTTTATTTGAGACATAGTTTCACATCTATATACAAATACTACACCCAATAACTATATACCAAGACTCATTCACACTAGTCACTCATATCACAGTCAATCAACAGCAAACATCCATATATACACCAGTCTGGTAAATTAAATTTTTTATGAAAATACCAGAACAAAGATTGTCAGAAAGGAAATAATTAAGGGAAAATGAGGAAGAATAAAGAGAAAAGAAAATAGCAGAGGTTGCTCGAAAAAATCAATTCATGGGGTACAATGTACTATACATATATACACATGAAAGTAAATCACAATCAACTTGATTGATGGAACACAGTATGTATGAACCAATTGAAACACGGATTTTCTCAGCTTTTAGAATTAGTGGGAGCAACACTCTGTATGGGGGGCCCCCATACAGAGTGTTGCTCCCACTAATACAGAGTGTTGCTCCCACTAATTCTAAAAGCTGAGAAAATCCGTGTTTCAATTGGTTCATACATACTGTGTTCCATCAATCAAGTTGATTGTGATTTACTTTCATGTGTATATATGTATAGTACATTGTACCCCATGAATTGATTTTTTCGAGCAACCTCTGCTATTTTCTTTTCTCTTTATTCTTCCTCATTTCCCCTTAATTATTTCCTTTCTGACAATCTTTGTTCTGGTATTTTCACAAAAAATTTAATTTACCAGACTGGTGTATATATGGATGTTTGCTGTTGATTGACTGTGATATGAGTGACTAGTGTGAATGAGTCTTGGCATATAGTTATTGGGTGTAGTATTTGTATATAGATGTGAAACTATGTCTCAAATAAAAATGTTAAACTAAATAAATAAACTGCTATTAATTGGTAACAGTGCAGGCTGAAATGAGTTTTCTTCTCTGTTGAATTAATTGTTTTTCTAAATTGGGATATCAGTTCAGGCACGTTCTTTTGTTATAAGTATTTACAAAGTGACACATCTTAAAACATAAATGTATTTATTTCCTACCCTATAACACCACACCAATAACAAACCACTTCAAAATGTTTATTACATTTCTTTACATAATTAACAGGGTGTTACCCTTTTGGAAAATAATCAATATCTAGGAATGCACAAAACCATTTTTTATTATATTTCAGCGCTAAAACATTTCAACATATACAATATAAGTGCTTTACTTACAAGAAGGCAACATTTGACTTAAGAGACTTTGTAGACACAAAGTAACCCTGGTACTCATAATCTCCAAAGGAACATACGCATTCAAGCAGTGATGAAACTCGACCTGTAGTCTCAAACAACCTCAGTGATCGCAATATATAGAAAGGGCCCACAAACACATTGTGGATAATAAAATGTCTTCCAAAGTATACTCATTATTTTATAACAGTAAATGTTTCCTCCATTTTCATGGAGGGCGTCTGAGGTACAAGTTTCCCCTTAAATTTGTTAGGGTTGAAAACAACAGATACCAATAGAATTATAAGATCCGCTGGAGTACCACTTATCTCATCACTTTTACACAGTGAGTTAGGCTGCTGAAACCTCCATGTGAAAATCTAGGAAAAATTAGGAATTACCAGCAAAATCCAACCCGGAATTATTGACTCTCATTGTAATTCCTTATAACTTATTGGACTCTAAGGTTCCTATTAAATATTGCTGGAAAGTTGGTTATTAGCGGTAATAAGTGCTGACTTTCCACTAGAAATGGTGCCACAAAAACAATAAGAGGGTCAGTCTAGGTAACAATATATGATTACCTTGCTCAATCCTTGGTAAATGGAAAGATCAGGAAGGCGTAACTTAGGAGACAGATTTGTAAAACATTTGGAAACACCAATGCAATTAAAAGGTAAGACAAAATGAAAAAACAACACCACTTTATAAAAATAGGTTATATTTTTATGAGTGAATAGAAACCAAAATGACCAAAAATCCAATGTAGGGACCCATAGATATGAGTTTTAAAAGATTGAAATTAAAACAAGCGCTTTGAAGAAAATAGCACTCAAAGGGTTAAAAAAGGTGGAGCAGGACAAGGACAAAGTCTAAAGTTTACACTTACTTCCAGAAATGTTTTTTGAAGCAGGAAAGTAGTCCACAGCACCAGCCAAAGGTTCAGAGGCTCTGGTTTTCCTCTTAGGGTCTGGGACTGCAACTACCACAATGCACCTGTTCAGCTTATTGAGCATTTTACAACGTTTGCTCCATACTTCCTAACCTTCTTCCAGAGGGACTCCTTGATGATTCAAAGTATCCAAAATACCAATCTAAGGATCTGGAATCTCCTAGGTGGTCCTTTGGACGTGTGAACTACAATTCCCACAATGCACCTGGCCAAATCCGTGAAAATACACTGGTCGCACTACAGGATGGGAACTCTTGGTGGAGATGATGCAGGTGGGCTCTGTTAACCTGTTGCTTGCAGTGAGTTCACTGATTTATTCTTCTTGAAGCAGGGCAAAGGCTATAGTACCAGATTGTGCAGCAGGTGCGGTCTTCAGAGTTCAAACACTTGTGGTGCCGTTACAGAATCTAGAAGGGCAGTCATTCTTCTCCTAGCAGCTGATCTTAGGGGCTATGGAACTATTCTATATTTATCCAGTTTTCCTGGACATCAAGCGGTGAGGGGCTGACCAATGGGTCACAGAGTACCACCCAGGTATATGACCACTTCCTCCATAGTGTGGCATATTCTTGTCCCAGAAAGCACTATTCTCTCAAAATCAAAAATGGGGAAAGCCTCTCATCAGAGGAGCTGGATCGGGCTTACCCAACCTGATGGTGTGGTTATTTTTTCTAAACGCTGTACTTCCACACCTCACCCTAATCAAATTAGGGGTTCCTGTGTGGGTGGGTTGGCATTATGTGGGGGCATTCTTCCTTGGAAGGCCTGTCTGGCTAGCCCTCACCCACTGCCTGCCATCTGCTCTGTAGTTTGTACTTATTTGTCCACAGGAAGCCTATTGTCTGTGTAGCAGGGCTTTTCACATCTCATTAGAGCAGCCTGGTTAGCCTGGGCAGAGGCTGTCCAACCAGGAGAGAGCAGCCGAAAAGCTGGATTTTGGCACACAGAAAAGAAAGTTTAATAACATTTTCTCTCACAGCTATTAGAAGTGTAATAATGGCAATTTGCTGGATATATCTTAACTATTAATGTGATACCTTTTACTATAATTTTTAAATATTTGTACTTAGGTAAAATATTAAAATGTTAGCCTATGGAACCATTCACTACAATGAGGAAAAGCAAAATTGGCAGTTGTTTTCCGTCATGAGGGCATATAAATCATATGTTATAATGTCCCTGTAAAGTTACAAGGCACCCTATCCCTGGGCATCTAGGAGAGACCTTAGGGGTGACACATATGTAACAGTAAGGTAGATTAATACTTTGGAAGTACCTTGAAATCCAAAGCCGTATTTGCATATAACTTCAAATTAAAAGCAGCCTGCAAGGCAGGGCGGACTTTTAAAGTGCCAGCTGGCGCCACAGTAGTGCATACTCCAGTGCAAGAATTCTACTGGGCCTCTAAACCTCCATGCACTATTATTTACTAGGGACTTACAGATAGTTTAAATCCCCCTTGTCTTATTATATACTATAGACTTACAGGGGTCTGTAATTTGCAGTTGTAATTATACCAAATGACCATGTACTTTTTTCACAGCACCTAGTAGTCAAAATGGGGGCAAAAAGTGGGGGCACACTGTAAACAGTTCCTGATTTCTTATAATTACAGACTGCATTTTTATCACCATCTGAGTTACTGTCACACAGTTATCAGTTACCTTGGGTGTGAGGAAATACCAGCCTGTTTTCGGGACATTTCATTATGGGAGCCTATCATACATTGTTTGTGATACAACATTAAGTTTCAATCCCTACATTTGGGGTGCTGCTGAAGCTGAAGTATTTCAGACAATCCTTATTAATGTGTGTCAGATCTAGTGTTATCCTCTAATGCTCTGGAATATATTGTGTGAGGAGTATCCTGCACTATGTCTAGCATATCCATGTCTGGTATCACTGGGTAAATGTGTAGTATGTCCATGTCTTGCATCACTATGTACATATGTAGTGTTCCCATGTATGATACCAGCAGGTGTGTGTGTCTTATGTCCATGTCGGGTATCACCAGGTACATGTGCAGTATGTCCATGTCTGGTTTCACTAGGTACATATGTAGCATGTTTATTTCTGGTATCACTAGGTACATATGTAGTGATTCCATGTCTGGTATCACCAGGTACATCTGTATTATGCCAAGGTCTGGAATCACCATGTAAATCTGTAGTATGTCCATGGCTCATACCACCAGGTGCATGTGTACTATGTCCATGTCTGGTACCACGAGGTACATGCGAAGTATATCCATGTCTGGTATCACTAGGTACATGTATAGTATGTCCATGCATGATTTCACTAGGTACATGTATAGTATGTCCATGGCTGATATCACCAGGTAAGTGGGTAGAATGTCCATGTGTGGTGTCACTTGGTACATATGTAGCATGTCTATTTCTAGTATCACTAGGTACATATGTACTATGTCCATGTCTAATGTCACTAGGTGCTGTGTCACATATATTTTGGTATAATCCGAATATATATAAGATTTGCTTCATGAAAAGACTTGTAAATCTACACTCAGAGAATTACACCATGGCACATGGACATAATTTCTTCCTTCTTAAGCTCACAAATATTTTAACTAGATGACCTCGTCCTCTTTGTAGGTTCCAGGTATGATTGAGGTGAACATGTTTGCATTTCTATTTGCTCTTGTTAGTTGTCATTTTCAATGCAGTATTTGTAAACAGTGTACAACTAGCCCAGGACAAAAGTCAACTCCTTCATTCAATGGCGTAGTTTTCTTTATGTTTTTGCCTTAGGAAATCACTTACATGACACCCCACAAATTATTGGGGTGTTTCTGTATCCTTCTCATCCTGGAAGGACATTTATTCTCACCTGTGAAAAGAGAAAATCTCCAACCAATGTTAGGATTGAAAAGGGTCAGAGGAGAGCTGGCATTGGTCACAATCTTAGATATATATGGACATTAATAAACTTTCAATATTGACCAAGCCTTGAACCTCTCACTCCGCACTCCTGCAAAACATTGCACCATCATGGGGAAATATCACAAGATATTAACAAGATTTATGCAACATCAAATTGTGTGAATTCAGCGACCTGCAAATCATGACACTATGCTCCTAAATCTTTTTTACGAGTTGTAAATGGATTTGGAAATTGGGATCAGTATGTCAACGCTTTCTATGCATGTTTATTATATGTGGTATTTCTATAACTAGTATGCCTGTATGGACTGGTAGTTTTTCCTAGTCTACTTTGTATCTGTTTACTCTTAGTATGACCATGTCTAAACGTACATTTTACTCTCTTTGACTCTATAATGACTTCATAGTTTACAATTTCCTAGAAGCAGCATCTCATCTTCACTGCTGAAATAAGGTGTGACTAGTTTACTCTTACTTTTTCCAGTAGTCCTGTGGTTTAGTCATGTCATGCACATTCATGTAATAAGGCGTCAAAGAGAGAGTAGCCACTGGACGGGATAGGCTAATGGATCACTCTAGATAGTTATTTTATATTAAAGACATATGTGTATCTCCCAAACTACCGTGGTTTCTTGCTACCACAGAATTGACAGAAATGGTTAGATGTATCCCATATGAGGATCTTTTGAAATCAGAAGCTGGGCATTGCTCTTGCTGCCCTAATGTCAAGTCTGGTTTTGTGAGAGAGATTACCTGAGCAGCAGGAGATAAATGTTGCATATATTGGGGTTACATGTCAGAATTAATGTGTTCACCCCTCCAACTGAGCATATATCCCTCCAGATTGTTATTGATAGCACTTAAAATCTCTCATTCTCATAACTTTATTCATACCATTTTATTCTGTAACTGTTCTCTCCAGGGCGTAAGAGGGAAGCTGACTGTAAATCATCAGCTGCTAATCTCAAAGAAGCAGTGAAAAGTGTCACCAGCGCCCAGGACGTGAGGGCAGAAGCCGAGCTGATGATGAAACCGTACGCTAACTGGGAAGAGTTCCTAATGCCCTGCCCCATCTCCATTGCTATCCTAGGAGAGCTGGCATGCATTTCATCAGCCAGTGGGGACTTCTCTATCAACCTGAATCCACCAGCAAGTGGTTACAAGTACATGCAATACCCAGAGTCCTTTTCTGCCTCCCTAATGCAGATTTCCAACAAGGCCTGGAATTCCTTCAACACAGCAAACAAAAACATGGATAGGATCAGGCTCCTCACAGGTGGCTTGCCACGTGACATTAAAGAATTAGTCACAATTCTGTTCCAGCCCACTGCCACTGTTAATGCCATGCTCCCACAGCGCCTAAGCTCTATTCTCAGGACTTCCAGGGATTGCACATCCTTGGCTCAGGCTGTAGAGACAAGTTTTAATAACACCATTCTCTTAATCCACGAGGTGCTTGAAGCTTGTGTGAACTCCAAGAGGGGCTACGAGAAGGACTTGGATGATGTGAAGGTTGCCCTGGAACAGCTCACCATTAGAGAAGCATCTGCAAAGGATGCTGTGAAAATGGCAGAAGAGTACAGGAAGATGACTGAGACACAACTTAAGGATGCTGCAGATGCCTACAAGGATGCTCTGAAGAAGGTGCCCTCTGTGTGGGAAACCATGGCTGCTAATTTTGTGGGTGGCATTCTTGACACACTGACTTCCTCTGCAAACACAATGATAAGCAGGAAGCTTGGCACAGATATTCCTGCTGGTGGGAAGGTGGGTACTGTTTACAGTAGTGATGTGAAATCCAATCAGGCGACTAAGACAATCTGCGCCAAGTCCAATCAGATGACAGCTATCACCGACGGCCTTCAGAAAGTCATAGACAGTAATGGGAAAACCATTAACATGAAGATGGTTTATAATGAGAAAGATAATACAGTGACAACAAACTATCCAAAAGATCTGTCAATGAGATTGAAAAAGGAGATAGCGGAAGAAGCTGAGTGTAAAGCACAAACACAAATGGATAATGTTCTACAATCTGTTGTTGAAATATGTGAAGACTTGGGAAGAGTTGCATTGGCTAAGACACCAGATGAGAGTTTCCAGCAAGCAATTGTTCAAAGGATAAACTCATTAAGTAGCAGGGCAATAAAAGTTGATTCATATTGTAAAATAGAGACTAATGCTCAGCCCTTGAAGCCAAATCCACCGAATGCAGACCAAACTCAAGGCCCTGTCAGCATAGGCACTCACTCTGCACAAATGGCACAGACACGAGTAGAACAAGCCACAATTCAATTAAAAAATACTCAGGAAATGTACAAGGAATCCTTCGAGAAGGTCCAAAAAGAAAATAAGGAACTAACAACGATCCTGGTTGAAATGAAAAGCTATTCACTGAAGGAGATTGATTTTGAGACAGCCAAAAAGATGCTCATTAAAGGCCTAGATTGCCTGGGGAGAGTGAAAAAGCAGTGGGAGAAAATGATCCTCTTCTTCCAGATGGTATCCAACCTAATCCAATCCTGCCTAGATAAAAATGTCAATGAGTTAGTGCAGTCTGCCACATCAGTGCAGAACATTCCCAACTATTCCACTGATGCCTTCGTGAAGGACCTGATTTACAACCGAGCGTTTGCATGCAGCAGTGTTTCCCAGTTGGTCAACATGATCTCCTCTACCTACTGTGAGGTTTCCCAACGCTACCTGATGGACCGCGTGAGCTCTTTAGGAAGACTGATCACCATGTCTCCCACAGACCCACAGTTCAAGATTGAGCGTGAGAAGCTACAAAGTGGTTGTGAAGAGGCTCAAAAGTCAATCCAAGACTTGGTGATTGCCAAAAAAGAAGAGTTTGACATGAGTATTGAGGCAAGAGTTAAGGAAATCAATTGCCAGCTGGGAGCAGCCATCCCATCCCTCACAGAAGCCGAAAAGAAACGCATCAGTGAGGATGTAAATGCAGGGGCAAACGCAATTGATTTCTAGGAATATCTTTCTTCGCCTGAGAGGGCCAGCATATTCTGTTTAACTCAAGTTTACCTCCTTAAGCTTTGCTTAGACAATAATCAATTGCAGTCAGTGGGTGGGAGATGTTTCCATTCCAATGGGCACCTTACATTTGATATTTCACATGCGTTGCTCTAGCTACATGCTGCCCATTGATTTGAAATGTTGCCTCATATGCCATTCTTTAGAAATGTATCAACCATGAGATATCAGGCAATGCTAGCTCACTTATGTGCACTGCTATGTGAGATAGAATTGTATGTGAACTCAAGGTCATGACAAATACCTCTACCTTGAAATCAAAGCACTGTTAAATATCTCGTTCCATGACCATAGGGTGTGAAAAATACACTACTCGAGAATTAAACTGCTGCAAGATCCACGTGTGCTTTACATTTTATGCATGCACATTGTTTGCTGTTTTTCTTGGACTCATTGGAGACTCCCATATTCTGACCTTTGAACTCAAAGTACCTCTGAATTCCATGCATTGCTTTCTCCAAGAATTTATGATTTAAAACACCCCTGCTTGAGAACATGTCCCTACATAGTAGATGGGTCCCAGATCAAGACCTCTGCAGATCTAATGTGTTAGTTAGGAGTAACCCATTGTACTTTGGGTATGAGCTAAACTTGACATAGACTTCCCATAGGCCGTCCACGGACAACAATGTTATTATTGTTCAGAAATTAGCTAACACATGCACACCAAGTTCTTTGCTTTGTATCCTAAATCATGCATTGTCTTTCTTTCTCGCCATTGTAATCTGTAACACAATAAAGTTTACTGCTTAAGTTATATATACAGTTTACAGCTCCATTTATTTGGTTGGTATGTTTTCTTATTTGCACATGTGTAGCCACATACTTATTCAGACTTATCATTAAGCGCTTGTTTATTTTGAGGCACCGGGGACTGGATGATTAACAAATTCCAAGAGAACCAAACTCACACTAAAAAAGCAAAACAAGGCTACAATATCTCCATCCACACTTAAGTATCAGCCATCAGTAACAATAAGTCAAACTGCTAGTTATAGTGAAACTCAAAAGTAGGGGTTGACATAACTCACATAATTCCATGTTGTGTAATCATGCTGCATTACCCAAATATTCAGCAAGAATATGTGGAATTATGCCACAAATGCCCCCTCGCTAATAGGTACCTCACATTATAGTTCTCAGTGTCTCATCTATGGATCATTGTACCTATGGAACACCAGCCCTCTGTAAGCCATTGCCCTAAAGTTTCCACTCATTCAGTTACCAAGAACCTGGAACAGGACAAATTAACACATATTTAATTCTGCATCAAGTGGCATTCCAAAAGTGGATGTTCCCAGTCAACCACCTATGGTTTTTGATGTCTATCTACTAACAATAGCATACAAGGCTTTGGGCCAAAACAATAACGCATCTTTTGCTGCTGGTGTTAAAAAAGAGCAAGGCTTTTATTTCACCTAATGTTTCTCACTTGGCATGTGTGCATCAATATAGAGCATACTTCCAAAGTAGGAAACTTTTTAAAGTTAGACTAAGCATAGTGGTTTCTACTGGAAGAGCACTACTTTAGTTCAAAAGCTATTCTAGAAATGATGCGGACACCCTTTAACAATGATGCTGAAGTGTGTCCGTGGTGTAGGGCTGTTTGACCTTTTGCCAGCACTTGGGAGAGAGCTGGCCAGAGATCCATATATTAGGAGATATGGCACTATCCTGCTCTCTCCCTCACAGACAATGCAGCACAGCAAATCTGGATGCTGTTCTGTGTAGTGTGACATTTGTAAATTAGCCCCTTGCAATTAAATATCTCCCTTGGAACCCTATCTCCATGGGTTCAGCTCTTCATATGTAAGACAATGGGTAGGAGGTGTTCTGCATTGTCTGGCTTTCCACTCCATCCCTACTATTGTGGGAGGTACGCTCATCCTTATTTCCTCCTTCTACACATTTTTTATCTAGTCAGTTTTCCGAGAGCTTACATTGCCACAACAACTGCGCTGGACAATGTGCACTAATGAGACAACATGCCACATCCAGAGATGGATGGTATGGAGGGTAAATCTAAATAAGATATGAACAACGGACATATGAAGTGGAACACACAGAGTGAAGTCAGCTGAATGCACACAATGGAAGGTACTATCAGGAGCGTTAAAAATGCAATTAAATAGAAATGTAATATTAAACCCTCTGGCATTCAAAACTATGGCATTTGTGTCCAATACTTGTGAATCCCCTGAGATGCATGTGGGAAAATGCTTTTATTAGTGTGAACACCCGATTTTTGTGGACTGATGCTGATGACATTTTGAGCTGGGGAACTGCTAACCAGGCCCAGTGCATTTGCTCTTACTCCTGAAACATATCAAATTTGGCTTACTCCGAATTGGAATATTCAACTTTCCTGTAAGTTAATAGAATATGGACCATATACCAAAATACAACCATGGCATGGCAGGTTAAAATTCACCTATTTAGTATAGCTCTACTGTGCCATCTACTAGTGAGACAAGACAAACATGACCCAGGCCTACCACTGTTGCCCGGCTGCTGCAGTTTTGAAACTGTAGCCTGGGCTTGCAAAATGACCTTTTTGCCAAAAGAAGGCCTCACATTTACAAATAAAAATGCCAATTTCTAGCCCACAAAGCAGGTACCTTGATATTTAAAGTAGAGCATTTAAATGTAAAGTGACTGGCATCCAAAAGCTATTTTCAATCAATCAATCAATCACGGGTTTCTAAAGCACACTACTCAGCCGTGAGGGCCTCAAGGCGAGGAAGGGACGGGCAGGTGCAGCTCTGGCTCAGCCAAAAAGCTAGGTCTTGGAGCTCTTCCTCAAGGTGTAAAGTTTAGGGAAGCTCATTACAGGCCTTTCTCACGACGTAGGAGAAGGCTCTTCTGCCTGCTCTGGTTCTGTGGATGTGTGGGGTCTCTTTTGGGGTGAGGTCGGCGGAGCTAAGGTTTCTTTTGGGTATGTTGAATGAGAATCTTTTATTGAGGTATTTAGGTCCGATGTTGTGGAGAGATTTGTATGCATGAGTGAGTAGCGTGAAAGTCACTCTCTTCTGGACGGGGAGCCAATGGAGGTCTCTCAGGTGCTGGGGCATGTGCTCATGTTGTGGGGTTCCAAGGACATGTCTGGCTGTGGTGTTCTGGATGGTCCGGAGTTTTTGTAGCAGGGATTGTTGATACAGGCTTAGTGGGTGTTTCCATAGTCTAATCAGCTGGTAATGAGTACATTGGTGATCGTAATTCTGACTTTGGGAGGTCCTCTTGAAGGTCTTGTGGAGGATGCAGAGGGAGTAAAAGCAGGTGGAGACAACGGCGTTGATATGGCGTGTCATGGTGAGGGAGCAGTGTAGAATGATGCTGAGGTTCCTGGCGTGGTCTTTCGGGGTGGGTGGGTTTCAGAGGGCCACCAGGTGTCTCAGTCAGAGGGGGAGGGACTAAGGACAAGGACCTCTGTCTTCTCTGAGTTGAGCTTTAGGCAACTGTTGCTCATCCAAGCTGCAACTTCTTTCATTCCTTCCTGGAAGCTGATTCTTGTGTCTCTGGGATTCTTCGTGAGGGAGAGGATGAACTAGGTGTCGTTGGCATAGGATACTATACTGATCCCAGGCTGTCTGACAATGGCGGTGAGGGGGGCTTGAAGATGGTGGAGAGTGTGGGGCTGAGTGAAGATCCTTGGGGTACTCAGCAGTTGATCTCTGTGGGATCAGAGAGGAAGGGTGAGAGCCTGATCCTTTATGTTCTACCGGTGAGGATGGAGCAAAGCCAATCGAGGGTGGTTCCCTGTATGCTGGCGCTGTGTAGTCTTGCTGCAAGAGTACGAGGGAGAAGGTTTCAAAGGCAGCGGGGAGGTCCTGCAGGAAAAGGGCCATGGTATAGCCCTGGTCGAGTAGCAGGTTGATGTTGTCTGTGGCGGTGAGGAGGGTGGTTTCTGTGCTGTAGTTACAGCGGAATCTGGACTGGGGAAATTCGGGAATGATGTTCTATTCGCTGGATGTTGACACATTTTTCAGTGACTTTGGCTGCAAAGGGATGTAGAGAGATGGTTTGGTAGTTTTTCATGTTTGTCGGGTCAGCCAAGGGTTTCTTGAGGAGGGGCTTTAACTCTGCCCACTTCCAATCATCGGGGAAGGTGCCGGATTCAAAGGAGCTTTTGATGGTGTGGCGTAATTCAGGTGCTATGGTTGTGGTGGCTCTTTGGAAAATGTGTGGCAGGCAGGAGTCCATGGGGACTCCTGAGTGTGTGCTCTTTATTTTTGTGGTAGTATCTTCGTTGGTGACCAGTGTCTAGGTGGAGAAGGTGGGCTGACTGTCATGAAGTTGTTGTAGAGGGCCTTGAGTTTCAGGTGGGAGTAGGAGCCAAGCTTGTTGCAGAGGTCCTGGGAAAGCGTGACGTCTGTGGCCTCACTGGGGGGTTTGGTGAGCTGCTGGATGATGTTGATGAGTTCTTTTGAGTTGTTGGCATTGGTGAGAATTCTGTTTTGGACGAAGGTTCTCTTGGTGGCTCTCATGGTATTCTGTTTTGGCATTTTTGTAGGTTTTCTGGTAAACAGTGGTTTTGCTGTTTCTCCAGCATTTTTCAAGATGTCTGCAGGATTGGCTGGTTTCTTGGAGTTTGGTGATGAACAAGGTGGCCTTCAGTATGCATTGTCTGTCACTGTGGCAGAGGGGTGTGAGCTTGTCTGCGCAGCTAGAGATCCAGCAGTTTAGTTCCTTGGCTGTGGAGTTGGCATCTGTTGTGGTGGAGTGCGGGGTCATAAATGAGGGTGGAGTTGAGGTACTTCTCTTTGACCTTGATCTAGTTCCTTCATGGTGGGCATGGGCAGGATTGTGTGCGGGGGTGGTTTTGAATGAGAAACGTACTCAATGGTGGTCTGTCTGGAGGGGCTGCAAGGTGTGGCTGTGAAGATGGGGTCAAGGATGTGTATGGTTTTGTAGGTGGGGGTGGTAATGAGCTTCTTCAATCTGAGATTGACAAGGTTGTCCAGCAGGGGTCGCTGCTGTAGTTGAGGTGAAAGTTCAGGTCTATGATGAGAATGTAGTCAGTGGAAGGAATGGCGTGGGGTGCGATGAGGTCAGCAATGGTGATAGCGAAAGTGGCACCAGGCTCAGGGTGTCTGTAAGTGAGGGTGCTGTGAAGTGCGGTTCTGGAGCTGGTCTGGATCTGGAAGTGGAGGTGTTCGGTGTTGGAAATGGAGTCGCTCGAGGTGTAGCTGGTGAGTCAGAGGCAGCTCTTGAGTGCGATGGCAAGTCCTCCTCTGTATCTTGTATCCGTCTGGAATGGTGGTGGCAATGTTGGGGTTGGAGGCAGCGTTTCTCCAAGTTTCCATGAAGAAGGCAACGTCTGGCCAGAGTGTGTCAAGGAGGTCCCAGATCTCTACTCCATTCCTGTGTAGGGAGCACATGTTGAGGAGGATTCACTTGAAGGTTTTGGTGGTGCGGGCATCCAGCATGGGTGAGGCAGTCGTGGGGGTGCTGTGGATGGTGAAAGATTGTCTCCAGTGTCAGCAGGAGAACTGCCCATGGGTGGTGTTCAATGTCGACTGCTCGTCATCGTTCGGTCATGGACAGGCGCACACAGGCTTGCCTATGGCACGCCTTCAGCATGCCAGTGGCATGCCCGATGTGTGCGCAGTGGCTGCCATTAAATTGGGAAGGAGAGGGAGCAGGCATTTGTAGTCGGGAGGGACAATAGCAGGTCTGCGGCAAGAAAGCGTGGCGAAAATAAAAATACAAGGAGGTGTCACACTAAGGCACAATGAGCACAACTGGAGACAAATAAGGCAACTGGGAACAAATAAGGCAAATTACAATAGAGCAGCACGTACAATAAGGCATAATGAGTACAATAATGCAGTAGGCACGCAGGGAGCGAGACGCAGGCAGAGAGCGGGATGTCCTTGAACACCTAACAGGAGGAGGTGTTGGGAGCAGTGGCACGCGAAAGCCCAGCAGAGCTACTAGGGTGGAGAGTGGGACTCTGGCCCGTAGGAAGGACAACTGGCCCATAGAGAAGCCCTGGGAAGGAATATTCTATTGTGTCAGCCAGGAACCATCTAGAAAAATTATTATAAGAATATTTTTATTACTTATTTAAATAACAACTATAATGTATTGAATTATAAGGAAAACAGACATACTAAACGTTTCCCTTTTGCTTCCTGGAGCTCTTTGAGGATAATTTGCATGTCTCCCAGTTTATCACTAGCACTGTTAAGTTATGAAAAGTGCTCTCTGAGCTGGGACAATGGTGTGGGTGTGCAGAGTTGTTTTTTTGTTTTTCTGACAGGAGGATCAGTTGGAGTATACCCAATACCTTAATTTACTTCAAGGCACCCTCCCATGTTATAAGCAGATATAAGTTATATCATATAACATAGCACCTAAATAGGCTCTTTTCTTTGTACTCCATGTCAGGCAGGAACCAGAGTTCCTGTCACTTTTCCCACTGGGAAAAAAGCTACCGCCTGAACTGGTTTGGAGTGACCACAGAGGAGAGACTGTGTATTGCTGCGGCAACACCTCAAAGTATGCACACAGTCTCTTTGTAAATAGAAATGGGGTTCTTCATCTTGGGTTTAGTAAGTGAGGGGCAGTTTAGGATTATTTGCACATGGGCTCACAGGAAATTCTGCAAGAGTTGGTAGGGCTAGCAGTGGCAGACGTTACCTTATTGGCATTAAGCCTTTGGTACTTTTTGATTTTTTTTCAAAATATTTGTTTGTTCCAATTTGTGCACTGCAAGTCTCAGGGAACATGGAGTTGGATCTGGCTGCTATCAGGATTGTGGAGATGAAGGCCCTATGCAAGAAAAGACACTGCAGATGGGCCTGAATGCCAGGAAGGCAGACTACGAAAAGGTCCTCAGGGAATAGGTAAACATTTTACAACCTCAACTCTCCTCTTAGGCTAAAGAGAGTGATGAAACACCAGAAGAATAAGTGGCAGGAGAAAGCCTGTTCCATAATGTATTTTCTGGTGCCCTTCCTGGAGCTGGAAGTGATGCAGGCTTCTCCAGCACAAATCCTTCAGAGCTGCTAATCTGCCAGATGGATATCAGTGAAAAGCAATCAGCAAGAATAAACAAGGCAAACTGGCACCCATAGCACCAGAGGAAAATAAACTTGCACTTGAAGAACATAAATTGGCTTTGGAGGAGAATAATGTCAGCCTCGGACTCCAGAGGTCCAAGGAAGATGGTTGGTAGTAATGGTAAGGTATCTTCAAGGGGATTAAACACCCCTTTCTTTGTCAATATTATCATGTATAGCTTTGTGGTGGTAGAGAACGGGCATAAAGAATGGGCAGGGTAGGCCAACATCACCAGGGTGTCCTATTGTGGTCAGTAGTACATATACCAGTGGGGTTTACACGCCTGATTCTCGAGGAGGAGTAGATGACTCTTACACTCACATGAAGGATGATCTATTGCAGCAGTTTGGGATTATACCTGATTAGTATTGGAAGATGTTTCTTGACACAAACAATGATTCACAAGAATCCAGGGATAATTTGTAGATGTCTCAGTGACAAGCACTGGAGGGCTGGGTGAAAGTCAGTCAACACACATGATCAGTAAAAGTTACACTAGAATTCAATGGATTCAAAGCTGCCTGACCAGAGACAGCTTCAGAAGGGAGCTGCCATGTGGCTGCCTACTAGGGTGCTTAAGAAGTGCCAGGGGTTGATCCCAAGAAAGCAGGTATATTCCTCTGAGGGAAGAAAATGGACCTAGACAGTCATAAGATGGGACAAAACAATGGTCATTCTATTGGTTCCAAGAAGCCATCCACTGTTGCGCAGACTCAAAGAATTGCAAGGGTAGGGATTTGAATCAAAGTTTGCCCAAGATTATGCAGGGGATAGGCTAAAGTCACCCTCAGAGCCTGGTTTGCTGCACTTGCACTTTCTCGATGATCCCTGATGTAGAAGTAGAGAGGTGGGGCTACGCTTGACCACAAGCGCAGGATAGCTACAAAAACCCCAGAGACATTCTACAGTGCGAGACCCTCAGAGCCTGGTTTGCTGTACTTACACATTCATCCTGATCCCTGACCCTGGTGGAGAGAGGGGGGACTGCACTGAACTATGAGCACAGGAGTGCTACAAAAACACCAGAGGCGTCCCGCAGCGTGAGTCCCTCAGAGCCTGGTGTGCCTCACTTGCACTTATTCCCCCATCCCTGACCCCGGTGGAGAGAGGCGGGGCTACGCCAGACCACGAGCACAGGATGGCAACAAAAACACCAGAGGCATCCCACAGTGTGGAAGCCTCAGAGCCTGGTTTGCTGCGCTTGCACTTTCTCCCCAATCACTGACCCTGGTGCAGAGAGGCTGGGCTACGCCAGACAACGACTGCAGGAGTGCAACAAAAACACCAGAAGTGTCCTGCGGAGCGGGACACATGCGGGCATGCCTTTGCTCGACCCGGGCTAAGACTAGCCCGTCTTGGTCCGTCATAGCCCAACAGAGGCCGGGCTGGGCCCCCTTCCTTGGTTCTCTGGGAGTACTCATGGTATTTCGTCCTTCGTTTGCAATTAGTACATAAACGAGGATAGTGTTGTAAATCTGACTACTTGGCTATTATTAACCACTTATGTGCCTGCCGGGCCTGCTCTTTATTTGATTACAAGCCACCGCATCACCTTAAGACATTTAGCTGAATAAAGGAAAAAAACAATTAAAAATGTTTGCATCAGATACTCTACCTAGTATGAAAAATGGGGAAAATAAAGGTAGAAAGTAAGAAGAAGGCAACCACATTGACCACACCCAAACCGACAACGGGTTTGCGCTTAACATTGATGATTTATTTGACTGGGGCGAAGGGGGCAATAGAATAACAGATGACATCCCTGAAGGTGGTTTCAAATGCAGAAAGTCGGGGGCAGAGATAATTCCAAGTAATGGGTCCTAACATCTGTAGCTATTGAACCCAAACAGTTCACTAACAGCTGTGTGCACAATGTTTCAGATCACGTATTGGTTGGTGACCATAAAACTTGTGATATCCAACCCCTGTCAAAGTGCCCTAGAAATCCAGGGGAAGATATAAAGGCTCTGGATGACTGCCATATAGGATCAAACATTTTAAGCAAAAAAGAGTATACAAATCCAACTACGTGGGGAAAAATATCAGTGCCATCTGACACACGTTCTGGTGGGAAACTACCAGCGCATACTCAGTCTTACAACACAAAGGATAACATGAGAAAACTATCTACAAATTTAGATGGGATAGAGAACCTATTAAAAGAAGCTTTAGCTACGCCGACAGAGAGATTGACATCATTTGAAGTGTCCCTAAATAGACATCTAGGAAATACTATTCGTTGTAGTGATAATAACGCAAAAGAGTATGCTGATTTACAGAGAAACAGGGATAAGAGGGCACAATATATGTCAGTTCCAGAACCACTTCCTATATTGTAAAATAAGGGAATCAATCAGCGACAAACCCTGAGAATCATGCAGAAACACTCAGGCTGGAAATTCTCCCAGGCCCAGTAAGGCTCCCTCACAATCATGGCTTGATAGACACATTCTGGATTTGGATTCAAATGCTCAGCTTCCTCTATTGAGCCAACCTGACCACGATCACTCTACAATGACCCAATTACAATCTAGATACCAGTCGGAGCAGCTCTCCCTAGATTTGCTTGAAGCCACTCCCTATACGATAGTCATGTATAACATGACTTCACTTCCCACCACATATATGAATCCAGGCCTGCCCTGAGGAACAAATCATTTCACTGGATAAATACTTGAACTGAATTAACTGAAGTACTATTTTCCAAATTTAAAGTGGTCAGAAGTGTAGGATGCATAGGTAAAGCTTGTATAACCCTTGCAGGTGATTGCGTGGTCCTAACATTTAGAACCCCTCACTTGGTGCAGACTATCCTTGAAAGAGCAGGAAACCACTTTATTTTGTCCCAGGGAGTTAATATCAAACATTTAGGATATTTTTATCAACCACCAAAGGTACAGCAGAGCAAACCTACGAGTAGGAACTTCTCAGACACGATGCACCATAGATATAGTGTCCCAGTTAGTAATCACTTTGATAGCCTTAAGATTCTGGAAGAAATAGACTAACTAAATAAAGAACTAGAATCACAGCCCACAAAAAAGGAAGGCCCTGACATACATTAGCCTAGTAAACTAAGGGCCTTATTTATGAGGGACTTGCGCCACCCGTGCGTCACTTTTTCCCATGTTAAAAGTGACGCACCGGCGCGCAAGGCCTTCATAAATCTGCCCCTAAGTATATACACAAACCCTGCAGCTCCTACTGGGAGATCCGCCCATTGTTCAGTGGTGCAACATAAAGGTGGAGCTAAACTAGCGTCAAAATACCAGAAAAGCTACAATGATTCGCAATCTCCGATTCCGTTTTGAAAGGAAAGATTTATTGCTCTTTCATTTCAAAACAGAACCTGAGAGCGCAAATGAATGTGGCTTTTCTTGTAAACTTAGTATGTGCAGAACTGTCCCTTCACACATTACAACAACAAAACAGGTTCAGCCACTAACTCAGTCTAATCAGAGCTGCGAGTTGTCGGGTATGATCTATCCTGTAGAGGGGACTACACTTATCCAAGGCACAAGTTTGAATCAGACGCTACCCATTAATTCTGTGTTAACTCCAAATAACGCTATTGCCGTGAACACCACAAGTTAAAAAATATAGCGATCTGAGGGGTATATTATCAAGGGGGTTTATCTCCGCTTTTTTGGCTTTAAAAGCCAAGAAAGCGGAGTTAAAATTATCTCCCTATTACCTAGATGTCGCTAACACCAGTTAAGCGCGATTTTCTCCAAAAGCTAACACCTGCCCTGAGCAGTTCTTAGCCATGTTATCCAATGGGAGGTGGATAACATGGCTAAGAGCATTAGCTCGGTAATGCATGAATATTGCTGACTTTTCAGCGATATTCATGCATTGCGGTCTTTTTTTATTGCATTTGCGATCTGCGATAAAAATCGCCGCAGCTCAGCGGTAAATTATTGTTTCTAACCAAGCAATAGAGATAATTATCGCTATTGCTTGGTAATATGCCCCTGATTCCCCTAGTTTACCCTTATTTTCTGGAATATTTCAGGCACATGATCAAAGGTAGCCAACCCGCTGTGGGGTGACTTCATATTGAAGTTCAATATAATGTGTTTGAAAGAAACATTGGCAAAGGGTACTGTACACATTAAAGGATACAGAACTTTCCATACTGCAGCTGTCGCAGTGGACTATGGGAAGGCAAAGAGAGGGTTGTCAAAGTATGTATCCAACATGGTGAACACGAGAAAAATAGAGATGAAAACAGAAGAAATATATTCCTTCATATTGATAAGAAGTATTGCATCACCTTGATAAACTTCTATAAGATTGTGCCCTCTGAACAGATTGGGATGGTTCTGAAGAAATTAGGACATCATTTTCAATCTATTCACAGCGATAGTGTAAAAGACATGCTCATAATCTGGGGAGACTTTGGGGCAGATTTATGATAACTGGCGCATCCCCAGGGATGCGCCAGTTATTTTGCGCCGCTGCTCCGCCACCCATGGTGCGCCGCATTTACAATGCGGCGCACCATGGGGCAAAAACAGCACAGATGCGTGACGCATCTGTGCCGTAAAGGTGGCGCATTGCTGGAGTTGCGTCGCAAGCGCGACACAGCTCCAGCAAGGCTCGGGGGAGCCCCATCTTTACAATGCTGGGTCAAGACCTACGCCTGCTTCAAGCAGGCGCAGGGTTTTGAGGCAGCATTGGCCAGAAAGTGACTGAGTGAAATCTTATAGATTTCACTCAGCCACTTTTGCAAGGCGCACCTGCCCCAGAACGCCCACCCTGCGCCGGAACGGCCACAAGTGGCGCAGGGCTTTACAACGTGACGCATCTGCCTAGATGCGTCACGTTGTAAATGGGTCGTAGGGATGCGCCACGTTTACGCCGCAGTTGCGTGACGCAAACGTGGAGCATTCCCAACATAAATCTGCCCCTATAATTTTACCCTGTAGGAGGGAAGTACGTGGGTTCACAAACAGGGATGGGAAAAGCTGCACGCATTTCCCACATACTAAATTTGGGGAACTAATAAATGAAGTAATGTTCGGTCTTGATCTGGGGTTCGCAAATGAGCTGTGTGTATCACCTGTCCCCTTCAGACACACTTTTAATGGTAGAGGATGCTTCACTATGATAGATTACATATGCATCAAATAGATACTCAAATAGAGTTAAATCATTACAACACATACTGTCATCCTGAGTGACCGCTTTCCACTGAGCATCTCTTTTACACTATTGAAACAACAGTCAGGCTCCGGGTACAAACTTGCACATATTGCACATCACTGAGCTATAAACAGAGTAAATGGCTACTCCCTGTGCTGGTCGATGGTGGATCCCTTAGAAATTATAACGAATGTAGTAATTCAGTGCAAACTTGCTTTTACAGCCTGCTTGGATGAAACAACCACAGACGACAATGTCTTGACCTAATTTCAGCAGATTTCTGCAGCCATAAAAGAGGCTTTATTCGTGTAGAACAGGAACACGTGCAGGAAAAAACAAGGGTGGTTTGACACCAAATGTACACAGGCTCAGGCTGAAATAAAATGTGAAATTCATAAAACACCTGGGGCCTCATTTATGAGGCCGTGCGTGAGTTTTGCGCTTCTGATGCATCACTTTTCATAAATGAGGCCCCTGGAAACCTGCATGACATTATAAAGGCCAGAGGGGCTTACAGATGTGTACTTAAGAAGCGCAGAGCAACACTTAGAAATGACGCATGGACAGCTTTGCATGATGCTTCCCTATCCAAAGACAGCTCAGCTTTTTGGAAAGCAGAAAAAATCCTTTCCTGCATTTTGGGGATCGAACACTTCACCAACATGTAGAATTATTGTGGGTGGGACAAGTATTTAGGAACTCAATAATCAGGTGATGTTGCTCTGGAAGAAGCCAATCGTGCTATTACGGCAAGCATGGGTAGAATGACCCCCTGGCCTGATGGGGTCGCTACAGATCTATATAAATCCAATATGATGCTATGGTGGTCTGCTGTTAACACAAATAATTACTGCAAGCTGCTCCTCTTATTTTCTAAAATGCTGATCTGAATCAATATTAGTTCCTATTTTTAAAAATGGGGATCATCAGGATCCCGGTTGTTATTGGCCGATATCATTATTAGATTCCTTGGTAAAGGCTGTGGAGTAAATTACTCTTAAAAGATTCCAGGACTGGGTTGATGACAGCAAGGTTATCTGCAGTTTGGCTTCTGTGAGGGCCTAGGAACAGTTGAACAAAGCCTATATTTGAACATCATTATAGGGAAGTACACCCTTGCAAAGAAGATAAGGATGTTCTTAGCATTTATAGACATCACAGCAGCCTTTGACTGTGTTAGACATGATAAGCTCTGGAGGATTCTTGAGGACTTAGGAGTAGAACTCACAATTATTCACTTTTTAAGACAACTCTATAGTGAAGCAAAGGTGAGGGTACGGTACGGTACGGTGTCAGTGGATAATGCACATACCTGTTCCAAATAAAGAGAGGGGTAAGGCAAGGACGCATGTTGGCCCCCTTTTTATTCAATCTTTATTTAAAGGGACTAGGCCAAGCGCTGGTAAATGAGTGCTAAGACCTCCCACAAATTGGTGGACGGCCCATACCCGCCCTGTTGTATGCGGATGACTCTGTTTTGATCTCACGCACTCAAGTGGGATTACACAGGGTAATGAATAGATTTTCATCTTTTATGCACGATTTGGGTCTTAGGGTAAATACACTTTGGTTATGAGATGTGGTACTGGCAGTCATAAGTTTAGAGATATGATAAGCAGAAGGTGAGTTCATAAAACAATTCTCATATCTGGGCTTTCTCTTTGACCAAAATGGCACCTGGACCCAGGCTGTACAAGCTAGAAAATTGATATTTATGAAAGCCACCGCTCCCCTAGCTAACTTTGTGTCAAACCTGGGTAGGACACTGCTGACTGAGCTTTTACAGATCTATAAGTGCCAGTGTGCTTCAATGGCTATGTATGGTGCTGGGGTTTGGGGCAATGTTGATGCGCACGCACTACAAATATTGAAACATGTGTTTTAAAATATATTCTGGCAGTCCCGAGCAGCACATCATCATACATTTGTCATTCTGAATTGGGGTTACCATATGTTGCAGATCCTATAAAAATGGAACCCATTCTATTATGACATAGGATATGGTCATCATCTAAAACCACACTTAACCAGGACATTTTAAACAATAGTATTATATTGGAAAGGGAATCAACTATACCATTGTTAAGGTACGTTCGGGATGGGGCATTCAGAGCTTTACACCAAGCCTAGCACTATGAACGCATAACAAGAATATTGATATTTGACTATTTGCACTGTTTGCACTGATTGTTATCTTCTTTGGTGCTTGCCTCCCCCTTGTTGTTTTCCTGTTTTCGCCATGCCCTGCTTCCCCCGCCGCCCTCCCCTGGCTTTTTTTTCCACCGCTCTTTCCCACTGCTGCGTTCTTTCAGCCCTGCGTCCCTGCAGCCCATTCGCCGCCCCGCTCCCGCCTCCCAGCTGCTCCTCCCTCCCACCTACCCATATATGGAGGCCGCAAAGTGGCTGCACAGTGGATGAGCGCAGCGGACACAACACTGGCGCACTGAAGGCCAGCCTAAGGCAAGCCCATCTGCTCCCATCCGCACCTGGACCATGCCCAGAGCCAGAACCCCTTGCCCCTGCGAACGCCACGACGCCCGTCTCCGCTATGATCGCAGCACCCTCCATGCACTCAACACCGGAAGATCACGCACCGTCTGCCTGGCCACCCCGAAGCACATCCAAGGACCCTTCTCCTGCCAGAACTGCAACTTCGCCAGCATCCGGCCCGCCAACCCACCTACCAAAGAACCCAACCACCTCAGATGCATCCTCATCAACACCCTCTCCGCACGCAAACACGCTGTAGAACTCTGGGACCTTCTGGACTTCAACACCTAGGATGTCGCCTTCCTGACGAAAACCTGGCTGAACCCTCCCTCGGCACCTGACATCGCCATAGCCATCCCGGAAGGCTATAAGATCACCAGCAGGGACAGCACCAATAGAGTAGGAGGAGGAATTGCCATCGTCCACAGGAACACTCTCAAATTCTAAACCAACGCCGACGACACCTTCAGCACCGCCGAACACCTGCACTTCCAGATCCACACCGACCTTAACACCACCCTCAGAGGAACCCTCTTCTACAGACCCCCAGACCCTGAGAACAGTTCAGCGACTTCATCACCGTCCTCGTCAGCTCACACACTCTTGCCTCCACGAACTACATCCTCCTCGGGGACCTGAACTTCTACCTCGAGAACAACAACAACACCAACTCCACCACCCTGATCGACAAACTATCCAACCTCAGACTCAGACAACTCATCACCACACCCACCCACTCCACCGGCCACATGCTTGACCCCATCTTCTCCGCAAGCTTCACGTCTCCTTCAACCAAACCACTGGACCGATCACTGCTGCACCACTTCACCTTCTGGAAACCGACCACACGCTACCGCACCCAACAGATGCTGCACCGCTGCTGGAGCAAAGTCACCAAAGACCAGCATTCCACCACCCTCATCCGCAGCCTGCCCTTGAGCTCGATCGACCCCAACACTGCCGCTCGCATTCTCAGACAATGGATCAACGACTGTGCTAACACCCTAGCCCACTCAAGAAGCCCTGCAACACCCACATCAGCAAGAAAGCCAGCTGGTTCACCGAATACCTCCAGACCACTAAGCGAAACTGCCGAAAACTGGATACGTGACCGAACTCAAAAAAGCTACACAGCTCACAAGAACTCCACCCGGAAACAACACTACCTCATCAGATCCGCCAAAAGGACCTCCTTCAAAGACTGCCTAGACAACAACGCACACAACACCAAAAAGCTCTTCAACGTCGTGAAGGAAATCTCCAACCCCAGGTCCAACACCAACGATAATCCACCCTCACAAGACCTGTGCGACTCGCTTGCCACCTTCTTCCATCGCAAGATCGCAGACATCCTTGACAGCTTCAATGTCACCCTGGCAACCACGGAGACGCCCGTTCCCACGACCACCAGCGCACCAAACGACTGCTTGCCTGTACCAACATCAACGACAACAACACCATCATGATCATGAACACCGTCCACTCCGGATCCCCGGAAGACCCCTGCCCACACCCCATCTTCAACAAAGCCAGCAGCACCATTGCACCCTATCTTCGGAAAACCATCAACATCTCCTTCGAGACAGCGACTTTCCCGGAGAGCTGGAACCCAAGACGGACCCCAAGGATCTCAAGAATTTCGGACCAATCTCCCTGCTCCTGTTCCCTGTGAAGGTCATCGAAAAGGCTGTCAACAAACAATTGACCAGCTTCCTCGAGGAGAACAGCATTCTGGACCCGTCCCAGTCCGGGTTCCGCAGCAACCACAGCACATAAAACTGCCCTCATCGCCGCCACTGATGACATCAGAACCCTCCTGGACAACGGAGAAACCGCTGCCCTCATCCTCCTGGACCTGTCAGCCCCTTCAATATGGTCTGCCACCACACACTATGAACACGCCTCTTCGACGCCGGAAGCCAAGAGAAGGTCCTGGACTGGACCTCCTCCTTCCTCTCCAGCAGAACACAGTGCGTCAACCTCCCCCCCTTCTGCTCTGAAGCCACCGGGACCATCTGCAGCATACCCCAAGTCTCATCTCTCAACCCAACAATGTTCAACGTCTTCATTTGACCGCTCGCCCACGTCACACGATGGCACAACCTCAACATCATCACCCCCACACTGCCAAAACCAACCTCCACGAAGGTATGAAGGCCATCCCGGACTGAATGAGGAACAGCCGACTGAAGCTGAACTCGGACAAGACAGAGGTCATCATCCTCGGATCCACCCCTTCGGCCTGGGACAACAACTGGTGGCCATCGCAACTAGGAACACCCCCAACACCCACCGACCACGCTTGCGACCTAGGGGTCATCCCCAACTCTACCCTCCCCATGATGAAGCAAGTCAACACTGTCTCCTCCTCCTGCTTCCACACCCTCTGCATGCTTCGCAGGATCTTCAATTGGATTTCCTCTGAAACGAGAAGAACGGTCACCCAGGCCCTCGTCAGCAGCAGACTGGACTATGGAAAGGCACTCTACACAGGAGCCCCGGCCAAGCTCCTGAAACGGCTCCAACGCATCCAGAATACCTCTGCACGCCTGACCCTCGACATCCTGCGCCGCAGCCACATCACACCCCACCTGAGAGACCTGCACTGACTCTCTGTCAACAAGAGATAACCTTCAAACTCCTCACCCACACACATAAGGCACTACACAACACAGGACCAGCGTATCTCAACAGCTCTGCAGACTGCACCCTTGCCGCCGTTCCCCGCATCTGAAGAGTGACCGCCGGCGGCAGATCATTCGCTCACCTCAAGACATGGAACACACTCACCATCCATCTGCGGCAGACCTTCTGACCTTCTTACCTTTAGAAGACTCCTCAAAACCTGGCTCTTCGAACAGTAGAAGCTCCCCCCAGCGCCTTGAGACCCTCACTGGTATGTAGCGCACTTTACAAATGCTATGATTGATTGATTGCTGTCCTAACGCCACTTTGCTTCATGGATCCTGTGGGGACACACTGCTGTTGATACCAGACACCGCTAACTGGGGGAACTACCACTCCCAGCACCCTGTGCACCGCGCCCACCGCTGACGACATCCATCGCGCCAGGAGGCGCATGAGTTCAAGCCGGGGACCGCACTCGGGGGGAAACTTACTGTACTAATCCCACTTTGCCTCACGGATCCAGTGGGGACACGCTGCTGTTTCTGCCAAACACTGCTAACTGGGGGAACTACCACTCCCAGCACCCTGAGCGCCGCACCCACCGCTGATGACATCCATTGTACCAGGAGGCACATAAGTACAGACGGGGGCCCGCATCATGCGGGACGTGCACGGGCGCGCCCAGCCGAAGCCCGGGGCAAGGGCGGAACCGCCTGCGCCTGTCAGAGACAGACCATGGCAGGGCAGGACCACATTATTTAATACTTGAACACCGCGCCCATTTGAATCCATTTGAATCCATTAGTCAAGTTCCAAAGGGCAATTTGTTCCATGAATTTGCAGGAACTGCTGGAAGCTGTAGAAGAACAGTGAGTGGCGAGACACTTTGAATTACAACCGTGCCCTACCCTAATTTTGTGCTTCTCTAACCATTTGTGGCACTGGTGCAGTTTCCAGATTTTGAAACTCTTCCTTCTTTTTGGACATTTTTATTTTTTTATAATCCTTTCTACTTGACCTTCATGCCCTGTGGCAGTAACCAAGGAACGAGGTCTTTGTGTTACTATTTATGTGTTGCTTTTTATATAATATATAGTCCCGCATTCTTGTTATATAATATAGACCTATATTCTTGTTTTCAGTAGCCACATTTAGCGACATCAATGCACAATATTAGACAATCTAGGTCCCTTGTCAGCTTATATGTTTGGTCCAGCGTTGCATGACTTATTAGGCATTTTAGCGGTAGGATGTCAAAACACAAACTATTGAAAACCCCTAAAAATAAGGATCCCCACGGTGAAACTATCGATGACAATTTAAAAAATGCTGTTAGCGCCATTGATGTCGAAAATAATAGGGCAAATCGCTGCCTATCTCTTGGATTGGGCAATGGTTCAGAAAACATATCTGCCCTGGAGGTAGATGTCCCCTCAAATAATGTCCAAGAACCTATCCTTTAGGCATATTTAGAGACCCCTACTTACCCTCAAGATTTACCCTTGCAAACTGCGGTCCCCCAATCAATACCTCCTAGTGGGTCCCCAACACCGAAAAGGAAAAGAAATTTTAGGAAAGACCAAACCAAAACTAAAAAAGGGCCATCTTCTGGTGTTATAAGTAAGGTACCTGAGAAAATCTCTACTCCAATTGTGATGTCTGATGAACAAGTTAATTTTATCGTATCCATTGTAACTCAAAAAAATGTAATTAACAACCTAAATGTAGAGGTCATTAAACTTGGTAATATTTTAAAAGATGTTAGAGGACCTTTAAGGATAAAGGCGATTGATCCCCAAGGCAAGCGTAATTTAAATCCAACAAAAACTGTAGTTACAGCTAATACATCCGCAAGTGATACAGTTAAATCACACAATCCCATTAGGAGTACTGTTGACATAGGGATCATTAATCCCACACCTATGGCTGCTAACAATTTGACTGTAATTGTGGATAGAAAGACAAGGCCACAGAATAGATATCTGCGCCCTGATAGAGGGAATAAAGTTGTAAATAAAAATGTAATACACGCCCTGAATAAACCAAAGGAGAGGGAAGAGCATGTAGGACCAGTAGATACATCTATTCATTTACCGACTGAATGTATCCCATATGTTGAAGTTATGGTTAATGTACCACTGCTAGTGGCAGAACAAAAAGAAAATTATGGTACCTTAAAATATAAGGTGGTGCACTGGCTGCACCAAAACTGCAATTTCCCAGTGGGTCATGCTGACCAGGTACTCCTAACTAGAAGGGTGAACTGGATAGGGCCCTCTAGAAAGACTCTACATGGAGACTGTATTATCATTCATTTTAAGAAACCATCTTAGGAACGAAAGTCCCTTGAAAGAGCAGCTACTAGCCCGCATGTAGAACGTATTGCTTTGCTCTATCCCCTTGGTTATTTTTATAGACACCTAAGCTACCCATTGATTAGGGGCAAAAATCCAATATTAAGTAACACAGCAGCCAATCCACAGTTATACCCTGTTTTGCCTACATCCATTAGATTCCATATTCTAAGCACATTAGATTCTAACGATTGACTGGACACAGCACGTATATCCCATAGGGGGGGGGGGCGATATTAGGCTTTTAGATCCAGGTACACCACTAAGAAGTAGGTTCATTAAAGATTCTGACGCTATCACCATGCCTAACTGTTTACCAAGTGTCAATACTGAAACTGTACATCAAGGAGATGACAGGACAAGATGGCCGCCTGGTAGGAGCTCCTGTGAGGAGCTCCCAGTGCTGGGGATCCCATGTGGGCATTATCCCTGTTAACGCCTACCAGTACAACGGAACGAAAGAAGAAAAGAAGATCGGAATGAAAGAGCAACAACTGGATTGATTTCTGTACCCTGAACTACCAGTACGACGGAACGAAAGAAGAAAAGAAGATCGGTATGAAAGAGCAACAACTGGATTGATTTCTGTACCCTGAAATGCCTCGCGATCAGACCATCGACTTAGACACCCTCATCACTGACGCGAGAGCCTGCTGAGCCGACACGGAACACCCTGCCGGCATCGCGGACCACCCTTGCCACCAGCCCGGCACCGGATCCAAGGCATCACAACTTCACACCACACGGGCAGCTGAAACTCCAGGAGCCTAGTCCCGACAGCTCGACGACTCCGGAGGGCTGGAAGAGGTCCCCCGCTACACAGCGGAGGAGGGCACTGGAGCTCGATTGCTGTCTCGTCCCTAAACTGCAGCTGAAACTGCGGCTGAAACGCCAAGAGCCTGTTCCCGACAGCCTGACGACATCGGAGGGCTGGAAGAGGTCCCCCGCTACACGGCGGAGGAAGGCAATGGAGAGCGGCTGCAAAGGAAGCCATAAGGACTACACGGCAGCATCGGAGGGCACCCCCGGCAACAGAGGAGGGCGCCCCCCTAGAGCCTGCTGTGCTGGAACCGCCCGCCCGCTCCACCGCAGGGATTTGCAGTCTCTGCGAGCTACAGCGAGCGACGCCAGAGGACTGAGAGTACCCCCCCACCATCCGCTCCGAGGTGGAGGACGCCGGCTGCTAACAAGGAGCAGTCCCCCCCCCCCGCATCGCACCGCAGCACCGGAGACAGGTCACGGGCTCAGGAGATGGATGAGCCTGGTGTGTATGACACCACCGCTGACCAGGGGAGCGACTGAGCCCTGGGACCAACAACAACGGGACCGGCTCGGTGACAGAAGGCTAGTGTCTGCCCCCATCGGATCCGTTGGAGACCGGGTGTTTACCTACGCGGTGTAGGACCTGAGGCACATTGTGGATTAATGCAGGACTACTGAAAGATTCTACGGACGGACTCAGGGGACACACAGAGACTTGAGGTATTTGTTTGTCTCCTTCCCGCCTGCTCACTTTTTAATCTACGTCCTTTGTTCAAAATGGCTGGAGCCATAAACCTGTAACAATAAATCCCCCCACCATCCCCCCGTACCTCTGTCCACGAGGCTCCTAACTTTAACTTTAACTCCCCCACACAGCATTCCTCCCAGATAGCTGTAGCAATGCGGACTCGGATGGAAAATGAAACTCCTCCCCCTATGCTGAAAGCAATAACAACAGACAGAGGACTAATATTTACACCTCCCCTGCAGACATGAAGGAAAAGGGAAACTGCAACAAACAAAGGACTGATGTCTCTATCCCACCTACTTGGCGGACATATTTGACCAGTCTCTTTCAGGGACGGACTTCCTGGATTATTCATTCTCTGCCTTAGCTGAACACTCGCTAAGAATTTTACACTCTAGAATAATCACAACTACTGAACACTTGGCTCAGATACGTATCTACACCTTCTTGTGATAGAATGTCTGCCTATAATTGTATCATTTTTTCATTTAACTATATTCTGAACATGAGTAATGCCCAGAATGCTACCTCATACATGAAAGAATGTCTGCCCACTATTGCAGCGCACACCTCCCCGCCCGACCTCTCTCACTCAACCTTTCATTACTATTATTAATTGCTTGTTTATTCACATGTTGGTCTTTGTAGCCTTTTCACCTGCGCTATTTCATACACAGGCTGGCCTTATAGCCACTTATTTGTACCATTTATACTATGTGAACTATTGATCTACCTGTCCGACTATGCTCCCCCATGTACTTCTCTTGTAAAGCGCTCTGATATCCGCGAGGATCATGTCCAAGCTATATAAAACTTTCAAAATAAATAAATAAATAAATAAGGAGAGTATGAAGCGACAAAAAAGGGGACTAAAGTAGATGTGAGTACTGAGCTTGGAACAGCAGTGAACACATCCTCCCGTGTATTGTTAGAAGATTGTAGAGAGGCTATTAGTGAAGTTGCTATCAGTGTTCCCACCAGCCCAGGAACTGCCCTACCTACATTTCATCAAGGAACCCCCTTTTCTGAGGGATACACTATTGTTACTTGGAATATAGCTGGAATCGCAAGTAAGATCGATCTGTTAGGATGGAAGGAGTTTATTTGTTCACAAGACATAGTGTGTTTGCAGGAAACTTATTGTACCGTAAATGTTCATTTCAACGGGTTTACTACATATAATTTGCCGGCAGCATCATCGCCTTCTGGTAGAACAAAGGGGGGACTGTTAATCCTTCTAAAAAAGAATTTACCTGTGAAAGTCAAAAGAAGTATTAATATAGGGCATCATTCGCAGTTACTTTGGATACACCACAGGGATGTCCGTCATGTCCTACTGATTAACTTTATAATAATGGTTTTGATTCTACTTGTCATAGCGTAGTTATAGAATTGAAACAGGAATTAGACAAAATGGCTATTGTGGATACTATTAATTTGAATATTGTTTGGCTCGGTGTTTTTAATATTTATATTTGCCCCCTGTCGATGACAAAAGTTTGTCATCAACACCCTAAATGCAGTCCTGACAGAATTTTATCTGGATATTTTGCAGTGTGAAAAGGATGGGAGCGGGCAGAAGATTCCAACCTTTACAGGAAGGTCAGCACACAGTAGTATTGACACCGGTATTGTTTCTTACAACATTCTGAATATATGCTCTACCCCGCAAATTGTTGATCTGTTAATGAGTGATAACAACTCAATTATAATGAGACTGCACTTATGGGGGCATAAGGTAGCTGATCCATGTAGCTTTATGAATAACATTGCTCCATCTCGCCCCAACGACACTAGAATTAAATGGAAGAGTGCCAACTCCTGTGAAATGTCAAAAAAAATTGTACAGGCCTGTGGTAATGAAAAAGAAGATAGCCTATTGGTCAGGACCGAACCAATTAAGATCCTGACCAATTTCCTTACTATCAATGAATCTATCTCTAAATTATTTACAGCATCAACATCCAGGAAACAAACAAAGGCCAGGGGATGTTTCGACCATTCATGTACTGTTTCTTTGAATCTCTTGAAAACAGCACTTTCGAACAAACCAAGGATAGTGCAGTAGTTTATGCCCTAAGAGCAGAATATGATTTTAACTTAAAACGAAGGAAGAAGGAGCTTCTTCAGGAGGCATGGGACAACCTTGCACTTGCTGCAGAAACCTCCAACAACAAATTATTCTGGAATATGGTGAATTCTAAACTTCTCAAAAAAGATTCCCTCCCAGAACTATTAATTCATGTTAGTTGCGAGGAATGGGTGGTCTATTTTTCCAGTATTTTTAATCCTAGTCAAACATCCCTGGCAGATCTAACAATTCAACATAATTGGCCTATTACTCCGATTGATATCACTCTGGATAAAGTTTTGATGGGTATAGGTAACAGTAAAGGGGAAAAGCACCAGCTACTGATGGTGTCCCTATCGATGTATACAAATCCATACCAGAATTGTGGGGGCCTATACTTACAAGAGTTTTTAATGCTGCAGTAACTGAGGGTTGCCTGTCCTCGTGGGGGGAATCTGTTATTATTCCCATTTACAAAAAGGGTGACTAATCTGAAGCGCAAAATTATCGACCCATCTCCATACTCGACTCTTCAGTCAAAATTATGAGTAGAGTTTTATTGTTAAGATTGGAGGAATGGATTTTGGATAATTATATTTTGGCCCAGGCAAAATATGGTTTTAGAAAAGGGCTAG
The DNA here is from genome assembly GCF_964261635.1 of Lissotriton helveticus. Taxonomy (NCBI): domain Eukaryota; kingdom Metazoa; phylum Chordata; class Amphibia; order Caudata; family Salamandridae; genus Lissotriton; species Lissotriton helveticus. The sequence continues at coordinate 127,339,898 of NC_136059.1, read as the reverse complement.
GTACGTTAGAACAGAGTATTAACATGGAGCTTTTAGTAGAAAAAAGTACAAAAGTTAAACAGGGTTGGCTTTTTTATGCTTCGTAGATTTGAGCAGCGCATTTGATTTGGTGGATCATGGTGATTTATGGCCTGTCTTACTCAACCTTGGCGCTCCGAAACCCATCATTTATTTCTTAGCTAGGCTGTATGAAAACCTATCAACCAAAGTACGGTACGGCCAGAAGGGGGAATGTACCCCCAATTTTAATGTAAAACGTGGTATCCGCCAATGCTGTGTTTTAGCCCCACTGCTTTTTACCTTGTTTATTAATGAAGTTGATGCAGCACTTAAAATGATACAGGCAGACTCCCCAATAGTGAAGGGCAAGGAAGTGCCAGTCCTGCTTTATGCTGACGATGCCGTGCTTTTATCTTGAACAGCGGTAGGCCTCCAGAGGTTAATTGATGGTTTTGCTGCTTTTATTAATAAGAGGAAGTTGTTGATAAATAAGACCAAAACTTTCACAATGGTATGCAGCCCGAAATATAATGTCTAAAACCCTTCTTTATTGAAGGTAACAAAGTACAAAATGTGGACCACTTTTGTTATTTAGGTACTTCCTTTCCTCCGGATGGGAAATGGAATCATGAAATGTCCCATGTTTGGGCAAAATTGAGGAAGACCATATATGGTGTTTTTAAATTTGCTACTAATTTGGGGGACCGCCTCATTAAAGACATGATTGACATCTATAAAGCTAGATGTACATCGGTTGCACTTTATGGGGCTGGGCTTTGGGGATACCAACCATGCTGTGATTTACAATCGGAAGAGAACGCTTTGTTAAAGAAGCTTTTATGTCTCCTGGTCTCAGCCTCCTCTGATCTTATTCACTGCAAGGTTGGTTTTAATTATCTGATGGATTTAATAGCCATGAGACCGCTTCAGTTATGTCAAAGGAGGAGACTATTTTTACCAAGTCAATTATAAATGATTGCTTGTGTTTGGATAATTATTTAAAGATACCCTGGCTCAGTTATTTAGCTAAATCTTATGGGGACATATTTGATCGTACTATTCTTGGAAACCACAATGTAACATCTGCTTTGTCAAAACAGGAGTTAAAGAGTACCTTCCTGTCCCATAAGAATGAACGTAGGATGCAAATAGCATGGAAACAAACCATGTATCAGCTTTATCATCTGCATATTGATACGGTGTGCTTCCAAGCATATATTTCACCTCTCATGAGACCTTTCCATGGCTATGTATTAACTAGAATGAGGTTAGGCCTTGCGCATCACTTGGTTGCGTTCCCCGCGATGAAACAGCACCCCATTTCCTCATGCCCCTGCGACGGGATTACAAAACACAGAACCTTGCATTTTTTACTCATGTGTCTTGTTTCTGCCTTTTAGAATTGTTTATCTTAAGCCATTATTTAAAAAATATGAAGCCAAAACCACTAATGCTGCTATGACCCTACTTTTTGCACTTAAAGAACCTGAGATTTGATTTATACTGCTACATTTATTTTAAGTTCAATTAAGGCTAGAAAGAGTATGTTGTTCTAACGTAAATTATTATCCCCATAGTGATTGGGGGTTGATCTATCGATAAAGCACCTTGCACTTTATATTTTGCACTTCTGAAGCCTATGTGACCTGGTCTTTTGTTATCATAATTATGTAATGTTGCTATGAGTCTATTGTTTACATTAGGAGCTATGTCGTAATTTACGCACTTTCTATTGCACTCTCTGAAGCCTCGTGTTTTGGATTTCTGTAACCAATTATGTAAAGCTGCTATGTGTTTACTGTTTACATAAGGAGAATTGATGCAATGGACGATGTCTAAAGAAATCAGCATTTGTACACCTTTTTTAATATGGATGCCAACTTTTTATTAACTGGTTTTCACTTGTTATGTGTACATATATTGTGATTTTATGGTTGTATGTCCCAACCGAATAAAGCTTATTTTGAATTGAATTGAATTGATTAATGATTTTACTTATTTAACGTCAAATGTAATATTTTAAATCTATTTTATTAATGTGGTATTTATTATTGGTTGAATAGATACTGACAATAACTGAAATAATTAAGTGCTGGAACATCTCGATCCGCTGGTTCTCCATTGTAACAATTTTAAATATTTGAAACAATAAAATGTATTTCATTTCATTTCAAATAGTTAGGATATGATTGGGCAAGAAGGTTTAGAGGCCCCATGAATTTAATGCAGTGGAAATATAAGTTTTGAATTTCTATTGTTTTATGTGATTTTGTGTTGATAACTGTATTGATTAATTTTCATGTTGTTTTTGTGTACAGTGATGTTTTGATTGTACCAGATGGATATGGTTGATATAAAGAGAATGGCAAATAAGTATGAAATATATTTGGGGTGAATGTTGTGCTTTTTTCAAACTGATGTTGATTAATGACCGAGTGGGGAATCTGAGTCACCTTGTGTTTTTACCACCAGAAAGCATATTTTTACATGTAATCGTAAAAAAAAAAAGTCATATCTCTGTACCATTAGATTTTGTAATTTCTGTATCATCTTAATCATTATTCAGATCAAAGAGAGAGAGAGGACTAGATATGCTAGCCCGTATCCCCTGGATTTATATGTAAATATCAATGGGGGCTAGCTAACTTTAAGGGGGAGGAAAAGGGGTGACTCAGGTACGTCAGACAATACAAGGAAAACGCAGTGTTTTCCTTTGAAAGCCCTCACCCACCGACCTAGTCGGTGGCATGCTTCATCATCGGGCCCACCACAGTGGCACCGAATGTGCCCCGGGTGTGCTGCAACGCCAGGAGACTGCGGAGCTGGTATATTGCTGCGTGTGCAGTGATGGGGTGAGAAGTGAAAGTTTAAAAAGCTATACAAGTGGTCCCAGCACCCGAGGGTTAACAAGTGTTTAATAAACTGGGCCTCCGTTAGCTGTTTAAAAAGGCGAGAGGACAAAGTGGAGTGATTAATGATCTCCCATGTCCTGTGTGGTCTACATGTTTCTGCCAGTGCCTTTTCTATTATAAGCTGGCTTTCCTCAGGACCAAAGAGTTAAGTGAAAAGGTGCAAATTAAATGATAAACTAATAAACTATATTAAGTGATTGTGTTTTTTGTTGACTATGTGTCGCGCTCGCTAAGGCGCTATAGCTGTTAGAGGGGGATTCCCTCAAGCTTGTTCTGTTATTTCTCTGTAAAAAGCCTCATGGGTCGCCTGGCAGAGAAAGAGACCGAGTAGTTCGGTCTGGTTCCTCCTTGGACCTATTCGTCCTTCCTCGGCGCCCGTTGTGAGACCTGAGGAAAGCCAGCTTATAATAGAAAAGGCACTGGCAGAAACATGTAGACCACACAGGACATGGGAGATCATTAATCACTCCACTTTGTCCTCTCGCCTTTTTAAACAGCTAACGGAGGCCCAGTTTATTAAACACTTGTTAACCCTCGGGTGCTGGGACCACTTGTATAGCTTTTTAAACTTTCACTTCTCACCCCATCACTGCACACGCAGCAATATACCAGCTCCGCAGTCTCCTGGCGTTGCAGCACACCCGGGGCACATTCGGTGCCACTGTGGTGGGCCCGATGATGAAGCATGCCACCGACTAGGTCGGTGGGTGAGGGCTTTCAAAGGAAAACACTGCGTTTTCCTTGTATCATCTTAATCATTAACATATTTCCTATTTTTCTGAATTGTTGTTGGATTCTTATTGCGTGTTGTGTCTCACTTATTTCCTGTCTAAATTCTAGATACTGAGGGCCTTATTTATGAAGGCCTTGCGCCACCGGTGCGTCACTTTTAACATGGGAAAAAGTGACGCACCGGTGGGGCAAGGCCTTCATAAATAAGGCCCTAAATTCTGTACACACCTGCCTCCTAAATTTAACCTAACTGCTCGTTGCTCGTCAACCAAGCTACTAAGGGTTGAGTGAGGATTATTTATTTTTTTTATTTGACTGGTCCTGATTTGCGATTGTGGTGTTATTACTAGTTATAGGTACCTATCTACACCTACTAATAAACCACCTTCCAACACTTCATCAGGGTGACAGAATAATTTTCTCCATCCTCCTAGTGGAGAAAGAGGGATCAATGAGCACAATTACGATGGCGGTAACTCCATGACCACCGGGCCAGCCGTGAGGACCGCTGGCCCCTTTAAAGTTCCCACTGCCAAATTAGGATGGCGGTGGGTAGGGGAAAGGAACCTCAGCGGACGGAAAGACCGTCTGCTGTAGTCCTGCATGGCGGGCCTTTTCTGCCCGCCTTGCGGGACCAGGCACAATGGGGCAATGGAGGCGGTGCCTGCCTTTTGCGGCGGAGTTTCCGATGCAAAAAGACAGGCAGAAAATGCCTTTGGGGGCCCGTTGTGGTCCTCCAGGTGGGTGGGGTGCTGCATTTGGGGGGTACCTATGGTACCCCCTACATTTTCATGTACAAGGTGGCAGGCACCGCATGGTGCCTGCCACGTTGTACATGCAAATGTGAAACATGTATTTTTACATTGTGGCGGGTGCTGCCACCCGCCATAAGGTAAACATACAGGATGTACATGCCAGTGTGGCGGGCGCATCCTAATTCATTTTGCGGGACGGCCGCACCTATGACGGGTGGTCCCTTTTACACCAACGATCCACCTGCCATCGTAATCAGCCCCAATGTTAGGCCCTATCTTTGACATCCAGTACAGACCAATTTCCCTGACTGAGAGTGCTATAGAGAGATCAGCACTCCCAACTCATAAGAGACATTTCCAAAGCAAGGGGATGCCCTTCAAATTCAAAAATGCACCCAGCAACCTTCCAGAGGTTTGTTAGCAGGGTGCTGTCTTGGCTGGAGACCGGTAGTATCATACGTTCTGATGATACTGCTGTCTTTAGCTCACTTAGAAGAACATTTGACTCACCGTACAACAAGTGGGACTAACTGTCAAGGCCAGCATGTAACAAATAGGGTAGGGTGGCTGGTGAACCAGGGCCATATATTTAGTAAGGGTTATGCTCATCTTATCTAGCATACGATCCAGATTATCATGCAAAGAGAGCATCGCTAATGCAATTGTAAACCACATCTTTCCTGGGCATGAGAGGGTGTTACAGGAACTTTATCAAGCGATATGCCAGAGATGAAATCTTTGAAAAAGCTCAAGAAGGTCACATGTAGAAAGGAGTATTAGAACGCAAATTTATGGTATTACTAAGTGAGCAAATACCTTGAGGTAGGTTACAACACAGTCGTTACAATGACTGCATTGTTACCACGCGTGGCTTTACATCGCAAATCGTTTCAATGACTCACTGGACTTAGGAATAATAGAAATTACTATTCCTACTCCAGTTAGCACAACAGAAGGGACTGTGTGGGACTTCAAATCCAACACATTCCCAGGTGTTGCACGCCACCTAGCGCAAGTTGTAGAAATTACTTGCAACGTAAAAACACTTGTGGCAACAATGTGGTCATAGTAACAGCTGCGTTGTTACCTACCTGCTTGGTAACAACAGCGTTGTAAAGGCTGTTTCCTTCAGAACACCTTTGACATTCTGATGGAGGAGTTGTTGCACAAAGACAAATGATTTGAGTTATGAACATATGCTTTGGAACATGGTATTGAGGCAGTGGTAATAAGGTTGAATGATGAGGATGATTTTCAACCCCTTAACTTTATCAGCAGGTGATTATTCCCTAGGGAGCTCTATTGAAGTGCAATCAAGAGAGGATTTGCTGTGTTTTTTTTCTCTGAAGAAGTGGAGACTTTACCTGTTCACAATTCACTTTGGGGTACAAATCAACAACAGGGCTCTCAGATTACTCATTCAGATAAGAAGAGAGAGACCAAACATTTGAGGTGGTTCTTTTCGCTACAAGGTATGGACTTTACAGTGGAGCACAGGCCTAGAACTGACCATGCCAGAATAAATGGCCTTACCACTTTCTTACACTTGGATTATAAAAACTGTAATGAAATGGATGAGTTGCTCCTCACCTTTCATCTGGGGGGGACATGTGAGAAAGTATCTTTTACGCATAGTCTTCCCATTTTTTGTGGCATGATACTTCTGTTTTTTTTAACTCTGACCACTGGTACATCGCTAACCAAGCCGTAGTACATATACACTGACCTGAATGGCTTCTATTGTCATATTTATGTTTCCTATAATGACATAGTTTCCATTAAAGGGAAAGTTAAATGTCACCTATGGACTGTATAACAGCTATGCTATCCACCAGTTTGACAAGACTCACAGTGACTAGCACATTAAAAATATTTTCGCTATAGGAAGGCTGATAGGCCCAAAGCCAAATACAGGGAAGCAACATGTCAAATGTTTTCTACTTTTTTGGGAGTGGGGCAGATACAAAAATGAGTACAACGCTATATTTAATATTTATTAAAAGGCCCAATCGAAGATGAGGTCAACATTTTAAAATATTTTAAGGAAATAACAATGTTGGAATGTTAGCCTTTCCATCCCTTAAGCTACTGGAATCTTGTTTGCATTAGCCTTCTATTTAAAAATCAGCTCGTAAGTAGCCCTGAGAAATTATGAAAATTGGTATCAGAGCAAGGCACCTCTGCAGAAATCGTTTGAGCTCCAACATCTCCAGAGTTACAGGACAAACCTGTTAAATCAATCTGTGTAAGGCACAGCCTCAGCTATTCACAATCTTTCCATAGCAGAAGGATTTATTTAGCAACATCATGGCAAGAAGGTATCCTGAATTGTAGTTCTTTTGATGAGCAAAGTCAGCACCAATACCCAGTGAAGAGAAAATAGTGTTGGTCTCTGAAAGTATTTTTGTTCCTCCTTCAGGAAAACGGTCCTGGTTTTCCCAGGAACCTAATTTACTTGAAAAAAAGAAACAGCCCCGTCTACTGTTTTCCTAATTAGGCAGACAGCAAACCCAGGGGGGGAAAACATACCCCCAGAACTGGTTTGGAGTGAACACAGCGGAGGAAATTCTCATTAAACTCAACATACCACTGGGTGGGCACACTGGTTATGCAGAAAGTGAAAAGGGTCTCTCCTTCTAGGATTTAGTGAGTGAGTGGCACTGTGTGAGTATTTTCAGTTATGCACAAATGAACTGCTGCAAAAGTGGGTAGGGTAACCCCATGAAATCTTTGCCATGTTGGTCGGGCAGGGTGCAGGAGTCAACCCCACCCACACATTGTGCGGGGCATTAATGTGACACCCCGAGGTACCCTCTTCATAAAATACTAGAACTATGAAAGAATACAAGTAGAACTGCATCAGCAGTTTGGGATCATTGAGGAGAGCTATTGGCCAGCCCTACTCTGACTCATGGCCAGGACAAAGAAGTGGATCCAAGGCTCTGGTGGATGACCTCCATTGCAGCCAAGAGACACAACAAACTGCTAGAGCCCTTTTTCCTCAAGTGTCTAGTTAACTATTCCCATCCACTTCCAACTTTCCTCAATTGTCTAGCTAACCACTTCCAACTGGACCTTACCTGACCCTGTTGGTGGCCTCTGATGGAGGGAGTATTTATCCCCAAGTGCTGTTCTTGAGGGCCTGGATCAGGTTTAAATCACAGAAACTTTTATTTCGGACTAGCAAGATATTGAGCATAGTTCTTGTGGTGGACTACCATTCACTGGGCATAGCTATGGTAAAGTTGTATTCCACTGTAATGTCACACATATCCACCCCCTAATCTAATGAGTAGAAATTGCAACTACTAGACCTGACATGACTTGAGCAACATGTAATATATAAAATACATCCTCTTTGCCTACTTTATCTCCTCAGTGCTATCAGCTAACAACTGCATCTGCTACTTTTGGTTTATGATTTTCAGCACCTAAAAGGAAGGGTACGGTGTTAAAATATGGAATAATTAGAGCAAAACACCGTTGGCTCTATGATGGTACTTCACTGTTGTCTCCTCCCCTGTCATCATCCTTCTCACATTTCCTTGTCATCTGCCCTCATTCTCCATGGCTTTGTTGCACTTAGCTTTCCTTTTATTGCTGCTGGTTTTTGTCCAGTGCTTCTAGCTTCTTGTGCACAATGTGACATATGCAAATTGATCAATGTACAAAAAGATAGGCCTCAAAAAGTAGGTGTTAAATGCTTACTGACTTTTATTAAACCTGCTTTTCATTTAACTAAGCAAACTATATCTTAGGTTGCTTCACAAAATGTCCAGTTGTTGTGGGTTGTATATTGACTGTCGTTTTATGTTAGCGTCATTACAGAGATTCAAGCTTTCTTGCCTCGGGGATCAGCACGATCTTGCTTAATTAAGTCCTTGGGTCAGCAGTAACTTGCTTGATTAAGTCATTTTTGCACATCTCGGTTGTAAACCAATTAAAATTATTTGGCGTGTTTCACGATAATTACACTTTTTTAAAGCGCTTAAAATGTAAACAATGTAACATTTTAACATGAAACAATGTTATTTGTATTTCTACTCCCTGAAAAGTGATTTTAAGGGCTTCTAATCATCAAATACCATCAACTCTCAACATTCAAAGATGGCAGCTGCGTTTTGAATCCAAGGAGAATAATTTGGGGACTATCACTGTCTTTGTTTGCCTGCTAGCCGCTCGTGGGACTTGCCTTCAGCCTCCTGCCCGCGGACCTTCCGCCTGCCTCCCGCTGCCCTGCCGTTTCTCCAACCTAGAGCGGGGCGGCTGTGAGGAGACCGGCGAGGGGCGGACTCCATTGTCCAGCAGCCCTTGAGGTTTGCCGCGTCACCACCAAGCACCAGGAAGCGCATAAAACAATCACCAGCCCCACTGAGCGGGGGACTATCACTGCCTTTGTTTGCCTGCTAGCCGCTCGTGAGGACTTGCCTTCAGCCTTCTGCCCGCGGACCTTCCGCCTGCCTCCCGCTGCCCTGCCGTTTCTCTAACCTAGAGCGGGGCCGCTGTGAGGAGACCGGCGAGTGGCGGACTCCATTATCCAGCAGCCCTTGAGGTTTGCCGCGTCACCACCAAGCGCCAGGAGGCGCATAAAACAATCACCAGCCCCACTGAGCGGGGGACTATCACTGCCTTTGTTTGCCTGCTAGCCGCTCGTGAGGACTTGCCTTCAGCCTTCTGCCCGTGGACCTTCCGCCTGCCTCCCGCTGCCCTGCCGTTTCTCTAACCTAGAGCGGGGCCGCTGTGAGGAGACCGGCGAGTGGCGGACTCCATTATCCAGCAGCCCTTGAGGTTTGCCGCGTCACCACCAAGCGCCAGGAGGCGCATAAAACAATCACCAGCCCCACTGAGCGGGGGACTATCACTGCCTTTGTTTGCCTGCTAGCCGCTCGTGAGGACTTGCCTTCAGCCTTCTGCCCGCGGACCTTCCGCCTGCCTCCCGCTGCCCTGCCGTTTCTCCAACCTAGAGCGGGGCCGCTGTGGGGAGACCGGCGAGGGGCGGACTCCATTGTCCAGCAGCCCTTGAGGTTTGCCGCGTCACCACCAAGCGCCAGGAGGCGCATAAAACAATCACCAGCCCCACTGAGCGGTGGACTATCACTGCCTTTGTTTGCCTGCTAGCCGCTCGTGAGGACTTGCCTTCAGCCTTCTGCCCGCGGACCTTCAGCCTGCCTCCCGCTGCCCTGCCGTTTCTCCAACCTAGATCTGTGAGGAGACCGGCGAGGGGCGGAGTCCATTGTCCAGCAGCCCTTGAGGTTTGCCGCGTCACCACCAAGCGCCAGGAGGCGCATAAAACAATCACCAGCCCTGCCTCGCGGGACGCCCGGACGAAGCCCGGACAAAGGGCGGACAGTCTTAGACAGTCCGAGACTGTCCGCGACTGGACTGGGCCCTATTACATACCTCTGAAGTAAGAAAAATACCCACTACTCTTTTACGCTACTGTATATGGGAATGTAAGCTGAGCATTCTACTTCCTCACCCTTAGTACTGTTTGAACTTGTGACTTTATATATATATATATATATTTTTTTTTTTTGTGTGTTTACTTACTAAGGGGCAGATTCACAGAACTAACTTAAGACAAAATCCTAGACTTACTACTTTTGGTATTCACAGAAGTTAGGATTTTGTCTTAAGTTTGTCTTAAGACAGACTTAAGACAGACTTAAGACAAACGTAAGACAAAATCCTAACTTAAGTCTGTCTTAAGTCTGTTTTAAGACAAACTTAAGACAAAATCCTAACTTCTGTGAATACCAAAAGTAGTAAGTTTAGGATTTTGTCTTAAGTTAGTTCTGTGAATCGGGCCCTGTGTGTTCAGTATGCCTAAAAAAGCACCCCCAACTACTTCCAACACTCTAGATACCTACTTGGATCAGGTGGTTACGAAAATAAACAGCGAAAGGAGACAGTCACTGGGATTAAGCCAATCAGCTGTTCTCCAACCCATGAGCCCAACTCAAGCATCCTCACAGGTAGATATTCCATCGTTGGATGCTCCCATTGACCTGATAGATATTAACATACATGCAGGTGATAACTATGATCAAAATACTCTCCCGGCGGCCGATTCAGAAATCTTCGTCGTGACCGACCCAGAAAATGAAGTCGACCCTGACCCTGAGACACGTGTCCAAACTACAGATGAAGATCCCTCTTCTTCAGAACAGGAAACTGGACCAGCTAGAACATGCAGAAAGACCCAGCCAAAACGAGCTGGTCTACGATCAGGTCTAAGGAGGAAAAGGGCATCACCCCCTGGGAAAACCAAGGCTAAAAGTGTGGAGTATGGGGATGATAGCGTAAAACGCATTATGGATGATGAGCTGTTCCATAGGATAGCCGAAATGTTCGAATGTAAAATTAAGTCCATTATTAAGCCTATGGTTGCCAAAATTGATAAACTAAACGTTGAGATAAAAAAAATGGGTGGGGTTCAGAGTAAGGTTGTAGGTGAGGTTGACAAACTAGCAACACTAGTTACAAAATTGGTAGAAGCAACTGGGGAGAATGTGAGCGCAACAGAGGAGGGGGGCGGCACGACGCCATCTATAGGCCCGGCTCAGGTTCCAATAAGCACTAATAATCACTCTGTGGCCACAGATGGTGGTTTGGCAACACCAAATATTCCGCCGGTATTATGCCAAGAAGTAGATTCCCTCCAATTTATAGTGGAAGCCTCTCCAGTGGTACTGGTGTTGGCCAATGTACCGCCTCTGGTGAGTGGGCAACTGGAATCCCCAACAGAAATGCAGTAAGGCGCTGCATTGGCTAGCAGGAAACATGCAGATGGCGCCAGGAGGGAAACAGCAGCTAGCGGGTGAAATCAAGACAGCGAAAAGGGTTGCCTGGATTGGGAATCGACCACAAAAGTTCAAAGGAGACTGTGTAGCGGTGACTTTTTCCCATCCGGCTGTCCTACCCAATGTCTTGACTAATATTCTTCCGCCCCAAAGAAGAAGTGGGACTGTTACCCCCCTCACTCTAAAATTTTTCTACGGTGCACAGCAAAATGTAACATTCCCCAAGACCCCGGGGCCAGTGTGGGACACTGTGAGAAACAGATGGGGAGCAAAGACTCTAGCTAATGAATGGGGAATGGATCTGGGAAATAGATTTGGGATCTTATCGGGGTTAAATGATTGTGACTGACATGAGAGGGGACGTAAGATTGCATGCACCATACCACCTGGTAATCACCAAGTGGGAGATCCTATAACTCAGACATCTACCCCGGCAAGTGATATTCTCACGCCTCAGATAAAAATAATGAGCAAACAAAATACTCTAGTGGTCTTAAAAGGAACTAATGGCCTTAATGATCCACCCGTTTGCAATACTACCAACAGCGCAAATGCAAAAATAACTTTAAGTTTGGTGGCAATAGAGAATAGTTTGAGTGAAAATATCTCATCCCAAGAGTGTAGGGTTAGTCAACCCACTAGTACGGAACTACCCAATGGTAATGTTTCTGCTCAATCTACCTTGGTGTCTTGGAATGTCGCAGGCCTAAAAAGCAAATCAACATCCTTGGACTGGCTACCTTTCTTGGATACCAAGGATATAATCCTCCTCCAGGAAACTTGGCAGGTAGCCCCAGAACCAAAGCAAGGATACTTACACTTCTATATCTCAGCCACACCGAGTCTACGGGGAAGGCCAAAGGGGGGCTTGGTGACATGGGTAAAACAGGACAGTGGGTACTCTGTTCTCCAGTTGGCTACAAATAGCTCTGATATCCTGGTAGTCAAATTCCAACGATTACACTGTAAGGAGCTCTTTATTTTTAACATTTACTCAAGGGGGCTTCCAGGCGGTAAACCCACTGAGGCAGTTGACCAGCTAGATATTCTTCTTAAACAATATTGTTTGAACGGCAATGTTATCGTTGCTGGTGATTTTAATTGTTGTTTTGAATCCCTAGATAACTATGATATAGACATTACGGTGGAAGAGGACTATATTTGGGAAATCCCCCAGCTGTCCCTATTACCTATTAAAAGATGGTCAGAGGCCGCATTGCAATTCAAAGTCTTATGTGTGGAGCATGGGCTACGGGCCACTAACGGAAGAATGGGTTCTGACAAACAGGGTGCCCCTACCTTTAACAATGGCACATCACATAGTCGTATTGATTACATTCTCACTAACAAGGAGAATTGGTCCTGTGTTGATGATATGTGGATAGAGCCACGGGCTGAAAGTGACCATGACCCACTCATTTTGTTATTTAGGTTGTTTGATCTACCTAAAAGTGAGGGACGGAGGGACAGCGTGGAAATTGCCCTCTCGAATGACCACAGACGAATCAGATGGACCAATTGTGTAACAAATGAAGACAGTGTTGCAGCAATGAGGGATTTAACCATCCAGGCCATTATAGACCTAAGGAGTAACTCCACTGCGGAGGTTCCCGTATCTAATGTTAGTAGGATCCATGATGTGTTTTTTAATAAACTGAGATTTTTCTTTGTTAAAAAGGTTATTAAAAGACAGAGTAGGCCCGTAAGGAAGGAGGATCAATGGTACGATAAATCCTGCAGGGTTGCCTACAGGTCCTTGTCAGATGCAGTAAAGACTAAAGACATAGCCAAGATAAAGGATGCCCGAGTCGTGTATAAAAAGTCTCAACTCAGGGCAAAAGGTGAATGGGATGATGGATACTGGAGGGATCTCTTGAGAGCCAGCAAAGAAAGATCTATGTCCTCCTTCTGGGATATGGTTAAGTGGGGAAGGGGGGTCAAAAGAGGCGAACCCACAAACCATGTGTCACCAGACACTTGGGTTTCCCATTATGTTTCCCAGTTCGCTTCTGAGGATGGAGATGAAGATGGGTGCGAGGCACTTCTGAATACAACTGTGAGTGCTAGCTACCTATCCTTTACTAAAGTCGATGTTCTAAAAACTCTGAACAGCATCCCAAAAGCGAGGGCCCCAGGCTTGGATTCTGTTCCTGCAGATCTATTTATGCATGACAAGGACCTCTGGGCTTCCTATATCCAGTTGCTAGCCAATGGCATTGCGTGGGTTCGCCTATTCCAGAGTCCTGGAATGGAGCCGAGATTATCCCAATCTTTAAAAAAGGGGAGTGCTCGGATCCAGGCAATTATAGGCCTATTAGCCTTATCGCATGCATACAAAAAGTAGTGACGAGGCTTCTGCTGCAGCGTATCCATGGCTGGATAGATGAAAATGACATTCTGTCACCCCTACAGGCAGGGTTTCGCAGCCATACTAGCACCATTGATCTAGTTTTTAGATTTGTTTTATTATACTGGCGTGTAGTGCTACTTGGGGGGGGGTATGCTTTTTGCAGCCTTCGTTGATCTTAAATCAGCATTCGACTTGGTCCCTCGTGCCAAGTTGTGGAAAGCCCTACAAGAACAGGGCATCCCAATAGATAGCCTGTCGTTATTAATCAGATTGCACGAGGATAATTTTGCTCAAGTCCGATGGAATCAGCAGGGTAGCGTAACTGACAAATTCCCCATTGCACGGGGAGTACGCCAAGGATGCGTATTAGCCCCAACCCTCTTTTCGTTATATTTCAACAGGGTGATCAGGTACTTTGAGCAACAACCGACCCAAGTTGGGCGGAAAGCTGATCCCCCTGTTGATGTTTGCGGATGATACCCTACTAATTTCGAAAACACAACAGGGTCTTCAGAAGGCCATTGGAGTTTTTGAAGTGTTCTGCATAGACCATGGTCTTGTTATTAATACAGGCAAAACAAAATTCATGGTCTTACACAAACAGAAACTTGTTAGAGGGAAGGTGGTTATGGACGGGGTACAACTGGAACAGACCCAGGTCTTTAACTTCCTGGGTATTACCCTGTCATCCAAGCTAGATTGGAAACAGCATACCAACCAGCTGGTCACGAAGCATGCACAATTGACAGGAGCACTCACCAAGGAATTTTACTCATCACACACTAGGCCAATTACTCCGGTCTTAAAGATTTACAATGCCAAGGTTGGAGCAGCGATCCTTTATGGGGCTGAACTCTGGGGACCCAGTAACCTTACAAAGTTGATGGTTGCCCAAAATAAATTTTTGCGCAACCTCACTGGTTTACCGGTATCCACTCCCCTGATACCTCTCCACTATGACTTAGGGTTTCACAGCTTCGAGGATATGGCCAAATATAGATCGGTTGCTTACTGGAGGAGATTGTGGGTAACCCCAGAACTCTCCCAGTATGCTCAGGGCTTCCTCGAGGTTAGAGACTCGGCCATTGTAAAACCTTTAATATCTAAACTTGATAAATTGCATGCAGAGATTAAGAGGTTGGGTGGTCTCCACACCACGGTTGCAGGTGGGGTAGAAAACATTACTACGATAGTTACAAATCTGACCAACAACATAGGGGGAAAAGTAGTTAGTGAAGCTGTTTGTGATAGTGTAGGGATACAGTTGCCTGTTAAAAACTTATTGCCCCAACCATTAACATCATTGACCACCACCACTGAGGGCTCTCTTTTAGTTAACATCCCAACAGATGATAATCCCTCTGTCAGCTTACCCCCAGTAACTACTCACACTACGGACCCCCTACAATTTTTAGTCGAGGCCACACCAGTGGTTCTTGTGTTAGCAAACTTACCTCCTTTAGAAGGGGGAACAGTGGAAAGCCCTACCTCCCTTACAAGCAAGGCTCTGCATTGGCTAACCAGTAACATGCGGTTAGCCCCAGGGGGAAAACATCAACTGGCAAATGTTATTAAGTCTGCAACCAGGGTCCCCTGGCTGGGAAACCGGCCGAAAAAGTTTAAAGGGGACTGTGTGGCAGTGAGCCTCTCGAATCAAGATGTCCTTCCTAATATACTGGCTAATCTATTCCCTCCTCAACGCAGACAGGGTACTGTTGTTCCTCTAACTTTGAAGTTTTTTTATGGGGAGCAACAGAACGTCACTTATCCAAGGACTCCTGCGCCAGGGTGGGACAGATTCTGGGACTCTGACCCTAGACGGGGGCAAGATATGAGACATAATACAGTGGCCCACTATCCCCTTCTACCACAACAAAATTCTTTCGTAGAACCTCTTCAGTTATTTAATCGCTATGCCCCATTGTCCTTCATGGATCAGAACGATTGACTCTCTCTTACAAAAGACACCAACGACGAGGGTCCTTTGCCTGCTCTCGGGCCTTTAGATCCAAAATCCACAGGTAACAGGGTCTGCAGAATTTTGAGCTGGAATGTTGCTGGTATCAGATCTAAATTCAACAATAAGAACTGGTTGGAGATGGTCAGATCCAACGACATTCTTGCCTTTCAAGAAACTTGGGAAACGTCAGACAGACTTGGCCTAGACGGCTTTTCCCATTTCTTTGTACCTGCAGTACCTAGTAATTCTGGAAGAGCAAAGGGAGGCTTGGCTATATATATTTCCCTAGATGTTCAAGGAAAGCCAAGACAGATTAATACTAATTCAACAAACATTTTAGCGGTTGAATTAACCACACAAAACTCACAGCCTATTTTATTTGTTAATTTTTACAATTCTCCTGTCAGTCAAATCTTAAACGAGCATTTGGCAACTTTAGAGGATTTGCTGTCCACCCACAGTGAGAATAGTGCTCACGGTTTTGACGTGATTCTCATGGGAGACTATAATATTCACCCATGTAACATGGATTGCCGTGTGGAATACGAGGATTTTCCCCCCTACCTCTCCACTCCGCATTTTGAACACTCATCACGTGGAGAGGCTCTGGAATCACTCTTAGCAACTTTTAATCTCTATGAATTTTTTAGTAGTAACATATGCTTGAGGTTACCAACCTACGTGGGTAACAACACCGGCACAATTGTAGATTATATTTTTTTATCGTCTAGCGTCTTGTCTGAAGTTTCAAATTATAGGGTAGAAACTTCAGTCTTCAGTGACCATAACCCAGTAATTTTAGAGATTGTACCTCAGGGAGTTTTGGGAAAGAGAGTGACTGAAGTTTTGTGTGCGACTGATTTAGTCCTGGGAGACCAGAATCGCAGGCTGAAATGGGATCAAGTCACTCCAATTACTTTTATACAGGATACCCTGTCTAAAGTCGAGGGAGAGGTTGCAATCTGCCTGGATAATAATAACTCTGTTAATACCCTGATAGAAGCATTTAACGCTATTTGCCTCCAGGTCAATCTAGACCTGACTGTAAGGAAAAAGGCCCATATATGTAGGGGCCCAAAATGGTTTGACTCAAATTGTTCCAAGGCTCACTCAATCCTCTTGAAGGCTTTAAAAAATATACTAAGAGATAAAGTACAGATAGCATCACTAAGGAAAAAATATAATCATGCTATCAGGAAGAGGAAATCAGAGATTAAAAAGGAGGCCTGGAACAATTTGTTGTCGCCCGATACACAGAGAGACAGCTCAAGATTTTGGGCGATAATAAACCACCCTTTTTTTGTGGGTTTAGATAAGCAGAGAGCAGATTGCATTATACCCGACGAACAATGGGTTACACATTTCAGTAACATTTATAGCTGTCCTGATAATATCTCAGGCTGTGGAATACAACCTACACAAGTAGCAGCTCTTATTCCCCCTTTTAGCATAGAGGAGGTAAAAAAAGCGATCAGTGACACACACTCTAAAAAGGCACCGGGCCCCGATGGGGTTCCCGCAGACTTTTTTAAGAGTGCTCCTGAATTAAGTGCCAAAATCCTTACTAACATCTTTAATGCTACAAGAGATTCTGTTTTTCCTATTAGCTGGTCAAAGTCTACCATAATACCGATCTTTAAAAAGGGACAAAGAACAGACCCGGCCTGCTATAGGCCAATTTCCCTTATTGATTCTAGCGTCAAGATTTTGGGAAGAGTCCTTTTAGAAAGACTGACTCAGTTTCTAGAAGGGAAGGGTGTTTTATCAAATGCACAATACGGCTTTAGAGCCAAAAGAGGAACTTTAGATCAGTGTCTGAATTTAGAACTGATCATAAGTAAATACGTAACTGCCAAGGGGGGCTCTCTGTACATGGCCTTTATGGACCTCTCCTCAGCTTTTGACCTGGTTAACAGGGCTAAGCTGTGGGGGGTCCTCTTGTCCATGGGCTTTCATGCTCCCCTGGTAGGGTATCTGGCCGAGCTACATAGAGACCTCAAGACCTCGGTCAGAGTGACTAGGGAAGGAAGATGCACCTGTCACTTTGACTCAGAGAGGGGGGTTAGGCAAGGATGTATCCTTGCCCCCCTCCTCTTTACTCTCTATATAAATGGCCTTGAGGCAGCTCTGACAGAGTCCCACATTGACATCCCGCGTGCAGGAGAGATAAAGATACCTGTCCTCCTGTACGCGGATGATGCTGTCCTCTTAGCACGCTCTGGAGTGGCATTAAATAAACTCCTTTTATCCTTTGGGGATTTTATGTCCTCGTTGGAATGTAGAAAAATCCCACGTAATGATAGCAGGAGCCGCAGGCAGGAAAAGAAAGACTAAAACATGTTTTTGTGCTGGGAAAGAGGTTAGGAGAGTTCCATCCTTCCCTTACCTAGGCGTGACCTTTGACGAAAAGGGCACGTGGGGCCCCCAGCTTTTGGCTAAAAGCAACGCTGTAGCAAGAGCGGCTGCTGGGTTGCTTGGTTTTGCCAAAAAACTTGGAGCTCGTCCCATGGAAAGCATTATAAAGGTCTATAAAGCCAAATGTTTGTCGGTTGCTCAATACGGCTCTGTTATTTGGGGGTACACTAATCATGAATATGATAAAATTCAGAAAGTAGAAAACAAATTCTTGAGAACTCTGCTTTCCGTCCCCCAATCGACTTCGACATATATAATACATACAGAGCTTGGACTGGGCTACTTTACCGACATTCTAAAGCTAGCCCCAGTTATTGGATGGTTGAAAGTGTGGCTCAATCAGGAGCTTACCTTAAATCATAACATCCTTAAAGATTGTTTAGCCCTGGATAGAGCACACAGTATCCCATGGTTAAAATACGTTAAGACGCAGTTAACTTTAGTTGGAAGACCTGAACTTTTTTTTCCCCCACATTCGATAAATCAGGAAGACATAAAGATAGTCAAAAATCTTTTGACTAACTGTTATGTCTCGGAGAGGGAAGCCACAGAGTTAAACAAATCTACGGTTAGGAAACATTGTACGTTAACATCTGTCCCAGGTATGGAACCATATCTCTTTTTGGTAAATAAACCATACCATCGTTTCCTTTTAACAAGATTTCGTCTTGATCTGATTCCTTTCATTCTGGGTAATTTTAAAAAGTGGATTAGACCTGAAAATGCTGACCCATGCGACTGCGATTATTTTTCTATCCAAGACACGACTCATTTTATCCTGTTCTGCGGTCATTATAAAGAGACTAGGAAAAAATATTTGCTGCCTATACTGTGCAATATGGGCTTTACACAGGTAAAACCAGCTTTGTTGTTCCTGCAACTTCTACCGAATTTAAAAGTGGCATTTCATGTTGCTAGTTTTTTGGTTGCTGGTGCACGTATAAATAAGCATCGTTTTAGAATTAGGCATCTTGTCCCTGATTAACGTGTACCTCCTACATTTTATCGATCTTACTCTTTTTAAATATTAATGTATATTTTATTCTGTATAACGTGTTTTTAGGGTTTTTTAAACAAAACTTTGATCTATATTATTATGTGTCTTGATGAAATGTTCTCATGTACTGCTCGCTCTTTTATGATTTTTAATAATCGAATAAAGATATTTGACTGACTGACTGACTAGTTTGGTTTTTAATGACGAGGAAGACCTTTTTAAGTCAAGTATGTCAATGTGGTCTAAAATATTAACACATAATTAACATAGTCGATCCGATCTGTACTTTCTACCTAGATCTTGGTCCCAGTTTACTATCATACCAGTTTTTAAGAAGGTGCAGAGAGGAGACCCCCAATACTATAGACCAATATTAGCTGATTGATTCAGCAGTTCAAGTATTAGGGAGAGTGATCCTCAGAAAATTAACAGATTGGCTGGAGAAGTGTAATGTACTATCAAACCTCCATAATGGCTTTAGGAAAGGTAGTGGGACCACGGACCAGTGCCTAATCTTGCATTTGATATCTGTGCAATGTATCACTGCTAAAAAGGGGACACTACACCTGGCTTTTATAGATCTGTCCTTGTCCTTTGACCAAGTAAACGGATCCAAATTAGCGGTTTTATCACTTGAACTGGGAGAGGACCGGAATATTGTCATATTTCTGTTCGATTTACATTGGGAACTTATAGCCAAGGTGAGATACGACCAAAGGGGTAATCACACACAGAGTATTTGTTTACTTTATATACTACCAATTTAGAATCTGCCTTGTGTATAGCCTGTAAAGATATTCCTCAAGTGATGGAGTAGTTAATCGCACTGCTTTTTTATGCTGACAATGCTGTTTTATTAGCGCGAACAGCGGTGGTGCTCCAGTGTCTCTTAATTTCATTTCCAGATTTTATAGAATCACTGGATCTACATGTTAATTTTTCTAAATGTCATACTATGATTATGAACTCTATACCCAAAAAAGTTAAAAAAGAGAACTACTGTGAAGGAAACAAAATATCAAGGGTGACTACATTTTCGTATTAATGGTCTTGTTAGACAAAAGGGGCACATGGGTATCGGAAATGCAAACTTAAAGAAACATTATAGTAAGATCAACAGTATCAGTTATTGATTTTGCACGCAGGTTAGGAGCTAAGCCATTTAAAGCCATATTAAATATATATACAGCAAACTATATTGCTATCCCTAACTACTGGCCTGATATTTGGGGCTCTAATGAAGGTAAGGAACTACAAATAGTAGATAACAAATGTCTTAGAAATTTGTTATGAGTTCCGCTCCTATATCATTCATTTGGAATAGGTTTTGTGTCAGATCGGATCGGAATGCGTCTGCTGCTCAAATGGATAAATATCTTTATTAATACAGGATTAGAGATGAACCGAAGACTGTTCAGGATTGTTTATCCCTGATAGATGAAGCAGTATCACTTGGTTATGGTATGTTAAGAAGTTAAAAAACAAATTAGGGGATCCCAAGAAATTTACGTACCAAATAACCTGTCAAAGCAGAATTTACTTTGGGTCAAGAAACATTTTTTATGTATGATACAAGTGGAAAGAGAGTTTGGAGGGTTGAGAAACCAACAATATGATCCCAGTTTCTCCTGATAACATTCCTTGCAATATGACTCTATTTAAACAAAGTAAAATAGTTCTACAATCGCTTTCTTTTAATAAGATTTCGATGTATCTATTTGCACTTTCTACTGGCAGAACCACAGGGCTGGCGAAGGTTGGAAGATTTGGGTCCCTGCTTCTGTGATAATTTCTCCACCCAAGACACTTTATCATGTTTTACAATCACTATCTGCATATCCGCAAACGTTTTTTGGTACCGATTTTAAAGAGTAGAGGTTTTACCCAGATAAGGCCAACTTTAGTTTACTTACAGATGTTGATTAATGTATGAGAAACTTTTAACATTGCGCGTTTTTTAGTTGCGGCAGTAAGGGAAAGAAAAAAAAGGAAATTATGATATGAAATATTTCCACTCTTACAATTAAGGGGACATGCATGTTTAGTCGGATGTTCTTTTTTTATAAGAGTCATTTTGAAAAAAATTGGTATAAGGCTTTTTTCTGATATCATAAAGATGTAACCATTTTTTATCCTTATATTTTATGGTATATAAGAAAATCCTGATTTCATTTTGTATATGTTTTATTGCTGTTTCTATAAGATGTTTTAGTGTACTTTTATGGTTTTAATTAACCAAATAAAGTGATTATTGGGACGTGGAGTGAAGATTGTTGTGGAAGAATTCCTCCATGAAAAGTGTGAAATGTTCAGTGAACTGGTGATCAAGGAGGATAGAGTTATTGATGCGCCAACGCCAAGTGGTGGGAATAGTCATGGGGTAATCAATGTCCAATATAAAAGGGGCATGATCTGAGATAAGGATAGAACCTAGTTCTGAGTTAGTCATGAATTGGAAAATGTGCTAAGTGAGGAAAATGTAGTCTATACGGGAGTGTGATGCATGTACAAGAAAAAAAAAAGAGACTTCTAGTGTATCAGGATGAGATATTCTCCAGGAATCTTTGAGGGCTCTAGAGGAATTAGCTTTAGGAAAGGATTTTTGCATCCTATTGGGAACATATCTGGTTTGTGATTTACGATCTAAAAAGGGGTCCATAAGTTGATTTCAGTCACTGCACACAAACAAGTCAGAAGTCGCATGTGATGAGAGAAGCGTGGAAAAATCATTCCAAAAAGTTAAGGTGTCGATTCCGATCCGGTAAAATAATCCGGTGTACGAATCGTATTCGTACCCGATTCCGTACGAATGGGAAACTACCGTCCGACCAGCGAATTCCGATCCGTTTCCGTTGATTTCCGTACGATTTGCTACGACCCGTACGAATGACATTCGTTTACCAGTACGAATAAGCCTCGTGCAGACCACCGTACGATTCGTTACCAGTCCGTACAAACTCACTATTCCGATTCGGAACGAAATGCCTGAGCGAGATACGTACGGGCCAAAGTATTCACGCTTCAACATTGATTCGTACGGGACATTCGCCTCACTGCAAGCTCCACCAATACATACTACACGCACACCCCTCGGCCAAGCCTACGCGAACCCCCCCCACCCGCCAACGGCCCGTACCACTCACTCGCACGCACAAGTACGACACGCACACCCCTCGGCCAAGCCTACGCGAACCCCCCCCACCCGTCAACAGCCCGTACTACTCACTCGCACGCACAAGTACGACACGCACACCCCTCGGCCAAGCCTATGCGAACCCCCCCACCCGCCAACGGCCCGTACTACTCACTCGCACGCACAAGTACGACACGCACACCCCTCGGCCAAGCCTACGCGAACCCCCCCACCCGCCAACGGCCCGTACCACTCACTCGCACGCACAAGTACGACACGCACACCCCTTGGCTAAGCCTACGCGAACCCCCCCACCCGCCAACGGCCCGTACTACTCACTCGCACGCACAAGTACGACACGCACACCCCTCGGCCAAGCCTACGCGAACCCCCCCACCCACCAACGGCCCGTACCACTCACTCGCACGCACAAGTACGACACGCACACCCCTCGGCCAAGCCTACGTGAACCCCCCCACCCGCCAACGGCCCGTACCACTCACTCGCACGCACAAGTACGACACGCACACCCCTCGGCCAAGCCTACGCGAACCCCCCCACCCGCCAACGGCCCGTACCACTCACTCGCACGCACAAGTATGACACGCACACCCCTCGGCCAAGCCTACGCGGACCCCCCCACCCGCCAACGGCCCGTACTACTCACTCGCACACACAAGTACGACACGCACACCCCTCGGCCAAGCCTACGCGAACCCCCCCACCCGCCAACGGCCCGTACCACTCACTCGCACGCACAAGTATGACACGCACACCCCTCGGCCAAGCCTATGCAACCCCCCCACCCGCCAACGGCCCGTACCACTCACTCGCACGCACAAGTACGACACGCACACCCCTCGGCCAAGCCTACGCGAACCCCCCCACCTGCCAACGGCCCGTACCACTCACTCGCACGCACAAGTACGACACGCACACCCCTCGGCCAAGCCTACGCGAACCCCCCCACCCGCCAACGGCCCGTACCACTCACTCGCACGCACAAGTACGACACGCACACCCCTCGGCCAAGCCTACGCGAACCCCCCCACCCGCCAACGGACCGTACCACTCACTCGCACGCACAAGTACGACACGCACACCCCCCCAACAAGCGTACGCGAACCCCCCCACCCGCCAACGGCCCGTACCACTCGCACGCACAAGTACGACACGCACCCCCCCAACAAGCGAACACCCCCACCCGCCAACGGCCCGTACCACTCTCTCGCACGCACAAGTACGACACGCACACCCCTCGGCCAAGCCTACGCGAACCCCCCCACCCGCCAACGGCCCGTACTACTCAAACGCACGCACAAGTACCGCACGCACACATAAAGCCAACACCAAAACGACCATAAGGACCTTGCTAACGAGTCGCACTACCACACTGAACATGTCTCCTGTGTACACACCTTTGACAATCAATGTCCTGGTCACAGCCAAACAGCCAAACAGAGGACAACACCAACACCCACCCCATATAACACCCACCCCAACAATTCAAATTAAGCCACACCCACCATTTGACCAATAAAAGGGACCAGACATACAACCCATCATCCTTTGCAACATACCCATTCTTGCGAGGAAACTGAGAGCACACAAACTATTGCAGACACATACCTTCACACATACACCCTATCTCATCTACACCCACACCACCCCCTTCACATTCTGACCCAAACACCCTCATTCATACACACCATCAACCCCTCAATCACATACACTACACACCATGACCACACAAAAGAATCCAAAATTCACTAACCCGGAGATGGAGATACTTACAGATGAAGTCATCAGATTCGAGCCGCAGCTGTTTGGCGCATTGGTCAGACAGACCAGCCTGGCAGAAAGAACACGCCTGTGGGAGAGGATCGTAGACCGGGTCAATGCTGTTGCATCCATCAGGCGCACCAGGGATGAATGCCAGTCCAGGTGGTACGATCTGCGGAGGATGGTGAAGAAGAAGATGGCACAGGATTACGCCAATGCACACCACACTGGAGGCGGTGGTCCCCGCAGACCTGCTGTATACCAGCCCTGGGAGGAGAAGGTCATGGTCCTACTGCCAGCGGTGGGAGTACATGGAATAGAAGGAGCCGTTGAGTCTGGTGAGTGTACAAAAAACACAAGTTACATGGGTAGACTAACAACAGTGCCCAGCAGCATGGGGTGGGTGGCCATGAGTCCAAGCAGTACACTACCAAATGGTGGTAGTTGCAAGGGGGAGGCACATAGGGTGCAATGTGTAGGGTAAGAGGCTGCTCTCATGCCATATGTCCCAGGGACACACACAAGCATAATGACCAATGCACTGGGATAGGTAAATATCACACAAGATACTACACCACAGCTTCGAAATATTTACTATTTGCTGACACACCTTACAGAGATGCATCATTTTGTGACAAAGTAAGGCAGTGTAGCAAGAGAGCAAGCACAATCTACCTGTCTCCATCCCTGTCTCGCCCTCTCCCTCTGTCTCCCTCTCCCTCTGTCTCCCTCTGTCTCTGTTGCCCTCTCCCTCTGTCGCCCTCTCCCTCTGTCGGCCTCTGTCTCTGTCTCCCTCTGTCTCTGTCGCCCTCTCCCTCGGTTGCCCTCTGTCTCTGTCTCCCTCTGTCTCTGTCTCCCTCTGTCTCTGTCGCCCTATCCCTCTGTCGCCCTCTCCCTCTGTCGGCCTCTGTCTCTGTCTCCCTCTCCCTCTGTCGCCATCTCCCTCAGTCGCCCTCTCCCTCTGTCGGCCTCTGTCTCTGTCTCCCTCTGTCTCTGTCGCCCTCTCCCTCTGTCGGCCTCTGTCTCTGTCTCCCTCTGTCTCTGTCGCCCTCTCCCTCGATTGCCCTCTCCCTCTGTCGGCCTCTCCCTCTGTCTCCCTCTCCCTCTATCGCCCTCTCCCTCAGTCGCCCTCTCCCTCTGTCGGCCTCTGTCTCTGTCTCCCTCTGTCTCTGTCGCCTTCTCCCTCTGTCGGCCTCTGTCTCTGTCTCCCTCTGTCTCTGTCACCCTCTCCCTCGGTTGCCCTCTCCCTCTGTCTCCCTCTGTCTCTGTCTCCCTCTGTCTCTGTCGCCCTCTCCCTCTGTCGCCCTCTCCCTCTGTCGGCCTCTGTCTCTGTCTCCCTCTGTCTCTGTCGCCCTCTCCCTCGGTTGCCCTCTCCCTCTGTCTCCCTCTGTCTCTGTCTCCCTCTGTCTCTGTCGCCCTCTGTCTCTGTCTCCCTCTGTCTCCCTCTCCCTCTCCCTCTGTCTCCATCAGTCAGTGTTTGTCCCTCTGTCACCTCAACGCACATCCCTGGGGCACACACACACTTGCACACAAGTACTGCACAGGCCTCACAAACTCCATAGAGCAGAATGTTAAGGGATGTCTCACAAGTACCAGCAAACATCTGCTATGTGCCTGTAAGACACCCACCATTTGCTGTCAACACTGTACTGTGTCAGGACACACATCTCAGAAAGCTCTGTAGTACACAATGGGCACAGGTGTAGGCAGCACAAGTCCCTCCTGTGCTCATTGCAAACACAAACACCAGGACAAGGTCACACATCCTGTGCACCAACACAAATCCACCATTATGGCAGCATGCCAGATGAGGGGACAGCCAAATCATGAACAATGGACGCTTGCAATTCACAAACAAAGTAATAGCATGGCCTGTTGTACACACCCCTTACAGAAACTCATCCCCGGGGGACAGGCGTTGTATTGCAACACTGTCCCAATTGCCATGTACCACAACAAAACACGTACTCATATGAATATGCATACAACTCATACATGCACATAACAGAAGCTCCAGTCCATTGTGCCTCTCTGAAAAAGCACGTGCCCCATCTCATTACCTTTGTAGATGCACATAAGTACCAACATGGACATGGGTATTGACAAGGTGATGCGTCTTAGAGAAGTGCCAAGTTCTAAAGCCATGATCTAGAAGTGGGTGTACAGGTCCAGCGGCGTTGGCATTGTTTGGCCAGCATGGAACAGCAAAAGACATCCAAAGTAGTAGCTGACATGCTAAATAATGATACTCTGTCTCTTACATCAACATGCTGCATCTAAACTCTGTGCATGCTTGACGCACACATAAGAATTGTCACCGTATCCAGGATGTTGCGTGAAACTTACCAATGCTTTACACGTGTGGTGCCGCCAACACAAGACACAGCAATGGCTGTGTCAGTCATTGTCAAGAGATTGGAAGAATGTAAATACCCCATCGTACAATTGTTTTTCTACCACTAAATACACAACTGTACAATGTCAACAATGTATAGCTTGTGGAACAGTGATGCTGATAATGGATAACCAAACCACATGTCACTTGATATTGCCTTAACAGTGTCTGTCTCTCCCACACACAGGGCAACGTGCGGATCTCCCCCCCAGCCAGGGGGGCCAAGGATCCCAGTCCCAGGCTCAGCAGGACCCAGACCCCACCGGCAGCGGCGTCCCTCAACGTACTGTGGATGACCCCAACCAACCTGGCTCCTCTGGATCCCAAACCCCTGCAGCAACTGTACCAGCTACATCTCTGTCAATCACCGGACCTATTCCCACCACATCCCAGCAGACAGGTCAGAGCCCTGCCCATGATTCACAAGAGAGCCAGTCTGAAAATGAGGGACACCCTTTGTCGGGCGCCCCTGAGGTTGGTGACAACCTCCACCCTCCCAGCACTCGCGGGGCCCGTCGATCGGATGTGCCCGCAAGCGCAGGCCGTGCTCATGTGGGTCAGGGTGGTGGGAGTGGCGCAAGGCGGAGGCGAGAATCTGGCCAGTCAGCTGCAGGGACCGGTATGGCTGAACTCACTAACATCCTTGAGGCATACCGGCGGGACACCAGGGAGGTAAGCCAGCTTGCGGAGACCCTCGACCAGCTCATAGAACAGCAGGCAGAGCAAATAGCCAGGCAAGACCTGCATTATGGACGGGTGGAGGCACACCAGGCTCAGCTCTTGATGGTGCATAGGGACATTTTCCATGTGCTACGTCAGATGGCTGCCAACATGCAGCCCCCTCCCTGTGTCACAAGGCCAGCAACATCACGGCAAAGTGCAACACCTGCCACAGGGAGGGAGGAGAGGGAGGAGGAGGAGGAACCCTCTGACGTAGCGTCCCATGCACCGTCCATGCCTGCACATGAGGGTCCCCCAAGGAAGGTGGGTCATCCACGGCGAAGACGTTGAGGGCCTGTGGCCCATGGACTTCTCCCAGGACACTGGACCTGGCATATTGCCCCTGGGTGCAACAGCATCCCCTATGAGACTCTCCCACATGGACTTGCTGGTCACAGTCTGCCCAATGATGTCAGGCACTGTGGCCTGGACTCTGTTGACTGAAACTCTAAGGCATCTCATCTCCAGCTGTGAATTTTGGATTCCACCCCTTTCTGTACAGCACCTAATCACGTTTCATGCACAAGATCACCCAATAAATAATCTAAACATCATACGCATTTGGTGAGTAATCTTTGAAACAGCATACATGTATATGTGTCTGCAAATGTCAAAAATGCAAGGTATACAACAAACAGCAGTCATCCACACACTTGGATCAGAATCTGAGTGAGGACACACATTGGTCAGAAATTTCAACAAACTACATACATGGATGGTAAGACACACCTGTGTGGGACAGTCAATGCTGGAGGGGGGATTGAATCCCAATACTGCTAGCACAGGCAGGCCCAGGAGAGTCACTTTGAGGAGTACATGTCAGTGTCACAAAACTAGTAGTCCATGTAGGGAGTACCTACAACTGTGTCCTCAGGTATGTGAGCTACCATCAGCATGATGCATTACTGTGTATGTGATTAATGCCGCACAGGATAAGGGTGGCAGGACAGACTGTGGGCAATGGGCTGGAGCACTCTAGACAAGCACACCTGATTAGGTGGCCTACCCCTATGGAGCTACAAGTACTATACTACTGTAATGGGAGCAACGCATACAGAACAACGACACACATCAGACAAATACCTACCCCAGAACGGCCAAATCACACCACACCCAAGAGACAGGGTCATGGTGTGTGTCCCATGTGCCAACTTGACTGACTGTGACAGCAATGTTGAAGTGGTGTGAGCATGTTGTGTTCTGGCACGTGACTGTAAGCTAACAGTTTTCTGATCTAGTGGTGTTGACAAGCTAACACTGTACAATATTGTGCCTATGTAAGGTGTGTGTGTGTGTTGGACACGGCACATGACCTGGTGGTATGTAGACCCAATGTCATGTGAATCTGCATAGTCGTGCCAGTATGTGTTGCACACACACGCATAGCAGCAGCTATGGCTGAGTACAAAGCATATTTATAGCACGAGGGTGAATGTCTGGTGTTGTCTGTGTGTAGGGTGGCAGGAGCATGCTCTATTAATGGATGGAAGGAGGGTCATCCTGTAAGTGTCTGTGTTCCTGGATAGTGTGCGCTGCATGGTGGCTGTGTATGCAGCTGCAGCAATGAGTGAAGACATGACGGCAGGAGGGGTGTGACTAATTGCAAAACAAACATAAACAAAAAATAGAGGGAGAAGGAGGTTAAACCAAACCAGGTCGGCCTCCAGTCAATATATGCAATACAGGAACCCTATGTGAAGGGTCCGGAGACCTGGTAGGTATTGTGTGGTTACTGCTTACTAAGTCAGTGTGTACCAAATCATGTAAGAAAGAAAAATTTCTTTCTAGAGTCCCCTCACTCACCGGGGTTGCCCCACGGTGACATGCTTCATCATTGGGGCCATCCCAGTTCTCTACGAAAAGGGGCGTGCTGCGACAAGGCGACTACGCTGGAGCACTGGTTTTGTGAGATGACTATGTGTGGTGCAAGTGTGGTGATGGTGGAGTGGGTGTGAAATTAAAAATACCGTGCTAGTCGGCCTCAACAATTTATTTTGCTCCTAGTGTGGTATAAAAAATTAAAAAGGGGTAACACTGTGTTCTAACTTTTACTGAGCTAGATCAGTGTTATGGTCAACATGTTTCAAGCTCCCCTAAGCTTTTCTTCAGGACCATACAGGGTCCAGCCCTGTATTGCCACTCCTGTATTCAAATGAAAAAGTGTTTATAATAATAAATACTAATTATTTATATTAAACGCTGTTGATAATAAAACATGCGTGTAGTTGTACATACGGTTTGTATTTTACTTGGAATGCTGTAAAAGAGAATAACAGTTGTTTAATGGTAGACACCCCCTTCCGGAAAAGGGGGGGGAAGAAACAACTCACATGCATCTCACTTCATCTAGGGCGTGGGTGTGCCCTGGGCACCATACTGGCGCGTGCTGGTTTTCAAACCGGTGTGGAAAAATAAAGCACTGTGAATCAAGTGGTTTAGTGGTTTCACACACAAGACATACAGACTTAATGTGACTATTGACAAAACACACAACACATACACACGAAATAATAACATGGCAGATGGTTATATTTACATAAAAGAGTGTTTCATTACACCCCATGGTCTTAGGCAAGGGCAAGAACGCCTCGTGGAAACATTGCTGAAAAAGGAGTTTCAAGGTTAGAGTTAGACGGGCTCCCTTACTATGTTTCCTTTAAGAATTGCCGGTATCCTTGCAAAATAGCGTCGTTATACACTTACTTCCTATCGGCAAACCCGCTCGGTACTACCTGGTGCTTCCTCACCCGACCGCATACTGAAGTAGAACGGGCCCCGCGGTGTATTTAGAAGGCGCGAGCTTCCGGGTTGCCGAGATGTCTCTGTACACTAGAGCGCTTGTTTTGAGCGGCCATCTTGGTAGTATGTCATCGCGCTCAGCGCGAGTGATGAAGAGTTTCAAGTGTTACTTCGGAATTATACCAAGATAAAAGATCCAAAATAGTTTAAAGTGATGCTGGATGTGGGGGCATTTTTATAAAACAATTTAGAACACAGGTATTCGAAATCGGAAGAATGATATTTTGCAAGATAAGGTTAACCCTATTTTAGAAAAACGGATTTTGGACATTGAGTAGATAGGTTATTTAGTCTGAAGACTAGTGCCTGTCTTCTGGGAAGGCAGTGGAGAGTATTGTGTTATTGTGGAAAGACTTATTCATGGTAGGAGGGACAGTTTATCAGTAGTATTGATTCGGTTTTAGTTTACACTTTCACAGTTCATTTCATAGTTACAGCTGGCCTAAGGGCGAAAGGCCCCCCATGGGATTTCATCATTGAGTCCC
Source organism: Lissotriton helveticus (assembly GCF_964261635.1). NCBI lineage: Eukaryota > Metazoa > Chordata > Amphibia > Caudata > Salamandridae > Lissotriton > Lissotriton helveticus. Next base: position 127,309,660 of record NC_136059.1, on the reverse strand, counting down.
CGGGTGTCCGTACGCAGACGAAACACCCATCTTTGCTCTTTCTCATGGAGGATTCGTTCCAGGTTGTCTTTGTTTTTGACTGCCTCTATGACCACCCGGGTCAGGTCGTTAGGTGTATGGTTCTGTTCAATGAAGTGGGTGGTCATTCTTGTTGTTGCTCGTTTGCACCTAATGTTACTTCTGTGCTCTACTATGCGGGTACTGACCTTTCTAGTGGTCATTCCCACATAATGTAAGTTGCATGTGCAAGTTATTAAATACACAACTCCACTGGTATTGCAATTGGAAAATCCCTTGAGCTCCCATTTCGTAGTGTTGTTGAAGGTTATAGTTTTGGTTGGGGAAGTCAAATGACAGACACTACAGTTGTTACATGGGAAATGACCATCAGGTAATGGTTGGGATCTTACTGTCTGGGTTATTGATGTGGGACGGGTATGTACCAAATAATCTTTCAAGTTTTTTCCCCGCCTATGGCTGAACATTGGGGTTGGTATGCTTAGGCCGCCGCTGTTGAGTATTGGCCAATGTTTTTTGATTATCTTGGATACGCTATCGGAAACTTGATTGAATGTAGTGATACAGATGGGTTTATTGTTCTCAGGTTGTGTTCTCTCCTTAGGTTCTAATAGGGCTTCCCTATTATTGTTTGCCGCCCGTTTCTTAGCCTCTTTGATCAGTTTATTTGGGTATTTTCTATTTCTCAGCTTGTTGCTCAAGTCCTCCGCTTGGGTTAGGTAGTCAGATTTTGTGCTACAATTCCTGCGTAAACGGAGGAATTGCCCAAATGGGAGGTTTTGTTTGAGATGACGAGGATGGAAACTATCAAAGGTCAAGAGGCAGTTTCGTGCTGTCTCTTTGAAATGGGTTGTTGTCATCAGTCTGCCTGACTCAGCATGAATGTTTAGATCCAAGAAAACTAGATCAGTCTTGCTCATTGAGCAGGTGAATTTCAGGAAGGGATCCTGTGTGTTGAGCCAAGTTAGAAAAGTCCGTGCTTCTTCTTCAGTGCCTTGCCATATCAACAGAATGTCGTCGATATAGCGTTTCCAATGTAGGATTTGGTGTCTGTGGGGATTTCTCTCATTTAGTATTTTGTTTTTCTCCAGTTGATGGACGTACAGTCCGGCTATGCTCGGCGCAAATGTACTGCCCATACTGGTCCCATGTTGTTGTTTGTATAGGGTTGATTCAAAACGGAAGAAGTTTTCACACAGTGCTAATTGACAGCATTCCAGTACTACATGGCGAGGGGTGTGGAATTCCCACTCGCTCTTGTATAGTACTTCCTCCAGAATCTGTAAGGTCTCTCTGTGTGGTAAGCTGGTATATAGACTTTCGACATCCAGACTTATCAAAAGACTGGATGTCGCGTCAAAGGTTAGATCTTGTAAGAGGCACAGTACGTCCTTAGTGTCCCTCAGATAGGTGTCTGTTTTTTGCACTAAGGGTCTGAGAAAGGCATCCGCGAATTGTGAAAGAGGCTCTAAGATTGAACCTATCCCCGAGACTATAGGCCTCCCTGGTGGATTGTCTAGTCTCTTGTGTATTTTGGGGATGGTGTAAAAGTATGGTACTGTTGGCTTTTTATTTGTTAGGAACTCAATTTCTTTTTTACTTAGCCAATCGTTGGCTTGGCATTCCTCTATTAGGTACGCAATTGAGATTCTCAGTCGTTCCGTAGGATCTTCATCCAGTATGGCGTAATTTCGTGTGTCCCCTAGTAGGCGGAGGCATTCATTTCTGTAATCCGTGGTATTCTGTAGTACAATGGCACCGCCTTTGTCGGCTGGCTTGATGGTAATGAGGTTGTTTTTTGACAGTTCCTGCAATGCTGATTGTTCAGCTTTGCTAGTATTATGAAATACTCTGATTGTGCGTGGATCTAACTCCTGTGCCTCTCTCATGACCGCTTTTTCAAAAGTTAATACTTCCACAGGTAGGCTGTGTGCTGGAGGGACAAAGTTTGATTTCTTATGTAGTCCTGTGTCACTCTTTGTTCGTTCTGTGTGATCTTTGTCTTGGAAGAATACCTGCAATTTGACTTTTCTCAGGAACTCTTTTAGTTCACAGCACAATTTGAACTTATCTGTGGTTGGGGTAGGGACAAATCCTAAACCCTTATTCAGCACTTGGTTCTGTGTGGCTGTGAGGCTTAATGATGATAGATTTACTACTAAATCGAGTTGGTGCTCGTGGTTGGTTCCGGGGGGCCTTTGCTCCGTGTATGACGTGTTGTTGTCACCACTGGTTCTGCCCATTGTACTCCCTGGCTGGGTTTGTTTTTTGCTCTTTGTGTTCTTGTTGCTGGCACACACAACGCCAAGGATACTTGCAGAGCCAGAGGATTTACACACCAACACACAAGTGTACGGTATTACGGAAATTGCCATGTCCAGGATGACATGTGGGGATATTCTGAGGTGAGTAATACGTTACTGACCTGTTCATGGCATATGCTAACAGCATGCACAATGTAGCACATGGCACACACATGACGTGGTCACACAGGGTCATGCTGTGCAGCTATGACACCTCTGTGACAGTGGGCATGTTCCTGTCATCATGTGCCAGTTCCCTGTACTGAATTGTGGGCCATTCGAGTGTTCATGTGCCTCGCTACATGTTGCTGACGTTAATCGGGTGGAAATTGTTGAATGCATGTGATGCACATGTGCATCATGATTGATGACATGTTGTGCAAGCTATTCACACATCAACTGAGGCACAGGGTCACAATCCCTGTGCTTCTTCAATGTCTGCCACACCTGGCACATCCTGATGTATGTGTGCCATGCTGATGTATGCATCAACATCGTTCACATGAGTGTAGACTACATCCCTGCTGTGTGATTTCCTGGTGTAACTCTCCCAATGGTGACATGAAGGTGGACAGGGACGCAGCCTACACAATCGTTCACTTGACCATGTCTGACGCAATGTACCCCAATGGTACGTGCGTGTGTACGCATCGTTTCCCTATCGCATTTCGGCTCTACGCGAGCTAAGCGTAACCCAATGGTACGTGCGTGTGTCGGCCTTGTTTCCCTATCGCATTTCGGCTCTACGCGAGCTAAGCGTACCCCAATGGTACGTGCATGTGTACGCATCGTTTCCCTATCGCATTTCGGCTCTACGCGAGCTGACGTACCCCAATGGTACGTGCGTGTGTCGGCCTCGTTTCCCTATCGCATTTCGGCTCTACGCGAGCTGAGCGTACCCCAATGGTACGTGCGTGTGTACGCATCGTTATACCATTCAATGTGTAGCATTGGCAATGGCAATGTCACCGTACTTGGGTGTGAATTTTAAAAAATGCATAGGGAACAACTAGGGGAACAGTGTACTGGTCAAAATGCAACCAGGTTGTCATGGATACGGAGTTTTTTTAAACTCCTACAGGTGTCCTGGAAGAATCAGTTAGGAAAAAGTATACAATGTTGCGAAAGTTGTTGTTCAGCTCTGGCTCTATTTTCAAACCATGCATATGTGTGTCATGGGCTTAGGTGTGATGTGATTGGATGGAACATAGGATGCAAATTATGCTGGCCTATCACACACTACTCCTTGGACTCACAGACCCTCTGCAGCACAGATATAAGGCAGCATGTGTCTGTGGGAGGGTACTTGCCTGCACAACATTGGTGTGCTAACCACAGCTGCTGTCTCTGAATCCTCTGGACCCTGATTAGCTGAACATGGAGAGGGCACCTGCATTCACTGATGGTGAGAACAAGGCCCTGCTGGATGCCCTCCTGCCAAACTTCAGCAAGCTGTATGGGAGACCAGAGGATCAGGTGAGTGATGTGTGCAATACCTTGGAGTGTGCACCTGTTGTGTGTGTGACATCATAGCCACTGTGTAGTAATAGGCGATAGATGCAATGTTGTTGTGAGTGAGTGCCAGGGTGCACAGTGTTGTTACAAGAGAGTTATTTGTTGTAGTGTGGTGTGTGACAGCATGTCACGTGCTGCATTGCACCCAGATATAGCATATATTGTTCAGTGAGTGCCATGCTCAAAGAGTGTTTTGCAGCCCTCATGTCATCTGTAGAATTTCAATGTCATGCAAAGCAGTTGTGTTTGCACACAGGCCACATACTCCTGGACAATGATGCAAATGTGTGTGGCATACGATGCCCTGTTATCCTCATGTATTTTGTGCACATATGGGTGTCTTGGGAACATGCACCAGGTATACTGATGTTCTGTAACTTTACATTTGTGACAGGTATCTGCCTATGAGAAGGGTGAAATCTGGGTGGACATCGCCAGGGCTGTCCGGAGAGAGGGGGGGCCTCGCAGGAGGCCTCGAAACATAAAGAAGAGGTGGCAGGACATCCGGTGCTGGAGCTGCCGTATCGCCCGAGTCCAGCTGAAGTTGGAAGCTCCACGCCGGCATGGCGGCAGCCGCCACCTCACCCCCAACATGCTCCGGGTCCTGGAAGTGGTGGTCCCAGACCTCCATAGGCAGTTGCAGGAGGGACAGCAGCACGAAGGGGGTAGGTACATGTCTGTTTGTAGTCATGTGTGTGTGAAATGGTACCTGAAGAGCTCAAAGGCATGGTCACACTCCCATTGTTTGAGTGGTGTGGCCAGACAGGCAGTTCATGCATTGGAATTTGATTGTCCCTCTGTCAGCAGCTGCTTCTTTACATGCCTTGCCCTACTCCACATTAGAGGTTTGCTTTGGCTAATGCTTGTTTTTGACATGTACTCCTATGTTGCAGTGTCTCAGATTGCATCTTCCTTTGCACATCATCATGTTGTAGGGGGGTATGTGACACCTGTTCGTACCTTAAATGTAGCACCACATGTGCACTATGTCTGCCCTTCTTCATATTGTGGCACTGTTCTTGAGTCTCAACAAGTGTTTTATGCACAAGTCAGCCTCAGTGGCCTTTGTCCATGGTACACTTTCTAATTATCTTGTGTTAGCTACAGGTGCACAATGTACATGTGCTATATTTTGGGCTTCTGCATACTCACACTGGGCAGTGCGTGTGTGCATATTCTCAACATCTGTTGCATGTTCTTTGTACATAGTATTGATGGTCTGCCACACAATGTGACTTTGGATGTACAAAGCGGTGATGGCAGTGTGAGGTGAAGGAAGACTTGTTTCAGGTCCCAGGATGGCATCACATGGCAGTTCGCCGAGGACTTTTCAAATGTGGCACAGAGTAAAAGCGAATCAAACATGACCAGGTCTTGATTTGGGTGGCAGGGTTGGCTAATGAACTGTTATGCATCATCAGCTATCCTGTTGTCAGGCAGTGGATCATGATTGTGTCTCTCATACAAGTATTTTCCTTGCCTATACCTTGTCTCCTACCTTACATTGAGCGTTGTGTCTCTGACATTTGTCCACAAGTAGAATTGTCATTATGCAGAGTTCTGTGTCATGTGACTCATGATGCATGCCATGTTGAGGAATCAGGCCAAATGATTTGCAGCTGATATGTCTGATGTGTACAGGTGACTGATATGTTTTCATTCTTCTCCTTGCTCACAGCATCATCATCTGAATCTGGAGGAGACACAGGTGCGGACCAGGCAGAGGGACACACCGACAGTGCCACCTGCTTTGAGGTGTCAGAGGGAGGCAGTGGCACAGAGTGTGAGGACAGTCTGCAGGCCGGACGACATGTGACTGACACTTCTTACCATGCCGACGAATCCAAGACAGACTCTCAGGAGGGGGGGGGAATATGCAGCAATGGTCACTCATTCATCTTTGGCTGCCCTCCCCTCCTCCAGTCCCATCTCCAACCTCCCAGTCCTTGGTGTGCCTAGGGTCCGTGCTAGCCCCCGTGTCTCCTTTGTTCCCGGCACCGCAGCCCCTGCCCCTGTGTCCCCTGCTGCCCTCAGTGCTGAGACTGTGGACCTACTCCGGCAGATTGCAGTAGGTCAGACATCCATGCTGTCTGTCCTCCATGGACATACAAAACTGATGACACAGGTGGTGTCGTTCATGGAGGGCATGTCATCAGCCATGTCTGATCTGCATCGGAGTGTGGCTGCCATAGAATCAACACTGACGGCACCTCTCTACACCCAGCAGCATCTGTCCCCCCCTCCTTCAGAGCCATCCACCTCTGCCTCTCACATACCTACACAGCATACACTCACACGCCACAGGTCAGACACACCCAGCGCACACACACAGCATAAGAAGCTCAAAGCTCCACGCACACAGTCTCAAGGGCAAGTAGGCACACCCACAGGGAGAGGGGAGACACCTCACACACGCATCCACACACCCAGTAGGACAGACTCACAGCCCTGTACCTCCACCCACAATGTGTCCCCGGGTTCAGGTGGTAGTTTTTCCACCCTGGCTGAGGTGTGCAGCCAGGTTTTTGAATCTACTTTCGGCGATGCCCCAACCAGTGTGGATGAATCCACTACACCTGCACCCACTCCACCTGTCCTTCCCTCTCCTGTCCATGCGGTGCCGGAGGATTCCACAGATGGTGCCCCCGTAGTCAGCACAGCTGATTAAACGCCATGTGCAGGCAGGTTTGGGTGAGATGACACCCATGGAGGCACAAACTGTTGCAGAGACTCTATTGGACTGGCCATTGGCCTTTAATGAGCGAGGACTCTCATTTGCTTTTCTTTTGTGATTCCGCTGAATAAAGCTAATTTTTTCCTTTTCAGATTTGTAGTTTGTGTGATGATGTCTGTGGCTGCTGGGTGCCTGGGAGCTGGTGTGATGTTCACATTTAGGTCTGCTAAAATGTGTCTATCTCCTGAGGGTAATGAGGTTGACAATGGTATGTTTTTGATGTACGAGCTGGGCAGTGGTGGGCACTCTGATGCTGGGCAGTGGTGGGAAGTGGTGGGCACTCTGATGCTGGGAAGTGGTGGGCACTCTGATGCTGGGCAGTGGTGGGCACTCTGATGCTGGGCAGTGGTGGGAAGTGGTGGGCACTCTGATGCTGGGCAGTGGTGGGCACTCTGATGCTGGGCAGTGGTCGGCACTCTGATGCTGGGCAGTGGTGGGCACTCTGATGCTGGGCAGTGGTGGGCACTCTGATGCTGGGAAGTGGTGGGCACTCTGATGCTGGGCAGTGGTGGGAAGTGGTGGGCACTCTGATGCTGGGCAGTGGTGGGCACTCTGATGCTGGGCAGTGGTGGGAAGTGGTGGGCACTCTGATGCTGGGCAGTGGTGGGCACTCTGATGCTGGGCAGTGGTGGGCACTCTGATGCTGGGCAGTGGTGGGCACTCTGATGCTGGGCAGTGGTGGGCACTCTGATGCTGGGCAGTGGTGGGCACTCTGATGCTGGGCAGTGGTGGGCACTCTGATGCTGGGCAGTGGTGGGAAGTGGTGGATGTGTTTACTAGACACCAGTTAGACAAAGGTTGATATAGCAGTCGTATGTCCCATACGTCTATTGCACTGGTGATGTGCGGTGACTTACCATACCCCGTGGTCGATGAAGTAGGTTCGCCATGTCACCGTATTGCTCTACTGATGTGCGGTGATGTTCCGTACCCCGTGGTCGATGACGTAGGTGCGGTACGTCTCCGTATTACACTGGTGTTGTGCGGTGACGTACCGTACCCCGAGCTGGATGACGTACATGCGGCACGTATAACACTGGTGTTGTGCGGTGACGTACCGTACCCCGAGGTCGATGACGTAGGTGCGGTACGTCTCCGTATTACACTGGTGTTGTGCGGTGACGTACCGTACCCCGAGGTCGATGACGTAGGTGCGGTACGTCTCCGTATTACACTGGTGTTGTGCGGTGACGTACCGTACCCCGAGCTGGATGACGTACATGCGGCACGTATAACACTGGTGTTGTGCGGTGACGTACCGTACCCCGAAGTCGATGACGTAGGTGCGGTATGTCTCCGTATTACACTGGTGTTGTGCGGTGACGTACCGTACCCCGAGGTCGATGACGTAGGTGCGGTACGTCTCCGTATTACACTGGTGTTGAGCGGTGACGTACCGTACCCCGAGCTGGATGACGTACATGCGGCACGTATAACACTGGTGTTGTGCGGTGACGTACCGTACCCCGAAGACCACAACCTGACGTTCCTGTATGCGCTAGCTCCTTGATTGTTCTGTGGGCCAACTTTTTTCCTGTCGACAACGACTGTGACGTGAATCTGAGATCTTACTTTTAAATCACTAATGAAAGAAACTACGTGATAATCTTACCAAGACGGATGTGAAACTTGATTCCAGAGATTGTGTTATAAGCCCTGAAGAAGTCCGGCATCGGACGAAACGCGTCGGCTATCCGCAACTTTCAAAAAAAGAAAATAAAGAATAAAAATTGAATAAAAGAAAGAAAATTCAAGTCACTACTTTTGTGTGTCTTTCTGAATATTTGGGAAAACTATCATTTCTGTTTATCAATATGTTCTAAAATTGTTTTTGCAACTAATGTGTAACTTTTGAAGGGTGCTGTCCAACTTTCATAACACGTATAACACTGGTGTTGTGCGGTGACGTACCGTACCCCGAAGTCGATGACGTAGGTGCGATACATCTCCGTATTACACTGGTGTTGTGCGGTGACGTACCGTACCCCGAGCTGGATGACGTACATGCGGCACGTATAACACTGGTGTTGTGCGGTGACGTACCGTACCCCGAAGTCGATGACGTAGGTGCGGTACGTCTCCGTATTACACTGGTGTTGTGCGGTGACGTACCGTACCCCGAGCTGGATGACGTACACGTGGCACATATAACACTGGTGGAGTGCGGTGACGTACCGTACCCCGAAGTCGATGACGTAGGTGCGGTACGTCTCCGTATTACACTGGTGAAGTGCGGGAGTGTGTGGTGCAACGTACCCAGACATGACAGTCGTGCAATGGAGATGTGCCCGTGTGGCAACACGTACAGGTATGTTGGAGTTCGTTGTACTCACCTTCTGCGCCATCGTCGGTTTCTAAGTACGAGGTGGTGGGCGTACAGGATAGGGATCACACGGACGATGGCGTTCATGTCTTGCTTGTCGCATACCGGGGTGCGGTTCGTGCCGGACTCTGGTTTTACGGTAGTTTAGAGCTCTCGTAGCAAAAGAGCCGTACGGAGTGTGTTCAACACGGACCGTACTTCCTGGTTCGGAAGGCGCGGTCTATTTACGTACAGACGCTGCGTGGTGCGTCAGCCGACTGCAATTCGTATGGATTTCCGATTTGTACGGTCTTTTTTACGAGTTGTACGGAGTGACGCTTTCATTTGTGATCGTACTTGCTGAATCGTACGGGGACGCTTACAGGTGCGATTCGTACGGGGAAAAACGCTCCGAACAGCAATTCGGAGCGCTTTTTACCGGATCGGAATCGACCCCTAAGTCTACACCATTGGGGCCATAAACATTGCAAAGAGAAAGTTTTGTATTATGGACAGTAACATATAAAAACAACCATCTACCATTAGTACCATGAAAATCGGTTTGTAACTGAACAGTCAATGACTTGTGAAACAGAATGATAACACCGTTTTTGTTGTTTACTGCCGGAGAGCAGAAGGTTTCTCCCACCCACTGTTTACAGAGTGAAGACAAATCTTTTAAAGTGAGGTGAGTTTCTTGCAACATTGCAACTTGACATTTCAGTCTCGCTAAGTGAGATAAAGCACGTTTTTTAACAGTACTGCGTATACCTTTGACATTCCAAGAGATAACGCGAAGACCATTCATCTTTGGTAATTGCATAAGAGTAGGCGGAAAAATAGAGAGAAAACATTGAAGAGTAGGAGCGAAGGAAAGAGGATAAAAAAGAGGTTGGGAAGATATAGAGAGTAAAGTACAAGAGGTAAAAATTGAGCCATGTGACCACCACAGAAATAGAAACAGGAACAATTTGGAAGAACAATAGCAAGTCAAAAACTGAGTTAAAAAGAGAGAAAGGTGCAAAATGTGGCAAATGGTACAAAGGTTGTCTATAAGAAAGGGAAAAAAGGAGTGAGAAAAGAGGCAACAAAGAAAAGGAAGGCAGAAGAGAAGGGAGAAGAAAGAGAAGATAAATAGAGGAAAGAAGACGAGGAAATGGGGCATAGTCCCCCAAGAGAAGACTGCAAAAAGAAGATGACAAAAAGACAATTGACTTTAGTCATAGAGGACAACTGACAAAAAAACATTAATGTAGGAGGGGGGCAGAAAAAGAACAGGACAACCGCTCGAGTAGGAGACAAGAATAAAAAAAGAGGTAACCATAAAATAATAATAACAAAAAGTGAAGTAACCAGTTAAGACAAATGAAGGGAACTTAACAAACATTCGGGAAGGAACAGCAGCGGAATGGGTTGCACATTACAAACATCAGGATAACACAAATGAGAAGGTTGTACAACAAAACTGCAAAGGTGAGACCTGTGAAACAAGGGAGAGGAAGAACAAATAAATCATTACAGCTTACAGACAAAATTTGGAGGTGAAATTTATAGCTACAAAACAGTAAACATTAACAAAACAACTAGGGTTTGCTCACTTCCATAAGTTCTCCTTTGTGAGTGGGAATGAACTTTCAAAGGTCTGCAGGATCTTCAAAACTAAAAGTTCTTTCTTTATAAGTTACGTTAAAAAACAGGGGTGTTAGGCCATTGCATGCATTCATTGATCTCATTGCAGGTCAGAGGTCTGAGATTTTTTTCCTCTATTTATCTTCTCTTTTCCGATGGGCAGCAGTTGGCTTAGAGACACCTTGGGGCAGATTTATGAGGCACTTGCGCCACGTTTACGCTGCTGTTGCGTCACGCAAGGCGGCGTAAACGTGGCGCATCCCTACGAACGATTTACAACGTGACGCATCTAGGCAGATGCGTCACGTTGTAAAGCCCTGCGCCGCTTGTGGGCGTTCCGGCGCAGGGTGGGCGTTCCAGGGCAGGTGCGCCTCGCAAAAGTGGCTGAGTGAAATCTATAAGATTTCACTCAGTCACTTTCAGGCCAATGCTGCGTCAAAAGCCTGCGCCTGCTTGAAGCAGGCGTAGGTCTTGACGCAGCATTGTGGAGATGGGGCACCCCCGAGCCTTGCTGGAGCTGCGTCGCGCTTGCGACGCAACTCCAGCAATGCGTCACCTTTACGGCACAGATGCGTCACGCATCTGTGCCGTTTTTGCCCCATGGTGCGCCGCATCATAAATGCGGCGCACCATGGGTGGCGGAGCTGTGGCGCACTGTGGCGCATGTTAACTGGCGCATCCCTGGGGATGCGCCAGTTAACATAAATCTGCCCCCATGAGTATAGGAAACTTTATGTCCGGACCAGAGCTTAAGTCATACGATCTGAGTATAAGAGGAAAGAAGCCATTATGCCTATAGGTTTAGAAGTAGAAGATGTATTCTTTGGTCCAAGACGATGGGCTCATTGGATGTTGATATCCATGTGTTTTGGGAGACCAACAATTTGAAGGACTTGAGTTTTCAGGATGTAAATGATGTCAGACCCTTCAGAACCTTCCGGAATATTATAAACATGCAAGTTATTGCGCCTATTGTGGTTTTTCAAATATTCTGTGGTCTTTTAAAGTTGACTGACTTCTTTAGTAAGGCTATCAACTTTGGCGACAACATCCTGGCATCACTAACTTTATGTTCTAAGTCAGTAAGTCTCAGATCAAGGATAGACCATTTATCATCGAATCTCTGAAGGGTAGCAGCCGTATCAGTCATGAAAGGACAAATGAGGCTCAATTCCTACATAAAATCCTCAAGTGTGATAGCAAGCCGTGATTTCGCCGGAGAAGGTGGATCCTTCTTGATGCGCTTACCAGAAGATGCAGCCAACTCTTTACAATCTCTGGTAGCATGAGATTTGGTGGACTGTGGGGATTCCATGTTAAAAAAACTGTCACAGGAAAGTTGCAACAAAGAAAAAGAATGCAGGTGGAAAAAAAAACAATTGTTGGTGATGTCGAAGAGTAGTAGCAAAGAAAAAGTTTATTGCAAAACAGCACCCTGTTGACAAAAAAGGAAATGCGCTCAATGCAGTGACAGTAGTCGTTGGAAAGAAGAGCCCAGAAGGAGCGAATTAAAAGTACAATAAATTGTTAGTGAAGCAGGCCAATAGAACATGTGAATTGCGACAACAGAGTATGCTGTTTAACCACATGAGCGCTAGCGAAATTCTGCCCCTGTGCTTGTTTTTTAAAAAACCCATTATTCATGACGAGCTGGGCTCGTCATGAGCGTGCGAGGAGGCTACCTCATGACGAGCCCAGCTCGTCATGAGCGTCGAAGGGGTTAAAGAAGCTGCTTACATCCTTTATGCCAGTGCATTGTTGGTGCTTAAACCATTGCTGATATGTGCATTGCTGAGGTGATTGAAGTAAGGCACAGCAGAGGTGATTTGACGAATTCACCAACCCAGCATGACATGCACAGGAAAAAACAACAGGTCTCTCTACAGCATTAGAGGAAAACAGCTAAAAGGGCAAAACATGAAACAGCATTGCAGTGAGTGAAAAAGAAAAAAAATGCTGCGTGGAAAGAAAACAAAATGGCGGCAGTTTGTCAAGAGAAAGAATATTAGTCCAGAAAATGCTCAAAAGACAACAATTTCATTTGAGAACTTGTCTATTGATGCCCGAATACTTGAGACGGCAGATTCCGGTGTTTCTGTGCAGAAACGCTGCCCAGAAAGCGTCCCTTCGTTCGTGAGCATTGCTCGTCTGAACGGAGCTCTTCAAGTCAATGCCATCTTGAATCGCCGCACCTCGCGCTCCCACGAAAATACATTTTAATCACTAAAATTACAATCTTAATCTCCGAGGCTGTGCCTAACAAAAAATAGTTTTTTGTTTGGCATGGCTGGAGATTAAGATTTTAATTTTATTAAGTGATTTGCACAGAATCAGAGGATGTTGAGCCAATGAGTCCTGTAGGGCTCGATACTAACTCAAACCTGGCTGGTTTCCTTCAGGTGAACCAGGGTCTCAGCATTGATGGCTCCACATTTCATCGTGCAATGTATTCTCAGCATTGATGGCTCCACATTTCATCGTGCAATGTATTCTGCAGCAGGGTTCATGGCCCATGAACTCTGCTGCAGGATAAAATGTGTGTTGATTCCTGGGATCATGGCTTTAATGTTGGCCAGAGCAAGCACAGCTGAGGTGCCGACTTTGGAGGGGGTGTTATGTGTGCGAGTCCGACGTGTGCACTGTAGTAATGGCAGCGTTAGCTACAGAGCAGACCTGACGACTTTGGAAGCACCAAAGTTGGCAGCTCTGCTCTTGCCATGATACACACACACAAACAAAATATTATATACTCACTCAGAATAAGTGGGCAGGTCGGACATTCATCTGACATTCACGTTGCGGGCTGCCAATAAAGAAGTAGTGATGCACACACTACAACTGTGTGCTTGAGGCAGCTCACATGTGGTAACACTCAAACCTAGTTGTCAGGTTTCCCCATCCAAAACTAACATTAGAAACCACCACTTTATCCCGGAGTCCGGACCCGTACATGACCGCGTGTCCTCAACATCCAGCCATCTGCTGTACGGTCTCACGTCTTGCATAGCACCTCACGCTAACTCCTGGCTGGCAGGCAAGTACAGCCTAAATCTCAGCCAATCCAGATGCTGCTCTAGCAGTAGCACTTGGATTGGCTTGAGCAGTAGTGCGCATGTTCTGTTTAGGGCCCAAAGATTTTTGCGACCAGACCAAATATGCGCACTAGGCTGCTCATTAGAACAGCAGCATGGAACAACCGTCGGTCTTCTAATGAGCAGCCTAGTGCGCATGTACGGGCTGATCGGAACATTTTTAAGCCCTAAAATGGAATATGCGCACTCTTGCTGTGTGCTTCGCCGGCCACCTGATACATTCTGCACTTGCACTGAACTCTGTTCTGCTGTGGCTGCCTGCCCCCTTCTGACCTGACTGCCTTCTGTGAATGAGTGAGACTGAGAGAGTAATGGCAGCAACGGCACGCACGCTTGAACCTCGACTCATGCCTCAAATTAATTAGTGGGGAACGCCCAAGCACCCTAATAGACGCACCGCTGCTGGTGGCAACTTTGACTCGTTCTAAGGTAGCACAGAGGGTTAATATTGCCTGCTGAAGAAACATGTGTACAATGCAAGTCACAAGGTGGGTTACTGCTTTTGTCAGAGAAATCCTTTTAATACTTACAGTTTATAGATTAAAATCCTCATATTGAACAGTGAGCTATTAACTGTCATCAAAGTTCTGTATGGAGGGGGTGTTATGTGTGCGAGTCCGATGTGTGCACTTTAGTAATGGCAGCGTTAGCTACAGAGCAGACCTGACGACTTTGGAAGCACCAAAGTTGGCAGCTGTGCTCTTGCCATGATGCAAACACAAACAAAATCATACATACTCACTCAGAATGAGTGGGCAGGTCGGACATTCATCTGACATTCACATTGCAGGCTGCCAATTAAGAAGTAGTGACGTACACACTACAGCCGTGTGCTTGAGGCAGCTCACATGTGGTAACACTCAAATCTAGTTGTGAGGTATCCCCCATCCAAAAGTAACATTATAAACCACCCACTTTATCCCGAAGTCCGGACCCGTACATCACCGCGTGTCCTCAAACGTCCAGCCATCTGCTGTATGGTCTCACGTCTCGGATAGCACCTCACGCTAACTCTTAGCAAGCTAGCAAATACAGTCTGTGACTCAGCCAATCCAAACGCTGCTCTAGCAGCAGCACTTGGATTGGCTTGAGCAGTAGTGTGCATGTTCTGTTTAGGGCCCAAAGATTTTTGTGACCAGCCCCAATATGTGCACTAGGCTGCTCATTAGAAGAGGGGCATAGAACAACCTGCGGTCTTCTAATGAGCAGCCTAGTGTGCATGTTCGGGCTGATCGGAAAATGTTTAAGAGCTAAAAGGGAACATGCGCACTCTTGCTGTGCGCTCCGCCGGCCACCTGATACATTTTGCACTTGCACTGAACTCTGTCCTGCTGTGGCTGCCCGCCCCCTTCTGAGCCAACTGCCTTCTGTGAGTGAGAGAGACTGAGAGAGTAATGGCAGCAACGGCACGCACGCTTGAACCTCGACTCATGCCTCAAATTAATTAGTGGGGCAACGCCCAAGCACCCTAATGGACGCACCGCTGCTGGTGGCATTTTTGACTCGTCCTAAGGTAGCACAGAAGGTTAATATTGCCTGCTGAGAAAACATGTGTACAATGCAGGTCACAAGGTGGGTTATTGCTTTTGTCAGAGAAATCCTTTTAATACTTGCAGTTTATAGATTAAAATCATCATATTGAACAGTGAGCTATTAACTGTCATCAAAGTACTGTATGGAATAAGTGATAGAGTTATGATTTTTTTCTCCAGTCTTTCATTATTCAAATGCTATAAAAATGGTTATTTTGGGTAGAAATACATTCTTATTAGTAAAGAGAATGGCCAACCATTGTGATGATTTTTAAATGCTTAGTTTGTGCTTTGCCAGTCCAAGCACCAATAAACTATACTTCCTACCAGTATGGGTGGCATGTGACTCCTACACCTTGGAGTCCTCTGTCTCATGCAACATTTCCGATACCTTGATTTAGGCACACATGATAAACTGTCTCTGTGTGATGTAAAGTGCTATGACACCCTACACCATATGAGTGGGGCAATAAAACAAATGAAATGCATCAGAGAGATATTGGTCATGGAGACTCAAGGGACACTGTTAAAGGGTGGTAGTGAGGGAATCCGTGGCAGAGGTGGTCATTGTGAGCACCAAAAAACATGGTCCCACCGGGAGTCACCAGCGCTAAAGAAATTTAGAAATACATTATTACGCTCTCTTTTTTTAGGTGTTCTGTAGTAGGAGCTGTCAACTCCGTAATTACATGCTAATTTATTGCTTTTTTGGCAAAAAGTATAAATGTTGGGAGGTCTTTATTTTATAATACCTATTTATAAGGTAAATGTGTTGCTATTTTTTCTTTTGTTAAAATTCTTGTTATTTGTTATATGGACCTCTGCTGGAGTACCTCATCTTAATAAAACATTTGTTCTTTTTATGAAATGCAATACTTATTAATGGTGTTAGATAAATCAGTGTATGTTTTAGAGCTGTAAAGTCACAGTTCCTAATCATGCTTAAACATGTTGTCACTTTCAACGTCACTTACAGTCTTCCAGAGGTTTATGCTTGTCCTGGGCACCCGAACCTTCAGTGACATCCTTACTGCACAATCCCGGGTACCTGCATCTGCGGCATTAAGTGATTTGTTTGGAAAGTGCAATTTTATTGTGGTGGTCAAGTATGACTTAATGCACAGACATGGCTCTGCTATGCTTAATTCAATGTGTGCCACCCATTTTGGATTTGGTCACATTTTAATCGCCTCTTACTCCCACAGTTAGGTCTGAGCTCCACATGACAGGCCTAAACTTATTAAAATCAACAATTATGCTCACAAATATTTGCTGAGATACCTCACTGTCTGCTAGTACTCCAGCATCACTCACTAGCAGTGAGACCTGACACCATCCCTCACTGAGTGTGTGAGATCGCTCCTGAGCTGACAGAATTGAGAAGCAGGTGGCGGTGAGACCTGACTCAGAGTAATCAGACAGAAGGTGAGCAGAAAGTAAGTTGACTGGGGCGGCTTCTCCTCAAGAGCGGAGGAGTAATGCCCACCCACTGTGAGCACAGCAGGTGCACACAAATAGGTAAAATGGCATATCAATGCCATTTTACTTATAAGCCACAGTGTGAGTGCAGGAGGGGGGGGGGCTCAATCATGAGATTGCAGGATTACAGCTGCCCCTGCAGTGAGCATGTTGGGTTAGCCAATTGCTTTGCTATGGCCAGCCCGACATTCAAACTGTAGACCCATGGATGTGAAACAGCTGGGAGATTGCTGGCACAGACACCAAGCACTGTATGAGAGGAGGTCCAAGATTAGTTGTTGAAGCCCCCCCGTATCCTGCTCAAGGACGCTGATCGGGGAGAGAATCGCCTGGGGGTGTAATATCTATGGTGAGTTTGGCGCCATCATGCCCCACCATGTTTTTATAGTTCTAGCTGGATATTCAAAGGTATATTCTCTTTACAACTTTGTGATGTTTGAATAAATAAAAAAGCAGATTCCTCCGTTGGAATTTTCTGCTGAATGTTTGTTTGAGTGTTCAACAGCGACATGAGAAATGTATTTGCAATAAATGTTTTGAGAGCAACTTACATTGCAAACCCTTCTTATTTGTGAAAAGCATGACCTGCATGACATGTATTGGGAACTTGTAGACACGTAAACCTACAAGAGGTATGCCTCCATCATAAGTGGTCCCATCAACTCACTAAAATGCCCTCCCTGATATTTCCATCATGGCACCCGAAGAGGTTAAGACTGGTCTTTCTCGGAAGATCTCCACCTTGCAGCTCTTTAACTACATAGTGAGATGCTCAGATTCTGACCAGAACATGCCTGACACTATCTACAAGGATCATGCCACCCCCTCAAACATCCTTGTCCAAGATCACAAACACAGGCCTAAAGGATACTTCTCTCTATGATTGTGATTATGAGCTGATTGGCACTGTGGCAA
The DNA here is from genome assembly GCF_964261635.1 of Lissotriton helveticus. Taxonomy (NCBI): domain Eukaryota; kingdom Metazoa; phylum Chordata; class Amphibia; order Caudata; family Salamandridae; genus Lissotriton; species Lissotriton helveticus. The sequence goes on along the minus strand of NC_136059.1, from coordinate 127,292,141 downwards.
CAGCACACTATTGTGTTCACCTCTCTTCTGACACATCAGTATCCAGAACGCATCCAGAACGCCTCTGCTCGCCTGATCCTCAACATCCCTTGCCGCAGCCAAATCAAACCCCACCTGAGATACCGGCAATGGCTCCCCATCAACAAGAGGATAACCTTCAAACTCCTCACCCACGCACACAAGGCACGCCACAACACCGGACCAGCGTACCTCAACAGCCGACTCAGCCTCTAAACCCCCACCTGCCAGCTCCGCTCCACCAACCTCGCCCTCGCCACCGTCCCCCGCATCCGAAGAGTAACCGCTGGCGGCAGATCTTTCTCCCACCTCGCCCCATAAGACATGGAATACCCTCCCCATTGTCCTTTGGCAGACTGAAGACCTTCTAACATTCAGGAGACTTCTCAAGACCTGGTAATTCGAACAGTAGCAGCCCCCCCAGCGGCTTGAGACCCTCACGGGTATGTAGTTCGCTTTATAAATGTTATGATTGATTGAGTACACTCATCCATTGTACTGCGGTTCCACTAAGGTGCATAGTACTTCCCTCTTGTATCATGCCAGTACACTCCTCCAATGCACTGCCGTTCCACTAAGGCGAAATAGTACTGCCCTCTTATAACATGACAGTGCCCTCCTGCAATGCACTGATTACAGTTAGGTGCATTAGTACTGCCCCCTTCTAACATATCTGTGCACCCCTGCATTGCATGTCTCATCTATAGGGAAATTCTGTGATGGTTACTTGTGTTTCTTGCAACGCTCCTGAGATCAGCCTAGACTGGCCTACGGCATATGATGTCATTCTGTTGAAATCGTGCACTGCCCTGTCACAAAGTGTAATTTCTGTCCTCAGCTGCAACAAATTGTATATAAATCAATCCTGGGAAATTATGCCTAAGAGCAGGAGGTGTGAAAACATTAACCTCTTCTAATAATACATACATTGTCAGCATCTGGCTACACACATCTGTAGCTGTCTGGTGGCAGCAGTAATAAGTTCAACACTACCAGAAAAATAACATATCGCAGATGATTTCATCACGTCTCAGATGAGATGGCCACAGTTACTTTCTGCATTACAATTTTAAATCAAGGATCAATAGCGCCACCCCCTGAATTTGGTGTATTGCAGGCAAGACAGATGTGTGAAAGGCTTATTTTGTAAAATTATTTGTATAGCATATGTTGGCAGTAGTAAGTATTTTAAAGAATAAAAGATTTCACCCACTTTATTGGTACACAATCCATCTGTCTTAGAATACTCAAAGGCTGAGCTGGTGAAGCCAAAAATACAACTTTTTTTTTTAATGGAACCCTCTTTCGTTTAAGTGTTGGCAGTGGTCCTCTGGACCTGCTACCTGCTCTTCAGCAAACTTTTTTTAACATCCACAAAGTGCTTGGGGTGCTAAGGAGGCCCGTTCCCTTTTATGGATGCTTTACTATCTCTTTTGAGGTGTTAGTAAAATATCAATGTTTTGCGACCAGACTGAAGCTGGAAAACATTAATACATAAGATACCAAAGCAGTATTTGGAAGGGACGCCTAAATTCATCCCTCTCTAGATACCATACTGGTATCCATGTGTCCAGGTTTAGCAGTCAGTTGAAATTTTCTAACTTCGAAAATGTGCTTGCCACATAAGAAAATGAATTGTTACACTTGTAAGGGATCACTGACATAACTTCGACAGACCGAATATCGACTGGACAAAAAATCGATGCCAAATTATCGACTACAAAATTATCGATTGCCTATACTTACACAACAAAACACAAAAATATCGAAACCACATTATCGACTAAAAAAAACCTCGACTACAACAATATCGACTAACAACATTATCGATTTCTAAAACATCGATTATCACATCTTTAAATGAAAAAATGACAAAATATCGATTACAAAAATAAAGATAGCAAATTTCTCGTTTTTTTTAAATATCGAAATTACTACATCCTTGAATAAATCACTGTATTATCTTAAAATTTAGTCATACTATTCATAATTATTCACTAATTGTTTCTAAAAAGCTATAAAACATACTATATATTTTCCAAACATTTATAACACAAAATAAATACAAACATACATTTTATAATACATAAACAATGTTTCGAACAACTTAACATTTCTTACTGCAAATTATATATATTCCTCCACTTTAAAAATATATATATAACATTACCTATACTAAATAAGGCCTTACACATTAAATAAACGTTAATTGGCGTCACCCATATAAGGAAAGCAATTAGCATAACAGGTTACAAAATTCAAATCCACGAATTAAAACAGACTATCAATTTAAACAACCAATCCTACTTCAGAAACTATTAGACTAATACTATATAAACAACATTACAGCTAACTAAAAATGCAGCCTAAATCTCCTAACTAAAGGAACACGAAACTCTGCAGGATTTCTGAGAGAAAACGTATTGACTTCAACATAAAGACAGCTACACCTATCTAAAGTAAGTACTACTACATTATTTTCCATCGAAAATGTAACTCTCAAACCTCACACCTATGTTTAAAAGCCAAATACCTAAAATATATGTTATTTTTTTACTATTTATCCTACAGACAAAAAGAAAATACAGAAGACCTAGACAACACCTGGACATCAAAAGTTATATATAAATAAGTAAGTATATAATTTAAATGTAACTTCGACATTTAATAGATAGGTCACTAAATAGAAAGTAGCTAAAAACCTCTACCAAAATATCATAAATAGTTATAAAATATTTGTACACTTTTTCTCAACTTCCACAGGTACAAAATTTATATACACAGAAAATATCAGTTAGAAGAACATCAACACCTGAAAAGAACTACTTGAAATCATAAAAAGATTCACAGGTAAATCAGAAATGTGTTAAACTGTATTATTAGAATACAACATTATTTTTTATAAAAATGTAATGACATCTCTTTTAATTACCTCCTAGCACTACAACACAAGCATGACTGAAGGAGCTAAATTTATTTATTCACAAAAAGGGAAAATGCTTCTTTGTTACATGGGATATGTCTACACTCAAGAGAAACAAAAAGATTTGAAAGTGTTTTGGAAGTGTACGAAATATTATGCCAACAAATGTTATGGTAGAGCTATAACTCAGGAAACTACTGTTACTTATACTAAGGAACATAATCACCCACCCAATGTAACAGAAATAGAGATTAGACAAATGCTAGATTCCCTTAAAGAAGCTAGTACTAGTACTGATCAACCAACAACTGCTATTCTAAAACACCATTTAAGTGTACTTCCCCAACATGCTTCTAGCCAATTACCATCTATCCAATCCCTTAAAAGAACTATAGCTAGACAAAAAAGAGCAACATGCACTACTCCTCCCACACCAAAAACTTTTGAAGAAGTGCAAATTCCCCCTGAACTCTCTGTAACTCACAATAAAGATGATTTTATACTCTATGACAAAAAATCTAAAGATAAAATAATTATACTGTTTGCCACAGCAAACAACATGACTAAACTTACCCAATGCCAAACTTGGATGATGGACGGTACTTTTTCTGTATGCCCCAAACCTTTTTATCAATTATACACTATCCGTGGTCATTTCCAAAATGCTAATATTCCATTCCTTTATGCCCTTCTACCAAACAAACAGCAAGCTACCTATCAAGAATTACTAACTGAAGTCAAGCAACATACTAACAACTATTTTCCACAAAAAATAATCATTGACTTTGAAAAAGCAATGATAAACAGCATCCTTAAAACATACCCACACACAGCAATACAAGGTTGCTATTACCATTTTAACCAATGTATCTGGCGACATCTACAACAATCTACCTTGAGTATCCAATACGCCACTGATAGCACTTTTGCTTATCAAATAAAAAAACTCATCGCCCTAGCCTATGTTCCACTAACAGATGTAACTGAGCACTATAACTTGTTAATAGACAGCCCCTACTATAAATGAAACGAAGAAAGACTAAGCCCTATGCTTGACTACTTCGAAGACACATGGGTAGGAAGGCTACACAGATCAGGCCATAGAAGACAACCCAAATACCAAATAGCTTGGTGGAATGTCTACCTTAGCACACTAAATAAGCAAGCAAAAACAAACAATGCAGTTGAAGGATGGCACAATGCCTTCCAAGCAACTACAGGCCGAGGAACGCCTACCCTTCACAAATTAATACAATCCTTACAAAAAGAACAGAGTTACCAGGAGCTCCGAATGGAGCAATCAGTAACTTTGATCGGACCTAAACTCACCAAAGAAAGAAAAAAAATGTATAACACACTCCAAAGTCAAGTTACCCTCTATCCAACTAGCAAAGGACTAGACTATCTATCAATGATTGCAAAAACTATTCTTTAAAACATCACATAACTATACACGTAACATTAAGAATTTAGTTTTAAATTCCTTGATTTTTACATGTAACAATTTGCAATTAAATTATCAAATACATAATATTAACATATATAAAATGTATTTAGATAATGTATTTACAAAATGTTACATACAACGTAACTACAGCAAAAATTAAAACTGTTTCCCCACCCAAAAAAAGTTTTGTAAATACTTACATTTCTGTTGCACCTTCAAACGTAATCCAATTCCAAGCAATCCATACGACATCATTGCAAAAACCCATACAATCCATGGAAGCCCCAAAAAAATGAAAAAAATACAAGCAAATCCATAGCGACTCCTCTCCAATTTAATCCACACGATATACCATTGAAAACCCGAAAATAGTAATTTAAAAAAAAAACGCTCCTGGAAATCTTGAAAACCAAAATATTTGTGTGTAAAAATAAGAGTATATAATACTCGTCACACAACTCTGATGGAAAAATAAGGACCTCCTCAAAAACAGTAAAACGCGACGATAACCTGGAAAAAAAAAATACATACCCACCCACACAAAAACACCCATACATATATAAAAAAACATATTTATACACCAAACATATTATCTTTGTAACATTTAAACATATTAGCTCACGTCACACACCTACAACAAAAACGCGGTAAAAATGAAATATCGTACACTCTACCTAACACCGAAAACACAATCTTCTCTTAATAACCCTATCTATATAAACTTAAACACACCACACATACACTAACACTAACTTCATTAACTTCTAAAATACAATTAAAACAAACGTACCCTCTCTAACGCGAAGCAGCATCCAACCGCGATCTGTTGAAGCACCGAATAAGGCTAAATAACATTACGCGGTTAAAAAGTAGTCCCTGTATACAGCAAAAACCTCTTTAATTTCTATATTCCAACACTTTAAAAAAATACACTGAGTATTATATTAAGTGTTAATAATTATTTAAATTGTAGAAAATTATGTCTTAAATATTCATTACTTTCAAATAATTATTGAACTGTTATTTGTTACTTAAAATGATATTTTATTATTTATATATACATTTTGAAAATTATCTATATGTTAAACAAAATTGAATATATAACCTTGTTACAAATAATTTGTTTATAAAAATTGCTAATATTAGTTTAAACATTATGTATGTATATAAAAATGTATTTGTGTGTTTATCTATGTAAAAATGTATATTATAAATATGTTCAATATTCATAATATTAATTTGTAAAAAAAATATGATTACTTTGTAAAAAAACAAAAATGTTACTGTTATAAAACAAATATACATATATATCTATGACAATATATTCAATGTCTATGTGAATAAAATAATTGTTATAAAATGAAAAGTACATATTACCAATTTGTTTATTTAACTATTTAAATTACAATATATGTGAATAAACATAAAATTATTAAAATATCATTTATTTGTTAAAAACATATATATGCACTTCATATATTTTGTTGGATAATAAAAACTGTTTCCTTACAATTTTCAATAGAAATAAAAAATACATCTCTACTTACAATTAATTGTTTATATGTTAATAAACTGTTTTTCATTTATTCCATTTAACCCTGTGTATGTTTCCTTCTTTCTTATTCTAGATAAATATTAATTACATATAAAATATGCTATTTAAAAATGCATTTTAAATGTTAATAATTTTACAAATGTATTTATCTTTTAACTACTACAATAACAATAATTATAATTAATACAACATTTTTCTATGTAATTTTAAAACTTTATTATAGTATCCTACCAATAATAAATATTTGTATTAAAAATGTATTCTTATTTCCACTGCACCAATTATAAACTCACAAAACCATACTACACATTAAAACCATACAAATTACAATTCCCACTTCACCAATTGTAAACTCATGGAAGGTGCTGCACACTGAACCCATACTAATTACTATTCCAACTCCACCAAGTATAAACGTAATTTTCACCCTGTACCCCTGTACCCAAAAACCCAGACCTGACCCTGAACCCTAAAAATACCCCTTTACCCAAAAACTGAAAACTGACCATGAACTCAGCTGGGGTAAGTCGGTGTAATCACCCCTTACTTAGGTATAGTATGCCTATATCTAACCTAAAATGGACACATATGTTCCTATCAGCCACTCCTATGGAAGGCCATATCAATCCTGGAGGCAGAGTGCTTGGAAATATGTGAGATGGTGTTCTGGCATGAGCTGAGCCTGTCTGAAGCTTTCGGAACCACGTCCTTTAGCTGTTCCATGATACTGCCATACCATATACTCTTAAGTGCATTATGAACCTCGCGGTTAAATGCTATCTTTGGTTTGGCTTTATCAAAACATGTCAAGTAAGGTGTCATACGAATTGGAATACTACCCCCTCGCCAGTTCTGGCAACGGGGGTAGCATTCCATCCTTTTAGAGGGACACAACATGTACCTAACCTGAACCCCGGTTAAAGTTAAACGTGAGCCTTAGCATCACAAAATGGATGCTGCCACCACAGACACAAGTCTGACCTCCTGCTGCTGGGAGTCCTTCCAGCGAGGGAGGCTTGGACAAAGGGTTTCCTGCCTTGGGAGGTGCTAGCACCATCCCAGACTGGATTTTGTGTATTGGGTAGGACAGGGCTGAATAGAATGAGACATGTCTGGGGCACACAAGGTGTCCCTGTGCATATGCCAGTTCAAACCGGTGCTGGGGCTCTCCAGCCCCAGTCTTGGCATGAAGCTGGACAAAGGAAAGGCGGTGTAACCACCCCCCTTCCTGGTCCCAACCAGAGGAGGGACCTAGCAGGTAATCCGGCCCCTAGATTTGGAATAAGAGTAGGAGCAGTGTCCCAAGACTTCAGATCATCCTGAACTCGACTTGAAACTAAGGAGAAAACTGGAATTCGACATTCTGCTGCACAGAAGACTAAAGAGAACCTCCCTTGTGGCCAAGGAGTGATCACCCTGTGAATACAGGCACCAACCATCAACTCGACGTCTGCTTTGCCGCTGCCTCCCGCCGGAGCCTGAGCCCAAAGCCTGACAAGACCCAGACTCCCAGACATCTCAGAGCGCGATCCAAAGTCCCTGAAAAGAAGAGACCCGTGGAGGCATCGAGAGACGTGGGACCGGACCCCTTGAAAGACCCCAAGAAGCTGACTGCGCAGCACCCGAGGCACCCTCGATGCTGTGCTTTGGGGTTTGAGAAGCCCCACCACCGAGCAGCATTTGCACCAAAGATCAGTCTCCCAGCATCTCCACGATCTGCGTGGGGCTCTTTTGCACTTTGCCACTCGACGCGCCATCCCGGCCACTTGCCACGTGGCTAGCGGCCATCTTGGCGACAAAAACTACAAACAATACCACTGGTCTGGTTGCTCCAGATTGGCCCTCGCTTCCCTGTAAAGGAGCACCCGCTTTGACCTTGCTGGTCCGAGTGAGAAGCTTGCATCGATTTCTGGGTGGCTTGCATTAGCCAAGGCCTGTTTGCTTCGATCAAGAAGCCGACACCGCCATCAGCTAGAGCCTTTGTGGGACAGCTCGTGACCAACGCCTGGACGTCCTTGACTTCTTCGTGTCCACGTGGCTGCAGAGACAATCTTCGCCTTTTCACCTGTTTGCACCCGACATCGCCTGGTTCCATCCTGGTTCCACGGTAGTCACTGGCTAGTGACTTTGAACATTGTCCCCTCTGCTTTCAGGTCTTCACCTCTTCAGATCCATCCTTGGATCCACCGGAACTCTCCTCAACGACCCACCTGCAGCACCTTCATCTCCAGGCACCATCGACCTGCGTGACGAAACCCGACACTACTTCGCACCTGTGCACCCGCTTCCTGTGGGTGAGGCAAATCAGCAACGCCAGTGTTCCCACACTGGTACACACCTCTAGTGCCTAGGTCTAAAGTTTTGTCCTTCTAGGTCCATCGGAAGGTTCCTTAAACATTAACTTTGTGACTTTTACGCACCATTGACTTAACATTGGAGCATGCGTGCCCTTAAAGCGCTGCACCCGAGTCCCGCGGGCCTTTCCTGACTTCATCACTGTTAGTCCCGAACAGCTCCAGCGATTCCCCAGGCCCTAGGCCTCTTTCCTTTCCCATTGGTGGTTCTTATACCACTCTTTTAGTATATGGTTTAGGTGGCCCCTAGGGCTCATCCAAATTGTGCAAATTTCGTGTATTTAAACTGTGTTTTGTTTTAACGCATTTGCTTCTGTGCTCATAAAGAGTATAGGGGATATTTGTAGTAAATAAATATATATATATATTTTCAATATATATCTGTGTGGTGTCTGCTTTGCCCATGCTACCACTAGGATAGCTGGTCTATAAGGTTGTCTTACAAGCGGTGGGATTTGAGCTTGCTGTTGTTTTACCATTACAATCTTTGAGAGTATCATTTGAAAGATCATACAGGAACCTGTTAGGTACATTAAAAACAAGACTAGTATACTTAAGTTCTACTGAACTTAGTTGTTGTAGAGGATAGGGAGTAGCACATCCTGACTACAACTACTAGATAGGTTTAGTAGGTGAACACCAGTGTAGGTAGATTGCAACATATCCACCCACACTAGAGCAATGTCTGGAGCAGAGGGGTCCACTGGACCTATCTCTGTTGAGAGTGACCCTCCAAGGGCACCATCCAGATTTGCTATATTCAACTTTAAAGAACTGAGGCAGCTGTGTACCTTGAGAGGTATCAAAACGGGTCCTTCCCCTACAGCCTACCACCTCAGAGAGCTGTTAGAAAAGTCTGAAGCTCTAAAGATCTCCAAACCAGGCCCCACAGGGACTGGAGATGGAGGCTCTCCCTCCGAAGATGATAACACTGATGCCCCAGTCCCTGTCATCCAGATAGATGAGGAAAACCAGACCACTGGAGATACTCAGCCTGAGGATGAGGAAGAAGAGGACGAGGAGGAGGAAGAAAGTGATTCTGATGATGGTAGAAATAGTCAGGTGTTAGTCAGCAGGCTTAACCAGGTTAACTTAAGCCTATTTGGGACTGAAAGTGGGTCCAACCCATTTAGACCCCCAAGTGGACTTAACCAGGAGCCAAGGAGGAGGAGGAATCACTCAGGTGAATCCGATACCTCCCAAGCTTCTAGAGGTTCTCATGGTCACTCCAGAAGAGTGATGACTAGCCCTCAGAGAAGGGAACATGAGGCCAAAATGAGAGAGGCTGAGCTTAGGATCCAGAAGCAAGAACTAGAAGTTGCCCTGGCCAAAGAGAAACTTGCTAGAGCAAGACAGCCTAGAGAGAGTGGATTAGGATTCACTGTTGGCAGCTTTATCCCCAAGGATAAAGACAGGTCTTTTGATAACAGAAACCTGAGTAAGATTGTGCCCCACTACCAAGCTGGGGATGATATCCACAAATGGATGACTGCACTTGAGAGGGCCTGCAGAGTACAGCAGATCCCTCCGGAGCAGTGGGCAGCAATCTTGTGGCTCTCCTTTGAAGGTAGAGGCCGAGACAGACTCCTCACAGTTAGTGATGGGGATTCTAGAAACTACCTGGTCCTGAAGAGTGCTCTGATTGATGGGTTAGGCTTAACCACTGAACAGTACAGGTTAATGTTCAGAGACACCCAGAAGACACAGACTCTGGACTGGTCTGAGTTTGTTGAATGTGCCACTAAGGCTCTGGAGAGCTGGTTGCTGGGAAGTATTGTACAATTTACTTATGACAGAACAGATTTTAAATAATTGTCAGAACCAGCAGTTGCATCAACATTTGGTTGACTCAGATCTAACCTCTCCCCAAGAATTGGGAAAGAGGGCAGACAAATGGGTTAGGACCAGAGTTAAGCAAAAGAACCAGAACCAGAACCAGGGTGGTGACCAAAAGAAAACAGACCAGAAGGGTGGGGAGCAGAAAGCTAAAGACCAGAAGTCTTCAACAGGGCCCCAAACTAATACTGAGGGTGGGTTCCAAACTTCCAAGAAGAAGAAGAAAGAAGGTCAAAGAAAACCCTGGTATAGCTTTTGCAAAAACACCACTCACTGGACAAGTGATTGTAAAAAGGGTGGAGCCCCCATCACTGCAGCCCCTAAGGCACCTGCACCCACTAGTACAGTTAGCAGTGTTGGTCCACAGACTAAGGGGGTAGTGGGTATCACCTTGGGAACTGATGGATATTCTGGCCTAGTCAGAACTCCTACACAGGCTGTTCTGATTTGTGATGGGGAGATTGATTTTTCCCCTACTGTCAGTCCCAATATTCTGGGCAAGTACAGACAGACACCTTTGATTAATAAAAAAGTGGCTCAAGCATACAGGGACACATGTGCCAGTGTCACTATGGTGACGCCTAGCTTTGTGGACCCTGGACAGTACATACCAGGTGATAATTACCTGGTGACCAATGCCAGCAATGTCACTACTACACATAGTATGGCAATTGTTAACTTTTCCTGGGGAGGGGTACCTGGCCTAAAAAGAGTTGTGGTTAGTGCTGATCTCCCAATAGAATGTTTGTTGGGCAATGACCTGGAGAGCTCTCTATGGTCAGAAGCTGAGTACAGGACTCATGCAGAGATGTTAGGGATATCATCACATGTCCTTGCTGTGACCAGGTCACAGGCCAAAAAGTGCCTCTCTGAACATCAGGTCTTGGATCCTGGAACAATGGACCAAGTACCTTCCACTTTGACGGCGGTCAGGCACTGCTGCGACTTGTGTTTTTAACGCGCTGTATTTGCGCGCTCTGCTTTTAATACTTTCATTTTTATTTGGCGCTTGCCAGCACATTACTCTGGTTTCTGCTATTCCGGCTTTACTAGGGGATAGGGGTTCCAGCTCCTCTTACCTGCATTCTAACGGAATCTCGCACCGCCGCTTTGGCGGGTCCGGGCTACAGAGGGTGGCTCTTCACATCAGCTTTAGGCGCCATCTTTGTTTGGGGCTTCGGCGCTTTTGGTGGGCGCCATCTTTGAGCGGACTGACGCTCGATTGGGTCCAGGGGACGCCTATTTAAGGCGGACTCGGCCACTTTGACGGCGGTCAGGCACTGCTGCGACTTGTGTTTTTAACGCGCTGTATTTGCGCGCTCTGCTTTTAATACTTTCATTTTTATTTGGCGCTTGCCAGCGCATTACTCTGGTTTCTGCTATTCCGGCTTTACTAGGGGATAGGGGTTCCACCTCCTCTTACCTGCATTCTAACGGAATCTCGCACCGCCGCTTTGGCGGGTCCGGGCTCCCGAGGGTGGCTCTTCACATCAGCTTTAGGCGCCATCTTTGTTTGGGGCTTCGGCGCTTTTGGTGGGCGCCATATTTGAGCGGACTGACGCTCGATTGGGTCCAGGGGACGCCTATTTAAGGCGGACTCGGCCACTTTGACGGCGGTCAGGCACTGCTGCGACTTGTGTTTTTAACGCGCTGTATTTGCGCGCTCTGCTTTTAATACTTTCATTTTTATTTGGCGCTTGCCAGCGCATTACTCTGGTTTCTGCTATTCCGGCTTTACTAGGGGATAGGGGTTCCACCTCCTCTTACCTGCATTCTAACGGAATCTCGCACCGCCGCTTTGGCGGGGCCGGGCTCCCGAGGGTGGCTCTTCACATCAGCTTTAGGCGCCATCTTTGTTTGGGGCTTCGACGCTTTTGGTGGGCGCCATCTTTGAGCGGACTGACGCTCGATTGGGTCCAGGGGACGCCTATTTAAAGTCGTCCTCTCCGCGCAGCGGGATCGCGCAGCGGGACGCCGTCGCTTAGCCGGAGTCGTGCCAGAGTCCTGCCCGTCTGCACCCGTCCGCGCTACGGACGTGCAGGACTCGGCTCTGGCATTGCTAGTCTGGTGTGTGGCTGCGTTCTTAGCCATGCTGGTGTACTCTAGCGAAAGCCTGCGGGACTTGGGGCGTCGCACTGTAAGTTGTAGCCTCCCCCCTTTACATCCACTAGCTGGCCCCCACCATTGTGCCGGCTGTCGATGGACTCTGGAATGTTCCACCTCCATTGTATCCATGCACCTGGTAGTGGACGCTTGCAGCAACCACCCTGAGGATTCCCTTCGCATCTTTAGTTTCAATGCCAGGTCTCTGGTGCTCCACCATCAGGCCGTGTATGACCTGTTACAGGAAGAAGGCCCGGACATCGTGGCTATCACTGAGACATGGCTGAAAGACGACGATGCGGCCATTATCAATCTGGCATTCCCCTCTGACTTTACGGTCTTCACCCTCAATCGACCAACCAGGGGAGGGGGAATCGCTCTTGCTGTTCGATCCAGCTTCACTTGCAGCTGGTCGCCTCTGGCCATTGCAGGGTGTGAAAGTGCGATGTTCAAGATCCTTGTCTCCCCTCACTTCTCCCTTTCTGGGATGGTGGTCTATCGTCCCCCTGGGAGCGAAGTGGCGTTTCGCGCTGCTTTTCCCGATGTGGTTAGCTCCTTGGTGGTAGGTTGTCCCAATTTTTCTATCCTGGGGGACCTTAACCTTCATTTCGATAGACCTAACATCCCCCTGGTTAACGGCATTCTTGCGGATCTGGAGGCCATTCAGCTGACGCAATTGGCTCAACAGCCCACTCACATCGGTGGCCATACGTTGGACCCTTTCTTTACCAACCTGCCTGATGCCTCTGTTAGTGCCGTCCTACCCCTTGGCTGGACAGACCACTCTTTGGTCACCATCAGTACCCCCCTGCCGGGTAAGATCAGCATCCCCCCTGCAAAACTGGTCGTAAGGCGGCACTGGAGCAAACTTCCGTTGGAGGATTTCCATCGTGTCCTTGCTGCAGAGCCATTAGATCCTTTTGTAACTGTTGATTCAGGTTACGATGGGTTCTGCGCTTGGATTTCGAAGGCGCTTGATGCGCTTATTCCTCTTACCGCCTGTAACATCAGCTCTAGGGACTCCAGCCCATGGTACGACGGCGCCCTTCGTGTACTTAAGGGTAATTGTAGGCGAGCAGAGAGGGCTTGGCGGAAGGCGTACGATATGGGAAAAAAAGCTATCTATCTCGCCTCCGTCAAATCTTACCATCGGGCTATCTGCCGAGCTCGGGCAACTTACTATACTGCCGAGGTTGGCAACAGCTCCAATCCCTCCAAAACTATTTTTAAACTGATGAAGGATCTCTTAGCTAAACGCCCTGGTGGTCCGACGACTGGCTCTACCGCTCACTGTGAGGCCCTTGCTGTGTTCTTTCAGGATAAGGTCCAAAACATCTATAGGGCCTTTCCTTCCACAGGGCCCCCAGTGGGGTCCCCGATTAACATCTATGGAGACGTCGCTTTGCATACGCTGCCCCCATTGACATCTGAAGGGTTTGACATCTTGGCGAAGCAGGTTAAATCTGGGTCCCCCGCTGACCCGCTCAGTTCGACTCTCTTTAGAGATCAGTCGTTCGTGGGACGGACCGTGGTGCACTCCTTGATTAACATCTCGTTGGAGTCTGGCACGGTTCCCCTTAGCTGGAAGCGGGCGGTGGTTTCTCCCATCTTAAAGAAACCCTCACTGGACCCAGATAAGCCTGAGAATTATCGGCCTATCTCTTTGCTCCCTTGGCCTACTAAAGTCCTAGAGGCCCATGTCAACAAAGTTCTTTCGGCCCACCTTATCCAGGCTAACATCTTGGATCCCACCCAGAACGGTTTCCGTCCTGGTCACAGTACGGAGACCGCCCTTCTCTCCATGGCGGAACATCTTCGTACAGTGGTGGATGCGGGGCAGACAGCGGCGCTCGTGCTATTTGATCTGAGCGCCGCGTTCGACACTGTGTCCCATCCCATCCTGTTACACCGCCTGGAGGAGATTGGGCTGGGTGGCACTGCCCTCCAGTGGTTTCGCTCCTTCCTGGACGATCGTTTCTTTAGCGTTGCTTTGCCACCGTTGCAGTCCCAATTCCATCCTCTGAGACAGGGAGTCCCGCAAGGCTCCTCGCTAAGCCCCACGCTGTTTAACCTGTACGTGAGACCGCTGGCTGAGGTCGTCAAGCAATGGGACATGACTATGGTCTCATATGCTGACGACACTCAGCTAGCGGTTACGATCAGCGGGGATGCGGACCGGGACGCCCCTAGGTTTCAGAGTGGTCTTAGGGCGGTGGCAAGTTGGATGAAGAACAACTGTCTCCAACTCAACGCAAAGAAAACAGAGATCATGATCGTTGGTAGGAGGACGGAACTCTGGGGGGACAAGTGGTGGCCCGCTGAACTGGGGCCGGTCCCCTGCCCGGTCATTGAGCTAAAGAATTTGGGAGTTTGGATGGACCCTGCTCTTAGCTATGTGGGCCATTCGAAGAAAATCGCGGCCTGCTGTTTTGGCATCTTGCGGTCGCTGCGCCCCATTCTGAAGTTCTTTGACCGTGGTACCAGGCAGCTGATAGTCCAGGCCACTGTGTTATCTCGCCTGGACTATGCAAGCTCCCTCCTGGTAGGGACCAATGTGGCAGAGACTATCCGCCTCCAACGTGTGCAGAACGCCGTGGCAAGAGCCATTGTCGGCCTACCTCGAACGAGCTCCGTCTCTGGCACTCTGAGATCGCTGCACTGGCTGCCCATCAAGTCACGCATCCAGTTTAAAGTGCTTTGCCTGGCGTTTAAGATCTTGAGGGGAGGAGGTCCTCTCATTCTTGAAGATCTCTTGTCCTGGTACGTCCCTTCCCGCTCTTTGAGATCGGGGGGCCAAGCTCTTGCCGTGATCCCCGATACAGGCTGTGTCGGGTTGGTGGCCGGTCCTTCCGGGTCAAGGCAGCTGAGATTTGGAACTCCCTCCCCCTTGAGTTGCGGCTAATAGACAATCTGTTAGCGTTTCGTAAGGCTCTGAAAACTTTTCTTTTTTAATCTGCCCTTTTGCTTTTAGTGTTATGTTCTTGATATCTGTTGCACATTTTGCCTGCCATGCGCCAGGACGCCCCTTAGCTGGGGCAGCTGTGCGCAATACAAATGTGTGTAACATAACATAACAAGACAAGGAACAGGAGGGTAAAGGCTGTGCCTTCCCAAATGCCTACAAGTGAGGATCAGCCTTCACAGGAAGATGATCTTGAGACCCCTGAAGGAACTGTCCCTAAAGAGCTTGAACCTGATCAGGTTGAGTTTCTGGGGACAGGGGGACCTTCTAGGGCAGACTTGGGGCAGGCTCAGTTATCCTGTCCTTCTCTTGAACCCCTCAGACAGCAGGATGCTGCTGAGGCTGCTGGGAATGCTCAAGGTACCCATAAGGTTTATTGGGATGATGGGCTCCTTTATTCAGAGGGTAGAGACCCCAAGCCTGGTACAACCAGGAGGTTGGTCATACCTCTGCAATTTAGGGGCTTCCTTCTTACCTTGGCACATGATATTCCCTTAGCAGGACACCTAGGCAAGAACAAAACATGGGACAGGCTTGTCTCTCACTTTCACTGGCCTCATATGTCTGAAGATACAAAGGAGTTTTGTCGCTCCTGTGTAACCTGCCAAGCCAGTGGCAACGCAGGTGGAACCACAAAGGCCCCCCTGATACCACTACCTGTGGTGGGGGTGCCCTTTGAAAGAGTGGGGATTGATATTGTAGGTCCAATGGATCCCCCTACAGCATATGGGCACAGATTCCTACTGGTGGTGGTGGACCATGCCACCAGGTACCCAGAGGCAATTCCACTTAGGACCACAACAGCTCCTGTTGTGGCCAGGGCCTCACTTGGAGTTTTCTCCAGAGTGGGGTTTCCTAAGGAGGTAGTATCTGATAGAGGTGCCAACTTCATGTCAGGATACTTAACAGTTATGTGGAAGGAATGTGGTGTCAACTACAAGTTCACCACTCCCTATCATCCACAATGCAATGGGCTTGTTGAAAGATTTAACAAGACCCTAAAGGGTATGATCAAAGGTTTAACAGAAAAGCTCAGGCGAAGATGGGACATCCTTCTACCCTGCCTTCTGTTTGCTTACAGAGAGGTCCCACAAAAGGGGGTTGGCTTCAGCCCCTTTGAATTGTTGTTTGGGCACCCTGTAAGTGGACCCCTGTGTTTGGTGAGGGAAGAATGGGAGTTACCTCTCAAAAAGCCCAAGCAAGACATAGTGGACTATGTACTTGGTCTCGGCTCCAGGATGGCTGAGTACATGGAGAAGGCATCAAAAAACCTTGAGGCTAGCCAAGAATTACAGAAAGCTTGGCATGACCAAAAGGCTGGCTTGACTGAATACCAGCCTGGACAGAAAGTATGGGTGTTGGAGCCAGTGGCCCCAGCAGCACTCCAAGACAAATGGTCTGGACCCCATACTATCATTGAAAAGAAGGGAGAGGTTACCTACTTGGTGGACCTAGGAACTCCCAGGAGCCCCCACAGGGAGCTCCATGTTAACAGGCTGAGGGCATATGTTGACAGGGCAGACATGGGCTTGCTCATGGCTACAGATGAGGGGCAGGAGGAAGAGAGTGACCCTCTCCCAGACCTGCTGACTCAGAACCCTGAGGATGGCTCAGTTGATGGTGTGGCCTTAGATGGCAGCCTCACTGAACATCAGCAAAATGCCTGTAGACAAGTTTTGCAGTCATATCGACATATGTTCTCTTTGACACCCAGTCAGACTAACTGGTGTACCCATGTGGTGGACACTGGTGACAGTCTTCCTGTGAAAAACAAGATATACAGGCAACCTGACCATGTCAGGGACTGTATCAAGACTGAGGTGCAAAAGATGCTGGAATTAGGTGTTATTGAGCCTTCAGAGAGCACCTGGGCTAGCCCAGTGGTTCTGGTCCCCAAACCTCACATCAAAGATGGAAAGAGAGAGATGAGGTTCTGTGTGGATTACAGAGGAATCATTGCTGTCACCAGGACAGATGCACACCCTATTCCAAGGGCAGATGAGCTCATAGACAAATTGGCTTCGGCCAAGTACTTGAGCACATTTGACTTGACAGCTGGCTACTGGCAAATCAGGTCAGCTGAGGAGTCTAAAGCCAAAACTGCATTTTCTACCCCAGGAGGTCATTACCAATTTGTGGTTATGCCCTTTGGTTTGAAAAATGCACCTGCCACCTTCCAAAGGTTGGTGAATCAAGTTGTTGCTGGGTTGGATGACTTTTGCGCAGCATATCTGAAGGATATTGCTGTCTTCAGCTCCACCTGGGAGGATCACCTGGTCCACCTGAAGGAAGTGCTAGAGGCTCTGCAAAAGGCAGGCCTCACTATCAAGGCCACAAAGGGCCAGATAGGGCAGAGTAAAGTTGTATACTTGGGCCACCTTGTAAGCGGAGGCCAAGTTCAACCCCTGGAGAGTAAGACCCAGACCATAAAGGACTGGTCCCCTCCAACTACCCAGACTCAGGTCAGAGCTTTCTTGGGCCTGACTGGGTACTACAGAAAGTTTGTTAAGAACTATGGGTCCATTGTGACTCCTCTTAATGATCTGACATCCAAGAAGATGCCCAAAAAGGTTCAGTGGACAGTAAACTGTCAAAAGGCATTTGATGACCTGAAGAACGCCATGTGCTCTGCACCTATCCTGAAGAGTCCTGACTACTCAAGAGAGTTCATTGTCCAAACATATGCTTCTGAGTTGGGAGTGGGAGCTGTGCTTTCACAACTTAATGTAGATGGTCAAGACCAGCCCATTGCTTTTATTAGCAGAAGGCTGACCCCCAGAGAGAAACGTTGGTCAGCCATTGAGAGGGAGGCCTTTGCTGTGGTGTGGGCCCTGAAGAAGTTGAGACCATACTTGTTTGGCACTCACTTCAAGATTCAGACTGACCAAAGCCCCTCGTATGGGTTAATCAGATGAAGGGTGAAAACCCCAAACTGCTCAGGTGGTCCATTGCCCTACAGGGGATGGACTTTACAGTTGAGCACCGCCCAGGGACTGACCATGGTAATGCAGATGGTCTCTCCAGGTACTTCCACTTAGAACATGAAGACACAACTGGTCAAGGTTAGTCTAATGTCCCTGCGTTTGGGGGGCGATTGTGTAGGAGAGTAGGGTCTGCTATCCTATCCTATCCTCCTCGACGACCCGCCTGCAGCACCTTCATCTCAAGGCACCATCGACCTGCGTGACGAAACCCGACACTACTTCGCACCTGTGCACCCGCTTACTGTGGGTGAGGTAACTCAGCAACGCAGGTGTTCCCACACTGGTACACACCTCTAGTGCCTAGGTCTAAAGTTTTGTCCTTCTAGGTCCATCGGAAGGTTCCTTAAACACTAACTTTGTAACTTTTACGCACCAATGACTTAACATTGGAGCATGCGTGCGCTTTAAGCGCTGCACCTGAGTCCCGCGGGCCTTTCCCGACTTTATCACTGTTAGTCCCAAACAGATCCAGCGATTCCCCAGGCCCTAGGCCTCTTTCCTTTCCCATTGGTGGTTCTTATACCACTATTTTAGTATATGGTTTAGGTGGCCCGTAGGGCTCATCCAAATTGTGCAACTTTCGTGTATTTAAACTGTGTTTTGTTTTAACGCATTTGCTTCTGTGCTCATAAAGAGTATAGGGGATATTTGTAGTAAATAACTATATATATATTTTCAATATATATCTGTGTGGTGTCCTTTCTTTAGGTATTCAAGGAGATTGTGTATGGTAAAACAGCTTGCTTCACATGCCTTTACAGAGTTTAGCCTAAGACTGCTTTGACCAAGCTACCACTAGGATAGCTGGTCTATAAGGTTGACTTACAACCAATCATCATAAGGGTTGCTTGGCATGGTACAAGGTGATCACTAGAACTAGTGAGCAGCATATACCAGGCCAACTTCTCACACAAGCATCCTGAACTCAAGGTCAGGATGGGTGAGGCTTGCTCAGTGGCAGCAGCAGGGAGGAGGGTGGACTGCTGAACACTTCAGTTCATAGTTCTATGGCCAGCCAGGCATGCGCACTTTGAACGTTTTCTAACCCATTTCTAACCCAGCTGTCCTAAGGCAGCTGGGTTAGAGCAAGAACAGGGAGAGCTGAGAGAGTTCACTCCCTCCAATCCTGGTGCTTTCCTGGTGCTTCTCTTGTGCTAGTTAACTGCATGAGAGCAGTGACAGGATTGGTTAAGGAAGTTGTCTGGGGCCAGCGATGAACACCGTACTGCAGCAGGAGGAGGACTTGCAGTGAGAAGATGGACGTTTCAAAGGTAAGTGGATTTTTAGAGACTTATCTCGACCCACCATCCATTTTCCTGTCACCCCTACTCCCCATATATGCCAGATGCCAGTGCTAAACACTTTGCTCTTGCTCGCCCTGTGGCTACTGGAACCAGCTGGTGAATTGGTGGAGGAAAGGATTAGGGATCAGTTTGTGTTGAGATGTTCTAGCGACAAAATTAGAGAAGAGTTGTGGTTGAAAGATGAGCCGCCGCTGGACGAAGTTATGATTATTGCCAAACGGGTAGAGCATATTTTCAAAAGACCTGTGAAGAACGGTTATGTTCTGTCTTCTCTCCTCCACATGGTTATTGTTACAGACATAGCAGTCTGTTATGGGTTGGTCTTTGCTAGGATATTGCTGGACAAGCGCAGCCTTCTGCTCAGAGGTTTCATGTCCTAGGATGTGTGGTTGAGCGTCAGAGTTAATATTGTTCTATATTAATTTACTTTCTTGAGCCCTCAAAACATATAGGTATAGAAATTGATGATTATTTTCTCACATGCCTTCTCATATGTTAAGAGCATACTTAAGGAGCATGGCAGTGTTTAAACGCTCACAAAGAAAATAGTGGTTGAAGCAGAGAGATGGGACACCACTTACCATTTATAATAATAAAACAAACATTGGTAAGCCAATCTGTCTTGCCTGCCAGTGATTATATTAGACTTTACCAAAACTTGTTCAGCACAAGCATGTTCAAAGCCATTACTATTACATTACATTACCTTAGAATTCAGTCAATCAAGCAGAATTTTTTAAATGTGGCTAATCATCCACGAGGGTCTCCAGGTACTAAGACCCGGCTACTAAAGAGACTGTAGTTGGGCAGCAAGGTCTTGAGTCCCTTTCTGAATTCTAGAAGAAAGGGTGAGGTCACTAAGTGAAGGGGAGGTCATTTCTAGGCTTCATGGCATGGTAGGAGAAGGAGTGTCCTCCACTGTTGCTTCAGCAGCTGCGGGTTGTGTGCGAGGGAGAGGGAGGTAGAGTGCAGGTGTCTGGTGCCTTTGTGTTTATGAAGGGCTTTGTAGTTGTGGATCAGCATCTTGAATTTACATCTCTTCTGAATGGGGGGCCTGTGGAGCTTTTTTGAGGTGTGGGGTGAAGTGGGTCCTTTTGGGAAGGTTGAGGATAAGTCTGTCCACTGAGTTCTGTATGGTCTGCAGTTTCATCAGATGGTGTTATTACTATGTAGAGTGTGTTGCCATAGTCAAGCTGACTGGTGGCTAGGTCTTGGGTGATGGTACTTCTGCTGCTGACTGGGAGCCATTTGATGATCTTATGAAGCATGCAAAGTAGGCGGAAGATATAGCATTGATCTGGCTTTTTAATGTGAACTAATTTGTTAATGTTTCTACATGAGCTGTTTGCGAAGATGTGACTTGGTTCCATGCCCAATGTTCTAGCATGGAACGAGGTCTGTCTAAGGTTCTGTTGAGTAAGTGTTCTGAAAGTGTCAGTTGGCCCTTGCTGGCTGTTGGATGAGGTTGTAATAAATACCTCCTATCCGAATCATCACCTCGTGAGGATATTCTTTATTACACTGGCGACGCTTGGATTGAGAGGCGGACTCGCTAAGATTTACAACCTCAACAACAACAAGAAGTAACATCTATTTTTTTGCGGGGGAATGTAAAAGAAGGCGTACTTGCAGTTTTGGGCACTTCGTCATATATTATGCGAGGCGGAGTGGTCTGCGGAGAGGTTTCGGTTCCAACGCAGTTTCCGTGAGGAGGAATCGGGAGGTGTGGCAGTGATGTGCAAGTAGTGTGGTGTTTCTGGAGCGGTGGATCTAGGTGACACACACAGGCCTGCATGCGTTCCACTGCGTTGAGAAGCCTAAAGCAAGCGCGACGCTCTGCTTGCGTTCCACTGCTGTGGGAGGCAGAAAGCAAGCGCGATGCCCACAAGAAATAAGCCCAGTAGCTGTTGTCTAGCGTGTGATTGTGCAAGCTCAATTGGCTTTGGAGAAAGTCCGGATGTTTAGAGCAAGCCCAATCGCCCAGGGAAATAGCAAGGTTTGTTTCATGACGCAACGTGGTGGCCATCTTAGGGGTGAAGACGTACGGCAAGCGGTATCGGTGTATGAGGCATTTTGAGCTTGTCGTCACAGTGACAAGCACACCTGGAAGAAGGAGCTGGAACAACGCGTGGAGTATTTTGACCTTGTTATCATGGTTACAAGCACACCGGAAGAAGCAGCTTTTAAAAAAAAAAAATGTTTGGACTTGTCGTTGCGGTGTCACGCTCATCTTTGACTTAGTTGTTTTGAAGTGGCAGCTGTGGGATTATGGATACAAGCAGCTATCGGTGGTAGGAAATACTTAGGATTCGTGTTGACAGCTGTAGGTTTGCAAGTATTAGTAGCTGTCGGTGGTGAGAATTCCCTTCTGAAATACTTTGGGCAAGAAGAAAATAAGATCTTTTGGTAACTGTTTCGTTTTTTTTCTTCTCTTTCTTGCAATAATTGATTATTGTGCTTGGACTCACAGTAACAGGCACACCTATTAGAAGTACATAAGTAAACATTTGCTTTTTGTTTATCTTTCTTTATATTTGAGTAAAAAAGATAAATTGGAAGGGGTTTCTCATATTGTACTTTATTAGCGTAGTAAAGGGAAAGAGGGAAAATGCAAAATGTGACAGCTCCACCGTTTTTTTTGTCAGATCCAGGGGAGCCAGCAATAAAAGGGAAAAAATGGAAAAAGATTTTTGAAAATTATGCAAGGGTCTGTGGCACACATTTGAGTGCAGAGAGGAAACAAGCACTTTTGCTACACTGCTTAGGGGGTGCAGGTCAGGAAGTTTTAGAACATTTGCCACAACTTGGACAAGCAGTTCAAAGGGGTTTAAATGAATATGAAATGTGCGTAAAACAGCTAGATTTACACTACTTACCTAAAGTCAGTACCATTATGGAGAGGTATTATTTTGGACTGCGGGAACAAGAAAAGGATGAGAGTGTTGAGGAATGTATTACCTCCTTGCGAAAATTTTCATCCAGTTGTAAATTTGGTGAATTGGTGGAGGAAAGGATTAGGGATCAGTTTGTGTTGAGATGTTCTAGCGACAAAATAGAGAAGAGTTGTGGATGAAAGATGAGCCGCCGTTGGACGAAGTTATGATTTTTGCCAAATGGGTAGAGCATATGTTAAAGTGTGTGGGAAAGTTAAGCAAGGTGAGTAAAGAAGATACTGCCAGTTGTAAAGTGGAGGAAGTGAGTGTCAAGTAGTACAGAAAGATGAAAGTAAAATGAAAAGTGATGAGAATATCAGAGAGAGAGGTACTGTGGATGATGGTAGAACAGTGAATTTACAGCTAGGGAGGAGAAGTGCGATGTACTTTCAAGGAAATTGTTACAGATGTGGCAGGTTTGGGCATATGGCAAATGCGAAAGACTGTCCAGCTCTCAGAGTCAATTGTAGTGTATGTGGTAAGAAAGGACATTATGGGAAAAATTGTCATTTGCGTAATAGAAGGGACTCAAGGACTGAAATAAAAGAAGTTAGTTTCCAAGTAAGTGAAGGTGAGGTGAAACATTTCTCTGAGTGAGTCATGGTGGGTGATGTCAGGGTCAAGATAAAATGTGATTTGTGTTCTCACATCACCTTTGTTTCTAAGGATCTTTTAAAAAATGAATGACAAGACGAAATTGATGAAACCTGATATTAGGCCAATGGGTTATGGTGGGTTACACATTAAGTTGTTAGGTTATTTTGTTGATTGCATAGAGTACAATGGAAGATTCACAAATGCAAAAATGTATGTAGCCGAAAGGGGTGAAAATTTACTGAACTGGACTCATCAAGCTCGTTTAGGCATCATTCTTAACCCTAATGCACAGCCTTCTGTTCAAGTACAGTCTGTTGGTGGAGTAGATAATACATTTGTGAAGGAATTTGAAGGGTTGTTTTGTGACACTTTGGGGTGTTTAAAAGGTTACAATCAGCACATAAAATTGAAGCTTGGTGCTAAACCAGTTGCGGCTACGGTCAGACTCATTCCTATTTGTGTTCAAGAGGTGGTACAAAAAGAGATTGATAGGTTGTTGTCCCCTAGGTCATTCAGCCTGTTGAATCTAAGGAATGGGTAGAACCCATTGTCATAGCGCGCAAGCCTAATAATGAGATTTGTTTGTGTGTGGACCTTCGGGCGCTAAATAAAGAAGTGGTGGTTGATAAATTCCCTCTCCCCACTATCGAGGAAATGGTGTCAACGATGGATGGTGCTTGTTATTTCACCACCTTGGACATGGCATCGGCCTACCACCAAGTTCCTCTTAGTAAAGAGTGCCAGGAGTTGACGGCTTTTATAACGCCTATGGGTGCATTCAAGTTTATGAGGATGCCTTTTAGGCTGGTTTCCGCAGCCTCCGTATTCCAGAGAATAATGAATGATCTTTTTAAGGGTATACAAGGAGTTAGATGTTATCAGGATGATGTGTTGATCTGTGGGAAGGATGTGAAAGAACATGATGAAAGAGTATATTCTGTCCTGAAAAGAATGCTTGAGGCTGGGTTATCTTTACGGCGTGATAAATGCAAGTTTGGCGTTACTGAACTTAATTATTTGGGTCATCATATTTCTCGGCAAGGGGTTAGACCTAAAAAAGAGTTGGTTGATACTATTGAGATGTTAAAGGAACCTTGTTCAAAAGAAGTAGTTTCTGTATTTTTGGGCATGGCTGAATTTTATAATAAGTATGTGAACATTTTTGCTGACAAAACTGTTCATCTCAGGAAGTTAATGTGTAAAAATACAGAATTGTTTGGTCTGATGAATGCAGTGCGGAGTTGAAACAAATTAAGAAAGATCTTAAGAAGCACCGAACCTACAAGCTTTCATACCTGGAAATCCTACTTTTATAGTCACGGATGCAAGTATGAAGGGACTTGGGGGCATATTATCAAGGGGGTTTATCTCTGCTTTTTTGGCTTTAAAAGCCAAGAAAGTGGAGATAAAGTTATCTCCCTATTACCTAGCTGTCGCTAACACCAGTTAGCGACAGCTAGTAGGAGATAGCGACCATCTTGGGCCCCACTTTGCATGTCAGTGATATTTATCACTAATGACATGCAAAGTGGGTGTGCCAAGATGTTAGCGACTGGAAACAGTCGCTAACATCGCTATCTCCTATTACCAACTTTTGGACATATTCGCGCTAAGCGCGAATATCTCCAAAAGCTAACACCTGCCCTGAGCAGTTCTTAGCCATGTTATCCAATGGGAGGTGGATAACATGGCTAAGAGCATTAGCTCGGTAATGCATGACTATCGCTGACTTTTCAGCGATACTCATGCATTGCGGCCGTTTTTTATCGCATTTGCGATAAACCTTGGTAATACCAAGGTTTATCTGCGATAAAAATCGCCGCAGCTCAGCGGTAAATTTTTGTCTCTAACCAAGCAATAGCGACAATTATCGCTATTGCTTGGTAATATGCCCCTTGCAGCTCTTCTTTTCCAAGTTCATAATGGCTAAGAGTAATTGATTCAATTGTTAGTAGCACTAAAAGTGATGGCCCGGGTCTGTAAGGAAAAATTCCCATCAGCCCACCCATATGGTGGAATGTCGTCATGCGGGAGATGTCACCAATCCAATTCTCAAACATTGCACCTAGTCATGGTGCGGAGATGGATTAACATGGTGTAAATACAGACCACTGGGCTTCACTGGTGATGCTAATGGGGTGCAGTGCTAAAAATTAAGGTGAAAAACGTGAAGGTAAAATTGATTCCAAGGGCCAAAATTAATTTTAATCAGTATGGCACTCGGATCAAGATTAAAAATGCCCAAAATAGTTTGAAATAATAACTATATGCAGGCAAAGTGAGTGAAGGTCGACATGTTTCAGCTGTATTGACTATTGGTCTCAGCTTTCTTCAGGACCATTTGGGAAACTGCGACTGCAACAAAAATGAGTGAGACACGCTAGTGTATAATTGGATAAATCCTACCAGTTCCTCTGAGCCCAGATGAATACTGTAGGAAGTCCAAAATAATATGTATCTCCTAAGGAAGAAACATAAGCGTGGATCAAAAACCATATAGTGCACAACAGATTCTAGGAACAACAAGCACAAGATGCTAAGGCACACAAACAGGGCGATGGAGACAGTCTCTCCCCGCTAACTATACTGTTACATTTCAATCAGTGTAAAAAATCACAGCTATAGTAATGAATATAGTGACTTACCCAGCATTATGTGGGAGTACGCCTCACCTCACCCGGAACCCACTCGGGAAAAAGGGAGGCCCCGCTCTAGTTAAGGAAGGAAATGGACAAGGAAGTACCTTTGAAAAATAGCAAAAGGGACTAACAGCAATAATAGCTCCCATCTCCAAAAGTATTCTTAACACAAACTAGCTTTAAACAGAAAAGAGGGACTCAACCCTGTACAAGGAAAATGGCTGTAAAACTATGCAGGGATAAAATAACTGCCAATGGAGGGCTAAGCCACTCCTTGGAGAACTGTTACTAGCGATAAGATGGCTGAGAAGAGACACTCCAAGTAACCATTTGATGGTGTAGGGCCCTACCTGTCCGTCGGTACCTCGATGCCGGCGTCCGAGAGGGAACGGAGGTACCGACGCATAGGGCGTATGTCTATTTATACCCTGGTTAATTGGGCAATAGGTTGCAGCTGTTGCTGCTTGTCTTTCACATCCACGTCATGACTAGGATGCCCGCGCCTGTAGTGCGCATGCGCTAGGCATCCCGTAGTCCAGCGAGTGAGCAGTGTTCCCCAGCGCGCATGCGCACGGCTATCGGGCCGCAATCCGCATGCGCGGTCACTGAGCCAAGTGCATCAGTCCGCGCATGCGCTAGAGTGTACTGCGCGAGCGCCCGTTTGGGAACACGGCCAGGCGCGATCTGATTACCGGTGTGTGCAAATGTCAATTGGGCCAAGATAGAGGCAGCCATATACATACAGTTTTCTTGACTACAAGTGGTAACAATAAATTGTATGTGCTAGAAATTACAAGGTGGAATGGTTTATTCAGTTCGAAAAATGCCTAAATGTGGTCTTGAGATGTAGTGTCTTAAATGACCCCAAACAAATGATGACACTGTGGGTCAATATTAAAAACAGATGACAAAAACTGCGGACTAGCGGAATTACAGCGATGTCCACGGTATGTCATCATTCAGCCCTTTAACGTGACTTTCCAAAAGAAAAATCCATTTCTGCTCCTTCCTGAACAAAAATTTGCCCACATCACTGATATGGGACGGAATAAATGGCCGTTCTAAAATGACCCATTTCATCTCATCAGCAGTGTGTCCATGCTCCAGATAGTGGTTTGTCAGTTTGGTAGCCTGTTTACGACACCTTATGGTGCTCTTGTGCTCCCCTATTCTTATTTTGATCTTGCGAGTGGTATAGCCAACATATCTTAGGGAGCAAGGGCACGTTATCATATAGATGGCGTTATCGGTGTTACAATTAGTATGCTTTTTGAGCAACCATGTTCTACCTGTCCCTATGTCAACTGTAACGGAGAAACCCACCATTCCAGGTTTCTACTGTCTCCCCAAGATCCATAAGATCACGAGACCACCACCAGGCCGTCCCATTATTTCAGGGATAGGTTCCATTCTGGAACCACTCTCCACTTTCGTGGATCATTTTCTCAGACCCTTGGTTAAGAGAATGCCCACATATCTGGAGGATACAGCTGATGTCCTCAGGTTATTACCAACTATTGAGTATGATGTGGAAACTGACCTTATGGTTAGTTTTGACGTAGAATCACTCTACACCTGTATCCCACAACAAGACACGTTGGATACAGTTAGAGGGCTTTTGGTATTGGAAGATCTGGACAGTATAACCCCAGTTGACTTTATTCTATCCCTTGCTGAATTAGCAATGAAGCGCAATTATTTCAAATTTGAAGAACAGCTGTTTTTACAGATCTCGGGGACCTCCATGGGGAGTGTTTTTGCCCCGAGTCTGGCTAATCTTTATGTCCATCAAATGGAACAGACACAGATCCTCAACCATAGCAACCCATTCTCTAAACACCTGGTGCTATGGAAGAGGTATATCGACGATGTCCTGGTAGTGTGGCGAGGTTCTATCTCCGAAGTACAGGCTTTCCATACTTGGCTCAATGGGTGTAATCCGCATCTGAAGTTTACGCTTGAGTACAGTCATGTAAGACTCCCCTTCCTTGACCTATCTATCTTCCCTGAGAATGGAAGTCTTCGTAGTGAGTTGTTCACCAAACCAATGGCTAGAAACTCACTCTTGTCATTCCATAGCCATCATCCTCGCTCCCTGAGGGAGAATCTTCCAGTGGGCCAGTTCCTCCGGGTCAGGAGGAATTGTTCATCTAGTGAGCTGTTTAACAAACATGCAACCAGATTAGCTACTCATTTGGCAGAACGTTACTACCCCAAGCATCTTGTGAGCAAAGCATGGAAACGTGCCTCGAACAACAACCGCGAGGCACTAATTGAAAAACGCCCAGTTAAACCACCAATGGAGCGCCTGACATTTGTCAGTACGTTCAGCACAATGTCTAACTCTGTCCAGAAAATGGTTCGCAAGAACTGGACGATTTTGAACAGTACTGGGGCAAACCTCCCATTACCATTGTTTTCATTTAAAAGGGCACCTAGTCTTCGAGACACTCTGGTCCATACAAGACCTAGGATTACCAAGACTGACGGCTCAACAACCCTATGGAACCTCCCTCCAGTTTCTGGTCACTACCCCTGTGGGACATGTAGCGTCTGTCCACAGACTGAGAAAACCACTACAGTTGACATAGGGACAGGTAGAACATGGTTGCTCAAAAAGCATACTAATTGTAACACCGATAACGCCATCTATATGATAACGTGCCCTTGCTCCCTAAGATATGTTGGCTATACCACTCGCAAGATCAAAATAAGAATAGGGGAGCACAAGAGCACCATAAGGTGTCGTAAACAGGCTACCAAACTGACAAACCACTATCTGGAGCATGGACACACTGCTGATGAGATGAAATGGGTCATTTTAGAACGGCCATTTATTCCGTCCCATATCAGTGATGTGGCCAAATTTTTGTTCAGGAAGGAGCAGAAATGGATTTTTCTTTTGGAAAGTCACGTTAAAGGGCTGAATGATGACATACCGTGGACATCGCTGTAATTCCGTTAGTCCGCAGTTTTTGTCATCTGTTTTTAATATTGACCCACAGTGTCATCATTTGTTTGGGGTCATTTAAGACACTACATCTCAAGACCACATTTAGGCATTTTTCGAACTGAATAAACCATTCCACCTTGTAATTTCTAGCACATACAATTTATTGTTACCACTTGTAGTCAAGAAAACTGTATGTATATGGCTGCCTCTATCTTGGCCCAATTGACATTTGCACACACCGGTAATCAGATCGCGCCTGGCCGTGTTCCCAAACGGGCGCTCGCGCAGTACACTCTAGCGCATGCGCGGACTGATGCACTTGGCTCAGTGACCGCGCATGCGGATTGCGGCCCGATAGCCGTGCGCATGCGCGCTGGGGAACACTGCTCACTCGCTGGACTACGGGATGCCTAGCGCATGCGCACTACAGGCGCGGGCATCCTAGTCATGACGTGGATGTGAAAGACAAGCAGCAACAGCTGCAACCTATTGCCCAATTAACCAGGGTATAAATAGACATACGCCCTATGCGTCGGTACCTCCGTTCCCTCTCGGACGCCGGCATCGAGGTACCGACGGACAGGTAGGGCCCTACACCATCAAATGGTTACTTGGAGTGTCTCTTCTCAGCCATCTTATCGCTAGTAACAGTTCTCCAAGGAGTGGCTTAGCCCTCCATTGGCAGTTATTTTATCCCTGCATAGTTTTACAGCCATTTTCCTTGTACAGGGTTGAGTCCCTCTTTTCTGTTTAAAGCTAGTTTGTGTTAAGAATACTTTTGGAGATGGGAGCTATTATTGCTGTTAGTCCCTTTTGCTATTTTTCAAAGGTACTTCCTTGTCCATTTCCTTCCTTAACTAGAGCGGGGCCTCCCTTTTTCCCGAGTGGGTTCCGGGTGAGGTGAGGCGTACTCCCACATAATGCTGGGTAAGTCACTATATTCATTACTATAGCTGTGATTTTTTACACTGATTGAAATGTAACAGTATAGTTAGCGGGGAGAGACTGTCTCCATCGCCCTGTTTGTGTGCCTTAGCATCTTGTGCTTGTTGTTCCTAGAATCTGTTGTGCACTATATGGTTTTTGATCCACGCTTATGTTTCTTCCTTAGGAGATACATATTATTTTGGACTTCCTACAGTATTCATCTGGGCTCAGAGGAACTGGTAGGATTTATCCAATTATACACTAGCGTGTCTCACTCATTTTTGTTGCAGTCGCAGTTTCCCAAATGGTCCTGAAGAAAGCTGAGACCAATAGTCAATACAGCTGAAACATGTCGACCTTCACTCACTTTGCCTGCATATAGTTATTATTTCAAACTATTTTGGGCATTTTTAATCTTGATCCGAGTGCCATACTGATTAAAATTAATTTTGGCCCTTGGAATCAATTTTACCTTCACGTTTTTCACCTTAATTTTTAGCACTGCACCCCATTAGCATCACCAGTGAAGCCCAGTGGTCTGTATTTACACCATGTTAATCCATCTCCGCACCATGACTAGGTGCAATGTTTGAGAATTGGATTGGTGACATCTCCCGCATGACGACATTCCACCATATGGGTGGGCTGATGGGAATTTTTCCTTACAGACCCGGGCCATCACTTTTAGTGCTACTAATGGTTTTGGGGCACTAGTTCCAGTTGTGGCACATTTACCGGTTTCTGACCAGGCCACTTTTTTGTTTATTGATAGCATTCCTTAGGGCATGAGTGGCTCTAGTCATTAAATATAGCCCTATTGTGACCCTCCCTACGTTTATTCTTTGTAAGAGTAATTGATTGCCTGTGCTTCAACATGCTTAAGAGGCGCAGAAACAAATTATTCGGATATCGAAAAAGAAGCTTTAGCGATATTCTGGGCTAGCAACAAATTAAAAAAAATTGTGTGGGGTTCCTCTTTTTTTGTCAGATCTGATCATGAGCCTCTTAAAGAGGTATTTTAGGAAAAAGGGACTAGATTCCATTTCTTCTAGAATAAGAAGATGGGTTATCTCCTTACAGGATTTCAATTTTAGGTTCGAGTACAATCCCGGAAGTACAAATGTGTCGGCAGACTGTTTGTCACGGTTAGTGGAGGTAGTGGGAAAAGAAAACTGCCTCGGAGAAGATGCTCAATTTGATTAAGAATATGAAATAAGAGTTTGTGATATAACTTTTGGAGCTGTGAAGGAAGATGAATGGAGGGGTGAATTAAAAAAAGATGATGAGCTGTTAACTGTTATGAGTTTATTAACTCAAAATAAAATCCAATGTCTTAGTAGATCATGGTCCTTAATTGCACATGAGTTAGCCATTGTTGATGGGGTTCTCGTGAGAGGCACAAGAATGATTCCACCTTTGAATTTAAGGAATACTATTGTGAACATGGCACATAAAGGCCATATGGGTATTTCCAAGACAAAAGAGCGCATCCAACAAGATTTCTGGTGGCCAGGGTTAGATGTAATGGTGGAACGTGCTGTTTGGGAGTGTGTACTAAAACCAAGATATCCACCCATGGTTTGTAGAAATTTACCAAAGTGTCCCTGGGATGAGGTAGCCATCGACATAGTGGGACCCTTGCATGGGGAACAACAGACTCCTTATTTAATTGTGTTGTTAGATTTGTATTCACGTTGGGTTGAAGTAAGTTCAGTAAGGGAGATCATAACTCAATCGGTGTGCACATTTTTGGATTCTGTATTTACACGTGAGAGTTTCCCAAATTCTATTCAGGTGTGATGGAGGACTATTTACTAAAGTATAGTGTGGTACATAAAAAGATTTCATTGTATCATCCAGAAGCAAATGGTGGTTTGGAAAGATTCAACAGGACTTTGACGGAGAGTATTCAATTGTTAAAAGCTAACTGTTTTGATTGAAGAAAAGAGTTGCAGAATCGCATTATGGCTTACAGGTTCACTCCCCATTCCTCAATGGGTAAATCTCCTTTTGAACTTTTCAGGGGAAGGTCTGCTAATACTAGTTTGCGCCCTGGGTGGATGGTAATAGATAAGGGTTGAAGAACAATGCCATTGGCGTGTGGAGAGACAAAGAATTGTCTCTTCAGAGGAAAAGGAACATTTATGTTGAATCTCGGAGATCTGGTAAAGTCTCTTACACCAAGGTTGGGGAAAAAGTCAAGATCAAAGCTCCGGTTGGGAGCCAAAGCTGGTCAAAATTTACATCACCCAAAACTGTTATTAAACTTTTTAAAAATGATGTAAAAACAGATGATGGTCGCATTTGGAATCATAGTTGTGTTGTACATTTTGGTGGGGGAGATATGCGTGACCCGGATAATGTTGCTTCTAGTTGATTTGCTTCTGATGTTTGCTTGAAGCCTGGGTCTTCTCGCAAGAGTGTGAGAGTTTGCAAACCTCCTAATTACTCGCGGGATTTTGTGAAGTAATAGTTGACTTTTAAGTTGTTTCTCTTTTCTGTAACACAATTTTCAGATGTATCTTTTAAAATGTAAAGGGGCAGTATTCTGATGATGTGAGTTGGTTCCATACCCAGTGTTCTAGCATGGAACCAGGTCTGTCTAAGGTTCTGTTGAGTAAGTGTTCTGAAAGTGTCAGTTGGCCATTGCTGGCTGTTGGATGAGGTTGTAATAAATACCTCCTATCTGAATCATCACCTCGTGTGGACCTTCTTTATTATACTGTTCCTTTTAAAGACAACATGGCAGCCATCTAGGCAGAGCATACAATATTAAAGAATATAGAATACATTCGTTTTAACACAATAGATTAAAGAATACAGAGAGTGGACGCGTATGGTAGAGCAGTGCTTGAAGCTGTAGCTGATAGTGGGAAAATATACCACTGCCTGATATTGCCCACTATGCCTGGCACTCATGGACCTCTCAACTTCCTTTGACAGTGTGAATCAGATAGTCAGTGCAGGTTGCTGTGAACTTAGGCCTGGATCTACCGTTGGTTCACTTCTTGTACACCCTTCATGAGAATTTGACAGCCGGACAGTGGTTCGAACCCAATGGTGACCTCACTGAAACATTCAGCCTTTCTTTTGGTGTTGGACAAAGTGGTGTGATGGAGCCACATCTTTTCATTTTGTATATTATTAACCTGAGGCAGTTTTTATCTACTGCATCCAAAGATATACCCTTAATAGGCAGTGTTGCAATTCCAGTATTGCTGTACCCAAATGCAATAGTTTCAATGGTTCCCAAGCATTACACTCTATGTCAGCTAGTTGATTCCTTTATTCATTTTAAGGCAGACTTTGATTTATCTACCACCTTTAATAACTGCCAGACAATAGCCTGTGGCTCCAAAATGTTTAGGGTTTCTTCACCGGTATGGGGAGGCAAATGTGTTACTAGTGTGCACATTTTGCCTTAATTAGGATTTGTGCTTGAATTTTCATGCACATGAGGTTCTCAAATCTCCAGAATCATTTTAAAACTATGGCTCACTCCCAAGCATTCAGTGGCCGCGTTACTGTAAGACCTTGGCCATAAATATAACTCAGTACATTCCAAAAGTTAACATTGGTGCAGGAGCTTGGGGCTATTCAAGCAGCTATTCCGTGTAAGTCAAGGAACGCCACATGTGTAGCTGACTGCTGCACGCACCTGTTTAGTACAATTTAAGGGGGCTGTAATTCCATGCATTGCTTATGTTCACTCTTCCTTAAAAGATCTCTGTAGCCTAGA
The DNA here is from genome assembly GCF_964261635.1 of Lissotriton helveticus. Classification (NCBI taxonomy): domain Eukaryota; kingdom Metazoa; phylum Chordata; class Amphibia; order Caudata; family Salamandridae; genus Lissotriton; species Lissotriton helveticus. Next base: position 127,258,867 of record NC_136059.1, on the reverse strand, counting down.
GCTATTTCACTCAGCACTCCATATACAGAAAAGACAAAATGCTAGTGAAATCCCTTTTTTTGAGAAACAGGTGATTTCTAAGGAAATGCATTGAATGCAGAAATACCACCATACAATAGTATTTGAACTTAAAAGTAATTGATGACATGAAGCTTTCCCTACCATGGGATGTGGAAAGGTGGGAAATAATTATACTAATAATAATATTAATAACAATAGCAATATGCTAGCTGTTGGACTTGGCCCTCTCTGCAGGGTTATCCCCAAGTGTTTTGCCTTCATCGCTCCAGCTTTCTAGACTCTGTGCACTTTTTCACTATTACCTAGTGCCATAGTGCTTGTGCTTTCTCCTCAAAACATGGCAAAATAAGCACAGTATGATTCAGTGAAATATTCTGGCTTACCCTGACATGGATAATGACTATTGCTTGAGAACAGCTTATAGCCCCTCTCAAGCAATAACCTATATTCTCACACTAATCATGAATGCAATAAGTGTATCATATTGGGACAAAATAAATAAGAAATGTAAACCACTGATGCTTTCTAACACAAGTATCCATTATTTGATTTGACTTATGGTTTGTAAAGCACCCAAAGCACCCTGTGAGGGGTCTCTCAGCACTAGGACTTTGCTTTCATTGGCCAGGGAAGAGACTTATTAAAACAGTGCTTATCTGAGGTATTTGAATTTGGCAACAGTACATTGCATAGTGTATGATGGTGGCACTAAATTGTGCATGGGGTTTAAAAGATATATTTTTTAAAATACCCAATACATTTGGCTTACCATTTAAGAATGACTAAGGTTATCTACACGTACAACCAATAGAATTTCAAAATATAATGGACATACAAATGCCAATAATTACATTAAAATTCAAAGGGGAGTTGCACTTGCCAAACAATATCCCTGGAGGCTTATCAGTACACAGTCAAGTTAACCCTGAAATACAGATGTGATCCTTCAACACAGCTAGATATCATGCCACAGAGATTTTACCTTCTCAGATGTTTTTCTTCAAAATTCCTTCTAAGTTCGAAGTTAAGATGAGGCCAGGTTGAATCCAACTCTTTAAATTCGAACACGCTCCTTTGAGGTTGACCTTAACTTTTGACTTTGCCCTCGCCTTGCAGGACCAGATGCCCATGGTTGGCCCTTTGACATTTTAGGCACTAGGCTTCACTAGAAACTTTAAAAACCATAACTCCAGTTAAACTGATAATATTTAATACTTTTAAGTGTAATTTCATTTATTATATGGATTTATTATTTACTCTATTGTATCTAAATTGGTGTGGAATTGTATGGAGTTATTTTTTTACTACATTACTGTTTCAATACTTTGCACTTTGCCTGTAATTTAAGGATACTGATTTTGTGCAAATGGACCAGAGGGCTTTGCACAGGATAATTTAGTAAAATTGTGCAATTCATCCTGACAGGGATAATGACTCTTGCTTCAAAAAACTGCTTTTAGCCCCATCAAGCAATAACATATATTCTCAACACTAATTATGAATGCAATAAGTGTATTATATTGTGATAAACAAAATGAGAAAAGTAATCCACGGATACTTTCTAACACAAACATCAATGTTTGTTAGTGGTATTTGAATTTGGCAATAGTACATTGCATATTGTATGATGATGGCACTAAATGGTTCATGAATCTTAAAATATGTGTTTTTAAAAACACAAATATATTTTTCGTACAATTTAAGAATAACTAAGGTTATTTACACATTTCCTTCAAACAATACAATTTAAAAATATGATGGACATACAAATGTCAATAAATAATTTAAAATTCAAAGCAGAACCACGGTTGCCAAGGGTGATCCCTAGAGGCTTACCAATACACAGCCAAGTTACCCTTAAAATCCAGATGTGATCTTCTTCTGAAAATAATTCACGCAATATGTTTTTGGATTACAGCAGAACAGTACAAGGCAGGTTTAAGAATTGAGGAGGTGACAAAGCAACCATAGACACTTTGGGTAAAACATTTGAATGGTAGCAGAACAACTAAAACTCAAAACACACTTTGAAAATACTCATAGTGGAATTAATGACTGACAATGTTTTTTCTGATAACTTTGTGAAGTTGTATTTTTCAAAACTTTGAAAAGTTTCCCTTATAAGGAAGAGGATGTGATGTAACAGCTAGAGGGGTGGAGTTTGAAGCTGGGTAACAGGGTTAGAGTATTGGCAGGAGGCTCAAGATGCTGTGATTCTGGGCAAATCACTTAATCACCCCATGCCTAAAATGAATTTGTCCTTCTGCAATGCAACTGGTGCTCATGTAAATTGCTCTTATACATTTGGGTCAATTTCACAGCATATACAACTATAAAAACAAATCAACTAAAACATAACAATGTAGCAATAAAGAAAGTTATAAAAATCAGCAAAATTAAGGTTTCTCAATTATAAGCAGCATCTCTGAAAAAATATATGACATAGTCACATAAGATAGGAATCGTCCTGACCATCACCAGCCACCTACCACTTACCAGCACTATTTATTTCCTGTAATTAAACCACCTGTTATGGTTTTACCCTGTTGAAATTGTCTCAACAGGATGAAGACTGGTCCATAATGGCTTGCTTGGCAATTTAAATATAATTAATTTCAAAGAAGAATAGATCTATTTTCATTCAAAGTAAACTGAAATGGACCTCAGTCCTACTCAGACTTTCTTAGGCTTTCTCTATGTTGTGCTGGCAGGCAGGCCTTTTTATACATAATATTACAAAGGTTTATTACAGGCAGTAAATAATGGTTGAGTTGGCATTTACAGATTTAAGATGGAAAAACACTTGAAGTCATGTAGCTCATAATCGCATATTCTGACCGATTAAATTACACCTTGTATATTATACTCTCATCAATTGCTGCCAATGAACATTCTTCTGGTTAAGAGTACGTGTGCACTTCATGATAAATATAATTTAAGTGTAGTGTTTGCTTCCAGTAATGTGCCCCTAAAACCTCCGTGTGCTCAGAACTAATTTACTGACCTGCACCTATTGTCTCACCAGACACCTTAGATCTCTGTGTGCTGTGGGCCTATTAAATTACCTGTTTCCATTGTTTAATCAGTCAAGGTCTGTTTGAAGGCGCGGGGTGCTTGTCGGTGAACTTGTTTTTAGAATCCTGAATGCCTTCATGCCTTTTAAACCTGAGTTGGTCTTTAACTGAAAATGTACCATTAATCCCGGATAAAAGGCAACTCCTTTATGCAATGGTATAGCTTTTTTTTATGTATTTTCCGCTTGGTGAAATCATTTACCTGACACCCTACTAAGTATTAGGGTGTTTTTCTAGACTTTTCATCCTGGAAGGGAATTTATTCTTGCCCCTGAAATGAGACAATATCCAATAAATTTCAGAATTGAAAAAGGTCAGAGGGGAGCTGGCGCTGGGCAAAATCTTATATACATGTGGACATTGAAAAACATTTATGGCTGCCCATGTCTTGAATCTTCCACTCCTGTCCCCCTGTGTGAGATGCGCTCCTGTAAAACATTGCTATATCACAGAGATATTTGTGGAATTAGCAGACTTTATACAGCAAGGTCACCTTTTGTGAATTCAGTGACCTGCCAATCCTGACACTGCACTCCTAAATCTTTTTTAAGTGTTTCGATTGGCTTTTTGAATTGGGATTGGTATGTCTAATCTGCATATGTATGTTTATTATTTGCGATGATATGTCTGTGTCAACTATGCCTGTGTTGACTAGATATTTTTCCATTTCTATTATGTATCTCTTTACATTTAGTATGGCCGTGTCTGCTAGTAAATGTAACAGTTTTTCACAGTGTGAATGCCTCAGAGTTTAAAATCTCCTAGCAGCAGCACATTCACTCCTAAAATAGCGTATGCCTGGATTACTCTGAATTTTTCTAGATGTCCTGTGGTTTAGTCATTTCAAGAGATTACACATTCTGTCATCTCAATTATTACATGTAAGGTCAAGGGATCATTCTAGATAGATATGTTATATTAAAGACATAAGTTTACAGCTCAATCGCTCATGGTTTCTTGCTACTACATAAGAGAAAGGGTTAGATTTATCCCAAATGAGGATCTTTTGAAATGGGAAGCTGGACCTTGCTCTAGCAGCCCTAATGTGAAGTCTGGTTTTGTGAGAGAGATTAGCTCAGCAGCAGGAGCTAATAATAGCATATGTTGTGGTTACAGGTCAGAATAAATGTGTTAACCCCTCAAACTGGACATATATTTCTGCTGATGTTTGTTGTTAGCCCTTGTAGTCTCTCATTCTCATAACATAATTAATGTCCCTTTTTTCAGAAATTTTTTCTCTGGGGGACAAGAGGGAAGCTGACTGTAAAACATCAGCTGCTAACCTCAAGGATGCAGTGAGTAGTGTCACCAAAGCCCAGGATTTAAGGTTGGAAGCCGAGATAATGATGAAACCATGCGCTTACTGGGAAGAGTTCCTGACGCCAGCCCCCTTGTCCATCGTGGTCCCAGCAGAGCTGGCAGCCATTTCATCAGCCTGTGGTGACTTCTCTATCAACCTGAATCCACCAGAAAGTTGGTTCAAGCACATGAAATACCCAGAGTCCTTTTCTGCCACCCTAATGCAGGTCTGCAATAGAGCCTGGCTTTCATTCAGCACAGCAGATTCAAACATGGATAAAATCAGGCTCCTCACAAGTTCCATGCCAACTACCATTAGAGATGTGATCAGGATTCTGTTCATGGACACTGAATCTGTTAATTCCCTTCTCCCACGCCGCCTAAGCGCTCTTCTCAGTATGTCCAATGAATGCACATCCTTGGATCAGTCTGTGGAGACAAGCTTTATGGATACCATTCCCTTAATCCAGGAGGTGCTTGAAGCTTGTGTGAACTCCAAGAGGGGCTACGAGAAGAAATTGGGGGATGTGAAGATTGCCCGGGAGCAGATTAGCATACAAGAAGCCTCTTCTAACTATTCAGTGAAAATGGCAGAGGAGTTCAGGAAGTCTACCGAGAAACTACTAAAAGATGCCACAGATATGTCTAAGGAACCTCTGAATAAAGTTCCCTCTGTGTGGGAAACATTGGCTGCTAATTTTGTGGGTGACATTCTTGACCCACTGTCTTTCAATGGAAACAAAGGTAAAAGCGTGGGGCTTCAGGCAAATGTTCCTGCTACTGCTGACATAAGTGACGTGAAGTCCACTCAGGCGACCAAAACTATCTGCTCCAAGTCCAATCAGATGACAGCTATCACAGACAACCTTCAGAAAATTATAGATATGAACGGGGAAACTATTAACATGACAATGGTTTATAATGAGAGAGATCATACCCTGGGGTCAAACTATCCTAAACAACTGACATTGATATTGAAAAAGGATGTAGAGGATGAAGTTGAGTATAAGGCACAAACACTAATGGAGGCTGTTTTGCAATCTGCTGTTGATATTTTTGAAGACCTGGAAAGAGTTGTATTATCTAAGAATACAGATGAGAGTTACCAAAAAGCACTTGTTAAAAGGGTAAACTCAATAATTAGGAGGAAATAACAGTTGAGTCATAATGTAAATCAGCGACTAATGATCAACCATTGCAACAAAACCCACCAAATGCAGCCAGCACTGAAGGCCCTGTTGGCATAGGCTCTCAATCTTCATAAATGGCCCAGGCAGGAGTGGAACAAGCCAACCTTCAATTAAAAAGAACTCAGGAAATGTACAGGGAATCATTTGAGAACACCAAAAAATAAAATGAGTAACTAACAGCGATCCTGGTTGAAATGAGGAGACACAACATGGACAAAATTGAGTTTGAGATAGCCAAGAAGATGCTCATTAAAGGACTAGAGTCTCTGGGGAAGGTAAAGGAGCAGTGGGAGAAAATGGTCCTCTTCTTCCAGATGATATCCAACCTCATTGAGAAAAATGTCAATGAGTTAGTGCAGTCATGCCAGATCAGCGTAGAGCATTCCCAACTAATCCACTGATGCCTTTGTGAAGGACCTGATGTACAACCGAGCATTTTCAGCCAGCAGTGTTGCCCTCTTAGTCAACATGATCGCCTCTACCTACTGTGAGCTTTCCCAACGCTACTTGATGGAACGCGTGAGCGCTTTAGGAAGACTTCTCATCATACCTCCCTCAGACCCACAGTTCAAGGTCGAGCGTGAAAAGTTACAAAGTGGTTGTGATGATGCTCGAAATTCAATCCAAGCCTTGGTGAATTAAAAAAAAAACAAGAGTTTGACCTTGGTATTAAGGCAAGAGTTAAAGCAATACATTGCCAGCTGGGAGAAGTCATCCCACCCATGTCAGCAGCGGAAAAGAAGCGCATCAGTGAGGATGTTAATGCAGGTTCAAGCGCTGCAACAGATTACATATGATTTATCTAGACATAGATTGCTTTACCTTAGAGGGCCAACATATTCTTTATAAGTCATGTTTACTTCCTTAAGCTGTGCTAAGACAATAATGAACTGGAGTCAGTGGGAGGAAGATATTTCCATTCCAATGGGTGTGGGTGGCAGGCATTTCACATTTGGTGGATCATGTGTTTTGCTCTAGATACATGTTGTCCATTGCTTTGAAATTTTGCCTCATATGCCATTGTTTAGAAATCAAGAATTATTAACTCACTAATGTACACTGTTATGTCAGAAACCTTTGTGCATGAACTCAAGCTCATTCCAAATACCTCTGCCTTGATATCAAAGCACAAACGATTCCAGTTCTTGACCTCAAGCGTTTGCCAAATATTTCTTCTCTAAAATTAAACTGCTGCAAGATCCACCTGTCATTTAACCTGTAAGCATACCGCTCACCATTTTTCTTGGACTCATTGGAGACTCCACTATTTTGGCCTCTGAACTCAAAGTTTCTCTGAATCACATGCCTTGCTCCCACCAGGAATTCAAGATTTAAAACATCCCAGCTTGACATGCACTGTCAAAATGTTGATGGGTTTTTAGATTGTGGGGAGCTGAGGTTTGATGAGGGATGACGCAGTCACTCTGGCCTTACCATAACATGCTTGGACGTCTATACACAAGCTGTTTTGGAATTGCAAGTGCAGTTGGTAATCGTTAGCACTGTAGCAGACAAATGTGTTCTCATTGCAAGTCTTATGTTCTGTCTTCTGGTAAGACACAGTCCATAAACACAGAGGTGGGAAGATATGAGCTTGCAGCACTGCATAACAGTTCTGTTGCCCAAGCAGGGTCTCAAATGGGAAGAAGGGCTTGGGGGCTGAGTGACAGCATTTGCTTTAGAGCGATTAAATCCTTTTTTTCTGTGCTCCTCCACAAATGCAGTCACAAAGCAAGAAGGCTCACTACAATACTGAAATGCCTGTCAATGCTGCACTTCTACTGCTGAGGAAAAGGTAATTTCTTTAGCACTCGAGATGGCAGGGCCTAGCATCAGAAACATTTACTAGTGTCTGCAACTCTGCGCCTGTTTGCGTTCCCGCTATGTAAACATGAACACTCTTGGAAGTGCAGAGTCACTCCGCACTTCAAAGACTGGTAATGTTTATATAGCGGAAACGTGACTCGAACCGAACATATTAAGAGCTAAAGGTAGCTGCAGCAGCTGGCTGCTTTACATCCTGGTGTGTGGACTTCGCAAAGTCCATGATCAAACATCGAAGTACAAAAATACTTTTTTTTAAGTTTAGAAAGCTTTATTGAACAAGGTAAACAATGTAAAATATCATTACAGAACAAAGAGCATTGAAGTAGATTAAATGGATATCGCAATTTAATTATGAATATTAGGTTCCCAAAAAAAGGATATATAGGCTATACCAAGGGAAATAGCTTTTAAAGGTATTTTGTAATTTGGGAGGGAGAGAGGGGAGAGAAGAAGAGAGAGGAAGAGAAAAGGCGGGGAGAAAAAAGGAAAAAGCACCTTAAAGCTCAAATTTAATATGATGAAATATCAAATCAGATACATTAAACATAATAGACAATGAAAATAATTTAAAAAAAGAAAAAGGATAAAAAATGAAATTCATTGCACATGTCTAGAAAGGAAATTAGTTAAAGACAACCATAACAAATCTTTTTTGATCAAAAGAGGTACAGTATTAGCAAATGCACAATCAAGTCTATGGTGATGACATTACAGAGTCCACCAGGCACTATATGAAGTCTTCGAAGTATCCTACCAGTTTGTTGTGATTATCTGCAAAGAAATGGCTATATATAGATCTATAAATTTACGAACAGTACCCTGGACATTCCATATGGGTGAAAAGCCACCTAAAAAATGTGAACAATATCAAAGGGGTGATCTCTATTTCAAATAACATTTAATTTGAACCAAATATGAGACCAGAGGGATTTAACTAACGAGTAGTGAAAAAATATATAGAAAAAATCGCTATCAGCACATGAGCAGGACCAACATTTTTTAGAATCTAGTACTTTAAATTTATATAGATCAGAGGGAGTATAAAAAAGCCTGTTATAAAAAAAAATATGAAGTCTGAGTGGTGCTAGAAGAGCGAGAAACTTTGTGTAAATTAGACCAAATAGAGTCCCAAACCTGAAGGGAGAATTCCTGAGATAAATACTTTTCCCATGTGAGTTCAAGTTGAGACTTGGACCTATAATCAGTAGGATGGGAAAGTAGTTTGTAGATGATATCAGCTTTAAGAGGAACAGAAAAGTCTGGTAGTGGGGAGTTAGTCAGGACTGTAGTATTCAGGGAGCTATGTTGGGAGAAAAAGGCGTTTAAGGGATGTTTAAGCAAGGGATATTTGGAAGAGTATGTGTTAGAAAGGTGAAAGGAAGTACAAATGTCGGAGAAATCCCTCAATTAAGTATCTTTGAGAAGATGATCGTAGAGGATGATGCCTTTATCAATCCATTCTTTCCAGAAAAATGCCCTGTTGTTAATCTTTAAAAATGTATTGTACCAGATTGTACAAGAAAATGAAAGTCTGCTTGTGACAAAACAGAGCGAAATATGGAGAGGGCAAGTGCTTTTGAGTGCTTACATGTGGGAGTGAAAACGCTTTGGGGGTTGAGATAAGCGAGTAGCTGTAAGGAATGAGAAAGGTGAAAGTTGCGCAAGTTCTATCGTACTCCAAGATGTCAAGGGAAGACAAGACAAACCTGCTAAGAAAGGCCAGATTTGTTTAATGTTAAGGCAGAATGAAATCGAGTAAGGTTAGGTAAGTTGACCCTACCTAATTCTTTGGGTTGTTAAAGACGGGAAAGAGAAATCCTAGATATGCGATTATTCCATAGGAATTTAGTAAGGATGCGATTTATGGTTGTAAAAAAATAAAGAGGAAGAGTAATAGGAAACATTGAGAGGTAAAAATTGACTATAGGAAGAAGCATTGGGAGGGTTGCGGTAGAGGCAAGATGACGGCCGCTTAAGTCGAGTGAGCGCCACTCCCTGTCTTACCTGTGAATGCTGATGGTGTGGAGCAGCTATCGGGACGCCCGGGGAGAAAGGCAGCAGTAGCAGACAAAGAGATGACAACAAGACCCTAAGCTAATTCGGCGTTTTCTTTTTTTTTGGAACGGAGCTAATGCTGAGGAAGTTGGAGCTCCTGAGGTTCTGGCTGCAGTCTGCGCGGCTTACTATCACCGCCCTTCGGAGCCGTGCACACCTTGGAGCCTGGCGGGCGTGGCTCACGGAGAGAGTGCAGAGGTGTAACGCTAAGGCAGCCGGTGCTCTGCCTAGCGTGATGCCGCCGCCGCGGAAGAATGGGAGTGGGGCTGGTCCTGCAACTCCATTGAAACCCACGGTTATCGCACATCCCACCGGGGGAAAAAGACAACAACCTGCGGGAGAAAAAACGGAACGGATGGGGAAACCGGACAAATTAGAGAAACCCAGTCTTCGAGCTGTGTCCGTGAGTGCAAAGAAACAGGGGAAGGAAACCACCTCTTACTTCAGCCTTAAATGAGAATGACTTTACTGGCATAAAAGACATTGGAAACTCGGGACGGGTAACAGTTTAAACAGGGGCCTCTACAGTTGCACCGGAGGGGGCCAGTCTTTCAAAAGTGGTTATTGTCCCCGCAATGTTTGCTGGAAAGACAGAGGGGAAGAACGCTCTGGGTAAAAATACCATTCCTGCTCTTGAGCTAGATTCTCCGGTTTGTGGGAGCTCCAAGGTTTCTGTTAGGGATCCTAACAGATCCCTATGACGGAGTTACAAGAAGGCAGGAGTACTGAAGGGGCGGAGGGGGTGAACAATGAGAGTGTGGCTACAGTCCTTACCAATGGTCAATTACAATTGAGCACTACTACCTCTCGCATTATGCCGGTGGATGAAATCAATGGCAAAGGAGCCTCCAGCTCAACAGACCCTATAGATGGGGATAGTTTCTTTTCACTGGCGGGAGAGTCAGATATCGACCTCACTGTAGACTCTGAGAGCGGTAACCTCACTTCGGATGGCGAGGACGACAGCCCTCCAAAAACTGCTGATACTTTAAAAAAGTTTTTTTTTTTTTTTTTTTTTTTTACAACACTACTGGGTTCTGGCTCCCAAGCAGTAAGGCCAAGCCTTTGAAGCCAATATAACCACAACAATTGCCAATACTGCGACCTGTTATTTCTAATCCCAATTGCCTACCACTGATTGAGAAAAAACAAAAAGGGAGGTACAAGGACTATTATTTGGTCCGATTAAATCAGAAATTAATTTATTCAAGTTATTTCATTTTAAAGGAAAATATTTTTCAGTTTTTTGTTTTTTGATAGCGGCGATCATACAATTAAAATTTATTGTGCAAAAATACAAATCAAAACAAAAATAACATTTAGAGCATTACCCTGTGTGATTTTCCTAGCATTCATACCCACTCTACACATTCATCCTACACAACAAAACAATATTTACAGTGATTGAAACTTTTTACATATACATGTCACTTCTTATTTGCCATAAAGATAAATGTTTCAGATAAGTTCTCTTTTTTAAGTAAAGTTAACGCAATACTGTTTTTTGCAGAGCTTTTATGGCATGAGAAAACGGGGGGTCTACGCGTTTCGAACTCTGACCATTAGGGAGTTCTCATCAGGACCACAAAAAGAGCTGTGGGAAAGAGATAGAAAATAACCTAATTAGTCTCTTTCTTTTTTGTTTGCCTTTTCCCTTTCTTGCAACAACTAACGCCTCTCTTACCTCCAAAAGGGCTCGTTTGGGACACCAGGCTCATTCAGTCGTCAAATGCTGAAAAAATCAATGGAAGCACCACTTGTTACCCTTTTTCCAGAACCTCGCTAAACTCAAGTTCTAACAATATTGTAGAAAATGCAAAATTAACTATTTTACTATCATCTAATCCATTCTTCACTGTTGTGTCAGCCGACATTCTCATATTATTCAGACACTTACATTCTTAAACTGGGGTTTTGGACTTGTCAGGGTCTTTATGCAGGCTTGCGGTGGATGCTTCACGCTGTATTTGCACTAAAGAATAAAGAGACGGTTTTACCAGGGGGCCTTTTGGGTCCACGAGGGGAGATAAGGGTGATTGACAGTCCACTTACTTCATGAAATCCTTGGATATGAATTATCGTGTTTGTTTGGTCCCTCGCCTTGGTGCGCGCTGAAAAGAGGGACAAAGTGGCCGCTTTAGAGGTTTCTCCTTTTAACGCTTATGCGTCATGCATTCAAGCAGAGCAGCAATTATTTCTTACCTGTCAGCGCGACCGGGACCGTTCTCTGTAATCCGTCTGCCTCGGAAGACTTCTGATTGCAGCGTCTTCGGTAAACACGTCTTGTGCTCTTCCTGATTATTAGGTTCCTGTTTTCTCAGGGAATCTGGGAAATGTAGTCTTAACCCCGGGTTGATGGGGGATGTAGTTTTTTGAGAGTCACTCCTTACGTTCTGAGTTATCTGTTGCCCTCGGATATTATAGTCCAAGCCCCGGTGTTGTATTTAAACAAAACCCTCGTGTTCTAAGTTTTAAGGCGTGTGTGTTTCTTTTTATCATTTGACAGCAAAAGAGAATATCCTTCTTGGTCTTCAGACCGGTGACAGGGATTCTAGTAATGGATCAGCCTGTTGAGTCCATACATTTAAAAAGCCTTTTGGTTTTTGGAATGTGGTTTATGAAGAAACAATTCTCACGTCCTAGGTTTTAAAGGCGTGAAGATTGCTTTTTATTTTGAGCATTTGACAGTAGAGGACAGTGTCCTTGTTGACTATCAAACCGGTGCCATGTATCCTAGTGATAATTCAGCCTGTTGGGTCCCGGATTTCCAAAGAGACCAAATAGGTATTTGTGTCACTAGCTAAGGTTGTAAATTTCGGACAGTTCGTTAAGACCATCTGTTGCGGTGTTGAATTTTACAATGAGCATTGCCTCCCTTCTTGACAATTTGAGATCCATATCACCTCCCCTTTGATCTTTTTCCACTTTGGATATGACTGTCCACGATAAATCAGATTCTTTATGATTTTTTAAACGCCAGTGGTTCACCAGTGGCGCTGTCTGAACATTGTTTCTGATTCTTGACTTGTGCTGAGTAATGCGTGCCCTCACTTCCTGGTTGGTTTTACCTATGTACAACATTTTGCACGGGCATGAAATCCCATAGATAACATATCTTGATTTACAATTTGTAAATGTGTTGTGTTTCCAGTAGATATTTTTATGTTCGAAGATGTTTCCTTCCTTCGTCGAGGGGCAGCATGTGCAGGTCCCACATTTCCGATGTCCTTGGATTGGTGGGAGTCCAGCAAATGATCTCACTGTTAGTGTGCTAGTCTGTGGCAGTGCGGCTCTAACCAAATGGTTGGCTACGCTTGATTCTTTTTTAAAAGCAAAAAGGGGGGGTTCTTTCAATGAGTTGTCCACATTTTTGACCAGATGCCAGTTCTGCATGATCACCTTTTTCAGCATATTCGAATTTGGGCTAAATGTGGAAACGCAAACAATCCTATCTGATTCTTTTGTGGTTTTTTTTTCTAGGAGGCATTCTCTTGGAGTCCACCAAGCCCTTTTCATAGCCCTTTTCAAAAGTTTTTTTGGGTAGCCCCGTTGTTGCAAATTTTTTGTCAGTTGTTCCGCGTGGAGAAAATATTCGTCTTTAAAGTGACAGTTCCGTCTAATCCTCAGGTATTGTCCTATTGGAAGGTTTTCTTTTAGGCTTCTGGGGTGGTTGCTTTTGAAGTGCAACGCTTTGTTCCGATCAGTTTTCTTTTTGAATAGGGTCGTCACCAGGCCCCCGTCTGCCGGGTAAACCTCCACATCCAGAAATGGCATTCGTTTTTTTGAGTAGTTCAATGTGAACTTTATTTGTTCCGTGCGGTTGTTTAGCCATTGGTGAAACAAAATCACATCCTGTTCTGAGCCTGTCCATATTAGGAAAACATCATCGATGAAGCGACTCCAATTTTTTACAAATTGACCAAAGGGGTTATTCTGATGGATACATTTCTCCTCGTATTTGGCCATGAATAAAATGGCCAAATCTGGGGCAAAAGGGCAGCCCATAGCTACTCCTCCTATTTGGAAGTAGAATGATCCATTGAAGTTAAAATAGTTCTTTTTAAGAGCGAATTTTGCCAATTTGATTATAAACTCTGTTGGAACTTTTGTTGGCTTTTCCCGTGTTTCCAAATAGGTTTCGATCACTTTTAGGCCCTCATCTTGCGGTATTTTGGTATAAAGAGACACCACATCCAGGGACACTAGAAAATGTGAATCTTCCTCGAACTCCTGTGTGCAGATTTTATTAATGAAATCTGTGGTGTCTCTGAGGTAGGATCTAACTTCTGGTAAAAATGGCTTCAAAAAGAAATCCACAAATTTGGAAATCGGCTCCATTAATGATTCACAGCCAGATACTATGGGGCGACCAGGGGGCATTTTTTCATCCTTATGTACTTTAGGTAGTACGTAGAATAGAGGGGTGCGGGGGCATTTGATCTTCATATACTCGTATTCTTTCTTGCCAATAATTCCTTCCTCCATTGCCTCATCTAGAATGCTGAAAAGTTCATTCTTTAATTCATTCAGCGGGTCCTTGTTGATTTTTTTGTAACATGTAACGTATTGTAGTTGTCTTTCTACCTCTATTACGTATTTTTCTTTATCCCAGATTACTATTGAGCCTCCCTTGTCTGCTTGTTTTATGACAACGGACGTGTCCTTTTTTAGATTATTTAGGGCCTCTGATTCTGGTTTTGTGATGTTGTATTTAATCCACCGTTTTTTCTTTTCCATCTCATTCACAGCTGATAAAATTGTTTTTTCAAAGATGGTGACTTCTTTCGGAATTTTATTTGCTGGGGGGCAGAAAGTGGATTTCTTTCTTAGTCCTGTTGTCTCAATGGGGCTCTCCATGGGATTTAAGTTGAAAAAAGTTTTTAATCTGATTTTCCTACAGAATTCAATCACTTCTGTTTTCATCTTGATGAAATCTGTATGTTTAGAGGGGACGAAGGTTAACCCTTTAGACAAGATGCTTTTTTCCTCTATAGTCAATATTTTTTCTGAGAGATTAAACAATGGTGATACTATTAGTTCTTGTAGTTGTGGCGCCGGGTTGACATTTCCCAAGGTTGATTGAACCGAGTCCGGCCCCTGGTTTTTTGTTGGCCCCTTCCTAAAAAAGAATTCTGTGGTTGTTGGTTTTGATAGGAGCCCCTTCTATTGGTATTTCTTCTTGGTTCAGAATTTTCTGATTCACTATTGCTTTCTGATGATGATGTTTCCGAGAAAGTTAGGTAGTTGTTTATTGACCTTCCTTGATACTCTTGGAGGTGTCTCCTAGCCTCTGGTCGCTGGTAGAAATCCAATTGTAAGTACGGGTATACTTTGTCGAGGTTGAAGTTTTTTTTATCTTTCTCGAACTGGTTCCCTTTCTGGTTGATGGTGTAATCTTTGAACTTGGCTATTTCTTTTTCTACTTTATCAAGTAGGGCCTTCGAGTCCGTTATCAGTTCGTTGGATGTTATTGATTTTTCAAGATCTTCAATTTCTTCTAGTTGAAGTTTAGATAACCTCTGTGCTGTTTCAACAGTAAGGACCATCAGGTCCCTACTGCATTTTGTCTCGATATAACTGTATTCCTTCTTGTATATGGGATCCTCAGTAAAGATTACTGGTACGTTCTTTATTTGCAATCCTCCTGGGATAGTCCCAGCTCTGAGATGTTGTATCAGAAAATGGCCATGCAAATCTGTTCGTATTTGTTTCTTTTTTAATCTGAGTAGTTTGTCTGATTCGTTTTGGTTTTGAGCTGTTAAGCTTAACGTTGCTGATGCAAAGAGAGGGGGGGCAGCTATTAATTTTTGAATATGGTCTTCGCTGTATGAAAAAGTTTCTTTTTCTGACATTCTACTAAACGTGACACACAGGGTAATGCTCTAAATGTTATTTTTGTTTTGATTTGTATTTTTGCACAATAAATTTTAATTGTATGATCGCCGCTATCAAAAAACAAAAAACTGAAAAATATTTTCCTTTAAAATGAAATAACTTGAATAAATTAATTTCTGATTTAATCGGACCAAATAATAGTCCTTGTACCTCCCTTTTTGTTTTTTCTCAATCAGTGGTAGGCAATTGGGATTAGAAATAACAGGTCGCAGTATTGGCAATTGTTGTGGTTATATTGATACTTTAAAAAAGAACACACCCCGACACAGCCACAGTAAGGCTAACGTTACCCCTCCGCATAGCGATGGGTCCGAGACTAGTAACAACCTCCAGTGGGATTATGCCCCGGCTGCGATAAGTCTTACGGGCTCAGGAGGCTCAAGGGCGCGAAGAACTGATCGGAAGAGCTCTAGGGGGGAATCTCATTCACCCCCATCTAATACCTTGCTATACGATATGCTTAAATCTATCCAGAGTGAGGCTAGACAAGAGCACAAGAGAGCACAACTGGCGACTATGAAGATTCAGGGGGCCATCAGGAAGAACACGAAGGCCTGCTCAGAAGTCATTGCCAGAACCGTGGCCTTGGAAGAAAGGATAGTCGAGCTTGAGTCGGAGCTACAGAGTACTGCCAGCAAAACAACAGCTAACGATGATAAGCTAGCGGACATTATGTGGAAGCTCGAAGACTCAGAAAACAGGCTACGCCGAAATAACCTTCGCCTCCTAGGAATTGAGGAGAATGTTGAGGGACAAGATATTAGAGGATTTGTTATCAAGTTGTTCCAAGCCGCATTCCCTGAGCTCTCTCATTGGTCTTGGGAAAGCGAGATTCAAAGAGTACATCGCTTTCCTTTTACGTTGAAAAAAAATCCTGACCCTGGAGCCAAACCAAGAGCCATTTTGATTTTCTTTGGCAATTTTTTGCTACGACAAGCCATCTTCGAGAAAGCCCGCCCCGAGGCTAAGAGATCTGTAGAGGGACATTCATTTTTCGTTCGCCCAGACTTTTGCCACGCAACCGTGGAACGCAGGTGGCGACTGCGTCTTCTGATAACTCCATTCCAAAAGAAGGGCTGCCAGGTGTTTTTAATGAACCCTGCACGTTTAAAGGTCAACTTTAAGGGCAAGACTCGATTTTTCACCTCAGAAATACAAGCCGAGGAGTATCTTAAAGAACTTCCAAATGGTGTTTGATGGCTTGTGGTTGTGGCTTGTGGTTTCTGGGTTGGGGACGGGGTGGCAAGCCTGACTGGAGATATGAGTTCTAAGTGTGGGGTATTTGTTTTGCTGTTATGGCTTTGGGCTATCTGGTATAAGCTGATGTTTAATTGATGGTCAATAAGTATGTTTCTCTGGGCTCCCCTTTTTTTTTTTGCTCCTTCTTCTTTAGGATGGATATTTAGACAGGGAGTGACCTTGGGCACTCGGGAAGTGGGAGGCATCACATGGGTCTG
Organism: Lissotriton helveticus; assembly: GCF_964261635.1. NCBI lineage: Eukaryota > Metazoa > Chordata > Amphibia > Caudata > Salamandridae > Lissotriton > Lissotriton helveticus. Next base: position 127,242,049 of record NC_136059.1, on the reverse strand, counting down.
TGGACCTATTTTGCCTTTTTTTGGGTTGGGGATGGGGGATGGGTTTGGGGTAGGGTGGGGGAGGGGTTTCTTGGGTGGGGGCGGGGCTGCGGGAGGGGGTCTGTACAGGACTGTAAGTTATTTTTGGAAACAAGTGATATGAAGAAGGATTGTTCTAAGGGATTGGATTTTGTTTTTTGCTGTTTCTTTTTTCTCTTCTTCGTTTTGTTATTCCTTTGTAGGCATAGCTGCTAAGAAGTATGGCTAATATCCGGATAGCCACCATTAACATCTGCGGGCTCAATAACCCTGTCAAAAGGCGTCGGGTTAGAGAAGATGTGCGCTTCCTGCGGGCAGATATTCTCTGCCTTCAGGAAACGCACATTGAGGCTAGACACCATAAACTTTTGGATTTTGATGGGTATCAACTGGTGTCTTGGACGAGACTTGAGGCTAAAACTAAAGCAGTGGCAATCTTGGCACGGAGGCGGATGGTGAACATCACTCGAGCCTCGGTAGATAGTCTCGGTCGGTGGGTTATAGTTCATGGGAGGTTTATGGATAAAAGTGTCACATTATGTTCCATCTATGGCCCTATACTTGATGACCCTGAATTATACAAGTGGTTGAGTTTGGAGTTGGTTGGCTGGCCCTCACCATTTATTATCTGTGGGGATTTTAATATAAATTTAGGCTGTGAATGGTTGAATCAATCCAGGGTGTCTTATTCAGGGAGAAACCCCAAAGGTTATGAAGCCCTGCGATGTCTTATCGAGCTACATGGGTTGATCGATGTTTGGGCAGTATTAAAGCAGAAGGATCCAGGATTTACTTTTTTCTCTGCACCTCATAAGACTAGCTCCAGGCTTGATTATTTTTTTATCTCAGCTCCCCTTATTTCTGGCTCTAGTATCACTAGGTTCCCAAGAATCATGTTGGATCATAATCCGCTTGTTCTTGAGGTCAACGTGCGAATTTGTCGGAATAAACCTGATGCTTGGACCTTTAATAGAGGATTGCTTACGGATAATAAATATATTGAGGTCATGGCTCCCTGGATTTTGACATTTCTAAATGAAAACCTAAATAGCACTGGGATACAGAATGTATGGGATACTCTCAAGGCAGGGATTAGGGGGGAGACTACCCGATATGGGTGGGAAAGGCAGAGAGAAGAGAAGGTGAAAATGCAGAGATTGTATAAAGATTTAGAAGACGCTGAGATTTCATTGACTCAAGCAATATTACAGGGTGGAGACATGGATATTGCTCAGAGTCAGACTATCATAGCCAAGTCAGCTATAATAGAAGTATCACAGGCTAAAGCCGCTGGTAAATTTATGGCATGGCGATCCAGAATGTTTGAAAACAGCGAAAGAGCTGGACAGGTGCTAGCTACAAGAGTTCGAGAAAGAGAGTCTGCCATCCGGATTAATGCTATTCTGGATCCGGAGGCTGGTCTGGTGACAGAGGAGCGGGCCATCGCTCTAGCATATCAAAAATACTACCAAAAACTGTATTATGAGGATATTATTGATGATGAGACTTTACAATCCGAGATCCAGGAATATCTTAAAGAAGCTGAGGTTGAGGCTTTGCCCCCTGAGGAGCTTGGAATATTGGATGCCGAAATAAGAATAGATGAGCTGTGGCAAGCGATAGACTCTCTGCCGGCGGGCAAAACGGTAGGCCCGGATTTTATACCGGGCGAATTGTTTAAAATTTTCCGATCACAGCTTACTCCTGTTATGCTAGAGCTTTTTCGTGGTGTTCAAAGGGGGGAGGCTCCTCCGGAATCATGGCAAAGAGCCAGAATTGTTGCCTTTTTAAAGAAAGACAAAAATCCAACTGATACGGGGTCTTACCGACCTATAACGCTCATAAACAGTGATATTAAAATTTATGCTAAGATTCTCGCTAATCGCCTCTCTGGGGTGATTAAGAAGTTAGTATCCTCACAACAGCACGGCTTTGTGCCTGGCAGAGAAACTATCGACCACATACGTCGTACTATTGCTCTTTTTGATTTTACTAAGGTTTCAGGAGACCCTATGGCCGCAATCCTATTGGATGCCGAGAAGGCTTTTGATAGGGTCTCCTGGCCTTTTTTATGGGCAGTATTGCGACATTATGGTCTGGGTGATAGATATATCTGTGCTATCCAAACTATGTATCAACAGCCTACAGCTCAAATATCGGTCATGGGAAATCAATCAGGCACAATTTCTATTCTAAGAGGTACTCGGCAGGGCTGCCCTTGTTCCCCCTTATTATTTGCCATTTATATTGATCCTTTAATAAAAAAATGTCTTTCTAACATTTTGATTCAACCGGTTAGAGCCAAAGGAGGAGACACCAAAATCTTAGGGTATGCGGACGACCTTGCCATATTGACGGACTCCCCGCAGATTGCTTTGCCAGTAATTCAGAGCTTGACGTCTAAATTTGGCAAGATTTCTGGATATCACCTAAATGACACCAAAACGCAAATAATTTGCAATGAGAAAATTAATCTGATAGATCGACGTGTGATTGACAAGGCTAAGTATTTAGGGATTGAGCTAAGCTCCAAGCTGGACGAGATTGTCGAGATCAATCTTTCCCCTTTAATAAGTAAGATTGAAATTGAGGCGCGTCGGATAAATAATTTACATTTGACTTTGATGGGGAGATGTAATGTGGTCAAAATGATTTTTTTGCCTAAGATTTTGTATGTGTTTAGAGCTATTCCTTTGTTGGTGGACTTGATTTGGTTTAAGAAGATAGAGCGAATTATTTCAGGGTTTGTTTGGGCCGGTAAAAGACCTAGACGAGCTATGAAATATATGACGCTACCAAGGGAGAGGGGAGGATGGTCGCTACCAAACTTTCAATGCTATTATTGGGCAATCACACTGCGACATATAGGTTTACTATTGGATGTTCTGGAACCTGTTGGTGCTGACATTTCTATTTATCGTTTAATTTTTGGGGAGGAAGCTAAAGGGCTCCTGTTTAGACATATTGATTTTGCATATTTTAAACGGGTAAGGTTTAAGACTTTACTGGCTGCCTTCAAGGTTTGGACACCCGTCAGAAAATTATAAAAAATTGGGAGATTACATGTATATACTCCTGTTATAGACAATACTCTCTTACCGGAAATTTTCAGGGATGGCTACTTCAGAGAATGGAATAGGCAAGGAGTACTGGTAATACGGGATATTGTTATGGAAACAGGGATCATGTCTTTTGAATGTATTAGACAGAAATTTGGTATCAGCAACCGGCATTTCTTTAAATTTTTACAGATACGAGACTTCCTGAGCCGGAAAAGGGTTAGTTGGGATCATATTTCACTTATAGAGGTGATTCAGGGTGGGCAATCAACTATTTCCACAATGTATAAATTGGCAAATGAAACTAGAAGCGACGATCTGGATAAACATTTTGGTCGCTGGTTGAATGTCGTACAGGCAGGACAAGACACATGTGAAGAGTCTTTAGCCCTTTCTCAATCGGCTACAATGTCAGCAAACCTGCAGGTTCAATGTTTTAAGACATGGCTAAATCTTTATGTTACCCCACATCGTATACAACAATGGGGTAGGGTGGATGGAGTTAATTGTCCTAGATGTGGTGAATTTGCGGTAGACAGTGTCCACATGTTTGCCTTATGTCCCAGTTTAACCCCATTGCTGGATGCGGTGGAGCAACGGATGCAATGGCTATTTGGGTATAGGGTCAAACTCTCACCGCAGCTAGTAATGCTTGGAATTGCCGATATCTATATGAATGTTCCCGAAAGGAAACTATTATATATTGCGATGGCCACACTTAGACTGTGTATAGCCACGGTTTGGCTGGATCCTGTCCCCCCGACCCCCCACGAATGGTTTAGTAAATTCATTAATGTCGGGAAGTGGGAACTGCTGATCTTTAAAAGGAGAGGCCCGAGGGCTCGGAGGGAGGGGGAACGGATCTGGGAGCCCCTTATAAATTGGCTGTATCCTGAGAGTTAAAGTGCGCAATTTATTATTAATATTTCTTTTTCTTGTCCTGTCTTGTATAGTCTATAGGTTTTGTAATGTGATTTTTTTTAGGTACTCCATTTTTTTCTGTTTTATTATACTCCTGCAGCCCCTGGGGGGGAGGGTTGGGTGGGGGGGCGGCGGATAACATTGAAAAACGTGGGGAATGACAAAGATATAATGTATGATGGTATTTGTTATTGTATTGTTTTTTTTTTCTTATGGAGTTTGTTCTTATGTCATTTTCCCAATAAAAATATTTTTAAAAAAAACAAATACATGCATACTTTATTGCGGTGTTAGAACAAAAATTATGGTTTTGTATTGTTTTTAGGTAAGTTAGCATTAGCGGTGCCATTTTGTGTACCAGCGCCATTTTGTATTGTGATCGAAACTTATTCTCTGCCATTGGCAAGTAATGGCCTATTCTAGGTTATGTTTCTTCAGAGACAAGTTCTGCCACACTAATGAATGCCCTATTCTTAATAGTGCATACCTTTCCTTAAGATGTAAGGCCTCTGCAACTTGTGTAGTGACAGGCACAGGCAGGATGGCCTTGACTGATAATGTGTGCCTGGCTTCAGGAACAAAACTTACTCCTTTGTACTTTACTGTTCAGCTGAGTTTTTCTGGAAAATTCCATGGTGGGTGTGTCTTTATTGATTCTGAAATGTACACAATGTATAGTTATGCTTTCTGAAGTCAGACTCTCTCTGCAGCACTCTTAGTGACTGGGCAGACAAGGCTCCGCTCTGAGCGAACTTTGAATAAAATTGTTATTGGTTTGTATTGTCAAAAAAAAAAAAAAAAAAAAGGAAGAAGCATCATTTTAATATTTGCTAATCTTCCCCACCAGGATAAAAACAAATGGGACCAGCGATCTATGAGAGAAGTGAGCTTTTTAAGTATATCTTTGTGATTAAGTTTAATAGTCTCTCTAATACTGTTGGTGTAAAGAATACCCAAACACTAATATTTTTGGGATTCTATTCAAAAACAGAGCCATGGAACAGATGAGGAACGCAAAATTTGTTAAGGGTTATTTCTTCAGATTTATCTATATTCAGTTTATAACCAGAGACCATGGAATATTATTGTAATAAGGAAAAGAGTGCAGGTAAGGAAGTGATTGGGTTAGTAATATAAAGTAAGATATCATCTGCATAGGAAGTAAACTTAATATCAGTTTTCTAAAACAAAAAGCCAGTATAGAATGGTGTGCGCCAATTTTTTTTCTAGAAAAGAAGAAGTGAAAGGGGACAGCCTTGTCTGGTACCTCTGTGAAGAGTAAAGTAAGTAGATTGGGATCCATTGACAGAAGTAGAGGGAGCAGAATATAACAAATGAATATATTGAATAATGGAGGGGCTAAAACCGTGCCACCTAAGCGCTCCAAACATGAAGTCCCAGCTAACCCTATCAAATGCTTTTTCAGCATCTAATGTAATAGCTGTGACTGGAGAGTCCATCTTTGAAGCAAGGTGGATGAAGTTAAGGAGCTTTCTTGAATTGTCTGTGATGGATCTACCCCTAATAAACCCAGATTGGTAGATATTGGTAAGATCAGGAATAACTTTATTAATTCGTTTTGCTAAACTTTTTGAATATTTTTTACAATCTGTATTGATTAATGAGATGGGCCGATAATTTTTACAAAGGGAGGGGTCCTTATCCTTTTTTGGGAGTAGACATTGCCTGCGTGAAGGAGCCCTTAGATTCACCCATGGCAAGAAAGCAGTTGATCAATGAAAATAAGTGTGGTATTAAGATGCTCTTAAAGTGAAGATAGAGGCGAACGGTGAAACCATCGGGATAAGGTGATTTTTCCTTGGGCAGAAGAAAGATGGCTTCGAGGATTTCCTTTTCCGAAATAGGAACATCTAGGGAAGAGAAATCTGTAAGATTGTTGGGGGATTTAGGAATAGATTGCAAGAAAGAATCAATTTGAGCAGGAGAAGGAGTTGATTCCGGGGTATACAAGGAAGAGTAATATTAGACAAAGCAGTCAAGAATCTTGTCATCAGTGAACTGACGAACCTCATGAATATCAGTAATGGCTGTGATTTTGAATTTTTGCTTTTAATTTTGAGATAGTTCGCAAGGGATTTGCCGGCTTTGTTACGCCCACCATACATTTTAGCATTACATTTAAGGAGATTATTACATGCAGAATCCCAAGAGTTTTTGTTGTATTGCATTTTTGCTTTAATGAGAGAGGAAAGCGTAGCAGAAGAGTTCGTAGTAAAAAAAAGATGTTCAAGCTCTTTGATCTGTTTAAGAATGTGTGATGCCTGTGAGAGAGCTTGTTCTTCTTCCGAGAAACAAAGTCAATAACAAATAATCTGGCAGTAGCCTTAAAAGCATCCTAAATAAAGTGAAATTGGGACGTGGAGTGAAGATTGTTGTGGAAGAATTCCTCCATGAAAAGTGTGAAATGTTCAGTGAACTGGGGATCAAGGAGGATAGAGTTATTGATGCGCCAACGCCGAGTGATGAGAATAGTCGAGGGGTAATAAATGTCCAATGTAACAGGGGGATGATCTGAGATAAGGATAGAACCTAGTTCTGAGTTAGTCATGAATTGGATAATGTGGTGAGTGAGGAAAATGTAGTCTAGACAGTAGTGTGATGCATGTACAAGAAAAAAAATATGAGAATTCTAGTGTATCAGGATGAGATATTCTCCAGGAATCTATGAGGCCTCTAGAGGAATTAGCTTTAGAAAATGATTTTTGCATCCTATTGGGAACATATCTGGTTTGTGATTTGCAATCTAAAAAGGGTTTATAAGTTGATTGCAGTCACCGCACACAAACAAGTTATCAGTCGCATGTGATGAAAGAAGCGTGGAAAAATCATTCCAAAAAGTTAAGTCTACACCATTGGGGCCATAAACATTGCAAAGAGAATGTTTTTATTATTAACAGTAACATATAAAAACAACCATCTACCATTAGTATAATGAAAATCTGTTTGTAACTGAACAGTCAACAACTTGTGAAACAGAATGATAACACCGTTTTTGTTGTTCACTGCCGGAGAGCAAAGGTTTCTCCCACACACTGTTTACGCAGTGAAGACAAATCTTTTAAAGTGAGGTGAGTTTTTTGCAACATTGCAACTTGACATTTCAGTCTTGCTAAGTGAGATAAAACACTTTTTTAAGCAGTATTGCGTATACCTTTGACATTCTAAGAGAAAACACGAAGACCATTCAACTTTGAAAATTACATAAGAGTAGGCGGAAAAATAGAGAAAACATTGAAGGGTAGGAGCGAACGAAAGAGGATAAAAAGAGGTTGGGAAGATATAGAGAGTAAAGAAAAGTACAAGAGGTAAACATTGAGCTATGTGCCCACCACAGAAATAGAAACAGGAACAATTTGGAAGAACAATAGCAAGTCAAATACTGAGTTAAAAAGAGAGAAAGGTGCCAAATGTGGCAAATGGTAACACGGTTGCCTAAAAGAAAGGGAAAAAAGGAGTGAGAAAAGAGGCAACGACGAAAAGGAAGGCAGAAGAGAAGGGGGGAAGAAAGAGGATATAAATAGAGGAAAGAAGATGAGGAAATGGGGTATAGTCCCCCAAGAGAAGACTGCAAAAAGAAGATGACAAAAAGCCAATTGACTTTAGTCATAGAGGACACTTGACCAAAAAACATTAATGTGGGAGGGGGGCATCAAAGAACAAGGCAACCGCTCGAGTAAGAGACAAGAATAAAAAAGAGAGGTCACCATACAATAATAATAACAAAAAGCGAAGTAACCATTTAAGACAAATGAAGGGAACTTACAAACATTCGGAAAGGAACAGCAGCAGAATGGATTGCACATTAGAAACATCAGGATAACATGAATGAGAATGCAAAGAGGAGACCTGTAAAACAAGGGAGAGGAAGAACAAAGTAATCATTACAGCTTACAGACAAAATTTGGAGGTGAAATTTATTAATACAAAACAGTAAACATTAACAAAACAACTAGGGTTTGTTCACTTCCAGAAGTTCTCCTTTGTGAGTGTGAATGAACTTTCAAAGGTCGGCAGGATCTTCAAAACTAAAAGTTATTTCTTTATAAGTTACTTTAAAAAAACCAGGGATGGTTTGGCCATTGCATACATTCATTGATCTCAGTGCATGTCGGAGGTCTTAGAATTCTTTCCGACGGGCAGCAGTTGGTTTAGAGACATCTCGAGTAAAGAAAACGTTATGTCCAGACCAGAGCATAAGTCGTAAGGTCTGAGTATGAGAGGAAATAAGCAATTATGCCTTTAGGTTTAGAATTAGAAGATGTATTCTTTGGTCCAAGACGATGGGCTCTTTGGATCTTGATATCCTTTTATCCATGTGTTTTGGGAGACCAAGAATTTGAAGGACTTGAGTTTTCAGGAGGTGAATGATGTCAGACCCTTCAGAACCTTCTGGAATACCACAAATGCGCAGGTTATTGTACCTATTTCGGTTTTCCAAAATATTCTGTGGTCTTTTTAAGTTGACTGAATTCTTTAGTAAGGCTATCAACTTTGGCGACAACATCCTGAACATCACTAACTTTTTGTTCTACGTCAGTAAGTCCCAGATCAAGGCTAGACCATTTATCATCCAACCTCTGAAGGGTAGCAGCCGTATCAGTCATGAAAGGATGAATGAGGCGCAATTCCTACATAAAATCCTCAAGTGTGATAGGAAGCAGTGATTTTGACGGAGAAGGTGGATCCTTATTGATGCGCTTACCAGAAGATGCAGCTGGCTCTTTACAACCTCTGGTAGCATGAGATTTGGTTGAATGTGGGGAATCCATGTTAAAAAAAAGTCACAGGAAAGGTGCAACAAAGAACAAAATGCAGGTGGAAAAAGAACCAATTGTTGGTAACGTCGAAGAGAAGTAGCAAAGAGAAAGTTTAGTGCAAAACAGCACCCTGTTGTACCAAAGGATGACAAAAAAGTAAATCCGCTCAATGCAGTGACAGAAGGCATTGGAAAGAAGAGCCCAGAAGGAGCGAATTAAAAGTACAATAAATTGTTAGTGAAGCAGGCCAATAGAACATGTGAATTCTCCCAAGCTCTTTTTAATCAGGCGCTAATTGCGAAGGGTCATCTCGGTGGTGTAGGGGTGGAAGAAATTAATTCTAACCTAGACCAACGTATCACGGAGGCCCTGGACCTGGTGGCTCCACTTGGTGCGGCCAAAATGGGGGGTAGAGCTATGAGATCAGCTCCTTGGTTCAATGAGGACATGCGGGTGGCTAAAGCAGCTTGCAAACGGGCGGAGAGGCAATGGAGGATTGCCTATTCAACTCCCTCCAAAGCAGAGTACATAGACTGCAGGCGTAACTACCATAAGCTGCTTAGAAAGGGGAAATCACTGTACTTCTGCACTAAGATTGCAGAAGCTGAACAGTCCACCAAGGAACTCTTCTCTATTTATAAATCTATTGCAGTAGGGAAGCCCGCTGTGATACCCACGAAACTTTGCACTACGGAGGGCTGCGACCGTATTGCAGAATTTTTTGCTAACAAAGTTACTAACATCTATAACTCCTTTCCTCAGCGGGCAAACACCAGTCCCCCACACTGGGAGGTCATTAAAACCAAAGGAGAACGACAGCTTATCTCCTTCGCCACCCCCTCAACTGAAGAATTAATCCGTATTTGCGGGTCGATAAAATCTGGTTCCCCAAGAGACCCGACGACTCCCAGTCGACTCAAGGGTAGCCTGCAAGTACTCGAACCCCACGTCCGCCACTTACTAGACACCTCCTTCAAATCCCAGAGTGTCCCCAAAGCTTGGAAGCAAGCAATTGTACTACCCCTACAGAAAAAAGCCAATGTGCATTTTGAAAAACTTGACAACCTTCGCCCCATCTCCCTCCTGCCCTATATGGCTAAAGTGGCGGAAAAAATAGCCAACGCACAACTTATGCAGTACGTGGAGGAGGCCTCACTACTCCACGACTCGCAATTCGGCTTCCGCCCCCGTCATTCGACGGAATCGGCACTACTTGTGGCGGTTGAAGCACTACGACAGGGCGTAGATGAGGGCCAAACCATGGCTTTGATCTTGCTTGACCTAAGCGCAGCATTCGACACTGTAGCACATTCCACCTTGCTACAGTGTCTGAATGGAGGTGGGGTTACAGGCGCCGCGCTGGGCTGGATCGGGTCCTTCCTGTCTGACAGGTGTTTCCAGGTCAGGCTGGGTGAATGCTATTCGAGGGAGATTGAGTTGGGCCAGGGCGTGCCTCAGGGTTCGTCCCTGAGCCCAACCCTATTTAATATCTACGTCTCCCCCCTAGCGGCCATCGTGGAGAGACACGGTCTTCGCCTGGTGTCCTACGCCGACGACACGCAGTTGGTCGTCTCCCTATCGCGTGCACCCGGTCTTGCAGCGGACATCTTCAGGAACTGCATGCAAGATCTTGCAACATGGATGTCCGCAAACTGTTTAAAACTGAACGGCAGCAAGACCGAGGTGCTCGTGGTGGGGGGAGGGCCTTCTGCTTGTTCGTCGGCGTGGTGGCCGCCCTGCCTGGGCGATGTCCCTGCTCCTTGTCAGGAGGCCAGGAACCTAGGCGTGTGGCTGGATAGAGACCTTGCCTTTGGTCCCCGGGTTAGCCGGGTGACGGGGATGTGCTTCGGTGTCCTAAGAGCCTTAAGGAAAGTCTTAGACCTGCTTCCCATTTCTGCCCGAAGGACGCTGGTGCACGCCCTGGTCACCTCGCGACTTGACTATGGGAACTTGCTCTATCTGGGGGCCACGAAAAAGGTCATGGGCCGCCTTCAAGTGCTTCAAAACGCCGCGGCACGGCTTGTACTCAGGCTTCCCAGGAGATCACCCTCCATACCTGCTCTTCAAGCCCTCCATTGGCTTCCTATGGAGAAGAGGGTTGAGTTTAAAGCCCTCTCCACATGCCATCGTATTTTGAGCGGTAAAGCCCCTGAACCACTTCAAAATCTGGTGACCCACTACGAGCCTACTCGCAAGTTACGGTCTTCTCAGACCGGACTACTAATGGTACCCAGGGTAAGGAAGGCCCGCATGGGAGGGAGATCTTTTAGATATCTCGCTCCCAGATGCTGGAATGTTCTGCCTCCAGAACTGCGACTTGAACCATCTGAAACCCTGTTTAGGAAAAAGCTTAAAACTCACCTTTTCAGCAGGTAGCTTTTAATGGGAGGGGGGGCGGCCACTCTCACTTACTACAGCGCGGGAACACGCCAGTGGCGTCACCAGGCGCTTTACAAATGCCCAAATAAATAAATAAATAAATAAATAAATAAATTGCGCCAACAGAGTACGCTGTCATAAGAAGATGCTCACATCCTTTATTCCAGTGCATAGATGGTGCTTAAACCATTGCTGAGGTGATTGAAGTAAAGCACAGCAGAGGTGATTTGACAAATTCACCAACTCAGCATGACTAGCACAGGAAAAAACAACAGGTCTCTCTACAGCATTAGAGGAAAACAGCAGCTAAAAGGGCAAAGCATGAAACAGCATTGCAGTGAGGGAAAAAGAAAAAAAAATGCTGCGTGGAAAGGAAACAAAATGGCTGCCGTTTTTCAGGAGAAACAAAATTAGTCCAGAAAATGCTCAAAAGACCACATTTGAGAATTTGCCCACCCATGCCCGAATACTTCTGTGCAAAAACGCTGCCTCGAAAATACTTTTTAATCACTAAAATTACAATATTAATCTCCCAGGCCGTGCCTAACAAAAAATATGGCATGGCTGGAGATTAAGATTTTAATTTTATTAAGTGATTTGCCCAGAATCACAGGATGTTGAGCCAATGAGGCCGGTAGGGCCAGATACTAACTCAAACCTATTCATAAAATCGGGTGGTGATGGACGGAGCATCTGAATTAAGCAGAACACTCCTACCCAGTCAAAAGATCAGGGCTTGATCCATCACCGTTTTTTAGCTCACCGCACCATCCCAGTTCAGAATCTGGCTACATGCAAATTAGTCTGTCCCTGGCACAGTGCATCATGGGAACAGAGCAGACCAAACTACCAAGCCAATTCTTTACTGGAAAGGAAACAAGCTTCCGGGGACCGGTTTCTGGCATTACAGCCGTCTTCGGCCCGGCTTGCTTAAAACCTGATGGTGCAGGGAGCAAGGGACTCCTGTCTGAGCATACCCTTCCACTCATATAGTGGCCAAAACGATTCATAAAAGGGGGTGGTGATGGACAGAGCATCTGAATTAAGCAGAACACTCCTACCCAGTCAAAAGATCAGGGCTTGATCCATCACCGTTTTTTAGCTCACTGCACCATCCCAGTTCAGAACCTGGCTACATGCAAATTAGTATGGCCCTGGCCCAGTGCATCATGGGAACAGGGCAGACCAAACTACCAAGCCAATTCTTTACTGGAAAGGAAACAAGCTTCCGGGGACCGGTTTCTGGCATTGCAGTCGTCTTCGGCCCGGCTTGCTTGAATCCTGATGGTGCAGTGAGCAAGGGACTCACATCTGAGTATACCCTACCACACTTATGGTGACCAAAACGATTCATAGCCTAGTGCGCAAGTTCGGGCTGAATGGAACATTTTTAAGCCCTAAAAAGGAACATGCGCACTCTTGCTGTGCGCTCACCCGGCCACCTGATACATTCTGCACTTGCACTGAACTCTGTCCTGCTGCGGCTGCCCGCCCCCTTCAGAGCCGACTGCCTACTGTGAGTGAGTGAGACTGAGAGAGTGATGGCAGCAACAGCACGCACGCTTGAAAGTCGACTCAGGCCTCAAATTAATTAGTGGGGCAATGCCCAAGCACCCTAATGGGCGCACCACTGCTGGTGACAACTCTGACTTGTCCTAATGTAGCACAGTGGTTTAATATTGCCTGCTGAAAAAACAAGTGTACCATGCAGATCGCAAAGTGGGTTACTGCTTTTGTCAGAGAAATCCTTTTAATACTTGCAATTTATAGATTAAAATCCTAATATTGAAAAGTGAGCTAATAACTGTCATCAAAGTACTGTATGGAATAAGTGATAGAGTTATGATATTTTTCTCCAGTCTTTCATTATTCAAATGCTGTAAAAATGGTTCTTTTGGGTAGAAATACATTCTTATTAGTAAAGAGAATGGCCAACCATTGTGATAAGTTTTAAATGCTTAGTTTGTCAATGCCACTTTACTTATAAGCCACAGTGTGAGTTCAGAAGGGGGGGCTCAATCATGAGATTGCAGGATTACAGCTGCCCCTGCAGTGAGCATGTTGGGTTGGCCAGCTGCTTTGCTATGGCCAGCCCGACATGCCAACTGTAGACCAAGTAACCCATGGATGTGAAACAGCTGGGAGATTGCTGGCACAGGCACCAAGCACTGCATGAGAGGACGTCCAAGATTAGTTGTTGAAGTCCCCCCGTTTCCTGCTCTAGGACGCTGATCGGGGAGAGAATCGCCTGGGGTGTAATATCTGTGGTGAGTTTGGCGCCATCATTTCCCACCATGTTTTCATAGTTCTAGCTGGATATTCAAAGGTATATTCTCTTTACAACTTTATGATGTTTGAATAAATAAAAAAGCAGATTTCTCTGATGGAATTTTCGGCTGAATGTTTGTTTGAGAAATCAACAGTGACAGGAGAAATGTATTTGCAACAAATGTTTTGAGAGCAACTTACATTGCAAATCCTTCTTATATGTGAAAAGCATGTCCTGCCTGACATGTATAGGGAAATTGTAGACACGTAAACCTACAAGAGGTATGCCTCCTTAATAAATTGTCCCATCAACTCACTAAAATACCCTCCCTGATGTTTTCAACATGGGAACCGAAGAGGCTAAGACTGGTCTTTCTCGGAAGATCTCCATCTTGCAGCCCTTTAATGACTTAGGGGCATATTATCAATGGGGTTTATCTCCGCTTTTTTGGCTTTAAAAGCCAAGTAAGTGGAGATAAAGTGATCTTCCTATTACCTAGCTGTCGCTAACACCAGTTAGCGACAACTAGTAGGAGATAGTGACCATCTTGGGCCCCGCTTTGCATGTCAGTGAAATTTATCACTAATGACATGCAAAGTGGGCGTGCCAAGATGTTAGCGACTGAAAACAGTCGCTAACATCGCTATCTCCTATTACCAACTTTTGGAGATATTTGCGCTAAGCGCGAATATCTCCAAAAGCTAACACCTGCCCTGAGCAGTTCTTAGCCATGTTATCCAATGGAAGGTGGATAACATGGCTAAGAGCATTAGCTCGGTAATGCATGAATATCGCTGATTTTTCAGCGATATTCATGCATTGGGGCAGATTTTTATGGCTTTTGCGATAAACCTTGATAATAGCAAGGCATATCTGCGATAATTTCTGGCGATGCTTTGAGGTTCCGTAAAAATTATTACGGCGTTCTGGGCATTACCGAATATGGACGAGTTTGGTATCTACGAACCGTAAATGGCGAGTTCGGCAAGAGTGTGTATTTTCGCTACACTACCTGCCAGGGTTCGTCTAATATTACGGGTTCTTCATCTGAACCCTTGGGTTCCATTTTAGATACGGCATCCATTTTGTTTCTTGCCCTCACGTAGTCAGCGAGCAGGTAACTGTTCGCCCCCTGACCCTCTAGTTCCCAAGCCTTGCGGAAGACGCATATTCCTTTCATGCATCTTTATGGCCGGAGGAATGACACAGCGAAGGCAGATGGCCCAGCTTGAGGGTGATCTGGTTGTACCGGTCTATTGTGACAGCCGTGCAGGCGATGGATCCAGCTCTTTGATCCTACGATCATGCTTCCGATATTACCCTCACCCTCTTTTCTCTACACGTGTCTGACTTCCTTGCAGCTGCCCTTGGCTTTTCTTCTTTGTCATTTACAACTCTCATGGGTGTGCCTAGTGGTGGGAAGATGTACTTTTACAGTTGGGAACCGACATTTCTACTGTAATTATGTTCCGGGATTCTGAACACATGAAAGCGACCCTTTTGAAGTTTTACTGTGGGAACTGAATTGTAACCTTTTGTTCACATGTTGTGCAATGGCAACATTTTGTATAAAAGAGAGCGACCTACATATGCAATTCGAAGCAGACTCGCAGAACCTACATGCCTATGTACTTCTAATGACTCTTGTTTCCCTGCAGTAATAAACGCTGATCTTTGACGCCGAAGGAAGTGTCCCGTGTCTCTGTAGTTGTGCGCCGAAACAGGTATCCCATGAAGGTTATAGGTGTTGTTCCCTGGCACCGCTGGTTCTGTTAAAAGTCCAGTCCTTCAGTTGGCGCCCCACGTGGGGCGACTTCAGCGGTACCGGTCCAAAGCCTGATGATCGTGAGGAACTTCGTGTGAAATCTCCGAGGGAAGGTGCACCCCGCTTCATCGATCCTGTTGTCGAAATAAGTGGCCCGAAGATTTTCCCTGCGAAGATTCCCGCCTCCTGACGGCTGCGACGGACCGATGCCCTGACTGTCGACCTGTCTTCGACGCCCGGCGCAGACCTTACGTACAAGCGAGACGATAGACGGGCCTTCCTGGTGACGCCATTGAAGTTCTGAGTTAAGTATTTGTGGGTCGCTCCCAGTCCTTAGTGGTTGTTCTAGCTTCTCGAAAGCTTTGTTGTAGCCTTTAAGGCTTTGTTGTAATAGCTCACTGAGCTTTGTTATAGCCTCTTCAGGCTTTGTTGTTAGCTCTCCGAGCTTTGTGGTAGCCTTAAGGCTTTGTTGTATTGCATGGTTCCATTGCATTTGTGGTTCTTAGTATTGGTTCTTAGTATTATTTGACAGTTGCAATTGCCAAAAACCGAGGGTTTTGACTTACACGAGGTTTAACTACTTCGGTAATCCTTGAAGTTTGATACTAGGTTAGTGTGCACGATGCCTAGCCATAGTGGTTTGTTTCGTATTTTCAAATGTTGCGCAATGGATTCCCGGTTGGAGGACTCGTGTCCGATACCTCCAGTTGGAACTCCGATACATGATCTTTATAGTCGACATGGGGTGGGTCCTATAATATATAATGATTACTGGGTCCGCTATACAAAGAAAGACGGTGACCTTAGATGGCCACCACATGGAACTTTTGAACTTTCGATTTTAGACAATCTTGAGGCTAAATTATTTTTAAAGAAAGCTAGGCCAGCTATGTTTGATTCCTTTCGGATATGGCGTAAAGAGGCCAAGCAGAAAGAAATCAAACAACTTAAAAAGGATCAAAAACAAGGGTTCGTTCCGATAATGCAAACTATACGAGAATGTAAACAGGAAAAAGAAGAAAAGGAAATGGAAATTTCTACTAGATTGCATCACATGAAAATAGATAAATGTTATCCGGTTTTACCGACTAGTCTGGATAAGAAAGGAGAAGATTCGAAGGAGGATTCCTTGTTATCGTATTTAATGAAATCACCACCTCCTTATGTACAGGGTGCTACTGCCCCTGTACCTCCTCCTGTTGTTCCTCCTGTTGTTCCACTTATTGCTCCAGCGGCTGCGGGTCAGCCCGTTGTTAACCCTACGTTTGTTCCACCACCTGTCCTTGTTCCTACTGCCCCTGTACCTGTACCTTCGCAGACTGTTGTTTCTGCTACTCCGACTACCTTGTCCGTTCCTACTATGCCTTCCTTCACCTCCAGTGTTGTTGCCCCTGTTTTTCTTTCTCCTTCTGTTCGTAAGCGTGTTCCTAACTCTGTTGCTACCCTTTATTCACCACTTTCTGGTCCGTTATTCCCGTCTGATTTATCTGAAACTCCTCAGAGACGGAGTCAGATCCCTAGTGGTAGGGAGAAAGAGATGTTAGTAACCATGGCACATAGGTGGATAAGACATCCTGCTAACTACACTCCTCGTGTGGTCTTTGACACGTTTTCTCAGTTTAATGAGCCTACGCAGAGATTCGTGTTTGAAGAGATGTGTAACTTTTTGAGGGAAGAATGGTATAACGATGATGTGGATAATGTACCGCCCGACATAATTGAACTCCAGAGTCATTTTTCGAACGGTATGATCGTAGGTGAAGATGTACGACGTGCCGTGGAACGCTTGTTAGCAGTCAGATCCACAGCGCATTCTCGGGTATCATTAGATGATACCACTGAGAATTGGAAAGCGGCTCCTGGTCAGTATCCTATGAGAGAGGTTCCGCCACTTTGGGTGCCTGGTGACCCTGGTGCTGCCCCTCCGGTTTTACCGCATTTTCGAAGAGTGTGGATACACCTACCATGGAAACGATCGGAAGTTTTGCAAGTGAAGCAATCCTTGCCTGATCCGCGTAAAAATCCGGCTGGTTATTATAAGGAGTTATCCCAACTGGTGGAAGCTTCTGTTATGAACCTTGCCGACATCGACATGTTGTTCGGTAATGTTGTACCGCAACCAGTTTGGGCGAAAATTCGTCAAGCCAACCACGCAATTGAGCTAGGGGGTGATTGGGCTGCACTGATAGCGGCTGATGCATTACAAGTTGGAGGGGCTAAGCCTGAACAGCTGATCTTGGATTTGCCTCAGAAAATCATTACGCTCATGAAAACTCTCATGCCAGCGATGAAGGTGAACTGGGATAAGTTATCAGCTTGTAAGCAAAAGAAAGACGAGAGTGTCTCGGATTTCTTCACAAGGTTTGAGGAAGCATTTGTCGACCACAGCGGCCAGGACATGGGCGCTGAGGGAGGCCAGCGGTTATTTGTTGACAAGTTCGTGTCGAATTTGTTGCCTGAGCTAAGCAACAAATTGAAGAATTCAGAAAGTGCGTGGGCGGTTTCAACCACTGCACAGATATTAGCAACAGCCCAATATTATGAGAATAGGGAAAAGGAGGAAAGTGATCGTGTAGAAAAGAAAACGAAGGAGCTCAAAACGAAGGTTTTGTTGCAGCAAGCATATCCTCCACGATCAAACCAAAATGATTCGCAACAGCAGTATCGACCACGGGCACAGCCCGATAGGATGCAGCCGCGCTCTGATAACTTTGATTATAGACCTTCATTTGGGTATAATCAGTGCGCATATTGTAGGAGAGAGGGACACATAAAATATGATTGTCCTGCCTTACGGGACCGTTTGAATGGTGTGTCAACACGAGGAAACCGTGGTGGTGGTCCTCAACAGGCATCACGAGGTAGAGGTCGTGGTTCATCCCAAAATCAGATTGATCGCCATCAAAATCAATCGGATGCGAATAATTGCTTTGACCAGCGAAATGCGGGGTCAGTTCGATCTGCACAATATAATGTGGACGATTATTACATAGAACATGAGACTGATGCAAACGACCATTACTAGGACAGCCAACGGCAAAGAGAGGGAGTAGTATCAGTACCGGTTGATCAGAGTGGGCCTTACGTTGCAGTGGCTACATCGGGCGTAGTTGAGCCTTTTCTGTTAGACACTGGTGCGACGAAAAGTTCCATCATGCATTCGAAACTCCCTTGCGCACCTTTGTCTGGCTTAACAAATGTTTCCGTTGGATTCTCCGGCGCCCCTGTTAGCAACCCAGTCTCTAGTCCTTTGTCCCTTATGATTGGACCTCGTGAGCTAACGGCTCCACTGATTCTATCTACAGGTTGTGGTGAGAATCTTTTGGGCCTGGATTTGTTGAAACGACTATATGCAACATTGTATTGTTCCCCCGAAGGAGTGGAGCTTACATTGGGACGGAAAGTGATCTCTCCCATGTACTTGTCGGTCGATAAATTCCCAACGGAATTAAGTTCCCTCCCTGCGTCCCTATGGGCCACAGGTCCCAATGATGTGGGCCTGTTAGACATTCCACCTTATGTGATTCAATTGAAACCGAACGTGCGATTACCACGTTTACCTCAATATCGTATCTCTCTTGATGGCGAACGAGCGCTGTTAGCGATTGTTCATGATCTAATTGGAAAAGGTGTTGTTGAAGAAACTCGTGGAAATGTGTGTAATAGCCCTGTATTGCCTATTCTGAAACGAACTGACCCAACTAAACCTCCTGTGTATCGTTTTGTAATAGATTTGAGAGAGGTAAATAAAATAGTGGTTCCACAATTTCCTGTGGTTCCCGATATCACGGCCTTACTAACAATGATTCCGGCATCTGCCTCCTGGTTCACAGTGATCGATCTAAAGAATGCTTTCTTTAGCATCCCGATTGCAGAGGAAAGCAGAGACCTATTCGGATTCTCATTAGGTGGTCGCAGTTTTAGGCTAAAACGCGCTCCACAGGGCTACTGTGAGAGTCCGTCAATCTACAGCCAAGCACTTAAAGGTCAGCTTGATGCCTTTGTTTTACCAACGGGTGCGGCTTTGATTCAATACGTTGACGATCTTTTAGTGGCAGCTGATACAGAAGCTATTTGCAAAACGGCTACGGTATCATTATTACACTATCTACATGACTTACACCACAAGGTATCGCCTTCAAAGCTACAGTATTGTTGTCAAGAAGTTACCTATCTAGGTCACTTATTGTCAAAAGAGGGGAGAAGGTTGACCCCAGAAAGAATCGCAGCGATTTCCCGAATGACTGTGCCTAAGAGCCAGAGAGATGTTCGTGCCTTTTTAGGTATTACGTCCTATTGCAGACAATGGATTCCAAATTTTTCATTGTTGGCGAAACCATTGATAGCCCTTACGTGCAAGGATGTTCCATCCCCGTTGCCTTGGTCTGAAGAGTGTCAGAAAAGTTTTTCTGAATTGCGTGATGCGTTGTGTTCGGCTCCTGTGTTGGGCACTCCTGACTACAGTAAGCCGTTTACGCTTTACGTTCACGAGAGGGATGGTTGTGCGTTGAGTGTTCTGACACAACCTTTTGTCGGCAAGCAACGCCCATGCGCCTATTTTTCTTTGACTTTAGACCCAGTAGCTAGAGCCTTGCCGAGTTGTTTGAGGGCAACAGCGGCAGCTGCGGCGTCCATTCGACAGTCCGCAGGTCTAGTCATGGATAATATGCTTACGGTGATGGTTCCGCATGCAGTTGACACTCTATTGAATCGAACGAAAACTCAACATTTGACGAGCGCAAGATTGTCTGGATATGAGTTGACGTTACTGGCCAGTCATATACGGATAAAACGATGTAATGTGTTGAATCCAGCAACATTGCTGCGGATCGACACGGAGTCAAGTGGTGAAGCACTACATGATTGTTGTCTCAGAACTGAAGAAGAAACTAAGGGTCGTATTGACCTAAAAGATACTCCATTGGCAGATCCCGATGGTACTTTATATGTGGATGGTTCCTGTTTCAAGTTGCCGAATGGTGATGTGACGACTGCGTATGCTGTAGTAACATTGAGTACGATTGTGGAAAGCGCAAGATTGAGTCAGAATTCGGCTCAGGCTGCTGAGCTGATCGCATTGACGAGAGCGTGTGTATTGTCTAAAGATAAATGGGTGAATGTATTTACAGATAGCCAGTATGCGTTTGGTGTGGCACATAGTTTTGGGCGACTGTGGAGAGAGAGAGGATTCCTTACGTCGCATGGCACGAAGATTCAGCATGGTCAGCTTGTAAATGATCTTTTAGATGCACTCACATTGCCTAAACAGGTGGCCGTAGTCAAATGTAGTGCGCATCAGAAAGTAACGGACGATGTGGGTCGTGGTAATGCGTTTGCGGATGAAACGGCTAAAGAGACAGCTAAAGATTTGATGAACAGAATGTATGTTACGAGCTCAGTGAGATGGCCAACAGAGACTGGTATGTGTGAAGACACAATTGAGAGTGTGAAGGGAATACAGAATGAAGCCACTGAGACAGAAAGGACTAAATGGAAAGAGAGCACAGGAAGATTGGATGGGAATGGATGTTGGGTTGATTTATCAGAGAAGCAGAGATGGATGTTACCGGATGCGTATGTGCTCGCTGTTGTTACAATGGCTCATGGTATGGCGCACATCAACACGAAAGGCATATGCAAGTTGTTGTCTCATGTATGGAAGAATGATGGGATCACTAAGTATGCAGAGAGAGTGGTTAAAAATTGTATGGTGTGTTTGATGCACAATCCTGGTAAGGGCACCCCCACTCCTCCTGGCCATTTTGCCCCTCCTACGTACCCTTTCGAAGTCATCCAGTTGGACTTTATCCACATGGACGGATGTAACAACTTGAAATACGTTTTGGTTGTGGTGTGTGCATTCTCTAGGTGGATTGAGGCCTACCCCCTTAAGTATAATACGGCCTTATCCACGGCAAAAATTTTGCTCAAAGAGTATTTTCCCCGCTACGGAATGCCTCGGGTCGTATGGTCGGACAACAGAAGTGAGTTTGTTGGGAGTGTGATGAAGAGTGTGTGTCGTGGTTTAGGGATAGTGCAAAAGTTTCATAGTGCAAACCATCCACAATCAGCAGGCTTGGTGGAAGGATATAATGGCACCCTAAAACTAAAATTGGCTAAAATTCAGGCAACAACTGGTCTATCATGGCCCGACGCTCTGCCTCTAGCTCTCCTGTCGACCAGGGCAACTGTACACTCTCGAGTAGGGCTCAGCCCATACGAGATTGTGTTCGGCCGTCCTGCTAATGTATGGGGAGTCCCAAGGCCTAAGGAGTTTGATAGAGTCGAATATCCTATGTTGATTGATTATCTCTATGATCTGACTGCTAAATTGAGTTTGATTCATCAACAGGTCTTTGAGGCTCTGCCGTCACAAACAGAGGGTCCTGGTCATCGGCTCCAACCCGGAGATTGGCTTCTCGTCCGAAACTTCGGACGAAAACGGAATCTTGAACCGAGATTTGTGGGTCCGTTCCAAGTACAGCTAGCTACGAGGACGGCGGTTCGACTGCAGGGACGCAAAAATTGGGTACATGCTACCCACACCAAAAAAGTCCCGCTTCCTTTGCCGTCGGACACCTGGATAAGAAGAGGTTTTTCTTCATGTGAAACAGACACTCCACAACACTTTGTTCCGTTCAGCGAAGCTCAGTCCATAGCTGACACCCCTCGAACAATTTCTTTGCCATCGCCATTGGAGAACTCTGAAAAATTGCCTGAACAATTAAACACTCATTTGCCATCCAATCCACTGTTTGAAGATCAGACTCGCCCTGGGAGCAGCCGATACTTTCTCCGTTCACGTACGAGCCACAAATAAAAAGATTTTTTTGTTTTTAGGTTCTACATTTGCTCTGAACATAGTGGACATTGTATATTGTGTATCTTCTTCCTTTTTCGTACAGCCAAGAACATTATTTAGCCAGAACCTACCATCCAGGTGGGCCGTAGGGCCGTGCGGGTACTTCCTTCTGTTTAGCAGCTATCGACACAAGGTCGGTTTCTTTTATCGATTTCTGGGAACTCCTGGGAATTGGTAATCGCTATTCAGAACGAAGTGCGTCAAGAACGTCGCGGACGGTCGTTAGGGGATGGAATCATCATTGTCAGAGCTGTCGAAAAGAGAGGAAATGTTGGCGCAAAGATCTGCATTGCATAAAATGTTTCATACGAAATGGGTTTTCTTACAGGTGATCATACTGTTCCTGACTATATCTATGTTACTGGTAGGGGGAGTATATTATGGGTCCCAATTCTTATTGTCTTCTGCTACACCTACTCTTCCATCTCGTGATCTATATTTCGTTTCAACTGTCTCTCCACATTCCTTTTATCTTCTGCCTCAACACGAACAAGTCAGACGTGCGGAATTCAGAAACAACTCTTTTATTCAACTCTTGCATCAGCATCAGTTAGTGGTAAACACCACCAATTGTTGGGTGTGTGGGTTAATGCCACATACCATGGATAAGGGTATTCCGTACTTAGTTCTGCCTTATAGTGCCCAAGGGTCAGCTCGAGCATTGCAAACCATGTTCCGTAGCGCACTAGATTCCTACCCCCATCGAGAACCACGATCAGCAAACTTTGGTCCTGGCCCGTACCACAAGACTCTGGCGAGAGCCATTGCAGACTTAGATAGAGATATTTTTGACGCATCGCTCATCCCAGAGGAAGAGGTGCGAGCATATAAGGAACTAAGTGAGGCTGAGTACAGCTTATCAGTGGGTGAGAGGCAGCTTAAAAGCTCGTCACCGATATGGATTGTACCTCACCTCGGTGATTTCTGCTTGAAAGGTCTTGGTCGAAATCCGAGAGCTCAGTTTGGGGAGAGCGCGTGTCCTGAGACATATGTCTTACCAACGCTCTCCTCCCCTGTCTTCCTGCCTGCCAAGGGTACCTACTTTGTATGTTATGATCGAGCCTATACGTGGTTACCTCATGACTTCTCGGGTACCTGCTATATTGCGAATCTTTTGCCCCCGACTTTCACTGTGGCCTCTGATTATCACAGAACTAGAATTGTGAGAGGTGTGGTTAGCAAAGAAGATACTGCCGGACAAGAAGCGAGAGACTTCTTTAAGGGTTTCCTACCGTTCTGGGGACCGATGGTTAATAGCAGGAACCTGAGGCAGTTAACTCGTGTAGTAGAATCAACTGCCAATATAACTGCAAGTGCCCTTGGTAATTTGACAGCCGAACTTCAGGCGGATAGACTAATGACGTTGCAGAACCGTATGGTTCTAGATATCGTTCTAGCAGATAGAGGTGGGGTTTGTAAAGTCATCCATTCGAGCTGCTGCGTATTCATACCTGATAACGATCCAACGGTTTATCAAGCCAACTCTAAGTTGCACAAAATTTCAGAGTCCATACACGTGGACGAAGGAAATTGGACGCTTCTGGGATGGTTTTGGGGTCTGATATCGACTTGGGGTTGGAAGATTCTGATGATCATAGGGGTTGTCGTGACATTTCTGTTCTCATGTTGTCTTTATGTGCAATGTGGTCCTGCCTTATGTGGCCTTTGTGCTACGACGTGTATAAGACAGCCCGTTGTCACCAAAGAGGCATTGAAGGATAGAATAATGCATCAGCAACATCTAAATGATCTGATGAGTATCGAAATCGATTATGATTCCGACTAGTGCTTGCCTACATGAGGGCAAAAGGACCGTCTGAGGTTCCGTAAAAATTATTACGGCGTTCTGGGCATTACCGAATATGGACGAGTTTGGTATCTACGAACCGTAAATGGCGAGTTCGGCAAGAGTGTGTATTTTCGCTACACTACCTGCCAGGGTTCGTCTAATATTACGGGTTCTTCATCTGAACCCTTGGGTTCCATTTTAGATACGGCATCCATTTTGTTTCTTGCCCTCACGTAGTCAGCGAGCAGGTAACTGTTCGCCCCCTGACCCTCTAGTTCCCAAGCCTTGCGGAAGACGCATATTCCTTTCATGCATCTTTATGGCCGGAGGAATGACACAGCGAAGGCAGATGGCCCAGCTTGAGGGTGATCTGGTTGTACCGGTCTATTGTGACAGCCGTGCAGGCGATGGATCCAGCTCTTTGATCCTACGATCATGCTTCCGATATTACCCTCACCCTCTTTTCTCTACACGTGTCTGACTTCCTTGCAGCTGCCCTTGGCTTTTCTTCTTTGTCATTTACAACTCTCATGGGTGTGCCTAGTGGTGGGAAGATGTACTTTTACAGTTGGGAACCGACATTGCTACTGTAATTATGTTCCGGGATTCTGAACACATGAAAGCGACCCTTTTGAAGTTTTACTGTGGGAACTGAATTGTAACCTTTTGTTCACATGTTGTGCAATGTATAAAAGAGAGCGACCTACATATGCAATTCGAAGCAGACTCGCAGAACCTACATGCCTATGTACTTCTAATGACTCTTGTTTCCCTGCAGTAATAAACGCTGATCTTTGACGCCGAAGGAAGTGTCCCGTGTCTCTGTAGTTGTGCGCCGAAACAGGTATCCCATGAAGGTTATAGGTGTTGTTCCCTGGCACCGCTGGTTCTGTTAAAAGTCCAGTCCTTCAGCTTAGCGTTAAAAAATGTGTTGCTAAGCATCGTTAGCGATAAATATCGCTTAACGTTGGTAATATGCCCCTTAGTGAGCTGCTCAGATTCTGGCAACTAACACGCCTGACACTATCTACATGGATTAAGCTACCCCCTCAAACATCCTTGTCCGACATCACCACATTGGCATACAGGATACTTCTCCCCATGATTGTGTTTATGAGCTGATTGCCACTGTGGCAACAGCACACTATTGTGTACTCCTCTCTTCTGACACGTCAGTATCCAGAGCGCATCCAGAACGCCTCTGCTCGCCTGATCCTCAACATCTCTCGCCGAAGTCAAATCAAACCCCACCAGAAATACCTGCACTGGCTCCCCATCAACAAGAGGATAACCTTCAAACTTCTCACCCACGCACACAAGGCACGCCACAACACCGGACCTCAACAGCCGACTCAGCCTCTACACCCCCACCTGCCAGCTCCGCTCCACTGACCTAACCCTTGCCACCGTCCCCTGCATCCGAAGAGTGACCGCCGGCGTCAGATCTTTCTCCCACCTCGCCCCGAAGACATGAAACACCCTCCCCATCGTCCTGCGGCAGAACGAAGACATTCTAACCTTCAGGAGACTTATCAAGACCTGGACATTCGAACAGAAGCAGCCTTCCCCCAGCGGCTTGAGACCCTCACGGGTATGTAGTGCGCTTTATAAATGCTATGATTGATTGAGTACACTCATCCATTGTACTGCGGTTCCACTAAGGTGCATAATACTGCCCTCTTGTAACATGCCAGTACACTCCTCCAATGCGCTGTGGTTCCACTAAGGCAAATTAGTACTGCCCTCTTGTAACATGACAGTGCCATCCTGCAACGCACTGATTCCAGTAAGGTGCATTAGTACTGCCCTATTCTAACCTATCTGTGCACTCCTGCATTACAAGTCTCATCTTCACAGAAATTCTGTGAAGGGTCACTTGTGTTTCTTGCAACGCTCCTGAGATCAGCCTAGACTGGCCTACGGCATATGATGTCATTCTATTGAAATCTGGCACAGCCCTGTCACAAAGTGTCATTTCTGTCCTCAGCTGCAACAAATTGTACATAAATCAATCCTGGGAAATTATGCCTAAGAGCAGGTGGTGTGAAGACATGCTGGCATTAACCTCTACTAATACATACATTGTCAGCATCTGGCTACACACTTCTGTAGCTGTCTGGTGGCAGCAGTAATAAGTTCAACACTACCAGAAAAATAACATATCGCAGATGATTTCATCACGTCTCAGATGAGATGGCCACAGTTACTTTCTGCTTCACAATTTTAAATCAAGGATCAATAGCGCCACCCTCTGAATGTGGTGTATTGCAGGCAAGCCAGATGTGTGAAAGGCTTATTTTGTAAAATTATTTGTATAGCAGATGTTGGCAGTACTAAGTATTTTAAAGAATAAAAGCTTTTACCCACCTTATTGGTACGCAATTCATCTGTCTTAGAATATTCAAAGGCTGAGCTGGTCAAGCCAAAAATACAACTTTCTTTTTTATAATGGAATCCTCTTTCGTTTTAGTGTTGGCAGTGGTCCTCTGGACCTGCTACCTGCTCTTCAGCAAACTTTTTTTAACATCCACAAAGTGCTTGGGGTGCTAAGGGGGCCCGTTCCCTTTTATGGATGCAGTACTATCTCCTTTGAGGTGTTAGTAAAATATCAATGTTTTGCGACCAGACTGAAGCTGGGAAACATTAATACATAATATACCAAAGCAGTATTTGGAAGGGACGCCTAAAGTCATCCCTCTCTAGATACCAAACTGGTATCCATGTGCCCAGGTTTAGCAGTCAGTTTAAGTTTTCTAACTTCGACAATGTGCTTGCCACTTAAGAAAATGAATTGTTACAGTTGAAAGCCTTACATTGAAGTGTTTGTGTCTGTAAAAATCCCGGCCTTAAAAATAAAGTCTGCAATGTGCTGCTCTGATATAAAACTGCTAATTCTCTTGTAAATCGCTCTAATGCCTTTGGGCCAAGTTTGCGCTATATAAAACTGCAAAAAAAATAACAAAAAAAATAAGTGTGACTGAGTGGTTCATTGCTTGTGAGGACAAAAGTATGCTGAAGTGGCATAAAATACTGTTGTCTCGAACAATACTTGCCAAACAAATGATTTGAGTTAAAGCTCACATCCTCACTCCTATTCTTGACACACACACACACACACACACATTATTCTAACCCACACATCCAAACATGGCTGTGTAATGTACAGAATGTAAATATGTATCATTTTAATGCATGCTATTTTACTTTTTGAATTCAACTCATTAACCTCGCACCCTTGAAATTATAGGTTTGTGTCATCCAACTAGGCAGAAATAAATCTATGTATACTATAGGTTCATTTTGTCAGGAAATAAAGGAAAACAATAAATCTAGGGGCAGGATGATAAACATGCCCTGTACCCTCGGGGCTCATGACTCGCTTGAGTGAAGGGGTGAGAGTCTGTCGACATCTGAACTTACTTACCCCTCACTACAGCCTTGCAACACGTCAGTCGGACTGATGCACCACAAAGCATCACTCCCTCCCAAGCACAGGAGCTGACCGTGTGGCTCCCTCCCTCATTTACTAGAGCTGATTCCTATCAATTGGAATGTTTGGCCACAGATTTCTAAGATTTGTCTGCAATAAAAATAAATGCAGAGTGAGAGCAGCTCAAGGGTCTGCCCCACCATGTTTTATGCGGTACAAAAGGGGGTGGTGATGGACGGAGCATCTGAATCAATCAAACACTCACACCCAGTCAAAAGATCTGGGTATAATCCATCACCGTTCTTTAGCCCACTCTGCCACCCCAGTTCAGACATGGTTATATGCAAATCAGTCTGACCCTGTGCCTCATGGGAACAGTCCAGCCCGAACTGCCAAGCCATGTCTTCCCTAAACCAGAAACAAGCTTCCGAGGACCGGTTTCTGGCATTCCAGCCGTCTTCAGCCCGGCTTGCTTGAATCCAGAGGCAAAGTGAGCAAGGGACTCACGTCTGAGTATACCCTGCCACACTTATGGCGGCCAAAAGCGGTACAAAAGGGGGTGGTGATGGACGGAGCATCTGAATCAATCAAACACTCACACCCAGTCAAAAGATCTGGGTTTAATTCATCACCGTTCTTTAGCCAACTCTGCCACCCCAGTTCAGACATGGCTATATGCAAATCAGTCTGACCCTGTGCCTCATGGGAACAGTCCAGCCCGAACTGCCAAGCCATGTCTTCCCTGGACCGGAGACAAACTTCCGAGGATCGGTTTCTGGCATTCCAGCCGTCTTCAGCCCGGCTTGCTTGAATCCAGTGGCAAAGTGAGCAAGGGACTCAAGTCTGAGCATACCCTGCCACACTTATGGCGGCCAAAAGCGGTACAAAAGGGGCTGGTGATAGACGGAGCATCTGAATCAATCAAACACTCACACCCAGTCAAAAGATCTGGGTTTAATCCATCACCGTTCTTTAGCCCACTCTGCCACCCCAGTTCAGCCATGGCTATATGCAAATAAGTCTGACCCTGTACCTCATGGGAACAGTCCAGCCCGAACTGCCAAGCCATGTCTTCCCTGCACCGGAAACAAGCTTCCGAGGACCGGTTTCTGGCATTCCAGCCGTCTTCAGCCCGGCTTGCTGGAATCCAGTGGCAAAGTGAGCAAGGGACTCACATCTGAGCATACCCTGCCACACTTATGGCGGCCAAAAGCTTTACAAAAGGGGTTGATGATGGACGGAGCATCTGAATTAATCAAACACTCACACCGAGTCAAAAGATCTGGGTTTAATCCATCATCGTTCTTTAGCCCACTCTGCCACCCCAGTTCAGACATGGCTAAATGCAAATCAGTCTGACCCTGTGCCTCATGGGAACAGTCCAGCCCGAACTGCCAAGCCATGTCTTCCCCTTTTGTACCACCATGTTTTATGAGCTGCCCTTTGAAGTGTTGAGAGCTGCTGTCACATGCATGAAGTAGGGAGTCAGCTGTCTTTTAAATGACAAGCATTGTCAAAGCCAATGGTTATTGCCTTTAGGACCTATTGGCTGTGTTACTTGCTTTTAGTGGTGCTGCAAAATAATAATATGTACAATAATGTCCCTTATTGCACTGACATGCACATGCGTTAGAACATGCGCAGATCAAGATATTGATGCAGGCACATTTTAAAGATGACAGATTCCATTCAGCATGGTGAATTAAAAATATTAGATTTTTTTTGTAAAAGCACCTCTTATACAAAGTACCACAGCTCTTGAGAGGTTAGGGGCTAAGGATGGATAGGGGAAAGCAGATAATAGAGGGAGGAGGGGAGAAGCTCAACAGGGAAAGAACACAAAGACGTGAGAAGGCAACACAGGGTATACAACCTTTACAACGCAACTTTTACCATGCAGTGCCTTTACGACGCAACTTTTACAACGCAAACCATTACAACGCATTGCGCTGGGGGGCGCTCTAGGATAGGGAATAGGTTTAATTTACTGTCCAACACCTTCCCTACTATCCACGGGGACTGGAGTTTGAATAGTAAATTAAACTATTCACTATCCAGCGCCCCAAAGCACTATGCGTTGTAATGGTATGCGTTGTAAAACTCGCGTTGTAAAAGCATGCGATGTAAAAGCATGCGTTGTAATGTCATACATCCCAACACAGAGTTTGGGAAGTAGGAGAGAAACATAAAAATGTGAGAGAGCAGCACAGGGGATGAGAGGCTCACAAAATAGAGAGCTGGAAAATATATGCATTGTGGGGTGCTTAGGAATAAAGATAGGAGGCAGAGCAGCTCAAAGGGGAGAAAACAGATGGATGAGAGAGAGAAACACAGGGTGGAAGGACGAGAAAGACTCTTATGAGGAAGACTGGAGGAAAATATATGCACTCATGTGGAATTCCTAAGCAAAAATAAAAATGTAACTCTCCTAAAAGTGAGCAGTGGAAGGACGTAACCAAGGAGGCAATTCTCTAGGGGATGGACAGACACAAGCTGTACTTGTATTACCTTTAAAGGAAAGCCTTTCCAGCTTTGCACATTTAAGACATACTACTGTTCTTGATTGTTGGTATTTGATTAGATGCATATGGGACTCTGTTTATTTTATTTATGTATCACAATATGTTAATATGGTTGTAAAAAATTATACAAATACACACATGAATTAGCTTTTACGAGCAGCAGCACCTAAAAGTCTGATTATCTATCCATACTTGAACAAATGGATTTTATATCACTTTATTATTTTCCTTAGAAATGTCTACCCTTTCTATGTAGTTATGTATCTATAAATGTATTACTTCACTCCTAATGTAGAAAAAAAAGTTAAACTCCCTCCAATGCACTAATCTATGTCTCACCCTAAACCTCTTTCAATATATGCTCCACCTCCACTCTCTGACTCATCCCAAACTTCACTCTATTACTATGATCTCCGTACGATCTATTATAGCTCTTCCCTCCTTTACTCACCCAAACACCATTTTACAACAATGATCTCCATAATAATCCATTCTGGACTCTTCCCTCCTCTATCGCTACCTCATCCGCATGTACACATCAAGTTAATGATACAGCTGCAATTTTTTTTATTTACTGATCCATGATGGCAGTTTTTTAGACATGCTGCTGCTCTTGATTGTTGTAGTTTCAGATATTCAGGGTCTTAAGTTGTCTGTATTTACTCCATATTGATAAACTATATTTTTCTGCCATACTATCCAGGAAGAAAATGTAGACAGCAGATCATCCCCATTAGACCCAGAATACTAACTTACTCTCTGGTCATCGTGCAGTCAATCCTGGAAATGTCCTTTTCTGGCTCAGTTTCCATTTACAGTAAGTTATCTTTTCATGGGAGCCCGGCATTACCTCATGATATTCTGTGATTTCATGCAGTGACAACTATGATCATGACTCTATTGGACATCTCCTCCTCCCACAGATAGAGGACAGAGGCAACCTCAAACCGTACTATAAACAAGGCATCATAGCTGGGTGGTCGAGTAATTCTTTGGAAGTACCCTAGATTTTGTGAAGCGAATACTACACTCCACATATGCTAAAGCTCTCAGCTTTAATGATGTCTCCTTACAATAGTGAAATCAATGACTTTGTTTCCTGAAACACAAATCCCTGTGTCAATGGCTGTGACAGACACTTCTACTGGAAGAGGATGTTGCAAATTATATTTCAGAAGAACATATTGCAGAGCAGGCTAACACAATAACATATCACTTTACTGTCTGCACACTGTGCACATACTAAGAAGATGTAGAATCAAGGAGGGTGAGAAGGAAGTGGTCGTGATCCATTCTGCTTCCTTAATATATAGTTAAAAAAATCAGAGGGGGAAGGATCACTTGTCCTGGGACACCAGGGTTTTTATTCTTTCGTTTCAAGGTACCGATAAAAAACCCTCAATCACGTGCCATACTCGAATGGCGGTATAGATTGAATCTCCGCCTTTAAAGGTACGTGGCAACATCATCATTGGATTTAGTGGTTATGCTTCCTCCACCTGGAGGTAAACCACTGGTAAGACCAGTAGTGATCAGTGATCGAAAAATTGTCAGTGGGTGAATATATGAAACAATATTGTTAAAAAGCTTGAATATCCAGAAATAGGTTTTTATTGAGTCTGGGTGCAGGCTAGATACAATGATCGGTGTGCTAAGGAAGAGGAGTAACAGGTTTCCTGCACTGTAATTAGTCAATTAAAAAGGTCGACATGTTTCAGCCTTTGTGTGCCCAGAAGGGGTCAATTAGGCTTTCATCAGGACCAAAAGTAGTGAAAATGACCTTAATATTTAGGTTTGATCAGTCTAGGAATATTATCCTGACTGTGGTGAGGTCTGTAAGTACCTCTGTGTCAATGTTGTCTGACCTCATCGAGCGATCCAAGAGGTATGTGCCTGCTCTTTTGCAGGATGTGCACCGCTTGTGCTGTCGCTGCCTCTGGATCCCCTAGACTGAAGCAAGGAAGGCTCAACCATCCCTGCAAACAGGAAGTAAGTGCTTCAAGTGTCTAGGCCCAACCATCCATCCAACACAGACATCAGTAAAATAACCAGAATTGATTACCTAGGGGCGGATAATCATATCCACATGGGATGAAATAGGGTGAAGATAAGACTATCCTGAATTGAAAAAAAAAAAGCAAGATTTATATCCAATCTAGTGAAAAAAGGGAAAGCTGCTGTAGTATCTGGAGAACTGAAGTGAGCAAGCATCTAGGGATAATTAGGTGGATGAGAGAAAGAATGGGAGCCAATAATGATGCAGTGAGGAGCACTGCTGTTGACATGGAGAATACATTACATAGGACAAGAAGGGATACTGCAAGCTGGGGGGTGGCAATTATTGTACCTGCTACATAGGAGCAGAGACTAACTGCATCTGCAGAAAACAGACATCCAGCATTAGGAAAGAAAGCGTGGGTAAGCTGAATTGGGACATATTGTGAGGATTGGTCAGGAATGAGAAGGGGCTTCTCATCAATAGCAGGTTACCCATAATATTCTTAGAAATATCGCCGTAGTAGCCAGGTCCTTAACAATGTCCTTGTCTTGGATTTGAGTGGTGCAAGGGCGATGAAAAACCTTGATATATATGGGCCTAAATGTTGATCTGTGCATGCCCAATCACTGGACAATGTGCCCTCACCTCAGATGCATTTTTGAGTGATATATGTGCTCACTATACACTTATGCTCAATACTTTCTGTTGACCATCATCTGCTTAGCCATGATTTGCGCATCCTAAGCGCCTCCATGTGCCCCCGAGAGCAGACTGGAGCTCATGCTTTTTGCAGCAGCCGACACTGAGGTCACAGAATCATGTGGGCTGCAAGTCTGAGCCCCTCTATCCAGCCTATGGACGCCCCTCTTGCGGTCAGCATCCCTGCCTGGTGCCCCTTGATATGTTGGCAACATATAACACATATAACCAAAGACATAAAGGAAAAAGAGTCATGCACGTCTCTGCTTGTCAATAAAAAATTTTCATTATACAACGTCACAGTTATGACACAGTTGTAATATTAGAAGGTTATAACAAATAGACTTACCATGAAGTTGTGCCTGCTTGTACCTGTTAAATGTGAGTCCAGGGCACAAGAGACTAGCTGACCCATGGGTGTAAAGACATGGCTTGGGCCGCTGACAGAAAGGGAGAAAAGCCAGACATGGCTCTGTGTGAAATGGGAAGTCGAATTGAAGAAGTCCTTAATCACAAGCAGGACCTTGGTGCAGCGCTCTGTCCCCACTGAACCCACCTCAGAAGATAGCGCCCTATCCAGAGAAGGTGCAAACCAGGGAGTGAGTTATACCTCATTGACTCTCATGCACTCTCTCTCTGTCCACTAATCTAAAGCAGCTCACAGACTCACTCACTCCATCAGCAGACCCTCATTTACAATGGCCGACCAATCTGTGGTAATACCACCAATGTGGTTTTGTTACCACACCCTGCACATTTTCCATTAGCATTATGTATTGTGACATTGCTAAATCCGCACCGGAATAATAAGGCATTGCTATAAATTAGTTGAATGTAAAATTCCCCTTTTTATTTTTTTATCCAAACTAAAGGCGCAGTTTGCCAGCATTTTTTTTACCTTAACTGATTTTAGAAGAACAAAACCACATTCGCTGATGCACCTATGTGAAGCATTTGCTTATGTACCTATGTGAAGCGTTTGCTGATGCACCTATGGAAAGAACACTACTCCACAATGCATTAACCGTCCACAGCTGCTTCCGTCCTGTTACACATTGTCTTCAAGGTCGTGAATGGCCATGTACAGCTCTCCTCTATCTTTATGCTACGTTTAGGCTATAGAAATGCCATATACACACATACATACAAATTCACAATTCTGATTCATAGATTCTGGTTGGTTGGCTTTCATCCTTACAAATATCATTTGCGAATACAGAATTCCAATCAGTGGAACTTCCACAACAGCGAATTAATAATTATTTGCAAGTTCAACTCCATTTTTTGTAGGCCTCATTACAAACTACAAGCTGAGGTGATTACAGGCCTTTACCCCCCTCACCCTCCCATGGGTAGTTTCTCATGCACAGTAATATACTCCTCTCATGGACGGGGATAAGCCTGCACGTCATGAGCAGGAAGGAAGTATACACTCATTTAAAGGGGGTTCACAGAAAGAAATGTTATCATTCAAATCAGTTTCCTCATGCAAAGAAATGATACATAAAATGAAATATGCAAAATGCCCAGTTACTTCAAATTTATCATAGCAGAACTTCAGCCTATAGGAATTTTTGGGCAGAAATCTGGACTAGTGTACAATGTTATGAGCCTTCCCATGATCCTTTGAGAATCCCAAAAATGTGGAATACTAACTTAAAATGTAGGAAGAATCACAGAAGAGAAAATCCCCACCTTGGGCAATATGACCAACTATGTGACTTTCTTTGAGTGGTGTGACCAGTAATAATACTTGGCAGAAAGCCGACATGGAGGGGTACCGGAGAAATAGTAGTCAAACGTATATATCAATTCCTTCTGTTAATGTGGAAGAAATGCGGCCACTAACTAAGGGATGTTGAGAGAGAATCAAAGCAAAGCACAATTTTTGACAAAACTCAGCAAACTGCTACACAGCAGGAAGGGCTGGCTTCTCCATGAGAGTGGAGGAGTGCGAACTAAAATGAGCCCAAAAGCCCCTGAGATGAAAAATAAAATGGTAATAAAGTTAATTTATTTCCACTTTTTTTCATCCACGCATCCCGAACTCAAGGTCAGGATGGGTGAGGTTTGCTGAGTGGCAGCAGCAGGGAGGAGGGTGGGCTTTATGGCACTTCAGTTCATAGTTCTATGGCCAGGCAGACATGCAAACTTTGAACATTTTCTAACCCATTTCTAACCCAGCTGTCCTAGGGCAGCTGGCTTAGAACAAGCACAGGGAGAGCTGAGAGAGTACACTCCCTCCAATCCTGGTGATTTCCTTGTGCTTCTCTCGTGCTGGCTAACAGCATGAGGGCAGTGACAGGATCGGTTAAGGAAGTTGGCTGGGGCCTGCGCTGAACACCGCCGCAGGAGGAATTGCAGTGAGAAGGAGGACGTTTCAAAGGTAAGTGGATTGTTAGAGAATTATTTCGAACCAACATCCATTTTCCTGTCACCCATACTCCCCATAGATGCCAGCTGCCACTGCTAAACACTTTGCTCTTGCTAGCCCTGTGGCTACTGGAACCAGCTTCTTTCAAAGACCTGTGAAGAACGGTTCTGTTCTGTCTTCTCTCCTCCACATGGTTATTGTTACAGACATAGCAGTCTGGTATGGATTGATCTTTGCTAGGATATTGCTGAACAAGCGCAACCATCTGCTCAGAGGTTTCATGTCCTAGGATGTGTGGTTGAGCGGCAGAGTTAATATTGTTGTATATTAACTTACTTTCTTGAGCCCTCAAAACATATAGGTATAGAAATCGATGGTTATTTTCTCACATGCCTTCTCATATGTTAAGAGCATACTTAAGGGGGGTGGCAGTGTTTAAACTCTCACAAAGAAAATAGTGGTTGAAGCAGAGAGATAGGAGACCACTTACCATTTATAATAATACAATAGGCATTGGTAAACCAATCTGTCTTGCTCTGCCAGTGATTATATTAGATTTGCCAATACTTGTTCAGCACAAGCATTTTCAAAGCCATTACTATTGAGTATCCACCTTAGAATTCAGTCAATGAAGCTGGATTTTTGAAATGTGGCTATTCATCCACGAGGGTCTCCAGGTACTAAGGCCCGGCTACTAAAGAGACTGTAGTTGGGCAGCAATGTCTTGAGTCCTTTCTGAATTCCAGAAGAAAGTGTGAGGTCACTAAGTGAAGGGGAAGTCATTTATAGGATTCATGGCATGGTAGGAGAAGGAGTGTCCTCCACTGTTGCTTCAGCAACTGCGGGTGGTGTGCGAGGGAGAGGGAGGTAGAGTGCAGGTGTCTGGTGCATGTGTGTTTGTGAAGGGCTTTGTAGTTGTGGATCAGCATCTTGAATTTGCATCTCTTCTGGATGGGGGGCCAGTGGAGTTTTTTTTTAGATGTGGGGTGAAGTGGGTCCTTTTGGGAAGGTTTAGGATAAGCCTGTCCACTGAGTTCTGTATGGTCTGCAGTCTTGTCAGATGGTGTTATTACTATGTGGAGTGTGTTGCCGTAGTCAAGCTGACTGGTGACTAGGTCTTGGGTGATGGTACATCTGCTGCTGACTGGGAGCCATTTGATGATCTTATGAAGCATGCAAAGTAGGCAGAAGATACTGCATTGATCTGGCTTTTTAATGTGAACTAATTTTCCAATGTTTCTACATGAGCTGTTGGTGATGATCTGACTTGGTTCCGTGCCCAATGTTCTAGCAAGGAACCAGGTCTGTCTAAGGTTCTGTTGAGTAAGTGTTCTGAAAGTGTCAGTTGGCCCTTGCTGTCTGTTGGATGAGGTTCTATGTCCTATCTGAATCATCACTTCGTGTGGACCTTCTTTATTACACTAGCGATGCTTGGATGGAGAGGCAGGCTCGCTAAAATTTACAACCTCAACAACAACAAGAAGTAACGTCTATTTTTTGGGGGGGAATGTAAAAGAAGGTATACTTGCAGTTTTGGGCACTTCGTCATATATTATGCGAGGTGGAGTTGTCTGTGGAGAGGTGTCGGTTCCAATGCAGTTTCCGTGAGGAGGAATCGGGAGGTGTGGCAGTGATGTGCAAGTAGCTTGGTGTTTCTGGAGCGGTGGATCTAGGTGACACGCACAGGCCTGCATGCGTTCCACTACGACGAGAAGCCTAAAGCAAGCATGACGCTCTGCTTGCGTTCCACTGCGGTGGGAGGCAGAAAGCAAGCACGATGCTCCACAAGAATTAAGCCCAGAAGCTGTTGTCTGGGATGTTTAGAGCAAGCCCAATCGCCCAGGGAAATAGCACTGTTTGTTTCATGACGCAACGTGAAGGCCATCTTAGGGATGAAGACGTACGGCAAGCTGTATCGGTGTATGAGGCATTTTGAGCTTGTCGTCAGGTAACAGCCTGTGTGTTCCAGAGAATAATGAATGATCTTTTTAAGGGTATACCAGGAGTTAGATGTTATCAGGATGATGTGTTGATCTGCGGAAAGGATGTAAAAGTACATGATGAAAGAGTAAACTCTGTCCTGAAAAGAATGCTTGAGGCTGGGTTATCTTTACGGCGTGATAAATGCAAGTTTGGCGTTACTGAACTTGAATATTTGGGTGACCATATTTTTCGGCAAGGGGTTAGACCTAAAAAAGAGTTGGTTGATACTATTGAGATGTTGAAGGTGTAGCAGGGGTTCCATTCTTCCACAGAACTGTGCACAGAGATTTGGAACCTCGGCGAATTAGGGTGACCCAAAACTCACCTCAGTACCCGAAATCCCCTTACCAAGCTAGCTACAGTGTCTCATTGGTCATAACAACACTCCCAATGTTTAGACAAACCAGAACATGGATTTACAATACCTCAGGTTACATGGAACACATGAACACTCTTTCGTTATACAATCATTTCAACCCAGAACGTGGAGTAAATGAGGACACATGCACATTTGAAATATGTATTTACTAATGCCGTTTCTCAAATGCAGTATCTTAGATAATACAAGGAAACATATTATCAGAAGCAAAGTTATCAGCATAGTTACTAGTCCATAGAAAGCAAACGGTGACAGCATACTATTATGCTGAAATGAATAAGTGCTACCCACACCTAATTCTCACCCTCCCTAACTAGTATATTATATTAATATATAAGAAGGTCTCTTTGGGTTTTAGCAGGGCGGGCCCATACCTCAAGATCCTAGTATGAAGAGATTACATCTGCTTCCACCAGCTCCCTGCATGCGTACCGCATCAAGTGAGTGTATGTGCTCCAAGCATTGCAATATAAAACACGCTTAAAGCCAGAATTTGGCAGGAGCTGCACTTGTGTTATGTCTATGAAGGTGCGGAGATCAGTTCTCACAACAATCTGTGTCGTGTTATTCTTGTAGCTTCAGCACTCACTGTACAGACATAGTTTATTAAGCAAAGCTGATTTGAGAGCAATTACATATTATTCTCATGTAAACTACTAGGTTGAAAGCTAAATCAACAATTATGTATCGTGTGCAGAAGCAGCAACAGGAAAAAATGGCGTTTAAACATTTAATGAGCCTATGCTAACTTAACACAGTATTCAGATTAACAGTAGCTATATGACACCCCCCCTTGATCCGAGCACGGATAAGATAAGATAACATAAGGGCCATCACTTGAGAGCAGAGTTCAAGAACTATGAGCCTGGTGCATACTTAAAAAATATTGGAGAAACTGTGGCATAATGAAACTATTTGAAAAAGCCAAAGTTCATGTTTGCTCAAGTCAATAGGCCTGGGAAGGTAAAAAAGTGTAACACATTCCGCAAAAATAATGTCAGCAGAAAGCTAGTTGGCAGGATCTGAAACATGGAAAAGTTTTTAGGACATGACCGTATATGCAAAATAAGCAGCAACAGCCTCCAACATGAAATCACCGTCTTCATCCGAAAACAGTTCAGCCATCCAATTTAAAAGTGGAAAAGAACATACGTGTTCTCCTAGTACCGGAGCCTCTATTAACATCAGAGGACAACTCGGTGGGTTTTCAAGAAAGCTCAGTGCCAAGAAATCTTGCGCTGCTGCGAGTATGTTCCAAGGCCCCATTAGTCCATGCATCGCTGCTAAGGCCATAATCCTTTTGCCAGTACAAACCAACTCGTGAGTAACGACGGGACCCATCAGCTGATTAAAATCGACTTCAGGAGAAACCGGTCCGCAGAGACACAAATCAATGGCCAAGTCAAAATCACAGCTAAGGCAATGAAACACAGGCTTGACACAGGTGAAGTAGGAAAATCGAAATGATAATCCATATGCCGTGCTCAAAGTCGCAAGCGGCAGGGTGCCATAGTATTCAAGCATCCGGTTGTGAAACAGCGCCAGAAGGTGCTGGGCGGCTTCTTGCACAGGAAGGGCATCCATATTTAATGAAGCAAAAAATCACCAGAACGCCTGCCGCTAGTGCCAGTAAAACCGGGACACCACCAAACAAACTTGAAAAAATGGAATGGAAGAAAGCAGGAATGACTCCAAATATTTTTTCAAATGAAGTCACGAGACCGCTGCTAACTTGCGCCAGCCCAGTTGTGGAGGACGCGTTAAAGATAGAATGAACCATCTCGCTGAAATGCAATGGTAAATCAGTATTTAAAAGGGCCTGAACCTCTGTACGGGTGTTAGCTATGTGAAGCACGAAAGTTTCTCGAGCCGAACTCAAGGCCACTTCTTTTTGGGACAATAGAGCTCTTACTCTGCTCATGCCATTGAACTCCGCTGTCAAGGTTGGGATGCGCGGCCAGATGGAAACATCCCTGTTCTCATGCGTGGGTGGGTACAGTACATTTCTGCAGCAAACTACACGCTCAGTTACAGTTACCACATAGGGAACCCCTTTTATTAACCCACAACAATCCTCAATATTCAAAAGTAAATAACTACCGTTTCCCAATAAGGTAAAAGTTGGGATGATCGCTGGAACTGGTGTCCCTTTTAAAACACAGGCTAAATTTGGCCGGTCCTTGTTGCAGGAACTGTGTAATTGTATGTGCCTACACATTAATGAATGATCAGGTGTCTCTGTACACTCCTCCCCATTCAGATAAACCTCTTGTCCATCTTTCAAACATCTGTAAGTGAAAGGAAGGGACCACACTTCATGAAGGAAACCACTACCTAATGGTTCATATCGACCAATGGCAACATATCGCATACAATTTGTAAATTTATACAAAGCAAAAGGCAACGTTATTAAACCGTGGATAAGCCACGTTGCAGCAGTGGCCTCCGCCACAGAAAAAGGCAAGGACTCTAATCTCTCAATATGTAACATTGACGGCCGTCTTCGGCCCGGCTTGCTTGAATCCTGATGGTGCAATGATCTTTGGACTGGGTAAGAGTG
The DNA here is from genome assembly GCF_964261635.1 of Lissotriton helveticus. Classification (NCBI taxonomy): domain Eukaryota; kingdom Metazoa; phylum Chordata; class Amphibia; order Caudata; family Salamandridae; genus Lissotriton; species Lissotriton helveticus. The sequence continues at coordinate 127,202,263 of NC_136059.1, read as the reverse complement.
GTATGCTTAATTCAGGCACTCTGTTCATCACCACCCCCTTTTCTGAATCATTTTGTCCACCATAAGTGTGGAAGGGTATGCTCAGACATGAGTCCCTTGCTCATTGCACCATCAGGATTCAAGCAAGCCGGGCCGAAGACGGCTGTAATGCCAGAAACCGGTCCCCGGAAGCTTGTTTCCTTTCCAGTGAAGAATTGGCTTGGTAGTTTGGTCTGCCCTGTTCCCATGATGCACTGGGCCAGGGACAGACTAATTTGCATATAGCCAGGTTCTGAACTGGGATGGTGCATTGAGCTAAAAAACGGTGATGGATCAAGCCCTGATCTGTTGACTGGGTAGGAGTGTTCTGATTAACTCAGATACTCTGTCCATCACCACCCCCTTTTTGTAACTATTTTGGCCACCATGAGTGTGGAAGGGTATGCTCAGACATGAGTCCCTTGCTCATTGCACCATCAGGATTCAAGCAAGCCGGGCCGAAGACGGCTGTAATGCCAGAAACCGGTCCCCGGAAGCTTGTTTCCTTTCCAGTGAAGAATTGGCTTGGTAGTTTGGTCTGCCCTGTTCCCATGATGCACTGGGCCAGGGACAGACTAATTTGCATATAGCCAGGTTCTGAACTGGGATGGTGCATTGAGCTAAAAAACGGTGATGGATCAAGCCCTGATCTGTTGACTGGGTAGGAGTGTTCTGATTAACTCAGATACTCTGTCCATCACCACCCCCTTTTTGTAACTATTTTGGCCACCATGAGTGTGGAAGGGTATGCTCAGACATGAGTCCCTTGCTCATTGCACCATCAGGATTCAAGCAAGCCGGGCCGAAGATGGCTGTAATGCCAGAAACCGGTCCCCGGAAGCTTGTTTCCTTTCCAGTGAAGAATTGGCTTGGTAGTTTGGTCTGCCCTGTTCCCATGATGCACTGGGCCAGGGACAGACTAATTTGCATATAGCCAGGTTCTGAACTGGGATGGTGCATTGAGCTAAAAAACGGTGATGGATCAAGCCCTGATCTGTTGACTGGGTAGGAGTGTTCTGATTAACTCAGATACTCTGTCCATCACCACCCCCTTTTTGTAACTATTTTGGCCACCATGAGTGTGGAAGGGTATGCTCAGACATGAGTCCCTTGCTCATTGCACCATCAGGATTCAAGCAAGCCGGGCCGAAGACGGCTGTAATGCCAGAAACCGGTCCCGGGAAGCTTGTTTCCTTTCCAGTGAAGAATTGGCTTGGTAGTTTGGTCTGCCCTGTTCCCATGATGCACTGGGCCAGGGACAGACTAATTTGCATATAGCCAGGTTCTGAACTGGGATGGTGCATTGAGCTAAAAAACGGTGATGGATCAAGCCCTGATCTGTTGACTGGGTAGGAGTGTTCTGATTAACTCAGATACTCTGTCCATCACCACCCCCTTTTTGTAACTATTTTGGCCACCATGAGTGTGGAAGGGTATGCTCAGACATGAGTCCCTTGCTCATTGCACCATCAGGATTCAAGCAAGCCGGGCCGAAGACGGCTGTGTTTTGCCAGAAACCGGTCCCCGGAAGCTTGTTTCCTTTCCAGTGAAGAATTGGCTTGGTAGTTTGGTCTGCCCTGTTCCCATGATGCACTGGGCCAGGGACAGACTAATTTGCATATAGCCAGGTTCTGAACTGGGATGGTGCATTGAGCTAAAAAACGGTGATGGATCAAGCCCTGATCTGTTGACTGGGTAGGAGTGTTCTGATTAACTCAGATACTCTGTCCATCACCACCCCCTTTTTGTAACTATTTTGGCCACCATGAGTGTGGAAGGGTATGCTCAGACATGAGTCCCTTGCTCATTGCACCATCAGGATTCAAGCAAGCCGGGCCGAAGACGGCTGTAATGCCAGAAACCGGTCCCCGGAAGCTTGTTTCCTTTCCAGTGAAGAATTGGCTTGGTAGTTTGGTCTGCCCTGTTCCCATGATGCACTGGGCCAGGGACAGACTAATTTGCATATAGCCAGGTTCTGAACTGGGATGGTGCATTGAGCTAAAAAACGGTGATGGATCAAGCCCTGATCTGTTGACTGGGTAGGAGTGTTCTGATTAACTCAGATACTCTGTCCATCACCACCCCCTTTTTGTAACTATTTTGGCCACCATGAGTGTGGAAGGGTATGCTCAGACATGAGTCCCTTGCTCATTGCACCATCAGGATTCAAGCAAGCCGGGCCGAAGACGGCTGTAATGCCAGAAACCGGTCCCCGGAAGCTTGTTTCCTTTCCAGTGAAGAATTGGCTTGGTAGTTTGGTCTGCCCTGTTCCCATGATGCACTGGGCCAGGGACAGACTAATTTGCATATAGCCAGGTTCTGAACTGGGATAGTGCATTGAGCTAAAAAACGGTGATGGATCAAGCCCTGATCTGTTGACTGGGTAGGAGTGTTCTGATTAACTCAGATACTCTGTCCATCACCACCCCCTTTTTGTAACTATTTTGGCCACCATGAGTGTGGAAGGGTATGCTCAGACATGAGTCCCTTGCTCATTGCACCATCAGGATTCAAGCAAGCCGGGCCGAAGACGGCTGTAATGCCAGAAACCGGTCCCCGGAAGCTTGTTTCCTTTCCAGTGAAGAATTGGCTTGGTAGTTTGGTCTGCCCTGTTCCCATGATGCACTGGGCCAGGGACAGACTAATTTGCATATAGCCAGGTTCTGAACTGGGATGGTGCATTGAGCTAAAAAACGGTGATGGATCAAGCCCTGATCTGTTGACTGGGTAGGAGTGTTCTGATTAACTCAGATACTCTGTCCATCACCACCCCCTTTTTGTAACCATTTTGGCCACCATGAGTGTGGAAGGGTATGCTCAGACATGAGTCCCTTGCTCATTGCACCATCAGGATTCAAGCAAGCCGGGCCGAAGACGGCTGTAATGCCAGAAACTGGTCCCCGGAAGCTTGTTTCCTTTCCAGTGAAGAATTGGCTTGGTAGTTTGGTCTGCCCTGTTCCCATGATGCACTGGGCCAGGGACAGACTAATTTGCATATAGCCAGGTTCTGAACTGGGATGGTGCATTGAGCTAAAAAACGGTGATGGATCAAGCCCTGATCTGTTGACTGGGTAGGAGTGTTCTGATTAACTCAGATACTCTGTCCATCACCACCCCCTTTTTGTAACTATTTTGGCCACCATGAGTGTGGAAGGGTATGCTCAGACATGAGTCCCTTGCTCATTGCACCATCAGGATTCAAGCAAGCCGGGCCGAAGACGGCTGTAATGCCAGAAACCGGTCCCCGGAAGCTTGTTTCCTTTCCAGTGAAGTATTGGCTTGGTAGTTTGGTCTGCCCTGTTCCCATGATGCACTGGGCCAGGGACAGACTAATTTGCATATAGCCAGGTTCTGAACTGGGATGGTGCATTGAGCTAAAAAACGGTGATGGATCAAGCCCTGATCTGTTGACTGGGTAGGAGTGTTCTGATTAACTCAGATACTCTGTCCATCACCACCCCCTTTTTGTAACTATTTTGGCCACCATGAGTGTGGAAGGGTATGCTCAGACATGAGTCCCTTGCTCATTGCACCATCAGGATTCAAGCAAGCCGGGCCGAAGATGGCTGTAATGCCAGAAACCGGTCCCCGGAAGCTTGTTTCCTTTCCAGTGAAGAATTGGCTTGGTAGTTTGGTATGCCCTGTTCCCATGATGCACTGGGCCAGGGACAGACTAATTTGCATATAGCCAGGTTCTGAACTGGGATGGTGCATTGAGCTAAAAAACGGTGATGGATCAAGCCCTGATCTGTTGACTGGGTAGGAGTGTTCTGATTAACTCAGATACTCTGTCCATCACCACCCCCTTTTTGTAACTATTTTGGCCACCATGAGTGTGGAAGGGTATGCTCAGACATGAGTCCCTTGCTCATTGCACCATCAGGATTCAAGCAAGCCGGGCCGAAGACGGCTGTAATGCCAGAAACCGGTCCCCGGAAGCTTGTTTCCTTTCCAGTGAAGAATTGGCTTGGTAGTTTGGTCTGCCCTGTTCCCATGATGCACTGGGCCAGGGACAGACTAATTTGCATATAGCCAGGTTCTGAACTGGGATGGTGCATTGAGCTAAAAAACGGTGATGGATCAAGCCCTGATCTGTTGACTGGGTAGGAGTGTTCTGATTAACTCAGATACTCTGCCCATCACCACCCCCTTTTTGTAACTATTTTGGCCACCATGAGTGTGGAAGGGTATGCTCAGACATGAGTCCCTTGCTCATTGCACCATCAGGATTCAAGCAAGCCGGGCCGAAGACGGCTGTAATGCCAGAAACCGGTCCCCGGAAGCTTGTTTCCTTTCCAGTGAAGAATTGGCTTGGTAGTTTGGTCTGCCCTGTTCCCATGATGCACTGGGCCAGGGACAGACTAATTTGCATATAGCCAGGTTCTGAACTGGGATGGTGCATTGAGCTAAAAAACGGTGATGGATCAAGCCCTGATCTGTTGACTGGGTAGGAGTGTTCTGATTAACTCAGATACTCTGTCCATCACCACCCCCTTTTTGTAACTATTTTGGCCACCATGAGTGTGGAAGGGTATGCTCAGACATGAGTCCCTTGCTCATTGCACCATCAGGATTCAAGCAAGCCGGGCCGAAGATGGCTGTAATGCCAGAAACCGGTCCCCGGAAGCTTGTTTCCTTTCCAGTGAAGAATTGGCTTGGTAGTTTGGTCTGCCCTGTTCCCATGATGCACTGGGCCAGGGACAGACTAATTTGCATATAGCCAGGTTCTGAACTGGGATGGTGCATTGAGCTAAAAAACGGTGATGGATCAAGCCCTGATCTGTTGACTGGGTAGGAGTGTTCTGATTAACTCAGATACTCTGTCCATCACCACCCCCTTTTTGTAACTATTTTGGCCACCATGAGTGTGGAAGGGTATGCTCAGACATGAGTCCCTTGCTCATTGCACCATCAGGATTCAAGCAAGCCGGGCCGAAGACGGCTGTAATGCCAGAAACCGGTCCCCGGAAGCTTGTTTCCTTTCCAGTGAAGAATTGGCTTGGTAGTTTGGTCTGCCCTGTTCCCATGATGCACTGGGCCAGGACAGACTAATTTGCATATAGCCAGGTTCTGAACTGGGATGGTACATTGAGCTAAAAAACGGTGATGGATCAAGCCCTGATCTGTTGACTGGGTAGGAGTGTTCTGATTAACTCAGATACTCTGTCCATCACCACCCCCTTTTTGTAACTATTTTGGCCACCATGAGTGTGGAAGGGTATGCTCAGACATGAGTCCCTTGCTCATTGCACCATCAGGATTCAAGCAAGCCGGGCCGAAGACGGCTGTAATGCCAGAAACCGGTCCCCGGAAGCTTGTTTCCTTTCCAGTGAAGAATTGGCTTGGTAGTTTTGTCTGCCCTGTTCCCATGATGCACTGGGCCAGGGACAGACTAATTTGCATATAGCCAGGTTCTGAACTGGGATGGTGCATTGAGCTAAAAAACGGTGATGGATCAAGCCCTGATCTGTTGACTGGGTAGGAGTGTTCTGATTAACTCAGATACTCTGTCCATCACCACCCCCTTTTTGTAACTATTTTGGCCACCATGAGTGTGGAAGGGTATGCTCAGACATGAGTCCCTTGCTCATTGCACCATCAGGATTCAAGCAAGCCGGGCCGAAGACGGCTGTAATGCCAGAAACCGGTCCCAGGAAGCTTGTTTCCTTTCCAGTGAAGAATTGGCTTGGTAGTTTGGTCTGCCCTGTTCCCATGATGCACTGGGCCAGGGACAGACTAATTTGCATATAGCCAGGTTCTGAACTGGGATGGTGCATTGAGCTAAAAAACGGTGATGGATCAAGCCCTGATCTGTTGACTGGGTAGGAGTGTTCTGATTAACTCAGATACTCTGTCCATCACCACTCCCTTTTTGTAACTATTTTGGCCACCATGAGTGTGGAAGGGTATGCTCAGACATGAGTCCCTTGCTCATTGCACCATCAGGATTCAAGCAAGCCGGGCCGAAGACGGCTGTAATGCCAGAAACCGGTCCCCGGAAGCTTGTTTCCTTTCCAGTGAAGAATTGGCTTGGTAGTTTGGTCTGCCCTGTTCCCATGATGCACTGGGCCAGGGACAGACTAATTTGCATATAGCCAGGTTCTGAACTGGGATGGTGCATTGAGCTAAAAAACGGTGATGGATCAAGCCCTGATCTGTTGACTGGGTAGGAGTGTTCTGATTAACTCAGACACTCTGTCCATCACCACCCCCTTTTTGTAACTATTTTGGCCACCATGAGTGTGGAAGGGTATGCTCAGACATGAGTCCCTTGCTCATTGCACCATCAGGATTCAAGCAAGCCGGGCCGAAGACGGCTGTAATGCCAGAAACCGGTCCCCGGAAGCTTGTTTCCTTTCCAGTGAAGAATTGGCTTGGTAGTTTGGTCTGCCCTGTTCCCATGATGCACTGGGCCAGGGACAGACTAATTTGCATATAGCCAGGTTCTGAACTGGGATGGTGCATTGAGCTAAAAAACGGTGATGGATCAAGCCCTGATCTGTTGACTGGGTAGGAGTGTTCTGATTAACTCAGATACTATGTCCATCACCACCCCCTTTTTGTAACTATTTTGGCCACCATGAGTGTGGAAGGGTATGCTCAGACATGAGTCCCTTGCTCATTGCACCATCAGGATTCAAGCAAGCCGGGCCGAAGACGGCTGTAATGCCAGAAACCGGTCCCCGGAAGCTTGTTTCCTTTCCAGTGAAGAATTGGCTTGGTAGTTTGGTCTGCCCTGTTCCCATGATGCACTGGGCCAGGGACAGACTAATTTGCATATAGCCAGGTTCTGAACTGGGATGGTGCATTGAGCTAAAAAACGGTGATGGATCAAGCCCTGATCTGTTGACTGGGTAGGAGTGTTCTGATTAACTCAGATACTCTGTCCATCACCACCCCCTTTTTGTAACTAGGAACTACTCAGGGCAGGCGTTAGCTTTTGGAGATAATAGCGCTTAGCGCGAATATATCCAAAAGTTGGTAATAGGAGATAGCGATGTTAGCGTCTGTTTCCAGTCGCTAACATCTTGGCCCGCCCACTTTGCATGTCATTAGTGATAAATTTCTCTGACATGCAAAGCGGGGCCCAAGATGGTCGCTATCTCCTACTAGTTGTCGCTAACTGGTGTTAGCGACAGCTAGGTAATAGGGAGATAATTTTATCTCTGCTTTCTTGGCTTTTAAAGCCAAAAAAGCGGGGATAAATCCCTTGATAATATGCCCCAAAGTCAATAACAAATCCTCTGGCAGTAGCATTAAAAGCATCCAAAATAAAGTGAAATTGGGACGTGGAGTGAAGATTGTTTTGGAAGAATTCCTCCATGAAAAGTGTGAAATGTTCAGTGAACTGGGGATCAAGGAGGAGAGAGTTATTGATGCGCCAACGCCGAGTGGTGGGAATAGTCAAGGGGTAATCAATGTCCAATATAACAGGGGCATGATTTGAGATAAGGATAGAACCTATTTCTGAGTTAGTCATGAATTGGAAAATGTGGTGAGTGAGGAAAATGTAGTCTATAAGGGAGTGTGATGCATGTACAGGAGAAAAAAATGAGAATTCTAGTGTATCAGGATGAGATATTCTCCAGGAATCTATGAGGTCTCTAGAGGAAGTAGCTTTATAAGGAGTAGTTTCTGTCCTGTAACTCCAGTTCTGTAGTAGGGGTATCTCTGTTATAGTCATAATCTAGTGAATAGTCCCGCCCATGTGCGTGGACCCCGGAGCAATCAAAAATAATCTCTTACAGTGTCAAAAAATGCAGAAATGCATAGACACTTAAGAGAGAATTTAAAGACAGATAATGCAGCCAAAAAGGCTACACTGTCCAGTACTTCAACTAGAAATTCCACCATAAAATCCACAAAACAGCAAAGCCTGTACAGATTTCCCTTGCTTAACAGCAAAAATCCCTCAGGAATGATAGAGAGAAGAACCTGGACAGACAAGCCCCATAGGCTGCCATTATGTGGCTTAAACAGGATACTGTGCCTTTAAGGAACCTTCCAGAACCTTCTCCCAGTATCCCAGAATGCATAGCAGGTCCAACTTAGTTTCAGTTCTTTTTGAAGGCGTAAGAAACGCCAGACCTGTAGCATTACGTACATGAATAACTCTCCACCGGGGAGGCGGGAGGGCGCTTATGACTATAACAGAGATACCCCTACTACAGAACTGGAGTTACAGGACAGAAACTACTCCTTCTGTAGTAGGGGATCTCTGTGTATAGTCATAATCTAGTGAATAGAATGGCAAGCCCACCCCCACACCAAGCGGCGGTGGAGAATACAAAATTACGCCACTATTGTGCGAACAGATTCCGCAGCAAAGCCTGCCCAACCTGAGCGTCTGCCCTGGCGTCAGTGTCCAGGCAGTAATGCTTAGCAAAGGTATGGACCGACTTCCAAGTGGCCGCCTTGCAGATCTCTGCAATGGGAACATTACGAAGCATAGCTGTCGTAGCAGCTTTGCCCCTGGTGGAATGAGCCTTAGGTTTGCCCCCTAAGGTCTTATTAGCTTTGTACTAACACAACTGTATGCAGGACACAATCCACCTCGAGATGGACTGTTTAGAGGTAGCAAGACCTGTCCTGACTGAGCCATAATTGATGAACAATTGGTCTGACCTACGAATATCTTTAGTCTTATCAAGATAAAACTTCAGCACCCTCCTCACATCCAGGGAATGTAAAGACCTTTCCGCTGGAGATGAAGGATGCTGAAAGAACGTAGGCAAAGTGATAGTCTGGTTGATATGAAAATCAGAAACAACCTTGGGAAGAAACTTAGGGTGAGTACGCATAACAACCTTAGGATTATGAAAGACAGTATAAGGTTCTTGGCAACACAATGCCTGAATCTCACTCACCCTGCGGGCCGATGTAATGGCCACGAGGAACGCCGCCTTCCAGGACAGGTGCTGCAACGAAGCCTTATGAATGGGTTCAAAAGGCTCCTTCATCAATCTCGACAGCACCACATTCAGGTCCCATGAAGGCGAAGGAAGCCTGATAGGAGGGAACACGTTCTTCAAGCCTTCCAAAAAATCTTTGATCACAGGGATCTGGAAAAAGGAAGTCTGTGAAGGGCCTTTCCTGTAGGCAGTCAAAGCAGCCAGATGAACCTTAATGGAATGGACATTAAGGCCCGACTGCGCCAGATGTAGCAGATATGGAAGGATGACATCTTCCTTGCATGTCGTAGGGTCATAGTTCTTAGACTTGCACCAGATGCAAAACCTCTTCCACTTGTAAGCATAAGAAGTCCTAGTGGAAGGTCGCTTAGCCTCCTTCAGTATGTCCATACAATCCTCTGGGAGATTCAGATGGCCATATTGCACTATTTCAGGAGCCATGCCGCCAAACTCAAAGATGAGAGGTTGGGGTGCACCATCCGCCCCCCGAACTTCGTGAGAAGGTCCGGCCTGCACGGCAGCTTCATGTGAGGAAGGAGAGATCGGTGAAGCAGGTCCGTGAACCACCACTGTCTGGGCCATTCTGGGGCAATCAGAATCATTCTCGCCCTGGATTGGGACAGCTTGATGAGAACCGCCGGAATCAGGGGAATTGGTGGAAAAGCGTACAGAAAGCTGTTCGACCAGTAGATCCATAACGCGTTCCCCAGCGTCCCCGGCTGGTAGTACCTGGAGGCGAAGCCTCGGCATTTGCTGTTTTCGGCGGTGGCGAACAGATCGACGTCTGGAGTTCCCCACCTTGCGAAGACTTCTCCTAGAACTTCGTCGTTTATGACCCATGCGTGGTTTTCCTGAATGAGTCTGCTCAGTTCGTCTGCCTGAACATTCTGCACACCTGGCAGATGGGTAGCCGCTATCGACAGTCCTCGAGCCAGAAGCCAGTGCCAGATCACCTGCGCCTCCTGCGACAGAGTGCGTGATCTCGAGCCCCCCTGCTTGTTGAGGTAATACATCGTTGTTGTATTTTCCGTCTGAACAAGCAGAGAGTTGGTCTGAAAGGACGGATGAAAAGCCTTCAGTGCCAAGTGAACAGCTCTGAGTTCCAGGAAGTTGATGTGGTACGTGGACTCCGTCTGAGACCACATCCCTTGAATCTGTAGGTCTCCGGAGTGCGCTCCCCAGCCTTGGAGAGACGCATCCGTCACGATGGTCTGTGTGGGAATGTCCTTGTGGAAGGGAACACCTCTGAGAAGATTCTACTTCGAGCACCACCACTTCAGAGACTGAAGAGCATGTAGAGACAGTCGTATCTTGTCGTCCCAAGATCCTCTCCCCTGGTCCCATTGATCCTCCAAGCACTCCTGCAGCGGTCTCATGTGCAGCCGCGCATGTGGCGTCAGGAAGATACACAAGGCCATCGATCCCAGCAGAGAAGACACCGTCCTCACTGTCGTGGATGGAGCGGACATGAGAGCCTGGGCCTCCCGAAGGAGTGATAAACGTCGCTCTTCCGAAGGAGACACGCTTGCTGACAGCGTATTGATGGAGGCTCCCAAGTACTGGATACACTGGACCGGAGTCGGGACAGACTTGGACATGTTGATGTGCAACCCCAGCTTGTTCAAGAGAACGCACGTCTTCTGGAAGTGCGCTTGAGCTTCCGAGAAGGAGGAGGCCTTGATCAACCAATCGTCCAGGTACGGGTAGACAAACACCTTGTTCTTCCTCAGGTGTGCCGCTACCACTGCCATGCATTTCGAGAACGTCCTGGGCGCAGACTTCAGCCCGAAGGGAAGCACCGTGTACTGATAGTGATGGGTGCCGACCTGAAAGCGCAGAAACTTTCTGTGATTGCATGCAACTGGCACATGGAAGTATGCATCCTGTAGATCTATGGCACACATCCAGTCTCCTCGTTGCAGCTGAGGATAGATCTGATGCAACGACAGCATGCGAAATGTTTCTCTGCGAATCCACTTGTTTGCCTGTCGCAAGTCCAGAATGGGCCTGAACTCGTTCTTGCGGACGAGAAAGAACCGAGAGTAAAGACCTCTTCCTCTTTGAGACAGAGGTACGTCCTCTATCGCCCTTTTCCTCAGCAGAATGTCTGCCTCCGCCTGGAGCTCTCGCAGTTGGTACTGTGAGCTGACCGGGGGGATCGATGGAGGAGGGCTGATGAACCGAAGACTGTATCCATTGCAAACAATATTCAGCACCCACTTGTCCTGAGTAATTTTTCTCCACTCGGCGAGAAAAAATTGAACGCTTCCCCCCACCGGAGCGGGTAACGGACGAGGGGGAAGTAACTGCTCAGCGTCAAGACCCGGCCGGGCCCTTGGACGCGGTAGAGGATTGCTGTCCACCTCTACCTCTCTGACGCTTCTGGAAGGGTCTTCTGTACTGTTGCTGCTGTTGCTGCTGCTGATGTTGTCCAGCAGACTGTCCCCTTCCACGACCCTGCGACCCGAACCGTCGTTGGAACTGGCGGTAGGGTTTCTTTTCCTTGGGCTTCTCCAAGCCCACTGCCGTCAGGGTCTCCGCCTCGGCCTTCATCCTGGCCATCTCGTCATCTGCGTGTTTTCCGAAGAGGGTATCTCCGGAAAACGGGAGATTCACCACACGTTGTTGCGCTTCCGGTTTAAGCGACGTCAACCTGAGCCAAGCATGGCGTCTCTGGTTAATCCCGTGGCAGTATCCGTGCGCTGACAGCAAGGAGATATCCACCGCGGCGCTGATGGCCTGGTTAGAGACCAGCATCCCCTCCTGGACGATCTCCATGAAGTCCTCCTTGCGGTCACGAGGAACAAGGTCCGCAAACTGCTCCATTGAGTCCCAAAGTGCACGGTCGTAACGCCCCAACAACGCAGAGTCACTGGCGGCCTTCATCGAAGAGGAGGACGTACCACACGCTTTCCGACCAGCAGAGTCGATCCAGCGGCTCTCTTTGTCCGGAGGCACCGTGGACGCAGGGGAGGTGGCATGAAGCTTCCGGGCCGCCGTCACAATCACCGAATCCGGTACCGGGTCCTTTCTCAAGAAGGCTGGGTCCGAGTCCGGAGCTCTGTACTTTTTGAGGAGCCTGGAAGGCGCAGACTTCACCACTGCCGGTGTCAGGAAGAGCTGTTCAGCCGGCTCGAGGAGCCCCGGCACCAGGGGCAGCAGGGGGCGAGACATGTGTTTTTTATGTAATGTCTCAAAGATCACAGAAGTCGAAGGTGTAGGCGCTTCAACCTTGATCCCCAACTTCGCCGCTCCACGCAGGAGAACCTCCTGGAATGTGCCGATATCGTCTATAGGGGACACCCTAGTCTCCGGCGAATCAGACAGTGTGGGCGAGTAAGAACGGGTCCCAGATGCAGAACGTGACCTGGACCTACGCCTCCTATGGTGATGCCTGGATCTCGATGAAGATCCACGTCCACTCCTAGATCTGTCCCTTCTCCCCGAGCGAGACCTCGATCTCTTGGGTCTCGGACGTTCCGTTGGCCTCCCTGGTTCAGACGCCCTAGGCTTCCTAGGAGTCTTCTTCGGTGGCGTCGGATACTTTGGCATCGACACCGCCCTCGGCGGAACCGGGGGTGGGGGAGTAACCGGACGCGGGGCCTGCGGAGCCGGCAACGGAGGAGGGGTCGGACCCTTCGGAGGCGGACCCTTCGGTAAAGGAGGCAGCGAAGGAGGCGCAGAAGGCTTCTTCGGGGTATATACCTCGGAATACACCGTTCCCGGCGAGCCATCATCCTGTTCGGACTGTGGGGAGCCCCCCACAGTCCTGGGCCTGTCCTTACGACCTCCAGACGCCGAAGATCGGTGCCCAGACGACGACCGTGGATCCTTAGACGTCGAGCGGCCCTTCGGCGTCGACCGTTTCTCACTCTTCGACGTCGAACGGTGTCTACGTCTCGACGTCGACCCCGACCAGATGGATGAACCACGAAACCTCGACGACGGGCGATGGTGCCTCGACGGCGACCTCGACCTCTTCGCACGTCTCGACGTCGACCTCTTGGATCGCCTCGACGTCGATCTCTTTGAACGTCTCGACGTCGATCTCTTTGAAGGTTTCAACGTCGACGTCTTCGGCGCCGGAGACTTCTTCTGTCTCGACAGCGGCCTTGACGACGACGATCCCCTCGACGACGATGTCCTTGACGGCGAACGGCGGTGTCGCCTCGACGGCAAGCGCCGACGCCGGGCCCTCCGATGTCGACCACTCAACGCCGACAGCGACGACGAGGAGATCGACACCGGCTTCGACGGCGGCCGGAACACGTCCCTCGACGTCGACGGGCGACGTTTTCTCAACCCAGAGCTCTGGGGAGACCGGGAACTGGCCGTGGACCTTCCTCTCGACGTCGTGGTCATCGCAATTGACCCAGACGGAGATCTTGGGCGCGGGCTGGACTTCCTGCCCCTGGGGAGCCCCCCAGAGGCCTCAGCATGGGCAGAAGGAGCCCCTCCTGACCCACCTCGTGCCTTCAATCTTCTTTCTTCAAGTCCCTGAAGTCTGATTTTACTCCTGTCCTTCAGGGTCCTTCCAGAGAAGCCTCTACAGATCACACAGTCCTCAGGGATGTGGGAAGAGGGAAGGCAGAGGATACAGACCTCATGGGGGTCTGACTTGGCCTTCTTCCTGGAGCACTCCGGGCATTTGTCAAATAATGCTGGCATTATGGACAATAAAAGAGTGCAGAAACTCAAGAAGAAAGTCACCAAAGTACTTTAAAAGCACCAAAAATCGAATTTAGTGTAAAAACACCAACAAAACCCTTGAAAAGAGAGAGCTCAATGCTCCAGGGTCCTGCTTGCAGGAGCCGGAAAAAAGAACTGAAACTAAGTTGGACCTGCTATGCATTCTGGGATACTGGGAGAAGGTTCTGGAAGATTCCTTAAAGGCACAGTATTCTGTTTAAGCCACATAATGGCAGCCTATGGGGCTTGTCTGTCCAGGTTCTTCTCTCTATCATTCCTGAGCGATTTTTGCTGTTAAGCAAGGGAAATCTGTACAGGCTTTGCTGTTTTGTGGATTTTATGGTGGAATTTCTAGTTGAAGTACTGGACAGTGTAGCCTTTTTGGCTGCATTATCTGTCTTTAAATTCTCTCTTAAGTGTCTATGCATTTCTGCATTTTTTGACACTGTAAGAGATTATTTTTGATTGCTCCGGGGTCCACGCACATGGGCGGGACTATTCACTAGATTATGACTTTACACAGAGATCCCCTACTACAGAAATGGATTTTTGCAATCTATTGGGAACATATCTGGTTTGAGATTTGCAATCTAAAAAGGGGTCCATAAGTTGATTGCAGTCACCGCACACAAACAAGTTATCAGTCGCACGTGATGAGAGAAGCATGGAAAAGTCTACACCATTGGAGCCATAAACATTGCAAAGAGAAAGTTTTTTATTATTGACAGTAACATATAAAAACAACTATCTACCATTAGTATCATGAAAATCGGTTTGTAACTGAATAGTCAACGACTTGTGAAACACAATGATAACACCATTTTTGTTGTTCACTGCCGGAGAGCAAAAGGTTTCTCCCACCCACTGTTTACGCAGTGAAGACAAATCTTTTAAAGTGAGGTGAGTGTTTTGCAACATTGCAACTTGACATTTCAGTCTCGTAAGTGAGATAAAACACATTTTTTAACAGTATTGCGTATACCTATGACATTCCAAGAGATAACGCAAAGACCATTCATCTTTGGAAATTACATAAGAGTAGGCGGAAAACTAGAGAGAAAACATTGAAGGGTAGGAGCAAAGGAAAGAGGATAAAAAGAGGTTGGGAAGATATAGAGTAAAGAAAAGTACAAGAGGTAAAAATTGAGCCATGTGACCACCACAGAAATAGAAACAGGAACAATTTGAAAGAACAATAGCAAGTCAAAAACTGAGTGAAAAAGAGAGAAAGGTGCAAAATGTGGCAAACGATGAATAGGTTGCCTAATAGAAAGGGAAAAAAGGAGTGAGAAAAGAGGCAACGAAGAAAGGGAAGGCAGAAGAGAAGGGGAGAAGAAAGAGGAGATAAATAGAGGAAAGAAGACGAGACATAGAGGACAATTGACCATAAAACATTAATGTGAGAGGGGGGCAGCAAAGAACAAGACAAACGCTCGAGAAAGAGACAAGAATAAAAAAAAAGAGGTCACCATACAATAATGATAACAAAAATCGAAGTAACCATTTAGGACATTCGAGAAGGAAGAGCAGCGGAATGGGTTGCACATTACAAACATCAGGATAACACGAATGAGAAGGTTGTACAACAAAACTGCAAAGGGGAGACCTGTAAAACAAGGGAGAGGAAGAACAAAGAAATCATTACAGCTTACAGACAAAATTTGGAGGTGAAATTTATCAATACAAAAGAGTAAACATTAACAAAACAACAAGGGTTTGCTCACTTCCAGAAGGTCTCCTTTGTGAGTGTGAATGTACTTTCAAATGTCGGCAGGATCTTCAAAACTAAAAGTTCTTTCTTTATAAGTTACTTTAAAAAACCAGGGATGGTTAGGCCATTGCTTGCATTCATTGATCTCAGTGCAGGTTGGAGTACTAAGAATTCTTTCCGATGGGCAGCAGTTGGTTTAGAGACATCTTGAGTAAAGAAAACGTTATGTCCAGACCAGAGAATGAGTCATAAGGTCTGAGTATAAGATGAAATAAACAATTCTGCCTTTAGGTTTAGAATTAGAAGATGTATTCTTTGTTCCAAGACGATGGGCTCTTTGGATGTTGATATCCATGTGTTTTGGGAGACCAACAATGTGAAGGACTTGAGTTTTCAGGAAGTGAATGATGTCAGACCCTTCATAACCTTCCGGAATACCACCAATGCGCAGGTTATTGTGCCAAATATTCTGTGGTCTTTTTAAGTTGACTGACTTCTTTAGTAAGGCTATCAACTTTGGCGACAACATCCTGAACTTCACTAACTTTTTGTTCTACCTCAGTAAGTCTGAGATCAAGGCTAGACCATTTATCATCCAACCTCTGAAGGGTAGCAGCAGTATCAGTCATGAAAGGACGAATGAGGCGCAATTCCTACATAAAATCCTCAAGTGTGATAGGAAGCGGTGATTTCGACGGGAGAAGGTGGATCCTTCTTGATGCACTTACCAGAAGTTGCAGCTGGCTCTTTACAACCTCTGGTAGCATTAAATTTGGTTGAATGTGGGGAATCCATGTTGAAAAAAATGTCACAGGAAAGTTGCAACAAAGAACTAAAATGCAGGTGGAAAAAGAACCAATTGTTGGTAACGTCGAAGAGAAGTAGCAAAGAGAAAGTTTAGTGCAAAACAGCACCCTGTTTTACCAAAGGATGAAAAAAAAGGAAATCCCTCAATGCAGTGACAGAAGGCGTGGGAAAGAAGAGCCCAGAAGGAGGTAATTAAATTGTTAGTTAAGCAGGCCAATAGAACATGTGAATTGCGCCAACAGAGTACGCTGTCTAAAGAAGATGCTCACATCCTTTATTCCAGTGCATAGTTGGTGCTTAAACCAGTGTTGCTATGTGCATTGCTGAGGTGACTGAAGTAAGGCACATCAGAGGTGATTTGACAAATTCACCAACCCAGCATGACGAGCACAGGAAAAAAACAACAGGTCTCTCTACAGCATTAGAGGAAAACAGCAGCTGAAAGGGCAAAGCATGAAACAGCATTGCAGTGAGGGAAAAAGAAAAAAAAATGCTGCGTGCCGTTAGTCAGGAGAAACAAAATTAGTCCAGAAAATGCTCAAAAGATCACATTTTAATTTGAGAACTTGCCCATTGATGCCCGAATACTTGCGACGACAGAATCCGCTGTTTCTGTGCAGAAACACTGCCACAAAAATACTTTTTAATCACTAAAATTACAATCTTAATCTCCAAGGCCGTGTCTAACAAAAAATACTTTTTTGTTTGGCATGGCTGGAGATTAGGATTTTAATGTTATTAATTGATTTGCCCAGAATCACAGGATGTTGAGCCAATGAGGCCGGTAGGGCCTGATACTAGCTCAAACCTGGCTGGTTTCTTTCAGGTACACCAGGTTGTTCGGATCTCTGCATTGATGGCTCCACATTTCATCGTGTAATGTATTCTGCAGCAGGGTTCATGGCCCATGAACTCTGCTGCAGGACAAAATGTGTGTTGAGCCATCGGATCCTGGGATCATGGCTGTAATGCTGGCCAGAGCAAACACAGCTGAGGTGCTGACTTTGGAGTGGGTGCTGTGTGTGCAAGTCCGACGTGTGCACTGTAGTAATGGCGGCGTTAGCTAAAGAGCAGACCTGACGACCTTGGAAGCACCAAAGTTGGCAGCTCAGCTCTTCCATGATACACACACACAAACAAAATAATACATACTCACTCACAATAAGTGGGCAGGTCAGGCATTCATCTGACATTCACGTTGCAGTCTGCCAACAAAAAAGTAGTGACGCACACACTACAGCCGTGTGCTTGAGGCAGCGCAAATGTGGTAACACTCAAACCTAGTTGTCAGGTTTCCCCCATCCAAAACCAACATTATAAACCACCCACTTTATCCAGGAGTCTGGACCCATACATCACAGGGTGTCCTCAAACATCCAGCCATCTGCTGTATGGTCTCACGTCTCAGATAGCACCTCACGCTAACTCCTGGCTGGCTGGCAAGAACACCCTGCGTCTCAGCCAATCCAGATGCTGCTCTAGCAGTAGCACTTGGATAGGCTTGAGCAGTAGTGCGCATGTTCTGTTTAGGGCCCAAAGATTTTGGCGACCAGCCCAAATATGCGCACTAGGCAGCTGATTAGAAGAGCGGCATGGAACAACCGTCGGTCTTCTAATGAGCAGCCTAGTGCGCATGTTCAAGCTGATCGCAACATTTTTAAGCCCTTAAAGGGAACATGCACACTCTTGCTGTGCGCTCCACCGGCCACCTGATACATTCTGCACTTGCACTGAACTCCGTCCTGCTGCGGCTGCCCGCCCCCTTCTGAGCCGACTACCTTCTGTGAGTGAGTGAGACTGAGAGAGTGATGGCAGCAACGGCACGCACGCTTGAAACTCGACTCAGGCCTAAAATTAACTAGTGGGGCAACGCCCAAGCACCCTAAAGGACGCACCGCTGCTGGTGGCAACTTTGACTTGTCTTAAGGTAGCACAGAGGGTTATATTGCCTGCTGAAAAAACATGTGTACCATGCAGGTCCCAAAGTGGGTTACTGCTTTTGTCAGAGAAATCCTTTTAATACTTGCAATTTATAGATTAAAATCCTAATATTGAACAGTGATCTATTAACTGTCATCAAAGTACTGTATGGAATAAGTGATAGAGTTATGATTTTTTTCTCCAGTCTTTCATTATTCATATGCTATAAAAAGGGTTCTTTTGGGTAGAAATACATTTTCATTAGTAAAGAGAATAGCCAACCATTGTGATAAGTTGTAAATGCTTAGTTTGTGCTTCTCCAGTCCAAGCACCATTAAACGATACTTCCTACCAGTATGGGTGGCATGTGACTCCTACACCTGTAGTCCTCTGTCTTATGCAACATTTCCGATACCCTGAATTAGGCACACATGATAAACTGTCTCTGTTTAATGTGTGTGTGATGTAAAGTGCTCTGACAGCCTACACTGTATGAGTGGGCAATAAAACAAATGAAATGCATGAGAGAGATAGTGGTCATGGAGACTCAAGGGACACTGTTAAAGGGTGGTAGTGAGGGAATCCGTGGCAGAGGAGGTCATTGAGGACACCAAAAAACATGGTCCCACCGGGCGTCACCAGCACTAACGAAATTTAGAAATACATTATTATGCTCTCTTTTTTTAGGTGTTCTGTAGTAGCAGCTGTCAATTCTCTAATTACTTCCTAATTTCTTACTTTTTTGGCAATTAGTATAAATGTTGGGAGGTCTTTATTTTATAATACTTATTTATAAAGTAAATGTGTTGCTATTTTTTCTTTTGTTAAAATTCTTGTTATTTGTTATGTGGACCTCTGCTGGAGTTCCTCATCATAATAAAAAGTTTGTTCCTCG
Organism: Lissotriton helveticus; assembly: GCF_964261635.1. NCBI lineage: Eukaryota > Metazoa > Chordata > Amphibia > Caudata > Salamandridae > Lissotriton > Lissotriton helveticus. Next base: position 127,183,311 of record NC_136059.1, on the reverse strand, counting down.
TATGAAATGCAATACATATTAATGGTGTTAGACAAATCAGAGTATGTTTTAGAGCTGTAAAGTAACAGTTCCTAATCATGGTTAAACATGTTGTCACTTTCGAAGTCACTTACGGTCTTCCAGAAGTTTATGTTTGTCCTGGGCACCCGAACTTTCAGTGACATCCTTACTACACAAACCCGGGTACCTTCATCTGCAGCATTAAGTGATTTGTTTGGAGAGTGCACTTTTATTGTGGTGGTCAAATATGATTTAATGCACAGACAGGGCTCTGCTATGCTTAATTCAATGTGTGCGACCCATTTTGCATTCGGTCACATTTTAATCGCCTCTTACTCCCACAGCTAGGTCTGAGCTGCACATGACATACCTAAACGTATTAAAACCAACAATTATGCTCACAAATATTTGCCGAGATACCTCACTGTCTGCTGGCGCGTTGCAGGTGATTGATAGCTTTGGTTGTGTGGGAACAGTTTTTCCTCTCAGACTTTCCCACTAATTTGCATTGCAGGTTCTATATCTACAGAGATCTCTAGTAATCCAGCATCACTCACTGAGTGTGAGAGATCCCTCCTGAGCTGACAGAAGATAGCAGCAGGCAGCAGTGAGACCTGACACCACCCCTCACTGAGTGTGTGAGGTCCCTCCTGAGCTGACAGAATAGAGAAGCAGGTAGCGGTGAGACCTGACTCCGAGTAATCAGACATAAGGTGAGCAGAAAGTAAGTTGACTGGGGCGGCTTCTCCTCAAGAGCGGTGGAGTATTGTCCACCCACTGCGAGTGCAGCAGGTGCACACAAATAAGTAAAATGGCATGTCGATGCCATTTTACTTATAAGCCACAGTGTGAGTTCAGGAGGGGGGGCTTAATCATGAGATTGCAGGATTACAGCTGCCCCTGCAGTGAGCATGTTGGGTTGGCCAGCTGCTTTGCTATGGCCAGCCCGACATGCGAACTGTAGACCAAGTAACCCATGGATGTGAAACAGCTGGGAGATTGCTGGCACAGGCATCAAGCACTGTATGAAAGGATGACCAAGATTAGTTGTTAAAGTCCCCCAGATTTCCTGCTCAAGGACGCTGATCGGGGAGAGAATCGCCTGGGGGTGTAATATCTATGGTGAGTTTGGCACCATCATGCCCCACCATGTTTTTATAGTTCTAGCTGGATATTCAAAGGTATATTCTCATTACAACTTTATGATGTTTGAATAAACAAAAAAGCAGATTTCTCTGCTTTAATTTTCTGCTGAATGTTTGTTTGAGAAATCAACAGCGCAGGAGAAATGTATTTGCAACAAATGTTTTGAGAGCAACTTACATTGCAAATCCTTTTTATATGTGGAAAGAATGTCCTGCATGGCATGTATAGGGAACTTGTAGACACGTAAACCTACAAGAGGTATTCCTCCATCATAAGTGGTCCCATCAACTAACTAAAATACCCTCCCTGATATTTCCATCATGGTACCTGAAGAGGTTAAGACTGGTCTTTTTCGGAAGATCTCCACCTTGCAGCCCTTTAACGACTTAGTGAATTGCTCAGATTCTGACCACCAACACGCCTAACACTATCTACATGGATCATGCAACCCCCTCAAACATCCTTGTCCGACATCACCACACAGTCCTACAGGATACTTCTCCCTATGTGATTATGAGCTGATTGGCACTGTGGCAACAGCACACTAGTGTGTTCTCCTCTCTTCTGACATGTCAGTATCCAGAACGCATCCAGAACGCCTCTGCTCGCCTGATCCTCAACATCCCTCGCCACAGCCAAATCAAAACCCACCTGAGATGGCTTCCCATCAACAAGAGGATAATCTTCAACTCCTCACCCATGCACATAAGGCACGCCACAACACCGGACCTCAACAGCCGACTCAGCCTCCACACCCCCACCTGCCAGCTCTGCTCCACTGACCTCGCCCTCGCCACTGTCCCCCGCATCCGAAGAGTGACCGCCTGCGTCAGATCTTTCTCCCACCTCGCCCCCAAGACATGGAACACCCTCCCCATCGTCCTGCGGCAGACCGAATACCTTCTAACCTTCAGGAGACTTCTCAAGACCTGGGCATTCGAACAATAGGAGCCTCTCCCCCCCAGCGACTTGAGATCCCCACGGGTATGTAGTGCACTTTATAAATGCTATGATAACACTCATCCATTGTACTGCGGTTCCAGTAACGTGAATTAGTACTACCCTCTTGTAACATGACAGTGCCCTCCTGCAACGCACTGATTCCAGTAAGGTGCATTAGTACTGCCCTCTTCTAACCTATCTGTGCACTCCTGCATTACAAGTCTCATCTTCACAGAAATTCTGTGAAGGGTCACTTGTGTTACTTGCAACGCTCCTGAGATCAGCCTAGACTGGCCTACGGCATATGATGTCATTCTGTTGAAATCTGGCACAGCCCTGTCATAAAGTGTCATTTCTGTCCTCAGCTGCAACAAATTGTACATAAATCAATCCTGGGAAATTATGCCTAAGAGTAGGTGGTGTGAAGACATGCTGGCATTAACCTCTACTAATACATACATTGTTAGCATCTGGCTACACACTTCTGTAGCTGTCTGGTGGCAGCAGTAATAAGTTCAACACTACCTGAAAAATAACATATTGCAGATGATTCCATCACGTCTCAGATGAGATGGCCACAATTACTTTCTGTTTCACAATTTTAAACCAAGGATCAATAACACCACCCCCTGAATTTGGTGTATTGCAGGCAATCCAGATGTGTGAAAGGCTTATTTTGTAAAATTATTTGTATAGCAGATGTTGGCAGTACTAAGTATTTTAAAGAATAAAAGCATTTACACACTTTATTGGTACACAATTAATCTGTGTTAGAATATTCAAAGGCTGAGTTGGTCAAGCCAAAAATACAACTTTTTTCTTTTTTTTATAATGGAACCCTCTTTTGTTTATGTGTTGGCAGTGGTCCTCTGGACCTGCTACCTGCTCTTCAGCAAACTTTTTTTAACATCCACAAAGTGCTTTGGGTGCTAAGGGGGCCCGTTCCCTTTTATGGATGCATTACTATCTCCTTTGAGGTGTTAGTAAAATATGTTTTGCGACCAGACTGAAGCTGGAAAACATTAATACATAAGATACCAAAGCAGTATTTGGAAGGGACGCCTAAAGTCATCCCTCTCTAGATACCAAACTGGTATCCATGTGTCCAGGTTTAGCAGTCAGTTTAAGTTTTCTAACTTCGAAAATGTGCTTGCCACATAAGAAAATGAATTGTTACACTGGTAAGGCTTACATTGAAGTTTTTGTGTCTGTAAAAATCCCGGCCTTAAAAATAAAGTCTTTACAACAAGGGGTGGTGATGGACAGAGTCTCTGTCCATCACCACCCCCTTTTCTGAATCGTTTTGGCCACTATAGGAGTGGCAGGGTATGCTCAGACATGAGTCCCTTGCTCACTGCACCATCAGGATTCAAGCAAGCCGCGCCGAAGACGGCTGCAATGCCAGAAACCGGTCCCCGGAAGCTTGTTTCCTTTCCAGTAAAGAATTGGCTTGGTAGTTTGGTCTGCCCTGTTCCCATGATGCACTGGGCCAGGGACAGACTAATTTGCATGTAGCCAGGTTCTGAACTGGGATGGTGCAGTGAACTAAAAAACGGTGATGGATCAAGCCCTGATCTTTTGACTGGGTATGAGTGTTCTGTTTAATTCAGATGCTCTGTCCATCACCACCCCCCTTTTCTGAATCGTTTTGGCCACTATAGGAGTGGCAGGGTATGCTCAGACATGAGTCCCTTGCTCACTGCACCATCAGGATTCAAGCAAGCCGGGCCGAAGACGGCTGCAATGCCAGAAACCGGTCCCCGGAAGCTTGTTTCCTTTCCAGTAAAGAATTGGCTTGGTAGTTTGGTCTGCCCTGTTCCCATGATGCACTGGGCCAGGGACAGACTAATTTGCATGTAGCCAGGTTCTGAACTGGGATGGTGCAGTGAACTAAAAAACGGTGATGGATCAAGCCCTGATCTTTTGACTGGGTATGAGTGTTCTGTTTAATTCAGATGCTCTGTCCATCACCACCCCCTTTTCTAAAAATAAAGTCTGCAATGTGCTGGTCTGATGTAAAACTGCGAATTCTCTTGTAAATCGCTCTAATGCCTTTGGGCCAAGTTTGCGCTATATAAAATGGCAAACAAATACAAAAAAATAGGAGTGACTGAGTGGTTCATTGCTTGTGCGGACACAAGTATGCTGAAGTGCCCCACAAGACTGTGTGTCTCGAACAATACATGGCAAACAAATGATTTGAGTTAAAGCTCAAATCCTCACTCCTATTCTTGACACACACACATTATTCTAACCCACACATCCAAACATGGCTGTGTAATGTATAGAATGTAAATATGGATCATTTTAATGCATGCTATTTTACTTTTTGAATTCAACTCATTAACTTTGCACCCTTGAAATTATAGGTGTGTGTCGTCCAACTAGCCAAAAATAAATCTATGTACACTATAGGTTCACTTTGTCAGGAAATGAAGGAAAACAATAAATCTTGAATTTTTGGGATGCACCTAGCAAATTAGTAATGGGCACAATAAGCTGAAATTGCACACATTTGTTGTGTATACACCCATCAGCTCCTATTGCCAAATACACTATTGTGGACATACCAGATAGGGCTTGACAGGTGCAGATTCAAGGGCAGCCCTCTTCATGGACAGATATTTTGACATCTGTGCCAGGTGAATATTGTGTTGCTCCACTTCAGGAAGGAGGGAGATGTGCACCTAGTGCATTGCACCCCTCAGCTCTCTCACTCCATGTAGGATGATAAACATGTCCTGTACCCTCGGGGCTCATGACTCACTTGAGTGAAGGGGTGAGAGTCTGTGGACATCTGAACTTCCTTACCCCTCACTGCAGCCTTACAGCACGTCAGTCGGACTGATGCACAACAAAGCATCACTCCCTCCCAAGCACAGGAGCTGACCGTGTGGCTCACTCCCTCCTTCACTACAGCTGATTCCTATCAATTGGAATGTTTGGCCACAGATTTCTAAGATTTGTCTGCAATAAAAATCAATGCAGAGTGAGAGCAGCTCAAGGTTCTGCCCCACCATGTTTTACGAGCTGCCCTTTGGACTGCTGAGAGCTGCTGTCACATGCATGAAGAAGGGAGTCAGCTGTCTTTTTAATGACAAGCATTGCCAAAGCCAATGGTTATTGGCTGTGTCACTTGCTTTCAGTGGTGCTGCAAAATGATAATATGTACAATAATGGCCCTTATTCCACTGACATGCACATGCGTTAGAACACGCGCACATCATGATAAAGATGCAGGCACCATTTAATGTTCATGTTTATATTTGTTGGTCAAAGATGGCAGCTTCCATTCAGCATGGTAAACTAAAAATGTTAGATTTTCTTTGTAAAAGAACAGCTCATAAAAAATACCACAGCTCTTGAGCGGTTGGGGATGGAGGATGGAAAGGGGAAAGCAGATAATAGAGGGAGGAGGGGAGAAGATCAACAGAAGAACACAGGGGCATATTATCAAGGGGGTTTATCTCCGCTTTTTTGGCTTTAAAAGCCAAGAAAGCGGAGATAAAATTATCTCCCTATTACCTAGCTGTCGCTAACACCAGTTAGCGACAGCTAGTAGGAGATAGCGACCATCTTGGGCCCCACTTTGCATGTCAGTGATATTTATCACTAATGATATGCAAAGTGGGCGTGCCAAGATGTTAGCGACTGGAAACAGTCGCTAACATCGCTATCTCCTATTACCAACTTTTGGAGATATTCGCGCTAAGCGCGAATATCTCCAAAAGCTAACACCTGCCCTGAGCAGTTCTTAGCCATGTTATCCAATGGGAGGTGGATAACATGGCTAAGAGCATTAGCTCGGTAATGCATGAATATCGCTGACTTTTCAGCGATATTCATGCATTGCGGCCGTTTTTTATCGCATTTGCGATAAACCTTGGTAATACATTGGTTTATCTGCGATAAAAAGCGCTGCAGCTCAGCGGTAAAATTTTGTCTCTAATTATCGCTATTGCTTGGTAATATGCCCCACAGAGACAAGACAAGGCAACACAGCGTTTGTAGGAGAGAAACATAAAAATGTGAGAGAGCAGCACAGGGGATGAGAGGCTCACAAAATAGAGATCTGGAAAATATTTGCATTGTGGGGTGCTTAGGAATAAAGATAGGAGGCAGAGCAGCTCGAAGGCGAGAAAAACAGATGGATGAGAGAGAGAAACACAGGGCGGAAGGACGAGAAAGACTCTCATGAGGAAGACTGGTGGAAACTATATGCACTCATGTGGAATTCCTAAGCAAAAATAAAATTGTAACTCTCCTAAAAGTGAGCAGTGGAAGGACGTAACCAAGGAGGCAATTCTCTAGGGGAGGGACAGAAACAAGCTGTACTTATATTGCATTTAAATGAAGGCTTTTCCAGCTTTGCACATTTAAGACATACTACTGTTCTTGATTGTTGTTATTTTATTAGATGCATATGTGACTCTGTTTATTTTATTTATGTATCAATATGTTAATATGGTTATAACAAACTATAAAAATACACAAATGAATTAACTTTTACAAGCAGCAGCACCTAAAAGTCTGATTATCTACTCATACTTGAACAAATGTACCTATATAGAATACAATTTTTTATCACTTTATTATTTTCCTTAGAAATGTATACCCTTTCTATGTAGTTATGTATCTATAAATGCATTACTTTACTCCTAATGTAGAAAAAAGTTAAACTCCCTCCAATCCACTACTCTATGTCTCACCCTAAACCTCTTTCAATATATGCCCTATCTTCACTCTCTGACACATCCCAAACTTCACTCTATCACTATGATCTTTGTAAGATCTTTCATAACTCTTCCCTCCTTTACTCACCCAAACAACTATTTACCCCAATGATCTCCATAATAATCCATTCTGAACTCTTACCTCCTCTATCTCTACCTCATCCGCATATGCACATCAAGGTAATGATACAGCTCCAATTTTTTTATTTACTGATCCATGATGGCAGTATTTTAGATATGCTGCTGCTCTTGATTGTTGTAGCTTCAGATATTCAGGGTCTTAAGTTGTCTGTATTTACTACATAAGTGATAAATTATATTTCTCTGCCATCCTATGCAGCAAGAAAACTTGGACAGCAGATCATCAGACCCGGCACCATGGGACCCCGTATACTAACTTACTCTCTGGTCATCGCGCTGTCAATCCTGGAAATGTCCTTTTCTGGCCCAGTTGCCAGTTACAGTAAGTTATCTGACATGGGAGCCTGGCGTTATCCCATGATATTCTGTGATTTCATGCAGTGACCATGATGATCATGACTCTATTGGACTTCTCCTCCTTCCACAGATAGAGGGCAGAGGTCATTTCAGCTTTACAAACCATACTATAAACAAGGGATCATAGGTTGGGTGGTTGAGTAGTTCTTTTGAAGTACCCTAGATTTTGTGAACCCAAAAAATTGGAGTCACGATACGTTAAGTCTGTGAAACAACTCCTCTAATTACGATAATGTTCCATGTTTTGGAGTGTGATTGAGTTTTGGACTAGCGTATTTGTCTCATCATAATAGGAACTACTTTCCTTATTTTTGTTTCCCACTTTGTGTGTAATTTCCTATGTGGAATATTGTAATATTTTTATCAATTAACATTGTATACTGTGTTTTTTAATATATATTGGAATAAACTGTACACTTTTTATGGATCCATTATTATTATTATTATTTTTATATTTTACTCTTTGCTCCATTTTTGAATTGAATGTTTTGTTTATAAGCGTTGATGCTATTGTAAGTTCACCCAAAGGGGAAATTCTGCTTTGACAGAAAGGGAGAAAAACCAGACTGGCTCTGTGTGAAATGGGAAGACGAATTGAAGAAGTCCTTAATAACAAGCAGGACCTTGGGGCAGCGCTCTGTCCCCACTGAACCCACCTCAGAAGATAGCACTCTATCCAGAGAAGGTGCAAACCAGGGAGTGAGTTATACCTCATTGAATCTCATGCACTCTCTCTCTGTCCTCCAATCTAAAGCAGCTCACAGACTCACTCACTCCATCAGCAGACCCTCATTTACAATGGCCGACCAATCTGTGGTAATACCACTAATGTGGTTATGTTACCACACCCTGCACATTTTCCATTAGCATTATGTATTGTGACATTGCTGAATCCGCACCGCAATAATAAGGCATTGCTATAAATGAGTTGAAAGTAAAATTCCACTTTTTAACAACAGGATGAGGACTGATCCATAATGGCTTGCTGAGCAATTTAAATATAATTCCTTTAACAGAAGACTAGATCTATTTTCATTCAAAGTAAACTGAACTAAAATATTTACTTATCTTTCTGGCAGTGCTTAGAGCACAACGACAGCGCAGAAGTGGGAAAGAGGGTTTGCAATATAGTTGTTACCATGCATCACCATCCATTACCACTCATCCATAGCAATGCAAACGTCTTTCATGCACAAGCGTTTACCTTGCACGTACCTTTCCCATGCATGCCTTTATAATAAAAATCTAAGGATTTTGGCACTTAAGTATAAATCTTTATATATATATATATATATATATATATATATATATATATATATATATATATATATATATATATATATATATATAGATATATAGATATATTACTTACTGGCGATAGCCAGTAGGTATATATAGTTAGGATTGTTTTCCATAGGAAATCCGCAACATTCTATTGGGAATAACTTTGGCGCCGGTTGACGGATCTGCCTGTAATTTTCCTTAAATTGGTCTCGCTGCGCTCCGCTCCTTCCCTGAAAGATTCGGGGGGATTCGTGATGTGAGGGCTGAGAAAAAAGGGGGGTCCCAAAACGTGTTTTCCCCATGTTAATTTCCATAGGACGGTCTGACAAGTCTACAGCCCGAACCGCTTAACGGAATTACGCCAAACTTGGCAAAATTGTAGGGACTGGTATGCAGATGTGCCTTTGCTATGCTTGGTGAAAATTGCTGCAGTGGTTTTTAAGAAAATTAACTTCAAAAACACATATATATCTATAACAGCTCACCCTAAGCTTACCCCATAGGTTACCAGTATGCGTACCGTCCGCGTACATACGCGTATGTACGTGGACGGTACGCGTACGTACCCCTACGTGCACGAGCTGCATGCTGATTGGCTGCCACTCTCTGTCAACACTCTAAAACAGAAATTGTGGGCAGCCAACTTGTGCCTCGGTAGAGTGAGGTACAGTAAAGCAGAAAAACAAATGTGTAGAACTCAAAAAGGGGGCAGGGTACAAGCACCCTGACCCCCTAGGCCTGCTCAGGGGGTCCCACAAGGACCCCCAATGTAAAAAAAAAAAAATGTTTTTTAAAAAGTCGGGGGGTCCGCGTACTGTGCTCGTACACATGCGTATGGTACGCGTACGTACGTGCACGGTACGAGGACCCCGCGATGTTTAAAAAAAAAGATTTTTTTTATTTTTTGCCTTGGGGGTCCTTGTGGGACCCCCTGAGCAGGCCTAGGGGGTCAGGGTGCTTCTACTCTGGCCCCTTTGAGAGTTTCGCACCTTTGTTTCACTGCTTTCTTGTGCCTTGGTTCTAACAAGGCAAAAGATGGCTGCCAACACTGGTTTTGAGTGTGTTGACAGACAGTGGCAGCCAATCAGCATGTCTTCCCGAGAAAGCTGCATGGTCATTGGCTGTCAACACTTCTAACCAGGAGGTGTTGGCATCCATCTTGTGCTAGTGTTGACAGACAGTGACAGCCAATCAGCATACCTTCCCGAGAAAGCTGCATGCTCATTGGCTGTCAACACTTCTAACCAGGAAGTGTTGGCATCCATCTTGGGTTTTAGTAGACTGAGGCACAAGAAAGCAGAAAAACAAACATGTAGAACACAAAAAGGGGGCAGGGTAGAAACACCCTGACCCCTAGGGCTGCTCAGGTGGTCCCACTAGGATATTAATATATTTAAACGTTATCCGCTAATAGAATTAGCATTTAAAAAACCTTTGAAATTCACTGAAAAAACCATAGGTTTCAGGCCTTATATAGTTAGGAATTAGCATTTAAAAATCCTTTGAAATTCACTGAAAAAACCATAGGTTTCAGGCCTTATATAGTTAGGAATTAGCATTTAAAAAACCTTGCAAAGTCACTGAAAAAAACCATAGGTTTCAGGACTTATATAGTTAGGAATTAGCATTTAAAAAAGCTTGCAAATTCACTGAAAAAACCATAGGTTTCAGGCCTTATATAGTTAGGAATTAGCATTTAAAAAACCTTGCGAATTCACTGAAAAAAACATAGGTTTCAGGCCTTATATAGTTAGGAATTAACATTTAAAAAACCTTTGCAATTCACTGAAAAAAACATAGGTTTCAGGCCTTATATAGTTAGGAATTATTATTTAAAAAACCTTGCAAATTCACTGAAAAAACCATAGGTTTCAGGACTTATATAGTTAGGAATTAGCATTTAAAAAAGCTTACAAATTCACTGAAAAAAACATAGGTTTCAGGCCTTATATAGTTAGGAATTAGCATTTAAAAAACCTTTGAAATTCACTGAAAAAAACATAGGTTTCAGGAGTTATATAGTTAGGAATTAGCTTTTAAAAAACATTTGAAATTCATTCAAAAAACCTATAAGTTTTAGGGGTTATAGTTAGCTGGACATTTCACTCATACAAAACCATTGAAATTGCTCCTATATAGTTATTTGTACTAACTATATTTCGCGCACCCGCAATCCACTGCTGATGATGTCACATATTAGATCATTCATGACATGGGCAGTGACATCACTGATGACATCTCAAATGTCATCACTGATGACATCATCCACTTGACAATCGCATACACCTTTTCATACACTATTACAATTTTCTATCACTCTTTGTAAAATACAGAGTATCATATTTAAATCCATTGTCACAGCAATACAAGTATCTAAAAATCCACTCAGTGATTCATAGATGTATACACACATCTAATCACTTACCTATGGATTCACTCATACATGCTGTCAATGAACAATAGAACACTATCAAAAATACTTATACATCTATATCGACATTAAACAACAGCACGCATCCTATTCACATATGAAGTCATCCTACTCACTTATGCAAACAATGGATCATACTTACATATTTATTTAGCAAAACACTTATACAAACACCACTTCTTCTATTCATTTAGATAGTAAGTCATACTTAGTGAATTATAAAATCATTATTACAAGTATACAGTTATCCATACAGTCACTCACACAATCATTGAGTCTTAGGTATACTTATATATATACAACAACTGACATATACACTGCCTTTTATTTTTCTAGTTTGTTGGACCTGTACCATTGAGAAATATATTTTCTCATCACCACACCCATAAAGAGATTCACTCACCCAAACTGTTAGAACATGTAGTTTTAACTTCATATATCTACTGAATCAACTATTCACATATCTTTGGACAGTCACACCCCCCCCCCCCCAACGAACCACACACACTTTCACACTCCCATACAAATACTCAGTTAACTAATCAATAACTAATATAGACTTTCACATAGCTAGTAACCAGCTGTAAAATCAGTTTACACAACAACTGACAAAGTGATACAGATATTCACACAGTTTAGTCACTATCCACTATATTTAGTGAGACATTCAAAATTGGTCAAATAAACAGTCAATTACACTGCTACTAAATCCTCCATCCAAATATTTATTTATATATATCCACTCATTCTTCAATGCAAATTGCTATATATATAATGCATATTTAAATAACGAAGCAAACCACATTCACTGGATGATGTCATCAGTGATGTCATTTGAGATGTCATCAGTGATGTCACTGACCATGTCATGAAAGATCTAATATGTGACATCATCAGCAGTGGATTGCGGGTGCGCGAAATATATTTAGTACAACTAACTATATAGGAGCAATTTCAATGGTTTTGTATGAGTGAAATGTCCAGCTAACTATAACACCCCTAAAACTTATAGTTTTTTGAGTGAATTTCAAAGGTTTTTTAAAAGCTAATTCCTAACTATATAACTCCTGAAACCTATGGTTTTTTCTGTGAATTTCAAAGGTTTTTTAAATGCTAATTCCTAACTATATAAGGCCTGAAACCTATGGTTTTTTCAGTGAATATATATATAGATATATGGCTGGCAAATGAACATTCTTCTGGTTGAGAATACGTGTACACTTCATGATAAATATAATTTAAGTGTAGTGTTTGATTCCAGTAATGTGCCCCCAAGACCTCAGTGTGCTCAGAACTAATTTACTGACCTGCACCCATTGTCTCACCAGACACCTTAGAACTCTGTGTGCTGTGGGCTTATTCAATTACCTGTTTCCATTGTTTAATCAGTCAAGGTCTGTTTGAAGGCGTGGGGTGCTTGTCGGTGAACTTGTTTTTAGAATCCTAAATGCTTTATGCCTTTTAATCCTGAGTTGGTCTTTAACTAAAAATCCTTTTAAGTTTCCTTTTTCATTGTATCCTTAAGTGGTATTTTTACCGTACTCATTTCAATTGGGGATTTGGGCCTAAACAGTTTTTTTAATACAAACAGCTGTGTGGTTTTTGCTTGAGCTTGTTGTCGCATTATATTTGTATGTTTTATACTTTTTGCAGTGCAGTATTCATGTTATACTTTCTACAACAATACCTACCAGTGAAACACCTACAATTGCATTGTAAAGGCATGTGTGGCAAAGGTACATGTGTGGTAACATTTTGCCTGGAAAGGAATGCTTTGGTAAGACGTATGCATATTGTTAAGTCTGGGTTGTAAAGGCATGCGTTGTAAGAATACTCGTGGGTCCGTCATACATCCCCCGGAAGGTGAATGACAAACTGTCAACATCCATACAGGTACATAGAAAAAAGTGCAGCTCAGTTAATTGATGCTAAGGTGGGTTTTGAACCCTGTAACACCTTACCCTTCAGTAAGGGACAGACGCAAAGTAGAGCAGTAAACCAAAAGAACAGATGACAATCAAAGTAGAAAACGTTCTTTAAATTAACTCCGTTCGGAGCATGAACTTTGCTAATTAATCAATAAATAGGAACATACAAAAACCAGTGTTTAACAAATTATAACACTAAACCAATTCCACAAATGTAATATAGCTGCTTTGCTTACAAGAAGGCAACATTTGACTTAAGAGACTGTATAGACACAAAGATGAGAACACAAAACCCTCAGGTATCGAAAGAGATGTAAAGCTACAAGAGGACAACAGAAAGACCTAAAGAGGTATCCCTTTAAAGGATAGTTTCCCTCACCCACCAAAGGTGGCATGCTTCCTCTCTGTGGAACCTTAGTGCACCATGAAGCCCAGTCATAGAGTGGGCTACAACCCCCTCAATTAGAGGGTGGAGCTCAGGGATGTTTTAATTGCTAGGAGGGTATATCCTAAATACCCAATGTGAGCTGAAAGCTGTGGTGAGAGATGCAGTGCAGCACATGAGGGAGTGTAAAACTATTGGCAGGATTCAACACACAACGTTATCTAGCAACTCTGTGCAAGGATTAAAAACAAAGGCAGACAAGCATTTTAGGGAGTATTAGGGCCACTTGTGTTACTCAAGGATCAACATGTTTCAGCCTGAGATCTAGTTTGTGTCATGGCCTTCATCCTGCAAAAAAGAGAAGTGTGCAACAAAAGGAATAAAGCACATTTCTTGAGAAGAGCCATGCATACAATACTGGTGCTCCAATCATTTGGGAGTGATGGCTTCACTGGTAGCACATGTTGGAAAGCCAGAAAGAATGTATACAAAAGGTGATTCATTATTGTGTGAAATCACTGTTGTGCTGTCCAATAAGCCTGTGTTTCATTCATGTAGTAGAAAATATTCATTAGAGCATATACTTCGATGAATCTGAATCTCTGAAGAAGTAAAGCAACACCAAGTGTGGCTGTGCCAAAAACTCAAATGTGTGGAATCCGGCATACAGAACACAATGTTGGGTATCTCCAAGGAAACACCTACCCGCCACAGTTGAATTTCATTCTTCAGCTGTATTAGGCATGGATGCTCTAATGCAATCTGGTTTACAATCTGGATGATAGTCAAGGGAGACCTATTTATAATCAAGCAAGATAAGAAAGTGTGAAAATGTTGTGTAAGAACAGTCATAAAAATGAATTTCGAGGATTGTGGACCAATTTGGAGTATGACGTCGACTGGGGTAGCAACAAGTGCTGGAACTGATGCTTAAATCAATCTGGGTGCTAGTGCTAATGGTATGCCAATGTATGGCAATGGTTTTGTTTATCTCTCTTCGTAGTGAGAGTATCATTCTAATATGAATGGTGGGAGAGTGACTCATGGATGCAGCGTAAGTGGTAGCCCTCTTAAAGATCACGGTGTCCAACGTGGTGACTACCAATCGATAAATGCAACTGATGCTCCCATGTTGATACATAGAAAATAAATGTCAGAGTAACAGGTGCACTTGAAACTGTCCCTGACTTAGAACTGTAGGTGTGGATGGGAAAACAACACTTTCAGACAGTGTCTGCATACACGGGTGGTCATAAAAGAAAAGTGCTGTCAGTGCCGCATGATCCTCATGTGTGGGCCAGATAGGGAGAAACTGATGTTACACTACTGGCAGTGTAATACATATATAGTTTGATTCACCAAATTGAAAATTGGCAGTCGGCCGACCAGGCCAAGACGCAGGACCTGCTGAGTCACGCAGTTTACTAGTGAGTATTATACTGCTTCCAGGTAAAAGGACGGAATTGTGATAATTTGTTATGCTTTTTATGTCAGAGTCTTAGCCCTCACTGTTCTTATACTGTGTTGCCACTCTTATCTTGTGTAACTATAAATATGTCTCCCTTGACTATCACACATATTGTAAACTGGATTGCCTCAGAACAACAGTACCTAGGACAGCCGATGCCATTGCTCATTTCTTAATGAACCTTATGGTTCCATTTAATATTGGACTGCATTTTTATCACCACCTGAGTTACCGTTGCCCTTTTTTCATTTACTCTGGGTGTGGGGAAATACTGGTCCATTTTCTGGGCTTCTTGACTTTGAGAGCCTACAATTGATTGTATGTGATACAACATAGTTTGAAACGCTAAACTGAGGTGCTGCTGAAACTGATGTCTCTCAGACAATCCTCATTAGATTATGTCAGATCCAGTATTATACTCTGATGCTCAGGAACGTGTTGTGTGAGGCATATCCTGCACTATGTCTAGAATGAATATGTCTTGTATTACCAGATGAGCGTTTACTATGTCTATTTCTGGTATCCCCAGGTATATGTGTAGCATGTCCATGTTTGGTGTCACCACTTGCATGTGTGTAATGTCCATGTTTGGTGTCACTAGCTACATGTTTGTATACCCATGTCTGTTATTACTCAGTATATGTGGTGTTTGCCCTTCTCTGGTATCACTAGGTACATGTGCAGTATACTCATGTCTGATATCAGTAGGTACAGTGTTAACATATCTATTAAATCATGGTGCATGGACAGATTTTCCACTTTCTTAAGTTCACAAAACATTGACTTAGATGCCCTGGGCACCTTTGCACTTTTCCAGGCATGATTGAGGAAAACATTAGTGCATTCCTATTTGCTGCTTTGCAGTGTTGTTTCCAATGGAGAATTTGAAAATAATGTACCATTAATCCCGGATAAAAGGCAACTTGTTTATGCAATGGCATAGCTTTTTTTAATGTTTTTCCGCTTGGCGAAATCATTTACCTGACAACCTACAAAATATTAGGGTGTTTTTCTAGCCTTTTCATCCGGGAAGGGAATTTATTCTTGCCCCTGAAAAGAGACAATATCCAATACATTTCAGAATTGGAAAGGGTCAGAGGGGAGCTGTGCACAATCTTATATACATGTGGACATTGATAATCATTTATGGCTGCCCATGTCTTGAATCTTCCACTACTGTCCACTTGTGTGAGATTCACTCCTGTAAAACATTGTTCTATCACAGAGTTATTAGTGGAATTAGCAGACTTTATACAACAAGGTAAACTTTTGTGAATTCAGTGACCTGCCAATCCTGACACTGCACTCCTAAATCTTTTTTAAGAGTTTCGATTGGCTTTTTTAATTGGGACTGGTATGTCTAGTCTGCCTATGTATGAATATTATTTGTGATATGTCTGTGTCAACTATGCCTGTTTTTCCATGTCTATTATGTATCTGTTTACATTTAGTATGACCGTGCATGCTAGTAAATGTAACAGTTTTCCACAGTGTGAATGGTTCAGAGTTTACAATCTCCTAGCAGCAGCATCTCACCTTCACTCCTAAAATAATGTATGCCTAGGTTACTTCGAATTTTTCTAGAAGTCCGGTGGTTTAGTCATTTCAGGAGAATACACATTCTGTCATCTCAATTATTACATGTAAGGTCAAGCGATCATTCTAGATAGTTATGTTATATTAAAGACATATGTTTACAGCTCAATTGCTCATGGTTTGTTGCTACTACATAATATAGAGAAAGGGTTAGATTTGGCCCAAATGAGGATCTTTTGAAATGGGAAGCTAGCCCTTGCTCTTGCTGCACTAATGTGAAGACTGGTTTTGTGAGAGAGATTAGCTCAGCAGCAGGATCTAAAAATAGCATATGTTGTGATTACATGTCAGTATAAATGTGTTAGCCCCTCAAACTGGACATATATTTCTGCTGATGTTTGTTGTTAGCCTTTGTATTCTCTCATTCTCGTAACATAATTAATTTCCCTTTTTTCTGAAACTGTTTTCTCTAGGGGACAAGAGGGAAGCTGACTGTAAAACATCAGCTGCTAATCTAAAGGATGCAGTGAAGAGTGTCACCAAAGCCCAGGATTTAAGGTTGGAAGCCGAGATGATAATGAAACCATACGCTAACTGGGAAGAGTTCCTGATGCCAGCCCCCATGTCCGTTGCTATCCTAGGAGAGCTGGCAGCCATTTCATCAGCCAGTGGGGACTTCTCTATCAACCTGAATCCACCAGCAAGTGGATTCAAGCACATGAAATACCCAGAGTCCTTTTCTGCCACCCTAATGCAGGTCTGCAATAGAGCCTGGCTTTCCTTCAGCACAGCAGATAAAAACATGGATAAGATCAGGCTCCTCACAGGTTCCATGCCAACTACCATTAGAGATGTGGTCCAGATTCTGTTCATGGACACTGAATCTGTTAATTCTCTTCTCCCACGCCGCCTAAGCGCTCTTCTCAGTATGTCCAATGAATGCACATCCTTGGCTCAGTCTGTGGAGAAAAGCTTTATGGATACCATTCACTTAATCCAGGAGGTGCTTGAAGCTTGTTTGAACTCCAAGAGGGGCTACGAGAAGAAGTTGGGTGATGTGAAGATTGCCCTGGAACAGCTTCGCATAAAAGAAGCCTCTTCTAACTATTCAGTGAAAATGGCAGAGGAGTTCAGGAAGTCTACTGAGAAACAACTAAAAGATGCCACAGATATGTATAAGGAAGCTCTGAATAAAGTTCCCTCTGTGTGGGAAACCTTGGCTGCTAATTTTGTGGGTGGCATTCTTGACACACTGTCTTTCAGTGGAAACAAAGGTGGAAGCGTGGTGCTTCATGCAAATGTTCCTGCTACTGCTGACATAAGTGACGTGAGGTCCACTCAGGCGACTAAAACTATCTGCTCCAAGTCCAGTCAGATGACAGCTATCACAGACAACCTTCGGAAAATTATAGCTATGAACGGGGAAACTATTAACATGACAATGGTTTATAATGAGAGAGATCATACCGTGGTGTCAAACTATCCTAAACAGCTGACATTGATATTGAAAAAGGATATAGACGATGAAGTTGAGTGTAAAGCACAAACACTAATGGATGCTGTTTTGCAATCTGCTGTTGATATATTTGAAGACCTGGAAAGAGTTGCAAAATCTCAGAATACAGATGAGAGTTACCAGAAAGCACTTGTTAAAAGATTAAACTCAATAATTAGTAGGTCACTAACAGTTGATTCATATTGTAAATCAGCAACTAATGCTCAGCCATTGCAACAAAACCCACCAAATGCAGCCAACACTCAAGGCCCTGTTGGCTCTCAATCTGCACAAATGGCCCAGGCACGAGTGGAACAAGCCAACCTTCAATTAAAAAGAACTCAGGAAATGTACAGTGAATCCTTTGAGAACACCAGAAAAGAAAATGAGAAACTAACAGCGATCCTGGTTGAAATGAGGGGCCAGAAACTGGACCAAATTGAGTTTGATGTAGCCAAGAAGATGCTCATTAAAGGACTAGATTCTCTGGAGAAGGTGAAGGAGCAGTGGGAGAAAATGGTCCACTTCTTTCAGATGATATCCAACATCATTAAGACGTGCCTAGATAAAAATGTCAATGAGTTAGTGCAGTCTGCCAGATCAGTGCAGAGCATTCCCAACTATTCCACTGATGCCTTTGTGAAGGACCTGATGTACAACCGAGCATTTGCAGCCAGCAGTATTGCCCACTTAGTTAACATGATCTCGTCTACCTACTGTGAGGTTTCCCAACGCTACTTGATGGAACGCGTGAGCGCTTTAGGTAGACTTCTCATCATACCTCCCTCAGACCCACAGTTCAAGGTCGAGCGAGAAAAGTTACAAAGTGGTTGTGATGATGCTCGTAATGCAATCCAAGCCTTGGTGATTTCAAAAAAACAAGAGTTTGACCTTGGTATTGAGGCAAGAGTTAAAGCAATAAATTGCCAGCTGGGAGAAGCCATCCCACCCATGTCAGCAGCAGAAAAGAAGCGCATCAGTGAGGATGTAAATGCAGGGGCAAGTGCTGCGACAGATTACATATGATTTATCTAGATAGCTTTACCTTAGAGGGCCAACATATTCTCTATAAGTCATGTTTACTTCCTTTAGCTTTGCTAAGACAATAATGTACTGGAGTCAGTGGGTGGAAGTTATTTCCATTCCAATGGGGGTGGGTGGCAGGCATTTCACATTTGGTGCATCAAGTGTTTTGCTCTAGATACATGTTGTCCATTGCTTTGGAATTGTGCCTCATATGCCATTCTTTAAAAATCAAGCCTTGATAGCTCACTAATGTACACTGTTATGTCAGATACCTGAAGGTTGTGCCAAGTATTTCTTCTCTAAAATTAAACTGCTGCAAGATCCACCTGTCCTTCAACCTGTAGGCACACCACTCACCATTTTCTTGGACTCTTTGAAGACTCCAATATTCTGGCCTCTGAACTCAAAGTTCCTCTGAATCCCATGCCTTGCTACCACCAAGAATTCAAGATTTAAAACAACCTTGCTTGAAAACATGCACATGCATAGTAGATGGTTCCCAGATCAAGCCCTCCACAGACCATATGTTTTTAGTAAGAGTTAAACATTGTAGTTTGAGTATGAGGTACACCGGGCATAAACTTCCTATAGGCTGCCCATTAACAATAATTTTATTATTGTTCAGAAGTTAGCTAAAACATGTACAATGTCTTTGTGTTTTATCCTCAATCAAGCTTGTGCTTTTGTTTCTCGCTATTGTAATTTATAAAACAATAAAATTTACTGCATATGAATTAACGTAGTCTTCAGCTCTATTTCTTTGGTAGGTAGGTGTTCCTCCTTTGCACATTTGTAGCCACATAACTATTCAGTTTATTCACTGGGTGCTTCTGCATTTGAAGGCACCAGGCATTGGATGTTAAACAAATTCCAAGAGAACTAACCTGACACTAACATAGTAAAACAAGGCTCCAATATTACTGTCCACACGTAAGTATTAGTCATCAGTAACAACAAATCAAATTGCTAGTTAAAATGAAGTAGGGGTGGGCATAAACTGCATAACTACATGTAGTAGAATCATGCAAAATGCCCCCTTGCTACTAGGTAACTATCAGTATATCGCTTAGTGTCCCATCTATGGATCATCATACCTACAGAACATCATATCTTTAGATCTACATATCTATTGTTCATCAACATGCCTATGGATCATCTATACCAACACACCTATGGATCAAAACACAACATCGACATAAAACAATTTTCCTGACATTACAAGAAGCTGTCAACTTCCCTGGTTACCTGATGTATATAGGTTTATTAATAATCACTTATAGTTCACTTGGGGCCAGATGTATCAACAGACCCTTTTGCGATTTCTAAATAGCGATTTTTAAGGAATCGCTATTTAGAAATCGCAAAATGGTATGTATGTAGAAATTCGCTATTTTGTAGCGATTTCTTAAAATTCCCTAATTGCGATTAGCAAATTGCTAATCACAATTAAGGAATCATTTACCATTCATTTCTATGGGCCAGGAGGTCCATAGGAATGAATGTGAAATTATTCTCAATTTACGATTCGCAATTTGCAAATCTCAAATTGAGAATAATTTCAAGGGTGCAGGGGTGTCTCAAGAACACCCTGCTGCACCCCTGAAAATGACATGTGTGCGCCTATGGCGCACATACATGCCCTAAGGGCATGTATCAGCGTCACATGCCACCTTTACAAATTGCATAAAGTGCATTTGTAAAAGAAATCGCAAATTACCACTAACTACAAGTTGGTGGTAATTTGCGATTTCTTAGCCTAAATTCGCAATTCTTAAATTGTTGATACATTGCATTTAAGAAATCGCAATTTGCGATTTCTTAAATGCTTACGCAATATTAAGGAATCGCAAAATTTGCGATTCCTTAATATTGCGAGGCATTTTTCTTCATACATACCATTTTACTCTTTTTTAGTCGCAGACGCAGTTTTTTTGCGAATCGCAGCGTTTGCGACTGAAAAATAGCTTGATACATCTGGCCCCTACTCACTTATGGCGAAGCAATTTACAAATTAAACCGAATATAAATATGAAAGGTTTAATGTGCTATTAAATGCAACTTAGTCAACTGGAAAAATGCATTCCAATAGTGGTACTTGGGTGTTTCCATGCAACCACCCATGGGTTTTGATACAAACTCTAATCTACTAAGAACAGCAGACAGCACTTTGGGCCATCTTTGATGCTTGAGTCATAAAAGAGAAATGCATTTATTTCTCCTAACGTTTCTCACTTGGCATGTGTGTTGCCTTTAGGACACACATCTAAAGTGGTAAACATTTTAAAGTTAAACTAAGCATATTATTTTCTACAGGAAGGGCACCCTTTCAGTACAACTGGAAATAAGGCAGACACCCTTCCACTATGGTGCACAGGTGTGTGAGGGGTGATAGGCCGCCTGATCTTGAGTCAGCGCTGGTGAGAGAGCAGAGCATGACCATATCTAGTAGATGGCACTATCCTGATCTCTTCATCTCACACAATTAGGCACAGCAAATTTGGTTGCTGCACTGTAGTGTGACACATCTGTAAATGTGCCCCTTATAATTTAATCTCTCCCTAGGAACCCTTGAACCATTGTAGGACTGTAGGAGGCATTCCACATATTCTGGCTTGGCAACCCATCCCTACTACTATTGTGGGGGTATGTTCCCCCTGATTTTCTCCTTATTCACATTCTTTATTTAGTTATTTAATGCTCAGGTTTCCATTGTCAACACATCAGGGAACATATTCTGACTCAGAATAGCAGTGTTGTCTTAATATATATACTAGTTCATTAGAGTTTTTCATTGGCAAAATATCTGCTCTGGTCAGGTTTCACTGATAAGGCAACATGCCACCTGTAGAGAGGGAGGGTTTGTAAGACTAATATAAGATATAAGCAATGCATATATGAACTGGAACAGAGTAAAGTGAGCTGAATGCACAACATGCAAGGATCATTAAAAAAATGTGTGCTTCTAGTCTTACCTACCCTACACTTCCCTAAAATCGAAAGCCACTCTTAAAGGCTCCATCAGAAATGATGAATACCCAAAAATTCGTGTGGGAAAATGTCTCTATTAGTGTGTTACCCCATTTTTTCTGTGGACTGATGTTGCTGGAATGTTGACTCTGTGCACTGGCACACTGTTAACCAGGCCCAGGGCATTTGCCCTGACTCCTAAAACGTATAAAAGACAATGGTGTGGGTGTGCAGAAATGTTGTTGTTTTTCTGGAAGGAGGATCAGTTGAAGTGTACTCAACAACTTACCTACTTCAATGCACCCTGCCCTGTCGTAAGCAGATATCACATGGCACCTAAATACACTCTTCCTTTTCCTCTCCTGTTCATGCAGAAACCAAAGTTCCTCTCCCTTTTACAATTGGGGATATGGCTACTGCCAGATCTAGTATACAGTGATCGATCACAGAGTAGGGACTGCTCATTTCCATGGCCACATCTCAGGGTGTGCACACAGGCTCTGCTCAGAGGGAAATGGGGTTCTTCATCTTGGGTTTAGTGAGTGAGGGTCAGTTTGTGATTGTTTGAAAAAAAAAGGGTACAACGGAATTGCTGCAAAAGTTGCTAGGGTTACCTATGGCAACCTTTATCCTATATCCCTCCAGCTTTTGCTATTTTTTAAATACAATAAAAAAAAAAAAAAAAAAAAAAATATATATATATATATATATATATATATATATATATATTCTAATTTTTGCACCTCAAGTCTGAAGGAAAATGATGTTGCATCTGGTTACCCTGGCTAATATCACTGCTGTGGAGATGAAGGCCCTATGCAAGGAGATACAATTCAACCTGTGCCCTCAGGACTAGGAAAAGGTTTCCCAACCTCATATTCCTGCTTACTGTAAAATGAATGAGGAAACACCAGAGAAAGAAGGGGCAGGAGACAAACTATCTTACAATATATTTTCTGGTGTCTTCCCTAGACCTGGAAGTGATGCAGGCCTAACCAGCATAAGTACTTCTGAGCTGCTTTTCTGCCAGATAGATCACAGTGACAATCAATCAGCAAGGGAAGTGCAGGCCTAGCTGGCAGCCATAGTACCAGAAGAAAAGAAGCTTCCATTTGAAGAAAATAAATTGGCCTTGGTGGAGAAGAAAGTGAGCCTAGGACTCATGAGGTCCAAGAAAGATAGTGGCAGTAATGGCGAGGTACTTTCGTGGTGCTCCACACACCTTTCTTGGACAATGGTATCATGTCTAGCTTTGTGGTGGTAGACAACACTAATAAATGGTTTGAGTCTGAAGAAAATTAATACAAAAGGGACAGCGTAGGAAAACATCACTAGGGTATCTCATTGTGGACAGTAGCACCTAAACTAGTCGGGGTTACACAACTGACTCTAGACGAGGCGTTGGATGACTCCTATACTCAAATAATTGATGACCTACTGCAGAAGTTTGGGCTTACACTTGATAAGTACTGGAAGACATTTTGGGAAACAAAAAAGATTCACAGCAATCAAAGGTTGATTTTGCAAAAGCACTGGAGGTCTGGGTGAAAGACAATACAGTCAACACACATGATCCTTCAAAGTTACACTGGAATCCTGTGTATTCCAAGCTGTCTGATCCTAGGAAGCTTGAAAAGGCAGTTGACATGTGGGTGTGCACGAGGGTGCTTAAGAAATACTAGGGGTCGTTGATCCCAAGAAATCGGGTCTACCCCCATGAGGGAAGGGAATTGATTACATGGATAAAAAGAAGACATTCTTATGAGAGTTCTAAAAGTCTAACTAGGAAAGAAATTCACATACATTTTCTAAACCAAAGTGGGATGGGCACAAGGGGGAAAAACCTTTGATGACTCTAAGGCTGGGGTATAACTAGACTGTCATAGGCTGGAACAAAAAAAAGGAGATTCTATTGATTACAGGAAGCCTCCCACTGTTGGGCATTCCCAAAGGATCAGTCAAGCACAAGAAATCCTCAGGTCTGAAAGAGCCACTATGCCAAAAAAGAGAGCACAATAGTGGTCTCAGGGTACTTCTGAAGAAGTTCTTTAATTAGGATGTAATCCCATCACCCACTGAGGTGGCATGCCTCATCATCTGGATTGTCCTCTTAGCGAGGACCCCTAACCCTACCAAGAGCTATAACCCCCTCAATGTGAGGGAGGAGCACAGGGATTTTTTTTCCAGCGCAGTTTAGGATACAATAAATCCTTCAGAGAAGAAGACACGTAGCTGGTTGGGTAAAGGGTGCAGTGCAACAAACAAAAAATGGGTTGTAAAGTGAAAGGAGTGATGCTAAAACTAGCTACCAGGAGTAACCAACTATTTATTAGCTGGGTCCTAGTGCCAGGACCATACCAGTCTCAATTATTTAACAATCAGCCTTTTTTAGGGGCTGGCCATGGATGCTCGAGAAGCCGAAGAAGAAACCAGCAAGCCCAATTGCATTGGAGCACACTGCCCTCCCGCGGTCTACTCGCAGCCAAAAGAAACAGACCCCACAACCGGGGAGCAGCAAGGAGACGATCTAGTGGTGAACTTAAGAGATCGAGAGACCACCTCTGAACTTGCAGCACTCAACAGAGGACTTTGAGTTCCCACTTACAATGGTGATTCCTTTCAAATCCATCAAGAACTGGTGCAGTTGGGGGCGTAGCATGCAGCAATGGAAATGGCCGCTGACTAGAGTAGCACCGGACCTCCAGTGGCTACCTCTGCCATCCGCATAACCATCCAGACATAAAACCACCCACACACAGCTGTGAATGTGTCGGAATGACATGGACCTCAAACAAGCTACCTGTGACGCCAACCTTTTACTATCTCACAAAGTTACACTATGTGAAATAGCTGCAGCCTGTGCTATGGCCTGTGCAGCATGCCACGACTGGGCCTCAATTCGTTTTCAAGCCCAGGAAGGTGTGGACATCCTGCTCCCCCCTGCTACGCAAGTGCAAGCAGCTCAAGCGGCGATTGCATATCGGAGTGACAAATCACTGAGCAATGGATCTGACAACTGCCATGCTCCTAACCCTGACCTCAATAAAGACCTCCCTTGGAGGAGTAATCACAATATACGCACCAGCCACGTCTTTGCAGACTGATTGGGAAGGTATGTGACAGCTCGGATTTGAGTAGCGCTGGGGGGGCGAGTCTTGGCACTTACCAGCAGTGAGGAAGACTCATATGGTGGCACAGAGACTGGCTGAAGACCCCCCACTATCCAGATGCATGAAGGAGAAGTGACCCTTCCCGGGGTGTAATTAAACTTGCTCTGGGCGGGGAGACGATCTTGCCAAAATGCTCCAGTATTCCAAGCACTACTACTGAGTGGCAGTAACTGGCAGCATAACCAGCCAGCATATCGGCTTGCAGAGTGAAACCAATGGTTCATTGTATCCTTGTGCCAGCGGAAAGAACAAAATAGTCACTCATTGTAAAGGGCCCGGTGCAGCAAGAAGTAACTCCTCCAGTGCCCACTTGACAAGGGGAGGGTGCGGGCTCACACATAACGATGCAAATTACACATGACGACCTAGTGGTACCAATCGGTGACACCAGTGACATTATCATTGAGTAGGAAAATCGACAGGCCGCGGGTTATGGTGTCTCACACTGGCAGGCAGCCGTGCGCACTCCCAACTGTGGATCTACCACTACCTGAAATCACTACGAGCCTGAACACAATGGGGGTAAGCGGCCAGTGTGCCACAAACCAAAACAAACTTGACAAATACACATATACAAAACCCAAACAAGATTCACCGGAACCCATCGAGACCACGGTGCCGGACAGCCGCGCCACAGCAGGAAGGAAATTACATTGCAGGACATAATGACTATGCTGAACAATGTCCACATGTCCTTAGAGTCTTTAATAGATAGTTGTGAAGACTTCAGGAAACTGAGCTTGAGAGTGACAAAAGTAGAAACATCAACAGAAACTTGCATGCAGACACTAGTGCCCTTAAGCGACACTAAAACAGATTGAAACAGAAAATAAATCTATGGCTGCAAAACTGGATAATTATGAAGGCTGATCTCGGCGCAACAATGTCCGAATCATTGGAGTGCCTGAAAGAACAGGGGGGCCAGAAGTTGACCTCTTCATAGAGGACCTTATCAAGAACCACCTACGACCCTGAGTACTTTCCAACTAGTTCTCGGTGGAAAGGGCTCACTGTGTCCCGGGTGGTAGACCTATGCCGGGTATGCCCCCCAGGCCCATACAGGGCCGCATTCTTAATTTCAAAGACCAAGACTTCATTCTTCAAGCAGCCAGAGTGGTCCCACTAGTATGCTATGAAAAAAACACTATCTCCTTTCAGGACTACACAGCCACGGTGGCAAAACAAAGGAGAAGCTTCATTGCAATAAAACAGGAACTGCGAAACCGTGAACTTAAATACTGAATGATGTTTTCTGCAAAGCTAAGAGCGGAGGCAGACGGGAAAGTATGGTTCTTTATGACACCAGGAGAGGCAAAAGAATTGCTTGAGGGATGGGGCTGAGTTTCCAACCATGGAAGAGAGAGAGGAACACTAATGGAAATGCGACTGGAACGACCCCGTCAGAACTGAGAGAAACTGTGGCTAAAGACGAGGTCCCCGACAAGGAGAATTAAGTGGATACAGGACTCGCTTCATTGGGAACTACTGTACACAGGTGTACTCTACGACAATGTCATATATCCGTTTGATGATTATGGGACTGACCTCATTGTTCACAAATGCGTCTTAAGCACTGCAACCCACGATTGTGCAATCAATGACACCCATCGCAATCACAGGCGTGCCTGGAGGCATTCACTGTCCTGTTGTTATAACTGGGCAACATGGAACTGTGGTATCCGTGATAACTGCAATAATTTACTTTCTAATTGTAATGTGTTGTATAAAGTATAAGAGGATGCCCTGGGGGGCTACTGAGGGAATCCCCCCCCTAAGATGGTACTGGGTAATGGGTATTAGGCAGTCTGCAATTTTGAGGAGGCGGGTAGTTCTAAACCATCATGCAGGGAGGCAGGGACGGTGAGTGGGAAAAATGGTTATTTTCATTAGTTTCTCTTTTACTTTTTCTTCAGTCTATGGTACGACTTGCAAACACTCATAGGGGCAGTGCGCCTCTATAGTACAGTCACAACTATGTTACATACAACTCCATCATCACACAAGATTAGGCCACCTAGTCCCGCCACTCCTAAACCCACACATGCTCAGCACCTACCACTGATATCCTGGAATGTGAATGGCCTCCGGGATAAACTAGAGGACTGGTTCTGCAATATCTTAAACGCAGTGCACCAGCGATAGTCCTCAACAAGAGACACATCTGGTTGGGGCACCTTGCAAGGCCCTCGATAGGTGGGGCTTTAAATTAGCAATTCATTTTGAATTCTCATCAGGATCACAAGGGGTGGGAATTCGAATCAAGAAACAATGCCCAATCATTGTCTACACAGTCAGTAGCACATTTTCCCATGGTACTGACAAAAAGCCGTGACACCTAGCAGGGCCCTTGAGGCTGAAACATTTAGACCTGTTTGTGTACATCACATGCAGTCATTATTTCAGACTGCTGGTGCTCTATTTTTAATCCTGGCACCAGGACCGATCTAATAAATAGTCTGTTTCTCCTGGTAGCTAGTTTTAGCATCACTCCTTTCACTTTACAACCCATTTTTTGTTTGTTGCTCTGCCCCCATTAACCAACCAGCTAAGTGTCTTCTTCCCCAACTGATCTATATTATATCATAAACAGTGTAGGAATAAAATCATCCCTGAACTCCTCCCTCACAATGAGGGGGTTGGAGCACTTGGTAGGGCTAGGGGTCCCCCCCTAAGAGGAGAATCCCAGATGATGAAGCATACCACCTCGGTGGGTGATGGGATTACGTCCTAATTAAAGGATTTCTTCAGAAGTACCCTGAGATTACTGTGCTTTCCTTTTTGGCATAGTGGTTCTTTCAGAGTATTTCTTGTGCTTGACTGTTAATATTTAGGTATTCATTCCTCGCAGGTCTCTAAACTTACCTAGGACCCCCTTTATCTTGTTATATTAATCGGTCCCAAAGGATTGCAAGGATAGGGATTTGAGTGGAAGGTTGCCCAAGATTAACCAGGGGTTAGACTAAAGCCACCTTAGTCTTCATGGGTGAGCTGGATATTATATCCCTATCCAACTTACGTCCCACAATTGTGAAGTACAGGCAATGGCCAAATATCAATGGAACAAAGAAAGCGGCTCAGAAAGTCAAAGGAGCCAGCATGAATACAATTATGTTCAAGCTGGTTTCTCAGAGCAGATCCTTCCAGATGTTTTCTACAGGGTAGTTTACACTGGCAATGAGATGCGATTCTATCCCATTACCTCGGCCATAATTGAGTGGGTAAGGGAAAATGTCTTAATGATATATCTTCGAGCTCTGCCATATCAATGAAGAGTGTATTGGGAAGCAACCTGGAAACCTCCACTTGGACGATGATGATCTAGAGGAACACTTGAACAGATTTGCATCTGAAGGCTACAAATTCAACTTTAAAAAATCAAAAATTGCCCATCTCAGTGTCCTGTTTTTCGGGAATTAGCTTTTAAGTGAAGGGAAAATCCAGGCAGCCAATTTTTGGGGAAAAATGTGCACTGCTACAACCTCCAAAATCATTAAAAAATCTACAAGCCATCCTGGGAGCAAGTAAAAGACTTTCTGAACTTTCTTAAAAAGACTTACCTGATATCATCTGGGGTAGAACTTTGGGTAATAACCGGTATACTTTTCTTTCTTTTTAGGGTAGGCT
This sequence comes from Lissotriton helveticus, assembly GCF_964261635.1. Lineage (NCBI taxonomy): Eukaryota > Metazoa > Chordata > Amphibia > Caudata > Salamandridae > Lissotriton > Lissotriton helveticus. Next base: position 127,154,678 of record NC_136059.1, on the reverse strand, counting down.
TGGAAATAGTTTTTAGCATGCTTCTTAATGGCAAATACCTTAGACAAAGCTCTACAGCCCAAAATGTGAATTTAATTTTAAAACCACATTAATCATCTCATCGAGAACAAAGTTTGGGAAATGATTGATTGTGATATATTTGGCCCAACAGAAATTTTAACAATTCCACACTTATTTAAAATGTCGTTGAATGATATCATTACCTCAAGTACATTTTCTGATTATTAGGACTTTGAAACTGCAAATAACATGTTGTCTGATTTAGAAAAATCTGCTGCATTTTCTAATAGTGAAACATTGGAAAACACACCAGATTACGAAAGTATGTATTGTTTTCAACATTCTGGTCATCACTTTTTGCATAAATCTGCTACTCTGAGAAATGTTTCCACATACCATCAGTGAGAACATTGTCCAACACCGACAAAAGGCAGTTCAAAAACCTTTGCACAAGGGGCGTGGCTTGGCCAGCGAAGATGGCGGTTGCGGTCTAATCGCGCTCCTACCAGCCTTGATATCCTGCTAATATATCCTGCCTACTGTCATCAGGATTGCCGTACCTTACGTTGCTGAGCTCGTGGGACTCCGAGAAGTTCTGCGCTGCGAGCTGGGGAGGACGAGAGGACCGGGATACGGTGTCTGGAGCACCGCGGGCTGCAGCGGCCTGGTGGAGGGACGAGCAGTGTGGCGCCGGGGACTCCACTGAGACCACGGCGCTGGAGGGGGCCGGAGAAAGATGGCTGGTGGAGCACCACACAGGGAGGTGAGAGGCGGCGGGCATTGGTGTCTGATTCGGGACACGGCTGTGAAGCCTCCCAGTGGAGGAGTCATCTTGTGAGACCCTGGAGTGGCCGCATGAGGTCCGATGGCTCTGGGGGGTTGGCAGTGGTGCTAGGGCCAACGGCACAGCCTATTAGCACAACTGATTGACTGCCCCCCCAAGCCGCCTGCCCCCCCCTCCCCCCCCCCCCCCCCGGGCAGACCGGTTCTACTTTTTTTTTTTTAACAAGACCTTTATTGACTGATCGCAAAATTGACACAGCAGGGTGCCTACATCCCAGCGGGCCGGCACTGTGTCCCATATGAGTACACAACTGAGGGGGGTGTGGCAGGAAACACAACAAGTCACCAACAACCCATTGGGACGGACGCGTTAGGAGGACATACAATTTATTCAGCCAACTATTCAGGTCTCTAACAAAAGTAAATACCCCTGAAAACATAAAAAGCCACAGTTTTCCTGCCATTGGTCTGCATCTGGGTTGACCATCCTCGCTTTTCCCCCGTGTATCACCATCCCACCCCGTCGCCGCTCCAAATCCCCCAATTGTGCAGCGTCAGACAGTCCGCCACCTACAATATCTCATGAGCTGCCCTCTGCTCTGTGTTCCTCCCCCTCCTGTGCGACCGCCTCCTTCGGCAGCTGGTCTGGGTGCATGTCATCAGTATCAGTTTGTTTCAGGAGGTGAGTTTGCAGAGTGGCCCAAATGTCCCGTGGGCGAGATGTAGGTGGCATCAGTTCAGTGTAAGTGTGTAGCTGGTCTTGAAAGTGTATAAGATCGTTCAGCCACTCCTTAAATGTTGGAGCTCTGCCTCTCCCCTAACGGCAGGCAATCCTTCTTTTTGCTAATAGCAGGGCCAGAGAAGTGTATTTTCGGATCTTAACAGGCAGCTGCTCAGTGTACTCCAAGAGCACCACAAGGGGGTTGTCAGGCACGTGCACTCCAGTCATCTCGTCCAATGCGCTAAGGGCCTCCCTCCAGTATTTCTGGATCAATGGGCAATCCCAGGCCAGCTGTCCAAATCCCGCCCGCTCTGCTCTGCATCGGTCACAGCGGTCAGTATTGCGCAGCCGGAGACGGTGCAGACGGGCAGGTGTATAATAAAGTTGGTGTAAATATCTATAATCTATGAGTCATAATCTGCTGTTAGCCGAGATTTCTCCAGTCTGCCGACAGCAGAAGGACCCCCGTTTTCCATGAGGGGCTGTCGCAGGTCCTCCTCCCAACTGGTCCTGGCCGGGGCGGGGTCCCTCTCCCACTCCCTCTGTGTAGTGGAATATAGTCGCAATACTACATGCTCTGTAGCCTCTTGCTGTAGTAGGACGTACAGGGGGGCCATGATGGGCGGTTCGAGTAGGAAGCAAGGCATGAGGGCCCAAACGTCCTGCCTGAGTCGCACATAGTAGAAGCGTTCAAGCGGGGTAGGGGAGGAGATACCAAAAGAATCATCACTGGTGCAAAAGGTCCCTTGTGTATACAGTTGCCCCCAATTGAGCTGAGACAGCCTCCGTAACATCCGACAGCATCCTCCCTCCTGTGTAGCAGGCATATTGTGCCTTCCCCGCAGAGGTGCCAAAGGTGAGTATAGTAAGGGGCTCTGGAGCTTCTGCGCCATGTCCCACCAAGTGTGGGTGGTGCATTCGAGGGTATTGAATGCCAGGTGTCTAGGCACCGTGGGGGGCGCTCAAATATTCTGAATAAGGAGTGGGAGCCATATGTCCATTTTCCACTGCCAGATGTGGCATGTGCAGGGGTGAGCCTGAGTGCAGATTAAATATAATTCAATGTCAGGGATCTCTAGACCCCTGGCGTCAAAGGGGCGCGTAAGGACCTCCCAAACCAGTCTGGGCTGCTTTCAGCCCCATGTCAACCTGATCAGCTGTGATTTAATGCTGTTAAAAAAAGGGGCAGTTAGGAGCGTAGGGTATGTTAGTAAACAGGTAGAGAAGCTTAGGTAAGATCACCATCTTAATCAAAGACACTCTGGCAGCCATGGATAAGGGCATCGTAAGCATGGGCGGATTTTGCGGATTGGCAATCCGCGAACTTGCGTATTTACGGATTCGCAATCCGCGAAGATCCGCGAACTCTAGCGGACTTGCGGATTTTTCAGTTTTTTGTGTTGGCGCGTGTTCGCGCCGATTTTGGGACAAGTTCGCAATTGCGAACTTACTTTTCGGCTTGCAACGGCCGCGACTATGTTGTTTCTACGTCTGGTTTATCATCACAGGTTCACAGCACCCTCTGTTTCACCACTGCCACCCTCTGGGACACCCATGCCACCCTCTAGTACATCCTCACAGGCACCTATTAGGTTTATTTATTACTGTAGATTATGGTGGTTGAAAAAAGCTAGCACACCTGCCCTTCTTCAACTGCCATCAATTAATTTGTGTTTCATTAATGTGTCAGTAATTTTGAAAGTTCCAGTCTGGCTGGCACCTGCTTCCTTCCTTATCTGTAATTTGCTTTTTGTTGCAGTGAAATTTTTTTTTTACAGGACCTTTATGGTGCTATTCTATGAGCCTGCTGTTTGGGTCATAGCAGGGTCATAGAATTGTTGCAAACTCTGGAGGGGCCCATCAGGAAGCACTACCTTGAATGTTACTAATGTTAAGTTTGAACTTTTGCACCTGCTCATTGCTTTCATTTTAGCTAAAATCGTTTTTTTTGCAATTTCGCGCGTTATTTGGGGCGCGAATCCGTGCGAGATCGATTTCGGAAGCCGCGAATACGTGCGAATACAAAATTGTTTTTATTGCGACGTGTATGTTCGCGTGATCTTGCGCGTGTTCGCGAGGCGCTTCTAGCTATTCGTTTGCCAAGTTACCCTATCGGTCGTACACGGGCGCGGCCATCTTGTTGGCGTGACGTAATTCCGTTTCCGCCCGCTATGTGTAATCTCGCAAAGTGTGCTGCTCGCGAGTACAAGTTCGCGCGTACTCGCAAGGAAAATCTCGCGCGAACTTACCCACACGGTCGTGAACGGGCGCGGCCATCTTGTTTCTCATTCATTGCTATGGTTCTGGGCATGCTTTCTCTATCCTCTCTCAATCTCTGCCATCCTTTGCTTGTTTGAAGTTTTTTTGATCTAATTTTACTTATTATCTAACCCTCTATTTTTCTAGCTCTATATTTTTGTGTTTTCTGCAGCTTTTAGTTACTTTTAAACTACTTTTTTAAACTCTTTTATTTTCTTCTTCACTATTCTATTTCTTCTTTATCATTTAAGTTTATTTCTGCCCAGACCATGGTAAAGGGAGCCGGGAAGCACCCTGAGAAGGGGAAGGGTCCCGCACCCCGTGCCCGGCTCCCGTGCGGGCGTTTAAGGGGGGAGCAAGTGGTCCCGAGGGAGATCTTTAGCGCGGAGGAAGTGGCGGCACTGATCTTCCATGTCCAGCGCCGCCTCCCCAAGACGATCCTGGGAGGCGGCAAGATCGCGACCGGCTATGGCATCCGGGAGCGCCGCCAGCGGTGGGAGAAGGTGTGCCGGGCCATGTACAAGATCTCTGGGGTCCGGCGCACATATAACCAGGCCACCCACCGCTGGACCGATGTCATGGACCGGGAGCGGGACTTGCTGGACGCGCTCGGCGTAGAGGTCCCCGGGCTTGGTGAGTAGTAGTAGTAGTACATTTACTACTCTGTTTTATCCTGCTCTGTTATTTGCAAATCTTTGTTCTTTACCAAGAGCAATAATGCTGCCGATTACATTGAGGTAAATTATATTTCAAAATCTTCTATGCATTTCATTTTCAGGTGCACTGCTCTCCTTCTCAGTAGCCTTGCTTGCTACTATGCTTCTTTGTTTTGTATGTTGTGTTCAGAAGCATTTCATTGGCCTGAGAAATTATGTATCAGTGTACTGTAAAGAAAAGAACTGCGTAATGCTAGACAGTAAGGGTCATATTTTCAATTACCGGCGCATCCCTGCAAAGTAGCAGGGATGCGGCAGTAATTGTGTGCCATGCCACCACCACCCATTGGCCCAAAACGTCACAGAAGCCTTACGCATCTGTGCCGTAAAGGCAGCGCATTGCTGGAGTTGCGTGCCAACGATGGCGCAGCTCCAGCAATGCTCTGGGGTACCCTATCTCCCCAATGCTGCATCAAGCCGTACGTCGGCTTCAAGCGCGCAGGGTTTGAGTCATGCATCATTGTCATAAAAATGACTGATTGACATCTTGTAGATTTCCCTCAGCCACTTTTAGGATTCGTTCCTGCGCAGGTACGCCCTCCCTTGCGCCGGAACGCCCCCTGATGGCGCAGGGCTTTACAACGTGATGCATCGCCCATATGCCCATATGTGTTTTTTTTTTTAATATATACGCCGCACCAACACCATGGCGAGTCTTTTGTTCTGCCGCTGCGTCAGAAAAGGCACGCAACAATGGAGGAAAATCAGCCGCAACTTCCGCAAGGGACTTATAAATCAGCCCCAACAGACTGAAGTCCAGTGTCCTTCCTTTAGACAGTCACATGGCTATCAGAAGAAATAGTGGCGGTGGTGGCGGGTGGATTGATAGTTTGAGTATTCACTGATCTGCAAGCAGGATGGACTTTGTCTGTCACGTGTTGTGCACTACTGCCTGCAGTGCCAGGCCTAGGCAAACCTCTTTAGTAGTCTGTTTATTGAGTTACATAGGAACTTTCTAAGTCAACGTTCCGCAAATCAGGCAATACGAATAACGTAGTATACCACATGAGATAGATCCCGTGGAATAGTTGTCTATCTATTTGCTATTTTTCCAAAATATGTTGTTATTGTTCTTTTGAAATGTTTGATTTGGTTGAAAAATCTCATCCATGTTTTATGGTTTTTCTTTCTTTCATGTTGTACATCAGCTCCCCCCAAGGGCAAGAGGACACAGGAGGACGGTGCTGAGGATGCAGGCCAGGATCGGGCAGGCGAGGGCTCCTTTGCTGGCCCCAGTAAGTTTACATTTTACTAAACAGTACCTATTTTTTCCTAGCGTTCCTCATTCGATTTTTTCTAAATCGTCTTTGATCTTCTTGTAGACTGGATATAAATTCTTATCCTGCCTCGAATATGATGACTCCCTGTGGTATTACTAGACTATTCTTATTAGTCTGTCTGTGTAGCTAACTAAGATTGGACATTTGGCAATTCCATTGGACTCCCATTATATTCAGCAATACCTCTATGCACTGTCTCCTTACTGACTAGATAGTGTGGCAGAGTCATTCAGCTCCCGAAGTCACCGATTATAGATCCCCAATGATCTCTAGATTATCGTACGCAGGACAAGAGAGTAGTACGGAGTCACAGCACAGTCAAGAAGTGTCAGAGGCACTCATGCTTGCAAAAATTCCAAAACCTTTAGCTCATCCACTCTAGTCTAGAGGAACAAAAACCACAGAGTCTATTTAAGTGTAAAAGCTTTATTAAAAGTAAACACATTTATTGAAATCTACTTTGTCATAAAACTATTTAACTGTAAACGGAAAAGTGGTTAGTGCTGACGATTAATTGGACACATTTCTTGTGGTCGAGCCGAACTCTCACCTACTTTGAACTTGATCCTGGTCGTGTTCTTAGGACTCAGGAGTCAAGCTTCTGTCTGTTAGGAGAAAAAGTGGTGCGTGTTAAAAATCAAAAGCAAGCATTCATCAGTTGTGCATAAAAGTGCAGCAAGACAACAGCCTTCCCTGGAAAATGGGACATTTTTACTATGGAGTAGACAGTCACAAATTATTACATTGTATTCTGTTTTTTTAACATTTCTCCTAGACCAAATATTATATAGTAGTGAGTGGTGTATTCTAACTTTCTTAAATGTACTTTGTAGGTGTAACATCTGGTGACGGGGCCAGCGCGGAGGTGGCTGATGTGTTGGACTTGGACTCGGAGGCCTCTGGGGAGGATGCGGCGGTAGAAGAGCTGGTGGCCGTTCCTGTGGGGGATCAAACGGTGGTGGCGGAAACAGGTAAGCTATATATTCCTTACTTATTGAGATTGAAGACTGCATAGTGTGCTTTCTGCACGGGTGTATTACAATTACAAATCAACCAGGTAGTAGCCTCCTCGAAATGTACTTCGACTTAGCTGTGAAGTTTTTGGTGAGAAGAATCCCAATAAGTTCTTAGACGAACGTGATGGATGGGATGAACGAAAAGCGAAAGAAGGGTGTAAGTAAGTGGGACGCGAACTTGTATGATGGCTGGCAAAGAAGAACGATATGTGTTTGCTTGGACCCAGAGGTGGCTGGGAAGGAAAGAATATGGTATGGTGCATGGCTGGGTCAATGATGAAGCAAGGATGGGTGGAAGGACAGCAGCCTGGGTGGGTGAAACAGAAACTGTATGTGTGCGTATACTTTGAATGAATGGGTGCCTGGAGCATGGTATTCTCTGACTCTTACATAGCAAATGTGTATCTAGAGAGAGTAGATGGTCGCCAGGTGAAGTAAGTGTTACCTTGAAGAGCATGTACCACCGCACCCGCACGTCCGTCCCAGTGCAGGGAAGGCAAGGAAAAGAAATTGTAAATGTGTCCAATACTACCATGAATAGTAGCAGTACTTTGTATTGCGTTTGCATTCACAGCATATATCTGGTTATTACGGTGGACACTCCGTACCTCTCTTAATAACTTTAGTTTACTTGTAGTACGTCATTCATGTGTGGGTGTATCACTGTGTTCACTCAATATTAAGCAAAGCACCTAAAGTCATCTCATCTGTCATTAAATACGTCCCATGTGAAGTGATAGATAATCAAATTAGTTAGCTTCTTCAGTTTCCTTTTCTAGTACTCATTTGCACTGTAGGGTGAAAGGTAAATTAATTAAGCAGTAGCCCTTGTAACAGAGTATTCTCAGTGCCACCCGTAATAGAAAAGTAATAGCTTCACCACCTGCATGTACTGGACCGGTACAGTAACGCAAGTCTGTCTCCATCATCATGGTGTGCAACTTTTTTTCTCGGGTGCAACTTCACTGTGCTGTGTCCATGTCATTCTGCCGGCTTGCATAAGATAACGTACCCATTTCCCTAAACAAGAGAGAAGAAGAAGAATAAGACTGGTGTACTGTCATAGTCGACTGTAATGGAAGTCCATAGTGGTCGTAGAATTAGTTCATTAAACTACCACTACTGTTAGAGCAAGGATGCAGAAGTGGGAGGGTTACATAGATACTGTCCTCAATAGTTATGTACTGTGCTTTCAATTTGCTACTTGTACTCTGTGACCCAACTTTCGGCTCAATCACTTTGTGTTATTAATAAGGAGCATTGGTTACAGACTATGTCTTTCTTTCTTCATATAGTTGCTCCTTCCAAATCAACAACAAGGAGGGAGCAGGCTAGATTGGCCCGGCAACGGAGGCTGGAGGCCACAGTCGCCGAGTATCGGCGGCTGGTGGCCCTGGAGGAGGAGGAGGACACGCAGTCGAGCGGGGCAACATCTTCGACTGTCACCACTGCATCCTCCTCCGTGAGTAAACCAGCGGGACCGAGCCGGGCTAAGAAAGCCGACCGCCACCGCCAAGCACCCGAAACACCAGCTGCCCCCCACAGGAGCTGCAAGGAACGCCAACACCGCCTACGAGTCCGCATGTCCAACCTGGAGCAGGAGGTCCTGAGGTATAAGACCTTGGTTAAGGGCCTCCGCTCCGAGCTTGCCACCCTCCGCAAGGAGTTTGATGCCCATGCCGCATCATGCACCAGCACCAGCACCCTCCAGTAGTGGAGTGTCCCTTGCCCTTTTTTTATAGACTTTTGGGGGGTGGGATTTGGGAGTTGGGATCGTTTTGGGACGTTTCAGAGACAATCGTTGGGGTTAGGGTGGGTGAGGGAGATTATTTTGTTAGGGATAAATAAATATATTTTTCAACTACTTTATCTGACCATACCTGTTTTTTACTGCTTTTCAGTCTGGTGGGTGGGGGGCGGGGGTGTAACAGTAACTTTGTTTTCCTGAACAGTCGTAGGACTTTAGTAGTACAACCGTCAAACTCTTGTCTACTCCGAAATAATACTCCATTATACTACCTCCCACCAAACGCTTATCTTACCTGTAATTTGTGTTAGAAATTAGGGCTAGGCCCAGGGCTGGCTCCAGGTGAAATGGGGATTAACGTTGTCATTCCTGGGCGGGTGACATTTCCTCATTGCGGTGTTACTAGTGGTGTGACACAGTGGCAGTTGCATGCCTATGGAAAAAAAGAAAACGAAACCTTGTTTGTACTCCTTACTGTAGCATTACAACGGTTACGGTACGATCGAGAAAATAGCAGGTGACAGTACACTAGAACAGTGCCATAATGTAGCCTAACAAATGGTAAAGTATTGCAAGTATAACTAGTACTTGCGTTGAATTTATTTGACATTGGCTACTACTACTAGAAGATATAGTACTGAAGCTGAGTAAGTCTAGAAGATATCCTCGTATTCCTTCACCAGCCTGTTGCTGCTATCACCTTATCCTCCCCAGCAAGTGTGTGGAATTATTGATGTCATTTTAGTCAGACATCAAGCAAAACAACACAGCCCGGGGGAAGAGGGTTAGGGTTTGTAAAATGGATGGGAATGGGGGTTTCTTTTTGGGTAGGTTTTGTTGAGAGAAGAAAAAAAAAGCAGAGCATGGACAAACAATAATTGAAGATACAGAGTTTACAGACAATCTTTGGTTACAAAGTAAAGGTAAGCACATGCAGTCACACTCATAGAATAAAAGACAACAATGGATACTGTATCTGTATTGCGTATGTTGTTGGAGTTGTCCTGTTGAAATTGGTAAGTAAGTTGCATGCAGCAAACAATTCCTCTTATTGGCGGCACTCCTCCATTCCAGCTGACGCTTCGTCCATCAATGTGGTGGTGACCACTGACAGAAGAGACACCCTGTCCACTGCCTGCCTGGCGGATGTTGACTGAAACCCGGCCTGTAATTATTGAACGGAAAACAGGAAGTGCTATTACAATACCACTGATAAATAAATAAAAGGTATGTACGCTGTGTGGTTCAAAAAGTCACACTTTGATTTCCCTAATAGACAGTACAATATTTTTGAAATTGCGTGCTCTGTCTGAGTCACCTTTTTAAGGATCAATAAGTATGGCCAAAATATTATAGCGGATCTTTCCCCTCAAGGTGGCTGTACTACTGTGTTTTAGAACAAAATTTGACCTTCCCAGCAATGCTCCCACCAAGACCCTTACTAAAGCCAGTCGCAAAAATGTAGAAGAACCCAATCATATCTCCAAAAACGATGCCTAGCAGAAAAATGGTTACAAAACGTACTTTGAAAGTAACAGTAGACCCAAATACAGACCGTGGATTGTATTCAAACCACTTGCCTGCAAGCAAAAGTATCCATAGCCAGCATCGCTCCAACAGTGCTCTACAACAACAGAACCGCGTTGCAATAGAACCCCCCTAAACACATGCAATCCTGCTGCTAGGGCTAACCCTAACGAACCCTAACTTACAAAGTGCCAAAACTGGTGTTTCCTTATGGATTTTGTCCAACTAACTTCTAGCCGGTATTAGACCTTCCCAGGAATGCCCCAGGCAAGACCCGCCAACCCACCCGCAAAAAAACACCCGACACAACACCACCAAACAGCGAAAAAGCTAAATCTCATACTTACAATGTCTCTCGGCCTTCGGTCCAAACGCGGCGCTGTGCAGCTAGGTCGTCATCATCATCATCAATCATCATAACTCCTGTTTTCCACCACGGATTTCCTGAAAAGCAAATGCAATCAAGATTAGACTGTCGCAGCAGTGCTTCGACAGAGACCCCGGCCGCAACCCACCCACGAACAGCAGGAAGCCCCCCAAAACGCTACATTGAGCAAGATGTCTGAAGAAATGGCAAAAAAAAGGCTGTTCCTTATGGATTTTGTCCAAAACACTTGTATCCGGTATTAGACCTTCCCAGGAATGCCCCAGGCAAGACCCGCCGGCGCCAACCCACCCGCAAAAAAACACGCGACACAACACCACCAAACAGCGAAAAAGCTAAATCTCATACTTACAATGTCTCTCGGCCTTCGGGCCAAACGCGGCGCTGTGCAGCTAGGTCGTCATCATCATCAATCATCATAACTCCTGTTTTCCACCACGGATTTCCTGAAAAGCAAATGCAATCAAGATTAGACTGTCGCAGCAGTGCTTCGACAGAGACCCCGGCCGCAACCCACCCACGAACAGCAGGAAGCCCCCCAAAAGGCTACATTGAGCAAGATGTCTGAAGAAATGGCAAAAAAAAGGCTGTTCCTTATGGATTTTGTCCAAAACACTTGTATCCGGTATTAGACCTTCCCAGGAATGCCCCAGGCAAGACCCGCCGGCGCCAACCCACCCGCAAAAAAACACGCGACACAACACCACCAAACAGCGAAAAAGCTAAATCTCATACTTACAATGTCTCTCGGCCTTCGGTCCAAACGCGGCGCTGTGCAGCTAGGTCGTCATCATCATCAATCATCATAACTCCTGTTTTCCACCACGGATTTCCTGAAAAGCAAATGCAATCAAGATTAGACTGTCGCAGCAGTGCTTCGACAGAGACCCCGGCCGCAACCCACCCACGAACAGCAGGAAGCCCCCCAAAAGGCTACATTGAGCAAGATGTCTGAAGAAATGGCAAAAAAAAGGCTGTTCCTTATGGATTTTGTCCAAAACACTTGTATCCGGTATTAGACCTTCCCAGGAATGCCCCAGGCAAGACCCGCCGGCGCCAACCCACCCGCAAAAAAACACCCGACAACACCCCCAAACAGCGAAAAAGCTAAATCTCATACTTACAATATCTCTCGGCCTTCGGTCCAAAGTAACGCGCTGTGCAGCTAGGTCATCATCAATCATCATAACTCCTGTTTTCCACCACGGATTTCCTGAAAAGCAAATGCAATCAAGATTAGACTGTCGCAGCAGTGCTTCGACAGACACCAAAAATTACACACAAACCCCCGGAACCCCGCCAAAGAGCACCTCAAAGGCAAGCAAGTCAGCAAAAACGTCAAGAAATTTCCACCTCATATTTGGTCCAAAACACTTTTGTCCATTATTAGAGCTTCACAGCAATGGGCCCAAAACCGTCAACTCACCCGCAAAGAAGTACAACACCCCCACAAGTGCTGAGTCTTTCTTCATTGTGCGTAATCCAGCACTCTGCTTGGAGGGAAATCGCAGTCTGGAGGAGGAGGATAGAGGAGCATGTTCTTCAGAACTTGTGAACCTGAGGAATGTAGACTGCGGCACCTTCAAATCAATAAGCAAACAAGTGAAGACAGTTCTGATGATGGTCTTGTTTTTGGGATTAGGTGATTAAAGTTTGAATTAAATTAACTGTGCAAAACAAAGAAAGAGAGACACAAAGCACACAGGAATAAAAGTGAATAAGGACGAAAAAGAAAGTTCTTGATTGATTGTCTCATTTTCAGGGCTCGGTGTCAGGGAATAAGAACAAGATTTCGTCATCATACTCTGCGAATTCAGGCTGGATGAGGTCAGTGGCACCGAACAGAGAAAAAATCCCCTCATCTACGTTGCTGTCCTCATCGTCTTCATGTGGCGTGCTTTCTCGCACTTTGTAATCTGGTGGTATGAGGTGCTGATTCATCTTGATCATTGTCAGCCGCTCCACATTTTTGGGCGATAGGCGGCTCCGTTTGGCAGTTACAATGCCACCAGCAGCACTGAAAACACGTTCAGAAGACACACTTGCGAGTGGGCAAGACAAATAGTTTATAGCCAGGTTGTAGAGCTGTGGCCACAATTGTTTTTTGCCATGCCAATACTGCAATGGCTCCTCATTAAGAAAGACCACTGTTGAGTCATTCAGATAGTCCTGCACCATCGACTCAAGGTCATCAACTGTTCCTCCACTTTGCTTACTTTTTGCTGTGCCTGTGACATTTTTTAGAGAACCATACCCCATCAAACTTAGCCAATCCTCCTCCCCAGCCACTGTTAGTGTTGTCATTGTGTGTGGTGCAGATGATCCAGTTGCCGGTGTCTTTAACGGCTGAGAGGTCACTTGTGCCCCAGCCACAGGTGCAGAAGTGGATTCTTGTGACTGCGGATGGCCTGCTGATGCTGATGCTGATGTACTGGCTTCTCCTTCAATAACCTGCCGTTCTTTTTCAAACCTCTTGGCTGACCAGGCTAACCAATGTTTGTACTTTTGAACATCTGCATCAGCGAAAGGAAAGAATGCGTTGTCTGCCAGCGCCTTTTTGTAGCGTGGATCCAGAATAGTAGCACAAATGTAATGCTGATCTGAGTTGATGTTTTTAAGACGTTCATCACCACGTAGGCGATGTAATAATTTCTCAGACAAAATGAAATGGTTTTTTTTTTTTTCATCTTTTTCAAACTCAGAAGAAACCGCCATCAGTTGGTGCTCCAGTATGCACAACAATGGGATAGCTTTTCCCAAATTACAGTCCTCCTGGCTGACTGCACGCGTGAAGAACTCAAAAGGACGAAGCATGTCTGTCAGGCTTTTAACTATGGCCCATTGCGCCTTACTCATCCGCAGGTCCTCCTTCTGAGATGTAGCCTCTGTCAAGAAATAGTGATCGAGTACCGTATACTGCTCATGCAGACGCTCAAGCATGTAGAAGGTTGAGTTCCAACGTGTTGCCACCTCCTGGATGAGTGCTTTCACTGGCATTCCACGTTGAAGTAGCAGTCTCCGCAGATGCTTCCGGGCCTTAAAAGAATGGCTGAAATGGTTGCACATTTTGCGGCAGGTGGCCATTACCTCGAACGCTGGACTCTCTTTATCACTCAAGAATTTTTGAACTACCAGGTTGATACAGTGCGCCAAACACGGCACTCTAACATGGTGACCCTGTGACATGGCCTTAACTACATTGGCGCCATTATCCGTGGAAACATAACCAATCTTGCGTTTTAGGGGGGATAGCATTGACAACACCTTTTTGTCAAACTCTTCCAAAAGGTTTTCTGCTGTGTGACTTTTCTCCAAGGCAAACATGGCTAGTGTTGCATGTTTCCGAGCAGCTTTGAAAACTTGGTCCGGGTCAACACCTGCGTTTAGCTTTGCTATAACACCTGAAAAAGAGACCCAGTGTGCAGTGATGCACATGTAATCATCGCCTGGGCCACTGGTCCACATGTCTGTTGTCAGATGTATTGTGTGAACAGCACTCTTCTGCAAAGCTGCCCCAATCGCCTGCAGCACATCTTCATGTAGTGCTGGAACCGCAACTCTGGCAAAATAGAACCGGCTCGGAACCTTCCATTTAGGGCAGAGCGTTGCAACTAATTCAAGAAAACCTACCGCTTCTACAAAAGAAAAAGGTAGAAGGTCCACAGCTAGCATTTTAGCCAGCTTAGTGTTATACAGACGCGTCAGTGGGTGGTTGCGTTCATATGGCACGTCTGAAGTAAGCATTGTTCTAATGTTGGCCTGGACCAAGCATTTACGGGCTGATAATGACTTCGTTGACCCAATTTTGCTCGCTGGTGAACTTTTGTGCGTTGGTGTCTCACTCGCTCCAACACTCTTAGTGTGCCTCACATTGGGTGTGCTGCTGAGAGGGGTACTGGGTGTAAGGGAAGTGTTTGACACGTCTTCTTCCTGCTCGTCAACATCAGATGAAACATCAACGTTTCCTTGATTTTGGCCTTTCTTGATCGCAGCTAGGTGCGCAAACCATTGGACACCGTGCTTTCTGTCAAGATGACCACTCTGGCCGCCGGTACCATAGTTGCTACCTGGCTTACCACGACTAACTGCAAGCTTACAAAGGGTACAAATGGCAAACCTTGGATTTTTGGGACAAACAGTAAAGAAGTCCCAAACTGGGGACTTGAAGTGTCTGTGGGACCTGGAGGAGGCGGCGATACTGGTGGTGGTGGTGGTCATGAAGCTAATGCCAGATGAAGTGGAGGATCTGGATTGGCCAACTTTTGTACGTTTTCCACTTTCACCGCCACTAATTAAGGTCGAGGTTGACGCAGGTCTCTTCTTGCCAGAAAGAAATATGGAAGCGGGACGAGTTGGTGTACTACTTAACTCCAATGATTGTGGTGTTTCCACTGCCTCCTCATCGACAACATCATCATCATCATCATCACGCGCAGCAGCTCTTCGGGCTAGGGTCAAAATGTCTGTTTGCTGCATGCCCGCTGGGGCTGCAGTGACCTTTATGATGACTGGGTCGTCGTTGGCAGAGTCTTCATCAGCAGCAGTATCCGCCACTTCTTGTTGAGCCTCATCACACTCCATAAGTCTGAGACTTTGGACGAGCTTCCTTTTACGCTTAAGTACCTTTGTTGGATCATGGTGTGCCTCACTCTCAGACGGCTGTGGTGCTGGTTCCCAAGTTTGATCCGTATCATCAGAAGGAGGTGTGCTTGAAGAGGATGTAGACACCACCCTTGATCTCTTCCTTGCTAGGGTTGTGGAAGACAATGAAGGATCATCAGGAGGAGTGGCTTCCTCAAATGATACCTCGCCTTGATTGTCGATTTCCTGATGTGCCCCTACTTCGGGAGGAACAACTATTGTGGGCACTTGTTGTGACCCTCCATGCACCTCTGCATGCGCATCTCCTTGCGCTGCCTCTCCTTCCACATGTACTTGGGCTTGTACTTGCACATGTGATTGTTGTTGCCGCTGTGGTTGTTCAACACTCGTCAGATGAGCTACAACAACCTGTGTTGATTGAGGGACATTGCTGCTGCTTTCTTGCGATGAGCCAACATCACTGGTCGATGGTGATTGAAGAAGTATACTGGCTGCCTCTGCAGCACTCAAGGACTTGGACTTAAGTTGGCGTGGTGGTGGTGGTGGCACTGAGCCCAATGGAGCGGGGGTGCTGCTGCCAGCTTGGTCCCCAGCAGATCCCGCTGCAGCTGCTGCAGGCATACTTTTTTTTTTACTCACAAAAAAAGGGGCGGGCGGCACACCAGTGTCCTTGGTAACTTGCTTCTTCTGCTCCTTACTGGCACCTTTCTTGCTAGAGGAGCTACGGGTTACTTTTTTTGGGGCCATCTTCTTCAGAGCAGGTCAGCAGGCAGCAGTTGCACGAGTTGCAGAGGGTTCTGTGTCCAGACGTGACGTCGCGTGACGTTATGCTGCACACACCGCTGCAGGACTTCTTCCTGGCACTGGTGGTTCTATTGAGTCTTCTTGTGCACCTAAAAGCAATGGAAGACAGAGGAACATCAGTTCAGTTATACACCCCAAAAAATCGACAAAACACAGAAAAATGAGCACAATCCCATGCCATCCATGATGTTTACATTGAAGACACCCCACAGAAAGACTAGGGACATGCAAGTATGCAACACTCACTACCCCTGGGCATAAGGGATGAAAAGTAGGCAAAATAAGTGCAGGCCTCAGACACTGCCTCTCCTCAAAATGGCCCCCTTACACCCCAAGCACATGTTGCCTGTACCAGCCAGCACTCAAGATGGCCACCACCACCACCCACATGGCCAGTCCACATCAACAGTACACCCCCAAAAAACAGAAAAACAGCCAGAAATCACCACAATCCAATGCCATCCATGATGTTTACATCAAAGAGAGTGAGACAACACCACAGGCACACTCAGTCCATGCACCACCACCACCCCTGGGCAAGCAAAAGGCCACACCAGCAGCCCCCCAAAAACGACAAAAAACAATAAAATAAGCACAATCCCAGCCCATCCATGGCCTCAATTATGTTTAAATTCAAGAAGACACCCCACAGAAAGACTAGGCCCATGCAACACTCACCACCCCTGGGCAAAGGGCCACACCAGCAGGCCCAAAAAAACGACAAAAAACAATAAAATCTGCACAATCCCAGCCCATCCATGGCCTCAATGGTGTTTAAATTCAAGAAGACACCCCACAGAAAGACTAGGCCCATGCAACACTCACCACCCCTGGGCAAAGGGCCACACCAGCAGGCCCAAAAAAACGACAAAAACCAATAAAATCTGCACATTCCCAGTCCATCCATGACCTCAATGGTGTTTAAATTCAAGAAGACACCCCTCAGAAACACTAGGCCCATGCAACACTCACTACCCCTGGGCATAAGGGATGAAAAGTAGGCAAAATAAGTGCAGGCCTCAGACACTGCCTCTCCTCAAAATGGCCCCCTTACACCCCAAGCACATGTTGCCTGTACCAGCCAGCACTCAAGATGGCCACCACCACCACCCACATGGCCAGTCCACATCAACAGTACACCCCCAAAAAACTGAAAAACTGCCAGAAATCACCACAATCCAATGCCATCCATGATGTTTACATCAAAAAGAGTGAGACAACACCACAGGCACACTCAGTCCATGCACCACCACCACCCCTGGGCAAGCAAAAGGCCACACCACCAGCCCCCCAAAAACGACAAAAAACAATAAAATAAGCACAATCCCAGCCCATCCATGGCCTCAATTATGTTTAAATTCAAGAAGACACCCCACAGAAAGACTAGGCCCATGCAACACTCACCACCCCTGGGCAAAGGGCCACACCAGCAGGACCAAAAAAACGACAAAAAACAATAAAATCTGCACAATCCCAGCCCATCCATGGCCTCAATGGTGTTTAAATTCAAGAAGACACCCCACAGAAAGACTAGGCCCATGCAACACTCACCACCCCTGGGCAAAGGGCCACACCAGCAGGCCCAAAAAAACGACAAAAAACAATAAAATCTGCACAATCCCAGCCCATCCATGGCCTCAATGGTGTTTAAATTCAAGAAGACACCCCTCAGAAACACTAGGCCCATGCAACACTCACTACCCCTGGGCATAAGGGATGAAAAGTAGGCAAAATAAGTGCAGGCCTCAGACACTGCCTCTCCTCAAAATGGCCCCCTTACACCCCAAGCACATGTTGCCTGTACCAGCCAGCACTCAAGATGGCCACCACCACCACCCACATGGCCAGTCCACATCAACAGTACACCCCCAAAAAACAGAAAAACAGCCAGAAATCACCACAATCCAATGCCATCCATGATGTTTACATCAAAGAGAGTGAGACAACACCACAGGCACACTCAGTCCATGCACCACCACCACCCCTGGGCAAGCAAAAGGCCACACCAGCAGCCCCCCAAAAACGACAAAAAACTATAAAATAAGCACAATCTCAGCCCATCCATGGCCTCAATTATGTTTAAATTCAAGAAGACACCCCACAGAAAGACTAGGCCCATGCAACACTCACCACCCCTGGGCAAAGGGCCACACCAGCAGGACCAAAAAAACGACAAAAAACAATAAAATCTGCACAATCCCAGCCCATCCATGGCCTCAATGGTGTTTAAATTCAAGAAGACACCCCACAGAAAGACTAGGCCCATGCAACACTCACCACCCCTGGGCAAAGGGCCACACCAGCAGGCCCAAAAAAACGACAAAAAACAATAAAATCTGCACAATCCCAGCCCATCCATGGCCTCAATGGTGTTTAAATTCAAGAAGACACCCCTCAGAAACACTAGGCCCATGCAACACTCACTACCCCTGGGCATAAGGGATGAAAAGTAGGCAAAATAAGTGCAGGCCTCAGACACTGCCTCTCCTCAAAATGGCCCCCTTACACCCCAAGCACATGTTGCCTGTACCAGCCAGCACTCAAGATGGCCACCACCACCACCCACATGGCCAGACCACATCAACAGTACACCCCCAAAAAACAGAAAAACAGCCAGAAATCACCACAATCCAATGCCATCCATGATGTTTACATCAAAGAGAGTGAGACAACACCACAGGCACACTCAGTCCATGCACCACCACCACCCCTGGGCAAGCAAAAGGCCACACCAGCAGCCCCCCAAAAACGACAAAAAACAATAAAATAAGCACAATCCCAGCCCATCCATGGCCTCAATTATGTTTAAATTCAAGAAGACACCCCACAGAAAGACTAGGCCCATGCAACACTCACCACCCCTGGGCAAAGGGCCACACCAGCAGGCCCAAAAAAACGACAAAAAACAATAAAATCTGCACAATCCCAGCCCATCCATGGCCTCAATGGTGTTTAAATTCAACAAAACAGTTGTATCATGCACCCATAACCAACCCTGGTCCTACTGGATACTGTGGCTACCCACAATATAATTTATTTAATTTTCTGAAAAAGTTCCAAAATTGTACTTGCAGCAACTGTAATGCCCCAAACAAACTTACTTGTGAAAGTTGATTTCTAATCCAAAAGTGATCCAAAGACAGTCAAAAAGGCCTCAAATCCAAATATCCAGCAGCACCCACAAAAAGTAATCCTTCCAGCTCCAGATCCAAATGAAAGTGACCAGGAGATGGACAAAGCACTGGGAGGAGCCTGCTGGACAGGAACAGGAAGTTGGAGACTGTGGGGCACTTCCTTCCTCCCCCCCCCCCCCAAAATGGACTCCTTGCAAAAAAAAAGGCCATGCAAATGTCAACCTGAGGAGTGATTCTGATAAAAATCATAATTTTCTGAAGGTTTATCCTGTTTGCTGGTGATTTTCTTGTGCGAAATTGCAAAATCTCTATTTCGCAAGTGCGAGATTGTTCCTTTCCGCCGCAACTACATGTTCGCAATTGCGAACTCTCGCGAGGTGTGCTGTGCAAGGTGGCAAGCCGCGAGTACGTATTCGCGGGCGACAAACTCCCGCGGGAACACGCAGCAAGATCTAAAATGGCGCGTCACTCGCAAAGAAAAACAACTCGGCAAACGCTAAAATGACGGAAAGTGAACGCCGTGCACCACGCCGCGCGCCGCAACCAAGCAAAAAATCCGCCGCGAGCGGATTCACGGATTTTCGACAAATTCGCGAGCGTTCGCGGATTGCGGATTTGCCGAAAATCCGAAAAATCCGCGAGCGGAGCGGATTTTACGCCCATGCTTAGGCATCGCTATCCATCTAGTTATTTGTCTGTCAATTGATCCAGTACACGGCCATAGTTGTCTTACATCAGTTCTTTCCGGCAATGGGAGATGTGGATGCCCAAGTAAATCACTGTCTCTGCGTGCCAATCCAGTGGATAGTCAGGCTCGAAATGCGGGGTAGAGTCCGTGAGGGGGAATATCTGGGATTTTCCCCAATTCACTTTTATTCCTGATAGCCTACCAAACAGTATCAATATGCGGAGGATTGGGTTTAGGCTTATGTCGGGGTCCCTCAGATATAGTACCGGTTCGTCCGCATACAATGATATTAAAATGTGTTTCCCTGGGTAGATCAGGGGGTCCTCCCGGTGATGTTGTCTGATTTCGGCTTAATGGCAATAGCAAATAAAAGGGGTGACCAAGGGCACCCCTGTCGATTGCCTCTGATGATCTCAAAGAGGGCCAATTGTACAACGTTGATAAGGATCCGTGCCTGCAGCCCTGTGTACAGCAGGTTGATCCAGGCCAGGAAGGGGGGAGGAAACCCCATGCGCTGCAGCACGAAGGCAAGGTAGTCCCATTCCAGGGAATCGAACACCGTAGTGGCGTTGAGAAATATTGCTGCAGTTTGTTTCCGGGTCGATGTCCTCAGTAGTGCGAACAGTGAGCGCAAATTGCGGGAGGTGCCTGTAGTAGGTACAAAGCCCGACTGGTCCGGGAGGACCAGTGCGGTCATCAGGATGGTAATACGGTTAGCAATTAATTTAGCTAGGATCTTCTCATACACATTTATTAAGGAGAGGGGCCTGTACGAATCACAATGTTTAGCATCTTTCCCTGGCGTGGGTATGGGGATAATTTGCGCTTCTCGCATAGAGGGGGGAGCACTCCAGACTCCCTGGCCTCCTCAAATACGTGTCGCAAGATCGGGATGAGCAGGTGATGGAAAGTTTTATAGAATTCCGCTGGGAGGCTGTCCGGCCCCGGTGCCTTTCCAGATGATAACTGCATTATCGCTGTTACTATCTCCTCCTCATCATGGTTTCGTAGTAGGAATTTCTGTTGGCCATCCCCCAACCAAGCAATCGCTGTGTCCTCAAAAAAGGATTCAAACCCAGAAGAGTGGTCTCTTTGGGTCCTATACAGGCGTTTATAGAAGCTTCGGAAGGTCGCCACTATCTCCGCTGCATCCCTGTGGGTCTGGCCATCCTCATGCTCCACCTCCAGTACTGTATTCGAGAATCGCAGGGGTCGGATCAGGGATGCCAGCGCCTTACCCGACCTTTCCCCCTCCTCATACCGGCACGCCCTATAGTATTTTCCCTTGAATTTACACTCGCTTTCAGCAGTGTCTTGAAACTCATCTAGTTTAATCTGAAACTGTGCTTGCAGCTCGGGCGTCGGGCCTATCTGTAGTTGATTTTCGATATGTTTGAGGTCATCTTCTAACCTATGCAGTCAGGCCCTAATGTCTTTCAGGATTCCCCCACTTTTGGCTATGCACAGGCCGCGGATGGTTACTTTAAATGCCTCCCAGATTGTGGAATAGTGCACGACCGAGTTTTCGTTGTGCGGGAAAATGTCTGCAATCTCCTGTTCAAGCTCCTGTTTAAATACTGGGTCAAGCAGGGAAAGAGGATTAAGGCACCAATTCAAATATGGAGAGCTTTCATGTGGGGGGTAAGAGTGATGAGCACTGAGGAGTGATTGGAGTAGGTGCGCGGGAGATGGAGGGAATGCTTCAACCACGGGATAAGCCCTTTAGTGATAAGCCACATGTCAATTCTGGACCAGGAAGCCCGAGCCGTGACAAAGCAAGTCCCTTCCCTCTGCAGCGGGTGCATTTGTCTCGCATCACGCATCAACGATCTCATGATCAGCAAAAATCATTTTCAAAGTGGATTGGGATGTGGACCAGTGGTGTGGTTGTGGTTGTGAGCTATCGAGAGCGGGCTATATAGTGACGTTCAGGTCTACTCCCCATAGCAAGTGTGTGGAGCCTATTTCCAGGATTTCCCCCAAAGTAACCTGAAAAACTCTGGGTCATCAGAGTTGGGCTCATAAAAGGAGACGAATGTAAAGGTCTGTGTGGCCAATCTACCCCAGGCTATGGAGTAACGACCCTGCTTGTCTTCCAGGTATCCCATAGCGGTGTATGGGAGAGTTTTCCTCACGAGAATGCACGTGCCTCGGGTATACGATGAGTAGGAAGAGAATCTTGCATAGCTGGCCCATCGAGATCCGAATGTAGGGGTAGTGCTAGGATTAAAATGTGTTTCCTGCAGTATCGCGCAATGTGTATTGTGGCGGTCTAGATATGTTAGGACGTGTCGGCATTTGCGCGGGTCTCCCAGGCCCCGTACGTTCCATGTGAGGAACCGGTATGGTGGATGAGTCGGGGGGGGTCAGGTACGGTGGCAGATATGGCACCACATAATGATCAGCAATATATGTTGGAAGGCGTTCAGAGATCGGTTTTGCACCCAGGAACTGACGGTCAGTGTCAAGTGGCAAGACGTTAAACTGTACAGGTCTGTAGCAAAAATGTTATTTTTCCCCTCCCCCTCCCACATCAGCAGCCCAATCCTGCCGTGGTCCCCTTCCCTCCCTCCCATCCCACAGTCCCGTGCCTTGAGAGACACCATACAGTTCCTTCCAAACAGAAAGACCGAGGGAGAAAATCAAACAACCAAAACTGTTCCTCCCCACCCAAATATTCTAACAAGAGGTAAGGTTTGCCTAATGGGTGTGTTCCAGAGGACAATCAAGGCCTCCTCACTGGAGCGAGGGTGTTCGGGCAACATTATAAGGTCAGTTTGTGCCTATTCGTATATTAAGTCTATGGCTTACTGGGTGACCAGGTCCAAGGATATAGGCGGTTTTCAGGATAAAGTCATTACCAGCTTGCAGGGCACAATATTGGGACAGAGAACTTACCAAGTCTGTCCCCTCCAGGGCTTTGCAGTCTCAGCGGTGCTGGTCAGGGGGGAATCGCTCAGCAGGAGTCCATACATACCACGCGGTTAGTGTCTCTGTCGCAGGTCTTACCCTCCGTGCCGTTCGGTTATGCCAAAGAGGATTCATCCATAAAAGGCCGTATCGTAACAGCAAGTTCCTGTCCGCCATATAATGGTTACTTTAAGGCCGGTGCGGATATTCTTCACTCTATGTTGGAGGCGCCGCCATGTTATTCCAGGTGGTGGGGAGGAGAGGCGTGGCCCGCCGGCTGCTTTGGCAGGTTTTTTAGAAAGCTGCTTTGGCAGGTTTTTTAGAAAGTCATGAGCCTGTTGTGGGGTAGTAAAGAACATCTGTTTCCCCGAGTGTGTGATTTTGAGACACGCTGGAAAGAGCATAGCGTAGGGAATATTGAGCTGCTGCAGTTTCTTCTTGACCGGGATAAACTTTCTCCTCTGCTCCTGCACTGCCATAGTAAAATCTGGGTAAAGTGAGATGTCCATACCCTCAAAACGGAGCTGTCCATATTCTCTGGACAAAAGCAGGGCAGCGTCGCGGTCCCGATAATTTAGCATCCTGGCTATGATTGGCCGGGGAGTGGCTCTTTGGACAGGTCATGCAGAAAGGAAGTGGTGCCCCCACTGTACCACCAAGACAGGCGAGAAGGCCTCCCTTCCAAACAGCGTTATAAGGAGACGGTAAACAAAGTCCTCCATCCACCCAATAGCTGTCGTCTAAGATACGCCAAGAATTCGGAGGTTGTTGCGGTGAGAGCGGGATTCCAAATCCCCATTCTTGGCTGCTATGATCTTGAGGACCCTCTTCATATCAGATGTTCGAGACGTGGTAGCAGTGGCGGTGTTCACTAGGTCCGAGATAGGGCGCTCCGCCTCCATCAGCCAGTCTTCATGTTTGTCTACCATATGCGTGACTCCGTCCAGCTGTGCATTCATGGAGTCCATCTTGGATTCGATGGAGGTCAGGCTGGACTGCATGACGCGCAGGAGTTCCTTTAAATCCGCAGTGGAGGAGGGCTATGACTCCACGTGTTCATCTTCCTGTTCTGCGTATGAGCAGGTGGTCTTTCATGCGTCAAAATTCAGCTTTGGTTGGCGCCCGTCCGGCTTCCCTATCGCCGAATGCTGGGATTCGCGATACTATGCCAAAGCAAGGGGGATGGGGTCCGTCCTTGATCACCGGTTCAGTCACTTACGCACCTCACTGAGTGTATCGCGTGTAAAGGTTCTTTATGTAGCGTTCAGTACCTAAAAAGACGCCCAGGTCCAGAGTATCCAGTAGCTGTAGTGTTCCAGCCGTGACCCACCTCTCCCAGGCCTGCATCTAGCCCACGCATTCTCAACACCAGTGTCGATTTTAGCAGCCTGTAGCTCAATTTAGGTTTCATGAGGTGGGTGGGTTTTCCCATACAGTTTCCAGCCCCTCAGTGGCAATAATGTATGTGCAGTCTCCCTGCACAGCAATGGGGAGAGGCCCCCTCGAGCAGGCACCCCCAGGCCTAACTAGGCACCACACTTCTCCAAGGCCCTCTCAGGGGGTGGGCTCACCATAAAGGGGGGGCCCACAGAGCCAGGTCCAGGCTCCCCGGCCTGCAATTCCTCAGTGGGGACTTTTTTCTGTTATCTTCCAGCAATATCAGCCAGGCCCTCCGCAGAGCCCAGGCATTCCCAACACGGTTTCCTCCGTGCTGCACTCTCTGCTCCTCCGAGGCTCTCCAGCGGCTATCCCGCGGTTCACTCTATGCCGTGGGAGGAGGAAGGGCGCCGCCGCCCTCTCCGCCGGCCGCTGCACACGCTCTTCTGCACCGGGCCCTTCTCGCCCACCAAGTCCGAGTCGGGCTGCCCAGGAGGTCCCCTGTATCCACGAGACTGCGCTCAGTCAGCAGTGCGCGTCTTACCGGAGCTTTCCCCGCGGTGTCCCTCTCTCGTTTCGACGATGTCACAGGCTTCAGTACAAGGCTCCGATCACGAGCCGGGGCAGCGGATAGCACCCGCGCCCCCTGACCGCCGCAGTCAACGCTGTCATGATGCTCTTAGAGCCTGCCTCGTCCTGCTGCATTCAGCAATCCTCCACGGTCGCCGCCATTTTGTGGTTCCCATGGAAATTTCGAGCCACTGCTGCATCTATACAGATATATCGGCTCCAGCACAACGCCTCTCGATCTTTCCCAGTACATTGTTGCCTTTTCCGGCATTATATGACTCAGGTGTCTGGCGGATGGTGGCCCGAACAGCAAGAGCCTCACGTAAGTGTGGCCATCTTGCTTGGTACCCTGTAGCGCCCAAACCGGTTGTACTTACTGGGCGGTCACTTCGGACAGCGGCGGCGGTGCCCCAGATCTCACAACTCTAAAGGCGCCATCCTTGGGGATCCCTGGAGTCCTGGAGCCCCCTGGAGCCTGTGCAGTGTTCACGGTGCCTGGTAATCTGGGGGTTGTGGACAAGTGGAGCCCCACGCATATCTAAGTACTGTGGCACATATCGGTGGCCAGATGGGATCATAGAGGTGAGGCCCTTCAGTGGTGGGGGCAAAGGCGACCCAGCAGCCATTTTGTGTGGCCCGAGGCGGTGGGACTGTTTTGGCGCTCGCTCCCCTGCGGGGTTGCCCCGAGTGGCTGAAGGGTGCGCCTGGTGAACAACTATGACACGCGATAAGGGCGGAGGGGGCCACACCAAACAAGGCACAATTGACAAATTCACTGGAGCGGGGGCTGCGGCCGGGTAGGCAGGCACTCAGGGACAGGTGCCGCATAATGCGGCGTTACTGGTGGCCATCCCCCTGTACCGGGATCTGCTTGACGCAATGATCGGGGCAGTGGAATTCATCATCATGCTGTTGCGGCAGGACCTGCGCAAAGCGGTGGAACGTATCACGGAGACGAAGACCCGCATATCGGAGGTAGAAGACGATGTCACGACTTTGAAGAAGAAAGTGGCGGCCATGGAGAAGATACAGAAAGGTCTGGTGATGTGGGCTGAGGACGCTGAGGGACTTGCAACAACCTTCGCTTTGTGAGATTCCAGGAGGGATATGAGGGAGATAGTGTGGGGTACTGCTTGACACAGTAGCTAGAGGGTTGGCTCCCCGGACGTCCTCTCCCGATGTTTCGTGGTGGAGCGGGCCCACAGGGCGCTCATGTAGAAGCCCCCGCAAGGGGCTCGCCGAGGCCGATCATTGTGAAATGTTTAACTACATGGACCGGGACACTATCCTGAAGCAGGCCAGAGCTAAGGAATCCCTCACCTTTGATAACGCACGTATCCTAATCTTCCCGGACTACACGCGGCTGGTGCAGCAGCAGCGGCAATCCTTTCAGGCGGCAAAAGGCTCGCCTCTGGGACCTCAAGCTCCCATACGAATTGCTGTTCCCGGCACGCCCAAGAGTGGTATATCGCTCTCGTATACATTTCTTCGACTCCCCGGAGGAGGTTTTCAAATGGACTGATGAGACTGTGCGGGTGAGAGTCCACACACTACCAAGTAGGGAGTTGGACTCGTCTTCGAGTGAGGTGGCCCAGAGGGGCCCTCGAGGCCAGCCAAGAGGCAATTGAAGATCGAGATCCAGGCGTCACTCTTTGTCCAGCTCCGCCCTTCTGCAGGATTATTTGACTCCAGAGAGACAGGCTTCAGCAGACTGATCAATGGGCCTGGCGGATGATGGGAGGCTTGGGATGGTGATCAGATGTCCAGATAGGCACGTTTCTTGGGCTGGGATCTCGGCCACATAGTGATGGGTAGGGACGGGTGAGGCCCGAGGGCTATGGGTGGCCAGTTGGGGATCCATTGGAAGTCATTGTTCCTGTCCCCCGGTTGGGGACTTGGGGCCTATCCGACCGCAACAGATATTTCCATGTTTGAGAGGTATGGATTGGGGGGATGGTTGGGAGTAGGGGTTTGTTTTGGGCGTTAGATTGCGCGTTCATACCAGTTGCTTGTAGCTTACTTCACATACTGGGTAACGCATACACTGGCCACGACGGTACGAATCACTCTCTATGTCTAGCACGCAGATGGCAATGCAGATAACTCCAGGTTCCCTGCGCATAGTTAGTTGGAATGTTCGGGGACCCTAGACAAGGTGAAGCGTGGGGCTATCCTTCATTATGCCAAACGGGTCGGGGCAGATGTGCTCCTTCTACAGGAAACACACTTGAAGGGCACTAAAGCCCTGTGCCTGCAGAGGTACGGGTATCAACACATTTTCCATTCAAGCTTCACGCGGGGTTCGCGGGGTGTGGCGATACTGATCCATCGTAGGGTCCCATATACGCATGAGAAGCAATGGTCGGACAAGCAGGGATGATACATCTTTATACAGGGCAGGATTGCGGAGACCTCCTAACACTGGGCAGCGTGTATGCTCCACCGCCATTACAATGGACTCTAGTGGAACGACTTTTACATCTCTGGGGTAATATGCCAGACAAGCTGTTGGTCGTGGGCGGACTTGACGTGTGATAGATTTGGAATAGTTTTTTCAGTTATGTACTCTTCGCACAATTTGATTTTGGCTTCTCTACATAATGTTGCAGTGAAAAGTTTTTTATCCATGTATTATTGTGTACCCTACTTTTGTACTTCAAATGCCAAAAAAAGATTGACATTTTTTTCCAAATACCAAAGCTTTCCCATGTCTCTTTTCCTCTGCATTCATTGTTGTTTTGTTGTCTAATGACACTTAGATGCTATCTCCATTTGGAGTGACATCCTTGATTAAGTTTTTTTTTAATTTTAGCACAATCATTGTCTAAATAAAATCCCTTGCAGGTGCTTTTACTTTCTCGTATTACTGCCCAAACCTCCAAGGTTAAATTGGGTTTCCCTCTCTATTAGTTATTTGACAGGGTGAGCCAGGTTCCTCTGATGATATGTGAAGTGGCCTCGACTGAGGTTAAGGAGCCAGCTGGTAGGAGGAGATCACTACCTGCAGATGTCAAGACAGGAAGAGGGATAGGAAGTCAAACTGGTCTACAAAGAGAGAGTGAGACCTAGGACACCCCAAGTTTCTACACCCCAAGACAGGTGGTAGCCCCTATAATTGAATTAAAAGGGGAGCTGGAAGGAGAGGGTAGGGAAAACTTAGCCACACCTGCGGGTTGGGTAAGCCAGATCAGAACCTCCTGGAGAGATTTTCCTTTCTTTAGAGCAGTGCTTTCTGGGACAAAACATACTACACTTCTAAGGAAATAGTCATCATAAAGGGAGGCACCATGCACCCCATTGATCGGGGTGCCCCACTGCTTGTAGCCCCAAAACCTGGATAAATATGAAAGAGCTGTCCAACAGCTGAGATCCCTGCTTGGAAAAAGTAAGAGAAGAAGGACTGCATTGATGAACCCCTGGACTGCATCAAGAAGGACAGCACTCATTAGGGCAGCCCCTGTTGCACACTCTGGGATTCACATAAGAGCCCTTCGCCTTGTTTTGAAAGATTAAGGAGTGGAATCCCTGAAAGTAAAGAGGTACAAAAGAGCTTCAAGTAGTCACCTACATAAACTGCACTAAGAACAACCCAGCTGGCTAGCCTCTAGTGGACCTTTAAAGGATTTGACCAAGTGCATTGTGGGAATTGTTGTCCCATCTCTCCAAGGAGCAACTCAGAGCATCCAGAACGTTGACTTGTGTTGTAGATACTTCAAGACCCCAAACAGACCTTCTGGAATAAGATCTGGAAGTTTGAGATCATTTGGGGAATTGTTTGTTAAAAGTTCCTTAAGTTGACTCAAAAATCGTTAAGAGTAAAGCCGGCAACGTCAAACTATGACCCCGCCTCAATATCAGGTTTGCCCCACTGAAGCTCCAGAGCTTTTGCTGTCAATGACACCTCCAGAAGTTCACCAAGGTACCTTTGTCAAATGGCACAGTTATCAATCCCACCTGCTGAGGAGACTTGCTCAACGTCAAGATCAGAAGAACAAAAAGTGACTGGTTGCCAAGTTAAAATTGTGTCTATCCTCAATCACCCAATGCATCCATCCTGCGCTCCATCGGAAACTTTAACTGTAAAACTTGGCCTGAAATCCCCAGTTTGTGCTTTATGCTTTTAAGCTCTAGAAAGCACATTTTTGCATTTAATCTTTGAAAAAACTTATCTCAGGGGAGTGACCAAGAAGGCAAAGAAGGGTGTGGTGCTTTAGTGAGACTGACACTGCCCAACATCTATCTAGTCACATTCTGCCTGACAGCGCTAGGTGCGGTACCACTTGGTGGGCCCAAGACATGAAAGTGCCTCTGCCACCCTTCCCAATGCTCCTGGGTTGATGGCGAGGTGGACAGATCCGCACCATGGAGATCGGCTAAAAGATAGCCCATGCCCAAAATGAGGACCACCGCAGGGCACCTCGTCCCTGTGGCCTGTGAATCGTGGACTCGTAATTCCCCTGGCCAGACTCCAAGACTGTTCCCCCCGGACACCGTGGATTTGATGTGGAACTGGTGATAAAACCCTGACTTGCCTGTAGGAGCCTGTGTAGGCACCAGTGTAGTCACTTTGACTGGTGACTGAGAGTGGTTGCTTCTAATGCAAACTGCAGGATATTATTGGGGGCCATAACTCTTAGTGCTACCACACCGCCAACATCAGCAGACGGTAACTTCTCAGTATGCAAGCTCCACCGGTGGATCGCTAACTGTGCCAACACTCTGGCACCCTTTAAGAAAGCACCCAGCAATCAAGACAGCTGGTTCATTTCCGCCATCTATGAGTTCAGACACACCTGTAAGTGACTCAAGAAGAGATAAAGGCAACCTTCAAAACGGCCATCACAACACAACACCTCTTCCTTAAAACCACTAAGAAAATGGCCCATCAAGACAGAATCAATGTCAACACCCGAAACAGCAAAGAACTCTTCACCATCATCAAGGAGTTTGCCAGGCCAAACAGTGGGACCACAGCTGTCCCATCTTCCCTATACCTCTTCAAAAAACTCAGCACTTTCTTCAACCACAAGATCAGGCAGATCTATGACCCCCCACCATGCCTGAACCCACTGCAGGCAACCACGACTCACCCCAGCAGCTCCTTCTCAACTGGGCTCAGCTCACCATAGACGACACACATAAGACCATGAAGAGCATCCACTACAAGGCCCCCTTGGAGCCATGCCTGTATCTCATCTTCCATAGAGCAGCCACGTCCTTCACCACATGATTAACTCCTCCATCACAATAACCACCTTCCATGATGAGATCAACCTACAGCTGAAGATGCCTTCCACTAACCTAACAGATGTCAAGAACTTCAGACCCATCCCCCTGCTCCACTTCTCAGCCAAAGTCATTGAGAAGGCCATCAACGCCCACCTTTCCGAGGTTCTCAAAGTAAATCACACCCTGGACATCTCCCATTCTGACTTCAAAGTAACCACAGCATTGAGACTGCACTCCCTACTGCCACCAACAAGATTTGCTTGCTCCTTGTCCAAGGCAAAATCACAGACCCCATCCTGCTAGACCTCTCGGCTACCTTTGACACCTTGTCCTGCTGTACTCTAATCATGAGAATTCATGATGCCGGCATCTACGATAAGGCCCTGTACTCGATACACTCCTTCTTTACTGGCTGAACACAGCAAGACAGCCTGCCTCCATCCTCTCGAAAACCACAGAGATCAGCTGTGGAGTACCCCAAGGCTCTTCCCTGAGCTCCATCCTCTTAAACATCTACATGTCCCCCTCTCTGCCATCATCAGGAACCATGGACTCTACATTGTCTCCTACTCCGACGACATCCAGCAAATCCTCTCTCTCACCAATGAACCCAAAGCCACCAGAATCAATTTCCACAACAGGATGAAGGCAATTGACACCTGGATAAAAGATAGCTGCCTCAAACTCAACTTGTTCAAGACTGGAATACTCATCCTGGGACCTACTCCCTCAGCTAGGGATGCATTGGGAACTCCCCTTACCTCTACAGACCACGCACGTAACCTTGGCATCATACTGGAATTGGTGCTCACAATGAACCGCTAGATCAATTCAGTATCCTCATTATGCTTCCACACGCTCCTCCTGCTTTGAAAGACATTCAGTTGAATCCCCACAGAATCCAGAAAGATGGTCACCCACACACTCATCACCAGCAGACTTGACTCCGGCAACACACTCTATGACCGTATCACTCATAAACTCCTCAGGAAGTTACAGAACATTCAAAACACTGCACCTAGACTGGTACTTGACAACCCCCACTGCAGCCACATCGACAAACATATTTGAGAATTACACTGGCTCCCAGTCAACAAAATATTCACCTTAAAGCTCCTCACACATGTCTACAAAGCTCTCCATAATGCAGGGCCAGCATATTTGAGTCACTGCCTCTCATTCCATGTACCCGCGAGGTACCTTTGATCCACTTAACTTACCCTGGCCACCGTTCCACAGATCCACAAGTCTAGAGCAAGAGGTAGATCCTTCTTCCACCTCACAGCCAACACCCTGCCTCTCCACCTCAGGAAATCCCTGTTGCTAACCCAGTTCAGGAAGGATCTCAAGACCTGGCTCTTCTACTGAATGCCGGTGCCCAAAAGTATAATCAGCCCCACCTTTTGCCCTCACATCCCCCCACAGCACCTTGAGATAGATCCTTACCAGTGTGTAGTTGACTATATAAAATCCTGATTGATTGATTGATTGGTATTTGGATTTCCTAGCAAATTTCCTGTATCCCACACCTCAGGGGTGGTTCCGATCTCTAACTCCAAACTCACCACATTTATTTGGTCTGGTAAGTGCAATGTTCAACTCAGCATGGAAATCTCACATTGATGGGGGCCTGGGGTTGTTGGAAATCTAAGTGTACTACCTGGCAACGCAATTGGTGTCCATCAATGATTTGTTTGCTGGCAGTTGGGATGAATTTGCCTACTACTTGGAACTTTACTCGATGAGTTTTGAGGGGCTCCTTGTCCATCTCTATGGGGGCCACCTGCCCCCAAAGATGCCCTCATGCAAACAAGTGATGATGTATTGCTGATCACCGTTGTTGCATCTTCTTTAGTGGAACAGCAGTCTGATGGAAATTGACAGCTCTCTAAATGACAGTGCTTTTACCAGTGGGACCGCAAAGGAATTACAAACCTAGGAGATGTATGGGTGGTAACCTGATGTCCTTCCATGAACTAAAGGATCAATACACCCTAGCTAACACAAAATATTTCTGCTTCCTTGAACATAGGCACTACCCTTAGGTCACATCTTGCCCCAGAGATTCATCTTCATGAATACAGCCCTCTCTAGGACAACGTGTTAATGGTGCACCTAGGGAAAGGGGTGATATTGTCAGATCTAACGCTCCCTGATTATCAAGCCCCATATGGCTTTGCTTTCCTTTGGCAGTAATGGAGAGGCTGGGTGGGGGAGCTAGACGATGATGACCGGAGGGAGGCGTTCTTGGCTCCAAGGGAATGGGCAATATCAGCACTCCTGCATATGATACAGTTGAGTTACCTGCATATGACATATATTATTCAGTATCACAGGCAACTGATATCTTCTGCTGCCCATGCTGTACCTGCATACTGCACGTTCCCAGATTATGACTTTTTTCATAACGTGTGGGACTGTCAGACACTGTGATCCTTCTGGAGTGTGGTGGAGCAGACTATCTTGGTGGTACTGGGGCGTCTGATTGAATCAGATTCCCGGGCTGTAGTATTCAGACTTGTGGAGGAATTGAGGGTCCAAGATCTCAAAGGTTCTTTATGGTGGTGGACTGTTTGGTAGCTAAGAGAGATATTGCCTGGATGTGGAAACAAACCACACCCCTTTCTATACAGCATTTGATTGGTACGCACAGCAAGAAAAAACTAATTATTAGGCATGCAGATGCCCTCATATGTAACCCCGGTTGGTAAACTCTGCTTCGTTAGTGTAGTTTGTAGAGTTTTCCACACTCTGCGGAGCAACATCAAGTTGGCGAGCGTAAGTAGGAACAATCCACCACCGGGTGAGATTTCTCAATGTGGGCCGTCAGATTTCTCATTGTGGGTGGTTGCAGGTGGTCACAACTGCTTGCATTGAGAAACCTTCCGTTCAAGTTCAGAAAGTTGGGGCTCAAGTAGAAAATGTACCTGAGCGGCAAAAAATAATCAGCACCTTCTTGAGCTGCACATGGTGCTGTTTGCATTGATTATCAAGTGCAGGAATACTACCCAGCACTGAAAATCAATGCAAACAGGCGTGACCAAGAACACTCTGCTGCTTGCAGAACTCCACGTGTTACATAGATAAGGGTCCCAGGCTATGTATCATTTGTATATACAGAGAAATTCACGTTTTCATACATATTACTCGTACCACGACTTTGTGAGAGATGTTATTTATTCACATCCTCATTTTCATACATTCTATGCATAATGCATATTCAATATTTACACATGTGCCCGTAAAAGAAAGGAAAAAGGGGGGGAGTGGGAGAAGGTTTGTGAGGATCAAGGTAGTGAATGAACAGTTATAGTAGTTGCATGTGATCAAACAAAATTCAACTGATTGATATCACATGGGTACAAAAGTTATATACCCCATACATTGATAAACATCCGTGAGGTCCTATCCCCATGTTCTAACACAGTATTAATACATGGTTGAAGATGGGTAGGTTTCATAAAAGATAGTCAACGTTTCGACCCTTGTGTGGTGTTGGTTCGGTAGCACCTTACAGTGTGGTCTTCATCAGGACGTGGTGTGAGACATGGGGGGCACCTAAAGTCAAAAAAGAATACTCTGTAAGCTGACCGTAAAGTCACCTAAATTGCAAAAACCAAATGAATAGGATAATTACCAAATAACTAGGGTGGTAAGATATTGAGGAAAGGGCCCTCAGGCTCCTCTGTGGGTGAGAGCGGGTTAGTGCCTATGAAGAGGAAAGATAGGTATCGTATTAACAAGGGTCCCACTACGGACTGGTTACAAACAATGAAACCATATACATCATGATAACCCAAACTGGTAGCATTGTCGAATTC
Source organism: Lissotriton helveticus (assembly GCF_964261635.1). Taxonomy (NCBI): domain Eukaryota; kingdom Metazoa; phylum Chordata; class Amphibia; order Caudata; family Salamandridae; genus Lissotriton; species Lissotriton helveticus. The sequence continues at coordinate 127,121,109 of NC_136059.1, read as the reverse complement.
ATACAACCGGAGGCATAATTCATTAACCAATAAAATGGCTGTTGTGGTGGTCTGGAAATGCAAACAGTACCGTGCTAGTATGACAGAGTGTGCTGTCATGGGGTGACCCAACCGGGTTAAGAACAGCGCTGGTTTCACCCATCCGGCTTAAAAATATTCATGCCGACCTGCTAGTATGCCAAAATGCGTCAAGGGGAACAGTAATGGTTAGACCCATCCGGGTTAAATACTATTTCATGTCAATTTGTATGACAGAATGCGCTGTCATTGAGTGACCCATCCGGGTTAAGAACAGCGTTGGTTACACCCAACCGGGTTGAAAACAATTCAAGCCAACCTGCTAGTATTCCCAAGAGCGTCAAGGAGACAGTGCGCTATTGCTGAGAGAACAGTATTGGTTAGACCCATCCGGGTTAAAAGCAACATAATGTCAATTAAGGAGAACAAAATGCTTGGAATAGTCAGTTAGACCCATCCGGGTTAAAAACAAATCATGTGCAGTATGAATGACATCGTGCTTGGACGCAGACCAAATCCAGAACAGAGTGAGCTAAACGTAAGGTATTGCCCATCCGGGTTAAAAAACATTTGTGTCTGTAAGATCCTTCCGAGTTAGAAAACCATTTCAAACACTTGCAACACCCAAAACCGTAATTACATACTCAACGAACTAGACAAAGTCAGGTAACATAGGAGCCCGTAGGCCCCGAGTGCTACATTAATCTAATCTAAAAGCACATGTATTAATGCCGTATTAATGCCCGGTTCACGACTACATAGGTGGGAGGGGGCCTACCTCAATGCAGCCCGCCAATTCCAAGGTCTATGGTCGTAGCCTCTGTAATGTTCAGCTGGGTGGTTCACACAATTACAGCAGCCCGTGTATAAATCCAAGGGCAAAAACCAAGTATAAGTGCCTCGGTCGGTGACAAAGTGAGTTAATGGGTATCTAAGAATGCTCTCAAGGGAGTTAGCCAAGAATAAAGGTTCAATCAATCAATCAGGAGTTTGTTAAAGCGCGACTACTCACCCGTAAGGGTCTCAAGGCGCTAGGGGTGGGGGGTGAGTTGGGGGGGGGTGCAGGTTCCATTCCATCAAGGAGGGGGTCTGTCGAAGAGCCAGGTTTTGAGGTTTCTTGCGAAGATGGGGAGCGATGTTGTCTGTCTGAGGTGGAGCTTTGGCCGCAAGGAAGGAGAAGGAGCGGCCTCCCGATCTGGTCTTTCTGGTGCGGGGGACCACAGCGTAGGAAAGCTGGGCTGATCGTAGGGTCCTTTGGGGTGCGTGGAATTTGAGTCGGCTGTTCAGGTATGCTGGTCCGGTGCCGTGGAGGGCCTTGTGTGCGTGGGTGAGCATCCTAAAGGTGATTCTCGCCTCGACGGGGAGCCAGTGGAGTGTGCGCAGGTGCTGGAAGATGTGGCAGTGGTTTGGTAGGTTGAGGACCAGTCTTGCAGCGGTGTTCTGGATGTTCTGTAGCTTGCGGATTAGGTTTTTGTTTATTCCGGCGTAGAGTGCGTTGCCGTAGTCGAGTCTGCTGGTGACCAGGGCGTGAGTGACTGTCTTTGGGTATTCGAGGGGGATCCATTTGAAGGTTTTACGAAGGAGGCGGAGGGTGTGGAAGCAGGAAGATGAGACAGAGTTGATCTGGCGGTCCATTTTGAGCTCGGAGTCCAGGATGATTCCGAGGTTGCGTGCGTGGTCTGTGGGGGTTGGCGGGTTTCCGAGGGCGGTGGGCCACCAGGTGTCACTCCAGGCGTCGTGGTTTGGGCCCATGATGAGTACTTCTGTTTTGTTGGTGTTTAGTTGTAGGCAGCTGTTTTTCATCCATTTGGCGACGGCTTCCATGCCTTCTCGAAAGTTGCGTCTGGCGGTGTTGGGCTCGTTGGATAGGGAGAGGATGACCTGGGTGTCGTCTGCATATGACACGATGTTGAGTCCGTAGGTTCTGACGATGGGGGCAAGTGGAGCCATGTAGACGTTGAAGAGCGTCGGGCTGAGGGAGGAGCCCTGGGGGACTCCGCAGGTGATAGGTGTGGGGTCCGAGAGGAAAGGGGGGAGTCTTACCCGCTGCGTCCTGCTGGAGAGGAAGGAGCAGATCCAGTCGAGGGCCTTGTCCTGGATTCCTGCATCGTAGAGTCTGCGTATTAGGGTGCGGTGGGAGACTGTGTCGAACGCCGCTGATAGGTCGAGGAGGATGAGGGCTACTGTTTCTCCTTTGTCCAGTAAGGTGCGGATGTCGTCTGTTGCGGCGAGGAGGGCGGTTTCCGTACTGTTGTTTTTTCTGAAGCCGGATTGGGAGGAGTCGAGGATGTTGTGTTCTTCAATGAATGTGGCGAGTTGGCTGTTGATGGCTTTCTCGATGACTTTCACTGGGAACGGGAGTAGGGAGATGGGTCTGTAGTTTTTGAGGTCGGTGGGGTCCGCTGAGGGTTTCTTTAGGAGGGGGTTGACCTCGGCGTGTTTCCAGTCGTTGGGAATGAGGTGGTCGCCAGGGAGCGGTTGATGGTTTGGCGGAGCATGGGTGCGATGGTGTTGGCGGCTCTGTTGAAGATGTGGTGGGGGCAGGGGTCCGTGGGGGCCCCTGAGTGGATTGACTTCATTGTCTTCAGTGTGTCTTCGGTGGTGAGGGCTGTCCAGTCATCAATCGCTGGTTTCCGGGTGTCGGGGGTGGTTGGTGAGGGTTCAGTGTGTTGGTTGACTTCGTCGAAGTTGTCGTAGATGCTCTTGATTTTGTGGTGGAAAAAGATGCTGAGTTTGTCGCAGAGGTCTTGTGAGTGAGGGATGTCGGTAGACTCGCTGGTGGGTTGGGCGAACTCCTTGATGATGCTGAAGAGTTCCTTGCTGTTGTGTGCGTGGGTGGAGATTCTGTCTTCAATCGCTTTTTTCCCCGTTTCTCTGATGAGTTGATGGTGGGCGTTGGTGGCGGCTCTGAAGTTGTTGTGGGCTTCTGTGGATTTGGTGTTTCTCCAGGCCTTTTCGAGGCGGCGGCATGTGCGCCTGGACTCTCGAAGTTCGGTGGTAAACCATCTGGCTTTCTTGGCACGGGTATTGTTGTTTTTCTTGAGGGGGGCTATTGTGTTGGTGCTGTCCGAGATCCATCTATGCAGGGTTCGGGCTACGGTGTTGGGGTCGTCGTTTTCCGCGATGGTTGGGGTGGAGTTGTTGAGTGAGGAGGTGAGCTGGTCATCGGTGATTTTGGTCCAGTTTCTTTGTGGAAGCAGGTGCTGGTGTCTGTGGATGGTGGGTGTTCTGAAGGTGAAGTGGACGCAACGATGGTCGGTCCATGGGAGTTCGGTGGTGTGGCTGAAGGTGATGGAGTTTCCTGTAGTGAAGAGGGGGTCGAGGGTGTGTCCTGCTAAGTGCGTGGGCTCGGTCACGATCTGGCGGAGTCCAATGTTGTGGAGGTTGTCCAGGAGGGATGTGGTGTTGGGGTCCAGTTGATTGTCGAGGTGGAAGTTGAGGTCTCCCAGCAGGGTGTAGTTGGTGGATGCGATGGCCTGCGGGGAGATAATGTCCGTGATGGAGTTGGCGAAGGGTCCGCAGGGTCCAGGGGGTCGATAGATGAGGGTTCCTCGGAGGGCTGCGGTGGGGCTGGCCAGTATCTTGAAGTGAAGGTGTTCCATCAGTTCTGTGGACTCGTCAGGGAGTGTGCTCAGGCGGAGGCTGGATTTGTGGACGATGGCGATTCCTCCTCCTGGGTGGATGGGGCGGTCCTTCCTGGAGATCTTGTATCCTTGGGGGATGGCGATGGCGATGTCCGGTCCCGAGGTGGTGTTGGTCCAGGTTTCGGTGAAGAATGCTATGTCTGGGGTTGTGCTGTCGAGGAGGTCCCAGATTTCTGTGCCGTGTTTGTGGAGGGATCGGACGTTGAGGAGGATGCATTGCAGGGTCTTCGGTTCGGTTGTGTTCTTGTGGGCGGGTTGTGCTGGATCCGTGTTCTTAGCGGTGCTGCAGGTGTGCCGGCAGCGGTGACAGCTGAAGGGTCCATGGGTGTCGGCTGGTGATGCTAGCTTGCAGTTGTTGTTGCAGCCTGGGTTGAGTGCGTGGAGTGCTGCTGGGTCGTAGCGTTGGCGGGGCGGAGGTACAGGGTTCCTGGTGCTGGTCGCGGACGGGTCGCAGACGGGCACAGACGTGCTTGCCTTTGACGCGCCTTCAGTGCACCAGCGGCGCGCCCACAGCCCGCGGCCGCTGCGCGGCCGTGCAGTGGCCGCCATTAAGTAGGGGTCGGGGAGCTGGATTGGGCCGGTCGTGCTGGGGGGGGAGGGGCCGCGGGGGCAGCAGCGGCGGGGAAAGGTAAAGGGAGGAAAGAAGGGATAAAGAAAAAAGGGAAAATAAGCAGAAATAAGGCACAAAAGAGCAGAGATGCAGAAAAGAGCAGAAAGGTGAAAGATAGAAAGGGTAAAAAAACGAGTGAAAACGAGTGAAGGAGCAGAGGGAGAGAAAGGGAAAATGGGCAGAAATAAGGCACAAAAGAGCAGAGGTGCAGAAAGGTGAAAGATAGAAAGGGGAAAAAATCGAGTGAAGGAGCAGAGGGAGAGAAAGGGAAATGGGCAGAAATGAGGCACAAAAGAGCAGAGGTGCAGAAAGGTGAAAGATAGAAAGGGGAGAAAAATGAGTGAAGGAGCAGAAAGAAAGAAAGGAGACAGAGGTCCACTGGACCACCAGGGATGAGGCACAGGGAAATCTGCGGGTGGAGGAGGGCCTCGATCACCAACACTCAAGAGTGCAGGGGCAGGGGCACCTCACTTAATGGTGGAGCTGCGAGGGTGGGAGAGCAATTTCACTGACAATGAGTCAGTGGTCTTGCTCCTGCTTCCAAGAGGAGGCAATATATCTGCAATTCTTAATCTCAGGGAGAGTAAATGGATGGCCTTGCTAGACACTATCCACAATGGCCTCAACGAGCATGACGCGAGCTATGCACAGTTAGCCTGTCTGCACTAATTGATACTCACCAATGAACAATTACACTGTTCTAATATTGTGTACTGTCTCCATGCTTTATTTCCCCAACAGATCAACACACAGAAGAACAGTACTGTAATTTATGTGTTAATGTATTGGTTGTCACCAATATTGCTCACATTGTATTATTCTACAACAGTAATGATGAGCCTGTTTCTGATTACGCACTTTTCTGGCTCATCTGTACTATACAATATTACAGTTTTAATTATTCTTGGCGAACTCCTACAAGTTCGTGATGGTCCTCGTTTTTTAGGAGGGCTGTTAAGATCTTTCCTCCAGCTATTAAGCACTCACTGAACTCAGGCATGGACTTATTAGTCTTTTTTCCGTGGCCGCGCGGCACCAGCATCCAGCTGCTGCATGTACGCGCGCGCTTTTACACCACTTATGAGTGATGGCAGATCGCAGCGGCTGTTCCATCGATTGAGCCGCTGGAACCTCTTGGCAGCATCCGCAGCAAGAACTCTCTTGAGAGCATTCCTACATACCCATTAACTCACTGTGTCACTGACCGAGGCAATTATACTTGGTTTTTTCCCTTAGATTTATACACGGGCTGCCGTAATTGCGTGAACCACCACGCTGAACATTACGGAGGCTACGACCATTGACCTTGGAATTGTCGGGCTGCATTGAGGTAGGCCTCCCTCCCACCTATGTACTGAAACATGGCAGATGGCGGAACCTCCATAGAAATTCACCTGATCCAAAGTAACCTCAATCGTATTTTCCCCTTTATAAATGGTTCACTGGGGAATATGTGCACACTGAAAAAACACCCACCATCACAGTGTTAGCCTTAAACAGAGCATGACATATATTGAAATAAGCACAGGTGCACCATATATCACAAATGTAGAAAGACCACAAACGTATTGCACAGGCACAAATAGTGATGTCCAGAAGTCTTGTTTGATTAATTCCTTTATTTTTCAATAGAAAGAAACGAACAGCCGATGCGTTTCGTCCCATATGGGACTTCTTCAGGGCAAGTTTTAGAGTGATAAATCCTTGGCGATGTGGGCGGTCGTGTGGCGAAGGCAGGGCCAAGATGATCCCTGTTGTAATTCGAGACGGTTCAGAAAGCGTTGAAAAAACATTAGTAGTTGGAGAGATTTATATTGTGTCTGTCCTCCAGAAAATAGACCATCAGGTGCTATACGGACTGAGGGTCGCAGCAACTGGGCTTTACAGGATAGAGTTTGTCTCTTGTCTTCTCTCGCGATCCTGGCTGAATATTGAGGAGGGTTTTTTGAGACACATATCTACATCAGTAACTGAATACGTTATTTCCAAACGCAGACTAAGGTGCACAACCTATGGATGGTGCACCGTGGATACACTTTCCCCTGCTTAAGAACAATTTAGACCGATTTGTTTTTCCAACATTTTAAAGTTAACTCTCAAGCCCATGTTCTTTATATATTTTTTCTGGAGGACAGACATAATATAAATCTCCCCCTCCCACCTATGTAGTCGTGAACCGGGCATTAATACATACTCGTTTAGATTAGATTAATGTAGCCCTCAGGCCCACGGGCTCCTATGTTACCTGACTTTGCCCAGTTCATTGAGTATGTAATTACGGTTTTGGGTGTTGCAAGTGTTTCAAATGGTTTTCTAACTCGGAAGGATCTTACAGACACTAATGTTTTTTAACCCGGATTGGCTATACCTTACGTTTAGCGCACTCTGTTCTGGATTTGGTCTGTGTCCAAGCACGATGTCCTTCATACTGCACATGATTTGTTTTTAACCCGGATGGTTCTAACTGACTATTCCAAGCATGTTGTTCTCCTTAATTGACAGGATGTTGATTTTAACCCGAATGGGTCTAACCAATACTGTTCTCTCAGCAATAGTGCACTGTCTCCTTGACGCTCTTGGGCATACTAGCAGGTTTGTTTTAATTGTTTTCAACCCGGTTGGGTGTAACCAATGCTGTTCTTAACACGGATGGGTCACTCAATGACAGCGCACTCTGTCATACAAATTGACATGAAATTGTTTTTAACCCGGATGGGATTAACCAATACTGTTCTCCTTGACGCATTTTGGCATACTAGCGGTTCGGCATGAATTGTTTTTAACCCGGATGGGTGTAACCAATGCGGTTCTTAACCCGGTTGGGTCACTCCATGACAGCGCACTCTGTCATACTAGCACGGTACTGTCTGCATTTCCAGACCTCCATATCAGCCATTTTGTAGGTTAATGAATTGTGCCTCCGGTTGCATGAATTCGATAATGCTACCTGTTTTGGTTATTATGATGTATATGGTTTCATTGTTTGTAACCAGTCCGTAGTGGGACCCTTGTTAATACGATACCTATCTTTCCTCTTCATAGGCACTAACCCACTCTCACCTACAGAGGAGCCTGAGGGCCCTTTCTTCAATATCCTTACCACCCTAGTTATTTGGTAATCATCCTATTCATTTGGTTTTTGCAATTTAGGTGACTTTACGGTCAGCTTACCGAGTATTCTTTTTTTACTTTAGGTGCCCACCACGTCCTGATGAAGACCCCACTGTAAGGTGCTACCGAACCTACACCACACAGGGGCCGAAACGTCGACTATCTTTTATGAAACCTACCCATCTTTAACAATCTATTAATACTGTGTTAGAACATGTGGGATAGGACCTCACGGATGTTTATCAATGTATGGGGTTACAACTTTTGTACCCATGTGATATCAACCAGTTGAATGTTGTTTGATCACATGCAACTACTATAACTGTCCATTCATTACCTTGATCCTCATAAACCTTCTCCCACTCCCCCCTTTTTCCTTTCTTTTACGGGCACATGTGTATATATTGAATATGCATTATACACAGAATGTATGAAAATGAGGATGTGAATAAATAACATCTCTCACAAAGTCGTGGTACGAGTAATATGTATGAAAACTTTGTGAATTTCTCTGTATATACAAATGATACATAGTCTGGGACCCTTATCTATGTAACACTTGACACCCAGATCCCAGTACCATTGGGTCAACCCTTCAATTGTAACGTGCAGAACTCCACGTAGCACCGCAGAGTTTTGTGGTCTTTCTGTGCACTTCACATAGGGTTACAAATAAGCATGGTAAACACAAGGAGATAATGGATGGAGCGCTGGAAATTTTCAGACACTCACCCCCAGTCACAGATCTGGGTGGAATCCATCATCTTTCTTTAGCTCACTTTGCCACCCCAGTTCAGACCCAGACATATGCATGTCAATCTTGTCCCTGATCCTCTTGGGACCAGCCCAGACCTAACTGCTAAGCAAAGTCCTTTCTGGACTGTAACCAAGCATGCTGGGATTGGTTTCGGGGTAACACCCCTCATCAGCCCGGCTAGCTTGAAGCTAATGGCAAAGTGAGCAAGGGACCAACATCTAGGCATACCTTGCCAATTTCGGGTGAACAAAGCAAACACAAGGATAAAAGCATGATAAATTGAGGGGGAAGTACAATGGATTTGCCTTATAAAAAGATTGACTTCCGGCGGTACTTGTGTGCACTATTGTGACTCTGAATGCTCAACGTTTACTGCTTGTAATTTTGGATGGTGCTGCTGTATTAACAAAATAATGTTGGTCTTTAAAAGTCAATAAATCATATCACTTCGGATGTTTGTAATTTTGGTGTCATTGTAGACATAACAAAATTTCCCATTTTTATAATTTAGTGATTTTTATTGTGTGTTGTGTCTTACTAATTTACTGTTTTGGTGATAATAACTTGACTGGACCTTATTTGTGATTGTGGTGTTAGTACTAGTTGTAGGTGCCTACCAGCACCACCTTGCAACACTTCATCAAGGTGACAGAGCCATTTACTCCATCACCCTGGGTTAGAAACGGGCCTTTCGCAAGGATGAAAGTTAGGCCTTGTGTTTGACTTGACATCCAGTACTGACTGATTGATTGCCCTGACTTAGAGTGCTACATAGAGATCAGAATTTCCAAATCATAAGGGCCACTTCTAAAATGAGGTGATGCCCTGCCACCTCACAGAGGTCAGTCAGCAGGGTACTGTCTTGGCTGGAGACCTATTGTCTTACATGTCCTGATGATACTGCTGTCTTTAGCTCACTTCAATGGAACACCTGACTAACCTTAGTAAAATACTTCATGCTGTGCAACAAGCAGAGCTAAATGTCATGGCCAGCATGAAACAAGTATGGAAGGGGATCTGTTGAATACCAGGGCCATCAGTTTAGCAAGCGGCAAGCAAGTAGCCAGTCCAACATAAGATCCAAATTATCATGGCGTAAAAGCAACCATAAACCCAATTTCAGATCAGAGCTTTCCTGTCCTGACAGGGTATTGCAGGAAGTTTATCTGGCGATATGTCAGAGCTGACATCAATGAAGAAGCCCAAGAAAGTCACATGTAGGGAGGGGTGTCAGAAGGCCTTTGCCACCTTGATGGAGCCATTATACACTGCACCTGTTGTCAAGACACCTGATTTCAGCAACAAGTTGTCTAAATAGATGCTTCAGAACATAGTATTGAGGCAGTGTTAATTCAGCTGAATGATGAGGGTCATCTCAACCCGTTAACTTCATTAGCAGGCAATTATTGCCTAGAGACCAGTGTTGGAGTACAATAAAGAGGGAAGCCTTTGTTGTGGTTTGGTCACTGTAGAAGTGGAGACCTTACTTTGTCAGAAATACAAGATATACAGCCTGATTCATGAAGCGAAATAGCGCCCGCAATGGCTGCGAAAATGCAATTGCGGGTGCAAAACACGGAATCGGCATTCAAGTACGCAATAGCGAATTCGCAAAAAAAGTATAGCGATTTAAATAGCGATTACGCTATAATAGTCGCAGACTCCGGGTAGTCGAGCATTAGCGATACGGAAATAGCGACCAACCACGGAATCTGCGAAATGAATAGCGAAACGCAATATTGTCTCAATCGGCATTCATGAAATAAATACAATAGCGAAAAAGCGCTAATTCGCACGTTTGCGCGGCGCAATTTAAGGACAACTCAAAGCAGGTGGTAACCATAAAAGCCATGATTAAGTAAAATTTGAAAAACTGTTGGCCAATCACCAACAGGTCCAGGCCTGACCAATCACACATAAGGACATTCAGCAGCAGCATTAGGCGTTCCACAATGCCTGGGATGTCATGGTGGTGAGGCGGCGAAGGCTACAGCGAGCAGCACGGAGGAGACGCATGAGGCAGCAAAGGATTTACCGGCAGCGGGTCACCTTGCTGGGCCAAACCAGAGAACAGATTTATGCTAAATACAGGCTGAATGGGGAAATGATCACCTGGCTGATACAAGAACTCGACCCCATCATGCAGCACCCAACAAGGCGAAACAATTCTGTGCCCACACATGTGCAGGTATTGTGCAGCCTGCACCTCCTGGCCTCCGGCAGTTTCCAGGGCATAGTAGCCGCTGCTGGGGGGATATCCCAGCCCACCATGTCACGCTGCCTCCACACTTTTGTTGACGCCATGCTCAGCCAGCTCCACCGCCACATCACATTTCCCACGAGCCAACAGGAATTGGACCTGACAAAACTACAATTTTACAATGTCGCCCATTTTCCCCATGTCCTCGGCTGCATAGACTGTACCCACGTCGCCATCTGCCCACCAGCTGCCACGGAGTATATGTACTGCAACAGGAAGTCCTACCAACATACAGATGGTCTGCAATGCCAAGACCATCATCACTGACATTGTGGCCCAGTACCCAGGGAGTACCCATGACTCCTTTATCTTCAGGCACAGCGGACTCCACACACGACTGCTCAGGGGAGAGTTTGGGGAAGGACACCTACTTGGTAAGTACACTTTGTCGACCATGTCACATTGCTATGAAGTAACTGCGCTGCACAGGCAATCAACATCTGCTCCTCTCATTCAGGTGACAGTGGCTACGCCCTACGGGAATACCTCCTGACCCCTTACCTCAACCCTGCCACACCTCAGCAACGGCGCTACAATGTTGCGCACATCCGGACAAGGAACTGTATAGAAAGGACATTCGGCCTGCTCAAGAGCAGGTTCCGTATTCTGCACAAGACAGGTGGGGCGATGTATTACAGTCCTGCAGCGTGCTGCCGCATTGTGGCTGTCTGTGCAATGCTTCATAACATTGCAACCAAGCGCCGGATACCTGTTGACATCTCAGGCAGTGAATCTGAGGGGGACGACCGGCCACCAGCACATGCGCACCATGCACGCGGGGAGAACCCAGCTGAAGGCCACAGACGTCGCAACCACATCACAGCGAACAATTTCTAGCCCACCCTCTTCCCCCAACCCACATATCACAATTGCATGCAAAATTTAATGATTACACAAGGCTAATGTGTGCAGCAAAATAAATGTATTTGTTCCATTCACAAGAAAAAGGTTATTGTTTCAACTATTTACAAATTACAGTATTCCTGCATACTGCAGTGTGAAGTAGGTTCTTGGCAGGCTTAGCGTCAGCCTGTGGCAGTGTCCCTCAGACAATGTCATTGGCGCCTCCGGCGCGTAATGCCCAGGCGCCTGTGAGGCTCATCCTCATCCTGGGCAGCTGTACCAGGCGTTGCCCTGGTGCTGCGCCTAGGTGGCGGGACCTGCGTGGCAGAGTGGCTGCTCACGCTGGAGGCACCCTCACTGGCATCATCTCCCCCTACAATGGCCGGTAGCACAGGTGTATGCAGTGCCGTCACGGCGGTGGTCAGGTGCTCCAGCACCCTGGTTATGTCCTCGCAGCACTGGACCAGTTGGTGCTGCTGGGTCAGAGAGCGCCGCGACAGCTGGGTGGTGGCATTTGCTGCCACATAATTTGACCTACTATAGGCCGACAGCCGGCTCATCAGCTGGTGGTGGCGCCTGCTTGCAACACTGCGGTGCTTGACGAGCGCTGCAGTATTGTCCTCCATTGCCGCCGTCATGCGGTCCATGGCCGCCGTCATGCGGTCCATCCGCTCTCCGACTCCCGCCACATTGCGGCCAATTTTATGCAGCTGGAGCTGGATGGCTCCTTGCTGCTGCGACTGGCGCTGGTGGATTCGGAGCATGCGCCGCTCCACGCTCATGCAGGCATGGAGATGCCCATTGCCCCTCCTGCTGTTCGGCCGCTGTGTTGCGGCTGTGGCTGGCCCAGATCTGGTTGCACGAGCTGCAGGTGGTGTAGCAGCTGGTGTTGCTGGTGCCGCAGGAACTGGAGGCACATTGGTGGGGTGCCTGGCTCTGGCAGCCGGTTGGCCGGCAGATGTAGGAGCACGTACGGTGGGGGGCCTGGCCTTGGCAGCCGGTTGGCCGGAAGATGTAGGAGCAGGTACGGTGGGGGGCCTGGCCTTGGCAGCCGGTTGGCCGGAAGATGTAGGAGCAGGTACGGTGGGGGGCCTGGCTGCTGGTGTTGGTGCAGCGGCAGATGCAGGAGCAGGTACGGTGGGGGGCCTGGCTGCTGGTGTTGGTGCAGCGGCAGGGGCTGGTGGCTGGGTTTCGGGTAGTGATTCCTCCTCCTGGGCCTCCTCATCAATCTGCAGCCTCTCGCTGTCACTGCTATCATCGCCACCTGTGAGGGTAAGTGGATACTCATTAGGTGCATGTGACTGTCAGACGTGCAGATGTTACATGCATGCTGGGTGTCATTCCCTGGATGGCTGTGGATTTGGGCACTTTGGAACCTTTCTGGCCGCATTGTGGTACTACTACATTGTGGACATACTACATCTCCCACAATGCTTCAGGGCATTTCCTGATGCACAACATAGGCATGACTAAGGGCCAATGAGTGAGCCTATTTGGTCAGGGACGGTCATAGGGGACAGGGTCGCAGTCGCATGCCACTTACCTTGGGTGTCTTGGGTGGGGCGGGAGGAGTCCAGAGGGGTCACGCCAACACACGCCTCCCTCTCCAAGGTGTTCTCAACCTGGTCCTCCAGGGGTGTGTTGGGTGGGACAGTCGGTCCGCCACCTCCAGTGCCCGATGCCTCACCAAGGCGCTCCGCCACCCTCTCCTTGGCACGACCTCGGAGGTCGTACCAGCGCTTCTTCAGCTCCTCCAACGACCTGTCCGCCACGCCCACCGAGTTTACGCTGGAGGCTATCCCCAGCCAGATCCTCCGCTTGTCCTGCTCTGGGACCTTCCTGGAGTTGGGGCCAAACAGCCTGTCGTGGTTGGCCACCACCCCTTCAATCAGGTTCTCGAGCTCCTGCTCGGAGAACTTGAGCTTGCGCTTTCGTCCAGCGCTGTTGCTGGGGCCAGGGACAGGTTCCTCGGACATGGCGGTCGCTATTTCTGCCGTTTCTGGAGTCGCTAACGGTGGTTTAGCATCTGCTTTCCGTCGTGCACACTCGAAGGATAGCGTCACTGTGGTGTTTGGGGGTGGGAACTGGCTGCTTCCTGGTTGTGATGTCATCACGGTGCTCGGAATGCGTCTTCCCGTTTTCCCGATCGCGCGAGAATGCGACTCGCATTCCCGATCGCACGGGATTGCGACTCGCTATCCCGAGCGATCGGGATTGCGAGTCGCTATCCCGTGCGATCGGGATTGCGAGTCGCTATCCCGATCGCAGGTAGCCGGGAATAGCGATTTTTCTGCGTTTTTTGTAGGTCGCTAACGGCTTTAGCGCCCGCGTGCGAGTCGCTATTTTTTCAACGAAAAGTACATGAATGCCGTTTTGCGTTTCCTCAATAGCGAGTCGCTATTAATCGCTATTAGGGACACGCAAAACGGCCCGTACATGAATCAGGCTGATAGATTTTACAGTGCAGCATAGTCCTGGAACTGACTACACCAGTGTAAATGTCCTATCCCATTTCTTCCACTTAAATGATAAAAACTGCCAATGAAATGGCTGAGCTGCACCCCACCTGTCATTTTGGTTGGAAGCATGTGAGATAGTGCCTGTGTTTGCATGGTTGCCCACATTGTTTGTGGACTGATACTGCTAGTGTTTTGACTCTGAGCACTTGGATATTGCTAACCAAGCCCTGGTACATGTACACTAACTACTAAACATTTTTTTAAACTGGCATGCTGTTACTTGGCATATTTAAGCTTGCATATAAAAACAAAGTAGAAGGTCAGAGCATAAAGATTCAGCACCCGACGTTACTACATGTTGTGGCCACTATGTCCTAACAACAAATCGGTGCACTGGGTCTGGGATATGACCCACATACATCCCATAAAAGCAGTATACAGACCACCACAGACAAATAAACACCAATGATCCTGCACTCGAAAAACTAAAAGATTTGTTTTTGCTGTGTTTTATAGTTCACAAATGATATTCAATAAAATGTTCTTGAAACAGACATCCGTACACATGCAGAGGGAGATACCTATTCCCACATTATTATACTGGGATAGTTTTGAACATTGCACCTTGTTGATGCCTCTTGCTCACAGAGATGTAATATCAAACATCAGAAACATGATAAACCATATATTATACCTTTTGCTGATCCGAATATCATATGTGAACTATAAAACACAGCAAATACAGAATTTTTTGACCCCTGAAGACGTCCCAAGTGGGACAAAACGCGTTGGCAAGCAATTTTGTCCTGTATTTTAAAGAATGAAGTTCAAGGAATAAAAAGACAATATTTTTTCTACAATCAAAATACGACCATCTGGCCTTTTCCTTTAGGCAGCTATCTGTTTATATTCTGTTCTGTACTTATAATATGGTGTATAATTGCCTTCACGAATAGTCCACTTGCGTTTTTCGAGGGCAGGGTCATATGTGCATATTTAAGTTTGCTATACAGGCCTAGTATAATGTGTCCCAGAAGGCACCCCTTGCATAGAAAGCTAAGCGTTATATATGGACTATAGCACTGCTATGCTACCCACTAGCTTGACTAGACTTACAATGACTAGCACATTAAAGCTATTCTCCAAATAGGAAGTCTGAATGTCCCTTAAAATATTACTGGACAGCAGGAAGCTAGAATAATGAGTAAAGAACTATATTTCATATTTATTAAAAGGCCTGATTAAAGGTATATTTAGAATTATAAAATATATTAAGGAACAATGTTTTTATTGGAAAGTTACCTTTTTCTTCTCTACTGGAGACTTGTTTGCATTAGCCCTCAATTATCCTTCAGCTGGTGAATAACCCTGATGGAGTGTGAAAACAGGTCCCAGAACAAGACATCTCTGTAAACCTTAGAAAATGTTTGAGCAACAACATCTCTGGAGCACCAGGTCAAAACCTGCTAGACCAATCTGTCTAAGGGGCAGCCTCATTGGCTAAAGAAAAAGACTTACCATGTTCAGAATCTTTTCACAGTAGAAGGTTGTATTCAGTAGGATCATGTGGAGAAGGTATCCTGTCTTGTAGTGCCTTTGTCGAGCAGACTCAGCTCCATTTCCCGGAATAGAGACAATAGCTTAGATGTAGGTAGGATTTATTGTATCTCTGGCAGGAATACAGTGCACAGGAACCTAATTTACTTGAAAGGGCCCTCCCCTTTGACAAGGAAGACAAGCCCCTTCTGTTGTTCACCTAATCAGGCAGGCAGCATACCCAGTACAGTAGGGGAAAATCTACCCCTTGTGAGAAAGTCATCTTTTTTGCAATGATAACACCCGTTTTGTGCTTGATACTGTTTGTAACTGACTCTGACTGTAGACTGGGCTCTGTTACCAGACCCATGGCCAGTGCTCTGATTATCAGGTGATCCAGCGGGTTATCAGGTTTTCCAATACCAGACACTCACATGGGCCCATAAATTAATTCACAACAAACTGGCAATATCCGCTGGGGTCATGTTTTTGTAAATATCTAGATGAGTTATTTCTGGCCCTTAACTAATCTTTCACTGATCTAAGAGTTCTTTCCTCTGGTCAATGTACCATTAGTTGAACTAGTTGATGGTAAAATGATAAAGGATTTCAATTTTTACTTACACATAGGAAATGATCACAGACTCTGGAAGTATTTTTTAATTTTATCTCAGATTAAATTCATGTGAACCACTTACACAGTACAGAACAGGATCTGTCTCTCACAGGAAGGAAGATTCAAACAATCAATCAAATTGCATTCATTTATACTTTGCAATGATACTGCATGAAAGGGAGAGGATAGAGAGAAAAGCACATCAGCAAATACACAGATATAATTATAGTTACCTAGAAAGGGGTGAAAACAAACTCCCAGGCCTAGGAATCGGTAAGGGTCCCCCAGGAAAGATCTGGTGAAGAAAGGCTTCAGGACAGGAATCAGGACAGGAATTCAGGACAGGACAGGTGACCTCTCTATCACCGATACTTGGGAAGCACCCCTCTCTGACACTCTCTTCCTCCTCGAGATTGTTCCGCAATCTTCTTCAAAATTAATTTTCTTAAGATAATTGGTTCAGCAATACAATTCTTCTTCAGCATCACTCGTTACTTCAACAGCATCCCGGTCTCATGCTTCAGCATCTCCATCTCCAGACTAAACTAACTTTTTGAAGCTATCTCAATTATACCTTTCTGTAAGCTGGTATCAACCATTAATCTTTCAAACTTATGACATTTCTAACACTGATTGGACAGGCAAGGGGAGGTGATCATGACACCATGCTTAATTCTCATTACTTTCTTTCAGTTCTTTGTTTAACCCCTTCGCAGCTAGGCCTTTTCCCCTCTTGTGCTAAGCCTTTTTTGCTGATTTGGGGTAGTGCGCGCTTAGGCCCCTGTAACTTTTTGACCACATATGGTATCCACGCCAAATTTGCGTCCTTTTCTTCCAACTTCATGTGGATTCTAAAAGTGCCCAGGGTTTAGGGATTCCCTTGGAGGGGTACCAGAAATTAAGCAAAATATAGTAACATTTTTGTTTTTTTCAGAAAAATGGGAAAAACGGGTTGCAAATGAAAGCATATGGGTTTTTCCCTGCAAATGTTATTAAAAAAGGGTTTGTGGGGCTGAAATCAGCATTGTCCCAGATTTTAGGGAATGACAGTCTTTTGACAGAGAACCAATATTTTTCACACAGTTTTGGCATTTTTCTGGGACGTAGCCTATTTTTGCTATTTTTAGTGCTTTCAACCTCATTCCAGTTAATGGTAGAAATGAATTTGAAAGCAATAATGGATCCTGGAAAGCTATGCATTTTAGGAAAGTAGACAAAATTCTAAATTCAGAAAGGCGTCATTTGTCTAAATCCATGAAGGTTTCCTTATAGAAACTAACAGTTAAATATTGGAAAAATTGAAAATTAGTTGAAATAAACAGCCTTTTGTCTCAACGTTTTCACCTGTAACTTCTTGTAATTTTGACAGCTCTTTGAAAGCAATATACCGTTACATTTGTTCAACCTTCCTGTTTGTGGGGATATACAGGACTTGTAGTTTCACCAAGAACCCGACGAACCCAGAGCCAAAAACTGAGCAGCAACTTGCAGTGGTATTTTATTATGTACCGGGTATAGAGGAATTATTCTGGGAAAATGTATACATGGAAAAATCGGTACTGAATTGGGTACAAATAATAGAGTTTAGAAACAGTATATATTTCCACATTTTCAAAATTTGGAATACGTATACTAGCATGAGAATGATTAGTCATTTTTCAAAATGATTTTTTTTTTACACAATGTCTTTCATTTTGAAGGGAGAAATGCGTGAAAACTCAATTGGTAATAACAGTTGATTTACAAATCTGAATTACCCGAAGTCTCCAGATAAAAACGGTACCTCACTTGTGTGGGTCGGCCCTTTGCCTGCGACAGGAAACGGGGCAAAATGCAATGTGGTTATACCTCAATTTCGCAGATAAAAATTGACCCTTTTTTGGCAAAGTGCCTAGCTGTAGTTTTTGCACCCTAGCTCTGCTGGCACCTAGGGAAACCTAGCAAATCTATACATTTCTGAAAACTAGACACCCAGGGGAATTCAGGATGGGGTGACTTGACTGCCTCCCACAAGGTTCTGTTACCCAGTATTCCTTGCAAACCTAAACAAGTGTACACAAAAACACATTTTCCCCCACATTTCTGTGGTGGAAAGTTCTGGAATCTGCGTGGATCCACAAATATCCTTCCATCCTGCGTTCCCCAAAGTCTTCCAAGAAAAATGGTACCCCACTTGTGTGGGTCGGCCTAGTGCCTGCGACAGGAAACGTCGCAAAACGCAACGTGGTCACACCTCAATTTTGCAGGGAAAAATGACCATGTTTTGTCAAAGTGACTAGCTGTAGTTTTTGAACCCTAGCTCTGCCGGCACCTTGGGAAACCTAGCAAACCTATACATTTTTTAAAACTATACACCCAGAGGAATTCAGGATGGGGTGACTCGACTGCCTCACACCAGGTTATGAGGCATAGTGTCTGCGTCAGGAAATGGCACAAAACGCAGCGTGGTCGCACCTCAATTTCGCAGTGAATAATGGGACTTTTTTGGCAAAGTGCCTACCTGTGGTTTTTTAACCCTAGCTCTGCTGGCACCTAGGGAAACCGAGCAAACCTATACACTTCCGAAAACTAGACACTCAGGGGAATTCAGAATGGGGTGACTCGACTGCCTCCCACCAGCCAGTATCTGTTACTGAGAATCCCTTGCAAACCTAAAAAATTGACAAAAAAAACACATTTTCCTCACATTTCTATGGTGGAAAGTTCTGGAATCTTCATGGATCAACAAATTTCCACCCACCCTGCGTTTCCCAAAGTCTTCTGAGAAAATGGTAACTCACTTGCGTGGGTCTACCGAGTGCCTGCATCAGGAAACGGCGCAAAACGCAACGTGGTCGCACCTCAATTTCGCAGTAAAAAAAGGGCCTTTTTTGGCAAAGTGCCTACCTGTCGTTTTTTAACCCTAGCTCTGCCGGCACCTAGGGAAACCTAGCAAACCTATACATGTTTTAAAACTAGACACGCAGGGGAATTCAGGATGGGGTGATTTGACTGCCTCCCACCAGGTTCTGTTACCCAGAATCCCTTGCAAACCTAAAAAGTGACAAAAAAACACATTTTCCTCACAGTTATGTTGGGGAAAGTTCTGGAATCTGTGTGGATCAACACATTTCTACCCACCCCACGTTCCCCTAAGTCTTCTGAGAAAAATGGTATCTAACTTGCGTGGGTATGCCTAGTGCCTGCATCAGGAAACGGCGCAAAACGCAACGTGGTTGCACCTCAATTTCGCAGTGAAAAATGGGCATTTTTTTGCAAAGTGTCTACCTGTTGTTTTTGAACCCTAGCTCTGCCAGCACCTAGGGAAACCTAGCAAACCTATACATTTTTGAAAACTAGACACCCAGGGAAATTGAGGATGGGGTGACTCGACTGCCTCCCACCAGGTTCTGTTACCCAGAATCCCTTTCAAACACAAACAATTGACAAAAAAAACACATTTTCCTCACATTTCTGTGGTGGAAAGTTCTGGACTCTGCGTGGATCAACAGATTTCCACCCACCCAGCCTTCCACCAGGTCTCCCGATAAAAATAGTACCTCACTTGCTTGGGTCTGCCTCGTGCCTGCGTCAGGAAACGGCGTAAAACGCAACGTGGTCGCACCTCAATTTCGCAGTGAAAAAAGTGCCTTTTTTTGGCAAAGTGCCTACCTGTCGTTTTTTAACCCTAGCTCTGCTGGCACCTAGGGAAACCTAGCAAACCTATACATTGTTTAAAACTAGACACGCAGGGGAATTCAGGATGGGCTGATTTGACTGCCTCCCAAAAGGTTCTGTTACCCAGAATCCCTTGCAAACCTAAAAATTGACAAATAAAATAAGTTTTCCTCACATTTATGTTGGGGAAAGTTCTGGAATCTGTGTGGATCAACACATTTCCACTCACCCCGCGTTTCCCTAAGTCTTCTGAGAAAAATGGTACCTAACTTGCGTGGGTCTGCCTTGTACCTGCGTCAGTAAACGGCGCAAAACGCAACGTGGTTGCACCTCAATTTCGCAGTGAAAAATGGGCCTTTTTTGGAAAACTGCCTACCTGTCGTTTTTGAACCCTAGCTCTGCCAGCACCTAGGGAAACCCAGCAAACCTATACATTTTTTAAAACTAGACACCCAGGGAAATTCAGGATGGGGTGACTCGACTGCCTCCCACCAGGTTCTGTTACCCAGAATCCCTTGCAAACACAAAAAATTTACAAAAGAAAAACATTTTCCTCACATTTCTGTGGTGGAAAGTTCTGGAATCTGCGTGGATCACCAAATTTCCACCCAACCAGCATTCCCCCTGGTCCCCCG
The DNA here is from genome assembly GCF_964261635.1 of Lissotriton helveticus. Lineage (NCBI taxonomy): Eukaryota > Metazoa > Chordata > Amphibia > Caudata > Salamandridae > Lissotriton > Lissotriton helveticus. The sequence continues at coordinate 127,100,963 of NC_136059.1, read as the reverse complement.
ATAAAAATGGTACCTCACTTGCGTGGGTGGCTCAAGGACCCGCAACAGGCAAGGGCCCAAAACCTAATGAGGCGACATCAAAATTACCTATCACAAACCAACCTGGTTTTGCAAGGGGGTTCCCATGAGTTTTTGGCCCCGGGCTCGGCGGCCATCTAGGTAAACCTACCTAACCCACACATTTCTGGAAACTAGACACCCGGGGGAGTCCAGGGAGGTATGGCTTGCGTGGGTCCCTCTTCATTCTCCTACCCAGAATCCACTGCAAATATCAAATTTCACAAAAAAATCCCTTTTTTTTACATTTCTGTGTGGTAAAGTTGTGGAATCTGCGTGGATCTTCAAATTTCCTCCCACCCAGCGTTCCCCCAGGTCTCCTGATAAAAATGGTACCTCACTTGAAAGCATTGAAAATTGCTAAGTTGAAAAAATGAATGGCCAACTTCTTATACCAATCATAAGCCTTCCGAATAGCTGTGTAAGGTTCCAACCTCTGATCTACTCTGTCAACACTCTGTCAACACCACCCATGTACTTATTGTACTCCATAATGCACACAGGTTTGTACACATCAGCAGCCTGACCCCAAACAGGCACAGGTGAAGTACTCTCATCATGGATGGTAGTCAGCATGTACACATCCCTCCTGTCCACACATTTCAGTGCTAGTAGTTCTTCACTACGCAAGGAACTGCACTGACCCCTCTGAAGTTTCTTGCAAACAAGCTCTTTCGGAAAACCTTTGCGGTTAGATAGGATTGTGCCACAATTGCACAGCAGTGTAGAAGTTATCAAGGTACAAATGCTGACCTCTGTTGAACAGTCTTCTAGCAAGATCCCACACAATTTTCTCTGACACTCCAAAAGTGGACGGACACCAGTGATAGGCATCAATCCCAAGCCCCGCCCCCTTCGTACATTATGCTTATGAGTTAGCGGAATGTGTCTAACTAATTACTTGCATTTACGCATTTACGTTTATGTTCTCATTATGCAGTTATTCATTTATGCGTGTGATATCGTTTGCAGTGTTCTTAGCTTAGCATGTGTGCCACCATTTTGAATTATTTCTCTCTGCGTGCAAACTGTATTTGCTCATTCCCCCTCCCGTAGGAATAGGAATAATTCCTCGTGTCAGCATATATGCATTTCTTGGTTTACTGTAGCTGAGGCTCCTGCTAGCGAAACTCCTTATCAGGCCGTTCTCATGCGCTGGGGATGTAGCGGCCTGGCTCTGTGTCCTTGGGAGATGATAAAAAGTGTTGCTATTGCAGGTGCAGATGCCTCTTGTATGAGGCCATTGTCCACACTCCTGGTGGACCAGTACTTTTCCATTATGGGCGTGTTTACTCTGCCTTCTCGTAATATAATGTATCACCATGATGATGTGAGTCAGTCCTTCTCGGCACACTCTTAGGGGTGAGGTCGATATAGGGCCCTCTCATATGGGAGTTTGTGGCCTAATAAACTTGCTTTGTTTATTCTTCTCCACTGTCCGGCTGACTTATTTTGGGTAACTGTAGGTGAGTGAGGTAAGTCACTCGGGTAGTATTTTAGCCACGCTTATCAGATGGCGCCCGAACAGGGACTCCGCGATTAGGACCTTTCTCACCCGTAAGTGGGTAGCAGAAGGCCGGAGACCCCCTGGTCGGCACGGTGGGCCTGGGTACCCACTTTGATGCCGAGCTTGGTTCTCGCAGCGCTGCCCCACCCTGCTGATCGGAGGAGGTCTCGGTCCAAGATCCTACGCCGGAGTCCGGAAGGCGGAACCTTGGAGCTGACCGTGTTAGTCCAGCCAGCCGGAAGTGGAGAACGGTAGAGGTCGGGACCGCGCACGGAAGGTAAGTGGTCCGACTGGTGATTGAGGGGCCGGAGTGCTCCGTGAGACCGGTGTGTCTCTGGTGATTGGAGGAGCTGGTGTGCTTCTGGGGCTAGTGTGCTCCGGGAAACTCAGGGTGCAGATAGCGCTCTGACAGACTTGATGGAGATTGGGGGACGTTGGTTTGTGAAAATCCGACTGGATAGTACTGTGGGTTGGTGAGCGGCTTGCTACGTGAGGATTTTGGGCTCGCCCGAACACCTAATGTGGTGATTTGCGGGAGAGTGCCGGGTCCCGCGCGGTGCGGCGCCTGCCGATTTGTAGTGCTGCCCGGGAAACGGATTGGTTTCCCAGTCTCGGAACAGCGGGTGTGTGCTGTTCAGTCTGCGGTAGGGTCCAGGTTTCCCAGGACTTGGTCGACGGGCCTTGTCCCATTTTGGTAACACGTGTTTTGGTGCGGATTCTATTTGATCGATATATGCATATTGAAACTGTGAAATTTTTGTGCTGTTGTGTGTTTGTAAGAGAACAAAATGCCGTGCTTTAGTAAATTGCGGTGTTTCGGGTGTTGTGATGAGGTTTCAGATGTGAGATTGGCTAGGAGCCAACCTGCCCCGCAGGAAGGCTCTCCAAATTTCGACATGTACGTCAAGCATGGCTTGCCTCCTATTTTGTTTTCTTCTTTGTGGCATAAGTATACAATGGATAATGTGGATTTGCAGTGGCCTTTGCTGGGCTCTTTTGACGCAGCAAAATTAGACTATTTACAAGACAAATTGTTTGCTAGGCGCAGCCGTCAGAGTATGTTCGATTCTTTGCGAATGTGGCAGAAGGAGGCACGAGAACGGCAGATAAGGGAGGAGAAGGTAGCTCAGAAAAGATCAGCACAGACCATGGCGCAGAAGGCGAGGGAAAACACTAAGAAAGAGAATGAGCTGCGGATTGAGCGCGCAGATAGGCGTTTTAGGTTATTGGAAAATAAGTGCTATGTGGTAAAGGAAGAGGATATAGACGAGATGGAAGATATTTTGAGCGCCCGACCCCCTCCCCCATATGCTCCACAGCCGCTGTACCCCGTGCTCGGAGATTCCGCTCCACAGGCGGTGGTTTCAGTTCCCCAAGTCGGTGCCCCTCCCTTGTCCGGTACACCTGCTTCCTCTTCAGGGGGACCTACTTTCCCTTCTACCACGGCACCCTTGCTCCCTTTCTCGGCGGCGAGCCCTGCGTCTGCTGCGCTATCCCCGGTGTTCTCTGCCGGCCCCGCTAGCCCCACTGTTTCTGCCAGCGCCACCCCTCAGAGCGCGTTGCGAACACCTGCTAGAGGAGCGGAGGGAGGACTACTCAATCAGGTACGAAAGTTACTCACACGTGCTACTGTACCCCTAGACGAGAAGACAATGGTAGCCAATCAGGCTTGTCAATGGGCCAGGAATAACATTTATTCACTAGAGGATATTTGGTCTACTATGAAGGATTATGAGCCTTTGATGCAACAGCATGCTTTGTGGCACATGTCAACGACCCTAATAGCACTATGGGAGCAGGGATATGGTGGTGTGGCGCCGGCGATTCTTCGCAATATTAAGACTCATGCTTACAGGGCTAATACTGGAGCAGCGGAAGTGCTCCGTAGTTTGAGGTATTTGTTGGAGTACAGGAATGAGCTAACAGCAACAGGTGAGACCCACTTCCCGGGGATACATCCAATGCGTGAAGTGCATCCTATATTTCACCCTGAGGTATCTGAAATAGTAGACCCGACCACCCTGGTAGTGACTAGACCACGTGTAGACGCTCATTTCCAGGAACAATGGGTGTATACGCCCTGGAAAAGGAGCGAGGTATTAGCTCTGAAGGCACAGTTACCCGACTCAAGAAAAAATCCAACGGCTTATTACAAAGAATTAACAGAGGCAGCCTCCTCAACAGTAATGACGTTAGCAGATATTGAGCTGTTTTTTGGATTATTGGTCCCCGTGGATGTGTGGAGACAGGTGAAGGGTTCGGAACATAGAGAGGAGTTAGGCGGAACATGGGAAGAATTCACAGATTGGGATAAGGAACGAAAGCCAGGTGAAAAGCCGAAGCCTGAGATACTAGCATTACCCGGGCGTATAATTAAATATATGCATTCACTCATTCCTCCTAAGAAGGTAGATTGGGATAAGTTAACGGCTTGCAAACAGAAAAAGGATGAGGCAGTTTCAGATTTCTTCACCCGCTTTGAAGAAACATTTATGGATTTTAGCGGACAGGATATCTCTCAAGATGGAGGGCTCCGTCTTTTTGTCAACAGATTCGTTACGAATCTGCTGCCAGAAATATCGGCCCGACTGCAAGCGTCTGAGAGTACATGGACAACATCTACCCCCTCAGGCATTTTGAGCATGGCCCAGTATTATGAACATAGAGAGAATGAGAATAAGGACAGGCAAGAAAAGAAGGCGAAAGATTTAAAGACAAAGGTTTTGTTGCAGCAAGTAGCGAAGGGCAGAGGACGGGGAGCCCCGCCCGTGTCAGGTGGTCGAGGAAGTAGCTTCGGAAGGGGAGAGAGAAGAGAGCGTTTGGGACCCAACCAGTGCGCTAACTGCAAACAGGAAGGGCACTGGTGGAAAGATTGTCCACTACTACGGTCCCAGGCTGGACCTGGTAGGGGACGAGGTCGGGGAGATGCGAATAGAGACACTAGACAGTCCGAGGAGGGCAGGAGACCGGGAGGAAATTATTTTGACGGAGGAAGGGATAGACAGCATTCTCAGAGGGAGGGCGATGACGGCAGGGATAGACAGTTCTACAACGATACGTACGCCATGGATGATTTCACAGGATTTTCCTATAACTAGGACAGCGTAGGGCAGAGTGAGGGACCTGTTTCTGTGGATGTTGATCAACGTGGGCCTTATGTAACGGCAGACTTGTCGGGATCCCACAGAAATTTTTATTGGATACAGGTGCTACAAAAAGTTCTGTAGCACGTTCTCAGGTTCCAGGGGCGGCTCTGTCTGGCAAAACTAATATTGCAGTGGGGTTCTCTGGTACCCCGGTGGTTAGCCCCATCTCTAAGCCCTTGACACTTACGATTGGCCCCTTCACTATTGACTCCTCCTTTCTCTTGACTTCGAATTGTGGTGAGAATTTACTGGGTTTGGATTTGTTAAAAAGGTTGCATGCTACGATTTACTGTTCCCCGGATGGTGTGTATCTTACGATGGGTCCTACTGTCGCGCGTGCGCAGCAATGTTTTTCAAAGGATGAGCCCCTCCCAGTTGAGTTCAGGGATGTCCCCCCGAGTCTGTGGGCCAGTAGTGATACTGATGTGGGAAAAATGGACATTGCACCGGTGTCCATAAATGTTAAGGTGGGAGCGAAGCTACCTCGCATTCCTCAATACAAGATCTCTAGATATGGAGAGAGGGCTCTGTTGCAGATTATACAGGATTTGATTGGATCGGGGGTAGTCGAGGAAACGGACTCGAATATCTGTAATAGTCCGATACTTCCGATACTTAAAAGATCCTCAGGTGACGCTGGTGAGAATACACCTGATGTCTATCATTTTGTGATTGATTTACGCCATGTTAACAAGGTTGTTGAGCCCTAGTACCCAGTGGTTTCAGACATTACTACCATGTCACTCGGGTGGTATTTTAGCCACGCTTATCACCAGGGGGGTCAATAGTGGAATCTCTACCAGTGTACACACGAAAATTAAAAACATATCCGGTCTTACTCTCAGACAACATATACAGTTTAATTCCATAGTGTGCCCTCTTGCTAGGAATGTACTGCCTAAACACCAAACAACCCTTGAACAACACCAAAGACTAATCAATAGATATTTCGTTCTGTGGAATGTAAATCTCTGAAAAACGATCAACAAAGTGATCAAGAACAGGCCGAATCTTAAAAAGACTGTCACAGTCAGGGTGACTACATGGCAATGCCAAAGAATTATCCACAAAATGCAACATGAGTAGCAAAAGTAAATACCGATCACGAGTCATAACTGCTGGAAATATGGCTGTTGCCATCAAGGGACTGGAAGACCAATCTAAAGCCAGGTTCGGCTTCCTTACCAAACCCATCAAAAAAGTCAAACCCAAAAACTTCTTCAGCTCTTCCAGATTTGTGGGCCTCCACCTTGTAGCTCTAGAGTGGGGCCTAAGTGTGTCACTTTTGTCCCTCAAAAACTGTTCAGCATACAAATTGGTCTGCTCAACAATCTCACACAAAAATACATCATCCATAAATAACTGAAAATACTGTATGGGCAAAACAATTTCACAATTCACTCTACACCCTGCATCACCGCTAAAGGCAGACAACACCGGCTGCACCATGTTAGGATCAACCCAGAATTCAGCATTTCCAGTAGGAAGGCTAGCACCCACAGGCTGCAATCCAGATGCCTCTTGCACCATCGGCACAGCAGTATCCTCCTCTAAAACAGGCCCTTCATCTGCACTGAGAGAACCATCATCATCCGATGATTCCATGTGGAGAGAAAACTCACTGCCAGAATCTTCCCCTCCCTCCTCTCCCTCAGACGCACTGTCAGTGTCATAATCCGGCTCAGAGGAAGATTCAAGAAGCATACCTACCACCTGCTGAGCAGTCATTCTACGGCTAGCCATTATGATTACTAATAAAGGTTACTTGACACACAAGTCAACAACTACAATCACTATGTAAGATAAGCAATGAACAAAATTCACCTTTATCAAAAATACCTACACCGTGCAAAAGAATACCACTCACTTGCCAGAAGCAACTAAACTCCCCACCACGTAGTCTGCACAGACACAGTATGGATCAACAATATCCCACTAAAAAAGAAACAGAAAAAAATAGACATAAGCAAACACATCACAAAAATGTTCATGCTCAAAACACTAACTAAATGCCACTAGGACACCACTTACAAAAAATAATAATTCATACATTGCAATATTACTCATTTGGAGTACATACAACAAAAATATTTTTCTTACCTACAAAAATGCAACTACACAAAACTGCAGAACAACCACTGTCGGAACCGCAAACAGGAATCAAAAGCTTTAGACTAAATTTAAAAAGAAGAAAAAAAACATTAGAATCACATATGAAAAAACTACACCAGTCCAACCTGCCAAGTTAAGGGGTAGGTGGGACTAACAGTATAACATCAATAGGGGAGCAACCCTTGCCCTTGAGGCCACACCCACCAAGACGAAAATTAAAATAATTCTGGTGTCCACTGGCTTCTGCCCCCCTTGGGAACAGATGGGACTAAACACATACTGCTACTCTGCCACTCAAAGAGGGCAGAAAAGGCCACAATCATCCTCCCATAAAGGAAGGGAAATGACCCATGACCAAGGGGCGGATCCCCACAATAAAAATAAACCCTGGTGCCCTAGTGGCCCTTCAAAAAAAAAAACAGCAGAACTACCCTTCCAGGTGATACAAAAGGGGATGATGGACAGAGCGCATGAGCAAATCTAACACTCACTCCCAGGCAACTGATCTTGATTTAATCCATCATCATTGTTTAGCTCACTTCACCAACCCAGTTCAGACATGGCCATATGCAAATCAGACTGACCCTGTGCCCTTTGATTTCCCTAAGTAGGCAGACGTGGGTACCTTGCTCACTTTGCCACTGGACTCAAGCTAATCTGGCTGATAACGGCTGATTAGCCAGTAACTGGTCCCATTATGGTTGTTTTTCTAAAAATGTGACCCCCCCGGGGAAGCCAAAGGCTTACAACATGCCCCCTAAAGGGCAGCGACCCTTGTCCAAGGGGTTGCTCCCCAAAACAAAAAAAAATTAAGGCTACTCAAAATGGCCCCCAAAAGGAAAGTGACCCTTGCCCAAGGGGCCACTCCCCTGCTCTTTGCCCCAGTGCATGGTTTCTATAAAAAAAAATGTTTAATCTGCTCCCCTGAGGGGCAGACAAAGCAAAAGTAATTGCCCCCTAAAGGGAAGCAACTCTTGTCCAAGGGGTTGCTCCCCAAAACAAAAAAAAAAACATTAGGGCTACTCAAAATGGCCTCCAAAAGGAGAGTGACCCTTGCCCAAGGGGCCACTCCCCTGCTCTTTGCCCCAGTGCATGGTTTTAATAATAACACATTTAAAGGCTACTGCCTCCGAAATGTGAGCAACCCTTGTCCAAGGGGTCGCTACCAAAAACTAAAAAAAACAATAGAGCCACACAAAATGGCCCCCAAAAGGAGAGTGACCCTTGCCCCAGTACATGCCTTTCAATCAAAAACTATTTATTTTATAATGCCCCGGAAAGGGGAGCATCCCTTGTCGAAGGGGGCGCCTCCCAAAACAAAAAAAAGCAATAGGGTTGCACAAAATGGCCCCCATTATGAGAGTGACCCTTGCCCAAGGGGCCACTTCCCTGTTTATTGCCCCCAAATGCCTAATATATTTTTAAAAAAATTAAATTCTGCCCCCTGGGGGCAGACAAAGTGAAACATTTTGCCCCCAAAAGGGGGAGCGACCCTTGCCCAAGGGGCCGCTCCCGAACGCACAAACACTGCCAATTTCACAACAACAAAAAAATCCCTGGTGTCTAGTGGGCATTCCTGCTGCGCGATCGCACGATCGTGCAGCAGGAATGCTCTAAAGAGGCATCGAGGCAAAGGAAAACCCTTTCCTTTCCCCGATGCATCTTTAGTTACAATCCCCCCTCCCCAGCCCCCAAACTTACCTTGTTTCTCCTCCGACACAGGAAGCAAATGGCTTCCCTGCGCGTCGGAGGAGAAAGGGAACCTCCAATGACGTAAGCGCGCCTCACGAGCTGAAGTCATTGATGACGCGGGCAGGGGGGGGGGCAGGGGAAGGTCTTACCCTGACTTCCCCGTTCAAACAAGGTAGATCGGGCACCCACGGGGGGAGCGCCAGCGCTCCCCCCATGGGTAGGGCTCATGACGAGCTGAGCTCGTCATGAGCACCTGAGAGGTGTATGCCATGACGAGCTCAGCATGAGCATACAAGGGATTAAAATCCCACCCTTTAATATTCATGCAAAAATGTTTATTCCCACCCGCATTCACATTGTAATAATCACAAATTATAAAAAAAGTCTGCAGGTTCTCATCCATTTCAGTAGACTGTAATTTTGGTGCTCTGGAAGAAACCATTCGCAACCTTGGATGACGTTCAAGTTTACATTGCGCCTTCCAGCTTAGTTGTTCTACGCATGTGCAGTAGAACAAGAGGAAATAGACCGTGTTACATGTTTTTAGGCCCATATTCAGCACTATTGAAAGAATCAAAAGACAAATGTTAAAATTTTAAAAAATAGTTTCACTGTATACCACCTATCTTACTCTAATACCATTCACTTATTTGTATTCTTCCCGCATAAGCATTAGTAAAATAGCATGCAGGTGGCAAGCATGTGAGTTTCAAGGGGCCATTTTGTTAACTACTGTGCATGTGCAGAAAGTTCCTTCCAAGTAAAAAGGTACGTCATACTACGTCAATGCAGTAGACGCATGCGCACTAAAGATTTCCGGTTAGCGGCCATTTTAGAATTTGACTCGAGTTACTTATTAGTAAAACACATAGGCAAGCTTCTTCGTTTCTCGTGAATGTTGTGTCTTGCATATTATTTCCACAATACAGGTTTTAGTACGGGGTTAAAGTTACATGAGAAGATTGCTTTCAAGCACGTCTCCTTATCCATGAGTCCTTGCTCCTTCAATCCTCACTCTCATGGCATTTTAAAAGCCATCACAAATTACCCATCCCTCATCAGAGGCCAACTTTAGCATTTTTCACTTTCTTTCCCTTTTCACTTGTTCTTTAATTCTTTCATTTGCTCATATACCTTGCCTTTCATTTCTTCCAACTGAATCCAGTGGCGTAGCTAGAGCTTCTGGTGCTCGGGGCTGTCCCTCATATTGCCGCCCTTGGCAGGCAGCGGGGGTGGGGCGATGCTATGTAAAAAGAACGGCAAGCACTTGAAAGAGGTCCAAGAAACACTTGGTATAACCGCTAATAGTTACCTCTATCATGCAAGTTACCTGCACATACATGACACAAGCCAAATCTACACAGTTGAAAACACCGGCAGTACAAAGACATACAATTGATGGACGGAATGCAGAACAAATCAAAACATTCACCCCCAGTCCATGGATCTGGGTTGAATCCATCATTCGTTTGCTCACCATGCCACCCCAGTTTAGACTTGGTGATGTGCAAATCAAGACTGATTTGTATATGGCTGGGTTCAAACTGGAATGGCATAGGGGAGCAGAAAAATGAAGAATTTATGCCCAGATCTCTGTACTGGGGTAAATGTATGACATTGTTCTGTATTCTGTCCATCAATTGTTCTTTTTGCAATAATAATATATAAGTACAAAGGTATCACGGTTGACTTGTTTGCAACCTCTAGCATATTTAACCAAAAATATGACCTTTATGTGTTGGTCTGAATAGATCGTTGGGTGGAGATCCCAGCACATAAAACAGAGAAGTAGTAGAGGTAGAGGTCTCCACACATAGGTTTGTGAATTGCATTTTGTAGTATGAGAGTAGTTCTACTGGACTGATTCTAAAGGTTCTACTAAATGCAGTGTCTGAATTGTGCTCGAACAGTCTCCGAGGTCTTGCCAATTTGCCACTACGGAGAGAGGCCATATTGGGGTTAGCTGTTTTCTCCTTTTATAGTTGCAGCGCTAGCAAACACTAATTGTGTAAATGATTTGTAGCTAAAGAGGAATTCAACTACAGGTAAAAAATCCTGTTGAACATGATTGTCAGTTCAATTGAGAAGGAGTCATGCAGCGGCAAAACCTACATGAATTCAGGATGCTCCATGAGTATCTCATCTCTGCAGATCCTTTGAAATCCTTGGATTTACCTTTCATCTGTTTGGCTAGTATATCCCCCTGAAGGGCAAATATTAAATAGTTTCATTCCAGTTCTTCTCCATGTTGAGGAGATGTAATGCTCTATTAACAGACTTAGGTCAAGGATGGCTGGATGAGTCTTTTAGCGTTAAGATTTCTGCCGACATTAAAGATGTTCTAGTGGGCCTATATTTTTTTAAAGAAGGTGGCAAAAAATCTGATTCCATATCTCAAGTTTATTTCATTAGCCGAATTTGGACTTGGTGTGTCAAGATGGGTAAATCGAACAGGGCCGGACTGGGAACCGAAACCGGCCCTGGCAATGTGCTCGGCCAGCTCACCCCCTCCCCCAGGGGGATGGAGGGGGGTGACCGCGCTCTTTGCCAGGGACCGTTTTTGGCCGATTTTGTTACAGGGCCGTTTTTAAAAAAAAAGGCCCTGTAACAAAAACGGCCTCCATGGGCCCAAAACCAGCCCGCACCCATGCGGCTGACCGGGGATTGCCCGGTGCCCGCAACGGCCAGTCCGGGCCTGAGTCGAACAAAGCTCTAAAGGAAGCTTTGTAGATGGTACAAGTGAGCACAGAACTGCCATCTAGAAGCCTTCTCCAAGTGAGCCTGGTTCCTGTACATCAGCAGAGGGGGATTACTGCACTCTACTTCCAGGGCGGGTTCCAGTGCTGGCCCCGAACCACCTGACCTGGTGCTTTCAGGTCATGACCCTTTATTACTAATTGTGAAATGGGGTAGACTCCTTACTTGTATGCTTTTGTACCAAGGTACGCCTTTAACATGTTCTACAGGAGCTTGTTGATGGTCTGGCTGTATTTGGCCCACAGGGAGAGGTAAATGCAGATGGAAAAGCCCTGCGGAGGGTTTTATTGATGTCCAGAGTAACCCAACCAGGGAGTCCATGTTGGTGTTCATGCTGGTCACCTCTGTATGGATACCGTCCACCTGTTTGTGGATGCCGGCCATCTCCTGGTATGTGTTCTTCAGCTCCCTGACTTCCTTGATTTCAATGAATACTTGCCCCATGACACTTTTGGAGTCCTGGCAGACACCCATGACTTGGTGATGGCAGCCTGGGTGTCAGTGTCCCCAATGGGCTCACTCTGCTGCCCCACGGTTACCCTCTCACCATGCCTACACCCATGGGCCAGTGCCTTTGGCACATACTAAGCCCTCCCACGGGGTCTTGGTTCCTCCATGAATGGGGTGGTGATAGGTGACTCAGAATACATGACGGAGGGAACAGGATTGATTTGATTGTGTTTGATGCATTGGTTGGGGTGCATTGTTTGGCTGTGGTGGGAAATGTTGCTGTGGGCACAGTAAGACAAACTGCTGCCATTTGCCCAGGCCTACCAGATGGGCCAGGCCCATCAATCATGTCCACTGCTTCAGGATTGGTGTCATCACTGAGGGTTTTTTCCTAGGGTGGAGAGGAGGTAGCTACATCCATTTTGTATGTATTAAAGTAAGTTGGCACCTAGAATGGAACAAAAAAGATAGAGATCAATACTGTCATCTATTTGTGAATTTGAAGTTGGTTAATAGACAGTTGTAGGCATTCAATTGATGTAGTAGATTTCATAAGCTCATTAGATGTGCAGTTGTGTGTAATTTTGGCTTTAAGAATAGACATGACAACTCTGCAAACACAGTGCAGTCATAACATGTGTATTTGTACATTCCAAGGCCTAGTTGTTTCTAATACATGCAAACACCCAGCTTGGTTATATATTTAGCATGTGAGAAGTCAAGGGGTCACCTGTTACTGCTAATCAGCTGAGTTTCCTCATGGCTCACATATATTAGGGGCACACCATTGTTATGGTGTCACTCATGCCATAATTAGATTCAGTTGATGAGACCAGGACAATATCAAGCAAAATATTCAGACATATATATCTGAGTAGAGCATTGTCTGTTCATTGTACTGATCATTATGAGTGAAGATCCGCAGTAACATGTCAGACAAGTGGGAAGGGACAAAAGAAGTCTAGCATCTTGGTTAGAGTTGGAGTGAGAGGGCCTCATCGTACCTCAATCTCACTTCACCAACCCTTGAAAAATGGATAGAGTACCATACCTTTTGGGAACATTCACTTGGGTTGGATCATACTTTTAAATATTCACACATATGATTTCTGGATGGGTATTTTGATGGTAATGCACTTACAGACAGCAGTGTAACATGTGACATGTCCTGGAGATGGATACATGTGCACTTATATGCAGCAATATACATTGACACAGACAAACCAACATCTCTGATACTTTCAGTATTGCATTTGTTACGAAAATAGACAGAGAACACAATAGCCAAAGCAGAGTTGAGAGCAAAGAGGAAATTGTAATATTTTGATAGAGTATTGAAGTATAACATACCGGAGTCCCTTCCTGCCGCCATCACTGTCAAGCACTCTGTATGCAGAATGGCCAAGACATTTTCCTCCCAGGGACGGATTTGTAATGGTGCACAGGAGGGCCACCACCAGTTCTCTGAGCCTTCAGCTGGCAGTTGTTGTAACGGTATTCAAACTTAACCGGAGGTCACTCCAGCTCTTCTTAATGTTGACCTCTGTGCGCAGAGTGGTATTCACTCTTTGACTATTCTGTCCCACAATTCACTTTTCCTACTGAGAGGAGTATGCTGGACTTGGGAGACAAAAATGTATCGCTCTAATCTAATGATTTCATTCAACAAGGCTGTCAACTCTTGCATGGGTTTTGTTTTGACAAACATGGTGAGAAAAATTAACGTGAGTCAGTAAATTAGGGGAAAACAAACAAGTGATACAGGAAAAAAGGAGCAAAACAAAAATTACAGCTGATGGAGAGTGCTAAGTAGGAAGTTGAAAATGGGTAGCTGCTGAGAAAAGGGCTGTATTTCTGTTGGGCTGCAGTTGAGAAGAAAATGATACTAGTCAGGGATGGGTGTGTTTTTTGTGTGTGATTTGCAGGCATTTATAATTGCCAATGCACAACAGCTGTGTAGTTTTTTAATGCATTCAGTGGTCGCTGTTGTGTTCTTTTTTGCGTGAACCACAATGGTCTACAGCCACTGGGCAATTGCCGTTTGTTAACTGCCACTGGGAGACCGCCAGTACAACTGTGTAGTTGTAATGCTCTTGGCGAGTGGACAATGGACCTGACAGCATTGGTGGAGGCAACACCAATATTGCACGCTGCTGCGGTCCCGACATGAAGATCCCTAAGGCAGCGGTCAGCAGTTTAGACAGCAAGACTCCTTATACAGCAGGCAGTGGACTGCCAGAGCAACAGTGTTGTAGATATCAGGCCCTAAGTATTAAGAGTTACTTTCCAATATTTTAAACTGATGCAGTTCATGAAGCTAAGGATGGGGGTAATCGCAATCCTAACTCATTTTCTATGGCGGAAAAGGGGTGAGGAACAGGAAACATGCCAGCTCTGCCAATGGTAAAAACGAGGACGTAATACATATACTGTGCCTATGCCCTCCCTCCTGAAGGATAGAAGGGCTCTGCTATGTAGGGGTAGATTGAAAATGGCACAAGATCCTGCAGGGAAGCAGCCCTGATTTGACCAATCCAACATCATATTAAACTGCGCTCTGGTCAAATTCATCAATCGATTTGTAAAAAAGGTTGAGGCCTTGGACCCTGCAGGAGAAGGGCAGAGAGGTGACAAAGTTCTCGAAGAGCTTGGGACTGGGCCCCCCAAACTTATTTTTGTCCGAGCACACTCTCCTAAAGACACCCTCCCTTACTGAGGTGGTTCCAAATTAAAGGAAGGTAAAGGGACAGTGTAACAATGATTGTTCTTCCTATTTTAGCTGCCATGAGTATTTGTTCTCACTTCTGCAACAAAAAAAATAAGAATTGTTCAAATGCTAAATTTGCATGTATGTTGAACTTTATTCCCAAAGTGTGCTTTTGATGGTACGGTTTATATACTTTACGGTATTTTTGAGATATTAGTGATTGAAAAAGGGCACACTTTTGCACACATTGCCAGTTAAACTTGCTTTTTGTTTTAAAAACTTGTGATTTCTGATGACTTCATTTGAATTTTTGGAATATTGCGATCGCCTGATGAAGTGTGTAATTTTATATAACCCTCTTTTAAATCATGATTTTGGTTGATATCACAAATTTAGTAGGGCTGGGCGTAGTTCGCGGAGCTTTGCCACGCGGAACTCCGTCAGTGGCGGAGTGTAGTGCGAACTGCAGTTTGTGCTGGTATTCCTGCAGCTTAGGTAGAAATGCTACTCGAGCTGCAGTTCAAATTTCATAATCTTACAGTTCGCGATTGCGAACTTACCGTTCGCGATCGCAATCAGGGAAAAAACTCAAAAACCTCACTGCACATCGCAAAGCGGAGTTTTCTGCAGTCTGCGAACTCTGCAGAGTGCAGAAAACTCTGCAAACGGAGCAAAGTTCACCGCCCAGGCCTACAATTTAGCCATTGGGGGGAGAGAAACACATTTTAGAGACGGTACAATGTCAAGTGTAAGAGACTAAAGAGAAACTAGTGAGAACTCAGAAGTGTTGAAAAAGGTAGTAAAAAAATGACAACATTGGCATTATGAATGATACATATGCAATTGTTATTAAAGTTATAATGCGTGGCCATCATTTTGCATTTGGAAACAGGTACTATTTTGTAATGATTGAGATTTTAAGAAACATCACATGTACCAAGATTACATTTTTTTATGGAAATATAGAAAATTAAATGCTATGAGTGTAGGTCATACAGTATATCATATTGGAACAGGAGAAATTCAATGAAAAAATATGGGTAAATGTTACTTATGATTCAGCACACCAAAACTCTAAAAAGACCCAGGCTCGGTGCCTTTAAAAATGACACATGTAAAAATAACAACAACGAATACACCAACAGTAAAAAAACAATGGAGAGTGAGGTTTTATATTGGGAGTGAAGGCATAATCAAATTACCTGAGGCCATTGGGTTGGCAGATCTCAGCGAAGGCAGCTCTGGTTTCACAGTACTAACTCAATAAACAACAGGAAACATGAAGATAATGGCTGGGTAAGCGTTCTTGTCCTACAGTAGTAGATAGCTGTGGAAAACTGATGGCTGTAAAGATAACCACAAAAGAAATGCTTTTAGCTTTGATATGCATCATAAATGTGGGCAGGGGAATCATCTTGAATGATGCCAGAGGAAAGCTCACTTATCAGAGCTTACAGTGACATATTCTTGTTTGTTGAAGTGCATTATTATCCAGGGTAATCCTTTTTATATGGAAAGTGGTTGTTTTGATTTTCGCCAATATCTTTTTAACCCTTTTACCTGACACATCAGAAGGCAGAGATGTGGAGAAAGCATGTTGTTTTTCACTGGCTAAATTTGTCATCCTAAGGAGGCTCAAGCTTAGTTAAAGAATCTCTCAATGCCAGACCCCCGCTAGGGCAAGAATTTCAAATATGGACCGTTAAGTCAGAGTTCACTATCCGAGAAAGATTCTAGATGGATGTCAGCATTGATGTTGTTTGAAATTATGAACCAAAGTATAGTTTATTCTGGAACCTTCCTATAAGTTGCCTCTCCAATAACAGAGAAACCAGTAAGTGGGTGATCAGATCAGGATAGAAAATTATTGTTGTCTGCCTCCTGCCACCTTGCTCTTCCTTCATGTCAGCGTTACTTACATTTATGGAAATTGATATTCCAATCAATGAGCTTCAGTGATACACTGCTGTGCTTAAGAACTCAGATTGAGTCACTATGGCTAGCTAACATCACATACCTCTGGCTGCCAAACATATAAAGCATCCTGCTTCAATGCATTATTGAGCTTCTAATATCTACTGAGCACCAGCAGAACGTAAGCCTTCCGATAAACTAAGGGTGAAAATACTGCAATTTCCAGATGTATCTTCCCACAGTCCACAAGCCACAATTCCCTCTATTTTGCATTTGGAATGCAGAATGCTTTCTTCATAACTCAATCTCTTCTACTCTTCAGTTATGACAGAATAGGCGCAATCTCTGACAATGAAGGCACCATGATAAAATTGCTGAAACTTCCCATGCCTCAGTTAAACGTGTTTTATCCTTATCACCTCGAGCAAAGGCATTACAATTAATCCTTATAGAGTAACAATTTGAGTAATGGTTTTGAACATATAAAGCAACCTACAAGCTCACACTGAGAGGAATTGATAACCTTGTGTTTAATGTTTCCTGTGGCTGCTAGTTTTCCTCAAGTGTTGCTAATAGATTAATGTTATATTATTTTGTATTATATTTATGAAGTCTAAATCTAAAAATTCGTACCTGTTCATGATCAAGAGTTTGGTGAGTGCATTACATGGTTTGATTTTAATAAATAGTATAATTGAAAAAGAAGTGTTTATATTGTTTTATTTCAGATTATTTGTATTGTATTGTATTGTAAGGAGTTTTTGTATAGCGCTACTATCACCCTACGGGTATCCTGGCGCTCAGACGATCAAGGAACAACTGTACCAACGGCTCAAGTGATGATAACAGATTGACTAACTTCTAGGAAACAATAGAATGTTCAAACCCTTTCTAAAATCCAGCAAGGAGTCAGCTAACCTAAGATTCAGTCGCAGCCCGTTCCATAATTGTGCAGCTGCTACACTGAAAGCTCTACCCCCCATTCTGGATCGTTTAAATCTGGGAATAGATATTAAGCCTGGAAGGCTCGTACCAGTTGAATTTTTCCTGCAAGGGTAATGGTCCATCTCCATGAACCGCTCTGAAAACGATGCAGCTTATCCCCTCTTTTATTGGCAGCCAATGGAGATCCCAATGGAGATCCCTCAGTGCCATAGTTGTAGAGGAGCTCCGTGATCTGTTCAGAGCCAACTTTGCTGCTGCCGACTGCACCCGTTGCAACCTCTGGATGATGTACTGGGGAGCCCCCAAATATAGAGAGTTGCCGTAATCCAGCCTGCTTAGCACTATACTTCTCACTACCAATGCTCGGGAGTCATTTGGTAATAGAGGGAGAGTCAAACAGACTTGGATGGTTTTGTTAGCTTGGGACTCCATTTGGAGAGTGGCGTCCATTAGCACTCCAAGGTTTCATACCTTATTAGTCAGTGCTTAATTTGTAAAATATTAAGTGCAGGTGCTCAACATTTTTAGGAGTCCCCACCCTCTTTCCCGGCTACGCCCGCTTCCTCCAGAGGCTCCACCGACTTCCTTTATTGGTTCCACTCACATCCACAAGCCTCAATACATCATGGCCACTTCCTCACATCTTGAGTTCCGCAAGAAGCTGAAGACCTGGCTCTTCACATAAGCACCTCCGGGACCTCACACCTACACAGCTGCCCAAGTGCTAGGATACCCTCTCGGGTGATTGGTGTGATACACAAATCAATATATCATAACATATTGTAACATATGGGAAGCCTATGACAACAATTTAAAAGTGAACTCAAATTAGAGAATGTGTGTAATTCTCAAAGTGCAGCTTTAGGAAAGGTCATTAGAAGACTTGAGGCAGCTTTGCAAACTAAAGAGAATGTGCTTGTACTGTGCTGTTTAAAAGAAAGGAAGGGGTGAAGGAAGAAATACATTAAATGCAGGCAGGAAGGGGAGTACTGGAGTGAGGACATATATGAGTAACGGATGAAAGAAGGAGGAAATAAGAAAAGAATGTGAAAGGAAGGCATAGAGGGAGAAAGAAAGTGAATGTTGTGTGATGGATACATAGAAAGAAGAAAGGAAAGGAGCAAGATAAGCATAAGGAAGAGTTGATGATACGAAAGGAGGAAATTACAGAAGAGGTGAAAGAAGGAGGAGGAAAAAAAGTAAGTAAAGAAGGAATATATGCACCAAGGGATGAAGGATGGGGAATGAATGAGGGTGTAAGGAAGCAACAATGGAATGAGGGTGCAAGGGAGTAAGAATGGAATGAGGGTGTAAGGAAGCAAGAAGCAAGAGGGGAAAGGAGGCATGGCTGGAGGTACAGAGGAAGAGAAAAAGTGAAAAGAAAAAGATAGGACGAAGGAAAGAAAGGAGGTCAGGGGAATGGATATGAGTAAGAAAGGTACTGGGCCAAGGAGGGACAGAGAGAATAATGACAGTGTAATATTGCAAAGACATTGAAAAACAAAAGATTGAAATACATTTGTGTCCTTAAAATATTATGTATGTTTGTAAAGCACATATTTTCCAAAGGGGGCCTTGACACTGAATTTAAAATGTTTATTATCCAGCTCATAGGCACAAATTTAATCAAGCTCAGAAATAAGAAAGACTGGGTTGCCACGCCAAGATTTAAATTTATGACTCCAAGGACAAACACTAATTCCTGGAGTGGATATAAAGAAATGCGCAAGAAGGAAAAACATAAAAGGGAGAGTGAGGAAGGAGGAGAGGTCTGAAAGCAAAGATAGATACAGTAGACAAAGAATGTTAAGAGAAGTGAGGAAAGCAGAGATAGGGAGTGCAAGACTGGGGTGGAACATTATGAGAATGAAAAAAGGAAAGAGGAAAAAGGGAAGAAGAACAGACAGCAGGAGTGCATGAAAAGAGAGTGCAAGGGAAAGATGAGAAGTTGAAAAATGATAAGCAGTTAATGAGGGGAGGTGGTGATTAAAGGAGACAAGGACGTAAGGCAGAAAGTGAAAGAAGAGTAGGAAGAAAAGCAGATACTGGGGAACAGCAAGAAAAGAGTACACCTCTGGTTTATTGGAAATAGAGTAATTAATTACGTAAAGTTGAGGAGTGACAGGGCTGTATCATTCTTGGCTTCCCTCAAGAATGCATAGTTGTACTGCCAAAGTACACTATAGCAATTTAGGACACAATAACACTGAGTGGCAAGCTTGGGGGAGTTGCCATTATGGGCATGCGTTGTGAGAGCATGTGCCATGTGTTAGTTCTAAGGCCTAGTTCTTTCGGAGTGACCATGAAGCACCCCACCACCTCCAAAAGAGATTGATGCATCAGGCGCCAGGAGTGCTATTGGCAGTGCTGCCAACATGTTCACTTACAAAACTCTTTAATTTAACCACTCACATTGACTTGAGTATTGAAAAATACATCACAAATTAGCTAACTTCATGTGAAGATAGAAAGAATGCCATATTTTTAAATGACGGCTTCCTTCTATAATTTGTCCTCTTCAGGTTTGTTTGCACATGTGTGCCTGTGTAGTGTATTCTAAACATTCTACATTTTAACAAGTGTGCACCGAATTCTTTGCACAACATGAATGACTCTTTAGTCCTCAAGAGGCAATAGTTGAGGAAGAACAAAAGTATTTTATGACTCTTTCAATTCAGCTCATAAATGATAATTCTTTTTTCAAATCAGGTAACCCTTTCCATCTTGTAATAAGACAACTACATACAGTGTAGTGGGTCAGGGGTGGTATTTTACCATAAGTGGTTTTAATTATGGAGAAGGACAATGGTTTCCACAGCTTACTTTTGCTCATTTTGCTTTTGGACACTTTAATCAACAGGCATGTATGTTTAAATCAATCAGTTTCAGCTGTTGTGTTCATTCATCTAGTAACTGAATTTAGGGAAAAAGAAACGGAAGGACCTACTTGCAGAGACAATGGTCACTCACATATGCAAGTGTTAGCCCAATAGCCATCTAAACAGCTATGCTAATGTGCACTGCTCTTTTATAGCGTAGCTCTTTTATAGCGTAGCTATCTCCTTTCACAGCAAAAAGTATTCAACATTCTTCCGGCATTGCAGATCCCTGGTCGCATCCTTAATGTTTAAAAAAAAATTAAAAAGGTAAAAAGTGAGGCCATTGCAATAGGCGTATGTGCCAAACATGGCCTAAAGGCCTAGAAATACGCTTTCAACCTTTGTAAGCCATCAAAAGAAACATTTTAAGCACCGACAAACACAAACTGACCTAGACTGAGTGCCGAGCAGCATGTGCACACCATAGTTAGTGGTGGGCCATGAGCAATTCGAATGCACCATTAGAGACAGCTCCAGGTCAGTGCTGACAAAAATGCATGCTTCCCACTCTTTTAATTTCAGAATGGCAGGGCAGAAAAATAATACTTCCACAGATTTCATTTTCATAGCATCCTGATATCAACCCAAAATATGAGACTCATGTGCAGCCTCTGGCAACCATCATCCGGATTTTACAAGGCAATAAATTAGGGTGACCAGATTTTCAGAAGGAAAAACTGGGACAGGCACAAACCTAGAAATAGGCCTAATGTCCTATTATATCTCAGGGCATCAAAGGTTATGCCAACAACTATAACCATCTCCCGCCATCTCCCTCCAAATCCCTTCTCCAAATACAGAGAATGATTGCAATAAAAATCTCAAAGGCTTATCAGCAAACCCCTCTGCTCTCTCTTTCTTCATTTCCCTCCAACAAGGGCACGAAGTCCTTTGGGTGACCTGAGAAATCTCAGAAGAGGCAACTCCCTGCTGCAGAGTTATCATCCTGTCCTGGACTGATTGTCAGATACATCCAGAGCCAATCGATCCATCCTTGAGACTCAAGACTGTTTGACCACCATTATCCCCGAATACTACATAGTGGAAAAATCTGACACTTTAAAAATTGCATTTAAATCATTAATGACGTCTGCTGAACAATGTTTTTTTCGTTCTTCCCCAGCATAATCATACCGTTAGAATAATTGCCAAATACATCACAATTCAATAATCTTGTTCAAAACGATATACATGTTAATTATTCATATTTTGTTAAAACGGATGTAAAGGGAGGAAGAAGAAATACATCACAATTCTTGCAACCATATCCGGGACGTCTGGTCACCCAGGTGAGAACCCAGTAACGGTTCTTTTTCAGTGTTCCAGAGGATGCTGTTGTACAATAACCTCCAGGGGTGTTCTGAATTATAGAGTGCTCACTGGTGCTCTCTCAGTGTAGAAACAAAATGATGGGGTCCCAGCAGAATGTGATGAGGGGCCCCAGAGACTCGCATATGTCACAAATATTCAGTAAATGGCTGAGGTCGACTTCAAGTGTGAAAATTGAGTGAGAAACCCCTCTTCTGCCTCCACCGTGCAGTATTATATGGTGCGCAAATGACATGTTTAAGTGAAAAGGAAAACTGGGCATATTTAAAAACAACACCCAACGTTGAGGCGATGTCATTACATTTTAACCGTGACGCTGAATGAGGACCAGGTGCAGGGCAAGAGATACGAAGTGGCAGGACAGCGGTGGGCCTTACGATAAATCTAAAGCGCAGGCCATCAGCATGAGAGACAGGAGATTAGAAGAACGTGCCTAAATGCCAGATAGTTAAGTTATCTACAGTTCGTGCGTAAGGCTCTTGTTGCTTTTGTGGATCAAGTAAATAAAATATATTAAAATTATACCTGTCTTGACGGCACCAGTGCACGTACATTTTCACTCATGCTGAACGTTGTATTTGTAAAATGTTTATGAGCAGTCCTGCACACTTCCAGCCGGCCGTGTCCGAGCTCTGGGAAAAGCCCGCCCTCAGCAATTCTTTACCGGAAATGAAATGATGTTCTGTGAAAGGCAGGCGCAGTCAGCCCACGACGTGACATCACTAACGTGATGACCATGCTCTTTCACTTTCAGTATGCCTCGACCAGGGTGGGACTTTGTATGAAACATACCAGGCGGCAGCCACAGAACAGAACAGGAGAGAAGGACATTATTTTTATAATTACCGGGCCATCAATCTGCCAGAGGAGAAAACAACATAGACCCGGCCCGGTGAAATAAGTGCCGGTGCTGGGCACCGGAAAGCTCCGGCACAAATGAAGCCCTGGTATTAGTCGGACTTAAAGAGACTTCCTCTAGAATGAGCCTAAACTCAGTCGGGAGGTGCTTTGGAATTTTTGCAGCTGAGCAATACATCACCTCTGTTTTCCCTCCGTTAAGTTGAAGGGAATTACCTCTGAGCCAGCCAGCCATTTTCCGCATACACTCCTGGAATACCTTAAGCGATGTCTCCTGTTTACACTCTAGAGAGAAAATCAGTTGGGTATCATCCGCGAAGTTTATCACGCTGATACCAAAGGACTTTATGATGGACAGTAGAGGTCTCAGATAAACATTAAACAAGATGGGACTGACTGATGATCCCTGTGGAACTCCATAATGGACAGGAGAGACTTTTGATGTAAACTGTGGTAAAGTCACCGTCTGTTGGAGAAGCAGGAGGTTAGATTGCAACCAATCAAGAGCTCTTCCTCTCACCCAGTTGTTCCACAGCCTTTGCATCAAAACGGCATGACTCACAGTGTCGAAGGCCGCCGACATATCAAGAAGGACAAGGATCGAGGCGTCCCGTCTGTCGGTGCGCAGTCGAAGATTATCCATAACTGTGGTCAATGCCGTTTCAGTACCATGAGCTGGTCGAAAACCAAACTGGAATTCGTCCAGCAACTGGTTTTCCTCTAGATGTTTAGACAGGATTCTGCCGTTCCAAAATTTTTATTGGGAAAGGGAGAAGAGAGATTGGCCTAAAACTGGCAGGTAGTGTAGGGTCCAGCGATGGTTTCTTTAGCAGCGGAGAAACCGTTGCTTGCTTCCATACAGCTGGGACCACGCCTTCTTCCAAAGACTGGTTGCAGATTTTATAAAGCCATGGAAACAGGATTCGGCCAAATTGTTTCCAGATTCTGTGGGGAACAGGGTCTAACGGGGAGCCTGAGGAGATGCTGTGAGCTGTGCTTGCAAAAGAGTCCTCCGTGAGTAATTGAAAAGAAGTTAGCAAAGAGTTATCACTAAGCTCAATTACTGGCTCATCCAGTTCAATATCTATAGACTGAATATTATGAGGGGATAAATTCCCGACAATGTTATTAATCTTCTCCTGAAATTAAAACGAAATATCATCACAAAGCTGTTGTGAAGCAGTTGGCTTGTTACATTGACTAATGGGCGAAGTAATGTCCTTGAAAATCTTAAAAAGAGTTTTTGTACTATTCGTGGAGTTCAGGATGGCAGTGAACTCATAGATCAACTGTTTTAATATTTTATAATTTTGAATCAGAAGCAGAGTTTGTGCGCTCTTTGGCTCATTCTAGATATGCTTTTTTGGGTCACATGGAGTATGGGTAAGAAATAGCTCTGCTACAATGCTGTAGCTCAGCCAACATAATTAATTAATTCTTGAGGCATGCTTGTTTATAAATGTAATACAAGGTCTAATGCTACCTGCCCATACTCCCAACTTTCTTTTTTTTTATAGTAAATTTGTTGATTAGGGGAAGATTAACAGCATTTGATCTACAGCAGCAAAATGGCAAATTGTTATAAAGATGTCCTTTGGATCAAAGCCTGATAGCCCTGTTATAAACCTGGCAATAACTTTGCTGTCATTTTCCTTTCCAAGGAAAATGTCAGAAGTACCCCACGCAAATCATTCATTACAAGTGTCTTCACAAAATGACCCCAATGGAGAGGGCTGAGAAGCTCCCTCTCTACACACAGTCATTAGGGGAGTCTGTGTAGGTTTTGTTGTGTAGTTCCTATAGATCTATGTAGGACATGAGCGTTGAGACAAAATACGCTAAGGGATTGGTGCCCAAACTGATTCCAGACAGCCTCATAGGATATGTTAGCCTGTAGAGCAGCTAACCACTATAAGCCCTCCAAACTTACCAAAGAGCAAATAGTTTCTGACAACTTTTGAACATGACAACCCTGACCCCTGAGGGTTCATGGAAACAGTACAGTAGTTTACTCTCAGTCACTCTTGCTTACTTCTTTTCAGAGAAGTACACAGAATAAATGATGGGGACATCTTCAATAAACATTTATTGAATCAGTGTCATTCTAGTATAACATATGTGTGCTGTGACAACCATTAGACAGACACAAATATGTATGATTATAAGCACCAAAAGGTATAATTCTGCCACAGTGCTAAAATGGATAATATAAGCAGACATATAGAAACATGGCAGTAATCAAGAGTACTCATAAAATGCAAACCCTAGCTAAGTGTGCCTAAGTGTACCTAACATGTATGTACGTGTAAAGCCAAGAACCCCTAGGAAGGAGCCAAACCCATTGCCTGATGTGAAAGAACAAAGGACCTCGTCTTGGTCTCAAGTTAGACTCACCGCAAGGAATATCAGATTACTCTGTGCTGGAGTTGCTGCGTGCAGAGACTTCAGCCTCTTGTGTCAGCATGGAAGCTTCTCCTCTGGTTTTCCCAGTGAAGATGCAGTGCTGATATACCCGAAAGGTACCCTTAGGGGTTCTACTTAGATGTGTCATGGTACTGTGGGTCTGTCATACAAAGATGATGATAGCGGTGAATTTTGTACAGAGATGTTATAAAGAAGATAGTAACCCTGCTGTGTGATACTAAGGCTCCTCATGCATAATGCAGCAGGCTAGTTTTCTAAGAAAACCACATATTTGGCACAAAACTAGGTAACAGGTCAGTGCCAGAGCCATTATATAGAGCAAGGTAGGACATATGTAGGTAAAAGGCTGTCAAGTTACCTAGGCCTACATTGGTGTACATTGGGGTTCATAACAGTAGAAGTTTGAGCAGGTGATATTGTTGTCCAAGTTTCAGCACTGCCTATTCCTTAATATGCGCACACAAAAGGAATTATTCAATTACTTTTGGCTGTGCAATGAGTAGAAGGTCGGGAACAATGTCTATTGACTGAGTCATTATGGGTCTAAGGTAGAAGAACCATATGCCAAAGTCCAAGAATGCAGTCTCTGTGGGGGTGTCCACAGTCCTCTTCGCTTATGTGATACCCTGCTATGTTATGTTATGTTATGTTATGGAAACTTATATCGCGCACAGCTGCTCCAGCAAAGGAGCGTCCTGGCGCTTGACAAGGTAAACAACACAACACAACTAAGAAAGCAGCAGACTAAAAAAAAGAGCCAACAGGCTTAAAGGAATAGAAAAGTCTTCATGGCCCTACGAAATAAGAGGAGATCATCCAGCGCCCTGATCTTTAAAGGCAGAGAGTTCCACAAGACCGCCGCCCGAACTCGGAATGAGCGGCCTCCAGCTCGGCTAAGCTTAAACCGAGGAACCACTGCGAGTTCATGGCCCAAAGATCTTAAAGAACGGGCAGGGACATACGGGGACAAAAGATTCGTAAGAATCGGGGCAGGGGAGCCCTTAAGGATTTTGTAAGACAGGCAAAGCACTTTAAATTCAATCCTCTGCTTAACCGGCAGCCAATGAAGGGAACGCAGAGTATTGGCGGCGGAACAGAACCTAGGCAGACCCACCACTGCTTTGGCTGCCGCGTTCTGAACGCGTTGCAGACGTGTGATTTCGGCCTGGTTAACCCCCTCCAAGAGGGAGCTGGCGTAGTCAAGCCGAGAAACCACCGTCGCCTGCAACACAAGCTGCCTAGTCGAGGCATCAAAAAATTTCAAGACTGGTCTAAGGCCTCGGAGGGTGAGAAGTGGGGGCCCATCAGTGGCACAGTGCTAGCAGTGTTTCAGGAGAATTTGCAGAGTGGTGGATGGCAGGAGTGGAGAAGTGTGGCTCAATGGTTTGAGCAGCAGACCCTGATGCAGAGGTTCAGCCCGGGACCAGGGTTCAATACCCCGCCTCGGCGGGTCTTGGGCTAAAAAATTCCACGGACCTGATAATTCTCGCCTCGGTGCCTATTCCAATCATGGAGTCCCACTCTCCAACTCTGGGCAATAGCTTGCTTAATCTCCACAACGGCCCCCACAACGCTAAGGATGCCTGGCCTCTACCTTGGGGATGCCCAGGAGTGGACACCTCACAGGGAAAGCCAGGATGGGTCCCACAGGGGTATTCGTACAAGCGCCTTGAGACCCTTGCGGGTGAGTAGTGCGCTATACAAGTATCAATTTACATTTACATTACATTACATTACATGAGACATGTTCCTTCTGAATGGGGGTTTGTGACAACAGCGCATAGATTGGGGTTGGTCAATAAAAATAATTGTTAAGAGAGACTTGCTGCTGAAAGGACTTCCTAGCGCTTTTCCAAACCCTCATTGCCGTTGCTGCAGGAGCAACCTTCCAGTGCCATACCTGCCGGAGACCCTGTGAGAGGAGACGCGAGGCCGCAGCGGAGGTGAGAGGCGCGGCCCGGGGACTGCGAGGGACAGCGTTAGTAACATCAGCTGTTCCCTCTTCCCGCGTGAGCCGCGCCCCCTCCCAGTGCCCCGCCCCCTACAGGCTGTCAAAACCTCTCGCGGCCCCCGCTCCGCGGGAGCCGCTCGCCAGAGAGACTTGCTGCTGAAAGGACTTCCTAGCGCTTTTCCAAACCCTCATTGCCGTTGCTGCAGGAGCAACCTTCCAGTGCCATACCTGCCGGAGACCCTGTGAGAGGAGACGCGAGGCCGCAGCGGAGGTGAGAGGCGCGGCCCGGGGACTGCGAGGGACAGCGTTAGTAACATCAGCTGTTCCCTCTTCCCGCGTGAGCCGCGCCCCCTCCCAGTGCCCCGCCCCCTACAGGCTGTTAAAACCTCTCGCGGCCCCCGCTCCGCGGGAGCCGCTCGCCAGAGAGACTTGCTGCTGAAAGGACTTCCTAGCGCTTTTCCAAACCCTCATTGCCGTTGCTGCAGGAGCAACCTTCCAGTGCCATACCTGCCGGAGACCCTGTGAGAGGAGACGCGAGGCCGCAGCGGAGGTGAGAGGCGCGGCCCGGGGACTGCGAGGGACAGCGTTAGTAACATCAGCTGTCCCTCTTCCCGCGTGAGCCGCGCCCCCTCCCAGTGCCCCGCCCCTTCGCTACACCTCACTTACTTAAACAGGGCCTACTACGCGCATCGCGGGACGCGCGCGGGCGAAGCCCGGGCCAAGGGCGGGCCCGTTGTTGCCCGTTAGTGCCCGATAGAGACCGGACCGGGCCATCCCTCTTACATCGACGACCCTCCACCAAATAAGCATGTCGCCAAAAACTAGAAGTGCCTCCAAACCCAAATCCAAACATGCACAGGAGGTAGCACAAGTAACTGGCCCTATTGACCTTTTTATATCAAGGGTTAATAATACGATAAACCAAAGCATAGCATTAATGGAAAAGAGAGTCTCAATGGATCTTATGAGCGCAAATGCCAAGCGCTCATCACTTGGCGCGATAGCGAACGCTGCATCCCCAATCAATCTGACCTCCCAAAACAGCTCACTTCTAGTGCCTCTTCCAATCACAGAACTTAACACTGTCCCTTCAGTAGTCGATCTGTCAGTCACGCATTCAGAGTCGGATTCCTCAATAACATCAGAAGACCTGGAAGCAACCCCCGACTTAGCTGGATGTCAAACCCAAGGGGATATCCAAACCATCGATAACCTGCCCCAGCATGAAGAGAGAGAAAGGGCAACATCGGAGACTCGACTAACAATTAGGGAAAAAACAAAAAGCTCACCCATGACCCATTCAAACTCCTCATGCTCCAATAGCGTATTGCATATTCCTGACTCCACTCTTCCACACAAGGCAATCTCCAACAATAACACATCTGAGCAATGTAAGACCTGCAGAATTACATCACAAGTGCTCACCACTACCAAAGACCTACTCTATCAATACCTAAAGCCCATTCAGTTGAGCATTAGAAATCTCGAAGCTCAACTGACAATAATATCGGCCACTCTCCTAGACACAAATACTAGGATAGATGTAAAGGGCCAGCGGAATACCTCACACCCACCAGTAAATCAAAACCAAAAACACATACACAAAACAGTTAATCCTTCTAACGCAACATCCGCAGTACAGAAGAACTCAAACCTACCGTCTACCACACCCAATCCAATAGCAAACATGCCTTATCCTCAGCAGGAGAAACCACCACAACAAAAAGTACAGCAGGCAACTACCAAAGGCAAGATCACGGCACATACCCCATGTCCAGCACTAAACCCTGACTCCGGTAGAATTCCCACAGAGAATCTTGTTTCCCAGCCCACGGATCCTCCACCTCCCCAAAAAACACCCAAGATCATATCGGAAACTACCCCGAAAAAATTCCCTACAGTTAGGCGTCCAGTCCACTTGCCCCCTGAAGCGACACCGTATACAATAGTTTTAACAGGAGTACCCGAGTTAGCAGAAGACACCCCAGAAACCGCATGGTCACTTAAAAACAAGACCATGCAGTGGCTCAGCATAAACAGACCTCTCGAATCACACCTATCAGGAGGGATCACGTCAGCACGCAGGGTAGTCTGGATAGGCAAAACCAAGAAAACAATACGCGGTGACTGCATCATCGTAACATGCAGAGATCCCGCAACGGTTGACTACATCTGTGCCTGGCCACAACTCGAGAAAAAAGGGGGAATAGACGCCCGCCACCTTTCTCTTTTTTACCCCCCAGTGAAACAACATCACAACCCATCACCCTGGGAATGGTACCATCATCCCAAAGAGCTACGAACCCAGGACCCATGGCGTCAAACAACATGGGGTCGGAGGGATCCCCCATGCGAGTACCTAGACAGGGGAGGCCCAAGAGAAAGGTACGTCGATGGCCAAGCTCCATATTGGCAGGATAGACCCTATCCAGTATACGAGGGTTGGCAGGGTTTCCCGACCCAAAATCGATACGAGTGCCTCGACATGGTCGATTGACCACCTATGGCCGATCCTAGCCAACACATAGTGGCCGTTTCACATCACTCAGTCTCTGATAAGCACCTGATAGTCCCACCAAAATTGCCTAACACACCAGAGACACCAGAGACTCCGACGACCCAATTAAATAACCCTTTGAATCACACTCCCCTCAAAAAACCGGACACAAGCAAAAGATCACTCACCGACCAAGTTTTAGCCGTTGAAATCCCTACCAACCACAAAATAGTACCCGCCATCTCGACAGACAACGAGGCCGTGAGTATAGGCATAGCTTTTTGGAACGTTGCAGGTCTAACTGGCAAAATAACATGCCCTCAATGGCTGGAAATAGCAGGCAGCCACCAAATCTTGTGCCTACAAGAGACCTGGCGTACATCCCCCCTCCATCTAGCGGGATATAAGACATTCTTCACCAAAGCAACGCCTAGCACAATGGGAAGACCAAAAGGTGGACTCACGATCTATTTCTCTAACACCATAGCAGTCACGGTAAAACTTACGAAAGAAACACCTACCTTTCAAATCATTCAAATTACCCACCAGACCACCGCATCGAGGAATTTATATATACTCATAAATTACTATAACAACGCAGGTACCCTGGACTGCTGTACAAATCTAGACGAAATGGTGGCCCATATATCCACACTACAAAGCGCGAACCTAAGCGTGACAATAAAATACATCTGGGGAGGTGATTTCAACCACCCATTATGTCCAAACCATAAAATCGGAATTTGCGGCTTACAATCCGAAACCGGTAATCCCATCCCTCATTTCGCACACACTGAAAGCGGAAATAAGCTAAATGAAATTTTATTCACCTTGGACCTAGACTTTGTGAACGAACTAGTGGACCCGGCCCAGGAATTTTTACCCACCTTCCATGGGCGAGGTTGCACGTCCACCATTGATTTCATCTTAGCCTCTAATACGTGTAAAAGATCGCTAAAAAACTACAAAGTAGGGTCCAGTCCGATTAGTGATCACTATCCTCTGAGCGTGGAGCTCATAATGGAGAAAGCGGGCGCCTACACAACAAAAACCAGTTCCCTTGACCAACAATCATTAACATTAAAGAAGAAGAACGGGTACGCCATCAAATGGGCGAAAGTTGACCCGGAAGTGATCTCACAAAGGATACTTGAAAAAACGCACCCCTGGTTAAGGGACTGCTTGTCCGCAGATGCCTCCCCCGAACAAATCATCACCTCTTTCCATAACATTCAAGGGGCAATAAGAGATGAGTTATTCAAACACACGGCAAACAAACCTAAACTCCAAACTAAAAGATGGTTTAATTCAGACTGCAGAAAGGCCCTCACGTCCCTAAAAAAAGCCCTCCGGCAGAAACCACGAGATGTTCAACTAATTTCACTTCGGAGGAAAACGTACAACGAAGCTAGGAAAAACCGAAGGTACCAGATAAAGAGAGACCTTTGGTGCCAACTACACGAAAGCGCACTAAAAAAGGACAGCATCACATTTTGGCAGACCATCAGATCACCTTTTTTAGACAACAATACTGATCCATACCACCTCGATGTAGCAGTAACTGAGAACGACTGGGTTTACCACTTCACAAAAATTTTTGGCTCACCACTTGACATAGCTGAAATAGAACGTGAGGATGAAGCAGAGAAAAATTTTCTTCCCATCGATCTACGCTTCACTGTCACCGAGGTTAGAAAGGCAATCAAAGCGTCAAAAACTGGCAAGGCTCCCGGCCCAGACGGGGTACCTATGGACTTGTTTTTATATAATAGTGATTATTGGTCGCTAATAATAACCCGGGTAATGTCTGCAGTCGCTGAAATCGGTCTCCTTCCTTCATGGTCATCATCCACCCTCTTGCCAATATTTAAGAAAGGGGACCGCAACGATCCCGCGTGCTACCGGCCGATCTCCCTTCTGGATTCCACGGGCAAAATTGCAGGCCGACTACTCCTGGACCGATTACAATCCTGGGCCCAGGCAAACAACATCTTCACAGACCTGCAATACGGTTTCCAGAAGGGGCTCGGAACGGTGGAGCAGGCCCTAAACCTGACCCTCCTGGCCGGGAAATACGCTCACGCCAAAGATGGGAAAATCTACCTGGTATACGTAGACCTGAGCGCGGCTTTCGACTGCGTTCAGCACGCAAAGCTGTGGGATATCATGTCCAACCTTGGAGTAGACCCACCGATATTGGCCTTCCTCAGGGGTCTATATACCAACGCAGAAGGATGAGTGCGTTATGGCATCGGCGGCGAACTATCACGTTCCTTTAAAATCACTCGAGGAGTAAGGCAAGGGTGTGTACTGGCTCCCTTCCTATTCAATCTTTACACCAACGGGATTGAAAAAGCCATGTTGGAAGGGAGCCAGGACCTCCCACAGATAGCACGCCGCCCTATACCCATTCTCCTTTATGCCGACGACTCTGTCATCCTGGCCCGAACAGCAAACCAACTCCAACGACAGCTGAACAAATACGTGGCGTTTATGGACTCTCTGGGTCTAAAAGTAAACACAAAGAAAACATTTACAATGACCATAGGACCCAAACACGGACCTTCAAAATCCATACACATAAATAACACCAAGCTGGAAAAAGCAACAGTATACCCCTATCTGGGTATACTTGTGGACGATTCAATGACCTGGCGTAAAGCCATTGAAGCCAGAAACCTCAACTTCCGTCGAGCAACATCAGCACTCTGTGCCTTTTCCAGGAAACTCGGCAAACCAGCCCCTTCCGAACTGCTAACGTTATACTATGCAAAGTGCTACAGTGTGGCTAGCTACGGAGCAGGAATCTGGGGATACGGAAACATTAACCAGCTACAGGTAACGGAGAACGCCTTTATTAAGTACGTTCTGGCCCTTCCCCAAAGCTCTCCGATCTTAGCCTCACATCGAGAGCTAGGGATGGAATTTGTGACAGACACCATACGCTGCCAGCCTCTCATTCTTTGGCATCGCATATGGTGCAATCCAGAAACCCATATAACACGCTCTCTCATCGCCGATTGCCTTAGCCTAGCTCACTGGAGGAAAATTCCCTGGCTCAACTACATTTTTAAATTTTTTCAAGACCTAGATCGGGAGCAATACTTTCTTGATCCTTCCTCAATAGAAGACATTTCAAAGAAACAGCTTAAAGAACTATGCATGGGCCATTTAAGAGAACTTCGCAATCAGGCTGAGATTGTAAAAACACAAAACGAAAAAATCAGCCTATTGCAACCAGAGAAACTGATACAGCCCTACCTAACGTTCTTTCTTTCGAACTATGAAAAGTTTCTATTGACAAGACTCCGGTTCGACCTTTTTTTTTTTCCGCTTGGTCTCATTTCCGGAACAGAACAATTGGTCTCGGAATCTGATTTGTTGTCCATGTGACGGGGCCTCCAAGCAATCAACGGTCCATGTCACACTGTTCTGTAAATACTACAGCGTAGCCAGGAAAAAATGGATTTTTCCCCTTCTTCGTTCAAGCGGTCTTAGAAGCACATATCCAGCGCTTGTTTATCTCCAGTCACCGGTAAACCCGCACGAAGCCAAAATGACCTCGACCTTTTTAAAAAAAGTAATGAAAACCCGTCAGGGCATTGTTTTATGAATCCTAAACATGTGAATTTCTGTACAAAACTGATGATTTTTATAAAAGTGTACTTTTTATGATTATGTAAATTTTTATAATCGAATAAAAGTTTATGAAACTGAAACTGAAATTGTTAAGTAAAATGTACCGCTCCAGTAGAAGGCAGGCATCAGGAAAAAGAAGGAGGAGTGGCTTTGTGACCATTCTATTATTAAAATAGGCCTTGGAGCACTCTAGATTGCAGAGTCGTGGCCAGCAGGTGAGGTTAGAGGATAACAAATTGTCGGTGATATGGCATGGTCAGGAAGAAATAATATCAAGCCAATTACTATCCCTGTTACGGGAACTAAGTGGAGCAGACCATGGCCAGACAGGAACTTAATCACTAAGGGGAATTTGAATTCTTAGAAATGATAAACAAAGGTTAAAAATGGTGCAGGTGAGGTAGGATAGAATAGATTTCATATAAACAAGGCTACTGCTCAGGACAGTGTGAGGAGGACCATGCACGACTGCTACTATTACCAAGTAAAACAAAGAATTAAATGGATATATAATAAGTTTTATGTATGTATATATGTATGTTGTGAATTCATAAAGCGCAGGAATCACCCCCGGAAGGGTATCTCCATGCTGTCGAGGAGCGAGAGTCGGACAGGCACGAACGACCATAACTCAGGCTTTGAACAGGCTTTTATGAGGTGAACAACATTGGGGTTGTAAGCCAAATGGAGATTGCATATACACTGATTGAGGACATGTGATTCAGCCCGGGAACAGAATTCATGTAATGATAGAAGTGCTGGAGCAATAGTGAGGAAGGAAAGGAGCCAAATTGGTAGAAAGGAAAGAACACATCTGTGAAGGGGTTTCTGGTGGTACAAAAGAGTCCTCAGTATAAGGCAGGAAGAAAAATAGTAAAGTGTAGGAAGGTGAAGAATTAGGTAGTGTTGCTGGTTCGGCTTCACTATGCAAAATGCTCACAAACCCCCAATGATGGTCTTTGGATTCACAATATTAAATCCTTAGCTCATTCCTGGAAGAGTGCCAAAGAGTAGGCAGGCTTTACTTGAGGATCATGTATTAAGCATTTCAGAGTACCAACATGGTCAATAAGTAAGCGGCACAACCCAAAATGAATTCAATACTAATTTATAAAAATAAAGAGGAGTTTATGTAAATTTCGAATCCAAAATGAAGGAAATCAAATAAGCATAACAGGAGTTATGGATTTTAGAAGTAATCTTAAATCAGTGCAAATCAGTACTGCAGAACTTTATCATGTTGGTCAATGTTAAAAAGCACTTGTGACTGTCGGTCTCTTGCAGGTCGAGGTGCGTGTAAGCCAACGAGGGTAGAAGTTATGCAAGTCCAAGGACCAAGTCATGAAAGTCAGTTTGAGTTTACCTAGCTCGAGAAGCCTGGGTAAAGAGTTTCCTGGCTGTCCTTGTTGATGAAGAGGGAGCAGCGGGGGAGTTGGTTTTACCCCCCTTACACAATTCTGTTGGGAAACAAGGTACAAAACGTGAAAATAAATCGACTGTTGAGGTCAAATTAATGTTTTGTGGTGTTCCATTGAGGTGCAGGGTCGAGTAAAGGAGTTGGTTGGTGGACTTGCGATGAACAAGCCTTGGTAGCATTCAGCACAGCAGGAAGTTATTCTGATGTCCAATGGTCCAGTGAAACACGACCGAAGGCATGAAACTTCATGGAGATTAGGACTACATTTCCCTCAATGCATTGAACCCTCTGGTTCTTGATGATCCCTAGGTTGCCTGATGGCCAGCCCTTCATTGGTTCTGGCATGTCATTTTAAATATAGTTGAAGGGGACCATTGCCACTAGTACAGGGGACTCTGATGATTCTTTTTCTCTCAAAAAGGTCCTTCTGTCTGGGGGACCGAGCTTTGGCCCAGAAAGAGTCATAGTTGTGCGGTTCCAGGAAGGTTTTCTCTGGTGGAGAATATCCTGCCTTTGGTTTTTTCAGACATTGATCTCTTCTTTGTGTACTTGTTGCAAGTCAGGTCTGAACTGAGATTGTAGTGTTAGGGATATCCCTTAAATCCTTGATTTAGGTGTTATAAGGGGTGTGGGCAAAAGTGGGCAATGGGCTACTAGCCCTTGTGGCTAATCATCTCTGAGGTGACCACATCCAAAGAATAGTCACCTTTTCTACCAAGAACCCTCCATTCTATGATTTTAAAAATCATCTATCTCAGTTGTACAGACCTTGTAGCCCATCCTCACAGTTTAATTTGTCTTCTGGGGGTGTACACCTCCTAACTACTGAATGTTTCTGCCTGCCCAGTTGCAAAAGTGTTTGGGGTGGGGTGGAACCCTGTTTTCTCCTTTGGGAGGCATCCTGTCAGGGAGGGATGTTTGACCTCCTTCCCATACAGTCCACTGTTTCTGACTCCTTGTAGAGTTTAACACCTCCTGGCAGGGGTTCATTTTCCCGTCTTGGGGCAACAGCCGCTGTCTGCCAGCCAGAGTACCAGAAAGGCTCGGGTAACCAGGTGGACAAACTCTAAAGTAGCCAACTGTGAGCATGCCAAATCCTCCTCGACATGAGAATCAGGTCCGGGGTGATGAGGCATGTTGTTTGACCCAAACATGACATATTTTGGTGTCCCATAATGGAGCTGGTAACCTCGGGTTTTATTAGGTGGCAACCATTTTATCCATTACTTATTGCAGCTTGTACTGGTAAATGTCAAAATAGGGACATATAATTATGTTGGAGGTATTTACAACTCCAACATACGTTACCATGTTCTCTGGAGTGAGGAGGCCTGTGTTAGGGGCGAAGGCAAACATTAAAGCTGGTACTCTGACCTTGCCACTTATAGTGACGACAAAGTCCAGTTTGAACAGTTTGCATGGCTCCTACAGCTGTCAGTAGTTAACTTGGGTCACTCAGGGTGGTACAAAGAGTGCTTCAGGCCCTGGTGACCTCCTTAACACTCATGCCCTGGACACAACTTTTACCGTAAACCTGGGACTTATAAGAGGTTTAAAGTCCTTGCCAATTGGGCTTATTCATTCAGATACATATCAGTTTAAGGGAGATAGCAGTGGCACTTGGCCTGGGCAGCAGGCTCTAGTGCACTTTGAGAGGCATAACCATCAACACTGAAACCAAAATGTTGTGGGGGTGAACATACAAGAAGGGCACTTTCCTACTTAAAGATAGTGGAATAAGTATTTAAAAATACATGATGGATAGACAGGAGTGATAGGAGATAGGCGGCAGCCTGAGTCACGTGCGGTTATGCAGATAAGTAAGGTGTGGGAAGTTATCTTCAAATTACAGGAATAGGAGTTTCTAATAAATATGTTACAGTGTAAAACATTAAAAAGGGGAAGGGAGAGGGATGTAGAGCTGGTAAGAATGTAAAAAACATGTGAGTAATGCTTTTTAACATATAGAGTAATCTACAGCATCACACTGGAAGAAATTGATAACCTCGGGTTTAGTGTTTCATGTGTCTGTTAAAGCTGTCTAGCAAGTTTTGCTAATGGATTAAAATTATAATATTATATGCTGTAAGTATGAACTTTAAATTATAAAATTCATACCGGTTCATGACCAAAAGTTTTATGGATGCATTACATGGTTGGATTTAGTTTGATTAAATAATGTAATTTAAATATAAGTGTTAATATATAGTTTATTTCAGGATCTCATGAATCAGCTGTTTTACTGTTTTATAATTTTGAATCAGAAACAATGTTTGTGTGCTCTTTGGCTCATCCTAGATGTGATTTTCTCTGTCACATGGAGCGTGGGTATGGAACAGCTTAGGCTACAATGCTGTAGCTCAGCCAAATGAATGAATGAATTATTGAGAAATGTGTTTTCTTAAATGCAATACAGCACCTAGTGCTACCTGATCATACTCCCAACTTACCTCCTTTGTAGGTATTTTATTGATGAGGCGTTAGATAAACAGCAATACAGTTGGAAAATGGTCTAATGTTATACGGATATCCTTTAAATGAAATCCTGATAGCCCTGTTATCACCCTGTCCATAATTTTGTTGTTATAATATCTTCATGACATCACCTCTATTCGAAAAAATGTCATAAGCACCCCATTCAAATAATGCATTACAATTGAATTTTGTCTTCACAAAATGAGCCGCATGTAGAGGGTGGGGAACACGGTCATTAGGAGAGTCTAAGAAGACGGAAGCCTCACCAGGTGACAGTGGTGGTCATGTGAGCGCACTGTCTCTTTCTTAGTATTCACACAAGTTATGTTATTAAATCACTTTTGGTAATGCAATGAGAAGTCAGTCAGTACCAAGAGAATCCATCTGCAGTGCATACTCTAGAGGCTCCAGTCCGTTTTTTCGTTTGCATTCTGCATCCCACACTCGGCAGTCAGCAGTCAGCCGAGGCAAAGCGAGGCACAGGCAGGCGAAGCGAGGAGGCGGAAGGCAAAGCCCGTAGGAGCAAGGAGGCGGCAGGCGCTGTCCTGGTCACAGCCCCCCTCCCTGCACCCACTCAGTCCCTCATCGCAGCCAGCTCTGCGCAGCTCGGGGCACCTTACAGGCACCCTACTATGAAAAACATTGCCCCCGAAATTTCCCCCCCGGACCTAATGAATAAAACGGACTTATATTTTTATTTCCCTTTTCTACCACGTACGTATACCATACGCGTTCCCCCCCCGATTTCT
Source organism: Lissotriton helveticus (assembly GCF_964261635.1). Taxonomy (NCBI): domain Eukaryota; kingdom Metazoa; phylum Chordata; class Amphibia; order Caudata; family Salamandridae; genus Lissotriton; species Lissotriton helveticus. The sequence goes on along the minus strand of NC_136059.1, from coordinate 127,063,458 downwards.
TATTTAAAAAAATAAAATAATAATTGAGCCTAAAGATCGATGTACAACCCCCTGAGCAAGCCTAGAGGGTCAGGATGTTTCTACCCTGCCCCCTTTCCTTATTTCTCAACTTTGTTTTACTGTTTTCTTGTGAGTCGCTTCTAGCGATGAGCAAGATGGCTGCCAACACTTCCTGGTTTGGAGTGTTCACGCACAGCGGACAGCCAATCAGCATGCAACTCGTGCTCGTAATTGTACGGATTTCCGTACACGTGCTGTACTCCGTCTCTAGATATCGCTATGATTTTACTTGTAATTTTCGAAGGAACTACTGAACGGATTTACACCATTTAACAAAAAGCACAATATGCGAACCAAACTCTACCTCTCTGCCAAATTTGGTGTAATTCCATTCAGCTGTTCGGCTGTAGCCCTGGCTAAAGGTCCCTATAGGAAATTGTATGGGGAAAACACGTTTTGGGACCCCCTTTTTTCTCGGCCCCCACTTGACGAATCACCCCCAAACTAAAGAGCGAAACCGAGCAGACCATTTTCTTGGAGATGGAGAAATTCGCAAAGATTCGTCCACCGACGCCAAAGTTATTCCAAATAGAATGTTGTGGATTTCCTATGAAAACTAGGTCCTAACTATAACCACCTACTGGCGACCGCCAGTAGGTAATATATATACATATATATATATATATATATATATATATATATATATATATATATATATATATATATATATTGCAGTTTTCCTCCAAACATCCACTACAAAACGATAGAAGAATAGCGGACCCAAAGAGTTCTTCGTGCCAAGAGTATTTATTTTGAAGCACCCAGCATCGCCGCCATGACCCGTTTCGGTCCCACCTGGACCTTGATCACATGACGCGTTGCGTAAGTGAAAAGACATTTTTAAAGCATCCGTGCAACATTATTGACAACAGCTGTGCATTACATTCATAGAAATCGTAAACAGACTACAGTAATCTTTCTAATGAGACCACGATTAATGAAGAGTAAAAAATGCAAAATCTTTACAAATATTTACAATTCAAGTACGCGGTCTGCTTCAATGCATTGACAACAAATACGATTCATAAATATATCCATATAAATATATAAATAGATAAATAAATGAACTTCTATGTACACCCTCTATATACAATAACATCTATAATGCAATCATAGCGGAATCCTATAGGGCACAGTACTTGACATAATGGGACAGAATTCATAAGTCCCATAATCTGTACATAACCTCATATATGAGAGGATGTGCAGACGAGAGAGTGCAATAAAACCACCTCTCGTTACCGTTGCCCCAATCAATTCCGCATATCCTGATCTCATAGAATTGAACAGTTGATTAACCATTCATAGTCTATCATATAAGGAAACTAAGATCACACATAATTTCCTAAAGAGAAATTAAGCCCAAGTGGGCATGCACAGTTTTTGAAAGGGGAGCTTTCCAAGAAAAGTCGAAAGATCTATAACCTCATCCCCAGCCGGGGATGAGGAATAGATTCTATATGAAGTGAAGATATACAAATTTTATAGTGAATTAAAAACATAGTACCATAGGTCTTTCAAAGGCGCACATGATAATACAGATTTAAGTGAAACAGAGCAGGAGAAAGAATCATATAATGCTCCGATAGCAGCAAATGTATATATATGTGGTGAGCTTAAGTCCTAATTGTGAAGGGGCAGTCATATCCATTACATCATATTTACTTATGAATTGAAGAGGTATATATATAACTACATCCAAAACAAATAGCCCGTTATAAACATGTATATAAGTCCTCCGTTGCGTTGAGACCTGTCGGGGACTTAGTATTTAATTCCAGTATGTAGTGTGTTTCTAATAGGCGAAGCGCATTTTCACAATTGCCACCTCTGCGCAATTGAGGTATATGATCAATTGCCTAGTAACTCAGATGTTTGGGGTCACTATCATGGGCCACCTCAAAGTGCCTAGTCACTGGATATGCCTGGTCCTTGTTGTAAATTGCACGTATGTGCTGAAGAATCCTCTTATGCACTGGCAGCTTTGTGCTGCCAACATAACGTAGGGCACAAGGGCATTCCAAAACGTACACAACATAATCCATCTTACATGTAATTTTTTGTTGATGCGTACTGGATTGGGCAAAAATGGAGTAGTGTATTCCTTTTTATTTTTGGCAAACTTGCAAGCCTTATAAACTATGCATTTATAAAAGCCCTTTTGCGAGGACAACTAATTGGTTGGAGGTTTAATTTCAGGGCTGTCCCTCACGAGGCAACTGCCCATGGATCGAGCTTTTCTAAAGGTCAAAAGCGGTGTACGGCTGTTTTTAGCTAGATCTGTCCCTATATATATATATATATATATATATATATATATATATATATATATATGTATATATATTACCTACTGGCGGTCGCCAGTAGGTATATATAGTTAGGATTTTTTCTCTAAGGGATTTTTGAAAATTCTATGTCTAATAACTTTGGCGTTTGTGGACGGAATTGGCTGAAATTTTCAGGAAAATGGCACATTTTGTTTCTGAGCAGCCCCTGAAAATTGGGGGGGGGTTCGTCCAGGGGGGGTCGAGAAAAAAGGGGGGTCCCAAAACATGTTTTTAACATTGAGTTTTCCATAGGGCGGTTGGCCTCACTTTTAGCCCGAACGGCTGAATGGATTTGCACGAAACTTGGCAAAATTGTAGGGACTGGTAGCCCGATGTGCCTTTTGTAGGTCTCAATATATGTGCTCCAGTGGATTTTGAGAAATTAACGTTTAAAAAAAGATATATATCTGTAACAGCGGACCGGGCAGCGCTCCGGTTCGCGTACTTTTCGCGCAACGGAGCTTTGTGAAGCGAAGCTGATTGGTTCTCCGGCGTCTGTCAACATTCCAAACAGTCCGTAGCGGCCGCCATCTTGTCTCTCGGTAGGATCGAGAGACAAGAGGAGGCCAAAGCGAAGGGGCAAATGACCATAAGGGGGCATAGTAGATTCTCGCTGACCCCCTAGGTTTGATGTGGAGGTTTTAAAAGGGCCCTGCGGGGCAAAAAAAATAAAATAATAATAATCGAACGGCTGAATGGATTTGCACGAAACTTGGCAAAATTGTAGGGACTGGTAGCCCGATGTGCCTTTGCTAGGTCTCAATATATGTGCTCCAGTGGATTTTGAGAAATTAACGTTCAAAAAAAGATATATATCTGTAACAGCGCTCCGCTTCGCGTACTTTTCGCGTTACGGAGCTTTGCAAAGCTGATTGGTTCTTCGGCGTCTGTAAACATTCCAAACAGTCCGTAGCGGCCGCCATCTTGTCTCTCGGTAGGATCGAGAGACAAGAGGAGGCCAAAGCGAAGGGGCAAATGACCATAAGGGGGCATAGTAGATCCTCCCTGACCCCCTAGGCTTGATGTGGAGGCTTTAAAAGGGTCTCGCAGGGCAAAAATAAATATATATCGTTTTTTTAGTTTTTTTGCGTGGAGTGCGCCCGGTTCGCGAACCGGGAAGCGCCCCAGAGAGCGTACTTTCTTGAAAATTAGTGAAAAAAGTTAGAGTAAAATAATAATTGTGAGTGATCAGATGTAGGGTAGCTCTGAGAAGAGCTTTTGGGTTTATGGTACATTTAGGTACTTATAAGTAGGTACCAATGCACATTCTTAAATTCAGAATGAAAATTCTGTTGCCCTCATCTGAGAAGTGAACTCCATCTCCTCTGTAGATATCTTGCATGTAGTAACGCAAGTTATTGTTGTACAGGGAGCCCATTCCAGGGTCTCTCATGTAAGCTGAAACAGATTTGTTTACATGCTTCCTCGATTTCTCAATTTGTGGACAAAATAGGTTCGACCACCTCCATTTTTGTCTTTGGCATATATTTGAATATACCAAGGCAGTCTGAGGAAAAAGTGCCATCAATTGCTCAAAGGTGTCCTTTAAAAGCATTTCCAGACCTACCCCAGTCAAAGTGCCCAAATCATTACCTCCACAGTGCACAATTAACAGGTCAGGTTTTGGCAAATGCATAAAGGTTTTCACCAATGGTATCAATTGGTGACATTTTAATCCTCTGTGGCCAAACCACTTAATTTCCACATCTTGTAAATTGAGGTTAGGTAAATTCCTGTTTTCAGCGTACCTCTGAGCCCAATAGATGTAACTATGTCCAACAATCCAGACAGAAAACATGGCGAGAGAAGGTTCTCCTGCAGTCAGATGAAGTGTGGCAATGAAATGGCAGTTGAAAAAATGAGAGTGTAAAATGAAAAAAACTGAGGAGTTTCTGTGTTAATGAAGCAGTAAGAGTGATTGGTGGATTTTGATTGCTGAAAACAGAAAGTTAGGGTGCATGGATGAGTTCGTTGAAAGATGTATTTTGAGTGGCGAAGAAAAAATCATTAAATGAAAGATTGCACTGGATATGCAGGTGCACTGAGAGTTCAGAGTTCAATTGCAACATTGTTGTGTGAACTTGGAAACACCAGAGGTCTTGCAAGAGGTGGTTGCTATGCAGAAAAAGCAGAGAGGGGGCAGAGGGGGGAAGGGTTTTGATTTGAATAAAAGTGAGGGAAGAGTTTTGATTGGGTGACATGAGAGATATGTGTGAAGAATTACAGCATTTCTGTGCTTTTGATAGCTGCAGACTCTGGAGTGCATACCTTTTGCTCTGCTGAAGACAAATTGGTGTGTTTCTGAGACTGTTTTGAAACTCAAAGTATTTGCTAAGGTGAGAAAAGATTTCTTTAATTTAGATAGAAAATAGTGTGCTTTAAGGAGAAAATTATGAAGAAAGTTGTGTTTTTCAAATGTTGCTTTGTCTCAAGTGTTTTACAAATAGATTTTGTTTCTTTGAGAAATTGTAATTGGAGAAAATGTGAAGTATTAGTACTGACAGGGTTTTTATGTGCATAGGAGCTGTGGAGTGTTTTCAAATTATGACTTGTAAATCGTTTTTGAGAAAAAGCAATGGTTTTAATATTGATGACAAGGACATAATGGTGTCTGCTTCTTTATAAGGTAATTGAGAGTCTCTGATGTTATTTTTCCCATTTCAATGTAAGAAGTTTGTCTGTGGAGCAAATTGCTTGTAAATATGCTCCCACCTGTGCATGGCAAATTTAGATTTTGAATGTTTGCGTTACATAGGCATGTTAAAGGTGACTGAAACATGCTGCAAAGGCAATCAAAAAACGCTTTTATGTGTCTTAAGGACATTTTAAGTCATTTCCCCATGTGCAGTGTTTTCAAATTATGAGTTGAAAATCGTTTTTGAGGTAAAGGAATGTTTTCAAAATTTATATGCGCCATATGCCCCCAAATTTCTTTTTCAGGGGTGCAGCAGGGTGTTCTTGAGACACCCCTGCACCCTCGGAAAAATTCGTAATTTGCGATGAGGTAATTGCTAATCGCAAATTGCACCTTCATTCCTATGGGCCTCCTGCTGCATGGAAATGAATGGGTAATTTGTAATTAGCAAATAGCTCATCGCAAACTAGGAATGGTAAAGAATCGCTATTTATTCCTTAAAGTTCGCTATTTAGGAAATGCCAAAAACTTTGATGATACATATGGCGGTTCATCTCTAACAAGATAAGAAGCATAGGGATAGATTTATGATGACTGGCTCATCACCAGGGATGTGTTAGTCATTCTGTGCCGCTGTTCCGTCACATATGGTATGCTGCATTTACAATGCAGCGCATCATGGGGCAAAAACAGCACAGATGCGTGACGTATCTGTGCCGTAAAGGTGGCGCATTGCTGGAGTTGTATCGCAAGTGTGATGAAGCTCAAGCAAGGCTCAGGGGTGCCCCTGTCGCAGGGTTTCTGTTCTCACACAGAACTGTGGACAGAGGATTGGAACCTCGGCGAATTAGGGTGCCCCAAAACTCTCCTTAGTAATCAAAAACCCCTTAGCAAGCTAGGTACAGTGTCACATTGGATATAACAAACTCTCAATGTTTAGACAATCCAGAATATGAACTTATAGTACCTCAGGATACGTGGAACTCATGAACACTCGGTCGTTATATATTTCTTAGAAACCAGAACATGGAGTTAAGAAGAACACATGTGTATTTGAAATGTTTATTTACTAATGCCGTCTTCTCAGGCGTAGTATCTTAGATAATACAAGTACACATATTATCAGTAGCAAAATTACCAGCATAGTTACTAGTACATAAAATGCGAATGGTGACAGTATGTTAACATGCTGTAAATTAATAAGAGTTAGCAACACTTATAAGCAGCCGCGGGCCATGGAGGGAGTTACGGTGGGGCAGGGAGGCGGGGAGGGGGAGGGGCAGGGTGGAGAGGGCTCCACCCTGCCCCTCCCCCTCCCCGCCTCCCTGCCCCACCATAACTCCCTCCACGGCCCGCGGCTGCTTATATCTCACCCTCCCTAATACACATATTATATTATTTGCTAAGAAGGTCTCTTTGTGTTGGTTTAGGGCGTGCCCATACTTTAGTGTCTTAGATTTGAAGGAATCACATCAGCATACACCAGCTCTCTCTTCATGTGAACCGCATCAAGTGTTGTGTATGTGTGTTCGGCAAAGCAATATAAAACCCGCCTCATGCCCAGAATTGGCAGAAGCTGCACTTATGTTATGAGTATGAAGTCGTGGAGATCAGACCTCATAACAATTCTGTATCGTGTTGTTCTTGAAACTTCAGCACTCGCTGTACAGATATAGTTTAACAAGTAAAGCAGATAGTAGAGCAATAACATTATTCTCATGTAAATCACGATGAACTATTAGGTTGAAAGCTAAAGCAACAACTAAGTGTCGTGTGCAGAAGTTGCAAAAAAGGAAAAATGGCGTTTAAACCGGTAATGAGCCCATGCTAACTTAACACGGTGTAAAGATATCCAGGATCTACATGACACCTCCCCATGATCCGGAAACGAACTGAATAAGATAATAGAAGTGCCATCTCATGAGAGCAGATTGCAACTTTATATGTGCACGGTCCGCAAGGTAAAACATTAAAAACTAGCAAAATTTAATGCTAAAGAAAAATAAAACAGCCAACTACTTTATCGAGGCTTAAGCCAATTGGCAAGCTAAATAATAAAAACTTGACAAATAAGTCAATGAATTGTCAATGAAATGCTAGTACTCAGCATATCAAACATGAAAAAGGTCTATGACATAACTGTGTATGCAAAATAAGCTGCAACAGCCTCTAATAGGAAGTCACCGTCTTCATCCGAAAAGAGTTCAGCCATCCAATTTAAAAGCGGAAAAGAACATACGTGCTCTCCCAGCACCGGATCCTCTATCACCATCAGAGGCCAGCTCGGTGGGTTTTCAAGAAAGCTCTGTTCCAAGAAAGACTGTGTTGCCGCCAGTAAATTCCAGGGACCAATTAGTCCATGCATCAATGCCACAGCCATAATCCTTTCGCCAGGACAAACCAACTCGTGAGTAATGATACGAGTCATCAGCTGATTAAAGTCGACGTCAGGAGAAACCGGTCCGCAGAGACACAAATCAATGGCCCAATCGAAATCACAGGTCAGGCAGTGAAATACAGGCTGGACACAGGTGAAGTAGGAGAATCGAAAAGATAATCCATATGCCGTGCTTAATATCGCCAACGGCATTGTGCCATAATATTCAAGCATGCGATTGCGGAACAGCGTCAGCAGCTGCAGGGCGGGAGCTTGCACAGGAGGGACATCCATATTTAAAAATGTAAAAAAGCACAAGAGCGTCCGTTGGTAATGCAAGTAAAAATGGGAATCCACCAAGCACAGTGGAAAAAATAGAATGAAAGTCACGAGACCACTGGTAACAACTTTAAAAAAGTGCGCCAGGCCCTTTGTGGAGGACGCGTTAAAGATAGTCCGAACCATGTCGCTGAAATGCAAAGGCGAATCAGTATTTAAAAGGGTCTGCACCTCTGTACGGGTGTTCGCTATGTGAAGCACGAAAGTTTCACGGGCCGAACTCAAGGCCACCTCTCTCTGAGACAAAAGAGCTCTTATTCTTGCCATGCCATTGAAATGTGCTCCCAAGGTTGGTATTTGTGGACAGATTGAAAACTGCCTATGTTCATGTGTGGGAGGAAATAGAACATTTCTGCAGCAAATAACCCGTTCACTTACTGTTACGATAAAAGGAATACTTTTAATTAACCCAGAACAATCTTCATTATTGAGCATCAAATAACTACCATTTTCCAACAACTTGAACGTGGGGATGATAGCAGGAACTGGCGTGCCTTGCAACACGCAAGCCATATTTGGTCGGTGTTTGTTGCATGAACCGTGTAACTGTATGTGCCTACACATTAGTGAATGATCTGGCGTCTCAGTGCATTCCTCTCCATTCAGATAAACTTCTTGATCATCTTTGAAAATCTGTATGTGTATGGAAGCGACCAGACCTCATGAAGAAAACCACTACCTAAAGGTTCATAACGACCTATTGGTATATATTTCATACAATTTGAAAACTTATATAAAGCAAAAGGCAGCGTTATTAAACCGTGGATAAGGCACGTTGCCAAAGCAGCCAACCTTTTGGATTTATACTGGAAATGTTAAAGGAAGAATTACGGAGTAGGGCCTGTAAATCTTTAATGGACAACCGAGTAAAATTACTCCAACCATCATATTCCTCTAACTCAGGGATAGTAGGGGTGTTTAATTTTTTAGAAGTAGCCAATCCAAAGCATTTGGTCTGGGAAATTGTTTCATTCACAAAAAACATATGATTTGGGATGAGACATGCACGGTGCAAAGCCTCAGTGCCTTGTACCTGCCAGGTTCGTGAACCCTAAACTGATGTAGATCCTGGATATCTTTACACTGTGTTAAGTTAGCATGGGCTCATTACTGGTTTAAACGCCATTTTTCCTTTTTTGCAACTTCTGCACACGACACTTAGTTGTTGCTTTAGCTTTCAGCCTACCTGCGTCAAGATCTATGCCTGCTTCAAGCAGGCGCAGGGTTTTGATGCAGCTTTGTCCTATCTGATTGTAAATGCGGCACACCGTGGGTGGCAGAGCAGCGGTGCACGTTAACTGGTGCATCCCTGGGGATGTGCTAGTTAATATAAATCTGCCCCTTTACATTTAATTATGTGCAGGGGACACAGAGTCGGTGAGGTTTATCCAAGGTTAAGAAGAGATGAGTCCTGTTCAGTGAAAAATTGGAGATAGGCTTCACCTCCTCTGCTCCTCAGCATCGTTGGACATGGTTAAATAATAGCTGCAAAATGTTACTCTTGTTAAACAATTTTACTATTATAATCTCTGAGATTTGTCTCTTACTGTGCAACATCTCATTGTTGTTATCTTTCTTTAAAGATAAAGACAACATCAACATGAGCGACAATCAGCAATCAGTTGATTTCGACCTCATCATTGAACTCGTAATTGAAACATCAGTGGATGTTGATCCCTTGGATGATTTCAATCCTGAGGATGAAGAAGAACGTGATGAGGATGCAGATTTGTCAGAATTGTATGACATAGGATGGGAAGCTGACGTGCTTGAGCCTATGGAACTATAAACATTTATTTTATAAATTTATAATAAATAAAAAGTAAATATGTAAACCGTTTAATTTAAAAATAAAGACACCTTCAAAAACAGGTTATGTGTAGTGTCTTCAATAAAATATTAAAATATGGTCATAAAATTAGATCAGATTCATATATAAAACAGCACAGGTAAAATGAATATAAATTCCATTTCTTTTCTGCTATTTCTGTATTCTAAATTTGCCATGTACAAAAAATTCTTCTATGTAAAAATGTTAAGTAGTGTGTTAAGTTTTTGATGACTGTTATTAATTTACTGTTGGGTAATAGTGGTTAATAACATTTTTTATTATATTTTACCACAGATTCAACTGCAGATTATTTCAAGATTTTAGGATGCCAAGCAAAGAAAGAGTGAGAAAGGCTGCAAAACGTCAAAGACAGCAGGTGAATGAAAAAAAGCAGCAGTCCTCTAACAAAAAGATTTGTCAAGTCACCAAGAAAGCACCGGGTAAGAGTACAAAAACATTCATAAGAAATATCTCTAGTAAAAAAAATATTACTACAGAAAATGTTTCAGTCCAGAAAAGGAGAAGCAATTCAAACGGTATGGAAAGGCCAATGAGAAATGTTACTGCTAGAGTAAGAGATAACTCTATGCATGAAAGTAGAAGGAAACAACAGTTTAGGGACATTCGTAAACGAATGTTCCGCAACAGGATAATTGGCAATTTGTTAAAAAATATTAAGAAAGGTCAACAGAAAGTGTTTTTTTATAAGAGAAAAAAAATAGTTGAGAAAGTTATTGATCAGGCATTTGAAATTAAACGTAAGGTATTTATTTTGACAATCAATAGAATTAGGAAGCTAAACAAAGCAATTTATGATTTCAAAAGAAATAGTAGATGGAAGAGAATAGTTAATCGTAGTAATTTTTGTGAAGTTTTTTCTGGAGAATGGATGCATAGTTCAAGCTCTGAGGCATTTTTTAATGAGGAGATTTATTTCCAGGATAATGATTTGGTGCATGCAGTTGACACCAGTGGTCGAGCTTATGAAGTGAAAGATGGTTGTCCAGTTGAAAAAGAAAAACTTGTGACAACAGAGATAGAAGAGGTGTTAGGTAATGAGGTTTTAGGGAGACGTCCTAAGGGTCCTGTGTACACCTGGAAGTGTAGTAGTATTTGCAGTGTACGACAGGATTCCATCAATTTGCTTTGTGATTTTATACGGTCATTTAATAAGAAACGTTTGAAGCAGAAAATGAAGTTGTTGCAAGAATTAGATCCTTGCAGAGTGAGAGAAGTGATAGGTTTGCATGGTCATTCACTGGCTTGTCTTTCCAGGAGAGTATGCCAGAGTGTTTTTCATCATTTCAGGATGCTAGCAGTGCATCATAATAAAGTGAGGAAATTAGTTAGAATGTTGTATTATGCTAAGAGTCCAGCAATTATGCTTAAACAATTATGCGCTGCTCTTTTGCATGGTTCTGAAATAGATGTGAAGAATATATGTGAAGAAATTGAGTTTTGTTACTTTGGAAGTAAAGAGGAGAATGTTGAAATTGACCAAGAAGAAGAGAGTAATGTGGAAGATAGTGTACAGGTTTCCAGTACAGATAATTTCCAGAGGGAAATTGCGACGTTTGAGGTGAAATCAAGTGAGAGGCCAAATTTCACTTGTGTGTGTTGTCGACGCACTTATTATAAGAATCAGACTAAGTTAGTGGATTTATATGGAAAAAGTGAAAGGGAAAATAATAGTGAATGGAAGGATTTTACAACATACTTGATGGTAGAAAATTGTTTTGATTTGGGATTGGATCAACGTGTGTGTACTTATTGTTGTAACAAATTAAATCAAAACCAGATGCCTGCTAGAGCAGTTCATAATAATCTGGAATTGGTTGAGATTCCTTCTGAATTGAAGGATTTAAATACTTATGAATCTATTTTGATTCAAAGTATCCATCCCTTTCAGGCTATTGTAAGAATGGAGCCAAAGACAGGGAAATTGCCTCCATCAGATTTACAGAGAGGATTAAAGGGAAGAGTTGTTTATTTGCCTCTAGATTTGAAGAAAAACATTAACACAATTGGAGTAGAAAAAGTGGAAGAGGAACCTCTTGTTATCTTAGTTAATGGGGTTCCGACAAAGAATAAGAAAATATGGCAAGATTTAGTAGATGTTAGGAAAGTCAAAAGGGCAACATTGTATTTGAAAAAATATAATAAATACTATAAAAATGTATATGTTGCAGAAGAGGAAGTAAGTGAGGAAGAGGATAGCGATTTGTGTGCTGGTCAAATTGAGAAAGTAGAACCCTGTACTTGTGAAGAAATATATGAACATTATAGTGTTCATCCTTTGCATTCCAAGGAAGTTATGGGGAATGCTATTGAGTTGTTTCAAATGAAACAAGCGAAAGGGAGTCCCATTAGTGTTTGGGAGGAAAGTTTGGAAGCTCGGTGTTTCCCACAGCTTTTTCCAACAGGTCAGGGAGGAAGATATGATGAGCGACCTCATCAAATTCCTGCTTCTGAATACCGGACTTTGCGATTGTATGCAGGAGATCCTAGGTTTCGACAATGCATTCCTTATTTGTTTCATCTCCTGTTTGAAAGCGATCTGTCTGGACTGTCATATGCAGTGAACCACATCTTGAAAAGTGGTATACACATGCAAAACATCTCGGCAAGTGACTTTATGGATAAAGTCAATGTCCAAGACAGTATTTTGGATTCTCACCTGATTAATCTCATGGCGTGTCAGCGTGGTACTAATGAGTACTGGTACCGTCGTCATGGTGATTTAAAATGTATGCTGAGGAACTTAGGAACTCCCACATGGTTCCTCACTTTGAGCTGTGCTGAGTATGGCTGGGAAGACTTACTTGAATTTCTACGAGAGGCAAATGCTAACGTAGAAAACATCGAATTCAAGACACCCGGAGAACTGTGCTCTTTGGATCCAGTCAATGTATGTAGGTACTTCAATCATAGATTTGAAGGTATGATGTCTTTCATCATGAATAAGAAGAATCCACCTCTTGGAGAGGTGTTGGATTTCTTCTGGAGGAAGGAGTACCAAGCAAGAGGTGCTCCTCATATACATATGTTGCTGTGGATCAAGGATGCACCTAAATTTGGAACGGATGCAGAAGACTCAGTGATGAGTTTCATAGAACAGTATTCTACGTGTGCTGTTCCAAACGCAAAGGAGAAAAAAAGCCTAAGAGAAAAAGTTCTACGTTTCCAAAGCCATCGATGTGGAAAGTACTGTCGTCGTAAATTCCGGAACAAAGACAAGTTCTACACCAAATGTCGTTTCGGCTTTCCACGACCGGTGATTTCTAAAGGAAGAGTGAACAGTTTGATGTCTTCGCTGCGACATAATGTGATGAAGAAATCACCTAAAAACACATACAATTTGAAGAGGAACGAAGAGTCTAAGTACATCAACGACTACAACCCGGTGATTTTGTCCATGTGGAATGCTAACATGGATATACAGTTTGTGGCTGATAACTGTATGGCTGTGGCTCGGTATGTGACATCTTACATCACCAAAAAAGAGAAGACAGAATTGAAGGATATGTGGGAGGACATTTCCCATGAAAAGAGCCTCAGCAATAAGTTGTACAGTTTCAGTCTGAAGATGTTGTCGCATCGAGAAATCGGAGCTTACGAATGTTCTGACCGGTTGTCTTCAGCAAGTCTCTATGCCAAGTCCAGGAGTATCGTTTGGGCGAGTGTTGGTCTTGCTGCAACGCGTAATCGAGTTCTGAAACCTGTGCGGGAAATTGAGTATTTGGCGGAAAAGGAGCCAAATAGTAGCGACATTTTGAAGAGCAACATGTTGGATACATATTATCCAAATCGAAGCAGTCACCTCGAGAATGTTTGTCTGTATGAGGTTCTGCAAAATTACATATTCAAGAGGAACATCAAAGAAGATACTGAGAAAGGAGTGTATGCTGTAATAGGAAGTGAGGGATGTCTGGTCAAGCAAAGAAAATGCCACTTGATAAACCATCGAAAATTGAGTGGCGAATCTCCTGAAAAAAAGGAGTTTTTCTATTTAGCACTTTTGCAACTTTTTAAGCCTTGGCGTGCAGAAGAGGAACTGCTTGGAGATTTCCTTTGTTACGAAGACTCATTCAATGCTGCCAAGGAGACCATAGAATGTCCTGCTTTTCCCAAATATGTAGAAATGTTGAATGTGGAAATTGAGCAGGAAGCAACGATTGCAGCCGAGATTGCCAGAGACAGTTCTCAGGACAGTCAGAGTTCTGCTTCATTGAGGCAGGATCCACTAGGAGGACCTCTTATCGAAAATGAAGCTGCCACTGCTATGAATGAAGTGGAAAGAGCCATGGCACATGCTCAGGAGGATGCGGTTAACTTAGAAGAGTTGGAAAGACAACTCAACGTTGAGCAGAGGAAAATATATGACGAACTTACCATGCAAATTGATCATGGATTAAGTCATGACAAGAAAGAGTGCTCATGTACGTCGTTGAAGCCTGTCCGACTGTACGTGAGTGGAGAAGCGGGAACTGGAAAAAGTTTCCTTATTAAAGCAATTTCATGTTATTTGCAGGAAAGGACAGAGTCATCGCTGTCTTGTGTTGTCACCGCTCCAACTGGACTGGCAGCACATAACATTAAAGGGATTACTTTACATCGTTTACTGATGCTGCCAGTGGAGCATGACAACAAATTAGAATATCACAAGCTATCTGGAGATGCTTGTTTTGAAGTTTCAAGAGTCTTGAGGAAAATGAAACTTCTTATCATTGACGAAGTAAGCATGGTTTCCAATGTCATGCTTGCCTTTGTGCATTTGAGAATGCAAGAAGTTCTCAAAACAGAGTATGATGTGTTATTTGGTGGCAAACACATCATTGTTTTCGGAGATCTTCTGCAGCTGACACCAGTGAAAGGGCAACCTGTGTTCAAAATGCTCACGCATGAAGATACCAGGAAGTGCTTAGGGAGCATTGGCAACGTCAATATATGGTTAAACTTCAATTATGCTGAACTGCATGAAAATATGCGTCAGGCAAAGGATGAAGTTTACAAGACTATTCTACAAGATGTTAGAATTGGAAAAGTGACCGAGCATGGGAAAGAATCTTTACATGCACGATTACTGACAAATTTATATCCAGACGAAGATGTTGTGCCTGAGAATATTTTTCAGAAAGTTACTGAGAAAAAATCTGGAATATGTTTGATGCCAACTCTTGCAGAATGTGCCAAATTCAACAACAAAATGTTGCATTTAGAAAAGCAAGAGATTGTGAAACTGGAAGCTATTGACAGAGTAGAGCATATGGGATCAACAATTATTTTGTCTGAGAATCTGAAAACAAAATTGGATTAATTAGAGAAGAGTATATCTAAAACTGCGGGTTTTGAAAAGACTCTGAATGTGTGCTTGAACTGCCGTATAATTTTAAGAAGGAATTTACATGTTGAAAGAGGTCTGGTAAATGGATCAATGGGTAATGTTGTTGATTTTGTGAAATACAGAAATAGAGATGGAATTGAATTTTTAAAAATTAAATTTGATGGCATTGAGGAAGTACAGCTAATTGCTCGTTGTTCTGCTAGATTTTTGCTTGTAAAAGACTTATATGTTCGTCGTAAGCAGTTTCCTGTTTGCTTGGCATATGCGGTGACAATCCATAAATCGCAAGGTTTAAGTGTAGACTGTGCATTGGTGAATATTGGCAGTTCTGTGTTCAAGGAGGGTATGGCATATGTGGCATTGTCACGAGTTAGAACTTTATCGGGATTGTACTTGATTGAGTGTGATGTCACAAACATTTGTGCGGATCTAGATTGTGTTAAGGAATACAATAGGTTAAGAAGAGAGTATGCGCCACATTTGCCTCAGTATCCTTTGTTTGAGAAACGTGTGGTAGGCCGGAAACGAAGAAATGTGACCAATACTGGGGAGGTTGTAGCAAAAAGACGAAAAGTCGATGAACCTGAAATTATAAGCAGAAACAAAAAGGATTCTGTTGAAGATGTTGTTGGTTTTCAATTTGAAAACAGTTCTGGTGTCAACTGCTATGTTAATGTAGTGGTTAATGTTTTGTTTTCTCTAGAAAATGTAAAAGAAGAGATTGTGGTCAATTCTGATCAAAGATTTTGCAGTTTGTTAAATTCTGTGTTAGAGAAATGTAGCACTGATAGAACAAACATAGAAAGTGTGTCTGAAATTCGAAATCTGTTAGACAGAAGTTCAGGCCAAACACAATTCTCTCAAAATAGTCAGCAAGATTGTCAGGAGTTTTTAATGTATATGCTTGATGTATTGCATGATGAAGGTGTAGATGTAGATCACCTGTTTGGGCTTTCTTATCAATGGCAGCATGACTGCGAGAACTGTAGGGTATCAAGTACTACTAGTGTAGACTCAGAAAGATTTATATATTTAACTTTGCCAGACAGTAAATCAGTCTCTTTTAATAAGCTAGTAAAAGCAGCTGATCACAACATGGAGTGTAGCCAATGTAAATCTGAAATGATGTCCACATTATTTATACGAACATATGGCCAGTATGTCATTTTAATGTTCCAACGATGTAGGCCTGATGGAACAAAATTGACAACTTTAATTAAAAATGTTGTGGCTTCACAGTTGTCAATATCAGGAAGGACTTTTGTAACTGTAGCAATTATATATCATGATGGTCCTTCAATAACATCAGGACATTATACAGCTTATTTAAAGTGTAGAAATGGCTTGTCATTCTGCAATGATTCTGTTTTAATTTTCAAAAAAAAATTGCCGTATGACCTTAAAAACTCTTACCTGGTGTTTTTAAAACCAAAATTTTAGGGAAAGAATCTCGGGATGTGCTCTGAGGAATTTCAAGAAGTTCTAATGGCTCCTACACGATTTGGCCTTGAGGATAAGTGTAGTACAGAGACATAACTTCTTACCATAACACTGGACGTCATGGAGAAATACGTGCACTTTGAATGAGTTCAGAAAAACTGTTTCTTTTTATAAGCTAATTGAAGCAGCCAATCAAAACATGGAGTAGAGGGAATGTAAGTCTGCAATGCTGTCTACTGTTTTACATTGCTTTGTCATTAAAAGTGATGTAGAGAATTAAATAATTGTACTAGTCATAAAGGTAGTGTAAGTCTGCTTCATAGTAA
This sequence comes from Lissotriton helveticus, assembly GCF_964261635.1. Lineage (NCBI taxonomy): Eukaryota > Metazoa > Chordata > Amphibia > Caudata > Salamandridae > Lissotriton > Lissotriton helveticus. The sequence goes on along the minus strand of NC_136059.1, from coordinate 127,046,779 downwards.
GCAGTATCAGTGTGATAGGAAATGTAGAACATGATTGAGCAAGAAGGGGAAGATATTACTAGTCCAGGATTGTGAAAATGATCTTCAACATTTTAATTGTGAAAGTTGCGGAAATACAACATGACGGGATTGGCTTAAAAGAATTCTAAGAGTTATAAATGGCTCAGACACGAATTGGCCTTGTGGAAACGTGTGGTAGAGAGCGAGAAGTCATTTATTGTATGTAACATGTTTTTGAAAACGATGGAGGTTTTCTTTCAGAAAGTGGCGGGTTGAAAGTAATAACAGCACAACAGAGTGTAAGCTGTTCATAGGACAGCCTTGGCCGTCATGGAAAGTAAGTTAACTTTAAGGAGTTCTGAATTCTGATTTGTTATGTTGTATGGGTTTTTTAAACACAATCATTTTGATTGTGGTTTTTTTTCCCCGCTGTTATATGATGAATACCTTCAAGTCACTGTTTTAGTGAAATTTGATACATTCTGAGAACAGCAAAAATAAACCATTTAACATGTATAATTAATTCTGTTCTGTTTGCATTTATGATGTACATGTAGAACTGTGTAGGAGGCATGGAGAAGGTGAGGCTTCTGTAAGTGTCAAAGTTGTTGCATACAGTGCTCATATTCTACGTAGTCTTTTATATTTCATTACTTTCACTGTTTCTGACTGATCTAAAATTTTTTTTTTAAAAGAACAGTAAGTATAAGGGAAGGAAACAGACAGTTATGTTACAAGAAACACAGCTATAGGGAATAAACTAGGGATACTGTTACCCGCAATCCTCTGCTGATGATGTCACTGAGCATGTCATGAATGATGTAATATGTGACATCCTCAGCAGTGGATTACGGGTAATAGTATCTCTAGTTTACTCCCCTATAGCTGTCTTTCTTTTAACATAACTGTCTGTTTCCTTCCCTTATACTTACTGTTCTTTTTTTAAAAACATTTTTTTGGGTTCGCTTCCGGTTCGCGTACCGGGGAGCGAACTGGGAAGCGAACTAAGAGAAATAGAGGTTGGCACAGTTCCAAATATTGTACCAATTTTTTAATAACGGGGAGGTAGTTCTGAAAAGAACTTTTTTTTTATTGTTTTTGTTGTTTTATATTTTTTTTATTATTTTTCTGAACATTTTTTTACTTTTTTTGAATTTTTCTGAACAGTTTTATATTTTTTTTTGTTTTTTTTCGGAGGGGGCAACGAAAACGATTCATTGTAAAGGGCTCAACAGGAGCAACAAAACAAAAAAAAAGAATTTATTATTTGGGGCGTTTCGTACAAACTTGCATATGATAGTCAATAGCTCTGTTGATCAGAGTGATGCTACTTTCTCCGTAGCAAATGAATCCACTGCAATGTACGCAGACTTGTTTTACTTCACGAAATCTCGTTTGTATATTTGGCACCATCTCCCTGCCCTCTGGTCCCTTTACTTCCGGTACAACAGATCTTCTGGCCATAATAGGGAGATTATCTAGGTCGTTACGAAACTGTGCAGCACTGTAGTTGTTAGGATGCCACCTAGTCATATGGCGATGCATTGTGTAGTTTCCGAAACTGTATTTTTTGTCGGTCCCTCTGGACAGTCTATCTTGACATATAGGGCAAGTTACGTATCTTGCATTTACTTTTTTCTGACCTTTGGGAATTTTAAAAAATTGGCAAATGAAGTTTTCTTTCCGGTGAGACGTCCTGGGCTCCTCAGGCAAAAAGTGCCTCTCTTCGTGCTCGTCGTCCTGTTCCTCTTCTTCCTCTTCTTGCTGAATTATAACTTTAGCAGGTGGTCCACTCTTCCTTGGATGTGGTGGAGGTGGTGGGGAAGCACCAGCCGAAGCTACTAAAGAAGCCATTGCTCACTGGTAACAAAGGGTCTTTCTCTCACAATGATGAAAGTCAGAGTGAGGAAAGAAGGAGGGATTTTCATCATTTGAGAAAAACAATAGTTCTCAACCAATGAAAAGTGTTCATTTTAGATTATATGACCTAGTCTTACATCATTAGGAAACCAAAAGTGAAATGAACCAATGAAAAGTGTTATTACCAAGTCACATGACCTGCTGTGTTTACGTTACGCGCTTTGCAGGGCCTCCCGGTTCGCTTCCAGAAACCTGTGCTTTGCGACTCGGTAAGCGTACCAGTTCGCTAACGTAGCACGTCATATGACGTATCACGCGACAACGCGAAACGTCATGCGGACGGGAGGCGTCACGATGTTGTTTTCTAACGCGGCAGTTGCGGTAAAGAAACGTTTACCGGCTCGCGGTCTATTTCGCGGCATCAAGGTCAGCTAACGGGAAGCTTCACGATTCGCGAAGCGGGAACGAAGAAAAAAAAATATTAAAAAAAAAAGTTATTAATAAACATATAAAATATATTTTTGGATTTAAAGAAGAATACATTTTACAGCTACAGATATTAGCTGTTAAAAAACCAATGAAATTCACTGAAAAAACCATAGGTTATAGACCATATATAGTTAGGAATTAGCATTTACAAAACCTTGAAAATTCACTGAAAAAACCATAGGTTATAGACCATATATAGTTAGGAATTAGCATTTAGAAAACCTTATTTTACTCACACAAAACCATTGAAATTCCATATATAGTTAGTTGCACTAACTATATATCGCGCACCTGCAATCCACTGCTGATGATGTCACATATTACATCATTCATGACATGGTCAGTGACATCACTGATGACATCACTGATGACATCTCAAATGACATCACTGATGACATCACTGATGACATCTCAAATGACATCACTGATGACATCATGACACACCAATACCAGTTACTACATACGCACTCACTGATTCCTACGTCTACACACACATTCACTCATTCACCCATACAATCACTCATACATACAGTCACTCATTATTACAACACTATCATATGCACTCATACACCTATGCAGACAGTCACACACTGCCACTCATCCATGGAGTTACTCACACACCAAGTCAGTCCTGTAAAGAATCAATCACACTTCCATTTCTTCATCTATACAGTTAAACACAGAACACCATACTTCAGTGACATCACTGATGACATCACTAATGACATCTGAAATGACATCACTGATGACATCTCAAATGACATCACTGATGACATCATGACACACCAATACCAGTTACTACATACGCACTCACTGATTCGTACGTCTACACACACATTCACTCATTCACCCATACAATTACTCATACATACAGTCACTTATTATTAGAACACTATCATATGCACTCATACACCTAGTCAGTCCTGTGAAGAATCAATCACACTTCGATTTCCTCATCTATAGTTAAACACAGAACACCATACTTTTCACACATATACTAACACATACTTACTCTCTTATACAATCACTGATACAAGTACACATTGATATGCACAGAGTCACACACCTCCCAGCCAGCCACACACACACTCAGTCTTCCATACATCCAGTCATTCTTCAATATGTAAAACGTATTTAAACTTTACAAAAACACACAGACACTAGATGATGTCATCAGTGATGTCATTTGAGATGTCATCAGTGATGTCATCAGTGATGTCACTGACCATGTCATGAATGATGTAATATGTGACATCATCAGCAGTGGATTGCGGGTGCGCGATATATAGTTAGTGCAACTAACTATACATGGAATTTCAATGGTTTTGTGTGAGTAAAATAAGGTTTTCTAAATGCTAATTCCTAACTATATATAAGGTCTATAACCTATGGTTTTTTCAGTGAATTTTCAAGGTTTTGTAAATGCTAATTCCTAACTATATATGGTCTATAACCTATGGTTTTTTCAGTGAATATATATATATATATATATATATATATATATATATATATATATATACTCTGTCTCCTGAGTGACACTAGAAACATATGAACCACTCCAAGAGGAACCTACTGAATCAATGAGGATACATATCCTCACAATAACAGAAGAAGCTCTATCACACAATTGGGTTTCACAACAAGAAACTGACTTCCTAATCAACAAATCCTCCAACACCCCATACTTTGGAACCATTTAAAAAATACACAAAAATCAAAGTCCCAACCAGCGCGTCCCACTGTGTCAGGAATTGGCTCTATCTAAGAGCCCCTGTCAAAGATTGTGGATGTGTTCTTACAACCTATCATACAAAATACTGATACTTACTTCTAGGACATCAAAGATGTTTTAAGACTCCTTTAAAATATCCCCATGGCTCTAGCACACAATTGCTGATAGGTATAGATATAGAATGCCTATACACTAGCCTTGCTCATGAGGAAAATCTCAATTTCATGGAGAATGTACTTTTTGATTTTCTTTTTTTTAAGGATTTTTATTGAGGCACAATGAAAAACAACATACAAAAAAAAGAAAAAACATACAGGCTTGCAAAGGCACTTGCTATCTTTACAGTTACATTCATGTCACCTCAGTGTACAGACTTATTGTTCTATAATAAAGATACCACACTTTACACATTGGTATTCAATGCTACAGTTTGATGAGTTTGTAAATACGTTGATAACGGCTCCCAAAAGTCTCTAGGTTTAGATCCCGTAGGCAGTTATTCCTAATAAGTTTGTAGTGTGCCCTGCAATCCTGCAATAGGTCATGTCCTGCAGCCATTGTTCACACGTGGGACAGTTCTTGCCATTCCAGTATATAGATATCCATTTCTTCACTAACAGGAGAGCAATTACACATAATTTACGTTTGCTCAAGCTTAAATTGATGGCACTCAGTAAAATGCTCACTTATCTTATACATAGGAGCATCCCTTGCCCTTTGCAACAACTTCAGTATATATTATACTTGTTACCATGTCGTCTCTCAGTATCAGTCTTAGTCTGGAACAGCAGAAGAGTGGCCTGGCTTTTCATTATTTTGCGTCAAGTATCTTGACAAAGTCATGCACCGCTTTAGGCGTAATTAGTATTTTAGTGCGACCCTCATGCATCACATGTAGTCTCCCTGGATAAACCATAGCATACTCAACACCCATATCACGCAGTTTCTTTTTAATAGGTGCAAAATCCTTCCTAGCTGCTTGCACTGCCATCGTGATATCTGGGTAGAATAATATGTTATTCCCGTGATAATTAATTTGTTGCTCTTCCCTTGACAGTCACAGTATCGTATCTCTATCATTTTAATTAAGTATTCGGGCAATGATGGGTATCTCCGTGGCACCTGGGATCAGCTGTGGTGCAAGTGATCTATGTGCGCGTTCAACTATAAACAGAGGTGAGAATGCATCAGCGCCAAAGATGTCGTGCACCATATTTTCAACAAAGGATTCCATTTTCCCTGCGTTGGCGCTCTCTGGAATACCTGTGATGCGTATGTTATTTCACCGCGAGCGTGCTTCCAAATCTTTCTTTTTGTTTTTTATAACTTCCAGCAACTTTTCAATCTCCAGGCATTTACGTGTGGTATTGCTAGACTCATCTTCCACCGCAGATATACACAGCTCCGCATCATCCAGCCGTTCACCCTGTATATCGAGTTTAGGCGCCATATTGTCAACTCTACAAATCAATTTTGCTATCAATGGCCGACAGACTTTGCTGTATAGCTTATAGGGTGTCTTCCATTGGTGTCTTTTTGGTACTGCTGGTGTCTAGCTCCATATCAGAATGTGCAGACATGGTTCTAGGCTTGCGGCGCGTGTCAAAGGACAGTTTAGATTGGTGCTTGTCGGGTTTGCCCATTGTGGCACCTTGTATAAAAATACGCACCCCAGGCAGCACTGACCAGCCATTTAGGATATATTTGTCTGATTCTTTGGAGAGGATCCCAACACAGTTGTTATTTTAGTTGCAAAAGACTCTCTAGGAGTTTTTTGCTTATATAGTTAGGTTCAGTTACAAAGCAGAAAGCGCAATCTTGTTGGCTGGCACATAAGGGCTATTAAGTAGATTGAGCAATTGCTGGTGCACAATGAGACCACCGACTGTGCCCCACACGAAGTGTGCAAATTGTACATCATTATGTTAGGTGTGTTGTACTCTGTGGTGCCTGTTACTCCTGTTTTTGCTTCATAGTTCAAGTAGTAGTCCAGAACTGTGAGCGTCACTGCATAAGTATCGCCGCAGGTATTATTATTTTTGGTTGTATATTCACTTCTACTTAGTATATTTGGGGTGGACTGTTTGCATCACTATCACGCAACTCATGCAAAATTCCACAGCTGGTGCAGATAAGTGCTTTCCACTGACCCAGGACTTGAGGTTCAAGATGTGATGTTGACGCAGGCAATCCACATTGTCACCAATAGAGATTACGAGGAATGCCCCACTTTACCCTCGCTGATTGCTGTGTGTCGCAAGGTAAATACAGGCTTTCAGCGGGCCATGCCTCATTGCCTATTTTAACATGGACGGGCGATCTCGCCGAGCATCCACACCTCACATGCAGCGGTCACACTTACAGTGTCGGCGGGGCTCTCCGAGCCAGACTCAGTATCCCAGCGGGTCCACTCCACCCATTCCACAGCTTCAGAGCTGCCGCCACACCGGTGTTTCTCACCGCAACAGTGACTCTGGTGTATGATCAATCAGCAGTCGCCCCCCCAGGAACACAGGCAATCGGAGGATATTCGACCTCTACAACGAGCAGATCGGAGGCGCGTGTTGGCAGGTACCCCTGCAGCTCCATTGTATTCACCCTGGGCCGTTATCTTTTTAAGCACGCCGCTATTTTGTGCTGTCACAGCGTTCCGGGAGCCCACTGTCTCCGCTTGATATCCCCAGGTGACAAACAGCTTTTAAAACTCCACAGTAGCATTGTTGAGTAGTGCCGACCTTCTGCTGCAGTTTTCTATACGTTTCTCGCTTCAGGGTCCAGTTGGTCAGCAGCGATTGAAGGATAGTTTCCCCTGACCAGCGGAGCGGCACTAAGGTTCAGCTATTCTGTTATGCGTTCTATAGCGTCCCCTACTTTTTGAATTTCACTGTAATTACCCGACCCCCATAAACATCGTAATGGAGGGCTGTAAATGGGCCTTGAATTTAAATTCTTCAGGTTTGAAGACACACTATACCTGCAAAAACTCGGGTCCAGCATGGGCAGCACTTTTGCCCCAATAATAGCTGCTTTATATATACATTATCATGAGAAACATACATCCTAAACCAACAAAATCTATTCCATTAGCCACATTGAGATGTGGAAATGCTACATTGACAATGTCCTAGTATTCTGCCAAGGAGATGAGACCAAGCTTTTGCATTTTTACAGTTGCTAAACACAAAGAATTCCTTTTTTAAATTTACATGCACCATCTCGAAAACAGACTTTGTTTTTCTGGACCTTAATATCATCCCAGTGGAGGGTATCCTGAAGACCACTAGCCTCATCAAGCACCCCTCCAAGAACTGTCACCTTATGTTTATATCCATGACATCTGAAGGAGAGTCTATTGTTTGGGCAATACCTAAGACTAAGGCAAAACTTCTCCATCTTGAATGACTACAAACAGAAAGCCAAAACCTTATCATCAAAATGTGTAAGCAAGAAACTATCCCAAGAGAATCATCTCCAATGTAATGAAAAGGGCCAAGAACAATCATTGAGAGGCCCTCCTTGAAAAAATTAATTCAGAAATACAGGAGGAGTGACCAATTTGTATCACAACTTATAATACAGCTTCCAATCAAATAAGTAACACCATCAACCTACGTTGGTGCACTTTAAACAGTGGTACCCTCCAGCTTCCCAAATGTATGTTCTCTCAGGGATATGCTAGCACATACATTACTGCAAACCAATGATACCAGAGAAACCCAAATGCAGTTCTTTCCTGTCCAAGGACATCACCCATGTGGGAGTTGTAGTGTTTGCTCCTTTACAAAAACAACATACACAATCACATTTGACGACTTCACTACTTAGGACCAGAGACAGTTTACCAATAGCAACACTGAGTGTGTGATATACATTATAACCTGCCCTTGTAATTTAAGTAAATTGGGATAATTAGCAGAAAAAACAAAGTGAGAATCGGCTAGCACAGTAGCAACTTGAGATGCAGGTAAGCCACCAAAAACATGTCATCTCATTACATTGAACAGTGTCACACCACAAGTGACTTTAATTTTGCCATCCTAGAGCGGTTGAAGCAAGAGTCACAGCTTTTTGAAAGAGAACAACGATGGCTGTTCCATTTGAAACTCCTATTATTTATCTTAATGAAAATATCCTTTGGGCCCACTTCATTAGAAACATCAGTTCCCTTCCTTCTTCAATGCAAAGAGATGAGTGATAGGTTTTGCATTTCCCGCCCCTCAATTCACATAACATGATGGTGTGTAAGTTAGCATAGTGTGTCTAACCGAAAGATGTGTTGCATATGTATTTAGGACTAATTGGTTATTTTCTTGTTCCAGTTAGTAATTTCTTAGCTTAGCTCCTGTGCCGCCATCTTGGGAACATGTCTCCACAGCCAGACTGCAATGCCCCCTCCCTTATGAGCAGAAAAATCCCATGTCTCAGCATTTCTTGCCTTGAGTTGGAATTTGCAGAAAAGTAACAACTAAATATGTTTCTTTGCTATCAGTAAATGTTCCCACGCCCGCAAGGAGTGGAGTCTCGGCTCCGTGGCCTTGGGGATGATAACAGAGCCATCCTCCCATAGGTGCAGAGGCTTCATGTGTGCGCTCATTGTTCACCATTTCTCCAGTCCTGTACTTTTCCATTAGGGGCGTGACTAATGTTGCTGTAATATGATATAATGTATTGTCATTTTGAGAACCGGCAGTCCTCTCGGCGCACTCTATGGAGTGAAGTCAGACAGGGCCTCTCTACATAGAGAAACTAATGGCCTAATAAACCCTAATAAAACCCACCTCTTCCCCAATTTCTAAACTCCCTTCAGTATCAGTCATCAGTAGTTTCTGCTTGGTATAAGCACCGTGATATCCCCTGGGATGAGTGTTGCGCTCTACAAAAACCGCAAAATGAATAAAATAAATAAATATTTCCTAATTCTTCTCCACTGTCTGGCTGGCTTATTTTATGGGAATGATATCTGAGTGAGGTATGTTTGCTCAGGTGGTTCTGAGCCAGGCTAATCAGATGTTGCCTGAACAGGGACCCCGCGATAAGGATCTTTCTCGCCCTTAGGTGGGTTGTAGAAAACCAGGGACCGTCTGGTCGGCACATGGGTCTGGGTACCCATCTGATGCCGGGCTTCGTTCTCACAGCGCTGCCCCACCCTGCTGATCGGGAGAGGTCCCGGCTTATGATCCTGCGCCGGGGTCCAGAAGGTGGACCTTTGGAAGCTGACCGTGTTGGTCCAAGCAGCCGGCAGTGGAGAACAGTGGATGTCGGGTTCCGCGAACAGGAGGTGAGTGGCCCGTCTGATGATTGAAGGAGCTAGGGTGCTCCAAGGGGCTAGTGTGTCCCTAAGCATGCTTTTGGTTATTGGAGGAGGGGCTAGGGTGCCCCGGGGAATTCAGAGTGCATGAGACGCTCTGACAGACTGTTTGTGGTTTGGGAAGGTTTGGGGAGACGCCCGATGCTCCTATGTTGTAGAGCCTCTGGCCGGATGGTACTCGGATGGAGTTGCGGTTGATCTTGGGGGAACACTGGGAAAGGACCCAAACCCAACCCTGAAGGAGGGGTCTGATGGAAGGGTCCCAGGTCTCCCAGGGTTAATCCGTGCAGTGGTCTGTAGTGCAGCCTGTGTGGTTGACCTGTCCTCCAGCCTCCGGAACAGTTTCTGTACTGTTCAGTGTTTCTTAAGTCTGCAGTAGGGTCTGGTACCCCAGGACTTGGTCGATGGGCCTTGTCCCATTGTGGTAACACGTGTTTGGCAGGGTGATTCGATGTATGCCCATAGGAAAAACATGTGTGTAAGGACATGAGTAGTTGTGGGGATAGCTGTTTAGTCCTTTCTGTGTCTGGGTGCATGTGAGTTCTCTTGGCGGTGTCTGATTGAGTGAGCAAGATGTCGCGATTCAGTAAGTTGCGATGTTTTGGGTGTCGTTGTCGTTTATCTGATGCCAGATTGGCCGAGAGTCAGCCTGCACCTTTAGAAGGCTCTCCCAACTTTGAGATGTATGTAAAATATGGACTTACCCCGATTTTGTTTAATAGTTTGTGGCATTGGTACACCAAGACTAATGTGGATTTGCAATGGCCTTTGGCCAGTTCATTCGATGCAGCTAAGATAGATTACTTACAGGAGAGATTGTTTGCTAGGCGCAGCCGCCAGAGCATGTTTGATTCCCTAAGGTTGTGGCAGAAAGAGGTTCGGCAAAGACAGATGAGAGATGAGAGGATAGCCCAGAATATGGACAGATCAAACGTTCAGTTTAAAAGGAAAAATGTGTGCATTTGGAATGTGCAGGGTGTTCCCATTTGAGGTTGCTTTTAATGGCTCAGTGAGCCAATGTGCCTGGTGCAGGTTTGTGTTTAATATCATGGTTGAAGGTTTTAACTCTAGCTGGACCTACTGAGATGTTCATCTATTTAAGGTTGATGAAATGAGTACCATTGTACAGGGTAGTAACACACATTTGTTCTAAAGGTGGTATGTTATGTTATTAGGTTCTGTGAATTATTCACAGTAAATGTTTTGATAATGTGAGAATAGAAATAACTTTTAGCGTTTAAAAAGAGAAATGTATTTGTTAAAATAGGGTTATTTATTGTAGGTTAGAAAGAGTTAGGAAGGCTTTTTGTCTTTGACAGCTTCAGAGTGAGGGGGCTGAGGAGCGCAGAGTACGAGGCAGAGATTGCAGGCACATTTTGACCTTCTCCTTCTGAGTGAAACAGAAGGAGAAATTACTGCTTGGGAATCTTCTCTGACACAGGGATGTGTGAAGCTTGCATATTGAAGGAACCTTGAAAAGTGGTAGGGGCCAGGAAAACTGCAGAGGCTGGCTAGCAGCCCAGAAAGTTCTGTGCTGAGGTGTTATTCTTAGCTCTTGGAAGACTGTGCATGTCGACATCTGTGGCCTCACAGTGAGTGTTTGATTTGCTCAAACGCTCCGTCCATTATCCCCTTTTGTATCGCTTTGTTCGCCCTAAGTTGGCAGGGTATGCTCAGACGTGAGTCCCTTGCTCACTTGGCCACTGGATTCAAGATAGCCTGGCTGATGAGGATTATAAATCCGAAACCGGTCCCAGGATGCTTGTTTGCGGTCCAGGGAAGACATGGCTTGGCAGTTGGGCTGGACTGTTCCCATGAGGCACAGGGTCAGACTGATTTGCATATGGCCATGTCTGAACTGGGGTGACTGAGTAAGCTAAAGAATGGTGCTGGATTAAACCCAGATCAGTTGACTGGGGGTGAGTGTTTGATTTGCTTAAACGCTCCGTTCATTATCCCCTTTTGTATCGCTTTGTTCGCCCTAAGTTGGCAGGGTATGCTCAGACGTGAGTCCCTTGCTCACTTGGCCACTGGATTCAAGATAGCCTGGCTGATGAGGATTATGAATGCGAAACCGGTCCCAGGATGCTTGTTTCCGGTCCAGGGAAGACATGGCTTGGCAGTTCGGGCTGGACTTTTCCCATGAGGCACAGGGTCAGACTGATTTACATATGGCCATGTCTGAACTGAGGTGGCTGAGTGAGCTAAAGAATGGTGCTGGATTAAACCCAGATCAGTTGACTGGGGGTGAGTGTTTGATTTGCTCAAACTCTCCGTCCATTATCCCCTTTTGTATCGCTTTGTTCGCCCTAAGTTGGCAGGGTATGCTCAGATGTGAGTCACTTGCTCACTTGGCCACTGGATTCAAGATAGCCTGGCTGATGAGGATTATGAATGCGAAACCGGTCCCAGGATGTTTGTTTCCGGTCCAGGGAAAACATGGCTTGGCAGTTCGGGCTGGACTGTTCCCATGAGGCACAGGGTCAGACTGATTTGCATATGGCCATGTCTGAACTGGGGTGGCTGAGTGAGCTAAAGAATGGTGCTGGAATAAACCCAGATCAGTTGACTGGGGGTGAGTGTTTGATTTGCTCAAACGCTCCGTCCACTATCCCCTTTTGTATAGCCTCATAAATTAGGGCCTTGTCTCCGTGAAATGCATTCCTGAATGGCCCTGCTAGACCGGGCCTCAAAAAGGGGGGTTTCTAGTTCCTTAAAAAGAGCATCAATAAATTAAAGAACTTCATTCCAAAGGAAAAATTTATGAAAAAGGGTTTCTCTGAAGGTCCCAACACCATGCTAAATGCTCTGCAGAAATGATACATTCGTATTTTTGTTTTGGAAAAATAATGTCCACGTAGTTGCCTTCATTTAATAGAAAATAAAATGTTGCATTAGTCTTAGACAGAAAATAAGATGAAGCTCTTTTTTAGAATTTTGTTGGCGACATGCCTAGGCAAAAATGATTAGCAAATTCAGATTTATTTTTCATAGGAAAAATTGTGGCGCAAAGGAAATACAAACTGTCTGTGAAAACGTTTTGCTTTTAGACAGTCAAAGTTAAGGTGCTTAACATGCTTACATGTTTTAGTCATTGCTAAGTTGATCAGATGGTTACAGTTAAGTAAATTTTTCGATTTTGTGTTTTGTTAATGTGTATTATGTTTTGTCTTCTGATTTAAAGTTACGGTTGATATTTTTGTGTGTTATGTGAAATGTTCCTCCTTTGTGGAGAAGTGGAGAAGTGTGGCTCACTGGTTAGAGCAGGCAGACCGGACGCTGAGATCAGGCCCGGGACCGGGGTTCAATTCCCGACGCGGCAGGGTCTTGAGCCCAAAATGTCCCGGGACTTGGTAATTCTCGCTTCGGTGCCTACTCGGTTCACACTCTGCAACTCTGGGCAATAGCTTGCTTAATCTCCACAACGGCACCCTGCGCGGGATGCCTGGCTTTCACCTTGGGGATACCCAGGGATAACCAGGACGGGTTCCCAATGCAAAGCGCTTTGAGACCAGGCGGTGATATTGCGCTATATAAAAACCCATCCATCCATCCATTTGTGTGTTGTGTATTTTTGCTTCGGCCCACAGACCATTCATGGCTTGTTCTGGGTGGTTTTAAGGCTGACAGGACACGTGAGTTGCTTTGACAAAAAGGACATAGTTGTAGGAAGAAAAAAAGGTGAAATATGCGCCCTGAATGGCTATAGGTAGGAAATAAGGGTAAAAGAAGGGTGCTGTCAGCGATGTGTTAAAATAGATGTATTTTGGCCTAACGCCTTTGAAAAGGAATGTTCGTGTGTTTTTCATGTTTGTGCCTTTTATCCTTTTATGAATTGTTCCTGCTGTTCCTGTGTGTCAGAAGAGACACAGTAAGTTGGGCATAAGGTCACCTTTGTGATGATCACCTGTCAGATGGGGGAAAGAAAAGTAAAAAAAAAAAGAATATCGATCTTAAGCCTGAGAAATTAAGAAGGCCAGAATATTGGGTTTTGGGCTGCAGGTTCACTGTGCCTAAAGTGCATGACATAGTGTTGTGCGTCACTGCTCATTTGCATATGTTACTGTGATTTGTCTATGCTTTCTGTGTTTGGTATACAGCAAGTATACCTGATGGCTTGGCATGTTTATTTTTATTTTATGTATGTTTTTCTTTTTGTGATGTTTTGACAATTCTATTTTTTTATACTAGTACAAGGTCCCCAGTTTTGTGAGGGGATGGTCATGATGATGACCATCGCTAAACAACAGTTGGCTGGACTTGTTCTGGTTACTAAATTTCACAGATATGATATTTCATGCTGTGAACATAGCAGACAACACTTCAGCAGTGTATTTCTATTTAGCAATAATGGTATTTGAAGAAAAATAAAAAAGTTATACAGAATTAAAAGTGTGTCACATGCAGTTAGCCATGACTGCCCCTGCCCCTTCCCTTAAGGGACAGGCAGCCCTTGATTAAATGTTTCCTGATTGGACCTTAAGGAACAACTATAAATATGAGGCTCTTGCTAAAGGTGACCTAAAGTCTGTGTACTATTTTGTTTTTTGTGTAACACCTGTACTCATGGTGTTGTGTCACAAGCCTGACTATCACCTAAGTAATTTTTTGCATTTCCCGCCCCTCAATTCACATAACATGGTGGTGTGTAAGGTAGCATAGTGTGTCTAACCAAAAGATGTGTTACATATGTATTTAGGACTAATTGGTTATTTTCGTGTTCCAGTTAGTAATTTCTTAGCTTAGCTCCTGTGCTGCCATTTTGGGAACATGTTTCCGCAGCCAGACTGCAATGCCCCCTCCCTTATGAACAGGAAAATCCCTGGTCTCAGCATTTCTTGCTTTGAGTTGGTATTTGCAGAAAACTAACAACAAAATATGTTTCTTTGCTATCAGTAAATGTTCCCATGCCCGGGAGGAGCGGACTCTCGGCTCCGTGGCCTTGGGGGTGATAACAGAGCCATTCTCCCGTAGGTGCAGAGGCTTCATGTGTGCGCTCTTTGTTCACCATCTCTCCAGTCCTGTACTTTTCCATTAGGGGCATGACTAATGTTGCTGTAACGTGATATAATGTATTGTCATTTTGAGAACCGGCAGTCCTCTCGGCGCACTCTTTGGAGTGAAGTCAGACAGGTCCTCTCCATATAGAGAAACTAATGGCCTAATAAATATTTCCTACTTCTTCTCCACTGTCTGGCTGGCTTTTTTTATGGGAATGATATCTCAGTGAGGTAAGTTTGCTCAGGTGGTTCTGAGCCAGGCTTATCATGTGCATTTCCATTTTCTTCACCTTCAATTGGGTGCTCATCTTTGAAATTTTTGATTTTTCATTAACAACTTTGCCAAAATAAATAGATTTCTAGACCTATGTTTCTGGTTTTGATCCTTATACATTTGTTAGTTTTTCCCCAAAAATGTTTAACATATTTTTTTGCCTAGTTTCATAAGGTTATTGTTTACCAATTCGTCCAGCTGAACATTTGTAATGCTTTATCACAATATGTTCTCTTTTGCTTCCTTCCTATTTTATAAAATATGTGTGTACACTAATGAGTAGTCCCTGCCCTCACAGCAGAAAGTAATGCCATTAATAGCGGCCCTCTTGAAAGTCAGCGTGCTAGTTCCCTCTAGCATGAGGATGCTGAATCACCATGACGCTGAGTAAAAGAACCTGCTGAAGCGGGCTTTTTACACTTGAGACACGGGTGAGCGCTAACCTTAACCCCTTCAACGCTGATGACAAGCTCAGCTCGTCATCAGCGACGCCTGTCGTACGCTGATGATGAGCTGAGCTCGTCATGTAACGCAGGTTTTTTTTAAACGCAGCGCGCAGCGGGAAAGCCGCTAACGCGCATCCGGTTAAAGCAACGGAGTAGCTTAGAGGCAGTGAATACTGCATAGCCATTTAAGGACACAAACGATTGCTTGTCCAATGATCGTACAATTAGCAATAACACTTTTGTATTTTGTACTAAATACTTACATTTTGAGGGCATTTTCCTGTCAATATTTTATACAGAGTATGACTACAGGCAATCCTAACCCCTGTATGGTCTCATGTTGCAAAGAGTCAAATAATATGGAAGTGCACTTCTATATTTTTGCATCATTATTGATCACTTTATGGGGCATATTAGCAAGGACATGCAGTAATTACCGTAAAACGCGCTTAACACGGTTTTTTTTATCGCCGGCTATCGC
Organism: Lissotriton helveticus; assembly: GCF_964261635.1. NCBI lineage: Eukaryota > Metazoa > Chordata > Amphibia > Caudata > Salamandridae > Lissotriton > Lissotriton helveticus. The sequence continues at coordinate 127,031,189 of NC_136059.1, read as the reverse complement.
CGGATATTATTGCAGATGCGATAATATATCCGGCGATAGCGGCTTAATGCTTAAATATTGCTGGAAATCCAGCGATATTTAGGCATTAACACTAATGGGGACTTATACTGAATATCCACCTTCCATTGGATAAACAGGTTAAGTAAAAAGTTAGAATCTGGCCATAATCGCGCTTAGCGCGACTTTTTTAATCACACAGCCTGCTTTCTAATAGGCAATAGCTGTGTTAGCGACTGCTTTCAGTCGAGAATAGTTTGAGTACGCCCACTTTGCATGTCATTAGCGATAAATATCGCTGACATGCAAGGTGGGCCCCAAACCGGTCGCTATCGCCTAAAAGCTGTCGCTAACTGCTGTTAGCAACAGCTTGTTAATGGGGCGATAAAAATATTGCCGCTTTAGCGACAAAAAGTACCGCTAAAGCGGCGATATGGCCCTTGCTAATATGCCCCTATGTTATCTGTTTGTATGTCTTGTTAGTGCATTTTGTGTCTTTTTTAAAAGCAACAAACCACTAGAAGTGATCACCTTCATTGTGAAAAATATATCACGTCTTTCCACGCAGGTGAATTTTGATTATACTGTGGGGCATGTAGTTATGTGCTCATGAATTGTTTACTATAACCATGCCTTCCCAGGATCTATGACATAATATCGACAGACAGAATATAGACATACAAAAATATCGAAGCAAAAATATCGACATCAAAAATTTCGAAGTTCTATCTACATAAAGGTAAGTACAAAACGATCGGAAAAAAATATCGTAGTACAAAAATATAGAGCTAAAAAATATCGTTTTTTAAAACGTATTAATAATAATGTAAAATAATTTAAAAATACATATAATTTAACAAATTTTAGATATAAACATTAAAACATTGTTAAAAAATAATAACTAATACATATACATTTAAAATAAATTAAAAACTCTACACATAAATTAATATATATACTTACTCCACATATTGCATCAGTAGTGAAAGCGTTGTATAGCGTAGAGGAAAAAATTACTATTCCCACTCCAGAGGGTGCAACAGTAGGGCAAGCGCTGTATAGCGTAGGGGTAAAAATTACTATTCCCACTCCAGAGGGTGCAACAGTAGGGAAAGCGCTGGATAACATAGGGGTAAAAATTACTATTCCCACCCCATAGGGTGCAACAGTAGGGAAAGCGTTGGATAGCGTAGGGTAAAAAATTACTATTCCCACTCCAAAGGGTGTAACAGTAGGGAAAGCGTTGGATAGCGTAGGGATAAAAATTACTATTCCCACTCCAGAGGGTGCAACAGTAGGGAAAGCGTTGGATAGCGTAGGGGAAAAAAATACTATTCCCACTCCAAACGTTGCAACAGTAGGGAAAGCCTTGGATAGCGTAGGGGTAAAAATTACTATTCTCACTCCAAAGGGTACAACAGTAGGAAAAGCGTTGGATAGCGTAGGGGTAAAAATTACTATTCCCACTCCAAAGGGTGCAACAGTAGGGAAAGCGTTGGATAGCGTAGGGGTAAAAATTACTATTCCCACTCCAGAGGGTGCAACAGTAGGGAAAGTGTTGGATAGCGTAGGGGTAAAAATTACTATTCCCACTCCAGAGGGTGCAACAGTAGGGAAAGCGTTGGATAGTGTGGGGGTAAAAATTACTATTCCCACTCCAGAGGGTGCAATAGTAGGAAGAGCGCAGGATAACGTAGGCGTTATATTAACATACTTATCAATTACATATTTTTTTAACAAAAACATTTTAATATTTTATTCATAAAAATATATTACTAAATACCAAATATTTATAATTAATATTTACTTAAATAACAAAAAATTACTTGCCACGCTACTCCGCCTTTAACACATAACACACTACACATACAAAAAAACACAATTAATATAAATATCAAATAATCAGTTAATAACAATTAATATTATTAAATTGATGTAATTATAAATTAACTAATTGACAAATATTAATTATCAACTAAAAAATAAATTACCATTTAATAATTGATTAACAAGAGATTTACAAGAATAAACAATATTTATTAATACAGTCTTTATAATTAATAGTATAACATATAAAAAAACTAATTACCACTTTATTAATTAACAATTAATTAATAATAAATACCGATAAATAAATACAAACTCTTTAAATAATTTAATTTAATTATCTCACACCCTATTCCCCTATAAACACACAACTCACTACAATAAATAAAAATCATAAAAATGTAATTATCATTTAATCACTTAATAATAATTAATTACCAATTAATTATTAATTAACATTAACAAAAAATAAAACATATTACTACATTAACGCTAATTAATGTAATTAACTAATTAATATTAAATAATTACCAATTCATTATTAATTATCAATTAATTATTAATTACCAATTAATTATTAATCAAAAATAGTAAAACAACATAATAATTAATTAATTATAATTACATTACTTCCAACCCTATTCCCCTATAAACCCACAACCCGCTCTGATACTAAAACGCAAAATGTAAACAAAATTACTAATTTCTAAACATATATTAAAAACATGTTTAACACCTTCGACGCTCATGACGAGCTCAGCTCGTCATGGAGTTTCCATTGATTTCAATGGAAATTACATTAACGTCCTTGAGATGCCTTAGCATCCAAGTGGTTAACAAACATAAAATACATAATAAAATACATAACACTAAACAAAATTTCGATATTAGTAACATACATACCTTAAAATCGATATTCTGTCCATCGATATTATTGCACATCGATATTCTATACCATCGAAATTAAAACATCGATATTATTGTATATCGATATTTTAATTTCGATATTTTGTCTCCCTACCGCATTCCCATATAGTGGATACTTATCCATTAAGATATTGACAACAATGGGTGCTGCATACATTTATTACATTTATTTTTCACATATTTTTTATCCACCTAAGTATTAGGAGTTGTAACAGTGGTACCAGGGAACTGACTAATCTGTGGTCCTGAAGAATAGTTCTGGGGTAGTGCTAGAAACATGTCGACCAGTGGAACTAAAGCAGATTGACTACTTTAAGTTCCAATTTTTTCCCCATATTTTACCCATAACAGATAGAGGTAATAGTTAAGAATATTTTCCTGCTAGTCAGTTTTTTTAAATATTTTTTTCCCCCACTTATACCTCAATGCTTCATTTATACATAGTACCAACTATAAGTGCTGACATGTCCCCGTAGGTCATAGCACACCCTGTTCCACAACAGAAAGGGAAGAACCTGATGATAAAGCATGTCACCAAGGGTTAACCCTAGTGGGTGAGGGTTATCTAAGGAAAACACATTGTTTTCCAAGCAAAACATCAATGTAGAAAGAAAAAAAACAATTCTTGCAACAAAGGGGCTCTCTATGATTAACATGTCTTCCTCACTTGGACAGACCAGGGCCCACCATAGAGGTTTGACTAGCCGTCTGCATGTGTACGCCTCATGAAAATCTAATTTGTCCACCTGCCCGGGTGCAAATGCACCTGGGGAGAGGTTAAAGGCTATTTCCTTGTTTGGGAGGCAGCATGGTTGCATATCACAGCCAGTGGAGCCTTTGCAACTCACCACATGTATGTGCTATTTCACTAGCCATCCTGTCTTTGAGAGAGGTGTGACCTCCTTCCCATTCAGGCCTTTGTTTCTGACTCCTGGTAGGGTTCACACCTCCTGCAGGACTCCATATTCCTATCCTGGTGGCAGCAGCCACAGGGTGCCAGTCAGACCACCGGAGAGGCCCTGGCAATCAGGTGGACAACATTTAAGATAGCCACCTGGGAGCATGCCACATCCTTCTCGACACAAGATTTGTGTGAGGAGTGATGAGGCATGTTGTTTGATACCAAATATGTTATATTTAGGCAGTATCATAATAGAACTGCTAACTTTGGGTTTTCTTGGGCACCAGACAGCCACAGCTGCTGCAGATAAGAGCGGTGGGGTGCTGGGGATCGGTCAGGGGCATTCCAATAGACGATCACAAGGGAAAATTGCATAAATAATTAATTTCCCCCTTGTGGTGGTCTCTTGAAATCCCCCCTCCCCAGCCTCCATCACGCTACTGCTTTTACATGCATCGGTTGCGAATGATAACAGACCATGTTATCCTATGAACCAACTATCACCTGTATTAGCTTTTAATGGTAAATGACACATTAGGGACATATACGCTTGCACTTACAACTCCACACCTTTTACATAATGCACTCTCTTCCCTGGGCAGAAAAGTACCTTCTTAGGAGTGAAGACATAAATTAAATATAGTACTTTGACCTTGCAGTACATAGTGGGGGCAAAGTCAAGTTTGCACAGTTTGCACGGCTCCTGCAGTCTGCAATTGCAGGACTGCTGCCACTTGTTTAATCAGGTCATTAAAGGTGGCACAAACAGAGCTACAGACCCTGGTGATCTCATTAGCACTCATGCCTTGTGTATGACTTTTACCATAAACTAAGGACGTACGAAGGGGTTAATGTCCTTGCCAATTGCAGTTATTCTTTCTCATACTTCACTTTAAGAGAGATAGCACTCACTGGGTCCTGGGCAGCAGGCTCTAGTGCTCTTTGAGAGTCATAACCATCAACAGTGGAGCAAAAAGTGTGGGGGGAATATACAAAAAGGGAACTTTCCCATTGAAAGGATAGGGGAAGAGGAGTTTGAAGAAAAACACAATGGAAAGCATGATTGATAAATAAGAGGAAGCCTGAGTCCAGTGCCGTCAGGCAGATAAGGAATGTGAGGAAATTCAACATCAAGTTGCAGGAATAGGAGTTCTTAATAAATATGTTACAGTGTGAAACATTAAAAAGTGGAAGGGAGAGGGATCTAAAACTGGTAAGGATGGAAAAAACATTTGAGTAATGCTTATAAACATATAGAGTAATCTACAGCATCACACTGGGAGAAATTGATAACCTCATGTTTAGTGTTTCATGTGGCTGCTAAAGTTTTCCTGCAAGTGATGCTAATAGATTAACATTATAACATTATATGCTGTAAGTATGAACTTTAAATATTAAAATTCCTACCCATATTTGGTGGATGCAATTCACAGTAGGATTTAGTTTTATTATAAAATGTATTTCAATTATAAGTGTTAATAATGTTTTATTGTAGGTTATTTCAAATATTTCAAAATCTCATTGAACAGATGTTTCACTGTCTTATGATTGTGACACAGACGCAGCGTTTGTGTGCTTCTTGCCTCATCCTAGGTGTGCTTTTGTGGGTCACGGGGAGTGTGGGTAAGGAATAGCTGATGCTAGAATGCTGTAGCTCTGCCAAATTAATTAATTCATTCTTGAGAACTGGTTTTCTGTAAATGCAAATTAGCACCTAATTCTACCTTACCATACTTCTAACTTGCCTCCTGTGTAGGCATTTTGTTGACAAGGGGTTAAATAAACAGTGATTGCAATACAGTGGCACATTGGCAAAATAGTATACAGATGTCCTATGCATGAAACCAAATAGCCCTGTTATCAACATCCCCGCCATTTTGTTGTCAGAACAGCTTCATGACATTACCTCCGAGAGGGAAATGTCATAAGCACCACACTCAAATAATTTGTTTTAGTAGAGTTTTGTCTCCATAAAATGAGTGCTATGTAGAGGCTTTGGAAACTCCCCTTCTGCACATTGTCATTAGGAGAGTCTGTGCAGGTGGAAGCCTGACCACGTGTCGGTGGTGGCAAAGTGGCAGCAATGTCTCTTCTTTAGTATGCACATACAAGACGTTTTATTTACTCACTTTTGGCTGTGCAAAGAGAAGGAGCTTGCTGACAATATATAGAGATACAGCCATTATGGGCCCAAGGTACTAGAACTATATGTCATGGTACACAAGTGTAGTGGCTGTGGGCATACCCACATTCATCTTAGCTTGTGTGACAGTCCACCAGGAGGGTATAAAATTGGGGACCCACAGTGGCATGGACCTAGCTGTTTTTAAAAAGTGTATATGGAGTAAAAGATGGCATGAGGCATGTTTCTTCTGAATAGGGGTTGTGGCAGCAGAACATAGGGTCAAGGAAAATAATTTTGAAGTATATTCCACCTCTTTAGTTGAAGGCAGAGATCAGGAAAAAGAAGGAAAAGTCGCTATGTGGCCATTCTATTTTTAAAATGAGACTTGGAGCACTTCAGAATGCAGAGTAATAGTCAGCATGTTAGGCTACAGGATGACACGGTGTCAGTGAAATAGCATGGTCAGGAAGAGATGAAGTGGAACAAATTACTATCCATGTAATGGTAACTATGTAGTCACAATCATATGGCCACAAATAACCTTAATGACTTGGGGACAATGGAATTGCTAAAAATGATCAAAAATGTCTTCAAAATACAGGTGAGATAAAATAGAATGAACAGCATATAGAGGTGGCTACCGCTCAGGATAGTATGGCGATGATCATGAAAGTCTGCTACTATTACCAAGGCACACACAAATTAAATAGAGATATAAAAAGGTTTGGTAAGGTGAAGAACAATGGGGTTGTAAGAACACATGGACATTGCATATGTGCTGGCTGAGTATACCTGTTCCTGTCTCAGAATAGAATTTACCTAATTAAAGTGATGGGACATAGTAAGGACTGCATACCTCTGGCGAGGGTTTTTCCGGTGCAGAAATTATTCCTCAGTATAAGACAGGAAGAAAAATATTAAAGTGTAGGAAGATGGAGGATTAGGTAGTGATGCGGGTTTGGCTTCTCTATGCAATACTCTCACAAACCCCAAAGATTCACAATGATAAATACATAACTCAGTCCTTGTAGACCATTAAAGAACAGTCAGGCTTTACTAGAGAAATATGTATTACGCATTTCATGGACAATAAGTAATTGGCATGACTCAAAAGAAATACAACACCAATTTACAGATATAAAGTAGATGTTTGAGTGAAGGTAGACATCAAATTGAAGTAAATCACAAAAATAGAACAGGAATTATGGATTTTAGAAGCAATATTACATCAGTGCAAATCAGTACTGCAGAACATTATTACTGCAATTAAAGATGAAAAAGCACTAGTGATACTCTGTTGCTCGGAGGTCAAGGTGTTTGCAACCCAAGGAGGGTAAAGGTGATGAGAGTTCAAGGACCAAGCAATCAAAGTCAGTTTGAATGTATGTGGTTCAAGAAGCCTGGGCGCAGAGTTACTCTGGTTGTCCGTGATGCTGAGGTGGGAGCAGCAGGGGAGCTAGTTTTACCGCTTACACAGTCCTGGTGTGGAATGGCTGTTGAAAGTTAGGCTGAAACCGTCAACATTATCGGCGCCCTCTTGCTCTTCTCGAACCCTTTCGTGCACGTAAACAGCCGCCATTTTGAACATCATGGCTTCCCTGCCCTTTTCTGATAACCAGCGCGTCTCTCTCCCTCTCCTAGCCTCGCAGGCATCCCCCGCATGCTGACAACCCCCTCGCCCTCACATGTCTCGGGTCATAAACCCCTCTTCAGCGCAGCTCTGCCTCGGAATCCCATCCTGTTCCCAGCACGACACCTCCCTTCATTCCTTTCATGGTCCCAGGTCCTTTTGATACGAACCCCTTTTTCCTGTGTGCCCGTTTGTCTTCCTCGTTCCCAGGCCACCATCTGGCTCTGCGGATACTGTTTATTACCCCCAGTACAGTAGGAAGCTTCCTCCCATTAAAGGACCCTCGGGTCGATCAAAGCCCCCACCCTGCGAGATCCGATCGAACCCCACACATTCCGTGAATCGGCGGAATATCCAACTGCGCGAAAATCATCACCTGTTGTGACCGGGGTGGGGACTTCAACTGTAACTATGTGTGGGAACGGACCTGAAGGGGAGATTCCGAGGATGTCTTTTCGTACATCAAAGTATTAACGAGAATGTGTTTCATGCAATAAAGTGATTAACTTGTGTATAAGAGGCCAGGCCTCAGAGATGCGGGTAGAGCACCTCAGAACGATACCTGCTGTCCAACTGATGTGTTTCTCCTCCGGAGAGAATAAAACCTTGTTTCCTGCCTTCCAGTCTCCAGCGCCTGCCTCTTCATTTATTAAATATCTTGCGGGTTCAAGAGGCGACACCGCCGGGCAATACTTAAGGATCTTATATTCTGGTTGGTAGTGTCACCCTTTTACATGGTGATGGAGCGAGATAGAAAACAAAATTTTGTTTAAACTCGCAAAGTCACATTTCCATAACATGAATAAAATTATTAATGATTTGTGATATGTCGTGCTAATACAACCTAGATTAAACTTTACACGTGGGGGGACTAACATGTGTGCTCATAAACGTGCATAAATGTTGCATCTTTTTGTTCGTGCAAAATAATAAAATAATTTATTGTTTTCGTTTTTGTCATTACTAACTGCTGCAAACTTAAATAAGCATGTGCTTGTTTTGCTTTTCCTTGTCTGTGTGATGTCATTTCTACTATTCTAGGTGCTTATGGGTCTCATTGAAAAACGGAGACTGGTAAATATAAACGCTGCTTTATTTGTTTGCAATGGCTAGGTAACATTTTGATTAATAGGGTGGGTTAATTAATTAGTGAACCATGGGGTGGATACAGAAAATACTTTATTTCTTACATTAATACTTTTCTTGTGTTTGTTTTATACTAGAAATCATAAGTTGCCTGCTTTTGAGGCCTAGCTATTTGAGCCGCAAAATAAAAGCTGATCCATAATTCTGCAGAAAGTCACGAGACGCCCATTCTGAATTAAAACGTTTATTGAAGCTGCATTCACAAAGCAAAAACTGATGAGCTGACATCATTCTGTCGGACATGGCCAAGGTCGAAAGTGAACTTTTTGTCAGTCCTTAACTTGGCATCCGCGGAAGTTGCACTGTAAGACTGTGGAAGCTGCGAGGATGACTTAATACAAAGTTGCAATCGCAGGAAGCCTCTGGCTTCACGTGGAAGAGACAATGGTCTTTGTAAGACATGATTTTGTGGAACTTTTTAAGAATCGGGTGACATGTCACTTGTCACTCTCAGCCAATGGGACGTCGAGTATTTCTGAAAACTTTCCTTTGCTAGTTTAGTTAGCGTAGAAAGGTATAAAAAGTCATGCCCTTAGGGTTGGGCTGGCTGCTGCTTTCTGACTTTCCGATGAGGGTGATGTGCTGCTGGACTTTGCGTGGAGCACGTAAGAATCCTCAAAGAACTTTACTTTAATTTCTGTCTATTTAGCTCAGTTAGGGAAATAGGTTTTAGAAATGCTAAACTTTATATAATTTCTTTAAATTTGATTCAATTGCTTAAATTGTGTTTTTCCATATTTCTTACCATCATGCTTGCTTTATTGCAAATAAATTTCATTTATAAAACTTACAACATATATATCATAATTTAGAAAATAAAATCTTACTTTTGACAAACAAGCTGGTCTTGGTTATTCAGAAGTGTAGGTTACCATTAGTTAGATCACGTCGCCTATAGTGGTCGTCTAAATGGTTGGGTTTTATTCTAATGACAATATTCTTTCTGCAAATGTATAAAAATGTATATATTGTGTAGATAATGTGTATATAGATTTATTCTGACCACCTGATTCAGTAGGCCCAAAATATATCAGGTTCATAAATGGGTCCATATTTAGTATAGAATTTTGTTTATAGGTTATGAAGTTGGGTAGCATAGTTTATGATATATTTTCTATAGCCCGCTGGATCAATTATCTGGTAGCAGAGGATGGTTGCTAAGAGGTAACCAAGGTAATATGTTGGTTGCTAAGGGTTACGTCATGGTATGGAAATAGGATCGATGTTTTAACACTTGTTAAGTTCGTTTTTCGTGCCTATCTGTAAGCTATACCGGTATAGATTGTGTGGCGAGAAATTAGTCACGCAAGCCATCTGTTCAGTTTGTAGTGATATCGCCGAGTATCACAAGAGGTATCGCCGTGTACCATAGTGTTGTCGCCGAGCAGCACAGTTCTAGGGCTAGGTCTGAATCTTGTATAGTGAGGATTTTCTAAGAAATCAAAGCAGCATGAGAATAGGGACAAAGCGCCTTTCATAAAACTCACTGTGATGAGAGTATTAGTTATATCCGAGCTTGAGTGAAGGGTAAAATTAACGTCGGTGCATGATTATCTATAAACAGGTTAGAGTCCTGTACGGGTACATGTTTCATATCTATAAACAGGTGAGAGCCCTGTACGGATAACGTCGTTATTTTGCTAACGGTGCATGAATTCTATAAACAGGTGAGAGTCCTGTACGGATTTCATGTGTGTTTGAATTTAGGGAATTTTCCGTGTAAAAGTGCGAGTTTGAATTGTATTTTATGTTCAAGTGGAACTCTTAGAACTTTCACTTCGCGGTGGGTTCAGAGCAAAGCGAGTTCATAATTATACGTGTTAGAAGGGTGGGGTAAGGTTACTCTACTGACAATTGAATATTATCCTTAGTGTGAATAGCGCCGTCTATTCCGAAGTGTGGATACTTGAATGTATGTAAACTATCCTAATTAGTGAAACGAACAGATGTTGTCTTTATGGTCATTGTTAAGAATTAATTAACACTAAAAAGTGTTCTTAAAATGGCGCTGTGAAAAGATTTTGTGAAGGAGGGGTAAGCGCCAGGAGTGAGAAGTGAGAAACCGCAGCTGCTGTGTACGTCACAGAGCCGCGCTGGGATTGGGTGACCTACGTCACAAGCTGTATTCTGATTGGCTCCTGAGTCTCTGACGGCCTGTGAGCTGATTGGTAGTTCGGAAAAACTCAAAATTTATTGGTTGAGCAGAAAAGTGACGCAGCTCAACTGCCATTGGCTTGTTGGTGTGTTTCGCGCACGGATTGGTTGTTTCGCGGAACATCCCGGAAATATTTTACGAACGATTTTGTGAATTAAATTTAACTTTTAAAGATGAGTTATCATTTTAAACATGTTGAGAAAAAGACAACATTATTTCAGAAATTTAAGAATTTATTTTCACCTGATAAGAAAATCGAAACGCGAGGTGGTAAACTACTTCATAAGTATAAAACACCTGCAGCGTACATGGAAGGTGAATACGGATATCATACTGTCTTATGGTTCGACAGTTGGAAACGTTATACTAAAAACGATGGTGTTTTGGCTTGGCCTGATGATGGTTCATTTAATGTAAGAGTTTTAAGAAACTTACGAGAGAAAATGAATGCTCTTGTTCCAAAACCGAGACCAACTCAATTTGAAGCTTTAGTTGAGTGGGAAGATGAGATGTATCAGTTACAAAGAGAAGCTAGTGGAATTAAAAGACCTTCTAAAAATCCATCATGGAAAAGAGAAACTCATGAAGATAGATTACGAATGTGGAGACAGGGAAACATGAGTGAAGGATTGTATTTAATTCATGAAATGGTAATGGGTTCTCCTACAGGAAAATCTATGGAAAGTGAATCTGAGGATGCAGTTATGGAAGAAATATATACAACTGCTAGAAAGAAACAGCCTAATCAGCCTTTGAGACCTCCTAGATCATGGTCTACTCCGGTGGTTTCTACTGAAACTTCACCGAGTGCACCTCCAATTAGCGAAGCTCCTAAACTTTACCCAAATAATAGTGAAATCACTGAAACTCCTAGAAGATCAGAATTTGAGAATGCTCGAAATGAAGGTAGACATTTTTCAATGACTCCAAGAGCAAGGGAACCTCCAAAAGATTATGCAAGAGAGACAAGGAATGTTGATGATGTCGATTATAATGAATATTTAAGGTCTAAAGAAGAATTAATTAAAAGAATGACAAAAGGCATGGAAGCTGTTACAGTTCCAGTAACAATAGGTCCTGTTCAGCCTGTATTTGATCAAAGAGATACAAACAAAAATGGATTAACTATTCCTTTAAATACAGAAATTCAAAAGCCTGCTGAAAAATTTTATTCAGACTTGACTGAATTAAACACTTCTAGATCGAGAATGCCTGATTTAACCTTCAATGAGGATTTATCTCCAAAAACACCAATGGGTGCTATGTCAGATGTAGGGAGTCCTGAAGTCAGGGTAACCACACCAAAACTTGATGTGGCCAAATTAAAAGCGAATATAGAAGAATTAATAATTGGAACAATTGGCCCAGATAGTTTAAATTACTATCGGGATGATGAATTACTATTCATTTGCAAAAGTATTCAGTGGAAAACGAAAAATAAATATGATCAATTAGAGGATCTAGCTGCAGAACTTGAAATCGATGTAAGTAAACAAAAGAATTTTGCAAAACATTACAGATTAGATTTTTCAGAAAGTGACATTGAGAGTTTGAACTCAATGGGAAGAATAGTTCACATTAAAGATTTGATCGTCTATATCAAAAAGCTAGGAGAACTGAACAAATGGAGAGTGAAATGGACTAAAAGAAAGGAAGATGAAAGATTGGAAAGATTGTCTAAACAATTTCCAATGAGAGAAGTTGCAGGTGGAGGATATGTTCATGTCCCATGGTCAAGACAGGACATTCTGTTATTCACAAATGACTTTCCAAAATTAAGAGAGAAACCTGTTGAGTGGTACAGGCAAGTCGATAGATTTATCAAAGTGTCAAAAGTTCTGTGGATTGATTTAGATGGATTTTTTGATATTGTCGTTCCATCTGATCTTTGGACAGAATGTAAAATATCTATTAGTTGGCCAAAAGCAGAACCTGAAAGAATTAAAGAAACAGGTGCCCCAAATCCACTTGTAATGGATTTTTACGAGAAAGTAATTGTTTGGATGAAAAACAAAATTCCACCCAAAGAAGTTGATTGGGTTAAAATAGAAAGAACAGAACAGGAAACAAAAGAATCAGTTCATTCTTTTTATGAAAGACTATTGTTAATTTTTAAACAATACAGTGGTTATGAAAAATTAGATGAAAAAGACATGAGTCATTTTATCTATAGATTTGTTTATGGACTAAAACCTGAAATTGGAGAAATGATCAGAACTAGTATTGTCGGATGGCAAGCACTATCTGTAGATGATATTCTAAGAAAGGCAAAATATTGTAGCGATGAATTAGAAGTAAAACAGAAGAAGCTGAAGGAGAAAGCCATGTGGGCTCAGGTAAAGGTGGCTGAGCAACAGATTGCCAGCATGGGAAATAAGAACACAAATTTTGTTCAGACTGGAAATACAAACCAGATACAAGGAAAGTTTAAAGGTAATAATTTCCCAAAGAAATTTAGCCCAAAGATAGAAGAGCTGAAACAAAGATTACCTTGTTTTAATTGTGGCGAAATTGGACATTGGAGGGACGAGTGTCCTCATCCTCCTAGAAACTCAAAGAATCCCTTATTGAATCCACAGATGCAGAATGGTGTTAACCTGCAGCAACAGCTACAGATGCAACAGGGGTTAAATGAATTTAATATTCAGCGACAGTTACAACAACAGCAACAACAACAGGTGAATAATCGTCAAGACCAATTGCCACAACCACCTTTTCCGAATTGTGGGGGAGTTCAAAAATATAATCCAAACGTGGGATTTCAGGGTTGTGAACAGGTAATAAAACCACAAAAACAGCAAAAACAGCAAAAGGTTCAAATGCAAAATGCTTCACAACAATTTTTATTAACAGAAAGTCAAGACAGTGATTCTGATGATTATTGCTGACGGTGCCCGAGAGAGGAGGAAGAGTGTGTTGTTGGAGCCACTCTTGAGGTTGACCAGTCTGGTCCTTATGTAAACGGGAAAGTTAATGATGTAGACATCACTTTTCTAGTGGACACTGGTGCTACCCGTTCTACTGTTAGATCAGTGGAAATTGAAAACCTACCTCTCTCTGGGGATACCATCCAAGTTGTCGGAGTAAGTAATCAGCAAATTAAAACAGATTTAACTGATCCAGTACCAGTTGAAATTGGAAATTACAGAGATAAACACAGATTTGTGGTTTGCAACAGTAGTCCAGTAAATCTATTAGGCAGAGATATCCTATGTAAGATGAATTGCAGAATATATTGTTCTCCTGAAGGAGTTGAGTTACAAACAATGGAGGAAGATGGTTTGTATAGAATGACAATGATGATGATGGAAGCAGAAGAAACAAAATTGTTTCCTGCATTTGAAGAAAAGGATTTACCTGAAGAGCTGAAAGAAACAGTGAAATCTGAAATATGGGATTTTACTGGAAATGAGATGGGTCTAATGAAAAATGTAGATCCTGTAAAAATAGCATTGAAACAGGGAATAGAATTTCCAAATACTCCACAGTATAAAATGAAAACAGAGACAATTGAAGGTATTACACCTGTAATTGAAAAGTTAATCAAGCAAGGTGTATTAAAAGAAATGAAGAGTAGCTCTTGTAATTCACCAATTATGGGAGTTAAAAAGGCTAACGGAACATTTAGGATCGTACAAGATTTGAGAAAGGTTAATCAAATTGTCATTCCATGTTGTCCTGTGGTTCCAAATCCAGCAGTAATTCTATTTCAGATTCCACATGATGCTGAATGGTACACAGTCATTGACCTTTGCAATGCATTCTTTACTGTTCCCTTACACCCAGACAGTTATGAAATCTTTGCTTTCAGATTCCAAGGTAAGACCCTTGGATGGACAAGAATCCCTCAGGGCTATACAGAAAGTCCTTCAATCTTTAACGAACTGTTAAAAAGATCACTAGAAGATTTAGACTTACCAGGTAGGTCTACGATGGTGCAGTATATTGATGATTTGTTAATAGCTGCAAAGACAAGAGAAAATTGTGTAACAGACACAATAATCCTGTTAAATCGCCTTGCAGAAGAAGGACATAAAGTGTCCCCAGCAAAACTACAGTTTTGCAAACAAGAAGTAAAATATCTTGGTCACAGAATAGCAAAGGGAAAAAGACAAGTAACAATAGAGAGAATAAAAATGATTCAAGCAATGTTACCGCCAAGAACACAAAGACAGGTTAGAATGTTCTTGGGAATGGTAGGTTACTGTCGACAATGGATAAGTGGATTTTCAGTAATTGCAAAACCACTACAAAGACTGACCAAATCAGATGTAAAAGATCCAATTATTCTCAATGATGCTGAGATGGAATCTTTTGAGAACCTGAAAAAGAGTTTATGCCAAGCTCCTGCTTTGGGTATGCCAAATTATGAGAAAGATTTTGAACTGTATTGCAGTGAGAGAGAAGGATGTGCATTATCTGTATTAATACAGAGACATGGAAATTTAAAGAAACCTATTGCATACTTCTCTGCAGTTCTTGATCCAATCGCAAAAGCTTTACCAGGTTGTTTGAAAGCAGTTGCAGCTACAAGTATCAGCCTTGAACAAAGTGAAGGAATCATAATGGGATTTCCTGTGAAAGTTTTTGTGCCTCATTCAGTTGAAATATTACTGACAAGAGGTAAGACTCAACATTTAACAAGTAGCAGATTGACAAAGTATGAGAAAATCATACTGGGAGCAGATAATGTTTCAATTTCAAGATGTCTGAATCTGAATCCTTCTACATTACTGCCTGATTCTGAAATTGTTGATGACATTGAGACAGAACATGAATGTTTAGATGTCATGGAATTCTGCACAAAACCAAGAAAAGACATCAAAGACAGACCTTTGCCTGAATCGGATTTTGTCTACTTTGTAGATGGCTCATGCTTAAGATCCGAAGGTGGTGTCTTGAAAGCTTCATACTCAGTTTGTACAGTCGAAGATGTTGAAGAAGCATCATGTCTTGAAGGAGTTCGTTCAGCACAAGTGGCTGAATTGATTGCTTTAATTCGTGCATGTGAAATATCAAAAGATATAAGAGTTACCATCATTACTGATAGTCAGTATGGGTACGGAGTTGTGCATGATTATGGACAACTCTGGTCACAGAGAGGATACATGACATCAACAGGATCACCAATTAAAAATGCAGTTTTCATTAGAAGATTAATTGAAGCAATACAATTGCCAAAAGAAATTGCCATAGTCAAGTGTGCAGCACACACTAGAGGAACTGATTATATTTCCAAAGGAAATGCCTTCGCAGACGAGACTGCAAAGTACTGCGCAAGGAAAAATTATTCTTACAATCGGAATAGAAGCACAGAAACTGATTCAAATTCATTAATGCTAACAACTGTTGTAGAAACATGGAATGAGATTAGAGATTTACAAAACGAAGCAGATGATGAAGAGAAAGACCTATGGTTAAGATCAGAGTGTAGACCACGTGATGAAGATGGAGTGTGGGTTTACAAAGATGGCAGAGTAGTTTTACCAAATTGTTTGATTTCTGACATGGCCAGATTATATCATGGTCCTGCACATTTAGGGAGAGATTCTATGGTCAGACTTTTTAGAGAAACATGGTTCAATACAAAATTTAGAACCATTGCAGAATCTTTTTGTCAAAGGTGTTTGTCATGCCAACAAATGAATCCAAACAGAAAATCAGTGGTGGGGACAGGAATAATTGGTCGAGAGGGTGGTCCCTTTACCAGGTTACAAATAGATTTCATTGAAATGCCCTTACACAACTGTTTGAAATATGTACTTGTAATTATCCCAAGGTACGGTTTTCCAGTCACTATTGAGAGTGATGGAGGAAGCCATTTTGATAACAAACTGTTGAAGTTAATTTGTGAAGCTATGAGCATTGAGCAGAAAATACACTGTGCATACAGACCAGAGGCATCAGGTGTAGTTGAACAAATAAATGGAACTATCAAAAACAGAATTGGAAAAATGTGTCTAGAGACAGGAGTTAAGTGGACTGATGCTCTTCCACTTGTTTTGATGTCATTAAGAAGTACACCAGATAAAAAGACAGGTCTGAGTCCTCATGAAATTTTAATGGGAAGAGTTATGAGGCAAGCTTTTGTACCTGTAGGTAAACTGTTGAGCATAAATGACAGTGCAATTTTGGATTACTGTAAAAGGTTATCTGATATGGTAACTTCTGTGTCTAATCAGGTTGGAACTGAAGCTCAATCAAATGACAAAGTTTTGACACATGATCTGAGACCTGGAGACTGGGTCAGAACGAAAGTACATCGGAGGAGGAATTGTCTATCTCCTAGATGGCAGAAACCTAGGCAGGTAATCTTGATCACTACTAATGCTGTAAAGTGCAGAGGATTGAAGCGTTGGATTCATCCAAGTCATACTATTCCAATACCAACTCCTGAGAATTCTGATGTTGAAAGTGATACCACGGATGATTCTGATTCTGAAGCAGAAGACAGAACAGAAGGTGAAGTAATTCCAGATTCTGAAGATCGACAAGAAAGTCGCCATCTGGAAACTGTGCCAGTAAATGGAAATCTGACAAGAAAAGACTTAGAAATAATTGAAATAGATTCTGAAGGTGAAGAGAATCTGCTAAAAGGAAAGATAACTGAGGATTCGGTTGTCTATATTGAAGACAAAGAAGCTGAACCGAAGGAAGTTTCAGACCAGGAGAGTATCGAAAGGCAGAGAACAAGCTCTGAAGTAAGGAACAGAAATCCAAAATCTGGGAAGCTAGAGGTAATTGAAGAAGAGGAGGAGAACGAATTACCGAGTACCAGTGATGGAAGACAAAGTGAAGTTCCTGAAGGAGTGAAATTGCCAAATAGAGAAGTTCCTGAGTCAATTGAAATTTCAGACTACGAAACTGAAGAAAGTGACGTGGAAGGTGGAAGTGAAAACGGAAAGAAAAGGACTTGGAAGTCAGAATCAAATAATTCTGAACCAAAGAAAAAGTACGTGAGAAAAGCAGACTACTGGCCTGGTGGAAGATTGAGAGTCAGATTGATTAAAAAGCCAATAGAACAAGTTGAAGAAATCAGTAGTCAAAAGAGTCCAGGAAAAGAAATTGGAGTTGGAAGAAAGATTGAAGTGATATCGAGAAAAGGGAAGAGAATAATTAGACCAAACCAGAAATACAAGTCTCCTGAATGGACTTACTTAGTAATTCCACCTGTTATAGACATATATGATAGTAGTGAAGAGGAAAACGAAATCCAAGAAATTAGTGACAATGATTAAAGTACAGAATTATTAAATTGGCAAAAGGCTGAAGAAATTCTGTTAGTTGACACAAGGTCGAAGAAAAACTGTTTAATAGAAGAAAACTTATGTATGACATAAGGTCGAAGAAATCTTGTTTAGGGTTATAAAAGAAAAATATATTTTAAAAGGGGGGTATATATAAATTTTAAAATTTATTTTTATTTTTGAGGCTAAAACTAACCTAAAAATGCCTTATGTTAAGGAGAACACTTCAAGATGTTCTGTTTTTAAAAGATGCTGTAAGATGACTCTGGTATGTCTGCTCATTTTAGTTCTGCTCTGGTTGGTACTAGCTGTGATTATACCTTTAGAAATGAATAGAGAATTACACAAAGTTAACATAACAAGCAAAGCTCTGGTTAGCCAAACTAAACATAGTACATCTGCAAAAGTAATTGATCATCAGCCAAACATTCATCAAGATAAATCAATAGGTGATTTTTCAAGCAATACATTCACAAAGCTTTTGAGTGAATATGTAAAGGTAATGGATGCAAA
Source organism: Lissotriton helveticus (assembly GCF_964261635.1). NCBI lineage: Eukaryota > Metazoa > Chordata > Amphibia > Caudata > Salamandridae > Lissotriton > Lissotriton helveticus. The sequence continues at coordinate 127,012,721 of NC_136059.1, read as the reverse complement.
GGATTGTTATGTATGCGTTAAATTACCCGCTTCTGTTTCTGAGGGAGTAACATATAATATGCTTCCTCTCACTTATGCTGTTACATGTAGTGTATTAACTAGTTTATTTTATCAAACTGGTCGTTTAGAATATTACTATTCAAATTATGATGAGATTTTTGCTAATGTCAAGATTGATAATGTTTTAAATAAGCATAAGAAAGCTAAACAAATGAGAGAATATTTCCTTGTTACTAACGAACTCACTTATGAGTATGCTTACAAGAATAATCTAACATGTAAATTAAGTGCTGAAGGAAAGAAATTTTTGAATATGGTTGAGGAGAGAAGAGCAATTTATAAGAGAAATGAATTAGTCAAGCAGACTAAGTCATCCTTCTGGCAAAAAGAGGATGAGAAATTAAATGGCAAAATGCTTGAAAATATTGCAATTCACATAGACAAACCTGTTAGTGGAAAGCTTTGCATTAGAAGAGATAATACACTTTTTGATAATTATTTTGTAGGTGCAAGCAACTGTGAAGATACTTATCAGATTATGGGAGGTTGGGGATTTAAAGGTGGAAAAGATCCTATCTTTCCTGGAATTTATTTTGTTTGTGGTGACAAAGCCTACTACAACCTTCCAGACCATTGGTATGGAACTTGTTATGTGGGAATTGTTTTTCCTAAAGTGTTTCATGTTGACAGAGATTCAGAAGGATTGTTTAAAATTCATAATTATGTAAATAGAGTTAAAAGAGAGACTTTTACTGAAGTTCTGGGAGATATTTTTCAAGCTGTAATTCCTTTTGTTGGTATAACCCTAAATGCAGGGAGAATCAGAAAATTGTCCACTATAGTTGATAGATTATCAACTGACACTGCTGATGGGTTTCAATTAGTAAATGTTGAAGTTATTGCTATTAGATCTATGGTAATTCAAGATCGTCTTGCTTTAGACATACTCCTAGCAAAAGAGGGAGGAGTCTGTGGCATTTTACATGTCCAACATTGCTGTACATATATACCGGATGAAAGTAAGAATATTGAAATGTATATTAAGAATATTACACAAATGCATTCAGAAATAATTCCTTTAGAAGAAGATGATTTTACTGGGAAACTTTCAAAAAGGTTTCAAGCAATTAAAAACTGGTTTCATAATATTGGAAGTTCAATTCTTGGCAAGATTCTGGCACCTTTGATTATAATAGTATTCATTTTTATTTTGACTAAAGTAGGTTGTTTGTTACATAAGAGAAAGAAGCATTTGAGAGAAAAGAAGAGAATCTATAAACTCAGAAAAGAAGAGGAAAGGGAGATCGAGTTACAGGAGTTACATAGAGAGCGTCATGTTAATTGCAAAGATTATGCTGAAACAGACTTTTAGGTTTACTAATACAAATGAATTTGAATCGATTTCTTAAAAATTTAGGCTACCAAAAATTTGAGTGCTGGTGTGGTGATTTGTTAATCACCAGATGAGGGAGTTGATGGAGCGAGATAGAAAACAAAATTTTGTTTAAACTCGCAAAGTCACATTTCCATAACATGAATAAAATTATTAATGATTTGTGATATGTCGTGCTAATACAACCTAGATTAAACTTTACACGTGGGGGGACTAACATGTGTGCTCATAAACGTGCATAAATGTTGCATCTTTTTGTTCGTGCAAAATAATAAAATAATTTATTGTTTTCGTTTTTGTCATTACTAACTGCTGCAAACTTAAATAAGCATGTGCTTGTTTTGCTTTTCCTTGTCTGTGTGATGTCATTTCTACTATTCTAGGTGCTTATGGGTCTCATTGAAAAACGGAGACTGGTAAATATAAACGCTGCTTTATTTGTTTGCAATGGCTAGGTAACATTTTGATTAATAGGGTGGGTTAATTAATTAGTGAACCATGGGGTGGATACAGAAAATACTTTATTTCTTACATTAATACTTTTCTTGTGTTTGTTTTATACTAGAAATCATAAGTTGCCTGCTTTTGAGGCCTAGCTATTTGAGCCGCAAAATAAAAGCTGATCCATAATTCTGCAGAAAGTCACGAGACGCCCATTCTGAATTAAAACGTTTATTGAAGCTGCATTCACAAAGCAAAAACTGATGAGCTGACATCATTCTGTCGGACATGGCCAAGGTCGAAAGTGAACTTTTTGTCAGTCCTTAACTTGGCATCCGCGGAAGTTGCACTGTAAGACTGTGGAAGCTGCGAGGATGACTTAATACAAAGTTGCAATCGCAGGAAGCCTCTGGCTTCACGTGGAAGAGACAATGGTCTTTGTAAGACATGATTTTGTGGAACTTTTTAAGAATCGGGTGACATGTCACTTGTCACTCTCAGCCAATGGGACGTCGAGTATTTCTGAAAACTTTCCTTTGCTAGTTTAGTTAGCGTAGAAAGGTATAAAAAGTCATGCCCTTAGGGTTGGGCTGGCTGCTGCTTTCTGACTTTCCGATGAGGGTGATGTGCTGCTGGACTTTGCGTGGAGCACGTAAGAATCCTCAAAGAACTTTACTTTAATTTCTGTCTATTTAGCTCAGTTAGGGAAATAGGTTTTAGAAATGCTAAACTTTATATAATTTCTTTAAATTTGATTCAATTGCTTAAATTGTGTTTTTCCATATTTCTTACCATCATGCTTGCTTTATTGCAAATAAATTTCATTTATAAAACTTACAACATATATATCATAATTTAGAAAATAAAATCTTACTTTTGACAAACAAGCTGGTCTTGGTTATTCAGAAGTGTAGGTTACCATTAGTTAGATCACGTCGCCTATAGTGGTCGTCTAAATGGTTGGGTTTTATTCTAATGACAATATTCTTTCTGCAAATGTATAAAAATGTATATATTGTGTAGATAATGTGTATATAGATTTATTCTGACCACCTGATTCAGTAGGCCCAAAATATATCAGGTTCATAAATGGGTCCATATTTAGTATAGAATTTTGTTTATAGGTTATGAAGTTGGGTAGCATAGTTTATGATATATTTTCTATAGCCCGCTGGATCAATGGCATGCAGAAATTCGACAAAACAAACACTGCTGATGTTGGAATACTGTTTTGTGGAGTTTCCACGCTGTGCAAGGCCAAGTAAATGGCTCATTGGTGGGCAGGTGACTAGCAAGCTGTGACAGAGGTAATCACAGCAAAAAGTTATTCTGATGTCCAATGGTCCAAGGGGACACTGTAACGACCTGAAATTAAATGGAGGTCAGGGCAATATTAGTATGCATACACAAGAAGTAATATTCAAACACTTTTCTCAATGCAATGGACCTTCTACTTTTGGGTGATCCCTGGGTGGGCCTGATGGCCAGCAATACATTGGTTCTAGAATGTTGTTTTTACATCCGGTTGCAGGGTATTAGTATCACTAATCCAGGGTAGTCTGGTGATTTCTATGGATCTCAAAGGTTCCTTCTGTCTGGGGTACCACGCTTTGGTCCAGGACAGGGCTCATGCCTGGAGTTCCAGGAAGGTTTTCTCTGCTGCAGAGTGTCACACATTTGATTTGTCTGTGCACCTCCTGTTGTTGCTGACTTGGGTCTGATCTTGTGTCCTTGTTGAAAGTCAGGTCAGAACTGAGATTTTGGTGTCAGAGATAGCTTTAAATCCTTGTTTTAGGACCATAAGTGGTGTTGGCTCAAGTGACCAATGAGCTACTAGCCCCAGTGTCTAATTGTCCCTGTGGTGTAGGTCACCATTTCTACCAAGAACGCTGTATTCTACTACTTTTAAAAATTTGAGAAGTTATCCTCAATGTACAGACCAGGACGCCCACCCTAGAAGTTTGACAAGTCTTTTGGGGGTGTACATCTCCTGCATACCAAATTGTCCTATCTGCCCAGGTGCAAAGGTGCCTGGGGGTAGGTAGATGTCTGTTTCCTCTTTTGGGAGGCAGCCTGATTGCCTATCAGACACAGTGGAGACTTTTAAAATCACCACCTTGATGTGTCACTTCGCTAGCCATCCCGTCTGTGAGGGAGGTGTGAACTCCTAACTATCTAGGTTGTTGTTTCTGAATCCTGGTAGAGTTCACACCTGCTGGCAGGGTTTCAGATTCCTGTCTTGTGGCAGTAGCTGCAGACTGCCAGCCAGAACACCAGAAAGGCTGGGGCAAAAAGGTGGACAACTTCTAAGGTAGCCAGCTGGAAGCATACCTCATCCTCCTTGACTCAAGCTTTGTGTCAGGAGGTAAAAGGCAGGTTGTTTGATGCCAAACATGACATATTAAGGTAGTACCATATTGTAGCTGCCATCCTTTGGAGTTCCTTGGTGACGAACCTTGTTATTCTATTAACCATCTAACACCAATAGTAGCTTTTAATGGTAAAAGATAATATAGGGACATATACGCTTGTACTTACATGTCCACACCTTTAACATAATGCATCCTACCCCCGGAACTGAGGAAGCCTTCTTTAGGACTGGCATAGAGAGCAAAAGAAAGATGGATTACACACAGACCCTTGTGACTGATGGTGTGTGCTTGCATTGTTCAGCATTCCATCCACCTTTTGTTCCTTTTGATTATGTCATCTTAATTGGGAAGGGGATGCCCAGACGTGGGTCTCATGCTCACTGTGCCACTGGATTCAAGCTAGCCTGGCTGATAAGGGACGATTCCCCAAAACTAGTCCCAGGAGCTTAATTTCAGTCCGGAGAGTACCTGGCTTGGCAGTTCAGGCTGGACTGTTCCCATGAGAAGCAGGGTCAAGAGTGATTTGCAAATGGCTAACCTTGGGTGGTGTGATAAGCAAATAAATTAAACCCAGATACTTGTGACTTGGCATGAATGTTTGATTTGTTCAACATTCTGTCCATCATTTTTTCCTGTTGCTCTTGTTACCCTAAGTAGAGATGGTGTGCCCAGAAGTGGGTCCCATGCTCACTGTGTCACTCAAGTTAGCCTGGCTCATGAGGGGTGATGTCCCAAAACAAGTCCCAGGACACTTGATTCTAGCCCAAGGAGGGTCTAGATTGGTAGTTTAGGCAGAATTGTTCCCATGAGGAGCAGGGTCAAGGCTGATTTGCAAATGGCAGGGTACAAACAGGGGTGGTGCTGTGAGCAAGTACAGTAGAATAAACCCATATCCTTGTGACAGGGGATGAATGTTTGCATTGTTCAGCATTCCATATGTCATTTGTTCCTTTTCTTTTCCTTAGGAGTGCAGACATGAATGAAAAATAGTTATTTCACTTTGACACAAAAAGTTGAGGGCAAAGTCAAGTTTGAAAAGTTAGCAAAGGCAGGCCTTCTGTCGGTAGTTTACTTCGGTCACTCAGGGTGGCACAAACAGTGCTTCGGCCCTTAGTGACCTCTTTAAAACTCATTCCCTGGGTCCCTCTTTTACCATAAACTAGAGGCTTATAATGGGGTTAAAGTCCTTGCCAATAAGGGTTGTAGCACTGACAATGGGACCTGGGCAACAGGCTGTAGTGCACTTTGAGAATCATAACCATCAACACTGGAGCAAAAAGTGTGGGGAGGCTGAACATACAAAAAGGGCACTTTCCTAAGGAAAGGTAGGGGAAGAGGAGTATGAAGGAAAACTCAATAGAAAGACAGGATTGATAGGAGATTGGGGGCAGCCTGAGTCATGTGTGTTCAGGCAGATAAGGAAGGTGATGGAAGTAAACTTCAAATTACAAGATTAGGAGTTCCTAGTAAAATGGCACAGCGTGGAACGGGAGAGTGATCTAGAGCTGGAAGGGATGAAAAAGCTGTTGGAAAAATGCTTTTGCATATAAAGCGATCAACGTCTTCCCACTGGGAGGAATTGATGAAATGAAATGAAATGAAATTAAAGGGGATTCATGGGAAGCGCATGGCTACCCGGGAGTTTCCCAACTGATAACTTGGTGTTAAGTATTTCCTGTGGCTGCTACAGTTTTCCTGGAAATGTTACTAATGGATTAACGTTGTAACATTTTGTTCTATAGCCTTAACTTTAAGTAATAAAATTCATACCTGTTTCTGAGTTTGGTAGATGCATTGCACTGTGGGAATTAGTTTTATGGAAAATGTACTTGAAATATGTGTTAATATTGTTTTTTTAAAGTTATTTCAGGATCTGATTGATCAGCTGTTTTTCTGTTTTATGATTGTGAATCAGACGCAGCGTTTGTGTGCTTCTTGGCTCATCCTAGGTGTGCTTTTGTGGGTCACATGGTGCATGGGTAAGCAATAGTTGATGCTAGAATGCTGTAGCTCTGCCAAATGAATTAATGAATTCTTAAAAAGTGTTTTTCTGTAAATGCTACCTGCCAATACTCCCAACTTGCCTCCTTTGTAGGCATTTTGTTCACACAGGGTTAAATATACAGTGATTGAAAACAGTGTCAAATTGGCAAAATGTTATACAGATGTCTTTTGAATGAAAGCCTGATAGCCCTGTTACCGAACCACCCATAATTTTGTTGCCATACCTTCATGATATCACCTCTATCATAAGCACCCTACTCAAATAAATCAAAACATTTGATCTTTGTCTTCATAAAATGATCCCTGTGTAAAGGGTTAGAAAGCTCCCTTTCTACATACGGTCATTAGGAGTCTGTGCAGGTGGAAGCCTGGCTAGGTGTAACCTGTGGCCGAGTGGCAGCATTGTCTCTTCCTTACAATGCACACAAAAGAGGCAATGCAATGAGGAGGAGGTAGGTAAGATGTCTAAAGATGCAGCCATTATGGGCCCAAGGTGCAAGAGCCATATAACAAGGATCATAAGTGCAGTGGCTGTGGGAGTACCCACAGCCATCTTATCTTGTGTGACACAAAGCCAGGAGAGTGAGATCTGGGTGACCCTCAGTGGCACAGTGCTAGAGGTGTTTCAGAAGTATTTGCAGAGTAAAACATGACATGTGACATGTTCTTTTTGAATAGGGGTTGTGACAGCAGCACATAGATTAGGATCGGCCAATGAAAACAATTATTGATTATTTTCCACCCCTTCAGTAGGAGGTCCACATCATAAGAAAAGAAGGAGGAGTGTGGCCATTTTATTTTTAAAATGAGACTTGGAGGTCTCCAAAATGCAGAGTAATGACCAGCAGAAAGGCCAAGGATGACAAGCTGTCAGTGAAATATCATGACCAGGGAGAGATGATTTGGAGCCAATTACTATCCGTGTTATGATAACCAAGTGGGAACAGTCTATGCCCACAAATGACCTAACTTGGAGAAAAATTTGTTGTTAAAAATAATCAAAATGGTTAAATAAATCGAAGGTGAGGTACAATGGAATGACCATCATATAGATGTGGCTACCACTCAGAATAGTGTGTCAATGACCATGATAGACTGTTACTAATACAAAGGAGCACAACAATTAAATAGAGATATAAAATGTTTTGTACGGTGAACAACATTGGGCGTGCACGCTACATCGACATTGCATATATGCTGACTGAGTACACCTGTTACTGTCTGGGAATAAAATTCAACTAATGGAAGTGATGGATGTGCTGGAGCATAGTGAGGAAAAAAAGGAGGAGAATTGAGAGAGCAGAAAGAACACCTCTGAGTAGAGTTTTTCTGGTGGCAGAAATGATTCTTCAGTATAAGGCTTGAAGGAAAAATACCAACGTTTGGGAAGTTGGAGTATAACGTAGTGATGCTTGTTAGGTCCTTAGATTCACAATAATAAATCCTTAGAACTGTCCTAGTAGAGAGACAAAGAGCAGTCGGGCTTTAATAGACAAACATGCGTTAAGCATTTCAGAGAATAAACCTGGATGATAAGTAATTGGCATGAGTTGAAGAAAATTCAACAACAATTTAAAAAAATAAAGCAGATGTTTGTTTGAATTAAGACATCGAATTGAAGTAAATCAGATAAGCATAACCAAAGTTATGGATTTTAGAAGCAAAATTAAATCAGTGCCATTTAGCAATATAGAACTTTATCATCATGGTCATATGTAAAAAGCACTAGTGAGAGTCATTCACTTGCAAGATGCGGGTCTCAGAACCAAACCACAATAGTAAGTTCCAATGTACCTGGCTCGAGAAGCCTGGGTACAGACTTATTCTGGCTGTCCTTAAGGTGGACGTGGAAGCAGAGGGAGAGTTGGTTTTACTGATTACACGGTCCTAGTGGAGAACAGGGTGTAAACATTTAACAACAAAACCATTTCTGATGTCGGACTAATGTTTTGCGGAGTTCCCTTGATGTGCTGGGTATGGTAAAGGAGCTGATTGGTGGTCAGGCAAGTTATAAACCTTGGTAGTGGTAAATACAGAAGAAAGTTATTCTGATGTCTGATGTTCAGGGGAATAGGGAAATGGCCTGACTTCATGGAGGTCAGACTACATTTCCCACAATGCAGTAGACCTTCTACTGACCTGAAATTTCATTGAGGTCAGGGCAATATTAGTATGCAAACACAAGAAGTAATATTCAAACACTTGTGGCAATGCAATGAACATTCTACTTCTGGGTGATGCCTGGGAGGGCCTGATGGCCAGCAATTCATTGGTTCTAGAATGTTGTTTTTACATCCGGTTGCAGGGTATTAGTATCACTAATCCAGGGGAGTCTGGTGATTTCTATGGATCTCAAAGGGTTCCTTCTGTCTGGGGAACCAAGCTTTGGTCCAGGACAGGTCTCATGCCTGGAGTTCCAGGAAGTTTTTCTCTGCTGCAGCAGGGCCGGCTCTAGGCTCACGGAGGCCCTGAGCAGGGAGTGTAGGTAGGGGGCCCGAGTCCGCCAAATCCCTGCCAGGGGCCGCCACGCAAATATATATCTAAGGATATATATTGGCGTTTCGGCCCCTGGGGTTTGGCAGCCCTGTGCAGGTGCACAGCTTGCACATGCCTTAGGCCGGCCCTGGCTGCAGAGTATCACACATTTGGTTTGTCTGTGCACCTCATGTTGTTGCTGACTTGGGTCTGATCTTGTGTCCTTGTTGAAATTCAGGTCAGAACTGAGATTTTGGTGTCAGAGATAGCTTTAAATCCTTGTTCAAGGACCATAAGTGGTGTTTGCTCAAGTGACCAATGGGCTACTAGCCCCAGAGCCTAATTGTCCCTGTAGTGTAGGTCAACTTTTCTACCAAGAACGCTGTATTCTACTACTTTTAAAAATGTGAGAAGTTATCCTCAGTGTACAGACCAGGACGCCCACCCTAGAAGTTTGACAAGTCTTTTGGGGCTGCACATCTCCTGCATACCAAATTGTCCTACCTGCCCAGGTGCAAAGATGCCTGGGGGTAGGTAGATGGTTGTTTCCTCTTTTGAGAGGCAGCCTGATTGGATATCAGAGACAGTGGAGACTTTTAAAATCAACACCTTGATGTGCCACTTCGCTAGCCATCCTGTCTGAGGGAGGTGTGACCTCCTACCCATCTAAGTTGTTGTTTCTGACTCCTGGTAGAGTTCACACCTACTGGCAGGGTTTCAGATTCCTGTCTTGTGGCAGCAGCTGCAGACTGCCAGCCAGAGCACCAGAAAGGCTGGGGCAACCAGGTGGACTACTTCTAGGGTAGCCACCGGGAAGCATACCTCATCCTCCTTGACACAAGCTTTGTGTCAGGAGTGAAAAGGCAGGTTGTTTGATGCCAAACATGACATATTAAGGTAATACCATATTGTAACTGCCAGCCTTTGGATGTCCTTGGTGCCGAACCATGTTATCCTATTACCATCTAACACCTATAGTAGATTTTATTGGTAAAAGATAATATAGGGACATATACACTTGCACTTACATGTCCACATCTTTAACATAATGCATTATTCCCCCGGGACTGAGGAAGCCTTCTTTAGGACTGGCATAGTGAGCAAAATAAAGATGGATTAAACCCAGATCCTTATGACTGAGGGTGTGTGCTTGCATAGTTCAGCATTCCATCCACCTTTTGTTCCTTTTGCTTATGTCATCTTAAGAGGGAAGGGGATGCCCAGATGTGGGGCTCAAACTCACTGTGTCACTGGATTCAAGCTAGCCTGGCTGATGAGGGAGGATTCCCCAAAACCAGTACCAGCAGCTTGATTTCAGTCCAGAGAGGACCTGGCTTGGCAGTTCAAGCTGGACTTGACATGAATGTTTGATTTGTTCAACATTCTGTCCATAATTTTTTTCCTGTTGCTCTTCTTACCTAAGTAGAGATGGTGTGCCCATAAGTGGGTCCCATGCTCACTGTGCCACTGGATTCAAGTTAGCCTGGCTCATGAGGGATCATGTCCCAAAACAAGTCCCAGGACACTTGATTTTAGCCCAAGGAGGGCCTGGATTGGTAGTTTAGGCAGAACTGTTCCCATGAGGAGCAGGGTCAAGACTGATTTGCAAATGGCAGGGTACAAACTGGGGTGGTGTTGTGAGCAAGTACAGTAGATTAAACCCAGATCCTTGTGACAGGGGATGGATGTTTACATTGTTCAGCATTCCATCTATCATGTGTTCCTTTTCTTTTCCTTAGGAGTGCAGATATGAACTAAAAATAGTTATTTCACTTTGACACAAAAAGTTGAGGGCAAAGTCAAGTTTGAAAAGTTTGCAAAGGCAGGCCTTCTGTCAGTGGTTTACTTGGGTCTTTCAGGGTGGCACAAACAGTGCTTCGGTCCTTAGTGACCTCTTTAAAACTCATTCCCTGGGTCCCTCTTTTACCATACACTAGAGGCGTATAATGGGGTTAAAGTCCTTGCCAATAAGGGTTAGAGCATGACAATGGGACCTGGGCAACAGGCTGTAGTGCACTTTGAGAATCATAACCATCAACACTGGAGCAAAAAGTGTGGGGAGGCTGAACATACAAAAAGGGCACTTTTCCTACTGAAAGGTAGGGGAAGAGGAGTAGGAGTATGAAGAAAAACACAATAGAAAGACAGGATTGATAGGAGATTGGGGGCAGCCTGAGTCATGTGTGTTCAGGCAGATAGGGAAGGTGATGGAAGTAAACTTCAAATTGCAAGATTAGGAGTTCCTAATAAAATGGCACAGTGTGGAACATTAAAAATGGAAAGGGAGAGTGATCTAGAGCTGGAACGGATGAAAAAGCTGTTGGAAAAATGCTTCTGCATATAAAGCAATCAACATCATCCCACTGGGAGGAACTGATGAAATGAAATGAAATGAAAGGGGATTCATGTAAAGCGCATGGCTACCCGGGAGTTTCCCAACTGATAACAAACAATTCTACCGGACTTGGTTCCTTAGAAGCTCCTGCCGTGAGGGAAACGGTTGTGGAGCTTACTTCACCATCACGAGCGCCGTGAGGGTAACGGCTGGGGACTCCATCCCCCAGGTGCCCCTGGGACCACCGGCGCACCGGTCACTTGCCTGGCTGCGCCCGGAGGCGCTACAAAGCGGAGGAGCACTGAGCACTCAGTGGGGGACAATCAATCGTACCAGACTTGGTTCCTTAGAAGCTCCTGCAGTGAGGGAAACGGCTGTGGGGCTTACTTCACAATCACGAGCGCCGTGAGGGCAACGTCTGGGGACTCCATCCCCCAGGTGCCCCTGGGACCACCGGCGCACCGGTGACATGCCTGGCTGCGCCCGGAGGCGCTACAAATTAGAGGAGCGCCGAGCGCTCAGTGGGGAACAAACAATCTTACCGGCCTTGGTTCCTTAGAAGCTCCTGCCGTGAGGGAAACGGCTGTGGGGCTTACTTCACCATCACGAGCGCCGTGAGGGCAACGGCTGGGGACTCCATCCCCCAGGTGCCCCTGGGACCACCGGCGCACCGATGACGTGCCTGGCTGCGCCCGGAGGCGCTACAAAGCGGAGGAACGTCTCCCGCCACGTGGGACATGCGCGGGCAGTGCCGGGCTAAGCCCAGGCAAAGTGCGGGCCGTCTGTGGCCGGAGGGGGCCGGAGGAGGCCGGGCTTGCCATCCCTCTTTTGACATCGCCTCCTGAAGGTACTTTGTGATGCATCTCCTTATGTGTGTTCCTGTAGCTATATACATCGAAAGCATGGGGAAAAGGAAAATCAAGGAGGACGTGAATGAGGGTTTGGGTGTGGCACCCAAGGAAGGGAAAAAAGCTAAGAAGATGAAAACTAAGCCACCCAAGAAACGTACGACCCACGCAGGTGGACACTGTGTCATGGATCGTATTGACGGACTGATTGAGTACTCTGAAGACTTACTGTCTGCTATCCCTAACCCAAAGGGGAGGGGCCAAGAGGGTGGCAGCGTCATGGTAGCCGATGAAGGAAGGGGGAACAAGAGCGGTGCAACGTTTTTTGAGTAAATCAAACGTAGGAGGAGGTGCAAAATCAGTGATTATTGATGGGGGGAAATCATGTATAGTCCATGACTTAGAACAAGTCCAATCCCCCCTCTTGCTACTCCCCGCCTGAATGACCCAATAGCTTTGCCCTGCAGAAACAGGTTAGCCATTTTGGCCCAAACTGAAGATAGTGGCCCCAAAGGTGGTACTGAAATACCAATGACAGATGTCCCCACGTGCCAGGTATTCTTGAGACTCTCCCACAACTAGAGGTAGACAGTAACCCACTGTTTGCAGTAGTAAAGTACTTGTGTAATCTGGTAGAGGGCATGCAAGATAAAATTGATTGTCTCACTGTTGTAGTAAACAGCATCAGGTCGGATCCGGGCTATTGCTTAACCTGTATTACAACCTTGAAAAACAGCGGTACAAGTAGAACCCAGGGAACCCAGGTAGCACACCAAGCGTCCCTCTACCTCTAGGCACTTCATTTAGTGAGGTGGTAAGGACAGGGAGGGGAGCACCACAAGCCCAACACATTTGATACGCTTGTGGTAATGTCCCTGGGCAAATGATCTCAACAATAGCTGTAAATCAATCGTGGAAAGCGGGTGGTGATTCTGCTCCTAGATGTAGATCAATTAACCAGAAACTTGTAAGTAGCCACCCAGTGAAAAGAAAAGCCCCATCAAGCTTGAGCGCCCCTCACCCCAACCCCTATGTAAGAAAATCTTCAATGGTGTATTTGGTTAATATCCCCAAGTTGAGCCCCGGAAGGTATCAGGAATCCACTGAATCCCTAACCAATAAAGCAATCCACTGGATTAGGTACGTCAGAAGTTGCAGGTCTGTCATTAGAGAGGATATACTCAGTGCAGAGAGGCTCACTTTCCCTGGGGATTCATGTGATTGTATTGAACTAACTTTTAATAATACAAAGATGGTGGAAGACCTAATACATCTGGAGTTTAGAAGTTGTTCCCCGGGCCACTCTAGGTTCCAAATGAGATCTACCCCCCCGCAGAATTGGCTGACTAAATGTGAAAAATGAGTTAGAGGTAATATCGTAGGAAGCTCTGGATTAGATTGTAATGACTGACTATCGAGAGAAGACGGCCAAGTAGACTGTAACGAGGGAAGGAATGGCGAAAAATGATCCCTAGGTATAACTACTATCCTGGGTACCACTACTCCAATACTGCCCCGATGTCCCTCGCGGTTTCCTTAAATACCATGCCAGATAGGATCTCTGATATAAGTCAAAATGACGGCTCCACACGGAATTTTTGTAAACCCAGAACAATTTTGTCCTGGAATATAGCTGGATTGAAATCCAAAGTAGAATTCCTGGAGTGGGATTCATTCATTAACCAGCATGAAATATGTTTATTCCAGAAAACCTGGTTATTGGAAGCGTTGCATTTTCCAGGGTATTTGAATTATAGTATCCCTGCTGAACAGGGAGGGAGAGGTCGCCCATTGAGTGGTCTATCGATATGGGTTAGACAGGACCTCGATGTTAGAATCAAGCCCCTTCCCTCTAATCAAAGGGATTTACAGATTCTAACTCTCAAGTTTAGAAACAAAGAGCCCATTCACATTTACAATTTGTATGCTCGAAGCACTGGGTGTAAGAAATCTGAAGTTTTACCCCTCCTGGAAGACCTCATAGAATGTCACTCTCTGCATTCTTATATAATCCTAGGGGGAGATTTTAACACGACCTTTGAGCCCTTGTTATGTGGCGATTGGAATATATCGGACGAGGAAGATAGGGAGTGGGGTGAACCCAAGCTCGATCTCGAGCGAGTTAAAAGGTGGACAGAATTATCAATCCAACTAAACTCACTCTGTCTCAATAAAGGCTTGAGAGCGACCAACGGCAGGACTACTGAAGATAGGTCAGGGGCCACCACGTTTATGAGTGGACTTCGTGAGAGCAGATTTGACTATATCCTGATCAGTTTGGGCCTATGGAAATATCTAGAGTATATGTCAATTGTTGATAGGGTTGAGAGCGACCACAACCCTTTATGCATGTCACTGACCAATTGGAAGGTAACTGCCGATGGAGGGGGGCTGGGCATGAACTTTCCCCCCGATATAGTTATTTCAAATGACATGCACCATGTCCGATGGGACAAAGTCTCGGATTGTCTAGAGAATGTTGGTTTTATATCAAGCAAGTTAGCACAAGCAACGTGCAAATTGAGTGTACTAGCCAGTAAAGGGGCCCTGGTTTCAGCCCTAGAAAAAGGAACCAGGATCCATGAATCCTTCTTTGGTGATCTAAGAAGTCTATTTATCAGGCCTTGTAAGCCAAATGGATCCCGTACCCACCGACCACCGCGTTGGTTCACGGGGGAATGTAGGCAAGCCCACTTAGATTAAAAGCGATTCAAGCAGGAATATCCGTCTCGCTAGGGCAGCGTATAAAAACGCAGTCTCTAAATCCAAGCGTGCCTGGGATGAGCAGAGGTGGCAAGATTTAAAAACAGCAGGAGCCCAAAATGACTCGAGAAGGTTTTGGAAAGTTTTTAAATGGGGAAGTGAGGGCAACCCAGAAAAGCCACAGAATTGGGTTCTACAAGAGGAATGGGTGGCCTATTTCAAACCGCAATATGCCAGGGGTGGGGAATTAATATAGAGGTCCCATATTTACCTTATTCTGATGATGCATTTAATCTAGGCGATGTGTATCATGCCCTAGATCTAGTGGTCCCTGGAAGAGCGCCAGGTATAGATGGAGTGCCTGCGGATATATTCCTGTAGGATAAAGACTCCTGGGGTAGGTACATCCAGTTTCTGGCAAATGCGATCACCAAAGGAGCTCCCATACCCCAATCTTGGAACGGGGCTGATATTATACCTGTATTTAAGAAAGGGGACAAATGACTACCTGACAACTACCACCCAATCAGCCTGATTGACACCATGCAAAAGATCTTTGGCAGGCTGATTCTTAACAGGGTTTTGGCATGGCAACAGGATCAGAACATCTTATCTCACCTACAGGCAGGATTTAGAGCCGCCATTAGCACAGTCGATCAGTTCCTGCATTTTGCTATGCTGCACTGGAAGACTGTGATAATCGGAGGGGGTAGCCTATATGCTGCCTTTATCGACCTGAGGGCAGCATTCAACCTGGTCCCTCGTGCAACCTTGTGGTGTGTTCTTAATGACATGGGCATGCCCAGACCCCTCCTTTTGCAAATTAAAAAACTTCACAAGCACAACCTTGCACAGATCAGGTGGGGCCGTCCTGGTAATGTCACCACCCAGTTCCTTGTAGAAAGAGGGGTGCGGCAAGGCTGCGTTTTAGCGCCAACTTTATTCTCCTTGTATATTAACGATGTGGAGAAAACATTGATTGATTCTAATGTCGATACCCCTATTCTGGCAGGAGCCAAAGTCCCCATTTTAATGTTTGCTGACGATTGTCTGATTATGGCAAAAACCCGGAGCAATTTGCAAAAGGCCTTAATGATTTTTGAAAACTTTTGCACCACTTGTGGTTTGGAAGTGAACGTTTTAAAATCAAAATTCATGTCTTTTAATGAACCAAAATCTTTCAAGTGTACTGTAACTATGAATACATTACCCCTTGAGAAGGTTCAAGATTTTAGTTATCTGGGGGTCCGCATACAGCACGATCTTTCCTGGAACCAGCAGGTTGAGCTGGCTACACTTAAACACCGACAGCTTGCCAGAGCACTGAATCTGGAACACACAAGGACCCTTACGAAGCCACTAGCCCCGGTATTATCAGTATATAATGGTAAAGTGGTTAGTTCCACCTTATATGGTGTTGAAATTTGGGGGTTTGAGAATTTAAGGGGAATGACAGTCTCTGAAAACCGCTTCCTCAGAAATCTCATTAAATTACCCCAGAGCACCCCCATGAGTCCTTTATTTCACGACTTGGGAATGAGCCCAATAGCTCTCATTGTGTCCCTGCGTCCAGTTTTATACTGGAGGTGGATATGGTCAACACCCGCATTGGAAATATATACTAATGGGCTGACGGACGTAATCAAGTGTGACACTTTCCATAAGATTAAGTGGCTAGCCAACATTCGGGGGGTACTAAGGGACCTAGGTCTTGGTGAATTGTGGGAAGAACCCGTAAATGCTAGGTTTCCTCCTAAAAAGGCCTTAAAGGGCTTGTATAGGAAGGCTGTGGCCTCTAAAGCTTTTAGGAATACTGCTCCTCTCTCCCTGACTGGTATCTTTTTGGACTTCAAAGATGGGGTCAACTTTGAAGCCTTTTGGGATGTTATTACAAAACCCCTAGACCGTAAGCTCTATTTTCAATTGAGAATTGGAAGCTTACCAGTCAAAGCGTTTACTAACAGATGGGCCAGTGGGGGCAAGGTTGCCTGCCCGGGCTGTCCTGCCCCTACGGAAACTATTAACTACCTATTGTTTGAATGTCCTGTGTTTGCAGCACCCAGACGGACCTGGTTACGTCCAATGTGCAGACTACTGGGTACTAGGAGCGGGACGGTCGCTGTTAGAATAATCCGCACTTGTACCAACCCCCCTGTGTATGTAGCTGTGGCCAAATATCTAGGATGGGCATGGGCAATTAGAAGTAAACTGATGGCAGGATAATTTCCTTTTCAGGGTGTTAAAAGTTACCGACCTCGAAATATGTGCTTCAGTACCTTTTGAATCATGGTGTATTATTATCAAAGAATTTTATGATCTTGTAATTTTAATATTATTTATTTTCTTTCTATTGATGAATTTTATATGTATTATATGCTTTTATGACAATTGTCAAATAAAGATTGTTTGATGATGATGATGATAACCTAGTGTTGAGTATTTCCTGTGGCTGCTACAGTTTTCCTGGAAATGTTTCTAATGGATTAATGCTATAACATTTTGTTCTATAGCATTTACTTTAAATAATACAATTTATACCGGTTTCTGAGTTTGGTAGATGCATTGCACCATGGGATTTAGTTTTATGGAAAATGTACTTGAAATATAAGTGTTAATATTGTTTTTTTTAAGTTATTTCAGGATCTGATTGATCAGCTGTTTTTCTGTTTTATGATTGTGAATTAGATGCAGCGTTTGTGTGCTTCTTGGCTCATCCTAGGTGTGCTTTTGTGGGTCACATAATGCATGGGTAAGCAATAGATAATGCTAGAAAGCTGTAGCTCTGCCAAATTAATTAATGAATTCTTAAAACGTGTGTTTCTGTAAATGCTACCTGCCAATCCTCCCAACTTGCCTCCTTTGTAGGCATTTTGTTCACACAGGGTTAAATATACAGTGATTGAAAACTGTGGCAAATTGGCAAAATGTTATACAGATGTCTTTTGAATGAAAGCCTGATAGCCCTGTTACCGAACCACCCATAATTTTGTTGTCATACCTTCATGATATCACCTCTATCATAAGCACCCTACTCAAATAATTCAAAACATTTGAGCTTTGTCTTCATAAAATTATCCCTGTGTAGAGGGTTAGAAAGCTCCCTTTCTGCACAGGGTCATTAGGAGTCGTGCAGGTGGAAGCCTGGCCAGGTGTCACCTGTGGCCGAGTGGCAGCATTGTCTCTTCCTTACAATGCACACAAAAGAGGCTTTCTTCAATCACTTTTGGCAATGTAATGAGGAGAAGGTAGGTAAAAAGTTCTACAGATGCAGCCATTATGGGCTCAAGGTGCAAGAGCCATAAAACAAGGATCATAAGTGCAGTGACTCTGGGAGTACCCACAGCCATCTTATCTTGTGTGACACCACACCAGGAGAGTGAGAACTGGGTAACCCTCAGTGGCACAGTGCTAGAGGTGTTTCAGAAGTGTTTTCAGAGTAAAACATGACATGTGACATGTTCTTTTTGAATAGGGGTTGTTACAGCAGCACATAGATTAGGATCGGCCAATGAAAATAATTATTGAGTATATTCCACCCCTTCAGTAGGAGGTCCTCATCATAAGAAAAGAAGGAGGAGTGTGTCCATTTTATTTTTAAAATGAGACTTGGAGGTCTCCAGAATGCTGACTTATGATCAGCAGAAAGGCCAAGGATGACAAGGTGTCAGTGAAACATCATGACCAGGGAGAGATGATAAGGAACCAATTACTATCCGTGTTATGATAACCAAGTGAGAATAGTCTATGGCCACAAATGACCTTAATGACTTGGAGAAAAATTAGTTGTTAAAAATTCACAAAATGGCATAAATAAATCGAAGGTGAGATACAATGGAATGACCATCATATAGATGTGTCTACCACTCAAAATAGTATGTCAATGACCATGAAAGACTGTTACTAATACAAAGGAGCACAGCAATTAAATAGAGATATAAAATGTTTTGTAAGGTGAACAACATTGTGTTGCACCCTACATCAACATTGCATATATGCTGACTGAGTACACCTGTTACTGTCTGGGAATAGAATTCAACTAATGAAAGTGTTGGATGTGCTGGAGCATAGTGAGGAAAGAAAGGAGGAGAATTGAGAGAGCAGAAAGAACACCAAAGTTATGGATTTTAGAAGCAACATTAAATCAGTGCCATTTAGCACTATAGAACTTTATCATCATGGTCATATGTAAAAAGCACTAGTGAGAGTCATTCACTTGCAAGATGCGGGTCTCAGAACCAAGCCACAATATTAAGTTCCAATTTACCTGGCTCGAGAAGCCTGGGTACAGACTTATTCTGGCTGTCCTTAAGGTGGACGTGTGAGCAGAGGGAGAGTTGGTTTTACTGCTTACACGGTCCTAGTGGGGAACAGGGTGTAAACATTTAACAACAAAACTATTTCTGATGTCGGACTAATGTTTTGCGGAGTTCCCTTGATGTGCTGGGGCTAGTAAAGGGGCTGATTGGTGGTCAGGCAAGCTATAAACCTTGGCAGTGGTAAACACAGAAGAAAGTTATTCTGATGTTCAGGGGGAATACGGAAATGGCCTGACTTCATGGAGGGATCACTGAAATAATATCGACTACCAAAATATCGACTACCCAAAATATCGAGGAAAAAATATCTACAACCAAAATATCGAGTTTGTATGTACAAACAGGTAAGTACAAAAATATCGAGTACAAAATATCGTTTACAAAAATATAGTTGTAAAAAATATCGACTTTAATAAAAACAATGTTTAATTACATTAATATAAAAAATTAATTACTAAAATATAATTAACAATACTTAAAATAACTTTTAATAATTAAATAATTAATGAAAGTAAAAAATAAATATTTTTTTAATCATATTTCTTAAAACATATATATATATAGTAACAACATTTAATTAAATAATAGCCAATATTATTAACGTACAAATACAAAAGAGTAAAAATTACTATTCCCACTGCAAAGAGTGCAACAGTGGAAATATGACGTTACAACGCAACTTTTACAACGCACTACCATTACAACGTAAGTATTGGTAAGTATATAATAATTTTTTTTAATTTAAATTATTTAAAATTATTTAAATATAATTTAA
Source organism: Lissotriton helveticus (assembly GCF_964261635.1). Taxonomy (NCBI): domain Eukaryota; kingdom Metazoa; phylum Chordata; class Amphibia; order Caudata; family Salamandridae; genus Lissotriton; species Lissotriton helveticus. The sequence goes on along the minus strand of NC_136059.1, from coordinate 126,993,059 downwards.
TTTTACTTTATTTTTACACTGTACCCCTGTACCCCTGTACCCCAAAACTGACCCTGAACCCTAAAAAAACCCTTTACCCAAAAACCCAAAACTGACCCTGAACCCTAAAAATACCCCTTTACCCAAAAACTAAAAACTGACCCTGAACCCTAAAAATACCCCTTTACCCAAAAACTAAAAACTGACCCTGAACCCTAAAAATACCCCTTTACCCAAAAACCCAAAACTGACCCTGAACCCTAAAAATACCCCTTTACCCAAAAACTAAAAACTGACCCTGAACCCTAAAAATACCCCTTTACCCAAATACTAAAAACTGAACCTGAACCCTAAAAATACCCCTTTACCCAAAAACTAAAAACTGACCCTGAACCCTAAAAATACCCCTTTACCCAAAAACTAAAAACTGACCCTGAACCCTAAAAATACCCCTTTACCCAAAAACTAAAAACTGACCCTGAACCCTAAAAATACCCCTTTACCCAAAAACTAAAAACTGACCCTGAACCCTAAAAATACCCCTTTAATTTAACATAATTAGCAATTAATCAATTAAATTAAATTATTTACCAATTACATTTTAATTAATTAACAAATATTATTTAATTACCAATTAATTAAATATTACTACCAATTAATACATTTACATATTTAATAAATAATAATTAAATTACTTCCCACCCTATTCCCCTATAAACCCACAACCCGCTACAGGAAATACATTATTTTAATTTACATAATTAGCAATTAATAAATTACATTAAATTAATTACCAATTAAATTTTAAATAATTAACATATATTATTTAATTACCAATTAATTCGTATTTCATCAACTTTTATTAGATTATAAAAATTGTATAATCATAAAAAGTACAGTTTAAAAAACACAAGAATAATACGAAATCAAGAAGAGGTCAATGACATTTGAACACATATAATGTTAAAAGACGATTTTACGACGAGTTGATGTTACTATTTTTAAAAAGGTCGCTATCAATTTTGCTTCATGCGGGGATTTCGGTATTTGAAGGTAAGCAAGTGCTGGGTATGATTGTCTGAGTCCGCTTAAACGGAGGAGAGGCAAAATCCATTTTTTCCTTGCTAATCTGTAATATTTACAAAACAGGATGACGTGTATCGTTGATTGTTTGGAAACTCCGTCGCAGGGGCATCGCATCAGGTTTCGAGACCAGTTCTTAATTTCAGGAAATGAGACTATGCGGAAGAAAAGATCGAACCATAGTCTTGACAATAGAAATTTTTCATAATTCGAAAGGAAGTACGTCAGGTAGGGCTGTATGAGTTTCTCTGTTTGCAATGTGCGGATTTTTTCATTATGCGTTTTGACAATCTCGACTTGATTGCGGAGCTCTCTTAAATGGCCCATGCATAATTCCTTCAACTGTTTCTTTGAAATGTCTTCTATTGAAGGTGGTTCTAAAAAGTATTGCTCACGGTCAAGGTCTTGGAAGAATTTGTGGATGTAATTGAGCCACGGTATTTTCCTCCAGTACGCTAGGCCAAGACATTCGGAAATGAGGGAACGTGTTATGTGACTTTCGGGGTTACACCATATACGGTGCCAGAGTATGAGAGGCTGGCATCGTATAGTATCGGTCACGTATTCCATACCCAGCTCCCGATGTGAGGCCAAGATCGGGGAGCTTTGGGGGAGAGCTAGGATGTATTTGATGAAAGCATTCTCCGTGATCTGGAGTTGGTCGATACATCCATGACCCCAGATACCTGCTCCATATGTGGCCACACTGTGGCATTTTGCATAGTATATGGTTATCAGTTCCGCTGGGGCTGGTTTACCTAGTTTCCTAGAGAAAGCACTTAGTGCTGATACTGCTCGGCGAAAGTTGAGATTTCTGGCTTCAATTGCCTTGTGCCAGGTCATTGTGTCATCCACTAGTATGCCCAGGTATGGGTATACCGATGTTTTTTCCAATCTGCTGTTACTAATGAATATGGGCTTTGAAACTCCACGTTTTGGTCCAATAGTCATTGTAAAAGTTTTTTTAATATTTACTTTTAGACCCAGGGAGTCCATGAATGACACGTATTTGTTCAACTGCCGCTGAAGTTGGTTAGGTGTCCGGGCCAGGATGACCGAGTCGTCGGCATACAGGAGGATGGGTATCGGACGGTGTGCTATCTGTGGGAGATCCTGGCTCCCTTCCAGCATAGCCTGTTCAAGGCCGTTGGTATATAGATTAAACAGGAAGGGAGCCAGTACACACCCTTGCCTTACTCCCCGTGATATTTTGAAGGGACGTGATAGTTCGCCGCCGATGCCGTAACGAACTCGGCCTTCCGCGTTGGTATATAGCTCCCTCAGGAAAGCTAATATGGGTGGGTCCACTCCAAGGTTTGTCATAATCTGCCACAGCTTTGCATGCTGTACGCAGTCGAATGCCGCGCTCAGGTCTACGTAGACCAAATAGATGTTACCTCCTTTCGCGCGTGTATACTTCCCAGCCAGGAGGGTCAGGTTTAGGGCCTGTTCCACCGTTCCAAGCCCCTTCTGGAAGCCATATTGCAGGTCTGTGATGGTATTATTCTCTCGGGCCCAAGATTGTAGTCGGTCCAAGAGTAGTCGACCTGCAATCTTGCCCGTGGAGTCCAGAAGGGAGATCGGTCGGTAGCACGCAGGGTCGTTGTGGTCCCCTTTCTTGAATATTGGCAATAGGGTAGATGTTGACCATGATGGGAGGAGTCCAGTTTCAGTAACTGCAGCCATTACCCGAGTAATTATTAGTGACCAATAATCAATGTTATATAAGAACAAGTCCATAGGTACCCCGTCTGGGCCGGGGGCCTTGCCAGTTTTTGAGGCTTTGATAGCCTTTCTGACCTCATTAAGAGTGAAACGCAAGTTAATGGGGTATATGTTATTCTTTGCTTGTTCCTGGTCTTTTGTTTGGGGAAGGTCCGTTGGTATACCAAAGATTTTTGTGAAGTGGTGGACCCAGTCATTCTCAGTTATTGCCACGTCTAGATGATATGGGTCAGCGATGTTATCCAGGAAGGGTGATCTTAATTATTACTACCAATTAATAAATTTACATATTTAATTAATTATAATTAAATTACTTCCCACCCTATTCCCCTATAAACCCACAACCCGCTACAGAATAAAATTACACAATAATTTTTAAAAAATCATTAATTAAAAATAATTATAACATAAAATGACACTTTTCACACATATTATAACATAAAAACACTATAAATATTTACATATTATATAAAAAACTATATTTTTTACTTTCTATATTATTTACAGTCGATATTACTTCACTTACCTTAAAAACGATATTTTGTCTGTCGATATTCTGTCCTGTCGATATTTTCTCCAAACGGTATTTAAAACTCGATATTCTGTCCAAACGATATTTTGGAGTCGATATTATGTCTGTGCACCTTCATGGAGGTCAGACTACATTTCCCACAATGCACTAGAGCTTCTACTGAGCTGAAATTTCATGGAGGTCAGGGCAATATTAGTATGCACACACAAGAAGTAAAATTCAAACACTTTTGACAATGCAATAGACCTTCTACTTTTGGGTGATCCCTGGGAGAGCCTGATCACCAGCAATTCATTGGTTCTAGAATGTTGTTTTTACATCCGGTTGCAAGGTAATAGTATCACCAATCCAGGGGAGTCTGGTGATTTCTATGGATCTCAAAGGGTTCCTTCTGTCTAGGGAACCAAGCTTTGGTCCAGGACAGGTCTCATGCCTGGAGTTCCAGGAAGGTTTTCCCTGCCGCAGAGTATCACACATTTGGTTTGTCTGTGCACCTCCTGTTGTTGCTGACTTGGGTCTGATCTTGTGCCCTTGCTGAAAGTCAGGTCAGAACTGAGATTTTGGTGTCAGAGATAGCTTTAAATCCTTGTATTAGGACAATAAGTGGTGTTTGCTCAAGTGACCAATGGGCTACTAGCCCCAGTGCCTAATTGTCCCTGTGGTGTAGGTCACCTTTTCTACCAAGAACGCTGTATTCTACTACTTTTAAAAATGTGAGAAGTTATCCTCAGTGTACAGACCAGGACGCCCACCCTAGAGGTTTGACAAGTCTTTTGTGGGTGTACATCTCCTGCATACCAAATTGTCCTACCTGCCCATGTGCAAAGATGCCTGAGGGTAGGTAGATGGTTATTTCCTCTTTTGGGAGGCAGCCTGATTGCATATCAGAGACAGTGGAGACTTTTAAAATCAACACATTGATGTGCCACTTCGCTAGCCATCCTGTCTGTGAGGGAGGTGTGACCTCCTACCCATCTAGGTTGTTGTTTCTGACTCTTGGTGGAGTTCACACCTACTGGCAGGGTTTCAGATTCCTGTCTCGTGGCAGCAGCTGCAGACTGCCAGCCAGAGCACCAGAAAGGCTGGGGCAACCAGGTGGACTACTTCTAAGGTAGCCACCTGGGCGCTTACATCATCCTCCTTGACACAAGCTTTGTGTCAGGAGTGAAAAGGCAGGTTGTTTGATGCCAAATATGACATATTAAGGTAGTACTATATTGTAACTGCCAGCCTTTGGATTTCCTTGGTGCCGAACCATGTTATCCTATTAACCACCTAACACCTATAGTAGCTTTTTTTGGTAAAAGATAACATAGGGACATACACGCTTGTACTTACATGTCCACACCTTTAACATAATGCATCTTACCCCTGGGACTGAGGAAGCCTTCTTTAGGACTGGCATAGTGAGCAAAAGAAAGATGGATTAAACCCAGATCCTTGTGACTGAGGGTGTGTTCTTGCATTGTTCAGCATTCCATCCACCTTTTGTTCCTATTGCTTATGTCATCTTAAGTGGGAAGGGGATGCCCAGATGTGGGTCTCATGCTCACTGTGCCACTGGATTCAAGCTAACCTGGCTGATGAGGGAGGATGTGAGAAGTTGGCCTGGTATATGATGCTCACTAGTTCTAGTGATCACCTTGTACCATGCCAAGCAACCCTTATGATGATTGGTTGTAAGTCAACCTTATAGACCAGCTATCCCAGGGGTAGCATGGACAAAGCAGTCTTAGGCTAAACTCTGTAAAGGCATGTGAAGCAAGCTGTTTTACCATATACACTCTCCTTGAAAACCAAATGAAAGGACACCACACAGATATATATTGAAAATATATCTATATTTATTTACTACAAGTATCCCCTATACTCTTTATAAGCACAGAAGCAAATGCGATAAAACAAAACAGTGTTAAAATATACAAAAGTTGCCCAATATGGATAGGCCCTGGTGGCCGCTCAAACCATATACAACAAGCATTTGCAATGCAATAGGTCTCGCATTAGGAAAGTTTGAGCTATTGGTATTGTGAATGGCACATTTTTTATTTATGTGTTGGTTTTGAAAATAGCGAAATTAATAGCTTTGTCATTTACAATGCCATTAGTTTTAACTTTCGCAAATGTGACACCTATAGCATTTGTAATGCAATATGTGTTGTATTTACGTAACTTACATGTATTGATATTACAAATAACAATGGCTTTACATTTTTTTAAATAATTAATACTTAAATAAAAGTTATTGTAATTTATAATGGCAATAGCTTAAACTTTTGTAAATAACTTGTGTGAAGATTATGTTGTGTATTTTATTGTGATGAAAATCCAAGACCAGAAGTGAAATATTAACATATTTTTGTGACATTTGTAATAAAGCTTGAAACATTGAGAGAACATACTTGAACCAGTTGTTGTTGAATGGTTGCACAGGTTGATGCTGTGGTGGCGCTTAGTGATGTTGTAATGGCGATGAGTAATGCTGTGGCGTTCAGTGATGCTGTGGTAGCGCATAGGGATGTTGTGGTGCCCCTGAGTGATTCTGTGGTGGTGCGGAGTGATGCTGTGGTGATGCGATAGATAGAGTGAGGGCGCTAAATAGATAGAGGGAGGGCGATCGATAGATAGATAGATAGCAGGTTTGTTGAACTCTCAGGGAAAGAAGGATGGCAAATGCTGTTAGTAACATAGATATAGCTGAACTTGAAATACTTAGCGGGGTACTGACATGATTTACTAAAAGGTATTTGTGGATGTTCAGTGATACATTTCCTAACAAGACTCAATGTGAAGAAATGGGAGCCTCGGCAAAAGATGCCCTAATGAAACTGCTTTGCATGAAAATGTAGCATAGCATGCTGGTACCCGAGAAGTGAACTTCTAAATTTCGAGTCTTTACAAATGTGGTGCGATGCCTTAGAATGATATCATTGGCTAGACAGCAAGAGGCACTCAGGCAAGATAACTAAAAGCGGCTCTGATGTGGGAAAAGTAGCATTTAAGGAATTTCCCGTCAAGTCAGTAGATTGTACTGACCTACCTTTTCATTTATTAATGTGAGCGGACCAATAACTTTAAAGACTTCATCCTGTAAAACGTTAACAACACTTTTTGCTAAGGACGGGGACTTTTATGGTATTATAAGAGACCAGGCCGTGATCGATCTTTATTAGTTGTGTCCCCAGCGAGAGCAAAGTGACAGCCTGGGAAAGGAGAGTTTGTGAATTAGAAGGTACTAAAAGAGTCATTCATTCTGCAACAATCTTATTCACAAACAACATGGTATGTGCCGAGGAAGATCCTCCATAAAAGATGCAAGGCTTCCACTACATCCTGTGAGACGCCCAGTGACACCCCTCTCCTTCGCAGTCCATGGCAGTATCTGTGCGCAGTACATGATTAGCATACCAGAGAGAGGCCGCCCCCGCTGTGTGACCTTCAAGGCTTTACACTGCCGCTAAGATGCCGAGGGTCACAGGGTGCCAAGGTCATCAGCGCAGCTGGAACAGTTCGGTTAGGAATTTGTTAAGATTGGCTTGTGGGAAATGATGCAGGAAGCAGCGGGGGAGAGGTGGGAGGGAATTCCTTCTTCCGATCCCAAGCATGAATACATGTGTGCTCAGAGCTTGGGGAGCAGGATACTGAGCCATGGAAGCGCTGCCAGTCTCCGGGAGCACGGGCGCTGTATAAGGCCACACACTGCCAGTAACAGCACAAAAGACACGCATGTTCTACATGAGTTGCCAAGTAAGCGCCTAGAAACCCACTTCTGGTTGAGCCATATCCACGGGGTATGCAGGCGATCCATGCATTATGGGCACGTACATTGTCTAGCTCCGGGTCTGCAAGGGCCAGCGAGTGCATAGCGCCTAGAGCTCTGCAGCGCTTCCGCTACGGAACATCGGTTAGTGGCGGGCTAGGAATCTGTTAAGGACGGCTTGTGGGAAATGATGCAGGAAGCAGCGGGGGGAGGTGGGAGGGAGGTGGGAGAGAATTCCTCTCTGCGGTCCCAAGCATGGATGCGTGTGTAAGCACTGTGGGATGGAAAGCGGCACCCAAGTGTATACATTAACAAAACAAGCATTGGCAGCGGTGCGGGCCGCGAAATACAATATTAAAAAAAACAAGCTGTTTCTATGTTGGGAGGGCGGGGACTGCCCGCGCATGCACAACATGCGCCATTCGAGCAGCGGATAGCACGGCGGGGCCCCCATGCCTAAGGGAAGAGCCCCGCATCGTGTTGCCAAAGGACCTGGAGTACAGAGATGAGGTAAGGGGGGGTGCACGTGTGAGCGTGTGTGTGCGCGTGAGTGCGTGTGTGTGCCTGCCTGCGTGTGTGACTGTGGCTGTGTTTATGTGTGCACGCACGACTGGGAGAGGCATGGCGGCATGGCTGTCTTCCTGGGGATCTGAGATAGGATATGTGCACAGTGCCGGCCTGGGCGTGCACTCCCACGAGGTGCAATCGGCGCGCGTGTCCGAACCCTGTCTCAGATTCCGAGGAGACTGAAAACAATGGTTGTAGAACTAGACACCCTCTAGCTCGACCTAAAAATAGTGGTATAAGAACCACGTATCTGAAAGGAAGAAGGCCTAGGGCCTTGGGAATCGCTGGGGCTATGAGGAGCTAACAATAGTTAGTGACCAGGAGGCCCACGGGATGCGTGTGCAGTGCTTGAAGTTACACGCGGGCGCCCAGATACTTTCAATGGGCGCGTAAAAAGTACAAAGTTACTGCAAAGGGAAACTTCCGGATGGACCAGAACCTAACAACTTAAAACCTAAACATAGATATGTTTCTATCAACAGGAGCACCGAAGTGCCAGCGTTACCTCACCCACAGGAAGCGGGTGCATAGCGTTAAAAGTGCGTCGGGTTTCGTCGTGTAGTTTAATGGAGCCTGTAGATGATGATGCTTCAGGCGGCCAGTCGAGAAGAGTTCCGGTGGATCCAAGGGTGGATCTGAAGATGTAAAGTCCTGAAAGCAGAGGGGACAATGTTCAAAGACACTAGCCAGTGACTACTGTGGAATCAGGAGGGAACCAGGCGATGTCGGGTGCCAACAGGTGAAGAAAGGAAGCTTGTCTCTGCAGCCAAGTGGACATGAAGAGGTCAGCGACGTTCAGGAGTCGATCACGAGCTGTCCCACGCAGGCTCTTGCTGATGGCGGTGTCGGCAACTTGATTGAAGCAAACAGGCCTTGGCAAGAGCAAGCCACGCAGGAGTTGAAGAAAGCTTGTTACTCTGACCAGCAGGGTCAGAGGGGCTGCTCCTTTTTACAGGAGCGAGGGCCAGTCTGGAGCAACCAGACCAGCAGTGTTGATTGTAGATTTTGTCGCCAAGATGGCCACTAGCCAACGGGCCAGTAACCAGGATGACGCGTCGAGTGGCAAAATGCAAGAGGGCCCTACGCAGATTGTGGAGATGCTGGGGTGTTGATCTTCGGTGCAGATGCTGCTCGGGGTTGGGGCTTCTCAAACTCTAAAGCACAGCATTGAGGATCCCTCGGGTGCTGCGCAGTCAGCTTCTCAGGGGTCTTTCAAGATGGCCGGTCCCACATCCCTTGATGCCTCCACGTGTCTCTTCTTTTCAGGGACTGTGCATCAGGCTTGGAGATGTCTGGGAATCCAAGTCTTGTCGGGCTCTGGGCTCGGGCTCCGGCGGGAGGCAGCGGCAAAGCAGACGTTGAGTTGCTGGATGGTGCCTGTATTCTCAGGGTGCTCACTCCTTGGCCACAAGAGAGATGCTCTTCAGTCTTCTGTGCAGCAGAATGTCGAAGTCCAGTTTTCTTCTTAGTTTCAAGTCGAGTTCAGGATGATCTGAAGTCTTAGCACACAGCTCCTACTCTTAAATCAAATCTAGGGGCCGGAGCATCTACTAGGTCCCTCCCCTGGGTGGGACCAGGAAGGGGGGTGGTTACACCCCCTTTCATTTGTCCAGTTTCGCGCCAGGACTGGGGCCGGAGAGCCCCAGCACCAGTTTGAACTGGCCTATGCACAGTGACACCTTGTGTGCCCCGGGCATGTCTCATTCTATTCAGCCCTTCCTAACCCACTACTCAAAATCCTGTCTGGGGTGGTGCAAGCACCTCCCCTGACAGGAAACCCTTTGTCCAAGCCTCCAAAGCTGGGAGGACTCTTAGCAGCAGGAGGTCAGACTTGTGTCTGTGGTGGCAGCATCCATTTTGTACATGTCGTGTCCCTCTAGAAGGGTGGAATGCTACCCCCGTCGCCAGAATTGGCGAGGGGGTAGTATTCCAATTTGTATGACACCTTACTCGACGTGGTTTGATAAAGCCAAACCAAAGATTGCATTTAACCGCGAGGTTCATAATGCACTTAAGAGTATATGGTATGGCAATATCATGAAACAGCTGAGGGACATTGTTCCCAAAGTTGCAGACAGGCTCAGCTGATGCCAGAGCACCATCTCACATGAAACCAAGCACTCTGCCTCCACGATTGTTAAGGCCTGCCATAGGAGTGACTTATAGGTTCCCATGTGTCCATATATGTTAGATATAGATATACTATATCTAAGTAAAAGGTGATTACACCAACTTACCCCAGCTGATTGATCAGCCAGTTGTGTCAAATATGGAGGCCAGGCCAGGGGTGGCATAATACATGCTGCAGCCCCGGGTAGGCCTTGGTTACACCTATGCCGTGGGTACCTAGGGTACACTGTTACAGGGGCCTATAAGGTGAACCAGTTCCAATTGTCTATTTACCCAAGGTACATGGAGTCCATTTTAAGAAGAGAGCAATTAGCCTGGGGCCCTGAATAGCAGGATCCCTGGTCAACTAAGTCAAAAACCAGCTAAACACTAGGCACAAAGTTTGGGGGTAACCATAGTCAGATATCCACCTTCCTACAGAGGATTCCCCCAAACCAGTCCCAGGAGCTTGATTTCAGTCCAGAGAGGACCTTGCTTGGCAGTTCAGGCTGGACTGTTCCCATGAGAAGCAGGGTCAAGAGTGATCTGCAAATGACTAACCGTGGGTGGTCTGATAAGCAAATGAATTAAACCCAGATGCTTGTGACTTGGCATGAATGTTTGATTTGTTCAACATTCTGTCCATCATTTTTTCCTGTTGCCCTTGTTACCCTAAGTAGAGATGGTGTGCCCAGAAGTGGGTCCAATGCTCACTGTGCCACTGGATTCAAGTTAGCCTGGCTCATGAGGGGGGATGTCCCAAAACAAGTCCCAGGACACTTTATTCTAGCCCAATGAGGGCCTGGATTGGCAGTTTAGGCAGAACTGTTCCCATGAGGAGCAGGGTCAAGACTGATTTGCAAATGGCTGGGTACAAACTGGGGTGGCGGTGTGAGCAAAGGTACAGTAGATTAAACCCAGATCCTTGTGACAGGGGATGAATGTTTGCATTGTTCAGCATTCCATCTGTCATTTGTTCCTTTTCTTTTCCTTAGGAGTGCAGATATGAACTAAAAATAGTTATTTCACTTTGACACAAAAAGTTGAGGGCAAAGTCAAGTTTGAAAAGTTTGCAAAGGCAGGCCTTTTTTTTTCCAGGGTTTTATATAGCACAAACTAGACCCGAAACGTATCAGGTATCAGAGCGCTTTACATATTTTCCAGTTACGTTACATGAGGACACACTTTCATTTTAGGCACGGGGAGATTAAGTGATTTGCCCAGAATCACAGGAGGTTTTGGTGTCGTTACCGAGACTCGAACCCAGTTCCCCAGGTCCGAGGTCGAGCGCCTTAGCCGTTGGGCCAACTCCTCTCCCTTCTGTCAGTAGTTTATTTGGGTCACTCAGGGTGGCACAAACAGTGCTTCGGTCCTTAGTGACCTCTTTAAAACTCATTCCCTGGGTCCCTCTATTACCTTAAACTAGAGGCTTATAATGGGGTTAAAGTCCTTGCCAATAAGGGTTATAGCATTGACAAGGGGACCTGGGCAACAGGCTGTAGTGCACTTTGAGAATCATAACCATCAACACTGGAGCAAAAAGTGGGGGGAGGGTGAACATCAAAAAGGGCACTTTCCTACTGAAAGGTAGGGGACGAGGAGTATGTAGGAAAAACTCAATAGAAAGACAGGATTGATAGGAGATTGGGGGCAGTCTGAGTCATGTGTGTTCAGGCAGATAAGGAAGGTGATGGAAGTAAACTTCAAATTACAAGATTAGGAGTTCCTAGTAAAATGGCACAGTGTGGAACATTAAAAATGGAAAGGGAGGTTGATCTAGAGCTGGAAGGGATGAAAAAGCTGTTGGAAAAATGCTTTTGCATATAAAGCGATCAACATCATCCCACTGGGAGGAATTGATGAAATGAAATGAAAGGGGATTCATGGGAAGCGCATGGCTACCCGGGAGTTTCCCAACTGATAACCTTGTGTTAAGTATTTCTTGTGGCTGCTACAGTTTTCCTGGAAATGTTGCTAATGGATTAATGTTATAACATTTTGTTCTATAGCATTAACTTTAAATAATAAAATTCATACCTGTTTCTGAGTTTGGTAGATGCATTGCACTGTGGGATTTAGTTTTATGGAAAATGTACTTGAAATATAAGCGTTAATATTGTTTTTTTAAAGTTAATTCAGGATCTGGTTGATCAGCTGTTTATCTGTTTTATGATTGTGAATCAGACGCAGCGTTTGTGTGCTTCTTGGCTCATCCTAGGTGTGCTTTTGTGGGTCACATGGTGCTTGGGTAAGCAATAGATGATGCTAGAATGCTGTGGCTCTGCCAAAAGAATTAATGAATTCTTAAAAAGTGTTTTTCTGTAAAGGCTTCCTGCCAATACTCCCAACTTGCATCCTTTGTAGGCATTTTGTTCACACAGGGTTAAGTATACAGTGATTGAAAACAGTGGCAAATTGGAAAAAGGTTATACAGATGTCTTTTAAATGAAAGCCTGATAGCCCTGATACCGAACCACCTATAATTTATTTGCCATACCTTCATGATATCACCTCTATCATAAGCACCCTACTCAAATAATTCAAAACGTTTGAGCTTTGTCTTCATAAAATGATCCCTGTGTAGAGGGTTAGAAAGCTCCCTTTCTGCACATGGTCATTAGGAGTCGTGCAGGTGGAAGCCTGGCCAGGTGTCACCTGTGGCCGAGTGGCAGCATTGTCTCTTCCTTACAATGCACACAAAAGAGGCTTTCTTCAATCACTTTTGGCAATGTAATGAGGAGGAGGTAGGTAAAAAGTTCTACAGATGCAGCCATTATGGGCCCAAGGTGCAAGAGCCATAAAACAAGGATCATAAGTGCAGTGACTCTGGGAGTACCCACAGCCATCTTATCCTGTGTGACACCACACCAGGAGAGTGAGAACTGGGTAACCCTCAGTGGCACAGTGCTAGAGGTGTTTCAGAAGTGTTTTCAGAGTAAAACATGACATGTGACATGTTCTTTTTGAATAGGGGTTGTGACAGCAGCACATAGATTAGGATCAGCCAATGAAAATAATTATTGAGTATATTCCAACCCTTCAGTAGGAGGTACTCATCATAAGAAAAGAAGGAGGAGTGTGTCCATTTTATTTTTAAAATGAGACTTGGAGGTCTCCAGAATGCTGGGTTACGACCAGCAGAAAGGCCAAGGATGACAAGGTGTCAGTGAAACATCATGACCAGGGAGAGATGATAAGGAGCCAATTACTATCCGTGTTATGATAACCGAGTGGGAATAGTCTACGGCCACAAATGACCTTAATGACTTGGAGAAAAATTAGTTGTTAAAAATTCACAAAATGGAATAAATAAATCGAAGGTGAGATACGATGGAATGACCATCATATAGATGTGGCTACCACTCAGAATAGTATGTCAATGACCAAGAAAGACTGTTACTAATACAAAGGAGCACGGCAATTAAATAGAGATAGAAAATGTTTTGTAAGGTGAACAACATTGTGTTGCACCCTACCTCGACATTGCATATATGCTGACTGAGTACACCTGTTACTGTCTGGGAATAGAATTCAACTAATGAAAGTGTTGGATATGCTGGAGCATAGTGAGGAAAGAAAGGAGGAGAATTGAGAGAGCAGAAAGAACACCAAAGTTATGGATTTTAGAAGCAACATTAAATCAGTGCCATTTAGCACTATAGAACTTTATCATCATGGTCATATGTAAAAAGCACTAGGGAGAGTTATTCACTTGCAAGATGCGGGTCTCAGAACCAAGCCACAATAGTAAGTTCCAATTTACCTGGCTCGAGAAGCCTGGGTACAGACTTATTCTGGCTGTCCTTAAGGTGGACGTGTGAGCAGAGGGAGAGTTGGTTTTACTGCTTACACGGTCCTAGTGGGGAACAGGGTGTAAACATTTAACAACAAAACCATTTCTGATGTCGGACTAATGTTTTGCGGAGTTCCCTTGATGTGCTGGGTATGGTAAAGGAGCTGATTGGTGGTCAGGCAAGTTATAAACCTTGGTAGTGGTAAATACAGAAGAAAGTTATTCTGATGTCTGATGTTCAGGGGGAATACGGAAATGGCCTGACTTCATGGAGGTCAGACTACATTTCCCACAATGCACTAGAGCTTCTACTGAGCTGAAATTTCATGGAGGTCAGGGCAATATTAGTATGCACACACAAGAAGTAAAATTCAAACACTTTTGGCAATGCAATAGACCTTCTACTTTTGGGTGATCCCTGGGAGGGTCTGATCACCAGCAATTCATTGGTTCTAGAATGTTGTTTTTACATCCGGTTGCAGGGTATTAGTATCACCAATCCAGGGGAGTCTGGTGATTTCTAAGTTATCCTCAGTGTACAGACCAGGACGCCCAACCTAGAGGTTTGACAAGTCTTTTGTGGGTGTACATCTCCTGCATACCAAATTGTCCTACCTGCCCATGTGCAAAGATGCCTGAGCGTAGGTAGATGGTTATTTCCTCTTTTGGGAGGAAGCCTGATTGCATATCAGAGACAGTGGAGACTTTTAAAATCAACACATTGATGTGCCACTTCGCTAGCCATCCTGTCTGTGAGGGGGGTGTGACCTCCTACCGATCTAGGTTGTTGTTTCTGACTCTTGGTGGAGTTCACACCTACTGGCAGGGTTTCAGATTCCTGTCTTGTGGCAGCAGCTGCAGACTGCCAGCCAGAGCACCAGAAAGGCTGGGGCAACCAGGTGGACTACTTCTAAGGTAGCCACCTGGGCGCATACATCATCCTCCTTGACACAAGCTTTGTGTCAGGAGTGAAAAGGCAGGTTGTTTGATGCCAAACATGACATATTAGGTAGTACTATATTGTAACTGCCAGCCTTTGGATTTCCTTGGTGCCGAACCATGTTATCCTATTAACCATCTAACACCTATAGTAGCTTTTATTGGTAAAAGATAATATAGGGACATACACTTACATGTCCACACCTTTAACATAATGCATCTTACCCCTGGGACTGAGGAAGCCTTATTTAGGACTGGCATAGTGAGCAAAAGAAAGATGGATTACACCCAGATCCTTGTGACTGAGGGTGTGTGCTTGCATTGTTCAGCATTCCATCCACCTTATGTTCCTATTGCTTATGTCATCTTAAGTGGGAAGGGGATGCCCAGATGTGGGTCTCATGCTCACTGTACCACTGGATTCAAGCTAACCTGATGAGGGAGGATGTGAGAAGTTGGCCTGGTATATGATGCTCACTAGTTCTAGTGATCACCTTGTACCTTGCCAAGCAACCCTTATGATGATTGGTTGTAAGTCAACCTTATAGACCAGCTATCCTAGGGGTAGCATGGACAAAGCAGTCTTAGGCTAAACTCTGTAAAGGCATGTGAAGCAAGCTGTTTTACCATATACACTCTCCTTGAATACCAAATGAAAGGACACCACACAGATATATATTGAAAATATATATATATTTATTCACTACAAGTATCCCCTATACTCTTTATGAGCACTGAAGCAAATGCGATAAAACAAAACAGTGTTAAAATATACAAAAGTTGCACACTATGGATAGGCCCTGGTGGCCGCTCAAATCATATACAACAAGCATTTGCAATGCAATAGGTCTTGCATTAGGAAAGTTTGAGCTATTGGTATTGTGAATGACACATTTTTTATTTATGTGTTGGTTTTGAAAATAGCGAAATTAATAGCTTTGTCATTTACAATGCCATTAGTTTTAACTTTCGCAAATGTGACACCTATAGCATTTGTAATGCAATATGTGTTGTATTTACGTGACTTACATGTATTGGTATTACAAATAACAATGTCTTTAAATTTTTTTAAATAATTAATACTTAAATAAAAGTTATTGTAATTTATAATGGCAATAGCTTAAACTTTTGTAAATAACTTGTGTGAAGATTATGTTATGTATTTTATTGTGATGAAAATCCAAGACCAGAAGTGAAATATTAACATATATTTGTGACATTTGTAATAAAGCTTGAAACATTGAGAGAACATACTTGAACCAGTTGTTGTTGAATGGTTGCACAGATTGATGCTGTGGTGGCGCTTAGTGATGTTGTGGTGGCGATGAGTAATGCTGTGGCGTTCAGTGATGCAGTGGTAGCGCATAGTGATGTTGTGGTGCCCCTGAGTGATTCTGTGGTGGTGCGGAGTGATGCAGTGGTGATGCGATAGATAGAGTGAGGGCGCTAGATAGATAGAGGGAGGGCGATCGATAGATAGATAGCAGGTTTGTTGAACTCTCAGGGAAAGAAGGATGGTAAATATTTATTTATTTATTTATTTAGCGATTTATAGAGCGCCTGGTGACCCGGAGGCATCCCCGCGCTGTAGCATTTGTGGAGACCAGAGGGGGGAGGGGACTTTATTTTGGGAACAGCAGCGTTTTCAATTTTTTCCGGAAAAGGAGATGGCTGGGTTCCAGCCTCAGGGAGCGAGGAAGTGAGTTCCATCCTGAGGATGCTTTTACAGAAAAGCGTCGACCGCCGGTGCGTGCCTTCCTGTATCTGGGGACGTTGGCCAGACGCTCATTGTCCGAGCGTAGGGACCTGGGGGCCTTGTAGGGGGTAACCAGGTCTCTCAGGATAGCAGGGCCGAGACCGTTGAGAAGTTTGTGTGCGGTGCACAGGGCCTTGAATTCTACCCTTTGTCGTATTGGAAGCCAGGGTAGGGCCTTGATCGCTGGTCTGGCTGAGACTCTGGAAGGGAGATTCATAAGGAGCCGGGCAGCTGCATTTTGCGTACGCTGAAGTTTAGCCATAGTGGCTTCAGGAGCTCCTAGATAGACCGTGTTACTGTAGTCTAGCCGCGCAAGGATCAGGCCTTGGACCAAGAGTTTCCTAGATAGGGGCGGAAGTAGTGGGAGGATCCTGCGGATGGAGCGCATGAGACCAAAACAGGTGCCTGCTGTTTTGGCTGCTTGGGTTTTCAGAGACAGCTCGGGTTCCAGCCAGACTCCTAAGGTCTTAATTACTTGTTTCGGGGTGGGTACTTCACCGAAGATGTCTGGCCAGACCGATGAGGGGATGGTGGTCCATTGCTTGCCCAAAAGCATGACTTCTGTCTTTGATCCGTTTAGCTTGAGCAATGACTCGCACATCCGGTGGTGAATTTGCTGGAGGCAGTTCGGCAGATTGTCTGGGTGATTGTCCAGATGTGAGAGTGAGACGACCAATTGCGTGTCGTCCGCATAGCTCCCTATCTTAATCCCGAAGGGGGCGACGACATCCTCGAGGGGGGCCATGTAAGCGTTAAATAAAGTGGGGCTTAGTGATGACCCCTGGGGGACTCCGCTCGCAAGGGGGAGGGAGGCAGAGTGGGAGTTGCCATCCCATACCTGGAACGAGCGCCCTGAAAGGAAGGATTCTATCCATGTGAGCGCCGAACCTGCGAGCCCTGCCACGGCCAGCCGATGGAGTAGGACACGGTGGTTAACCGTGTCGAAGGCTGCGCTGAGGTCCAGGAGGATCACTGCCACTGACCCTCCTGAATCCAGGATGCACCTTGCCTCCTCGATGACAGCGAGAAGGGCGGTATCTGTGCCGTGGCCCGGGCGGAACCCAGTTTGTGACTGCCGCAGAAGGTTGTTTGATTCAAGGAACTGTGACAGTTGCCCATTGACCAGTTTCTCGGCCATTTTGCTGACGCATGGGAGGAGTGAGATTGGCCGGTAGTTCGCCATGTCGGCGGGGTCCAAATGAGTTTTTTTTAGGAGTGCCTTGACTACTGCACTCTTCCAGCTTGGGGGAACAGAGCCTTGAGATAGCGAGATGTTTATCAGCTCCGTGATCGTAGGCACGATGACAGGGGCTACTGTTTTCAGGAATCTAATGGGGGCAGGATCCAGAGGGGCGCCGCTTTTCATTTTGGCCATGGTTGTGCCTACTTCGTCCAGTGTTACTGCTCTGAAAGCGGTCAGCTGAGGATGCATGATGTTTCCTGAGAGGTTGGTAGATGCATCATTGTCCATGTGGTTCGGCAGGCAGGGATGGGGGAGGGAGACTAGAATACGTGCGATTTTGGAGTTGAAGTAGGTAGCCAATTCGTCACTTCTGTCCGCCGGGGGAGTGATGGATGAGGGGGGAGCTGGTATTTTCAATAGCTCTTTGGCGATGAGAAAGGATTCTCTTGCCGAGTTGGTGGAGTTTTTTATTCTAGTGTCGTAGTGTGAGGCTTTAGTGAGCTTCAGGGTTGATTTGTAGATTCTCACCGACCTCTGATAGGCTTCCTTGCTGGCGTGCAGCCAGTCTTTCCTCCATAGTCGCTCTGCTTTTTTGCAGTCTTTGCGGAGAGTCCGGAGTTCCGGGGTGTACCATGGGGCAGATCCTAATTTCCCGTTTTTATCCTCACGGGTTTTTATGGGGAGGATAGAGTCGAGTGACATGGAGATCCACTCCCTGAATTTGCTATCTGTGGTGACCGGATCTTCCGAAGGGGTAGGGGTGGTAGAGTTCAGGGTTCTGGCCCATTCCTGTGCGGAGAGTCTGGCCCATGCCCTGTCCCTGGTATAGGTGGTGGGTTTGTGGAGTTTCTTGAAGGCTCCTGGTAGGCGTAGAGGGACCATGAAGTGGTCCGTCCACGGGAGGGGTAGGGACTCTTTGGCTTGAAGGGTGGGGATGTTGGTAAACACTGGATCGAGCAAATGACCTTTAGTGTGTGTGGCTCCAGAGTTGATGAGGTGGAGACCGTAGGCAGTCAGTTCTGCAATCAAGTCGACTGCCCCTGTATCTAGGGGGTCATCGAACTGGATGTTGAGGTCTCCTAGTATCGCGAAGTTAGATGTGGAGTGGGCCTGAGACGCTATGGCTTCTAAGAGAGCGCTGGCAAAAGGGCCAGAGTGGCCAGGGGGACGATAAACTAGGAGGCCTGACAGTGAGCTTGTCGGCGCTAACTGGATGGTAAAATAGAGGCTTTCGGAGTCCAGGATATGAGCGTCGTTGGCTCTGCAGGAGAGGTAGTCCCGGTAGATGATGGCCAGTCCTCCTCCTCTGCCTGAAGGACGAGGTTGGGATTGGATAAGGAAGCCCGGAGGGAGGGCTCGAACAACGTCTGAGTCCGAGTGGTCGGTAAGCCATGTTTCAGAGAGGAACAAAATGTCGATCTCGTGGTCTTCTATTAGGTGATTAATGAACAGCGCGTGCATAGGGAGTGAGCGACAGTTCAGAGTGGCCAGTTTAAGAGCCGAAGGAATGGCGGGTCGACTGTGGAGTTGTGGCTGAACTGGGCAGCAGAGTGTGCAGCTGGTAAATGGTCCGTCAAGATCATGGACATAGTTACATGAGCTATCATTGGTGGGTCTGAGACTGAGGAGGTCCCGAGGCGAGTAGCTTACCCTAGGGGAAGCTAGGTTTGGCATGGGTTCTGGCCCTGAGCCCGGCCGTGCGCGGACGGGCGCAGACGGGCTTGCCTTAGGCGCGCCTTTGGCGCGCAAACGGCGCTCCCACTGCGCTTGTCCGCTGCGCTGGTATGGCCGACACATTTGAGGCGTGGGACGTGGGCGTGGCCTCGTAGTGGGCGTGTCTACGCCTTCGAGCCGCGATGGCGGTTTGAGGGGTTTCCCTGTATCAGCGCTACGTTCCGCTGTGTCAGGGGGTGTCAGGAGGGCTGCTCGGCGCGTTAGGCAAGCGCGTCTGAAACAAGTGAGTAGGTTTTTAAAAGCAGTGCAAGTGACAAGTAAGTTTTAAAACACAGAGCAAAATACAGTCCTCCGGCTTTCCGCCTCAGAGGTCAACAAAAGAATAAAGTGCATCAAAACAAACAAATCACATCACCGCTACATATGGGGGGAGCAAAATTAAAGCAATGTTGAAATATCCCCAGCAAAGCAAACAATGAATCCCCGCAAAGCTACACAAGGTGAGGATCGCTGGGCTCAGGAACAAAATTACCGGGTCATCAAACTGCACATATTCTCAAGTTGGGTGCATTGTTAAAAACAGTCCAGCGAATCAAATAATCATAGCACAAATACACAAAGGGAGGTCATGGGCCATAGTGTAAAAAAAAAATAAAAAAAAAAAAAATACTGTTAGTAACATAGATATAGCTGAACTTGAAATACTTAGCGGGGTACTGACATGATTTACTAAAAGGTATTTGTGGATGTTCAGTGATACATTTCCTAACAAGACTCAATGTGAAGAAATGGGAGCATCGGCAAAAGATGCCCTAATGAAACTGCTTTGCATGAAAAGGTAGCATAGCATGCTGGTACCCGAGAAGTGAACTTCTAAATTTCGAGTCTTTACAAATGTGGTGCGATGCCTTAGAATGATATCATTGGCTAGACAGCAAGAGGCACTCAGGCAAGATAACTAAAAGCGGCGCTGATGTGGGAAAAGTAGCATTTAAGGAATTTCCCATCAAGTCAGTAGATTGTACTGACCTACCTTTTCATTTATTAATGTGAGCGAACCGATAACTTTAAAGACTTCATCCTGTAAAACGTTAACAACACTTTTTGCTAAGGACAGGGACTTTTATGGTATTATAAGAGACCATGCCGTGATCGATCTTTATTAGTTGTGTCCCCGGCGAGAGCAAAGTGACAGCCCGGGAAAGGAGTGTTTGTGAATTAGAAGGTACTAAAAGAGTCATTCATTCTGCAACAATCTTATTCACAAACAACATGGTATGTGCCGAGGAAGATCCTCCATAAAAGAGGCAAGGCTTCCACTACATCCTGTGAGACGCCCAGTGACACCCCTCTCCTTCGCAGTCCATGGCAGTATCTGTGCGCAGTACATGATTAGCATACCAGAGAGAGGCCGCCCCCGCTGTGTGACCTTCAAGGCTTTACACTGCCGCTAAGATGCCGAGGGTCACAGGGTGCCAGGGTCATCAGCGCAGCTGGAACAGTTCGGTTAGGAATTTGTTAAGATTGGCTTGTGGGAAATGATGCAGGAAGCAGCGGGGGAGAGGTGGGAGGGAATTCCTTCTTCCGACCCCAAGCATGAATGCGTGTGTGCTCAGAGCTTGGGGAGCAGGATACTGAGCCATGGCAGCACTGCCAGTCTCCGGGAGCACGGGCGCTGTATAAGGCCACACACTACCAGTAACACCACAAAAGACACACATGTTCTACATGAGCTGCCAAGTAAGCGCCTAGAAACCCACTTCTGGTTGAGCCATATCCACGGGGTATGCAGGCGATCCATGCATAATGGGCACGTACATTGTCTAGCTCCGGGTCTGCAAGTGCCAGCGAGTGCATAGCGCCTAGAGCTCTGCAGCGCTTCCGCTCCGGAACATCGGTTAGTGGCGGGCTAGGAATCTATTAAGGACGGCTTGTGGGAAATGATGCAGGAAGCAGCGGGGGGGCGGTGGGAGGGAGGTGGGAGGGAATTCCTCTCTGCGGCCCCAAGCATGGATGCGTGTGTAAGCGCTGTGGGATGGAAAGCGGCACCCGAGTGTATACATTTACAAAACAAGCATTGGCAGCGGTGCGGGCCGCGAAATACAATATTAAAAAAAACAAGCTGTTTCTATGTTGGGAGGGCGGGGACTGCCCGCGCATGCACAACATGCGCCATTCGAGCAGCGGATAGCACGGCGGGGCTCCCATGCCTAAGGGGAGAGCCCCGCATTGTGCTGCCAAAGGATCTGGAGTACAGAAATGAGGTAAGGGGGCTGCGTGTGTTAGCGTGTGTGTATGCAGTGTGTGTGCGTGCGTGCGTGTGTGTGCCTGCCTGCGTGTGTGTATGTGTGTGTGAGTGTGGTTGTGTGTATGTGTGCCCGTGCGACTGGGAGAGGCATGGCAGCATGGCTGTCTTTCTGGGAATCTGAGATAGGATATGTGCATGGCGCCGGCCTGGGCGTGCGCGCCCATGAGGTGCAATCGGCGCGCGTGTCCGAACCCTGTCTCAGATTCCCAGGAGACTGAAAACAATAGTTGTCGAGCTAGACACGCATGCTACACATGCGCAACTCTAGCTCGACCTAAAAATAGTGGTATAAGAACCACGTATCTAAAAGGAAGAAGGCCTAGGGCCTTGGAAATCGCTGGGGCTATGAGGAGCTAACAATAGTTAGTGACCCGGAGGCCCACGGGATGCGTGTGCAGTGCTTGAAGTTACACGCGGGCGCCCATAGACTTTCAATGGGTGCGTAAAAAGTACAAAGTTACTGCAAAGGGAACCTTCCGGATGGACCAGAACGTAACAACTTAAAACCCAGACACTAGAGATGTTTCTCTCAACAGGAGCACCGAAGTGCCAGCGTTACCTCACCCACAGGAAGCGGGTGCATAGGGTTCAAAGTGCGTCGGGTTTCGTCGTGTAGTTCAATGGAGCCTGTAGATGATGATGCTGCAGGCGGTCAGTCGAGAAGAGTTCCGGTGGATCCAAGGGTGGATCTGAAGATGTGAAGACCTGAAAGCAGAGGGGACAATGTTCAAAGTCACTAGCCAGTGACTACCGTGGAATCAGGAGGGAACCAGGCGATGTTGGGTGCCAACAGGTGAAAAAAGAAAGCTTGTCTCTGCAGCCACGTGGACACGAAGAGGTCAGTGACGTTCAGGAGTCGATCACAAGCTGTCCCACGCAGGCTCTCGCTGATGGCGGTGTCGCCAACTTGATTGAAGCAAACAGGCCTTGGCAAGAGCAAGCCACGCAGGAGTTGAAGAAAGCTTGTTACTCTGACCAGCAAGGTCAGAGGGGCTGCTCCTTTTTACAGGAGCGAGGGCCAGTCTGGAGCAACCAGACCAGCAGTGTTGATTGTAGATTTCGTCGCCGCGATGGCCACTAGCCAACGGGCCAGTAACCGGGATGACGCGTCGAGTGGCAAAATGCAAAAGGGCCCCACACAGATTGTGGAGATGCTGGGGTGCTGATCTTCGGTGCCGATGCTGCTCGGTGTTGGGGCTTCTCAAACTCCAAGGCACAGCATTGAGGATGCCTCGGGTGCTGCGAAGTCAGCTTCTCAGGGGTCTTTCAAGATGGCCGGGCCCACGTCTCTCGATGCCTCCACGTGTCTCTTCTTTTCAGGGACTGTGGATTAGGCTTGGAGATGTCTGGGAATCCAGGTCTTGTCGGGCTCTGGGCTCGGGCTCCGGCGGGAGGCAGAGGCAAAGCAGACATTGAGTTGCTGGATGGTGCCTGTATTCACAGGGTGGTCACTCCTTGGCCACTAGGGAGATGCTCTTCAGTCTTCTGTGCAGCAGAATGTCGAAGTCCAGTATTCTTCTTAGTTTCAAGTTGAGTTCAGGATGATCTGAAGTCTTAGCAAACAGCTCCTACTCTGAAACCAAATCTAGGGGCCGGATCATCTACTAGGTCCCTCCTCTGGGTTGGACCAGGAAGGGGGGTGGTTACACCCCCTTTCCTTTGTCCAGTTTCGCGCCAGGACTGGGGCTGGAGTGTCCCAGCACCGGTTTGAACTGGCATATGCACAGTGACACCTTGTGTGCCCCAGGCATGTCTCATTCTATTCAGCCCTCCCTGACCCACTACACAAAATCTTGTCTGGGGTGGTGCAAGCACCTCCTCTGACAGGAAACCCTTTGTCCAAGCCTCCCAAGCTGGGAGGACTCCCAGCAGCAGGAGGTTAGACTTGTGTCTGTGGTGGCAGCATCTATTTTGTGATGCTGAGGCTCGTATTTAACTTTACCCGGGTTTCAGGTTAGGTACATGTCGTGTCTCTCTAGAAGGGTGGAATGCTACCGCCGTCGCCAGAATTGGCGAGGGGGTAGTATTCCAATTCGTATGACACCTTACTCGACATGTTTTGATAAAGCCAAACCAAAGATAGCATTTAACCGCGAGGTTCATAATGCACTTAAGAGTATATGGTATGGCAATATCATGAAACAGCTGAGGGACGTTGTTCCGAAAGCTGCAGACAGGCTCAGCTCATGCCAGAGCACCATCTCACATGAAACCAAGCACTCTGCCTCCACGATTGTTAAGGCCTGCCATAGGAGTGACTTATAGGTTCCCATGTGTCCATATATGTTAGATATAGATATACTATATCTAAGTAAAAGGTGATTACACCAACTTACCCCAGCTGATTGATCAGCCAGTTGTGTAAAATATGGAGGCCAGGCCAGGGGTGGCATAATACATGCTGCAGCCCCTGGTAGGCCTTGGTTACACCTATGCCCTGGGTACCTAGGGTACACTGTTACAGGGGCCTATAAGGTGAACCAGTTCCAATTGTGTATTTACCTAAGGTACATGGAGTCCATTTTAAGAAGAGAGCAATTAGCCTGGAGCCCTGAATAGCAGGATCCCTGGTCAACTAAGTCAAAAAACAGCTAAACACTAGGCAAAATGTTTGGGGGTAACCATAGTCAGATATCCATCTTCCTACAGAGGATTCCCCCACACCAGTCCCAGGAGCTTGATTTCAGTCCAGAGAGGACCTTGCTTGGCAGTTCAGGCTGGACTGTTCCCATGAGAAGCAGGGTCAAGAGTGATCTGCAAATGACTAACCGTGGGTGGTGTGATAAGCAAATGAATTAAAACCAGATCATTGTGACTTGGCATGAATGTTTGATTTGTTCAACATTCTGTCCATCATTTTTTCCTGTTGCTCTTCTTACCTAAGTAGAGATGGTGTGCCCTAAAGTGGGTCCCATGCTCACTGTGCCACTGGATTCAAGTTAGCCTGGCTCATAAGGGGGGGTGTCCTAAAACAAGTCCCAGGACACTTTATTCTAGCCCAATGAGTGCCTGGATTGGCAGTTTAGGCAGAACTGTTCCCATGAGGAGCAGGGTCAAGACTGATTTGCAAATGGCTGGGTACAAACTGGGGTGGCAGTGTGAGCAACGGTACAGTAGATTAAACCCAGATCCTTGTGAAAGGGGATGAATGTTTGCATTGTTCAGCATTCCATCTGTCATTTGTTCCTTTTCTTTTCCTTAGGAGTGCAGACATGAATTAAAAATAGTTCTTTCACTTTGACACAAAAAGTTGAGGGCAATGTCAAGTTTGAAAAGTTTGCAAAGGCAGGCCTTTTCTTTTTTTTGCAGAGTTTTATATAGCGCGAACTAGACCCAAACCGAATCAGGTATCAGAGCGCTTTACACATTTTCCAGTTACGTTACATGAGGACACACTTTCATTTTAGGCACGGGGAGATTAAGTGATTTGCCCAGAATCACAGGAGGTTTTGGCGTCGTTACCGAGACTCGAACCCAGACCCCCAGGTCCGAGGTTGAGCACCCTAGCCGTTAGGCCAACTCCTCTCCCTTCTGTCAGTAGTTTACTTGGGTCACTCAGGGTGGCACAAACAGTGCTTCGGTCCTTAGTGACCTCTTTAAAACTCATTCTCTGGGTCCCTCTATTACCATAAACTAGAGGCTTATAATGGGGTTAAAGTCCTTGCCTATAACGGTTATAGCATTGACAATGGGACCTGGGCAACAGGCTGTAGTGCACTTTGAGAATCATAACCATCAACACTGGAGCAAAAAGTGGGGGGAGGGTGATCATCAAAAAGGGCACTTTCCTACTGAAAGGTAGGGAAAGAGGAGTATGAAGGAAAACTCAATAGAAAGACAGGATTGATAGGAGATTGGGGGCAGCCTGAGTCATGTGTGTTCAGGCAGATAAGGAAGGTGATGGAAGTAAACTTCAAATTACAAGATTAGGAGTTCCTAGTAAAATGGCACAGTGTGGAACATTAAAAATGGAAAGGGAGAGTGATCTAGAGCTGGAAGGGATGAAAAAGCTGTTGGAAAAATGCTTTTGCATATAAAGCGATCAACATCATCCCACTGGGAGGAATTGATGAAATTAAATGAAAGGGGATTCATGTAAAGAGCATGGCTACTCGGGAGTTTCCCAACTGATAACCTTGTGTTAAGTATTTCTTGTGGCTGCTACAGTTTTCCTGGAAATGTTGCTAATGGATTAATGTTATAACATTTTGTTCTATAGCATTAACTTTAAATAATAAAATTCATACCTCTTTCTGAGTTTGGTAGATGCATTGTACTGTGGGATTTAGTTTTATGGAAAATGTATCTGAAATATAAGCGTTAATATTGTTTTTTTAAAGTTATTTCAGGATCTGATTGATCAGCTGTTTTTCTGTTTTATGATTGTGAATCAGACGCAGCGTTTGTGTGCTTCTTGGCTCATCCTAGGTGTGCTTTTGTGGGTCACATGGTGCTTGGGTAAGCAATAGATGATGCTAGAATGCTGTGGCTCTGCCAAAAGAATTAATGAATTCTTAAAAAGTGTTTTTATGTAAATGCTACCTGTCAATACTCCCAACTTGCCTCTTTTGTAGGCATTTTGTTCACACAGGGTTAAATATACAGTGATTGAAAACAGTGGCAATTTGGCAAAATGTTATGCTGATGTCTTTTGAATGAAAGCCTGATTGCCCTGTTACCGAACCACCCATAATTTTGTTGCCATACCTTCATGATATCACCTCTATCATAAGCACCCTACTCAAATAATTCAAAACATTTGAGCTTTGTCTTCATAAAATGGTCCCTGTGTAGAGGGTTAGAAAGCTCCCTTTCTGCACATGGTCATTAGGAGTCTGTGCAGGCGGAAGCCTGGCCAGGTGTCACCTGTGGCCGAGTGGCAGCATTGTCTCTTCCTTACTATGCACACAAAAGAGGCTTTCTTCAATCACTTTTGGCAATGTAATGAAGAGGAGGTAGGTAAAAAGTTCTACAGATGCAACCATTATGGGCCCAAGGTGCAAGAGCCATATAACAAGGATCATAAGTGCAGTGGCTGTGGGAGTACCCACAGCCATCTTATCTTGTATGACACCACACCAGGAGAGTGAGAACTGGGCGACCCTCAGTGGCACAGTGCTAGATGTGTTTCAGAAGTGTTTGCAGAGTAAAACATGACATGTGACATGTTCCTTTTGAATAGGGGCTGTGACAGCAGCACATAGATTAGGATCGGCCAATGAAAATAATTATTGAGTATAATCCACCCCTTCAGTAGGAGGTCCACTTCATAAGAAAAGAAGGAGGAGTGTGGCCATTTTATTTTTAAAATGAGACTTGGAGGTCTCCAGAATGCAGAGTTATGACCAGCAGAAAGGCCAAGAATGACAAGGTGTCAGTGAAATATCATGACCAGGGAGAGATGAAATGGAGCCAATTACTATCCGTGTTATGATAACCGAGTGGGAACAGTCTATGCCCACAAATTACCTTAATGACTTGGAGAAAAATTTGTTGTTAAAAATTATCAAAATGGCCTAAATAAATCAAAGGTGAGATACGATGGAATGACCATCATATATATGTGGCTACCACTCAGAATAGTATGTCAATGACCATGATAGACTGTTACTAATACAAAGGAGCACAACAATTAAATAGAGATATAAAATGTTTTGTACGGTGAACAACATTGGGTTGCACTCTACATTGACATTGCATATATGCAGACTGAGTACACCTGTTACTGTCTGGGAATAGAATTCAACTAATGAAAGTGTTGGATATGCGAGAACATAGTGAGGAAAGAAAGGAGGAGAATTGACAGAGCAGAAAGAACAACTCTGGGTAGAGTTTTTCTGGTGGCAGAAATGATTCTTCAGTATAAGGCTTGAAGGAAAAATACCAACGTTTAGGAAGTTGGAGTATAAGGTAGTGATGCTGGTTAGGTCCTTAGATTCACAATAATAATTCCTTAGATCTGTCCTAGTACAGTGACAAAGAGCAGTCAGGCTTTAATAGACAAACATTTGTTAAGCATTTCAGAGAATAAACCTGGATGATAAGTAATTGGCATGAGTCGAAGAAAATTCATCAACAATTTATAAAAATAAAGCAGATGTTTGTTTGAATTAAGACATCGAATTGAAGTAAATCAGATAAGTATAACCAAAGTTATGGATTTTAGAAGCAACATTAAATCAGTGCCATTTGGCACTATAGAACTTTATCATCATGGTCATATGTAAAAAGCACTTGTGAGAGTCATTCACTTGCAGGATGCGGGTCTCAGAACCAAGCCACAATAGTAAGTTCCAATTTATCTGGCTCGAGAAGCCTGGGTATAAACTTATTCTGGCTGTCCTTAAGGTGAACGTGGGAGCAGAGGGAGAGTTGGTTTTACTGCTTACACGGTCCTAGTAGGGAACAGGGTGTAAACATTTAACAACAAAACCATTTCTGATGTCATACTAATGTTTTGCGGAGTTCCCTTGATGTGCTGGGTCTAGTAAAGGGGCTGATTGTTGGTCAGGCAAGCTATGAACCTTGGCAGTGGTAAACACAGAAGAAAGTTATTCTGATGTCTGATGTTCAGGGGGAATACTGAAATGGCCTGACTTCATGGAGGTCAGACTACATTTCTGACAATGCACTAGAGCTTCTACTTCTGAGCGATCCCTAGGAGGGCTTGATGGCCAGCGATTCATTGGTTCCTGTACCCTGTTTTTACATGCGGTTTCAGGGGACTAGTGATACTAGTCCAGAGGATTTCTTTGGCTCTCAAAGGGATCATTCTGTCTGGCGGACTGAGTTTTGGTCCAGGGTGAGTCGAAGTCAGGTAGTTCCCGGAAGCTTGCCGCTAGTGCAAAGTATCATGCCTTCAGTTTGGCACTTCTTGTTGTCACAGTCTTGTGTCCTTGTTGTAAGTCAGGATGAAACTGAGATTCTGTCATCAGGAATAGCCCTTAAGTCCTTGTGTTAGTGGCATAATGGGTGTTGACGCAAGTGGCCAATGTGCTACAAGCCGCAGTAGCTAATTGTTATACTCTCTCAATAGTACTTTTAGCTTAAATGACTAACACTATGCTCAGTTAATGTGTATTACATTCCAGGCTCTGTCATGTAGAATGTTAATGGTTGCCTGGAAGCACTGTCACTGGGTACTAGATTTTGAATTGGTCAGAGAGAGCAGTTGCACTTACATGTCCAGCTGTTTGTCATCTATTTTGCTGTCTCTGCTGTGTAGTTGTTCTACAATAAACTCAACACAATATTCTGGCTTCCAACTTGGGGGCATATTTTCAAGGGCATTATCACCGCTTTAGCGGCACTTTTGCCGCTAAAGCGGAGATCATTTTAACGCCCTATCAATAAGGCGGTGCTAACATGCATTAACGCATGTTAGCTGCCGAATTCCCAACGCCTGGCATCTCAGCGATAAACATCGCTAATGAGATGTAAAGTAGGCATGGCTGAGAAAACTACATTGGAAATTATTGCTAAGGCAGCTTCGCGATATCAGCAAAGAGCCTCAGCGATAATAAGCGTCAGTTAATTAGCATCTGATAATTAGCGTCTGTTAAATTCCTGACTAAGGCATACCTAACATGGTAGGTGGATTATGGTGATACGACCCTGTGGTTGTATCACCAAGGCTATAGCCGTTTTGAGTGCAACATCGCTGGTTTTCCAGCGATGTTGGCCCATTTCCCTGGATGTCGCTGGAATATTATTGCACTGGAGTAAGGCGTTGTTGATAACGCTCTAACTGGGTGATAAATTCCAGCGATAGACAGCAATAAATATAAAAGCACTAAGTGTGCTTTGAGATATTTATCGCCGTCTGTTGCTGATATGCCCCTTGGAGTTTATTACTACAATTTATTTGGCAACGATTCCCACTACACAGCTTTACAATGAATTCAGCGGGCAAATCAAGTTCTATTTCGACTTCAATTCAAGACTACAAGTTGCAGCAAAGCGGTAAGTCTGTTCCATTTTATCTCTTCACGCTAACATTCTCTCCCTGATACTCACCGATTTTACTGCAATCCAAAAAGAAGATTTCAATATTTTACCTACATGTTTAAAAAAAAAAAGTTTACTGGAGGTCACAATTGTACCACTTCTTCACAAAGTCTTCATCCGGCTGTGATTGTACGTTTCGAGATTCCTGGGAGCTTTATAAGATAGCGCAAGCTTTAAGTTGGGCCTTTGTTTTCCCCGTGGCCTAACTCCTCCGGCATACGCGTGCACAGCTGACTGGTTACCTTACCTCCTCATCGCTACGCTTGTGACGTATGTGAACTGGCTGAAACTAAATCACATGCTCCATGGTTGAGAGACATCTTGCTATCAAATCTCCCATATGCAGATGACTTGGTCTTAATAAGCCTTTCCCCAATTGGACTCCAACACCTACTGGACACCACCAAGAAATTCTCACTAAACAATGCATTAAAGATCAACTTAAACAAATCAAAAGTAATGACAGTAAACTATAATAAGACAAATACACTTTCATGGTTCCTGGATGGGCAGAGGTTAGATCGGGTAACTGAGTATAAAAACCTTGGTGTACTATTAGACAGCAGAGGTTTATTTAAAACTCAACTAGAGGCCATTTGTCGGAAGGGCACAACATTCTACTTCTCAATGAAGCCCCTTAAGAAAGTCCTCCCTGATCGAATACTGAATCCTCTCCTACAAGTTATCAGAGTACGGTTGCAGCCAATGATCACACATGAAAGTGAATCAATGCAAGAGAAAGACACAACAGCTCTAGATAAAATAACCAGCAGAGCAAACAGGGCAATCTTCCAGCTTCCAAATGATGTGTCGCCTGCCCAAATCCATCTTGAATTTGGTCTCCAGAGACACACGGTGGAGAGGAGAGGTGCCTACATAAAAAGTTAACACTAAATAACAACAAAAGATGCCAATACTGCAACTTTTTTTTTCAACACCAAATTCCCTACCACTAATTGAGTTGAAACAAAAAATGGGGTGGACTATTATTTTGTCCAATTAAATCAGATATCTATTTATTCAACTTCATGCATATTTAGAAAAAATATTTTTCACTTTTTACATTTTCTGATAGCAACAATGATACAATTAAAATATACAAAAATGCAAATTCAAAAACCTCAATAACATTTTCACATTCGACTGTGCCCTTCACAGATAATAAAAGTTTTAAAAAGGCCGTAGCAAAAGTAACTAAAATGATATCATCCATAAAAGATAAAGACATTTTGGCCATGAGGGCTCATGGATGGACAGTGCTGAAAGATTACAAAGCTCTTAAGCCTCAAGAATACCTGAAACCAGGACTTGCACAGAAGACAAAAGAATTTTTTTGAAAACTGCGCTTCGGCATCCTACCAATACTAACTCCCTTGGCACCTTGAAAAAGGAGAGCAGATGAACATCTCTGCCGTCTTTGTAGAACAGGGAAAGAGGACCTAATACATATAATTTGTATCTGCCCAAACTTGATGGAAATAAGGCGCGCCTTACTCCAAGTATTATGGTATCAAAAGGGCATAAGAAGCTGTAGGCAGGCTGTGAAGCTGTGCTTTAAACCAGAAGAGATCCATCTAAACTACAGACTAATAAAGTACTTTGACATAGTGGCCAGAAGACTTAAGCGCTAGCAACAGGCACAATGAAGAACAGCAAGCTACTGCACTTCAACTAAATAAAGAGACAGTCTGTCAAAAAACTTGCCTAGTTATACTTACACACCGGCATACTGAAGCAGAAGCACTTTATCAACCCAGAAAAGGACTATACAGATAACGCAATTGAGACTCATACGACCTTTACTGAGAGTAAAATATTTTCTTCCCTTTTATTTAAAAAACATAAGTACAACATAAGGTTGAAAATGATTTTAATGACAAAAGTTTTAACATTGTGAGTTTGAATTAACTGTACAATAAAGTTTTTATTATTATTATTATTATTCTTAGTGTTTTGACTGGCGTGTATCCATACATACCAAAAACATATGTGTTTTGCTTGGAGAAATTGTCTCAGTTGAGGGGCTAATTAAGGTTTCCTTCATTGTTTAAAACAATTATCCTTGATTTATTCTGCAGCATCTCATTCGTTTTCTTGCTGGTCAGTTCCCATGAGGCACAGGGTCAATACTGATTTGCATATGGCTGGGTTCAAACTGGAATGGCATGGTGAGCAAAAAAAACAATAGATTTATGCCCAGATCTCTGTACTGGGGTGAATATATGGCATTGTTCTACATTCTGTCCATCAACTGTTCTTTTTGAATCTGAGAACGGAGTACATGCTGCAGAATCTTGGTACAAAACCATACCTGCCTGCTTCAAGATTCAACTATTGTGTTGAGCTGTCTCACCCTTTTGTTGTTAGGCCTCTAAGAACACTACGGGACCTCCAGACCTTTGCTAATCACCTAAAAACTCTCTTTGAGTAGAGGAGCTACACTCCTGCAGCCCTCAGGGACTGAACCACAGAACTCTAGTCAACTGACTTGTAGCCCACAGGAACCAACCAGTAAGAGGTGCAAGAGCTGTGGAAGGTCAGATCTGTTTACCCACTGAGTGTGAAGACACCAGGACATACCATAGCCGCCCATACTAATCCCTAGGGTATTGGACCTCCTGCAACCTATAACAACACAAAGAGTCCAATTTGGACTCCAACTGCCCAGGAAGCATCACCCGTCGAGTGATGTCAGTACCTGTGAGACCAACTCCATGAGTGGCCCAGTTGTCCTGACATCCTCCCTGCATCCTGCTTCCCCTGATCACAAAGACCGCCTTTGCGCACAGAGCCCTGCTGGACTACCTTCTCTGTACTCAGCCCACCTGGCCTGGGTAATGATGGACAGGCTGTCCTACTGTGCTCTCGTGTTCCTGAGGCCCTGTAACCTGATCCCTCATTTGGAATCCCTTGGACTAAGCTGAAAGTCCACTTGTGCAGTGTGTTTCCAGCTGCCCCCCTTCTCTGTAGCATGTCTGCTACCAGAAAC
Source organism: Lissotriton helveticus (assembly GCF_964261635.1). Lineage (NCBI taxonomy): Eukaryota > Metazoa > Chordata > Amphibia > Caudata > Salamandridae > Lissotriton > Lissotriton helveticus. Next base: position 126,960,655 of record NC_136059.1, on the reverse strand, counting down.
ACCAGCAACCGGCTCCTGGCTGAATCAAGGACACTCATGACTATATGTTAATAGAACATTGGACCTTGACTTGCTACTATCCCAAATCCAGAAGGTAAACCCTAAAAACTGCTTGTCCAAATTTCTATACATTTATGTTTTTTGTTAAGAATACACTGTGTGTAACTGTACAAAACTGTGAATTATTTTCCGAACTTGAAAAATTCATAAGAAAAGTCATACTTACCTGTGAACTAACTACTCGGTTTGAAAATAAATAATTTGTAGTGTTATTTCTCCAAATTAGTCCCATATTTATTCTTGATTGTGTAATCTATTGCCCATGTGAGAACAACAAATGCTTAGCAAACCACAAATAGTGCATTGGTATTATCTATGTTTGCCTCTGTATAACAATATGATAGGAACTGGACTGTCTGCACACTCTTGTTGTTTTTAGTGCATTATAAAGAGAGCCAGATTCCTACACTCCCTATTTTCTACTCTAGGTAACACAATATTGGCATAGCCTGAGACTCTGGTGCTGAAGGACTGTTTGCATTTGGTACCCAAATGTGTCATTCCTTCAACAATCGATGCGATAATGATGTGCTGATCATTGACTTTCTGAATGTTGTGTTTGTCTTTCCTTTCCATAGCTCCCCCTACCTATCCATTCATGAAACCATAACCCTCTATTACAAGGTTGTGTGATCTATTGAGGTGTGACTTCATAATTTAAATTATAAATGGATCCCACCCTCAGCAGGGTAGTTGTGGTTAAAGTGATGTCAAATGTTACAAGATTGTCCTAAATAAATAACAGCCCATACCAGCCCTACTACCCACTCAAGCATAAATGGGACATCATCATAATACAGAGTATTAGAACAATGTCTGTCCAAGGAAAGAAAGTACTAGGGTGCACTATGGGCTTATTCACAAAGATAAAATTCCACTTTTGGTGTAAGTTTATACTTACAGCGTGACTGCACTATCAGTAACTTTACAAGTAGTAACTCCATTTTAGATTATATGAGATTCTTACTACTTGCATAGTTACTACTTATGATTTTGCTAATGAAAAGGTTACTAGTCATAAACTTACAGTGCAAGAGTAAAGTAGCACCAAACGTGTAATTTACTTTACCTTTGTGAATCAGGCTTGTGTTTACTACAAGATCTAATCAAAACAACAATATGAGAGCGAGAAGTCAGGAGATGAGCCCATTCTTCCTCCCAAGTAATCAATACAATAACAAAAATAAATGGTCTTTTTCAGGGATTATATGTACACCTATCACCCCTTTTTGGTAAATGTATATGCTGCCTAGAAAACCATAAAGGTTTCTAAATGCACCCTTACGCACTTACCAAGTAGGCGACATGCTTCATCACAATAGTCACCGAATGTTTCGAGGGTGTTCTATGATGCCTGATTACAGTAGAGCTTTTTTTGTGTGTTTGAGGATAAAGTAGCGGTAGTGAGTGAATAGTGCTCAGGTGCAGTGTTTTTAAAATGGTCTCAAATACTCCTGGTCACTTTGAGCTAAGTTATATTAGCAAGAGTATTGTTCAATATTAAAAAACTGGAGGATATATGAAGAATAATAATGTGATCATTTTACTCCTGTGAAAGGTAAACATGTTTTAGACATATTATCATGTGCCTCTCAGGGTCAAAATGTATTTTGTCAGGACCAATAGATGTCAACATGCACACTAAGGTATGCTGCAGTAGTGTGTGGCTTGTACTTACAACCCACAAGGAGATCACTGTGTTGCTTTCTTTCCTAAGAAGGAATTAGTTAGCAAAATTGTTTTGTTAACAAAAATACACATAGGCAAATATAAATTCAGTAACAAGCCCGAAACAGGAAAAAAATCCTGGGTCCCTATTGTGGATCATATGCCACTATGTAATTTGCATAATTTCATTTATAGTTTCCAATTTTTTTTTTTTTTACATGTGTGAAAATCATTGTTTCTAGGAGCAATGTATCTGACACATGTGAAAGTTTAACACTAACCGAGACCTTGCTGGGAGACAACTCACTGCCAGATATTATAGCTGCTGTCCCGAATGAATACGATGTTTTATGGCATAATCGAGCAGACAACGCTAGAGGGGGGGAGTAGCAATTGTGTTTAAAAAATCTTTAACGGCAATTAAAATCCTGGCAGAAACGATAGACTTAGCTGATATGATTGCGGTAAAGTTTATATTTGACAATCTATGTTTGGTGATCCTTACAGTCTATCGTCCACCTAACTCCACCCCAAACTTCAACGATTTATTTTTGTCCACCATATCTGACATCCGCTCACGCTACAAAAATGTGGTAGTAACGGGGGACTTTAATCTACACTGGGACAGGTTAATAAAAGAACCTGCGGCATGTCATTTAGAGCTGACCATGTCATCTTTAGGTTTTAGACAGCTAGTAGATACACCTACACACATAAAAGGACACATCCCGGATCTCATTTGGACATTGGATCCTAAGGTAGCTCCCCCGAGGGTTGTACCCTGCATTTGGTCTGATCATCATTTACTTTATTGTGACATTTCCATAAAGGCAAGACCGATGCAAGTGCTACCTAAAGTGAAGAAAGTTCGGCAGTGGAAGAAAATTGAACAAGGCACCTTGAGAACGACCCTCTCGGAACTCATTCATCCGATAGTTCCTAATAGCAATGTAGATCAGGAATACAGGGATTTACCACATAGCCTGACCAAAGCATTTGAGCTGATTGCACCTGAGAAATCACAAAGAGTCAAGGGGGCGGGAAAGGGAGCACCATGGTTCACTCAAGCTCTGAGGGATCATAAGAAGAAGCTTCGTAATGCCGAGAGAAGCTGGAGAAAGAAAAAAGATGAAATAGCCCGAGAACAATATAGAAATCTATTCCACCTTTATAAAAAGCTCATCCTGGCAACCAAGGCTGCCTACTTTGAGAATCGGATTAGCCAGGCCGACAACGTCCAGAAGGAGACATTTAAAATCCTAACGGAGCTAAGTAAAAGACCCCAAGAAACGGAAACAACAATCCCCTGCAACACCTTTCAAAACTACTTTCTAGAAAAAGTAGACACCATTCTACAGAATATCAGAAAGGATGCTGGGCCAGGCCTCATTGATCAATCGATTGATCATCCTCTGAAGGATGTTATCATTTCACACTTTCCTCAACTAGACCATATGAGCCTGGAGCAAATTATGAGCAAAACCAAGTCCGGGTCCCCAGCTGATCCGTGCCCCCCTAGCGTATTCCGCCTAGCATGTCCTATTCTAGAGGAGCATGTCCTCTCGTTGCTGAACAAATATTTACTTACAGGGCAGCTACCTGATGGATTTAAAGAAGCCCGGGTAAAGCCTTTAATAAAGAAGCCAGGAGCCGATCCCAAGTCCTTGAAAAACTATAGGCCGATCTCCCAGCTCCCGTTCCTGGCCAAAGTCCTGGAGCAACATGTGCTGAAGTCCCTGGCCTCATTCTTGGAGTCACACCACCTTCTCCACGAACTTCAGGCAGGATTCCGCGCACACCACAGCACCGAACTGGTGATGCTCTTGGTGCTGGATGAGTTGAGAGAGATGGCTGACAGTAAGAAACCGAGCGCCCTGATACTTCTAGATCTATCGGCAGCGTTCGATACTGTCAGCCATACACTGCTCCTGGACAGGTTGACCAGCTTTGGGATTCAGGGGTCAGCATTCTGTTGGCTGAAATCTTTCTTGACTGGGAGAACACAGAGGATTCAGCTAGGGGAGGAGATCTCAGAGGTTGGAAACTTAACATGTGGGGTACCTCAAGGCTCCGCCTTATCCCCACTCCTATTTAACCTGTACCTTCAGCCATTAATTAACTCCCTGGCAAAGATGGGTTGTCGCGTATTTAATTACGCTGACGACACCCAATTGTTGCTGAGTATAGAGAATACAGTACAAGCTCAGACCCAAGCGCAGAATGTATTCAGATACACCGTTAGGTGGATGTCTTCGAATCTTCTGAAAATAAACCCTGAGAAGACAGAAGTTTTAGTGGTCGCATCGACTTGCTCCCCATGGAGTGACTTGTATTGTCCCCAGGATCTGGGCCCTACTCCTAAACCAGCGGACAAAGTAAAAAGTCTGTGCATCAAAATTGATCGTGAGTTATCAATGGCGAGCCAGATTTCCACCGTAGCCTGCACCTGTACGGGTTTGATTAGACAACTACGTAAATTAGCCTCTCCTTTGTCCAGGTCCATGCTGCGTACGGTCGTATCCGCGACCATAATATCCAGGCTGGACTACGGAAATGCGCTGTACCTAGGCCTTCCGAAAATGCTAACTAACAGACTGCAGGTGACCTTAAATTATGCGGCCCGCCTCATTTTCAGGCTACCAAGACGCTCACATGCCTCGCCACTGCTACAGAGCCTCCATTGGCTGCCTATAAGGCAGCGGTCTGAATTCAAGAGCCTTCGTATAGCCCATAAAGCGATCTATGGACAAGCTCCGTCATACATAAAAAAACGGCTGGAGCCGTACAAGCCAGAACGGTGTCTTAGGTCCTCCGATGGACAACTGCTTGTTTGTCCTCGTTTTAGACTCGCTACAAAAGGTGGAAGATCCTTTTTGGTCTTGATCCCTAAAATATGGAACAAACTACCTGAGTCCCTCCGCAAAGAGGGAAACCTCCTTCGCTTCAGGAAGTCTCTGAAAACAATTCTGTTCAAATAGGCTTTGAGTTTAGCCTAAGCACGTTCCCCCTTTGGTCATCCTGCTGAGTAAGATGCTGTTTCCTTTCGGTCAAAAGTGCCTTGAGACCTGCCGGTGAGTTGGCGCTATATAAACCGGAAATACAAATACAAATACAAATACAAGCCTCTCACAAATAAGCCCGAGTAGGCATTGAGAAACACACCTTATCTCTGTTTGTAGGCATTGCAAACTTAATGCCAATCGAATAATTGATGCAGACACACATTTTAGCATCTACACTGCAGTGCCAAATTAAATCATGCTGCTTATTTTGGTGGTGAAATGCCGAGGGCAGGGAGATGATGAATGGGATATCTGCTTAGCTTAACAAATACGTTATTGTCAATAAGAAAATAAAGTCACTTACCACTGCCACCACTGGTACTGCTCCTTCGACCAAATGAGCCTCCTCAACTTTCCCAGGCTTGCTGGCACTTGTGGCAGCACTGGTGGTTGGTGTACCTAGAGAAAAATATGTTAGACCCATTTTATATACCAGATTATCCACCTACGTAATAATTCTGCACAATTTATGACAGCAATACCTCACACAATTGTGCTTTGTCATCTGTACCTTCCAACGAACATATCACTTTGGTAGGTTTATTGGTTGATAACATTTTAAAAACTGGCAGGCAAGTCAATCAAAAACCTTTTGCTCCTAATGGATGTATAAGGCTATAAAATGAAAAAAAATTTAATACAAATAACGTGTGGAAGGGAATGCAATGGACATATGGAATTGGTATATAATGGTATCTCATTCCTGCTATGTGGCACTGTCGTGGAAACTACGAAGGATACTTATGAAAAAAAACGTAGTGCAAAGCAGCAAGTCACCATGCTGTGCTGCATTGCACAGTAGGAAAAGGGCAGAAGGCACTGTATGTAACATAATACTTTGAATTCCTTTATTTTCCATACCCTGGCACACAATGTCCAGTCGGCTTCCCTGGGTGAGGTAACTGGAGTACTCAGGTGCTCCCGTGGGTATTGACTCTGGAAAGGGATTTGCTCCAAGCCCTCCTCTAAGTGTCCTTCCTTCGTAATTTTCCAACCGCGAGTTTCCCCATAGAGGTAAATGGTGATTCGCATCTGTGTTTAGACACTGCATGCATCGCCCGTGGTTTCCCTGAGTCACTACCTTGGGTGGTTCCTGGTGGCCGCAGCTGTTATAAAGGCCCTATGCCTTGTGTCTATGATAGTTGTGGTTCTTTTACCACTTTCTTAGTATATGGTTTGTGAGGCCCCTAGGGCTAAACGTATACTGTGCTAATTTACTGTGTGCTAAATAAGTTTAACTGATGTACTTTTGCCTCTAGCCTCATAAAGAGACTAAAGGAGTGTGTTTAGAATAAATACATATATTTTATATATATACCTGGTGTGGTTCTCCTTTCATTTGGTCATTCAAGAGATTATAGATTGGTAAAGCAAGCTGCTTTACATTCCTTCAAGACTTTGCCTGAAGGCTGCTGTCCACAGCGACCACTAGGATAGCTTTCTATAAGGTTGTCTTTAACCTACCATCAATAAGGGGTTGTTTGGACTGGTACAAGGTGTCCACTAGAATAGTGGACAGCATATGCCAGGCCAACTTCTCACAGTGACCACAGCAGGAGCCGCTGACGCTGCCTGTTCTTACCCGGAGGCGCTCTACTAATTGTTGTTGGGGCTGCCTGGGCCCATACACATCTAGATGAGGCTGCGCTGGGCCCCCACAGCTACCACTAGGATACCTTTCTATAAGGTTGTATTTAACCTACCATCAATAAGGGGTCATTTGAACTGGTGCAATGTGCCCACTAGAATAGTGGACAGCATATGCCAGGCCAACTTAACACAGGAGAAATGTCAGTTAATAATGGGAAAAGAGATATTACTGGGGTACCCCTTGGATACTTCTATAGACCAATTGCAAGAAGCCTAAAAGAGTATGATACTGGTTCATTGACAAATGATAGGTATAAACCTTTGCCCTTGTCTAATAGGTTTCAGCTCTCAGATGAGGCCGTGATATCGATTGACTGCACCAGGGTGCTGAACAATGTTTTACACAAACCTCTTCCCTTGTTGATAAAGGTTTATTGTCAACATCAAACTTGCAGGCCTATAATCTGATTATAGTTTCATGGAACATCGCATGTATAAACTCAAAATTGGATGCTAAGGTATGGCCAGAATTCTTTAAAAAGTGTCAAATTATTTGTATACAAGAAACTTGGCAGGAACACAGACCCCTTTTTTGTTGATGGCTTTTCAACAATTAAAACGCAAGCAACCCCCTCACGAAGTGGAAAGGCAAAGGGAGGCCTTGTTGTTTTACTTTCCGTTACCTGCACCCTGACATTGAAGCAAGTTTATATTGACTCACCCTATTTTCAGTTTCTGCGGTTAAATACTATTGATCATCAGTGTTTTGTGATAATTTATTTTTATAATAATGTCTTCGACAGTAACAGAAATCAAGTAATGTAATCCCTTGAGAAGGAGCTAGACCTGTTTCTAAAACAGATCAAGGGTGATTACTTTTTATCTGGGTTGGAGATTTCAATAGTAGGAAATGTGACATACTCGAAAGGAAGTACTGTGGATATAAGAATGAGTTTGGAGAAAGCTACACTTATTTCCCACTTAACATGTATGGGCAATCGATTAACGGTCTTGTGTAAATATAATTTGGAAGTAGTGGATCAGACGCTACTGGAGGGACAAGTGGAGCTACCAACTTTTGAAGGGCATGGACAGTGTTCTATCATCGACCATGTATTAATCTCGGCACTTGGTCAGAATCAGATAGTAAAAATGGAGGTGGAAAAAAGCTGCCTAAGCCACCACAACCCAGTATTTGTCAGATTAAAAGAAATTCCTTTTGGAGGACCGTGCTTATTACCAAGCATAAAAACGTAGGGGCATATTATCAAGGGGGTTTGTCTCCGCTTTTTTGGCTTTAAAAGCCAAGAAAGCGGAGATAAAATTATCTCCCTATTACCAAGCTGTCGCTAACACCAGTTAGCGACAGCTAATAGGAGATAGCGACCATCTTGGGCCCCGCTTTGCATGTCAGTGATATTTATCACTAATGACATGCAAAGTGGGCGTGCCAAGATGTTAGCGACTGGAAACAGTCGCTAACATCGCTATCTCCTATTACCAACTTTTGGAGATATTCGCGCTAAGCGCGAATATCTCCAAAAGCTAACACCTGCCCAGGAGCAGTTCTTAGCCATGTTATCCAATGGGAGGTGGATAACATGGCTAAGAGCATTTGCTCGATAATGCATGAATATCGCTGACTTTTCAGCGATATTCATGCATTGCGGCCGTTTTTTATCGCATTTGCGATAAACCTTGCTAATAGCAAGGTTTATCTGCGATAAAAATCGCCGATTTGCGGCGATAATTTTTGTCTCTAAACAAGTTAGAGACAAAAATTATCGCTAGTTGTTGGTAATATGCCCCTAGTGAGAAAACGGCATCTCAATAAGATGGTCCAGAATAAAACAGATTGATTTTGTAGAGAGACTATTGTGTGATTGTAAAAATGATATGGAATTATGTAAAAGGGGGATTCAACAAATAAAGATTTCATGATGGCTTTCTGTAAAATTACCGCAGGGATCTCCCCGAGCCTAAAAAATTAAGAATAAGAACAAAAAGAAAAAGATTGCTAGCTGGTTTGACTAAGAATGTTTGGCGGCAAACCAACTATTTAGGAATGCTCTGAAAATTAGACAAAAAGAAAACAAAAAGATTAAAAATCGGAAACTGGAGAAAGGGAAAGGGGCTTAACCACCCCCTTCCCAGGTCCACCCATAGGAGGGACCTTAAAAATAGTCCAAACCCTAAACGTAGTATAACTATAGGATCTCAGTCCCTAGGACTTTAGATTCCCTAGATGAGACTCTGAAACATGTATCCTGGACCTTCGACATTCCATTTCGACTGGAAGACGGAAGATATCTCCCTTGTGGTCAAAGAGTGACCATCCTGTTCAAACAGGCACCAACAGCAATTTTGCCGGTCTGCATTTTTTAGGCTCCCGTTTGATCCTGAAGAATCTGTGACACAGGACATGGACTTCCAGACATCTCTGACCCCGACCTTTGCTCACAATAAAGTTGAGACCTGTGGCAGACACGAGAGACGTGGGACCGGAACTCCGGGACATCCTGCATTTTGCTGACTGCATCGACTCCCAAGGTATCTTGCAGTTGTGCATTGGGGTAATTCAAGCCCCAGCCACAAGCACTAATTGCACTGAAGCTCAGGCCCCCCAACTCCATGAGTGTCCCATGGAGCCCGCCTTTGCAATTCAGCTTGATGCATCTTCTCAGTTCCTAGTTTGTTGGCTAGTTAGCCCCCCGAAGACTTACTTTTAAATCTAACTTGCTTTCCTGGTTGCTCCAGGCTTGCTCAAGCTTCCCTACAAAGGAGAAGTGCCACAAACCTTGCTGGTCTGCACTAAAACCAATCTGCGTGGATTGCGTTTGCCAAGGCTTATTGGGTCCAATCTGGATACTGACACCGCAGTCAACTATATCCTTGGTGGGACAGCTCAAAATCAGTTCCTGGTTGTCGTTGACACCTCCTGGACCTTGTGGCTGAAGAGACAAACTTCACTTTTCACCTGAAATCACCCGACATTAGCTGGCAGCTTTCCATCGCCATCCTGGTCTCTGGCAAGTGACCCAGACTCAGTTCCTTCTGCTTTCTGGTTCTGCAGCTCTTTGATCCACCCTTGGATCCACCAGGACACTTTTCCTCTGGTCGTCTGCAGCACTTCTTTGCAGCTCTCCATTGAAATCGGCGACGAAACCCGACATCAAAGACACCTAAGCACCCGGCTTCCGTGGGTGAGATAACACGAGTATTCTGGTAGTCTTGAAGGTATTGGCCCTCCTAGTGTCTAAGTATTAAAGGGTTTCACCGTAGTTCATCCGGAAGTTTCCTTAAATTGTAAACTTGTAACTTGTTTGTTTCCCATAGAAAGTCAATGGTAACCCGCGGCTGTGTTTAGACACTGCACGCGTCTCCCGTGGGCCTCCTACTTCCTAACCCTTGGTTGTTCCTAGAAGCCCCAGTGATTCCCTAGGCCCTAGGCCAGCTTTCTATCTCAGACGTGGTTTTTATACCACTATTTTAGTATATTGTTTGTGAGGCCCCTAGGGCAAAACGTATACTGTGCAACTTATCGTATGCTAATTAGGTAACTGGTATTGTACTTTTACCTCTGACCTCATAAAGAGTGCAGAGGGGTTGTGTTTGGACTAAATACATATATATTTGATATATACCTAGTGTGGTGTCCTTTCATTTGGTACTCAAGGGATCATAATCGGTAACACAACTTGCTTCATGCGCTCTCTGAAGTCTTAGCCTGATGACTGCTGGTCCATGCTACTACTATGATAGCTCTCTATAAGGTTGACTTTACAACCCCCATCAATAAGGGTCGATTAGACTGGTGCAAGGTGCCCACTAGAACTAGTGGACATCATATGCCAGGCTAACTTCTCACTGACCCCAAGAGTGGATTAGCAATGTTATTAAGGTTTTTAATTCAGATATGAAACCCCTGTTTCAACAGTACATAGTGACCCAATATATATTTCCTAATTAGAGGATAACAACATCTTTATAAATGTTTATACTTTTAAGTTGGACTCCATTACTGCAAATGAAGTCACTTGGTGCTGATGGTGTCCCCATAAACATCTTTAAACGTAATGTCGGTTTGTGGGGTCGATTGCTAAAAAATGAGTTTAACACTATTGCTGAAGGTTTGATTGCAACAACATGGACAGAAAGTATCATTGTCCCGATCTTCAAAAAGAACAAAAGGAATTACTGCAAGTGTTACCGCCCAATCTCCCTTCTTGATACAACATCTAAAATAATGGGCAGGATATTGCTGGAGAGACTAGAATTGTGGGCAGGGGAGAATAAAATCCTTACTGAAACACAATACGGCTTCAGAAGGTAGATAGGGACAATAGAACAGAGTATTAACTTGTACCTTATTATTTCTAAATATACACTCGAGAAAAAGGGTCACTTACACCTTTGTTTCATTGACCTTACAAGCGCCTTTAATTTAGTGAATCATTCAAAACAATGGCAAACGTTGCTCAACATGGGGGTGCCGAATGACATTGTGAATTATCTTTCACAATTGTATAGCCATTTGAGTACTAGAGTACGTAATGGGGTCTGAGGAGAGAGCATATTAAGGTTCACGGTAGCTCGGGGACTTCGACAGGGTTGTGTCCTTGCTCCCCTTTTATTTTCCTTAAATGTAAATGGAGTGGATGCAGAGTTACAAAATGTAAATGCTGACACCCCAAGAGTAGGTCAACGCTCCGTTCCAATTTTAGTCTATGCATACAACGCAGTTTTTTATCAAGAACTGCAAATGGGCAACAGTCCCTAATAGAAAAATTTGCTGAATTTTTACATGATAAGGACCTAGAATTACATTTGAACAACACTTTTTCGGTGGTGAAAATAAAGATTCACCATGTAAATAGTGTACCTATCAAAGCAACAAATTCATTTGTGTATCTGGGATTAGTTTACAATGCAAAGGGACACTGGAGAACCCAAATTGAACAATGTAAATTAAAATTTGTCAGGTCGACAGAGGCAATTTAGATTTTTGAGAAAAAATAATAATAAGCAAATTAGGCAAATGCCGAAATTAAGCTGGTTACGTAGCAACACTTTGGGGGGGGGCGTCAAATTGTGTATCCCTTCAAATTCAAGAAAACAATTTTTTACGAAGATTGCTCGCTGTACCAAATTCCACCCCCACATATAGTGTGCATAAAGAAATTGGGGCACCATATATTAGTGATTTTATAAGCACCATAAGCTTAAATACTTGGTATGGGATATGGAGTACAGAGGGTGCAAGGTTCACACAAGATGTAATCAGAGACTGCACTGCCCTTGACCATGGAAGTCAAATTCTGTGGCTGATATATATGAGAAATCTTTTAAAGGAATGTGTTGAGGAAGATGATCTATAAAATCCCTCCCAAATACTTGAATATGACAAAAAAGAATCAAAAAGTAGCCTGGTGGATTCACGTAACTGGTTGAAGGAAGTAGAGGCCAAATCGAAATCCTTGACACAGAATTAATGTCACAGAACCTTTGGGATTAGGACACAAAACTAATTATTGCAGGTCACAAACACAGCGCACAGATTTTATCTTACAAGACTACAGATGGGTTTAACTCATTTTTTAATAGCCTTTCCAAAAATGGGCAAGTGGAGCCAATACCTGCCAAAGTGCCCCTGTGATGGCAAATCAAATCAGACAACGTTACATTTTATTTTGTTCTGTAACTTTTATAGAGAACATAGGAAGTGTTTTTTATGACCTTTGTTCCTAAAGGAGAGGTTATTTTATATAGATTTGCTTTCGGATATATATGTAGCCAAGGTAATATTATGTCTGTAATGCTGTAGGCAATTAGAATAAGACACAATATCTCACATCTCGAAGCACTTGTCTATGAAGAAACCGAGGCATAACACGATAAATGATGATTGTACTGTATAGTTTGTTGCGGTATAAATTTATGCTTTACCACTTTGCACTTTATTTCTTGTATTATATTATCAAATATTGAGATGCAAAACACTGTGGCAAACTAAAAAAATGTACTGAGATATATATATTGTGATAGAAAAAATTTAATCACATATTCTGCACATAAAGTCTGTGGGGGTTAATTGCTATGCCTTTTATCATGAATTGTTATTTTAATGAATGTTATCAGTTTTGTGAAGTACAAACGTTTTTATGTTTTTAGGATGCTTTTATGGTTTGTTACTTCTTAAACTGAATAAAGCTTACAATTGAATTGATTGATGAGATTGAAAGTGAGTTGATGACTGTGTCAAATTTTAAAAGATAACAGACAAGTTGCTCTATGCCATGCGTAACATAGCCACACACACCGCTTTGCATCCTAGGGTTTTGACCGCATAATGAGACTGTTGAAAGCAACACTACAAGTCCCACAATTCAACATTATATATGCTTGAAAAAAACATGATATTGTCCTATGTTTTAGTGCCAAAGCACAGGGTAGTAAAATATAAAATAAAATGAAGTGCCTGGCTTTCTTAATTTTCTTTCTTGTAGACAATCACAGACTTAACAGCCCAGACAGTGGGAGGGCAGAGATAACCTTTCAGATTCAATAGGATTTTCCACTGCTAATCGGCTTACATTAACCTTTAAGGGCAGACATCAACCAATGACCATTGGCGTACACTGGGAGGTATATAAAGGGGCATCTTGTTCTCTGTTTTGGGGGTGAGTGCATGTGCATGACCATGGTGGACAGCCCCCACCCCTGTATATAGTTAAAAGAAAGCATGACCTGAGGTCTTGTGGGCATAAAGTTCACTAGATACCATTTTTAAATGAAGCAGGCAGCCTTTTCAGCCCCCCCTTGAGGTTAGATGGGGGGTGTACCACCAATCTGCCACCTGAGGGAAGGAAAGCCCACTAGACACTAGGGTCTACATTTGTGCAATATTTTCTGGAGGCCAAACCCCTGGGTATGCACCCAAGCTCCACTCACCACAGGGCCCAATAGATTTGCTGCCCCTTCTGGGGGTGGATAGGTTAATTAACCTACAGACCACACAGTCCTAAAAGCTAGATATCTAGAAGAATCTAGGGTGGTGTGCTTCACCTGGATTCCATAACATATTCTAACCCACAATGCACTGCAAACTTTCAACTTTATAGAAAAACACACATTTTCATCACAATTCATAAAAGAAAGCCTCTGGAATCTGTTGGGAGCTACACATTTCCTTCCATACAGCATTCCCTCAAGTCTTCCGGAATAAAATGTACCTCGCCAGACCATGACTCAAAAGGCCTCAAAGCGCTACGTGTATCAGCTTAGGGTTAGCTGTTGGATTTGGGGCTGTGCTCAGCTGAGCTAGGACCTAAAATCCACAGCTTACCACTGTACAGAAAAAGGGTCAGTTTTGAGTTGAAAAATGTGATGTATCCATATTTGGGTTTGGGATGTTTCCTGTTGTGAACACTAGGCAACACCATTTCTATCAGGAGACTTAGGGGAAGGCTGGGTGGAAAGAAGCTTGGCCTCCACACAGATTCCAAAACTTTCCATCACAGAAATTTAAGTAACATTTGTTTTGAATTCAAAGTTTAAGGTTTGCATTGAATTCACAGTAAAGAATACCTGGTGAGAGCTATGCAGGACATGCACCCCTTGCTGTCGAATTTCTAAAATGTGCACGTTTGCTAACTTTCTCCTAGGTCCTGACTGAGCTATGGTCCAAAATCCATATAATCAATTTCCTGTTGCAAGCACAAGTCCTACCCTTACAAGTGAGAGTGCCTTTTGTTCTGAGATACTTGGGTGAATGTTAAATGGATGGATTTTTTGACTCCACACAAGTTGCAGAACTTTCCATTACAGGAATTTGAGAAAAATGAGGTTGTAGTCCTTTTGTTTCGTTTAAATCTTTGTTCAGCAGTCAAAGAAAACATTTATAAAAATTCAAACAAGATAATATATCTAAAAAGTATTAAAAGACCATGATTACAATAACATTTTTTAAAACAGTTCTTTTGTTACTCTATAACACAATACTTTTCCTCCCATTAACCTATTTCAGGATGAACAATGCAACATTATAGCATGTTAGAGAATCATCTAGTGTCACCAGGAATTTCATTGCCACTTTGTGTGACCTGATGTTATGGGCAATAAACAATAGTTTTCGATAAAAACACCTAAAATAATGATAAAAGTTTCAAAACAATAAAAAGTGCAAAGTGTTTTGTTTACTTTTGCTATCGCAGGGGCATGGTTCCATATCAATTGGAAATGCAACAAGATGATGACCAAAGCCACATCTCAATCTCAACAATACAAAAGGATGATGTACATAATTCACATAGAACAAATAATTATTAGCTCCCTCCTCTAAATTATAGGATTTGTACAAAGTGACAGTCGATTTATTCTGCTCAGCCATTGCTCTAAGATCCAGTGTGTGCTGTAAAAAAGAATCTTTAATCTCTTTCTTTTTATGAGACAATATTTGTGAAATATCCAAACAAACTGATATCTTGAACAGCTATTCTAATGTGGAATTAATATATGATAGCCAGGGAATTCTTAATGCATCGTTCAAATTTAGACAGTCTAAAATAATTGATCTAGTGAAGTTTGTTTCTTCACTCTTCCAAAGTGAGACCCACAAAAGCAGCGTTCTAACCAATAAAAGATCTTCTAAAAACACAAGTCTCACCTCATGATGTACAATAGTATTTGATACAGGGGACGGTAAATAAAGTAAACGTTTTAAAAAACTATTTTCTTCTGTTTGCAAAGCTATACTATTTGCATAACTCCAGAGACCTGCCCCATAAAGTGCTGTGCTTACACCTTTTACCCGGGATATGGCAACCAATTCATTGATTGGTTGATTCACTAGTTTTGAGGAAAATTATAAAATCCCTTATGTTGCCTTGCTCATTTCAGCTCTAGTGTTTAAAATATGTTAGGATCATGAGCCGTTTCCTGAAAATAAAATACCAAGGTAACATAAGGAATTCACTGTTTGAATTAGAGTACTATCAATAAAAAAAGGTTTACAGGATTTCGGTTAAGGGCCATGGACCATGGCTAATATTTTAGCTTTATTGATTACCATTTTTGTTTGTGTCATAAAATCTGAAAAGGTGTACATTAATCTCTGGAGCCGACTGGGGTTTGTGCTAATAATACAGCGTCACCCTCATCTAATAGTATGATTATCGGACTCCCAGCGGCCCGAGGGGCATCAGCTTGTATCATTTGTAAATGATCATCTACCCCATTAATAAAAAGGGAAACTAAAATTGGCGCTAGTACACACCATAGTCGTATATCTCGCCCTACTTTGAATTTGTCTGAGCATTCTACCTGAGTGCCGAAGTGGACTTGACAGGTTACTTTTTTGTATAAACGGGAGAGAAACCCAAAAATTGCCCTAGGTATTTCCCATAGTAATCAGGGTTGGCCAGAGTAAATTGTGGTCAACCAGGTCAAATGTACTACTTAAATTGGGAAGGCATAGATAAAGAGTACTTGCCTTTGCCCTAGTATAATTGCAGATGAGTAACTCAAAGTTAATGCATTGCTCAACTGTCCCAAGTCGTTTCCTAAACCCAAACTGCACCGTGGTTAGGATCAGATGGTCTAGTGCCCATTCTTCTAATCTTAGTAACAGGGCCCTACTTATCACTTTTCAAGGTAGTATCTATGAGCGAGATAGGGTGATAGTTTTAGGGTCTGTTTTGTCCCCTTTTTTATATATGGGTACGATGATCGATTCTCCTCGAGGCTGGGGGATCATATCTGTTATGGCTGAATTAAACACTCTGGTTGAAATAGGTCCCCATAACAAATCAGGGGCAGATTTGTAAACATCAACTGGGACACAATGCGGACTGGGGGCACTTCCCCCGGCGCTCACCTGTATAGCCTGAATCACTTCATCAGTAGTAATGTTCAGAGGCTGATACCTCCCCTCCTGCAGCTCCCAATCAAGCCCTACCATCCTCTCCCCACTATTACTGAAAATTCCAGTAAAATGTTTCACCCATGTATCTGAGGGAACAAAAGAACAAAACTCTGGGATATCATCATTCTTTAGGACATTTACTCTAGCCCATGTCTTTCTGCGGGTAGCTGTCACTTATTTATACTTACTCTGTAAGAATTTAAGCGTTGATATATAGAGCAGGGATTTGGACAGGGCATGCTTTAATAGCTGTAATGCTTTAGTGCATGTACCATGAAACCATCCATTTTTTTGCTGCCTGCTATTCCTGGGTACTAAGTTAGAAGCAGTTTGATGAAAGTTGTAATAGAACAGAAGTGTTTGATCATTGTATTTGGGGCAATTTCATCCTGGAGACACTTGGTTATTTCCAACAGTGAGATGCTACTATTGTCTGCATGGTCATACGAGGATCCACACCCGTCCACTTAATTCTTACACCATTTGCCCTATATGAATCGATATTATTTGCAAAATCAAATGTGTCCCTCTTTAGCCCCAGAAGAAAAACAAAAGTGTGACTAAGTTATGTTCAATGAATATGGAGGGAGCAACACTAAGATTACCACACATACAGCTAGCTGAGGCAGACACTAAAACATGGTCAATGATGGAATACCGGTTTCTCCCCGTAAAGTTTGAGACTAAGTCCTCATTTGGACCACAGCTCCCTCTAAGTAATTGGAGAACATATTTAGGGATCATTCGGTTTAAAGCCTCCCCATACTCATTATGGCAGAAATTATCATTCCCCTCTCCGTCATAGTAAATGTGTCCACATGCCTGGGTAAGGGTGCTCTACATGCCTGTATATTAACCACTACCGCGCTAGCGGGTTTTCCTGCTGTGCGCTGAAGATTCGAAAATCGCGCGGTTTGTGACAAAGCCAGCTCGTCATGCGCGTAGCGCAGGTAACGCCTATGACGAGCTGGCTTTGTCATCCGCGTCGAAGGGGTTAAAATCTCCTGCCCACAATAAAACATAATTCGTATTGGTTGGAGAAAAAAAGGTTGCAAGGCTTCGATCAAGGGCTATTGCCACATTACTACGTGTGGAGCCGAAAATGTTGTTATATAAATTTATAACTATCAAATCTTTCCCTCCTTTTTTACTTAGCCACAACAGTGATTTTGTTAAAAATAAGTGTTTGTAGTCCCCCTTTTGCTCGCCCTGCTTGTGACCCTACGGCTGCTAGAAAATACAAGGAATATCCTTCTACATGTACAGGACTAGTACACCAGGTCTCTTGTAGACATATAATATCATAACTAGATATGGTACTAACCCAATAAAAATTCTCAGCCTTGTTTGATAGCCCATTTACATTCCAAGTTGCAAACTTGAACCCTTCTTCTAAGGGCTGACATACAGCAGGAGTGTTTGATATGTTTATAGATATGCTATAGGAATTAAGATTATCTCTGCCAGTTGCCTTAGCGGCCTTAGCTTCAGCCAGCCCAAAATTAGCGGGTACCTTTTTGATATATGTGCAGTCTTTCGTGGGTAATTGGTTAATCTGTTTGGTTATAAGATCCTTTGTAAAATCCCCACTATGATGATTCATAAGGTCCCCGACATAGCTTTGATCATGGCTGAGTCATTCATTTTCATCTAATCTATTTAATGCACCATATCGATCATGCATTGTAAAATCCCAACCGTGTGACATGTGCAAGCTTGGAAAAACCCTTTGTCTTCTGGATTTCTGGACGCTACTACTGCATTGGTCTAAACATCTTCGCATGGTGATGGATGCGGGACAGACAGCGGCGCTCGTGTTATTAGATCTGAGCGCCGCGTTTGACACCGTCTCGCATCCCATCCTATTGCATCGCCTGGAGGAGACTGGGCTGAGTGGTCTGGCCCTTCAGTGGTTCCGGTCCTTCTTAGACGATCGTTTCTTTAGCGTTGCCACTCCACCGTTCCAGTCCCAATTCCATCCTCTGAAACAGGGGGTGCCGCAAAGATCCTCGCTGAGTCCCACGTTGTTCAATCTTTACGTGAGACCGCTGGCTGAGGTCGTCAGGCAATGGGGCATGACTATGGTCTCATATGCTGACGACACTCAGCTAGCGGTTACGATCAGCGGGGATGCGGACCAGGATGCCCCCAGGTTTCAGAGTGGACTTAGGGCGGTGGCGAGCTGGATGAAGAACAACTGTCTCCAGCTCAACGCAAAGAAAACGGAGATCATGATCGTCGGTAGGAGGCCGGAACTGTGGGGAGACAGATGGTGGCCAGCGGAATTGGGGCCGGTCCCCATTCCGGTCACTGAGCTGAAGAACCTCGGAGTCTGGATGGATCCCTCCCTCAGCTTCGTGGGCCATACCAAGAGAACTGCGGCCTGCTGCTTTGGTATACTACGGTCGTTGCGTCCCGTCTTGACCATCGCACCAGGCAGCTGATAGTCCAATCCACAGTGTTATCTCGCCTGGACTATGCCAGCTCCCTTCTGGTAGGGGTGAATGTGGCAGAGGTTTCCCGCCTCCAACGCGTCCAGAATGCCGCGGCGAGATCCATTGTCGGCCTACCCCGAACATGTTCCGTTTCCAGCACCTTGAGATCTCTGCATTGGCTGCCTATCAGGTCAAGAATCCAGTTCAAAGTACTGTGTCTGGCCTTTAAGATTTTGAGGGGTGGGAGCCCTCAAATTCTTATGAACCTTCTGTCCTGGTATGTGCCCGCCCGATCTTTAAGATCCTTGGGTCAAGCTCTTACAGTGATCCCCCGTTACAGGTTGTGCCGGGTAGGTGGCCGTTCTTTCCGGGTTAGAGCGGCTGAGCTCTGGAACTCGCTCCCCGTGGATATGCGACTGCTTTCTGATCTATTAACCTTTCGTAGGGCTCTAAAAACTCTTCTGTTTAAGTAAATTCCCTTCTTTTCTTTGTTATGTTCCCTGTAGATGTTGCTGATTACTTGCCATGCGCCAGGACGGCCCTTAGCTGGGGCAGCTGTGCGCAATACAAAAATTCGTAACATAACATAACATAACAGATGGCGGTAAAAGAACCCCAATGGGAGTATACCCATATCTTGTGTTTCTATAGTTAATACTCCTGTCATTATATGGATGCCTCTGGCAATTCTGGGTTTTCGAAAGTTGATCACTACATAGTCGCCACCAAGATTCTTCTCCAATGGCCCAATCCACCTCACTCTCATTGTAAACAGGATCTCATGTGCCCTGCTGGGGGAAAATACATGTTTAGAGCTAAGCCAATGCACCACCTTGTTCTTCAGGCATTCCATAGTTTTCCCTGCCCCCTGCTAGAGTGGGGGGACCTTAACTAATACTGCCACAAAAGGGCAGCTAGCAGGTGAGAAATTAATGGTCATTAGTTCTTGTGAGGGTGTATTGGTATTGGTATTAAGGGGTGTATATTTGGGTCCGTTAGATATTGTACCTCAACATATCTCATGGTAACGGGCCCCCTGGTAAGTTCCCTAGTAGTTTCTTGTACATTCCCGACCAACATCACATCTTAGCTGGGACGAATTATGACCATAGCATGCGGGAGCGTGTATATGTTACTTTGTCCCAAAAAAGGGCCCACGTTGAATTATCCATAGAGTTATTTCCATTTTCAACACCACCCAGCAAGGCAAGTGCATCTGGATGCCTTGGATCAAAAGGAGATCCTTGCTGTGTATTTTATTTTCGTTTAGCTGCTGGTTGACGAGCTTTGTCCAAAGTTTTAGCTGAGCATATAATTGCTGGACCCGGGGGGGGGGGGGGTAGAAGTAAGTGACTGTTCAAGTACAGTTTGTTTTGGTGTTTCACAATTAGTTCCACTTGTGCATCCTGCGCTCTTGTCATCTTGGTCATTTTATTCCTTACATAGGCCAGGCTTCCTTTTGGTAGATATTAAACACTCTGGACCCCCGTTTTTGGCACGTCGCAATAAGGGACATGTGCCGCTCAGCTAAGTCAATTTCTTTAGAAAGGGCTCCCACAGCACGAGCCAAGAAGGTGTCTATGGTTGTTCGCTTAGGGGTTGTAGTTTGCTCAGCCAATGTCTTTGTATAGCGCCAGGACACCCTCGGGTAACAGATGCGCTTTACAAATCAATTAACATAACATAACATATCCCTCACCTTTTGCCCATTCTGCTAGTTGTAGGTTTAAAGAAGGTGTATGAAAGAAGGGGGAGGGGAAAACTTACTTCATGCCGATCCTCAGAGATGGGCGATCAACATCCTTTGCCAGCAGTACTGATCTGTTACATCCGGTAAATAAAGTACAAATCCAAGGGATTGGACCCAGCCCGGCATCTTTCGACCGCTGACGATTGCAGAGCCCTGGTGTGCTCTTAAGCACCTCCTGGCACGGTATCCCCCCTTTCAGTGGGTCCCAGGCCACAGGGAATGCTGGGAACTATAGTCCTGCTCCCCCTCCTGTCAGGCAAGTGTTGCAGCAGTTTGGCAGCTATAGATGAGCATCATGTAATCATGCTGAAGTTCCAGTCAGGCCGCTTTTGTTGATTATTTTGTGATAGCTCTGTGGCTGTGGCGTCCCATACAGTTGGGAATACTGAGAAAGGATCTCATCTTGTAGTATCTCTAACTCAGCCTGAGTGAAGTTAAGGGTCTTGTCAAAAATACTTTCTAGTGGGGTCGCCAACAGTTCAGGTGGAGCAGCAAACGCAGAGGAAGTCTGAACAGTACCAAAACTTCAACCTTAGCTCCGGGAACAAAATTCAAGAGTGGGGGCCCAGCGCAGCCTCATCTAGATGTGTATGGCCCCCGGCAGCCCCAACAACAATTAGTAGAGCGCCTCCGGGTAAGAACAGGCAGCGTCAGCGGCTCCTGCTGTGGTCACTGTGAGAAGTTGGCCTGGCATATGCTGTCCACTATTCTAGTGGACACCTTGTACCAGTCCAAACAACCCCTTATTGATGGTAGGTTAAAGACAACCTTATAGAAAGCTATCCTAGTGGTCGCTGTGGAGAGCAGCCTTCAGGCTAAGTCTTGAAGGAATGTTAAGCAGCTTGTTTTACCAGTCTATAATCTCATGAATGACCAAATGAAAAGAGAACCAGACCAGGTATATAGATAAAATATATGTATTTATTCTAAACACACTCCTCTAGTCTCTTTATGAGGTTAGAGGAAAAAGTACATCAGTTAAACTTATTTGGCACACAGTAAATTAGCACAGTATACGTTTAGCCCTAGGGGCCTCAAAAACCATATATTAAGAGAATGGTTTAAGAACCACAACTGACATAGATACCAGGCCTAGAGCCTGTAGAACCACTGGGGCCACCAGGAACCACCCAAGATAGTGGCACTGGGGAGACACGTGCAGTGTCTAAACACAGCTGCAAATCACAATTTACTTCTATGGGGAAAGTCGCGATTGGAAAATTACAAAGGAAGGACACTTAGAAGAGGACTTGGAGCAAACTCCTATAAAACTAGGCAGTTCTAGAGTCAATACCCACGGGAGCACTGGAGTACTCGTGTTACCTCACCTAGGGAAGCCGGGTGCATAGGTGTCTGTTCGTGTTGGGTTTCGTTGACGTTTTCTATGGTGAGCTGCTTAAAAGTGCTGCAGGTAACCAAGTATAAAGTGTCCGATCTAAGCCTGAATCGGAGTCAAGAAGAACCTGAAAGCGGAGGGGACAGAGTCTAGGTCACTAGCCAGTGACTAGGAAGGTGAAGAGAAGATGCCAACCAGTGTCGGGTGCTTGCAGGTGAAGAATGGGGAAGCCTGACTCGTCAGCCACGAGGACCAGGAGGCGTGAATGAAAATCAGGTGCTGGATTCAAGCTGTCCCATGAAGGATGTTGAGTGGTGCAGTGTCAGATTCCAGATGGCACCCAACAAGCCTTGGCAACAGCAACCCACGCAGAAAGCAAAGATTGACTTTGGTGCGGACCCACAAGGTCTGAGGAATTCACCCTTTGAAGGGGAGTCATAGCATGTCTGGAGCAACCAGAGAAGCCCAAGAAACAAAAGAGGTACCTTTGTGGGAACCCACCAGTTGACCGACCAGGGATCGCGAAGAAGCCTCGAGAAGAAATGCTAGAAGCGGGCCCACGGAACACTTGTGGAGTGTAGGCCAACAATCTTCAGTGCAGATGGTGCTCAGGGATTGGACAACAAGTAGCCCAATGTACAACTTCAGAAAAACTTGAGAAGTGGAAACACTAGCAAATGTGCACGGTGTCCAGGAGATACGGTCCCACGTCTCTCATGATGGCTGCGGGTCTCAGCTTTGCTGAGTTCTCGTGTCGGCCTCAGAGATGCCTGGAAGTCCATGTCCTGAGTCGCAAATTCATCAGGATCCGATGGGAGCCTTGGAAATGCAGACCGGCAAGATGCTTCTTTGGTGCCTGTTTGAACAGGGGAGTCACTCCTTGACCTCAAGGGAGACTCTTCTGTCTTGTAGTCGAAATAGAATGTCGCATTTCCAGGATATATGTTGCAGAGTTTCATCCAGGGTAATATAAAGTCCTACGGACTGGGTTCCCATACTTATACTACGTTTAGGGGTTGGACTTACTCTAGGGACCCACCTGTGGGTGGATTCAGGGAGGGGATGGTTACACCTCTTTCCCTGTGTCCAGTTTCACGCCAGAGCAGGGGCTGAGCGCCCCTGCAACCGGTTTGAACTGGGATATGCACAGGGACACCAAGTGTGCCCCCCGCACTGACTGAAAAGCATTCACTGAATGCACCCACCCAGCCCCAATACACTAAAACCTGTCTGGGGAGGTGGTTACACCTCCCTGTGGCAGGACACCTATTGTCCAGGCCTCCCCTGCTGGAGTTTTGTCCAACAGCAGGAGGTCAGACTCATGTCTGTGGCTGCATTATCCATTTTGTGATGCTGGGGCTCTTTTAAACTATTACCGGTCAGATAAGTGTGTACATGTCTTCTCCCTCTAGAAGGATGGAATTCTACCCCCGCCGTCAGGACTGGTGGGGGGTAGGATTCCAAAGAGTTTGACACCAAACATGACATGTTTCCAAGCAGCCATTCCACAGTTAGCATGTCCGACGAGGTTATAATGCACTTAAGAGTATATGGTCTGGCGGCATCACAGAACAGCTACAGAGAATAGATTCCGAAAGCTGCAGAGTAGTCCTGCTCATGCATGGGCACCCTCTCACACAAAACCAAGCTCTCTGCCTTCAGGATTGATAAGACCTGGCATAGGAGTGGCTTATAGGTTTATAAGTGTCAGTGATTAAGAGTAGATATAGGTAGTCTAAATTTTAGTAAGGGGTGCGTGCACCACCTTACCCAGGCTGCAGTAGCAGAACTGTGGTGACATTTTGGAAGGCTTCCCTTGGGTGGCATAATACATGCTTTAGGCCCTGGTAGGCCTCTGGGATACCTATGCCCTTGGTACCTAAGGTACCATATACAAGGGACTCACAAGGGTAACCCAGTAACCAATCTGGAGTGCACCTAATGTACATGCAGTACATTTAGATAGGAAGCAGCTAGGCTGGGTTCCTGGTTAGCAGGGTCCCAGCCAGACTAAAGTCGAGAAACAGTAAAACAACAGCAAAAAGTGGGGGTAACCATAATAAGCAGATCTAACATTCACTTGTGGGGTGTTGTAGTCAGCCCCCTCCCCATGGTCTATATGTCTCTCTATGCTTCCCTGCAACCCAGGTCCCTGTTACCCCTTTGCAGCTCCGGTCATTTCTTGGCTGACTCATTTAGTTCAAGTCAAGTCATAAGCTTTTATTCGATTTGGGAAATACAAATCACACAAGCATAAAAACATATAAAAGTAGTTCATTATATACATATTTGTTCAAGTATAAAGTGACTCAAATAATCTCGGGAATAATACATAGTGAGGATGAGAACATATAAAGGCAAACGCTGGGCAACAATGCATGGTTAAAGATAAAATATGAAGCCAAGTTAAAAAGGTCATGCATGTACAGACAGGAATAGATATAATTATCACATAAAGTGCTATCCTGGCAGCTGTACATTTAAATGCAGAAATTCCTGTATAGCTCGGGGCAAACAATAGTACAGAGTTAAAAATATGATTTAAAAGCAAAAGTTCCAGTATAGCTCGGGCAAGCAATGATACAAAGTTAAAAAGTAATATACTGTTAAGACATGTATGTACAGACAGGGATATATAAAGTTACGGCAGCACTATGCTCTTCCTGGCAGCTGTACATTTCAGAATAAAAGTGGCAACAAAGAAACAAATGTCCACATTCTCTAGGGAAGATAATAGCTCTAGGGCACTCTTTGAGGATCGGATATTATATTTTAAAAAGATAGGTTTTAGATACCTTACCCTTAAGAAGTGATAAAATTTGCAAAAAAGTAGAAAATGACAACAGCTCTGACGTGAGGTATTGTCACATGGGCAAGGAGTCTCGGATCTTATTTTCTGAACTGGGAATGCGACAAGATGATGTACAATGCCCAACCTAACTCGGGTTAGTACAAATTGATGGGAGGGACGAGAAACGTTCAAAAGGTAGGCTTGAAACCCCGGAGTGAGGTTTAGTTCCTTGTAAAACTTCACGGAGGCTAACTTGCCATACACCTTTTCTCGCCCTTTCTTTTTAAAATTTAGAAAGGTTTGTTTAATTTCTTTTTTGGGAATTGCAACCGCCAGTTCGGGGTCAAGGAGAACATCTATTTCAAATAGAGTTTTATACCAGAAATGAATGTATTTCAGCCATTGGATACGAGATGAGTAGTCCAATCCTATACAATCAAGAATAATTTCTTGAGTGAATCGAGTCTCTGGCTTAGCCCAAATAGAACGCCACAATAAGAGTGGCCGAATGGCTGCTAAGTCGGAGATAAACTCGATCCCTACCTCATCATGAATTAGTTGGACAGAGGCGGAGGGGGGGACACATAACAATCTTTTTAGAAACTTGTTTTCATCTTTTTGTAGTGAAGGGCCCTCAATATGACCCCACACTCCCGCCCCGTACAATGCAGAAGAAACACAACGTATGTTATATATGTTGGTCATGTCAGAAATACTTCTCGAACCAAGCTTGGATGCAAATCGGAATATGCTACTGGTGGTCCGCATCATTTTCAGCCTTATGTTGTCAAACTCGGGTATTTAAGACCCGTCGCTACCGTAAGTAATTCCCAGATAACAGAATGTTTTAACATATGTCATCTTGTCGCTATCCAGGAAAAAACTATGCTTCAGTTTATTTACAGAGTGCCCCTACGACATTATATAAGTCTTAGATTTATTCACGCGGAGCCTCCTATTTTGAATAAACTGTGCGAATCTGTCAATCAGTCGCTGTAACCCATTCTGGGTACGAGATAAAAGACTCATTTAGTTAATTATGCACTCTCTCTGTGTATGGAGTGTCAGGCCTACTGCTGGTCCCCAGCAGCTACTCTACACATAAATCAATCACGAGGCCTAGCCTTTCCTGCCAGGTTCCATCAGGCGCTCTAGCACATCCAGGTACTAATGGGGCTTCACCACTGCTTCTTCGCTATCCTGGAGGAGTGCCGGTGCACTAGCATACACGCGCCAGGTAGTGTAACCTGGTGGCTTTAATACTGTCCCCTCGTTTCAGCCTTGACCTCCTAAGGCCTCTTAGGACATCGCTCGTGGGAGAGACAGGGTCGGCCTGCAAACCCCGTATAGTGGCCCTAGGCAAAACACGATGCCCTCAGAGTGGCTCTACTCCAAGTTTGCAGTCAAAGTTTCAGGTTTGCGATAGATTCCAAGTAAACAATAAAACAATGAGAGCAATTCAGGCCACGCAACTTTAGATTCCTTAATGTGTTTAGATGTCAAACATGTGCAAATTTGCTAGGTGTCTATATGTGGCAGCTGAGGTAGAGACAAAAATCTACAGCTACCCACAGTTGAATAAAGGGTCCATTTAGTGGCAAAATGTTATGTATCCATGTTGTGTTTTGGCCCATTTCCTGTGAGGTACCATTTTTATTGGAAGAAAAGTGGGAGTATAGAATAGTAGAACATTTGTTATTACCAATTGGATTCCCCTGCTTTGGTGTCTTTCGATTGTAAGCCAGTTAATATGAAAGAAGACATTTTGAAAAATACCCTCTATATAATATATGCTACTATGTGTACCCACAAACACAACGAGGTACAAATAACCACTACACCTAAACTCTATATTTTGTGCCTCTTTCATGAATACATAGGTTTCCTTGATACCCATTTTTCTCTCTACATATTTCACCATATGTATTGGTCTTTAAGCTGTACACAATGAAAATCCATTGTACAGTGCAACTGAGCTGTTGGATCTGGGTATCTTGAGTTCTTGAGGAACCTATAAACCCTATATATCGCTGCAACCAGAAGAGTCTATCATAAATTATGGTATAACGCTTTTGTGTATCGGCCTTCATGGCAAAAATTTACAGAAGAAAATGTCACAAATGGACATTTTTCCCACTCATTGTCAATATCTCTTAATTTAAACAGTTAGTTAATTATGGAAAACCTTGCAGGATCTACTCATACGAGCCCTTGCTGAATTTCAAACACAATAAAACTGTTTGCCTCTGTAGTACCACTAATATAAAATGTTCCCAGTGACGACTGAAATACTCTTGCATCTACTTCTGATGTGCAACCTGTCAAATGGCTTATTTTGTTCATAATACAACCATTTCCACCAGGTGCTCAAAGACTGGCCCTGCTTTTGTGTAGTAGGTGAATACAGTGTACCCCTTGCCCCTGTCACCTGTGCCCCTGGTCACAGCCAGTCCTTCAGGAGTTTTGTGGCTGCAGTGCAATGCAGTGAGGCCTGCAGTACAGACCTTCAGTCCTGAATCACTCTGGTTAAAATGCTGTAAAAGTGTCTGGCCTCCTTACTTGTTAGACCATAACAATCAGGGTTCCAAGCATTGTGCTAAAATATAATGTGGATGGTAATTCTTCTTTATAATTACCATCTACATGACTCAAAATAGCAGATTTGGAGGGGCCCCAATGCACAACACCACCCCTGAATGTCAGCCTTCACTTCTAAGTGACTTAGCTGATCAGACACATATCAGTTTAACAAAGTATATGGGCAGAGAGGGTGTTGGTTGTGGCAAGGCACCTCAGGACATGGTCAATTTCCAGCCTAGCTGGGCAGGTTTGTGAGCCCTTAGGTTGTTTGACAATCCTAGACATTACAGTAATCTGGTGACTTTACAGAAAATGTGAACAAGAGATGCTTTGCACTTGTAGGGCCATATAACCAGTGGATATGATTTGTGGTTATTATCTGGGACTTAAGGTTAATGATCTTTCACATTCCAGAGAATTACTAAAATCTTGCAACACCCTTGCAGTCTTGCAAATATATGTGATATTGCCATCTTCTGGTGGCTCAGAATAGTGCAGCTGCAAGGTTCATGGAAAAATGAGTGTGTTTGCTAGGTCGAGAACCTTTTTCACTAGATGTTACAGTTACATTAAATTACTTAGGTTTGGTTTTGTTATTTTCAACTTTTGATGTCCTACCACTGACTCAGGAAATCTTGTTGTCTTTTTGTGACGTACTTACTGGTTCAGATTCCTTAGTAAGGTTCTACACATTGGGTATATTTCATATCTGCCAATAAGATACGTGTGTGTCACTGACACCATATGCCCAGTGCATGCCAAGAATGTCATATTGTGGGCCATATGATAGATTTCACTGCGTCACTTCTACGACCCTTCCTTGCGTCAATACGCCCCCCTTGCATACAATATACCTGGCGCAGGTATAATGTGGTGCAGGGGTTTACAAAGTGACGCATCTACCTTGATGCGTCACTTTGTAAATATGGTGCAACAAGGCACATTACTTACGCTGCTGGTGCATCATAAAAAGTGACGCACCAGTGGCGTAAAAGTGACGCACGGCCTCATAAATGAGGCCCAAAGTGAATAGAGTTTGCTCTGCAGATTGGATCGGTGCCAATATCGGAATATGTTAGATTTTCCAAGTGGGACTTTAAATCAAAGCCATTTACCATTCATAACACAAACAATAAAATGATACACAGTGTTCGCTTTGTATTCATAGGTCGGGAGTATCGAGTGGAAAATTCTTCAGAACTAACTATGCTTATTTATCATGCCAACTGAGCACTACAATAAATAGATTCTACTTTGGAGACCAATTTGAAAAGAACCATAAGATATCTGAGGCCTAAGGTGTATATGTTTCAGTGTAGATTTCTCATTGGCATGATTCTTTATCAGCACTCTCATTTGTGGAATATAGATAGGATTGAACTGGTGCGCACTTTTCGCTTCCATATCGAAGGGATGAGAGAGTGAGAGTCTTGCATGTTTGTGCTCTTGGCTCTGAGTGAAAAACTTCATTTCGGAGGTTGTGGTAGTGATAACCACGTGGTGCACTAAGTAAGAGGAATCCTTGGATGTAACTTCAATCTGGTCTGGCCGTCGCACAATCTTTCTAACAATCCTTGCACACAATGAATACTGACGGCATGGTCAGCGGGTCTATGAACTAGCATATGTGTCTTTGACCCTATGACACCTTTTAATTTCTTGTCACTTTTTTTGTTCACATTTTTGAAGAATACACGTTTTTAATTTGTGTCGGTGATAGATGTCTATCTCTATTCACTGTATAATAATATTTAAGGAAATCTAGTTTTCTTTAAAAAAAAAAAACCAGGAGCATTATTCTCAAAGAAGTCAACAAAAAGATATTTCACAGGCGGGGCAGCCCTAGGGTGATATTGTGTTTCATTGTCTACAGATTTCCCATCCACTCACCTGCAAATCTGTTATAGGTGGTCCTGAAGAAGGGGGTTTCAATTTAAAAGTCACCACCGAAACGTGTGTTGACCGGGTTGTTGTGATACCCAAGCCTACGACATGATCAAGGGAGATCTGTTAGAGCTTTTTCAACCATGACTCATTTAGCATTTGTGATCTAGGCAGGATGTTGGATGATAAGTATGAGAGAGAGGGAATGTGTGGTGGTAGGATCGGTCAGTATGTATCTGTGGTTCAAGTTGAGGGATATAAAATGAAATACATTGATGGAGTCATACCTTTTTGAAATGAAGTAAAACAAATGCAATGCTTATCTGTATTTGCAATTTTTTTAGCATATTTGAAATATTGTAAAAAAAATGATTGTATTTTATTTGTTTTATACTTTGATATATTTGAAAAAAAGAAAAACGTATGAATAATTTAATAAAATAGTGAAAAGCTAAACAATATTACAAATGTGAAAGTAATATCTCAAAAGCCCATAGAGCTTTAGAAAGCCTACACAAAGAATTGTAGGTCACGTGGGAGGGTCAGTAGTATTTCTAGTGTCATTTTCCCCCTTTCTCCAAGAACTGTAATTATCATTGTTGGAGGGGACCCTTATCTAACCATATTGTATAATGGTAAACACAGCAAATGTTGTCCTTTCCCTGTCAAGCAACGCAGTCAGGTGTCTTGCTGGGTTGCGCTGCATGACTGTTTATTAAACATGCTTCTGATTTTTTTGTGAACCTTCCCTTATGAAGCACTCTAGGTCAGTGTCTAGTACTGCAATCTATAAACACCACTATTAGATACATTTGTATAAATTGCTCTTAATTCCACCCCTTGTCCCTTTCTTCAAGGTAACCTAAAGGATACAGCCTTTTTAGTTCTGCCATGTGCCCACATACATTCCCCCACACAGCAATGTTACTAGACTTTTCAACTCACCCCCAATCTTTGGGTTTAATCCTCATTCACTACTGTCCACCTGCAGACAAACAAAGCGCTGCGTAATGTAGGTACGCTGAATAGGGTGCTCCATATAAGTTCGTGGTAGCTGGATGAATGACTGGGGACACTCCTCTGAGTGGCACCTCCCCTCATTGGCACTGTTGGAGACTTGGTACTCCAGTTGCTTCTGTCCTTAATCATAGGTTCGAACGTCAGCTATGTTTTTCTCTGTTTTAAGCAAGAGGTCACTTTCATTCCCCAGACAGATCATAAAATTCATAACAAGGCGCACCAACTAGACCCCGACGAATTTTCCTTTATGGCCGTGTAATCTTGCATAAATTTGCAATTTTCGTGTTGCGCTTGTAATAGAAAACTGCTGGCAAAATGCTCATAGAGGAAAAAGAAAAAAACTGAAAAAAAAATAATAATTTGGATTTGCATTGTAAATGTCTGCCCTCCAATGTTATGAACCCATTCTATGTTGGTGAAGGGTTACTGTGGGCCGTATTTATGACCTTTGTGGCGCAGTGAAGCACAGCAAATCACCTTGCTGCACTACCCTTAATCCCAGGGAAAAGGCAGGAATGCGTGACATTTATCGAATATGGCACATTCCTTTCCTTTTCCCTTGTTCTTTGGCCACTTTGGCAGACTAATGCCAACACAGGCACCCTTTCACCATGGTACAAGGGTGCCTCTGTTGTAGGTAGGATTGTTATTTGTGCAGGAAAGAGCATCTTCCTGCACAAAAACAATCCTGAGAGGCTTTTTCCTCTTTCTCTCTTTGCTGCATAATGCTTGGTGCATTCACAGGTTTACGAGGTCTTCTACATCTCGGAAATGCTTCAACACACCATGGGTGTTGCTTGGAAACACACAGGCAACACCCATGAAACTCCTACCCTGGACAGAGAAACACAACTCAGCGATTTGTGCTGCTTTGTGTTACTCCATGTATATGGAGCCACTCAAAGCCACACAAAGTGCCTTTGTGTGGCTTCAAAAATAGGACTTAAGGTTTGCATCGCTCTTGCACCATGTTGCATGGTGCAAGAGCGACACAAAACGAGCCATAAATATGGCTGTGTTTGTACAAATACACACTGGGGAAAAAACAATAGTTACATGACATTCCTTGTATGCGCGTAAATGGCTATGAAACGCAGGGTATTGCACACATCTTATTGTGAAATCCAACACCCATAAATATACACCCATGTATGGGAGTCCTTGTACTGGTGCACAATTTGTTTTGCAAAACCAAGCCTGGTTTGGGCGAACACATTCCCTGCCATTGTCCAATGAGGAGAAGCGAGGCAAGGCAGGATCCACATTAGAAACCTAAAGTAGACATATGTCTTATGTACCGTGAAGTATGCAAGGCCATGATCAAGCGGGGGCAGTTCCAGAGGTGAACGGCCTGTCTTCGGGATTCCAGGAAGTGAGGGAGAAGAAGAGCGATGGATCCCAGAGGATAGCGGTGAACCTGGTGGGAGGGGAGGGCCACCTCAAGAAATGGAGATTGTTTTGATGTAGTGCTTCGATATTACCAAGAACAAGGGGGATTATAATTTCTCTGGCAGACGTAAGCAACAGTTGCAACTACTATTATTTTGTTTTAATCAATGAACTAGGAATGTTTCTTGAAACTTCTCTCATCATGGGTATACTATGCACACATGCTTAGATCTGTGGCTGGGGGTGAGTGGCTGAGAAGTGTCAGCGCACCCGTCCATCATCCTATTCTGTTTGACATGTCTAAAATGACCTAGTGCATGTGGGCAAAGGGTGTGCATTGCAAATACCTGCAGGTAAGTCATAGAAGAGCTGACAAGAGATGCTTCATACACGTCTTAATGCAAAACATTTTAATATTCCATGCCTTGTCAAATTGCAGCGAGTCCACTTTACCGAGAGACTAATATATTTTGCACAGTTGCATACAGATGTGCGCCGAATGATGCGCACACTCACATCTTGGCGTGGTGCAGCATCAGATGAAAAAGAAACCCATAGCCAAGTGTTGTTAAATGGTAAAAGATTTTTAGCTTTCTTTGCACTAAGAAATACTGAAATACATTTTTAGGCTCTTAGTTTGAGGTGTTCTGTAGTAAGATCTATTAACTATCTAAATAATTCTTAAACTCTTGCTTTATTAAATAGCAAATGTTCGGGGCACCCGAACCTTCAGTGACATCCATATGGCACAAACCCGGGTACCTGCATTGGCAGCATTGAGTGCTTTAGAGAGTGCAATTTTACTCTGGTGGTCAAATATGATTTAATGCACAGACAGGGCTCTGCTATGCTTAATTCAATGTGTGAGACCCATTTTGGATTTGTTCATATTTGAATCGCCTCTTACTCCCACAGTTAGGTCTGAGTTGCACATGACAGGCCTAAACTTATTAAAACCAACAATTCTACTCACAAATATTTGCCAAGATACCTCACTGTCTGCTGGCGCGTTGCAGGTGATTGATGGCTTTGGTTGTGTGGGAACAGTTTTCCCTGCCAGACCTTCCCCCGAATCTGCATTGCAGGTTCTATATCTACAGAGATCTCTAGTGCTCCAGCATCACTCACTGAGTGTGAGAGATCCCTCCTGAGCTAACAGAAGAGAGCAGCAGGCAGAGGTGAGTAATCCAACAGAAGGTGAGCAGAAAGGATGTAGAAAAGTTTATTCCCTTTGCAACTTTGTGAGGTTTGAATAGATTAAAAAAGCAGATTTCTCAGCAAAAACTCTGCCAAATGTGTATTTGTGTGAGAAATCTACAGCAAAAGGAGAAATTGTATTTCCAACAAATGTTTTGAGAGAAACTTACATTGCAAACCCTTATTTTATGTTTATAACTCCTGCAGGAAACGTTCAGGGCACTTTTTAGCATGGTAACCTACAGGAGGAATTCCTCCACCATTAGTGGTCCCATGAGCTCACCATAATAACCTCCCCTGATATTTCCACCATGCCGCACTAAGAGATTAAGACTGCTTTCCTTAGGAGGGTTTCCAGTTTGCAGCCATGTAACCTCTTAGAGAGCTGCTCAGGTTCTGGCATTCAACACCCCTGACACTATCTACCTGAGTATGAGTATGAAAAGGCTTTATTTCGATAAAACATATCTTAAAAGCATATACATAAAATCAGCGCTTAGGGTAACAGCTCATTTCATCAATATTGGTGTCCCAGTAACAACTTTTTTAAATGATTTCTTTTAAAAATACACATTTATACAACAAGTCAATCACATTACATAAGAATAAAAACTATTTTCTCAAGCAAATAAAATCTTGGATTAAACAGTTTCTCTCAGCCTTTTACATCTGATGGACCAAGCCCATCTCAGAAACTTAGCCAGAAACTTAGCCATTCCGCATACGTACAACAATCGAGTATCAGATTGTAAGATGCGCAGCGCTACAGAGTGATCTCTTGTACCCAAATCTCTGCATAATGGCTTTAGCCAGTGATTCCTAGGTGCTTTGCATGCCGGACATGCAAATAAAATGTGTGCCATTGACTCTATCCTTGAGTCGCAATTGGGGCAAGAAAGACATGTTTGGAAAGGCACTTTCCAACGTGCGGTCAATTCCCGTATTGGCAATGTACCTATCCTAAATTTAAAATACAACACTCTATCAAAAGACTTTTGGATGATATCAAGATAAGGCTCACTACCTGGTGTGTCCTTGATCCTCAAAAAATCATTAGTTATTCTTCCTAATTTGGGATCAGAGTTACGCTTGTTAGATACCCAGCTCCAATGGAGTTTCTTTAACATTGCTTTTGGTGTAGCTGATTTGTTCTCCCATGCCTCACGAAGGCCCAGATCGCATAAGAGGGATTTAACATCTTTGAGCCACTTGATTTTTTGCCATCCCAACAAAGACATCACTTCTGACAGACCTTCAGCATACTTTGCTAGCTCCGGGACTCGCCATAACCGAGCCCAAAGTAAAAGCGGTCGGAGTTTTGGCAGGTCATTTATCGAATTGCAACCCAAATCCAGTAGCAAAGGGATCATAGGAGTGCCATTAAATCCTTTAAAAATCTATTTTCAGATTTAGACAGTTGCTCCATGTTGCTTGAACCCTAAATTTCAGCTCCATATAAGGCCGAACTTACACCTCTAGCCTTATAGATATCAATTACTGGGCCAATCGGTCTAGTTGAGGAAGAGCGCTGTTCCTTAAGAATTGCCCCCACTACCCTTTTGTGACCTAAAAGCATTTTCTGGATATGAGGGTTCCTGTTCATCGAGTCCGAAATACGTATTCCAAGGTAGTCAAACACCGTAACCCTTTCTAATGATACAGAGTTCATAACTGGGGGTCTACCAAGTTTTTTGGGCGGATTCAACACTAAATACTTAGTTTTGTCTGTATTTATCACAAGCCCTCTCAAGGTACAGAAAGACTGGAAGTTATTGAGGAGGTTCTGAAGACCAACCAGGGACTTAGAGATAAGGAGGGTATCATCAGCAAACAGGAGAGTTGGAATGCGCTTGCCCGCCAGGGATGGTGCATCAGATGGACTTTTTAGCAAATGCTCCACCAGGCTGTTCACATAAAGTGAGAAAAGAGTGGGGGCAAGAACACATCCCTGGCGGACACCCCTTTTCACCAGAATTGTACTGGTCTTCTGCCCCTGAGGGCCCCACCTTATTTGAGCAAAATTGCCATTGTGAAGCCTCACTAGCAATGACAAAATGTTCAATGGAATCCCCAATACTCCCCATAGACGTTCACGAGGCACCAGGTCGAAGGCAGTTTTTAAATCGATAAATGGCAAGTAAAGGCTGCCTTTCCCTAAATGTACTGTTTTCCAGTAAATGAGTAACAATCTGAAGGCTTGCCCTATCGTCCCAGTTCCAGATCTGAAACCTGCTTGATAATCAGAGAGAATTTTATTATCTTCTGCCCAGTGCAGTATTCTCTCGAGTATCACCTTCCCAACAACCTTCTGGGTGGAATCGATAAGGCTTATGGGATGATAATTGGTAGGGTCGCCCCTGTCTCCCTTTTTGAAGATCGGGACGACCTCTGCCCCTTTCCAAGACTCGGGAATAGGAGCCCCATTGTCGATAGCATTTAATAATCCCCAAATAATCTGTGCCCATTTGTGGGAGTCAGAGCGAAGGAGGTCACCGGGGATACCATCAGGGCCTGCTGCTTTCTGCGGCCCGATACGCTTAATAGCGTTTTCAACTTCCATATCTGTGAAAGGGAAGCTATTTCTATGGCCCGAGATTTGCAAGAGGCTGTAGGGAAAGGAATCGTTTAGACCACTCTGTGGGCAAGAATACAATTTAGAAAAATGATCAAACCATATTTGCCCCGTTATATTACAATTTATCATATCGTGGCTGGGTCTATTATTGGTTCTTATTATATTCCAGAAACGGCCAGCGTCTCTCCCGAGGCTAGGCTCATTGAGTGATTGCCAGTAATGATCTTCCCACTC
This sequence comes from Lissotriton helveticus, assembly GCF_964261635.1. Classification (NCBI taxonomy): domain Eukaryota; kingdom Metazoa; phylum Chordata; class Amphibia; order Caudata; family Salamandridae; genus Lissotriton; species Lissotriton helveticus. The sequence goes on along the minus strand of NC_136059.1, from coordinate 126,925,162 downwards.
CCTTTTTGCCTCTTCCACAGCTCGCTTGTACTCTTTCCTAGCCAACTGGATGGGCCCTTGGGACTTACTCTTTACAGCCTTTATTAATGCTAATGTCTTTTGACGGCATTTGGATGTGTACCATCCCTCATTGACCTTGGGTCTATAGACCTTTCTCTGTACCACACCTTTAGTTTGAACAAGAAATAAGCTACCCAAGGCTTCAATGGTCTCTTGAAAAATATCTGAGATCTTAAATAAGCCACATTGGTTAGTAAGGATTGTATACAGCTTGCTCTGTGCAGCCAGAAGGATAGTCCCTATCCTCTTAACTTCCCCCCCCATCCAAGGCAACTTTGCACCATTTCAAGCGCCTACCGCAATTAGAGGGGCGTACTTCTAGAGTTGACATTAATGCAAGTGGTATTGCAGAACCGTGCGCAGACGACCACAAGGGGTGCAGGCTCAGGGAGAGGAGATTGTGATCACTATCCGTGGTTGGAAGTACTTCCATGTCCTGCATAAAACTCCATAGTTTGAGATCAAGGAGAATGTAATCAATCCTCGTGGAATGATTTACCCTATTGTACGTGTGCGCCCCAGTCGGATCTGAGTGGGTTCTGCCGTTTGCTGCTCTAAAGCCAAATTCCATTACAAGAGTGTTCATCTGTATAGCCCGTTGTGACCACCTCTTTATTGGGCTAATTGCAAGTATGGGTATACCCCTCCTAGTGTCATCCTCAATGGTATCTAGAATATCTTCAAGGGGCTCAAATGAGCAATTAATGTCCCCTGCGACTAGAACATATGCACTCGGATGACAAAGCCTGAGTTCATCTTCCAACAGCGCAACTATGGGGAATGGAGTACCACCTTTTGTGCCACGGGCATATATATCAAATATCTCCATGGTTCTCCCTCTCAGTGCACCACTAGCTGAGATCCTTAGAATATCTGGCGAGTTGCATTGAATTTGTTTAAAGCAGCATCCCAGCGAGATACTTGCCCAGACTAACAGCCCGCCTGAAGGGCGGCCTTTCCCTGCGCTGGGGGATACAGCTGGTGAGAAGAAGGTGGTATAACCCACTTTATAGTGGGGCACCAGGCTCCATGTCTCTTGGAAGATGCAGATTGTATAAGACTCTACCAGGGCATTCCAGTCTGGCAAGTCTAAATTTCTGGAAATGCCTGCTATGTTCCAGGACAATATCCTTATCGGAGGATCAACCGCAGCTATACTCATGGGTAAATATGGAGACACTAAAAGAGGGCTACCTCCTTCCCCACTGGGATCTGTTGCCTGGAATGACAGACTAGCTACCTGTGAGCTGGCAGTAATCCCTGTCCCTTGGGGTTGAGCTGGCAGGATCAAGCCACTAAATACGGCCCTGGTGATAGTCCCCTGCAATTTTCCCTCTCTCTTAGTGTTCCCGGGACTACTGTACAAAATAGGGGGTTCGATTGCTAATATGAAATTACAGATATCATTGTTATTGTTATGAGCACTATCAGTGGCTTCAAAAATCCTTTGTTTAATAGCAGACACTCTACTGCCAGATGGGGAAGGCCCAGTCACATCATTGTGTGGCAAAACAAGGGGACAACAATCCCCTTGTCAGTATCTGCAAACCATCCCGTAAGGCAGAAAACTTCTATTTGAAGCGGGTACTATATGTGCGGAGTGGTTAGTAAGGATAGGTCCACCATGTGGCCCCCCCCTCCCCAATGGGAAATAGGCATTCTGAGTGTGCTGGGGATCTGAAAATTGGAGGTGGAAGTGGCGCAGATCATAGGTGCCTATTCCACTACAATTATAATCTGTCTATTGGCTACAAATGAACCTCGAGACACGGGAATCCCTGAAATTGACAAGGATGCAGTCCCCAGGAATATCCTTGGTCCTGCTACCCACCCAGCGTACCCTGCTAGCAAACAGAACCTGGCCATCAAACTGTTTCGGGAGTGGTCCATTTCTGTTCAGCCAATAAATGGCTTTGTTTTTCAGTTCGTGGTAAGATTCATGTTTCCCGGACTTTAACTGTGGTACTCCCATTAACACCACTACATATGGCTGGCATTCGGGTGGCAAGCTAATGTGAGTCAGATTCTGGCTGTCTGGTATTACGACCCCAGATTTTGTGTTTAACATAAGATGGTCATTGCAATGCCCAGTTTTTATGCTTGGGTTACTCTCTTTTTCCCGATCATGCATGGGGGAGCCACGTGTAGGTTCCTTTGGCCCTTTGGTCATAGTAGGGATCGTTGGTCTCTTTCCAGATTTGGAGTTAGGGGTTGGGGTGTCTAATGTTGTACAGTCCGTTCTCGATGAAAGGCCGGAGGCTGCAATAATAGTCGATGGGTCTGGGTCAGGTTTAGATGTAAGATCTACGAGGGGCTTTTATGTAAGGACACAATCGTCCTGCTTGTTTTTTGACTGTAATTTAATTAGTGTTTTGAGGGAGAAGAAGTTATCAAGGGTAGCTTGCTCAAATCGATCCAACCTCTCTGACAGTACCTTTACCCTCTCTAATATTGGGAGAATTAGTGATTTCGCAATTTGTTCTATATGTACGATAAGAGGTGTCGTGAGATATAACACCCGTGGCAGTGAATGGTTTGGGGCAAGATATTACCGAGGCCGTTAGACTGCCCGGAACCGAGCTGCCAACAGGTAATTCGGCATTTGGCGAGAAAGGTATGGATTCTACAGGCCCTCCCTGCCCGGTTTGTTTCCCTGTTGCGTTTAGGTTCTTGGACATAAACTTTTTAGAGGTTAATGGACGCCCCCCGTTTTGGACACTCACAGTTCTTTTTCTTTTATTGGTAGCTATTCGCGGCCCTACAGTGTGTGTAGATGCTGATTGCACTAAAGTTCCCTGGGGTGGTGAAGTATTTGTGGTATGTGTATGTTCGATATTTGCGGATACCCTGTGTCGGGGAATTAGGGAGTCTACCTGTGCTGTATGACATTGAACTATGGGACTCTCTTGGTTTGCTCCTACACTCCCTGGACTTGACAATGCCTTACCCAGCTGGACGCCTTTAGAATGTTCCTGGATACTAGCTGGGGAAAGAACCAACGCTTATGGCCCCAGCGAGGATTGTTTACGGTTTAGATGTTCGGTAGAAAGGCGCCTCTCAGTAATAGCAATTTCTTTTTCGAGGACTGAATAAGCACGGGTGATAAACTGGTCTAACGTGCCACTCACACACCCCCCTCCTAACTTTTTCTGAGCGTGTTGACATTGACATTGACGATAAAAAATAGAGCTACGTTGATATAACACAGTGCTATATTTCATGAATAATACAATGTCTTTATGCCTTAATAAAGTACCTCAATTAGTCCAGCTCCTTGAATAAGGGGACGGGGGGTGGCCCGACCTCTATCGGCCTCGGACGGCGCTAGACGGTCCTGCCCTTGTAGTGGGCTTCTCCCGGCACGCTCACGCGCAGCGAGAGTCACCTGTGAAAAATATACAGACGGTGTTATGGGCGGTGTCAAGCCCCAAACCAGGTGAGGGCAGCCCAGAGCCTTCTGGGACTTAGAGTCCTGTTGTGAGTCAAGGGCGTCTTCAAGATAATGTCACAGCCCTTCTAGCACCTCCTCAGTAGCTGGCTTTGTCCTCTCATTCAATGATACAATCCAGGCAAATCCGCAAAGGGAACCTGCTCACTTTTTGCCCCAGATGGTAAACAGCACACACGGACGCTGCGGCACCCCTGCTTTGCTCAGGAGGGTTTCCAGTTTGCAGCCATGTAACCCCTTAGAGAGCTGCTCAGGTTCTGGCATTCAACACCCCTGACACTATCTACATAGATCATGCAACATTCTTTAACTTCCTCATCCCACAGCACCAAAGGCCTACAGGATACTTGTCTCCATGATTGGGAACACAATTGTCTTCTAGGCACCCTGCCCCTCTGAACGGTGACACTGTGCCCATATCACCACTACTGCTCTGCTGAGAGAGGCCTTGCTCTGTATTGGTGTCTACATGGCATTCAAAAGCAGCAGTGCTCCATTGCACTGCGGTTTCACTAAGGCGCATTCGTACTGCCCTCTTTTGACACGTCAGTGCACTCCTCCATTGCACTTCGGTTCCACTAATGGGCCTTAGTTGCGCCCTTTTCTAACATGCCAGTGCACTCCTGCAATGCACTGTATTTCCACTAAGATGGATTAGTACTGCCTTCTTCTAACATGTCAGTTGTAAAAGTATTCCTAGAGCAGATGTTGGAGAGTCTAGAAATTATAAGGATTCAGTAATTTACCGATTCGTTATTTTAAGGAATCGGTAAAATACCGATTCCTTAATTTAAGGAATCGGTAAATTACCGAATCCTTAAAACCCATGTAGGGAGCACTCAAGTGAGTGCATTTTTGGTTTAAGAATTCGTTATTTACCACCAACTACAAGTTGGTGGTAAATACCGAAAACCTTTTAAAAAGCAATTTTTAAAAGTGCCATGTGGCAGACATACATTCCTTTAGGGCATGTATGTGCGCCACATGTGCACACATTCACGATTCAGGGGTGCAACAGGGTGTCAATGTGACACCCTGCCATCTTTGAATATGCTCCCCCTATTACCGATTTGGTATTTACCGAATCTGTAATAGTGAATGGCTTCCCATTCATTCCTAAGGGCCTCCAGGCCCATAGGAATGAATGGGAAGGTATTCCTTATTACCAATTCAGTAAATACCGAATTGGTAATAACGAATATTACCGAATCAGTAACATTTACTCGCAGGGGGAAACGCAGGGGGAAACGCTAGGCTGCACCATATCCTTGGTGAAGAGAGGTTTTAAGCCAAGGCGGCTAACACCTCTCATATATAATATGCCCTTCAGCTCTCATGAAAGTGAGCAGTAGAATAACACGAGTAATGAGGCTATGCTAAAGGGCTGGGAAAAACACATGGTGGACAAGGCAAGCCATTGAATAAAAAGAAAGAAAATGAGAGTAACAATAATACCAAACAATGCTAAGCATTAGACAGGTGTGAAGCTACTGCAAGATCTTGCTAAGCTGACAATAGGCATTTTTCAACCCGAGAGATTGTCCTGTCTGGTCTACTCAATCTATAGTAGTTATTTATCAGGCAGCCTACAGGTTCATAGGTGTTTTTCTTTTTTGGAATAGTGTGTCTTATGCTTGTAGACATCTCATTTTTAATTATGACCCCAGGGTAATCTTCCACAAATGCCTTTCTCTGTCAACATGGTGCCAGCAAATAGCTGAACCTTAAGACATGCCCACACATCTTACTGCTACATGGGCTATGCCTTGTATATCACACATCTAGTGTCAAGTTGCTAACTTATGTGGACAGCATTACACAACCCTGTCTTGTTATAAAAGTTTACACTGCATCTCTTTAACTCTTCACTTTCACATATGGTCCAGTGCAGACCAAGGCAGTGGAGGTAAGTGGTTATTGTAAATCTGTATATCACCTTTATATGAAGGCTTTCACAGCTTTTCACGTTTTAGACATGCTCCTGGTCTTGATTGTTGTAGCTTCAGATATCCAGGGTCTTAAGTTGTCTGTATTTACTACACATGTGATAAAATTATATTTCTCTGCCATCCTCCGCAGGAAGAAAACTTGGACAGCAGATCATCAGACCCGGCACCATGGGGCCCCGAATACTAATATACTCTATGGTCATTGTGCTGTCCATCCTTGAAAGTTCCTATGCTGGCCCAGTTGACATTGTCTGTAAGTTATCGGACGCAGGACTCTACCTTTTATTGTGATTAACTGTAATTTCCTGCAGTGACAGTGGTGATCATGACTCTATTGGACATCTTCTCCTCCCACAGCAAAAAGGCAGAGGCCACCTCAGCTTTACAAACCGTACTATAAACAAGGGATCATAGGTTGGGTGGTTGAGTAATTCTTTTGAAGTCTTCTAAATTTTGTGAAATCAATGCCAAACTCCACATATGCTAAAGCTCTCTACGTTAAGGATGTCTCCATACTATAGTGCAACCAATTGTGCAATGGATTTGTTTTCTTAAAAAGGCTAGCACATAGTGCCTGTTAGTGCACTATGTGACAATTTAGTCACAGCCAAGTGAACATCATGGGCATCAGCGGTGTGAGCAGAAGGTCAGGACCACCAGTAGGTTGGTCCCACCTCTAACTCAAAGATGACTCCCTGTGCCAGCTGCCAGTGTGATGGTTTACAGGCCATGGGGCCCAGGGTTGCATCTCTTGGGTAACCTGTTTCTAAAGAAGGGCTGTGCAACCATCTCCACCTCTATCCACTTTATGTCCTTTCTACATTGGTGTTTGGGTACAACTCTGTCTTCACATTATGGTCCTCTTCTTGATTGGGATGAATATAACCTTTACCCCAGCTTGCAAGAGATAAAATCTTCAATATATTGCGTGGGGTGAGTTGTCTTAACTATAAGGTCATATGGTAAAGCTACTTTTCGCTATATCCTCAAATAATGTGGGCGTGTTTGCTCCCAACAATGAACATTAATGCTGCACTATGTGCTCTCTGCTCTACTTGGTCAAAATATTTAATAATCTCTGGTTACCAGTTTGTGAGGAGGTGTACTCTTAATGCCAACCACCCCACAGGGTAAAAGGCACCCACCCATGGTCTTCCAAGTTGAACTTCTAGAAGGATCACTGCAGCATTCACTCCCTTATTACTCTGCCATCATGCCCAACTGTTCTCTGCCAATTTAGTATGGAAAACACATCTGTTTGTGAGAAACACTTGCACTGCATGGCTTGAAACCTCCAGCAGGTATCTGTCAATAGAAGCATTTCATCTCTCACAGGGAAATATCCCTTCCATTGGCTTTCTGTGTGTCTCTCATCAGTCACAGCCTATAGGGTACTTACTTAAGCAATTGGGGTGCATCACAGAAATAAAGTATATACCTCCTAGCAGGTTGATTCCCTGAAGAGTTTATGTTTGGTAATTCAAAGCTAACGTAGCAGTAGCCATTCTGAAATGACTACCTAGCAAAGGCCCTTCAAGAACTTATATTGTGTCAGATAATATGATGCAGGTGTGATTGAAAGGTGATGCCACTGGCTCAAGTATTGAATTGTACGTATCTCCCCTCTGCACCAATTCTGTAAATGATGTTCAAGGGCTTTTCAAAATATGTCCACCAGCTTGTGAATTGTCATACACTTCATGTTTGTTAGATTGCTGTCGGAGCCTCAAAGGTGTTCCCTTAATAGAACCAGGAAAAATGAAAGCTGTAAGCACATACCGGTTTCTCATTTGAGACCTTCATTCTGCCTGCGTCCCGAGCAAGCTCTCTGAACACTTGCCTCAAATTTTATGACTAACAACTTGGTTTCTCTTGGGTTTATACTCTGAAAGCTGTAGCGAAGGACGTATTCCACAGTCCCTGTGGGAAGCAAGGAAATTGGCCCATTCGAGCTCTGCTCAGGTAGTAGTATAAAATAACACAGAGGAATAGGCCCCTATAGAATCTGAACCCTGGTGCACTGCACCTGCTAGACCAATGTTACTTACCCCTTTTTAGGAGAATCATGATTTGTAACAAGTGGTGCCCATGTTTAGGATTGAGTAGTCTTTTCTTAAAGCACTTCTGGCCAACTATTGTGTTTTATGTATCCAGGGATAGGTAAGTAAACTGCCTGCTCACTGCAGCATTGTCAATGGAACATTGGAGTATCCTCACTGCAGTACATTCTTGCTGGTTATTTCTGTTGAACCTCGTTTTTTAGGGACCTTGAGTACTTTTTCCTAGCCGCTAAGGCAAAGTGAATTTGCTTGACTACTTGCAAGTGTGAAACCCCATTTCTAGGCAATTCCTTTCCCCTGCAGTAGGTAGCCTTGTCTTATGAGCTCAACTAGAAGCATTTGCGAAGTTGGAACCCTGCTGTCCCCAATACAAAAACAATGGTCAGAGATCCCCTCTTGCTAAAGTGACAGAGGTAATTAATGTAGGAAAATTGCTTGACAGGAGACTCTCTGCCAATTAGATACAATTGCTGAGCTAATGATCAGTCCCAGGGCAAGATTGTTTGTCTTGTTATGCCCATTCACAAATATATTGGGCCGATAAGAAGGAGTGTAAAAAAAAAGTATGCAGGACACTTACAAGGCTAAGGGCCATGTATATCTATACTTCATGCAACGTAACACAGCAAACCTATATGAAAGGGAGAAGGAAGAAATGTGTTGTATTTAACATTATATGGCAAATTCCTACCCCCTGCCTGCAATGGTGCACAACAGCTGCCTAGCCCCAATGCAGGCATCCTTTCACCATGGTGTAAGGGTGCATGCATTAATTGAAGGCAGGAGTGTTTATTTTGCAGGAAGGAGCACCTTCCTGCAAAAAACATCCTCAGAGGCATTTTTCTTTCTAAGTGTGCTGCACAGTGCAAAACAATGAAATTTAGAAAACAACAAGGTAAAATAAAGATGTTTCTCCTTGTTGCGCCACTGGTGAAGAAGTGTACATTTCTGATGTATTCTTAGGTCTATCGAGAGATTGTGCATTCCAAATAGTGAGTTATAACTCATCAATTTTCACACTCACTCTGTCCTCTCTAGAAGCAAGAGTGTGGGTTAGCATCACAGTCATGGGTCAGCACATACATGTGCTTGCTGTCTGTTTTAATTGGGAAAAGGAGAAGGGGAGGCTCTTCCAGGACTTTGCAGTGAGGTAGGAGAAGGAGATACCCCCACTGTCACTTCAGCAGATGTGGGGGATGTAAGAGGGAGAGGGAGGCAGAGCAAGTTGTCTGGCAGGTTGGTGGACATTCCCACGGTAGTTCAAGTATGCTGGTTCATGTTTGTGAAGTGCTTTGCAGGTGTGGATCAGCATCTTGAAATGACATATCTTGTAAATGGTGATCCAGTGGAGCTTGTTGTGTTGTTGGGTTTTTTGGGTCCTTTTGGGATGGTCAAGGATGAATCTCATAACTGAGTTATGTATGGTCTGCAGTCTCTTCACAATGGGTTGGTGATTCCTACATAGAATGTGTTGCCGTAGTCCAACAGTTCGTCTGGTGCTGACTGGGAGCCATTTGAAGATATTAAGGAGCATGAATACATTAGATTAAATATAATAGATTAAAGAATATAGAGAGTGGCTGGGTATGGTGGAGTAGTGCTTTAGTCTATCACAAAGAGGAGCTCAGAGGGAAAAGAAAGAACAGGGTTGCCCTCCACTCAAAAATCATCAACAACCACAAAACCCTGCCTTATGGGCGTAAGTTATGTCAGTATGCCTTACAACAGATCAGTCTCATGTCAATGATTACTGTTGCGCTCCCCTATCCACTATCATTTTTTCAGGGGTATCTTACTGCAATATGTCCGATATTTTAAAGAATTTTTTTTTAAAAAGGGAATATATTGGCCAATGTCTCTTGACAATCACATAGAACAACACAGTATGTCTGCACCCTTAATCTGCACAGTGCATCCACCAAATGAAATTGGAATTTTGCACAAAAAAAAAAATCTGCAAAAAATTTGTGGAGAAAAGAATGACACCTCACGGGAACACCACCCTCGGGGTAACTGGCAAGTACTCACCAGACTGGGTCCCTTTTCTCATCACTGGTCATCATTCAGTTAAAAAAACGAAACAAGAATGTGTCCAAACAAAAAAACAACCAAGAAGTGAAACGTGCGCATTAGCAGTAACTATAGCTCTGCTTGTGACAGAAAAATGTGATTAAATCAACAGGCACACCTCTTTGCAACTTTATTCCTAATTATCAGGCGTGATCTGTAGAATAAAAAAGGCTGGTAGCTACCATCGCATACCATTACCTATTGCCAACATGTTTCTCTGCCTTAAAACGTTCGGCAAATTCGTCAGGGCTACATACCTTGTCACCGCACCACTGTTAGACACTTTGTTCTATGTCGACTGTCAAGTAGAGGAAAGCACAATAATAAAAACATTAAAAGCCCAGTATGCCACCTTTCAAAGCCTTATGTAAGTTGCCAAATTCATGATATTTACCCTCTCGCAGCCCTCTTCACTCATACCGGCTTCAGAGGGAGGTGAGCATAACATAATACTCCTAAAATGAGTTTTTCTTAATGCAATCTTGGCCCAAACGATTGTGATCATCAATCTGGAAGACACATGAAAAACAAAACAACACACAGACACAAATATCAGCAATACTCGTTCTTTGATTATTTGAGTATAGACACATATTTGCCCATTTGCTGCGCTCATGAAGACCAAAACTCTGCATGATCTCACAAAATCGGTAATGTGGCTCATTCCTATATTAATGCTTTTTGCAGGCCAATGGTGATCGTGAGGCACCGGAGAGCCACTTCAGGTAATGGAGTAGCTAGGTATCTGTGCGCTAATTGTGACTCTGTTTCGCCCGAGTCCGTTTTCTCAGAGACACAATAGTAGTATGAAATGTACACCCTATTTTCTTAAAATGCCTCTATATCGTGTGGCCACTCCTATATCCCTATGAACAAGTGAAACACATATATCTCCAACATTCATCGTAATCATCTATACCACGTAAAATCGTCATCTCCTTTGTACCATACATTAAATAGAAAAATGTGATCGGTGCTATTATGCTACATAGATCGATTGCATTTCCATGTTTTGCAATTGCCCTCCGCTGGCGTAACAAAGTTGCTGGAAGGGTGCACCAGTGCCTAGTTTGCCTCAAACTGCCATCGGATAGAGAATAAGCATATGCACCTCAAAGCCCGGGTACCCTACTCCTCAACGTAGGGTTCCACGCGGAGCACGTCGTCTCCTTCTGTACCGAGAGCACGCCCCTCCCTTCAAAAATAAAGCTTCCTGGACGCATAGACTCTAGGTGACGGTAGTCGCATGACCAGCGTCAGGGTCGTTGGCCTCCATCTTGGAATGGTGTTTTAATCACGTTTTTCAACAAAAAAAGGGCTAAAGATCAAAACTCAATTTGTTTCAACAATGCAGTATCCTCATAAAAACACCCTTACCATATATAAGATGTTGTCAATACATCATCATGCCCAGATGGAAGCGTCAAAATCCAAATGTTAAATCAATTAGTGTATAATTACTGTATGCTCAATAAGTGCTGAAACACGTGGTCATTTTGCCTCTGCGGTATGTTAAATGACAGCAGGCACCTGCCATTCAGCAGGACAGTCCACCGGAGCCCCGGCAGACACCAAAGAGCAGAGGGCTAATTTATAGAAGCCTACAGCTTAATCCTGTTCCACTCTATAATCTCATTAAGCCCAAATGGGTCACTCATTGGTGATTAGGGGAGCACCTGGCTCCTTGCTTCGACCTTTTTTGCTACTAAATCTATCCTGGCACATCACCAAAACATTTACTTTCAGCAGCTTGTCTGCTAAACTGTTACAAAGTGATTCCTATTAGGATACTTCTTCAAACTGTGTGTATTATCCTTTGCGTTGATAAGAAAATGTAAAGGGTATGATGGCTAAGAAATCTCTAATAATAATAATCGTAATACCATTAATAATAAGATGCTAATAGTTTCACTTGGCTCTCTCTCCTTGGTCATCTCCAAACTTTCTGGCTTCATCAATCCCTATTTTCTGGATTTCGTATTTGCTGGCACTAACCAGTACTAAATTCTGCTATCTGCTCAAAACACTTAATTTGCCTACTTTTAAGTCTCGAGTATATGTTAATACTTGTACCCAGGGCCTGAAAATTAAATGCTACTAGTAGGCCTGCAGAACACATTGTGCCATCCACTGAATTATGACTTCAAAACAGGTCTAAGAACTGCCGCTAAAAACCTTCCTTTTTAATATATATAAGTCCCCCTAAAGTAGGCCCTGAATAGCACACAGGATAGGATCCATTATATGTAAAAGATGGAACTTGTAATTTCAAGTTTTACACATCATGGTAGTAAAAACTCTTCAATTTGCTGTTTAACTACTGCACGCCTACCTCTGCCTTGGGATAACAGTGGGTTATCTTATTACCTTTAACACGTGATAACTTTGGCTAAGGAACAAGTACAAATATCATGTTTGGTCTCAGCTCAAATGTCATTTTAAATCCTCTGTTCCTGGCCCCAGTTACATTTCAAAAGCCAGCCTCTAAAACACTCACAAAGTAACCTAACACCAGTCTTTTGTCACTCCAGACATCGTGTAGTCTTGGCAGGGAAAAGGAGGAACTTTCCAGAATCAGTTGGAATAAGCAGGACATCATTCCCCTCTTAAAAGTAAGCACCAAATATATATACATATTGAACTCACAGAACAAAAGGTCAGATCATTCCTGGGACTGTGAAGGACCCCTAGAAAGACTGCCTTGTAGTTCACAGGACGATCCTGCTGCTTGAGGCCCATTTTGTGTCTAAGAGGACTGACCTGCTGCTACCAGAATAAGTCCCCTAATACCTTGCCTTGAACCTGCAGAGGTCTGCCCTTTTGCTTGATGGCCTAACTTAGTTCTTGATCCTTGGATTGCAAGGGTGACTGCAAGGGATCGTTGGCTTCCCTCTGATTCTAAGCTACAGGGATCCAAAAGCTCCAACCACTTACACACTGTACCTGGTTTCAACTTGAAGTAAGTCCTACCCTCCAAGTGGTGCCCGCCCAGTCCTGGACCCTTTGAAGAGGTGCTAAAGGTACCAAAAAACAAAACTTGTGAATGTTTTTTGCTAAAAAGTGACCGGAGTAAAGACAGCAGACTGAGTTCTACCTTTTTGCAGAACCACCTGATGTTCATTATTAATCTGCCTGACTTTATGATAGCTCCCTCCATGTTCTTGTCCATGGCAACAAATCCTGTCAAGCAGCTCTTCCAGATGCCCTGTCCCACTGATTTTACCTTCTCTGACATTTTTCTCCAAAATGTCTTTTCTTTTCATTTCAAAGTTAAGCTGAGGCCGGGTCCAATCCTTCTCTTATATCTACATACTCTCCATTGAGGTCGGCCTTAAATTTTGACTTTGCACTACCAGATGCCCAAGGTTGGTGCTTTGATCTTTTAGGCACTAAGCTTCACTAAAACTTTAAACATTCATAACTCCAGGTCTATTGACCGGATTTAATTAATTTAAGAGTCATTTTATTTATAAGTCTAATATATTATTCTCTATGGCTTGTAAATTTGTGTGTTATTTTTCTAGAGTAAGATTTTCACTCTATTACTGTCTCAGTGCTGCATAAATACTTTACACATTGCCTGTAACTTTTACCTAACTGATTTTGTGCCAAGCGACCAGAGGGTTTAGCACATGATGATTTAGTAACACTTGTGTTTCACCCTAACAAGGATTATGGGCATTGCGGATCACTGAAAGAATATCGACTACCACAATATCGAGTACCCAAAATATCGAGGAGAAAATATCTACTACAAAAATATCGAGTTTGTATGTACAAACAGGTAAGTACAAAAATATCGACTACAAAATATCGTTTACAAAAATATCGTTGTAAAAAATATCGACTTTACTAAAAACAATGTTTAATTACATTAATATAAAAATTTAATTACTAAAATATAATTAACAATACTTAAAATAACTTTTAATAATTAAATATTTAATGAAAGTAAAAAAAAAATATTTTTTTAATCATATTTCTTAAAACATATATATATAGTAACAAAATTTAATTAAATAATAGGCAATATTGTATATGTACCCCAAAAACCCAAAACTGACCCTGAACCCTAAAAATACCCCTTTACCCAAAAACTAAAAACTGACCCTGAACCCTAAAAATACCCCTTTACCCAAAAACTAAAAACTGACCCTGAACCTTAAAAATACCCCTTTACCCAAAAACTAAAAACTGACCCTGAACCCTAAAAATACCCCTTTACCCAAAAACTGAAAACTGACCCTGAACGCTAAAAATACCCCTTTACCCAAAAACTGAAAACTGACCCTGAACCCTAAAAATACCCCTTTACCCAAAAACTGAAAACTGACCCTGAACCCTAAAAATACCCCTTTACCCAAAAACTAAAAATTGACCCTGAACCCTAAAAATACCCCTTTACCCAAAAACTGAAAACTGACCCTGAACCCTAAAAATACCCCTTTACCCAAAAACTGAAAACTGACCCTGAACCCTAAAAATACCCCTTTACCCAAAAACTGAAAACTGACCCTGAACCCTAAAAATACCCCTTTCATTTAACATAATTACCAATTAATCAATTAAATAAAATTAATTACCAATTACATTTTAATTAATTAACAAATATTTTTAATTAACAATTAATTAAATATTACTACCAATTATTAAATTAACATATTTAATTAATTATAATTAAATTACTTCCCACCCTATTCCCCTATAAACCCACAACCCGCTAGAGAAAATACATTATTTTAATTGACATAATTAGCAATTAATCAATGAAATAAAATTAATTACCAATTAAATTTTAAATAATTAACATATATTATTTAATTACCAATTAATTAATTATTACTACCAATTAATACATTTACATATTTAATTAATTATAATTAAATTACTTCCCACCCTATTCCCCTATAAACCCACAACCCGCTACAGAATTAAATTACACAATAATTAAAAAAAAAATTAAAAATAATTATAAAATAAATTGACACTTTTCACACATATTATAACATAAACACACTATAAATAATTAAATATTATTTAAAAAACTATATTTTTTACTATCTAGATTATATACTTGGATATTTTCACTGTCTATATTATTTACAGTCGATATTACTTCACTTACCTTAAAAACGATATTTTGGCTGTCGATATTCTGTCTAGTCGATATTTTCTCCAAACGATATTTAAAACTCGATATTCTGTCCAGACGATATTTTGGAGTCGATATTATGTCTGTGCACCGGGCATTGCTTAAGAACAGCTTACAGTCCCCTCAACCAATATCCTACATTTTCCCCCATCTTGGATGCAAATATTGTATCATATTGTGATTCAAGAATATGAGCACAGTAAACCACTGATACTTCCTAACACAAGTAATCATGTTTGTCAGTGATGTTTGAATTTGGCAACAGTACCCTGCATAGTGTATGATGATAGCACAAAATTGTGTGTGGACCTTAAAAGATTTTTTTTAAAAGGCATAATACATTCTGATAACCATTTAAGAATAACTAAGGTAATTTGCACGTGGTAAATTACCAATACAATATCAAAATCTGATGGACATACAAATGCCAATATTTATATTAAAATTCAAAGGGGGGTCACGATTACCAAAAAAGATCCCTGGAGGCTTACCATAACACAGAAAAAA
This sequence comes from Lissotriton helveticus, assembly GCF_964261635.1. Lineage (NCBI taxonomy): Eukaryota > Metazoa > Chordata > Amphibia > Caudata > Salamandridae > Lissotriton > Lissotriton helveticus. The sequence continues at coordinate 126,909,916 of NC_136059.1, read as the reverse complement.
TAACCCTGAAATCCAGAGGTGGATCCTCTTTCTAGGAGAGGAGATCCTCGGCGTTTACACGCCAGTGACCCGCGGTGTAGAATGCAGATCGCCCGGAGTGAATGGGCGACTGGAATTGTTCGTTGTTACAGTTCTTTGTACCTGGGATTTATTTCCTCATTGATAGTTACATGTGAGAGTGAACCTCACAGACGTACTACGTAATTGATAAGAATTGCTAGTTTGCTTAATAAAAGTGTGAAGGGTGCCACCAGATTGGATCTACTGCTGTTTTTTTTACCCTGTCCTGTGGAGGCCAGATTTGTTGGAAGGCCGACAAGAGACCGCGTCGGCACTTTCCATAAAGAGGAGTCTCATTTCAACTAGAAATTAAAGTGAAATTATATCTTTTTGACACAGTTTTTATATTTAGGTTTCATATTGTTTGCTTTGAACGAATTGTGTCTGCCTACCTCGGAGTGTATTTCCTAGAAGTAATAGGAGCACACTTAACATTCGCTTCAATAATTTTTGCAAGGGCGAAGATGGATTTATTTGTGATTATGTACTGTTTGTATCAATTGTGTGTATTATGCCCCTTGGTGTTGTATATAGCTGTGTACATATGTATGTATATTTGTGTATAATGTAAATTTAAAACTGACTGAAACTATTGAAGAATGTTTCTATGTGATTATGATAATTACAATGCATAATCACGCTCTCCATTATTTGTGATGGTATGCTCATTGATGAAGTAGTAGATTAGTGGACTAGTGCCATCAGTATAGGAGAATTAGTAGTCCCCTATTAGTTAATTCTTCAGATATCTATTCCTCCTTTGCCGTTTTTCTTAGTTTGCTTGCTCTAGTTTGGATTAAAGCTGAACAGCACAATGCAGTTTATGAATTGAATAGGTGAAGAAGCAAACATAGAATCTTTGGGTAAAAGCATTGGAATGGCAGCAGAACAACTGCTAGCTGTTGTCTAAAAGTCAAGAATTGCTAGAGCGGCCGCCTTTAAAGGAGGGAACCGGCAAATCTCTTAATCTGCCATTGCATAAAAATAAATGTGTCCATCTGCATTGTAACAGGTGCTCACACCTTCCGTAATTTCATGGCTGATCATGAAAATCTTATGTAATGCAAGGTTGCATCCTAAGAGGCAGCACACTTTTAAGGTGAACGCAGAAAAAGTGCCTATAACATCAACTTTTTCCTATCTGGGTGTCCTACTGGATGATATACCTGGACTGGGGTGCTCTAGTTCGGAGAAGAAGGGGGGAGGTGACAAGGACTAACGCAGCGATTTTCAACTTTGCTGCAAAAATGGGCAAGCGCCCAATTGCGGCCAAGCTGAAAATGTATCAGGCAAAGAGCGTAGCGATTGCCAGCTATGGTAGTGAGTTGCAGGAATATGCAGCATTGGAGGGAATTCAGGTGGCAGAAAATAATTTCTTAAAACAGTTGATGGGGGTACCTAAAGGAACATCTAACCTAATAGTTCATGAAGAGATTGGGCTAACATTCATTTGTGATATATTGGCTATGGGCCCATTGCTTTTTTGGCTCAACAGCTGGCTAAATAAAAATCTTGGCCTTACTCATGAGTTATTGAAAGAAATTTTGAGCCTGGACCACATGATTAACATTCCGTGGTTAAAATATTTAAAGGGCTGTTTTGGAGAGCTGGGGCATCCGGACCTTTTTTTAAGATCTGATCTTATTGCAAGAGTAGATGTGGCCTTCGTGAAACAATCTTTTATTATGCTTAAAATATTAAATGGAGATGGGATAGAACTGTCAAAAACTAGCGTCCGTAAATTCGTGATGCTTAAAACTACCCCAGACATGGAGCCATATCTTCTGTGGCCTTTGTCGGGCCACAAGCGTTTTTTATTGATCAGGTTTCGAATAGATTATTTCCATCTTTTACTCGCTGTCCCGAAGGGGTGCCATACAGGTCAAGTGTTAGCACTCTCTGGCTGCGACGGAGTGTCTCCACAGGACCTACTGCACTTCGTGTTTTTTTGTAGCTTCTATGAAGCCCCCCGGAGGTTCTTTTTATAATCACTGTTAAAAAAGCCATATTTTACTCAGATCAGCCCAGCCCTTTACTTTTTACAATTACTAAAGCCAGAATGTATCCCATTTGGGGTTGAATTTTTTAAATGCTCTCTAAGGTATAGAAACTGTTTGGAATTCTAAAATGTAAATGTACAGGAATTTATATAGCGCAAATCACCAAGCGGTTTCTAAGCGCTTGCTTAGGGAACCCGTCCTGGTATTCCCCTGTGAGATAACCCCGGCAGGGTATCCGCAAGGTGAAAGCCAGGCATCCCGCCGCGAGGGGCCGTTGTGGAGATTAAGCAAGCTATTGCCCAGAGTCGCAGAGTGTGAACCCGTGAATCGAGTAGGCACCGGAGCGAGAATTGTCGAGTCCATGGACATTTTTAGGACTCAAGACCCCGCCGAGCCGGGAATTGAACCCTGGTCCCGGGCTGACCTCTGCTTTCAGGTCTGCCTCCTCTAACCAGTGAGCCACACTTCTCCACAAAGTTGTCTCCCGTATTTTATCTGTATTTTTATCAACATCTTATTCTGACTAAGGTGTATTCATATCCACTCATATTGTTTTTTAACATGACTATTTGTGCAGTATGTTTTGATATGTATATATATGTCCTGTATATTTTAATGAAGATGTGCAACTTTTTATGGTTTTCTATTATGTAAGCCGAATAAAGTATTTTGAAATGAAAGGTGCTCACACAAAGTGCTCAGATACCATTGGGTCGGGTTTGTGCTTTATAAAATTATCAAAAATGAAACCACTACAACATATCCAAGTAAGAAAAGAAAAGCATTTATAAACTCAGCAACATTGAGGTTTTGCAATTATAAGCAGCTTCTCTGGAAAAAATCTGACAAACGTAGCCACAGCAGATAGGAATCTTTATGACCCTCACAAGCCACCTACCTCTTGCCACCAGAGTTTGTCTGCTGTATTTGAACCACCTGCTAATGTTTTACCCTGTTGAATTTGTCTCAACAATATCAGGATTGGTCTATTAAAATGAAACCTGTGCTCTACAATTTAAATATATTAAAAGTCACAAGGGTCAAATAATTAAACTGACTTAAACTATTTACTTACTTTT